>NC_081251.1:49409185-52025435 GCF_030490865.1 Poecile atricapillus | reverse complement strand
ATTTGGCCTTAATTAAGCATCTGTTTCCTTTCTAATATATGACACGTTTCACAAGCAAAAAGCCTTTTCTAGACCACAGTTTCCTGAAGATTTTTTTAGGTTTTTGTCCTCAGCTCAAAACTGTTTCTATATTTAGTACAACCTTTGCAGCAAGACAGCCATCTGAATTCTAAGATAACTGATATCAGTATACCCTGTTCTTTTAAGTGGTGAAATCTTCTGCCCACCAAGTTTCCATTTCAAAGCAGAGTTAATAGTCAGGTCCTTTAGTTAGGGAGGGTTCTACCTGATAATTAAGAAAAGCAGGACTTCACCCTGTGTTTTACAATAGAGCTGCTACATACATTTACTAGCTGCTCAATTGCACCTCAAATGTATCAGAAGAACATATGCATAAAAGATAATTCTCTGAGAGAACATCTCTCTTATGGCCATAACCATCCACCCACTGCAAGACTGCAGGTCTTTTCTATATGTGAAACTTTTAGAAATAAAATAAAATAAAATAAAATAAAATAAAATAAAATAAAATAAAATAAAATAAAATAAAATAAAATAAAATAAAATAAAATATAAAATATAGACAATGAGTCATATCTAAACAGGCTAACAGGAGGAAGGAATTGTTCTCATCTAGGCTTCCTCTCCTTTTCCCATGGAAGGCTAGAACTGATGGTCTTTGAGGTCCCGTCTAGACTGGGCTATTTTGTGATTCTATGATCCTGTGACTTGATATTGTCCTTAAAAGCTACAAGGATGCTTTTTAAAGAATAAAGTCAATTGCAAGAAGTTTTTGATGTCAAAAGAAACACAAGGCCAGAAATTTATAAAAGTACATTTCCAGACATAATAGAATGTAAATATAGATAATGAGTTGGAGCTTCTTCAGCTGCAGCTTTAGCCTTGAAAACAACCAATTCCTTCTGAAAGTCTTTGTAGCTGAACATGAAAATTCTTGCAAGAGTAGAGCAAGTTGACATCACACAAGCATAAATAATGACTTATGCACTAAATAAGCAAAGCATCTTCTGTTTGTTTTTGTTCTAGAATGGGGGAAAAAAAGACAATCATCTTTGTCTAAGTGCATTATGAATTAAAGTTTATTTTTTATATTCTTCTATGCTTTATATGCTTATATTGCATTTTTTGTTTGCAATTGCTTGTTTGATCCATAAAATTGTCTGAAGAAAAACTGATCATACTCTTAGGACAGTGTGCAAAAGTTACTTAGGAGGTGGGTTGATGCTAACAGTGAATGATTTGTTTCAATATTAAGAATATAGTAACCTTGAATCCAGATAATCCCTAATTTTCTTTTTCCTTCCAGTTTCATGGTTAAAAAAAAAATAAAAAAAGCAAGCAACTGCTGAGTGGAATAGATATGAATGAATCATGCTACGTCTGCTTACAAGGGAACGTAAATGTATGGCATAAACTTGAGTTATCAGAAGTAGGAACATAGAATTTCAAATAATGGGACAATTTGTCCATCAAGCCATATAAAGTATGTCTGGCTGAGGCCTGTAGCTGAAACATTACAGAAAAAGGAATAGAAAGACAGGGAATATTCAAACAAATAATGTTTCCTTAATGCTGCCTAGGCTACAATAATCAGATGCTGATGAAGCCAGCTACTTTCACAGGCAGCATCCATATCAATCAATCTCTTCTTGGATTGGGAGACAATTCCACAATAATAATTCCATGGATTATTATTTTTTCTTCTGTATTATAAAGACAGTTGAGCCATCCAGTAAAATCTTAAACTTCAGAAATATACATCTGGCTGTGTTAAGACAGTTGATATGAAAAAGAAATTCTGTATCTTCAACATGACTGAAGTCACAATACCTGTCTATGAGGAAACTGGGTTTTTATTCTCATTACAAGGCTATCACCTCATAGCATAATTTAGCAGTAATAGTCTTCTGGTGTGTTTCTAGATCCAGTCTTGTCAGGACTCTGAAGATGGGGTCTGGTTAAGATTATTATCAAGGCTGCATAGAAGACATCAGAAAAGCTTATAAATGACAAGTATGGCTCAAGAATCCATATGATTAATGTCCAGTTCAGTGAAAATAAAAAGTGTTCAATCAAAGGCTGACTTTGACTCACTGTTTATAATAAAAGTCTGAGTTGATGCTGAAGACAATAGTATAATTTTAAATACCAGTTAAAGAACATGTCATGACAATTCTTTGTTTAATATTACCAGTTGTTGAAGGAAACCTCTACAGTTTTCACTCAGATTCTCAGTGTAATTGAACAGTTTTCTCATTAATTTTTGGACAGTTCAAATATGCCTCGGGAAGAGAGGAATAAAAATTTTAAAAGAAGTAACTCTCCATATCATTATTTTGGAAGATGTTCTGTTAATGTACACTACTGTTACTCTTAATCAAATACATCTATCTCAGAGACAATGGTGCTGAATATTCCAAAGGAATTGATGAATTTTAGTCAAATGCCTACCATAAAGATTCAGGTTCATGGCTCCAAAGAAGAAACTGTCCCCAGCCATCTATGGGATCATGTTCTGAGGCAGTTCTTATTAATTTAGTTATATTTGCTTTGTATAAATGGAAATTTTGCATAGAAATTTGTATCTGGAAACAGGACCAAAAAAACCTTACACTTGCAGGGTATTCCTTTTAATCTTCATTTTATAGTTTTAGCTAGGTTTGTAAGCCTACTAAACAAGTTGCATAACAGTACAGCCCAATTTCTAAGAAGATATTATCACAGAGTGTGAGCCAAATCCAGACTTTTGTCCAACTCATTCATTAACAAAGATCTCTGAACTGCATCAAGATGACTGGAATGTTTATATCCATGATAGCCCTGTTTTACCAATCAATTATTTTTACAAGTGCTTGTGTTACAGCATATATTAATCTAATTAAGAGATGATCTGAACCAAACAGGATATAGTCACAGGATAATAATCTCTTCCTTCTACATGAATCTAAGACATTAAATTAATAAAATAAATAGTAAAGGCACAATAAAACATTAATTTTCAAATAAATATTTCTTGATCTGTGGTTCTTGTTATTTGGTCCCAATAAATTCTACTGCACATTCTACATAATGTTTTTATGTACATCTGATCGTGAGCAATGTCTAGGATAATTTGATGCTTGCAAAGTAAGGAGTTAAACTGCACTGTTTTGCTCAGGGGAAAAAAAAATAAAGGGAAAAATGTTTGGCTTGAGTGAACTCTAAGTTCTGATTTTTTTCCAAAAAGCTATTTCCCATTTTTTCCCTAATTTTCCCTGTTTCAGAAATTACACACTTGGGTCATTTCTACCTAATAAGTTGGCCATAACTGAGCCTCATCTGTCTGATTCTGAACTCACCTGGCTCTGACATATTTACTGAAATTTTCTGTGGCAGACACAATCATAATTTAATCTTTTCAATAAATAGTTATCTTGAAACCTCAGTGTTATTCTGTTATTATTTCTACCATGTGACCTGCATTTGATTTGGATTCTCCTTTGCAGTGTCCAAATGTATAGTGAGAAGATAATTGCTGCTTAATGTTTAAGTCTGTAATGATAAGTAGCAGGTCAATCAAACAATTGACAGGAGGCATTTGGTCTTGGTTTGGTTTGCTTTTTCCCAGTTTCAATTCACTTCCAAGGATACACAATTATTCAACTGCCATCATAAATTTCTCATATTCCAGCATAAAATGGATTCTTTTTCTGGGTCATATGCTTAGCCTTTTGGAACCCAGCTCTCAGGATCATTAGATAGCTTCTCATTTCCAGCCTGAATTAATTCCTCACCAATGTACACTAATTTGATTTATGTCAGTTCTGTCCTTCATTGTAAATCGCTTTTACTCCTTTCTTGTATTTACCCTGTGAGAGAACAATTAACTCTCTTCTCAGACTCTTGATTTTAATGGCATTTATTCTTAATTTATATCTGGAAAAGAAAGATCTCCTGTAAAGTCTTTCAGGAATTTTCCCCTTATTTTAATAACAGTACAGAGTTCTCTAGAGTGATGGTAGATCACAGCTGTAAAACATTTTAGAGCACACTCCCCAAAAGAATTTGACTCAAATTGATTCTTCTGTCTCTTTTTTGTTCTACTTATTACTCTGTAGTGTCCCATGGCTTTAGAAATCCCTGTGAATCCTCTTCCTTGCCTTTATTTCTACATTTTCTGGTCAGTTTGTATGCTGTAGCACCTGTGCTCCACCACATTCATATGACATTCATCTTTATGTGAAGAAGTGGTAGCAGGATATTACAATGAAACAAGTAATGCCACTTCATAAGGAGTTAGCTTAATTCCCATTTAATGGAATTTCTTTAAGAATAAATAAAAAAAGAAACAAAACGAAACAAAAATGCAATCAGTTGAGTCCAAGCTTTCTCTCTGTAGATGGAGAATACACAGGGGTAGGTAAAGTGTGGAATGAGGACAATCAGATTAGTAAGTGAAGAAGGGTGACATTATGGGACTAACTCCTACGCAGAATGAGAGCTGCTACACAGATGGTGTTATTCTGCATTTGCTCAGCTTGCAGGTACACCGTAGCTCCTAATTACTCCTTGCACAAAATTCTTTCCAGGCTGTTCTCCCAGGGAGGCCTTTCAAAGACACTTCCAGAGGGACTTCAATGTGTAAATCCCTTGACCGTTTTTGAAGATTCAAAACACAATATATGGCAAAAAGCTTTGGGATGGAAGGAAGTCTTCTGAAAAAAGAGTATTTTTAACAATTCATTCTTTTACTTGTGATTATTCTTCTGTACTTTAGCAGATTTGTGTAACTACTTGGCATAGTTATGTGAAATATGTAATTTCCTTTTATTTTTTTAAAGTTCTCTTTATTCCTGTTCTTTGAAAATAATCTTATTCTTTGTGGTGCTACATCATTTTAAATTGAATAAACATACAAGAGTTAATTAATGGAACCATCATATTCTCTGAGAACAAGAGGACAAACAAATGACAAATGATAAATCAATGTCTAAAATATTTTAAATCTGATATGCAAAAATCAGCATGTAGCATGAAAATACCTCTAGAATAATCTTGATGGGATTACTGTTCTGATAGAGAATATTATACATGAAAGAGATACATTTTAGAAATTGAGATAAATTAAGATACTTCCCTACTTAAAATCTACAGAAATAAAGAATAATTAAAATAATTAAAATTTTCTAATCTAGCTAGAGCAAAGCAGTTCCTGACACATTATCAATTTTCTGTTCTTGCAGCTTATCAGCCAGCTGCTGAGTTGATGTTTTATGCTGTGGGGAATGTCTAGACAGGGAATAGAGAAGCTGCAGTACAGTTGCAAGAATTTCATTCCACCTTCTCTTCTGCTCCATTGTCCCCTGTCAAATATCCTGAAGAGGAAATTGACCATGTGGTTTTGTTTTGGGGTACACAAACACACCTGAACGGAGTACACTTTCAGCCAGGTTTACAACAGGAGTGCAACAATAACCCCAAAGAATTGTTTGAAAAGTGTGGATTAGATTTTCATTTCAGCTTCTCTGGTAAAATGTGGGAGCAAACCAATTATCATAATAAGATTTAAACTAATCTACAGGAGTCAGATATTTCTGTTCTGGATTTTCTCTACCCAGTAATTTTTTCTTTAATCTCCAAATTTGGCCCTAAAGTATTGTCAGAAAGGCTATGGTTATAACTTAAGTCTCTGTGTGTGTGATGAAATGAGAAGCAAATGATGAAGTCAAAATGAAGTTAAAGATAATGTAAGAAATACTATCTTCCTCCTACCTCCATACATATAGCAGATTTAAACAACTGAAAAATTTCTGATTTAATATTAGCTCCTCCCAGCACTTGTGTTATTTAATTAAAATGCATTGAGTAATAATATATGTATGACATACACATGGCACATACAATAAAAGTAGCTAAATAGGCTAATTGGAAACCTAGCTGTTACAGTGAAAAATCGCTCCATCACCTGCTTTTAATTCATATATCATTATATATCAGCTGGGACTAATTTGTAAAATGCCTCACAGGCTTTGATTGACATTGACTGGCTAGCTGTAGCTGCCTTAATGATAGACATTTGCAATAGTCTCAGGGGTAGAAAGATCAGTATTATGCAACTTCTGATATAGCTCACTTGCACATGTTTGAGTCTATGAAGAATAATGTTACAGCCACAGAACATAATGTGGATTGACATTTTCTTCCCAAGTTATGTCATATGACAAAAAGATTCATTTTTGTCAGAAGCATTTAACCTCATTACAACTATCTTCTGACACGTTCTGCAATTAATGGGTTTGGTTTGTCAGTGCAATTATTGCAATTGGTTTACTATGCAAAATCTATGGCTTTCTAAATTCACCTCATACAGAGATTTTTAAGCCAGTATTATACTGACTGTGTCAAGCTGTTCTTTTCCTCAAAACAAACAAACAAACCCATCCAAAACTCAGAAACAAACAAACAAAAATACAAAAAAACCTATCTGCAAAGAACTGTGTTAAATTTGTGTCTGACACACGAGTCTGATGAGTGTGGGATAAAAAATTACTGCATTTGGTGGATAAAAACAATGCAAATGGACAGAATAATCAGGATAATCCCACCAACACACCAAGCTTCTTTACTGAATGAAGTGAGATCCACTCCCCAGGGTCCCACACCCAAGTTCTTTAGGGTTCCATGATAACACTCAAAACTTTCAGAATGAGTTGTGAAAAATGCCCTGAATATACCAGGTCAGATGAAGACAACTAAGTGCAAATGCCATCTTCACAGCAAGAGCTAAAGCATTAATACCACCACCTCTTCCCTCACATGTTTATCTCCATTTTAATTTTTTTTATTTTTCACTTTTTTAAAAAAATTATTATTATATAATATATAATATATTATAATCTATAATATAATATATATTATATTATATTTTTTATTTTTATTATTCTTCCGCCTTTTTTTTTCCTTCCAATCTCTTTTGGTCTTCTGTATTAAAAAGAGCCTGTTTTTGCCAGTACAGCTTCATCTCATAGATGATGATGAAAAAATATCCTGCTGGTGGTGGCGGTCTTATTAACCCCACACAGAGACTATCTAGTGAGCAAATACCTCATCCTTTTCTGGCTGACAAAAGGAACTTCTTCAGGCAGCACAGCTGTGAACAGAAAAGGACATCTGTCTGGTGAGGGGATGAACATTGTGGATTAGCCAAGGCAAGCTCCCAGCTCTCTGTGTATCCAAGTGTGCTAATGATTTTGTGGAGCCTTCCTATTACAGGAGGTTCACATCAGCTTTCTGAAGGGTGGATTAGAGCCACATGACCTCTGTCCAGGCCACTGGACCGCTTTTCTCATTATGGGCAAATAAACTTACATATCCTCAGACACCTTGTCAAAAACAAATAGGGAAAGGAAGCCCCAGCGCAGAACCTGAGTCTTTCCCTGGATTATGCAAATCCAAAGCAGAAATGTGTCCTCTTCAGATCAGCCAAAAGGAAAGCATGCCTTTCATCATAGTTTAAAAATTAGTTATAATCAAAATCTAGTCCATATATTTCAAAAGTAAAGCTCAAAACAGAATCTGTTTTTTTTTATTATTTTTATTTTCTGTTCCTTTTATTTTCCCTTTGCTTCTGTTTATCCTCTTTTGTTCTGAAGGACACAGATTGCAACAACAATCTCATTTTAAACTACTCTTTTTTTTTTTTCTATCCCAAATGGACAGCCATTACCATCCAGAAGCTATGATATAAGTCTACTTCTAAAAGCTCTAGAGCAAAGGAAAAGGGTTTTAGGAAAAATGTTTAAAATGAGCCTTGTTTAGTTCCTTATATGTCATAAAGCTTAACTGTTTTCTCTGGTTATTTCTCTATGTTTAATAAAAGTTAAAAGCGTTTTGGATAGTGCTTATTATTATGACACTCAAACTCTGAACTTTACTTAGCTCTTCACAGTATTATAAAGCCAGTGTTATGAGAACAGCTTTATAAAGTCCAGCCAACCTATTCCATCTGAATTAATGCAGCACCACTATATTTTTCCAAATGTTTTTATTAAATCTTTCATTGTACCGTCCAAACTCCTCAACACATTTTTAGAAAAATAAAATAAGCCATTAAACGACTTTAATAACAGGATGGATATAAATTAACCTTATAAAATGGGTATTTTAGATTTTCAAACTGACATCCCTCTCTGCTTTCAGAATTCTATTAATAAGTGTCTTCTCTTGTCTCTTCCTTGTATGATTTAAAATTAATTCCTCTCTTAAAAAAATACAGTGATTTCAATCCCTCTGTCTGTATTTCTTTGTCCACAATAGAAGACAGTTTACCTTAGCTAGATGCACATGTATTTTGTTCACACATCAACTTTTTCTCCCCAGAACTGATTTCTGGAATTAAAATTTTGATTTTTAGGAATGTTTCATTATTTGAAGACATCTTTTTAACATAAATCAAGCTCACTTATGCTCAGTGTCCTGGTTCCAGACAAGACAGGGTTAATTTTTGCAGCAGTCAGGAGCAGGCATGGCCAGGACACAGAAGTTATTATTCTATATCACCTCATGTCATTACTCTCTTCAGGTTGGGAGTAGTGTGGCAGTGGTTCAGGTATTGCAGATTCTCAGAGAGCGAGCTGTTTTCCGGTGTGAATTGTTCTCCTTTCTTGTACATGTTTTCATTAATATTGTTGCTGTTACCATTTGTTTCTTATTTCATTGCTGTTTCCAGCAAATTGTTCTTATCTCAACCCATGACCTTTACCTTTTGTGCCTTCAATTGTCCTCTCCATCCTGCCACAGGGGCACAAGGAGGGAGAGGGGGGGACTGAGCAAACAGCTCATGGTTTGGAGTGTTTTAGTGAGAACACTAAATTGGCAACACGATTCCTAACCCATAGCAGCCTTTTTTGGCATCCAATGTAGGATTATGTAGTGTTGAGATTAGAACAGGTTTGCCCAGCGAGAGGGCTGGAAAATATTTGACCCAAGCATTTGTTGTGTTATGACCAGAGACACTGGTCACAAAGTTGCTCAGACTGTTCACATGGTTGTGGTACATAACCCTGTGTATTTTTCCATATATGCAGCATGGGACCAAAGCTGTGCTCTTTTTCAGAGAGGGATCAGGATGGCTTTGTTGCTGTTCTATGTCATAGCAGCTTATGACATGAGAACATCAAGGCCAATGAGAGTCATTTGGGATGTGTATTCAGCATTGCTCTCCTACCTTTGGGTGCTACCTTTTGACATCTATTAATAAGCATACCCACTCCATGGAGAGAACAGGGGAGGATGATTTTCCCCAGTTTTTCCCATCCTTTTTCTCCTTCAGACCTGTTATAGCAGTTTTTGAGAATTTCTAATTTCCTTTGGATGTTAAGGAAAGCAAGCTGTTGTTGATATGTATGCTACATATTTTCAATATGGTCTGGACAAGGTCTAGAGTTAGTACAGTCAACTCCATGTTTAGATTTAGGACAGAGACTTCCAGAAAGGTAATTCAGAGATTTGCCCTGAGGGTGGATAGTCATAAGTGGCATGAAAGGTGGGAGAAAACAGGCCAGCTTTTGAAGGCCTATTCTCTCCAGTGGTTTGGAAGTACACCCTTGAACAAAAGCAGAATTCTGATTAAGTGACAAAACATTTGCAAGGAGAATTTGTGTACTTTTCTGCTACACTCTTTTATTGATATTGTTGCTGTTGCTGCTTGGCTTTTGTTTCACTACTATTTCCAGTAAATTGTTCTTATCTCAACCCATAATCTTTACCTTTTGTGTTTTCAATTCTTCTCTCCAGCAGTCACAGGGGAAGAGTGATGGAGTAATGAGCAAATGGCACATGGTTTGGAATGTTTCAGTGGGAAAAATAAACCATAGGGATACCATCCCTAAACCAAAACACTCAGAAAGATTAAACACCAGAAGAATGTGTAAAGAAGGATATACTGTGGAACACAAGGAGCTGTTTCCTTTCATAAATATTATTTTTGGTAAAATTAAATTTTCACTGGTTTTTAATGGTGCATTTAGTCTCAAAAAGGTAAATTTCAATGAGAAGCCTTCCCATCTGCAGCTACCCTCCAGAAGCTGCTCCCAGCAGGACACGGTCTCCCAAACAAGTTCTTGCTCAGCTTATTCCAAGGGGAAGAAAATTCCAAGATGGTGAATGATGTAATTGAATATTTCTGATGGTTTTTAAAATAAGAAAAGCAAGGTCTGGCCATTTTGTTCACAGTCAGATGAATATTAAAGTACTTGGTCATTTTACATAGGACATGAAAACTGAAAACTTATTGTGTTATTCCTGGTTATCCCAGTCTGCTGTTTATGCTTTAAATCACTGAAAATCTTTATCTCAAGCATCATGGGAGAGTCTCTCAATCATTGCTTTTCTGGGAAAGAATTGACAACCACAAATACTTTTGACAAACCAGCCCTTTCTTTGTCTTCTATATAATCTAACAAAACAAAGTCTATTACTCTCCTGTTAACAATTAACATAATCAATAATAAATACATTAAATATATTTATAATAAATTATGTATAACAATAAATATAATAAATAAATATTATATCTTCTATATAATCTATATAATCTTCTATATAATATACTTGTCTTCTATATAATCTAACAAAACAAAGTCTATTACTCTCCTGTTAACAATTAACATAATCAATAATAAATATTTGTTATTTATTTTATGCTAAGTGAATTTTTTTCTTGCCTTTTGATTACATGAATTCTATTTTTAATTTCTTACATTTATTTTATGCATATCAGAAGTGCAAAAAAAACCTTATTTCCCAGCTATCACTTTGCCATCCCTTTGCCATCCTAACAGAGCAACACAGGAAGCATATAGAAAGGAAGATAATGATAGTCATGTAAACATTAAGAGAGAAATCAGAATTAAAATACATGTGCTCTAATTTACATTCTGAAGTTCCATTTATGAGAATAGATTATAGAGAACAAGAATGAAAAACCATGAACTCAAAAAATGCTCATTTTGTAATGCAACATCATTAAATGTGTGTTTGTTCATTACAAAAGTATTTACAGGAGTGAAATGGCTGATTTGAGGGCAATAAAAAGGAAGACTTGGGGAGAATACTTTGGCAAAAATTAACAATACTCTGAATGCTCTGAAGTGTTAGGATAACAGGAAACTTCAGTTTGTCAAACATTTTCAGGAGAAAAGGAACTCTATTCAGAGAGACACAGCTTAATCAAATGAATGAATACGTTTAGTTATCTGAAGACTGGATATTTGTAAGGCTCTCAGGAGAATGGCAAGAGAAGACTTATGCTCCTGACCTTAGTTAACAGGTGTTTCAAAACTTAAAAGATTGTTAAAGCAAAATTTAAAGGTTTTCTAAATGCCAGATAAATTAATAGGCCAGGCCATGCTGTCCCTTAGGAATAGGTCCCTAGGCTTGGAAGGTTTTAAAGTCACTCTAACAGATACATAAAGCACTTAAAGCAATTAAACATGTCTCAAATGTAAGATTTTAACAGCCAACAGGAAGCTGCTTCCCTGAAAGAACAAATAAGAAATAATTGTTTATTATTGCTTTTGCTTTAGCTATTGAGGCAGCAAAACCCTGATGAAAACTCAGATTTAGCAAACAAGATACAAAATGTAGTGCAATGGGTATTGCAATGAACACATCTTGGAAAAAGAACATTAACCTCTCATTTGACATTGCTAAGTCCTGGTCCTAATAGGAAAATCGGTTCCCCATTTTATCATCTCATGCTCATAGTCACTGGAGAGAATTCAAATGGGATTATATGCTGATTATTCCTTGAGAAGGAAGAAGGGATAGGGGAAAAAACAAGCCAAGAGTGACAACCTTGTTGGTTGTCAGGAGGTTGCAGCCACTAGTGGAAGGGATAAGGGATAGGAGCAGCTTTTCACAGCACCATTTTACATGGAAGAGGCTGCACTGCATTTCAGGGACTTGGATACCCAGGACTTGGCCATATCTGACCTGAGGCAGCAGCACCACTGGTAGGCAAAACCACCAAAGACTGAACATGAACTTGAGGCAATTTTTACTGCAAGAAAAAGAGAGAATTAAATGCATACTGCAAATAAACTGATGATATTGAGACTCTTTGCAGCAAGCAGTGTGCATAACAAAAATAGGAGTACATACTCAGCAGCTTATGAGCATGAAATACAAAAGGCATAGGATGAGCACGTGATGAGAGCCAGAGGAAAAGTCCAAACCAGCAGCTGAAGAACAGAAAAAGTAAATGTGTATTTTCTGTGCTTCCACACCTTTGTTGTAGCTGATCCAAAAAAGCCTTCACTAAATGCTGAAACAGTTGCATTCCTTATCCATGCTCCCCACTAAATCCAGAAATTTGATTGCACACAGAGAAAATCCAAACCAATGTCTTCATCACACTATATCCTGCCAATATGCAAGACCAAGTCTTGCATGAAAATGAAAAAGAATTGTGTATTTCTTAATTTATTTACTTGAAGATGTTTGAAAAACAGATAAATATATTATGCTCCATCTAAAGATCACGGCTTTCATACACAATGACATTTCATTTCAGTTTTGTAATTTTCAGGAATGTTCTTTAGACTCATCATTTAATTAATTTTCAACCAGAAAACAGAGTTTAGTTTGCTAAATCTTTCTATTCATGGAAAGAAAAAGAACCCAAAACTACTTCCAATAGTTTGAAGTACTTTGTGCTCTTTTTTTAACTGCTTAACAAGGATTAATTTTTACTTCTTGAAGATAGTAACAGATGAAATAAATGCATTTATAAATGCTTTTGTTAGCAGTTTAGGAAGCATCTGCATGGTAATCAAATGTTGTAGTTGATAGCTTGAAATATATCTTTTCCCCTCTTTTAGTTGTGATTTCCCCCCCAGCTTCTCTTTCTCCTAATTGTTTACCTGGCGTCAAGTTACCATGGTTACTGAAGTTTCTCTCCTCAGCCCCACGGCGAGAGGCCGGATAGAGTAAAGAGAAGACCGTGCTGGCATTTCCAGCTGCTTGAAGTTTCTTTAGCCCAGGAAAGCACGGGGTTGGGAGAACTCTTCTTAAGTTTGTAACTTTGTTTTTCCTGTCCCAGAATGCCTCTGAGCTATGGAAGCTGGGAGGGCATGCTTACCTTGCCTTCCCTTTCTTTCCCCCCTGTGTTGCCAGGAAACCAAGCCCCCTGCCCCTCTGTGGAGAATACTCCTACACCTTTGTGGGCATTTGAAGAAGTTGGTGTCTGTTATTTCTTATCTTGGTGTGTGTAACCTTGATTTGTAGAAAGTTTGTAAGATGTACTAACTGAGAAAAATAATTGGTTCTTTCTCTCTGATGTTCTCTCCCTCCAAGAAACCCTGTTAAAAGAGACCCCCAGACCCCAAATCCTTGGTCTCTTGTCCTTTGGATTCCCCTTCACAGAAATAAACTGTGGAATGCAAACCAGAGAGAGAGTCCCCCCCTGATTTCTTTACTCACTCTATAGACTTGGATTCTTGAAGAAAATCAGTGAAACCCACAAACATATGCTGGCTCGAAACTCGAGTGAAGAGAAACCTCATCACTGAGCTAGCCGGGCCACTCCAGAAGATCGAGTCAATCAAACAGTGTGGCTGCAGATGAACCAGAACGGATTCATAAACAGCTAATTCTGACACCAGTACCTCTGTAATGCAGCAGTACTCTGGAGTTCAGCCTAGTGTCATGACTCCTAGCTAGGATTTCCTTTATGTAGGGTGTTTTTTCCAGTCTATAGTTACTCTTTCCTCTCTACTGTGTAATGGCAAGCTAAATAATCCCTAAAGAACATTTTTTTTTGCAGGAGTTTTCCTAATGCTTTCATGGCACCACAGTTTTCTTTCAGATGGAAAGACATAACCTTCATTATTATTTTTTTGACTTCTTAGTTTGGAGTTACTAGGGCAGCAGCCTTCTGTAACCCCTGTGGCTAAGTAATTGGGTATTAAAGTCACCAACAGTAGAAGTGGCTTGATGAAGCTACCTTCTAGGGCAGATGTCCCACTAGACTGTGAAAAACACTTGCAAGAAGCAGGCTTCTCAGAAAAAAATATTTTTCTCTGGGATTATTGCCAAAATTGTCAGGGTGTACTGTCACAAGCACAGAATAGTACAATTGCTTAAATAAGAAATTATGCAGTCTTAAGCCTACAGTATTTTCCAGGTCAGGAACATTTCCAATTAGGCCAATGAATATAGGTTTCCATGGTGATTAGCTAAAATGTGGAATGAACTTAATTTCAAAACAATTGCTACATATTTGCTACTGAAGTGCATCTTTCAGTTTCAGCCTAATATTTTCAGGTCTTAATCTCAGCTCTGTATCTGAATCTACTGATGAAACCTATAATAAAATGCAGGGCTATCCTCCATTTTTTTTGAGGCAAGAGGATTTACAAGGGACTAAATATAATTTTTGTTAATGCTTTTATTCTTCTGGCTTCTCTTTGGTTGTTTGTGTCATTAAAGAAGCAGTATATATCATACTTAAAAAAAAAAAACCGACTTAAAAACTTATAAAAAAATCCCTTTTTACAACAATTGTGACAAGTAGCTAGTACTTTGATTACCTGTCAGTAACAGAGTTGCTTGTGTCTGTTTTTCTCAAAGCTGACATGTAATGTTTTAGTTATTGGATTTCACTATAATTTTTTCATCCTCTATACTTCCACACATTTTACATCACAGCACACTTGCCAGTGAAAAGTAACAGCACACCCTTTCACACTTTTATGGCATTGTGAATGTGCAGCAATTACACTGTAATAATTGATGTCAAACGCTTCTTTAGTAGCAATCTCAAAAGCTATCTTTTCTTGGTGGAACAAGCAGCTATTTACAAATCCATTTATCTTACAAATTTCAGCTGGGGAAAGATTGCAGGGAAAGATTGGTCTTCTCAATTAGGCCCCCACACTGAATCAAAATTAAAAGGTCTGTTTCTCTGTTGAAGGAAGATGGCATACTCCTTAGATTAGATCATATCCAATTTTGGACAAAAAACGCAATCTTTTTTTTTCACTGGTCTCTGAGCTGTGTAGCTGATTGTACAAGAAGAAAAAAAAAGCTTTTGCTTTCAGCTAGTAAAATTTGTTCCTCGAACACACATTTTAAAGATTAATATTGGCCATTGTCATGCTGAATCTGATTTCTGTAGACAACAGCAGTGGAAGAGACACAGATCCACTCTGGGTAGCTGAGAGTCACTGACTGTCAGGTGACGCTTGAGAAGGACACAAAGGTCACCTGTGGGGCTGTTGAGTCCCAAACTCTTGGTCAATATGCTTCAAAATAGCAAAATTGTGACTGTATGTGAATACCTGAATGGCTTCTGTCATATGACAAACTATGTTGGTATAGTACAAAGTTGAAGGTGTCTGAGAAGAGGGGATGGATTTTACAGACTTCTGAATTTTAAAAATCTGCGGTATATGTCATTCCCAAAAGATTAGGTTTTGTATAACCTGTCTTTGTTTTATTGGAAACTGCTGGTATTTTTTGCTTATAGCTCAAAAATGGGTGTTTGGTAAAACAAGTATTTGTTTTCTGGCTGTTTGTGTTAACAAACAATGTTTTAATTTAATTTAATTTAATTTAATTTTAAAACAAGTGTTTTAATTTCTGTTCTGCACCAATCACACTATGAAGTCCATTTCTTACTGGAATCCACTACAAAAAAAAATGAAAATACTCAATTCCTTATATCCATTGTCCTTAGTGATTTGCATAAATGAGTCAGTAAATGCGGGAAAATGATAACTGCAGCATAGGGCTTTTGTAAGTAATTAGATCAATTTTACCACAACTGATGGAGGAGATTTCTGGCTGATTATTAATAACAAATCTTTCCCTCATGTAAGAGGCCCTTAAAAATAAAAATAAAAAATAAAATAAAATAAAATAAAATAAAATAAAATGCCCATTTCATTTCCTTCCTTCCTTCCTTCCTTCCTTCCTTCCTTCCTTCCTTCCTTCCTTCCTTCCTTCCTTCCTTCCTTCCTTCCTTCCTTCCTTCCTTCCTTCCTTCCTTCCTTCCTTCCTTCCTTCCTTCCTTCCTTCCTTCCTTCCTTCCTTCCTTCCTTCCTTCCTTCCTTCCTTCCTTCCTTCCTTCCTTCCTTCCTTCCTTCCTTCCTTCCTTCCTTCCTTCCTTCCTTCCTTCCTTCCTTCCTTCCCTCCTTCCCTCCTTCCCTCCTTCCCGCCTTCCCGCCTTCCCGCCTTCCCGCCTTCCCGCCTTCCCGCCTTCCCGCCTTCCCGCCTTCCCGCCTTCCTTCCTGCCTGCCTGCCTGCCTGCCTTCCTGCCTTCCTTCCTTCCTGCCTTCCTGCCTTCCTGCCTTCCTTCCTGCCTTCCTGCCTTCCTGCCTTCCTGCCTGCCTTCCCGCCTGCCTTCCCGCCTGCCTTCCCGCCTTCCTGCCTGCCTTCCTTCCCTCCTCTCTTTCCAGATAATTGGAAGGTACAATTGTATATTCTTGACATACATTCAAATTACATTCTTGTGGACTGAAAGGCAAATTGTGATTACAGTGGCAACAACAATACACGGTTTGTGAAGCAAGCCTCTGACACTCATTTTATCTATGACTAATGTGTCACAATGATCAGTAAAAGGATGTACTAATGAAATAACAGCTCTCTTAATCACTTGATTAAAGTTGCAATAGGGCTGTATGCAAGGGCGTGTGAACCAAATTCACATCTGGCATAAGAAAAGAAGAAGAATATCTGAAGATAAGTGTATGTCTTTGCAACAGGAAATTGTGTTTTCCCTGTGATTATTTCAATTTATTTTCTGAATATTTCTGAATTACTTTTCTTTAAAACTTACCACAGAAAATAAGCATGTGTTTTTATAAAAACATAAATGGAAATAATTTTTAAGTTGATTTGATCCTATGACAAGCTTTGCAGTACAACAAAACAGCAAATGTACATAGTTTTTATTGGATAATTTGAGCCATAGATAACCAAGAATCTGTATTGTGTATTTCTTCAAGAGTATAGATGTGATCAAAGAAATTAGAAAGAGTATGGAGGCTTGAGACCCAAGAAACCTGGTTTGTATTCCAAATTATGCTGTTGGGTAATTGATGATTAGGTAAATATATTTTTCTCTTTCTGGTTTTGTTTCTTATGCCTGGAAATAGCAGCAATAAGGTTATTTCATGACACAGAGCTCTGAGAACCACAAAGAGCAACCTATAACAGATATATAAACCATGGACAAAGTCTGTGTACTTTCTAGACTTTTCTTTTTTGTTAATCATGAACATTGAGTATTATATATTGACAGGGAATATGAAAATCATAAGTCGTGGAATATCCTGAGTTGGAAATGACCCACAAGGATCACAAAGCTCAGCTCCTGAAAAAGTGTTTTCATCAATTGCATACAGCTATGTAGAAGTTTTTTTGGCTGGACTTCTGTTCTGAGTGGACTTCTATTTTGGATCTTAATTATAATTTTATTATGGAAAGAAGTAGTCTCTTCTGGCATCTTTGCTGAAAGAAGAAACTTCAAACAAGTAAGTGAGGCTACCTTTCATGTCTCCATGCTTAAGGTGCCAGTTGAAAGATTATAACAGGACCACTGGACCCTGCCAAACATTGCATCTGAAATCACTGAAACTGTATATTAATATGTCAAGTTTGATCACACATGGTATGCTGGGCCTCTAAGAAGTTTCAGTTTGTAATGATGCCTCCTCAGAATGTATTTATGTCTGCCTTACCTTGTTATTTAAATTAACTTGAATTTGAGGGCAAAAATATACAATGGTGAAAACTGCTAAAATATATTTTGTATACAAAAACCTCTCTGAAATCTGCTTATTTGACAGCAAATGCTTCCAGTTTCCTTCAGCTATTAATAACCTTCATGTATTCCTATCAGGTTTTGTAAATTGATTAAAAGCTCATGATTTTTTCTTGATTCAAGAATTCCCAAAGCTTATAGGCAGCATGGTGGGTTACTGTTAACACATTTTTAATCTGTATTCTTTCCATCTGCCACACAATGTTCTGTAATTTAGATACAAAATATAAACACTAATGGAAATATGATGACTATTATTAGAGTTCTGCTATTCTCAAAGACATGATTCAGAGGTGAAAATACATTTTTACGCTCTGTATGTGAAAGAAGGTGTGAAGTTTTCCATAATAATTCCTTCTATTTTAAGATTTGTTAGAAAAATTTAGGAATATTTTTCCTGTCTAAAATCTATTGTTTAGATTCCTGTCTGGAATTCTGCTCATTTTGAAAGACAGGCATGCTGTCCAGAATGCACCCCTTAAGATCTTCACAGTGATAACATGGAAAATGAATGTGTAACTCAGCCGTTAGCATTTACTGTGATGTTATTTATAACTTGGATTGAATACTGCTGGGAAGGCCTGCGAGAATTATCATCATGTGATAATCAAACTACATGTTGCAAGTCATTGATTAATAATTTTTTTTCCTTTTTTTTCCTCTTTTTAAATTTAAGGAAGTTTTCTAGAAGTTGTTTTTCAATTTGTTTTGTGTATTATTCTATAGTATATTCTATAGTCTATAATATTCTATATTATTATGTGTATTATTCTATATTCTATTTTTGTAGCTTTTCAAGATTTTTATCTATTTTATCTGATTTTTTTTTGTTTTATATAACATTAATTGATAACTGAATATATAGAAAATTACACTGTATTAATCAAATATAAGAATTGTTGACAAAAAATGGCATATTCCACTCTGTGAATATTATTAAATAAAAAAACAGTATAAAAAACAAAAACTAAGGAGAATAATATTAAGTCTTGGCTATTTGACATGAGCTAACCCCCACTTTGATTCCTCAATCTTGAGATAGCGACTGAGGTTAGTGATGTATAAGTGCAGTGAAAACTCCAGGTCCTGTGACTCAGAAACTGAGGAAAACAGAATCAGGAAGGCTCTTTAAAAACTTTGTAGCAGTCCTGAGGTATTTTGGGGACAGAGACAGATGGAGAATGGCAGGCATATGATTGATCTTGGCTATCCCAGTGCCATGGTGGGGTCCACTGGGGTGAGAAAAGCACCATTTTGGGATATCTTATAAGAGCGTCAAAGGTATTCAGGGTGTTATTACAAACTATTGCAAGTCTAATCTCTGAATTAGTATGCAACTGGAAATAGAGTTGCTAGGCATCACAACAAGGATTTTTAGTTATCTTCAGAACTGGGCATTCAATCATTAATTCCATACTTGGGAAGACTTTATATATACTACTTCTTTAACAATGCATAATAAGATTGCTGAGGAGGAAAATCTTCCCTTCAGGACACTCCCTGGATTCTGATCCTGCTTCCAAATGGAAGGTCAGGCAACATCAATCTTTTAAAAATTGAGTCTTTTCCTTCTGTTATGGGGTTGACCCCTCAATACCAAGGTACCTCCCATTGTTCCGTAGGACTGACCTGCCTACTTGGGAATTACCACTGTAAATTACAATTTGTCCTACTATGGCTCAAAAATGAGAAATAAAGCAACTAATGTTTGTTTTTTTCCCGGTTTTCCTGTTCACTGAGGATTTTTAACATCTAATATAGGCTGGGGTTTTTTTAAAAGGGCTTGTTCACCAGTTGTACTGTGTATCTCTGAGAGGGGGCTGGAAATCCTTTCCTCTTTATCTCTGGCCTGGCTATAGGACAGGGAGCACATGATGATGGCCATTAATGACCACTTTGGCAAAACTCCATCTCCACAAACAAAGTCTTTGCACCAGTGCACTGTGGAATGAGTTGTCAGGGAGAAAAAATAGTGAGCAATACCATCCCTTTTCCAGTGTGAGTGAATGCAGACACTTAAGATACCAGCATATCTACAATATTCTAGTCTTGAGCAGCAAATTAAAAATGTGTACAATTTTGAGAATGGAAGAAATGTTCAGTACTGAAACATCCTCGGTTTGGAGCACTGAAAAGACCTCGTAAAAATATTTAGCTTATTCATGGCAAAATATTCATTCTTATTTTTAATGTTTTACCATTTATTTAGACTGTTCCTTTGAGTCATAAAGTCAAAGTTCTTACAGACTTGAAGCTATAGGTATAATAAAAAATTATAGATCAGCCATTATCTGTGAAAAAAACACAGTTCTGATAATATTTGTAGGAAGCAGATAACAAAAATTCTGTATTTTATACCTCTTGTGCTTCCCTACTCAAAAAGCAATCACTCTTTCAAAGTTTCCGGGCTCAAATACATTTCTAATATATTTTAGTGAATGTGATATAAGGTATTTCCTATTCTTTTTGCCTGATACATGATAAAAGTCTCTACATGGAATAGGTATACTTATGCAGAGCAAGAAGGATCAGAGTGCTTGAAGTTCTAAGGAGATCTCTTTTTTCATATCTGCCATTGCTTTTCTTCTACCTGTCTTGGACTGAACATCTGGTTGTCACTAACACATGAGAAATTAATTTCTTATTACTCAAGCTGTTATCTTCTACTACTAGAAAAAAAAAATAATAAAAAATCACCAAGGAATAAAAAATAAGATCCTCATCCAGGATGCAAGAGAAGACTTTAGAAGTGACATTCAGACAGTCTTGCTGTATTTCAGGCACTGTAAACCCTTCACCTTTTAATGACCGTATCAAGTGCTCTTTCCTAGAAAGTGTTCACTGAATCTCTGGGATTGGGGTGTCTATAGAAAAAAAACTTCAAAATGGTTTTCTCTAATGGCAGTGCAGATGGAGGATATAGCAACTTACCTCCAAAATTAATTCTCTTTACTCCCTGTTATTAAATTTCCTGTTGATATCTCCCACTGCATTCTAAAACTGCATTTTAAATAATCTGACTTTAATAATTGTTAAGAAATTGTGTTTATTTGCTTCTTTCTGGGGGCCTCCACTGTCTGTTCCCACTGCAACTTCTCTCATATTCCCCGAGAGGTCAGATGTAGAGGTAAGGGCTCAGTTGCAGGGTATTGAAACCTGCCTTTTTACTGAAACACTGAGCACTCTCTCTCTGAATTTAGGTTAGGAGCAATACAAAGGTTGCTAAACTCTAAATCCTTTTAGGGTGTTTAGATTTGAGCTGTTCAATGCAGACCTGACAAGAAACCATTAAAACGTAATCCTCTGCTTTCAAACATTCCTTTTCATTCCACGTGATTTTAAATTCTGTTTTAGCTGCAGTAATAGTTACAATAAAAAGAATATATCATTATATGCATCATATAAATGTGAATGGTAGGCAGGAGGAGAAACTTATGATTTAGTTTTCAGTCAGTGAAAATTAATAGAATTATTTTTATTCAGTCCTCAGATATCCCAAGACAGTTTTCATCCAAGTGGTCCATCCATATTTAAAGCAGAGAGAGAGAGAGAGAGAGAGAGAGATATTACATATTACATACTTTTACTTTAGGAAGAAATACAGCAGAAGTAAATTGATTCATGAATTCATTATATCTTGGTGCAAAGAAATGCATGTCAAATTGAAATCTTCAGTGATTTCAGCAATAGGCAAACTACCAAAATTATTAATAAACTTAAAAAAAGAACCTTGTCAATATTAGATGCACCTTCAATATTCTCTGAGCTACAAGGATAATTTGAGTCAGTGGTAAATTGTAAACTACATGTAAGACTCTGGAGTCCTGAGAGAAGGCTTAAATGGAGGACAAAATCAAAGGACTATTTTTGAAGGAAATATTTTTATTTGCCACAGTTCTCATGTAAACTTTTTCCTCTCTTTCCAAATCACTGTTACACTGGAATGAATTGTGACATGGGTAAATTAATATAACTGCTTATTCACAAAAAATTAAAACTTGATACATTCCAGCTCCTTAGAGTGAGAACAGAAGAAGCTTCACAGGTCCCTTTGGTCCTGATATGCACTGTTATATTTTGTTGTAACTAGACTGTATTTAAGTCTTTGCAATGGAAAACCAGCATAGCTTTGTACATTCAATTATTCATTCATTTCATAATAAAGCTTTTCCATGAAATTTTTTGCTACTATCCATCACTAACTGTCAGTGCTCCAATACTTTATGAAGAATAATAAACCTTTGCTTCTTCAGTAAATTTTAACTGTTGACTCTGTCCTTTATTTCGTTTTTAGTCTCCACTTCAGGCTCAAATTTGAAATACAGGTATGTCCATATCTTGCACCTGAATTTTGATCCTTAAGGAGATTTGGCAGGGAGAACTATGATGAGTGAGCTGAATCCCTAAAATGGAAAGAGTAGAAACACTGATGCAACTGTCTTATAAATTAGGCAAGCTGTCAAGTCAGCTGGAAGCAGGTAGGTGTGCAAAGACAGTGAAGGTCTCAAAGGATGGATGTGATTATCAGCTCCATAATTTTGTTTTGCAAAATGTGGCAAACCTTGAAATCAAGGCAACAGGTGCTTAGTGGGTTTTGCTTTTGGCTGGTGCTTATACTCAGCCTCACATCTGTGACGGTTACTGGAGATTTTTCAGTCACCAAAGAAGCCGTGGGCATTATGTGAAACCACCACAAACAAAAAGGGGGAGCTGCCAGCTCCCTGCCTGGTGCTGGGTGCATCCAGAGGGAAGTGGTTTGTCAGTAGTTGCTTCTAAGTTCCCTGATATAGTGTACTAAAGGAACAAAAAACCTCTGCCTCAAGTGACAGGTGGAGGCTCCATGTGATTAGAAAGTAGAGACTCACTAGGGGAAAAAAAGCCTACAGCTAGTTCTGCCTTTGTCTGGCCAATGTCTGTAGCGGGATTTTTGGTGGTTGAGACTGAATGAACTGCATGAGGCTAATTAATTCCTTCTGCTCCAAGAAAAAGCTAGCTTAGTCTAACTACTGATAGACTTGGACATGTTTTGTGTTGTGCTGATCACCTCCAGTCTAAATGACTGCAACATGGCAATTGTACAGCTTATTTCTGATGATCCTTGTGACACAAAGCGATCCATTGCTATTCATCAGGCCATACATCCGCCTCACTTCCATAGATGTGAGAAATAGAATTGTTGGGGTGGTAGAGAGCTTTCACTGAGGCAGTGGGGCTCAAAATGATAGCAGTGTTCACTGGTGTGGATTGTCATTGGTGGGACTGGTGCTCCAAGGTGAGTAAGGACAAAAATCTGATGGGAACAGGTGGAGCAGGTCTGCAGGGCAGAGTGACTGTGTGTCTTTGCAGTGTATGCAAACTGTCAAAGAACAGTAGATGTGTGAGAAGTACCAGGGGTATATTTTGTTCCAGTGCTTCTTTTGTGGCAGAAGTTCTCTAAAGCTAAAGGAACAAATGATAAATTTAAGGTATTTTTAATAGGGACTTCGGCACAGAATAGTGAAACAAGGCTATCAAGGAGAGTCTAACTTCATCTCAAACTCAGAGACAGAATCAATTTGACATTGCAAAGATTCAGGAGATGTTTGAAAATCTGGAAGACAAAAGATCAGATTTGTGAATGCAAAGTTTTCCAGAGGGAAATGAGAGAGAAAAGAGGCTGTCATTTTATAAATAACTTTTAAAGGAATTCTTTACAATCAAGAATGTGTGTGCCTGTTTTTGCAATAAAAAGCCAAGACTTCAGCTGACAAGTCATCAAGTGTAGTGATTGTAGAGTTTCTGACTCTCCAAAACGTGGTGACAGTTTTAAAATTTGCCAGAAAGGGAATGTAAAGTAGATATTGATCTGTAAAATAGCTGCAGTATATTGATACAATCTGACCAGTGAGCTGACATTTTGGCTGAAGAATGTGTTTTCTAGCAGTAGAAGAAAAACACAAGTCTGGTCCCATCAATTATAATTTTTTTATTTCTGGGTTTTTTGGGTTTTTTTTGGTATTTCATTGGCAGGTATGGCCAGACAGTGCTTTTATAGTGAGCTGAATTCATGAGTTAAATTTGCTCCCATTTTTGTTAGAAGATTCTTCAGAATTTTCTCCCTTTGCAAAATTTGTGTAATAATTTCACAGCAATCACAGATGCAATAATCAAAGAAAGTGAGGGTTTTTTTTGTTTCAAGCTTGCTTGAGCTCATTGGGATCACTAGGGCTCTAACTCTAAATTATCTTAAAAACACAGAAAATTTCAAATTCTGATTTTTTTTTTCTCTTTTCAAGAAAAAAGAGAAAGGAAGGATAAGAAAATACTACTTTTGCCATCCTTATCTTGCATGTACTGGTAAATAATGTCCTTTGGATTTTGAATTTTGGCATTCATGCTTTCTGAACATACTTTTTCATGCAACCAAGTTTGGTTCTTCTTATTTGAATTTATCAGGTACAAAATGCTGGGAATTGTCTCTGAAGTCATAAGGTGTGAGAAGCCACTATCTGCTGTAACAACAGTAAAATTAGGTAAAATTTCAATTGCCACTGGAATTTTTCTACCTCAATGACACTACATTGTATGGCTGTCAGAAGGCTGAGGCACAGTATTTCCCTCAGTGGCTCCTTCTAAACAGCTTCAAAATACATTCTTATTCCCTGTGTAACACAAGTATAAACAGTATGGAGAGCAAGGCATATATGTTTAATTTTGCCCTATTGGTTGTGACTGTAAAAATAACTCTTTCAAGACTAAAATGTTCATAAAAATCACTCTGTTAATTATATAACCTAAAAATTATGCAAATAATCTTTTTAATGGTGAATTAATAATGTTAATTATTTGAAAAATAGCATTTAAGTGTGGGGTTTTGTTTACAAAAATGTGTCAAAGTATTTAAAATTCTCATGCTGAGTGTACAGTTTAATTGTTCTGATTTATTTCTTTTTTCTTTAGTGACAGATAAATACTACCTGTATATTTTGATGTTGAGCGACAGACACAGTAGGCAATCACAGGTGTAAACTTGTTACACTTGTTAAACTTGTTCCAGATTCTTGCACAAGTTTGTAAAATAATCTTTTAGATTTGACATCTTAATGTTTCAATTTATTTGCCTGTGGCACAATTGAAATAATGCTAATGGAAACACAAAAGTTGTAGCAACTAAGAGGAACATATTCAAACAAGGCACTTGACTTCCTCTCTAGAGTTGTGGACATAAATTGCCATTTATTGACATAAGTCTTAAAATTTGGCAAAAAAATAGTTCTGATGAACAGGATGTCATTATGCACCTGGATCTGAACATTTAGTTTGTAAATTATATGACGTACCCATATCTTTTTAGTGTCCCAAAGGCATACTTGTGTCTAATAACTCCTCTGAAGAATGGTAGCACAAGTCTAAAAAGAAAGATAACCACTTCCCTGTGCTTCCTGCAGCTTGTGCTATAGCAGTAGACCCTTGTTTTCAAGCATGTGTAGACACAGGAACCACAACATTAGTATTAATTAATTAGTATTAATGTTCAAGCTGGGGCTCTCTACACCTTTACATCTGGACCACTGATGGAACCCTTTAAGTCCCAAAATCTTCCAGTTTTTTGTCCTAGGATTTACATAACCTGTGACTATGGTGAGGTAAGCTTCTGCCGCTGTGTGAGACTACTAGAAAACACTCAAGTAATGAACTACTGGATTTTATACAGTATATCTGTAGTACTCCAAAGAAGAACAAAGTAAACTAAAAAAGTTTACAAAATTAAATTAAAATCTGAGAAACAATATCTTAATACTCTCAGATATGGAAATAAGATTTCATTTCCATGGAGCCTATGACAAGATTATTTTATAAATAGAAAAAGTAGGCCACAAGGAAATGTAATAGATATTATATATCCTCTTGCATTGAGAATAGCAAACAATAAAGGACTAGACCCTTAAAATGTGTGGCTACCATTCATTCATTCATTCATTCATTCATTCATTCATTCATTCATTCACACATTCTTTCTATAACCTGACTCAGATTCCCAGCTATGATGTGCATTTGATGAAAGACAACTGATCAAGTGACTGCAAAACTTGCAATAACTCAGTAAAATTGTCTTTCAATATAATCATGGCATATGCATATTTTCAAATAAATATGTTTATGATTATTGATTGCCTATCAATGCAAATATACAACCAATAGAGTACATAAACAACATTTTTATTTTGAAATTTTCCAGTTCTCATTTGCCTTAACTGAAATATTTGAAAACTCTGAAAACTGGCCTTTAACTGGTCACGTTGGGTGAGAAAGAAGGTCTTTGGTGCCAGACCCTCTACTGCAATGCATAATCAACAACAAAAAGCTTCTTCCAGATAATTATTAGAAATAACTTGCACAGCCAAAAGTTCTTCATCTGATATCAGACACATACCATGTGGGAAAGGTATGTTGTGCCATAAATTAAGGTACTAAAATTTGCTTTACATGCTTTTTAATGTTTGCTCTTTTTTTTCTCAGTGATAGTTCATTTCTAGTGGGCAGCTGAAGGCTGTTTTATACATATGAGGACGTGATACTGCTGCCACATGACTGTGAGAACTCTTTTTTAGTTAGTAGATTGTATTCAGTTCAGTTCCCTGAGCTATTGCATTAGATAATATTGCTCTTTCTCAGCAATCAGGAAAAAAATGTGGGAGATCACTTTCTATCTTCTTAGGTAGAATACTTATATTACACCAGATTGTCTAACAAATCTATTCCACAGTCTTTAGTTTATCAGAAAGTTCATGAGATTTTGCTCAGGAAGGAGACTCTAAATTTTGCTTTGTTTCATCCCTGATTAAAACAGGCAATGTCAAAGAATCTGTAGGTTGGGTTTTACACCTGCAGGTGCAGGAGAGCTGAATCCCTCACACTGAGGACTAAGAAACACTGATAAATGCTGGTGATGAAATCCTAACTGCTCAGCAATGACTGACACAGATGTTATTTTTGCAGATAACAGTCTTATGGTACACCAAGCATTAGTCATATCTTTTAAATAATTCAGCAGAATATTAATATTCTCCAACTGCCTTGTATTAAGAGTGACAGGTGTACTTAAATTAATCCCTCAGTAAACACCCAGACCATCCAAGACATTAATTTACTTCAGGACCACTTGCTTTTAAGTGCCTGTTTCTCCACACTTTTTGAGTACAATAAAAACATTGTTAATATACATTGTATACACAGACATTGTAAAGGAATTTTTTTCTCTTTCTAATATGCACTGATGTCAGTCTTTTAGGAGAAAAAGGGCAAGAGTAAATTTCTGTTGCAGTCTGCTGGTGTTAGTATGGACTGGAAAACTGGAAACATTACTCTGAGTGTTTTTAAAAGACCATTAGGAGTTAGTTTGCCAGAAGTGCTTGCCTGTTGCTGTCAGGGCACTACTGTGCCAAAGAAAAGTTGGGGGATTTGAACTAAAACCAAAATTTACTGGTGGAGAGAATGGGGGTAAGAAGGACTCTTTTGACCAGTGCTGTAAAGGAGGTGGGATGGCATCATTTACAGAGCAGGTTTGTCAACTCAGGGAACAGAGAGGAGCTGGGGCCATAACTCTGCTTGTGGCATCAACCACTCACTGCTTGCAGTCTTCTGCCTCTGCATAACCTTCCCAGAGCCGTGTAACACCCACATTTCTGTCAGGCACCTCTTTGCTGTATATGGGTCACAAACATGATTTTGAACATTAGCTCAAGTTTGGTGATGCGTGAAAAGTGTATGTTCTGGTTGATTGCGAAAGATGCACCTTCTGGGGGATTGTTCTTTCAGTCCTGTGTATCTGAAGTTGTGTGGCCTTTGTTATGTCTGCAGCTGAACCAAAGGTTTGCCCTACTCAGCTGTCACGCTCTGGCTATTATTTGTAGAACAGATAACATTTTTTTGTTGTTACTCTAAAAATGTGGAAAATAAAAGTATTGTTTCATCTGCCTTCCTCAGAGATTGACTATAAGCCTGGTTACTTTCCCTTTCTTAAGGAAAAAAATGCACAAAACCACAATAAAACAAAACCAAAACCCCTTTCTCAATTGTCTGTACCTCTGTAACAAGAAACATGATTTTTCCTTGTTCGTTATAAGGCAACATTTTTAGGTGAAGCAGAATCCAAATATTCAGGCTGCATTTTCTTCACAAAACCTTTCTCCTGACATGAATTTGAGCAAAACCCTGAACTTTTCAGGTAGCTGAGGAAAGTGGAAGAAGCAGGAGTGACCAGAGAGAAAAATCTTTAAGGTACAAGACCAATAAAATAGGATTTTGTAGTCAAATGTCCACTTCACAGACCGCCTATGTATTTAAAAACCACAAGTATAATTACTTCCAAGACTCACAAAACGAGCTCAAGGACAAACCCTTATACTGGAGGCCAGATCCTCCAGAAAATATTTGTGTCCCAGTCTGGATTGTTATGCGGTTGCACAACAGCTCGACGCGCTGCCCTGGCGGCTCTGGCTGCGCGGCCCCTTGGCCCCACTGGGAGCACCTGCCAACATCTCCTTGGCAGCTGCAGCTTGTGCCAGCTGTACCAGCGCTGCACGCTCTCCTCAGGCCCTGGGAATGCATCCGGGAGCTTCCAAAAGTCCCCAGTGCCCTTGCCTTGCCTTCCGAGCTCTGGCGACACAGCTGAGGATCTTCCACTTTGTGCCTCTGGGGTAATACTTTTATTTTCATTTAATCTGGGGATTTGGAAAAAGAAATGGTGTATCTGTCCCTTAAGGATCATTGTAGTCCTCTACATTTGGTGTATTTGTTCTCTGATCTTTCAGGGTGGAGAGGAGAAAGCAAGACCTAGAAATTCTTTTCAGTAAATGCTTTGCAGACAAATAATTATTCTTTATGGTTTGCCTTAGGAAGTTGACTATGGAAATATGTTGGAGCTTGGACAGGAATCTAAACTGACTGACAATTACAAATGGTGATGTATTATTGAAGGAAAATTAATATATATGTGCTACAATGAGTTGCAAAGACATCAATGGTCAAAAATATTTTTCCTTTTAAAAGATCCTTTAATTTTTAGACATACTTTTTTCAGTGCAATCACAGCTGTCAGTGCAGACAAGGTTGAATTTACTAATTCATGTCTTCCACCTCTACTCTGTAAAGAAGTTAAATTGCCTAATGAAAAAGCTCCCAGATTAGATTTTATTTTTAAATGGTAATAATAATAATAATAATAATAATAATAATAATAATAATAATAATAATAATAATAATAATAATGTGGGTTCTTCATCTGCAATTACAGCTTTGATCTCTCTAAGACCTCTAAGACTGTGACTAGAATGTAGGAGAAAGAAAGAGGAAACACAAAAAAAAGTTATAGCTGTTGTAGAAACAAACTTGTTTTATAAATCTGGTTTCTGTCATGCAATTTCTTTCTTAGAGATGATAATTGATGAAATACTTTGCCTGCTTTATACTTTTTCTCCATTGTTCTGTATCTGTCTCTCTGTATGTTTGTGACAAATAACAGATTCAATTTTTTCTTCAGCATTTTGCATCATACATTTGTGTACTGCTGGATGGGTGACTGTGTCACATAGAGAGTTAATTCATCTGCAGGCTTTTGTACTTCATTGGAAAATTATTTACTCACTGCCAGGAGCTGGTATCTATGGTATCTGTGGAAATGCAATAACTCAAGCAGTTCCTGATGTCCCAGAACAAACAGGGACCTGGGAACTGCAGAAAAACCTGACGTTGAAAAAAACCCAAACACAAAACACAGAAGACACAAAGTCTCATCAAAAGCACTCTTAGACCTGCAGCTGTATCACACACAGGAACGTCCAGGACAAAAAGTGCTTGAAAATGGCTTTTGATTCACTGTGCCTAGATACTGAGTATCTGCTCTCAGAAAAGTATGAAAGTGCCAAAATCCAGATGGACCCCCTGACACTTTGACTGGGTTTATTTACAAGGCGAACACTTTGGCGATGTGACATGGGGAGCTCCAGTCTAGCCTGAGTGTCTAAGAACATGTGGTACATAATGTACCATATCAAGCAGAAGAATAAGCTATTAAATGGAAAGGAAGATGAGATTTCCCCTTGGTTGTGAAGGTCAGCCTGAGCAGATAGTTTAAAGCATCCTAAAAAGGGTTCACATTATTGAAGATACTTGGTACTTTTACTCCATATTTTTTTTTCCTGAAGTACTTGGCATGAAAACATTTATTTGTCTTTGTCTTTTCACATCAGACTTTTGTTCAAAATTGTCTTTCCATCTTTTTTTGGCAACATGTTTGACCATGGTCATATCTGGAAAAAAACAAACCACCAAATGCAGATTTCTATTTAAACTTTTAATAAGGATAAGATGTGAAGACAAATTTAAAATGTTTTACTGGATATTTGGATTTGAAATCTGTTCAGGAACAAATTTGCTCTTTTTCTAGGTATTTCTGAGTCTTGTTTTTTCATCATATAAACTTGGTTTCAAATAATATTTTTTTAAAAGTCAGTGAATTTTTTCAGGAAATTCCTGTTCTCAAGGAAAGTAATGGGAACTGAAGTCACCTTGCTTTGCAAGGATATTTTTGACCCGACACCAAACACTTTGGTATATTTGAACAGTTCTCAGTCAGTATTTGACAGGGGTAATTCATGTTGTGTCAGAGCCAATCCCCATCTCTAATAATTGTTTAGCAACTTTCTATGTTCTGTTCATGGTCAAGCTTGGATACAGATTGTTCTGAAAAAAAGACAATTATAGTGTACATTTTGTCATTATTTCTTAAAAAGAACCAGCTCCAGATATTGTTTTTCAGTGTCATAGAACTTGTCTGTGAAACAGCTTCTAAATAATTTTTTGGATGTGAAAGTAAAGCCACATAGGTGCTAATAAAACAATACTCATTTAGAATAGCAAGAATAGAATAATCAAAGGAAAAGGAAAAGTGTGTTACATGGAGCTGCTAAAGGTCATCCAAATGCAGTCTACCTGTTGCAGTAAATGGCCTCTCTAAACCTAGCTTATACTAAAAATTTTTATAGTTAAAGCAGAGAGCACTGAAAACACCCAACTCTCCTAAACTAGGGGGCTGCTTTAGTCTGATTTCCTGCCACAGACTGCCTACTTGGCCAGCTTGCAAGAAGACTAAGTAAGGTGTTCTTGTTTCCTGGAAGTAGTTTTATAATCAGTTGGACTTCTTGGATGTTAGAAAATGTTCATTATTCACCTTGACAGAGGCTACTTCAGCAGTTTTGCGGTACTATGCCTAATAGGGGTATTGTCCATAGTAAAGCAGAATAGTCAATACCATAGATATTTTCTTTTGTACCTGCTGTATTTCTATCATACAGCTTTGGAAGCGTCCTTTAATGAGCTCAGAGTGCCAAGGTGATGTGACCCCAGTGTGCTTGTCAGCTGTCCCCAGGCAGAGGCTGATTTGCATTCAGACCAGTCAGCCTACAGGGACAGAGCTTCTTATCTGTCCGTCAGTAGTTCACATGAAGTGTAGGACAGATCTACTCTGGAGTTCAACCTACTGTCTCCTACATATTAAACAAAAACTTGTTTAAAGGTACTATGTATGCAATTCTCTGAAAAATGGTGCAAATTGATTTATGAGATAAATACATATATATGCCAAGATTTAACCCAGATCAGATGTGATACCAAGATCTTGTTTTGTTTTGTAGTTTGGGTGTACTTCAGCATATCCAGAATACCTCTATATTTTGGTCATGTTGATTCCAAAAATCTTGCAATGGTTAATTATGAAATATCAATCACAAATGGAAAAAAAAAATAAATTACTTGAGGGTTGTGTAATGGTCCATAGAAAGTCACATCTACATCTTTGACTGATCAAGACTTCAAAGGCACTAGAATGTGTGTTCCTATTCATACTGGAAAACACAGTATTACTAGTGGGGCTGAATGAAGATCTCATCTAGAAGTAACAGTATTCCTAAACAAAAATAAGGCATAAAAAGTAAAAGTCTGTTTCAGAGGAAACCAGCTCCATATGCTCATCAAAGCTCAGCTGGCAGACATCACTCTAATCCTGTATTTGCTTCTGTATATGTCTGTTACTCTCTAGATTCAGCACCATTCAGCCTCTCCTTGGCATCATACTTTCATCCTATATTTAGTTTTTATCATTCCATTAGTGGGCATTTCTGATAACAGCATACTCCCATCTGATCCGGGGTGTATCAGAGTTAAAGTTAAGTTTCCTTTCCTATACCCAGCTGTGCTGCTGAGCATGCACTGGGATACAAAACTCTTTTGTTATGAATAGTTTGATTCTCAGTAGGACTGAACTCTGAGAACTCATCAGTAACGTGTTAGCAGACAGCTCAAATATTGTCCTGCATTTTCTTGCTGAATGACAGTTATACTCAATTCCTCCAATAACTCCTTATACAGGATCAAAGTCTCACTTTTAATTTCCTCATAATTTCATGTGAACTGTTGTCTCTCCCAATTCTCCTTCTAATAATATCATCAAGACAATCCAGAAATGAGCTCATAAAGTATTTGTACATTCCTACTTTGATTATATGAAAAACCAAACTTTTCACCAATAAGCAGGAGTTTGCATTAAAATCTGACAAATAGTAAACCTCTGATATTTCCTAAAAAAGTTGCTCAAATAATTGCTTTACTTAGTTTCATCAGTTAGAGTTCTAATTGAAATATGCATTATCTTAGATCAAGGCACGTGGTTACATGCAGACATTAGTAACAGCATTCTTCTCCCCTCTTCTTAGTATTGTTACCTTTTTCCCTATCCAGGCAACTATAGAGCAAAAAGAATTGTCATTTTATTTTGTCTAACATGGATTTGTGTATCTGAGGAATCTGGTGTGAAGGTGTAGCTGTTTCTACACTTCACTCCATCCCTTCCCACCACTGAATGTGAGAACTGATCCCAGGACAGTTCATTTACCATATAACCCCTGTCAGTAGGAGGGGAATATCTCCAGGCAACAGCATTTTGTTGTCTTGCCCAAGGAATAATCAGAAGAAATTATGGAAAACTTGTGTGTGCCCAGGTTTAGATATCACTCGCAAAAACCATAGTAGTTTAAGATTTTTCACTTTCCATGTTTGAGGAGCAAGGAGAGAGAAAGGACATCTTACAAAGGAATATTTCTGGTCAGGTTACACAGAAAAGGTTTCCACTAACATGAAATTTTCAAGATATAAACTAGGCCAGGAAAATATGTTTCTTTGTTGCATGAAGATTTGTATAAATCTTGCACTTTCTGCATACTGTGAGTTTCACAGACTAGTTTAAAAGAAACTCTTAAACTGAGTCAGGAACTAAATTTCAGAATTTGAAAAAATTTAACTTGCCCTAAAAAAAAAATTCAGATTTTCTCTTGCTTTGACTTCTAAAGAATAACTCTGACATTCTTTATAATTTCCAGATGGCAATGTTTGGTTTTCAGATTGAATGTGTATGCACACATGCACATAACTTGTTTTATTTTACTTCTGTGTATTTTCACCAAGGCTGTGATTATCTCTAGTAAACATGACACCCAGATCCCTTGATATTTTCCTCCTTAAAGGGAGCAACTGTGTAACTTTCAATAGAGTTCCCTAAAACCACACTTCTGTATGTAAGATATTGATGCATACAATGTCTTTAGCCTGCTTCCCAGAATGAATGTTTTGTGCATACAAGGGATACAGAGGGTACCAACCACTTCTCTTTCTGGCTACTGGGCTGATGTTGTGGAAAATTGGTTTCAAACTGGATTCTCTCACTTCTTCTGCTCTTATATTTTGGTTTCAGAATAACAGACCATGACTGAGGGCAAGCAGAAATAGTAACAAGGGAGTAAGGCAGGAAGGAAGGAGGAAGGTGGTAGGAGCGGAAATGTACACTGGTGAGGGACGGACAATCATGCATGTAGTTAGTTATCCAAACACTTATGTCTGGGTATAGTCCACAGTCTCAAGATCTTGCTACATAAAACAAGAAAATATTCAGACATGAATTTTTCCCCATTTATTTCTCTCCCTATAGTCCCAAACTAAGACTTTACTATTTTATTAAATTTGAATAGGAATGCATGTGAAAAAAATACTGACTTATCAGGATTGATTAGCTCTGTGCTTCGGGTATTTAGATAATCTGTCTCACATCTCAAGCAAGTAGTAAAGCTGTCAAAACACAAGTGACCCCAAATATTTAACTGTTCATGTAAAATGGAACTGCTTCAGCAAGAGAGAAATAATTAAGAAAGACAAGAGATTTGCCCTACTATCACACCTTCTATCAGCCTTTACTAACCACTGACCTTCTGTGGGCAGCTGTTTTGTTGATATGTGAATGTGACTCCTTGGACCATTTAGGTGCTCATGAAAGAGTATTTTTGAAGAAATAAGGTTTTATCTAAAATCTTTTTTCAGCTTTAGTGACGAGGATCTACTGAAGAACAGGCTAAAGGAGCAAACATAGGGTTAGAGGGATGATCAGAAAAGCACTGAATATTTAGCACCAAGTAATCAAAATCTGTCAGTGCAAAACATTTAGTCAGTAGAGCTAAAGAAAGGGGCTCAAACACTTATTGCAAGTTTTGTCTAGAAAAAGCTTCCATTTTCAGACGTGGCAGGTGTGAAGTGTGTTAAGTAGAGAGGGAAGAGAAAAAACTTAGATTTTGCTGGTCAATGAACATTTGTTTCTGCATCTTGTGCTTTGGATTAATAGATTCCTTTCCCCACACTTTGCCACAGAGACAGGTGCTTATATCTCCTGGGTGGGGGGAGATGAAAAGTGTAAATGCCAACTCCTGTAGCAGAGACAAGGTGACTATAGGTTCACTAGCAAGAGCTGTTTAAGATGGTTTCTGATTTCATGTGACGATGATGGTGACAGAGGTCTGCTGGCTTGGGGGCACTTTTTTGCTAATTTCATTTTCAAGCTATTGACCTCATACCTAATTCTACAGCTGTGAAATTGCAAGCAGTGAAATTAAAAGATTGCTCAGGTTTTAAAATAATTATTATTTAAATTGCTAAAATTTTACTTCTTTAAATGCTTTTAAGAATCTACTTCTTTTTAGTTTTACAAAATCTTTTTAAAATCACAACAGTTTTGAGCTACTTAAATATTTCCATGAATCAGACACAGAAAACCAAATCTGATCTACTTAATAGTTTTGCATATTACCTTAATGTATCTAGACTATATAAAAAATTATTATTTAAATTTTTGACAGTGTTCTGTGATACTTAGATGAACTTTACAGGTATGTGTGATAATTTCAGCAAATCAGAAAAGGACAAAAAAAAAAATCCAAACCCATTTAATTGGTTTAAATTGATGTCTAAGTGGTTCTGAACTGCAACTGAGAGTTGAAGTGGAGAAAATCACCTAAATTTACCCTCCCCCTTAGTCAGCGGTGAGCTCCACAGGACCCTCCCCAAGCCATAAAAGGCCAGGAAGAATGTGCTAAGCACTGAGTGTGCTAAGAATAAAGTTGTACTGGGATGGATAAGGTTACTTTGAACTCTATATTTCATGTTTCCTGACATACCCCCCAAAGAACTGCAATTATGCTAGCAAGGCTGTAGGAGCATTGAACAGTTCTTTCCCATTTCTTTTGATTTTTGTTTCCTCTCCATGCATTCCTGTCCTGTTTAGAGCTGTGGGTGTTTTTACTTTTAGTTTGTGGTGTGCATGGTTCTGAGGATATTAGAAAAAACGTGCTGAAGGTTTGCTCTGAGGCATGGCTATTTTTGTTAGAAGCTGACACTTTAGACTGAGCTTTAAGTGTTGCCTCTGGAAGGCCTCGGGTTGTTCTGGGAGGCCAAGATTCTGCAGAGGAAACAGACATTTCAGGGAGCATAAAAGAAGAAGTAGCACAATTAGAAAAAGCAGAGGACCTCCCTCCTTCTCATTCTGCAACTCCTGCGAGAGTCAGTAACCCAGAAGTACTAAGCTGCCGCAGTAAATCTTGACCTTTTAAACAGAGTATCTTTTACCATCATCATGGCCGAGATAACAGCAGAAGGTACAGTAACTATTTTCAAATATAATTAACCAAAACCGGCATGTGGTTTAACAGTATAATTGAACTGGCATGTCAAAATGATTTGTTGTTCTTAGTAAATAATGTTTTTGCTCCAGGATCATTTAATATTGTTTTTTGGGTTCCTATTTATTTTTCTTTCCTGCTTTTTCTTTTATTTCTTTTTTCTTTTTTTTTTTTTTTTACTTTTTTCAGTCCTGTAGCTTAAATTTTTACCACTTAATGAACCAAGTTCTCTGAACACCTCTAAAAATAACCTTAGCTTCATTTGCAGAACACAATTATTTAGGCAGTTCCGTTAGAGCGATACAAACCGGGAATGCCTGAAGTTCAGGGTGTTCTATTCCTTTTGCTCAGAAAAAGCTTTGGTAGTCCCTTATAATCAGAGATTTACCACAGTCAGAATAGCTTCATTTGTCGACCCTAACTTTTCCATAGGGAGCACAGAGTATTTGTGAACTGTACATGGAGTTATTGAAGGGTAAAAGGTAAATAAAAAACCCTCTGCTATTCTTATTTAGGTAGACTTCTAAGGGAGTCAGTGAAAATTGTGCTGAAATAAATATGCCAGATGTCAGCCTGCAAAAATGAAAGGCAATTGTATTAACCAATAAATACATATTCTAAAATGTGAATGCTTCATGTACTTTAATATTTCCTGACCATTCATATTTAAATAACATTTTAGATGCATAACAATATTTTATCAGCTGAAGTCAGAGAGGGGATTTATTTAAAATGCAACCCTCTCTAATATTTAATATTTTAGTTGAATTTCACTCCAACTTCTTCCACTGTTTATCCTAATTTAATAATGGCAAAAAATACCAAAAAAATGCTTTAAAACAGTCTTCTGAGGGTTATTTTATTCTGTTTCTCAAAGGTTGTGTGGTGTTTCGGAGCATGAAATATGTATTTTTCATCTTCCATTTTTATTCTTCATACTTATAAGAGGGTCTGCATTAAGTGTTGTTAGAAAGTGATCCCCTTCCTTGTTAAGGGCTAATGTTAGGCACTATGTCAAGTAGTACAATCCTTGTTTGATGTCTGGTTATCCACAGCAGGGAGGCAATGTGGTTTTTTAATTGGCAGTTGGACTGATCTACAATTTACTTCTGGCAAATACTGCCAAAACAGGTAGCTCAGCCTGACAGCCCTAACCCAAATACAAACACTGGTTTATTCAGATATTCTTAACTAGGTGTGTTGGAAAAATTGGTTGTTTTCTAGCTGTTATGAGGCAAATCTGTGAAATAACCAAATTAGCTAGATTTTTGGTCCAAAATTAATGGCAAAAATTATAAGATTTTCAAACCAGTCTGACTTTTCAGTCATTTATCTATTAAAGAAAGAAAATTAAAGTCTCTAGAATGAAACAAAAGACCATTGAATGAAACAAAAGACCATTGAATGAAAGAAAATACAGTCTGAAAATGTATTTATTCTTTTTACATAGTGTTTTTACAGGAGCTGTAACAGTGTGTGTCTTCAGTACAAACATAGGCTTAGATGATAAGGGGCATCAGCTCCTCAGTAAGCTGACCTTCCATGTCACAGGGAAATAAACTATATGATTAGTTTAGTTTAGTTATGTTTGCCTTAATTTTATTTTTGTTTTTTTCACGTACTTGGAATGCACTTGTAGTGATTGACTGATTTTTAAACTCTGTATCCACAAGATGGAAATTTTATTTATGGCAAAAAAGTAATAATTCAGCCTGGAGCTAATGTTTCAGTTTGCAGCTTGTTTTCCTCTGGGGCTAGTACTAGAACTCACATTCTGAAAGTTTAGATATAAACTTCAGCAACATATAGTTTGGATTAACAAAAGACTATTCAGCTACCTGTTACTTCACGCAATTTATTTTGTTTCCTGTATCGCCTCACAGCCCATGGTTTGCTGGGCTCTTCATGACTTTGCTCGGACTAAAGCACCTGCTCCTTGCAATTGGTATTTATAACTCTTTTTTTTCCACTGTCAGTCACAGAGCCAGACTCTCGGGCTCCTTGCCTTTCGGGGTACCATGCTGACACATCAGGGAGCAGGGCACAACAGCAATGCAGGCACTGCTGTGGCCAGTGCGGATCCTGGTTTAGAGAGACAGCCCAGGCCTGGCAGGCTGTGCTGGTGCACATCTCAGGGTTCTCTTTCTGACAATCTGTGTCAGGACAACAACCTATTCACAGATGAACAGGGGCAATGGGGAGCTGTTTCAGGTCAACGGCATGATAATGGCAATGAGATTAAGTTACCTAAATATTAAGCAATTACCCTGTACTGTCTACTTGCACCAATACCCACATGTGCTACTTATTCTTTTACACAGCTACAAGTTGTTAGTTGTGGAAACACTGGTGAAATGTACACGGTGAAAGACAAAATGAGATCCCTGAAGACAGCAATTTATAAATGTCCTTAGAAAGTTGGCAGGAACTATGTCTCTAGCTGTCAAGAATTCAGGAGAAAATTCCAAAGGATTATCTTCAGCATTCTCATATTACATGTCATGGCAAAACTGTACTATTAAAAAGTGGAAGTCCTTATAATTGTATAAAAAAAAAATGTACAAAGACTCAGTACAGAGACCAAGTACTCTGTCTTTGCTATACTCTCAGGATCTAATATTAATATTAATATTAATATTAGCCTTATTATTACGATGAATACTAATTATTGCTCTTGTAATTATTATATTTAACCAGATAATAAGTATTCTTGTAGCAGCTAAGATCTTTACTGTGCTCCAGTTAAGACTTTAAAAAACCATGGGTCTCTAACTGCGCTACTCCACTGTGTCTGTGAACACAGGGATTGCACTGGACGCAGCGGCAGATGTAGTTGGAGCTGCCACCAGCAAAGCACAAACAGCAAAAGGCTGACACCTCTGAGAAATGGCTTCTGCCAATGTACAGCTTAATCTGTATGTGCACAACAGCTCCAGCACCAGCCTGTAGCTGGTCCTTTCTGGTCCAATCTCCTGCAGGTCACAGTGCAAGGTTGATGGCCATCCCCTGACATTTTATCCTCCCACACAGGGAAGAATGAGCAGAGACTCAGTTCTGCTTTCTGCAATGCTCTGGAGACTGTGCACTGATCCAATCCAGGGAGGTGAGGAGAGGAGAAAGACAAGGTTTCTGTGCCAGCTGTTTGTCTGCCACAACTTATTTCCCCAGTGGAGCAAGAGAGAAGCGGGAGTCAAATAGAAAAGTGACAATGAGTCACAGTTTGGTCCTTATTTTGCTGCTGAGAGCTGTGCAACTACATAATTCCTCTGTCTGGGAGCAGGCTGCAAGGAGACAGGCTAGCCCCAAGGCTACACATGGCTTGTCAGTGACAAGATCAAAATTAGCTTCTGCATTTCAGCCCCTTTCTCAGGCTATTGGGTAACTATGAAAAGTTTTAAGATGTAAACCATTTCAAAAGGCAAAAAGATGTGTATGCTTGAAGATTAACAGACATGAAACTGCTAATGTATGAGAAATAACACACAAGATCCAGAGGGCAAAATCCCAATTATTTCACCAGTGTGATGGTCAGAAGGTAACAGAGGTATTCAATTGGCAAAATGTTTAATGAGGGCACACTAGAGGCAAGAGGGAGATAGCTACTTCTTATGGTAATTCATGAGTTGCTGCCAGAGGTGCCAGTTGTGCTGACTGCAACAAGGGCCTAAATGAATAAATTGGATTATATGACTAATTTTGATGGCTAAAGGCATAAGAGGTGTTTCCTACCCTTCAGTTGGACTGCTGTTTATGCTTGGAGCTAGGGTGTTTCTATAGAATCTATTAGCATCTAGCAAATTTTCAAAATTAAAAGATATCTTACTTTTCTGCCTTTCAATGTTGATGAGGAAGAAGATAATATACTTATTACAGCATGGTAAGGAAAATACAACAATTTTAGTTATGGTTTATTTGAAGGAATCTGTCTGTTCTTGTTCAGAACAACCAGGTAAAACCAACAGCCTAATAACACAAAGAAAAGAAAGTCAGAAAACCCAGGTCTGCATGGAGTCTTCTGGGGGGAACAGAAGCTCTGTCCTTGTGGGGAACAGAAGCTCCAAATTCTTACCAAAATTCCTTAAAATTATATTCCCCTGTGACTGTGGGCCTGTACAACTGTGCTGGTTAGTTTGGCTTCAGTCTTGGTGTTTTCTCATAGCCTGTTGAGGCAAGCATGAGGCCAAATTGATTAGCCTAACTGTAAGGTTCAAGAATTTGTGGACAACACTACTCAAAGCCAATACAGTCTTTATGCTCCTTCAGCTGGTACAAGGCAACACTTACATATAATTCATTACCTTAGGTAGCCCCTTAGAGAGTCAGGGGCTTAGCTCTGGACAGCAGGAAGACTGAAAACCTATAAATCAGAGGGCCAAGCTAATACATCCTCTTAGTACACGACAGGTTAAAGGTGTGTGTGTGTGTACAGTTAGCTCCTGTTTACTTGTGGGCAAACAGCTGGACTGCAGGTCTGAATATTTATTCAATTTTTTTTTTTTTCCAAAAGAACCTTGTGATCTTAGGTATTTGGAGCATATTTTACTTATATAATGAGAAATGTTTTTTTAAAATCCTACTAGTGTTTTCAATTTATTGGGAAGATCAGCTACCACTGACTTAAAAATTAAATCTGTGCAACTACTTGCATTTTCAGAAATCCCAATCTACAGTTTCAGAGACCTAAACCTTGAAAAAAAGTCTAGGCTAGAAATATTTTGAGTACTTTTACCCATTGTCTACAATATAAATGCTGAGTAAGAGGTAGATTCATTCTGTTCTTACTGCTCAGTTCTGGAAAACAGAAACTATTTTTCTTTAAAACATTTCATAATATGGGTCTGGCTTCAGTACAGGACAGACTGAAGAGAGAGAAACAAACCAAAGTTACCCTATTTGAAGCAGGCCATCCATTTACAGAAATAAAAAACTTTTCCTTTTCTTTCCTATGATGACAATCACTGGTTTCTTCTCTGTTTAAAAAGATTGAACTAGTGGAAATTACTCATTTTACCAGCTTAAACCATATTACAGTAGTAGAGGGTGAATTGGTTTAATTCAAAATGATTGAAAAGACTTTTAGAGTGTTGATTTTAATCATGATTTAAACCAACAAACAAGAAACCTTGGATTTCAAAATAGCAATTTTCAAGTTTTTTACATATGTCACGTATGATTCTTTTTCCCGAAAGAGCCTAATATGGCAGCTGAATACAGCCCTTCTCAATAAATTTGTGCCTTATAGGGAGAAGGATAACTTAAATATCTGTCTAATAAAAAAATTTATATTTTGAGAGTAATTTATCCAGATTCTTAGGTGGTTTTTTGTTTGTTTTTGTTTTTTTAATGATGGAGAGTGGTAAATGGTACTTTTCTTTTTTGCTAGATAATGGTTTCATTTTTACTTGTGGTTTGTGTCAAGCTTCATTAGGATGGAAATTGGAATTCAATTAAAATGGTACAAACCCAGCATTTAAAAATTGTTTATACGTGTACATTTACATACTGAAACATACAATAGAAAAAGTCCACTTTAAATATGAGGTTTTTTGATAAGTTAAATGATTTATTAAACAAATATGGTGCTATTTCTAATTTAGAAATTAGAAATATGGCCACTGCATCCTACAATAATGTATAACTGATAGTGCTCATTTTCTTTCATGTAATGTTTATTCAAAGGTTAGGGAAAGAAAAAATACTTCCTACTTTTCTTTTTTTTTTTTTAAATCTTTATTAGTCCTTGATATAAATATGATAATAATTGAGTTCAAATTGTGAAATAAATTGAAATTAGGTACACATTCTTTGTATTTGTAAACAGATTATACTCTCAAAAAAGGCTGCCTTTATTTGAACTGCATCTGCTTAGCCAGTGGTTTCCAACGATTCAGTGATTTCTTTAATTCTTTTCACAATTGTAATGGTTTGATCATAGGTTTTTTTTGTGTTGTTGTTTAAAAAAGTGATTTCTATAAATATTAATATAAAATTATAGTATTGTGAAAGTGTGGTCCTTAGCACAGGGTTTTCTTGAATTCATTTTTAAGTTTAAAAGACATTTTTTACAATGACATTTATTGAAAATTTTTGTTTATGATTCAAAAAACATCAACAATTATATTCCCTGCCTATATTCCCCCACTGCAACCTCATTTTAGTATCTCTTAAAAAGGACTGTTGAGCAGTAATACTGAAATATCTTCAGAGAGGTGTAAAAGAGGAACCCAGTTTTCTGATTTAAAACCCAATCATGGGTATGGTCAAAGAGAACTTGCAGAAACTGGCAGGTTTCATATCCTTGCTGCTTTACATCTACAGATCAGACTGGTCATACAGTACATGAAGTAGATAAACAAGATATAAAGTCACTGCATCTAAATACTTAACTTAAAGCTATGGACAACCAGCTGTGCTTATTATCCATATGATCCCACCATCATGTTCTCTTGTCAACTTTAAACATTTTTAAAAAATATTTAATATTTTAGTCATATCCCTGTACCTTTATATAGTATGTCTTGCTTTAGAACATTGTAACAGACCATTCAGGCTTTAGATTCCTGGGTGGGAGTGTGTTTAAGCTGTATGTGGACGAAAGGGACCAGCTAGATTTAGCTTCTGTTTTTTTTTTTTCTAATTTGTGCCTACAGCACAGTTGATTTATGTAAGAAAATCTATTTTGGGAGTTGTGAAGCAAGTACATGGCTACCAAATCTTTGACTAGTGGAAGAGATAGTGACACCAATCGGTGCCAGAAATACCACCAAGATGACACTGCTGACAGATCTTGTTCTGTCCCTTGTTCTGCTCTTTTCTTCATAGCCCCTGATACTTTTTTTGTCCCCCTCCTCCAAATGCAAAACATAATGAGATGGACATCATAAAGCACACCGTAAGCAGCTACATTATTCTTTAGACTCATTATATTTTGAGTAAAAGAGATGACCTAACAAAACAAGTCATGCAATGTAGAGGAGGCTAAATAAGAAAAAAACCCATAGGAGGTACTGATTTTTTTATTTTATTTTTTAATTTTTTTTTATCCCAAACAAACCATATGCTAAAACTTACCTATGTCATACTTTCACTCAAATCCATCCAGTTGCTGAAAATCATAGTCAGTGCTGAGCTTTGTCCTTACAAATCAGAATGAAAAAGCTGTGGCTTTTAGTCTTGAATAAGCCTCACTTAGTCCAGGGGCAGATTTGACCTTCTTTTAGAATAAGTCTGAGAGCACAGTATGATCTTGTATCTGGTCTAGAAGTTCTGCTTGGTGCCATTCAAAGGCATTTACCATAAGAAAGGAAAGTACTAAATTCCAGGCACAGAAAAACTTTCTCACTGGAGCAGTCTCTATCTATCTTCAAAGATAGTTTTAAAAAATCTTTTACAAATATGTAATGAGTAAAGACCTGCTACTCCCTGTATGTGCTTATGTTCTCACAACTTCAAAGGTATCTCTGTACCTTTGCCTGGAGTCAAATTGTCAAAGGCACAATGAATCTAAGCCTCCGTAGCCTCCTTTGGTATGTAAATGAACTCAATTTTTTTCCTATATTCCATTATGTAGATTTAAGTTGTGGCTCTCTGTGCATGTCAGGAAGGCTAAATCTTGTTTCAGTCTTTGCTGAGCGGTTATTCACAATTGACACAATTACCATAAATATAGTTTTCTGGTAACTATTTTACTGTTTTTAGAGGCATAATTTAATACATCTATTCAAATGTTAAGGTCCTTATTTTGCATTGACCTTTTCCTCCTGTAGCAGGTAGGACCTTAATTTTGATTTCAGGTCTATTCATACAACTCTCACTGAAGTCAGCTGTATTAGTACATGAATGCATCTGGTGTAGGATACACCCTAAGGAGGTGATAACCCATGTGTACGGTACAGTTCAGGTTATATACATTAAATAGTTTGTAATCACAATATTTAAACTGTAACTGCAACATAAATTTAGTATAATCTCAATGGCTTTTTCTAAGGAAAACATTAAACTCTCATTTTCCTAGAAGATTTTTGCATCACCGTTCATGATAGGAGTAGAAAATATGGGCATTTTACAGGGAGGCATCAAAAGTTAGACTCACCCTATTTAAATATTGTCTGGGACAGCTACATGACTAGATGACTGACTGCATCCTGTGAGTCGGAGCAGAACCACTACTACATTACTCTAAATTTATCTCTCAAGGTATTAAGTCAATGAGGATTTTACTTTGAAGTAGAAAGTGAATTCTGAGAACACAGGTTTTTTGCTGATTCAGAAACGGAAGGGCACAAAAACCTTTTCTTTTTTTTTTTAAACTGTAAATATGTTTCATAGTATTCTTACTTTAGTAAGAGGCATGTCAACTTAAAACTAAATACAAGCATTTTTTTTCCCAGCAAGAAAAATAAATGCCCCAGTATAAGATGTGCAAGTAGAATTAATCTATGTGAGATACATTTATCCTAAAATGCATCTCTTGTTCTAACATTGTGATTTTTTATTGATTACATAGAAGTGAAATGCTCTGGAGAATGTCACAGTCTACTCTGCTGTTAGCATACCGGATGAAGTGATGAATTTCCAGATGAATAGAAGTGAAAACTCTCCCAACTTTCTCTCTTCCTTCCCCTTCCAGAAATAAGTGCAGTGTGTCCTTCTGCCCAGAGACACAGCTCCATGCCTACTCCTTTCATTTATCATGAGGGAGATATACATAGATTTTGTAATACAACTTGATTGTATTTTGACTGCAAGTTCCTATTGAACCAGAAGTGTCCAGTGATTTGTTGCTTTCTTTATACAGAGCTCATATAAGAGCAATCACAAGGGAAATTTGCTAGGTCACTGCTACTCTGGAAAGAAAGGAACTTTGGAAATTATGTGGGAAATAGCTACAAATGTATGAGAATGCAATTTTGGAAAACCATGGCAAGGTTAGCTACAAATATTGATGAGGTTTCTGCATACACTTAAAATTAAAATTAGACATGAATTGAAATATGCATATGCAGATATTAGTCCATTGTGAAGGGGAATCAGCAATTTTGACAGAATTAATGTATTAAGATAATTTTAACTATACAGGGAAAACAGTGATAGGAACTAGGATTTTGTCCTAAAAACTAATTAGTAGAAAATTCCTTTTAAGCCTATATTTGCCACTGTTTCATTCATCAGTCTGGACAGGCAAATGCATTTCACACTGTGAATGCTAAGGGCAGTTTCACAATAGGGAAAGTTAGTTGTAAAACTAACTTTTACAACAATGTTGCTATCCACTCTTCAGTGTGTCATTCTTAGATCAGAAGCAATGCCACATCTGTGAAGGCTGTCAGGACTATAATGTGGATCTAATTCTTTTTCCCTGTGGTAGTGCTTAGGTCAGGGCTACATTGGTCTAATGACTTTACTTCATGCAGCTGGAAACAGTCTGTAGAATCCTAAAGTAATTTAAATATTCTTTGATTTCCTTAATATTTGATAGACTAAAATCCTTTTGGTAATAGTTTTTTACTTCAATGGTCTATTAAAGCAAATATTAAACTACACAACTCTCCAGAAACACCCTCCCTTGCCTGGAAAAAAGAAGGCTCTGGGGAGATCTTATCTCTCTCCCTTCCTGAAAGGAGGTTGTAGTGAGAAGTGGTTCAACCTCTTCTCCCAGGCAACAAGTGACAGGATAAGGGGACATAGCCTCTAGCTGTACCAGGGGAAGTACAGGCTGGACCTCAGGAGAATTTCTTCATGGAAAGGATTGTAATACATTGGGATGGACTGTCCATGGATGTGGTGGTATCTATCCCTGGAGGTGTTCAAGAAACAACTGGAAATGGCAACCAGCATCATGGTCTCGTCAGCAAGGTGGTGATCAGTCAAAGTCTGAATTTGATGGTCTCAGAGATGTTAATCCTAAACATGTAATTTTTTTATTCTGTGATTAAATTCTGGAGAATATTTTACTGCTTACTTGTTCTGATATATAAATCATGCTTTACATTTTCCACTCGATAACTGGGTTTTTACATGAGTAACACAAAGAAGTGAATACTGCACACTTCATTCTCCTGGAGATGGCCACATCTGGTAGGCTTCAGGACCTTTGAGATTCCTCACTACTCCCTGCCACAGCTATTTGAAGTGTGATGCCCCTCCTTCCAGTGCTGGATGGCTGCAGCTGTCCCATGTCCCCAGGTGCAAGGAAGTGAGCAGCTGAGCCGGTGCTCTCCACAGGCACAGACCTTTCCAACACACCTTCATGCCTCACTTTCCCCACCTTTTGTACTCCCATTAATCATCCTGTCTATTAAATCTTAATTCTGCTGCCTCAAATCAGTGCTACTTCAAGCAGATCAGGAAGCACAGTACTTTTTAGGTCTTGTAGTTACAGTGGTTTTGAGTTTGTTCTCAAATATCAGAAATCTTCATATTGTGACATAGTTTTTCAGCATAGAGGAAATTTGTCTGAGATACTGCAAACTTTATATAAAATTTTAACTAACCCTCTCCATTGTCCTCTCTATGGTACTGAGACACTTGGAGCTGTGAATGAAGAATATTTATTTGCAAATACCATGAAGCTGCAATCATTGATTCCTTGTATCTGCAGACTGTCACTTGCCCCTCTGTTCTTTCATCAAGCTGTTTATATAGCCTTGGCATTTCTCAAATGTGAATACAATTTTAACTTCCAGATGCTCCATCGTGCCCTGAAAATGCCCAGGTAGGCAGATATGAATTACATCTTCTTTTGAAAACAGATGTACATTGGTTGCATTGGAGCAATTCCAGTGTCAGTCTTGTCCCACTGGAGGAAGCAGCTGTTCTTCAGGTGAAACTATTTAACTAAGAGCAAAAAAGCACCTTATAATATGTATCTGTTTTCTAGCCCAGAAATCTAATTTTTAGCCAATTCCACATCTCCCTGTTTTCCTATGTTTATGCAAATAAGCAGGAAGGGAGACCTTTCCTCTTGTCCTGTATGATGTCTGCAAAAAAAATCTGCAGGAGCCTGAATTCCTGGTCTTTTGGGGGCATACAGGATGTAAAAAAATAATTATAATTAATATTAGGTTCTTGCGTTAAAGATTAGAAAGAAATAGTGGAATAAAAGCTTGTTAGCCCTTAAAAAATTCTCAGGATTTTCTTCCCATTCTGACCATTAATTTTCTCAGTTGCCTGGTGAACAGCTTGTAGTTTGCTGTGTAATATGGAAATCAATCTCCAATCTGCTAAAAAACCCAACCAACCAACCAACCAACCAATCAAACCAAAAGACATCAATAGGTTTCTTCTTTTCCGTAAGAGTAGAAATCAAAACAAAGAAAATATATGAAGTGAGCTAAAAAATGGAGTTTTCACAAAAGCCTGTGAAGTCCTGAATGTACACTATGTTCTCCTCTCCTCGAGTCTCCTCTCCTCTCGAGTCTCCTCTCTTTTCTCTTCTCATCTTTGAATGCAAGCAATACCAAAGCCTCTTTTCTGTTAGGATGTGCTTTTCTCAACTAAATATAAATTAAGCATTAGCTACATTCATGCACTTTAAATTAGAGTATGCTCTATATTCTGCAGACAGAGAAATTAAGGTGTCATAATCTTCACACTTAGTGCACTTCACTGAAGAACTGCACCTGGTCTTAAAGTTTAGAAGCATATTGTAAAATTTCAGAAACTTCAATATTTTTGAAAGTATTTTTCAGTATTCATATTTTTGAAAGCATATTTTAATAGAATAGTTGTCTCAGTAGTTTCCTCACTAAAACAAATTTCTTTTTCTGTTGTCTCTAAGGAATACACAAGTGAGACCAAACTTCCCATAGGCTGAATGGGTTCAAGTGAATGAGAATGAAAACTCAGCCAATATTTTCAGCTTTAACAGAATTAATTCTCTGCACTCCAATTCTTGAAGATAACATTCAAAGTTTTCCTCTATCTTAGTCCAACTTTTACTCCACTTCTGGTGTTTACTGCCAACTCTTTTACATTTTCAACTCGCTGAATATTTCCAGTTCATGCCCTTGAAATAAACTTTGTTGCTATTACCAATAAAAAAATTCTTGTTGTCTTTAAGGTTTTTGTAGAGAATAATTTCACTTTTCCTAATTATATAAATCTTCAAAAAGTAGATGCACTTATGTAGGCCTTTAATGAATGTTATCTGCATGGAATTTGCTAAAACTCTGAATTTGGTTTTGGAAAAGATTCATCTGTTTTCAGCCACTGTCAGGACTACCTATGTCGGCTTTCAATTTTTCTATTTCTTTTATGTCTTTCATTATTTTAATTGAAAGAATCAAGGTTTCCTGCCACATTAAATATAAAAATATTACCTTTTATTCTCAGAGTGATTGAAGACTGTATTTTCAATCGCTATGAATAGAACTAGAACTGTAGTGGTGTTTCATCAGCTGAAAAAGAAGAGTACATATTCTATGTGAAAAAGCACATATTTTGAGTCTTTTATTAACATTTAGTACTTTTCTGATTTTCTTTTGGTTGAAGAAACACAACTTTTGTTTTAGCTTTAGAACTTGCTTAAGTGCCAGGGCAATGAAGAGGGAAGATAAGGAAATAATAAATTATTTTATTCTTCAGTGATTTTATAACCAGAATTTAATGAACACTGTTTTGGACATAGATGAGAATAATGTGAACTTCCAAACATACAGAATATTAATTTCCGGTGGATCTCTTGTACAAATACCATTTTCATGGCTTGTGTGCTTCTGAAGGTATCATCAGAATTTATTCTGTATAAAACTTAACTGCCAAAATTTCCACTGTATGAATCTGCAAATGCTTCAGCACTCTAACTCTTTTTAATCTTCACTTCATTCTGAGAAAAAGTAGTTCCTGACTAAGGTGATGTGAATTAAGTATCTGGACAGAAATATGTGCATGATACAAATCATGACAATATTTTTCCATAACAAATAAACCTTACACTTCTTCATACATGCAGATTTGTCACCAACATTTTCAATACTTAGTCTTGGGCATGGTGACTTGAACAAGCCCTTGATGTCTAATGGTCTTCTATGTCCATTTGTCCACCAGTTTACTAGGGAATAGCACCCTCTGAGGAATAAATACCAAAGTGACTTTCATGTTGTAGTGCTCCAGGTCTGAATATTTCTGGAGCAAAGAACACCTGACCTATCCCTGCCTATCTGGGGTCAAGGAAAATGTTACAGTTCTCTCTTAAAACAGGTATTTCATGGATGTTCCTTAAAAACTAATACTGCTCCTGCCCTGATCAACAAGATGAATAAAAATAAACTGTTGGTCAGGCTCAGCTGATGTGAGTTTCCAAGTATGTAAGAACTATGAAGACACTTTAGCTTTTCTCCACTTACCTGTCAAAGTACCCTACCTGTTTAGGTCCTGAGGAGTACACAGGATGATGTGCAAGTCCTTTAAGTCAAATCCTTTAAGATCATCTTATACAGTTTATTACTAAATTCCTACATGACATTTGGCCTAAGGTCTAAATAAACCACTATCTTAAACAAAAAAAATCCCAAACCAACCAACCAATCAACAAATGAAACAAACAAAAACAAACAAACCTACCAAACCAAAAAAAACACAAACCAAACCAGGAAAAATTGCAAGCATAGTACAATATCTTAAGACCTTCCTTTTTTCATATTGTGAATTCAATTCATTATTACTCATTAAATTATATTAGACACATCTTGTGTCTATTCTTATCTTCTCTCATAATGGTTTAATAGCACTGTGAGTGTACTGCAGTTCTGGAGGCATGGATTGTGTTAGTGAGTGAAAGATTATCAGTTACATGACCATAAGAATATAGCAAATGTAAGCTGTAAGGCTGAAATATTGACTGTAAAGCAAGAGTTCATTTTCAATAGACATGAAAGTATGCATTTTTTATTTATTAGCACTTACATAATTACAGCTGAAATTATACTCTATTGATATAATAGAAAAGGAGATTAATAAAAAAAGGTTAGATGATGAATAGGCCTTTGACTACAATATAAAAGCCAGCAAAATCTTGCAATCATGTAGGCAGGATAACTAAGAAACTCTCAAAAGCTTTATTAAAAATTTAGAAAGGACCGTTAACTTCTACATCTGCAGAGGACATCTCTATGTCATTTCATTATACTGGCAAAGTTATCAGTTGAAACTACTATATTAATGCTAAATAAATATCAGACAATTGCTTGAAACTTTCCTGAAATTAAAAGGTAGCAGTATCTTAGGTATTAAAATTCAAGAAGGAAATGTTCAAGGAACTATATACATATACTGAATAAATAAATAAATATATATTAATAATACATATATTATATATATATAATAAACAAATAAATATATAAAACTTACAAAAATGGCTGAAGAAGACAAACAACTACACTCTTGGGAAGACTGTGTTATGCTTTGTGTAGAGAAAGAGTAAGCCAGAAGTTAGGAGGTTCCCATTGTTTCTTTTCTTCAGAATGAAAATAATATGGCCTTGCATCAGAGTGTGAACTGGAGGGAAGATAAACATTAGAAGATTAGAGGAAAATAAATCCAGATTTGAAAATCTATAAAAGTACAAAAAATTCAATTCCACAATTTGAATATGACTTGAGACTATGTGAAGATTTAGTAAATAGGAGAACATTGTGTTTATATGGACATGTTTGAGCATAATTACAAAACTTTTGAACACAGGACAGGTTGTTTGGAAACAATACTAGCTACCATCTCTATTTCATCAATATTAAACCAAAGGGATTTTCTATTGGATGGAAAACATAGGGACAAAATTAGGACAAACGTGTATAAATATGACTAACTAAATATGACTTTTCATGACTAAACTTCAGGCAAAGGTATGCAACTTTGTTCTTGCCTTCTTCTATCCCACCAACAGTCAGAGAGCAAAGCACAAAATAATGAAGGTCAAGGCAGGATGCCAGGAACATTATAGAGGTCCTGCAAGTGTCTGATGTTCACGCAAGGCGCTCAAGCTGGGTGGAAACTTTGCAGCACCTGCTGTCACTGTGGGCTAGGAACACTAGAGCTGTATGGATCTGCTCTACAGAGAATGTGGGGAGGTGTTACAGCTCGTGAAGCATAGCTGAATGTTTTTGTGATGACTTTGTGCATGTCTACAGCAGATGCTAAAGATTAGTTGATTTAGAATCCATGGGAGGTAATAAGGAAACTATCATTCCAACCAGGTCAAAATTTTTCCTTGATGTAGCTCACTTTCAGTTCCAGTTAACAATAATAACATTGAGGGGGCACCTCAAGACAATGTTGATTTTTTTCTTAACTTGAAATAAAATCTTTTGAACTGTACTGAGACAAAGCTTTAACATTATGAAAGCTTTCAGGACTGCTCATGTCATGAAAATAAGTGGAAATGTTTTCTTTTCAAAGATGTAGCACTGAGTTTTGAGGACTGCTCTGCTGAAGTCTTTCTATATTAGTCTTCCACTGCCAAATTAGGCTGAACCCTACATCTAACATTATAAAGCAGACACAGGAACTGCAAGAGGCTATGACCTTCAGAAAAATTCAGATTCCAAAAATATAAGGAAATGGATGCCTCATCAATACATAGGGCAGAGAGTTGCCCAGAAAGAGAAACTCAGACTATTTCAACACCTTTGCTTCATTTTTATGCCAATGTTGACTTGAAAAATGCAATAAGAGTTAATTAAAATTAATGACAAATTTGCAACATTCTATGCTGTTGAAGGACTCTGAAGAGCACAAGCCTTTTGAGGAGCATCTGAGGGAACTGGGAGTTATTTAGCCTGGAGGAGAGGTGGCTCAGGGGAGATGTTATTGCTCTCTACAACCACCTGAAAGGAGGCTGTAACCAGGTGGGGTTTGGTCTCTTCTCCCAAGTAACAAGCAATGGGATGAGAGAAAATGGCCTGAAGATTTGCCAGATGAGGTTTAGGAAAAAAATTCTTCATAGAAAGAGGGGTTTAATACTGGAACAGGTTGTCCAGAGGAATGATGGAGTCACCTTTCCTGGAGCTCTTTAAAAGATGTGGCACTGGGAAACACAGTCTACTGATGGCCCTGGCAGTGCTTGGACTTAACAGTTGGGCTTTGGATAATCTTAAGGGTATTTTCCAACCTAAATGATTCTCTGATTCTATGCTCTGCCCAAGAGTGGGTAGTTTGAATTTCATTTCTAGAATTTGGAACCTTACACTAGGATAATTTTACAAATATGTCTCTCAGTAGACAATAATTTTTACTTCACATATATTACAAACACATGAGCTTATAATTAATGTATACTTCCAGGTTTGGGTTATGTGTTTAGAAACTTAATGTAAGTAAGGTGAAGAAATATTTTAGACATAGTCTATATAGATTTTTAAAATAACTCCTCTTCTGCTTTAGGAGTGTTTTCATTGAGAGAATATTTTTATTTATCTATCACTGAATATGTTTAAAGGATTGACAACCTATAAATAAAACTTTCATGAGAATAATTTTCAGAATTGAGATGGCACTTCTCTGAGACACTTAACTAAACCATGGATTGAAATTTTTTCCTCTCCTGAGGATTAAATTCCATATTAAAACATACTCCTTGGTATTATATCTTTTATAGGGATAAATTTTTACATTTTCAAAGACACAGAGAAAAAGCTATTTTTTAAAAAAAATTATAAGTCACTAACTTTATACTGAAAAATTGGATATATTCACAACATTTGGAATTTTTTCTGTAGTACTATTCACAGTTTTGTGCTCAGTGAAAAAATCTATTTTTTTTTTCATTTCTTTATATGATGATTATTAATTCTGAATGCTATGGCATATATACTTGAAAAAAATTAATTTTGGATTTGGATCTACTCCTTCAGATGGAAAAATAAGGTATCTTTTGTAGGAAACAGGAAAACCTTGAGCTATATTAATCAGTTGATAATTCTGCCAATTCCTTATAAATCACCAAAGTTTTAGAAAGCCCTTATCATACACCAGAAAAGACTAAGCAAAGATAATATCCTGCCCTATAATATACACACAGAAAAGTACTTTAAAAAACTTGCATTTCTTGATATGTTTTGTGCATATTCCCATGGCTATCATAAAATTTAGATGACATTTCAAGTTAGAGTTCATGTAGAAATTGGAAGTTCACTCACAGTTTGGAAATAAAACAAATAGCCTTTTTAAGTACACATATCACAGTGTTCCTTTCTATGCACTCATTTTTACAAGTAAACATCATAACAGACACACAAAAGCTGAATTTGCATTCCATAGTTTTTTTGCCAAGTAGGATTGGAGAGGTATGGAGCTGTACTTTTACATAGATTTTAATCCAGACTTTCCTGTAATTCAAAATTTTATTTTAAATGCCACATGAATATCTCACTTCCTAAGGGGGAATATTTCTAGGAATTATTATAAAGATTGTCTTCATTTCTATAGCTAGATAAAGTAGCCGGGCAATCACTTGCATTTATCACTGGATTAAGTTAGAGATCTGAATTTAATATTTGCATGATCTGTTGAGGTGTTTATTATTACATCTTGTCTACTCTACAGAGATCTGAGGAGGTGTGATAGGAAGACTTAAATGGTAGGTAAATCTATTCCCTGATAATAAATGGTTTAGGACCTGATATCCAGGTCACAGAAGCATGAGTCCCTAAACCAACCTTTAGGCTATTCATTATGTTTCTAAGGAACTCTTTTGAAGTTTTTTCCTTATTTGGAAGGTAACAGTTTGAAAATTAGCAATATTATATATTCTCTGAACTTAGATGTGGGTACAAGACAGATTCATTCATAGACTCATTTGCTGTTAATTTACTTGTGGCTAAAACTCAGGTGTTGCTCACAATTTCTAAAACCTAGTCATGACCTCCTTCTGCAGAGAGGTGTTGATTGATTTCAGCTGGCAGAAGGAAGGATGCAGAGAATGGATGCAGTTACCAAAGGAATTTTGGTTTTTCCTCAGGTAGCCTTAAAAAAATCCTAAATCTTCATGGTTTTTTCAGTGTGTACATGAGATTCCACGAAAACATCTGCATAGGGAGAAAAAGAGAAAAGGAAAGGTACCTAGGGTTCTTTACCTGTACATGAATATTACATAATGATTTTCTCATCAAACTTAAACTGAAAAGTTTTTCACACATTCCAAAACTTGGTTAGAGCATAATCCTGAGTAAAAATGGATTATGCTATGGCAAAATTATGGTAGCTGGTTCAAGAATGGGTCTCAACATTTTCAAAAATATCTCATTTTTCCAGATTACTTAATATTGATTTGAAATAAAGATTTCTTCTAAGATGTGATTATCTGGCATAAGAATCTATTAAAGAAATATTTTTAAAATAGTGTAAGGATTTCTCAGCTCTTGAGAATTTCAGAATACATGTTAGATGACAGGTGTGTTGTGAATATGAACCCTCAACAAAGATCAACTGTTCTCACTGTGACAGCATATCCTACATGTCTCAGCTGCCCTTAAAGATCATGCTTTTTTCCAAATAAAGATGGGAGATGAACGATATTATCAATTTAGCCTATCAAGGTTAAACTTCCACTTCAAATTACAGTTTTAGGAATTGTTATTGCAAAAAAGAAAATGTTGAAACACACCATTAATTTTTACCTAAACAATGAATTCTATTAGTCTGTGTCAGTTTAAGATCCCTCTTGTGCCCTAAAATGGAAAGGATATTCTCCAAAGGATTCTTTCAGACTAAAAACAGAAGAAAAGAAAAAAAAGCAACCCGCACCCAAAGCCTTCAGATGAACTATTTCTATGATTGCCACTGCTTCCTAGAATTCTTTTCTGATGGGAACACACTGAATACAAAATGTATATCAGAAAAAAATTTGGGTTTATATTTTTATAGAAAAATAACTTTAAAAGTAAGTTTCAGAAAACCTAATTTCCCTATTCAAATTCCCTTCAGAAAACCTATTTTAGGTGCCTATGTAGTAGGCACTTTTAGCTCTTCTGTAAGTATACAGATGGAGTACTCCCCTATTTATTTGAAAATAACTCCCTGACAGGGGATAGACCTTGGTTCATCTGTTTACTGTAGCCAACTACACTCTCCTGGGAAAGTGGTTGTACTATTTTATGAGCCAAATAAGTTTTCATAACAGCACACTTTCAGTTTTCTCTTTCACAGACAGGATGACCTATAATGTAGTTGCAAATTACCATTTACAGGTGAGATCTAACAGCAACCATAGACAGTTAACTTGCCACAAGCACTTATTTTAGTTTTCCCTTTCTGTCAGAAGAGAATTTTTTGCTGCAATTTTAACAAAGTTTTTTACATATATACATATATATACATACATACATATATATAAATATATATATATGCATGCATATGCGTATATGCATATGCATAACTTCATATTGCAATTTCTGTTTGCCAAAAATACCTTTATCTTCTGTCTCTGGTGAATGACCTTCAACTGAGTTCCTTCAATATGACTTATGAGTATATATGTTCAAGCTATGCATGTGATTAACTCCATATTTGAGTGCTGTAGTGACTGGGTAGCTCCATATGGATGTCTAATCAGACTTGCACCATAACTTGCAGAGAGTGTAGTAAATTATTGTTAGAGCTACTTTTGTTTTCAGAGTCTGTAAATGCCAGTCCATTAAGACATATAAAATTACACAACCTTCACGATCATGTTAGCTTGGAATAAAAGAAATCAAGCAAATAATCTTATTAACCATTCCTGAATACACTTATTTGAGAGAAAATAGTTCCATCAGAGGAAGCACAGATCTGAAATTGTCTTTACAGTTTCTTTATACTGGTAGACTTGTCCAGAGTGAAGATAGGTGTGTGGAACCTACTATTTATTCTAGTAACTCATTATTTATTAGGACTACTATCATTTTACAGACGAGAAAAGATTAATTTTTTTTCAACAATTAACAATTAGTCAATTTTTTTTTCTAATCCCCTCTGAATATTTCAAGGATGTGTAGAGTTGGGTTTCCAAAATCTAATAACAAGGGAACTGCACACAGGGCTTTCTCTTCAGAAGGTCTACTGCTATTTAGAGATAAATGGCAATAGTTTTTCTTCAACTTTCATTTTGACATTTGAAAAGATAAGATGTACCTTTCAGCTTATATCAACTCAGAAGTGTGTCTAAATACCCCTTTGGCATCTCCTTCTGAAATGTCAGATTGCTGAGATGAGCGAGAAGGGAAAACTTTTTGCTGTTTCAGAGCACCAATTTATTTCCAAAGAAAGGAGGGTATTACTACCAATCAAAAAAATTCAGACACAGGACCAAACAAATAATGGATTTTTCAGGCTGCTGCTAGTTTAGGACTGAGTGTTCAGAATTCAGTTGCATTCTTACCTCATCTGCATACTGAGAAGATGGAAATGAAACATTTGATTTTAAAAAAACCCACATTTCTAAGACAATGTAAAAAACATAACAAACTAAAGAGATACTTAAAAGAGAAAAATGTATATTTATAACCTTCAGATCATGAAAAGGTGAAATCTGGTGCCTTTTGAAAAGGAAGCAGCTCAATGTCCCTTTTCCATACCCTAGTATATAGTTTAAACTGCAGTAAATGACATTTCTCTTGCTCTTATCAAAGGCACATCCTCTAGTTTTGATTTTATAAAATAATTTATCTTATTTTTATTATTATTATTCACTCCTGTGGTCTGCTAAGTTCTCAAGAAATTATTGCAAAAAGTGATATAGTTTTAATTAAAATCTGTAAAATTTCCCAATAAGACACATTATCTTTTAAACCTGATTCTTAGGTCTTCCCTTACTATTTTATTTCTAAAATAATTTCAGGTATCAGTTATTGCAGATAGGTTTACAGTACCATCAGTCATGTAAGACTAACAGCACCAGAATATCTTTTAACTACTGCTTATGCCGTCTTTGTCTGAGATATTTGAATAATCAGAATCATGTAAAAGCTTTCTTAAATGCATATGCACACAGGAAACAGTCCCACAGAGCTGGAGTTCATATCAGCCTAGTGTTCTTTATAAGCAATTTTGGAGTGAAGACATTTTTACACTTCCTTGCTAAGTTATGAGACAAGATTTCTTCTGCTTAATTTGAAGTGTCAACCAATGCTCTACTAGACTATGGAATTAAAACATTTAAGGAAAGATGAAAATTCAGCTTCAAATCTCTGAAGTTCATCTTTTAATGTGATTTAAGATTCATCTTGTATGAAATTTCAAAGGGATATGGGCATCTAAGTCCTTCAGATATCTGCTGACCTAACCAGGCCCTCTGAAGTCAAAGGTTAGAAGTATATTAGCTGAGAGGGAGTTAACTTATTTTACTGCTGATTGTATTTTAAAGCACAGTGTAATTTAGGTAAAGCTGAAATTGATTTTCACTTCCCCCCCTTGAAGTTCTCAGATTGCTTCAAGACGTGTACAAATAGGTAAGTTCTTCATATGGAATTTATCTGATTCTACATTTCATACCTTGGCCTATTCCAGAAAAAGCAATAGCTAGTATTAATATTTCTTCAACAGGACCCAGTGATGCATTCCTGAAAAAGCAATTTTCTTCAGGGAAAATCTGATTGGAGCAAAGAGACCTTTTTGCAATTATGTATACTTGTTCCTTTCCAAAATCGCCTGATGATCTTTTCTATCAGTTACACTGGTTGCTAGCACAAATTGATTTTCTTGACCGTTCTTCCCAGACTTTCTTCCCTACTACACCATTCTATTCTCTGAGATTTTCTAGACAAACCATCCTCTATTGCTACTGCTTGAATTTTGCTCCTTGATCAGTAGGGAGGTGAAGTCCAGATTGCCTTCAGGGAATTCTGACTCCTTTTGTACAGCAAAGGTCCAAATCCATCATTTGAATCTGCATGGCAAGGAGTTAGCCATATATGTCAGCTTCTTCTATGAAGTACCACCAATCTTTTATATACACAAAAGTATTTTTAAGGCAATGTTTGTAGCTATCCTCAGGGCAAAAAAAACCAACCAGATACATGTGTTCAAATAATTTTAGCAGATGACAAACTAAGGTTTGAAAGTATCTTGTATTTTTCAGCAGCCACCAGTTGAGGAAAGGTTTTAAGTTCAGGCATTAAATTCTTAGACTCTGCCCTGCCAGTATACTTGCTCAGCATTCAAGGATATGAAATAAAGAAAATTCCTGAGTCAGAGATTATATATTCATATTCAAAAGTCCTTTTTCCTTACATGTAGTTATCCAGTTCCTTCTGCAACCTAGTTGTACATCACTGGAAAGCAATTTTCTGAACGAACAGCTATGGAGGTTTTCTAGTTATTATTAGTTATTTTCTTCTGTGATCCTTTACTTTTTTTCCACATAGCCCATTGTAGTGTACTGTATCTGTACTGGGATTTCATGGAAATATTTTGGTAATGGGGGAGGATACAGAAGTGGTTCCTGGATGAGGTTTCCAGAAGTTTCCCCTATGTTTGACAGACCCAGTATCTTACGGCCCCAGGATGGACCAGCCACTGGCAAAGACTGATTCCATCATGATGAGAGTAGCACCTCTGAGAGAAAAGACTTAGAAAGGGGAGAAATAAAAAAAAAACTTCAATCAGAGGGAGAAGAGAGAATAAGTGAGAGGAGCAGCAGTGCAGATCCCAAGATCAGTGAAGGAGAAGGTGTCCCAGACACCTGCAGCCCAAGGTGCAGCCCATGGTAAGGCAGGCTGGCTCCCTGCAGTCCTTCAGGAGAGCAGATATCCACCTGCAGCCCCTGGAGGACTCCACACCAGAGCAGGTGTGTGCCCACAGGAGGCTGTGAGCCCATGGAAGCCCATGCTGGAGCAGGCTCCTGGTAGAAATGTGACCCTCTGGGGAATCAATGTTGGAGCAGCCTTTTCCTGAAGGACTCCACCCCACAGAAAAGAGCCATCCTGGAGCGGTTCTTGAAGGATTACAGCCCACAAGAAGGCCTCAGGTTGAAGAAGTTCATGCAGGGTTGTCTCAATGGGAGAGATTCCATGCTGGAGAAAAGGAAGAGTGTGAGTCCTCCTCTGAGAAGAGAATGCCGCAGATACAGCATATAATGAATGGACTGACCACAACCCCCATTCCCTCTCCCCCTGCACCTCTGCAGGGAGGAGAAAGAGAAAATCTGGAGTGAAATTAAGAAAGGTTGAAATATTTGGATTATAATTACCTATTCTGATTGATTCAACTAGGTTCCCCAAGTCCAGTCTGTTTTGCCCATTATGATATCTGGTGCCTGATTTTTTCGTGTTCCTACCTCAACCCATGAGCCTTTTCTTATATTTTCCATCCCCTGTCCAGGGAAGGAGAGGAGTATTACGGCCTTGGTGAGTGCCTGGCATCCAGCCAGGGTCAACCCACCACAGTACCCTAAGCAACTACAGTTATTACAGTCCCAAAATTAATGTCAGATGTTAGTATACAGCATTAATAGTTTCTAGTTTTCATCCCATGGTAGTGCTGTTAGTATTATTTACTGATACTGTATGAAGTACACTGTTTCTTTGGACTTGATAATGAAATGTCTTTATAGAATGTATCTTTTCTTCTAAAAGCTGCTTATTGAAATCGATGAAATGAAAAGATTGGTGTACATAATTTCTTGGACAATGAATAGAAAGATTAATACTATCTACTTCTTTAAATTATCAGATGTTCTGTATTGATCAAAAATAAAACCAATACAGATATAATAACAGAAAAGGAAATTAAAAACATACACAACACTAACCACCATAATAATTATAAGTGCCTTTTCTGAATCCAATCATTCAGTTAATTTTCATACACCATCTTCTCCATATTCCATAATCTCTATTCTATTTCTTTTGTCATGTAGAATTGGTTGCTGCATAATCTCCAGCGCTGCTTTCCACATTTCATAAAGATTATTACATTTTTATAACTATCAATCATCGATAAATCTGCATATGTTCTTCATTTGCAGTCCTAGACACAGCTTTCTAAGCCTCTAGTCTGCAGAAAGAATACCTTAAAGTCTGAGAAGTTGTGAATGCATACATGATATGTGTTGAGAGGTTTTTCTGTTTGCACTTTAATTATATAAATAGTAAAGCAACACTTCAGTACATAGTGTGATGAATTTAAAATTCTGGTGCCAGTTGTGAAACTCCATTTATTTATTTTTCCATTTAGGTATTCCAGTGGCATTCACCATCCATATGTACAGGGATATAATTTTGTACAAAAGAGAAGAAATTGCTGAATGTCAGTCATCTCAGGAGAAGATTTCAGCTGCACCCCTAAATAAACTAGCTTTTCTTAAATTTTTCACATTTCTGCTCAGAAGGTTGTAGAAGCTTGTCCATACTCAGAAGACCTACACTAGTTTCCCATCACCCATTTTTGGGCTGCACTGTGGATCCTTGTCCTACTCACAATTTATTGCTGATAAAAGTGAGAGAGAAGAGCTTTCAAAAAAAACCTGAATCTACCTGTTGAAGTTGTCTTTCTGTATTTCTATCTCCTCCTCAGTGTTAGAAAACGTCTTGCCTGTATATTTCCATGTATGTCCAATAGAAATCATGATCTCTATCAGCAGATGTAGCTGAGTTTCAAATCTGTTGGAGTTTGCCAGGGCTACAGATCTTCCACGGAAAATGGTTTTAAATCTACTTTAATTGCATCCTTTAGTAGTATTTGGAGATCAAAGGTTTTGACCAGCTTCAGTGCTCTTACTCTTTCTTCTTTGAAATATGCTGCACTCTGTTGGTTGTTATCCAGTATCTGCATTTTTGGCCCCTAGTGCTGCCCAGTTGAGACGATAGAGGCTCTCTGTTCAGTGAATACAGAGGATCCTGAGGATCTCTTTTTTCTCTGCTCAGCATTTTGTTTTCACATAAATATATAAAAAAGATGAAGTGCATTAAAAAAGTCATTAGGTTACTTTAGGAAATAATATTATTACTAATATTTTATTGTAAGGTACTAGCTATTGACCATGGAATTAATTCAGTCTTTTCCTTTGTGTTCATATAAGCCAAGGAAGAAGAAACCCTAGCAGAGGGTTTGAAAGAGGAGGATGTCAAAGTCAGGCATGAGTATCGCCTGAACAACAGGTGTAGGTGTAATCCTTTCTTGTGGTAGAAATAATTTTCCCCACGTAGGGAAAAAGTGATTATTGCGATGCCTTCAAGTCTGTGGACTCACTGAGGCTGATGTGCTGATCTTGAAAAAAATGCAGCAGATTATCTTATATCCATTTCCCAATTCTTCACTGAAGGGTTCTAATCCCTTGTCCTCTTCTCCCTGCGGTACCCTACTTACAGCAGGCTGAGACTCCTGCCCGTCCGATTGCAGCAGTGGAGGATTGATAAGGTCATAGGTTAAAGCCCAAGGCTTGAGCTGGAGCTTAACATACAGTGTCGATTTATACAGCCATTTTTTCTCTTTCCTGCTTCCTTAATTAGTATTTAAGTATTCCAAGTGAAGTGGAATAGGTCAAACAGGAGCCATTAATGTCAAAATCTAACAGCTCTCTCATTTAGAGTAGACTGCACTGAGGTTTCTCACATCCCAACTGCATTGCCCTAGCAACAATATTATCATTTAAAAGTGAACAACCTCTTTTTTTAGTATTGTGACTAGCCCACTGCTTATAATATGCCTAGCCTTAAAATGGCATCGCACACTAAATATTTTACTTATTTTTTTTCCTGTTGGCAGAATAAGACTGTGATACATAAAATAGTTATGAAGTAACATAATTACAGAAAATTACTCTTTTACACCTTAATGAGTCTGAGTGGATTAGGTTTATTCATTTGTTTTGGAGGTTTAGTTTTGTTTCATTTCATTTTTCTACAAGAGTAGAAGGTATAGCAGTTGAACTGTAAAATCAAGTACCCATCTCTAACCATGGACTCCTATGCTGATTAAGTTTTAAGGAGATAATGCCTCAGCCCACAAATACAAAGGGTATTTTACCTAGGCTGCCAGGACTACAGGCTCTCTGGACTCTAAAAGTCACATGGTGTTCTCCTCAAAGTTGTCACCAATTGTCAAGGTTTATTCATACTTGCAAGACCTTATGGGTCTTCAGATTGTGTTCTAAGTGACAACTCTGAAACCAGAGGAATAGTAAGAATCTCCGAGTGTTAGCTGTTTGGAATTTAGGAAATCAATCTGTTTCTGTAAAGGTGACATTTGCGACCTGATGGGGTAGTCCTGTGTGCATGAGAAATTATGATGTGCAGTCAGAGGTATTCATCCCTGGAGTAATCTTTTTATAGAAATGTATATATAACTTTTTTAAGTTCCCATCCTCATTGAAAATCAATAGTAATCACAGCCCAAAGTGCCAAGAGGCTCTTGCAGACATGTGGTGGTGGATTAAAATTGGATGGCTGAAATTGTAGCAGCCTTCAGCTGCACCCTCCACCCCTGTGATGGATGTTGCCTCTCCCAAAGCAGGGACAACTGATCTGCTCATGAATCTCCTGACCCACTGCAGTGCTCATCAAAAGTAAACTGACTTGGATTCAGGCTGGCTGTAGTATGGACACAAATTTGCCTTGAGAGAGAAAATGTTTATTATATGGATGGTAAGGATACCTGGAAAAGTTCAGCAATCTGATTTTAGCGTGCTGCTGAATGACTTCTGCTAGTTGTAAAGGTAGAACTCAACAGGCTCCATCATGTGATTTCAAAGCAACAAAAATGCCTGTCTTTCTTAGACCCCCACTGGGCACCTGAAGCTCCACTTGGGCAGGAGTTCTGCCCAACTTTGGCACTTCTCTGAGAAAAAGCATCACTGCTCGCTGATGTGATGGAAACATTGTAAATATATCCCCTTTTTTCTGTTGTCTAGCTCTGTACATATCATCACTGATGGTTTGCAGGGAAAGTTAGCACTGGTAGGAGGTGCACAAAAATGAACAGAGCACCTAGAAACCCAAAAGCAAGAAACAGGCAGAGAAAAGCATGAGTATAGCACTTGGGTACTACAATAATAGAATGTTTGGAGGAAGAGTGAGATCATCTCAGTGTTACTGCCTCTTCATTTTGGAGTCATGAAATGGTGATGGTATCAATATACAATCCATCCTGCTTGAGATTACATAGCAGCACACAGTGTCTTTCTCAGGAGTCATCAGATCAAATCCTCCAGACAATTTTGTTTATATAGGTATCTAGGGACATAAAAATCTAATTTCTATTTGCTTTAGTACATCCTGTCTGGGTTTTTTTTTTAGGCATTTCCAAAGTAACTGTCCTGTAGATTTTGCCTGCCAGTCCTGTGAGGATGTCTTTGATGTATGTAAAGCAATTCAAACAACACTGGAGATGTTTCTTAGGTCCCTGAATCACACTGCAAGCACCTGTATCAGGAACATCCAGCAGCATAACGGTATTTTCCTACATTGACTTCCAGTGAAATTTGAATCAATAGCTGTTCACTCACATTTTAATAAATGCAATGACAGCAATTTTATTGCATAACATCGTGAGTTTTTAAGGGGAAATCTGACTTGACTACATCAACAGCCAAAAGCTTGCCATAGATAACCTTCTAGCACACTTTAGCTCTGTCTCTGCAGCATTGCTCTGATTTATAAATCATCAGTTACTATTTTCTTCACCAAAGAAGACACGTATTGGTCTGCGTTTGAAAAGATAGGTATACTAAATAGTAAGGAAATATTTTACATAGCAACAGACCTAGAGGACTGATGCTTTGACTGGTAATTTTAAGTCTATATCTGTATTCACACCTAGAGTTTTAATTGTTTGTATTATAACTGCAAATATCTGCCACTAGGATGTCCTTGAAGACATGCTGTGGTACTAATCAGATTTGTCAAGATGAGACAGTACCTTTCTATTTATTCTCTCTTACACATCATAAACTCTGACTGATATCCCCAAGGGGAAAAAAATGCATAATGTGTCATTTATGACCTGTTACATGCACAAATTACTTGCATCTTGTATGCAGTAGAATTAAAAAATGCTATTGATTTTGAATTTGACTTAAGAAGTTGATCTTTATTGTTAGTTGTCACTTGGCAGATTTTTCCTCCTGCTGTGTATTACTTGATCTAAAATCTTTGTTTGGGGAAATGGAAGCAGTGATGGTATTATAATATTTTTCAAAAAATGTATACATTCTATCTTAGAAGATAGCTGTTATTTATATGCAGAATAAATACTCTATAAATAAGAATAAATTTCAAATATGTAACAAAAAATTGTAATATGCCAATCTTATTTTGCTTTTACAACTCTTGGGTAGCAGAGCAGTTTTTCAGGGCTTGAAGCAAGGCATTGATCAGCACAAGATGCATGTGCAGAAGCAAAATTAAAAGGCAGAGCTAAGGAAACTGGTCATTAATACAATGCACTGCGAAAATTTAAAAAAAGAAAAAAAGAATCCTAGAACAGATTAAGGTATGAATTTTAAAACTCAGCAGGTATGACAGATTAAGAATTAGGGAACCTCTTTCACCAAAATTGCCCTTCCCAATTTTATATGTTTTTGTCAGATGCATAAAGGGGCATTTCAGTATCACTTTTGTATTTTGTCTTAACCTTCTACGGGAAAGGATAAAATCCAATATTCATTATCAAAAGGATTAAAAGATTTGTTTGGGTAAAATAGGAATGAAAAATGTATTTGTGTATCTATGGGTAATATTAATGATTTTATCCTTTCTTCATTTATTTATTTAGGAATATAAATGCTGAGATTTTCAAAGAGAGTCTAAGTACAAGTTGTGATGGCAAATGTTGGAAAGACTTCAACAGCCTGTACCATAATTACAGCAAAATTTTATCAGTGTCTATTTGTCATTTTCTATGTCAAAAGTGAAATTGAATCTGCTTGCCTTCATGTACAACAACTCTGTCACACAGAAAACATCAGTTTTATAGTTTGCATCAACTGTGACAGAAGACAAGTGAAAAGCAAAGATTTACACAAACCAGCAGACACCTGATCCCTTGAAATTTTAGATATCTGTGTGGGCAAGGGTCCCTTAAATCACTAAAATTAATTTTTACAAGCTGGTGTCAACAACCAGACCAAGAACATGTGTAATATATCCTTGAAGATTTTAACTGCAGCGTACAAGAACTTATTGCAAACTCTGTGGAAATACCATAGTCTACTAGTTTCAACTGTGGTGTTAGGAATACTTTTACCATTATTGTATACAATGGAGAAAAAAATACCTCCCTAGATTGTTTAGGTTATCAAAACATATTCTATGAAGCAAATTAAGTTGAGAACTTTCAAACACGATTAGTTTTCAGTTACCATAGTTTTGATTTGTGTCCAGAATTAGTGTTTGTGTCCAGAACTAGCATTTTTAATGGCTCAGGAAGGAGTAGGTTAAGTAAATACTGTTACTGTCCATTACATAGTTCACATGTGTCAGCTGGTCACTTAGCTAAGTAGCATTCAACATCCTACCAGCCTTTTGTTATCAAACCTATGCTTTCTGGAATGAAGTCTGTTTGGACATTGTAACTCTTGTTTCTTAGGAGATTACTTCATTAAGTGAAAAATTCCACAAACAGAAGTATTTAAAAATCAGCTGCAATCTTATTCACAGCTTTTAAGGATTCTGGACATGGAAATCATTTGTGTTTCTGTTAGATGAAATGAAGTAAATATATTTCTATTGCTACTGATACACGTCCTTCACAGCAGAATTCCAGCCAAACCTCAAGTGGCATAGATGCATTAGCTCCATTAAAGTCAATGGAAGTTCACTTAATCACATCACCTGAGAATCTGGCCTACAGCCCGTAACAAGACAATCCTTTGGAGGGTAATAATATTTTATGCTTTCATCAATCACTCTCCTAGGCCTGTAGCTATTTGTGGTAGACTAAAAAATGTCATATTGTAATAAAAAAGGCTGGTTGTGACTATTTCTTCCAGAAAGTGCAAGAACCTTTTTTTAGTAATACAACGTTCATATTTATTTTAAACATTCTGATGACAAAAAAATTTCAAAATAGCATTTACATTCCTGGCTTTAAGGCTCCAGGTTGTCACATCGTTTTCCTCTGTTTTGTCTGTCTAGGACACATGTCAACAACCACGACGATAATAGATGGTAAGAACGGATCTGTTCCTTCGTCATCCATGAAAGTGGGCAAGAAATCAGTGACAGAAGACCTCGTGACAACGTTCAGCTCACCAGCAGCATGGCTTCTTGTTGTTGCTCTGATTGTTACCTGGTCAGCAGTAGCTATTGTAATGTTTGACTTGGTGGATTACAAAGACTTAGCAGGTAAAACTTAGCAGCATATTCTATTTGACACCTTGTATACTCAGATTTAAAAATTTATTAAGCAGTGTCTATTACGTACGTATGCCTGTGTCTCAACTCCTTGGGGACAGCACAGTGTCTCTGCTGAGTTTACCAACAGAGAAGATATTGTGAGAAATGTCAGAACACATTAGTTTACACCTCATACACCTTTATAATTGAAATCTCTCCATTTTGCAGCCCATTCTCATCCTGGAAAATGAATATATTGACAGTAATGTAAAATGTATATGGGCATGTAAAGTCAGATTTCTGTTTTCTAATTTCTATATAATTTTTTTCCTAGAAAAACAAAATTAGTATTAATTCTTATTTTCAGAAATATAAGGTCTTTAATAGTTGCCTTGAACATTCTGATATCTGCTTACGCAGTTCAATGATCGGAAAAGGAACATGATAATCCATAAGATGATCTTCAAAAATCATAAGTAAAGAGGACCAGATTCTCAATATTAGCTAAGACCAACCCTAGTTTTCAATAAGCCAATAACTCTAGCCTAATTTTGAGACTTGGCTAGATAAATGAACAAAATCAAGCTTTAGGTTATATATTGATTACTGTGGGCAAAGATGAAAATGATGTGGGTGGTACAAGAACTGTGATTCTAATTGAGCAAGAGAAAAAAAGGAATAGAAAATAGAAATAGAATATTTCTGCTTTTCATCTGGCAGTTATATATATAATAGTTGTAAAGGGTATGTAGTGTTCAGTAAGCTTTCAGTAGTAAAACCTTTGTGAGGTGAACAGACATTAACTGTTGGCAAACATGCATGTGAACCAGAAAACAAATAATTAGGGTCCTTGTCTTCCTTAAATGAGAACACCAGCTCTAAAGTTATTGCATCTGTCACAATAATTAACTAGGAATTGAAATTTGGACTTCAGCCTTTTAATTCAAAAGAAATTGAGTTGATGTTTTGGAGTAAATTTCCTAGACTTAATTAGTTTACTGATAAATTCATAATTTTTTTTTTTTTTCTGTTCTGCTATATATGAATATTGACTTCAAGATTTACTTAGAAAGCTTTTGAAACACATATAGATCTTGAAAGAAACCAACAAATTCTGGATCAATAGACATCACAGAGCTTGAAAGGTGGAGAAAATATACCACAAAACTTTTCTTAAATTTTTTTCTCATCTATCTTTGTTTTCAGAAGGACATCTCAGGAGTACCAGGAAAATATAAAGTTATTTTTGAGAGATCCTTCCAAAAGAAGCATCAGATTTTTGTTTGTACACCAAACACTTGATGCTACAACAAAGAGAAAAACCAAGAAAGAGAAACTGTCATATTCAGCTTTATTTTTCCATATTAAATATTAATCAGTCAGTCAGTTAATCAAGTTCTTAATATGTTTTCAATGAACAGTCAAGAACTAGGGCACAACTCAGACTAAACTCTTAAACTCGGAAATTTCTGAATTGCTTGTCAGGTCACACATGCTTAATAAACAAGTCAGTGTAATGCTAAGTAATAAGAATCCATATTTTTACCAGAGTCTGAAGGCAACTTTCCAAGCAGATGGAATTCTGTTCACATTGTATGGGTTAAATGAACTTAAATCTCAGTAGTGTTGATGGCAACTGCCATTTTCAGACCACGATTTAGAAATAAAACAATGTAAAATTTAATCTGTAGGGTGAGTTTTTATTTTGTGAAGGTCTCTGAGAAATTATACTTTAGTATTTTGAGTACATGTGTTTGTTTCTTTTCCTTCCCAGCAATATTTCTGTTCCTAAGTGATTAATTAAGCCAGCATTCAAATTAGATCTTGGTCAAACATTAAGAGAAGGAACTGCTGTACTTCTTTCGACCAGGATTTATTAGATGGTTTTCTGTGTTTATATACATATAAGAATAGTTGCATAGCTGTCATCATAACCCCTAGCTTTTCACTCCTGATTTCTTACTGGGTTTGTTTTGACTTAAACCCATTGATTTGTAAAAATTCCATGGAAATAGCTGAGGATTTTACATAGAATCACATAGCTGGCATTATTGATACAAGAATGATTTTCACTTTAGGACAGCTTGCCTACAGTGGAAGTAATGTCTCCTTTTCCTATAGAAAGTAAAATTTGAAGCATATGTCTAAGTGGCTCCTTAAATATAAAACCCAGTAATCTTTTTGTCTTGGTTTTGATATTGTTCTTTGAAAAACCAGACCTACATAAAAAAGAGAAAATAGCTATATTCAGGACTGTACATTTAGCTTTGCAAGCATAAGTAAAATTAATTTCCTAGTTTTCAAATGCAAATGAAAGATGCCAAATAAATTGTATTCAGCTGTGTGTTTTTTAACTCCATAAAACAGAGAAAATTCAGTGCATTTTTCCTCAAAGAACACTTGCCTTTCATAAGCCAGTGCATTCAATTTCTTTCCCATTTCTCTACCTGAAGTTCCATGAAGTTCAAGTTGAGGAAGTATGCATAGCATATAATGAGGCAGGCTGAGAGAGCTGAACTCAGCCTAGAGGAGACAGGAGGGTGACCGAGGAGCAGCCTGCAGATTTCTGAAGGGCACTTACAAAGCTGTGACAGAGGATTCTGATCTATGGGCTCCCACAGGGACTCCTGCTACGTTTCTGTGCCAGAAATGACCATCCCCACAGCAGCGACTGCACCACGCAGGAGGGAGTGCAGCAGAAAGCAGGGCAGGCTGACCTGGTAAACCAGTCAGAGAAATGTGTGGCTGAGGAATAGATGTGGATTTTTTTCCCCCTGATTACACTAAAGAGCTGCTAACCTCTGGAAAATACAGGGAGTGCAATGCCCTAGATTATGTTGCCAAGAGTATGCAGAGATCCACGGAGCTCAGTAAAAACACTACATGAGCTGAGTAGGAAGTACCTTAAACTTGAACCTGAGCATTCCTTTCCTTGAATAATTAACAATTTTACTCCCGTTTTCTGAAATGCAAACAATTCCAAAAGACATAAAGTATATGTATTTTAGCTCTTATATATTATTTTAATTTCTCAGTATGAACTCCAGACCACCCTCTGTGATTACAGTGCCAGCCCTTAGGTTTTGTTTCCTGATTGCTATGGTTTCACATTCTTTTATAAATAAACTATCAAGTTTGAGAAATTTTGACAATTTATATAAGATGAAATTTGTCCCAGAGCAATATGAAAAAGAGATGTTTAGTTTCATCCTAAAGTATATGTGGTAAATTACATTCTGCTGGCCATCTTTATTCAGCATTTGTAAAGTAGCTTAAAGAACTGAGGGAGGCTGAGGGAGACTAATGCTTAGGGCTCAGGTAAGTGAAGTTATATTACATGAATTCAAGCTTTGTTCATAGAAAGATTTAAGATACTGTATTGCATAATTTACACATCCAGAACATGATGGCTGTAAATTCTATAGCACTCTATATTATCCAGGGGGTGCTGGTTATGATATGAAATATATCATAACAGGGGGACCACGTGTCACAGGTTGCATGTGTAAAGCTTTGCTTCCTGAGTGATTATGAAATAAATGGGCAATTATGTGTCAGTTTATTCAGAAGTTAGGGCAGGGATAGAATCTGCAAATCAACTTCAGCTTTAGCAGTGGATTTCGAGGAAAGTATGAGGCAAGAATTAGATCTGTACTGAAAGTTTCACCTCTGTTCTATCTACCCAGAAAAAGGAAATTAAATTTTGCAATGTTGTGCTTTAGTGCATCATGCTCATTTCTTTGAGGAATCAAATGAAAGCTTGCATTCCTATCATGCTGTATTGTACAACTCTGGACATGACTGAAATATTTCTAATGTGGTAAGAAGATGACATGCATTACAAAAACGTGAGAGAAGAAACTACATATCTCATGCAGTACACAGTGTGCTATTATGGAGTAAGTAGTATGCCACATTGAAGGATCCCTTATATTTTCAATATTTTCAGAAATTAATAAAAAAATTAATTTTGGTTTTATGTGTGCTTTGCAACAGTTCATTACTTCCGTCCTTTGTGTTAGAAAACACATCTTTTTAACTGGCTCCATAACTCATGAATGTATTTCATGCATTTCTTGTACACATAACTAGATTACACATTTTAATTGGTAAATGCAACTCAATAATTTAAGATTATTTTAGTCCTTAAGATTGACTGCCCATGAATCCATATTTGCTAATGAGCTAATAGAGCGTTCAAAATTCCCTGCCATCTCTGTGACCAATTACAGCTAATTAACATCCCCCTAATTTCAGATCCAGAGTGTTCAATATTCAGAGTAAATTGACAGTGATTTAGCAAGTCACCTAAAGGCCAGACTAAATCAAACCTAATGAAACCTCACCAAATCTATGAAACCCAAAATTACCTACAAAATAATATAAGTGAAAATATAAAAAACACACACAACACACTTAGCAGAATGAGCTTGCTATGTTGTTTTCATAAGTAAAACAACCCCATGAGTACACTCTTTGTTGGGGATAATTTGTTTTGCTCACATAAAGGGGCTTTTTAGAGACCTGTAGCAAAGGCCGATCTTTTTTTTTGAGGTATGCCTTTAGGAATGAGGAGTTAACAGTGTATGGAGCTCCCATCCAGTCACATGCTTTCTTTAATTATATTTTTAAAATTTTTTTTTAAGTTAATGTAAAACATCTGGCCAAATGTTGTGGGGCCTCCCAGAGTAGCTTCTGAATAACACAGTCTGAAGTCACCATTTCCCTGCCTGAACTTGTGGTCATTTTTATTACTATCTTGCAGCCACAGATGGACTTTGTCTGGCCTTGGGGAGTATATAATCATTAAAGGGAATATATTATATTTCCTATAAACATACATTTCCCCCTCTAATATCATCTCACTGTAGTCACCCAGTTGGGCTAATGTTCACTGGAAAGTTTTAAGAACTACAAAAAGAAGACCTATTTTTGCTCTTGTGTTTTATGACTATATATCCACCAGCTTTAAAACTGAAAATACATTTACATTTAATCAGGAAAAAGAATGCACTTCTGGATTCGTTTAAACCACCAGCAAACTTAATGGAAAAAATAATTTTTTCTCTTTTTCAAACCTGCAAAGCCCTAGACAAGACTCCTATTTTAGAATTTATCAAAACTGTGCTTCTGCAAGACATTTCTTGCTGTATTTATAAATTTCAATTCAAAGCATGATTGAACAGCTTATCTATTTCAAAGTTCTTAATGAATTTCTTAATTGAATTATATGAGGCTTCAATTAATGTACCTAAAACCTACAAAACATTTTTTCTCTTCCATGATAAAACCCATTAAAGGGATTTAAGCCCAAATCCAGTTTAAAGAAGGGTTGCTCAGATGACATCTGGTTTCTCAAGTTTCAGTCTGCAGCAGATTTCATAGCTGAGTTATAAACCCCTAGAAAATGAGTTTATACTAAAAAGAATGACAGTCTATGAGCTATTGCAGTATTACAAGTGCTGCTTTCATCCCAAAAGGTCCAGTGTATAAAAGACAAATTTTGATAGTTCAAACTTTGTGAGGTTATGTAGTTGAAAATATGAAATTCCAGAAACCGTTTCAATGTATAGGGAAGGATTTAAGAGGAGACTTCATGCCTAAATATTATTCATGGGACACAAAACACAAAGCAAATTTCCAGTGCATAATGCTATCTGTGAAATTTCTAATTTTAAACAAACAAATAAAACCGGTAATTCATTTCAGTAACAATTGCAGTGATGCAATTCTTTGGTTATTTTCTGTTGAAGAAATTGAAGTAACTCAACAAGAAGCACCTATATATAATATATTCTTTTCAACAATAGAATTTGTTTGTGATTTGTGAAAATACTGTGTTTTGACCACGTTTTTACCTTGTTGTGATTCACACTGTATTATCTCACACGTAAAGCATATTGTTTCTCTTAATGAACTCAAATTTCTGTCACAAAACAGCAACCCCACAGAGATTAAACAACTCCTCACTTCACTCCTTAAGTGTTTCCTTTAGCCAAGAGACAGCTGAGAATATTCTTTATTACTAATGGTGTTTCTTCATTTTTTCTATTGACCTTTCTGGGGTTCATCCTGTTGCCATCAGGTATAGCCACCTACTCACAACATTGCGATGATCCCTGTTTCCCACCTGGTAAAGACCCTCTGCCTGCAGTGTTCTGAGTATGTGTGTGGATGATGGCAGAGCATGGGCACGAGCAGAGGCCAGGGCACGGCAGCACTGCTTCTCAGCTAACCCCAACTCTGCCTGGCTGGGGCTTGCAACAGCCTACTCCTCATTTTCACATCATGCTTGAAACAGATCTGACAGCTAGGAGATGCCCCCAGCCAGGAGAGTCCCAGGAAATGGTGGCAAGCTGAGGTACTAATTTTACACCTTAAGCACCCTTTAAAAATGCTGTTGTACAATTATCTAACAGCTTTTTCATCTGAAGATCTGTGTTCTTAGTCAGAGAAGTGAACCCATAGAATGAAACAAAATGAAGCTTCAAATTATTTTAGATAAAATGTGGTTCAGAAAACACTACCTAATGAAGATCTGGACTATCAAATCAAAACCTTCCAGCTGATATCAAATCAAGTCATATAAACTACACTTGAAGCCCATCCTAAACATACAGTCCTGTCAACATGTAGGGCTATATCAAATGGACCTGAAATTACTCAGTTACTTTGTGAGAGTTTGTGAATTTCTTTGTTAAATTTTGGCAAGTAAATTCTAGTTATAACTGCTGCTTTGTTGACTTTCAGGTGAGGTTTCCTCTATGAACAGATAATTATCTAAGGTTGATATTAGAAAGAGACAGCTACAGGCTGTAGTCATAATATTTACAATATACATACTTATAAAATGGAAATTACTGAGAAAGCTGACTCTGCACTTTCTTTGCCAGATAATTATATGAAATATAATTAAAAACTCAATTAGTATTTTTATACTAATAATTCAATGGTACCAACCAGAGTTTTACCTGTTTATGACCTAGAGCTCTAAGCTTGATAAAAATGTTAGTCTATGAAATAGAAACGTAAGACCTAAGGACAGTTTTGTTGATAAACTGGAATGCTAATAATAGGAGACAATGTGTATATTGAGTTTAGTATGTTAGATGCTACTTTTCAAAATATCACAGAGTAGAAAGAAAGAAACTTACAAATATATAAACCTTCAAATTAAAATACAGGTCTCTATATTTATAATAGAATATTTTACTAAAAATAGCATATGTTTTATTATCTCAAGCTAGTGTTAGGCTTTCATATTTTATCAAACACAACAGAAATTCTGTCTTCATCAGCTGTACCTTGTCAGTGTCAATGAATTAGTTTATATCTCATAGATCAATCTTTGCACCAGAAAATTACCATCATTTGTAACTTAATTGCATTCAATTCACTGGAGTCAAAATATGTAATTGATGAAAATCCAACAATTATTAACTAATTTGCTACGATTCATTAAAAAAAAAAAAGCTGCCTTAACATAGGTTCAACTCTGAGTAGACATTTAACTATTTGACAAGCTAAAAAAGATTGATAGGAAGTTACATTTCTGTCAGAGTTACTAAGACTCGAATAATGACTGAAGTGATTTGCACAGATAATCAATTAGTCACTTTTTGTTGTACACTTCACAAGAATAAATGACACAGACTATTAAACTTAACTAAATTTGCTCTAGAGGCTACAGCAAATCATACCATGTGATTACTCAATTCTTGTATCCAAAAATCACTTTTAAAGTACCCATTATCAGTCCCGATGGAAAAAAAAAAAGGGGTTTCTGTTAAATAATAATTTGTCACATTAGGAAAATTACATTCTATCTTCTTGTTAACAAGAACATACCTAATGCCAATTGCAGGACTTGAGAACTTTGTCATTGCCTGGTTTCAAGTAGATGTGTTAAATGTGAGTTATTAATTGCCATTAAGGTTAAAATTTGCATTTAAAATGATTTGGAATTAAGATTGTGAACCAGGGAGACTTCAGAAATTAAGAAATTAGTTGTTCAGAATTGTTGTTTTCACATTTTTAATCAAATAACTCTTTCTGTATTAATAATGCTAGAGAACTACAAGGAATTGTAACACTTAATGTGCTGCTTCAAATTACATAAGGATTTTTAAGAAGTATTTAATACCTACAACACATCTGAAACGATTTCCTAAAAAATTATTTTAAAAATATTTGCATATGTTTAGTACAGAAAATCCAAATAATCTTCCAGATATCTCCAACAGCTAACAAACAGTCTCCAATCAAATTCAATTAAGTTGTTCTACAGTAAGGCTTCTTTGTAAGATAATATACAAATTCCTCCCATTTGATTGGAATTCTTCCTCTGTCAACTTTTAACTCTTCCAAATTTCCACATTTTCCAGAAGGTTCTGGAATTCTGATTTTTCCTCCAAAAAGAAAACAACAAAACTGGTACTGTTCTCATAGCAATGAACATGCCAGCGCAAAAAAAGAGGAACTTTTACTGATCTGAAAAGCATCTTTTATACTGTACCAAGTAATAAAAGTCTTTGACAAACAAAGTGTTCTCGCAAAGCATTTTTGTGGAATCAGTGCTGTTCTGGAATGTAAGTAATTTATCGAGGTGAATAGTTGTATAGACTTGGAATTAATTATGAATTTAAAGCTACAAATCTAAGTGCTTATCCAAAGTGTACATTAACAAGAAGGATTTAAATCTGAAACAGCATCACTAGCAGGATCCATGTCACATACCTCAGTAATATGAAAATAAGGTGACATGTCCATGCTAATTCTTCAGACTTCTTTTTTAGTCAATGGAAGGAGTGAGTATCTTTGGAAATTAGTTCATGTAACCCTTAAACAGATTTCAGAGGAAAGAGAGACACTTGCCTTCTTAAGGTCACAATATGTCTTTCTGCACTGGCTTTTGAGGGAGTTTAGGAACCACTAGGGATTCAGTACCATCTCAGGTATATTTCACTAAATAAGATAATCTGAAATTAAACTGTGATTAAAGGTAATTTCCTAGTGTCAACTAAATTCTTCAATATTAATTTTATGTTTCATGTCAGAACTTAACCTTTTCAGTAACCATTTACTCCTTTCCCCTCCTTCAACAAGCATTTATTAATTGCTTCCTATTTTATCTAAGACAAAAAATTGGCTCAATCCTTATTTAAAAGTAAAACAAAGTTAAAACTTCACACATCTGTATCTATCTGAGAAATATTCTGTATAAAGGCTATTTAAAATTTAAATTCAAAGTCCTGCCCACTCTACTTCCAGAACAATGGATTTTATATGATGATGTATTAATTATAGTTTGGATTAATTATATTAGTCTATAATAATATTAGTTACAGCTACAGATTAGTTAAAATTCTATATTATGTGCCATATGTTATCAAAATAAATATATTGTGAGCTCACTTTTAAAATAATTAGTCTTCTAAGATTTGCTAAGAAATGACAAATTGGATAGAAGACTGATAATCCAGTTGAATATGTTGACTACAAGATGACAAAAAAAATCTCATCATGTTTTTCAACTGCTGAACATCTCTAAATTAAAAAATATCAAGTTCAAAGTTTTTTATGAAAACCTGAATTCTTTCATCTTTGCTTTTAAAGCAAGAGCATGCAAGCCTTGTGGAAATGGTTGTCTTTCTTTGCATGTGTGTGAGGTAAATTGAATCTTTCTCTGTACTTGTAAACACCAGAATTGTTTAATTTCATTTGTTTTTAGTGTATTTCATTCTGCTGCAGACCTCGTAGCACCTGGTATCGTCAAAGTTGTAGGGAGAACTAAAAGCATGGATTTAATCAGTCGTAATTTTCACTTCAGCTTTACTCTGTGAGGTGCTCTTAAGAATTCTAGAACATATCATTGCTATTAGCAGTACTGTTAAAAAATTTGGGAAATGCAACACAAGTTAAACAGAAAATCTGTGCAAAAGGACATAATTTCCCATGTCTGTGCCACTTGTTTCAGATCTCAAGTGAGCTCACAGTATGTTTGAGTACAAAATTTAATTTTGCAAACACCAATAAAGTGTCCTCTACGCAGCTCCAAACTGATTTATCAAAACTTTCTACGTCAAACAGGATTTGCAACTTGGGCCTGTTAACATAGGCATGACTGAACACACAATTTTGCCTCTGGACACTTATAATTTCTAATCCCTTTTCATAGTGTGGTATGAAGATTTTATGAATTAAAGACCAGGATATGATGTTGAAGACTGATTCATCAGCAAAGATGGCTTGCCTTGGGGTGGTTGGAATAATTTCCTCTGCTCTTGATCTTGCACTTCTCTGAGCATTTCCCTTGCCTGCCCGGGGGGGACAGCTCTGCTACCTGTGAAGCAGAAGCAGGTCTTGAACTTCTAGTTGATAGACCAGTATATTAAAATAAATTGATACCAGTTCTTGTCTAGTTTACAGCTGTAGTCCCTGTGGCTGTAAAAAGCTGTGGCTGTAAAAGCAACTGAGCCCTCCCTGAGCAACCAGTGGGTAAAAGGAGGGTGGACAGCCACAATGAAAATCGAGACAGCTGTCCAAAGTTAAACCATCCCTGCTTGTGAATCAAAATCTTGATTATTCTAAGACACCTCTGGCCATGTCCATTCTATCAGTCCACTTTGACTCCTTAGCACTTCTAGATTAGAGAAAAGTGCAAATGGCATCAGGGGTCAGGTCACAAATTTACTTTTTAAGAGCCTAAGTAGAGGTATTTGTTATCCTGGTTAACGCTTGAGAAGACAACTTGTGGCAAACCACTTGAAAAAATTAAATCTCTACATCTCAATGCATTAATACAATGCAAACAAATAAGTGTCATGCTAAACAAAGTAGATATTTGTTGGTTTACTACTCAATCTTTCTGAATAAAATGGTGTGCACAGTAGTACACTAAATTAATTTCTTTGCAATTACGTCATTGCATCATGACACATCTTTAATTTATTTGATGTGTCAGATTGTCAGCAGCATATACCTATAAAATATAATATTTATAAAATATTAACAATAATATTTCTTTTTTCTGCATTAGCAAAAGTAGGTGCAAACCAATAAGAAGTCAGCCTGGTCTCTTGTGTTTCAGAATAATTAATTAGAAATAAAATTAGCTATTTAATAATGGATTTCTATTTCAAATAAAGCTACATCTAAGTTTCATTACAACACTTTTATAAAATAACTGTTCATACTGCTGTCACTGAAAATGTTCCTTTAAGCTGGCACCTTGCATGGTTTTTAGCCTGAAAGTCCATGTGAGACTGCTTCTGATTAATGCTGATTTGGCTTGTGAGTCAGAACACTGCAATCAGAAGTAGTTCTGAAGAGACTTGTCTTTAGCCTCCTACTAAAATATTTACCTGCAGAAAAACAACGTGAAACTGAGGTATGGTTCCCACCTTGATACTGTTAAACTCAGCATACATGTTTCTGTCAAAAGTCCTAGGAGCAAGACTAGGCCAAAAGTTCAAATCACATTTGTAGTCTACATTCAGTGGTTTATATTTGTAGAAAAGCTTTGCATAGACAAGGCAATCACTCAGTTTGCAGTTTCAAGTACAGTGGGCAGTAACATAGACTGAATGAGGGTTGTCCCTCCTTCTAAGCAATGTTTGGTATAAAGTTCAAGAAAATAGAAAATTGCTGCACAGAATAGTCAGAAGAAAAAGCTGTCAGAGGCTGGAAAGTCCCTCTGAAGTAATGTGTCAGGTACAGAGAAATCTGGTGAAGTCCCAAGTGTAGAAGCCTTTAAGGGAATACTAGTATTACCCACTGATGGCTGCACTGCCTGAGTGTGGAAACAGTGGGGAGCAGAAGTCTCACTTCCATCAGAGGTTCCAGGAAGGTGAAGGATGTGAAACTGCACAGCTCCCTTGTTCCCCAGGTTGCTTGTCTACAGAGGCAGTAAGACCAGAGCAAGTTAAGTATGCACATGTGCACAAGTGTATCTGAAAGAAATTCTAGAAAAGTTGTGAAAGAGGAGCCAGAACCACAGGAGTATGTGTTTGAAAGCAGCTGTTTCTGTGCCACCATCTGTATTTGCATGCCTGTTTATTATGAACTCAGGTTAATTTCAGCTCGTGTATGCACAGCTTTCTTCTTCCCATCCTGTATGTGTGGTCTACGACAATGACATGACCTGTCTTTGTAGTTAATCCAAGGCTCAGCAATTTATTCAGCCAATATTTGCATGAAAGAAAGAGCTCAGGGGGGAGATATGACATGAGTGGGACTGAATCCTAGATGGGCATCAAGAGGCAGGAGATCTGAGTCAGATTAAAAACTGGGCTGAAATGAAGAATTTATCTAAAATTAAGAATATTAGAAAGACATCTATACTTATCCCAACCAAGACATCCCAACCAAGCCTCAGAAGGAGAGCCAGAGCTTGGAGTACAACATCAGACCAAATTTAACACTGGGTCCTTAATCACTGTGAACAGCAAGTGCAGTAAGATACAGTTTATCCCAATCTTCCACAGGAAGGAGAGCTGTCCTCAAATGCTTGAAAAATAAAAATTAACATTCACAATCCTTGTATCTGCTAAAAGAGGTAGTATAATTAGTCCTGTATAAAATGAAGATTAACTTTTATTACTGAAGCACTTGTTTGGTTTGGGTTCGTTTTTCAAATCGCTTTTGTTTTAAACTCTGCACTCAGGAAGATCTGTTCACAAGCTCAGCACAGAACCACTGAGAATCATTCATGAGACACTGGAAGAGTCTTCTGATTGGATTTATGGCTTTTTTTCTTTACTGTCTGACATCGTATGGAGTGATGATGATGACAGTGATGAAGGTATTTGTAATGTAAAGACTTCTGTAACCGCTCTAACTGCTGTTTTACACGCATTAAAATGGCTTACTCAGCTTTTAACCTCACAGACAAGAAGGTCAGACAAAAGGAAAATGAACATTGTTGCTAATAAAGCATCCACCGGCTACTCCAGTCAGTAAATTGGTCTCTTCGTTAGCTTTCATCTCATGTTTAATGCAGTATTACAGAAAAACTCTAGGAATTAAATATTACCATTAGTACATCTTGAAGAGAAGAGCACTAATTTATATACAACTTCAAAGCTACAGCCAAAATATGCATCAGGATATTGCTTCAGAGAATGGAAATAACTATTTTCTTTTAATCCAAGAATCTAAAGAACCCTGGAAAATATACAAGATACTTCAAGAAATTTAGAACATTTTTTAATTTGACATAATGATGACAGGCAATATATTGAAAAGAAAAAGAATATATGACATTTCAACTGAACTTGCAGGATTTTGGATGGTGTATTGCAAAAAAAAAATCAGTTTACTGGAAATTATAGTTCTGCCGTTACAGTACCATTCCTCATCTGAGATAATCATATAAATGAAAACAAATTACTAATATTTTGATTTTGGAAATTACTCTCCTTCTGTTAATAAAAAACAAAAGACCAAAACAAAAAAAATAAACTCTAGTTCCCCAGTATGAGCAGAGATTGCTCACAGTCAGTAGTGGATCATCATGTCACATCATATTGGTCATTCTGACAAGCGATAAGTGTAGGAGTGACATCTTCATTTCACGGTAGTTTATTTTATATTCCATTTGGCTACACCAGAATATAATTAAAAAGCGACATGTACTGAAACTGACTTCTACTCATTTGTTCAGAAACCTGAGAGATATTACAAAGTGTTTACCTTTTAAATATGTGAGCAGATATATAAATATATATAAAAAGCATGAGTTTTTATATAACACCGTATCTGAATGCTAATAGATAGGCTGCTACGTGTGAGTCTGTGAATTGGGCATCCTACTCTGAGATATGATTTATAACTAGCAGAAAGCCAGTCTCTCCAAAGGTTGACAAACAGAAAAGATGAAATATAGAGAGCTTGCTAAAATTTGATCAGTGTGCATTTTTAGCATTTCATAGCTCCCAAAGCATGTGCAAACTTCCAACCACTCGAGTGTCTAGGTGTTAATGGCAGTAGGAAAAGTCATAAAATACCTGACAGACAAAAAGCAAGATCTGATCTTCACTAGATTTGGAAACCTTAACTCTGGCAGTATTTCGCCCAAGTGGAATTTCATCATCAACCAAGAGTGTGAATAGGCAGTAAGGCATCTTACTGTAGTATATCATAAAAATTAAGTGCTTTGAGCACCCTGCCTACTCTGTGCTGTAGTCAGAGCAGCTGAGGCTGCACACTAGCCAGTCATTCAGGATCACTTCTTCAAATTCTGTGCCCTACATGGAGGTGCAATAACATATTGCCACAATCAAGTGCTTATAGTTAAAGTAAAATGGATTATTTTTTGCCTTGAATTTAACTGGAAGCGTTGCTAGATTTACAATCTTGCTAAATTTCATATATACTTTATTTGGAATTTAAAAAGAACCAATGCGTCTTTCCTTAAAAAGTGGAAACATGCATAAAGTAAAGCAAATTTTTAATTGTAGTCACAACTTAATTTTCAGAAACACATAGAGATTTGGATATTTCCTTAGCTACTGCTAAGTAACTAATTTATCTTCCCAAAGCTCTATGTCAAGATAGATTTTTTTAATGAAAAATCAAAAATCTCAGATTAGATGCTTGTCATTTAGCATAAAAATAAGAAAAATGATTTTTTGAAAAAAATGAGCCAACATGAAAAAGAATGCGAGTTGTTGTTTTTTTTTGTTTGTTTTGTTTTTATGTTTGTTTTGTGGGTTTTTGTTTCTTGTTTGTTTTGTTTGTTTGGTTTTGGGTTTTGGTTTTTGGTTTGGTCTGGTTTTGGTTTTGGTTTTTTAAAGAAATCTTTTCTCTGATATCTGTTTCTTTCTCTTGGTTTAGGTGAAGTGGAACCTTCCCTGAAAAAAGGTTGGTCAATTGTTTAATAATAGAGGGAAAATATTTTGTAATCATTTTAAGAATTAACTGTGTATCTGTGATATGAATTCTGTGTTACATGGCAGTCTACTAACCTTTTTAGTTGTGCTCTAACAAATTCATTAAATGCAAAACACAAATAATAATATTTGTGAGCTTTTTGTTGGTAGGTAAGAATTCCTGGCTATTTCATTATTACTGAGAAAATCTGAAAATTTTTATATAGAAATAGAATTATAGAAATATTATTTATATCCTTGTCATGCTTTCTGGGACTTCTCTTAATGCTGAGGAATTATATGTATGTCTGGACAGAAATAAAGTTCAGGAATAATAATATGGAAAGTATATTTAGTGAGAAATAATGATGAGGTACTGTCAAGCATTTTACCTGAAGCCAGCAGAGACCCTTAAAGAAAGGACTGCATCATAATCTTCTGAAAAAATTACTTAGTTATCATTGAATTTTTAAAACAGACAAGTTAAGGAAATAGGATTTATATTATAATCTTTACGGACATTGAAATAGTTTTTCTGAAACATAAAACTTATATTCAACTTCTATTAAATCAAAATGCAAATGTATTAGAAGGCTGGAATTATTGATGATAGAATGTAAAGCTTTTCAAAACTAGGGTATAATTTTTTTCCATATTGAGCAAAGCTTGAGAATAGTAGGATGTGTAACCAACCCAATGTGAACTGAATTTGGTATCCATCAAATTCTCAAGAGGTAAATGCCCATATTGAAGAATCTATCACCTCAGTTGCTTCTGAGATTACAATCCAGTTTTCTCTGAAGTTAATTTGATCTGGATTAGGCTTCTATTTAGTGAAACATTCCATCAGTCTCAATCTGCAGTCCAAGGAATTATTAAGCTTTAAGATCTGGACCACTTATCTTTCTATTGATGACTTCATGTTAGGAAAACTTATAGTGTAAGAAAATATTCCATCTCTTTACTTCATCTGAAAGAATGGTAAAACTTTCAGCATCACGCTGTCTCTTTTCCCATAGACACAGGTGCATTTTCAATTTTACAGAAGGTGCGCAGAGTCTGAAGCTCTAGCACATTGTTGGCAAGTTGTACATGGGTGCAATGTGTCTTCTCACCGCAGGCCAGTGTAGGGACTAGGCTGAAAGTGCTGCTGCTTCATGCCTAGGAAGGCATAATCCATAAAAATACCGTGCTCAGCATTGCAATCCCTTCTTTGGAAATAAGTGACCTAGGCCTTACTCCCATTGCATTGGGACACAAAGCTGTAGAATTTGAAGAAGTGACCTAAGAAGAAGAAGCTGAAGGCTGTTTAAATTGTAAGCAATTGGAAGTGATGATATGGTGGTTTGGACCTAAAATTGCTCTATCCAAGGAGCTGAGTATCTAACTGCTGGCTAGGAATATTTTCCTCACTACTCAAAGCTCACAGCCTGGCTGTGGACATGAATCCTGAGAGAGTCTTCTATCCTTGGTATAAAGGAAACAGATAAGGAGCTGATGATTCTCCAGATCTGGTATCTTACAGGATAACGTAGCCACACAGATGAGGAAAGGCCCAAATTCAAACATGCTCCACCTGTCTGAACAGTAAAACAAATTTTGAGTGGGCTTTTCACTTCCTGGATGTGTGCTCAAGATTCTCCCTCTGTCTTTTAGAGTATAAGCGTTCTCATCCTTCTCTCCCTGTGAAATGCTTTCTCTTGACTAGGCCTGCTGAAGATAGTCATAAGTAACGCCATAAGCTTTCACATAGCAACATCCTCAAATAACTTACCATCTCTAGGTGACTGGAGGTCTCCATTTCATCCTGGCAGCCAGGATCCTGTTTATACTTGATTTTGTCACCTCTTTTACTGGGCTACAGAAATACAACATATGTGGCCTGAAGCCACGGGTCCCCTGGAAACGCCAGTGCAGAGTACTGTGCGCGTCTCCTGAGTGACAGGCACCTCTCAGCCCCTCAGAGTTGTTCCTGTCTCTCTGCAGACTCCTCTTAAAACTGAATAAACATCAAAGAGCTTAATTGCCTTAAGGGTCTAAGGCTAAACAGTTTTCTGGGAGCTCTGTGGTGTAGCTTTTTTGCTTAGGCACAGCGAAATTGTGTCCCAGCTAAAGCTCGTGCAGAAGGCAAAGCCCTGGTAGGTGAGCTGAGGGCTCAGGTGAGCTCCTGCAGGTAGCACTCTCACAAACATCACAATCTGTTCCCCTGAGCACAAGGTGCAGATCTCTCCAAGAAGCTTTTCTTAACTAATTTGTGCTGTCATTTACATGGTCCATAAATAACACTTCCAGAAGAAAAGCTTTCTAAAACAAAACAAAGCAAAACAAAACAAGACAAGACACTGCATTGGTGATTTTTTTTCCATGTTTCTGCTGTTAGGGCTGGACCCAAAAGAGGACCATCTATGCAAATAGATCTGGAGATTTCTGGGTGTTAGAATGTTAGTTTGTTCCGTGAAATTAGAACCAAATTTTTGATTGTGGGGTTTTCTCTGCCTACATATAAAGAACCATTTCTGTATCAAAATGCCTTCTACTCTGAGCAGCAATTTTATCTATAGTTTTATGAAGGATCCTTCTGAAAAAAACAACCCAGTGAAATTGTGAGGTACACCACTGCAGTCTCTAGAATATGAACAGATTGACATTTTTCACATTTTTATGGAAAACCTTTTCAAATTTCACTCTGGAAACCTGCACTATGGTTTCTGTGCCTGATATTTAAGTACTTGTATTGGATCTAACTCACAGTTATTGTGGTATTCATGAATACAATGGAAATTTTTGAAAAATCTCCAGTCTATTTTTAGTGAATGGACAAGCCTCCACTCTTTTGCTTTGCTGACTAGCAGCTTTTATGGATGCTAAAATGTTTGCACAGAACATACTTTATAATGGAATATAGTAACTGAAAAAATAAGATTGCTGGTATCACAAAACAATTGCATATTAGAAAAAAACTTCAAGGGGAGTGGCAAGGACATTGTCTACCATGAAGGAAGAAAAGTCTAATCATAATCATGATCCCGAAGAAAGCAAAGATCACTTTCCTAGAGATGTAAATTAAAAGCAAAGATAATAGAAGTACAAGTAATGACAATAGTCTTCCACAGGCAATGGAATTAATATCAGTTTCAGAATCCTTTAGAAGATATGAAAATATCTCTCAAGAACCCTTTTTTTATTGCAATTATTTTTTTCTAGTTCAAGTCTTATCACTAATATTTATCTTCAATAATTGGAAAAGAATGAACATTTAATATTGTCTGGCAAAACAGTGGACATAGTAAAAGATTATTCTGGAAGGGACTTTTTAGTCTTTAACAATGCATACTGTCAACATACAAAAACTATAGGGCATTTTCACAAAATACGGAGAAGTTTAATTCTTTCTTTCAGGCTTAATTTGCTTTTATTTTCATTTTTTTTCTATAATAGTCATGACTGTTAATCTTGTTCATTTTTTCAGGGTTAGTTTTACCTTTAGAGACATACTCTATCATTTAAAAGCTGTATGCCTGTATGTTTTTACTAGTAATTATTTCTATAAAAAGAAAGTGGGTTTCTTTTAGTTTGTTTGTTGGTTTTGTTTATTTTTGTGGACGCTGCTGGCCTCAGTTGTGAGTTTGGAAAAGAGCTGAGAAAACACAATGTTGGAAATAAAGATCTGTAAATAGTAAAGAAGTGCAAACACTTCAACATTGACAGCAATACCTAAAAAGGCCTTTATCAAACTGAAAATAATTTTAATTTTAATAAATACTATTCAATTAAAAAGCAGAGAAAGAAATAAAGCACCATCATGACAGTTATTCATCTCTGTACAACAAAGAATTTTTATTATTGGCATAAGATTATTCTTACTAACAATCAAAAGAGACATTTCCTTCAGGTAGAGATGGATCTCTAATTTTCTGTGAGTTAGCTTATATATGAGACAGAAAAATAGGATTTTTGACTTGTTTCTTAGGAAAATGTGATTTAAAAAATCATAAAATACCACAAAAAGCCAACATAGACTAGAAATTTCTGTTAAAGGTCACAAGAAATTTTGTAAAAGACAAATAAACTTTTTGGCAAAGCACCATATCCATCTGTCTTCACTTCAAATGACAGTATCACTGCCAGAGTATTAGGCTGGTTATTAATATGCTGAAGACACATCATGCTCTTAAAAGATGCGTCAGCTTCTAAGGAAATGGTCAGTAACACTGACTTACCCTCGGTGGCTCTGGCCAAGGTGCAGGTCCCCCAGACCCGCTGACAGACACCCACTCCTATTAACCCCTTCTCCACCCCAAGGTTAGGCCAGTCAGAATTTACTCAGCACAATCTATTGGCTTGTTCATACCTGGCTATTGATTTGTGCTAACAAAGTGCTCCCAAAAGGAAAGGTTCTCAGACCAGACAATTTCCTGCATCCTCTTTTGGTTTAGTGATCAAGTAAGCATACACAACAGCTTTGCCTGGGAGAGAGGAGAGGAAAGGACAACCTCCCAAGATAGGCAGGGGGTTTTCTAATTTGTATGTGAAAGTAGTTTTGAAATGATAGCCTGTACAAACCTAAAAAGAGTTGTTCTCAGTATCCAGGCAGGGTAGGGAAAACATACGGACAAATAATTAAATTGTTAGTCCTACAGTTTATCATGTGTGTCAGATTGTTTTCAACTATTAAAGTGCCTAAGAATGTATGATTGGACCAAAAGTCCAGCTGACTCAGTGGATGGGACAGAAGTCCTTATTGCTGCCCTAGGCTGACCAGTGCAAATGTCTTAGGAAGTGTATCAGAATTGTTAAAAATATAGTTATAATTTACCAGAGGAGCTCTCCATACTCCAAGCATTTTCCCCAGTGAAGGGAGATGGTGTTTGCATGGCTTTAATCCATCTACAACTTCTTGTGAACCCAAGGCTATAGACAGTTTGGAAATGAACTAGAGACGATAAATTCAGAATACCATAAATGCAACCTGAAAGCTGTGTTACCAGTGTGGTTGTTATATATGTGTCTTAAAAAATAATTATGCAGTTTCATTCATCCCTAAAGTATATACCTATTTGTATTGATAATGCCTTCTGAATTCAGTTTCTTTTATGTTGCTGTATGGTAATGTTCACTTCTCTGTGTATGAGTTGCTATTAAAGATCTCACTAAAAGGCTTTTGCTGCCTCCCTAGGCTACACTTTACTATAAAGCATTTTGCATATCTTTGTGTAAAGTACACCCTGCGTTAAAAGATGGAAATCATTGATTGGTTCAATTCTCAGATGTTAAACTGCTTTTCCAGATACTGTTTTTTTTTGCATTTTTCATTTTTGTGGCATCCATTTCTGTTATTAATGTTCTTTTAACAATTTCATCTGTTTTTACTTTGATCAATACAGCAATAGCATATCCACTATAAAATAGCATTTTATAAAAGAAAATATTTTTCATATTACACAGATGAAAAAAGGCAATATACCACCAGGGTACTGGGATGTTCATTTATAGTTCTTTTGCCTTTTGCAGAATTGTGATTTGTTTTCAACTTGAGCTGAAACTTTTCAATCCAAGCTTACCAGCTATATTTTAAAAGAGACAGAGAGAACTTTGGGCCACAAGGTAGTAGGAACCTAGACAGAAGTGCAGAAATGCTGAAGTTAGCCTCTTAAATCAGGGAAAAACTTATGTGAAGGTATCCACGCAGTCTTCGTGGAAATCTTAATTTGTGCCCCAGTAATGGATCTCTGGGCAGGTTCTCACACTGAGAGGACATTAAGCAGATCCCCACTGCCTGGAGCCTGCTGCGTCTGACCTGGAAGATGAACAATTCCAAAACGCAGTTAAACCCACAGGATCAAAGCTGGGGTTCTTGCAGATTTCTGAGTGAACTCAGGTCCCTTCACAGCTACTGCTGTGCCAAGGAGAGGATGTAGCAAATGGAGCCCATGTTCATGACCCACAGAAACTTCTCTCTTCTGCATGCCAAACCCCTAAAATAAAGTCAATTGGATCCAAAAATGATTGAATTTGTGAAGGAATGACTATTTACAGACTAATACAGCAAGGTAGAATCTGCAGAGTTCATGTTTTTGAAATCTTGGGACAGTAACTGAGCTTTTGATTTATTTTTATTGTGTTTTTAACACTTTTCAAAAACAAACAAAACCCCAAAAACCTCAACTAAACAACAATTAAATATATTCGTAAGGACAAATATTTCTTTGATATTAATCAAGATTAGAGATTTTAGGTATAGTTATATATATAATTTTTCTAAGAAGCATGTCAATACAATTTCATGTTCCACTGGAGGAAAATAAAATCTGGTTTTGATCAGGTGGCTCTATCTCTAATTTGTTTGAGTAAAGAGGTTGTCTGTCTTTTGGTTTTTTGTTTTTAATTTTAACCAAAGTACAAGTAGAATTTGTTTTCGATTTTAGAACCAAGGTACAGGACTGGTGCCTGGGAATGAAAAACACAGCCTTAACATCTTTAACATTAAGAATAAAACTTAACTTTATGTTAAACTGTTTAGGATTGAAATCTTTTAATATCTCCCAGTTTCAGTTCTTTCAAAAGCCCAGTCATTAAAATTCCACAATAAAAAGTCTGCATACGGTCAACCTGAAGAATGCCAGTGCTGCTTACAGGAGAATTAGTCAAAGATAATTGCAAGTACCTCCCTCCCTGTAAAACCTTTTGCATAAGATACTGTTTTGCTGTTTCAAATGAAAACCTTAGCAGGGGAAAACAAAACTAAAATAAATAAATATATAAATAAATTTAAACAAACAAATGAATACATTAATACATAAAAGTAATAGTAATAATAATAATAATAATAATAATAATAGTAAATTATTTAGGCTTTGGAAGGAAAGGACAGGTTATGTACCATGTCAAGTTCCATTTGCCTTGTTAAACTGAGCTTTCCCTTCCCAAGAAAGATTAAACCTTTATTCCTACTCTAACTTGTAATTTCCAAAGAGGTGGATAAAAAATTCTGAAATCATATTTAACAGGCACAGTGGTCTGGTGCTTCATGTGATAGATGAACACACAAACTGTTCAGCATTTGCATTGATAAGAGCAATTTGTCCCCTGTTGCGTTTTCAAGTAAGCTGTTGTGGCACATGACTTCAGGAAAAGTTATTATGTACCGCAGCCTGAAGTTGCTCTGAATCCCCAGAAGAGGTGAGATCTGAGAAAACACTGGGGATAAGACTGTGTTACTGGTAAGCTGGTAGGGAAGTCACCTGAGTAAGTCATACATGTCGTTCAGACTTTCCAACACTGAATGCTGGAATTTAAGGCCTTCTGTTACGCTGTCTTTTGTTGTTTTATTTGGGGTTTTTTTGGTCTCTGGTATTTTCTTCCTGTTGCAAGGAGTTTTTTTGGTTTTTCTGTGGGGTTTTTTTTGCCTGTAGAGTACAGCTACTTGATGTATTAGTTGTTAGATAGAAGTTGCTCTAATGCACAGCTTCCTTTCTTCTCCTCCTAGCCCCGCAAGGATAGCTGTCACCCTCACCAGCTGGTACTATCTAGATTAAAAATAGACATCAGCTGCACAATTGCAAATTTCTCCTGAGGATACCAACAGCAAGAGAGTTGACTACAATTCTTCACACAGACAGCATCTAAAAACACATTAGAAATGACATCTCTCTCAACTTCTAAAGTTCTTAACACCATTCACTCTGGCCTTGCCCTCAGAATCTGTTTCCACCAACTCTCCAGGATAATCAGCTGCCTGCTACCAATTAGTCTTGATAAACTAGCAAGGATATAGCCCCGCTAAATTGCTGACAATAGCTGTAAGGATTTTAACTGCTCAGAAGCAAATTGTTAACCTCTGGCTCACCAGATTCTGAGTTGAACTCATTTTCCTTTTCATGCTTAGATATTTGTAAGAGAGAGAATGTCAAAGCACCTAAGGTATGTATCATTGTATTACCTGTAACAGATTATGAAGAAGATCACCAGCTGGTAAAATTTGTTATGAAAAAATCTGTTCTCATTTAATAGAAAATTCAATCTGCTTAATTATACCTTCAAAACACTAGATACATCAAAACTACATTCTTTCTTCACTGCAGTATTTAAGTGGAAACAGGAGGGCTTTAAGCATGGAGGGTAATGCTGAATGTCAGGTTCAGAGGTAAACTCCCAGCTCTTTTGTTGACTTTCTGGGTTACCTTAGGTAAAGCATTCTTGCATTTCAAATGGGGACTCTTTTTTTTTTTTTTCTCACTTTGTCTCTTATATCATTGACACTTTTAAAATGGTTTTGGGATTTTTTTTAAAGGTATATTTCATCTGTAAGATGGAAACTCAGAGGATGAGGTGTAGGTGCTGTTCTAACAATGCCAGAATGCTACTCACCACTTTATCCTCTAATGAAGCAAGATGCAAGGCTGTGCTTTCCCAGTAAGAGAAGAAATGTGTCCATCAAAGTTTGAACTCCTGTGTTACAGAGATGAGATATTTATACTGTGTTAGAGCTCCATGTGGTACCTAAAGTAATTCACGTAGGCTAAGGCTCATAGATGCTATTATAACACAATAAAACTGAAATAGCTGAGAATAATGCTATCCATTTCACTATGTTATAAAAAAGGACGTAACAAAAAATCAAAATCAGAAACACAAAGGCAGACAAGGAAGGGAATCAGGAGAATCTCCTCATGCCCTAGCGTTAGGGGCTGTGCTCTCCATTCAAACCCAGGTAAACCTGCACAGTGCTGACCCGTTAGTTCACACAGATTAAGGGACTGAAATGATTTTCTCCCATCCTGATTTTCCCGGAGCTGGAGTGCACAGCCAGTGCTGTGCGTTCGTTGGACACTGTCAACTGCTGTTAATGAAAATTAGCTGGGTGAGGTATAGGGCAGCCGCTGCCCAGACTCTGTTGTTCAGCAGGGATTTCCAGTAAAGCTTCCTGCTATACTGACCCTCAGCTGACTGTCAAGGTCTGGTTTGGGTCAACAGGACATAGATAAATCATCCTGAAGCAATATAGCTGAGTGTGTCTCCTTTCAGCATCTTGAAATGGTCAGTGAGAAGATTCCTAGCTTTCCTTCTTGGAGTTATTTAAAATAATCACCCTGCATGTTCTGTATATCTGTACAAGACCCGAAGTCTAGAGAAATTAGCATCAAACAGTATCCACATTTAAGGAAATACTTATCTAGTCAAAATCCAAGCAACACAAGGGGAAAGATAATTTTTCATGTCTGCCTAATAATTTAAGAAAACAAACAGTGAAATACAGTTTTTAAAATACATACTCCTTTACAATAATTTTATAAACTGTGCTGTCGTCGCATAAAGAATCTGGATGGTTGCTGTGGTGACAAAGATTATCCTTGCTGCTGCTTGATTCTGTCATTTTTCTAAACATGAATTCGTAATATTTAGGATTTATTAACAATGTGTCACATTGATAGAGATAAATTACATGCTTTAAACTGCCCATGTAAGTCTTCTATGATATTACAACCACTTTGTCAACTCAGCAATAAGATATGATGTGATTACTAGAAAATTAAAGCTATTTGTCATAAAAGATGAAGCAGAGAGTATCAGAACTCTCATAAAACAACAACAGAAAAATCTCCAGTAATCTAATGTTTCCTGATTTTAAATACTTTGAAGTTAGAAAATAGTTACTATTTTCTGTTTTGTAAATTGATCCAGTTTAGCTTATATTGAGACTAGATTTATTTGTATGGGAAAATTTGGGATGTAATGTACCAGAATTAATGTGATCCAGGCTGCAATTTTTTATGATGGTTCAGACTCTAATGGGAAGTTTGTGAAGAGACCTTAGTGATGGGATACTTTGTAGTATATAAAAGCATATATGCACACACTTGTGTGTTAAGATGTACTTCACTTCTAGGAATTTGTGTATGTTTCTTTGTGATTTGTGGTATCCTAATTGTAGCAGAAAATTAGATGAGATTCTCAGTGTGGTTGTCTAAAAAGTGTATTTTTTGTCCCTTACTGAAATATTTGTTTGAAGCAAGCTTCACTGATGATACAATGTAAGTCTGATTTAATAAGCACCTCTAGAGTCGTTGCTCCATACATGTTTTGCAGTCAAACTAGCAGTAAATTCCCTAAATCAAAAGTAATTTTAAAACACTTTTTTTTAAAAAAAATTTGAAATAACAGATTTATTCTTATTTTATATTTATTTTTTCAAGAAAAACTGGCCTTTTTTCTGTAGTGAGACATAATACATGGTAGAAATGCAGCAGAGTTGAGGCATTTTAAAGCAAGCAAGGAATATGTGTCTGTGTGACTCTGCCTGAAGAATATGATTTATTCATATGCATCTCTATATGTAGGGTGACCTCTTGAACTGGGTGACATATGTCTCCACTGTATGTTGCAATGCAGAGGAAGTGACTCAGCTTTCTTTAAGTCCCCTGAGTCAGTGTTTGGAAGCAGCCTGGAACAGTGGCATGGAAAACTGCTCAGATGTGCCCAGAATTAGGGAGCAATCTTCCATCTGTTCCTGTCTTGCAACATTCCTAGCATTTATGCTACCTAAACTACACCATGTAGCCCTTTAAGCAAAACAAGTGGAAAAATGTCTGAAAATCAAGCAACAGGATTCTCTCAGCTGATAGAAATAAAATATCCTCACATATTTAAAAGAAAAATAATCCAGGCTCAGCTGAAATACAGTAAATCAGTAGAGTATATTTCTTCCTATTCTCACCCTTTGAGGTTTATAGAACAATAAATGAACTGCACACCTGGGCTGAAAAGAGCAAGATGAAAAGTGAATAAAAACTCCTTTTAGCCTAACGACATCATATAATTAGCTTAGTTATGTTTCCATACATTAGTGGCTAACTAAGTGATGTATTTTACCCTTTGTTACTCTTTACCTCAGTGAAATAATATTCTCACTATCTGAAGACAGCCTAGCCTGATGCCATGGAATAGTTCTGGTTTTGCAAACCACACACAATAATTATTTCAGATACCAAATACTATACAATGAAAACATTCTTCATTATTTTCAAGGACTTATGTAAATATCTGTGGAGGGAAAGCTCCATTTCCTACTGGATTTCTTTGGCAATGTGTATCCTGAGAAAATAACTAAGGTTGTAAGTGAAATATTTCACTTGTTTTCAATAAGCATTAGAGTAGCTTCTTAGACTTGATATGCAATAACTTGCATATAACTTTTTCTCTGTTAGATTAATTTTGTGGTCAGTACTCTTGTTATTTAGACCCTGCAGACTACAGGTAATGCTGAAATACAAGAAGGCATCTCCCAGAGTCTAGTGAGGAAGTTTGAATTAGCTTTTGTGGAAAACTAATTTCATACAGTATTTTAGAGCAATTTTTGTACTGCAGGAAATATGTGCACAATATGATAAACCAGGCACTGTGCATAGTCTTAATGACTTTATTGCACAGCTGTAATAAATGCCTTTTAAATTTCTACAACTGTGTGTAAAGAGGGCTATGAACATTTGATTTAATTCTGGTTTGCTTTTTTGAAAATTCAACATTTTACCTTTTTTTATATTATCCTGGTTTGGACACAATAAAGACAGTAGAAAAAAGATTTATATGGAGGTATATATAAAACAGTAATTTAATATCAATATTGCAGCTGAAAAATTTCATTCAAAAGGAATGGCAGATAAATAATGTACCCCTTCCTCCTCTATGAAGACAGTTCTTAGTTTTTGGTGTACAGCATGATCAAAATGAGTCATTCTCTGAGACAACAATCACTAACACGGGAACTTTTTATCTCTATAGTTTATATAGAACATTGTGTTGGAGATACCAGTTCAGTATGTGAGCTTTAAAAATTTTAGAAAATATAATAAAAATAACATTTTTTCCTTCCAAAGATAATTTGGAAAACATAAAATAGTAATCTCGGTAAACAACTCAAAATACAGAAAAAAATGTTTAGTAAAAGCATCTGAATCATGACCAACGTGTTACTGCATAGGCATTACAGATCAGCAAAACCTATTCTTACCTTTAAGAGTAGCTTATGGCTCAATTAAAAACAAAATAATCATTAAAGACAGTTAATGTTGTGATTTATTTCAATATATCTTGTCTGTGTGTATATATAAAATTGAACTATATTGTATATAACTCTATGCAGGTGATAAAGCTGTGGTGCAGCCATAATATTTTAAGCATTTTTTAACTTCTTTTTTAATATGAGAATGCATCTGATATTTTTGTGTGTGAAAACTATTTTAATATTGATAAATCTGTGTTGCATTTTTTTCCAGAAATTCAAAAACAGAAAACAGAGAAACCTGAAAAACGAACACCAACGAAGGGTAACTATTTTTTTGTCTGTTTTCCCACATATATTTGTGTAACATACAGTGCTTTTGTTAACTACATAATTTTTGGGTTTTTTTAACTTGGTTAACTACTACCGCTGTATCACAGAAGCATTCAAAGATCAGTTGGCACAGACTGCAAATGATCAAAAATTCATGTATACCTAAGTATTAACAAAAAATTTGTAATTTTATGCTTGTGTAGCTAGATTGAAAATGCACATTCATAATAAGATTCTTCTGCCCAAACTTTTTCAGAAATCTTTTTTCTAGTAAAGGTTCAAGAAAGTTGAGTGTTGATGAACTTCCTTTGGTGCAAAAGGCATGAAGTGTGTTGGGCAAGGAAAAAAGCAAATTCATAGGCCAGTGGGTGCCATCCAAGTTAGGAAGTCATAGTTAAGAGGGAGCCAGGTGTGTATCAGAGATAAGAAAAACTTCCATTTTAAGAACCTGCTCTTTTTCAAACTGTTTAATCTCCTATAACTGGCACTTTCCAAAAATCCACAGAGGAAGTGGCTTGGACTGGTTTTCAGAGGTTGTATAAACAAAGGTGTTTCCTGGGATATCTGAAGGGGTTTTTTTGCCTAACAGAGCTCCTCCATAAGGGCCAGGCCACATAAAACTTGACGAGCATCCCTCTAAAACACCAGTGCTAAGCTTGATAGTGGCAGGGGGAAGCAAGAAAGAGGCTTATTAAAAATGTTGTGTATACGCATCCACCCTCCCTTATACAATTATATTCATTTGTATATGTATTAGTGCGGTTTTATAGTATTTTACATATCTGTAAAATGTTTTCAAAGCATTTTTCACCTCCAGTTCTGTGCTAATCAGGATTGTCTGGACTGACTAGAGCTGTTTCCCAACTATTTAATAAATCATGTTTTATCAAAGTGAATTTTTTAGGGTACCAGTGTGCAAGCCAGGTAATAATGAACAGAGATCCATTAGCAAGGATCGCAATTAAGGTCTTTTCAAGCAAAGTAATATAAAACCACAAATGATTCTGAAATTTTGACTGAGACAGCCTCTTGTGTTCAATTTCATCTATGCAAAAGTGCATTTCTTTACACAGAACAATATTAACATTGCAGAAATTATAACAAAGAAAGTATAAGATGCCAGAAAAAAAGTGTTCAGGTTTCATTAGCTAAGTCTCATTATTATGTGCCTGATAATGCAGTCTCTAGTTACACAATCAGTTGCTGAAGAGCAAAACAATTTTTTTTCTATATTTTGTTTTCATGTTTAATCCCAACAATGTGACTTGTACATAGGAGGAACAATTACAAGAAAACATTCTATCTGGCCTCTGTCTACAGTGTGATAAAGGCATGAATCCTTAGGGAATTTTACTGTTACCTTCTAAATTACCTTCAGGAAATATATACAAATACAGTCTTTTATTGTTTTTCATAGGAAAAATCCAGAAGTAAAATTAATATTTTTAAAAGCAGGAAATAGAAAAAAACATTTCTGTCTTCTGCCCAACATGTGGGAACACTAACGTTTTAAAAGTAATTTAATTATATTTTTGAATAGTCAAATCCTCTGAGTACAAGTCCCACAATTTACAAGGGAGTTCAATCTATAAGCCTCATTTTTGAAAGATTGAAGTGAAATATGAGGAATGGTTATAATGAATAAAAATCCCAGATGGAAGTGACTGAAATTAAAAGATTCAAACAGTATTGCGAACCAGAAAAACTGGTGCCCTAAAATTTGCTTTTAATTAAATATTTTGATAAACTACTTGCAATAATGTCTATTTCAATTATTGTAGCAAATTTAATCCTGGAAAGAAGAAATACTTCAAGAAACAATTTGACAAAGCCATTGGTCATGCTTAAGAGCTCTGAAATCAAATTATTTCATGATGACTTATACACATAAGCATAAATTCACTACAAAGTAGGGTCTTTCCAATTTGGTGTTTGAGGTATTATTAATTTCACGAGTGCAGTGGCACCTGGACTGCATGACCAGGAGTTTGATCAGCCAGCAGAGGCACAGTGGATTGATTATCTTCCTGTACACAACTCTCATGAGCATCTAGTTATTATGTTCTAGATAGATTTTACAGGACTCTGAGTTGCTGCTGGAGCCTGTTTAAGAAATAGGTGATATAATTGTTATTAGTATTATTACCAATAAGAGTTAATTGTGCATTGTTTTGGGAAAAAAGTAAGAACAAAAATTAAAAATATCGAGATAAAAGTATATGTAAGTACAAAAGTTCTGTCTAATGGAAGGTCCAATGACATTTTCTGATTTTTATGAAAAGCTGATCATACAAGTGAAATGAAATGTCTTGCATTTCTGGGAAATAGCTCTAAATAAACCAGGCATTGAGAAGGAATGGGAAAAGTTGATTTACTCTGGCTTTTCCCAAAATCACTTTACTAATTCATTGCTGTTGAAGTGAGATATGGAGAAAACAATATAATGATGGTTAATTGCTGCAGCTGGAAGACAAAGATTTGAGACAGCTTAACAGATAGAGCTAGACCATACAAATCCTAGTATGCTAGAAACCTACATATTTTCAACAAATTAATGAACTAAAGAGCATATTTCATACACAGATAAATCTGTCTAGCCTGATTTCTCAAGGTACAGCAACAACTATGCCTGTGTGAACTTTAAACTGGAGAACCTGGTACAGATAGCAATGTAGCTGTAGTTTCCTTTAATTAAGTATTTGGACCTGGCAGGTTATGCCCCTCTTCAGACCAACCCTATTTTTTTGTTCCAGTGTTCCTTCAAGAAGAATTAACTCATCTAAAGTTGCTTTACTTCCGAATGAAAGCATCTACACAGAGATTTAATGCTCTCTGACTAATGCACTCTAACTTCATTGTATTAGTTCATTTATCTTAACTTTCCTGAGAGTGCTGCCCTGTAGACAAGCACTTAGTCTGTTAGCTGGAGCGAGGAATCTCTGCTTCATGCTTGCTGCAGTCATCACCTGGCTTTGTACTAAGCAGCAGACTTAAGACTTACTCAGCTGGAAACTATTTTTGCTTCTCTTAGGCATGGAAGTTGTGTCTTACTACATATCTTCTTTTTGCACTTTCTGTTTTGGAGTGTGGAATGTCTTTGTTGGAGAACTTTATTGAAGAAAAACTAAATCACCTCCCCCCTCACCATGTCTTCAATTTGATACAAATAAAATCTGTGAAGATGATTGAGATTAGGAAAATCTTCTTACATATTTATGATGCTTCTTATTTTTATTTTTCTGTGAAGCAGATAGCAATAATAAGTTTGGAAAACATTGTTAAATTACCTTAAAATTTTCCATTATAAGCTTCTATTTTAGATTATTTATAAATTTATCATACTCCAGTCACTTAGGATGAGATTTCCCATGTTCATATTTTTGCCTCAGGCTGAATTTTCATTCAAAGACATGCAAAAATGTTTCAGCAATTTCCAAAATCTAGGTTAGTGAAAATTAGGTTGGGGTGTTATATTTTTTTCCAATGCTAATAACACTTCAGTCTGAGCTTAAGACTTTTTAGTATTTGCAAGGAAGTCCAAGAAAATTTCTTTTAATATGTGGAAAAATCTTACCTTCCACAATTGCCATAAATCTACTTCGTTTTTAAGTCTAATTATTTTTTTCTTATGGATGTCACCAGCATCCTAGTACCATAAGTAACGAAAGAGGTGATCTTGTAATTGCAAAATGTGTCACAAAGCTAATAAAATTATTATTAATAAACTATTCTAGTTTCAGCATTTTTCAGCTGAAAAGTACGTAAGTAGCCTTAAAACCATTTTTATATGCTTGTTGGGTTTTTTTAACCTTTTTTTTTTTTTTTTTTTTTTTTATGGAAAAGAAAATCCAATCAACTCTAATTTGTTTCAGAGAAACATGGCAGTATGGCCAGCCTGGCTAATTCTAAAATCTAATGCTTGCACCTAGAATTGTGGCCTTGAAAAAAGGCATGTATTAAGCTCTTTACAAAGAAAAATATATCCAAGTTACACAATATGGAAAAGATCTGTAGACAGCGATGTATTTTCTATGACAGACCTTTTATGACTACATATGAAGTTGAACTCTCAGGGGAGAGTTAATATGCTAAAAAATATCGTATTTAAATTTGTCAGATCAAAAGCTTCAGTGGATTTTGTTGGTCTTGTGATTGCACAGTCAAAAATGGCCAGTGATCACAGCCCTGAAACATGAACACTTTAATTTTTGGCAGCACCTGCCCTTCCCGAATAAGGGAAGCCATAGCTCTGACAGTGCCCATAAGAGGTAATGATAAACATTACAATCTGAGATTAGCAGCCTCTGAGGCTATGGGGATATCAACACACAGGATAAGGCTCTCAAACTAACCTTCACTGAGATCACCTTCAGCCTATAATTGGGAAGAGAAAAATAGCTTATGCTTATGCCAGCCTGGTCTCTTCTTATCCACATTCCAGGCTCCCTGCCCAGATACATCAAGTTACTTTTCTTTCTCAAGAAGGAGCCAACTGATCCCTCCCTCATGTTTTAAGCTTTAGTCCACACAAATATTAATATTTCTTCGCAGTTTTGCTGTTTGCATCATTTTGATATGAAACAAATTTCAATTAGATTCTTCTGTCCGCTTTCAGGTCTACTGACGTTCAATTCAGTTAGTGTTGTTCAAGGCTCATTTTATGGGTTTGTTGTGTGGGTATGGGTTTTGTTTGTTTTGTTGTCTTTTGGATTTTTTGGTTTGTTTTCCTGTTGTTGTGTGTTTTTTTCTCAAATCATGAAATAAGGGAATGTTATGGAAAAACTACAATAAAAGCCCACAATAATCTCTCTTACTCAAGTGAGATATCCTGTGGATAAAAACAAGCTTTCTGATTATCAGTCCATTCTGCATAGTTCAGCTGTACTTTTTGGCAGAGACTATAAGAGCTTTTGTCTGAATGTGCAGAAGAAGCTCATGTTTCACTCACATTGACCATCACAGAGCTGTTGTTTCCAAAATTGTGCAGTTGGTCCAGCCAAAACTGACAAAAGTGTTTAGCATAGAGCCAACATCTGCTAATACAAGTGCAAGATGTAAAAGCATGATACAGTTTCTGCAAAAAATACTCAGTTTTGGGAATGATTTTTCTTGGTATGCTCCTAGATGTGCTAAAGCATTTGAATGAGTTGTAATCTGTAATTCATTCAATAACACATCGCTGGTGTCGCTGCTTTCTTCACAGCCTGTTTTTTTAGTGTAAATTTACTGTCCAGATTCATTCTTTAAAGGCTTTGAAGTATCTCTCTTCAATCTTTTTCAACTGTACTGCTGTTTGTTATCAGCAATAATTTACTTGCTTTGACTGAAAATTAATTTTGGATAATGCAAACACATATAAGACATAATGAATTTACTGAATGTTTTGGATGATTTTTTTCTTAATGACTACAACCTGCTTTTTAATGTAGAAACAGTCAGCCAACAAAAAAGTGCTTGCACTTTAGTGAAATGGCACTCACTGCAAAGCTGGTGAAATGAATGGATACAAAAACATAATGTGTTTGTTTATAAAACTCACTGTCTTCTAATCAGAATTTGTTTTACTTGTTCCCAGAAACCTGGGTACAGAAAATAAAATAATTTTTCTCTGAAATGACAAAATGGTATTCTTTTAGTAGTATGGGTTTACTAAGAATAAAATCAGTAGTACATGGGATTGAACCATTTCATAACAAGGTCTGAGACCTGGGTGGGATATAGAGTCCATAAGAACTCATGTTTGCCTGCCTCTTGCAGGACATGGAGTTGGTTGTGTTTTGAACAGCTGCTCTTCCTGAGGTTGTACTCTGATTAAAAGAGATGATTTCTTGTTAATCCATCCTGTGACGGAAGTGACGGCTAAAAATAAAGAAAAAAATAGCATAGAAAGCAATATGCTGGCCGGTTTTTGTTAAGAATAGAAAGCAATGCTGTCAAGGGCTGAAAATAATTTCCTCAGTCAGAAATCTTAGAGTCAGGGTGGTTGTGTAATGGGACCAAAAGAGAAAGGACAGATTAGGTTGAGGTTGCTGAATAATCACTTCTTTCAGAAAAATATAGTCTAATATCTGAAAGCTTATTCAAGGAAAATATTTCTCTTGGACTTGGAATTAAATATTGACATTAAAAGGTCTATACATCATCAGGTACCTGTGACTCAGAGCTGAAATCCATATTTGGGTTTTCGAATGCTTTTCCTTGATCACTTTCATGAGATAATAAGTGTGCTTAATACATCTAGATCACAGATTTATTGTGAGCTGGGGTTTATTTATTTGTTTATTATTTGTATCAGCACACAGAGACAAACCTGAAAAACAAGAAAAAATTGAGAGGAAGGAACCCCCAAAGGGTATGTATTCAGCTTTTGATATTCTTTGTCTTTTTATCAGTGATTCAAAACAGTCTAATTGACTCTTAGGCTGTTTAATAATGTTTAAGACAATAATGTTTAAGGATGGAGGAGGTGAAAGCCAGTTGAAAAGAGAATATAGGAGAAATTTTTTACAAAAATTTGAATTCATCACTGTACAGAAAAACTGAAATTATATTCAGATATTAATTAGCAAGTGTTTGCTGTACTAATAAGTTATGTAAAAAATGCTCAGTGCAAAAATAGGTGTCCTTTTTATTCTTCTTTAATAAATCCAAGCATATTATTTGTCCTTGAGAACACTTTGCACCAAAATGTAATGAATAAATTATAACATACTGGTTATGGTCCCTGCAGATATTTTGCTTTGGAAATCTGCTTTAAAGAAAAAAAGAAAAAAAGAAATTCCTCCAAATTAATTTCAGAGACACCGGGGAGAGATTTTAGAGACAATTTAATAATTTTCCGGTGATGTATGCCAACAAATTAGAGATTTATTGTAGGAGTCAGAATCAGGATACTGCTTATTCTCTCCACACAGCTCATGAGTTAGTTCTGGGTTAGAAGAGCCACCATCTACTTTGCATTTTGTGAGGATATTTTAGCAAAACAGAATTTTGGTGTAGTGCACCTACTTGTGAAAACACTTTAATTCTTCTGAGAATATGTCCTTTGCACTAACTCATGGCTAATGAAGTCTCAGGCTGGAGGAAGAAACACATTCTTGAAGAGCAAACAGGCCAATAATCATAATAAATTACCAAAAAAAGAAAAGGGAAGACAGAATATCCAGCCACAGCAGACTTATTCAGGCCAAGAGCACAAGTGAACATGCACCTCCTGAAAGCTGTGCTTGACTAGGCTTTTCTAATGGTCTCTGATTGGAGTTTTTCAATTTCATATAAGTAATTCAATGTGCCTTGAGCTAACAAGATTCAGAAGTTAATGGCAGGAATACAATTGTATGTGTCTGTTAAGATGAATAATTATTGGGAGAAAATAGAATGGTGATAAAATGGGAAATTTTTTCTGGGATTTGGAAAAATGACAAAGCAAAGACGATAATGTCCAATATTAAAATATGAATTTGTCTTTAAGATTTCTGTTATAATGTGGAAAACTTGGGGAACTCTTCAACTTGATTTCACAGGAGAATAATATTTAAAATTTTATTAAGTTTCTTAGAGAAAAGGAAAAAAATTGGCCCAGTCAAATTCAGATAGCCAGTGAAAAAAATGACAATTACAGTGCCTCAGCTTGCCATAAATCCTATTAATATTCTTTCTACCTAATTGTATTTTTTCTTGAAGTGAACTATTAGTTTTATTTAGTGAACTATCACCGAAACTGCTATGGAAACGCTAATGTGTATAGAGATTTTCTGTATTCACAGTACTAATAAACATTACTTTCAGACTGTACATTAAATTTCAAAACTAAAACTATGAATGTGTGTCTTTCTAAGGTCCGTTTCATTGTAGTGAAGTGGGAGACTCTAGAGACTGCATCCTTGTATTTTTGCTGCTTATTTTCTGCATTAAATTCATTGCCTTTTCAAGATCAATATAATGGAGATATAAATAGCATCCTATTCTAATATATCATCAACTCTGGGATGAAATTTAAGAAAGTTATTTAATGACCCATTAGAAGTGTCTCAGTCACTTAGCAGTGTCTTGGTCAGAGATGTCAGCCATGTTCTCACGTGCTTCATCACTATATAACTTAAAAATGTGGAAGCCTGAATATTGTCTACCACTCCTCTTTTACATCCAGTTACATATGGAATTCATGATATTGTTAAAGAGGTTTCTTATCTCCTCAGGTTAGACAAAAGAAGTTGTACTAAACTTGGATGAAATCTCCCCAGGAGTTAGACTTAAGCTAGGCTTGCATTTTCACAGCTGTTCTTTCAGAAGTGTTCTAAAATGCACGTGCTTATTTTTCATTTTCTAGAAAATTACAGCATAAAATCCTAAGAAAAGCAATTGGAAAACGTTCTATGAACAAGTGGATAGCATAATGCAGTCTCCACTGTCATAATGTTAGTTTTACTTTGCACATACTGGGTATCTAATTATGGTTCTGAGATCGTCATTGCCAGGATCTGATCTCAGCTAGTGTCCATTACTAGCTATCTGTATCCATTACTAGCTGTCCATATCCATTGCTGGTTATCCATTTCAAGCCAGCTGGCGAGTCACAGATGTATCATTTGCACATGTGATTCTCTTATGCTCCGAGATTGATTCCAGGGTTTTTACAACCTGTGTCTGACAGAGTATGGGGCGGCCAAGGTGAAGCCCTCTTTCTATCACAGGCAGCAACATTTACTGTGAGCTGTGCCTTAGTAAGTGACAGTTTTCTGAAATTCTTCTGGAATTGACAGACAATTGCAAGAGATGATGTTATGCAGAAAACAGCTGAGGCATGTTACCATGGCAGTAACTTGTTAGCCAGAGTTGGCTGCTCACACCCCTCTAGTATGATGTGTGCTGTGAAAATATGCACAGGGCAGCTCTGCCACTTAGTATCCTAAAGCTCATCTTGGTGAAATTGTTTTGGATTCTTAATTTTTTATTTTTTCCACTTTTTTCTTTCTTTTTTCTTTGTCTTTTTTTAAGGATATATATAACACTTGCTTTCTTTCCTAGTGACAAGTAAAGACAAACTGGAAAGACAAGAAAAACCTGAAAAAAAGGAAAGGAATGCAGGTAATTATTTAATGTCAGAATTTATTTTACATTTGGAGGTACCCCAAGGCTAATTCTCTACTCAATTCCCATTTATGTATGCCTTTGATTGAAGAAAAAAAGCATTATAAAATATTATGAATAAAAATAATGAAATAATAAAAAGGTTTACAGTCTTACACAATAAGTAGCATTTAATATTCCTTCTGCATATATTTGGTTTTTTTGTGTTTTTTTTTTTTCCTGGGGAAGGAAGATAATCTGTTTTGTGCTCTGGATTAGTGTAATCTTATGATAATCACTGAGTATTTCCAACACTTGCAATAAGAATGGTTGCTAAGAGACTGTGGTCATCCAAGAAAAAAGAACCTGACAGCCCATTCACAGAGGTAATCGGGAAGACCATGTGGAAAAAAAGCATTTGAAATAGACTATTGCATAGGGCCATTGCATAGCCACTGAGTACACCAGGACTAATTCTTCCAGTAGCTACTCCCAATAAATACGTGTCTAGCACTGTTTTATCTTCCCCAATTTTTACTTTCTTTTTACACACCAGCTCAATGCTCATGCATACATTTTTGTGTTCCTAGGATGATCTCATATGCTGTACTCAAACAGGGAACTGTGTGTTTTCACACACATGATCCCCACAGGCCACCTCAGGGCACATCAGCCCATGTAAGCATCAGTTCTGCACACCCATGGACAAGTTACTGTGAAAACATTAATCACAAAAATTTAGCAAATGAGAGCCTACACAGGAGAGTATTTCAGATTACCCACACCACTCAGTGACTACCACACAACTCAGGTATATTCTGAAACCTGAGCCAGAAATCCAGAAACTATGGAGCAGTTAATTTCAATTTGTAAGGTGGAAATTAAAAGCAAACAAAAAGCTCCAAAGAACATTAGTTATAATGTCACTGCAATTAGATTTGTAATTAATTATAGTGCTTAATCATTCATAGCTGGAAAAAGTTGTTCTGTGGAGTTCAGAAAATCCTTCAGAAATTAACCAAAGTAATAAGCAAGAAAGCTAAATGTAACAATACACCAAAACAAGCAAATAAATTGCAGTATATAAATATATTAAAGAGAGAAAAACAGTAAACAATATGTATGACTCTTCTTGACTATCTCCTTTCATGAGATTATAGTGGAGCTAGAAAGCCTGCTGCTCCTCCAGCCAATGGCAAAGATGTCAGTGATGGAAGATGAGTTTTTGGACGTTCCAATCCCATATTTTGACATCAACAACAAACAGCAGCAGCTGAATCAATCTTCCTCATTCTTTGCATGCATAACCATGGTGCCTACTTGTGTCTCTTGATTCTTTTTCTCATTTAAATGCAACTTTTTTTTTAATGACCATTGAGATTATTGGTTTTATTTCTAGCTGTTCACAAAGAGAAACCTGAAAAGCCAGAAAAACAAGAAAAGAAAGCACTGTCTAAAGGTATTGTGATTATCATTAAAAGCTGTACAATTTAAGTGCTTGAAATCTTGGGAGAATGTGGAGTTAAGCATTTAAAGTACAAAGCTCTTCTAAGTCATGTTGTGCATTTTTTGGGTGTTGTCACTTTTGTGTAAGCAGGTATTGATCAACCCAAGTGAAGTCTTGCTCAGCATTTTTTTTTTTTTTGCTTTACTCTCCTGTTTTTATGCACAGAGCTTATTACAAATCATTCTTACAGCTAAAGAGTGAAACCTATGATTATTTTATTTGCATTCCCTGATGCTTTTTTTCTCTGCCAAGGGATTCAGTAGTTTGCCTGCAAAGAGGTTTTCTCTTGTGCATTAGTTTTCAACCTGATGCAGACCTAATACAAAAGTATTTATTGTCTCTCAGTCTGGGTCTTCCATTATATCCAAAAATAGAATTTCATTTTCTTGCCTTGATTTTTTTCAATAACATTTTAATTTCAGTATGTTATTTGCACTGTCTTCTAGGGCATCACTGGCTTTGGTCAAGATTTACATACCTAATAATTATCATATATATTCTGAAGCAATATAATGGATATGTGAGGGGTGAATTTCACTATTCATGTGAATAATTCCATCTTTGGCTGTGGTTTGGGCAGGGAAATTTAAAAATCCAACCACCTTCCCCTATTATGCCATTTTTAAAGACTAACATTTATTATTGCTTGGCATTTGAATGTTTTTCTCTGAGGTTAGATATTTCTCTGTGGCAGATATTTCTGTAATGAAGTTCAGTTTCTGTCTCTGTCTCTTTTTATTTTACTCAGTTAACTCTTGAAGAAATACTATGCAACATATATTCATATCAGTTTGTTATGGCATTGAGATTAATCTCATGACACTGGGAAGCATGAATTAACTAGGTTTAATTTGAATATGTTCAGATAATATAGATACAAATATACAAATCACCCTTTTTTTTTACTTGGCCGTAGTCTGAGGAAGAATGTAAAACAAAAAGTGAAGAAAGAAAGCAAGCAAGCAGAATGAAGACTTAAAGCCATAAAAAACTTCGAAGGGTAGCCATGGTGCAGACTCTCTTTTAAAGGGATACTGTTCATTTTTTTCTACTTTCAGTGTATAGCTTGAAAGTGTGGGATTTTTTTCATAAAATGAAATCATGCTGAAGTAAGCCAGAGAAAATAAATGCCCATAGTGTCTGTGTTGATTTGAAAAGCAAATAACTTCCAAGAATCACTGAGATAGTCCTAATAAGCAGCCAGCCTCTTTACCCATTTATCTTCTGCTAGCTAACCAAATAATCACTTAATATGTTTAATAGCAGCCATGACTCCAGTCACTGGCTGGAAAATTTTATGAAGAATTTAGACACTGTAGCTGTGGAGATTTGTGGCTGCAGTGTGACATAGCCATGCTGCCCTCTCTTGGGTAGGTTCCCTGCAGTGAGTCCCTATGGCATCAGAGGGGCTATTTCAACCAACGACTTGCAGTCGCTAGGAAATTAAAATATTCAGGTCCTGGCCAGCTCTGGGGAATGGACATACTGAAAGTCGTGTGGCTACTTCCCACACAGTCAGCAGGTTTTCTTTATGCTCATTGCAAAGACTCAAGGTAACTCCTCAGACTCTGTTAAAGGCTCCAGAAAACCTCAGTGACGAGTGTTTTTTAAACACACTGTCTAAAAATATCTTAAAAAAAAGTAAAACCCAAATCTCAATTATGCCTCCTACAGGTTGGAATTCCAGGATGGAATGTTGCTATTATGTAGTTATCAGTTGAAAGAAATGTAATTAACTCTCAAGGCTGGTTTGTTCTGGCATTCCATCTGGATGGTGACCCGGAGGGCAAAGATAGAGGTCTGCATAAAACTCCAGCAGCCTTTCTGGAGCATAGCCTTGTGTGTGTTTGCACAGTGTATCTTATGAGACATGAACTCACTCAAGCTGGGCTCTGAAGTGAGTACCAGACTTATGGCTGTGCTTGTAGACAATGAGCCCAAGCTAAGAAAAACACCTTTCTGTAAGACAAACACAGCCACACGGCTTCCTGTTGGCTGGAGGACAAGGCCAAGTCCGTGTCTGCTTGGCACATGACGTGAGCATGACATGACAGATTGTTTCATCTGGAATATGCAGTAAAAACATTCCCTAGGGCACTTCAGATCTGTGTGACTCACTTGTCCTCTGCTAAGGGAGCCCCAACAGATAGTTTGAAGATTTTGACCCCACTATATGAATCTGAAAACAAGACTTTTGAAAACTGAAAAATACGAATAGTAAGAAAATGTGAAATTTCCTATGGTGATATTGTGTTTTGGCAATATTTTCTTGTTTGTGAGTTTTTCCCCCTAATATACAGCTGTTCTCATTTCTAGTAACTCAAAAAGATGCACCTGAAAGACGTGAAAAAGCTGAAAAGAAACCTCCTCCCAAAGGTATTTACTTATCTGTACTACATTTTTTTAAACTGAATTGACATTGAAATGCACAAACTTTATTTTATTCAAGCAGAGATTGTAAATGTGTGTGAAAAATCAGCTACATTAAATTAAAATAATAGATAATCAGAATTAAAATGTCTGTAGAACATCCAGGGGTTAATTCTGTGCTTGGTCCCTTTCAAAATCTGTTGAAATTTCAAATTAAGAATAAAAGTATGAACCACCATTTCACTGAAAAACCAGTAAGCCTACCTGCAAGAGATCTGACATACATTTTCACTACAACTAGCTGAGGATATTAATTCTCCACTAGCTGGCAATACCTGTGTTTGACTGGGAGAAATGTTCTTATATAATTATCTGAATTCTGGTTTGCAATAGTCAGATATTTCAGCTTACATATTGATAAAATCAGTTTAAACATCTCAGTGGTTTAACAGAAGTCTAGACACTTACAGAAAACAGATATTTGGTAGCATACAAGTTTTGCCTCAAGGACAATTTAGATCTATGAAGAAACCAAGAGTATGAACTTTGCACTAAACAGATTAATTTAAAACATATCCAGTGGTAGTTTATACTACTATTTGATTTTCCACTGGAATGAACTAGAAACAGACATATTGAGAGAGTGCATGTCTCAGGTGAGAAAAAGTTGCTGACACATAAAAGTGGAAAGAATGCTTTGGGTCTCACCAAGCTCTGTGTAGCTTCAGCTACTGATATTTACAGTTACAGTATTTATTGTTTGGCAACTCTGCTTGGAAACCTCCTCACTCTACTGGAGGGCATCTCATGGTCTCAGACTTTCAGCCCCCAGAATTGGGGTTGATCAGACTCAAGAACTCAAGAACTCAAAAGTTCTTGGTCTGAGACCTAGAATCGATGCATGAAAGCAACCCTTAAAAATAATCACACGCTATTTTTCCAGCTTACAACAGAATTAAACACTGAAGTCTAAACTTGTTCAGATAGTACCTCCCATATTTGTTTGCTTAATGACCAACATCTTCCTCCCTAGTTTATACCCTAAAACTTATCGTATTAGAAACGCTTATTATTTGGCATATTCTATTATATTTAACATCAGCCAAGTATGTGGTATAACACTATATTTCAATATATTTAAATTATATTTATATATATATAATAATATGTTATATATTATATATTATATATTATATATTATATATTATATATTATATATTATATATTATATATTATATATTATATATTATATATTATATATATGTCTAATGTCTTATATAAAACCTCTTTGGATCTCATATTTCTGTTTAATTCTCCCTGGTTTGAGGGGATTATAGGTTTCATCAGATCTTACCAAGCTGTTAATAATGAAGAAATGCTCATTATTAATAGCACAGTATAAAGTAAATGGCACTGAATATTATGTTGGGGGCAGAGAATGACACTGAAAGCTTTTTCTTTATTACCTGCAGAGGAGAAGAAAGTAAAGAGCACTAAAGTGGAAGCAAAAGTTAAAAAGGAAGTGAAGGATGGAAAAGGAGAAGCAAAGACGGCAGAGAAGGTGAAGCAGGCAGAGACAAAAACAACAGAAACTGGGCTAATAAAGGCCAAAACGAAAGTTAAGGAGGAGAAAGCTCTTCAGACTGTAACTAAATCGGACAAGAAAGGTAAACAAAATGAGGAGGAAGCAGATGAAGATCCTAAAAATGTTGTAGGGAAGAAAGAGAGAGAATGGAGTTAAATCTATCAAGGACCAAAGTCCACCCATGAAAAACAAAAGTGCAGCACAAATAAATTCCACACAAACCTCACACTCCTAGGACGTGACTACAGAAAATAAAATAAGCTTAATTTTTATAATCAGAAGGTTCTCAAGTTTTTCATGGCTAAAGTTTCATTTTAATTTAAATACTTCTTTACCAAGGACCAATTTCTCTTCAGATAGGTCTGAGACTTCATGGATTTGCTCAGTAGCATCTAATGTAGTAGATTGCAAGCAGAGTTATTTTTGAAAATTCAGACTGTCCAATGACCTATTGGGAATCCTGGTTTGTTTCTACATCTGCATATGTCCTCTGTAACCATAATGAAAGCAGCCGCAGTGGTGTAATAATTTATCTAACATCATATTGTATGAGGCACTGGCAGGTTGTCAGGTATTGTACAGCATAGCGAAATACCCGCCTGATATAATTTAATGTAAACAGCTTTCAAATTCCTTCCCAAAAGGAAAGAAATATTAGTACTCTGGTGAAAGGAATAAATTAAGTGATAAAACAAAGAATCAACGGGCACTGACACCATATAGTTAACAAGGTGTTAACTATATGCTCCACTTTGTCAGAGTAAGCCTGGGTCCCAGGTTGCACTGAGACTGGTCCCCTGATTTCCCTGAGGCATTTCCACAGCACTAGGTACAAGTCTGGACGAATGAAGGCAGCAGGACCTGGTTTCTGTATGAGCTGCCACACTGCAGCCGTGGGATCATTCTGGCGTTGAAGGAGGCAGCTCAGTGTTGCACAGTGCACCTATCTGATCCTTTCAGCTGTTAACCACAGATAACAGCTAACAGATAAAGTTTGTGCCTCAGCATCAAAGCAGCCATCCCTGCCGGGCTATCTGAGTGTGCCTCATCACATTCTCTCAAAGTTTCATAACCATCACTCTGGACCCCTCAGGAATCGCCTAAATTATATTTTTGTAGAAAAGTGAGAGAGTTTGAGACAGCCTGCTTGTTGATATGCATAGTGTGCTGAACTAGTATTTTTTAATGTTTATTCGTATTCCAGTTAATTTTGTCTTTTACTTGAAATATTAGGACCTATGAGGCATGGAATCAAAGCAGCATCTACCACACTGAGTGCTGTGACCAAGAACAAAGTTCAGCAAATTGTTCAGTTCACTTGAGAGGTCAAAATCTCTTTCAATTTTTTGTTTTCTCTGGCAGAGTTTCAGTGCACAGTGGGAGCCTCTCCATACTGTTCAGGATAAAGCTCTCAAAAAGAAATGCTGTGCAGATGACAACAAAATATTTTAAGTAGGGATCAAAGATTACAAAGGTCAATAGAATAATGGTGGGGTTTTTTTTGTTTTTTGCTTTGTTTTTGTGAGATTCCCAACAACTTTAGCCAATAAATATTAGCAAAATGATCCATCTTGACATCAAACATTAACAGATCACTTTGCAAGTCTGCTTTAGAGTGTGACCCCAGTGACTGTGCACAGAATCCCAGCAGGTGAAAATGAGAATAAGCAGCTGGAGTGGAGGAAGGAAGGAGCCTCTTCAACTGCCTTTATCACTGAAGACAGGCCTACACACATCTAGTGAAAGCTTCATTTCCTACTGCCGAGATTCTTTTTTCCACCATAAGCCACTGCTGCACAGCTGGATACTCTAAAAAATTCATTTTTATGTTTCAGTCCCACTGTGACCCAAGGTGAATATAATTTAAAAGTCGATGCAGTTTTGCAGAGATCTCCTGATCCTGCAATCTTTACGTTTACTTACTCAAGGGAGTAGTTCTGCAAGCTTATGTGAAACAATGCAAAAAATATAGCGGTGATCACAAAAGAGTTGTTGCATCATTTAGTACTGAAATTAAAATGAAAAAAGATAGGTCATCTCCCTGGGTAAATCACACTAAGCCCAACAACAAAAACTTCTGTGAGTACATTTATCATTAAGAATCTAGTCCCAAATTTTGACATGATTTATTAGTACTTATGTGAATTTTTTTTTTGCTGCCATTATGGAGTTATAGGTGAAAAATAAAGTGTGAAATTTTCCTCTTAATACAGGAGTTTAGATTAAAATTAAGAGAAGAGACACTTGGAAAATCATATTCATTTAAAATTCCTTAGCTTTAAGTCTTTACTGATTGGTAGCATTCCTATGAACTTAAATAGGATGTTATAGTGCACCTTGCTATGCCGTATAGAGATTATATTTTTGTTATTGAGAGTTTCACATTCTGCCTTTAATTTCTTTTATAAATCCCATTTTTTTGTGTTCAGTTGCTAAAAAAATAATATGAGGAGAAAATTAATACAAAATCTTTTTTCTAAAATACAAGCAAGATTAAGGATTTTTTTAAACTTTATTCAAATTATATTCTTACCAAGCAAAATAAAATAAATAAAAAAAAAATCACAACAACAACAACAAAAAGATAAACATAATCAACAACACAGTTATGTTATTCCTGGTCTGTACTACTATTAAAGAATAGATTATTTTAATATCAATTAAATGGTGTGATTCTAGAGCCTCATGTTATGTCTATATCACAACTCAAATAGAACCAGCACAGGCTTGTGGTCTGCCATGGATGTTTTCCCCTACTATAGTTTTGTCCCATATCCTCTAGAAGTCCTATGTACAATGCCCCAGATGTTGCAGGAAATCTTCCCAAGACTCAGCAAGGATAGAGGCAGCTTGTCTTGCCAAAGGAGAACTAAGAAAAACAGCTTTTTGTGCAAGAACTGTGCCCAGCCATTTGCTTTCTGGGCTTAAGTATTGGTGTTGCTCCATTTTATTTATAAATACTCACTGAGACCCTATTGCAACAGTGTCCAAGTCCGTGCAAACACTTTGCTGACTTCAGTAGCTTTAGGTGGGCTCAAGAAAACAGATCTGTACATGATTTCTCACATACACACTGTTATTTTTATTTTTTTAGAATAATAGGGCAGATACTGTAGCCTTAAGGATGGAATCCAAAGTTAGAGCCAGCCAGAATGATAAATTTGAATTCCCAAATATGAAAGATAATTACAAATATTCATTCAAGGTTTTAAGGGCAGTGTTTACAGCCACAGCCCTCTGTAGATGCTGAAAGTTTTGCCCCAGGCTCCACAACCCTGACTGGAACTACCCTTGCCATCTCACTAACACAATAGAGCTGCCTAGGCTTCTCTCAACTAGAAAAAGTGTTTGGATATTTGTTGAGTTGGTAAACTCTTTCCTAAGTTCTACATCTGCATAGGAAATAATGGCTTGAGAGCTGTAGTTGCTCATCCAAGGACTGCTGTATCAGTCAACATAATAGAGCAGCAGTCACATAAATGCCTCAGCATCAAGTGATACTGATGTAGCAGTGAGCTGTGCATGAAAGTCCATAATATAATGAGTGTCACATACTTGGGAATTACATTTTGCATTTAAATGTAACAGCAATGCCATTTTAAAAAAATTAATTATTCCAAAGCCAGCATAATTTTATTTTGGAGTTGCCGACAGGGAAAGCAAGTGGCTTTGTAAGTGAGTAGGACAGAGATGCCACAGGAGGTGGAGAGAAAGAGATGTAACTTCTGCAGTGCAGGAACTGTGCTAAAAGTCTTGGACAGATGGATGAATATGCTTCAAGGACAACTGAGAACTAACTTAGCTAACCAGAGCTGGCATTTAGACATCAACATTAGCCTTCAAAGCAAATGCCCCTTAGAGTCCACTGGAGCAACAAGCTGTTTTATCTGATCTTCTGAAAAAATCCAGCAATACTGATTTTTTTTTTTTTTACTCAGTTAAAGCTGATAAACTTTCTTCACCATTCTTATTGTTAGAAATTTTTGTTAAGCTCTCCACCTCTGCTTATGTATAGAAGTCAATGGACAATCATCACTTCTGGAATCAGCATTATATTTAGATTCAGAATCCTTAATTTCTGAATAGTATAGTTTATATATATATATATATATATATATATATAACATATACATATATATTTGTAAAGATTAGTGTTTGGAAAATGATTCTGTAGTGAAACAGTAGAATTCTGTGGAAAACCTTGTTTCTATAGGAGTGTAAGTATACAGAGTTCTTTTTATATTCCCATTTACTAAATATTTATTATACAGTTAAAAACATATTAACAAAATACTGTGATACAAAACTTTTTTTTACATTTTGTATCAGCTGTCTGTCAAATTGATCTTCACAGACGATGAAAAGTCTATGAGACCTATGGCCAGGCAGCAGTTTGCACTGTACTTGTGCATGGGGTTAAGCTACATGGCAAGCAAAGCCAGCCCAGAAAAAGAGGTGCTAGCTCTGGGACACTGGAAGCTCTGCAGTTCTTGGCTAAAGGTTTTGAATTAGATCTGGACAACAAATTGTCACTTTCTGAACATGCGAATCACCTGAAGGTCAGGAAAGAACCATAAATATGTAATAAGACTATCTATGAAAAGGCTACTGAGATGTCTTTGTGCTGCCAAACTTTATTCACTGTTAAATACAAATGACATTCTAAATTTACTTTCTTCATTACTCTTCTTTTCCTTTTTGCTCTGTTAGATCAATATGCATTCTGTCGCTATGTGATTGACATGTTTGCGCAAGGGGATTTTTATCCAGGTACTTTCCTATATCATTGAACTCTGTTCTAATAGTCTTCTGTTTCCCTGAGAGTTTTTGCTCTTTTATGTATTAAAAGTGTGGTTTTTATTATTGAAAGGTCTCACAAGAGCAACAAAGAGTGTGCAAATAGTTTTAATAAAGCATAAGAGCTAATGGCTGTTTTATTAAAGCTTCTAATTTTCTGTCTACAGTGCATGAATTAAAATCGAGGTTATGTTAAAAGCAGAGTCAGTGGAAGGCTGTGGAAATTGCTAAAATTTTCCATGCTTCTTTTGGCTAAGATACAAGAGAAAGGAGCTTATTGTTAATAGCTCATTATTTGTTTTATTGGGGTTTTTTCTCCAGAAATAGCAAGGCTTAACTCCAAAATGCTTCAAAAATAGAACTTCCATTGCTGTTGATATATAAAATAGTGTTGATCTATCACTTCTGTGCTTTATCTTCTCTCTTCCCACACCTCCATGCTAATCTATTATAACACAGACATGTAATTCCTCACCAAAAAAAGAAGACAGAGCTATGGATGATGACTGAACATCAACTCATGGTACTAAGTCTACCCTGACCTTATTTAATAAACATTCTTCTTGCTGAAGTCTAGACATAATGTAGAGAGGACATAACCCAGGGAATGAAAAACAATAATAGTCATGAAAAGAGTCAAGGAGAGAATATTTAAGGACACACTAAGCCCTACAAGTTTGTTTATTCAGTTATTTGCTCAACAAGCTCTCCACTGGTACACCTGTGAATTGGTTGGTTTTTTTCTTATCTCTGCCTTGTGGCTTGCATCCCCTCTTGACACGCGCAGGTTCAGACAGAGCTGGGAAGGACGTGGCTGAGAAAGAAAGACTCTCACAAAGGGGAGAGGAGGACAGACATTTTTGTGGAAAGAAAATGAACAATCTTGGGTTTCTGTTAGGAGGGGGTTTGTGTCTCCTGTTCTCAAAGAGTGCCATGGAGAGGTAGCGGGTTCCATTAAAAGATAGCAAAATAGTGCACCGCCTCTAGGACTTCTAAAGACAGCCAGTTATAAACAGAGGGATGGCTTTAGGCTCAGAGGGTGAGAATGATTAGCCAAACTTTCCAGAGACTGCAAGCCATGCTTTGATTTAGAAAATAACAACCTGTAGTAATGTAAATGACCTAGTTTTTGGATTTAGACAGCTGTACCATCAAGAATTCACATGAGAAATACTTTCATGGAGATCTTCAAGATCTTTTTTACAGTTCTTCTGACATTTAAAAGCAGCAGTGAAAGAAACCTTTTTTTCCCATAAGGCTCCCTGGCCTATTTTACACTCTCCTGAGGAAGAGCAGACAAGCTGTAGGAAGGGAGGGTTTAGTTTTTTTAAGTTTTGACCTTTCCAGCTACAAGGAAACTGGGAAAACCATGAAGGGCAGCAGTGAGATAGAGAGGGAAGTCTGTAGCAACTTGAATTTCAGAAGATAAAAGACATGACCCTTCCCTTCTAGTGTTTGTCTTGCACCATACCAGTGTGGTATGACAGACTTGTGGTAAGAAGCCACAGGTTAGAGCTGAAAGACATGGGGTGATCAGATGGCTTACAGGTGGATGAAAACCTCAGGTGACAGGTTTAGGCTCTGAAAAAGTGGAAATAGTTCATAAAATACTTTAATAATCTAATTTTTAGGTGAAATGGAAAAGGCCTGCCCCTTACCATCTCCCAAAGTCCACCTGGGCTCCATCTGTACAGCAACTGCTCTCAAGTCACTTGTTGGCCCCTGAAGTTAACAGATGGTTGTTGTGCTGAGGCTAGATATATTTTTGTGGGAGGGAAAAAAAACCCACATTGCCTTCAAAACAAGCTTTGGTCAAGCCACTGGCTGTGAAAGGCAATGCTGAAACATCCAGACTCCAGAAAAACTATTCACTGTTTCTGAGAAGCAAAGTAGAGGTCAGGTGTGATCAGCCTTGATTTATGGATATCATTGAGAGGAGTGCCACCAAACAGTACCTGGTTAGTTTGTCTTTCTCAGGCAAAGTACTCATTTTACACTGTACTTTTGTGAACAGAAGTATTACTGTAATTCATTTTACTGAATAGATTAATGTGCGGAAAACACGCTTTAATAACTCTAATATCCAATTAGCTTTACAATCTGGTATTTTTTTATCCTTTTATCTGTCTATATATTTTATGATAAAGAACTTTGTCCAAACAGAATTCTGAGTGCAAATCAACTGAGGAATTAAATTACAATCACCTTGACACTGCAATTCTTTCAAACAAGGAATAATTTTTATCAATCTCAATATTAACATTTGTCAAGAAAAAAAAAATTCTTGTATAGAAAATTTCTTTGCCTAGACATATTAGGGTTTTCTGTGATTAATTACATCAAACATCATTTTCTGATTCCTTAGGCAAAACATATGGATTTATAACGTCATTAATAGTAATATAATTTAGAATTTTTTCTTTGAAAATATTTTTACAATGTTTCTGTTACAAAAAGTTAACATACATTAATTCTAAGATTATGGGGTTTTTTATTTTTATACAAATTTTAAGCAAGAATTTATAGAAAAGTAGTTCACTTAATATAACATATGATAGTGCTCAAACAATTAACATTAAAAGTAAAGCTCAGTTCCTTAGGTTTCATTAATAAATACAGCTTTTTAAATATATCAATTAATGCATTTTTTCAGTCACATCAATCTACTGGAGGTCAGTTAATGTCTTGTGATGACTTTAACAAAATAAGCTGAAATGTTCTTCACCTACTCAAAGTTTCACCATGACAGGGCAGTCTTAACTATTAGAAATGAATGAAATATACACAGGGGATTCAAGGAAGCCATGTAAGGATGAATTTTTGCTAAGATGCTTCATGCAGCTGATTTTCTAGTTTTGCTGGTTAGTATTCATCCTTGATACTGACAAATTTCATGGATGTCCTCCTTTAAGCCACAATAATTGTATCAATATCAAATAACTTCTAAGACTTATATTTTAATTCTTATGAAAGAGAAGTATTTAGAGGTTCTCAGACCTTTACAATAGATAATAGGGAGCTTTAGCCATAAACGCATTTTTTTCTAATCCACAAGTCTTTCCCATTAATATCACAACTGCAACAGTGACAGTTGGGTTCTACTGATATATTTAAACATAGACCACAAGAGGCCAACTGAGCACAATATAAAAAACTGCTTTCTGATTTTATCTCTTGAGAAATGGGCCTCAAAAATATTTTTTACCTTCTGTCTAACATGCTTGTGATAAGTGACAGTTTCTCAGAGGAACTGCTGAACATTCTTTCATAGATTTTCTGGTCTCATTTGTCCCTGGACTACAGTTGCTCAGCCGAGGCAGTACTGTCTCAGCATTAACAAAGTGCTCTGCCCAAACTTCTTTGTACTCCTTTTGTCTGCCTGTCAAGGAAGAATTAATATGCATTTCTTTCAGGACTAATTTTCCAAGTTTTCCTTATAAAGATTAAAACCTTAGGTGGAAAGCTTGTTTATTAGGAACATTAGGTCTGACTTGTACTTTTATTTTTCTACAGACATTTCCTAAGTCCAATAGCATTTATGATGCAGAAGGTCACTTACATAGTTTCATGGATATAGTCTATTCTTTGTAATTGATAATTTGCTTGATATTCCTGTATTTTATTCTCAGTAGTATTTCTAATATTCTAATTCATAGTTTATTTTTTATTGGTAGGAGAAAGGGATCTATTTTAGTAGAAATTTTAAAACTTGTTTTCATAACTATTATTTTGATGTTAGAGAGTTTGAAATCCTCACCCATGTGGAAGGATTTCAGGGGCACTAATTGGTCACTCTTTCAGCATGGAGCACATATTTCTCTAAGTTAACAGGATCTACTCTATTTTATTCCCTCTGTGACATACACCTGTTTTCCCACTCTTCCCTGGCCTTCCTTGCAATGCTTACCAGCCACGACTCTGGCAGATTAAGGAGCTGTTCTGATTAAATGCCTTTCTTGGTTTGCAACTAATGAAATTGGATTCTTGCATGTCTGTCCTTCTGCATGGCACCTCAGCATGGTGTTGTGCATGCTGAATTAAGAGTGATAAGCATGCCTTGGGTATTTAGTCATAAAATGCACTTTTTTTTTCTCACAGGCATATTGTCTACTCGTGATGTGATTTTGTTTTCTTTTTAATCACTTAGAAGTTTATTTGCATGCATAGTTTTACTCTGTTCTGGTTTTGGTTAAACCACTTGTATTTCATAGTACACCTGACTCACTAGTGGATAATCTTTACAGTTGCCTAATTGACAACAAATACAGGGGAGCACAGATGTGGTATTATTCACAATTTAGACTGTCTAAAACCTTAGCAGTGAAGCACACGGTTGCTCCGTGGAGTTTGAACCATTACATAGCTGTTTCCAATAACAGCTAGACTGCAAAGGAACATGGGTTCCTTTCATCAATGTACCCTTATATGTTCATTGTGTGTTTCCATGCCCGGGTCTCAAAGCCAGTCCTAAAGCCAGTTCGAAAGCCAATGTGATGTAGACAATTTTACTTATCTTATATTGTTGAAAAAAATATATGACTTGGAGAAATAAACCAGGATTTCTGCCATGTCTACCTTGCAAGAGAGTATCCTATAGGGTACGACAGCCATCCCTTTCATTAAGAAAATCATTGAAGCCTCACCTTTTGCACATATGCTCATGAAATCCCTCCACCTCCCTGACAAACATAAAGAGTCAAGAAATTAAGGCAAATTGTGATGAGTACCCATGGAGAATCTTACAGACTGCTTGGTCCTGGAAAGTGTAGACTGAAAATCCTTCATATCTACAATTTTCTTCCAAGGTTTACCTCTTCTCCATTGTCAAGGAATATTCTGCAAAAGAGAAAGGGCCTACTGTTATTACCCAATATGGCCAGAGAATTTCAAGACTGTCAGTATGATCCTTGCCATTTAATATCAAAAAATATGGAGAGACTGGTATGAAGGTACCTCAATATTGAAAGATCATGGACTATATTACTGCAAAAAAGAAACAAACCAAAAACCCCATAGAACAATAAAGACTAATTTTGAAAGTAAAAATGTCTGTGCTTGCAGTGGGTGGGCTGTAGCACTGGAACTAAATACTTGCCCTCCGCTGTTCAGATAGCAAAACGCTTTAGGCTCTTGAACTATTTTTAAGTGTCACTCCTATTTGATTAGACTAGGATGTGTTGTGGATATCTCAATGACAGGGAGTAACATTTCAACCTGTTACATTAATTACATTTACATGGAGACAACTTTGATATAGTTTCTCTGGGGATACATTTAATGAAGTGCAATTATAAAAAGAAATAAAAATCAGTCATAATAAATAGGAAAGTAGCATATTATTAGCTTGCTGTTTGGAGAAATTCAGCATGAAAAACTTTCTACTGAGTTGTGGGCTTTCACATTTGAGAGTAAATGCTAAAGAATATTATTTTTTTCCTATGGAGAGATGCTTTCTGGTGCAGACTACTCAATAGCCCTGTCCCCAGTGGTAGAAAACAGGCAAACCAGATATTTGTTTAAGTGAAATACTAAAGAAAATATAGGAGGCAGTGAGACTTTTCCAATTTTAATTTTTAAACTTCTTACTTTTTTACTGCCTGCTGAGGGAAATATTGTACCCCAAAATTTGAAAATACTCATCTGGATTCTTCTTCAGAGATGACAGTTAATTGTCCATCAGTTCGTGAAAAATCTGTTCACATGATGAAACCTGTGCCAATCCATTTTTTTCTGTGGATGACAGAAATACAGATGATCAAATGATGGAAGTATTTACTTCTTTAGTAATATCCTGGGAGAGTTTTGAATACTTTTCAAAGAGTCTGAAAGGAAAGAATTAATGAACAGCAATTTTAAATACATGTGTGTGAAACTGAAAATTGAGTTTGAGTTATTAAAAAATTTTCTAACTCATTTATTAATGTTCAATTCTTACAATAAACATGATGTGTCATTTGGAGTAAAATATTGCTTCTTTACATTTCTATTCAGCTATGAGAAACTATGAGAGGATATCCACTGACCGCATTTTAACAAGATTCTTTTCTATGACCACCCTTCCCCCATTCCACAACCTGTTTATTTTGTCAAACTCTGAAATGACATTTATCTCTCAATGGGGATGTTAGCATACAATCCTGACACCATCCCACAGAGGCAAAACAGCTATCCATTATTCCCAGTTTATATCATCCCACTGTGAGTCAGAGCCAGATGCTGGCACATGAAGCTGCATCTGTCAACACTCTTATGGCACTTCATTGTAACTTGGCCAAAAAATTTCAAACTACTCCCTCTCTTGGAAACAGCTACAAAGGGAATGTGTGGCATTTGCTTCTGCAGAAAGGAATGGATGTCTTTGATAGTTCACTGCAAGACATTCTGAGGGTCAAAATTATGTGATACAAGAGAAAGCAAAAAACTTTTGCTGGTGTAAATGAGTCTAAATCTTTGATTTAAATGGAAGCAAACCAATTTAAGTTGTGAAGACAGAGAGATTAGAGTAACAAACTTATTCTCACACTTGCATTATGTTTTATTACTACTATTTAGTATTATAAACATTTCACATAGTTCAGTAAACAAGTTTCAAGGATGAAGGATGATCTCAATGGAGAATCATCAAAAGACTCAACTATTTTAATTTTGAAAAGTTAGCTACTTACTAAAGTAAGCTTTAGAAAATAAAGACAAAAGTTAAATGCCAAAAATCTTCTCCGAAACAGCTAATAGTAAACTAATGGTTTCCTATAAAAAAAGGTAAAAATAAGTTTAGCAAGTAACTTTGTAAAATAGTAATTGCATTAAATGACTCATTGTCCTAGCTGATTTCCAGTTAGAATTATTGCAACAGATACTGATGTTGCATCAAGTTAAAAAATTGAAGCATTCTAAAGGCAGCTTGAAGCAGCCTCAAAATCACAGGGACAGGTTCTTGTGAGGGAATGTAACTACCCTGATATCTACTGGAGAAGTAACACAACGAGGAACAATGAGTCCAGGAAGCTCTTGTAAAGCCTTGCTGACAACTTCTTGCCACAGGTAGGGGAGGATCCCACAAGGAATGGTGTTCTGGTTAACTCAGAGTGACAAACAGGGAAGGCTTTGTCAGAGATGTGAAGGCTGGGGGGCTGCCTTGGCCACAGTGACCATGAGATTGTGGCGTTCAGCACTGGACAAGGAAGAAGCAGGGCAGAGAGTAAGATTGTAACCATGGATTTCAGGACAGCTGACTTCAGCCTCTTTAGGGATCTTCTTGGAAGAATCCCATGGGAACAGATCCTGTGGGAAGAGGGGTCCAAGAGACCTGGTTGATATTCAAAGTTCACTTCCTCCAGGCTCAAGAATGATGCACCACTATGGGTGGATCCATCCCAATGCAATGGATGCACCCCAAAGAAACCAAAGAAAACAAGAGTCTTGCCTGGTTGAACAAGGAACTCCTGTCATCACTAAAGTGTAAGCAGGAAATACACAGGAGATGGAAGCAGGGTCAGGCCACTTGGAATGTATATAGGGAGGGTGTCAGAGTAAGCTGAAGGCTCTGTCATAGAGTTGCTTAAACTAAACCAGACAGCCAACAGTATCTTAAATGCCAACCATTTCAGCAAAGCAGGAAACCTACATGGGTTGCAAGTGAACATTAGTCTTTGATGAGATATGATAATCCACAATCTTCTCCTTCAGTCAGTTTTATAAGCCCAGGTTATATAACTCTAAAATTATAAGTGACCTAATGAATCTGTTGCCTTTAGAATATAATTCTGAATATTCTTAGGGAAGTTAATCACCATACATTGAATCTCTCTCAGCTTTAACAACAAGGAAAATAGTTGACATCTATCCAATGTGCCTTTAAACACCTCCTGATGCTGAATACACTGAAATATCATGAAGAAGGAAAAAATGTGTTCTGAAGGGCTTCCAGCTTTCTCCCGCATTTTTTTGCTAAAGAGGAAAAACCTATATCTCTATTGTGAAACTAGAAGTTACTCTTCCATCCCAGTATAGAATTCTATGCTGTCTCTGCTGGAAAATGAGGAGGCTCATTTTCAACAAAAGTAAAAAAAATACCATATGACATAGATAAAAAGAGCATAGAAAGGATCTACAAATACTTTGACAAGATACATTCCATCATGAAACATTTCAGCTTGGCAAGAATTCCTCACCTCTTCTGGTTTGAGAACATGAAATGCAACAAACAGAAGAGCGTTCAGCCTTGGACTAAGCAACACGTGCTCTCCCTGCCTTGTTCTATGGCCACCTATTTATGCATCTCATCTACAGTCACTGGGACTGTAATCTGTGGCAGATCCATTCCTTTCACCATTCTCTCTTCAGGTGAATCTTTTTTTGATGTCACCTTTCTTCCTGCCCTGTGAAAAAGACATATAACTTATGACATATACCTAAAATGAGTCAAAACTATTTTTTCTTCATCAAGAACCTCTATTCTTCCCTCTGACAACTCACCTTCATTCCTGTTGTTTCACTTTGTCCTTCAATACACCCAGTATTATCTGACAAAGTAAATAACGCAGATTTCAGAAAGTGTTCAATGCTCACATTATACCTAAAGTCCTTTCTATATGTGACATTCATTCATATAACTGTTGGCAGTTTGGGGAGCAGTGTGTTACCAGACAGTATTTACAGTAAGAAAAATCATGTGTGGCTCTTTTAGTCCTGGAATATTTTGGTGTCATGAAGCTTCATCTTTATGGACAACTGCAAAATAAAATGTCTGCAATTCATTGCACCTCACTTAGATACCCAAAAGTTAATTGCCCAGCTTTAACCTTTAGCTGTCTTTATAGCCAGTGGTATGAAATGGAGGCCTCCAGAGGACAATTTCTTCCTAAGAAAGATGCCTAAGATAGAAAAGATGAATCACCCTTTGAAGGTACCAATTTCTCTCCATTTACTATAAATGGATCCCTTGGGTGACTTATCTAGATATAACTGTCTGAAAGTTAACTTTTAAATGTCTGGCAGTGAGAGAGCCTACATACATTCAAGAAATATGCTGCAACTGTGCAAGCAAGAATTTTGTTCAAATGAAGACTTGAAATGACAAGTTTTCTATAAGATTTCAAATGATATTAATAGGAGCAGCTGTTGACTCAATCAAGGAAACAGTGGCGCCACTTGGGAAAAAAATGCATTCCAGTTGCTATAGTGTTTTGGGAGTGACTGAAAGGGGAAAAGAAGAAACAGAGAGAAATATTTTCTTGAATAAATGTGGAAGATATTCCCTATCCAAATGATTCAAACAAAAGAAACCTAAACAATTTTTTAATCAGAACAAAAGCTCAGCCTTGAGAGCTTCCACTTTCATAGACTCTAAGATTTAGAATGTTTAGTTGCTGTATGCTCACAATGTTCAATTTTTTTTTATTTTTTTTTTTTTAATTTCTGTTAGATCCATTTATAGATTCAGTGGAAAGACATGGTAAGTTAAGTCACCCAAAAATCATGGAGGATGCCTTGAGCACAAGAGTTAAAACTCATGACAGTGAATCCCAAGACCTTTTGTGCTAAAAATAACTTCTTTAAAGGACAGAACATCTTCCCTGGCAAAACTAAAGGGAAAGAGAATCAGTAGTTATCAAGACATCATTGGTTTAAAATAATCATTATCTCTAGTATTGCAGGTTTTTCTTCCAGTATTTCTCATAACTACAGCCATGGCACTTAGCTGCCAGTGATTTCAGTGGGAGTGAATAAACAGGAGTTAAGAGCCAACACCTCTGTATCTTTGGGCCCTCCTCTGATATTTGATCTAATAAAACCACTCAGTTGTTTTCCCTCTAACTTCAGACTGCATTATTGAAATTGTAACTTCTGAAAAATGGCTATGGATTCACTCTCTTAAGTGATTGTCAAGTATAGACAAGACAGGTAACATAATTGTTAACTTCTTGTTTGTCTCATTCTAGAAAGAGACTCGGAGATATGAAAAGCTTTGTGGCTTGGGGACAGAGAAACATGGATTTAGTTTGACTTCCAGTGATTTCTATATAAAATATATTAATTATGCACAAATATATGCAATTAAAATTATTAAGATTGTAATAAGATTATTTGTAAATTTGAAATTTGAAAATTTGAAAATTTGTAATTTTACCCATAATTTGATTTTACCATGTTAGGCTGTTTTTGTTTTGCAAAAACTGGCATATGCACTCTTTCTTGAAGACAACATAAAGTGTTAACATTCTTGCAGCAATCACTTTTAGCTATTCTGACTTGAATGTTTCTTAGATGTAGTTGGACAAAGGAGGGTTGAAACATGTACAGATAAACCAAATACAAAGAACACAAATTACTAGGCAGTGCTCACATGGCATAGTCAGTGTCTGTTACTTTTTGTCATAACAGCTTATAACATCCCTCTGTTCTGTTTAATTGTTAGCTGCAAGTATTTAGCTGCAGTCTTTTCTTGTTTTAATTGGATACTTCATATTGTGAAAAAAAAAAGCTTCTATGCCAACTCCTGATATTCATGTTAATTATGCTAGGGGTCACTGTATACGATACAGATTTATTAAAGGTTATTTGGGGAGAGAGAGAAAGATTGAATATGTCTTTTCATTTTATAATCTGCCTTTACAGTCCTTTTGTACTTCACTATGCATATAATAACCCATCATTACCACACAATAACCCACAATTTTCTCTGTCCTGGTACTTAATTCTCTGAGATCCATCTTTCGATATTTCAAAACATAACATGTAGGTTTATTTTTACCTGCTAACTGCCCGTGATAAATAATGTGAGGAAGTGGAGGCAGAAAATTCAATTTTCAATTTTTTCAATTCAATTTTATTTTAATGTCAGGAAAGGCTGTGTGATTTTGTACTTAACATATAATGACAAAACTGTTAATGCTTATCTCTTAACTCCTTAATGACTTCAGTCTTCTGAACATGAAAATTAGAACAGTTTTCACAAATATGGATTGAGTAAAAGAGTGATTTTGTGGTAAAAATCTATGTAAGGGAGTTTTCAACAGATATATTTTTGTAAATAGATTAAACTGCAAGCTCTGTCATGCAGCTAAGCTATGTTACACATGTTTCTGGACCCACAGTATCTGCTTTAAGTCAACACAGAAAAGAAACTCAAAACAACGATAGCTCTACCCACGCCTCTCCTGCCAGACTCATTTGTACACTTGTTATGCACACTTGCATTGTGTGAGATACAAATGCATAGGAAAAAAAATATATATATCAAACAAATTCCCAGCTGTGACTTTAATTTGATTTGGTGTCTGAGTGAAAACATGGCAACTGATGTTCGCACGACCTCCAGGAGTCTGCAACAATGATTCTCACACCTGTTTAATTACCAAATCAAGTATTTTCTGTTCAGAAACAACACTTAACCATGGTAGGAATTTGGAATTAGATGATCTTCAATGTGTCTTCCAACCCTAACCTTTCCATGATTAATTCTAAATAAATATTTATATATATTTATATATATATATGTATGTTCATGCATGCACGTGTATATAGCATATATTATATTATTACTACATAAATATATAGGAATCCATCATCAACAACAAAGGATGAATTCAAATCTTTATGTATTAAAAATAGAAGTCTATCAAGTTGCTGATACTTATTGTCTGGTGCCTTGAGAAGAGAAATTTAATCCTTCCCTTTACTCCCTTTCAAAAGGACATTTAGAGTATCAGTCTACATCCTTCCTTCCTGCACCCCCAGTTTTAACCTACTGGTCCTTGCTTTCAGCTTAATAGATAGATGGACTTCCAAGGCTGTTTGGTTTTTTTGTGTAGATCTGGTTTCACTGTCTGTGTGTTGAGGGAGTATCTCACAATAATGTGCTTTATTTGTAAGACTTTATGTAGAGTTCCAAAATTATTTGTGATATTGTTAATGGATTTTAAATACCTAGATATAGTAGGACATAGCTGGATAGATAGATTTGTCATTACCCACATAATCTCTCATTTTCTTATTTTCTTATGCATTGCAAAAGAAACTGGCTGAAAGTCAGTGTGACATAATACTAAAATTTAAAAGACTGCATTGCTACTGGCAATCACTGCATATACTGTAGCACAGGTTTTTCCTAATTAATATCATCGACTTTATGCAAAATCACAGCTTTGCTTTATGTTGGGCAATTAAGCATTTAATAAAGAGCCACATCCATAGTGCAATTAAAAAACTGAAATATATGTTGGCTACTAAAATATACTTTCTTAAAAGTCTCATTTTATGATTCATTAATTCCATCTCCCCCTGTCAAAAATTCAGTTCCAAATAGGCCATTAAAATAATGTTCAAAATGTTTTTTTCCCATTTGACGTAATTTTGTTATGTGGCCACATCTAGATTGCTAAATCAAATTCAGCTCAACTGTTTTGTCTCTGAAGGTGATTTTTTTTTCTCTCATGGAGAGATCCACATCCAGTACACTTCCTCAAGGTCAGAATGGGCTGGATGTATCTCAGCTGTCTATTGGGAGGGGTCCCTGGCCTCTGCCAGTTCCTGAGCTGAGCCAATGATTTTTTTGAAACATTGCTGCTTGGCACAAGTCAAAGTTGTCAGAGGCTATCCAAAAATGTGTTGCAGGATACGTACTTCTGAATTCCAGAGTCCAGTAATGTTCCCAGGCGCCATTTACTTGCCTGTGTGCATGAAATCTTTGTGTCACAGTGTGTTCCTTAGGAAAGAACACCTATACGGGGCTTCAGTATTTTATTTCAAATAATGTATTCCTGGAAATGAGCAATTGCATTGTTCAGTACAGTTACACAATCTCACCTCTTGATCCTCAGCTGTTCTTTCTCAATGAAAAACTGTTTGTTCCTGGTTTTTCATGCACACATACTAAGCAGAGAAATCCTTCCCCAGAAGAGTCATAGCCTAGTGTCTGGAGAGCGATGACTGAAAGCTGGGAAGAGACTCACCTTTAACTTGTAGCAACTTCCACATCAAAACTGGAAGCCTGGGCAAAGTGGCTGGACTCCATTATGTTTTCAGTCCTCTAAAAGCATATTTGGCAGTCTTGCCTCATTCTGCTTATCCATGCCTTGTTCCAAAGTTCATTAAACATTTGATTGGAATTCACTTATCATAACAAATGGCTCTGCAAAGACAATTACTTTATTTGAATTATTTTTACTATCACGAGAGAAGGATGTCACATCTGAAAAGAGTGAGATTTATCTGAAGATATTTTGCTGCACTGAGAAACTGTAACAAAGTGTTGGTGCTCTAGGACTATAGGATTCCTGCCATTTAAGTAACTGGTATATGGATATGAGGAAATGAACAGTCATAGGAATGGTATTTCCACATATTGCACTCTGTGATGGCATTATTTTTCTCCATATCCAATTGGAATATTCACCAGTCTGAAATGCCTGTAGTATAATAAAAATAATACTAATAAATTTTTCAGTCTTTTATCTTTTTATCTAGAAAGATATATTTAGACATTTCATTAAGGTCACTGCAGACAAATTGAACTCAGAAGATCAGGAAAGAAAGAAAACTCACGTAATTTGATATTATCATAAGAAATCAATTTATACAAAATATTCAAACATGACATTTTTGACACATGCAGAAAGATATTTCCTAGATTGAGAAAAGTAAGGTAATTAAAGTTTGTCTTGTATGCCTTATCATGCAATAAGAAATCTAAAACATTAATAAACCAAGTCAGGATTAATTTCTTCAAGACATTTCAAGCAATTTGATAAACACAGATGACAGAAGTTTCCCAGAGCTTGAGGACTGTAGCTGATTTTCAATGAAGTATTCATATTACCTAGTTAAAGTCCTAAACCTTCTGCTCACCCTTGCAGCCTATTTCTTTCCTTTCAGGCTGTGGAGGAAGGTACTCGTGTGACACTTTTTCCCCTGGTGAGATCATCCCCATGAGTTTAAATCCAAAATATTTCACTCTTTCAAGTTTCATCAGATGTAACTTGTTGTCAGTTGTTTACAATATCATATGTGAAGGAGATACCTATACCACAAGTACATGGACAGGTGACACATGGAAATGTGAATCAACTCTAGGGACAAATTGGCATAGAAATGCATGCACATTTTTGTGCTTGCAATTACATTATTTTGGAGAAATCCAAAGCTATTTTTTTATATTTATTTTTTAAAGCAGCTTAAATAAGCCTTAGTGGCTTATCTCATAGCAGTAAAATGAAGGCTACGTTTGAAGTTAGATGCAAATAACTATGCAATGCTTTTTGTGGCTGCATTTTTAAAGCTGTGAGATAAGTGTATGTCCAGTAATAATAGTGGTAATCTGGATAACAACTTCTCGTAATTCATGGACTAATCTGATTGTCCACTGAGAGCATTGAAAACATCCTGCCTTCCTCTCATTTACATCATGTATGTGTCCAACTGGCCACTGTTAGAGTCAAGATAGTAGACTTCATTAATACTAATGGTCGGATCTGTTGAAACCAATTCCTCATTTCTATTTATCAGTTCTCTGTACTAGAGAAAACCACTTGTTCTTTATAACTTAAAGAGGAGAGAAGAAAGAAAAGAAAAGTGATTTGACTTAGGTTATCCCCTTTAACATATTTCATCAAAAGAATGGATAAAATATTTATTAATTTACTGTCCTTTACATTCCCATCAAAGTGAATAGAGAGACATTTAATAAGACATGGAAACATTAAAGAAGCCTTTTATCAGAGTGGATTGGAACCTGCTCTGAACAAACATTTTGGCCTAAGGGAAAGGTTTTGATCTGTGAAGCTTAAATGTAAAACACTCTCATATTGGATCATGTGGTCAATTTGCATGAAATAAATTATTTTCTTAAAACTTGTAAAGCTATAAAATAGAACTTGACATGTCATTAGCAATAAGTGGTATCATACTGGCATTATGTGCACACTGGTGCAATCATTAGAAAACTGCTGCCACAGCAAAGCACAGGAAGATAATGGGGCCAGTCTACAATTTGACCTAGAGGAGTTAGATCATTGCTCCACGCTGTAGATACTACACTGCAGTCCAAATTATTGACTATCATTCATCATTACTCATCTACTCAACATTCTGAGCCACTGTCCTTTATCCTATTTCACACCAAAAAAAAATGTCCAAGTTATGATTTTTTCTAACTGGGTAATAGCTGGTCTAGTTTTAAAAAGGATGAAAAGAAGGAAAGAATAAAAAATGGAAAAAATATAATTAATGTTTATTCCAGGATCAAATGTAGAAGGAAAAATAAGATTACCCGTTCTTCATTAATTGCTATGTTGTTTCTTTTTTAATTCTGAACTGGAAATTCAGGCACTCAGGTTTCTGTGTGTCGACATGGTTGTGAATATAACTTTTCTGTTCTGATTGGCAGCAAAGGTAATGAGCAGCTCATTAGTTCAGTTTGCAAGTTAAAGAATACTTTTTTCAGACATAAAGAATTTGGAAAATCATGGCTAGGCATCTGGATTCCTGAAGTTTGCCTAATATTTATTTTAAGGCTATAGCTATTCTGTGATGAGATCGGTAAATACCCACTTAAGTTTATTGCCAATACAGGAAATATGTAGAAATGTAGGATTATTACAGTTTGTGGCAAAGCACCTTCAATATGTTGCTTTTATCAATGTGTTAACATTTTGTCAGTGGCTCAGGCACACATCAAGTTTGAGCAGTGAGCAGCTCTGTGTTTGATATTTTTTACAAATTACAGGACAAACTGAACCACATGCTTGCAAATTATGTGCCTGCAATTGTACATATGTTGATGAGATGCAATAACATTAGGTCCATGATGTTCAAATCCCACTGCTGTCTTCAGATGATATTTTTCTCATGCATTCCCCATGAGTATACACACCTTTGCAAAACAAGAGGGGTAAGTAAGATGCTGCAGTTTCCAAGGCCCATTAAAACCTTAATTTCTTTCTATCATCAAGCATGAGGCATGGTTTTGAGTTTCTGATGTGAAGCTGGAGCTGAGACTTAACAGTTGGCTTGCATGTGGACTCTGGTGAATTGAATGTATGCTGGTGTTTATGACTGAATCAATATTATATTTAAGTACTTAATATTATTTCTCAGGTCACAAAAAAATTCACTTTCCAAATGACAGTGACAGGATAGCTACTGAGACTAAATACTAGTGAAATAAAGGAAATATGGGAACTTCAAATATGTCATAAACTAGAAAATAAGCATAAGCAATATAAGAGTACATTAAATATTTTTGTGAATCCATGAAGAAATGAAGAGTGTTTTGTACAAAACATGATATCTGCACATAGGCAAAGACAGTACAGAAAGTCCCAGGTGAACACTGAGAGAGTAGAGGTGTTTCAGTCAGCAGCTGGAATCAGAACCTCATCAATGTTTACAATGCATGACCTGGTTGGTATTGGCTAATTAGGAATAATCCTTAAGGATGAGAAACGTCATAATTTTTACTGGTGTTTTCAGGAGCTCATAAAAAGTGGACTTGAGGGAGCAACTGAAGATCATTTGTTTGACAGAAGAAAATAAGACTTTGTTGTAGAAGAGGCAGCATGAATATGTAACCTTATTATCATAGTATTATTATTCTCTTTTGAGTCTAAGGAAGAAAAACAGAACTGTAGCACTTCAGCATATGTTTGAGTCACTTGGATTTCATTGGTTTCAAATGTGATTCTAAAAAATAAATTACTTTATTTGTTGAGAAATAAATTTCCTTCTTATAGTGTCTGGAAGATATTAGCTTTTGTGAACACTCTAGTACTTTTAACATGAACCATTTTGAAGGGAGCTCAGCCTCCCAGTGAAGCTGCTCAGCCTGTAGGTGAATACATTTTCTATGTTTCTTAACCTGTATTCTTAGGTGCAGGACATAAGGAATTCATACCACCTCGTCTTCTTCTAGAACACAGTCCAAGAAAGAAACCAGCAGCCATTGAAGGTAAGTCTGAGTTTTTCCACCTTTATTGGCTTCTACTTATTAACTTGACTGTTCTAATGTTAGGGGTTTTTTTGTGTTTTTTTTTTTTTGTAAATATACCCTATATATTTTATATATATATATAATATAAAATAAAAATATATAATTTAAATATATATATTTATATTTAAATTATATATATAATTTAAATATATAAAATTTATATTTATATATATATATAATATAAAAGTGATCATAGTACTAGGCCTCAGACAGGAATGACGTACTGACATATGTATGACAAAATGTAAATATTCCTTACAAGAGTCTCACAGATGGCTTGGGGCATTTCCTGAGTGAAACAGATTACAGGACTGAGGCCTAATCTGTAAAATGCTTTGCATGGCGTTCAGCCATAACTTGCTATCTAACTATAAGCATAATCAACATTAGCATCTTAATATTATTTGGATTATTCTTTCAGCTATTATTATTCAGTCATTTTTCTGTGCATTATTTGTAACAATGAATGTGGTATGAGTGGCTCTGCATTTATCAACCCTGTTGCTATTGTTAAAACTACTGAAAGAGAAACACAAAGTCAGATCTTACATTCAAACGATTAAAACATAATCCCTGTGATTGAATTCTATTGTTTATAGTCTTATAATTGCAGTAAAGTGGTTGAAATACTCATTTTAGTTTTAAGATTAACAATGTCTGTGGACTTAGAACTACAACTGCAATATATGTTCTTGGTCTTTATACCATACAGTTTCATAGTACAAAACACCTGAGCCTTTTTGTGTAATTATGTAGCAATTTTCATATGACACTTGAGTCCTTCAGTCACACCATGGCACTTGATAATTTCCCTCATAGAGATCTTAGTTCTACGTTACCCAGAAAACAATTGCAGTCTAAGAGAAAAGCAGATGGGGTGGCAGCAGAATAAGTAACAAGAGCTACAAAATTTCCTGCATTTGAAAACAGGAAATGAGGCTTAGGTTTTGCCAGGACCCATGACTGAAACAAAGTGTTAAATTAATTAGATATTTCTGTAATGTGATTATTGTGAATAAGAACATTTGGACAAAAATTGCTATGTGACTTATTATGTCTTTCCCCCAAAAAATCTCATTACCTCAAATGATTATTTCTTTTTAAACATGCTGTTTAAAGGAGTATAAAATTGTGATTATTTTGAAAAAGATAAAAATCTATTTTTAGATTTGCAGTCCTGCATATGTTAGGAAAATATTTGAATACTGCTAATCAGAAGAAAGAAGTCCCTGCAATGTTGAACTCTGATATCTGTCAATTAACCATAATGGAAAAAAGACATAATAGAACAAGGCTGACACATTTGCTGAGTGATAAACTTAATCTTTAAATATAACTATTACACAAGATGAACTAGCATTGAATTAACATTAGATTCTGATTTTCAAAATCATGAGGAGCATGCAATTACTGCAATTGCACACAGAAATTACTATTTATGACCAGTTACACATTTGTGTGTTTCATTAGCTCATTTATGCATGCAATTCAGGTAATTGGGAATGTAAATTAGACACCCATTTGGCAAAGAAATTTGGGGGAGATTATCTGCTCAGAACCATATAACTAAATTCTCTTTAAGGCTCAAGGCTGGTCACTAGGATGCAATACTTTTCATGCAAGAGATTTGGAGGAAATGAAGAAGGCAGAATTACTTGTAAAACATTGCCATGAAAAACTGTTATGTTGTGCTATTCTGTGTTTTCCATATATGAGAAAATATGCCACAATGCCTTGAGGAACCCTAAACCCTGAAGCTCTATTTTTGCCCTAGGGAAAAAAAAAAACAAAAACAAAACAAACAACACACAAAAAAACTAATTTATGAGAATATTTGGGAAAATGTCAGAAGGGAAAAAAAGAAGTAGGCAGACATATTTAAATCTTTAAAATAGCTGAAGAGACACCTGCATGTGACTTCTTATTGCTTAGATACCTTTATGACTGGTACATCACCAAATATCACTGATCAGGAGAAGGGACAGATTGAAACAAAAGATTCTTCTTATAAATGTAGTTGAAAATAGTATCACAAGTTGTCAGAATAGAGAACAAATAGAAGCATTTTTTAATTGAAAAATATACTTTATATAACATCAAAGACTGGCTTGCCTTTGTCAGAAGAAACCAGCTCTGAAAAAAAGGTAAAACTGTAGGAAGTAGCAGAATGTTTATCACACAGAAAATTTATGAAACCAATCTACTTACACTCTAGGCTTTATAAATCAGTGATATTCAGACTTTATATATGTAACCATGCAGTTGGTGAAGGCTGAAAGGATCTTTCTTTTTTTCAAGATTGACCTGTTTTCAGTATCGCTCTATTTTGCCACAGCTGCCTTGGGTAATCTTGGGCCATTCTTGTTTTCTGATAAGGTGGAAATAGTCTCTATCTCTATATCTCATATCTCTAATATTTTTACATTATTTGATACTTTCAAATAGAATGCTTTTCCTGGATGGTATGCAATGTCCTGTAGAAATTATGCTCTGCTGAATTCTTGAGGCCTTAGAAAAAGCACATATTGTTATTATGTATTAAATCTCAAACTTTTTCTCATTGTCATTGCCTTTTTCTCCTCCTTCAGCTCCACTGTAAATCTTTTGGAAAGGGGGTGATTATTTGAGACAATCTCAGTTTGTACGCTAGATTCTAGTAGTAAGCAATAAATTGCATTGAAGTGTGTGTATGAGTAGAAATTTGCAAATTAGTACAAAGTACTAAGCAAAATGCTTTGTACTAATCTGGTCAGAAAGAAAAGAACAGATAATTGTTCTATTTCACAGCTGGTTGGTTTTTTCAAAGATCTTATCGTAAATCTTCAATGAAGACTTTGAATTTTCAGATCACCAACAGAAGAGAATCATAAAACAAAATATAGATTCCTGTAACAATGAACAAGAGAAAGAAGGTAAAAGAATTTGTAAAGATAAAGGCATTGATACATAACATCTACTTGCATTGAAAGCTTGGAAACCTAGTTTGGTAAACTAGGAAGTAAAGAACTAATTTTAAATTGTTATCTTATCTTTGTATGGAGCTTTCACAAGTACTTGGAAGCAGTGTTCTCAACTTGGCTGACAATGATGCTGCCATGTCAGGACACTAGTGTCACCAGTAATTGGAACAGATCATTCTCCATGGCTACCTGACCTTTGAATTTAATATCCTTCTTCTTCATTGGCTGCAGTCTTCCACACCTGTTTTAATTCTAGATTTCTTTTATTTTGTTATTCACTGACATCCTAAAACTTCTCTGCAGTGTATACTGTTTCTCTGTGATTCTCCTTCTTACATCTTGAATTTTTGCTCAGTTCACACAGCTTTCACCTTCCTCCATTTCCACATTCACCTGAAAAAGACTTTCCTTTCTGATCATCCTCCCATGTTTCCCTGTCTGACATGGCAGTGTAATGGCCCAGGAAGACACCGCAGTTAGACAAGTGTGAAAAAAAAGGTCAGAGGCTTAGCTAGTTATCAGTGAATCTTCATGTTAATTGTTCCAGAATAGCATGTCTTTGCCTTCTCACAAGACCACAGCACATTTGTGAGAAGCCTGTATCAGAATTCTTCTGGTGGAAAGAGTCTTAATGCATGTGGTATATGATCTCAAGCAGACCTATGTTCTTTACCACTTTGAAGAGCACTGTATCACAAAAAACATTGAACAGCATTGTATCTGAGTATGATTTTTCAAGTTATATTGTCCTAAAAATCTGTTCCTGTATCTTTGAGTAGGAGAGCATTTATCATGGAAGAGTCATCAACATAATCATTCTGATCTGGTAATGAATTGTGACAAGCTCTCAAATATCCCCCTTCCTTCCTTGACTGAAGTATAATGACCATTCCTTGCCATCTTGATGGCATCTGTGATATTAAGTGAGGCATAAAAGCTAAAAAAAAAAAAAAAAATTCTCTGTAAAATCTTCAGAGGATCTATGAGGAAAAAAGTATTTTCTCTAGGTCATTGAATCCTCTAATTACAAATTTTGCAGAATGCAATAAAGCAAGCTGCTGTGAAATGTGTTTAACTTCCCCCAAAACTCCTGTGGAGGCTAAATTGGCAACTGCATCTATGTTGCTATATAGAATGTACACTGACTATCTTAAGAATTTCTTGTCTATCTCTCTGTTCATGAATATAACATTAGTGGATATAACCAAGAATATCTAAATTACTAAAGTCAATACAAATTCTGACAAAGCTCCCTTGATGTACAGGAGTGTATAAATCTTGTAGAAATCAATTTGCTTCTGTACAGTCTGTCAATGTCTGCCTTCTCTTCTGTACATGGATTGTTCCATAAAAAAACTCTGTTTTTCTTCTATACTATAGAATCTATTACCCTTTAAAAAAATCGTTTCAGTGAGAGATTGTGATTCAAGACACAACAGAACCCTTTAAAAAAGGCACAATTGTGAAAATTTTCTACCCATTTAGAGTATTCTTAATAATAATGACATGAGTTGTGGATGAAAATCCATTTGTCAGGTAATTTTTTAATCCAAGGGAGAATAAAAACAGAAAAAAAAAAAAAAAAGAAAAAAAAAGAAAAAATATTCCTATTAGAAATATTGTAATACAATGGGTTAGGTTTAATCTAAGTTAATAGATAAACAGTTTAGTTAGCTCTAATGCATTGCTTTATACACAGCATAATAAGTTTTTTGAGAAATATGAGCCTTATAACTCCATGAGTTATAAGTACTGAGGACAGTAAAACCTTTGAAACAATATGAGCAAGGTTTCAAAGTGAGCTATTTAATGATTTAAATTAGACATTTAAGCAGTAATTTCTAATGATTTAGCAAGGATGAAAAAAACCCTAAATCGTCACTGTTTGAGAAAGCCCTTGACATTTTCCTTAATGATATGAGGCTCTTCTGTACTACTTTTATTCTGTCATAAAATATAAAAAGTTAAACAGACATGAGAGAAAGGCTTACTAGTGTAAGAAAAAATACATATTAAGATACATATATTTTGATTAGGCGTATTATTTTCTCATAATTTATAATAATACAATTTAAAATGTTAGAGTATGCTTTTGAAATAAATATTCACCCAAGTCTACCTAATAAAACACAAACAAATACCTCTGAAGACTATTTTAACTTTTCATAGTGCTTTTTAAATGTTAGAAAAACAATAGTCTTTTGCATATATTGCACCGGCAAATGGAAAATACTTACTGGGATTAAGTTAATCTGGGCTTTCAAAGGCTGAACTCCCATGTGTCTTTGGAAAGAAAAAGGAAACTCTTACAAAAGAGGTTCTGAATAACCTCATCATCCCATTATTAAAGCTCAGACATTCTTACTCTAAAGCATAAAGAATCATCAAAACCCTTCCCAGCACTGGTAACAGAATTGGTCCTGACAATTATTCCTGTTGTCCAGTAGCAATGTCAGTCACAAGGAGGGAGAAGGCTAGCCAAGCTACCTTAGCTGTGTTGGTTTGGCTCTCACTGGTAAAGGTGGTACCATAAAAAATCAGTTCTCCCCTGGAAACTAGAGTATTCATCATAATCACATTTGCATCATATTTACCATTCACCATTGTCCAGTGAAGTTTCTGTTGTTCGTCTTGTTAAGGAAGTTGGTCTGTCCTCTTTTTTGACTTGCTGTTCGTACTCTGTCTTCATCTCACTTGTATTCTTATTCCTCTGCTCCACACTGTGCTGTTTAGTAAAGGCAACATATGGCCCATGCTATTAGCAAAGAGTTCTGCTGCTTAATGCAACAGAGCCATGAAAAAGGAGTCTATAATCACTACAGGAAGAAATAAGAAACATTTATGCAGGTCACATGAAAGCATTAGGAATTTCAAGCATGATATTTCTATTGCATAGATTCTGCAGACCTCAAAAATATCTCCATAAGCAATCTTCACAGCTGCCAAAGAGTGTTTCAGACTGGGATTTGAAAGCAGTTTTGAAAAAAGAAAATTGAGCTGGAGTGATTGCCTAGGTCTTAAGGGTGCGCTATATCTCTAGTGATCTGTGTGCTCCAAGAGTCCTCCACTTGCCCAATATGAAAATAAATTGTTTTTCATTACTCTGCAGAAAAAACGGGTGGTGTCATTTAGACAGAGCTTTGCAAATAAGTGCACTTCATTCTGGCCTAAGCACTCACGTGTAAGTTAGAGAGAGCATGTGTTTGTGTGTGAACACAAGCAACTCTTAACAACTTCAGCAACTTTAGATTAATACTGTTTAGTTTCTTTGATCTTTCTCAGTCTTTCAGTAGTTTGGCTGAATCAAGACAGAATTACTTATCACAGAGAAAGTAACCAGACAAAAAAGGACTCTTACGCCCGAAAAGGTGGTTTGTTTTTTTATCTCAAAGAGACAACTAAGGTCAATTTTTACTTGAAATTTAGATTTAATCTTAAACGTATGAGTTTCCATGACATTCTAAACTAAGCAGAAATATCTTCTTGCATTGTTTATTCATTTCTCCAAAAGCTTTGTAACCCTTAGCGTACCTCATTTTGTGAATGGGTGTTAAATTCTTTAGAATTAAAAGTGCAACCGACCAGTTATTGTCAATCTCTATCTAAGCAATAGGCCAAAGGGAAAGAAAACAAATATCATTAAAAACTGAAATGCAATGAGTTATTTTAATATTTAAAAGGATACCCAACTCCCACTGAAATCAACGGGAAAACTTTTATTGTGTCCGGCAGAGAAAGGATTTCAGCAATGTAGGAAAAAAAAAGAACAACTATAATCCCTTCAAAATTAATAAGGAAACAAAATTTTAGAAATGCAGTTTGTGTTTTGTTTGAATGGTCTTTTAAAATTATGCCAATGACAGCTTAAAGTGTACAGAACTGTTTGGAGAAAAATTAAATTAAGTCTTATCCATAATGAAGTCACTGTGTTCAGTCTGAATTGTGGTTTCTCAGGAAAAGCTGAATTAATGTTTGTTTTGTTTTATTTTGTATGTCAGTAAGTATGCATGTGTGTCTGCTGCTCCTGAGTTCTGCCAGGACTAGAATCTGTAGGCAAGAAAAGCTGCTGTAGCATTTCCCAAAGTCAGGCAATAAATATCCAAAGTCTCTCCCAGGAGCTTTCCTGCTGAGATTTCCTGACAGCAGAGTTTTCGATAAATGCAGATATGCCTCATACAAGGATCTGAACTTTAGTAAGCTAATGGGAACTAAAACATCTCCAAACTTCTGGCATTCAGTCCCACTAGTTAGTGTTTGCTACATGCATACCTTTCCACCAGAAGGAATCTGCTGCCATATTTTGCTTCCCTGCTTACCTCAGTTTCTCAGATGGGGTGGCATGAGCTGACAATTCCTTCCAGAATCAGACTTTCCATAAGAACGTGGACCATCTGGAGCAATATGGTAAAGAAGCTGTAAGAGCACTCTCTTCTTCCAGTTCCTTTGCAGCATTCCCATGACACTATGCCCCATAACTCATGTGCATCCCTAAATTTAGATTCCACTGAGCAGTGGCAGAGCAGCACACTGGTCTTACCATGCCTGATTTCAAGTGCTGCGTTGTTAGCATGCTTCTGTTATCTCCCTTCCCACCATTGTCCAAGAGCTAGCTGCTCTCCAATGAGAATAACACAAACATGTTGTCAAGATGGGTGGAGGAAATTCAAATTGAAACACTCCTTTCTTGGTCTTCGTTGAATTTTACTTCGATTTCTACTGGCCTCAGTCATTCATCCCTTATTAAAAAAAAAATAATTCCATCTCAGAGGTTTCTTTGCTTCAAGGGCTGTTCTGTTCAATCCAGCCACTTTATAAGAAAATTATTCTATGCTTCTTTTTATTTTTCACCCAGGAATATTTTTTACCTGAATGTCCCATTCAATAGTACATCACTGCTTTAATTCACAATACTCATGTCCATTTGACTCCTTCCTGTACTACTTAAAGCTCGAATTCTGCATGGAGTCTACAGAAAAAAAAAAAAAAGCTTGACTAAATAAAAATCCATTGCTGGCCTTGCTACACTGATTCTGTCGTGTACTCTTCCAGCTGCATATATCCCTGTTTCACTCTTGTAAATGTAGGCTTTTTAATTTTGTACTCATATGTCTCACACTGACCATGAAATATGGCTCAGGACTAATGCTACTGATGAAAAAATCCTGTTAATTACATTATTAAGAAACAATAGCAATAACAATAGATTTTTCAATAGTTAATTGCCCTCGAATTTCAAATTGTGGTCAATGCCAAACTCTCGAAAGCCCCTTGTGTTTCCTTGTGTTACCCACAATTTGTGCTTATTATGATCCCTCTCTATGCAGTTGGCCCTTTGTAGTTCTGTAACTGTTTCTAGCTAAAAAAAGTAAGTGCTTTCAATTAATAGATGGGGTTGATATTTTACAGTGCAAGAGACCTGCCTAAGTTGATATTTAATTATTTGCTCTGCATTTTAATTTATCTGTGTACATATCTGCATAGAGCCCACTACATATATTGCTTCAGAAATTGCAAGTTTTGCTGGTGTAAAATATACAGTTAATATGCAACATTCTAAACATGAGCTGCTCATATAGAGAGGAAATAAATTTATTCAAGAAATGGCATTACTTCCTTAAGTCAGAAATAGCTCTTTCTATGGTATCCATTTACCAAGTCCATCATTCTCACTTAAGAAAGTTTCTTTCAGTGGTAGCTGTGAGAGGCATCAGTGGGGCCAGATGCAGCTGGGATGTGAATGGAAACTCAATGGCTGTTTCTCTCAGACCTGAACAAGAGTGTTTGTGTTGCATTAAGCAGCATAATTGGGAAATAGGGGCCACAGTCCTTTAATACTTCTATGTAGTCATCCCACAGAAATTTCATAACAAATATAGACATCTCAAAGCTGTCTGGATGCTCTGAATAATGCAACTTGAGAGCTTGATGGAAGAAAAGTATGTCAGTGGGATTAATTGGTGGAATGACTTGGCAATAAAGATTCTGCAGCCAGGGATGTCATCATCTTTGCTTGTGTTATTGGCAGTAAAAATTCCTGTCTATCTTTCATACAAAGCTTCACTTCTCAAAGCTCCATGCCTGAGCTTGTGGTTTTTAAGATGCATATGGCTCTGAACCTTGCTATGCAACTTAAGGCAGATTTCATGTGAGTTTTTCTGGGCCCCAGAGGCATGCAAAATGCTATGAGTTCAAAGGCAGAAATAGTCTTGGATTAAAGAGAATCTTGTTGTTAGGACTTTAGGCTTACAAATTATTCTCATGCAGCACCTAGCACCAGAAATGTAAGAAACAAAAAAAGTCAGTCTAACTCACCAGAACTGAGGCATTCAGAAAAAATTGGACATTACAGAAGCCCCAGCAGCACTTCAGCCTCTAGTTCTTATGAGTAAAGTCTCAAGGAAGGCAGACAGAAAGAAGCTCTTTTTGTCAGTAAATTACACACTTAATTTGTTTAACAGTTTTGATTAATTTGGGGAGAGTATGCAAATAATTAAACCACAATTTAGATATCAGAGATCTACATTACATGTAGAAATAATCCACTGGACAGTCATAGGTGGCACAGGAAAGTGGTGCTGTTGAACAGCTTTTGTGAAATCTGAAGCTGAAGAGATTTCCATTTTGACCAGACAGGCACAGTCCCTAGCACAAGTCTCTGAAGAAATGAGTCAGAGAGAGAGAGAGAGTGAGACAATAGCATGAATATTAAAGTATACAAAAATATGAATTTCCAAACAAGTTAGTGTTGGAGGAGAACTACTCTGATGCATGATACACATGCCTAAGAAACCTCACAACACAGATGAATTTGTAGCTTGAAGTGTAGTGCGCTCAGAGTTTCAGCAGGAGGAATTAAGCACATAACTCTGAGAGGAACATTCTGTAGAACGCATGTGAGAATTTTTTGAAGACAATGACAGGGGAAACACATTGAACAAATCTGTTTAAAGTAAGAAAGAAGTGGAACAAATCTATATTATGCTTAATATTAAAACCAATTGTCAGAAAAGCAGGAGAAGTATTATTTGAGGAGACCCTGAATATTGATAAATACATTGCCTCCACAATAAGCAAAATAACTTTATTCATTAAATCAATATAGACAGACTGTGGAATCCAGGTACTCTACAAATACAGCAATTTTTTAATTTTTTAAATATCAAACACACATATTTCTTTTGGTTAAGGTAAAATGTTGTATAAATTTTAATTTTTTTTCCCTGTATTTATTTTTTCTATGCAGAAGAAAAGTCTACTGTGGAACCTAGAGAAGTGAAAAGTATGTTGCTTTGTTGTTTTTCTTTATTTTTCCATTATCATGTTAGTTTTATGCAAGGGACAGGAGTATATTTTTTTCTTGTATTTGAAAACATTCCTATACCTTAAATATTTTTCAATTAAATAGAATACTCTTTCTTAAGGTTGTTTATGGTTCTATCTTTTGTAAGATATTAAAACTTAAATATTTATCCACATTTGTCACAGTAAAAGATCACAAAAAGAAAACTATATTTTCACTAACTATAGCAATACCCAGCATCATGCAGAACAAACTGAAACTAACAAATTTGGCTGTTAATGGATGAGCAATTAAAAGAACACTTAGATTAGTTACTCTCGTACTGTTATTTTCTTCACCATCAAAAAGGGGATTCATTTCCCGAAGGAAAAATAAGAATTATAACTTTCTCCTATCCTTTGCCAAACTTAATTTTCTAATTCAGAACATTCATAAGTAATTAAATTGTTTTAAAAAGGAAAAAAATATTCTCCTTGTTTCTACTGTTGCCCAAATAGCTGCCAAATTAGAGGCATATGCTATTGAAATAATGTCATATTGTTTTGTAGATGGTGCTTTAACTTTCCATGAATAAGAGAAGTCCTGTAATGATGGTTTCAAAGATTCAATTAATAAAAAGTGTTATAAAGGTATATTGTATATGCAGGGTTTTTGGTGGCATCCTACACTTGTTCCCAAGTACCATGTGCAAGTTTTGCTGTCATTCTGTCAGGTCTTACAAAAAGAGGCAGAACAGGTGCATGGCTATTGAGTTGCCACAATAAACTCTTAGTTACACCAGGTTAATGGGCACAGTTTCTTGAATTAGAATTTAAGGAATAATCTGGTGTGCATGTTTGTTCCAGTTTTATCCTTAGCACCACATTCACTCTCTGGGTATTTAGCTGTATTTCTGAGCTGCTGGTAATAAAGTGACCATCTTATCAAATCTTGAACATATTTCAGTTAGTGGATTTCCCATCCCAAATACATACATACATGCATACATAAATACATTTGTGTGTTTCTGCATAAAAGTAGCCAGCTGAACTTCAATTTCTATTTTTAGAGAAAAGAGAGGAGAAGAAAAAGAGTGATGAAAAGAAGACTACAACTGAAACTAAGATGAAAGGTATATTTTGGAAACACTTTTTACTGGCCTCATTCAGCTTTTACTCACATTTCTGGCTCATTTCCTTTTGCTTTCTGTTAGGTTAGTCCTATGCTTCTGTTTGTATTGTCCTTCTCTGAGTTGCTCAGTCACTTTTTGCATGTTTCCCCTTCTTCAGTATCTAATGTCTAATGTGTTCAGCACCCAATATTTCCTAAACCCATTTTAAACAAATTAAATGTCCTGTTTGGTGGCCATCTATGGCCATCTTGGTGGGCTTTGTAAACAGTTTAATACTGTTACACTGCACTACACAAAACTCATGGAAGATATCACTCAATTCATGGCACATCAGTTTCTGAAGGTGGGGTAGATCTATTTATTTTATAGAATCACAACTGAAACTTGCAGTGACCAAACTGCAATGTCATGGTATCCATTTAAATAATATTTTGATCATGCATTGTCAGAAAGAATCTAAAATCCACTAAAATGTTACTTCATTCAAAATATTTAAGTAATTTATTATTTTTTAATTATCTCATTGCTACTGAATCTTAAGCTAAAAGGTGCCACATTCACACACTGATGATTTTTGCCTAACTTTTGATGAATTATTAAGGGTCAAAATCATCCACAGTTGAGGCATACTGATTAATTTTCATTTTCAGCTGATTGCTCATGGCAAGTTGGGTGCAAGTGTTATAAGGGAATAATCTGAGCTCCCAAATAAGTCACTTTTTCAGTATGAGCCCACCAGGACTTGGTTGACTGCATATTTGAGTGTATGATTCAAAGTTCTAGCACATCAAATTACTCTCTTTAATTAAATCTTAGAAAAAACAGGAAAAAAGGAGAAAGCTCATGAGAAGACAGCTGTCCCTGAAATTAAAAAAGCAGGTAAGAAATTGAACTCTCACTTTCTCTGCAGTGATATCTGACTATTTAGGGTAAGCACTTTCAAGCTTTAAGCATTTGAGATAAGGGTGTATGTATTTCATTGTAATTCAAGAATCCAAGTGGAGATATAGCTAGATAGATACAGATGTATCACAGTATATATATATATATATATGTATATATGCATTATGTCTGTATTATGTTATGTTATATTATAATATTCATATCCATATATTTAATACATGTAATTCTCTGTTCTATGATTTTGGGACTTTTTCAAATATAATTATTTTTTAAATAAATATAAATATATTTACAAATAAATTACAAACACTGCTTTCATTCATACACTAAATTTATCAAGAGCATAATTAATTTCAAAAGCTACATGGCAGAGTCTGAATGGAAAGCATATATTTTTCCATGAATTATTTTACAAATACAAATCATTTTAAGTAATAAATGGAAATATTACCCTATCAAACTACTAAGTGTGGGAGAAAATAGATGGTTATTGTCTGAATTTTTACTCATGTCCAGAAAAGAAATTTTTAAAAGTTAAAGTTATATTAATATGTTAAACCTAATTATTTTTTTCATGCATAAAAATATAGATATTTCAATTAGATTAGAAATTAGTAATTTGGGTCTTGTTACACTAAAAATGATGCATTTTTCTTCCCCATTATTCCAGTAAATCTGCAAGTATATTTAATGCAGAAATGGGAAAGTGTCTCCAGTAAGTGACACAGCTTGCAAGAATGTCTCATTAAAATCAAGGAGAAACAAAATGCTCAGTCTAGTGATTGGTCACCCTCTGAATACCTAGAAACATTGATTCCAATTGATGCTTTATCTGTCACTTTCTATATAACATTCTACAAGCCCTCAAGTACTCCGATTAACCTTTCTGTAGATTAGTGTAATGCCTAAAGCCATGGAGAAAGGTTCAAAATGGGATAATATTCAGGGCTATATTTACTATGTCCTCAAGGCAAGCCTTATGCTCTGTTTTCTAATTATTTAAATCTGTTGCATGTTATCAAAAGCTGAAAGGCTCTATATCCCATTGTTTACTAATATTGTGGGTTACATATGCAAATTTCAGTAAGCAACTGGTTTCTTTGCCACTGAATCCTATCTGGTCTGCATAATTTCTCCTATTCAAGTGTTTATGGATGGGAAGAGAAATAGCAATTTATGTTTGGGAAAATATAAAAATGCACGGGTTACCTGGGACAACTATCCTGGTAGCTCCATATTTAAATATGTATTTTATAGTAGACAGTTGTGCACACTGGGGAAGGGATAGGGATGAAAGAGAATATTCTTTTCCTAGTTAAGTTGCATATTTTAATGTATAAAAACAGCTTTAAAAAGAATATAAGCTAGTAATTCAAATACCTTTCATAATTTTTTTCTGGTTCTAAGCTTTTATTTCACTTGAGAATACAGAATTGTAAAAGATTACATTTTACGGCAGAGCTGCAGCATAAAGTTATTAATATGTTCATCTTCACAAGCAGTTGCTAAATCCAGTGAGTCATCCTACCAATGCTAGAAAGACACAAATTAGACAAACCAAGATATCTGCACTTTTCTGTCACTTTTATTAGCTCTGTCATTTGCTTCATTTTTGGAGTTTGCTAGCCTTTGTGTAAGAGGATGGTAATCCATAATGTATTCTACATACAGGTGTTGCTGTTATTCCTCTTTCAGCTTGTTCTTTGAATGCATGTGCACTTTCTACCTTTGATTGGCAGCACCCATTGTTATCCCTAAAATGTTTTGAGCCTGAAATAATTGTTATATTTGATCAACAGAACAATAGTTCATAGTCCAGTCTTTACATGAGGCACCACGGTGTCTGATAGTCTTTACATAATTTGGACAGACACAGAAAATCAACTTCTGAGCACTTGAATCAGCAGAATAGATAAGCAACCAAAAGCAAAGAACAGCTTCTAGTTTTCTTAACTTTTCCCTTTAAAAGGCTAGACAGAGACCATTGCATTGAAAATAAACTCACCCTGGTTTCCAAACTCTTGTATTTCCTCTGAATGCCTCTGATTTGTGTCTCATTTTGCTTTCCTTTGCAATCCATGAAGCCGAGGTGTTTTCAGGGCAAGCTGCCCACACTCATCCCCACACCAGTGGGCAGCTCCTTCTGCTCTGAGGTCCTCCTGGCACCCAAGGCCCACTGCTGCTCCACACCCTTGCATACTTTCTCCCAGAAGATTCATCTCTGGCTGGAGGCCTGTTAACCAGGCATTCCCCATAGAGGAACGGTGGCAAGTACAGCCTGTCAGGCTCAAGAGAGAGAGAAAGAGGTGCTCTGAAAGCACTTCACAATAAAAACGTCTCTAAAATAATGTTCTGAGAGAAGCACTTCTCTATATTCCTCTCCATCTCTCTTTTGCTTTAACAAGAAATGCTTTGTAATTGCAAATACTGCATATATTTGCAGATTAATATTTTAGGTTGGTCCTTTGGTCCAAGAGACAATTTTATCTCTACTGCTACCAGAATGGAGGTTTTTTATTGCTCTTCATTAACTGTATACCTGTGATATATTTGTTTATTTGCATGCCGGCTCACTCTTTTTTCAATTCTCTTTCCCTCCCTCCATTTCTCACTCTTTCTCTCTCTCACTCTCCCCCACTCTCTGCTGCTGCAGAGGATCAAGAGTCATCTAATATGAAATGTTCTCAATCTTTAGTACAGAGCAAACTGAATGATTCTTAATTAGCTATTAAAAATGCATTGTAGATAAAAGCACATTAATCCTCTGACCTTCAGCACATACAAAAGCATTGTGTTAATTGTCCTGAAAAATAGATAATTCCATTGTTACAAACTCAGAGGTTTAACTTAAACAAACATAATCATTGGACACAAGGGTATGGCACAGTCAGACTTCAGAACCTTTTACAAAAATATATCCAGTGCTACTCTGGATAAAGAAGGAGCTGCATCTCCAAATCCCCCTTAAGGGGCTTGCTACACCTTGGATATAAGGATATATAAGCCTTTGCCAGGCTCTCCCAAAGTTTGTCCTGGTGTTTGGGACACATCAACCCAGGGTGCTCCAGTCTGCAATCTGACTGAGAAAAGGGTCCCTCTGTGTTATAGCTTTGGTGTCCAACCCCACATGAAAATGAATACACAGCGACTGGTGCTTTCAGGCATTAATAGTTTTCTTGCAGATTTTTTCCTGATGGTCCCTTTCCCAGAGGCTGGAACTTCCCTGCTCCTTCTTGAATCAACTTTCCTAGAAATAATATTCACACCAGCCTTTGTCTTTGATTGTTGCAAACTCCTTTCCCACGCTGTTTTGCTTCTCAAAACAAATCACAAGGGTAAAATGAGTTTATAAAGCAATAAAAATGTCAGCCTGGATCATCATACAATTTCCTACATAAAATTCTGCTTCAAATGTCATTAATGATCTTCTGGTTATTCTTACATTTTTTTGATAACAAATCTTATAACTGCTTTAGAAAGATAGTGTCTTCTTCTCCACTTTCCATATGGGGAAATTCAGGTACAGACATGCAATCCAGGCCAATTGTCCACTTATTTATCTCCTGTTTACACATATCTTCTGAAAGCTAAACCAATTCTAGCTGGATTAGAGATCCCAAATTTTTTGTACACTTTCACTATTTCCCTCGTTATAAACCAGAGAAATCAGACAATGCAGCTGATGTCTAGGAATAAAATGGTTTGGCTAAAATCATATAGCCTTATAAGCAGGACAAATGCGAGAATCCCTGGGTTCTGACCTCAGCGACAAATGTTTTAAGGTCATCACACTTAAGTACCTTTCTGAGCAGTTCTGGTGTGCAGATCCACTCGTTCCAGATCAGGGAGCATGACCTGACTTCCATTTTGTCGTGTTGGTATCTGCATGCTCCCAACAGAAGCTACAAGCCCTACAAAAGAACATTGGAGTCGCTCCATAAATAAAAGACCTAGCTTGCAGTGGTTGCACATCCATTTTTTGGATGCATCTACCACACAACCACAGAATCATTCAGGTTGGTAAAGACCTTTAAGATTATTGATTTCAACTATTAATATAGTACTGCCAAGTCACACTAAACGGTATCCCTACATATTTGAATATCTTTTAAATACCTTCAGAACTGATGACTCAACCATTTCCCTGGGTGGCCAGCTCCAGGGCTTGAGCGGCCTTTCAGAGAAGAAATTTTTCACAATATCCAATCAAAACCTCCTTCCTGTCCTATTGCTTGATATCTGAGAGAAAAGACCAACACCTGCTTGGCCAGAACCTCCTTTCAGGTAGTTATAGAGAGCAATAAGGTCCTACCTTGAGCCTCCTCTTCTCCAAGCTAAACAATCCCAGCTCCCTCAGCCACTCCTCATGAGGCTTGTGGTCCAGACCCTTCACCAGCTCTGTCTGTCTTCTCTGGACACAGTCCAGTACCTCAGTGACTTTCTTGAAGTGAGGTTCCCAAAACTGAACATACTTTTCAAGGTATGGCCTCAGCAGTGCCAAGCACAGAGGGACAGTCTCTCCCTTAATCTTGCTGGCCACACTATTGCTGGTGCAGGTCAGGATGCCATCGGCCTTCTTGACCAGCTGGACACACTGCTGGCTTTTGTTCCATTGGCTGTCAACCAACATCCCCACGTACTTTACTGCCAATCAGTTTTCCTGCCACACTTCCAACAGCCTGTAGCACTGCATGGGGTTGTTGTGACCCAGGTGCAGGACCTGTCACTTGGCCTTGTTGAACCTGATACAATTGGCCTTGGCCCATCAATCCAGTCTGCCCAAATCCATCTGCAGAACTTACCTGCCCTCCAGCAGATCAACACTCTTGCACAACAAGAGTGGTTTTGTCCACAAATTGACTGAGGGGTACTTGATCCTTTCATCCAGATCATTGATAAAGATATTATTATGGCAAAAACATATCTATGATGCATGATAACATGTCATATGTTTCACACCAGGCAGTGTTAGCAGAAGACGGGAGTGGTGATGTCTCTCTTTAGATACCACAGTAAATCTTTGCCTCCTGAATAGGAAAAGTCTCTGGGAACTTAAAGTTACAGACAGACAGTGAGGTACATTTTAATTATGTCACTGTAACAACCGAGAGAAGTCTTTCTGCAGTCATGAAAGAAACAAACTAAAAGTTAATCTTGGACATAAAAGGTGAAATCAGTACCTTATGACTGCCACAAAACTGGGATAACCAGGTTATTCTTGATACTCTATTACCCAGTGAGATTAAGACAGCAAGAAAGTCTGTCTTTAACTCTGTTTGGAGGAAGAATGTTAGTAGTAGGTAGAGCAGAGTAGAGGTGACCAGACAAGAGCAAGCATGACTGACCAGGTCCCAGCAGCTATTTGCATGGGTTGACCACATTCGTTATCCTTACATGACAGTTCTCGTAATTTGAAAAAAAAAAACCACAATGGTTGTGTAGGAAATGGAGGGAGAAGACCATTTTATACACCAATAGTATCTAGTTTATTATTGTTCTCTGTACAATCAGGAAGATAAATTCCTTCAATAATTTTTAAATTCCTGGTCTGAACAACAATAAAAAATAATGCATCTAATTTTGTGACTACCTTAGCTCAGCTTCTACCTTTTCTTGATATATTCCTTGATATTAAGCCTTCCATTACAATAAAAAAACACTACTGACACCTGGTGGCAAATTATCTTTTTCTTTCAATCCATATGCCTGAGGGTTTTTTTGTTGTTTGCTTTCATACATGGCTATTTAAAAAGAGTTTGCTGAAGTAACGTTGAAGCTACTGCTTACCTCCCCATACTGCTTATCATACTGCTTTCATGGCTAGAAACATCTTAGGATGTCATCTAAATGTGACACTATTCTCAAAAGAATAATTTCGGAATGTAAATGCTACTGCCAGAGAAGTAAAAATTAATTAAAATATACCTTATGAGAAAAGTCATAATTAGGGAAAAAAACATACTTGGTTAATCCACTGATCTAGAGAAGCAGATTCATACCACATATCCTGAAAATCTTTGGGCTGATTTAACTGCAATAGATTGAATATTTCATTTGGGATACAAATGTTGATCCTAGGCTTTTCCTGATGAGCAAATGGGTTCTACTTGCACACATTTGTTGAAAGACATATCTGCTGCCTCTCAAGAACAAGGTTTGAAACTGCTCACTATACCCTGCCCACTGCCAGGAGTGTATTTCCAACTGAGTGTCTGACAACTTGAAGCAGCCCAGCTTGGACACTGTGACGTGTCTCGTGTTCCCTTGTGTGAGTGGTGTCACAGGACAGATGTCAGCAGATGGAAGGGTGACGTGTGTTTTCAGAGGAGGCCACAATATAGGATCTGTAACAGCCAGTGAGATGTAGAGACTGTCACAATTTAGGTTGCTTACAAAGAAAAAATGGAATTGTGAAAAAAAGAAAAAGAGAGCCTAAGGTATTTTGAAAGTGGTTGGTGCCATATAGAAAATGAAACATGTTTTTTCACAAATTTTTGTGTGGCTTATTAAACAAAGTGTGAGGAAAAGATAAAAACTGAGTCACTTAGGAAGTGGAGTACACGTATAAGTGCTTTGATGCATTTTGGATCGACCAGACCTGTTTTCAGAATGACAGCTAGTAGAAAGTAGAAAGGTAGGAGTTTTGAGTGGTAGAACCCTGTCTGACTGTTTTTTTTACCTTTTTTTTTTTTTTTAATGACAAAAAGACACTGTATTGAGTTGACCCTGGCCAGGTGCTAAACACCCACACAGCCACTCATTCACTCCCTTTTTATCAATATGATGGGGCTGAGAACAGGAAGAGCAAAAGTGAGAAAACTCATGGGTTGAGACAAATTAATAAATAAAATAAAGAGAGAAACAAATTATGTAATCACTAACCACCCTGCCAAGCAGACTGGTGCCCAGCCAGCTGGAGCAGAGGACACTCCCTATTCTTCCTCTACTCTCAATTTTTATTGCTGAGCATGGCATTATATGGTAGGGAATACACCTCTGGCTAATTTGGTTCAGATGTTCCAGCTGTGTCCTCTCCCAACCTTTTCCCAGTTCCCAGTAAGTGCAGACAGAGTGGGAAAAAGAAAATTCTCTGACGCTATACAAGTACTGCTTGGCAATAGCCAGAACTCAGGTTTGCTAAAAATGTCTGAGTAACAAATCCAAACCAAAACATCATACAGGCTGCTATGAAGAAAATTAACTTCTCTCTCCCAGCTAAACTCAGAACAGGAGCCTACAGTTTGCATTTATTTGCAGCTAGATTTAGAAAGACTAGGAGAAAAGACAAATGTAAAAATTAAGCAACAGAAATATTAAGAAATTAGTTGCTTTGTGATTCCTCATGCATAAGAATGTATAAGAGCAATAATTAAGGAAACACGGTGTGTTATGAGTTGACAGCAGTTTTAGGAATAAACCACACAAAAGAACAAAGGAAGAACTTAGGGACCTATAAGGAACTATATGATCCTTCTCTAGGGTGTTTCTTACAAATATTCTTTCAACAGCTTTCTATGCTAGACAGTTCATCCACTTACACATTTCTGCAGATGTTTGGCTTGTTGTGGGTTTGTGTAATCCTTAGCAAAGCCCTTGACTTTGAGCTCATCTTAATTATGATTCCAATTGATATGATATAATGATATTATATGAATCAATGCCCATACACCAACGTCTATAAAAAGCACCTAGTTTTCCTGGATGGATGACTGCAGTTTCAGGATTCATCTCTTCTACTACAGACCAATCCATTCCTGACTAATAACTTGCTCATGACCCTATTATGCATGTCGGGCCCATTCTGATTTTTCCTTTCCTGCTGCTCTTCTCCTGGATCCTATTCATAATTCACTTGCAGTTTCCCGACATTTTTTCATTAGTAGATGCTTCTGCTTTCACAAACTATGCACACAGCCATCAGCACTGGTAGCACTAACCCACAGAAATGCTGAAGTAAGATTCCTGCGTGGTTACCAGCAAGTGATGTAATTTATTCTTTTTTCTCTTACACAAACAGGGCTTAGGGGCATCTCCTGACTTTGATAAAAATGTCCTGTTTGTGGGGCTTTGTACCACAAAATCACAGAAAGAGGAGATGGAAATGACCTACTAGGTCTTCTAATCCTTCCTTCTGACATTGCAGGATAATTCCTTACAGAGTATCTTCAAGTGCTTTAGCCAGTTTAGTTCTAAATGTCTGAAGTAACTAGGCCTCCATCAATTTCCACAGAAGATTATTCTACAGCCTTATAGATCTCACAGTTAAGAAGTATTTCATTCCAGTATGCCTAAATTTTCCCTTGCTTAATTTTATCCCATTACTCAGAGTTATGTTCTCTTGTGACACCCAAATATAGTCTTTCTAACCTCAGGGCCCAGTTCCCTACTGTTTCATTTTACATTGGCACTTACATTTACATCTGGAAGGTAGCTTTAAAACTGACAAGGTGAATGGAAAATTGAGGTTGATGCTTTTTCATGCAGACATGAAATTATAAACCTTGTAACAGGGGACACTGACCATGGCCACATATCACCTGTCTATAAAGCACTGAAGAGAGTGGAAGTTGCATGTCCAAACTGAAGAAAGAACAAAAGAAAGTCATTTGAGTTATTTACAAACTAAGGATTTTATTTTTTTATTTTACTTTTTTTACATAGAAAAATAAAATAGTCAATTCATCTCTTCAGAAAGAGGTGACTTGGTAATTGTGGATACTAAGTACCTTTACAGAAAAAGAAAAAAATATATATTCTGGCTACAATAGCTCCCTTTAACATAGTAGGGACAGCTAAACAAGAATGAATGACTGGGATCTGAAGCTAACTGAATCCAGACTGAAAATGAGGTGCATGTTCTTAACACTAAGAGTGATAAACTACCACAGTACAGGGTGGATATTGCTTTCCCTGGTGTCTGCAGAGGATGATTGTTTACCTAATGAAAAATACACATCAGCTGAAAAGGTGCCTAGCTGAAATATAGGAGTCTCTGACAACAAAATGTCAGACTAGATAGCTTGATGGTGTGTTCTAGCCTTGAGCATTACGGAGGTATACACTCAGAGATATACATAATAAGCTAAAAGAGAATCTAGCAAAGAGTTAATGCAGGAATGCAGCTGGAGAAAACTGCCTTGCAGGTTCATTGGAAAAACAGAAATTCCTTTCTGCATTACTTTTATAAGCCCTTTTAAGCTGAACACGTGACTTATAGTCATCCTCTAAGTACATAGTCTTCCATGGAAAATAGAAAAACCTACTTTCCTAATTGACATTTCCAGAAATCCTCAAGGCAGATATGGCTATTTATTAAAAATCAAATTGTATCTCCCCAAACAGATAAAAACAAAAGAATAAAAACAGGCTCACAGTGAGGGAGAAGGGAAAAAAATCCGGCAGAGTAGAGATGCAAACACAGCAGAAAGGCAATTCCCATGGTCTCCATGTGACTTGCTGTTAAGGGAGTCTCCTCCTGAAAAAAGAAAACGGGCATTTCAAACATGTCCTACACCAAAACTTCAAAGCCCTCAGTGGACTTTGAATTCTCTGCTCCATCATCATCAGTGATTGACAACATGATTTCAAAGCATGTCTAAAGATGCAGCGTGTCACCTGGTGGATATACAAACACATCACAGAAGGCCAGATATAATTCCCATTGATTTTCTGTGAGAGCTGAGCTCCTAAACACTTCCTCTGCTTTTGTGAAAATGAACAGAGGCTGCAAAGTCATCATGGTGTTTCTGTCCATATTACCCATTGAAAGAGTTTTTCAACTGGGAATAGTAAAATTATCTATATCAAAAGAAAACCAAACATTTGTGCCATTCCAGGACACAATTAGCATTCAAGAGATAGAAATTAGATGAAAGTAAAAGAGAGGAAGTCAGAAAAAAACTTTTCCTGCCTTCCCCTTGTCTCTCCTTCACATCAGAGTATGAACTGACTCAGTCTAAGACTGGCTCTCCTCTGCAATTGATGTGTTGACTCTCAGGTGAAAGACTCATCTCCTCTTTCCTTTACTAGGAATCAGCTTTAGTGGAAACTGATCCTTTCCCATCCTTGCCCACTGTCATGTGAAAAAGGGAGATTTTCCTAAACTCTTAATGTTTGATTAGTCTGTCCATGTCCCAGGAGAACTGAGACCCTAGTGCCCAAGCAGCCTGTCAGTGTCCCATTATGGACACTCTTCTCTGAGCATTTCACCAAATCAGAGGGTGCTTTGACTGACTTGTCCAGGGTCACATGCCAAACAGAGAGATTCTCTTCTGGGTCTCCACATCATTACCTCCGTCAGTGACTGCTAGCACCCATTAGGGACTCACATTAACAGCTCACAGAATAGCATTCTATTAATAAAATTGTGACAGGTTTAGGCTGAAGAATTGCCAGTGATAGTGTGTGACTGCAAAAATGCATTCAGAGCAATATACTAAAAAGATGATCATTCAGAATACACTGAACATTGCTCTTACCCAGTATGTGTCCCTGTGGGGGAGAAGAGAGGTTCAGGCCATTGAATGAGCCCAGAAGTTATGACAGAGTCTTCCCTAACTTCTGCCAATTCTTAATTTACTTTTGTATTATTTATGTACATTCAGGTGGAGCTCAAGTAAGTTTAGTCATACATCTATACCTTTACTCAGTGAGGGGTGGTACCTCGGTGGTGGGTATCTCAGTATAGTAGCTGAGATAATCTCGGGATTGGAACATGCATCAGTCCAAGGAAAGAGATTTCATCAGTGTTGCTGACTCAACAGCAGGTCTTCTTCCTTTATCTCTCGTGGTTTTCACCTCTTCTGCGGCTTATGGACTATAAAGTACCTCTGAGTTCCCTCCTGCGCAAGGGTTTTGACAGAATCTGGCTGCAGTCCCCACTCCACTCCACCCTCTGTTTAGTCCCCCTCAGATTGTATTGTGTGGGGAAGGTTGGGTATGTTGACCATGTTCCATCCGGGGAGTAGCAACAGTATTCTCCCCTTTAATTTCCATACGGGAAATCTTTTTATTTACATGCCCCGCCCCACCACGTGCTGTACAAAATAATTGCCGGCACAGGAAAAGGTGAGTATTCACTGTCTGAGGCAGCTGCCCTGTCCATGAAGTGTTAGTAGCAGACAAATAAATGCAATGCACTTTTCAGTGGCCCTTTTGCCAACTATTGGGACTTGAATGCTTTTAAGTCAATGCTGAATATTTCTCCATCCAGATCTGATGTTCTGTGTTTGCTCTTTTCCATCTTGGACTACACCAAGTAGGACGATATTTGAGAGAGGCAAATGGTGAATGATGTTGGTAAGATCTGGCTGGCAAACAATTAGGAATATCAACCCTTTAATAAATACAGATAAAAGGGAGGAGGCTTGGGCTTGCACCACCACTCACTTTTTGATTAGTTGGCAAGAGCACCTTCCTTGAGCGAAGCAGGGGAGTAATTTAGTGTCTGACAGGCAACTTCTTCTGACACTGTATTCTCAATCTTGTAAAGAACTTTTTTGGGAGATATGATACTAGAAATAATCAAGCTTGAAGGTGATAAATAATGTAAAATCCACACAGGCAACCAAAAAACAGTTTGTTTGTGGACTTTCAGATATGCAGAAAGAACTACCTGGGCTGTGCAGCAGCTGGGTGGCATAGCTTTAATTTAAGAATCTAATTTATTTCATCAACCCTGTTTATGCTGTTCTGGGGATTAATGTAATGTTTATTTTTCCAATCACATCCAGAAATAATGGGATTAGAATATGCTTATGTCTCAAACAATGCAAAGTTAATCTCTTTAATGAAGGAAAACTGTTCTATGCCCTAAAAATAAGATATGTATCTGAGTCAGCAGGCCGGATATTTGGGATAATTATTCTATGTTAAATGTCCATGCACAGATACATCCACCGGGTTGAAATGATATAACTATGCAGTACTATTTTCTGCTGTTGCTAAATAGACAAATTCATGGCTTGACTCACAGCTAAAGTCAGTCAGGAGGAATCTTCAGAGTCTGAGATCCTGAAAAATATTTAGCTTCTTTTCTTTTGCTTTGCACTTAAAGAGAAAAAAATATTTTTTTCCCTTGATCTTGAAATAAAGCTTTAAAAGCTTCTACTAAGTTTTGATGAATACATATTAGATAAAGACATTCATGTCACTGAATTGGAAGTGTATCTCAGTCTTTTGTGCCTTTCCCCTATGAAGGTTCATAGATCAGAGGTCTTGCTGACTTAAAATATAAGCCTTTACACTTCACTTTTAGTTATGATTGTTTAACATTTCAGTAAATGTTCCCAATGGCTGTGCTTGTTTTCCTGGTGTGTTTTTCAAGAAGCAGAGCCAATTTTGTGGTTTGCTATATGTAACTCTGAGAGACTAAGTCAGATAAATTATTATTGAATGATTAGGAAAATGGAATAGGCAAATGCTCTTTAACGGAAGAGCCATACATAACTGTGGTTATAAAAGCATTGATTTTTAGCTTGATTGCAGTATGTTCTACATGAAGTTGTTTTCTCATAGATTCTGCCTCACTTACGAGTGTAATTTGAGTAGTATGTCACCTATAAAGATGAATGGATGGACATTTCATTATTTAAGATTTCCCTTTTCACAGAGTGAGAAAGTTGACAGCATCTGTATTCAGCTATATGAAAATATCTTCTTCCTGGTGATAATGTCTATAGATGCCATCTGTACATCTATCTGTCTATCTATCTGTCTATCTATCTATCTATCTATCTATCTATCTATCTATCTATCTATCTATCTATCTATCTATCTATCCATCCATCCATCCATCCATCCATCCAACAGACAGAAATAAATGGAAATGTGTTAAGAAGTACAGAAGGAGATATCACAAGGATGCATAGCATACATGCCCTTGACAAAGCCTGTTCTAACCCAAATTTCTCTTCTGAATCAAACACCATTGGTGCTGAGATTTATGAAGAAAAAATTGGAGTACGTCCCCCAGATGTTTCAAGAAAAGATAAAAAATGCCCAAGAAAATTCTTGTCTCTTATAATATTCATACTAATTCAAATGACAGGTTATTCCAGGTAAATATCTGATTCCTAAGTTTTAGGACGTAATGGTATTACTCACATTTGCTACATAAAAAACCATTACCTTTTCTTGAAAGGACTGCAGTTTCTGTAATTAGCTACACTTACAGCTTCCTGTGTGTGGATGACTGCAATCCCATATCATGCTCCTGAGGTTTGCTTTTTTAAACCATGCCTGATGAACACAGAAAATAATGTAGAAGCATAGAACATTTTAGGCTGTAAAAGACCTTTAAGCTTATTGAATTCAACCTTAAACCCATCATTGCCAAGTCCACCACTAAACCACATCTCCAAGTGAACACACATACACTTTAAATACCCCTAGGAATTTAAACACCTCATTTCCCTGGGCAGCCTCTTACAATGCTTGAGCATCCCTTTTGCAAAGAAATCTTCCTTAACAGTGAATCTAAACGTCCTCTGGCACAACTTGAAGCCATTTCCTCTTGTCCCACTGCTCATTATCTGGGAGAAGAGATCCCCATCTTGCTACAATCTCCTTTGAGGTAGTTGTAGAGAAAGTGATAATGTCCCCCTCAGAGCCTCCTTTACTCAAGGTTAAACAAACCCAGCTCCCTCAGCTGCTCCTCACAGAGCTTGTAGTTCAGACCTTTCACCAGCTCCATTGCCCTTCTTTGGACTCATTCCAGTCCCTTAGTGATTTCTAAGAACTCAGGAGCACAAAATTGGAGAGAGGATTTGAGGTGCAGCCTCACCTGTAGTGAGTACAGGGAGATGATCCCTGCCCTAGTATGTCTAGCCACAGGATTTCTGATACAAATCAGGATACTGTTCATGTATGAACATGTATTTAACATGAAAGAGTTTTTACCTGCTCTGGAGCAGGAGAAACTGAATCCATTCCAGCAATTACAAAATAGAAAGGAGAAATCACCAATTAGTGGAACCATGAACCAATATTACACTTGAAATTGGCCATTCCCCAAGTGCAGGCTGTTTCTTACTGTAACTGAATCACTTGTCTGCTCACATCCCTCCTCTATTTGCTTTATTTTTTGCTCTATTGAACGAACCCTTTTAATGATCTTGGGAAATCTGTTTGAGATAACATTTAGTATTTCATCCATGTGCATTTGCCAAAACACTTTCTGAAAAGCTCTGGGGCTTTAGATTGCTAACTGCTTTTGATGCTCTGGTACCCAGGGCTTGCAGGCACTCATTGGCTGCACAGAACATAGAGCTGCCTGGAAAATGGTGATAGACTTGATGGTGTGAGGAGACACTGCAGAGAGAAACAACACCTCCACAGGTTGGTGATCAGAAGGGACTTGGACACATCAAAGAAATTTAGAAACTATCAAAAAGCCTGCTAATATGAGTGGAGAAGAAATAGATACAATGCTGAGGTGAGAAGGTATCCTTCTCAGAGAGTGGATGGAAATTTTTGTCTGTCTTTCCTGCTTCAGTGGAAAATTATCTGTCTACATTTAAGAGTACTATTTCCGATTTTCTTTTGTAATGAACAACAGAGGAATTTTAGTTAGCTAACTCCTTTTTCATTGCCCTACACTATCCAAGCAATTTTATGTGGCACATTGGTTATCAGTTAATTTTAAAATATTTATCTTATAGTCCAGTCTCATGTTTCTTGAGGAAATTTAATTTTAACACCCAGAAGCTCTGCATATGCCATTTTACCCAGCTAAAATAACATTATCTGCAGTTTCCCTTTTTTTGGCATGGCAAAATCTCTGCAGGCAGAAGATAGAAATGCAAAACCTGCAGTCTGGGATTCAAGGCTTACTGGTCCCTGCGAATGAACTTCCCTGTTATTCCCATTATTCTCAAAGCAAGCTAGTTAAACTCTGGTCAGAGATTTTATTGTTGTCATGTAACGGGTCAGGAACAGCTCTAAAGCAGTAGTGGCACTGCACCTTGCTTTCCCTTGTGCACAACTTCAGCCCCATTGGTGAAATGAGGCGCCTTTCTCATGCCCACCAAGAAATGTTATTTTGGAAAGGCAAGAAGAGTTTTTGCCAGAAGTTGTCACAGAGCATATGGTTATATCATGCTCAGTGATTAAGACAGGGAATAAAATCAAGTGTTAGTCCAAACACAGAACCTTGCATGTGGAAGAAATGTTGATCTTTCTAAATAGCTCTTTTATGCTGTCAAATTTTAGGTGTTCTGGCATGTTAAAAATGTAATCGTAGATTAGTATGAGCAGTTTTGATAAAGCCTTCACAGATTTTAAGTCTACTAAGAAGAAGAAGAAATATTATTTCTTTATTTCTATGTTGTATGAAATTTTTAAAGTCTTTATGGTAAAATGGAGACATTACTGCAGAAAGGGAAGATACTCTGATACAACACCCCTATATGTGGGCATCTGTTGTTTCAGAAGTGACTGAAATTGAAATTTAAAAAAGTATTCCAAAAAGCTTTTAGATGTGGTAAGGTAAAATTTGCTTCAGTAATACCATATAATTAGTGAAAAATTATTAAATAATATAAATTACAAAGCAACTTGGTAAGAAATTCTTAAAGACACTAAGAGTGAACACTTCTGAGAATTGTTGGAATATTAGTTGAAATCAATACTGTGTTGTGGAAAATCATTTTAAGAACTTCAAGTAAATGAAAAAAAAAAAGAAATATTAAACCACAGTATATTTTAATAGAAGGTTTCACAATTCCTGCTTAATTGCTATATGCTCAACCACAGTTAATTTTGAAAAATGCTCAGCTATCTGGGGTGTGTTCCTCTTTTATCACTGTAAACCACATTAGCTTCAAATTGTGCCATTTAATAAATAGTTTCTAAATTCTGGTACATCTGCTAGCCTGGGAGCAGACTGCAGTGAGACTGGTCTCCGGGCGACTTTAATTATGTTTTCCATTCAGTTGATGGAAGTTCTCAGCCATCAGATGCCACCTGCTATCATTTTTATTTCCAGTCATATGAACTCTTGCTCAGGGCAGCAAAGGGAACCTTAGCTGTCATACTTGTAAGGTGCAGTGTCATGAAAACTCTGCTGTTGTATTGTACTTGCAAGGCCAGGACCAAGCTCCCAAAGCCTGCACTCGACTGACTGTACTTTAGTGGGTAAAAACAGCCAGGGGTTTTATTTCTGTTTTATTCTGTTTATTCTGTTTATTTTCAGTTTTATTTCTGAAAAAACAACACAGTTTTGACTTCAAAGAACTGGAAAATATTTTTTTTTTTATTTTCAACACAATTCTTTCTGATTCTTGAAGTTTCTGTTAATTTTTCTGCCATCTTTTCTTTTTATTCTCCCACTTTTATCACAAGATGAATCAAATACCTATGTCAAAATAAATGATAGAAACAAGAAATGAGGGAATATTTAGGTGAGTCTCATTAGGAACATTCTGCTTGTTAGAACTATGGTCGCATTGTGTGAGACATTTTCATCACATAACCTATTTTCTGTGTAGACCATTAGACAGTCAGTGGGGTTTGATTAAGTCCATTCTAGTATGTGATCATCAGGTAAAAACCAGCAGAGGTTGAAAGTGTTAGCTGAGGTTTCGGGTGAGAATTCCTCCTTCAGTAAACATTGCATTCAGTAAACATAAAAATATTTAACATTTTAATTTTTTCTTTAGTTTTTGATTCAGTGAATCATATCCGCCAGAGGTACCTGTAATTCTTCACAGCAATTCCCCAGGGTCTTGGTATTTAGTCCAGATCAGCAGCAAAGGAATCTATTCGGTGACATCATGCTTGATTAGGATATTAGCTACCGTTCAACTAGGACACTGTGATTGCCCACTGATGTTGAAAATAATTTCTGTTTTGATATTTGATATTTGATTTTTGTTATTTTAAATTTGTTATTACCAACATGTTTTTTGTAAGCTTCCAAATAAAGAAGCTCTTTTACATACAACATATACAGTAATGTTTCTAATAATTGTAAGGGTTTTAGCTGCTATTTTAACATGGTGCATAATTATCTGAGCTATCAGTATACTCACTCTGAAATACTCATGTATCTGAATAATATTTTAAGATATTTTTAATACCCTTAGGTATGTCTGAGTGAGAAATTTCTAGGAAAAAGGCCCAGAGAAGCCTTTCAAGAGAGTACAATTCGAGATCCATTTATTTCCCAGAACTTCCTTTTAGTTATCAAAATTATAGATTGCATGGAGCTGTTGAAGATTTCCTGTTCTGAAATGTACAATGTACACTGTATTATAAATCCGTTGTTAAAAATGTGTAAAAGTTTTGTTAACCCCAGATCTGGAATTCACTTCAGAGCAGTGTTTGAAATATTCCATTTTGGAAGTTTGTCTAAACTCAAACAACCAAACTCTGTACCAGAGCACCGGGGCATCCTTGTCTAATAGCTTATTACCAACCTCCTAGGGACTCACAGCCATGAAAGGCACTATATAAGCTTAGAGGGATTTTTATTCTTGCCCCATGTGTAGTTTAGATATCATTTGTAGTTACTGTGTACTGGTAGTTTACTTCAAACGAATGCTGATTGAGGCCTGAGGAAACGATCGAGCTATGTGCTAAAAAGAGGCAAAAAAATAAAACACTGCTTTGCTGTTCTACTGAGATACATCTGTGCTGGCTGCCAAATGCTCATTCCTAGTTTGAATTCAAAATTGATCACTTTAGCCTGTAGAGATAAGAACAAAGTCAGATCATATTTGTTTAAATATTTGGTGGTTTTTAATAAAATATTTTTTTAAGTACTATTGTACTCTAGTCCTTCAGAAGAGTCAATAAAAGAAGAACCTGTTCATTCACCTGAGGAAAGCTTGTATGAGCATGTTTACTTTTTGAGAATATAGACCAGAATACAATTGTCCTCGAACACCTTCAGAGAATAACTGTAAAAAGAAAAGGGTGCTTCACAGTGCTCCACAGATGATGAATTATTTCATCAGCTTAGCCTTTTAAAGCCTGTTGTAGGTTTTTTCAAGAAAAGAAAATTGATAGGGTTGTCTGAGCTACCCAGTATTTGAATTGCACAGTATTTGGATGGTTTACAGGAGCCCTCTAAGAAGACCTAAATATCAAATGTGTCTTCAAAATTTTCTGAAGAAATTGGTGTTTTTTGGAAACTTCTCTTCTTAACCAACATGAAAAAAAAATATACCCACCGAGAAACAAGAGAACATATTGCTGTTGTTTTCAAGAAAAACACATAATGAATATTAAAACCCAGTTTAATATAAGCTAGGTTCCCAATCACACTCACATAGTTTAAAAGTTAAACCCTAGTCCTGTGCAAGGTACCAATGAAAGAGACAAATTTCACATTGTCTCAAATTGCAACAATATGACTCATTGGTCAGTTCATTTTCTGGTGTTGTTTTCCATTGAGTTGATAAGTTGTGTTAATTGTACCTTATAGCAGGTAACCATATTTAGGGACTTCAGAAGTCCTGATCAGTTTTCCCTCCTTCTGTAAGATCTACCAGATGTTCATTTCTTTGGAGCTAGGTCATTTATTTCATTGAAGTGTGTAGATGTAAATGCTATACAGCTTCAAAGGTACTTCCACAGTTCAAGGTCCTACACAATCTCCTCTGGACAATTTTCTGTAAATCTCTCCAGACTAGTTGGATAAGTATGGCTTCAGAAATCGAACATGAGACACCTTGGCTTGAAAAGAATACACTAACACTATTTACATTTTCATATTAATATGTGCTATTGAAATAAATTATTGGTAATTTTTCTACACTCTAAAAAAAAAACAACAAAAAAAATACATAAACCCACCAAACCGTAAGATTTTCTTACTAGAAAAATTGTCCAGCTATTTACTATATTTATTATATGTTATATATTTCTGATGATGGGAAAACACATTGATTCTTTCAAAATAAATTATGGGTTTAAAATATACGAAAGTATGTTGCCCTAATAAATGGCAACTTATATGAAAACAGGAAATAAAGAACTTGAGGGCTTTATTTAGATCCAGTCTGTTATTGTAAATGATGCTCTCAATTTATTTATTTTTTAATAACCTCCAGCAAGGGAAGATTATTGTGATAAATGTTTCATATTGCTGCAATATATACCTTTCAAAATTTCCATATCTGGCAACTAATAGGCACTTCTTGAAGGCTTCAATAGGCTCCTTAGCCAGATAACATGGCTGGAAGCTGCTTCATGATTAATTTCATCTAAATGTGGTAATTATCATACTTTGAAGTAATGCCTGCAGAACATGCTTTCACAGAGAGTTAGTGGAAGCAGAGGATTAACCCAGAAATATTTCAGTTCAGAGCAGTATATCACCCAAGTAGAAATATATTTTCTTCCAAATTTTTCAAGATTATTAAACTACTTGGCAGTCACTTGCATTACCTTATCTCATATCAACTTCTCCACAGCAATTTAGAAAGCAACAGAAACAGAATTATTTGTATTATTAGCAGTAATGGGATAGTCTTGGGTTTGCAAGCAATTTAATTTGACAGGTTCTGCCCTGAAGTATTTCTTATATTAGTGTTCAAGAGCACAATTCATTTATCATTCATATATGTTGTGGACATAAGCATTATCCTGCCTATATTCCAGGCACCCTAGAGCTTATTAGAGAGGATGTTAATTTCCTCATAGCCATCCAGGGGAGTACCTTCTACCCTTTGCATGCCTTCTTCCTCATTTGTTCCTGTCTCACAGGATCTCCACGAATAATTTCTTGGTTGTACAGGTGAGACTAGTGAAAAAGGCATGTGAAGCACCAAGAATGCTTCTAAAACTGGGTGATTCTTTACCCAGTTAAAAGCCCTGAAGTAGACTAGCACCAAGAATTATAATGGAGTGAAGCTATCTCTGCGTATTTCTGCACACTTATATCGCATCAGTAAAAATTCCAAATCTCTCGGCCATCAGAAAAAAATTCCTGAAAAAAAAACCTGTACAAAAATCCTACCTTAAGTGAAAGTGAGACTGAATAGCCTAGTTAAGTCTTTCCAGTAGATTGCCTGGCCATGCTGCATTTTGATTCAGCTAAGTCATTTCAATTCTATTCAAGTCAACCAGGGATGAATTTTGCCTGCTCTTACATGGGCTGGGTTAGGATCGAGTTTCTCCAAGTTCAAAAGGTGTTAGGCATAAAATCTTCTGCACTAGGCCTTAGATGTGTGATTGCCAACAACTGCAGGAGGAGAGTGCCTTTCACTACATCTCTGCTCTTCGGCTGCTAGCACATCCTCCCTTGTGCCTCTGCAGCCTGACAACGTGCACGTGGTGAGCATCCACAGCCCAGCTGCTGCATGAAAGCCATGGTGGTATCTCAATCACATGTCAAACCTCACGTGTTACCCTTCCAAAATGAAACAAGAGTGTTCAGGGTCACACAGGCTTCCCTGTATTTACAAGTAGGGTTAAATTAGTGCCACTGTACCATGAAACAAACAGAAGTGGAATGAATCACTGTATCATTCCAATGCACTTGATAGCAAATAAACTGTTTCACCTCTAAATCACACACTGTGGTTTTCTGTCTGCCTTTACCCTTACTGTGTTTTCACGCATATGTGTTTGGGTTTTTTTCTCTTACAGATAAAAAAGAAGCTGCTGTATCCAAAGAACTCAAAAGTAAGAAACTACTATCTCTTTTATATGCCATGCAGTTTCAAAAAGAGCATTTCATTAATCCAAAAGTAATAGTTAATGAGTTGTTGAAAATACAAAGAAATAGCTACACCATTTATAATTGAAAAATGACATGTTTAGACTTCTGCTGCCTCCTACTTTCTAAATCCATTCTTATCCTATTTCTAACTGCACACTCCTCTTTGTGACTGACATTTTGCCTTCCTCTCTTTCCTATCACTGTCTTCAAAAACAAAGGTTTCATAGGGGAGGAAATGTCAAATTGAGGTCTCAGCTGAATGTGATCTCAGTGGCAGCAATTTTCATAAATAGGCTGGGGAGACTCAGGTTCAACATGCTGAGGAACACCAAATTTATCTTCATAAATGCAAAGCAAGGACCCTGTCTGTCTAAGTAGCTCCGGTTCCAACAGAGAAACTTCTGCAGCTGAAGAGAGATGGGAATTGTACTCTTCTGAAAAAATAGCCAAAAAATGCTTTGAGAACATAGTATCATTAAAAGGAAAGAGCTATGTCTTCCTTTTCTGCAAATTTGCAAGTGTCAATGCCTCAATGTAGTAAGGATAATAAGACAGTATCTTTGGTAAAACTTCATCTGCTCAGCATTCTGTTCTGAAAGTACAGTATATAAGAAAAATTAGAAAAAATATGGGGCTTTGAAATCTGATTCAAATTCACAATTAAATAGTACACTGACTCTCATTTCCATGTATGAACTTTTGTGACTTCTATGGTAGAACAATCTCCTGCCATCCTCAGTTTTGTAGCAATTTATTAAAAGATTTATTTTGGCAACCAAGAGAAAGCTTATATATTGGATTCTTATACAAATTTTACAGAAATATCTAACAAAACATTTCACAGACTTACTCTACAAGTAATGACATGTTAGTGAAATACATACCTGTTTTCAAGCAGGTCTTAAAGGACCTATTAATTTGGACACATAATTCCTCAGAACAGCCTTCAAGTGCCTAAAAGGAGCCTACAGGCGAGCTGGAGAGGGACTTCCCACAAGGGTATGCAATGACAGGACAAGAGGTAATGGCTTTAAACTGAGAGTAGGTTTAGACTGGATATTAGGAAGAAATTCTTCACTGTGATGCTGGTGAGGTGCTGGAACAGGTTACACAAAGAACTGTGGATGGATGTCCCCACCCTGGAAGTGTTCAAGGCCAGGCTAGCTGGAGCTTTAAGCAACCTGGTCTCATGGAAGGTGTCCCTTCTGCTGGCAAAGAGGTTGGAATGAGATGATCTTCAAGGTCCCTTCCAGCCCAAACCATTCTGTGATTCCTTTCATGGGAGAATTCTGCAGCAGCTGTCAAAGCAAAACTTCCCATCTCAATCACGAGTGAAATTTACAGAATGAAATTTGAAGCTGAAAGTAGTTCATGTAAAGATGCAGAATCATTAGCATATAAATAATTTGTGAATAACGAAGTGAAAATTATATGTTTGCAAAAACCAGTTTAAACTTTGGACATTTTTGTTTCAATGTTATTAAAAAGTAATATAAAAATTAAATTAATTACAGATTTTTTGTCAGACATTCTTTTTCTTAATTCTATTTTTCTCTCACAATTATTTTAGTCATTCAGATATTAAATGTTTAAAATAAAAATCTTTGTATAACAGAAAGAATCCTAACTTTATTTTCTCAGATGTTATGAAAACAAGTTTTAAAAAATTCACTGTCATACATACTGTAGCTGAGAGCTCAGAAGGGGATAAATGGAAGAGTACTGCTATTTTGTATTAGATCCATTTGATACTTCTATAACATAGGCATTGGATCTCTTCTGCAAAAACAGGCACTCAGAAAAGTGAAACTAAGAAAATTCTTCTTCAAGGTCTTTACAAATTTCCCTGAAGGAGGGGTGAGCACCCCAAATAATTACAATGCTGTGATAATAGCTAAGTTGGGATATAATTACTAGCTGTGGTCTTTTAAATGGACGGAAATAAAGCAATCCCACACAAGCAAACTATATTTTGTTTTAATTCCGTTTCACAAGACAATCTGATGCATCTTTTATGAACTTCTCAAAAGACTGGAGGGGAAGGACTCAAAATTACATTCCTGATTTAGCCATGTTCTTTTTCATTGTAATAATACAGTGACAGATGTGAAGGATTAACTAACATTTTTTGGCATTCTGTAATTCAGCATGGGATTAAAATGATTAGTTATTTCCTCTCAAGATATGAAAACGTGAATTTTAATTTAAAGAACCTTCTAGTTGATACCAAAAAAAATCCTTTATGACCGTTGGCAGAGTTTACCTTATGGATATTTGTTAAATTATTGTGGTCTAAGTACGGTTTGATTTGGTAGTTCCTGAGGATAAAAGCAATTAACTAAATACTAATAAAGAGTGAATAAATCTAGTAGGTTCTTCTACATGGGGATGAGATTCCCCAAATCCACTTGGGGATGCACATACCATTCATCATTAATACCTTCATTACACACGGACATGCGCTACAAGCAAAGACAGTATAATGCAAATGCTTCATGAAAAGACCAAGAATGGTTAAATGGACAGAGAGGGCACATTTCTCTACCAGGAGAATACAGCAATTGCTCTTTCAATTACAGGATCACACATGAAGATGTTCTCCTAATGTTCCTCCACTCTTCAGGATGGAGGGAGCTTCCTTGTATAGCCAAGTCTGTGGATGTACTTTGCAAAAGCAGCCAAATTTCACCTCTTATAACCAGGGCCAGTTTCAGATTAGGGGAAAGGATGCCACTGTGAATAGCTGTGGGATACCCTGAAGTACCACTATGTATTCACAAGAGTGAATCCTCAACAGCTGCCAGATGCTGGTTCAGGACTTCTGCTCTCATAGCTGCTAGATCAGATGCAGAGGCTCCCAGTACACAGCTGCTGCCTGAGGGGAGAGGCCATGCTGAAACCCCTACATGCCTTCTTTCCTCTGCTTTGCCAACAGATATTGAACTGGTAAGCAGAAAAAGCTGAAAGAAGGGATTCAGTGCTTAACAACCAGAGCTTACTAGCCCTTCAGCTGGTTATTCTGTTGTTGCCTTTGAGTTTATTGAAGAGCTACAGACAGCCCTTCTCCCCTTGGGTAATCTCTTTGTTTAACTCTTCAGTTAAAAAAATTGCTACTGGCTTCCTCTCTGGAAGCCTTTCCTCAGATTTTTGTGGGGTTTTTAAAACATAATTCTTTGTAATAATTTTTTTTTTTTTTTAAGAGCCAGCAAAAGCTCCTGCAGCCAACCCAGCCATCAAAAAAGCAGCAGCACCAGGTAAAGGAGAAAAATATTTGCATGCAGTGTATTTATTGTATTCTTGAACCAGTTTATTACATCATAGCACCATCTGCTGGATTGCACAAAGTTGTCGGGGTGGTTTTTTGCCTGTTCTTCTCTAAATCATTGTGATAATTCATATGTGAAATATTTGCTAAGAAAAAAAGTACTTAACACTGATTTCTAAGTGTCTATGTTTGCTTCTTGTCCTCCCATGGCAGCTATGAGGTGCCATATTGGGCCATTCTGCAGGGCTTGAGATCAAAAAAATATAATCTGAATGTAAAGTCTGATTTTAAAGCAATATTTACAGAAACTAGTTTCCATGTGAAGCTATATTCGAGCCCTTTGAGAAAGGGATCTGATATTTCAAAGTGCTGATCTCATAGTAGGTTGTCAAATTGCAGCTCTTGGAAAATCATAAATATGTACTGAAAAGTCAAGCAAACTTTTTAAAACAAAAAATAGCATAAATTCCTATCTGAATTTAGATTGGATTGTAAATATCTAATAATTTTTATTTACTTATGATCTCATCTGCTTCACAGCCGTCTTCAAAATTGCCACATTTCTGCTTAATTAGATAAAACCCAATACAATGAATAGCAACCTGAATAGTAATTAAATTTGCTGTTTTACATTTAATATTAACTATCAAAAAACAGCTCAGGAATTCCCATATAAAAATGTGGCGAGTATAAAACCATAATACTATTCTAGTCTAAAACAGGATAGCTGGTGCTTCACCAGACTGTACTATCGAGCTGTGCCTGGTGCTGGCATTCCAGCAGTGGACAGCCCACACTTTGCTGCCTTTTTGCCTCTAGCTGATTCCCCTGAATGGATCTGAGATATTTTTATTTATTTTTTCTTTTGTTTTTCTTTCTTTAAGATTGTTTTCTGGTTATCTTTCTCTAATTCAGACCATTTCAGCAGTCTGTCTCAGTGCTCTCCTCCACTGAAAAAGGGAATAATAATTTGCAGTGGTAAGGGTGATTGGGAATTGGTCAAGGATCAGTGCAAGCCAGGAACACCTGCAGTTGTCTCTACCACAGAAGGACTCATAGCCTGGAACCACAGAGGATTTGGGCTACTGCAGCACATATTGCATGGCTGCACAATGCACTGTGTGAAACTGGCCTGGGAAGCGTCATTTCCCCACCAGTGCCCCCCATCCCTGCCTGCAGTGTTTGTTTGACACCATGCTCACGTCTGCCAACACAAGGGTTACACAACAGTGTAAACCACACCAATGCCATGGCTTACAGCTAAAAGCTGTCCTAGGAATGTGTGTGTGGCAGGGTTCAGGCTGGATCATTCCAGTAAGTCTGGCTCCACAAACATTTATATTCATGTAGCTGATAATTTCTTTAAGCAGATTTGTTGCCAAGGCGTGCTGTATAGCTAGACTCTTAGAGGTCTCTGTAGAAATTATGTTAGAACCATATGCTTATAATTAATTCATTCCACCTGCTTGCATCCAATATTTGTGTTCATGTTTGAAAAATATTCCAATGAGTCTGCTTGTTGGCAAGAACGGTGATGATAGTAATCTGATTAAGATAAAGAAAGGGGGAGAAATGGCATGGCTTCTTATGGAAAAATAAAATAAGTTTGTCTGTTCTGACGCATTTCTAAATGTCTAGTTTGCCTTAAAAATTATAAAGAGCAGTAGGCTTTGAGTTTTACATTTTAGCTTCCCCTCCAGTTCTTTGAAAATTAATTCACCACCAGAATACCTCACCAGAGCAAAATATTAAATATGCTTGTTTGGCAGCATCATAAGTAGACTGCTGCCTATTAGCACAGTAAATTAAATACGTTATCCAATTTCATATCTCATTTTCTTCCACATATCTTATTACATCACAACCTGTGCCCAAGAATGCCTAAAGCTCAAGGTTTACTCCTCTTAACAGGCTGAACAGACTGAGAGCGCAGCTGGTCATCTCACAGTGTATCTACACCACATATGTTCCTGATCTTAATGTCACTAGTTGAGAAATCCCTGCCTAATTCAACATGCGCTATTTTTATCTCGCTATATGTATATGTATACAGAGAAAGCAAAGAAAGTGATTATGGAGTTTAGAAGTCTATGAGAACTTCTGGATCTGCAAGCTGACAGCTGCCCTAGGAAACCAGCCCCAATAACTTCCATTACTCCATTTTGAAAGTGGATATTTTCAAGCATTTCCAGATTTCTCTAACTGGAAAAAATCACCTTTCTGACTATGGGTTGAGATCCTAGTGTTTGGCTGTAAAGCAGAATAGTTCCATACAGATATGCAAATGATGCTGCTCTAAAGGGAGAAATCAGAGCTGAAGAGGTTTTGTTACACATCTTCCTCAGTTATCCTGTTTTATGTTAATTCCATTCTAAATCCTGCAGACATTCCCTCATTTTTTTCTGCACAGTGTATGGTCTCCCCAACTGTGCCAGCAGAACAGGTCTGAGTGACCTGCCCTTACAAAATATCAGTCTGTCCTTTTGCTCTGAGGAGTGGCACAGGTTTCTTTCACAGGATTTCCATAGGCACCCCTTGTGTGCTGGGCCCAGCAAGCTCCCTCTGAAGGGTTTCTCAGAGAAGGGATGTAGGTGGTGAGTAGCTGCCATCCTGACATATTTTGTCAGGAGAGGGGGCTAGGAAGGAAATCTCCCTCTTATTCCCATCCCTTTGGAGCCTCACACCTCAATCTTTATCATGTCCCCAGCTGTAGCTAATTCTGCTGTTGGTGGGGCGGTCATCACACTACACTTTAGTAAGTTTGTTGGATCTGTTTTGTCACTGTGGGGAAAGCAAGTGCATGTAGGTGCAGGACAGGGGAGGGAGCACAGGCTCAAACCATGCAGAGCATTTCCAGCTGAATTAGCAGGAGGGTGACTGTACTCCCAGTATCATCAACCTCATGCACTCCTGCAGCTAGGGAGAGGGATGGGAACAGCTCATCTGTGAGTCCCTCTCAGGAGATGGTCTCACTTAATAGGCAAGACTCCTGCACCATCTCTGAGCACCAGTGACAATGCTTTCCCCTGAAAATTTGCCTGATTTAAAAAACAATTCTAACTCTTTCCAACACTGCAAAAATTAAATCCTAATTGCTGCTTAGAATTTCCCTGGAACAGTCTTGAAATTTTTAATTTAATCTTGCAGTATGTTTAACAGATTTTGTACTGTCACTTAACTGCCTAATTACTGGGTTTTAATGCCTAATTTTCCCCATCTTCCTCTCCTCACACATGCAAAAAAAAAAAAAAAAATTCATATTCATCATTTGCTTTGGGTTCATAAAAGAAACTCTTTTTGTGCACAATTTTCCTCTTGAAAATCAATAAAATTTAGTCTGGATCCAGAAAGAATAAAATAAGTATGACAGACAATAGCTAATTTTCAGTGCTCAGATGTCAGCTGCATCCAATCTCCCAAACTGACTGCTAGTTGCACTAGAATTATTATTACTTTATTATGTTACCAATCTTTCCACTGTTTGTAAGAAGCAGAAAGAGGACATTTTGTATGAAAATATATAGGAAATGGGTTCATGGGGTAAATGCAGAATATTAGAATGCAGGCTATACTGAAAAACTCGGTTAGAGGATGTGTAGTACAGGTTCAGATCACTGTGCCTAAAGCAGGAAAAACTACTGGTTTTACTGCTAATGGACAGAATTTACTTAAGAGGGAAGTTATTTTAACTCTTGGTTCAAGACAAATGATTGTAACAAAAATGGCAGCAGGAAAGCTAGTGCCATAAGGAGAAAACTGGCTTTAGTCTACATAAAATGGAAATGAACCCCAGAAGTTTATGGAACAGTAGGTACGTTTGCAATGTAGAAAAGGTTTATCAAGGAGCTGGATTATTGATTATCTTTTAATTATCACCTGTAGGACACAAGTATATAGAAATATATAGAATATGGTATATGTTACAGAAGATTAATAAAATTAGTATATGTTACAGAAGATTAATAAAATTCAGCATTTCTATTGAATAATTCAGCAAGAGAGTGGAACAGGCAAACTTATCATGGATTGTTTGTCAGGTTTCTCAGATTCAGGTCTCAAGTCACAAACCAGGGATGTATTTTATTCACAGCACCACATCCTCTGCATCATCCATCAAACTATGTATTCTCATCTTGTGTAGTAGATATGTGTAGTCAGTGCAAGAGGAGAGACTTCACAAATCAGGGTCAAGTTTATGTTACACGTCCCCTGTAAGTACTTTTAGAGACAGGAAAAGGGGCCTGTCTCCCTCACTTTATAGGGACACAGTAAAGGTTTCCATCCTGAATTCTCCTCAGGATCTTTTGTCTGACTGCCTCTGTGTGCCCTGAAATTTCTCTTTATAAGCAGTCACTGCACGTGGTGAAAGCATCTCTGCATGTATTTCTGTCATACTGATGTTACCAAGAAAATTGTTCTGGTAGTTGGAGTAGATAGTTCAATTTTCTCTTCCCTGAAGTTAACCTTCTCAGACTTTTTTCATAACAAAGCAAAGCCATTCTAAGGGTTTATATTCCTGGTTTACACTCTATCTCTTCCGGAACAAATGTTAGAGGTAACTTATTGAATGCAGAAGGACAAACTTTGTAGTTTATTTCTGTACAAAATAAATCTTCACTCAGAAGTAGTGTGCGATACAAGATAGCAGGTGTGAACAAAACAATGAAGTCCTACCTGTATTAATACTGCTGCTTAGGTTCTTTGGATTTAGATCCAAGATCATTCTGTAGTTCTTCTGAATCACCAAAGCTTTCTTTTCCATCCATTTTAGCATAATTCTTCCTCTGTCCCACCTTAGCTCTTTGGGAAGTTAAATATCATATCTTCTCTGACTTAGTAATTTTCTTTCTGTTTTCAATGGCATGGTTCCAGGCTTGCCTCTTTTTGCAGCTGGAAGTTATCTGATCTCAATCCCTAGCTATATGCCGAAGGACAGGAGAAACTGAGTCTTGGTCCTCAATTGTTTGTCCCAGGGTTCTTCCACTAGACTTTATTGGAGCCTCAGAGCTGATTGTGCTCCTGGTCCACCAGGAATGCAGTCTATCCTCAGCAGCTAAAACCTGGTGCAGTAGCCCATCACTCAGCCACTTAATATCTACAGGAATCTATTATGTGGATGGAGATGTATTCCACAAATCATTTCAACCCACTGACATTTTCATCCCAGTTGAAGTCTGAGAAAATATTACTGAACATGATGTCCTAAATTGTCCACGGGATTATGTAAGATGAGCCATTATCTGACTCCAAATGGGAAAGGAAAAATGCATTCTTTACTTATGTCACAATAGATGATGGCCTGAAAGGGGAAGAATTCTCTGATGTTACAAGATTTTACTTTACAACTATGAATTCCTTACATAGAGGATTTATTTAAATAGAGCATAAAATAGCTTATTTTACACTAAACTTTCTAATCTGAAATCAGTGTTTATTCACCAATTTTTTAAACATTTTTGAGTAAATGGCCTAAAATTCATGATATTTTTACTACTTTTACCAGGATGTTGAAATTCACAGTCTCATAGCTTGGCACATTATTTTGCATTTATACTTTCCTTAGAGTATTCTCTGTTTCAGGATAATATAGAGTTAAAATAATTTCCAGTATTTCCTTTCAGTTCACAGTGTGTGTGAAGACACTTGTACTGTAAATGCAGTCTTGTTTCTTTTTTTCTCACCTGTTATTTCCTATGTATCAAAGTACTTTAGTGTGTGCTAACACAAAGCACTACTTTAAGAGCAAGGCAGGGGGAGCAAGTTAACTACAAAACTTATTTTTATTCATACATGAAAGTAAAAATAATATCAACAGAAGAGGGTCAAATTATGTGCAATTTAAAAATCAGAGCTAAAAGGATTATAGCAGTGTCCACTCTTTACAGAAAAGGCATTTTAAGGTGCTTTGTTCTGAGACTGGCAAACTTTCATAGCCCTTAACTTGTCTAATGATTCAAGTGCACTTTTGGCTAGAATTGGGCCCGATTTCAACAGGGATTTAACATATCTTTAACTCCATCTTGAGATCACAGAATCACAGAACCACAAGGTTGGAGGAGACCTCCAACATTCATTGAATCCAACTCATGCCCTGACACCTTAACCAAACCATGGCATCGAGTGCCACATCCAGTCTTTTTATAAACACGTACAGGGGTGGTGACTCCACCACCTCCCTGGGCAAACCATTCCAGTACTTTATCACTCTTTCCATAAAAAACTTTCTTCCTAATATCCAACCTATATTTCCCTTGGCACAGCTTAACTATGTTCTTTCATTCTGTCAGTTCCTGCCTGGAGAAAGAGACCGACCCCACCTGACTCCAGCCGCCTTTCAGGGAGTTGTAGAGAGTGATGAGGTCACCTCTGAGTCTCCTTTTCTCCAGGCTAAACAACCCCAGCTCCCTCAGCCACTCCTCACAGGGTTTGTGTGCCAGGCCCCTCACCAGCCTCGTTGCCTCCTCTGGACACACTCAAGGGTCTCAATGTCCTTCCCAAACTGAGGGCCCAGAACTGGACACAGCACTCCAGGTGTGGCCTCACCAGTGCCCAGTGCAGGGGGAGAATGACCTCCCTGCTCCTGCTGGCCACACCATTCCTGACACAGGCCGGGGGCCATTGGCCTTCTTGGCCCCCAGGGCACTCTGCTCATGTTCAGCTGCTGTCACCAGCACCCCCAGGTCCCTTTCTGCCTGGGCACTGTCCAGCCACACCATCCCCAGCCTGTAGTGCTGCAGGGGGTTAATGTGGCAAAAATGCAGGACTCGGCACTTGGACCTATTAAACTTAATCTTATTGGACTCTGCCCATCCATCCAACTGTTCCAGGTCTCTCTGCAGAGCTCTCCTCCCTTCCAACAGATCGACACACACTCCCAGCTTAGTGTCATCTGCAAATTTACTAATGAAGAATTCAATACCCTCATCCATGCCATCAATAAAAATATTCAACAGAACTGGACCCAGAACAGACCCCTGAGGGACACCACTGGTGACTCGCCACCAGCTGGATGCCTGGCCATCCAGCCAGTTCTTAACACAGCCAAGAGTGCCCCAGTCCATGGGCTTCCAGCTTTTCCAGGAGTGTTCTGTGAAAGACAGTGTCAAAGGCCTTGCTGAAGTCCAAATAGACAACATCCACAGCCTTTCCCGCATCCATCAGGCTACCAAAGCATTCAAGCGTATGCTTAAGCTTTGTTGAATCCAGACTACGACATACACTGCAGATATAATTATCTTCCCAGGCATAAATGTTTTGGAAGTGGTACCAACTTTGTGAGAACGGGAATAAATAGGCCTCATCCAGTTCATTGCTATCATTATGAAAATGCCACTTGATTTGCAGGGTAGCAGTGGTGTGGAATAGACATTTTTATAACATATATGTTTGTATTACATCTACAATTTATGATGGAGAGTTTTGATGCCATTGCTTTCTGCCTGTGAAGAAAAGCCTCAGACCAAATAGATGGAACTGAACACAGTTACATTTTATCCAGGTTTTTCTTTCTTTTATTTGCTTAGATTTTTATTTTGCACAATTTTTTCTCAAATATTTCCCAACACGGTAGCAGATTTCAAAGATACTCATACCGAGTAACTGTTACCTGCTTTCCTTTTCTTCACAAAATTCCATCAAGAAAACTGTTTGTTGCCCTCCTCAAAAGATGATCATATATAAAGTAGTGAGCATATGTGTGGCATGATTTCATAATGTAAGAGGTTTCCTTCATGTGTTCTTATTCCAGAAAGAAATGTATTTGTAGAGTTCATGATCTGTATAAATCAAAGTGCAGAACAGCAGTGAGGTTTCCTACAATGATCAAGTAAGAATAGCAGTGAAACATAGCAGAACTCATACTCCTTGGGAGCAGAACAGGAAAAATCTAGTTTGATGTAGGACTTTGTCATGTGGACTATTTCAAGTTTAACAATGTGACTGAACTCATATTGCAACATTTCCCTTCAGAAGAAGGGACTAAAGGGACCTCTTTATCTAAATACTGATGTTCACAATATTCTTAATGACAGGATATCTTGGAGAGCTTTACCATTCTGTCTCATTTGGTTTTAATTGACCAATGTGATATGAATTTCTGAGAATACACAGCCTATAAAACCAAGATTACAAATCTGTAAAATCAAGCTAACTTTCTTCTAAGGATTTAAGACACTGCATAGAATATGACAACAGTAGTCTCCTTTGAAATATTTGTGGTAAAAGACAAACAACAGTACAGAAAGAACCATTTTTATGCAGCTACTGAGTGCAAATAAAATGGTGTCGGTTAATTAACACGTGGTGCATCCCACACAACAGCATATCCACTTGAAATGTCACTTATTTAAGCTTTTCCAATCTGTGTCATTCCCAATACAATTTTTATTTTCCTGAACCATTCTTGGACATGAATGCTTCATCTGAATTAGGAAATAACAGGTACACACGCACACTCATACATGTGCATGCATACCTATAAAAATTATGATAGGAAATCAATTGTTCTTTCCTGTCGGGTAGCAGAGGGTCACACTTTGTGACTGTCCATTCTGGTACTAAAGATTAAAATACACCTCAGCAAATTTGCCAGACTAGATGCTTTCCAGCACTGTTTTTGCTTTAGGGAATAATGTGGATTACGGAAGAACTACAGAGGCAGGTTCAGGTTCTCTTCTGTCTCTCACCTACTCTGGATTGCCTAGGAGTATGTCACTTGTAATGAAGCAAAAAACACATTTGTATGGTTTTATGGGCATGTTATACATAACTTTGCCAGTTTACATAAAAAAAAAAAGAAAAGCCATTTGTTTAAAGCATCAGAGCAAATAAAGATGGTAAAATGTCAAACTAAATCAAATCTCAATTCCATGCATGGTAGAAAAATACTATATAACCAGCAAATCTTCCCTGAATAAAAATATGCTGCACAGTCTCATATACATACAAAAATGGTTAAATATAAAAATAATGACAAATGCCATGGCAAATGTTTAATGTGTTTAATGTTTACTGCTGGCAATATCCTTCATGTGTCATACTAACTACTTGAAAGTACAAAAAAAAGTGAAGAATAAGACATTGATATCAAGCAATGATAACTTGTGCCAAACAGGAAAGATCAAGGTCTGAAATTTCCTGCTCATGCAATAGAAGTTTTCAGTTCATTCCATTCAAATGTCAGGACATGAATCACCTGAAATCTCATGTCAGATTTCCCAGGAATGCTTGATGTCAAATTCTATGTTATTCATTTTTATAAATTTTACCATGGAAAAGCTTTTAATTTCATATGCTGCTGGAAATAAGACCATTATGAAAGAAGCTCTACAGGCCTTCCCTAATGTTTGTAGTTTAGGGAAAAAATTTGAAATAAAGCTAAATAAATGGATTATTTTATACTTTACAAAAATGCTTGCTGAGTGTTGCTAGGATCATTCTATTCCCTGATCGCCTGAGAACTGAGAGATCTTAGAATGAGAGAAAAATAATTGCTTCAGAACCACTAAAGACAGAATTACATTCCCTTCACTTTACAGGAAGCTGTCCTGAACAACAGTATAACAGAAAGCCCCATAATACCAGTGAAAATTATAATTTACAGAATAAGTCTTAAAATATCTGCATGCATGTGGAGAGTCTGAAGAGCACTCAGGCTACACAAAACCAAAGCTGCAGATATGATTAAGAACACTGAGGTGGCCAAACCACTGAGTCCCAAATTTTGTCATCTCAGTTTTTGCTGTTTTTTTCCTCCTTGACCTGCACTAAAATTGCAACTCAGGGCAGGATTCCATCAAGAAAGTACATTTATTCAGGCAATAAATGTCAACTTGCTCTCTATTTCCTTCACATTTTCATATTGCTGGGAAAACCACGACCATGACTGTTTTTCTGATGACACAAACCTGCTCCATGATCATTTCCACTAAAATTTCATTTCTCATATAAAATGTGTCTTTAAAGAGCCCACAATATTTTTAATATTTATTATGTAATCAATACACTAAAATGTGCTTTATATAACTGTATCAAGACTAAGTCTGTTATTTCAGTCAATTAATCTTGATGCTTTGAAAGATACATTTTGGCTCAAAGATATTGTTTTTTAATTCGTAATGTAACTCCATAAATGGTTTGGGGGAAAAAAGAAAAATTTTTTAAAATTCTTTTTTAAAGAACTTGGGTCAAAGCTTTGTTTTAGAAACTATATTTTTCTTTGAAATATATATACAAGAAGACTCTTCAGAGAGATTTAAAAACAGACAAAAAAGGAGTATTTTATTTCAGATAGAATGGAAATGTGTTGTTCAATATATGCTTTTTTGGGGTGAGAATATGGAGTAATGATATATTTTGCTTAAAACTTAACAGTTGTGGGGGTTTTCATATTTAAGGTCAGTCTATACTTTCAAATATTAATTATTTTCATAGCTCTGCATGAAGTATATGTTTTATTTGTCCACTGTGCAGTCAGTCTTAGGATTGATTACAATTTAATATTTAATGGAAATATTATTCATATTAATGTTGTTGATAAACATAGTTAATTTTATGTTGGCTGTTCTTGTTTCCTTTTTCTTATTCAATTGAATGATAGGTCACATCTATGAATAAGGTTGCTTTTAGTGAGGGTACAAAATTCAAAATCACTTTGAACACTTTGAATCGACTTCATATCTTGATTCTAGAGTGGAAACTGTTTAAACATTAATATTGCTCAACGCTATACCACAGCTTTAATACAAATATAACCTATAATAAGCCTGGGGAAAATATAGTCATCAGACACTGGTGAGCGATGAGCTTGTATTTAAAAGTATTCATCTTGAGTCCTGTATGCAGTTCTGAGCACCACCATATAAGGATGATTTTAAGTTATTAAGGACCATCCAGAGGAAGACTGTGAAGGTACTTAAGTGTCTAGTGGAGGTCATATGAGGAGTGGATGAAATTACTTGGTTTGCTCAGCCTTTAGAAGAGGAGACTGGTGGTAGACGACTGATGTCAGCAACATCCTCATGACGGGAAACAGAGCAGCAGGCGCTGTTCTCTTCTCTGTGGTGATAATGACAGGACCTGGGGGAATGAAGCTGTGTCAGCAGAGGTTTAGGTTCGATATTGGGAAGAGGTTCTTCACCCAGAGGTGGTTGGGCATGGCAACAAGCTCCTCAGGGAGGTGGTCACAGCATCAAGCCTGACAGAGTTCAAGAAGCATGTGGACAACACTCTCAGGCACACGGTGTGACTCTCACAGTTATTCTGTGGAGAGCCAGGAGTGGGACCCAATGATCCTTGTGAACCATAGACTATCCTGAGTTAGAACTCAATAATATGCCTTCCAACTCAGGATATTTATGATTTGATGATTCTATGATATATCTTGTGATCAGTCAGTTCAGATCCTCTTGAATTTAGGAAATGTTCCTGTGTGGATCCAACCTTGCACAGCACAGCCCTTCCATATGCTGTTTAAAAGCATCTGCAGACAGAAAAAGCTTAACTATTTCTTTAGGTTTTTTTTTTTTTTTGCTACTGTGAATATCAGCACTGGCTGGTGGATGTTGTTCAGCCTCTATCTCTGCCAGGCTGCCCTGCTCCTTCTGTTAAAGCACATTCTTACATCATGGAAAGAGGTATTACAGAAACTACTATTAAAAAGTAGGTGTCCTGGTAGCTGGGTTGCAGACCTCCATTTAAACCACTCTGAAGCAAAACTGCAGATGTTTTAACTTACACTGTTTCTATGGTTTCCTTTTAGCACCTTATTATAAAAGATGAATCCTTTGCTCTCCTTATTAACAGCTAATCTGACCCTGATTATCCAGTGTGAAAACCACTGAAGAGACTGATTGTAAACATAAAGGCTTTATTTTGGCATACTGGACAGCAGAGAAGGACTCACTGAACTGAGAATCCATAGGAATGTGTCACATCCAATGGCCAATAGTAACATGAAAAATTATTGTTCAAGGCAATCAAACAAAGCATTACAAGAAGAGAAATGTACACTTTACTATTTTTTTTTCTTTTTCAGAACCACATAAAAAAGAAAAAATAATGGAATCTGGTGAATATTCTCTCATTTTTATCTTGCTTTTAAACTATCCTAATATTTTAAATTCATTTTTGTCAGAAATCAATATTTGATACTTTTAATTTATTTTTTTTACAGGCAAAACAACAAAGAAAGAAGCAAAAGTACATCGTAAGTCCTGTGATAACTGTAAGTTTTAGAGTCTCATTTATATGGTTTGATTTTCAGTTGAGACAGGATTAGGTAAAGGGATAAAAAAATAAAGCCATGAATATAATTTTGCTGGTTTAATTAAAGTTACTTAAGCAATTGAATGGATGTGGAGCCACCATTCGGTCTTCTGGAACTGAGATCTAATTAAACTGAGAAGAGCAAGAGGGTGAGAATTCTTTATTTCAGCTTTTAAATGGTCTGTCTTTTCAAAGTTGCAGTAAATGGATGGAGAAACAAACACAAATAGAAGACTCAGAATGTGGAGGGTAGGAAAAAAATGTAGGCTGTTTAATTTTATTTTTTTTTATGCTAAGAACCCATGCATTTTATTGTTGCAGCAAGGTGCTCTTGTTTCCGAGTGGAATCCACTTCCCCAGTATATCCAAATTGGGAGAACATAAAGATTTTCTCCTTTCACAGCCAAGCTTGATGACTCATTCATCAGATGACTCTGTTTTCTCACATAGAAATTCAGAGCAAGAAATACCTACAGTAGACAGTCAATTTGTAGAAAAATGAATCTGTCCTTTTCTCTAACATAAAAACCTGTCACAGTACTTCAGAATGAAAGTGTGAATAATGAAAAAAAGAGAAATGTGGTAGTTCAATCAATTTTCATTTAGTTAATGCAATTTTGAAGAATTAAACAGTTAATAAAAGTAAATAAATTAAACAGAGAAAACATATAAAGGAAGACTTTTGGATCTGGATCCTCTGTATCAATTCTAGAAGTTTCAATAAACTAAAAAAAAAAAAATTAAAAAAATAGAGAAAAAATTCCTAGCTTCTACAAATCACTAAAATTGTTAAAAGAGCAATTCTATTGCTTACCTTCCACCTAATATAAGCCCATTCTGGAGCCTATCTTACTCCTTGTCTCATCCTCATACTTGAAAATAGCAGAGCTATTGAAGCTCCATATATAACTTATCTATTGGCCTTGTTTTCCACTGCTTTTAATCTGCGGGTTAATTAGTCATCTGCCATGAGACTATCTAAACAAGTAATATATGTGCATGTCAGTTTTTCTTTCCACAATAAATGAACTTCTGCTCTGCATAGATAGGTAGCATATTGATGATGGGAAGAGATGTTAGGATCAATTTTAATTTCTTTATTCATTTACGCTATTTGTTTCTGTGAATGTTTTCTTTTATTTTACAGCATCTGTGGAAACTCCAAAGTCAAAAGGTGAGTAATTTGATTTGTTTTGAAAACTGAAATGGAAGAATGCTAACTTTACTGTAATGAAAAAAAGAGCTTCTTGTGAAAAAAAATTTTAACAGTATGGCTTATTTTAAACAAATATCCTTTTAAATCATAATGGTGTCTTCCTTGCAGCATCTCAAAGCAGGCATCTTTTCCTCAAATTTTTCGTGGACGAACTGTAATTCTCCAACAATATGAAATTCAGTTTCTAACCCTAACTCAAGCCATAGGGTTTTTGTGACAGAGAAGTAATCGATCTTCAACAGAGACATGACACAAAGCAATATTTCTCTTTTTGCCAGTGTAATTGCAGGACAAACCCAGTGACTGAACAGTTGCTTTCTTTGAGGAGTCTAGGCAGTTTCACAGGCAGGTTTGGTGTAATAGTTTTTGCCTACCATTTGTATGTGAACTGTCGATTGCACAAGGTAGGAGGTGTGAGAGCATCAGTGCTTGCTCCAAAATTTGCTCCTTTCCAGAAGGCACAGGGAAGTGGGACTGATGAGAAACATCAAGGACATAAATTCAAGCTGAATTTAGCTTTCAAATATAGCAAATATTAAATTGTTTCACATTAGTGTCTGGTTTTTACATACGTACAATGTAAGTTACTAGCTCCAAATTGCCTTCAAGAACATTACAGCTTTCACTTGTAACTTAAACAAAAATGGAAAACGGAATGTCAGGTTACAAACTGCCCTTCACTTTTAGTCCTTGTTTATTCATGTCAATGACCACCATACTTCTATACGCATTCCCTTTCAGATAAATGGGGGAAAAAAAAGTTTTAAAAGGTTTAGTTAATTAAGGATAAGTAGAAACATTGTATTTCCATTATATAATATAGGAATAATTATGTTATTTCTGTTGTCAAAAGAGCAGTCTCACAACTGAAAGTGTTGGCTTCAGCCATCTTAGTTTTACTATAATATCAACCTAATATTGAACCTGAAATTGTTCCCCAGTGTCTAAGTAATGACAACTTTGTTTTTTTCTTCATTAAATAGAAATGATTTGATTTTAGCTCTGGGGTAATTGTTGATTTCTTAAAAATTTCTTGTTAGCAAGTCATATAAATTTAACTTAATGTTGCTAATCTTGAAACTCAAACATAGCCTGTACTCCAGGGGAAAAATCATATTGATATTAAAATGTTACAGCTGTTCCTTTTGCCACTTAGTAAGAATCACAAAGGAATGTTGTTATTTTCTTCTATATTCTTTTGTGATGCAGACAAATTCTAGTAGAAGTTTAATAGTAGTTATTTAGTAGAGTTTAACCTTTCTCTAAGTGTGAAGAAAATCATTGCTTTTCAATCCATATTTCTGTGTTCTATATTGTTTCTATTTATTTGTTTGTTTCTCATTTTTTTGCTGTTAGTTCTTAGAGACTTAGCAGCTCTGGGCACAATATGATTTTCCATATTCAGTAGGTGTTGGCAAATGTAAAATTTTTTTAAGCATATTCGTGGAAGGCAAACAATTCTCTTCTGAAAAAATAAAAAGAAAGGCTTTTTATGAAATTTTCTATTTCTTAATTAAAAAAAAATAATCTGCTGGCATAGAATGAGGTCTGGGCCATTCCCACTAGCCTGTATTTCTTTTGAAAACAAAAACTCATCGAACTCATATGGAGCTTTCTTGCATTTTCTCACAAGCAAGCTGAAATGTTTTCATTCCTCTGTATAACAGAACGGTTCCTAAACCATAACAGACACTTCTTAGGTTAATGGTTTATTGATGTTTCTGATGTTGCAATGAGGAGTCCCTGACCTCAGGTTTCAGTGAGTGAAATGTTTTTTGTTTCCAGTGAGAATGATTTCTTTCAGTCTTCCATCACACTGAGCAAATATCTCAAAATAGCTTTAAAATCAGTGACATTTTAGAATGCATATTTTTGATGTGGATGCTAGTTATGCAACCTGACTCTTTTGGGATAAAAATATTCTAACAAATTTGATTGTAGCCTACAACTATTGAGACTGCAGAAATATTTGACTGATGAATTGCTCTCCTGGCCACTTTCAGCATAAAACAATATCTGCTGAATTGTCTCTCGTTTGTTTCCTAAGAGCTTATGATGGAATCAGAGAAACAATTATAAAGTAAATTGTCCATTTGATCTACATTATGCCAAGTTGTGAAGAATTTTGATGAGAAATGACAAAATATATGTGGGAGTATTGCTCCATTTATTTAATCTATTTTCTGAAAGTATATTTTACTGATAATATGAATCCCTGACAAATTTCTGATTTTGTCTTCATGTACATTTATTTTATTTTGTATTGTTTCATGCAAGGATTTTTGTGGGCTTGGTTTGGGATGGGGGGGGTTGTATTTCTTCTTTATTTTTTTTTAGTGCCTGCCATTCCGCAGAGAAGAAAAATATAATACATTAGAACGTTCACATTACTTAAGCCTTATGGCTAAAAGATCAGCTTTTCAAATAGGGAATATCTTGACCAGGATTATTTTTCACAAAGAGATCATCTTTCAGGCTGACATTCAGAAGTGGCAAGGACTTAGAAAATGCCTGGTAGAAGGCATGACATCTTGACCTGCTCAGAAAATTTGTCACTGTTCTGATAGAAACAGAGAGAACCAACCCTTCTGAATCTTATTCCAAGCACTGACTCTACACGGACAGGCTTACTATTTATACAGACCTTCAAAGTGCCAGCCATTACCTTGATGGTAAAAGACCTCTCAGCATCACCAGAGTAGCTCATACCTCTCTTCTGAAAAAGCAAAACAGATAATGGAATGTCCTGTTTGTCCTTCCAGATACTGCTCTGCCATGTCTAGATGATGTTACTTGGCAGCTCTGCTACTTGGCAGAGCTTGGAAGCTCTGCTCTAACTCAGCAAGTTCTTCTTTACAAACACTCACTTACTCATGGCAGTGCTGTTGCATTACTGAATGCCAGAATATATTGTATGCATTACAAACATAATATGTTATACAAATATGCATAATAAACCTAAACTCTGTAATACAGAGTTACACACTGATAGCCAGAATACTGTTAATAGTGCTGGTTGTTATAGCAGCCTCGATGTTTCTCAAGGATGGATGGGTCCTTCATGATAACCACACTTGTGGCCTACCACCACATACATTTGATGACTAAACACCTGATTTTCTCAGAAAGCTGTATTGCTCTTCTAGCCTGCAGTTCAGTATCCAGAAAAAAATACTTTTATTTCATTAGTATTCTGGCTTTCAGAAATTTTACAAACCAAAACTGCTTTTATTTCAGATGAAAAGGATAAAAATGTTTTGAAGAAAATAATAGTTCTCAATAACTCATTTAACTCTTTTCATACCTGCTTTTGCAGTTTTAATGCTCAAAATATACTTGCATATGGGGAAAGTTTCTGGTGTCCCTCTTCATATGTTTCTTTCCATATTCAAATAGGCTCATTCTTAAAGATATTGACCAGTTCAGTAAACATTTTAGAAGCACTGTGATATTGATTTGCTCAGTGGAAGGGTGCTTAGAGACATCTTGGCTTATCAGTGTCTAATTCATGGTTAGTGTAAGTAGTACTGCTGATCTGGGCCCAGGTAACATGGATTTATTAATGGAAATATTAAGGGTCTTTGGTTCTCTCTTTGGTTCTCTCTGGGTCTATGAACACCAATAAAAAAATTAGGTACTTGGATAGAAATAGAATACTCCCTTTTATTCTTTGAGGATCAAGTCAGACATATTTTCAAACTAGATTTTATTTTCTGGAAAACTGAAGATTATCTTCCATAAAATAAGTTCCCTGAGGTAACCGAGGTGCAGAAATGCAATATTTCACTGTTTACATGGAGATTGCTCACAAACACCTGCTCACATCACAAGGGAATAATTGATGCCTGTGAGTGGGTTCATCCCAGTCAGCGTGAAGCAGTTCATCTGTCGATACTTGACTTTTCACTGAATCTCAGATTCAGGGAATCTGGGAACAGAAGATCATTCCTCTGTCCCCCATCCCACCAGCAGACTTGGCAGACAGGCCATATCAGCTGAGCTGATCTGCTTGAGCCATCATGCCCAGCAGTTTGAGAATGCTCCTGAAAGGATGTCCTGGTGGTGCCCCTGGGGCCAGACTTGCAGTCCAGGCAGCAGGAAAGCAGTGAGCACACATAGAGGCACTTCATAGGTCCTTTGAATTCCCTGACTCTCTCAGCATAAAGAATGGTAATAGAACATGACCCTCAGAGTTTACTTTGTCTCTAAAAGCCAAACTCTTAATTTTCAACTGTGATTTGTTCTAACAAAATGACAGGGTGAAATAACAAGCTGAGAGGTTGTTATATGTGCTAATGACCCCGAAGCTGCAAAGACATTTTCTATACCCATCAGATGTAAATTAATTTTCACTGTCCACTTTACATCCTGCCACTTATGCTGATTGATCGTTCTTTACACTACTTTCAAGCAATGACAGTGAAGCTGATTTTCTTAATGCCATTTTTTGTCTCAAACATTGTAAGAGTTTAAATTAAAGCAAGGATTTTATTTAGCATAATAGTTATAAATTATGGCTACAGAAGTGAAGTGTTGGAAGTGCCATTTACAGCTAAACATGTATATTTATAGATTTACAATATTTAACCCCAAATAATTCAATGAGATAAGAAATATATATAAACTGTTCTAAAGATATAATCTTGTACATCAACAAACCTGCAGTGTAAATTGCCAGAAACTATAAAAGATACCCATGTTTATGTGACCAAAGTCTAATGGTACCTCTACCTGCACCACCTCTTCTTAGATAGTTTTATCCTTAATATCCCTTGTCTCCCAAGATGTGTAAATGAATTTGCAAACTTTGCTTGTGAAGCTTGTGAATAAGGAATTGGATATGCCCATGTATCCTGACCTGAGCTGTTACCGCTGCTTCCCCTGGCATCAGTAAATGTTTAGCAGCCCTGCTGCACAGGTGGTCTGGTTCAAGCTTCTTGCTTGCCCACAGAAATCTCAGTATTCAGAAGGATCAAGTTAGATGTCATAACATAACTCCATCTGTGGCCTGCTATCTTCACTGAGACGAACCATGTGCTTAAAACTGAGAATATGGGGCAAGGTTTTGCTGTGTTAGGGGTGCAGGGTGGAGGTTTCTACTGGTGCAAACAGAAAACCATGCTTGCTTGAAGAACTCTCAAATGGCTGGGCAAGGTAAAGACCTGCTTGCTTTGCCCTCTTCTCTGTTACAAAATATATGCTGCAGTTTAGTCCCTCTTTCATCTGACATCACAGAATCATTGAATGGTTTGTGTTGAAAGGGACCTTAAAGATCATCTAGTTCCAAGCCCCCTACATTGGGCACCCCCACTTCCTGCTTGATCAGATCTACTATTAATTTTCTGAAAGAAAGTAAAAAAAATAAATCCCTCTTCTTTCAGACAGTTAAAAAAATATCTATTATGTATTCATATCTTGGGGGTGAATCTTATGATTGGAAATCTTTGAAATCTTTTGACTCAAAATAATGTGTAAGCATTTTAGAAGAGCTGTGATTTAGCAACACCTCTGACTAGAAATCTTACTTAAACTGTATCTTTTATTTGCAGCAGGACTTGAAAAAAAAGAAGGAAAAGCAACAAAAGCAGCAGTGCAAGGTAAAAATAAAACAAAACACATTGGCATTATCTCTCTTAAAGCACAATGGCACAGAAACAATAACCTCAGAGAGCTAGATGGCAGCACCCTTTAAATCTACTAGCTCACCAATATTTTTTCAGAGTTCTGCTGTGTTTCTCAGAGAAACAGGGAATTTCCATTATAAAACTGGCTTCTACAAAACTGCCACCCCAACAAAAATCTTCAGGTAGATGGCTGCCCACTTCAGATGAAGGGCTCTGTGCTGGGACTTAGTGTCCCACTGATCCTGCAAGAGGCTTCCTGCCCCTGTAGCCTAGACAGGGATCAGCCTTTGCTACTCAGTCTGGGAGAATAACTTCCAATGAAGTAAAGGGGCAGGGGCCCTCTGAAGTCAGCTGAGCTGCCTGTCTTGTCCCAGATGAAACATCAGCCCCATGAAGAGTCACAAAGGTCCACTGCAGAGAATCTCAATAACTTTTGAGACCAGGACTTGGAGAATTTTTTCACAAAAATCTTAGGATTGGTATGGATAGGGCATGAGTGGGAATGTCTGAGTGGGAGCACCAGAAGAAAGGCTGCAAGAACCACTTGTTGATGGCACATAGTTCAGAGGGACACAAAGTCCAGTGTCCCGAGCCAACAGCAGAAATACCAAGGAATGGCCTACACCAAGGTCAAAACAAAACTCAGGACACTGAGTAAACACAAACAGAGAAGGATGGATTCCTTAAACCATCTGAAGATGTGTCATTTCCTATTATATATGTTATTATTATTATTACTATTATTATTATTATTATTACTACTACCTTCAGCATTATATCCTGCATATTTACTTCTTGCACACTTGTTATAAGCAATCCATTCTTTTTTTAGGTTAGTATGGTAAGAAGCAAAGTAATAAAAAAGGGGGTCTTAATCCCCAAAGCTTATCAGCTCAGGTTTCCTTTATGTGATACACATCCTAGCTGCCTACTGAGGTGATGTTTGTATTTACTCATGCTCAAATTGGCAGCTAGAGCCCTGTTGATGAACTTGCCAGTATCCTTTAGTATAAGGTGTAAGACATTTACTGGTGTAGCTTTGGTCAGTTGAGCTTTTACCCCTTTATTTTCTGCAGTTTCTCAGCTTCAGCTTTACTCAGAATTACTCAAGCCAGCAGACACCCTGCAGCAGCTGTCAGCTGCTTGGTAGTTGTCATGGAAAATGTTATAATTAGGTGGGCCTTGGCCTAGATTTCAGTCATTCTTGGGCTGGGTATCTCCACATTATTTTCCACTGCCACACAAGTGCTTCCCCAGATATCTACACTTCTTCCCCTCTTTTAGTCTGTCTCATGCAGCAATGGGGTGTGCGTGGCTGCTGTAAGATTTGTCCTTTCTGTAATATACAACCTGTTGTTGGGATTTTATCTGCCAAACATTTTAAGTGTGCCATAACGACCACAGACTGAGCAGCACAAACTATAGTTTCACGTGGTTGGCGTGGAGAAGTGTTTTCTAAACCACAGGTTGTGATACCCAAGGAACACAAAAGGGGGACAAACTCTTTCCCATGACAGCAGTCAGTAGCAGCATCAGCACTGTTTTCCCATGCCAGCACTATCTAGTCCCTCCAAGTCAAAGGAATAAGAGCAACATGTAATGTCTGTCACAACTATTTCTGCAGCTACTTCCCAGTGCTGGCAGTGGCTCAGCTCCTCTGATGCACAGAAGTGAGCAAAACCACTTTCACACAGCAATTCCCTCTGCTTCTCATTTCTACACCATATATGTATGGAGCTGCTGCCAACACATTGATCACCCAAAGACAAACAAACCAAAAAACGTTCTGGATCCTTTTTGGATATTACCATATACTTACATTACTCACAGAAGAGCACTTTGCATCAGGACACATTTCAAAAAGTAGAGGGATTCAGTCCTGGTCAAAACTGGGACTTGAAATCTAAGAAAAAAGTATAAGGAGACTTGCAGGAAAATCTGGAGTCTTGGATTTGCTCAGCAATCAGGAAATAACTTCATTGTTTCAAACAAAGGTTTTAGTGATTATTTCAGCTTTGACCTCAAACCCCCACATCTGGAAACGTGCTGAAATATTGTAGCAACATCTCAGTTCAATGGTCTTTTATTACCTGTAAAGCTGAACTACAGGTAATAATTTTAATTGCTAAAAGAGGAGCAAGAAGGCACTTAACTTTAACTCTTTGACCTATTTGTTTGAAAAAGTTTGTGGGCAAATATTAGGTTGGTTTCCAGGAAGTTCACCCCTGTTACTGAGAATTAGTATTTAAAAGAGATTATAAAAAGGTCGTTGTTTTTGGTTTTTTTTTTCTGGTAGTATCCAATAGTGCTAATAAAGGAGACTTTCCCTTAGTTAAGGCAGATAGAGATCATGTCAGACTAGGGGGTTTCATGTTTTTCTGCATGTATGAAAGGGAATAGGTGGGAAACATGAATTTTATTCACATACTCTGTCAAGAAACAGTGGAGGTCCAAGATATATTTAAGCATTTAGGGTCAACATGCATTTAAATACGTTTTAATTAGTTGATTATATTTTTAAAAGTTTCTCATGTGAACATGTATTCTAATATTTTCTTTTCTCATTTCATTTTTATTTCCCTTCCATTGTCTTTTAACAGATAAACCAAAGGTGAAGCAAGGAAGTAAGTTATAGTTTTACTCATTAAAGTAACATCTTCTGCAAGAGTTCGTGTAACTATACTCTTAATAATGGAGGTGTACAACAGCTTTAATTTCTTACTGGCAGGCTTCTGAAATTAAAGGCTTTATGTCATGCCTGAAATTACTTATTTTGACTGGGGCTCTGTCTTCAGCTGTCTTCTTTTCTTTGTAGACACTCTTGAACTGAACATGAAACCTCTTGGGAAATTTTCATTACACATGAGCACAGAAGAAAAAGTTTTTCAGTCTTCCCACTGAATTTTATTCCTCCTCCCAAAATGTTCAGTGATTATCTTAATATTTAAAAATTGGAATTATTTTTTTATTATGAATGTGAATATATCTGAATACATCCACCAAATATGTCTACAGATATCTGCAGAAAATTGTGTATTTTCTCATTTCAAAAATAAAGGACTGAATAATAATTTAGTGAGTATAAAACACGAAGATCAAAGCAGAAGAGCAGTAGTAGTTTCTGAAGCAGATGTCTGAGGTGTGATGAGGAATAGAAGAGCTTTATTTTTAAAAAAATCGCATTTTTGACCTTGTTCAAGAGATTTCTTTCCCGAATCTTCTCCTTTAAAAATTATTGAAGTGTCTAGTATTGCCTTTATAGAAACACAGTATAGAAGGAGAAAAATAATGAAAAATTTCTCACTTGACTTCAGTCCCAACAGAAGAGGACTTTCAATGTCAACAGCAAATTAGGTTTTTCCACTTGATGGCTATTTCGGCCATAAATAAAAAGTTATTATTTATAGATTCCTTCAATTCAGATTCCCCAGGACCTCAGTTCATCTTAGTCAGATGCAAATACTAAACTATGAACAAGAAGTTTTATTGATATCATGATAAATTGCTATTGGACACAGTCTATGCTTTTATAATAAAGAGAAAATTTGTGAACTGTGTATCATTAAGTCAGTAAACAATTACCACTAACACTACCTACTGTAGCTTATACAAGTTTTATGTCTAACTACTAAATACAACCTCCATCTCCTAAACACAAACTCCTCCTCATCAGGAATCTTGATTTCTTATCCTATGTGTAGAGACCAAGAGGGTCTTCCAACAGTTTCATTTAATATCTTCTGGCACTGAATTGCTGCTGAGTTTTTCAATAGAAGGAATTTTTGATTTATATGTGATGGAGAGCCTAGTATTTTTTATTTTTTCCAGAAAACATCTGTTAGTATTTCTCAGATTACGTGTACAAAACAGTTTAACCAACAATCAGATGGTTAAATTACTTAAAATACAAGAAGTCAAAATCCATCTCTGATCTTTTTGAATAGACTGTTTTGGAACCATCTTATCTGCCTTCTTAATTTTGAGGTGGAAAGCTTTGGAGACCTCTCATCAGCCCAGAATAATGATCTTACATTTTGTCTGAAACCAAATTCTTGTTTTCCATCTGGTGCAAATTATTTCTCATGCTTTTTCCAGAGGACTACCCTTCCTTGAGGAAGGCTGGTGTGGCCTAGCCATCTTCTCTACCTGTCTGTAGGCAGAATGAATGCAGCTCTTCACCTACCTATTTGTCACTGCTATGTTGCTCACCCACTTTGAACAACATCTTTCCTTTAAAAAAGAATAGATCCAGTAAGAAAACTATTTTCCTTGCTCAGCAAGAATGGGCAATCTCAGGTGAGGGAAGTAGGTCATAGTCGGCTCCAGTGAGTCAAATTTGGCAAAGCATCAGTTGTTACCTTTCTGGTTAAGAACACTGAAAAACTTCCCTTTGTCTCATACTAAGTTGGAGTTTGCAAATTTTATAATTAAATCTACAATAGTTAATCTACAAAACACATTTTATGGACTAAACTTTTTGAATGATACCTGGTGAATTTTGTATAAATCTTCCAATAACTCAATTTTTATCCATGTCTTTCAATACGTAGTTTTTGTCTCTTGCACAATCTATATGCTTCATTCTCCCCTCTGGTTAAATCTCATTGTTTCACTCAGCTGTGGTTTCTGCTTTTCACTTTATTGGTGTGACCAATTCTTTTACAGATCCTGGAAAAGAGAAAGAATTAAAATCTCCAGCTGCCACAAAAGATAAAGGTAACACAGCAGGACGAATTTGTATATAGCTGTAAGATCTATATGCATTTTTAAAAAAACAGCTTGAAATGCACTCCCGTGTCATTTTTTAAGGTATTATTTAGTTGGGAATTTATAACCATAATGCTATTTTGGTAAATTTATTATGAAACTTAATTGGCATTACCTGAATTAGAAGTGCAAAGAGAGCACTGTTACATTAGATATGAAAATTTAGAGGACGAAACTCAGAATTTAGGAAATCTTGTTAGCATTTATTACGAGCTGCAAAGTGAAATAAGTTTTAAGTGATCTTTGTTCTTTCATAAAATTTAAGAAAATTTATGGTTTCACTTTGTGAGCATGCTAAGACAGATGAAAATTAGTTTTGTGCTACACATTGAATTGGTATCTCGTGTCAGTTAGAAACCACAAATTATTCAATCAATCATTATTCTAGAGGCATTAGATGTTAACTTTTAACATTCCAGCTTGAAGATTAATAAATTATTTTTACAGAACATGCTAAAGAAAAGGGAGAAAAGAATCCTACATCTTTAAAAGAAAAAGGTAAGAATACATAATAAAATATATAGGACTTGCTAAGCCCAAACAAAATAGAATGAAGATGATAATTTTTTAAGCAATCATTATCAGTCTTTCCCATTATAAATCTTAACCAATCAAAATTTAATTAGTTAAAATATTATACAGGATGAATAGCATTAAATAGTCAGGGAGAGGGGAATATAAATAGAATATATCAAGAAAATTAAAATTCAGAATTCTCAAAATTAATTAAATCAATATAATAAACCACTCTGTAAAATAGTCAAGAGCCTTGCAAAGAAGGTCTGAACAATGCAAAGTCTTTAATAGGGGCCAGTTAAGAAATTCTGACCTGAATACTTTCACAAATGTGTGAACATAATAAGAAGAAAGTAAGGTTTATGAGCACATGAGTGGGAAATATGCTTTCTGTATTCCATAAAAGTTCTAGCTAAAACCCCAGAGCTTCATCTAGTCAACCACTTGCAACATGAGAGGTAATCTGAATCTTTCTTGTATTCCTTATATTTATTTTTTTGGCAACTTGATTAGAATAGATAGTTAATTCAATTAAATTTCCTTTCATCAATTGTTTTATTGGGTGCTTTTTGCACATCTTGTTTCTTCCCTCCTTTCTAGAAAAAACTTTATTTGGAAGAAGTTACTTATGGATAAGTCTTATTTGACATCTTCAGAATAAAGAGATCTACCATATGTATAGTCAAATGAATATTTATTTTAAGTTATAGTCTATAACTTTTATAAGTCTTTAGCTATATATAAATAGATATGGTCTGCAACATACAGACTTTAGTCTGTAACTATTTCAAGTTACAGTCATTCTATGCAATTTCAAAGAAAGGACTGAATTAAGAGGTCAATTCAAGCAGTATTGAAAGATGACAAAAAAACTTATAAAGCAAAGGAAGAATAACTTATTGTTATATTTTCAAAATCCTAGAAGCTATGTTCGTTCATTCACTTTTTTATTCAAAAATTTATATTATGGAGATCTTCAAATTCTCTGATGCATACATTGTACTTGTGTGTGTGTTCCATTCCTAATGTACACACTAATGCCTTATTTACATGACCTTGGTTATCTGGACCAGAGCTGTATATCTGAACTCCATGGAGTCCTGTGGCCCTCTCCACAGACTGCCTATAATCTGTATCTTCCTCATGGTGTTATGCTGGAAAATTAGAAGCAGCACTTGAGTGACAACTTTTCCCCCTCTTTCCCTGCATGGAATACATGTATTCAGCCTGCTGGTCTTTTGAAAAGATTACAGGGAGGCAGGGAGAAGAAAAAAAAGAGAGAAGACACAATTATTTTTCTCTTTGATAAGAGTTTCTTTAGAGAAAATGAACAGTGTTTTGCCTACCCTGTAAAAGTTTTCATAGTGTGTCCTTTGTTGAGAGTGACCACAGCACTGTTTTTTGTCTTCTGTGCTCATGTTTAACATGTCGACAACTTCAATTAGTAAGTTATTAGTAATTAGTAATCACAGGTCCTTCTAACACGGCAAAGGACCCACCTTTTTTCTTCAGAAAAGAGTAGGCAGGAATTTATTTTAAATGTAAATACAGCTGAAAATTTGCTGCTGAATCGATCTGTAAAGACATCACAGGCTCCTGAGCAGTAGCACTGATGTCCAGCCCAGCTGAGCCTGTCCCTCAGATCCTGAGAGCTCTTGCTGATGCAGTCATCACTCTTTCCCATAATAGGCATCAAACTGGCATGGTTCTGTGCCTGTGCCTAAAAATGAGGGTGCTGATTAGGGAGCTGAAGAGCTCAGTTGAAAATATATCAGCATCAAAGACTATAGGGACAACTTATAAAGCTGTGGGGAGAAATTTCTAGAAATCTTGGTGCCTTTCTTAACTGTGTATTATTGCATTATGGGTCACTCTGCTGCAAAAACATATCTTTAGTATTATTTGTCCCCCATTTCAGTCACCATATCCGCCCAAATTTTAGTTCATAAATTAATCAAAGCCATTTGCATGCCATTCCTTCCCCTCTCCATCATGAACCAAACCCCATACATGGGCCCCTGTAATGGTTATTGACCAGCTCACTGGGAAATTCACACTCTTCGCAACTTGGTGTTTCACAATTGTTTTCTTAAAGTGGATCTTTCTGGAAATTCAAATATATCAAAGGACATAGGAAACTAGGGATTTTTAAGACTGCATATACTTCCTAATTATGTATCTTGGGAGTTTGTTACTATTCATGTAAACTAAATAAAGGAACACTTCTAGGTGAAGTGTTAAATACTTTTGGTAATTAATATGTGTCTGGCACCTTATGCAATAAAAGAGGTATCATCACACCTCATTCCCTTTGAAGGATGAGGTGTTTGAATGAACAAGGAGGCTATCCAGACCAAAAACCTTATCCTAAAGCAGGTTATTTTTCATAAATTTAAGCATAGTGGTTTTATTTAAAGCAGAAACAGGAAAAATAAATTCCTGCATTTGGACTTGTTGCTGGGATACTCTAAAGATCGTAGTCCAACCCAGTTACTTTATCTATTTTATGAGGTGAATAAAATGTCTTCAGTCTTGGAGCCTAATTTGATTATGAATAATTAAAGAGAACACTGGAATAATATATTTTCCACTTCTTAGTGATACAGGACATCTCAAGACTGAATTTATAACTGGTTTTTCAGTTCTTCCCTGCAGTAAAGAAGAGTAAAGAAGCCCATTTGTACTCACAAATATGAAAACTGACTTTCTTTTGACATAAGCATATTCAAATAACTTGAAACCAATGAAACTCTAAGGTATAATTTGCCATATGGTTTTTAGGTAGGTATCTTACCCAGCTAACCAGAGTAGATGTTCATTCATCCAGAGGGTATAACAGTGGCACTAAAAGATTGTAATATTTCATATATAATTCCTCATTGAATTTTTTCAGATATTTGCATTTTGCTGAGTTATTGAATTGACAGCATTTGTCCTGCATAGATAACATAGATCCATTCTCACCCTGTGTTCCATGACTTATTTTCCAAATAAATGCTCTTTTTACTTCTTATTTGCTTTTGACATGTCTTGGGATGTCTTTGAATATTTTCTTATGTCAGCTATGTGTGGATAATAAACCTATTTATTTTTATGCACAGATTGACAGGGGAAATAAGTCAGTAGTATGTATTTCTTTCTTGTCATATACATTATAGTATACTGTCATTAAAGAAACAAATGAGCTGATTTTCACTTGCTATGCAGTACTTGTGCTTCCTTTAAAGCAAAAGTAACATGAAATAATACCTTGCCTGTGGCATTTTTTATCTTAATTTGTAGCATACTTTTTTCTTTCCCTTAAAAATGGAGTTATATTGCGAGCAGTAGCAGTTCACATTTCTGTCTATTTCCATTTATTTGTTATTGTCATTTGCATGAGAACTGTATCTTTATCCTGAGGATATCACACACTGCTGCTGCTTCATCATTCCATACCATCTTCCTAACCTGACCCAGCTTCACCCCTGGAGTGGAATGCAGGAGGAAAGCACTATGGTGAAAGCTGGCTATAAGCCAGTTTTTTGTTTTTCTCCTTCTGGGACAAGCAATAAAGTGGTCAGTTGAGAGAAGTTTGAAAAGTCCTCAGTGAGTAGCTGTTTAAACTTCTGAAAATGGAAACCTTCTCCCTGGAAGAAAAGCAGAACTGGTGATCTCAGTTTTCTTGGCTCAGCGGGTGGGGAACTTGGTGCACCATGTAACGTGTCCTGGACTGAGAGTTGCATCCAAAAGTTGCAAGAGTCACAAGTGCTGAACCTTCTTTAGGAGCTACATGTTATTGAAAATCTGAGGGAGATCTGCTACATGGAAGGCAAAAAACTAGCATGGGCATATGGCACAAAACACACAAGGCCAAAGATTTGGCTGTGGCTGCAAGAGTGGTTGCTGATCACTGAGCTCACCAGCGTGCCCTAAGTGAAGTGCTCAAGTGGGGCAGCTGTTGCCTCAAGTCTTTCAATATAGTCAACACAGAGGCTACCTCCAAGGGTTTCAGGCTTGACCCTGGAAGTTTTCTCTCAGTCCCCTGAAGAAGAGTCCACCTGCTGCTGTGAAGATCAGGCTCCTAATTTCATGTCTCCCTGTGCAGCGTGGTTTCTCCAACAGATCCAGCCACCCTGGAAGTGAATTTTTTCGGTTACAATTCACACTAAATCCAGATGGATAAGTGGGATCGCTTCCTGGTACCATGGCAGCCACAAGGATGTCCAGAGTTAAAATTATTTTGTAAAATATCTTCTTTTAGCTTTTTCTGTTTTACTGAAGATTTGGTTTACTTTCATTTGGAATAAATGGCATGGTGTTTTTAGATGTTTAGGTGCTATATCCTGTCAGATGGAATGCAGCTGGCTCTATTTAGCATTCTGCAGGCTGTGATATTCTCTCAAACCAAATTCAAGCATATCAATTTCCTTACTTTGGAAAAAACTATTTTCTCCTAATTTCCCTCATAAATACACTTAAGATGTCAAGAGACTGTTGCTTGAAAGAAATATTTAAACATTAGTTGTTTACACAACAGTGTATGCTTTTCCTGTGCTTGCTGACCCTGAATGCATATTCCCTGAAGGACTGAGGCAAAAGATAAAGCAGAAACTGTCTTCATGAAGCTTTGGATAAGAACCAAAGAATTCCTAATCCTGTCATTGCTTGCATTTTCCTCTTCTGTCTAATTTCTCTCTTCTATGTGTTCTCTACAGACAGTCACCAAAAGCAATTTCTATTCTTGCTTTTGCCACTTACACTATTGCACCTTAAAAATATGAGACAATCTCTCGAGAGAATGTAAAGAGAGGTCAGGCTTGCATCTATTCATGTTCACAATTTTAATCTTAGTTTTTAAATATTTTTTGAGTGTTCTGTTACATATAGAAGGGCACTCCTATCTTCTAAGTCTCAGAAACATAATTATCTCCCTACAGATTCCCTGAAAGGGAAAAATCCCAAGAATCCAGAGAGCTTAAGAGAAAAAGGTAAGTGAAGAAGTAAGAAATCCAGACCTGAATATCAGAACAGTTATTCAGTCTAGAAAGAGCTCTTTAGTGGGAATATAGAAGCGTGGAAAACCAAACCCATCCTGGTTCCTGTTTAGATTATTTTAGCCATTATATTCTTTTTAATAATATTTGTGCTGTACATATCCCAGTAGAATCCCTAGAAATCATCTGAGCTTCTTTTAAATGTGGATATTTGAATTGGCTTCTTAAGGAAAATACTAAAATTTGTTTTTATACCACTTTTGGATGTTTGTCTGTCAAAAATGTGTTGTCTAAATCCCATAGTGGGAACATTACTGAAGGGAACTAGGCTAAATCTGGTCCATGTGGCTACAGCTCAGGAATGTGGGTATGTGAGAACGAAGCTGGCTGAGGCTACTGACAAATCCAGGTGTTTGAGGGTGACTGATACGTCAAGATTTTTTCTTAATTTGTTTGCAACATGGGCACATACATCTCTGTCTCTAACCCTTTCAGTTGCAAGACCACTGCTAACTGTTCCCACAGGGGTCACAGGTTGCTTGATAGCATCTATTTGGAGAAAACCCTGTTTATTGCAATGCCATGTGTATTAAACATTCTTTCTGGAGAGTTCTGAAACAGATGGAAAATTTAAACGAAACGGCAGAGGCTATCAGAACTGTGCCTGGTTCCTGAGCTGGAACAGCACACCTGAAGTCCAAATTATTACAAAGTCCCATGTTTTTGGAAGCTGGAGGTATTCAAGGCAGTCCAAATTATGGCTGCTGAATAGTTATAGAACAAAATTACACGATTCTGCAAGGAGTGTATTATTCCTTCTAAAAACTGTAGGAAATGAAGCCAGGACATCCCTTGTGGCTGAAATTTCACCTCTATGCCACTGCTGTCAGTCCCTGTCTCTCACCTAAGCACCACAAGAAGATCATAGTTTTCTTTTATTTGTGCTTAGCTAACTCCTAAATTTTTGGGGCACTTTTGGGGTATTTGGTTGGTTGGTTGGTTTGTGGTTTTGTTTTGTTTTTGTCCTTGGGTTCTGCCTTGTCAGTTACTAGAAAGAGAGAACCAGAGTATCAGGAGTTGTTTTTTTTCTCATCTCTTTTAATACTTTGTCATATACTGAAGAAAAAAAAAATTAAAGATACAATTAAGTCCCTGGACTATTGATTTTGACATAAAATATATGAATGTACATTTGAAGCATGAGCACTGCTCTTCTTTTATAGCCAGTTTGCCTGTGATTTTAAAAGGCTATATATATGCAGGAAGTGAAATTCTGTTCACAGGTAATACCCATATGGCCTCTTTGATATTAAAAGAATATTGGAGTCCTGAATGAGTAGCTGGTCCTTTTGTCACTCCTGAAAAAAAAAACCTTCCACTTACCTTTATCAGCAGCCTCTGGCTTTCAAGGCCAGGCTTTCTAATATTTCAATTGTATCAATGTGGATTAATTTCTTTTTTGGGGTTCAGCAAAAGAAAAGGTCATTAATACCAACTGCTCTATAGAATTTCTTTCTTCTTTGTCAGTAATTTTTCATTGCCTGCTTGAGAGAGAGCTCCACAGTTTCCTCAAAATGTGAAGAAACTAATGACATATTGAAGGCTTATTATTTTGCATATCCAAAGAAAGATGAATGGATGACCTTGTTTTTTTGTCCTGTTCTTTATTTCCATGCTGTTAAATCCATTTAATTATCATATCTCTTTTTCTCTCTGTATATCAAATTGTTTGACCTGCTTTCTTTTCAAGTGTCATCTTATTTCCCTAACGTGACTTGTGATAAATGTTAAATGTTTCTTTCCAGAGACTGGTAAAAGAAAAGATGTGAAGTCTCCAGCAACCTTAAAGGAAAAAGGTAATGTTTTATCATTATGTGGCTGGCAAATAACAAGTCTTCTGCTGGTATCTCACTGCAGTTTTGATATATTTTGAATTACAGGCTGCTGGTGAATAGAGACTAAACCTAGATTCTTCTCATTTAATAGCTCTGATATATTGAAAGAAGCAGTGTCTGACATGATTCAGAAATAACAAAGTCATAACCCTTCTTATTGTGGTGTTCTTTAACTGCTGTCTGAGCTGCACAGCCAATATTGCAGTGGGAGTGCTAGTCTGCTCCGAGTGAATTAGTAACAGGGCTGCTACTGAATGCACATGACAGGCTGAAATGATAGGCTGCACAGGAATGAGTCCATGGTTTGACCTGCAGAAACTTTGCCAACAAATTTAGTGGGAATCATTTTTGGTTTGCTTTCAAATTTATTTTGTGTCTTTTATTGAATTAAATGGAAATTCTAATCCATAACACATCTCTTACACGTTTGGTTGATCTGGTGTTATGTACATATGTTAAAGTACCAATGAGCACAGTGTACGTTTATATTGCTAACTTTCTCTTTTCATTTTTGTGTTTAATTTCTTTTTCAGACTCTTCAAAACAAAAAGAAATTAAGGCTTCAACTAATCCTAAGGAAAAAGGTAACAATCCCAAACTGAGCTGAGCCTTAATATAAATTTCAGTTGAGAAAATAAATATATTGTGCAAGGACTCACAAATTAAATTCTAGTTTCTTTGGTTAGCTATTCCTAAATATCCTTGAATGGCATCCTTTGCTGATGGACACTCTTTCTACCTGGCTGAACAAGTGACAGGTGCATATGAAGCTATACAAGCAAGTTGTATCTGTGGTACTTTATAGACTCCAAAGTCAAAAAATCATTTATTTTCTTTTTTCTTCATTTTGTCCCATTCTTTCTATTTAAATTAGTCATTTCAGATTGCATTTTACTTCTTCACATATTATTTAATTGCACTTTTCTCTCTCTTCTTATATTGAAATATCAGCAAATAAAAATCAATTACAATTTAGAGTACATCTCAAATTTTAGGCACTGTAATTATAATTAACCAACTATGTTCAGGTTTATTTATTAATAACAAATAAATTCAAACAAAACTTTATTTTACTTTTATCCTATTTGCATATGGATTAAATTCCATTCATTCATTATTAAACAGTCACTCAGGTTAAATGTGTAAATAATTTAACTTGGATAAGAATATGTAATAACTTGTTGGGTAATAACAGTTATTTAAGTCATGGCAATGTAGTAGTCAATCTTAAAATCTTCCAGTCAGTTTTGTAAACTGTTTCAGATAATTGAATAACACTGCTTCCTATCTTTAGAGTTTCCCTAAGGAATACTAGAAAAATTGAGGCAATATTTTCTCTGACAAAGTTAAGAAAGGAAGCATTTGCAAGTTTTTAAGTGCAGCTACTTCACCTGGTATATAGGAGAATAGCAGAAATCATTTATTACATTGCACAGTTGTATCATTCTGAATCAAAGGCTTAAATGCTACCAGAAAAACAGTGCTACTGAGAGCAGCCCTGTCATGAAGGACTTGGGGGTGCTGGTGGCTGGACATGAGCCGCCAATGTGCTCTTGTCCAATTGTATCCTGGGCTGCATCAAAAGCAGGGTGGCTGGTGGGTCACAGGAGGAAATTCTTTCCCTCTATTCTGCTCCGGTGAGACCCCATCTGCAGTGCTGCATCCAGCCCTGGGGTACCACAACAGGAAGAACATGGACCTGCTGGAACAAATCCAGAGGAGGCAACCAAGATGATTAGAGGGATGGAGCACCTCTCCTATGAGGAAAGGCTGAGAGAACTGGGAATGTTCAGCCTGGAGAAGAGAAGGCTTTGGTGTGACCTAATTATGGCCTTCCAGTACCTGAAGGGAGTACTCAAGGAAGATGGAGTGAGGTTATTTACAAGGCCATGTAGTGACAGGACAAGGGTGATGGCTTCAAACTGAGAGTAGGTTTAGATTAGATTAGATGTGGGGAGAAATGTTTTACTGTGATGGTGATGAGTAGGTTGTCCAGAGATGTTGTGGATCCATCTCTGGAAGTGCTCAAGGCCAGGTTGGATGGAGCTCTGAGTAATGTGCCTACTCAAAGGTGCTGCCATGGGAAGGGGGTTGGAACCAGGATATCTTTAAGGTTCCTTCCAACCCAAACCATTTTATATTTTTATGAAAATGAACTAGGGCTTAAATAGCCTGAAACTCCTTGTAAAAGTCAAAATAGGTGAACCTGAATCACCAGTTCAAGGTCCAGGGCATTAGGTACACATTATTGTACAAATCCATTTAGTTTAGTTTAGTCAACAGGGAGCAATAGCCCTTTACAGAAATTGTTGACAATTGTTGAAAGAGGCCATCCAGAGAAGTGGTGCAGTCTTCTTTCCTGGAAGTATTTAAAAAATTATAGATATGTCATTTGAGGACAGGGTTTAGTAGTAAAAAATTGGTGGTGGTGCTAGGCTGACACTTGGACTTGATCTTAAAGGTCTTTTCCAACTTTAATTCTATGATTCTAAGTGTGAGAAGATTTTTGTATATTGATTACTGGTTTAATGGAACTTGGTTTTTTACTTCAAGCTTGAGGCAAGCAAGGTTTATGGTCGTCCTGTTAGGTCCTTGCAAAAATGTCCATAAAACATAGTGATGTTAATGAACAGTTAAACATTAATTAGACCTTTAAGTATTTGACTCTTGACCTTACCACTGAGTTTCTTCTCATAAGTATTTCTGGTTGGAATTATTTAAGTGATAATGAAAATAAAATCTTATTTACTTCAAAAGATCAAGAATTGTAAAGAAGAAATACATGTCTGTAAAAGCATTTTAATTTCAATGCTAATGAATTAGCTTCCGTGAAGTGTCAAACACCCACCCAACTACACAAATTATAAGTATTTAAAAAATACTTAATTAACTCAGTTTGATCAGACAGTGAAACAACTGGTGAATAACAGCTCCTGTCAAATTCCAAAACTGAATTATTTAAAGAAAGGACATGTTTAATTAAACACTGTAGAATTCCACTGACTGCACATGAAGTGGTTTATGCTTGGTATATTTGAAAAGGAAAATTACCACCCAGAAGTGATTAACTCTACTATCTCTCTTTTCTTTATAGTAAAATTAAGTGTTCTTCCTGTAGTAACTGACAGAACACATGCAAGGTTTTTCTTATAGTATAGCAGTAAAAAGTACAAGCTATGTTCAAAAGTGAATTTTCATTTCATGAAGATTTTTTCTACATGGCCTAACTTTTTAAACTACAGGTTAAAATACTGTAAGAAACATAAAAATCTGTGTTGTTGTGTTGTCTTACAGTCTTTTAGTTTTCTGCTTGTCAAAACACAAGAATGAAGATTTGAATATCTAATGTGAAGTATGCTGAGTTTAACTCTACTGCCATTTAAAGGCCAGATTAGGATTTTAGGTCCCATTAGAGATTAGGGATTAGGGATTAAAGGATTAGGTCTCCATTAGAGACACCTATGATTGTTCAGTTGAAGAAGTGTGGGTGAAATCTGAAGTAGAATTGATTTGTTTTATATTTACAGCAGGATATTTGGATGAACAATGCCATAATCTAGTGGAGTTTGGTACCACTGTGTTGGCACAGCCTTTACAAGCTTCCCAAGCAAAATGAACACTACCCACTTCAGTTATTCCTACTGGATTGAATACAACCTTGCATGTCATCTGTGGATGTACTTGATGCCTTGCACAGCTCACTGTGAGAGAACAGATGATATCTCACACCTCAGACAGCATTTCTGTTTGACTCTAGCTGACTCTATAAGAAAAATATTTGGATTAGGTTCTGTTAGACACACAATTAGACCAACTGCCTCCTAAATCTTGTGTATCTTAGGTCTGCCTAGCAAGCAGGACTACAGATCCTCCAAGGCCCCTGATGCAGGACTGCAGCAGGAAAGCTGAGTAGGAAAGTTGAGCTTGAGTGAGAGGATCTCGGGTTGCATACTCGTGTACAGTGACACTTTTGTGTCAACAACAGGGTACAGTAATTTGCTAGTCATCAAAGATTGTAACACAGCAAATCTTATACAATCTTCATTTGGAGGCAGTTCAGCTCAGTGGCTGCAGGTTTTTAAAAGTTGTTTCTGTCTTTTCTGCTTCACGTGGCAGCTATGCTATTTCTTAACTCTTGGGATTCAAATAAGTGCAACATTTCCAAAAGCAAATACAACTAACTCGGTGACACTGAATATGCATGACAAGACATTGACATTTTGTCAGAAGAGTGTAACCCCAATGCGTAAAGTGGCTTTAAGCATTCATGTGGGATGCTGCGCATCACTAACCCTCTCTTTCTTAACAATGATATGCCACATGTCACATACATCAGGAAGACAGTTTGAGAAAAACCTCTCTGGGGAAAAGTAGTCCAGAAATTTTGTGGCCATTGCCCTGTAACCAAGTGTGAGCAGGAGGTCACCTTTATGAGCACTTTGTTTTTTTTACCCAACTGAGATTACATGGAGTGCTTTCTCAGAGGACATCTCAGGTTAAACTAGCCAACCAAAAATGCCTTGAGAAATAGCAGTGTTTTGATTAGCACTTGCTACTTTACAGAAATCTGTCAAATCCTGTGTAAATTGCTGTTACAGAAGTGGCCTCAGTGTAACCCCTTTGTTATGATAAATACATTTCTGAAATGTGAGAATCAAATTCACGCAAGTTCACTGTAGAATTATAGCATAAAATCCTGACTAATAGAGAACTAAAATGTAAGGTAGATATATTTGGTATACAAAAATCTCAACATCATCCTGTTCAAATGGCCCATCCATTACAGAACATCATTGCTTCACACTGTTGGTAAGAAATACTTCAAGAAAATACCAGAGCATTAAAAGTCAGACTAAGATAACGACACATATATAACCAAGACTGAGTCATAAGGGCATGTATAAAATTCCCATTTTGAATCATCACTCCTCTGGAAAAATGCATCAATAGAAAGAAGTTTTGTCATAAAACAAGAGAAAAAGAACAAAAGTAACATACATAATGTGAATTAATACCATTTTAGAAAAGGAAGGAGTTAAAATTTTCATTTCCAAAAATTAAATTATATTTCATTTCCAAAAAGTAGGTTACATACAAAGATGAGGTATGTTTTATGGCAAAAGTGTGCAGTTATCCTCATGTATATCTTGATAGGAAAATACGCTGTATAAGTAGTGCCTGCATATGTATGTAGAAACATAGTCTTAGTAGTAAAAATAGGTTTTTAAATGAAACTATGTCTACATTCCAATGCTTAGTAACCTTTCCTGTGAAGAATTCTTCTTGATGTCCAACCTGAACCTCCCCTGGTGCAGTTTGAGGCTATGTCCTCTTGTCCTGTTGCTGGTTGCCTGGGAGAAGAGGCCGACCCCCACCTGGCCAGACCCTCCTTTCAGGAAGGAGCAGTAGGGAGCAATAAGGTTTTTCCTGAGCCTCCTTTTATCCAGGCTAAACATCCCCAGCTCCCTCACCTGCTCCTCATAGAACCTGTGCTCCAGACACTTCACCAGATCCATTGCCCTTCTCTGGACTCACTCCAGTACTTCAGTGTCTGCCTTGAAGTGAGGGATCAAGAAATGAGTCTAAGATTTTATTTTTGCATGATTATGCAATAAATCAAAATTCTTGATATAAAATATTATTGTTTCATGTATTATTTTAGATCAGAAACATGGTTTCTCTCTGACTGGAACAATGTGCTTGTCAAGAGCTGTCAGAATCAGGCTTATTCTGTTTGCCATTTTCTCATTGACTCATAGAATAGCTTAGATTAGGAAGGGTCATCTAGTTCTACCCTCCCTGAAATGGACAAGGAAACATCAAACAAGGCCTAGTTTCTTAAAGCCCAATTCAGCCTGACTTTGAACACTTCCAGGTATGGGTCACCTACAATTTCTCTGGGCAACTTATTCCAGAGCCTCACCATGCTCACAATAAAAAAATGCTTCCAAATATCTAATCTAAACCTACTCCCTCTCAGTTTGAAGCCCTTTCCCCTTGGGACAAACTGAGAGAGTTGGGTTTGTTCAGCCTGGAGAAGAGAAAGTTTTGGGGAGACCCAAAAGGGACAGACATGGGTTGAAATAAGAACAATTTTCTGGAAACAGCAATGCAATAAGACAATGAACAATAACAGCTATGATATTAATGGCAGTGTACAAGAAGAAAAGCAAGGAATTCATAAAAGAATTGGAAACCCTAGGCAATAAATGACCTCTCCCTCCACCACCTACCCAACCTGGAATCCATCTCTACATCCCCAGAAAATGATGTGAGGTGGTATAGGATCACCTCTAGGTCCTGGGTGTGCTCCCTTCTGGCTACTGTAAAAATGAACCCTGTCATAGCAGGATCCAGAGCATAGGGTTAATAATACATACAGTGTGAATACCGATAATTCAACTCAGTTTGCACGCTTTCTTTCTCGACAATTTCCTTTTGTATTCTCATTTAGACGATGCTGGTAATAAAAAGAAAATCACTGTAAACTTTTTGTGGGTTATCTAGTGAATAAATTTTATCTTAGTAGGTCAGCAGCTATGTCTTACAAATTAAGGCAAAAGGGATAGGCAGGTTATGAGGGAGTTCAACTGTAACATCATTCTTGCCCATTAGTGATAAAATGCATTAATATAATTGAATAAGAGGTTATTTCTCCAAATCTGTTCATTAAAACCTGGACCAGAGGAGGAAAAGGGCAGGAAAGGCTTTTCCTGCTACTGGATGAGAATCTTTCTAAATAACAGATGCTCCAGCCCATTGAAAGGCTAAATTCTCATCTCTGATGCTCACTATACTGGTTCCTTTAACCGTGGTTTCTTAATATGAGTAGGATTTCACTTGACATGGATAAGAGAAATTCTGAACTCAAAAAGACTGAAAGGTGGAGAAAAAATATCTTCTAGGAAGGTCTGAGAGAGAAATATCACTTTATATGGTTCTTAAATATTTTAAAAGAGTGTCTTCTTCTCAAGCTATGAACAGATGGACAATTTATGGTGAGATGGGCAAAGACAATATCAGCTCAGTGTATGCCAGATGCTTTGCTGTAGCTGTCTACATGAGGTGGTTTTCACTTCAGCATAATAGCATGCATATGAACAGTTATCACAGAGTACCTGACACATGGGATGATTTAGCATTTGATCTTGTTTCGCCACAGCTTACATGTTTATAGGCAAAATAAATATAATAATTTAGTCAAAACTTCAATCACTTTCAGACAAAACAGTCACCATGTCAGGGCAAACACACTTAAATTACTCCAGGGTTATTCAGAAATTTAATAATCTATCAGAAATTTGGTGAACTCATAATTAAATTCTGAAAAAAACAAATATCTGGAAAAACACTAAATTCTAGCCTGCATTGTATCTAGAAATTGAAACTGTGTCTTAGTAATAATTGTTTTCAATATAATAATAAAGTAATAAGCACAAAATTTATTTAGTGGTTTAAATAGACCTTTTAAAGTTTCAGTATAAGAATTAGTGCAGAAGCCAAGTAGCTCTGCTGCGTAAGACCTACAGTATTAAAGAAAATAAGTATCTGGTTAAGAAGCAGAGAACAATTGATTAATTTTCATCTTGCTACTTGTTTACAGAATAATTGCTTATGATTCCATGTCTGGACTCATGTTATATTCTTTAATTAACAGAATAACATAGAAATAGCAATGTAATGAAATTTTCAGATGACAAAATCAGTTAAAGAATCCCGGATCAGAAGGACCTGTGATACATTGAATTTACAAGGTGAACAGCAGCACGATGTCAAAGAAAATTTAGTCAATAAATAGAATGCAATATGTAGTGGAGGGAAAATATTAAAGAATTATTTATCTCCAAATTCACTATTTAAATTCAGGAAAGTATCCAAGTATTGCTGCAGACAAATCAGTGAAAAACTTCCTTCCATATGCAAATCCTTTAGGAATAATGCAGTAGGAAAAATACACATAATATTCTAAAGCTATTGCATAAATCAAAGCTGCATCTTGTCTAGAGTGTTGTGTACAAAACCCTTAAATGATAATGTGGCACTGGAGTGGGCTAGGAGAAACAAGAAAATTCTCATACGAAGTGAAATAGGAAATATTCAAGATTCCCTTTGAGATTAATTAGTATGATCATGATAAGACTGAAAATCACAAATCTAAGTCAAGGGCTCTTTAAAAATGACACAATGAAACTGGATATCTTTATGGAAATGTAGCTTTCATAACTAATTATTGCAAATGTAGAAATAAAGTTAAACTTTGTGTTTCAGTATGGAAATCAATTGCTTCTTATAAGAAAGTAAAGGGAGAATTTGTAGGAGTAACTTCTATGACCGTATTTAGACTAAATATATATTTCTGGCTATTGCTGGGTCATAAAGCTACATAGAAAGGACTGTAGTTGAGAAAGAGCCAGTCTTTTCAGGATTTTTGCTGCTTTCAAGACATCTTAATGGTTTTGGAAAGGTTTGTGTTTGCTCAACAGCTCAGAAAAAAGGTCATTTGAAAACACCACTATGTATGAGACTGAAGGACTACTGGTGATCAAGGTTCAAGTTTCTGATAAAAGTTCAAAACAATAGAACAGCCTTAAACTGGAATTATTTTTTTCCTCCTTGAAAATACTTGCCAAGTTATCACAGTTTTCTGACTTTTCTGCCACTAGAAATTTACCTTTATTTTCCCACCCTACATAAAGAAAATGTGAACAAGGTCCTCCATGGCTTGTAACGATTTTTTAATCTATTCCAAAACTTAAACAATGACAATGTTCATTTCTGGTATAGTTGTCCATCTAGGTTTATAATTCCAGAATATGGTATGTATATTCTTGATAAATGTGTTTTGATTTGTATACTATCTATGTTAACTGAAAAAATATAGTTGCAATTGGATAGGCCTAGAAAAGACAGACTGTAGTTTCAGGCTGCTAATAGAGTCCTCTTTGAACAGCTTTGTATGTGCAAATTCCTAATTCAAGAACTGCAAGACAAGTCCCACCAAGTACAGAGCAAAACAAGTTGACTCAAGAATTTGTTCTTTCTCCAAATAATCAGGGTGAAAAGCACATGGCCAAGAGCATCTCTTATATTGGAGCATCACATTTTCTGGTTCATCATTCTGTTTCATGTCCTTCCCTTCCTAGCTACCATACTTTATTCAGTAGGTAATCTGGCCTTTTATCACCGGGAAACCAAGTTCCCTGAGTAAACTATCCATCTTTTTGCTGCTTTTCAGATTCAGACACATTGCTCAATTCTGAAAGAGCAATGTAAAGGATGGTGTTCTTCTCTTTTTCATTTATTCTTTGTCATTTTACTTTTTGAGTAACAGGATTTGACCAGAGCAATGCTACTGGCTAGTGGTCAGAATGAGGCCTCCTCTGTCTCATGAGATTTGTGGAGTATTTACAGTACATTCCAACGGAAAGACTGTGGCCAAGGTGAAAATTCCAACAGATGTCACAACAGGATATAGTAGCATATATTACGTATAGAAACAATATATTCTATAAAAAAAACAAGGCCTGGCCCTGCCTGGGGAGCAGAAGCACAGTGAGACATCCCATAAACTGGCAGCACACAAGTCAGGAGGAGCCCAGAGGTGCACTGCCCATTCACCCATAAGCCCTTCCCAGAGTCTCCATATTTGGGGTTTCTGTTGATTTGAGGCTCACTTCAACACACCAGAAGTGGCTATGAAAGTATGCCTTTCAAAGCCATTGAGGCTCTTATAGCAGTCTCTGGGGGTAAAAACTACCAAATCTGCTGTAACAACAGTTTGTGAAAGGTGCATAGCACAGCTTTGATACACACATTAACTAAAAAAGTGAAATGATTGCAAAGAGGACCAGATCCTAGAAACCTTGTACCAATTTTTCACAATTCTAGTCTGAAACCTTTTTTTTTTGAGCACATTCTCGAGATGCCTAAAATTTATCTACTTCTCAATGGAGATTAAGTGGTAGAAAACTGAAAATCTTTGAAATCAGAATATTTTTGCCACAGACCATTGATAAATAGCATTTTAGTAATTTGAGGTTTAATCAGCTCCTTCTTGATCCATTTTATCCAAATGTACAAATAGTTTGAAGTAAAATAATTTCTCATTTTAAGAACACTGAAGAGACAGAGATCAGCACCCAAACAAAATACAAACATTTGAAACTACTAGGGAGTGTCTAGCCTCCTCTGACCTCATGATCCTTGATTTCTGTCCTTTACTGGGGCACGTTTTCCAATGAAGGGCAGAGTTCTACTTGTTTCATTTCCAATTCCAGTGTGACATCAGATCCATTCATACTGACAGCCACGTGCTGAACACCCTTTTTGGGGAAGTCTGGGCTCTGAATCTTAATTCCCCTCTCTTCTTCTGCCTGCAAATGCTAGCCTAAGGCAGAAGCTTACTAGGACCACTTCTAACAGACATTTCAAAATAAAGTGACATCTGTAACTACATTTTTAGAAGTTTCAATCCTATAAATGTAGGCTGGGGAATAGGTAGTGCATGGATTTTTGAATGGATTTAAGAATAAACTTGGCTCATCTCCATCAGAGTTGCAGCAGTCATCTGTAAATGCAGGTAACTCTCATTTTAGCCACCTCATCCCTTTTAGTAAAATTTTGTTATGATTTCACAGGACTCATTGTAGATATATGCAGGGTCTTACTGGAGTACTTGGCTGAGTTTTAGGGAGCTTTTATTCTGTATCCACAGACTGACTATTGGGCACACAGCACAGCTTCCATTGAGGAACTAATTCCAGGTTTTTAAAATTTAGTTTAAACTTTAAGGTAACTTTAAGTTTTCTTACAGTCTCTTCCCCATTTTCCTTCCCACAAAACTCAGGCTATGGGATTTGGAAGTGGGATTGCTGGATAACCAGGTCTTAAAAATCTTGATACTTGTCAGAGGCTTGGAAACAACTTCAGGCAGTTTTTTTACTTCCTACTTTATGCATATTTTTAATGTTAAAACTTCTTGTAGCAAAAAAGCACACATTTCTCTTAAATTGATGATGTCTCATAATCTTTTCCTATACTCCTCTTACCACTTTATCCATTTCAATCTATCCTTCTCCTTCATTGTTGATTTTGAAATATTCACTCTGACTCTCTCTCGCATTAGCAGTGTCTGGGAGGAAGGATGACCATGACTAAAGTTACACATGAGAATGTAGAGAGCTGGAATTTGCTCTCATCAATAGCAGAGCTAGTCTGTGAGGAAATTTCCTTCATCTGGAAAAGAAATTTATTTCTTTATGACATAATACAAGTGTGGTTTGAGATATGTACACAAAGGCTCATATAGGTGTTTGTTTGAATTATTTTTACTGATACTGCTATTATCTTCAATTTTGAGAACACAGTATTTTTGTTTCTATTTCAGCTGCAGTGAAAAAGGAGGGGGAGAAGAAAGGTAAATCAATCTATTCCCTTGACTGAAAGGTCTTTCAGGCTGTGACTGCTGTGAGAAATGTTCCTTTCGTTCAGAGATACAATTGTGATGATATACAGCATTGTGGTGACATACAGCACCTCGTGTGCTACCATCAGCCAACTTTATCTGCTCCTGCTGTGATAACACTGTTGTCATTTCCACTATTGGTAGCTCCTTTTCAAAACAGGCCAATACAGACCAGTATCAGACACTTCATCATTCTGGCTGGGAGAAAAATGAAAGGCCTATGTAACTACATTAGGATTTGTCAGAGAACAAAACTGGCAGAGCACCATGCATGCTGACCTGGCTGCTTGTTCTTTGCACAAGTTGCTTTTCTAGGCACAATTGATTTCCTCTTTTCAGATATATACGGAGCTTGCATGTAACCTTTGCTGAAGTCATTCTCTGATTTTTTAACAGATTAGTGGAAAACTCTGCCCTAAATCAGAACCTAAAATACTACTTTTATTGGAAGATAAATATAATGTATTTATCAGACCCTAAATATCTATTTATAGTGTTGTATTTTGGAATAAGATTTGCTGAGTTAAAACTTTTTCTTCCTAATTTTCTGATTTTATTCAAACAGCATAAACAATTAAATATTTGCACTGAGATGGTATCTCTTTTAATCTATTTAATTTTATTGGGTACTGGGTTTATAAACTTGTCTTTCTCACTAAACAAAGCAATGGGAACATTTTCAGAACATAGCCATATATTTCTTAGGATTATTTGAGATTTATTTTTTATTCAATGAGAAAAAAATAGTTCTTTATTATTGATGGGAGATTTGGTGGAGAGGGTGAGGGGATAAGGAATGTCTTTTGCCATTTGGAAATTCTATGATTCACATAATTGAACAATGGAGCCAACCTTTATTGTCTATACATGAAGACATTTTCAATCCTACTAATTTATTATTTTTTTCTATGATCCCTGTACAAAGCTGTTAACTGAATTGGAAAAAAAAAATTATAGCCTCAACTGTTTTATCAGCTCATGAGTGAAATCTTGGCTGTGTTGATGTTAGTGGCAGAATTCCCATTCCCTCCACTGAAGCCAAAATTTCACTTCATATCTTAAACAGAATAATAAAATTCATTTCAATTATCAAAAACAACCATTCTTTATAGGTATCAAGCAGGCTATTTTGTCCAAAGATTAATTTACAACAACTGAGGCATGAAAGGTAGCACATGAAGCAGGGAGAATCAGAAAACTGGCAGCTACACTTAAAGCCATTGCTTTTCAGATGTCAAAATGTCTGTTGTGTTCAAAAATATGAACTGCTACGTCCTTAATAGAAAGAAAAGAATGAGGTAATTGTTAAGGGTGCTACTTTTCTCATCCTTGTCACAGATTATGGGACCATTCATTTACAGAAGAACACAAAAGGAATTTGTTTTAAATACCTAGTGCACATTTTTCACCAGTTAGGATTTTCTTCCCCCTTAACCATAATCTTCCCCAATAAAACTTACTGAAAAATGCATTTTTCATGAACAATCTTTGAAGTTAGATCAATTTTTCCATTTCATTTTCTTTTCTGTATTTCTTTTTTCTTAAAAAAAATCCTTTGATTTCTTAGTTAAAAGGATTTTGCAACAAGTACATGTAGGCTACTTTCAACCACCTGGCTCAGGCTGTATCTCATCCTGCTGGGTAGCACCAACCTATTTCACAGAAACATGGAAGTATGAAGTGAAATTCAGCTTTAGTTGTTTTTATGGTATCATCCCTTTATTTATTTTTTTGGATTAAACCTTCCTCTGGTTTTCTGAGATCATAACAAACATTGTCAGCAAGGAAGGTAGTGATTCTAGTGAAAAAGAATGCTAGAAAAATGAAATCTTCAGGGACTAAGGAAAACTGGTTCAGTGATGTTCCTGCCTTTTGTACATATGCAGTAAACTGAAATACTGAAGAGAAGCAGTAAGGCCTCTTCCAAAAAATGAACATGCCATGCTTTAGGTGCCATGCTTTCTCATCTATCTTCCCTCTCTCTGCAGGCCCCACATGAAAAATATTACATGTTACTAGCTAACTTCTAATATGATAAGGTTTTATTTATTTCTGCTTATTCTGTTGTCACAAGAAATTTCTCTAGGCTGTATGTGTATTCCTCTGACTGGCATTAAAAAAGGGTAATGTTCACTGGTTTTGCTTAAGGATACAATATTTTTTGCACAGCTGCAAGAATAAGAGAAGTAGCCAGGCAGTGCTCGAAATTGACTGGCTCATTATCCAAAATATATTGTGGTAGTAGCATGGGCTGTTCAAACAGCACTTTACCATTTCTCATGTGAATCATACAGCACTCAGACACTGTACTCTACATGAAGTTTTCTCCAATTATTTTGTCTTATTCAAAGACACATCTCTCATCTAGAAAAACAAGAATAATGAGCCATACAGAGTGACAAGCCATCATAAAAGAGAAGAAGATGGAATGACGCGTTCAGTTGATGGTATATTCTGTGCATAGCATAAATCAGACTTGAAGGACCTGGCAAGAGACAGAAAAGAACAAAATTAAGATGGAGAACGACTGCATATTGTGCTGATTTCTCCAAATATGGGTGATAATAACAGGAACCTTGAGGCACAGTTAATGCATGAAATTTAGGCATTCACTATTTCTCTTTCAAAGGTTAGGTCTCTAGGACTTTGTGACCAAAGTCCTAGAAAATGGTCAGCTTTACCTTCCAGCATCATGCTATGCCTTCTTTCAACATGTGTGGGATAGAGAAGCTGTCACAGAAATGTGTAAATGTTGTCAATTCCAAAAGGGCAAGAGGCAGCAAACCTTTGCTTAAGGAAGGCACTTCCTAAATTTCCCAAGAGGAAATCTGACTGCCAGTATACAAAAAAATTTAACTCTTGCTAATAATTTAAAGCACTGTGAGCAAGGAGTCAAACAAATTAAAATAGACCCAGGTGCTAGTGATGTGATATAAATCTTATTATTTCCAGGGCATCTCCAGAAAACAGTAGACAGAAATATACCATGCTGAAATATTTTAGCATTTTTTCACATTGAATGGCCATTTTTAAATTAAAGTAATATTAATAATTTATTTTGTTTCTATAAACCAAAGGAGTATTTTTATATTTCAAAAATGTTTTGTAACTACAGAGGGTTACAAAAATCCCTTCTTTGGAATAGAGCCAGATCAAAGAAAACTTCAAGTTTTCCTAGTTCTGCATAAAGTGGAATTTCTTAATTCGTACCTCCCATAGCCTATTTATTTCTGACTATAGAGGACACTGACTGAGTTGGGGAAGTCAAGCAAGTAAGCTTAGTGAGTTCCCTCTCCAGTGTCAAGAAGCCTTGATTTGTAAAGATTTTCTACATCTGTGTTTCTAGTGGACCAAACAGGATTCAGCCATGCCATGATCCCTGTGGTTGCTCATTCTCACAAGTACGTGTAAGAACATTCTCCTTGTTGAAAGTGCATTGAGAACCTGAGCTGCCAGGGAGTTGGTTTCTCCAGGCTCCTTAGAGCTAATGAAGAAGAGACAGAGAACAAACTCTGTCTTGCTTCTGAGAGCACTTGTAATTCAAGACCTCTGTGAGTCTCATCTGCTCTGTAGATTGCCTACAGTCAGATATTATGAGGACTTGGAAGTGAGGTGCAGGCGCTGGTTGCCTGTCAATAGCAACACTCCCATTCTGATTTTCAGCATTAACACTCTGACACCTAGCTCTTAAATTCATTCACTAGTTTTAGAAAGCAAAATGAAAATCACATTCATGTGACAAGTTTCATCAAAATCAATTGACAGGAGAATACGTGGGATCACATTTAGACATTTTCTCAATAAATGTAGCATGGTGTAAAAAATGTATATAACCTGAGTGCAGCTAAAATCAAACAAAAGGACAAAATGGGAAAGACATGTATATTCAAGCTCCAAACTACATCTTTTTTTCAATTCAGTAAAGAACAATTTTCTTCTAGTACTCCTTGTATCTTATATTCCTGTATGACTTGGAAAATGCTGCTCTGCATACAGAGTGTGGAACAAACTGGCTAAGGCACAACAGCATCATTTTCTATATATATAAAAATCAAGATGCTTTACAAACTGGAAACAAACAAAGCAAGGGGATTTCAGAACTGCTTAGTTTTGTAATTGACCAGAAAAATTGGAAGTCAGCCATCTTAATCATAAAGCAAATGGTCATGGTAGCATTTCATTTCTGCTCTGCTGCAGATGCCACTGGTTCAAGATGAACCACGGCTTCATTATTCCATTTTCCAACAAGTGTCACAGGATAAGAAAGTAGATTATCTGATTCCATAACTGCAAAATGTTATTTTACAATAACACAGCCTCTTAATAGATCTTTTAGTCCTAAACAAAGGGATTAAAAAACGCCAAACCATTATAAATGCTTTTAAAACCATTTTCTTAAAATAGGGTCAAAAATTCTATATTATATACGAGAAAATAGTAAATACAGCCATATGTTAGTATGCTGTTGAAACTAGCAGTGCTCCTTTTACTAGTATTTTGACCAGCTTAAGGCAGGCAGCTCTCTTAAAGGCAACAATGACCGAAACAGCCACAAGATGGAGCCCAAAGGATCTTCCAGACTGTAGTTAATATTGTCATCCTGCATCAGATTATGAGTTAAATAAAGTGATTTCACTGAAGAACACTTTACAGGAATCTTGAACTACAGACAAGATGTTTTTCAATGTAAATCCACTCCTGACTAAAGATATTTTCAATTTAATACATGGCTACCCATGCACTGGTGAGCTTTGATTTCCCATGCTAAAATAACAAGTCCCCAGCATTTTCAAGGAATATTGATGAACAGATAATTTATATTAAATAAAGAAAATTATATGAAAAGACTACATCAGGTAAATGAAATTTGCTTGACCTCTTTTTGCCTTGTCTCAACTATGTTAAGGGTATAAATAGTTCATGTCCATTTTACAGGGTTATGTGAGACTTAATGATCTTTACAACCTCTGTTTAGTGATGGACAGAACTTTCCATGTTGCAGATATTTCAGTGACATAAGACATGACCCATTAGAAATAAGAAGGTAGAGGAATGAACGTCTCAAGCTCTTGACTTCTCACTGAATTCATAAATTTTAAAAAATTTTTTAGATACTCAGATTAATGTAATCATTAAACAACTTTACCTCATGCAAATTTAGATGTCTAAAGTTAGGCATCTACATTGAAACTGTTCACCCTAGTCTCAGTTTAGGGCTGATGGAAAGAAATAAACATCTGCAAAGAGTGTTTCATCTGTCTTGTATCTGTGTCAGAATGTAATTACTTGTCTCTCTGGAGATATTTCTATTTCTCACTCAATTATAACAGGGAACAGAGTTTAGGTTTAGTAACAAGAACAGAAAACAAACATCAATGAATATTGGTATTGTTTATTGCTCATTAACAACTTTCCCTCTCTTTTAAGAATCTGACATTGAAAGAGAAGTGAGAAAAAGAAACAAGTAATTTGTAGACCTTAATAACTGATTGAATATCCACTCACACTGTACTTAGATGGAGGATCCATTGCAAATATTTAATCTAGACATTTTAGCAGTAAGGTGAAGTCTCTATGTTTATCTACCTAACAACTCAGTGTACTCACAGTTAAAGCACATAAAACTGATGATGCTACCTTGCACCCATGTTTTTTCAAAAAATGCCAATACTTTTATTCTTATCAGGATTTAACCAAAATCTTATTGGTTACAACTTTGTCATCTATTCAAGGTAAAATTGAGATTACACTCTTTTAAGTCTTATATAGCAACAAACCTGCAAAATGATTCATATTGATGGACCTGCCATAGCATTTCAATAGCAGTTATGATTAAAATTTATGTTAATTGTTCTTACTTGTGTTCAAGTACAACAGTAATTCATTCAGCCCCTGCTACCAAAAACTGGAGTCAGTTAAACTACTGTTTTAATAATTATGAAACAGCTGTGATTTCTGAAGAAAGAGTGCTCTGTGTAATTGGTGGCCTGTGTTGTTACTGTAAGTCAGGTATAACACATATATATTGGCATCATGTCAGAAACAGTCACACCTGTCAGTCAGCATAATACGCTTGAACACCTGCATATCCACATAACACATGTTTAATTGGCTAAAAATTTCCCCATGGGACAGACTATTACTTTATTGCGCTGCACAAAGATGTGTGCAAATGAATGCTCAGAGCTATTCTATTCAGATGCAATTCCAGAATGAATAGTTCTTCTAGTGTCAATCTACCCTTCTTTTTCTTATCTCTGCAGACATCATTTGCCAAAATGTGCTTTTACAAAGTCATAATTAAAACAAAAGCAGTGATCAGCAGCATTTTATGAGGAACAAAGATGATTCAGTATGTTATGCCTCTAGAAGTTAGTCATTAGCCCTTTGCTTTAATCACCATGTTAATTTGAGTGGCACACTGGGAAAAGTCCATTTTTTCAAAAGCTAATTCATTTTTGTTGTTCTCCTCCCCTTATATCAACTAATCTCTCCTCCAAAATTCTTCTTTTCTATATTTCCATAGTCATCTTTTTCTTTTCTAAATTATTATTATTTCACATTTATTTAATAACATATATAAATGTCTTTTCAGACATTATTATACTTTTAAAAGTTCAGTCATAGATAAGAAGAACCTCAACTAAGTCCCTTTTCAAAGTATGTGCATGGAATTTGGACCCTGGTGATTAGTTTGCCAGCTTTCACCAATAACAGGCCTTATGACTGAGGATTCAATTATAATGAATATTAACATCAGTAAGAGGTGCTACTTTTGGGCTCCAATTTTTTATACAGAGTAGTGAACGTTTTTTGCATAAACTAACATCTATATTCTGAAAAATCATTCTAACATCCTATAAACTTCAGTCTGCCTGATTTCACTCAGTTGGCCTTTGTGAGTCAATAATTCGTGTTGCCATAAAGACAGCCCAAGCTCCACTGTGTTTTGCCTTAGCTATATGCAAATGTAAAACTGATATTTTTAAAAGTGAAAGCTCGTTAGCATACTCTCCCTCATTTGTATGTTCCCATCCCACAGTTTCAGGGAACAGCACATGAAAACGTCAGAAGCTGAGGATGATATTGAGAGGAAGCTCTTCAGGTCTTTCACCACACGTGCCTAAAGATGAAATGCATTAATGCAGCAGATGTACCTCATCTACATTTGACTGAAATTTTACTCTTTCCAGCTCTGTCGATGGAAGATTTGTTCTCCTGGGATTTTAGGACTTACAGTACTTTAAAGAGACTAGTTTTCAGTGCTATCATGCAAGATTGCTGTTTCAATAACTTACATTTCCCAGAGCATTTCTACTGTTTAAGCGACAAACTGGGAAACAGAAAGATTGGGATCATTACTGGTGATTCCTAAAGGCATGCATCTCAGATTGAAGTTGAAACAATTCCTCTTATTAAAAGTCATTTTAAAATGTTGGAAATGTCTGTACTTCTTTGCCACTTCTATTATATTTGCATCATGATAAAGTTTCTCCCTTCCCTCCTCTTTTCTACTTTTTGGTTTTCCCTGTTATATAAAGTACTCTTGAACTGTCAGTTAAAAATAAGCCTTAAAAAACAAGTTGTTCTAGACAACATCATCACAATCCTCCAAAACCAAGAGTCAGCTCATTTTTCAATATGCAGCCCTGAGGTATAAAACAAACCAAACAGCAAGGACACAAACATGACAACTCTAGGAAAGCAAATAGATATCTTGGGTTAGGCTGCTCTGGTAATGAAAATAAGGCAGAAAGAACTGTGAGAGCAGCCTGACAGATTTTTTTTGGTGGAAAATGGCAATAGGAAAACCAGTTTGTTGCAAGTGAATACCCTACAGACACTAATATCAGTGGTTAAATATTAATGATAAGGGAAAGCCAAGGCATTTTAGGAGGGTTTGTCTTAACCATTTATCCTATTATCATCCCTCAGCCACTACTGATAGAGTGATCCAAGGCAGTCTGTGGAGATGCATAGACTCAGAGGAGCATTCCTAGACCAAGAGCAGGAGTAAGAAGATCAAGGTCTCTATTTCCCTATAAATTTTCCAGGCAGCCTTAATCACTTAGCATTTCATACTTGACATGTTAATGTGGTATAATACTTCCTTAATGTTCAGAAACCTGGACAAATATCCTGGAGAATACTAGGTTTAAAGCAAGCCAGAAATGTAAATGGATGTTGTAGGGGATTAAGAGATCCTGTGAGGACAAGACTCATACAGCATGAGCTTTATTTTAATCCTATACCAACTTCCCCTATGTATGCCACCACCACACACCTCTTGCTTTCTTTACTTTGACTCAGCCATGGGGTAACTCTTGGTCATACTCCGTCAAGGCAATTTTTTAATGTAGAGCAGAGGTGAGGATGAGCACAAGCCATTCTCTTTTCAGGAATCCTGCTGCAGCTAATCTGGTTTTTGAGTCACTTTCTAAGACATATGCTCAGTAGACTGGCTTTGCAACACAGTCTGCCAGCTGCTCATCTAGCCAGAAGAACTTGAGTAAGACACAGGCAGATATGACAGATCAGGTCTGCCAATCTAAAAAACTTATGTGAACATTTAGCTTCTCCTTTGAATGAGAAAGAGGACAGACAATAGCTTCAGAAACGTAGGCAACTGCTCCTTTACATAGTGGTAAGTCCTAATAACCCCCTTTTTTCTGAATTTATTATCTGAGACATGTAAGAAATATATTTTATTCTGTTTGACTTCTTTATAATACTGTTGCTTCACAGTTTGAAAAACCTTGTCCTAACTAGGACTAGACCAAAACTGTGTTATTTAAATTACTCATAATGATGTTGTCTCTTATGCCCTTGAAACGTAAATTTGGAAGGACTAATGTCCACTAATTTGTCTAAAGGACAAATAGTTAGTTTGCTTGTTACACAGGGAGAATGAACTCACATTAAATAGGGAAATCAAATTTTACCTTTGTCATGATGCATAAACTGGAAGGTGCACATTTCAAATTTAGATAATTCCATTAGAAGATGGCCTGCAATGTTGTGACAGATTAACGTTATGTGTGTGTTGTGTATTCATGCAATGTCCAGTCCAAAACATGGTAAAGAGTCTCTGTGTTCTCTCTAATGGGAAATAAACCAGGCTCTTTGTCTAATGGAAAGTAAATTTCTTATTTATAATACACCTGTAACTATCTAATTGGAAAGAATTTTCCCAGCTACAGCATGTGTTATTATTCTGTTTTTCTTAACTAAAACAAGTACTTCTGGCATTGCTTTTATTTCCTGCACAACATATTATTTTCTCACAGAATATTCACACTCAGAAATGTATTTGCTGTCTGAATGGCAAAACTGTTATCCAGATGAAAAACAGAAATGTTATAATCAAAAACCACATTCTTCTTTTAGCCTTACCAATTTATGGTTCAGTAAAATGCAGGATTTCATTTCTGAGCCCATATCAGAATCTAATTTACAAAAATACTCCATGTATAGTTAATAACCTTGCGGCCTTCAGAATAGCAGGCAACTTAAAAAAAATTTAAAATGAAAAACAGCAAGATATCTATGAAGCCTGTTTTCCAAGTTTAATTTAGAATGGCAGAAAAGACATTTCAAATTTTTGCTGAGAGTAGAACCAGATAATTTCATTAATACAGTTCTTATGTAGCTTCAAATACTTCATCAAAAATCCAACTGTTTTCATGTGATTCAAACCTGACCTTGTTCCTCCTCTTGTACAGCTTAAGTGTTAAACAAATTAAGATTAAACACTTACTTAAGACTGACTTTTCTAACACTGTGAACAATAAGTACTTTTTTACCCAGTAGGTAGTCCTGTTAGCTAATGACATCAGAACAACTATTTGAAATGAGACCAAGAGCTGATTTAGCCCTACACCTTCTTGCTATCACTGGCCAAAACAAAAAATGCTTGTTTGCACTTTCAGTGCAAGATACTACATGAAGTGTGTGAGATTCCCAGAGCTGCCAAATGCAGCCTTTAATTTCTCACACTTTAGGCTAAATAACATATATCATTAAACATTTGACAAAGTCTGACCTGGACTTCTGTCTTGCTGTTTTCACTAAGTAGAATAAAAAACAAGGTACTCATGGTATAGATAATTGTCACACTGTAAACATGAATCTAATGGTATTGGGATTTCATTTTTTAACTTTCTGCTTAGCCTGTAAGTCATTTGAGTTGCATTTTTTTATGAGATAATGACACACAAGAAGGATAATATTAATATTGAACAGACTGAAATCACAGCTAGCAAAATATAAAGGTTTATTTTTAAGGCCCAAAAACCATGTCAAAATTTCACCTTGGTATTTCATTTCAGTTTTTTTATAGAAGAAAATATAGATATGTTTTAGAATAACCAACACTGTAGAGACTTTTAACTTTAGAATGTTTTCATTGTTTCATCAAAATATCTGGTAGAAATATCTCTGAGTGTTATGCCAGAAATAAGAAAGCTGGACTTTCAGGCAAAGCCCAGATAGCAGTAATCTCACTGTTCAATCTGTCTTGATGCTGACATTATACAAGTTTGTCTAAAGAATGCCTCCACAGAAACGATGGAAAAAGACAACAGAGATACTTTCACAAATTTCAGGGACCTGACTTTAGCTGAGTCCATATTGTTTTAAACATTCTCTGTGGCTGATATTTACCAAAGGGAAATTTTCCAATGGGAAATAACAGTACTGGCTTCACTGGAAAGTTAAGGAGTAATTTATTTTTTTATTTTTTTTAGGCAGATCTTAGAAAAAGATGTTATTACAAAAGTTTGCTTGCAAAATTTGTTCAGCAGTGTTAGAGATTCTTTAAATTAACACTGTTCATATGTGGCCTAGTTCTGATTATTTTGGTTGATTACTGAAAGTTATATATACAATATTCTGTATTAGTTATGTAAGTTATTATAATATCCTCTGGTATAATGTTCAGATTTGATTTAAATATTTGCTGTGAAATTCCTTTTTGCTAATTGAAATTCATATTTCCTGACCATATCTCACTATATCTTTTGACACAATTAAAAATTAATTTCCTCTACAAATTTCTGACATATTTCATGGAAACTCAATAGCAATAGAATTTTCCTCAGCCTATGATGCCTAGGGAACTACTTTTTGATTGGTTTTGGGTGTTAAATGAGCCTAAATTTACAAAAAGGTTATTCTTACACACAAAAATAACAAATGTGGCTTTGTCATAAGACGTTTTTTCCCTTGGACTTCTTATTTCTGATTCCTCAGTTTGGAGCAAGCATATACACCTACTTTTTATCTGTAGTCTTTATTACCCACAAAAATTTTCTGGGTTTTATTTTTTTTTTTTTTTCATTTTGTCCTGTGTACTATCTCCAGTTGCTCCTTAAATGCACAACAACAACTTGGATTAGAGACTGAATATAAAATGGGAGCGGATTTTATACTGCAGGGAAAACAAGTGAAACAGAAACCCACATGCACAGCAGTTTTTGTCCCAAGTGGGAGCTGGGGAGCTCAGTGAATCACATCCTGGGAGCCCAGAGCAGCAGTTTTATTGCTTGTGCTGCTGGGGCTGCAAAGGCAGCTCATCCCCTGCCCTGCCACGTCTCTCTGTGGGATTACTCTCTCTCACACACAGAAGAGATGCAGGTGGTAGAGCCTTTTTTCACTTGAAAACAACAGCTGCGTAGCAAAAGTCAAGAAGAAAAATCCAGCTGGAGGGCTAGGTCTTGACATTTCACTTCCTCCTGTAGAACGAATAATGACATTGGGTACAGCTGCCAAGCTCTCTCTTTACCTGAGGGATGTTGTCTTAACATCCATGGAAAGTATCCACTTGGTTTTCAGTTTTATCTCATCTGGGATTTTTTTCAAGAAAAATGAAGAAAATGAAATGGCACAAAGTTCAGAAGTAGCAACAATGAAATCCTTTGTTTAGAAGTAGCCTAATGAAGTTAATCATTAATATTTTCAGATATCTTTCTGCTTCTTGGAGTGTCACTGAATCCATCTGAAATTCATTGGCCTCATAGAGCAGGTGCAATTGTCAGGGTCTCTCATCCTTAGACTGCCTTAGGTGTTGTTTCCTCACTCAAGCTAAAATTATTCTTCTGTCTTTGTGTAGCAGAGACCTTATGATCTGAATTTGCCCTGTTTCTTAGTGGACGCTGAGTATTTTCCCTTGGTTTGGTATATGGTCAGCATTTAGTGAGGGTGACTCAGCCCTCAGAAGAGGTGCATTGCAGGAGTGTTTGTATCAAATTTTGGCTAAATGAGGAATTTAGGGTACCTGTGTTCCTTACCTAATTGTCCTATTTATGTATCTGGGGTGGACAGTGTATGTAAGACAATGTAACTGCTGCACACTTCAATACAGATTTCACTGAAATTGTATGTGTCTAAAACATCATTAAGAAATGAACTAAATTCTACATCACAGCTACAAAAATATTAAAATACACCTTTTTTGTTTACTTCTAGTTACCTCAGAGAACCCTCATGAACACAGTAAGTACCAAGGCGATATAGAATATTGTTATTTTAACTTTCAGAAGGAACGTATTTCCTTATCTTTACAAAGTTTTAGCAGCTTAAGGTGGGATTCATTAACACAAACTCACTCAACATTTTGACTTATGAAATCAGTTTTCAATGACTGTCTCTGTAATGCAGGACCAGGGGTGTTTCACAGGTTCCAGTTTTCATGGAAACCATTTTCCAGTTCAGCTGAGACCCACCTGCGTTTTTTGTCTCCGTGGCAGCTTCACACGGGGAAACAACCAAAGGAGCCACAGATGGGGAAGGTTCTGTGCAATTCTCTGTCCAGGCCTCTGGTTCAAGTTTTAGAGATTTATTTCTTGGTCTGCTGCAACGCTCACCTGACGCACAGCTTAGACATCAGAGCTACCAATGTGAATTAAACATATTTCTGAAATTCTCCTGAAATATTTTCTGTCTCATAATGTTGGGATTTAAATAGCACACTGTTTTTAAATAGCACAAAATTGCATACACATTTTATTATAATACAGACTAATATGCATCACTGCTAGTGCTTCACGTTATATTTAAAGGAATCCCCATACTAGCTAACATGAAGAAAATTAGCTCTAGTCCAGCCAAATCCAGGACACAGAGAAACATGGAAATATTTTTCTTTATGCAGGATACTGAAGATTTATTTGTCATTCTGTACAAGAAACCCCCACTTCTGTTGTAATAAAAGCTGCCATCATTTCTATATTAAACATCAAGGAGAAATTTTCTATACAGAAGATTAGTGATAGCAATCACAATTAATATTTGATGGAATTAACAATTTTAGAAATTCTATTATATTTCTAAAAATACACAGAAAATAATGAAGCCACATTAAAAAGTTAAAATAGACTTTTCATTAATTTTATAGGGAAAATAGTTAAATGTGGTTTCTTGAGGGATATAGTTATCAAAAAATTCTTCTCTAGTCTAGTGGGAATATGTAATACAAAGTAATCTCTTAGAATATAATGAGAATCTTTTATTTTTAAAATTTTTATTTTTAAAATTTTACAAAAATTTTACAAAAAAAGCTTTCTAATATAGGGGTTCTTATTTTCAGAGCACGAACGTGTTAAACATGAAAAAACTGTCTCTCAGACTAAGCCAGGTAGGTTTGGTAAAGTAACCTCCACTTACACCCAGCTCTATTTAATAAGGATATGTGTGGTCTGCAAAACTTGGAGACTTCCTTGAGCTAGGCACAGGTGTTTTGCTTTATGCCATTGCTTTTTTTTTCAAGTGTCTTGGAGAGGAACAAAATGAGGGTAAAATTTAACTAAAAGGATCCAACTGTCACTGTTTTTGACTGTTCTTGTGACTTTTCTCACTGGTGTAGTAAAAAGCATTAGTAAAACCCGTTTCCCAGAGTGTGAGGAAGGAGTGCTTTACTGCCCTGCATTACATCAAAGGGGTGTACTGGGAATTAACCCTTCTCAACCTTTTCAGTAAATTAGTTATTACATTGAGTGTGGTCCCACCCAAAAGGAGAAGCTGAAATCTCATTGAGTACACACTCAGCAGTCGAGTCAGCCTGCACTTCCAGGAACTCAAAAGTAAGAGGAGCTGAAGAATAGCAACACTAACCCTGGACTGACTGTGCACTCGGGTAAACTGTTAGCATTTACTGGCTGCAGTGAGCAGAAAAAAGGGTCCCCATTTCAAACTAAGACTCAAAAATCAAGTTTTTTGAGGAGGAAGGCACTCAAGGATCCATAGCTGGGTCTGACATGAATTAACAAGACTAAGAGGATAACATCACAGGAAACTCAGTTATTGATGCTCAACTTACACCACTCCTGAGTGGTTTTACAGTCCCCACTCCAGAGGCAGTGGGGACTGGAAAGCAAGTATCCACATCCCATTGACCTTTGCTGGCAGTGCTGCACTTTTGAGTTTCACATTGAATTGAAGTGCTCATGAATAAGTGATTAAATAAATCATTTAAACCTTATGTGTTCAAGGATAAGCAAGCAGGTTTTTTTCCATTTCTTTTTCTTAATTTTTAAGAAATCAACTTCTTCTACATATTTAGTATTTTTCTCATTCATTTTTCTAATGTACAATACTCTACCTTGTAAGTTAAGCATTTTCATAGACATTTTGAAGTTTACTGGAAGCCTTGAGGATCTGATTTAGTGAGGATATATTGGTTTTGAGTCAACAGGGAAGAAAATATTTCTCTCTTCTTCTTTCTAAGACACATAAACCAAGCTTTTTATTTAACTCATTGGTCACTTTTTGTGTAGTTACAGCTAGCAGGATGATTCAGGCATTAGGTGAGTTCAGCCAAGGCAGGAATGTCCTACCAAGGAAACCAAGCTTGGTGGCCCCAGTGGTGGCCAGAAAGTGGGTTGCGTGGATGGGTGGCATGGCCGCTCACCTTTGCTGCCAAATGAAATCAGTCCTGCTGCACAATTAGCCCAATCTCATCCACAAAATAAATTTCCTTGGTAAGGCATTCTCAAGCATCAGAGCACTGTGTCACAGCCAGTATATTGGGCTGACTGGGATTTTACTCTGGCATAATACAGTACACTTCAGACACAAAACCCTTGGAATTTAAGTGTTTGAAGGGAAAAAAAAAAAAAAAAAAAAAGGAAAATGTTTTCTACATTTCCTTTAGCATAAAATCTCTATTCTCAGGTGATTAATGGTTGCTTTGGAGAAGAGAGGCTGTTCTGAGTTTCATTTGATGACTGGAAGTATTAATCTGCAGGCACTGGTGGTAACAGTGCTTGTGCCTGCTGTGTGCCAATGAGTGCTCTTGGGTTAGCAGCTTGAATTATAAAAGCTTCATTCTGTACAAAACAGTGGCCTCCTTTTTAACCTTGATTCAGTGCAGCTTCAAAACATTTTTCCTATGCCTCCTGTCATCAGACTTAGAAGTATCACATGACTGAAATACTACGGAATTTCAGAAAATATATTGATCCCGTAGGGAAAAGCTTAAATTAAAGAGTGTTTTGTGTATGTCAGAGAAAGCAAGTAAAGCAAGGAAATTCATTCCTGATGTAATTCTGCTGAAACTGTCTGCAATACACAGAGAAATGTTTATGGCCTTATTTTTTCCATTTAAATTAGGTACATCAGGGGGAAAAAAAATTAATATTAATGGTTGTAGTGCAGCAAAACTGGAGCCCTGCAGAGCAAATAAATTCTCTTCAATGAAAGATTTCAGAACTTTAAACTTTTGTCTTACTCAAAATCAGGATTTTTTTTTAATATTTATAAAATTTATTTTTTTACTCTTTATAGCTTTATGTCCTCAAAATTGCTTAATTTTTTATTTGCAAGACTCCTCATGATAGGGTAAATAAAGAAAAAATATGAAAAATTAGAAATTTTGCTTCTGTTCTTGGCAAAATAATTTGTATTATCCTCATCATATGTATTTCCCTGCTTTTCTTCATACTGAATGTGGTGAGCAGAACTATTTTAGGAAGACTGATGTCTTGAAGTTTATTCCATTATAGAAACTCCTTAAGTCTGGATATTCTACTCCTTCAGTTTCCCTTCTGGCTACAACCAGTGGCTAGAAACTCAGAGAAAAATCCAAGCAGCCATCCCCTATAATTCTGCCAGGGAAGGTATCAGGGTGTTCTCCAGTGGAATCAGCAGACCAATATTTGCTGTGTGGTTAGCCTGCAGAATAGGTAGGTGAATGAATACCAAAGAATTACTATATTCATTCCCAGATGAATGTATATCCATATGCAAGCTCAATTTTCAAGAATAAATTCATTCTGAGAAGAAACACTACCCTGAATTTCAAATGAATCAGATATGCCATTCACTCACAAACTTATTTCCCTACTTATTTCCCCACAGACTTATTATCCCAGAGTTACAAAGCAAATATTGTTGTATATTCTCAACAGAATTAGGAAAGGAAAAATATCTTATTTAGTGTTCAAAGGTGTTAGGATAATATCCAAAGAAAGAGAAGCCTTTTGATTCTTACTTGTCATTAATCCAATGCGTGTCACAGGGCCTTTGTTTAAAGTCAGCATACTGGGTTTTCTTCTGTATTGGTACATAGAAAGTTTCATGTCCCACTCTAAATTAGTGAAATGCACTGTTACATGTAAAAACTCCTCTTTTACAGCAGGAAAAAAGACACTTTCAATAAGTTGCATCTTCAAGCTACTGGTTGTGCTATAAAACATTTGAAGCATCACAGACACGGAGAAGAGATTTTTGATTCACTGCTTTCAGAAGAAACTGACAGTAACAATAGCTGAGTAAGGGGGATAAAAACTCCCTAAACTTAATACAAATTAAGAGAAATTAAATTTTCACACACCAGAAAACATATGAAAAGCATAGCAATGCAGAGATATATTTAATTTCCAAATAACAGAAAATATCAGTATCCATAGAGCTCTATCTCTCCGTAAATTTGACCACATCAGTACTGATTTTCTTCCAGAAATAGACCAAACAAGCAAGAGAAAGGGACCAAGACATATCTGCCCAACCTGATCTCCACCCAGTCATTGTCATCTTCAACCTGATGCCTTCCAGAGGTCTTAGTGGAAAGGAAGGGGCCAAAGGCAGGTGGCTGTAAACTGCTTTCAGGAAAAAGAGCAAATACAGTCTGAAAGTGTCTTAGGCATATTTAAGAAGAGTTTAGTAGTGTGTGTGATTGTTAGGAGGTTAGGAGAGAGGCTTGAATTCAATTATGGAAAAAGACATAAAATGGCTATAAAATGGTTATAAAAGGATGAGGTAGGGTGAATTCAAAATCAGCCAAACTGGGTAGAGTAGAAATCTGAACATAAACATCCCAGTTTCCACCTGACTGGGACATTGAGAAGGTAAAACAAACCCCTTTGAAAAGTGATTCAAAAGTGCAGTCCCACCAATTTACTTGGAGAGGAGGAAGTTCAGGTCTGGTGGCTGATGTTAACTCAGGTCCACATCATCTGAGAATTGTGCTGAGCAAGTCCACAGGCAGTTCAAGAGCATGTGGGCTTGGGCAGCTCTTCCCATGAGATTGGCAGAAGCTGAAGACTGCTCCAAGGTCTTGTGACAGATGTCCAGCTAGGTCTAGGTAGGCTTGTGCAGTAGCAGGTGGTATGGGCTGGCATTCAGACCATCCCCTGTGTCCCTCTGTGAGCTACTATGTCCTTGGGCGTCTTTTTCATCTTCAGAGTGCAGACACATGTGGATACCCGCCCCCATGTTTGTGGTTTGGCAGGGTCTAAAAAGAACTTCTTAGCTATGTTTAATACCAAGCTGTTAGACACTCAGAAAGGTGCTGTTGGCAGAGGTGTACTGGATGCAGGAACAGGATGGTTTCCACCTGAGTGCCTGCCTGAAATTCGCTGAAGGTTATGTGGCTGTTTTCCCGCACCTGAGACAGTAATTTACTTTTACTCTGAGTATGATCTCACCATGCAGTCAGAACTCATAATGCCTGCATGCTGTTTTACAGTGCTATAATGAGATAGAGATGCTGAAGACATGCATTTATTTTGTCATTGTGAACCCTATGCATAATATCACCTATAGAAATATTTTTCCAATTATATGAACCTTGCTAACACGTTGTGATTTTAATGCTGCTTTCACCATACAGAGGAGAAAATTAAACAACAAAAGACAACTCCCACTGAGAAGTCAGGTAAAAATAAGTGATTCTCTCCTGATTTATGGAGGTGGATGGGGGGTATTAAACACTATTCAGCACTCATCTAGTGTAGTTCATTTGCATTGCAATATTTTTTTATAGTATTTTAAAATATGTAACTGATAACAAAGCAAAACCAACAGAGTGATAATTGCAGCTTCTGTTCCATAAAGAATTTTCTTTCCAATGGTGAAGACAGGTGAAGGCCTTTCAGCTCCTTAGCTACTTATTCCAGCCCCTCATTAGCCAGAACTGAAATGAAATGAGGTGTAGCTATAAATCAGACCTCTGAAAGGATCCCAAATATCAGGATAAATTACCAGATGGATTAGGACTTTGGATCAGTCTTATGGAGAAAATGTTTTTGGGACTGAACTCTAAATCTTTGGGTTTTATCTGTGATTAAGACCTTATAGTTTTTTTAATATAATGCTGACAGTAAAAATAAAAAAAAATAAAAACAAAACAAAACAAGTAATAATGAATGTTCTAGAAGCTGTGAAGAGTCAGCCAAGGAATTAGAACATTCTCATCATCACTGGCAGTCAACACCAAACTGTCGTAACTTTCGGAGTTCAAATTCTGTGCATCCTTGCACAAGCAGAGGGAGCTAAGAACAAGTGAGAACTGAATCCAATAAAATACTTGAATGATAAAAAAATGGGGGGAGAAAAAGCATATTTTCTCTTCTTTCTGTATCTAACTTTTACAATTTAACTTCTTTTGTCTTCTGCAGCCCAGGCAAAGCCAGCAAGTATGTGATTCTTACCTTAATCTGAAAAATTCCTGTAAAATTGTTGGATGTGTGTGTCTTTTTTCACATTTACATAAAGAAACATGCCCTTGGCAATTTCTACTTTTGTTTGAAATTATAATGTCTTTATCACCACATCTTCCATTCCTTTCATTTAACATACTGTCTTGTAGTTGATATTTAAAAATCCATTTGGCATAACCAGTTGCTTCAGTGCAGGAGACAATTCATTCTACTTTTCCTGTATCAAATGTCCCAAAACCAAAAATTCGTATAGGAGTTACAAGCTTTTTAAAAAACACTATTCAGAATTACCCAGGTTGGATAAATGTTCCTGCTAAGTTAAAAAAAGACAAACAGAAATTAATTTGATTGCATCCTGAATTCTTCTCAGTCAAAAAGAACTTAAGGAAGAGTCCATACCTTAACTTACCACACAGCCTAGTTATTAGTTTTCTATACCTTTCACACCTTCAGAATGCAGATTAAACTACAATAATAATAATTAAAACTGTCAATTAATTCTCCAAATAATTTAATGATCAAAACAATTCCAAATATGGGAAATGAATCGCTCCTCACTGAACCAATTTTTCATTCATGCTTCATAAAAGTGTTTCCCATTTGAAATTCTGTATGATGTCTTCATCTCAGCATTTCTCAACTTGTCTCCCCACCTGAAATCATAGTTACTAGGAGTTCAATTATTCATCTGAGTAGCAGAAAGGCTGAGGCATATTACCCTTTTTTCAGAGGCTGTTTATATTTTCAGCACTTTCCACTTTACAGCATCCTTTTGGGTCCTCATTTCTCAAGTGAAAAGTGATGCACAGTTCTTGAGCTGTGGGAAACATCACCTGGAAACAAGGCCAGCAGAGCTGTCCATTGATTCCACAACCCTAAAATGTATTTTGGCCCCAGTTTCCATTGCATGTCTGCTGCTGTGCTATGAGATCAGTGTGGGGTGGATTTTTTTCTAAGTCTTTCTAAAAAAAAAAAAAGCTTCTTCAACTTTTCTATTTCCAGCAACATAACATAAATTATAATTTTTTCAATAATAATTATGAAGTAGAAGGATGGGGGATGAGTAGGGAAGCAGGCATGTGGAGATGAGATGCATTTTCCACATCTAAATATAATTTATTCATATGTAATAGTATGTGTCCAAGACTTTGGGAATTCAGTTCAAGTAAATCTGAATCAAGAAGAAAGGATGAGTGATGGTTGTTGAGTTTACTCTGCACTCTCCTTTCCAATAATAAAAATTGAAAATAGATAACAATTACATTGAAAAAATTATAGGAGACCCTACTGAACTTATTTCTTCCTTAAGACACATGCATGACTCTTACTGGCATTAATAGTAGCTATATTTGTGAAGCTATGTGCAGTACTAATGAACTTTGTTATTTTGTGGCAGATCCCTCAGTGGATAATCTTTTAATAACCATAAGCCATTTGTGGGTTTCTTTTTCAAAATAACAGCATGGAACAAGAGAAATGAAACGTTTAATCCTGAAAAACATACATGCAATCCTTCTTATTAATAAAAAAACCAAAAAAACACAAAGAGAAACAATCACAAGTGCAAAATATAATTTAGAAACATTATGGCAATTTTATTATGCTGTTGTTTTTTGTCTAGAGCATGAAGCAGTCAGACCTGAAAAAGACATTTCCCTTACAAAACCAGGTAAGCACTCCTGCATTTTATTTTGCATATTTATTTTGAAAATGTTATTTAAAGAAGTAGTGAAATCAATTGCATATGACAAAAGCCAAAACCATGGCCCTATGATCTATTTTGATGTATAGAATGGCCCTGTCATGCCCTAACAAAAACTAAATAGCACAGTACATACTTGTAATGCTAGTTGTCATTTTAAGATATAGATATATGTGTATATCAAAGGTCAAATTTCTGCTTCTGTAATTCCATTGATGTCAAAGACATATGCCTGCAAAGAATTTTAACTGCTTTCTGAAACTGCCATCTTTAAATAGCTCAATTTTGCTAATTATTTGTGGGGATCTGCCTTTTATTTGGACTTCACAAAAGAGTTAGACCCCCAAGATGAGCAATGCTATAATTTTCATCCATCACAGGTATCATATGATATATTATTCAGGTCTTGATCTGTCACTATCCATCATCTGTGGTAAATGTGTCTGATATCATAGCTCATGCACAGTCTCACTTGCACAAGACAGAGCAAAATTGATGCTGGTATAGGAAGGAGCATTGTTCAGCTTCACTGTGGACTATCATCACAGGTTTAAAAAATGCCTGCTCCATGCTTCCTGATGAAAGGAAATAAGTGAAGAATTAAAATTTTTATCATTAACATCAGTCAACCTTAATCCTAGCAAAACAATTACAGTCTGTAAATGAGAACACCCTTACTACTATCATTCATTATTATTAGATTGTTATTAATTACTGTGAGATTAGTAAAAATATGTTTTGATACATAGAAACATATAGAACAAATGAAGTCATTCTCTGCCATAGTAGTATGCTGAACCTGATTGCTTTGACCAATTTTCTTTCCTCTTTTTGCTTCCCAGTCAAACCAAAAAACACTGCAAGTATGTGTAATGACTTATTTCTTATGGAATAGAAACCTTCTTTTCAAATGCATGTTCTCTCAATTTGCATTGTTGCAGTTTTGTCATGTTAGATAATGCTATTTTCTTGCTTATACTACAGATAATATTACTGTTACTTACAGTAATCTGCTTACTAACAGCCAAGCACAACAAAATCAAGCATGTTTATAATGCAATATTGTGAAGCTGGAAGATTCAAACTCTGCAATTTTTACTGCCTAGAAAATAATGTAAATTACACTGGTAGAAAAACTGATATTCTGCTGGTTTTAGATGAATGTAGATGTGTAATTTATATTTATGCAAATATATTTATTGAAAATAAGAAAAGAGCATGTAGCATAACTGAATAAGACAAGGTTTTCCTTACTTCTTTTACCATTCAGAAATTACTTACATCATTAAGTCACTGAGCACATTGTTGGCCTTGCTCCCATAAAAGCTTTTTTAAATAAAAAAACTTAAATTAAAGAAGAGAAAGCAATATTTCCAATTTAGATTATTTTTAAGGAGGATTCAAGGGGAATTTGCCACATTGCAAAAACTTCCACTGAAGTCATAGGATGTACTTTTTAAGGTCATTTTTGGAAGACTTCTGAACAGATGAAGAGTTCTGTGCTTATTGTGGCGAGTCATTATACATTACATACTGCAAAGCATGGTCAGACGAGAATCAGAAGAACAGTGTTTGTACTGCGTGCTTTGAATTGTGAAAATGCTGATGTATGGACTTTCACAGATGAATTAGTTGTTGCCTCTTTACCACGGGATCTGTGTTTTCTTTTTGGTGCTGTGCCTTGCACATCAAGACCAAACCATATGTTATTTTGATGGAAAGTAAGCTGACGACAAGGCAAAGCAAACTGATTCACTTCAACTTCCTAGACCAGTCATCTATGCTAGGTTTGTAAAGTTAGAGAGGATGAATACCTGCTCTTAAACACCTGTAGGAAACAGTGTTACTCTGAACCCCAGATGTAAAGCCAAAGTGTGAGCACAAGGCATCTGCAATGTGCCTACCCTGAAGGATCTCCTTCAGCCCTGAACTGCAGCGTTCCATTTTCGAGTTATTATTGAAAAATTATAAAACCTGTGAAGCTATCCATGGGTCTATTTCCATTTTTGCCAGTATTTTAAGAAAATTTTCCTCTATTTAATTATGTTATTCACTTTTTTCAGTCTTGTTTTCACTGAATCTGTTCACTGACGTGTAATGTCTTCTGCAGTGATTTATCTGAGGGACCCAGTGATGGCACTCACTTCTGTTAGAGGTTCATCACAGATTTAAGTGACATATTCCTTATGCTTTCATCACAAAAATCACTGTCTACAATGCTTTTTTATCAAGAGATATATTACTCTGCTATATTGTGAATACAAGGAGTAGACAGGATATTTTCCCTTGATCTTTGCAGAGGGATGTTTGTACCACATTCTTGAGCTTATATTCTGCTGCTTTAAATGATTATAAAGGTTAACAGTGCCTTTAGAAAAACAGAAAAAGAAATAGGAAAAAGAAGGAAAAACTGTAACAAGCAGACCTATGGTCATTTACAAAAGTTATTCTCTATACACTGCCGCTTTTTGAGCAAACCATCCTTGAATATATCTTGCTTAAGATTTTAAGCACCAGAGCTATCTATTTTAAATTTATTTTCTACACTTAAAGGAGAACACTTAGTTGGATCACTGCCTTCTTTATTTATAGAGGTCTATATAGCTTTGCTTCATGTATTTCTTAGCCAGGTGTACAGTGTACTTACCATAACATGAACATACCTATTGTGTAATTCAGTATGAGATGCAGTAATAGACACAAAATACCCACTGATTTTGGAGTTCAGGTCCAGTGGGAATGTAAAATAAATTAATATATTTATCCTCAGCTGAATTCATTCACACACTGTATCATGCTCAGTCTTACTGTAAAAGCAAATGTGGTTGAAGTAGGTAAAGAAATTGGATCATTTGGGAATGCAGGGAATAAGAAATAAACAGAAAGACAAGGCTGAGTTTAAAAACTACCCAAATTAACAACACATACAATTTCATAGTAGTAACTTGCTACCATGGTCTAACCTGGAAGGCAAGTATACACCACATAGCCACTCACTGAATTTTAAAAACAATTATTAAATCATCTTTTTCACTATTTCTGTTTTAGTGTACCGGAGGGTCTTTGGCAGCCATTGACCATACATCAAACTTGAATGCGTAATGAAACAGAATTTACTCCCTGCATACTGAATAAAGACTCACAGATTGTTTAACATTACCTTGAACAGAAAACAAAGCTGGTGGCAGATCTTACACATGAAGGAGTACCAAACTGTGGTTTGCAAGAGGAGGAATATGTAGGAATACTTTAAATAAAGACCCTAAAAATTGGCAAATTATATTCCCACTTGGGTTTATCATGAAAGCCCCATAATAGGGGTAATATATTACCCAGTGCTCTCAGAGTCAGTTGAAGTTTGTTGATGGAATGAGAAAAGGGTATAGCCCTTACATTTCATGCAACAGACAATCAGACCAACTGCCCTTCAGGTCATCAGTCTTCCAGTACCTGACTGTCTAAGGAAATCAAGTAATCCTAAATTATGGTACATGCACATAACCGGGCCCATCCAGATCCCTTGGAGAGACATTCCCTCCATTAAGAAGTGAGAGCATGAAACTCGTTCCTAGATTTAGTACTTCAGAGAAAATCTTAGTTTTTTCCTTCTAAAAATGGGAAAAGCTGTTAATTATTCCATGGGTCACAGTGCAGAAATGTATAGTTTTTCAGAAGCTATGAGCAAGATCATAAGCAAAAAGATAAATATTAAAGGACTTTAGCATGTTAGCATTTAATAGCAGCAAAACTGGCCTTTGTTGAATGCCTGTGGTGCCTAACCATTGAGCACTGACATTTACAGGTCTCCTTATGGGCCAAGACATGAGTGAAAGTTTCCTGGGATGTGTTAGGGAAAATGATGCTTAATTACTCAGCCTTCCTGTTGAAAAAGCATTGACTGAAACATTTTCACCTTGGTGTGAGCTTGTGTTCATCTGAAGCCAAAACTCAGCAGGAAGAAAGTACAGAGATAACTCAGTCAAAGGAATACCCTTAAATGCTTTGTGATCTTATTCCTTTTTTGTCCTGCTCTAAGTTCTAAGAAAAAAGGCTTTGCTTGGGTAGCAAGGTCATTATTTTTATTTCAAACTGTATTCTTACCTAAAACTGGGACTAATGAAATAGTGATGGGTAAAAAATTCTTGGGTTCAAAATGACAATGTAATTAATTTCTTTGATTTAAAATGAGTGATGATGATTTACACCAGCAAATTTCTATCCATTGGACTGACCAATTTTCATCAATTATTTTGGGTATTATATTAGCACCGGAATATACACTTCTCTTGTGCTAGGTGGTGTGGAAAGATGTAGTCAAAATCTCTCAACAGATTTAATTCTTAAAAGGCAAGTCAAACTGCTAGTGTGGGAGAAACACTTAGGGGTCAATGCCAGCTATTCAAGGTCAGGGTCAGTCTTTGGCTGGGAAGTGTAGACAATAAGAGAGGTAACAATTAAACTGAATACATTTTTTGGAAAATAGCACAAAGAGCTATAACCTTGAAGGCACACTTAAAAATAAGTCTGTTTAAATATTTGCTTGCTGGAAAGCTTTGATTAGCACAGTGTTTGCATTTGCAGGAATCATTGCATGCTGGATTATAATACTTCAAAGAGTGAGACTCTTAGCTTTCAGTGTGAAATTCTACATACACGCCCATTGTTAAGGCACATTTGTTTGTAAATTAATACCCTGCAGAAAAGTTGCAGATGAAAGAGAAGATCTGTTTAAATGGTTGCTTGCCTTGAAAAAACATGGTACTGAAATTCTTGTTCTTTTGCTTCCCTTCCCCGCCCCTTTTCTCTTCATTATTGGTTATTTTCCTGGAGAGCCAACAGCTGAAATCCCAACATCAGGTAAATATTACATTTTTTTAGTGTGCCTCATGGAAAGAACTAATGAACATAGCAGTGTTGATTAATGCATGTTGCTCATCAGCAAGGAACAGGGATAATGTAAAGCAGCATGGGTGAGTGGCAGCATTGCAGCTACCCAGGTCCCTGCCATAGGCTCTTCTTTTCATCTGATTATGTGATTTTCATTTTCATTGTTCATCTTCTGCAGCATGTTTTGGTGAGCTAGACACATGTGATCCTCACTGAAAGAGCTGGTGTGAATCAGGTGACACAGTCACCAGAGGACACTGAAGAAAGCGTTATTACTGGTTGGACAATGCAAAGTGCAAATGAACCTTTTGAAGGCAGCCAGCAATTTTTCTGCTGTAGTCAACAGGGAATACTGAAATGGTGTCAGGTGCCTGAAGTGATATACTTTGCTTAATTTCAATCTGCCTTGTTGAATGGAGTCACAGACCAAATGTATTTGCATCTCGGGAAAAAGGATGTGGGAAAGGAAACAGCACATGCTCTAAGTGAATGTAGACTAAGAAAAACACCCTTCAATAAAATAAAACAAAACACAACCTATTGCTGCAGAACTTCTAAATAGTCACATATGATAATTCTAAAAGTGCATCTAGCTCCATATCCTGTGAATTTTTGTTTGTTTAATTTCAGATGTTTGAATTCACTCTGGGAAAGAGCACAAGAAGCTAGCAATAGGCAGAGTCCTTCCCTAGTGTATTTTAGCCACAAATAAATAGGTAAATCTGGCAGTAGTTAGGGAATTACAGAATTCAAATGATAAAGTCTTTATCAGGATTTTCTAAACTACTCTGCAACCAGAATTATTCAAACAATTTCTAGCTCTACACCAAGCCCAGAACTGCTACTGCCACTAAGTGTAGCAGGCAATGCTGCAATACTACAGACACTGTAAACATCCCAGGAAAAACATTTACCCCAGTAATTCTTCCAGGGAAATTACCAGGGAGAGAATCTTTGTGCAATGTGACTATTGTAAAAGAGCCCTGCATATCTGATGCCTGTCACTTAATGTTATTTCTTTGCAAATCTTTCTAGCCACAAAAAAACCAAAGACAACTAAGGAAAAAGAAGGTAGGAATTTACTCCATGTGTTCATATATATGTAGAAAATCACAATAAAAATACTATGAGATTGCAAATTTGCATATATTGTTGTTTGAGGCAACCTTTAAAATATCTGTGTTAATTCTAAAAGAATTTTAGTTGAAAACTCTAGGTAAAATCTATTCAACAGTCAGTTTACCAAACTTTAACTGTGCTACTTTTTCTTTGTAGAAAAAACTACTGAGAAGAAACAGCTGAAAGATGAAAAAACTAAAGGTAATAAAGGGATGAAAATCTCTGCAAACAGCAATAAAAATGCAAACATTCAGGTTTGGGGGTTTTTATGGGATTAGAAAGAGGAATTTTTTAGTCTTTCTACATACATGCAATTAAGCCAAAACGATGGAATCGTACAATAAATCCCCAGTAATTGAATGTCTGGTGCCTCCTTTGCATATGGGTGTCAAGGATCCATCAGCACATCCAATCTGGCTGCAGCGGTGCCCTCCCTGTGACCCTCCCTGGCTGGCACAGCAGTGACCTGTGCAGCCCCCAGCTCCGGAGCCGAGGATTAGCAGTCCCCACTCAGTCTGCTCTTGTGCTCCCTACTGAGATAGTGCAAAGTTCATCTCCACAGCTTGTCTGAAGCCTTAGGTCACCAGCTTCATGCTGTAAAATAACTACACTGATAACGAGAAGCATTTTCTTTTCCTACACAAGACAGACTTCATGATCCCCCATATTCTGTCTGACCTCTTGTACACAGCACTGCCTTGATGGTTTTCTCACAGTAATATGCAAATGGAGAATTGGTTTATGCTATACCTCTAAAGATAATTAATAGCAATAAATCACAGTATTTTATTAATTGATTGAAGACAAATATCTTCTCTACATTGGTAAAATGCAGTGACTTGTGTATAAAATTTGTATATTGAAATCCTGAACCTCAAATGATAACAGCATCACTGGTATAAGTTCACTAAACTACTGTCTAGAAGAAGTTTGTTTATATGGTTTTGCTGGACAGAAAAAATATCTGTTTAAATTATTATTTATTATTATTTATCTATTTAAATTATTCACTAGGAGAGCCAGGCTTAAAAAAAACCTGGTTTATAGAAATCCCTGGCTGAGATATGATTCCAAGAAACAAATATTTCTTATTGAAATTTATTTCACTATTTTGACCTGAAACTGTAGATTAATTTATTATCCATGTTTTTTTAATGTGTCCCACCAGTAAAAGAAGATCCACGACATCAAAACCTGACATCAGGTACATGATTTTCCTTTATTGTAAGGGATTCAGACAAGTTCTGGTTTGTAGTTTTGTTTTGTTTGTTTTGTTTTGGGTATTTTGTTTTCTTTAAGGGAGATCACACTTACAATATTTTTGCATTTCTAATTCAAGTCTGTGGGACAAGATGTGAGACAAGCCAGGCAAATCAAATCCATAAATCTTGTTCCTGTGAAGAATGAATTGCTGATGTGGTACTGCTTTACCACCTTCCTAAATTTTTAAACGTATATTCATCTGATTACCTTATAAAACAAGAGGTCTGTAATTAATTTGTCAGCCCAGTATTTAAAACAAATATTTTCTCCTCATAGAAGAATTATTATTTCCTATAACAAAGTCACATAGGGAGAAATGTGTTCAATTTGTTTTCTCTCACATTAATAAATGTTGTCTTCCATCACAGTCTGCCCCAACTCCACTCCAGCAAAAATGGTGAATAAAGAAGGGCATCTCAGGAGAAAATCTCCCTCCATTGTGTAATCATATTACTAGTTTACAGTGAAAGAAAATGCATATTCCAGATTCTTGACTCTATATTAAATTAATAGCTATGAATTCAGAGGAACTGCATTATTTCATGACAGACAAGGATCAAAGTCTTTAATCTCACCCGAGGTCTAACTGGCTTACACAGAAAATATGACCTACATCTGAATATGGTTCCTCCTAATGCAACTTTGTAGTCTTAACCAACTGAGGAAAGTATTTAACTTCTAATAATCCAGACTATTTTGTTGTACATGCTTTTTTCACCTCTTTACTGTAAGTAGAATGATTTGGAGTCCTACATCCATGATACAAAAGGTGCAATATATGTGCAGTTAAATGTGTCTATTTATTTAGAAATATATATTTATCCATATGTAGAAACTTTAAATCATCGAATAATAAAAAGGTATTTTATATAACAAGTGCAGAAAATCTGTTTTCAAGGAAGAGAAAATACAAATTAAGTTCTAAGATATAACTTGGATTTGTTATCACATGTATTATGTGAAAGTATTTGCACACATGGCTCACTTTGTTTTATAAAGGCAACTACGTTTACATAAAAGAGCAGCTTGGCTTTTTTTAATCGTGTTTTCTTTAATCAGGAACACAGAGATACGGAGTCAGATGCAGACTTTAATTCCCCTTGATTATTATGTTATCAACTGACAGATACAGAAGGTAGAATCCATGCTGTCAAAAATTTATTGCTATTTAATTAACACAGATTTTTTATAGATCAGGAAGTGCTAATCATAATATATAACCAGTACAGTAAACTAACGATTTTGCCATGATAGAAAACAATTCTCCTAAGCATCAAAATCCCAAATTTAGAGTAAAACAAGAATGTACTAAAAATTTTCTCTCCCTGGACTTTCTCCTGACCACTACCCTCCTACAAAGTTTATGTCATTCAAAAACTGTTTCTGTGGCTTTCATTTACATTAATTATTATTATTGTTTAATTTAATTGTACGTTATCACTGGGTAATTATTCTTGACTGGATGTTTCTCAGATCATAAGCAGCTCTGTGCAAAATCAGTTCTTCAGAACTGGTTTTACAAACAAAACCTACCATGTAAGGGTATTCAAAATATTCTTTGTCCCCTGAAAAGAATAATTAGCTTTCAGACAATGGATGAAAGGTATCCAGAAGAACATCATTGTTTTTATTTATTTGCTCATATTGAGAATTTTAAAATTTAGACCAAGTCCCAGGTCATGTGTACTTGAATTGGAACTTGATAACTTTTCCCTATTCTGTATGCAGATAAAGCCAGTAGTTTTTTCCCAGTGCACTGAATACTAATTTTTTTTTCTGATAAATGGAAATAGAAAAGGATTTACATATTCTGAACTAATCTAAAACTTTGAATACTAAATCTTCATTCAGCCTTCAAAAGCTGAATAGATTCCCATGTACTTGGATTTTACTCAGAACCCTTCAACCTTTCCCTCATATTAAAAAGCAGATTATCAGAAGAATAAGCGATTTTAAAATCTGTATATAGCTGCAATTTTAGCATGCTCCACATTTGAACAGAATTTTAAGCACTACTTTATCTTTCATAAATAATGGTGTTATGTGCAGTAGACACTAAATTTCACTCTCCTGTAGATCTGCAAGCAACTAATAAATGCTTTCCTCTTCTTTTTCCTCTCCTAAATGTCAAAGTTGACACCTGTACTGAGACTGAAATCTGCCAACAGAAAAAAAACCCAAAAACCAAAACCAAACCAAAACCAAATGAAACCAAACCCCAAAAAAATAAAATTAAAAAAACAAACAAACAAACAAAAAACAAACCAGGAATTCTGGGAACTCCATATTTACTTCCATCTTATAACAAATGTATTTGGAAGCACACAGAAGTAGTTTTTTTGACTCATGGAATGAAATTTAAGCAGTGTACACATTTAGTTCTCTAGTGAGTATTATCTACCATATTTTTTATATGAACAGCTGTACTTATACACGTTCTAGCTTGTTTCAAGGCTCATATCAGAGAAAGAAAATCTAAATAGATCAAAAGTTGATTATATTTATTCTCATTACCTTCCAACTGCCCTCTTGGATGAAAACTCTGGAACCAATGCACATAGCATTTATAATGCAGTTAGTTGAAGGGGCTGACGTTTTTACTGCCCACAGATGTGCAAGTGTGGCAGAAATAGAGAGGCTGTGTTGCAAGAGCACAAAAATGAGAATTAATGAAACTGATACTATTCTTATATATATTTTTTTCTAATTAAAATGTGGATTATTCTCAAGGTCAGGCGAAGCCATACCATTCATAACTTCCTTGTAAATAGATGTGTCATAAACAGAGTTACATAATTTGTGCATCTACCCTCATACATTATTAGAAGTTTGAAACTTTCTTTGACATGGATGAAACTTTCCTTGATGTGGGAACTATTATACCCACTGTTTAGTTAAAGAACTTGTACTTCTGTGAAAACTCAAATTAACATTAAGCAGAGTTGAACATTGCTTATATGAACATACTGTGCAAGAACTTGTGTGGAAGGAAAAGCTAGATTTTTCATCTAGTTCTGCAATGATAGAGATTCTCAAATATTTTTTAGCATAAAGAGCAATCATTTCATTATATTATCAATATGTGTTCAATGCCACATTAATCACCACATGAAAACCTCAAAAACTGCAGAGAGTGAATTCATTATATGTCTTTTAAGCCTGTGGGGATTGGTTTATTATTGGGGTTGTTTTAGTGCTTTGCACTTTCTGTGTAGTAATATATTTTCCAAAGCAAAGATGATTTTTTTAAAAAAATAAAGCAGAAAGTTTTATTTTATGTGAGATTTGATATGGCAGCCACTTGGGAGATTATGAAGGAGATTTCATCAGTGCTAAGGGGATGTAAACTTGTCAGCAGGGCAATGTGTGAGGATTTTTCCCATATGTAATCATTTTGAAAGAGAGTAAGACTATTTCATTTTTTCCTTGGTTCTGGAGCATTTGAAGACTTTAAAGTAAAATATGATCTTTTTCATTGTTCTGAAGTAGCAAGTTTTGTCAATTTCATTAAGCACATTGTTAAAATTATATAATATAGAAGCATTGAATGACTTTTTAAAATATTGCACAGTAGTCAAAAGAGAATGCAAGAACTTCATCTCTGCAGTGCAGGTAGCTCTGATGAACCTGCAGATACTCTATTCTCTGCTCTCCTTGCCACCCAGCCTGTGTGTCCCAGATGTATGATGCTTCTGGTATACTCTCAGCAGTTTCTTCCAGAAATTCAGCTGCATAAAATTATACTGACTAGAATTTTCTCACCAGAACTCAGCAGTAATCACTAATATTTATGTTGTTATTTTCTGGACATAACAGTCTGCTGTTTGCTAGAATACCATTAGAAGGAACTGACATTCTGAGAAATTTCAGAATTTCTTGTAAAAGATCTGTTCTTATTTATTCACAAGACCTGTGTCTGTGCAGGTTATTCTCATTAAGATTTTCTGGGGCGTTCATCTCACTCCAGTACAAGAACTCAGCATGAGAGCAGGATGAACTGTGCACTAAAGCTGCTTGCAGGGGAGCCCATCTAGAACATCCCCTATTCAGTGCATGTACAGGAATGTCTCAACATTTCATGTTGGTCAGAATTATAAGCACCAAGCCTTTACATGAAGGCTTTCCAGCAACTTGTTAGTTATTCCATTAATCTGAAGTTGACTCTAAATCATATACTTGGAGACTAAATCTCATCAGGCTTGTCTAAATGAAGACATGGAGGAATACTTCCCATTAGAAGATAGATATTTTTAAAGAGCACAATTAACCAATGCTAAATGCTGGAGTGGTCATTTATTAAGAACTAAAGTGACCTTGATTTAATTTTGTTTAACCTACTGTGAAATTTTTACTGAGGCCACTTTAATTCTGAATGAGCATCTACACAACATTTTAAATGGACTAATTAATCTCTTTTTAATTTACCTTCAATTAATTGTGCTGATTGTTTCTATGTAAAAAAGACATCCAAGGGGGAAATTTCAGCCGTATTTTAGTAACTAGGTAAAATGAAAACTTTAGGATCTGTCCTGAAACTGATTAAATGTCATTGTAAAATTTCTGATAGATTGTTATAAGTTTTGAAACTCAAAATCTGTAAAGACACACAAAAAGGAGAACAAAATATCAGGTTTTATGTTAATAATGAGTTTATAAAAAGTCTCTCAGCATAGTGACATTACAATTTAAATTATGAGTTCTGGAGATTCTATTTAAATGCCTATAGGTTTAAGTTCTATTTTTCAAAACAAAAAACTTCACAGTGGGAATCTACTGGCACTTTGGGTTCATGCCATTTCTTCTACAGGAGATACTTCAACATCTATCCCTAGCTCTAAATTAATCTTTTTACTTTTGGCTATATTTGGTAATTTAATTACCTTAATTTGAGTTTATTTGTTGTCTAGATATGTTTACAATTGGGAATTCTGACATTGAACCTCAATCATCTTTGCCTTATGACAAGAGTTATTTGGAATCAGTTTAAAGGCCACCTACCCAGAAAGCAGTCATAAGTTTTCACAGCTGTCAACACAGTGAAAAAAGAAGGGATTATTCAGTTTAGTTTAACAACTAAATTCAGTTTAGTGTAATAACAAAATATTAACTATATATTAATAACACTTGAACATTATTAGCTATTGAGAGCTTTTGATTACTATGCAAACCTGAGCTGTGCCACAACCATGAATATGCTATACAGATTCCATTGAGAGGCTCTTATTAAAATCTGTAAGAGATAAATCCTGAAGATCAATGATCAGAATGAGTCCTTGCCAATCAAATCCCAGTTTAAAATACAAGGTCAGAGCCAAAACATTATTTTAGAAGATTCTGGTGTCCAAAGCAGTCTGTCAAAGAGGTTCCATAAAGCTTAAGGTTTATATAAGGCACATTACTGCACAAGTACAGATTTTTTTGCATCCTACATCCCTGATTTTGAAAGATGGAAAACTGCTGAAGTAGTGGTCTGTTCCTACAAAAACTTCCTTAGACTCCAGAAACATGATTAACAATCCCTGTCTGCCAGAGACATGTTTTGAGTACAACCAAGCCATCTCCATCAGGCCCTTGACAAAATGCAGCTGTAGGTACTTTGCTTTGAAAATGATAGAGACTGGTTGTTCCTTTATACCTTTGTAGTCATTGTGTAATCTCTAAGGAGTTAGAATTATATTCTTTCAAAGCCCTCTTCAATAGAAAGACAGCTTTATAGGTCCTACTTTCCAGGGGGGCACTAGGGTCTCCAAGTTACAAAATAATGTAGGTGGAGTGCAAGCTGCTTGTTCCTCTCTGTTTTGCACAATTCCAGATCCGTCTATACAAGTCATTGGTACCAGAGGCATATAGACATCTATTTGACAGGTCTGTTTCTGTTTCAAAAACCTCTTCACGTAAAATTCTTCAAAATGGTTACCAGGTAAAATAATTGCAGACTAATTTTTATGCTCCCAGGCACACATAGTAATGCATGGAGATGGCTCATGCCTCATACATGTGCACAGCACCAGGTTTGACATCCAGAGACCTCTGCAGTTTACAGCAGAGAGATATTTCCTGCTGTCATTGAAGATCTGCTTTGTGAGCATGACTTCAAATGTAGGCGCTGGTACTCAACCTAAACCTTGCTCAAGGTGCCTGAAGTGCACCCTAAGTCTTGGTCTACAAACATTATTAGACCTCCCTGACTACACTTGACAATGTGCCCCAGGAGTTTGGAGTGGTTTTCTAAATCAAAAGAGGATGAAAAAAGTTATACCAGAGAATGAGGGAAAACTCACAGAGAGAAATCACAGAAATAAAGGATATTTAAAAAAAAAAAATTAATTGGAGGATAAGCAAAAGTTAAAAATGCTAAAAGGTAATCAAAAGCTGGGTTTTTTTACAATTAACTCATTAATTGATTCCTTCTTATGTTAATCCCAAAATTTATTTGTCTAGTAAATTATTAAAGAAACACATATGTTTTCTATAAATGCAGGACAGATTGGTGTAACTAAATATACAAGGGTTACAGTCTATGGGAAAAGAAAAAATACTATGAAAAAATGTATTATTTAGTACACTGGTTTAGTCCTAGTAGAGAGAGTCTGTTTTGCCTAAATTTGAAAAATGAATTCAATTAGTAATTTTATTTATGCCTGTTGAACAATGAGTTCATTCTTTTCCCCTTAACTGGGTCAAAACATTCTTCTAAAACTAAACTAAATGGCTGCAAATATATACTTGTAAATATATATGAAATTTATTTCAAGACAAATGAAGAAAAAAAATATCTGTATAAGGCTCTGAATGAGTTTACCACAAACAAAATATAAATGTCTAGTATCTTAGTGAACATTGTTATGTTCATTTTGCCCTTTAGTTTGACTGGCATATCTTCTTAAATCACATTGCAAGAGAAGAGGAAAAAAGTACATATTATGTATTCTCATGACATGCTTTGTGGAAGTAAAGTTATATACAAAATGTAATTCTTCAGCAGCTTTCTGAGTGAGAGATTATTTATCTTTGTTTCAGATAAATGGCCATTTCTTCAAATCCTTCTTCAGCTCTAGGAAAGTAATTGCTGTCATATTTTTTTCATCAGCATAGGTTTTGTTTTTAAAAAATTATCAGCTAAAAGCAGGCATCCTGATATTGGAGTGAGTTCATGCTTCCAGACTATCATCCGTATAGTGAAATCCAGTGGAAAAATCCTAATTATGTGATACAATTTTTTTACATTGTGTTATACAATTTTTTTAATCAGTGGCAGCAGATGCTGTGAAATATTTTAAGAAAGCAGTCTATTGAGTTCCTACAGCTTCTTCCTGTCTTTCCTTATTCCCAGAATTGTGCAAATTCAGGGTGAAGAAGAAATTCTAATTTAGCTCCATTTTTCATTGTAAGTAGCACACAGGCACAGATCTGATATTTTCTAATCTTATGCACTTAGAAAAAAGCATATTTGCTCTGTGGTAAATCAGAAAGGAACTTCTCCAATGGGTTACTCATCCCTTCAGAATCTGAATTGCCTCCCTTTTATGCTTTATGTCACATGGCTAGAGCTAAATACAGAAGGTAGAGCCTCAAGTGCCTGTTTTTAAGCAGGGTGAATTTGGTTCTACCAGGGTTTGCCAGCAGCTCAAGTTTATCAGAGAGTTCAACACTGACATTTCAAAAACTCTTTACTGGTGTTTATTGTCATAAAAGAAGTCCTGCTGTTCCCAGCAGAGGAGTTCTCATTGAGGAAGACAAGTGTGTGAACATAAGGCCAGACAAAATCCAAAAATCCCCAAACCTTTATTTAATAAGTATTTCAGTTAGAATGATAACTGAAATGAAGAAATCACTTGCATCATTCAAGCACTAGCATCCCTTTCCTTAGCTGCTTATCCACCTTATCATACACTGTTTCCCTTCTCTCCCTTCTCCTCTCCTCCCCTCCTTTCTCTATCCCATGCCTTTACAGCAAAATAAATATATGGTATTTACTTCCCATTACTTTGTATCCATTCTTACTAACATAAAAGGATTCCTGATTATTTATTCCTTCTTCTTTGGTTTTATCCTTTTTTGTGTATACAAATGTGTTTGTATGTGAAATTTAAAACAGGTAAATGACAGTTAGAAGCAATGATTTTCTTGTGATACACTGAAATTACAGTAGTTGAATGTACTGGACATAGGAATAAGTTGACAATGTCATGTCAACATGCCTAAATTTCATGACCAGCACACAGTGTGTCCTACCATGACACTGTCAGAATTGAAATGCTATTGCAAGAGAATCCAATTCAATTTTGCTGCCCACCAAAACCACTGTAGTCTCCTGTAATTACTATTGCACTGAGAAAAAATTCAATAACTTCTGGTCTCTCTTATATATAATTTTTTGAATGATTCATCCATTTGCTCCTATGTTTCAGTAATAAAACAAATCATGCCAGTACTGGACTCCTTTGAAAACTCAATGCTAGCAAAATTGTAAAGCCTGTGTGCTCTGATTATTGCTATGCTTTGTTGGAAGTGTCTGCATTACCACATATGTGTTGCACTGTTACATCTTGCATGATTTTACTGTCTAACAAATAGAATTTTTTTAATGACTTTCAGGGGAATGTCACATTGAGGATGTTCACACATTTATCCATGAATTACGTGGTTTGTATGCAGTGACCTAACATGGAACATAACAATATTCCATAAATATACATTTATGGAATAATGCTTATTTATCCATTTAGCCTTCTTACTAGACAATGCAAGAACCAGTTAACAAAATACATATTTTTTTCCTTAAATGGTTGTTAGATGTAATCTACCACACTCAAGCTATAAGACAGAAATAATAAATTTCACCTTCTATTGCAGAACTGGTTTTCTTAGAAAAAAGCTCACATTCATTAGGCTTGGTTGCTTTGTTTCAAAAAGAGCACTTACTTTGACAAGTGACAGATATAACTGTTCTTAACCAGTTCTAGTCCTTCAATCTTATATATATTTTTACTGTGGTGATATTTTCATATCTAATGATATTAACTATAATGAACGTGCCCTCTTAGAGCTATTGATTTGACATATTTTCATCATATTTTATACTAAGAAAGTGTTATTAGAGACATGTACTACTGACTTTGTACTGATACTATTTTTTTTTTTTCTACATTAAAACACTGATAAAGGCTGATTTCTTTTGTGTATTCAGCAAAATTTGGGGGCAAATTGGGACTGCAGACACATGGAGCAATCTTCTGGGTGGTCTTTTTCTCACTGTTGAGAATTATTTGTGAGAAAAGGCATATTAACTCTTGTAAAATAAATGTATTTTACCTTCTCCAGACCTTGCTGGGGAAGTCCCCCAATGCCTGAAAAAGAACTGTTAAGGAGAATCTGAATTCTCATAGCTGTAATAACAATGTTATTGCTAGTGTTTAATTCTGCTACTCAAACATCTTTAGCCCTTTTTCTTTTAATAACATTATCTGACAGACCCCTTGATAAAACAGATATGAGAACTTGGATGGTCTTTGCAAAGATATGCAATTAATTCCATTGCAACATAGACATTTTGAAAGTAGCTTTGAGAGTTACTTTCCAAACATTCTTCATTTTCTTTTGTTACTCAAGACACAAAATAAGACACAAAGGAAGTGTCTTCAATTGCTCTATTTTCCCTGTCTATGCATTGTCTATACAATGCTAGAAAAATGTCATTTGAAGAGGATGTTTTTAGATATATGGAATTGACTTAAAGTAGTGGTGGTATTTGTTGTTTATTTGTAATGGACATATAAATCTTTTCTCCTTTTTCCCATCCTTCCCACTAAGCATTGTAATTTCTGATAATGAGACTACTATGACTGTACTGCATGAAGAGTACATAAAGAAACATGAAGAGACTGCACAGCGTAAGAAAGGAGTTGAAAATAATTTACTGAAAAATAAATAATTTAATTTTTGACCCAAACATGTTGTTTTGAATAGCAAGTATCTATGGTCCATGTTGTGAACTTAAGAAAACAGTATGTGGTCTCCTGCAGAGACGCTCAGCCTTCAACTTTTCTATTGAAGAAATAAGATGTAATTAAATGTCAGTTGCACAGGGCCACTAAGCACAAAGACTTACATTCATCTTTTTAGCAAGTGTGAAGGCAAAAATTTGTGATATTTATAAAAGATTCCACATGATTCCCCTTCCCCATCTGCCCTGTGCTTTGTCTGGTCACTTTGTCATACTGTAATGTCACTGAAACATTACATAACAGGGCAGAAATTGACAGGAAGAGAGGAGCAAGGGAGGAATTACTTGCTTCTATTCCTGATGTTTTAGCAAGTGAAAAAATCTTTGGCTATCAAATTGTTGGAAGGAATTTTTTTGCTGTTGTGTGGTTGTTTTAATTGCTGAAATTTGTTTGCACTTCATGTGCATTCCTGAGCAGCAGTCACAAGTAAATGAGTGTAGTTGTTAAAATTTTCTTTTATTTGTAATTGCTCACCAAATAGTAGTTTTTTATACTATGATTGTCTGAATTTTTGTGGTTTTTGAATTGCTATTTCTATTAAGACAGCCTCTAAGTGAAGAAATTGGATTCAAACTGGAAAACATTTGTCACACAGTCCTTCTAATTTTCCCTTAATAACCAAACTGTTATTGCTAAGAGTTTTCTTTTTAACAAATATTCAGTTTGGTGACTTGTATTAAAAAAAGCTATCTGAGCCTTATAGAAAGAAGACTTAGTCATTGTAATACATAAATGGGAACACCTTGATATTCTTTAGGATTATTAAATTTTATTATAGGATACTTTCCTCCTTTCTGTTAAAGAACTGAAAACACCAGGATGGTGTTCTTGCAATATTCCTCACGTTTCTTGAAACCAGCCTGGCAAAAATTACTTTAAGGAATACATTTTATTTTCTTTTTTTTGTTTTGTTTTGGTCTTGGTTTTGGTTTTGGTGTTCTTTTTCTTTTTCTTTCTCTTTCTCTTTTTCTTTATTTTTCTTTTTCTTTTTTTTTTTTTTTCTTTTTTTTTGAGGAGGAAGAGGAGCAAAAGTTCCTGTTCCTTTCACAAAGTGAAAAAGAAACAAATATCCCTTCCTCCAACCTTTTAGAAATTAAGTTGTCTTAGGTATCCCATGTCCTCATATCAGAGCACCAGTTCTAATACATTAAAAACACCACTATGACACTTTTCCAGCATTGACTGTTCTGTTTCCTCAGCAGCACTCATAAGCGGAAATTAAGTAATTATATAAATTCTCATAAAATACATCCTAAACAAAAGTATATCCCAGATATAATGCTTTTTTTTTTCCTGCTTAAGCTGAAAACAATGTCTATTTCATATATCTACTGTTAAACCACATTTTTCTCCTACTGTTCCTCCTTTTATCTTTTTGATAACATTTGCTCTGAAGATGTGAGACAATACATTCAAAGTCAGAACCCTCTCCAGTTTAAAAGACACATTCTGCATTCATATTGAATGTGGGAATTGCAAAGGCAGTGTGGGATGTATTTATATTCCTATTTGCATGCCAAAATTCAAATTGGTCTCTTGACTATGGTTTGTATCATAACACTGTTGTGGACACAGTTCCAAAGATGTCAATATTTTCTGAATGAACTTCTTATCTGCATGTTTTGCAGCTGAGGTTTGCTAGATAAAGCAGCCTAAGTAGGGTAACATGAAACAGAAATTGTAAAGCCGTAATAAAAATTGTAAGACAGAAACAATTTCATCCTGCAAATTTCATCCTTACCATATGGGCATCTGACTTTGTTTTACCTAAAAAGGTAGAATATACTAGAGACAGACAATTCAGTTTACAAAAAGTATGAAATTCACCAGCCATAAAAAAAATAAATATGAGATAATTACCAGAAAATATGGAAACTTGCAGTATGTCTATTTCAAAATCTGATTGTTTAATTAGCTAAAATATAAATGATCCATTCAATTGTGGAATGATGATGAAATTTGCCTTTATAAGTGAGTAGTTTTGCACTGGGAGAATTAATAGGACACAATCTACAAAGGTAGTATGGGAAAAAGACTTTTTTAATAGTTTGACTATTTCCAAAACCTGAAAATTACGTCTTTTTATATGTACATTTGGAAACATAACACCTTGCTTATCAAATCTTGTACTGTTAGAACTGTAGCCACTAGATCACATATACACTACAACATATCAAAATAGTTTAGTCTTTTACCAAGTGAATCTACTGAAGTTTTAAATCAGGTATAAACATTGCCTTAATATTAGGATAAATTCATTAAGCATTCTGCCTTAGTTTTTCTAATCCTCAAAAGAACATTTGAAGAAAATGGGGACTTTTCAGAACAAAATATTTTAGATTAATTCCAAGGAAAAACCAATTTAAAATTATTAATAAAAAATTTTTTGTATTTGTAGGCTGTTGAAAAAAAATCACAAATGTTCTTTCAAAGCTTGTGTGCTGAGATAAAGATAGTTTAATAGATAAAACAAAAAGCCACATGCTCAAGCAAAGCAAAGCAAGGAATTCTTTCACTCCTTTCCATGGACGGGCAGGCATTCAACCACCTGCGAGAAAACAGGGCTCTAGCATGCATAACCATTTCTTGGGAAAACAAATGTCATCAGTCCTAATGCCCTCTTCTTCTCTCTTCCTCCAGCTGTATCTGCTGAGCACGATGCCACATGATAGGGAATACCCCTGTGGTCAGTTGGGGTCAGCTATCCCGGCTGTGTATCCCCCTACTCCTTGTGTACACACTGACCCCTCCCTGGTGCAGTGGGGTGAAAGGCAGAAAGGCCCTGATTGTGTCAGTCCTGCTCAGCAGGAGCTAAACCGTTCCTGAATTATCAGCACTCTTTCCAGAAGAAATCCAAAACAGTGTTGTATATTACCTACTATAAAGAAGACAAACCTACCCCAGCCAAAACCAGCACATCCTGGAAAAAGCATGATTGTTTTTTCCTCCTTACCTTAAAGCCAGTTTTACATATCCTGCCTTTTCTAGATCCTTGTTCTTATTCCTGCCCCATTTGCAGTGTTTATCCTAGCTTGCTTCTACTCTTCAGACAGAGAAATAAACAAAACGCCTTGTTGGGTGAGGGTTTTGGGGAGTTTTTGGTTTTGTTTTTTTTTATATATATCTTTTGGGGTATTTGGTGATCTATGCCAAAAAAAAAGAAAAAAGAAAAAAAAGCCTGCAGCTGATTTCAGCACTCAAATTATCACAAATTGGAAACAAATTGTGTTAGCCTTATGGAAACAATTAGCAAGAAAATTTAACAAAAATTATTACTACTATCCCTATTTTTCCTGAGGTTCCTCTTTAAGCAGCATTTTTCTGATGTTTTCTAAAGCTAGATGATAAGTAATAGGCTACATAAACATTTGAATATCACTTCAACATATTGCAATCAACATGGATACATACCAGCCAAAAACCAGGGCTTACTTCACAAACATTGCAGATAGAAATAACACAACAAAGCATTAACATTCCAAATAAACAATTATAAAGAGATATTTAGCATTACACATTTCAAATAAACATAATTCCTAGATAATACTTTTCAAAATAATTAATTTCTATCTCCTGTTTTCCAATTTAGAATTATGGGCCACATAATTATTTTGTAGCTGCTGGCTGAGTTGCAAAAATCTTAAAGTTTGCCCTTTCCTTTTGCCTTCATGAATTTAGTGGCTTTTAACAATAGATTATGCATGAGGTTTTCAAATGAAATGATTGCAGTAGCTAGTTCTACTAGTGGTTTAAGAATAATGATCAGGTAACACCTCTGGAAAACATTGTGGTGTCAGGCATGCTATAATTGCAATACATAACATAACCATGTTTAAAATACTTGCAAGTATGTATCTGTGTAAGTTAATCTTTTACAGAATTTTGCAAATGCATGTGAAGAAAAGAGATATTCTGACAGCATGTGAAACACAGGGGGATAATAACTTTTTACCCATAAATAAAATATTTATTTGTATTTATTGTGGCTAGAAAGTGCATGGTGCCCTACTTGCCTTCTTCATGAAGAAGAGTGTAATTGACTTTTTTATTTTCATTTTTGTATCCATAAAAGAAATACACAGAAATAGTTTCCTTTTAACAGTAAAAAGTGAATTTGTAATTGGCATTTTCCTTCCTTTAAGGAATTTCTCTTTGTCAGTCTCATATCCACTGTGATTAAATTTTAGAGGATTTAGTGTTTGTGGTATTTTTTAAAAAAATCTGATTGAAAAATCTCTGACTAAGTATTTTGGTAGAACAATACTGGTTTTAATCACAGCAGTCCTTGTGGCAATATATTGTTTTTAGTTAATTTTACTCATAAAAATTACCTTAGTTCAATAATGGAATAAGACTATTTGTTGAAATTATATCTCAGAAATGTCCTGGTTCTGCACAAGTGTGTACATAGAAAGGTCAGTGGAGGAGGATTTAAGATAATCACTCGGTCCATGGCTTGTCAAGCCTCACAGGAGAACCCTGGCCTGACACATTTAGGCTGTGAACTCTAATCAGGGGATTTGCTTTATTTCTGTTTTCTAAAAAAATCTGAGATCCATCTCACAGAGAAACAGAAACACTGAGAATTTGGGGAAAAAATAACTTCCATTCTTAGACTTACTGAAAAAGGAGTAAGTCATTAGATCCAGAAGGATCTAATTTCCAATTTTATATTAACGTGTGCTTTTAGACAAAAAAGACATAACTTTTGCATGAGTCAGGCAAGAAAACCAGAGGATAATACAACCAGATTGAATATACCAACATTTCTGACACACTACTCTGTTTTCCACCTTTTAATGGGACCTGGAAGTCAGTAAACAAAGCCTGAACCAGTTTATAATGCAGGGAGCCCTGGAGTCCATCTCAGTTTAGAATTGTCATAGGGAACAGCTAATTATTTTTATTTTTTTTTTTTTTTTTAATATGAGATGAACAGCAGGGGAAAGAAAAAGTCATCAGAAAATCAATTGCATGAAAACTAACTTGTTTCAGATGCCAACATTCCTCCAGTCATTTTCCCAAACACACAACTGACTAATAGTTGTCTTTTAAAATCTTGTCAATGTTACTCTCACAGTGCAAAACTCAGCTTTTGAAGCTAATTAGATCAATTCCATCTGTGCTGAAGTATGTGCTCTTGAAAGCTTTTAAAATGTGATGGAAAGTACGACTACATACATAACACACAAAAATTAAAAGGGGGAAAACATCCATGACTTTGAAAAGTCAGAAAATAGGTACAGACATTTATGATCCCTTTATTCACCATAAATGATAATTCACCTGAAGTCTAATAAAATAGATATGAGTTAGATATGAATTCAATATGAGTCTTTCTGGAATTCTTCAATATTTCTGAAAGTCACTGTGAAATATAAAACCAGCAAATATATGTGTGAATTTTTGGGGCTTACATTCAGATATCCCAAAATGCAAGTACTCTGGGAGAAGTAGGATTGTAACACTGAGAGAAATGATGTATTTAAATGTGAAATTGACAATAATTTCTCATCTTGTGCTACAAAATCTCTCATTGAGCTTTTGTTGATATGTGAAACCTGGCTTGTGATCACACTAGAGATTTGTGACTTAATGGGAATGAAATCATACAGATGTTTTCTGAAAGAACATGGAATAGACTCATGGCCCCAGTTTGGAAACCATAAACATTAATCATCTCTTCCTTGTTTTCCTAGCTCCTGTCCGCTACTTTCAATGTGTCTTCCTAAATGGACCTAATGGATTTGGCCTGCAATTTCCTATTAATTCCCCTTCAAACAAGGAAGAAAAGACTCACTCAAAGACTTCCAAGAGAAAGACAAGGAAACCGGGGCAGTAGAGAGACTGAGTCCAATGATCACTGACATTTTGCACTTTATCTTTTCTGCTGAGGTCCACAGTAGCTACAGTGATACTTGTCATTGCAAGAATGTCATCTGCTTGCACACATGTACCTGGAAAAGGTTTCCATGGGGCAATGGCAGAACAAGCAGTAATGAACTGTGTTTAACAAAGGTAGAAATGTAACAGTGCCCAGTCTCTCATGGAAAGGCTGCAATGCTAACAAAGCATTGATGTGACTGTGTGTGTGAGCATGTGCGTGTGTTTCCATGCCTCTTTTGCTCTTGTTTTACTTTACCTACATGCTCAGCATTGAAGTGAGTCTGTTTTCCATTTAATCTTATCTAAGGAGTGAAAGGTTGAATGTAGCTCTTATATCAGCAAGATTGCAAGACTAGCTGCAATCCTAACCATTTCTTCTTAATGTTCAATCAAATTTCTGACAGGAAAATGCCTCACTAAGTCATGAAAATGTGCTCTGTGACTGGTGCTATTTTTATGTCTCATTGACCAGTGTAGCCTGAAGCTCACACTTATTTGGAGCAGCTCAATACACTATCAGTAAGTTGACTCCACAAGTCATGCTAATGATGAATTTTCTATTTAGTCTGAAACTGTAAAAGCATGGACTGTTTGCCCTGCCTGCTGGTAAAATACAAGCTCTTCTCTTCCTAAGGCCCAAAGTGAGAAGAGAAAGTGAAACCACGTGTCAAAGGTTAGGAAAATCCCTGTTTTACCAACATGAAGGTCTGAAGAAACAAATTAAATAATTATAGTGCTTCCACTTTTCTTCTGCAGCTAAATCAGATTGTTTTGCAGCAAAAACCATGTAAATGGACAATATACCAGCCAACAATTTGCTATTAGCTTAAGCCAGATGAAAAGCTAGGATGTGAGATGCCATTCACAAAACTAAAGCAACCCAAATTTCCAGTAATTATGTGAATTTAATGCTGTCTCAGATCAGTGAACAACAGCAAAAACCAAAACCCCAACAAAGAAAGAATCAGAAGAAAATGAAACATAAACACATGAAATAACCCAGGTATCCCATTTTACTAGATGAAATGAATGGACTTCCTCACAGCACACTACTGTAAATGGCTTACAGTAGAACTGAAAGTAGATGTGTTTGTCCTCAACCTTCTTTTGTGCATTTATGTAGAAATAAAGGATTTGTTACCCTAAAAAAGAGACAAGATGGCATTTGATCCATTTAAAGGTACATGGATGAAAATTGGCATCTCACTTGTCTATGCTTGGTATGTAAATAATGCATTTGTACAAGCTGCTATTTGTTTGCATTTCCTTACTATATTTTCGCATTTAATCTGGGAAATATTCAGCAGTGACTGTAGTTATGTAGTTACCTGCTGAAGCAATATGATCCTCTTTGTGAAAACCCACTAGTTGTAGAGTCTGAACATGCCAAAAATTCTATACCACTTTTTCATTTTTACTATAGACCAAGACAGCATTGGCCTCCTCCCTCTTACGCTCTCTCTGCCCATCCATCTTACTTTAATCAAATAATTGACTCGTGTGAGTTTTGGACAGCTGATTCTTTGACAGATTAGTGTAATTCAGAAAGCTTTGCTGTTACACTGCTGGGTCCTGTTGGTATTCTCTGATTACTGGTCATGGCCGTATGTGATTTGGATCCTTGGTCTTAATGTACTCTGATATTGCACAGGTCGTGTGCTGCAAAAGCTGTCATTGCAACAAGCAATTTCGGTAGTGGTGACCAGAAAGAGGCAGGAACTGCTCCTGCTCTAGAAGTAGCTATTCCCGTGTAGAATCACACAATAGATGTGAGTGTTCGAGGTGAATGTCCCCGCAGACTCCTGTCAAATCTGCTCTGGAGATAGCACTGCCAGCAGAGAATTTTTAATAGTAGAATGATGATCTTCATTTTGGTGTCTCTTTTTATATTTTCAGCAACTTTTCCCTTTCAAAGTTATGATTTTGTATATATTATGATGGATGTTATTGCCCTAGGTTTTTACTGTGAAAGCTGTCTTAAAAAGGAGATTTTAACTTTCTGCAAAATCAGTTAATTCAAAATTTTATCTAACGCAAATAATCGGGACAAAAAAAATATATACTATCAGCCTTTATTTTTTTCATCTTCTTTTGGAAACATAATTTTTTTCATTATAGTTAGCCTTAATCCTTCCTTCCTGTCTGAGATGGAAAATGACAAGAATTTGTTCTAGATCTCATTTCCATAATGTTTCAATTAGATACGTTTCAATGTTAGATATCTGAAAGCTTTGGAAATATGAACAATTTATATAATTGCATAAGTGATGTAAAGTCAATCATTTAATTTTGTTTCCTAATCTTAGTCACTGCCTGGAAAAGCAGAAAAAACAGGTCCACTCTCAGAGAGGCAAGGGGTTTTCTCTTTAGATTCACCTGAAAACTAAAAAATTTCCTGGTTTGCATGGTTTTACTCAAATTAGCCTTAAATATTGCAAAATCTTTTGCTGATTGTTATACATTTTGGAAAATAAAAAATAAAAACCCTGTTTCAGTGATTGTGATATGTTGTTCTGTGAATTCAAAAGTGCAGGACAAGGGTTTACATATGCAAGCCTTAGAAATCTTCTGATTATAAAGATGCAATTAGGCCAGAAAAATTACCCATCCAGCATTGTATTTACTCCTAATGGGCTTTTAGCAATACTTAGCCAGCTTTTTTACATTCTTTATTGATTACACTCTGACATATGGAAAGCTAAATGGTTGCTGCAGTCATTCAAGGGAGGGCTTCATCTACACCAAACCATTTATGTTCATCAAACTGCTTATTTATAATACAACTGCACAACCAGTACAGACAAAGCTGTGATCTCCAATGACAAGTTTATAGTTCAGACAATTAGGAAAATGGCCACCAAGAAACTGAAGGGCAAAAACTGGTGGGATTCCTGAAGCCCACACCCCCCAGGACCTATGGCTTGCCTATACCAGCAATGGTTAAGGCAGATGGGCTGGTGTGGGAAAAAGATTACAACCTGGAGGTGATACAACTGCAATTGCTCAGCTCTGCACTGGGGTTCAAGACTCCTTTGCCCTGCAGAGTTTGATGAGTCATCCCACACATGAGGTGTGCCACTCAGCAGTTTGCCTGCGCAGTTTTCTCTGACGTGCTAAGATCCTGATGAAGCCAACAGGAGCGGCCAGTTTCCAGCAAGACCAGTAAGATAAGTTTTACACTGCTGCCTGACCCAGAGCTGTTTACTCTTGCTGGTGCGGTCCTCAGACCTCATCCTCAGCCCTATTCAGTTTCACACTCTTACCCATGTCACAGCTGGAGTCCAATTTCACCCATTTTAAAACCTTCCAGTAAAACAGAGCTTTTCTTAATGGCTCATTTCTATTGCACCAGTGAGTGAGGGGGTGCTCAGAAATTCTGGGTAAGAAGACTTAGCCTTCTTCAGTGATTAACTGTGCTGGTGCACAGCATTGCAGGTGCCCAGGTGCTGGTGGGGGCTGCAGGGTGACCACTGTGAGGATCAGTCCTGGCCTGGACACGGCTAGTTCCAGACGGCTCCAATGCACCCACCTCAGGGCACAGCTGAGCCCTGCTGCCATGGCTGCGGTGCCTTGGGGAAAACAATTGTAAGGAAGGTTTGAAAATGCCACAGACATAGAGATGAAGAACAAAAAGAGTGAGAAGCAGAAGATGGAACACCAAGGTCAGAAGATGAGCTGCTCAGCACCAGGGCAGAGATTTCCCTGCAGCCTGAGAAACACCCATGCCAGAGCAGGCTAAAAGTCTGAGAAGGACAAAGCAGTGAAGAGGAACCACCATAGGCCAACCATTACTGACAGGGACTGGTGTAAAGAGTGACTTTAAGCTTGAGAAAGGGGAGGACAGATGCTAATTTAATGTTTGTCTTTCTCTGTTTCCCACTATGCAAATCATGAAATCCTACATTTTTGTGAGCTTATTTTCCTCAATTCTTCTTTGTTCTCAACAGTAATTAGTAAACAATCTGACATTCTTTAGCTTGACCCATGAGCTTTCTCATTCTTGTTCTTCCTATTTTCTCTCCCTGAGGGCAGGAGTGAGCAGCTGGGTGGAGGTTCAGTTGTTAACCGAGGCTGACCCACCACAGCTGGTTGTTACACAGATCCTGTATGTCCCACTAAAATATCAGCAAAATGCTACTTGTCCCACACTTGGAGTCACCACTTAGAGCACAAGACACAGCATACATAAATTGTACATTGCCACAAAACATTATCCCACCAATTCCCAACTCTGGAAACACACAGCTATTTTCTTTTTATACACAGCCATTAACTACTTAGTATAGTCTTGTTTAGATGCCAAATTCTCCATGATAAAAACTCTAAGACAACATAATAGAAGTGCAGTAAGCAGTTTTAGAGAGATGTCCTTATCTGCTAGGACACAGGCACTGAGGAGAACAGCTAAAACCCTTTTCCTTTTCCTATCCTACAACTTTTCTTCCACCACTGAGTAAGAAATGAGAGACTTACCCCCTTAGGGAGAGCACTGGCCACTTAAGCTGCTTTGAATTTAAGACAGTCAGCATCTGACTATCCTCATTTACGTACCATTGGCAGCACTTCTTTCCAGGGATTGAAGATTTTGGAAGCCAATTAAAAATTAAAAGTATTACATCAGTGAGTAGTAGTGATGAAAGTGAAGAGGTGAGGGGTAGATAATTGACAAAAAAAAGGAAATACAAAATGCTTTAAAAAAATTCTTAGGCAGGATCTGTACATAAAAGTAGTATTTCCTAAAGATTCATCTTAAAGGAGGTGATATTTCTCCATAAGGAAGAAATACAAAAGCAATTGAAAATATGAAACATGTATTATTTATACACCTAAAAAAGTCACTAGATCTCTAGCTTGCATACCGTCCATTTATCCTGAACAAAGTTATCCAGAAATTCCCAATTGGCCAAATACTTAAGGAGTCATATTATTCACCTGTGGGCAAAACAGAGTATACCTCCCAATGCTGAATTCCTTGTCAATTTGATTAAACAATGAAATAACATAACATTTTTTGGGTTTTCTCAATATTTTTTGTGATACATACTCCACACAACCATCTATTCTGACATCCTCACATCTCAAGGACTGGGTGTTAGTCAATGTAGTAAATAATTCTCATACTGAGGAAGAGTTTTCTTCAGTTTTCAGTTTTGTCTTTTATTATGGTAGAGATTAGTAAAATTTTTAGAACACTTTTTTTTTTTTGCTTGGTCCAAAAGTCTAGAAATTCACTCAGTAATGCTTCCTTTGGGAAAAGTATTCTAGAAATTGCACTTTCCAGATGCCACTTTTAATACTTAGCTCTTTTACCAACACTCAATAGATAAAATTTGTCTACAATTTTGAGCCTTTTTCTTTGGATGAGGTGGTTAGTCTCAAAAGGTAAAATATGTTCTTGCTTAAATAGTGACCCCTGTGTTCCCTTTGGCTTGATTATTTTTCTGTATTAAGGAAAACCTAAGCTGTTCCATTTTTCTTCTCCACCCATTGCAGGAAAAGACCGAGCTCAAAACCGTCTAAGGAACCTGAAGGTGCACAAGTCCATGGGACCTGTCAAGATACAACCATGGGTGCTGAAAGAACTGTCTGAGGAAGTGGCTATGCCACTACCCAACATATTTGAGAAGTCATGGCAATCTGGTGGAGTTCCCACTGACTGGGAAAGGGGAAACATAATACCCATTTTTAAAAAGGGAGATAAGGAAGAACCAGGTAATGACAGGTCAGTCAGTTTCACCTCAGCATCTGGCAAGATCATAGAGCAGCTCCTCCTGGAAACTCTGCTAAGGCAGGTGGAAAATAATGAGATGATTGGTAACAGCCAACATGGCATCACTGAAGTCAGATCGTGTCTGACAAATTTCTTGGCCTTCTCCCATACGGTTACAGCAGTGGTAGACGAGGGAAGGACAACAGGCATCATCTCCCTGGACTTGAACAAAGGCACTGTCCCACATGATATCTATGTCTCTAAAATGGAGAGACGCGGATCTGATGAGTGGGCCACTGGGTGGATAAAGAATTGGCTGGATGATCATGCTCAAAGTGTTGACGTCAGTGGTGCAATGTCCAAATGGAGAGCAGTGCCAAGTGGTGTTCCCCAGGGCTCAGTACTGGGACTGGTGCTTTTTAACATCTTTATTGGTGACATTGACAGTGGGTTTCAGTGCACCCTCAGTGAGTTCACTGATGACACCCAGGTGTGTGATGCGGTCAACACGCTGGAGGGAAGGAATAACACCCAGAGGGACCTTGTCAGGTTTGAGAGGTGGGCCCAGCTCATCCTGATGAAGTTCAGCAATGCCAAGTGCGAGGTCCTGCACCTCGTTTGGGGCAGTCCCAAAAGCAATTTTAGGCTGGGCAGGGAATGGAAAGAGCCTAGCCCTGGGGAGAAGGACTTAGGGCTGGTGGTAGATGAAAAACTCGACATGACTCAGCAATGTGTGCTAGAAGTGAAGAAAACCATCTGTATCCTGGGCTGCATCAAAAGCAGTGTGGCCAGCACATCAAAGGAGGTAATTCTCTCCCTCTACTCTGCTCTGGTGAGACCCCACCTGGACTACTGTGTTCAGGACTGGGAACCCCAGCACAAGAAAGATGTTGACATGTTGGAGCAAGTCCAGAAGGGAGTCATTAAGCTGACCACAGGGCTAGAGCGCATCTCCCATAAAGATAGGTTGAGAGAGATGGGGCAGTTCAGCCTGGAGAAGAGAAGGCTTCGAGGATACTTATTAACAGTCTTCCAGTACCTAAAGGGGGCCTGCAAGAGAGCTGAAGAAGGACTTTTCACATCAGCATGTAGTGACAGGACAGAGAATGGTTTTCAGCTGAAGGAGGTTGGGTTTAGTTTAGATATTAGAGAGAAAATTTTTACTGTGAGGGTGGTGAGGCTCTGGAACAGGTTGCCCAGAGAGGTTGTGGACTCTCCATCCCTGGAGGTGTTCAAGGCCAGGTTGGACAGGGCTTTGAGATACTTGCTCTAGTGGAAGGTGTCCCTGGCCATGGCAGGAGGGTTAGAACAAGATTATCTTTAAGGTCCTCTCCAACCTTAAACTATCATTCTATAATGCTAAAGGATACTCCGCCAACAGACAAACTGACTCCCAGATTTGATTTTACCTGAAATGTTCTATTAATTTTCTTTCAGAATACCTAAAGGCAATAAGTATGCCCATGTCTTAAGCCTTTGGGGTTTGTCTCAGTCACCAGTAAAATTGTATTAGTTAATATGGCTGGTGGCTGAAACAGCAAACCGCTGAATTTGGGTAGTAGCAGAGGTAATAAGAAGTTTCTTCCTGTTTTGTGTGCTATTTGCTTTCATAATTCTAAAGCATTTTAATTTTTATGTTAGATCTTGCTCTGAAAATTTACATGAATTTCATGTAAAGCTCCAGCTAGAAGAAAAAGCAATCTTTTTTGAAACTGAATCACCAAACTAAAAATTTCTAATTATGGTAAAGAGAAACAGAAACATTTAATTTGCCTGCTTTTTTAATTCTAAAGAGGGGTATTACAAAATAGGGGTCATCTTGGTTTTGAACCTGTCAAAGAAATGGGAAAATAAAGCTGCTAACATTAATACTGCAGGCATACTTTCCAGCTGAATGGCAAAGATATATATGCATATTTATCGTACAACCCAATTCCTGTGGGGTTTCTTTTCCTTCATAAAAGAAACAATGCAAAGGAGATGTCTTGAGTACCACGTTGTTAAATTAGGGCTTAGAAGTAGCGTTTCAGTGAAGAAAAGGCAACATGAAGACAACGCGATGAGAACCTTCCATGCACCTCTCTAAAGTGTATCTTCCTGCCAAAGTCACACATCCAGCCTTTCCCAAAACAGCTGAGTCTCCTTGGCTTTATTGTGAGTGTGTACAAGACTGCCTTGAGAAAATCTGAATAAATCACTGCTGCTTGATGGCTTTTTTTGAGTGTGAAAGTCAATAGTGTTCTGCTGTCTCACACATATAAGTGATTACATATTACTAGCGTACTTACATTTCAACTGGAATGACAACATGTTCTCTGATAAATCAAATTAGTAAACTAGAAAAGGAGCTGGAGTGGTGAGTCAACATTAAAAGTTCTTTTAAATTCGCAAAAAATGTAAAAAAAAAAAAAAGTCAGCGAAACTAAAATATCCATTTTTCTAAGATTTTGAGACCCTTACTGTTTAAATCATACAGATCATCCTCCTTTTTAGTTTATTGTCAAGAGTTTTTTTTACCATTTATGCCTTGCCAACTGATTTGTCATCTTTGGGCAGATGTAATAGAAGTTAATAAAATCCTATAGATTATAGGGACATTTGGATCCAGCTCCAAATTCATTATTTCCTAACTGATTGATCATTTAGTTAATTCTTTTGGAATCTTCCCCAAAGAGTAGAAGAGAAAATTGAAGTACCAAAGCATTTTGTCATGTATTTATTTTCAAAACAAAAGCAGAAAAGGCATTTAGAAAATTAGTACCAGTAACAGTGAGGTTATTAAATGCTAAATGTCATGAAAATTAAACATCTGGGTGGTTCAGCTTCCAGAAAATAAAGCCAGCAGCATTACTCTAATTTGCCTGAAAGTCAATGATTTAAAGGAAAAAATATTTTAGCATTTTTAGCTGATAGGAATGCTGTTGATATCCTACAGTTTCAATGAATTACAATTAGTGAAAATGACAAGTCAATGTAATCAAGAACAAGAATACTTCAGAATTAATCCAGATATGGAGACCAATTCACATATTCATGGGGATATTTTACAGACTTATCTGTTTGTGGGCAGCTGTGTCATGGATGGGACTGATTGGCACACTACGATGAAGAGGATTTCTGCAATTTTGTTGACAAATTCCCTTAAAAAATTGCAGAAATGGAGCAGTTAACAAGTTTGGGTATTATCCCATTTGACAGCTATCACCCTTCATATTGAGACCTCTGCTATGAAGGGGTCTGTTATCACATGCAATCATTGTCATTCTTTTTCTTCCAAAAATATATCATTCTCTGCCTTTTTTAGATATATGCATATGTTAGAGTGTTAAAATCATTCTCTAACACTTTTTCTCTAATACTGATACTCTGTATAAATAATATCATCAGCTAAGACGCAAAGAACTCAGTTGTAGGATGGAGCTGAGGACTTTAGGCTTGCAATGGAACTACCAGCGTAAGAAAATACCAGTATCCATTTTTAGATCAGACCCTTCTTTTAGTTTGGTCATATAAATGTCTTAACCAAAACTTTCAAGTGACAGAAAATTATTCAAATTAAGTTGTTTGATAGTTTGAATAAGATCAAAGGAAGACCTTTTCCAATAATTTCACACAATTTAAAGGTTGTTTTTAAAAAATTGCAAATAATTAAATACAGAAGTACACAACAGAGGTGCTATCTTCCCAGACGCCAGCAATGAATGCTTTTCATGCTGTGTCTGACTTCTTACCTGTTGATGGCTCAAACAGGTATCACTTGAAAAATACATTTAGTGGAGCTACACCCTAGCTAGCTATCAGCACTTTGACAGTCATTGCAAAAAAAAGCATAGAGACTGATGAGAAGAAATGTATGTGTGTGTGGATGCAGCAAGGCCTATGGGGGTGCACTTGCAGAGACCTAAGCACACTCCCTCAGCACACATTTATAAATTCTTGGATTTTAAAGCTGAAATAGGCCCTTATATTTTAACCTGTGGCCTTTTATATGGAGTACAACTCAAGCTGGAATATAGTGCAACTCTTTAAAATCTGTTTCTGCCAAAATAAAAGCTTTGTAGATTAAGCACTCTCTTTTTCCCATGCTGCCTGCAATTATAAGAGGTTTCAGTCTCCAGTGATGGAGACCTGTCTCTTCTTTCCACAAAAACAACTACAGCCACTTTAGTAATGGTTTATGTTACTGTTCTCCCATTAATATTGATGAATCTATGTCAATTTACTGTTATATGTGACTCTTGAAATTTCATTTTGCCAACTGCAAAGGCTCACATGAGGCAGAGATCTGAATAAATCACTTCAATGTAGTGCACTGATGAATCTATGCTAATCATTATTGTATCTGATTTTGAAAATCAGATTTTTCCTACTGTGAAAACCTTCAAGAGACACAGATTCAAATAAACCCCATCACTGTTATTCTCCAGGAGATGAAAAAGTAGGAAAGCTGTAAATATTTTTAATTTCAGAATACTGAGATGTTTAGCTAGGACTACAACTTAGATCATATTAAACATGCACATATTAGTACATTAAAAATTAAGGTTTGTATTTTGAAATTAACCTACTTAAATTATTTGAAAGCTTGGAAACTCACTCTGGCTTAATAGAAAGCCTTCGAAAATAGCCAAGCTAGGCACTAGTTTATGAAACCAATTTTAAACTTATTTAAAAAATGCCCAGAGAAAAACTATTGAGTGGAAAATCACACAAAATAGTGAGAGATTAAGAACACAAATATGAGTGCAACTGTGCAAGTGGAATCTCTCCTTCCTGAGAAAGACCTTCTTCCATTCCTTCCCTCTCCCTCTGTCTGAAAGGAAAGATCAGATCTGCAAGTAGTTGTCCAGCCCAGGCAGAAATGAGAAGCAAGAGAATAAGAACAGTGAAAGCAGGTGAGAGCAAAGTCAAGGCACAAGGGACATGAGGCTCTGGGTGATTTTGTCATAATGGAAACTAAGAAACCATAAGGTCATTGCTACAAAGTTTGATTTTACTGCTCTCAAGCATTTTCTGTTCTTCTCTGTGGCAGTAGCATTCAATTTTGCAGGCATTTCTGAGGGGCTATCTTTGGATGAACAGTGTTGATGTTCAAAACAGGAATTCAAGCCATTTCCCTTGCAAACCACAAGCAGGCTTTGCCTGCTTTTGTTTAATTATATTTTTGATACTAGCTTTGATGGATATCAATCCCTGATCAAATCAACTGGCTTAGCCAGCAAAAATCTGCAAGCTCTGCAACCCAATCTGCTGACTCTCTAAAAAATTAGCATTCTCTTCCTTTCTTTTCTGTTTTCTGTCAAGCACCCAAATATCCTGAGATGTCTGTACTTTACTGTACTGATGGGCAAACATCACCCTAAATTTTGACTGCTAGTTCCTCTGGGGGAAAAAAATGCCTCTGTGCAGTGTGATCCCAGTGCTCTCTGGAAAACTGATGGTCACACACTGGATATTAGACAATGGAGGCTTACCCCTGTGATGTGCTGGAAAGCTTGGCTCCTCCTAGGGACTGAACTGCTGTCACCTCACAGGCAAGTAATTGGCTCACCCACCAGATATGGTCTCAAAAATATTTATGGAGATGAGCTTCATCATGTGTGTGAAGACTGGGAATTATTTGCTTCATGAATCACGCAGAATGAGGAACCCAAGCAAGGGGCTCCTGAACTCCTCTAGTATGGTTCCTCTGTTAATTGCTGTTATCTGTAACCACCATTTGCAACATACTTCCATGGGGTCTGGCACACAGCTCAATAACATACAATAACAAAAAAAATAGATACACATTAGTAATTATATACTATGATAATGATAGTTTAGCTAAAAATCATCTTATCTTTAACCACCTGGAGTCCAATGTATAATATTGAGTTAATACTTGTCTTAATCTGAAAACTGACAAAAATAAAACAGTAACAGCTAAACTTATCTAATTTAAAAACTTAGAAATATGTGGGATTACACAAAAAATGTAATGAATTCTATTCCCTAACTCAATTTCAACGGGAAATAATTTCTATTATACTCTAACTGGTACAAGAAACAAAAACAGAAGGCCCCAGATCTCATCATGTCTGACAGAAAACCAACTCCTTACCAAAATTAATTAATTTTGTTCTTTTCTAGTCTTTCAATGTGTTCAAAGGCTTCTTCATATGTTTAATTTATTTTATATTGGAACAAATATTAGATAATGCAACTGTTTTTCCTTTGTCAAAGAAAAACAATAATCACTACTATCCCATGAGATGAGTATCTTCTATCTAAGCTCAGAAAAAGAAGTGCAGAGCCTGATATTACACCAGTAAAACTTTTTCCCTTCCCACAGCTCCTGTCTCAGCCCTCCACAAGATTCTATGAAACATTTGTTCCATTGCCTGCATCTCCCAGTCACTCATGACAGAACAGAAACCAGCTCAGTCTTTTTAACCACTACATGTTTTTGCAAACAGCAGCCCTGGGCTTAATAATTCTCCCTTTGTGTTGCAAAAAAAGTATAAACCCATATAACAATACTAGGAATTCTCTATGTCAACAAATATTCATATCTAATAATATTTTTTCTGCAGAGTAGGCTCCAACTCTTTTGATCTGCATGGTGTATTACTTCCAGAAATGTGATTCTAGTTGCTGACTAAAATTCTGATGTGTGAGGACAAAAAGAAGAAAATGCATACACTCCTCTCACTGCAGAAATAAAAATGGGATTAGATTCTCTGCCTAGCTCCAACTATCAAAGCAAAAAATAGAAATACTTCAGGGTTTTGGTTAAATGTTAGATACCACTGTCTAGTTGTAAAAATACTTAATAAGTGAGAAATTTTTAAACCCCACAGAATTTTCATAACTTTTAAAGGAATGGTTTGATAAACACATGTCAAGAGAGGTACTGTAATAGCTGATCCTGCCTAGGAGCAAGGATAATCACCTCACAACCCCCACTCTTGCCCTATCCTTACTCTTTTCCTTGCTGTAGCAAGGAATTCTGAAGTGACAAGAAATAATATCCATCTTTAACCAGCTTCTAAAACAGCATTTGAGGTGTTTCATTGAAACTATTGTGTTCTGACAGTCAACACTATGGCATATTTTCAGATATTTTTGACAACATTGGCTACATCAATCTTCTTTCTGGTAAATCAGACCTCACATCAGTAGTGAAAGCTTTGTGAATCCCACTGGCACAACTACTCTTTCAGGAATGTCAAGTAGCACCAACATAAAGAAATTAAATCCTGTTGTTTAAGATTCCTGCAACTGGACTAAATTCTGCATCTGGAGCTGCCTTAATTTGTAGAGGAATGAAAAAAAAAATCCATCTGTATTATATATTTCTGTTACTTTAGTCTTTGTGAGAATAAATCTATAAAACAAACAGTGAGCAGCCTCTGAGGCTGTATTTCTGATTTCCCAATGGGTCACAGTGAAGACGTGACTATATAGAAAAAAGCTAATGCTCAGAGTGAATATGGAACTGCATCAGTGAAAAGGCACTGAATGTGATTTGTCTCACTTTATCTCTGTTTTGTCAGGTGTCCAGTCTAAGGCATTTAATGATAAGTCTGTAATCAATGAAAGAGACTGGTAGCTGCTGATGAGTTCACCTAATCTAAAATAAAAATCAGAGGGGTAGGATGAATCACACGAGACGAACAAGTCTTTCTTCACTTGCTGTTAAGAGCAGATCTCAGTAGCTTTCACAAGACTAAAGCCATGTGAGACACACCTATGATTCTGTGATGCTGTGTGACTAGAAATAAAGCTAGAAATGGACTTAGTTTTAGTATATGGCAATAATCTTGATGTACAAAAAAAGTGTAATGCAGTGTATTTATGTCAGGTTTTAGATGCTGAAACAAAAGTATTAATATCAGATTCGGTACATTAGTGAAATTTCCCACTCCCTCTACCCTTTTAATTCCATGTCACTTAGTGAACTGAGATGCCACTATAGTTTCTAATTGTATTTTTCTTCTCACCAAGTGAAGAGTCTTTGATGTTTTATGACACCTTCTAGTACATTACAGCTGCCTCTTACATCAGCATGGTTGAATCAATTATGGCCCATCAGAAAGGAGAATACTTTCAGGTCTAAAGATGTCCTGCTACTTCCCTGGAGGGGAGTTTTCAGAGCTGAATCACTTGTGTGAGGACTTTGGCATAATAAAAAGCACTTTCCCACCTCACAGGATTTTCACCTCTTCCTTGATCTTGTCCAACACCCTTCTTGTACACTCTGGTGATATCTGTGCACCCTGCTGCTTTTGCAAATGGCCAACAGTTTGAGTCATTAACCATTAACATTCCAGTCTCTCACACATCTCCAAATACTAGAGCTGGCTGCTGAGACCCTGATCCTTTCAAAAATAGGTTGCTTTTCATATCCCCCCTGTTTCTCTTTGAGAACAAAAGGAATTAAAATAAGAAACAGTCTAAAATCAAAAATATACACAGGTGGAATTCAAACAAGAACATAAATCAGCTCAAACTCTAAACAATATTTTTACAATATCCTCTGACTTTCCCCATTCCCACAAAATTATGTAGAACATAAGGATATTGGAATTTTTTTGGCTATTATAAAAACAGAGAAGAGTTTCTTTTTTTTACTGATACTACTTGTGTAGGAGTTTTGTTTATTTTTCCTTCTACTTATTACAAATTTCTTGGATTTACAGAGGTTCAAACCACTCATTTCATAATCACTACTTCACTCCTTCATAGGGACACCAATGAAACCATGGTAGCCAATAATGTTTCAGTTCAGGCATAAAACTTTGGCAAAGTCCTTCCTTTCAATTTGAGAGCCTAAATTTGCACTGCTAGAGTTGACTGGAACATTTCCACTCCTCAAATCAAGGATGTCATGTCCTTAAAGTGGAGCTGCCTGTCAGGTGCAATACTCGAGTCAGGTGTGCCTCTCACCACATGAGGACAGAATTTTGTCCCTGAACCTCTCCTACCTTGGCAGTGAGCTCCTTGACAATGGTGCTGGGGAGAGCAAGCCCATACTGGGCCATATTTGCTCATCAGTTGTCCAGAGTGCAGGATATTTCTACATTCCCCGTAGTGCATGACAAACCTAGAGCTCTAAGTACATGGTTGTCTTGTGCTTCCTACATCTTTAATGAAAGTGAACATCCTTTACCCCTACTTATCATAACATATAGAATGACAACACTGTATTTTTAATTTGTTGTCTAAATCTATTTTTACACAAAAAAAAACTGTGCCATACACACTGTAGAACAACTCTCCGCTTCTTCCCTTCAACTTACAAAAAGAAAAATAACACCTACTTTTTCAGATAGATCATATTGATGTAGGCAAAGAGAGATCAAGAGCATAGACAAGTTACAAGGAATGGAAGCCTGAAATCTGGACCTCAGAAGACCTATCACTTTTTTGTCACAATGAAACAATTTTTTTGTTAAAGAGAGATAGTTGTTTGACTGTCCTTCAATATCCTGATCAAACAGAAGTACTTCATTGATACTGAATGTGTAGAGAACAAAGAAATATTTCTCTATATACAACATGCTATGAAGATAATTATTCTAGTTGTTGAGCCATCAAGAAGGATCTAGATGCATGAAATCTGCTTTAAAAATAATTTAGGGCTATAAATAGGCACTCATTAGGCACCTTTTTTTTGATCTGATTCCTTCACATAACTACAAGTTAATTTCTGACAAAGCATAAAATAGTCAAAACCTTTTGAGATGCTTCATGCTCACCATGGAAAAATCAAGCTCCAGGATATAAAGACCACTGAAGATCCTTATAGGACCCAACGTTTCATACATACTGCCACAGTTTTACCACAGCCAGCAACCAAGCCCCATGCAGCCACTCTCTCACTCCCCCACCAGCAGGAAGAGGGAGGGAACCAGAAGTGTAAAAGCTGGGAAAACTCTTGGGATGAGATGAAGACAGGAAATAGGGAAAGCAAAATCTGCCCATACAAGCAAAGCAAAAGAAGGAATTACTCCATTGCTTTCAGAGCATGATGTCATATAGTCTGAAATACCCCTTTGATCAGATGGAGTCATCTGTCCTGGCTGTGTTTCATCCCAGCCTCCCATGCACCCCTAACTTCCCTCTCCAGTATGTCAGTACAAAAAGTAGAAAAAGCCTTGCCCCTGTGTAAGCCCTGCTCAGCAAAACCAAAAGCATTTCTACATTATCAACCCCGTGTCCTGCACAAATCCAAAACACAGCCCCATACCAGTCACTGTGAAAAAAAATTAATTCTACCCCAGCCAAAACCAGCACACATACTCACAGCATGCTTAACTCGTAATAAATAATACAAAAACAAACCTGGATTTTCTATTATTGTACTGAATAAGTCAATATACCTCTCAGTTTCACTATACTGTTGATGTTTATGCCAATGTTTCTTAAGCATGTTTGGAATACGTCTGAGGGAATCAGCTTCCTCAAAGAAACAGATTTAGATGTCAGGTCACATAACATTTATACACAAACTCTAAGTGGGTCTATAGAATTGAGTAACCATCCCAATCCAAGATATTGTAATGTGGCAGCATGAATTGGTGGACATCATATCCATACAGTTTTGACTGTAAGTAAGTATGTTCTTTAATTATTTGTTAGCAAATTGTTCAAATAGGCTATTTTATCAGATGAAATGACCTTTCCACTATAAAATATTTTGACACCAGAAATACTGGGTATGAATAACAGTCTTTTAAGCATCTCAGAAGAAAAAGCTGTAAAGAAAAGGGTAAGCCCACTGATGAAGAGAAAATAGGAAAACAAAATTGAAAAGTTTCCTCTTTGTCTTAATTTACAGGTTTTCCTCATCCTTTTCAACATTTTTCATGCTTTGTAGATAAACTCGGATTTGTACCAAGATTCCCTGTGTTGGCAATTTTTGTCTTACAAAAAATTGCAATGAAAATGCAAGTCAAAACAATGCGATTCAGTTATTCGTGATAAATGCATTTGTGGGTTTAATGGTTTTTTGCTGGTACCTTTTTCAATTGATTAAGGTATAATAAAGATTGAGTGTTGATGGATTTCAATTACTAATTATTTTACTGCCTGAATTTGTTAATAAAAGCAATGAAAATTTCACTTAAATGAAAACTTATAACTAAAATCAAATGAGCAAGTCTTCTTTAATAAATCAAAATAAACTTCATTTGGCACTTTTGTGCTGTAGATGAGGAACAGTTCCAATGTAACACTGATTATTAATAAAAAGCAGGCAAGTGACATATAATTTCTGAATGCTCTGTGTGTTTCACTTAGCATATGATAAAAGACTTTATTTGCAAAATTTTAACATGTAGTCACTAATATGTTCATTTTTTGTGTTAACACATAACTAGGCTAAGGTTCTTCATAAATACTTCACATATGGACTACATTCAGAGGACCATGTACGTGAAGGGTTAATAGTGAACTGTGTTGTGACTTACTGAATTGCAGCACCACTGAAAGGGGTGGCATCACACACAAATGCTTCTATCATCTTGGTTGGGTAAAGTTCAGGGCTTAAATTTATCATCATCTTGTCCCTAAAATTTGGCTTTCTCTTGTTTCTTCTCCTTATGTATGCTTTATGGAAGCACTAGTCAGTGAGTCAAAGAACATGTCCAAATTCATAATTGCTCTGAGTGCAACAAAGAAGAGGCAATTTGAATAATTAAATTGTAAGTACTTTTTTCCTTCTTCTGTGATGGGAAAATGAAAGTCCTGTCTGGCCAACAGTAGCATTCTAACCACCACACATTCTCCGTCCAATATGGCATCTATGATGTGATGTGTCTTTATTTCTATATTATTAAAATATGTGGCTTCTCCATCCCACACCAACTGGACTAACTGCTACTTTCTAACTTCTTCTTCAGCCTCTTAGCTATTCAACAGATTGAAGTAAACTTCATTCACTTTCCATGGCACCATGAATACACTGAATGCCTCTTCAGATGTCTCCATGAATTCTCTGTACCAAATACACCATATTTCATGCCATGTCTTTTTTCAAATTCTGAATTATTTATTTCCCATATTATTTATTTCCCATAAACCCTCTTATGTTTCTTTTTTTTTTTTTTTGGTACTAATATGTGAATAATAAACTAATACTAAAGAGTATTAGTTTAAAAAAGTTGTTTCCAGGAGTTAGTTAACATCTATTGTGCAATTTCTGTTCAGCCTTCTGATAGTACTGAAAGCCACATACATGCAAATGGTATAAACAGAAAATAACTCTTTGATAGAGCACTTATCCATTATCATTATTGATGTTTGCATACAATTAGAATCAATGCTGTAAGAGTGGCCCAGTCAGTCAAAAGAGGTAAGAGATGAAACCTGTTAGTTTCCCTAGCAATTGCAAGCATTCTCCAGGTATGAAGGTAGGATGAACCCACATGAAAGATAAAACATGAAAAAGCGGAAAGGAGCATCACGTAATGTCACAAAACTACTGAAAGCAAAGGAGGTGCTCGGCAGAGTTCATTTTCATATTTGTTAGGTTATAGCTGTATTGAAGTCTATGAGCAAGCTAGGTGAGTGAGTGGAATTGGGTTCCTGGAAGCATATTTAGAAATAACCTGGGCAAATCAGCAGTGAGCTGCATTGCATTAGCTACACCAGAAGGGTCCTGCTTAACTGAATTGAGTGGTACAGCCTGGAATGGGAAGTCAGAAGGATTTCAAGTCTCCTGCCTACTCCATGGGTAATTAACAACCTAAAAAAAGTCACTCAGTGTACACCAAAGATAGGGTAGAGAAAGAACAATCTCTTCTAGAGCAAAGAAACAGCACACTACTTAACCAGACTAGAAATTTTTTCCACCAGAATAGGAAAAACAGACATACTTTTTATCTGTTTAGACCGATGTCTGTCACTGGCAGAAGGTACCTAGAAAATAGTAAGAGTAGAGCAAATATATAATGAAATTTTCCTTGGAAAATCAAAAACATGAGAAATAAGTTTCCTGAACCGAAGCTTTCTAATTAGTAATCCTAAACAATTTTTTCTTTCATGAGTTTAACCAGTTTTTAAACTCTGTAAAATACTAGCATCCAAAATATTTAGGACTGAATGGGCTCCACTATTTAATAGCACGCTGTGTGAGAAATCATAGCCTTTATTTTGTCTGCACCTGCCACTTGCTAGGTTCATTTGCATGACCTCCATTTATGTACTAGAGAGAAATGTACAGTCATTTCCTACTTTGTTCTTTATGATATTCCTGATTTCATGGTATTCTCTTGTACCCCAAATCATACCATTTTTTTCAACACAAATAGCCCAATTCTACATTGTCATTCCACAGAGAAGAAATATTGATACTGGGATGTCTTTGTGCTGTTTTATAGAGGAAAGAAAGAAAACAAAAGTACTGCTAAACACTCACATCTTTTGCTGGTATAATTTTATTTTATCCTCAAAATTTTTCAAGAAATGCATGTGTTAATTTCCACTAGTACTTGCACAAATAATCTAAAACACAGATTTCCCATGAGTGTGCTCTTGTTCAGATGTTTATTTGAGAACAGGTGTCTGAGCTCTGAAGGTCTGGAGTTCTGAAGAAAATGGAAGATCTCTTTGGTAGTGGCTTTTCAATAAACCTCTGGGGCACTTTACATTAGGGGTTTAGAATGCAAGGTTAATATGCTGCAGACCGTTGACTCCAGTATAGTGAATGTGTGCTATGCTACTTTACCCTTAAAAAGCATTTACTTTGTTATCAGTGTTTATTAAAAAACACTAAGAATAAGCTCTGTGCTGAAATAATTCAGAATTAAACATCTGGCTCTCTCAGAGAAGTTCTTTCCATAGAGACAGTTTCTTTGCAAAAGTCCAGCTATGCCCAAGTAGCTTAATTTTAATATGGCCATTAAACTGAAATACAGCAGCCTTTTGCATATTTCAGGCCTGGAAGCCTCAGTAAATGCTTGAGTACTTCCAACACACAGATTGCCAACATCCAACTATTCTGCAATGGAGAGGCACAACCCTCCACCAAAATTGGGAACCACAGGAGATCTAGGCAGATACTTGTATCTATCTAGCAGTTAGGTAAAATCAGTCACAAAAATTATTCATGTGTAAAATGACAGACTGCAGTTGACACCTGTATTTCAGCTTACCAAATTTATGGCTGTGAAAATAAACAGTATAGGATGCAGTGGTGAGATATGACACCTAAGAGCACAACGAAACAGCAGAACCCAATAAAACAATTCATCCCCTGATAAATCATCAAACATCTGTTGAAAGCTTAACTATTAATTTTCCACACCACGGTGTTTAGAGAACTTGTTATTGGCACATGGTTAATTTTTATAAAAAAACAGCGGTAGAGGTTAAGGGAACAGCTATGGGCTAGCTTAACTCAGTTCTAAAAGTTGATTTCAAGCCAGACTGAGTATAACTTCCACATGACAGCGCAGCCAGCTAAGAAAGGAATTGTTTTCTCAATTCACTTCCTGAAGAAAAGAAACCCAAATTACGTAAGCCAGTATCACTGCTGGCCATTCCTGATTTAATCATCAGCACTTTATAGTTTCAAGGTTTTTTGCGCATGAAGTCCATCTCTGTTCTTTCAGTGAATGAAATAAGGATTGCCTTGTCACACTTGCCTTGCTGAGTATGACAGTGACAAATATTCAGGCCTCCACATGCATCCTACATAGACATGCACACAAACATATACACACACCATCTCCATTTGCATCATCTTTGATGGGCAGTGTAGTCTGCCCTGAGAACACCAGGTGGGAATTGCAGGAATACTTACATAATTCACACATTCCAGAGATGGGATAGCTGAGTACAACCTTCACATGTACTTCTGTGATAAACAGAGCTTTTATGCATAGTCAAATTCCCAGCTTCTAGTGGAAAGCCTACAAATATTTGCTGCTCCACTGTTGAACACATGGGGTTTACAGTTCAGCACCTACCATGCTTTATAGGGCAGGCACTATGTCAGACCTCTCGGTTTGGCACTGGAACATGTATTGTCATAGTAGAGGCTGATTTAAGTCAAAAGCCTTGTATTTGGACTAGGAGCCATCTGCTAATATTAGGTGATTAATTTATGGCATATTATTAAGAAAAGGTTCTTCTGTGCATGCTGGCTTTGTATACAGGTTCACCTCTCCCTAATGTTTAAAGTCGATTGGGTCTTTGAGCTTGGCAAGGACAATTTCTGACTCATCAGTGTGTATCCTCATTTCTCCTGGGGTTATTTATCAGCAAAATACTTCCAGCTAGAGGGGATATTTGGATGAATACAGCTGTATTCCCCACTGGCCATTCTGTGCACTGACCTTTGCTGAAGTTTTTTGGTCTGTCTTCCATTATATTGCAAATAAAGCAAACGTGGTGATCCCTGGCATGGTTTATTTGTCTTAATTAGGCGCTTGCAAGTGATACATCCAATGACCACACAAACACCAAAGCAAAGCTAACATATAATAATAATTAATATCTATAATATTATATATATATATAATATTATAATTATAATATTATATAACATTATAATTATAGAATGCTATAATATATAGCATTATTATTATAAAATGTTTTATAACTATAATTATGATAATAATAAAATATTATAATATATAATATTATAGATATATGGTATTATATTTTAATTCCTGATAGTACAGAAAGAAGCTAAGCCAAAATCCAGTATGCTCCATAAGACAGATAACATTGACATGCTGTCAGGAAAAGAATGTTCAATTGTAGGAAAGCATCTTTTTAGCAGGCTCCTAGATGAAATTACTTTGAAGTCTGATTCATCTTGATGCTCCCAGATAGAGTGAAGTGTCTTCAGGTTCATCCCCATGAAGGCAGAGCTAAGTCCATCAGCATTTGACCCTTCTGTTGGGAAATCCTGGTGCAGACATCCCAAGTATTTAACAGCCTATCAATGTTCAGCTGTGCTCATTCATATCAGGTGGTTTAGTTGACTCTCCATTAGAATCTGATACATAATTAATGTTAGGGGAAGCTGTCTAATGAGAAATTTATCCTAGAACAACAGATTTCATGAAGAAGAAAAGGACTGATAATCTGAATATATATTGTGTGGATAATGTGTTGAACTAACAGCTTTCAACAAGATCTATATATCTCAACTAACTTTGTTCATGAGATGCTATTAGGAAAGCCCTGACAGAATCTGAAGTGAGATCCTGAGTCATCATTTTTTCTCATATGGCTCAGGTATAGGAGCACTTCAGTTCTCTTTTATCAAGAACACAATGGCTTCACCCTCTCTCCATGAGAAAACAGGTATATTAGGTATAATATATATAATATATATATATAATATGAGAAAACAGGTATATTAAGAAGTGGTCTGACAGCTCTACCACTTTTCCCCTTGATATATTCTGGTGCATCAACAAATAAATTAACACTCTACAATGATTGCTTCCCACCAGATATATCCTGACTGGGGTATATCTATTTCATTCTTGTATAAACATTTAAGGTAGCCAGTGAAGATAGAAACTGATTCTAAATTCCCTGAATCACCTTATGAAAGTACTTAGCACTCCCCATGGACAAGAGAGGTAGCCTAGGCAAACTTATCTGCCTATATTAAGTTCTTTACTTATTCCCAAAGAATAATCAGCACAAGCTCTGCAAATAACTATCTGAAACATGTGATTCCTGTAACTTGTGAAACAGAAGTAGTTGATTGAAGCACCACTGTCAAAATGCCCAGAAGTCTAAGCCAGTCCTTTCAAAAATTAATACCAACGATTCACCAGTATGACTATTTACATGCTTTTTGGAACTTCCTAAGTTTCACATCGACATTTGATGTCTGATATACACCATCCAATTAATTCATTCATTAGAGTGCTAATCATACTCTTCTTCATTCTTTAAGCTATCATACTGTAGTAGATTTTTTTCTGTCTTAAAATAGCCTACCATTCTCCACCATCTCCAAAATTCTTTCCAAGACACTTTTGTCATTAGACTTTCTTTTTCACTTGTTCAGCAACACATTAATGGAGTTAATTCTCCCTATATAAAATTTTCATGACACATCTGTGCCAAAATTGGCTTTGCACACCACCCTATTATTTTAAATAGATTTATCTGGAGTCATGTTCTTCAGAAGATTAGTAAAAGAATTTTTTTTTGTTTTAAACTGTGTGCTTTCTTAAAATATGGAAAGGTAGTACCATTACACATAAGAGCAAAGGAATAGAAAAGTAAAGATATTTTTTGGAGATCATAATGGAGAACAGCGTTATTAATGCAGAATGAACAAATAAATAAAGGAGACAAAAACTAGTGTTGTTCTGCAGCAGCTGAATTAATGCATCCCCCATTTCCTTCAATGTCAGTAGTTCCCTTCCTTGTCTTGTCATTTTCCCTGTCTGCCAAACCCTTATGGCCTGCTCCCACAATGTCATGGGCCCTTCGACCCTACTCCAGGGACCACTTTGCATTTTTCCAGCAAATTAAGAGGAGCTCAAGACACTCCCTGTTGAAGATGTTCTGAAGTGCACCACCACTTGGATGGCTTACTGCTGTTCCCATCTCCACATGTTTTTGCACCAAGAGAAGCACCAATAAGGCCACTTCTCTTCCACCTAGGGACCACTTCGTGCGACATTTGCTGGGAGAAAGTCAATTTAAGAATAAATTCCTCTGAAAAGCTTTGTTGAAATTGTGCTAACCACTGACAACTGCATAAAGAAAATAGACATGAGCAGTCATAAAGTCTGATCAATGATCCTTAAGAAACTGATATCAAAAAAGTGCTCATACAACTCTGCTTTGTGGAAGGATTTCTAGTACTTAAACTCTGTCTATAAAAATTGCAGATTTGTGGTTTAGTAATATTTCTGTAGCAAACTGGAAATCTTTGAAGACATGAAATATTGCAATTGTCTCATCATTTTCACATTGCTGTCTACTGTGTATAGCTCTCTTTGGAAGAAAATATTTTGTCAAAAAAGGTAATGAAGCACCAGGTAAAATTCAGAAATTACTTGGTTTGCGCTATGACATGGCAAGTTTCCCATCAGAAGGTTTAAATTTTTTTAATTCTTTAAGGAGGGTGATCTCTACTTTCCTGTACATTATTGAAGTAGAAATTACTTAACCTTTGACATGCTACCATTTATTTTAGTAATTTGGTAATTTTCCAATTTCCAGTTGTGTTAATTAATTCCACCTTCCCTTTCTTTTTATTTGGTCAATTAATGACAAATAAATTACAACACTCTGATTTTTGAAAACCAAGCCAACTCTGCTACTTGTCAAAAAAGCCTTTCACCTAGGTATTTTCTTGCTACATTTCCTGTTGATGCGTCCTTTTTAACAATATTTAATTTCCCTTATTTCCTCTCCTGATTCTCCTGCACCTGATTTAGTAAAGGTGCAGGAGAATTGTTTAGCAAAAGAACAGCTTCTGTGGAGGAGACTCTTTATTTCACTTTCTCTTCAAGAAACTTTGATTTTGAAAATGCTTCAAGGTTGAATTTAAATCCAGCTGAATAAAAATATTTATGGAGTCTGCAACTAGACTTAGTTTAAATGGTTAAACTAAAAAAATCCAAGGAACTTTCAAGTTAAATTTAAGAAAATTATTCTGAAATAACAAAAAAAAATACAAATAATACATAATACAAATGTTAGGTATGACTCCTACAGGCTAGTTAAATGGACTTTAGCTAGTGTGGAAGTGTCATAATCCCACTGAAATAACTGGAGAAACAAGGCTTTTCTATCTCGTAATTTACAGACCAATGTTTTCCAAGTAGAAACACTTATAGGCATTTTAGAAAAAATCCACAGACATTAGTCCAATTACTAATTACTTTTATAACCCCATATTAAGGTGAAATCAGAGAAAACATTTATAAATGCTGAATCATACTGGTACAGTCAGTATCAGAGGCGTGGTATTTGCCTGAACAAGCAATTCTTTTCTATCTGTGGGATGTCAGAGAAATAATGTCGATGGAAGTGGTATTATTGCCTATCAAATAACAGTTTTTTATCAGTAGAACAGAAGCTCCAAAAGTCTGAAGAAATTGATTTCAGAAGCAATTTGTCATCATGCCTTGTGAGAGCTAGTTGGTGAAAATCAGAAAAGGTATTGATTAGACATCATTTGGTGTTTAAATCATTATTTCTTGATGGGGAATGAAAATATTTGAACATGTTAACGAAACAGATTTTTCCTGCAATAACTTTTCTTAGGATTAATGTATCAGCATTTGAGACGTCCATAGTTTTCTTTGCTTCCTCCTTCTTTTTTCTAAAACCTCTGGAAACAGAAAGGTAGTCTGTTTGGATTAAAAAAAAAACCCAAAAAACAAAACAAAAAAACACCCCTCAAATCCAATACCAGCCATGAAATACAGGAATAAAGGAGCTTATTTAAAGGCCAACCATTGTAACTAATAATAATATAATAACTAATTTCTCTGGATAGATTCTTGTAACGTATTAAGAAAGTTCAATTCTCCTTTCTCATTACTTTATTGGTTTGTGCCTATCAGTCAAATTCAGTTAAGCAGTCAGAATTTCTTCTTTTATTAATTTCCCAGTTATTTAATTTGGCATGGAAAGAAACCCCCTCTAACAATAATTTCTGTAACCAAATAATTTTTTCTTTGCAATCTAAAAGCATTGTGCAGTTGTCCCCAGGATAAATCTCAAAATGAAGGGCTAAAACACAAAAATCTGTGCACTCAAAAGGTTACTTTTCTTAAATTTTTGTGCAGTGAAATGACTCCCAGCTGTGATATATAATTGCTACCTTTTATAAAGAACTTGTATAGTATATAATATTTTATATGTAATAGAAAAGTGTTTATGCAGCATGATGCCTTCTTAAATTTCTTAAATATTATGCTGCTTGAAACTGTGACAGACTGGTTCCTCACTGGTATCTCTGCTTTTTACATGTTAGAATAAATCACTGAGAATTTAAATTTTAAGTCCTGACTAAGAGTGACTGAATGTCAATGTTTTTTTTCCCTAGGATCATGTAATTGTTTCAACATGTGGTGTCTTAAAATATGTAGACAATTTATCCAAACAGGAAAGATACTTACTTGATTTTATGTCTGATCTCTTCAGTGCTAGGGGGGCTTGAATTTCTTTCTTACAAATTTTCTAGTAGAAAGAACTTTGATGAAACATAAAATGAAACTATAATTTCTTCTCATGTGTGAAAAAGATCCCTTTTGTAATCCATTGGAAATCAATATGCCAGCACATTCAGAGAAATGATGGTTCAGAAGTTCTTCAGCAAAATTAATTTCATTTCCTAGGAACATTGCTGAGAACAAAATAACTAGGACTGTAATAATGAAACTTTTATAAGGCCTAATAAAGAATAACATTATCAATTCAATTGAGATGATCATCAAGACTGGAGTAACAGGAAGGAATGATACTGAGGACTACAAAGTAGAAGGTTGCTCACAGAGAGACTTTGATCTGATAGCTAATAATTCTGAAATTAAAAAGCATGAGAATGAGGACTGGTGTTTGAGAGACTGGTTATCCATATGATGCAGCTATGCAAACATACACAAAAGAATGTATCCAGGCAAAAAATACTGATGCAGTTCCCTATAGATGAAAAAGCAAATTATAAAGCAAACATTACATTTCTAGCTTCTTATTTTGACTACATTGTTTCTCCTAACAACATCTGCTGTTCATCTGAAATACTAATTTATCTAAATGAAATATATCTTTGCTTCAGACTTAAAATTATGATAGTAAATAACAATTGTCCCAGAATCCATTGCCTGCTCTATTAAAACCTATATATTGTTTGCTGAAACGTCACCCAAATTTGTTCATGTGGTTTAGATTTCAGCTCCTGAGGGCAGAGCAATTTGATCATTGAAATAAATCACTAGAAAAGCAATTTTATTCATTGTGGCCACATACTTCATGTGAACTTCCCCTTAGTGGGCTTTCACAACATCTTTACTAACATATATTATTGAGTTATTAGCTACAATTAAATCCAAGCCAAATCTGGGTTCTCCAAGATATGAACCTGTCCTCTTCCACTTCCTGAAACCAGAAAAAAAAAAAAAAAAAAAAAAAAAAAAAGAGGGGAAACAACACTTTATTCGAAGCAAAAAGAGACACTACATTTGTAACAGCCCCCCCCCTAAAAGTGCACATTCAACTTGCTAAGACTGCTGAGAAAAGAGGATGAAAGTTAAATAATTAAACATACCTAGGGTGTCTCACCTATGTACTGCGCTGGCTTTCAAAGCAGCTATTTTTGAAGAGTGTTTCACAAGAGAAAGCTGAGGTCACTGTGACTTCATGTCCTCTGTTAAAAAATAAATAATTCAACAAGTAATGTCCTGGCTACATTGTGAAAAACATCCATTGAAACAGTGGAGAAATGGGGAGACATCCAGTGGTGAACAGAGTTTTTTTGCTTTTCTGATGGGGGAGATAAAAAATCCCTGAATTTTCTTCAGTGAGACCCTCTCAGAAAGGGAGAGGGCAAGGACCTTGCTCTGTTTTATTCTCTCCCAAAATGTGTTATACTTACAACATTACCAGAACATTACTACTTTCCTTATGAAAACTCATACATACCCTATAAATCATTCAACAGTCAAACAATTCAGTGCTGCTTCCTTGGCATCAAACTATCAATGCTTAACCTCCAGTTCCTTAGTTTCTTGTGGAGACTTGTTTTGCAATGCTATTCACAGCAAATGTAGAAACAGCTGAAATAACCCATTGCCTCTATAGTCAAGGCTCAGGACAGCAGATTACTCTGTACCTTCTAGATTTTTCATATTTAAATTGGAATGAGATCTCTTTCACTTGAGACAAGCATAGATGGATGTCAGTAGCAGCATTCTGGAAGGAAAATTAAGGCACAGGTTAGGCAAGAAAAAGAGAATTATGTTTCATTGCTGCCAAGTGGCCAGCTCACTCTCTTCATGCATCAGTGATTCCTATTCCAGATTCAAACATGAAAGAAGATGGACAGTGAAATATTAGAATTGGCATCCAGGCAAAAGGTGATGCACAAGGCTCTAAACAAGAACCACCAGTTCTTGGCTCTGCAGCATGAAAATGGTATGGTGAGAATGTGACTAAGATCCTTTGGGGAAAAGGGTCTGGTAAAATCCCCAAACTTGAGAAAATTCTACTTGATATTTGTCTAAAATTCCATAATTTCACTCCCTAATGCATGAGGCTCAAGGCATGAAACTGCCGGAGAGACAGAAATCTCTCTGTTGTTGGTCCTATACCAAAGCACTTCAATTAGAGCATAAGGACAGTAGAAGAAAGGTTGTTTCAAAGATGTCTTTATACATCTTTCTTATCAGAAGTTACATCTGATTTTTCTTCATAACTAAACACATAGATAATAATGTTTTCTACAAGTTAGACTCAGATCTTGCTCCATATTTCTAACAAAAGGCAGAGCTCACATAGGTCCATGTAATTTCCTTCAGGCTTATCAGTGACTTTGTAATAGGGAATCTTATTGCCTGAAACTACACTATTTGTAAGATTTATGGTATTTTAATTATATTTTTACTGTCTTGTTTCTTCTGAGACAAAAATCTGTACAATAATTGAGGGAAAAGAACTGTAAATCTTGAACTTAGCTTCTAACAATGCTTTTTCTCTGCTTTGCATTCTGTGTTCCTTGAAGGCTCTGTAATTAGTCCAGCATTGGATATTCAGTGCAAAATCAAAAAGTGTGACAGTTTCTGGTGATAAAAGTGCTACCAAAAAAGCTGCAGAATGGAAAAATATTTCAGTGATTTTGCTCAGTGTTATGCCTGAGCCTGTGAGAGCACAAAGGAAGCATAAGCCTCTAGATACTTTATAATCTTTTGGATCAGAAATACATATTCTCATGGAAATCATATCCCAGGCAACTCAGGCAGAAAGCTTTTAGCTAAGAAAAACACACCAGTTTCATTCAAAGCATTTTATGCGATGAAATGAACATTTTCTCAATTAAGAGGATGGAACTGTAAAAGATATAAATAAACAGTCATGTGCAAAATTGCTTACAGTAATAAACACTTGAGCTTTTGAAGAAAATCTTCAAGAAATCTTGAGGACAACTGCTTAGAAAACTCAATACATAATGGAAAACAAAAAAGGCACTGTCATTAACTTAAAACATTCTGAATCAGCCCTTTCCGATATTACATTGTTAGGGGAAAAACAGACAAACAAACAAAAACATCTGGTTTTAAGATGAAGTTTGATAGGTTTGTGAAAAGGATTTTATGCTGGAGTCATGATATTGGGACAGTAATTACCATGACACTGTCTGTTACAATTTCATATAAATTCTGACTCTCAATACTTGGACAAAATATTTGGGCAAACTCCTTGTCCTGACACTATTTTGAAGATCCTGAGACTAAAACTATCCTCCAGCAGTTTGTAGAGACGTGAATAAGTGCATCAGGTGGCTACTCAACAGGGAAGAGAGTTTGTGCTTCATTTACCATGTCCATTGCCACACTCACCTCTGGAAGTCATGACCCTGCCAGGCAGGCTGCTGACTGCAGAGCTCTCTGTGGGCAGCGGGGCTGTCCAGAGGCAAGGGGGGAACGCGTGTCCTTCTGACCACAACAATAACAGACTGCCCTGAGGAAACAGAAGATGCTTTAGAAAAGCTGGTCCAATGCCAACAAATTAAACAAAATCCTATTTAGTTCCTACTGTGTGGAGAGTACAAATACAGAAACATTAGTGTGTGCACTCCAGAAATATTTGATCTGAATGAGCACAGACTTGAATTCTGTTATATTTTCGGTCTCCAGACAGTTGCAAACTATAGTCCTTAGTAAAAATCATTGCTAAGTCTGAGCTCAAAGTAATAGATACTGAATGCATGACTAAATAAGCCAAACTACACAACTAAATGAGAGTGAAGAACAGGGAGAAAATCTGGATCCCATCTTCTATAGTAGCTCTCTGATTTTCTAATATTAGCCGCGAACTAGCTTCATTTCTATTTGCCGCTTTGAGTCAAAAGTCCCAATATTCACTTTGCCATCTGTTCCTTCTGTTTTCCATAGGCAGCACTTTGATCCCTTTCAAATCAAACATCAGCCATCCTTTCCTTGGCCCCAAACCCATCCTTATCTCAATAATTGATGCAGTTGCTATGGCTGGGCTGGGTGTTCTGCATGGATACAGCTGAAGGTCACAGGCTGGACCACTCTCACACCACACCTATGCTCAGAGAAGACAAATGAAACACTGATAACACCCCATCCACAGAAATGGAACATGCACCATGTCCTTGCTGAAATTCTCCTCAGGCAACATATGCAGAAAATAGGATGGAGGCTCTGGGAAAAATAAGGAGTTCCTACAGCTCCTATAAAATTTATAGATTTGTAAGAGAATATTTAAATTATATATCAGTAGAGAAGGCTAAGATATTAGAAGAAAATATTTGGGTTTTAACTTTCAAAATTGTCCAAATTAACTGTTTTTATCTTTTCTAACAAAACTCTTACATTTTTCTGCTTGGAAATAACTTTGTTTTTAAATTAGACTTCAAATAGTTGATCTAAACACAATCAACTTTTTTAGATCTTGGTGATTTTTTTTTTTTTAATTAATGTAAAATATAATTTATTTTGCTCAAAGATGCTTTGGACTTCCAACTGGACTTCCAACTTGCAAAGTCTTAGATTTTGATGCTTTATTCTAATTTAAAATGCTTTTTTAATTTTTTTTTTATTCTTAAATCCATTTTCAAGTAAAATGAGAGAAGTTTGTCATTTCCTCCTGAGGTTGTCCTTGCAGCTACAATTTAGAAAGAATTTTTATGTAAAAAATATCTCCATCTGTGTATTATTCAGGTTATGGCTACTGGAACAATCTTGTTCCAGATTTCAAGTGAAAGATGTATTATTTTATTACCCATACAGGGACTTTTACTGAGATGCATGTTTCAATTTCTTTTTCAGTCTTTGAGAACGGCTGCTACATTGTGTGCAAACCTGGAAGAAAGCAAACAACATTATCAAAATAAATCTCACTCAGCTGAAAAGGGCCAAATAGAGGTTAATCCAATTACTTAATGGTTGTCTCCTTTGGCCTCTTCCTTCAGGCATCTGTGCTTTTATATATTCTGTTTCTCTCTGCTAACATGATTATTTAAAGTTCTACCCTTCATAAGGGAAAAAGTACTTCATTGTTCTCTCCAAAGTCTTCTTCCATTGTGGAGGAATAGAAATATGGTCCAAAATTGTGCATGTAGTGTAGAAGTTATTCCTTTAAATCAAGTATTTAATTTTCATTTAGAGTAAACGGACCACTGCTCTTAAATTTGTTTGACTTTTTCTTGAGGTCAGAACTCTTCCTAAATTAAATACACAGTAAGAATAACACTGAAAATTTGATCAATGACATTAATTGATTTGATTGTTTGACTCCAGTAAATACTTTACTCGAGAGAAAGCGGGATAAATAGCAATTGTAGTCAAATATGTTTAGTAGAATTCTAGTTCAATGAGAACAAAATTTAATAAACTGCATATAAAAGTTTTTAGCATTCCTGTTTCAGGGAAATTGAATGTGCTGACTCCTGCTAAGATTATTCCTCTGGAAGTTTAATGCCCAATCAGCAACCTGCACAAAATGATAACTGCCCTACAGGGAGGGAGGACAGCAAATGAACAGTGAATGAGAAGACTGGGACAATTAGTCTTTGGCATCCACTTGTAACTTGTGAAATAATCATTCTGCTGCCTTTAGGACATGCCAGGATGTTCATAGCTAGAGTACTCAGAAATAGACCTCCTGTGCAGATGTACAGCCCTCCTCTGTCTTCTTCACAAACATCCTTTCTAGTGATCTCTGGCACTAGCTGAGGTAGGCATTATTTATTACCAGTTAGTCTGACTCAGTATTTCTCTCTCCCTGTAACAATATTACAATATTTATGCTATAGACATTGTCCAGAACAGCTTCTGCTTGATAGTGTATTCAGACATGAAAATCACTCTTCTTCATTGCTAAATGAAAATGGAAAACTTGCTTCCCTTGTGTATTTTTGCTGTCATTCACTCAGAGAGCAATATTTAAATTATAGCAATGGAACTAGGAATATGGAAAACTAATTAAAAATAATCACTGTAAAATCTGGGGATATGGACCGGGTAACTAGACCACAAGATGGGTGAATCACTTGCTGGACCAAAAACTAGCTCAAAGTTGGGATCAAAGACTCAAATTTCAACAAAGATAATTTTTAATGCCTTGGGACAGAAAAAGGAAGTGCAACAGTACAGGTTGGTAACTGTCTGGCTGGGTAATGATTCTGCAGAAGAAAACATGTTAGAAAAACAAGTTAAATATGAAGCAGAATTGCACCCCTGCAACGAGGAAGACTAATAGCATGCTGTGTTGCATTAACCGGCGTACAGTAAGGGAGCTGGGGAAAATGGTTATTCCCCTCTTCTTGACACTTCCATGGAGGTATGTGCTGTCCTGTCCCCAGTTTTGCCACCCCAGTACAAGGGGTGTGACTGCAGACAGGCCAGAGCAGGGTCAGTCGCATGGTTAGGGGTTTGCATGCATGGGGAAAGACTGAGGGAAGTGGGTTTTTTCAGCCTGGAGAAGACTAAGAGTAGAGACCAGCTGCAATCTTCCACAGCCTAAAGTGCAGTTACAGAAAAGGCAAAACCAGGGTCTTTCCACAGACATGATGGTCACAATTTCCAGTGAGAAAAAAAAGGAAACCACCATCAGAATGGTAAGCACCAGAACAGGTGCCCAGAGACACAGCATAAGATCCATCCTCAGAGGTTTTCAAAATTTCACTGGTTTCTCAGGTCAGTTCCTGAGTAAAATGACATAATTTGGACAACAGTTCAGCTCAGTGCAGGAGGTAGTACCAGACCACCCTCAGAGCTTCCTCCTAACCATAACTGCCCTGTGAGTCCCCCAGCCTAAATTCCAGCCCTGGTCCTGCTCTGTGTTGAACTAAATTCCTATCATAGCAAATCATTATCAAGGTCATAAAAAGCCGATCTGTATGGCTTCCTACTCATTGCACAGGAGCTGTGAAATGCATAAAATGGCAGATGTTCCTTCAAGGACTTAGCAAGAGTGATTTACCCAAGGTCATGAAAGTCTATGGGAGACCTGGAAAGAGAACTAAACACAGCTTTCCAGCCAGCTCCCTGATTAATCACCTATCCATTCACAGTGTGGTAGCTGCAGCTCCTACAGAAACAGGCCTGTTGAAGTGACGCCTTCCGTCTGCACACCAAAATTTTTTATGTGGTCCAATAATGATTAAAAGTGTAAATCTTCAGCAAATTGGAAAGTTTACAAAAGAAACCCTGATGCTACATCCAGCTCTTCTTTGTCTTTGGGGATGTATTTTTGTTCTTGGCAAAAGGTCAGAAGCATAACAATAATGCATTCATATCCCCTTCAGCAGAGATGTTATTTTGATTCAGCAAACTTCTATGATCTTAGCTGTAAACACAAGACCCTGACCAAGTATCAGAGAAACAGAGATTAAAATGATGGGATGTTTTTGAAGGAAAGGAGCAATACAATAACAATTAAAATATTCTCTATTTCTGTCTTTTGCTGTTTGCAAAAGCATCATGACACCTGGTCTCTCTCATTAGTGCCTAATCAAAACTCTTGCAGATTCACATTGATTTGTAGATTTTTAAGTGCCTTATATTGCATCAAATATTATGGACTTATTTATACAAAAGGGTGAATTATATTACCATAGCAATCATGCCTCTGCAGTAATAGAAAATAAAATTGTAGATGTAGAAACACATCTTGTAAAGAGGTTAGCCAGAAATCTTGTCTATATTCAGCTTGGATCCAGAGTTCCCCAACAGCCTCCATGCCTTATGGAATTTTTCCTTGTTTTTTAAAATCCCTTAGATATAAGCCAGGGCAAGAGGCAGGCTGTAGGGTATGATGAGCCAGTGTTTTGATCTGAGATAGCAATCCTTTGTTACCATGATAAAAAAAAAAAAAAAACACAAACATACAGATACAAGAATCCTTTTCTGTAATCAATGTTCCTCACAATATAGACACACTTGTTCCTATATAATGCGTTGATGTGGTGAAGCAAAATCAAAAAGCTCATGTCAAAAATTATTTTTAAAGTACCCATCATTTTATAGCTTCAGAGAAAAATAAGATAGGAGAAGAGAGCTTTTAAAAATTCTGCATTGAGATCAGGTTAGCCATGCCTGTCATTTTGCTTTTCCCTATGTCTGTTCAAATGTGAAATGCTGAACATACAAATATCAGTAAATGCAAGCTGTCCCTAAAAACCTGACTCTCTTTCAAATATGAGTTGTGTTTGACCTGTTTCCTTATGAAAGGGATAGATGAAATGCCAGAACTCTCCCTTTGTGAGAGAAAATTCCTTAATCTGCACAGACTTTTCTGCAGTGGAGAACATCATTGCTGGCAGGGCATGCAAACATATTTCAAAGAACACCTCCATGACTTGCAGTAACAGTTAGGCTTTAAAGACAATTTGTGTTCTGTACAGGTGAATTTGAGTTTGCAAAGTCATTCACAAGGCTCCCAGAAGAGGAGGCTAAAAGAGGAGATTCTCCTGACTGAATGGCTGTCTTTGCTACAAGTCACCACAGGATTCATTTCTCATGAATGGAGAACTTGTCTGCATTGTCAAAGGTATAATTTATAAAACAAGCATCTGAAAAAGATGAATTATAGTCTTCTCCATCTTCTGCTGGACAAGCCTATATTGTCCAGCCCAGGCAGACCCCTTACCTCTGCTTCTGCCCAGGACACATTTTTCCATTATTGATAGAGCTAGTACAAAAGTGATTCTGGTAAATACTGTAACTGAAATTTTCTTGTATAAATGGTTTTTGTTGTTGGTTTGTTTTTTTTCTGAATATCATATATCCTTACACTGCAGTTCAATGCCTTATGAAACAGATACCAGCTTTTTTGGGATGAGACCTTGGGATACTCCTGCTCCAGCCCTGCAACAGCGTGCTCACTGCTGAGGTCAGAAAGGGCTGCTCAGGGCTGTGCCCCCTCGAGGCTCCAAACCCCCAGACCAGAGCTGGCACAGCTTCCCTGGGCACCCCACACCTCTGCCCCTCTGGCCCCAGAGGAGAAATACATTTTCAACTGCTGTAGAACTGAAAGGAGACAATGCATAAAAAAGAGCTGAGTTTGTCTTTCCACATTGTCAAACTTGCTAGGAGACCTGCTGAGGTACGTGTACAACAGCACTGCTCCACCACGGCACGTGCTCTATGTCAGGACTCATTACACTTCCCCAGTCCAAAAGGAGGTGACAGAGAAAATTCCAACCTCACTATGAATAAGAATTTAAGCTTTTTTCTGGTCTGAAAGTGACCAAATACTGCTGAGAAGATAAAGTCAAGATAAGGTTAGGGATATGTGTACAGCAGTCAAATCCACTATCACTTACTGCTGGTTCAACTATAGAAAAAGCAGAGCATAGAAGAAATGTTATTTTTGGTACACTCAGCCTTCAGATATGATTTTCAGGCTGTCCTTTGATAACAGGTCTGTTTCATGACCATTTCCTACTTTATAACTTCAATCAAAAAAGAAAAACAGATCACCATCAAAAGTATAAAAATCCTCCTATTTTAAGTGTTAGAATTATGATTTCCAAACCTGTTTTTCTAGCTGGATTTGGCTAGATGAACACAGAAAAGTCATGGAATCATGCTGTTTTGCAGTCTTTGGGTTTCTTTCCTGTCGTAATAAATCATGGCAGGGAAATTAAAAAAGGTATCTGAATGAGGGTCTTTCAGCAATATTACATTGGATAATTTTCTGAGCATTGTCTCTGAATCTTTAAAGTCATCATTTTGTATTATTTATTTAATATCATGCTGTAAATTAATATTTCATGTATGTCTTTTGTGATAATACAGTATTTTGTACAGTTATCAAAAGCAATATTATACACACAAAATATTTTAAAGATTCTATACTTATTAAACTACAGTCAGGTTATTAAATTTCAAATATTATATTTAAGTTTAAAATCACTATGTTCAAGGGGAAAATAATTTAAATTATTTTAAAGAAAATCTACCTCAGCTGAAAAAAACCAAATTAATTCTAACAAGAATCAGTATTACTTTGTTTTGTCCTTTCCTGTGAGCAGGTGGTGTAAACACACATGCATATTTCCAAAACATCCTCTGATACAAGTACATCCAGCTCTGTGGTGATTAAATTCTGAATTAGACCTTCAGGACATGTTTTATCAGCTCTGAGATAATTTATTTCATGTGACTTGGAACCAGCTGTAGTTTTCTCAAATCCAGAGAAAGATATATTAGTTGAGCAGAACAATTCCACATCACTGAGGTTAAAATGAGAGTGGTATTACATTCCTGGCAAAGAAAGACACTAATGTAGAGAAGCCAGTGACAGGGCTTGCAAGATACTAGAGTGTAGGGTCATTTATTATTACAAGGCACATTTTGTTCAGAACTGACAATTCCATTGGCTCAAAAGCCATGAGCCAGGTTTCCAAAATTTCAATATCTTTAAAACTGTAAAGATTAATGTTATCTAATTTAATTGAGACTTCATCATTTTATCTGTCCATCAGTCTCTAAGATTCACTGTTGCACATTAGCTAATGTTAATCTCATTTTGACAGAGGTACTGGGGTCTCACCAAGTTCCTGCAAGTGCAGGGAAAACCACCAGTCAGGCTGAATGCCAGAGGTGCACCAGGGCACCTGGCACCAGGCAGGGGCTGCTTGGCATTTCTCTTTCGTACCCCACAGCAGCAGCAGCCAGTAGTCACCTTCTCTACAGCTTTGAATCAATTGGTGCTTGACCAAGCACCATTAAAAAGAAACAGGTTTAGCAAATGTGGTTCCTGGGGAAGATCAGCATCTTTTGAGCTGTCAGGAAAAACAAAGTTCCAATTCTGACCAACTGAGAAGGGCTTGTAGGAAAATGGGCGGTATCATGGTAGAGAACAGAGAGTAGTTGCAGAGAGTTGGAATTATGATGGTGAAGAAGCAAGAAATGCTGTGCTAGAGTCCAAGGGAAAGTAGGGTTCCTCAGTTCTGCTGTTCACAGAGAATGGAGTTTTATTGTTAAATCCTTCTTGTGTTGTGTCCTCAGGCTATCCAGGAGTCAACTATTCCAGCCTTTCTCTGAAGGTAGGAAGTTACTTTAAGGTTTTTTATTGACATCTAACATTCTCACAGTTCTGAGGGATGGAGCTTAAAAGAAATAAACTAAAATTAAAAAAAGCCACCCAAACCAAAAGAAAACAACAAGACTAAACAAACAAACAAACAAAAAAGTAAGAAAACACAATATAGTTTGAAATATGAAGTTAAAATCAATAAATATCAGAAAATTAAACTGGAAGGAATCTTAAGTAGGTAAGATAAACTGTGCCTAAATTATTGCAAACAGAATTTTACTTCTTTTATTTTTTAATCCCTCCAGTAACAGAGATATAAAAAATTTCCTGGGTCCTCTGTTCCAGGGCTTCACTATCTCTACCTCAACCTTACCAACACCTCCTGCACCAGTAGCTGGCACTGCGTTAATGCAGTACTTCAGAATAGCAGAAAACCACTAACCAAAAATGAATTGATGATCATTGTAGGCCCCTACAAACTGGAATATTCTAATAATTTAGAGGAAGAGAAGACGTATGTTCCTTAGCCATATTACAAAGGTCTATGACCTTTTCCATTTACCTTAACTTTTGATGACATTGGGAAGAAAGGACCTCAAAAACCCATCCTATCAATGAAACATTTTAATAGAAACATGAGTGCAGCAAAATTAAGGCAAAAGAGAAAGTCTTGCTTCAAGTTCTTAGCATCACATCTACAGCTACACAAGTTATACAAATGTGTTGCGGTTTTAAAGCAGTAACTAAAAATCACTAGAAAACTTACTTATTTCTTGCTGTGAGATATGGATTAGAACAAGAGCAAAACAGGCTTAAAACTTAAAAGGAACAGAAAAAGTTTATTAACAAAAACTACAAGAATAAGAAATCAGAATAAAACCTCCAGAACAACCCTCTTCTCCCCCACTACCCAACTATTCCCTTGTTCACATGACAACATAGAGACAAAAAAACTTTGGTGGTTAAAACAGTATCAATTTTGCTATAGTCCTTTCATCAGTCTTTGTAGAGAAAAAGAAGTCTTCTGCTAATCTATGGAGTTTTTCACAAGAAAACTATTTCTATTATAGCTTTCTATTTCTCTGATGCCAGCTGCCCGGAAATCTGTCATCAGTTGTTTCCTCCCACTTCACATCACTCTGAAGTGTGTATGGGTCAATGAATCTAGAGATGTCATTTTAAGGATGAGTTATTCAAAGGCAAAAGTTCTCTTCATCTGTCCTTGTGAGCCTCTCTGGAAACAGAAGTTTTCTTGTTGATCTTAAAGGCTACAAATCTTCAACTATTACTTCTCTTTTTCTGTTCCAGCAACTTGTAAGATCACAACTACTTCACCATTTGCTTAAATTCACACTTTGAAACACTCTATTCCTCCCAATATACTCTGTCATGAATTAAAGGAGTTTTTTTCAGAACACTACTGTCCATCTCCATAGCTTTAACAGAAAAATATTTCAGCTTATTAAAGCATCTCCTTAGTTCTCCTCCCCCTCTGAAGCTTAATTCCTTTCTTCACTGTCTTTGATAGTTTATGGTGTCTCTTTACAAGTTGGTCACTCTCTCTCTTCCCCTCTCTCTGAAAAAAAAGATAAATCTGCAAGTCTCATCTGGGTAATGAAAGAGTTAAAATCGTGCCCAGGCTTTGTAGATGGTTCTGTGATCTCTGCTGGAGCAGCAGCTGGAGTTGTCTGCAATGGAAGATTTTTTTCACGGCTGTTCTGGAGGAGTGTGGTCACTGTCTCAGCATGCTGCAGGTCAATGGCTTTCCCTCTCCTTACTCGGCAGTCTCTGGTGAAACAGCAGTGGCAGACACTGCAGCCGAGCCAGGGGAACTGGCCTGACCCGGCCTGAGCCCGCTCGCCTTTCCCCCCTGCCTCCGTGGCTTTGTCCGGCCTGGAGGGTGGGGAGGAGGCCGAGACAGAGCCTGTTACCTCTTCAGAAGCTGGAAACCAAAGAGAACAAGAAATTCCCAGGCTTACATCTTAAGGTGGTATTCGCAAGTTGATCTCACTTTTCAATGGTTAAAACTACTGTCAGTTCTCAGAAATTGCCAGTTATTGGCCAGGAGAAAAAACTCCCATCAGCCTCCAGCAGTTTTAACTTCCTTCGCTCTCAAAGCCAGTCTTAAAGGTGCAGAACTTAATATAGAACGTAAACCAGGCAATTGGGGATGCCAGTATCATAAAGTCACTCCAGGACAAAATGTAATGTACAAAAACTATTATCAGCTGCCTGGAAGTAAAATACTCCCTTCAGTAGGAGAACTGCTTCAATTCATTTTAATCTGAGAACAATTCTCATTAAAAAAGCTCTAAATTTTAAGTAAATTGTATTACTTTGTATTTTGGACAAACACTTGCTGACATCCTTCTGTAGAAAACAAAGTAAAGGTTCCTTTAGAGACACCTTCAAGATGGGTCTTACCTGCAACTTCACAGCCTACTTCTTTTTGCTGCCTACTATTAAGAAATTTTAGGGGTCTCATGCTATTCCACTTCTTTGAATGACAAGAAGCCTGACCCAGGATTTGGCTATGGGCATATAGATATGTATGACAGACTGAGATATAAGACTAAATTTAATTCATAACAATAACTCCTTGTTAAAATATTAAAAGGAAAGCAGCATCTGCATATGTTTTCTAAAGACATAGAACATTTTTTTTCTGTAGCTCTTCCTTAAACAATCAAGATTGCTGCAAGTAAAACTGAAATCTTACTACTATGAAACCACTGCATTGTGAATATTTGTCCTTCTGCAGCATTCTGAAAGGAAAACCATCATTTAAATGTAAGTACTTTAGCCCAGGGAAGAGAGACACAAGGAAAAATCTTGATAGCTGGAAAAGGGTTTTATGGCAGCATTACAATAAAACCAAATAAATACCAAAATACCAAATAAACAGATCTCTTTCTCTTATAGAAATTATGGAACTAAGTTTGTTCCATACATCTATGATTAAACAAACTAAGCATCAGTTTGTTTTGCTTCATATTTGGAAGGGAGCGTGTGAGTCTCATAATTTAATAGTTCAGAGATCTTTGGAGTTTTAAAAAGCAGCCAGAATAATATGGCTATGACTTTGAATCTGAACTTGCAAAGATCAATGATCTTTTTCACTATCCATATGTGTCACTGTCCCTTCCCTCTCCCAAAGAGTAGCCAGAGCCAAGCTTCCAGTGAAGGAACCTGGTTTGTGTTGGGTCACTGCCTGTATGAGTATTGACTTGTGTTCCCTCCTCAGTACCTGTTCCTGCTTCCCCGAGTCTGGATCAGTCAGAGGGAGCTCCTATCAGAAATGCAGTATATGAGTCTAGGGGTTAGCACCATTTCCACAGTTACCTTCCAAAAACACTCAGAGCTTGAAGGCAGGATAAGAAATGACAAAAAATAGACTGAAAGTCAGAGTAATTTTGTTCCTGAGAGACCTTGCAGATTATCCAGCCCTGACAGCCCTGACTGCTTGGATTAGCCAACTTTCAGAGGGCTAAAGCTTTCATGATTGTTTCTGTCTTGGAGACTGAGATTACCTGCAGATTCTCCTCAGGGACTTTCCAAAGGGACAAGCATATTAAGCCACTAAGCTACTCTTTTTCTGGAAACAGACACTAAATAAAAAGGCAAGAGGACAAAGACAAATTGTAAATGTCTGTGAAACTATATCCTGCCAGCCCGTTAAATTTTTTTCAATTTTGCTTTTTTCAAAAAGCCTATGCAATTACTAAGAATACATAATTCTAAATACAACCATAAAATAACAGAATTACATAAAGAACAGTTGGCAACAACCCTGAGAATATTAGTTAGCCCAGCTCTGGCAGAATCAATTATCTGTGTCGTTCATGAAAGACATATGGCTAAATTGTTTTTAATATCTCCAGCAATTAAGATTTTACAACTGCTGCAGATGCTTGCTCATATGGAGCAAAGCTATGACTAGCAGTGTCACTTTCTTTTATAAGGAGGAAGTGTTTCCTAATATCCAACTTGATCATTTCTTAATGAAAACAAACTTTATCACTGTTTCATTATCTACCAAAATATTAGAAAACAATTTATACTCTCTTTTTTTTTGTAGCAGACTTCCATATGTCCAATTTCGGTTACATTGTCCCAGATATTTTCTATTCTGTATCCAGATCCAGTTTTTCCATGTTTCCCAAAGGCCACCTTCACTAGAGATTGTCCTGGATGCTCTCATGCTTTTCTCAGTGTAATGACCACAGCAATGTAGCTTGGCCAGAGAGGTTTGAGAGGAACAAATACGCCGTGGGCTGCATTGCTGATACTATGTCCCACACATGATGTTCACAGCTGCACAACCCCATCAGCTTATGTTCAGCTTGTCCTCCACCACGTACCACATTCTGTCTCAAAGAGCAAATGCTTCATCCTGTTTTTGTTTTGACCATTTTTCATACATGCCATTAAGCTTCAACTTTGTCTTCTGGACTAAATTGTGAAGATCTGTCTACATTCCTGCAGTGTTACTTCCCTGTTCATTTTAGCTATTAACCAGAGACTTTGTACTTTCAGTTACCAAGTATATTATCTTGTGTATGCAAGACAATACTTTTTTGCTTCTCCCTTATTTGTCCTCCTGAGCTTAGGTATGTGTACAGATATCTGATTTGTGATTACCCAACTGACACTTATGCACATAAATCAGACATCCACAAATATCTATATTTGGCTGTCACCAAAATTCTTTTCCCCAGTGAATTAAATGTCATCCTAGTTAAATACATAACTTCAAGCTGAACAAGCATGCAACAAAAATACCAATTTTTGTTCATATTATAGTCATGTGCTATCCTATCTCTGTTATGCTGGTTACTTCACAGCAGAGATGAGATTAAGTTTTTTGCATTAATATATAGATGCCTATATAGTATCTATGGTATTTAGTCTAGAAATCTTTGATGAGTTGAACAACTCTTCCCCTTTTTATTCATTCTAAAAAAAAGTCTTTAGGGACTTAGTGGCTACTAAAAAGAATCTTTTTGTATCTAGAACCTTGTTGTTTGCATTTGGCTAGGGTCTTGTCACATATCACTGCTGATAGCCCTCCTTCCTAAATCAGAAAGAGAACAATTTAGGATTATCTAGGTTGGTGAGATAATTTTCCACTTTTCTGAGGTGAATTCAATTTGTCAATGGATCACTGAACTTTGTTTCCTGCTGAAAGGACCAAAGCTCATGCTCTTGATGAACAATAAGATAGTTAAAATTTGAGTTTCAGTTACAAAGAAAGTAATTACACATGCAAATATGTCAATTACTTATGGAAATTACAGGTTATATGAGTACCTGTTCATTTGCATGCACAATTACCCAAACTGAATAAGAAACCATGACAAATTTAATGTGCCAATTGGGTGTGCAGTCAGGCATTCAGCTAACTCATGCCTAATTGGGCACACTACATTTTGAAAATTTTCTCAGTTTTCTGTTTACCTTTAACATTTTGGGTGAAGGCTCTATAGCAATTCTTCCACAGTTATAAAATTGAACAAAGGGTAATCACAGCTGTCCACAAAGAACACACTGCAGCACTGCCTGCAAGCTTTTTTCTACTTGTCTTTACAGTTCAGTCTTGTCTGAAAACTATACAAGGTCGAGGTTGTGATGTTCATATTGTCATTAATCAGTTCACAGACTCCATTCCACAGAAATCTATTTGAATTTTTTGAAAACAATTCAACATCAACAGCATCAATATGCACAGTTTATAACTGACTTTTCTCTCAATTTTCAGATTTAAGGATTGAACTACATACACCTGATGCTTGTTCAGCATGAAGTTATGTTTTTAACTAGGATGACATTTAATTCACTGGGGACAAGAATTTTGGTGACAGCCAAATATAGATATTTGTGGATGTCTGATTTATGTGCATAAGTGTCAGTTGGGTAATCACAAATCAGATATCTGCACACATTTTATTGCGGGCGGCTCTGCATGTAGGCAAACTGATACAGGTACACAGGTCCACTCCTAAATCAGACATGGGTTAATTCCTGGGGTGCACTACAAGCACTCACATTCATGTTAGTGACAGCTAAACTGGCTGAAAATAGCCAAAGAAGAGTCTCATAATAAAGCATGAAAAGATTCCAGGAGGAAATGATAAATGTAAAGTAAGCCTCATGAAGATAAGTAATTGCAATTCTATATGTATGGCAGCAGCTTGCAATAAGACTTTATGATTCAAAAATGAGAATGGGGAGATGCTGTGAACAATTCTTTGGAAATATAAGCCCAGTACTCAATAACAGTTACAAAAAAAAAATTAGTACATGTGGATTATTTTTTAATTTAAAAATTAATTAATTTTTAAATTTAAAAATTTAATTTTTTAAAAAAAATCAAAATAAGTCATGGAAAACATGAATTAGAACTAGGGTGTATTATTTTTCATAAAATATATGATAAAGGGCATAAAATAAAATTATAAGCAGCAGGCTTAACATTAACAAAAGGAAGAATTTTATGAGGTATACAATTAAACTGTGAAACCTTTTGCCCCAGGATGATTTGGATAGAGCAAATAATATTAAGTCTAGAGATTTTTGAATAAAACTTGGAAGTTACAGTTTGGTATTCTAAAATATGATGTTGGAGATGTCAATCCACTAAACTTCTAATCTCAAGTGCCAGAATTGCAGAGTGTCAGGAGAGGTGGCATTCTGTCCTTCCTGTGTCTTCTAGTCTTTTCCTATGGATGAAATGTTGCTTACTGTTAGAAACAGACACTGTTGGTCCATGTGGTTGTATTCATAATATCTCGATCCTTTCCTTGGGAACTTCCACTTACCTTTTCCTTATCTTGCATTCTGTTCTTTTTTCATGTAAGTACAGTGTTTGTTCTCAGGCTTATTGAACTGCAACCTAGTTTTTTCTGACCATTTCTCCAACTTGTCAAGATCATGATATTTAAATCCATTCCCTTACATCTGCCTTAGTAACAATGATTACCTAAAAGGAATGGCTGACAACAGTAACACTAAACCTTTGAAGACCTGCACAATTAAATTACCTTAAAGTTCATAAAACTGACTGATGCCATATACAAGGGAATTATAGAATTTTAAAACTGTGATATAGATGTCAGGATAGATCTGGAAAGATGGAATGTAATGGTTCCCAAAAGTCTATATGATTTTCCTTTTATGCGGTTATTTTGCATAATATTGCTATTAGTATGGAATATCCTAAGAGTTGTTTCTGGCTTATTAAAATTTATAAGATTGGGGCAGCTCCTGTTCTGAGTTTTTAGGCACATGTTAAATTAAGACAAGTTTTAAAAAAAATGTTTAATATGATATTATTTTGAATTATTTCATATTACACTTTCAAGGTAGAATTTCCTTCTGTTACCAAATGGTGATATTTAGAGGCACAAAAACTTCAGTGCACTGAAAGCGTGTCGTTAGGTTCAAGACCACAGAGTTCATTATTTTCACTTCTGGCAGTAGGACCAAGAAGACAAAGAGCTGCTATGTGCATTATAATGTCACTCCCTCTGAAGACTTTAAGTATATTAATGCCAGCAAAGTCCCATGCTAAATGACCAGTAGAAACCTACATTTTCCAGGCTTAGATTGGGGTCTGCACATGCACAGTGATAGACAGCAGCCTATGCAGAGATCCTTTCAGGTGTCCAAAAATGGATTGCACAGAGGCAGACTTGGGAGATGTCTAAACTAATAATTCGGAAACAGGGATGGAAGGAAGGAGAGAAGGGAAGAATCTGGGCACTTTATCCTGTTTTGCACTTCTTTCTTGTCCTGCTCTGCCATCTTTCTTTCAGAAGATAAGGAAGAGACAGTGGGGGTTTTTTTAAAGTATCTCTGGAACAGAGGGCCTGCATAGCCACTCAAACTCCCACTCCTGTTTTTTTTCAATACCATGGTGTACTAAGACCTCTCTCACAATCTATGATAACTCATTTGAGGAGCAATGTATTCAGGAAGGAAGCTACCAGAAAGAGGGGAGCAAAAGGTACCTTCATTCCCTTCCCCTGCAGGTGCTACACCTTATACTCACTTTTCATGAACTTACCTGAAAGTGGACTGCACCTGGGTTAGAGGTCACACTCATGATTCTAAATTCCCTCAGTGAGATTAGCCCTAAACAAATATTTCAGTTCTTTTCTCTTTAAAACATATTTTGATTCAGATTCTGTAACTCAGTCCCCAGGATGACTGTAGCTATGATTTTCTTTTCTGAGATTTCTAACTGGTTTGACAAAAGTAATTGGTAAAGTCTGCCCTTCATGAGGTATTTGATTTAGTACCACATGTGAGTCTTATTACAAAATAAGTCTCTTATACACCAGTAGAGAACACATTAAATGGATTAAGAATGCACTAATTGGCAGATGTCCAAATGCAGCTGTCAATGGAGAGTTATACAGAAGTGAGGAATATTCTAACAGGATGATCCCTGTACAGGGATTAATTCAATAATGTTTTATTAATGCTCTCTAATAATACACAATATCACTGTTGATAAAATGTGTGAATGACACATAAATTGTCAGAATAGCAGATAATAATGATGTAGACATCTAACTTGTCAGTCTGGGCCTTCTCAAACAAATGATCTTTTTAAATGCCAAGTATCTCTAGACAAAAGCATCTGGACCATGCCTGGGAAATTAAATATCATATATGAAACAGGGACTTGGTGAGAACCACACAGAATTAGCAACTGAGCATGAGATTCCAGAGTGATGAGGAGAAAGGGGGCTAATGAAGCCACTGTCAGTATGCAAACAGTGGAGCTGAGGTTGGGGACAAGAGTCACTTTGTTATGTGACACTGGTGAGGCCAGCATGAATACTGGTGGAGAAATTTCCAACAATTGCCACTATCCTCACACATAAACAGCAACTTTGCTCATGGTATGCTGCTCATCTCATCCTATCTTCCTGTGTCACATCCTTTGGACAAAGCATACCAATCATTTCAGGAGCAGGAGAGTGCCATCAGCGCAGGGCAGCAAAGCACTGCAGTGCCTGCAGCCACTTTCCCTCTGGCCCTGTACCTTCATACTCGGTATCAGCTCTGCCCAGTGCCCCATCCCAGCAGGATGAAGCAGCAGAAGTAGACACAGCCCCATATCCATGCTCCCCCATAGACTGATAACTTGCTTCATTCTTATCAAGAAACATGCAAGTACTTACCCCACCAATGAGGCCTGATGTATGGCTGCATGATTTTGGACATTTAGACAGGCATAAATCAGATATGCATTTTTTTTCAGTAAGATAAATCTTTGCACGCCCATCACATTCTTGATATTTAAAAAAATGTTTATGTTTTTACAGCAAAACAATAAGGTAAAAGTTTTATAAATCTTCAAATAAGCTTTCTAACAATAACAAATATAGACCCACAAAGTTTCTCTTCTTACTACAAGCAACATAAACAACACATTACAGATTTATGCTATAAAGACAACTTCCCCCTTCCTCATCACCTTCTTTTCATCAGATTACATAGCTGAAATAGGCATATATAAACTACTATTGTTGATTAAGTATCTAAGGAGTCATTAAAAACAAATTTACCACCCTTGGAGTCACAGTGCTACTGAAGATTAAGATTCAAGCTGCTTAGAAACACAGAAATGTCTAATAAGGTTTTTGGTATTAAAAATTCCCAATTAGCTAGTTTAGACTGCTCACACTATCAGACTCATGCATAAATACATCATTAGATAAATTAAATTGGTCTTGTTACTCTGCTAACTGGAACTTTTTTTCCCACTAAATGAACTTATGCCCAATGCCCAAATACCATCTTCAAAACATTTACGTACCCATCTGAAAGTATATCTGCTTTCTGCTTGAATATGTGGTATTTAAAACACTGTTAGTAAATGCCTTCTTAAATATTGAATTATCAAATTTTGACAAATACAATAACATGGTCAGTCCATATACTCTTTTTCATACACTTGAATTTGACAGCAAGGTTCCTTCAGGTCATCCCTACATCAGAAAAGAAATCTGACCCCTGACCAGCCCATGTGTGAGAGCAGGCAGACACATGCCTTACACTAAGCACACACTCTTGTTCTCTTCCTAAAGCAGACAGAAGAGAAGGACCTTCTCCACCCAGCTGAAAGGGTGCCTTGCCTTCACATCCAAAGACAGAGATGAGTTATAATCACAGTGAAAACTAAAGATATGTCTGGAAATAGAATGTCTATCACTCCTTAAAAGAAATGTTTTGAGTTGCCCTTTATAGCCTCACAGTTCTTCAAGGAGCTCCATGCCATTCAAGCTGAAGACTCAAGACAGCCTGCTCTTCTCATAATCCCTTTTGGAAACACAATACAAGAGACCATGGTCTGAAGAAGAGGATTGCAATGTCATAGGGGATGGGGAAAATAATGCACACCTTCTCAAAGGAAGGCCTGAAGCTGCAGTCTGAAGTGCCAAAATCACCTAAATCTGATCTGTCTCATAAATTCTTCCTTTCCTTACATTTATAACTGCTTGCTTGTTTGTTTTTGGGGTTTTTTTTTTATGAATAATGCACCAATCCTCTATCATGAAACCAAGCTAGCTCCAAATCACACCAAGCTGATTCCTCAGAATCCCAGAGGAAGACTATGATCAATATACAATGTCTTTTTGCAAGACTTTAAACACAGTAGGACTACAACCAATTAATGTATTTTAGAGAAGCCAGCCATCCTAAATCATTGGTAAACACAAGTCCAGAAGATTAGACTTCTGAAAAACCTATCACTGAAGTGCAATAGATTGCTATTATTAAAGTTTCTAATGGGTTCCCATGGAAGGAGTGATTGATTTCCAGTAAAAAGCATTGGATTCACAATAGGAAAGCTACCACCTGCTTCTGTTTAAAAAGAAGGTTTGAAATGTATAAAGTAGTTTGTGTACAGCATTCTCTTTTCCTGCTGTTAATTCTTTAAATTACCTTTTAACTGCTACTGCTACCATTTCTCTTTCGTTCATTAGTCTTAGGTGGCCCTATCACAGAATTCTCATAACAAACTAGAAAATATCCTTCAAACTTTTATAGTAGACATTGTTACTATCCATACTTCACAGAAATGCGACTGCATAATGAAACATATACAGTCAGATGCATAGACAATTTCATGGCTGGAGTCAGAGGAATGTAATATAAGGATGTACAAGAGGATAAGAGCAATTCCATGTGAAACAAGCTCAGACAATTCATGGAAAGACAGAGAGAAGGGGCTTTTTTTAATTGTTGAGTGGAACAAGCTGTCATTTTGAAATAAACTCGGGCCACAGAGTTCTGATTCCTGTTGGGATGGATACTGTCAGGCCACACTTGGTTTTCAGGCTCCCAAATTTTCTGATGCTGCCCTCAGTCATTCAGGAAAAACTAGCCAAACTCAGACACACCAGCAATACACAGATTTTGGCTCTGGTTATGCAGCCTGTCATTTTGAAGGAGAGCCATACACATGTTGGTCCATCTCCAGCTTTCTGTGTCTGCACAGCTAGCAGTGCCTCTGGCTCCTTTCAATACTCCATGGGAAAGGGTGGGTGGCTGCTTAAAGAACTATTTAATTTGAGAGCAGCTTCCAACATTGGATAGAGTAAAGCTCCAACAGACACGTAGACATCCTAATACATTAAACACTTTGCTGCCATCTCTTCTCTCATCCCTTTTACTCTTTTGCCTGCTTTAAATCCTCCACATACAAGGTTAGTTGTCTTTTTAAGTTACAGAACAAGTACAAGAGTAATTTTCTTCTGACTGCTCCAAGCAGCAAATAACAATCCTTACTTTGCTGACTGGTAGGTCAAGAGAACAAGACCTGCATCTCCACTCCCTGTTCCCATATGAGTCAATGTTCGGTTAGTGCTCAAATGCACAAATTCTTTGCTCAGAGTAAAGATCTGAGTTATTGACATTTTCCAACCAAGTTACAGTAACTTCAATCCCAAGTGAGTAACCACTGCTAATTATGAAGATTTCCTTCACTCAGTGAAAAATAGAGTAATTTTTAATTTAAACATGTGGTAACTTTCAACTTCTCCACTTAAAACAGCTATGGATCTCTGGATTATGATACCCCCTTCACAAAAGGATGGAAAGACCTCAGAATGAAACCTCTGAGAGAAGTCTTTGGGTCTCCATTGCTGTTTCAATAGAGGCTGATTTTTTTCAAGGAAGAGATTTAGCTGACCACACAAGAAGTATTCTCCAGATTCATAAGCAATGAGTCCATGGATCCAGCACAGGACCCTATGATTTTTGGATTTTTTTATTTTTTAAGGAAAGAAGAAAAACATCAAACTGTAGTACACACCCATCTCACAAACTAGTTTGATGTTTAGTATGTGTTGAATATAAAGAGGCACAATTTGCTAAGAGACACTGCAGTGTCTTTTATTGATCCATCACCACATAGATCAGTTGTTCAGGAAGCCTGAAATTTTATTACTCACATTTCTGAGGTCTTGAATATTCACCACAATAAAGACCAATGTGGAAAGGCTTCCTGGCCTGCCACAGTTCATTCCTTTTGCCTTGTCTCTCAGTACCTCTAGCATGGGCTGATACATCTTCTGAAGGAGGTGAAGGAGAGGTCAGATGTGTGTGCAACGTGCCTCTTTGCTGATGCAAGCCTTATGAACTGCATTTTATTAAGCAAGTATTGTCCTTTAGAGACCTACCTCTTAATTACAAAGAAAATGAGCAAAACCAGCTACTTCCATTGTTTAATAACTTGTAACAAAACAATTCTCTTCTCCTGGGGACTGCCTCCGTGCAGTGCATGGGCTGTTTCAGGTTCCCATTATGCCTCCCCTGCCAGTCATACCAACAGCAGCTTCCCCTAGCTAAGATTTCTGCTTTAGGATATGTTGAGTAGTGCCTTAGAAAGACTGTTCCTCTTTATTGATGAGGGTGTACAGAGTCCGGTCACATGTAAATGAAGGTTGGTCAAATGAATGCCATGCATTTTGACTCAAGTAGTTATTTGTCAGGTGCTCTTATTGTACATTCTCCTTCACATAAGTATCCAGCAGCTGTATTTTTGCATCAAAACACCATAACAGCAAGCAGCTCCCTACAGATTAGCAATGCAAAACATAGCATTTGGAGCATAGATTATATGAAGATCTCTGGCTCAAGGCAGATGGAGTACCTTCAAAGCATTGTGGTCCATTCAATTTTTCTGAAGAAGGAGTGGTGAGTAATTTAAGTGTCATTATGAAGAAACAATGACCTATTATAGATGCAGATCAAGAAAATTTGAAGAGAATGGTTTTTGGCTTTGAAAATAATATATAGACAGTTAAAGGTGTAGGTATAATTGTAAGTGTAGACACAGATATTTGGAAAATTGTTTTTCATTGGTGATAGGAAAAACACTGAGGTAACAACTTTTTTCCATATGGCAGAAAGACAGTCGATTTTATCTTGAACCCAAAAACAATACTCAAAATAATATGCATTCTATTGAATGAATTCAAGCACCAGGAGCTTGAACTGGAACAGTCCAGTTCCCCTGAACCTAAGCAATAGCAGACCACTCTTCCTTGTGCTGCATTTCAGGTGCTCTGCTCTGCATATACCTCCTATCTGATATTATTCTTAGGCAGTTTCATTTCCATTATACAGCTTTTTAGAGACAGGAGTGATTTAAATGCATTTTTCTCATTCCTAGCTAGCCCTATGAATTGCAGAACCAGCATTTTATGAAAATACATGATAATGAGGCAATTAACACATTTTTTCTGGTCAAATTTATCTTTTGCAGACCTGTTATACTCATAAAGGAAGAATAGGGTCTTTCTGGATAACAAAAGATGTCTTTAACGTCTTTGTGGTTCCCAAAACTTGTTGAAGTCTGTATGCCAGAGAGATTTTCCAGCTGATTTGCCCTTGCACTCTTGTTTTAGAAAATACACCACTCTCTACTTGAAGAAAAAATTTAAAAGCCACTTTGTTTTTGTAACGTGTTCCATGAGGGAGGAAGCAGAACCAGAATACAACTCTTCCTGACCAGTTCTCCCCTCACATTTTCTACAACATGAATGCCAGTCAAGGGCAGTGAGAATTAATTTCTTGGCTCCCCTTACACAGAGTGTGTCCCCTTCACACACCTTATGTCTCCTTCACACAGGAGATGACAATAACCATGAATTCTCCTCTTCACTGATCAGAGCAGGGATTCAGGTGATTACCTCACATATAGATGTCTAAAGTCAGATAATGTGAATTTCCCATATCTATCTTAATGACAGCAAGTCCCTGCAGCAGAACAGTCTTTGAAGAATCCCAAAAGAGGACAGCTCTTACAACCAGCAAATCTCAAATCCATCATAGCGTTGGACACTAAATAAGCCTGTAGCATACAAGCTATTTTAGTGAAGGTAGGAAAAGCCATACTGGGGAAGACTAAAGGTCTGCGTGTTTGTTTCTGACAGTGGACAGCAGTTGATGCCCAGGAATGATATGAGAATTCTGCAATCAGGAATGGATGCTCCTCTAATGAACCATCAGAATACTTGTATCCTTTGTCTAAAGATCTCCCTGAGACAGTGGACATACTCCTTTTGTGTTTAATGACCCTAAATAAATAATCCTTTTTATGAATATATTTTTGAAAGTCATATATATTTTCAGCATCTACAGTGTTCTATGGTTATGGTGAAAATGTTTTAATTTAAGAGTGAATGAAGACTCATTTTTTCTTATGCATCCTGAATTTGCAGCCTGATAATTTTGTGTGGTGACTCTTTGCTCATGTAAGAAAAAAAAGCCCCAGAAAGCTATTCAGTTTCTCCAAACCACTCATGAGTTTTTAGGCTTTTATCATACTTCAAACCCCACTGGCTATTTTCAGGGCTGAACTGTCTTAACATACTTACTCTCCATGTGCAAGTACCATTACATCATCTTTGTTATCACTCAATTAAAAATTTTTAGTTTTCTTATATTCTCTCTGTGCAAGCAAGCTCAATACTTAACTTTCTAGACTGACTATTGATGGTAGTCATCAATGCTGCAAAAAGTGAATACAATTTTTTTAATAAATAACACAATTACATGGTGTGCTCTCTGCTAAAGTAAATTGATTTTCAGTTGAGATCTGATCAGAAAGGAAAAGGAACCATTACATGCTGGAATAATACTTAGAGCATGGCATTATTTATCCTAATGCTTTAGTTCATTGCTCTCACCGTCACTCTAGATCTTCACTTTTCCCTCTCTCTGATCTACCTCTCCCCTTCCACACTGTGTTTTTTTTTGCTTCCTTGATACACATGGGCTCCTTGTCTACCATAATATTGAGAAATTTGTTGGTTTTCACATGTGAAAATGAAAAACTAGAAAGTGATACTGACATCTAAATCAGAACTTTTAAAATTTTAGGATTTTAAAAATAAAGATGCAAAGACACAAACTTATTTATTTATTTAACACCTCAGAAGATCTCTTCGGCAGTCATCAGGTAACAGAGGATGAGGTCAAAGCTTTGGGATGGATAAAGAGGAAAGGAAAAAAAAAAAAACAAACCTTTGAATAGATTAATATGATTCTGAAGGACTGGAGGCACATACTAATCAAATCATGACCTTTCTGAAAGGCACCTACAGCAAACAAAAGATGCTGACCCAAACAAAAGTTAAAAAAGGAAATTTAGTTCATAAGAAAGTATATGGATTTTGAAATGATACTTGCCTCATATTATAATGAATTTTAAAAATCCCAAAGGTTTTAAAAAAATAAAATATCCAAGTTGAAGCAGAAGTATTTTATGCCATTGTTTTAACTAGCATATCATCAAAGGAATAATTTTATCAAGATAAACATATTTAAACTGTTTTATAAAATTACTTCAAAAATGTAGATGACATTGAAATGTTTTACAGTTTCAAACTTGCTACATCCAAAATCTTCAGTAGAAAATAGCTTCTTGGACAGATTCTGACCAATCTTACTCAGGAGAATAAAGAAAGATGGGAAAAATTCAAAGGCTGAAAACTGTCCCTTCCCACTCAGCTTGACTCATCACACAGATGCAGGAATCAAAACAGGGTGGCATTAATCATCTGTGCCCTGGAATTATGGACCTCTCTATCTTGAGGATAGAGGCAATAAAGCTGAGGAGTGCGTTGCTTAAATTTATAGAGCAGGTGCAAGCATTAACTAAACTTTTCAGAAGACTAGTCTTGCATTTTAAGATGGGAGTTAACGACATGACTATTTTTCTAGTTCAGTAAATCAGGAAGTAAGTGACTTTTACTGTCCTCTTAGGCTCTTTAATCTTATTTCAGTTCATCTGTTAAAGGAACCAATATATATTTGCAACTTATGACTTTATATGACAGAAGTCAAGCAACAGAGCACGTTCAATTTAAGATCTTCTCATCCATGAGAAATTGTTGTAGTTTGGCAGATGAGACATAGAGCCAAAATGGATATGAGAACAGAACTTCCTTAAAGAAATGCAATGCTAATCATTCAGACTCATTATATCACTTTAATAATCAGAATAGCACGCTTGATTAAAAAAAATATTTTGTTTTAGTTATAAACTAAACTAGGTTATAAACAGGCAGAAAATCAATTTTAAAATCAAAGCCATTTTGAGAAGGAAAATCAAAGTCAGGTAGCTTTAATCAAAACGCTCTTGCAAATAATGACTGCAAACTCAAACATTAAAATCAATACCAGTACTGCCACTAGCCTCTGGTAGTTTTCCTCACAAAATAAAAAGTCCCTTGGGAAACTGTCTCAGCTTGGAAAAGCTGACAGTTTTATTCTCTGCCTTCCCAAAATTAGTTCTGTGATGGCACTGATACTTTTCTCCCTAGGGTGCAGCAGTTCTGTTCAGTGAAGCTATGTGACAAAAATCCCACAGAAACTAAAAGCCATATAAAGTACCACTTATAAAGAAGAGGTTTCCATATCTGACATGCAAAACAAGGAGCTCTGCTGTAACTGGTCTCCATGGCCCCTCATTATTTAATGACTTCAACCAAACACTAACTTAACTCTTCAATCTGAAACACACAAATATCACACTGCAAACAAGCAGTGGTAAAAAGCAGCAGGCAGATGCCTTTTTGTTGTGGTGCCCAACCAATACACAACTTTCCCTGATAGCCTTTTATAGTGGATAAATTCTTACCTGAGCTTTAAAATGTAAATAAATAAATAAATAAACAGTGGTCATCTTATTAGTATTTTTTTTTTTCCCAAGTGTGAAAATTAAGACAGGGTAAAATTAATTCTTTCCAGTGGAAAATACTCAAGATAAACCACATTAGTTGCATTTTATTCTCTGAAGAGGTATAAATTGCTGTCATCTTGGGCTTTTTATTGCATTGTTAAGGTGCTTCTAGGAAAGGGAAACTAGGCAGGAAATTGGCATCATAATGCATTTTTAAGCTGCTTATATTTAATCATTAAAAACAGAAAATATTTGAATAATAAACTGGGGGGAATAGACAGTCAAAAATAAATTTTTGTAGCTGCTGGATTGTGAAAATGTCATTTGATGAATTACCTTGAAACAGAAAAAAGGAGCCATCTCCTCCCCTTCCAAAAAAAACCCAAAAAACCCAAAACCACCACATGAAAAACCCTCACACAAAAATCACCTCATCATCAATAAAATTGGAAGACAGGAAAATAGTAATAAATGAAGATTAAAGCAATTCTTCTCTAGTAGATCCACAAGCTTCCTTTCATAATTCAGGACATTAGCAGAGAAATTTAAAGGCAATGAACTTGAGAGAATTTAAAGAAGGGAAAAAGCAATGACAGCAGGTCACAGCTTCCCTGAAAGCCTCTGCATGGTTCTCCACCAAGCATCAAGTGGCAGAGGATGTTACTCACAGGAATTGTGACTTCAGGTCAATCTCAGTTAATGACTGAATTTTAATTAATCCACATTGCACTGCAGTTGCCTCTGTATTTACTAAATAATTATAATGAGGCAGTTTTATCATAGTGAGAAATTAAAAGTAGGCTAAATTTTAGAATCCCAAAACGGTTTGGGTCAGAAGGAACCTTAAAGATCATTAAGTTCCAGCCCCCTGCCACAACACCTTCCACTAGACCAGGTTGCTCAGAGCCCCATCCAACTTGGCCTTGAACACTTCCAGGGATGGAGCATCCTCACCACTCTCCGAGTAAAGAATTTCTTCCTTACACCTAACCTAAATCTCTCCTCTTTTAGTTTTAAACTGCTCCCCCTTGTCCTTACACTACCTGCCCATGTAAAAAGTCATATTCCTAGAAGATACCCTTCTTTCCCCTTGCCTAATTCTGGAGGCTGAAGACCGTAATTTCCTAAAGTGACTGCAAATCACATCTCTTTTAGAGACTACGTACCTGACAGGTTTGCAAGCATTTTTTCAAACACTTTCTAGTGCAGTACCATTATTTCACTATTAACTTTAGTCTGCAATTTATTTTCAAAAGTCACTATATGTCAAAGGGTTTTAATGACACTAACACAACTTAGAAGACTATTGTGGGTTAGTCTGCTTATATAGGGTTGCATCAACTTGATGATACTGAGATCCATGGCTACATTTGTTTTACAGAAGAAAATGAAGTCACACAAACAAGAAGTTAAGTCAAAAAAGATAAGTTGTGATGTGCCAGGTACATGTTGCATTTCTTTTTTTTTTCTGCAAAAAAACAGTTTCTCCTTGAGGTCTTGGCTACATGAGCATTAAAAGGATTTAATAATGATAATATAAAGCCTTAACAGAGAAAATCCAGTTGACAGTATAACACGCAGCTGTACCTCATACTTTATTCTGAGCACTTTCAGATATCAGGGTACACTCTTGGTTTGTGCTTGCTTGATCTGAACTGTAAAAGGGTATATGCATTAAAGAAAAAGAAAAAATTGTAAAGCTTTGAATTTGTTGTCACTTCCCACTATTTTGTTTATTTAGAAACTAATTCAAGGCTTAGTATTTCACATTCAAATTTTATAAATTTTTGGTCTATACATCAAAATCTAAAAAAAAATCTCATTAAGATTAAGCAAACTGCTTCTTCATCAGGGTTAGACTTTATTTGGTGATTCTAGGATTGGGACATAGTTAAAATCAGTCTCATTTTTACTTTTTTGCTCCAAAAGGAAGAAATTATATGTCTGTCAAAAAGGGTTTTAATTTTCAGAGACTGAAATTAAAATAATGCTATTAAAACATATGATTATCTGTTTTCTGTAGCATTACCACTGCTGGACATAAAATTTAAACAGTTGTATTAAAATATTTTTATCAATATTTCTTCTGTAAATTTAATGGTGAGACTTGCAAAGTTGTATATCTGAATAGAAGAGAATGATAGTGTAAAAAGAAAGAAAAATATTGTCTCCATTTTGACCAGTGTGACATAGTTTTGCTACACAGACACTTTCTCAGTTGCTAATCTCCAGGGGTTTCAGCAGTTAAGCTGATGGATGATGGGAAGAGGATTTCTTGACAGCCCAGTAATCTGTCCAGAGGCGAAAGGATGCTTTTGGTCAGGGTTCAGGTACTGGAAGGGCTTTTGACTAGCCAACCATCTGTACATGTCTGGAAGGCCAAGGGCTGTTTTTCCCCAGTACTCAGCTCATGGGAATGAAAACAGCACTGCCGAGAATCATGCAGGCAATGCAACAAATTACTTTATTTGCTACTGACACCGAGAATTTTTGGCTTTGTGAACACTCACTTTGTTTTTATTGTGCTCAACAGAGAGATTTGTATAAACACTGCTGGTACTATTGAAATTATTAGCACAGTTCCCAGTTTCACTGTGCACTCCTCTACCCTTCATCACAGCAGTGCTACTGTGGGCTGCACCAGAGCTGTGGTAGCACGATAGGTAATTAATCCCAAAGACTCTCTCCCATATTCCTGCACATCCTCCTGGCCATGCCACTACACTGATGGGAGTTACACTGACAATCTCCTTTTGACTGGAGGTCGTGTATGAACTCCTGCCCACAGGGAGCAAAAAGTGTTCCTCTGCCCACCTACCTACTTTTATGGTACTTCATGTCAAAATGTCTCTGCAGCCCCTGTGTAGGTCCCCATTGCCTCCCAGTTCCCTCAGAACAAAGGCAGATCTGGTGCTCTTTCTGCCATCCTCCAACTCCCAGGCTGGTCTCTTCTGGTAGGAACTGAAGGTACTGGAGTCTGCTGTGAACTGCGGGCTGCTCTAGCCAGCTCCACATCAGAGCCAGGCAACCTGAGCATGTCACAACACACTGTCACACGTCAACACAAGATACCAGCTCCTCTTCCCACAGAAAACCGACATTAGGAAAGGGGGTCCAACATGGTGGAGGTGGGGTGAGACAAGCACACACACCCACACACCCCCCAAAGGTGCACACACTGGGATCAGATTGTTTGCAGGGCAAAGCAGCCTGGCAACACACAAATGGATAGTGGTTATAACTCAGAACACTGGCATTGCAAACCACACCGTTATAGGGGCTCCAACTCTGCTCAGTCAGAGGGATGCAAGTGAGGGATTTCCAAGGGAGCAGAGACATGTACTGACATGTAGCTTGTACAGTTACGTCATGGTGAAGTGCACCCTTATGCAGCAAGGCTTATATATTGTGCACAACCATGCAGCACCTGGGAGCTGAGGGACTACATTCAGACATAGATGAGAACACATCAACATTTCTTCAACATGCTGGAGTAAGAAATGCATCTGCATACACCACTGAAATTATGTGTGAAACAGGAAGCTACTACAGCCTGGTTTGTTTTTTTTAATCTCTGTAAACCAAAGAAAAGATATGGAAAATGTACAGAAGAGGTGAATAAGTGTCCTTGTGTCTAAAGCAGGACGTACTACAAAAATTACATCAAAGAAGCACATGATTACTGTAATTTACCAGCCCCTCACATGGGAAAAACAAAATCTAGAATGAAATATGGTCATTTGGCAGGCAGTGCTCCAATGTCGTAAAGCCTGCTGTATCCCACCCTGGTTAATCTCTCCTGAGAACAGAGACACTTTCCTGGAGAAAGGGACATCTCTATGAAGAACTAATACCATCTCTCCCTGATGTGGCATCAAAAGAAAAGTCAATGAACACGAGACGATGCTAGAGAACACACTACAAACAAACCTTAGAGGCAGGAGAGTAGGAATTATCTTGGAGGGGGAAATGAGCTTTTCTTGTGTTGCATCTCTACATGATCTTCACCTGTGAGATAAGAGAGACTTCCAAGTGACGGTTCAAAATGGTATTGTAAATGTGAAATATGTTAACTCTCTAAAACTTACTGATGGGTGGAAAGAGACATTCAGTGTTACCAGACTTTCATGCTGACATACCATTCAGAATTTTTCTTTCAATACCTTGGTAAAAAAAATGCAGTTCACCCAGTTAAAGTATGTCTCCATATATGTTTTAGCACAAGGAAGCCAGACAAACACTCCCATGTACAAACACAAAAATATATATGTATTTTAATTTTCATTTGGTCATATTTTATTTAACAGAATGTCATTCTTCCTCAACAACCAATGATGATTTAAAGTAGTAGCACTCTCCAAAGCAGCCCATTGATCACAGAGAACTGATGATATTTAAATATACAATATAAAGAGTGATGTTTCACAAAGTCGCTTTGTCTTCAGACTTTAGGTTAGAACACAACAGACCAAAATTAACCATTTCACTAGGTCCAAGAATAAAATTCAAACTGACAACAAGTTATGAAAAGATAATAGTTATTGAAACTTTACAGAGAAAGAACATGATTAATAAACTTGTCCTGGCTTTACAAATCTCAGACCCCCTGAGTCCTAACAGTACTAAACTGAGAAACAAACAAAATTTATCCTGAGGATACAAGCACTGTTTATAAATTACTCCTGTAATTTAATTTTGAATCTTGATATGGTGATATAATGTTTTCCAAATATTATATTTTCCAAGGTTCCAAAGTAGATTGCTGCATGCAAAAAGAACATTATTCAGTAGTTACTGCTATGTAAGTACTACAGATCACAAGAGCCTTAAGGCACAGATTGCCAATCTGCAATTTTAGATGTCACCATGACTAGCTGTTAATCATTATTCTCGTAACAGAGCTGTATTAATAGATAATGTGAGTGCTTTTCTATTTGCATGAGTGCATAATCAACAGAGTTAACATGATTAATGCACAGCCTTCACTGGGACATGAGTACTTCCATAACATGTTGTCGATTAAATGTTGGGGCAGTAGTTCCTACATGAAGAGTGACAACTAAGTCAGGGAAGGTAACATCTTCAATCACAAGAGTTCTTTCATCTACATCCCTAGCCAGACTCTTTCGTTTAGTATTCCTCTATGATGTGGTTGGCCTTGGTCTCATTTTCCATCTCACCCTGTAAACCAGAGATTTATACAAAGGAAATATTTAAAATACTGGTCCTTGAGATCTAGTCTGCAGATTATCAGTGTGATGGGTTTTTCTTAGAGTTTTTTTCAGTTATTCACAGAATAAAGTACACACAGAAGACAGGATAATGTTGAACACAAGAGGGTAGGAGAAGGGATGAAAAGTTGGGAATGTTTTGCAGAACACATTTCACACAGTAATCCAAAGGGTGAAAGAACTAGAGAAGCAAATTATTTAAAAGAGTCATTATTCTCAGGCTGAACACTAGAAAACTGCAAAACAATTTTTCTTAATAGTGTCAGGTAATCTAAAAGTGCCCCTCTAAATGTATTCATAGCATTAGAATGACATTTTCTACTATTAAATTCCTTCTACCGTTGCTGAATCAAAGATACATGTGAACCTCAGGGACAACCATACTTAAATGCAAATCATTATATACTAAGCCCCATCAAGGATACAAAGCAACCAAACCCTGGATGTCTTTAAGATATCATAATCTTAGGCATTACTTGTAACAATCACCAATTTAATATTCTTAGGCATTAAGTGTAATGCTTAAAGTTGTCAGTTTCCTTTAAATCATCTCTGCTCTGAATGACTAATGGCTACAGTTAACATCACCAGCAGCACTGTTTGAAGACACAGGACACAGATCACCAGCTACAGCTCAAAGGCTGCATAATTAGCACGAGACACCGAGGTTTGCAGGGGACATTCCCACACCACTTCCACTCACAGCTTTCCACAGAGTAGGTGCTGATACTGATGTCAGGGCAAGGCAGGCTGTAACTCGAGCAAGTGCTGGATTCTCCCACAATTTTTTCTCTGCAGCAGGGTTTTGCAGAATACGTCCCTCCCTTGTCTTCCTATGGACAGGTTGGGAGGCTCTACCCTTCCAGTTCCTGCATGCTACATGATACCCACATCCTGGGAGCTACTGTGGAAACAGCAGCAGCAGAGGCACTTCAGGTTTAGCATATGCATCAGGTTTAAATGTACTGAAATTGAGTTTGTGTGGGAAAGTGAGAAATGTTATCTTTCCTTCCTGATGACACATGCATCATGGGGTTTGTAAGTAATCTCTTATATTACTGAGCAGGTGAAAGCCTCCCTCACTATGAAAATGGTTAATCAGTTCACTCCAAATCCCTAATGCTGTCTTCTCCCTAGGCCTGCCACCTTTCCTTACAGCCATAGGGCTCCTTTCATTCTCTCCTTCCATGACTTCCATGACAGCCACCAGGACGCAGCACTTCTCATATTCCTGGGACCCATCTACAGGTGAGGCTCTGCTGTTGTGTTCTGATCCCTTAAATCATGTTCACAAGCTCAGCTACAGCACCCACCATTTTACATGGTAACTCATTTTCTAAAGATTTGGGAAACTCCATTGGGCCATATATGATAGACCATGTGAAAAATGGAAACTCTGCTCATAATGTAGAGGGGGTGACTCATAATAGTGCTCATAATAGGCTACTGATTAATTTCTTGGAAATGCTAGAAGCAAATTCTATCACATCATTTTTGCTATTCATACAGCTCTCCACTGCAAGCTTGTTTCTCTTTTGATTTTTTAATTATTTTGTTTTATCATCTTCTATTATCTCTTCCCTTGATTTTTTTCTTCTCTTAAATTTTTATTAACCAAGGGACCTGATTTGAGATGCCTGCCTTTAGGCACTGCTGTTTGTTGCTGATGATGCGACAGCCTCTTTAAGGAATCACAGCAGCATTTCCATATCAAATAAAAATCCTAATTAACTCCTGCCATTTGTCTACCGCAAATTGACAGATATGTCAATTCTCTGGAAGTGAATTCTCTGCAAAAGGAAGCTTTGTCATACCTTTATTTTTTAGAGACGACTTACTGTAAGCCACTGATTCAGAGAGAACAGAGCTGGCTGACCACCATCTCTGCAGACAAAATACTTTGGCCACATTTTAACAAAATGTGTACCATAAGGAATTATCAGCATCTTCCTTTGGAGGTCTCTCTATTTCATCTGCGTGCAGGGTCCCCCTCCCTCCCTCCCCACTTTGGAGTCCACAGCAATAGCTGACCAATCCAGGTTCTGAATTCACTGCGGAAACCTCTTTTTCCTCCATTTTTAAATTAATATCATGCAAGTGTTAACATGTCTTTTATCAATCAAAGCGGTTTACACACACAAAACACTAGAGAAGGAGTGACACAATAGTGGGAACTTCTGACCCATGTTTCAACTTCACCACTGCCCAGCACTGCACAAGTTGTTATTTTTTTAACAACAAAACCACTTCACAAACTGTGCAATCCAACAGGGGTCAATGTTGTTTTGTGCCAACAGACCCCTTATGAAGGAAACAAATTAAGATCCCAAAAGCTGATAGCAAAAGAATTTGTACACAACTGAAAACTGAAATGCAAACTGAAGGGAATGTCCAGGTCATTCTGCTAAATACAGACTTTTGACACAGGATTGTTCTAAGTTACAAGGCAATACAGGATGTGGGATTCTATCTACCTGGCTTGCTCTTTGATTTGGGGTCACCTGGCCATGACTAAACAAAATGTTGATGTTCTTTGTATAGTTAATGGAAGATAAGTATCTTTTTTCATTCCTGACAGAATTCTTTACAGGGAAAATTTCCTTTTGGGGGGTCTTTGGATTAAATTACCTTTTTTTCTCAACAATCAGACAGGGAAAAAAGTAATTTAATTTGGGGGACATACACCTTTTTTGTCATTTCCACAGCAGAAATGGTTAAATGTACATTCATATTTAACCCCACAGGAAAGCAGACCACCCCTGGATTGCAAAGGTCTCATGATAAAGTGTTCTAAAGAAACTAGGCATGGGTGAACTGACAGTAAGACCTTATACAAAATAGGGACACATTATTTTCTCTCCTGCAGTTAAAATCAGACTGAGTGACCAAAGTGTCATCTTTTCCACATAGAAAAATGTCTTTCATTGAAATATGTCTCTAATTCGCTGTGTTCCTGCTTTACTACCTGAGAAATTGGATAACTATTATTCTCTCAATTTCTTAGAGTGTTTTGAAGTTTGTGGACAAAAGAACTCTTCTCAGCACCAGAAGTACACACTCACAGGCTACTTACAAAATACCTTTCTTTAGAGGGATTTGATCCAGCTAGCCATGTGATTGGTTTTTTTTCAGTACAATCCTTTGAGACCTTTGCTCTTGTCTTTCACATTGATATTTATCTTCCAAATTTGTCTTGGAACCCAACACTGCCAATAGCTCAGCAGGAAATTTCCCAGACACAATTAAAGATTATAAAATCCAAACTCAGCATTGCCCTAAAATCCCATTTTAATATTCTAAATAAAATCCTGAAGCCTGATTGATTTTGGTTTTTTCTCTCTTGCATGCTCTTTCAAATATGACTTTATCAAAAAAACTTGACAAATACATACATCTATAATCATAACAGAAACAATATAAGAATAGGGATATGAACAAAGCTTATTGCAAAGAGTTTTCCAAGTAATGCTAAATGGTAATTCTTATGATGCTTGACAAACTTTAATTTCCCAAACAGAACAGGAAGATAATAAAAGGCATGAACAAAATACTGTCAGGTTACAATTTTGTCAGGTAATGTGCTTAGGCTTGGCTGTGACTGAGATTAAATAATACAGAGAACATTCCATGCAAGGTACTGAGCTAAAACATTTGAGAGCGACATTAAAGTGAATCTGCTCCTCGACATATCAGTGACCTCTTGAGGTCCCTTTTACTCCTCTTTTCTTTAATTCTGTGTTCAGTTTGTGACTAGGCATAGCATGTTGATAGAGTGCAAAACATCTTTTTAAATATGCTATACAGTAAATTTACATTTCTGTAAAGACATCTCAAACTATTTTACAACTAATAACTATTGGGAGGGAGTCTGTGTATTTGTTGGAGCTTAGTGGGTCTGATTACCTGTCTCTATAAAGCCAAGATTCTATCGACATCTCTGTTAACAAGGAGGTTTTGGTCATGGAATTTTCCATAACTTTTTCATATGTTTTTAAGCATTTGTGTCTTGGAAAAATCATGTAAGAGGATATTTTTAGATCTTATCAAAGGGCCAAAACTATCAAATGTTACATTTTTTTTTTTTTAATCCTCTTTTTTTTTTTTAACATAGTTGGACAGGTATATCCAGTTTCTCCACTAAGTTCCTTATATTGCAGGATATTTTTATATGCATATCGGCATGCATAATTATGACAAGGTTTTATTCTACCCAATACACAAGAAAGGTAAGAAATTAAGAGGAGTTCCTCCCAAGCATGTGTATTCTGTTTTTAGCACATCAATTCTGCTGTAAAAATTAGACAGCAATTCCTATGGTAATAAAGATTGGAAAAAGTTTTCAGTCCAAATTCATCTAATAAAAATTGAACTACCTATAAAGATTTTCTACAAGAAAGGTGGAACCCTTTATGTACCCTGATATGTAAAAGAGAAGTGCCTTCAAAGAATACTGAAAGCAGGTAAAGTGTGTTTATTTCTCTTACCCGTTTCCATATTCTTTTTCAATGTCACAACTGCAATTACCACTGTCAGAATTTGCTTCAGTGAAATAAAAGCTGCATCCAAGAAGACCTGTAGCCCAATTCTTCAACAGAGAGAATCTTATTGACAAAGCAATTTTGCTGAAAGATGAGGTCCCAGTTACACAAAATTATAATATATCCTACTTTCACTTTCTGGAAAGAATGTATTAATACTCATTACCTTAAAATTGAAATCAGACATCAGAAAATATTACATAAATTACAGTTAAGTGCACAAATAAAGGATTTTCAAACAAAAATTTATAAGCTTCAAAACAATTTTTAAGCTTCATACAGTGGAACAGATTTGCATTTTTTTATTACACAGGTGGTGCACTCTGAAATCAGCATTCTGCTGTCTCACACCAGTCTGGCCCATGTAGCTAAAAGGATCCATCAAGATTTTGATCACCACTGTGTCACAGCTTGTATAATGTGGAGTACTGACTAAACCCTGAAGCCCTTATAAGGAAGAAATGTCTAGTGATATTTTAATTTAATCTGAGAAGAATTTTTAAATCATAACTATGACAATATACTACTCTATTAACCAGAAGTGTGGAAATATATAACATACATTCAGATGTGGCACTTATGCGAATACTGGAGACACATTTCACTTATACAGCATGATTTTACAAAGAATGTGAAAAATAGAACTGAATAGTATATAAGAACTGATCATTTTTTCAAGTCTCTCAAACCACAGAAGTAGTATTAGGACAGTTTCTACTACTGACAACTTGTAGGACAGACTGATAAGAAGTTCAGGCTCCATATCTTTCCTCTCTGCATTTCCTAACGCGTACCACAAAAACAGAATTAGGAAAGCAGAAAGGCAATGAGTTGTTCAGACAAGTTCCTGCAAGGTGATGGCATATTAGGGCTTACACTATTTATCAGTGCTGCTAATAACCTGTGAAGCAGGAAAGCTTTATCTGTGTGCTGCCTGGGCTAATCAAGGGTGATGCTGGAAGAGTCAGGGTCGTCTCAGCCCTGAGAAATGCTGAAGCTGCCACCACAGGAGTTACAGCTAAACTCGAGACGACAGACTTTCAAGTTTTCACTCTCTGCTTTTAACTCATCTCAGCCTATCAAATCTTACAGCTGTAATCATCCTGGATGAGAAGATGTGACCTACAACCAGTAACTTTGAAACTTCACCGATCACTGGAGTGATGGAAGGAATGTTTTAAACTTGGGCATTTTGAGGCAGGGTTGCCGTGAGCTGTCACCTCCACTGTGGTGAGTGTTTTCTTAACTAATCCCTGTACTGCCTGAACATGCTCTTACGATATCTCTAATTATTCAGATGTCTTGCTGGGCACTCTGTGTGTCTTCCCACTCTGACTGTCAATTTAAGTCCTAATAAGAAATTACATTCTTGCCTCAGCATACCACAGGCTGCACACAGATCAGCCAGCACAGAGATGACAAAATCCCTATGTTTCAGTTGATTTACCCAATCCCTAGTGAAACCTGTTGCCCTTTTGAGGTAAAATGTATTTCTCTATTATGGCACATGTTCAGTATATACAGTTACACTACAACCAAAACAAAGGTGTCCTAAACTATAGGCTGAGATGTTTGACTACAACTTATTCATATTAATCCTTGCTTGGAGTGGGATGCTGTTGATCTATGGAAAGTTTTACTATATTAATAATGACAGTGTCTCAATATACAATCTATAATATATCTAAGTACATTGAATAGGTATGATTTCTTGTATAAACCTTCAATGAAATATACTTATCTAACAATGTCACCTTGTATGCTTGTCAGAGATTGGTAAAAATATATATATATGTATCCAGTCTCCCAATGCACAGGATTCAGTGATTAACTTCTGCTGCCAGGCTTTACTTTCAGATACTGGTTATTGGACTGTATTGAGAGGACTAATGTCTCAATCCAAGGGAGAACACAATTCTGGAAAAATTCTTGATGTGCACACAAAATGCAAGAGAAGTAACTCCAATGTGTCCCACATTGTAACACCCAGATTATGGTACCAAGCCGGTTACTTGTGTAAATGAAAAGTTAGGGAAGAAACCTCAGCGATCCATACAGCTAAACGACAAAGCTATCCAAGAGCTGGTTCCAGTTCACCTGTGATCTTTCTTACAATGCACAAGGTTTATGCTAAATCACAATCCTAAGCCCCAGTGTTATTTGAGAAACCAGTTCCTACAGTTAGGAAACATTCCACTGATTGCAGCATCTCCCAAGTTCTTATATTCCCTCTTTATCTTAGCACACTATGTGAGCATTGCAGAAAAGATCCAGTACTAAGTGTACTAGTTGGCTTCCCATGGGAAGGACAACATTTAATTGGCTTTGATATTTTATTTTGTTCAGTATATTTGTGTATGTGTGCATGTGCATGTGAGAACACACACGTTTTCTTCTCTTTTTTATAGTGCACTTCACTGACATATTTAATAGTCACTCATTCCCATAGCATTTGTTTACCCTAACTTACAAAGTAAAATTGGAGGGTTATATTGTATTTACAAACAAGTTGGCACTTACAGAATAAATTATTGATTCCTTTTCTTTTTTATTTCATTTTCTTTTTTTTCTCCACTTCTTTTTCACCAAAGGGCATCCAGAATTCAGGCAGAATAGTAACACCTGCTGCCAATATGCTACATTAACATGAGTAAATAGGATTCCAGCTGTTACACTCTTTCCCAATGATTTGCTTGTTGCTGAGAGGCAGTGCCTTCCACCTCAGTTCATGTCCAATGCTCAGAAACTGTTAGTCAAGTGAAAGCAAAGGCTGCATGTTTTCTTCCTCATTCTTATCCATGCGCTTCAGCACCCCAGGATCCACAACTGACTGAGACCTGCAGAGGGACAACATGTTTATTTGACATTTCTAGATCAAGACAAATGAGGGTAAACATCAGCTTTCTTTTGTTTATTTTCTTTTCTGTTGGAGCTTAAAAATAAGGGTACAGCATTACCCAAGCATCTGATCATTGCAATATCCCTCATGGAAGGATGACAGGGCTTTACAGGGCTCAGTGCTGATTTGTAAATATAGGAACAAAAGGCAGAATAAAGCAGTTCCTCTCTTCAGTGAAATCGTGAAGCAGGGAGCATCCTCCGCACCCAAGAGCAAACTAAGCTGTCCTCTGTGGTGACTTAAGCACTGACCATCTCTCCAGAAGGTTATACAGCACCGGGCTGGCAAGGAAGATACAATTCAGCCACCCAGCTGGCTAATCACACACTGCAATTAGCAGGATGTGTTAGCTGGAAGCACAAGTTGGTCCTTTTCGGAATAGCATCTTAATTCAACAGTGCAAGATCCTAAGCCAAACCTAGGAATAGTGCCATGGTTAGCAGGATTTCTGGAGCAGCGGACAAATGTGTCAAACTCACTTTTCAGCTCAACTGAACAGGGCAGGGAAGGATGATCGGGGCAAATTCAGTGATGATTGTAAAATTTCTCTAGATTCTCTGTTTCAGCCCAGAAGCATAACATGGCACTGGTGCCCTCCAACAGCCATATGTGATGGACAACAAGGAAGGCCAAGTCTCTGGCAAAATCAAAATGTTCCACTGGAAACAAAGCCTGGAGTGTTCAGATGGGGGTCTCACATCAGCTATGGCTCAGATCATCAAAAAGCAGCCACGTCTGGGGTACAGTAAATGCAACCCTTTTTAGATGTTTCCTTTAGTGAAGAAAATCTCACACAGGAAATGCCTACTTCTCTTTCTTTCTGTAAAGATTTGAGATGACTAAAGAGCATGTGTACATCTCTACAATGCAGGCATCTATTTTTGATCAGCGGAAGCACACTGCGCCTGCAGCATTGCCACAGATTTGCCCATATGGAGTCAATCCCCCCCCTTATAAAGTGGCATCATCCAGTGAAACCAATGAATGAGGCTGGTGAGGTCTATCTCAAAAAAATCTAAAGAAAACTTACAAAAACACAAGAAAAAACATCTGACTTAAAGCCTAGGTGAAAACTTTATACACAAGGATATTTTTTAGTAATATTTATCCTGTTCTCATACTAAAAATCAAGAAAATTAACTTTAAAAATATGATCATCTCTCTTGTGATAAGCATAATTTAAACTTTTTAAATTAAGAGTATACAATAATACCCATCCTGAACACTAGTCAGCTCCCCAGGCAGAAAACTAAACCACTGAATTAAAAATGTTTTTTTTAAATCTTCACAAGGTACCGTGCCAATGCAAAGCTGATTGAAAATTTGCTGGTGGGAAGCTGCACTCATGGAAAATCCAGTTCATCATGATAAAAATTGCTGTGGAAGCAAATTAACTTCAAAGCTTTGCCAAGTGGATGTAAGTGCTAAAACGGAGCCTTTTCCTCGGCTGCCGATGACTGAGCAGACAGGGTTTCCAGTTCTCATCTGGGGAAAACGGAAGGGGAGCTGGAATGGCTGCAAACCTGGCCTCCAATTCCTGGCCATAAATTCCCAGGGCCTCCAAAACCCCAGTGCAGGTGTGAAAATTGAATTGCACCAATCCTGATCCATGGTTTGTAAGCTCAGATGCCCAAATGCCTTGAAGAAGAAGGAGAAATAATTTGCACCCAGTTTTAAAAAGAAATTTAATATCATGCTTCATCCCATTCACCAGAAACTCACAGATGAAGGTATGTGGAAGGAAAAACATTTAAGTCTATAGCTCCTTCTCTTCTACCTACCTCTCCAAAATAACTTTACAAACATTACTGAATACATTTTGAGAAAACACAGTGGGACTGAGTTATACTGTAAAGTTATACTGTAAAGTCCCCTTGAAGAGGTGAGGAACCAAGCCACAGCTCCTCTGCAAAGTTTATCAACACAGACACCTGCCCTGCTGGGTTAGGTGAGAAGAGGATGCAGGTCTCCAGCTGGGTGCCTCAGGATGACAGCCACAGGCTAAACCTGACTGCTGAGACAGCTGCAATGCCAGATGACGTAAACAAGTTCTCCCCAGAGGTCTGTGCTAGAGGTGGCATTAATTCCTCCTTATCTCCATCATCCTCCCCCCAGTCAACCTTCTTTTCAAGGTAAGGTCATCCAATTCACCAAAAATTCAAGGAGGTCTGGAGGAATGTCAGTGGTTCACATTGGCGACAACAAATAAGTAAGAAAGAGATGAATTCTCTGTAGGATTTTGGTTTTAAAAGGATATTCAGGATAGTAAACTAATTTTAAAATGGTAAGCCAAATTAAACAAGAAAATTGTTGGAGATCTGCCAGATGCTTGTGAAACTTGTTCTAAGATAAGCACTTTTCATTGCCTTAGTCATGGTTTTTTATACGTTAAAAATCTTCTGCACTAATATATCCTACTGACTGTGGGTTTAAACTGAGAGAAACAACCATCAGTTGCTGAAACCAAATTAAATTTAATTTTTAATTAAATAGAGTTTATCTTCTTTATCTTAACTTTTCTATTTATGTTATAACAGAATCTGTGTGCTTAATACACTGAAGGCTTGGGGCTTTCTGTCAGTCTTAGTAGTAGCCACAGTAAGTCTATTTAGCACTTTTTATGTCCAGCAGCAGGGAACAAGGATTCCAGCAGATGCTGGAGGCATTCTAACTGAGAAAGCATACATAGAAGGTGAAGAAACTTTAGCATAATATTATATAGAGAAAGACTTTAACATGTTTATTTTCTGTACTAGGTCTCCAACTCTGTTAGATCACCCAGACTGAAAAAATGTCAATTTGAAGCTTACACTGAAGTGTAATACTGTATGAAAAGAGTTTTCAAGAACAAGTTAAATGAAAATAAAAATTAATTGAGAAAAAATTAAGAATCTGGTCAACTCTTCCACTCACTGCTTTTCCACTTAATAATATGCTTGCCCAGGACAATCTGGAACACTCTGCTCCAAACAGGCAGCTCCAAAAGGACTTGTCACAGGCCTTCTCATATTTTTTGTTGCGCTCTTGGATGAAGTTACTTACTCTCACATCATCATTTTGCAGCAGGACTTCTGCATTTCAGTTCCTTAATTCCATCCTTCTGTCTAAGACAGCTTCTCTAGTGTCTCATAATGCTTGTATTGCATGCAAATCATATAAAAGTGTATTGCTCACCTTTCCCCTCCCCTGCCTCTTTTTCTCAGTCCCATTTATTGTGTTAGTTACACAATTCTAGCTTCATATATATGGGCACTGGGGATTTTGGAGGTTCTGGGAATTTATGGCCAAAACTCCCTCCCTCACTGGGAATCTGAGACCAGGTCTGCAGCTATTCCAGCATCCCTGTTATACAGTTTCAGAACCCTTTTTAACTTCTTATCCTAGCTCATTTCTATTCAGTTTCTTGCCATTTCCCACTTTCAATAGAGTGGAGGTTTTTTTCAACACAAAATCCTTAAACTTCACTGCTTTTTTTCTTTTTTATTTCTTATAGCAATCATATGTTGTCTTCTGTTTCCATAAAAATATCTCCCTTTTAAACCACACCGTCCTTCCCAGTCTAGGCAACATTTCCCAGCCAATATCATCTTCCTGGCTGAGAAATCTGGAAATATTTTATCTTGTTTGATCTGTTTCCAGAGTTTCTTTCCCTTTTGCATCACATGCTGTCTCCTGAAACTGGGTTCCCAGACTAGCATATCCTAACTTATTTTTAATGACTTTATATATTGGTTTCTGTCTTATTTGTTCTTTTTTGATCCAATGCTAGGCTTGCCCCTTATGAGCTGCACTCTGACTTTTGCTGCCCTTTCTGCTACCTTTTCTATCACAGTTGTAACCTTTACTCTTTTCCCTCATACTGCCTTGGCAAGCTTGGATCAGATTCACCCCTTCCAAGTTAATGACCTCACTGCTTCCACAGTTACTGGAGAGGTAACTAAGATCTTCCTATACTTTATTCTGAATGGTAAAATGCAGCAAGCAATTACACTGTACCTCCTCAAAGAGAAGAAAATCAGAATGCCAGGATGTTTACCAGACTTGAGTATAACAACTGGTACTGATTTTGGTCCTGGTTTTCCTCATATTTTGTTAGGCATGGAGTCACTGTGACTGATGGTTCAGATGCTGTAAATGTCCTGGCACCTACAGGCTGGTGGGTACCAGGAAGTGGGCTATGAGATGGAGGAAGATAAGAGCTAACATCACCACCCAGAAAGATAATTGGCCCAAATTTACCCTCTGCATAGAGGCTCACTCCAGCTAGCACTGTTTCTCTAATAAGTGCTGTAGGCTGAGGTGAGATAGCTTATTCCAAAGACAGTGCTGTGTACACAACCTATATGGCACCACAGAAATAATCAGCTGCACTGAGTTCACAACTCACATGGGTAATAATCAAGGCCATGATCTCTCAGCAACACTGATCCTTTTAGGAAAGGGGGAAAAAAACCCAACTGTCTTCCTATATAATAGGAACTATGTAGGAACTTCCTATATAATAGGAACTGCCTACAGCTACCTATAACTGAACTACCTACAGCTTCACAAAGGAGGAAAAAGGCAAATTTTAACCTTAGGGCAATATTAGAAGAAAATAGTACCTTTAACTCACCTTTTCATGGATTTAGGAGAGAGGTCCTTTTCTATATCCTTTGCAGGAGTGTTGTAGGAGTCCGCATTGCACTCACTGTCATCATCGTATTCATGGTCAAGCAGCGTTCTCGCCCACGTCCCCATGTCATAGGGGGGCAACATTCCTCCAAACTCTGAAGGCAGGATCTCAGGGTGTATGAGCTGATGCAGGCTGTTGAGATTGTTACCATGCAGGAATATCTGTATGTACACATGCAGGTAAAAACACAGGGCTATCATCAAAAAACCATCAAAGCCCAAATGACATCATCATTGTTAAGAGGATATTGTACAACTTAAACATTCTGGTTGTGTTTGGCTAACAGAGGTGCAGAGGAAGGCACACATCACCTCTGTCTTAGGCACGGTCATACCATGTTCATAAATCTCCAAAGTGATTAAAACATAAATAACTTAAAATGTTTGCAGGGAAAGGGACTTAGGGAGGGTAAGAACTGGTGTCTGGTATCTAGATGGACAGAATATTAGATAGATAAACTGCCTTGTTAATCTCTTGTCAATTGCTCTCCCTAATTCAGTTAACTAATTAAGTTAATAAATTAAGATAATAATAAATATATAAATAAATATAATAATAATTATAATAAATAAATAAATAAAAATAATATGAGCCATATACAACAAGGAATATATATTGACTTTCAGCATGCAGCCATGAGTCCTATAAATAAGATATATTGTGCAGAGTAATGGCAACAGTGCTGGAAAAGTTTTCTTCCTTAATCTAGTCATACCAGTAACTGCTATTTATACTTGACAATAAATGAAGAAAGTAATAACAGTAAAATAATCCCTTGTGACAGCACTGAGGGAATAGCTGATGGACTATTTGATATTTTCCATCAATGTTTTGGTAGACTGATATTCATATATACTTTATATTTATATATCTATATATTAGTATGACATGACATGAATACTCGTATTTATGTTTAACTTTAGTGTTTCCCCTCAGAGATCCTCCACAGTCCACTTCACCTTGCAGGGACTCCTCTGGGCATCTATACCCTTAGCATGATTTATAAGAGTTAAATTCAAGAGGCTGAAAGACAAAGACCAAATATATGCTTGTCTTTTATTGCTTACTTCAGACCACCTTCCAGTCAGCTGTAGACCCAGGAAAGTTAATATGACTGTGCAAAACTAGTGATTTTCTTCCATCTCAGAAAGGAATTTTTCCTTTTGTGAAAGAATGTTTATTAATGGTGAAAGTTATTTGCTTTATAGTACTTTCACAGCTAAGTGTTTCATTTCTTAGCAATTCTTTTTATATATGCCTGCAAATATACATGACAAATTGAAAAGAATCATAATTCAGGATAAAAACAACAGATAAAAATCTAAAGAAAATTCTTTTGGGTTTGGAGCTTTTTTTCCCTATCGTTTGTTCTGCATCTAATAGTTTTTTTTAAAGCTAATTTTAAGCTTTATGTGCTGGCCATAACTTTCACATTTTGACGCTATATTTACAAGTGTAAATCAATATTTAACCACCTAACTACTTTTTATAGGTATTTGGTATTGACAAAAAACAGTTGTAAAAAGTCAGCATTTCTGCAAATATATGCCACTGATTCAGGTGTCTAAATAAAAATTTAGATCCCAACTGATAAGCCTCTATGTTCAATTGCCTAGTCACTTATTTTTAATGCTGTAACACTCCTGTGAGCTGCACTTTACTCCCTAGTTCTGCATATGCAGCACTTGAGTTGAAAAGCCTCAGACATATCTGGCATTACGATGTTCTTTGCAGAAGCTGCAGTCAACAGAGTGCAACTGAATCCTGCAAAATGGGGCTTTATTTGCATATTTATAACAGATATTACATAAAAGGCTTTGTGATCTATAGTTCAAAACCGGTAAATACCAGAGGCCTCTCAAGCATAACCTGTCAGTAAAAACCAGCTCAACACCAAGGATCATTGTGGCCTTGCAGAGTGTGTTAGAGGAGAAAAAATAGAGAGCTGCATAGGGAGCTGATTCCATAAAACAAAAAAATCATGTTCTTTGTACTGCCCCTTTGTACATGATGTTGACTGTGTTTTCCTGAATGACAAAGTTCCTGTTACAGAAATAATACTATTCTATATGCTATCACCACCAAGCTCTAATTTAATTGCACTGATGCAAATGGTACAAATTCAGCAACATCTCAGAGGCTGCTCATGCTTATGCACAGATGCATGCACACAAATTCCCTTCTATAGGCTTTCATTCAAATTAGTATTTGCAAACTAATACTACTAGATGCCAGCTGGGTATTTTAGCTCATGGTAATGTCAAGGAAATCACACTAGGATACGACTTTGTAACAGTCATTAACTTTGTTTTTAAAAGAAAGACACAAATATTTTTTACAGAAATTAAACAGAACATAATTGAATACAATCTTAATAGAAACTATAATGTTGGCAATATTTTTTTATATATCAGCCCCAGGAGCAAGCATATGCTTACATTTGAAAATACATTTAAGTGCACTGCTTGACTGTTCTAAAGTTTCTAAAACAGTTGAAGGTACCCTTTAAAACACAGATATATTTAAACATTTCCACCAATAGCAAGCTGCTATTTCATGTTAATCTACTTTAATAAAGTATGATGCATCTGCTGATGACAACAGCCGGGAAACAGGCAATTAAAAAGAAGAATACCCTTTTTCGTGTCTTCTCCTTTAGAAAGGGCCGGATAACTGTGTAGAGAGCATGGATATACCACGGCTGATTGACAAAATGTATTCCTCCAAACCGAGCTGGAAAGCTGTCCTGTGTGTCACAAAACAAATATATTTAATTTCAGCCAACTCTTAACATATGTTGCACATGCATCAAATAGCGTTTTGTTGTTTTTTCCCAGAATGCCTTCATTGTAATAATAAACCTAACAAGAAGAAAGATTATTCAAAACTGAGTCCTCTCAGCTGAGTTCCAGCATTCCACACCAAGGAGCAGCACACCTTGTGTGGAGGAAGTGCACTGAGATAGCTTTGCTATTCAAATAAAGGCAGAGCATTTCTAACCTCCAGAAATGCTTTAAACATTTATGATTTGCCCATAATCCATCCATGCAATATATTTTTCTCTTTTTCACTTCTATGGATTTTATTCATTTTTAATAGTAACAATCTCAACTCTCCCAGTGTCATTGAAGAGCACTAAAAATGTCCCTCGTCTCCACCTTAAAAAGAAAGTGTAAATCTAAACTACTATTCAAAATGTCTCCAATATTATCCATATTTCATAAAACTGAGACTGCATTAAACATTATGCATAAACCATTATGCAATATCCATGACAGTAATTCTTGTCACATAGTCAGAGGCCTTCTGGGAACTTAAATGTAAGGACAGCATATCTGTATTGAAGCAATGGCTTTTCTTTCTTACTTGCTGAAAATCACAAGGGGCAGATAACTCACTAGAAAAAGATTCTGATATGCATTTTCAGTTTCTAAGTCAAGAGAATATGCCAGAGGGTTTGGCAGTTTGAGGAGGGCAGCCACTCTGTCCTGGAATACAATTGCCAAATTCCTTGTGTTGTCCTCATTTTGTCTTTGCAAACAAGGCAAAATAAGGCAGGTCCTACGTTTCCTAGGGTTTCACCATTGAGGAAGGAGGAAAGAGATGCAAACAAGTGCAGTTGATGCACATACTCTTTTGTTTTCATGGCTTACGTCAGAACCTTCTCAGTGAAGGACCTTCTCTTAGTTATACAGATGTATTAAATTAATGGCTTTGAAGCTTAATTTAACAGGTGACACAGCACAGGCAGCCATGTTAGTCACTTAGATCAAAACGAGGTTCCTCACAGCAGCAGCTCCCATTTGACCATACAGGCAACAAACCAGTACATCCTTTCCAGCTACATCTCCTCCTCTTCCTCCTCTCTTCCTCTGCCTATGTGGATGCAATAAAGGCAACTTCAGGTCTGTGCCACTGGGATCAAAGGCTCAAAAGGAGGCAATCAAATGGTCTGACGTGATGCTTTGTGCAAATAAACCTATTCTGCCTCCTCTGGAGACAAGAGAGGAGGCCCTACAGAAGCACCCAGCAGCCTTGATGTAATCTGCAAAGCACCACTTGAAGCACATGGTCATATGCATACACCAACAAAATGGCCATGAAAAAAAATTATAAACTATTCCAGCCAATCAAGAATTGTCACAAAAGGAAGGCAGAAATTGCAGGAAGGAAATTGTCCTTTAAATGTTTCCAGACAGGAATAGACTTTTTCAAAGTGCAACTGCCAGCACATACGCAGTACCTCTTTAGTTCTGTGAATGTGTTTAGACCTGTGGGAATAATGAAGTACGAATCACTTACTCCTCTCCAAGGATCCATTCACATCCTGTCAGCCATGCCTAACCCAGGGGCTCTTTACAGCCAGGTACCTCTTGCCTTCAAATTGTAAGAACTTGCTGGATTTCCCATCAAGGAGGCAGTACCTTGACAATAATTTACAGGGAGGATGACAACCACAATACTCACCACTCACGTCTGGCTGGCCAGAGCACGACAGTCAATGCAATCAATGGTCTGTTTTGCAGCTTTTTTCCAGAAACTTTTGATTAACAGCAGATTTGAAAGAAAACAATCCTATTGAAAGACCGCTGCAGAAGCCTCATTCTGCTAAATGCCCAATTCCTGTCAGCACTAACAAAATGTCAGACAGGATGGTTGATAATTTGACACATAATTCACCCTGTTCTGTATTGTGAATCCCCAAACACCATTCTGAGGACACAGCTATGATGTGCAAAAGGTAGTAAATTATGTTTGTATCATAGTGATCCAACAAATCCATTAGATAGGATAAATCACCGAATGACACCTTAACCTTTAGTTACAGGAGATACAATTAATCTACAGACAGTTGTGTTTATTTGGATTACCCCTGCTTGTTCTCCAGCAAAGAGCGCTCCATGCTGCATACCATGCACAAAAAAGCACATACTTAAAGCTGCAGAAATCTCAGCAGAGCTGAGAGTCACACAGAAACTGAGGACAATTTGTGAATAAGATGATCTCAATAGGCAAACTGACATGTACGAACACAGATTCAGAGCAGAGTGCCAAAGGCATTTATATTCTAATGTGGCCTCAGAATGCTCTGTATCTTTTTAAAGATATAAAATTTCCAGCAGACAAAAGGATTATCTTTAAGAAGTACCAATGTGACACGTCTACTATCTTCTCCTGTATCTTGGAAACCACTTACAAGGAAGATCACAAATATATGTGGAATGACCCTCAAACAGAACATGCCACTTGAAGGTGAAAGCCAGTTTGTTTCAGTGTTTCCCAGAAATTCCAAAGGCATTTTCTGGAACTAAAGAAGATGGGTATTCATCAGTCTCTGTGACTGAACTGTGGTGCCCAGATTCAGAAGCACTTCCTAAGGTGTAATTAGGACCCCAAAAATTTGTGCCAGAAAAGAGCAAGGGTGATTTGGTCAGAATGATCCTGCATTGTACACAGTGCTTAGACCAGTATTCAAAAGCTCCTGAAAGTAGATCCAAAAGCAAATCTCAAAAGCACCTGCTGAAAAAATAAAAAAGCAGAATAAGCAACTACATCTGCTGGAGAAACAGGTGTCAGAAGGTTGTCTTGCTCTTCTCAGATGTACCTGATTTCCACATGGGGATTTGCCAGACAGATGGTCATCCTACACAAACAGCAGGTAGGAATTTCTTTCAAATCACTGATTCTTCTGGGGTTTTATGCAGATTAGGTTACAAGCACAGTGGCAGTCACAACTGCTTCTGCAGACATACTGCACTTCAACAGATGAGCCTGTAACCCATGAATCACATGAATTCTAAGTAAAAGGAATCTCTTGTCAGAGAACTGTAAGAAATGGAGATCAGCCGTAAAGTGAGCTGTGCTTCTGACTGAAAAAGTAATGAGTCTGATGGGGTATTACCAAACTGAAAAAAAGAACTAATTACATATACACAGTGGGTGGATTTTTCTTCACATTCACTGTAACCTCTCTTCCAGCAGCAGAACGTAACTTTTGCCTGTCTCTGATGAGCACAGTTTGTGACATGGCCATGCCAGAGACACAGACAAGCAGGCAGCTACTATCAGAGACCACAGGCCCCATGATATGAGGCTTGCAAGTGACAAAATTAACAGTAGGCTGCCAAGGAAGAGGCATGACCCTACCCTACTGTCTGCAGCACTGGGGGACTGCCAGTGCACCAGCAGCAGCACAGAACAATCCCTCTCTGGGTTTCCATATCTTATGAAATGGTTCTGTGGACTCACAGCACAGCAATTTCAACCTCTGTAGACTCACAACACAGCAATTTGAACCCCTCTGTCAAACATAACTTATACAAACTATCTTTACAAGCTTTCTCTCCAAGGACCCAGCTGCTGTTGCCTGCTACCACCCTTGGCACATACTAAGAAGCCAGGTTTCCATTTGCCAGACATCACATTCCACCCTGTGCTGGGCTCGACCATCACCTTAGCCAGCTCTCAGGTTTTCACATAGTCCCCTGCTCCACTTTGGCCAGCAGGAACTCCTACAGCACAGGTAGCAACAGCAAAACCAGCATATGTCATTTTCAACAGCACTTACGAGAAGAAAGTGACAACTTCCTACTGAAAACCAGTGTGAGTCTTCTTAATGGTGTCAGGACTGTTATCATATCATACAAATGACCCATCTTTTTATCTTTAACAAATGCAAAAAGTTAAAGAACTTCTTAAAGGCCACAGCATTCTTCACTCCTTGAGCACTGTGTCTACATTTAAATCTCTAAAGTCTACTCTTAATGAAGCAGCCCTCCTGGCTGAACTCCATACTGTAATCGAATTTGTTTGCACAGCTTTTAGAAATGTAGTCTTAGAAACTGCTGAGACCACTATGTGCCCAAAGGTGCTTTGGTAGCCCATTGTCATCAGAGCCTTGAAAGTATGCTGTTCATCTACAGCAAACAGACTGTCTGGACACACCTTGCCACATATTAACACCGAGACAGTGCTTGGGCATGTGTGCTCTGGGGTTATTTTTGAGGGTTTTCTGTCCTTACGTGCAGTGAAACTGTTTTTGTGGACAGTCAAGAGACGTCCTTCAAAGGACAGTCTAGACAAACACAATGAATACGCGCACACCCTTTATTTAAGGCTGCACTCGGGTGCTCTGTTGATTTCAGGCTATAGCATCTGCAAATAAGAGGTTACAAAGTCAAAACTGCAACAGCTGTATCTTAATAACAAAAATTGCAAGTTCAAAGAAAGCATACAAAACTGTTAATATCTTAACTGTGACTTAAGACCTATTCCTGAAGAGAACACATTAGCCCTCCTTTAGGTTTTCTGAAAAGGCAAGCGCTTCAGGGAGAAAAAAAAATTGTGATGATGAACCAAAATAGTTTCTTTATAATGGAAAGCAGCACTGTAATAAAAACAAACATTCTGTCTGCTACAAAATGCATCACAACTAAATTTAATTTTTAGCATGTTAAAGAGAAGATTATGGAAACTCATGGAAAGAAAAAGGCTCTGGCTAGAAGGAAGAGTTCACATCCTTAGTATTCAAGAACTGAGCTACCAGAGGAACCACAAGTCACTGCCATCTACATCAGGAAAGGACACTCATCTTGCTACCAAACTGTAACTTTCACTGAAGGTAGGAAAGAACAAGGAATTCCTAATGCCAAACTTCCTGCCAGCATCCATCCATGACATGAGTACTTGCAATGCCTCAAAACAAACAAACCTTTATGTCAAGATCACCTATGTGCAAGACATGACTGGAACCAATGGTGAGGACTGGACGATTCAGAGACTGGAAAGTTAATCTTTGGCATCTAAAAGAATTTGGGTTGGATTTTTTTAAGGAACAGAGAGAGGCTAAACACACTAGGGAGAATAAATAACAGGTGAGGAAAGAGTCTTTCAAAACAAAGCACAATGTTGACACTGAAACAGAGGGGAGAAAACTGACCAGGAACACAACTAGACTGGAAGCTGGTAGACAGCTTTGAATAGCCAAACATGCATCAAGACTGGCAGGGAATAAGCACCCTAACTCATTTTGATAAAATTAGGAAATTCTGAAGAAGCTAAGCTTCAGGTTGTCAAACAACAGGAGACTTTCCCTCTGTACCTCTCTGTTAAGGCTCTGTAAGGCTCAGATCCAAAAAATAAGTCTTGGGTGGTGCAATTTTGCTTGATGCCTGGAACAGCTGCACTAATGATTTCTCTCTGTAAGACTAAAATGTTGTTCTCTCCAAGTCTGAGCTTTTCATTTTTATTATACAATGCTGAGCCATTTCTAAGACAAATAAAAAGTGCCCAAATAAATTTTTGTTACTGTGTTCAACCAAAAGCACAGTACCTAAAGGCAAATTAACATCGTTCAGTGACATTCCTAAAAAATAAGATTTAATTATCTAGAACTGTATGTTGTCATTTTGCTAAGAAGCTTCCAGTGAATTTGACTTTTGGCAGTCCTTTCAATTTCTATTAGTCATTTTATCTTATAGCTCATATAGAACTATGTTAAGTTGAATGAAATGAGAAGGGAGATGGTATCTATCTAGTGAGAATATTGCTTTTCTTATTGAAGTATCTGTTTTAATTTCAAGTAGTCTTTTTCATTTTAATATGCTATTCATAAAAATTATATATTGTTTAAATTAATTAGGTGGGATTTAAAAGTCATTTGACCATATGTCTCTGCATGTTTATATATAAATATAATAAAATTTAAAACCTACATAGATTTTGTGCTTTCACTGTTTGGATAAAGGGATTATATCACTCTCAATTTTTAATTAGGTGGGCTTGATAAAGAAAGTATTTTGTGTCAAACCTTCATTTTAAGTTGAAATGACTTTATTTCTTTGCAAATTACCTTCAATAGGTTTTGACCTTTTTTATTTTAAGTTTTAATTAGAAATTGTGAAATTATTTTCAAAATTTTTCTTCATTTGGATGGGGACTTGTGGTATTGAACATTGGTTCTTGCCCTATTTGTTTGGCTTAAAACTTGAAAATGAAGGCTTTAATTTTAAAGAAATGAAAAATGTTGGTTTTCAAAGACAATACTGTTCTCAACTATCAGCACTGCCTCTTTTCTTAATTTCTAAGACTTCATTTGAAATATGAGATATTAAAAAGGGGGAAAGGATCCCAAAAAATTTTACAGCCCGATGCTATTTTCCAAATCAGCTCACCCAGAAAAATAGTAAGAATGAGGGTAGAAATAGGTTCTTCTATTCTGTTTTCTACCCTGTGATGAAAATTATTCTTTACAATAGACAATTATTAGATAGTGATTTATTCTATGGAAATTCCCATGGGGAAAAAAAAAGTCTGTTTTCCAGGCAGCTTGTGAATGTCTTATTAGATTAAGATTACAGACAAAGAGAAAAAAAAACACTATACCGCAAACTGTTATGCATAAATACAGTAGCAATACTTTCATAATACTGGTGGAATAAAAATAATGTGGAAAATTACTGTTCATAAAGGATTCCATACTCTAGCTCCTGAAGGCAGAAGTCTTTGGCCGGGGACTGCATAGTAAGAGCTGAAACGCCACACCAGCATCTCAGCTTTTACCACCCTCGTCCTGAAGCCACCCTCTTTTTGTGAGTGAGACTGTCCAAACAGCCCCTGGTCTCTGCCAAACTGCTGACCACAGGATTACTGTCAAGATGCTTTCCATCATGCAGAAAACTTCCCACAGGCCTGAGATCATTTCAAAGAGAAGCATTAATAGCTATCAGATACCACCCCCTTCCTTGTATCTGACCACTTCCAAATATGAGTAGGTTAAACAGCACCTGTGAATGAAGGAATATTTTAATATAATGTTAAGATGAGGATTGAAAGAAACAAAGCAAGACAGAAACCACAGAAATAACATCGAAGTGAGGAGCAGAGGAGCTTAAATAAAAAATGGATTTCAGGGAGAGATATCAAGATAGTACTATGATGCACAAGAGAAAAACATTCACCTTGTTCCCTCTCTAGCCTCTTTCTCTTTTCGAAATTTCCACAGGAAGGTTGGGAAAGATAAATATAAAGTATTCCTGCATGGAGGACCCATGTTTTACAGTCACATGTCAAGATTGATTGTGCAGACCTAAACTCAAACAGGGTAAATAAATAGCAAATCTTATATCTTCCATGTAATTTTGTATATAATTCCAGCTGACAATCTCCTAAAACCAGACTGAGCTTAAGGATTTTCAGTTCAGGATTGCCTTCTGTCAAAATTTGCAAGAAGCTAATCTGAACCTGTCCAGGCAATGGGATGCACAGGTCTGCAGATGGATGAGGTGAAGAAAGATCCTGCAGAGAGGGAAAAATGCATGTTTTCAAATAGCACAGCATAGCTATCCAGTGCCAGGAAGTTACTGAGTTGAAAGATACCATTTCTCCTACCATATTATTCACTCTTTCTCCCCTGGAAATGGAGAACTTCTAAACTGGTGCCTACAATTTTATCATTCAAAGCTTCTCCAAAAATGCAACTCTCAGTTTCAGACAAGATGCATTAAAATTGGATTAGCCCTCTGTAAGTTTCAATTTACAACAATACAATAAACTGAAAACTATAGGGTTTCAAGAGTCATTTTATGAGCCATGTGTTTCTTCATACTATGAGGAATCAATCTCCATCACTGCAGTAAGCACTAAGAGCTGCAACCATTTTAGCCCTCTAATTTTAATCTGTCACTCCATGCAAATGACAGTCCTGAGAATTGAACTGAACTGTAAAATTGGAGCGATAGTGACTTAAGAAAAATCAGCTGAGGACAGCTACTGAGATCTAGAATGCAGCATAATTAAGCTTTAAATTACTGAGGAAATTGAATACTGACTTGAGATCCATTAATAAGTATTATATTTTATTAAGAGCAGAGGTATCATGAACTATGCAGCATACATAGTTTCAAGAGGTCAGTTCCCCACAGGACAAATCTATTTCCAAAAAGTGTTCAAGTATCTTTGCCATAGTACAGAAAGAAGATTTATTTCAACCTTTCAGCTTTAAAGAAAGCATTAGTCTGAACTGCTCAGCTACACTTTGTCATTACAAAGGTGCTTGAAAAGGTATGACTTCCTACATGCCAGCTCCACTTCAGCTTCCCTCTTCTTTTGCACTCCTGCTGGTGGTACACACTGGTACGTGGGAGTCCAGGGAATTTCAACATTGTTTGAGGGAGAACTTTCATTCAAGTTATTACTCTAGAGGTCCCTAAATCACTGCTGTTGAATTCTAACTTCAGACATCAAAGACCCCTGTCTTTGTAAAGCCATATAAGCATGGGTGTCTCTGTTCTAGCTTCTGTGGAGGAAATCTTCCAGTAAAAATCAGAGATTCACAACAACTGGGAAAATAAACAGTTACATATTTTACCATACACATCTAGGGCAAGGCTAATGTGTTTGCTGTCCTATCAGGATATGCCAGTAATGAAGAAATGTGATGTAGGAGCTCTCCTAAAATCACACTTTTGAAAATTCATGTTCAAGGAGTTGGGAGATCAAAACCAGAAATGCAAATGTTTTCTTGCTAAGATAAAAGTGGAAGCCATGTGAATGTATTCTCAGCAAGAGAAAACAACAGTAGCCTCAGTTCACATCACATAGATACCCACAGAGAAAACAACTCAACTCTGAAACTGTCTGGAATGTGGGGTCCAGCACTGGGATTCCCAGTACAAAGCAGACAGACACGTACTGGACACAGTCCAGCAAAGGGCCAGGAAGATGACTCAGGGATTGGAGCACCTCTCGTATGGACAGAGACTGAGAGAGCTGGGAATGCCCAGCCTGGAGGAGAGAAAACTCAGGGGAATCTCTGATGTATATAAACACCTAGAGGGAGGGTATGAGAAGCTGTAGCCAGGCTCTTTTCAGTAGTGCCCAGTGATAGGATCAGAGGCCATGGGAACAAACTGAAACACAGAAGGGTCCTTCTGAACATAAGGAAACCATATAGGAGCACACAGTTCTAAACAACTTAGACACTGATGAAAAATCTTTTTACCTGGTATTTTTCAAACCACTTACCACAGTTGTGCTATTTTTGAAATTCCTCACCAGCAGAAGTAACCGTGTCACAATAGACTCCTCAAAGGCAATTAAAAACCAATTTGCTAGTAGATGCTAATATTTACCCTATGCAAGTTAGACACTCTTGGCTTGGCTGAGGTCACTCATCTTAACAAGTGACTGTCAAAAATGTGCTTGGATTTCTCCACCTAAACAAAGGCTTACCTTACCTGCAAACCCTGATATTTAATGCATCACACTCTCTGAACCAGGATTACAGAACGTAGCCACTGCCAAGCTGTCTGCACAACACTGAACAAGTTTAGTTTCCAAAGGCTGGGAATGAGCTGCCCGCCCAGTTCTGGCAACCACCAGTGAGCCTGTCTTTTCAGAAATGTCAGAGGGCAACACAGGCAGCTCACAGACCAGGGAAAGTCAGCAACAGTCAAATTAACTCCATTCATTAACGACACCTCTAGGAAAGAAGTTCAATTCCCGTTTTGAAACGGACAATTTGCTGCTCTGCTCTTAGCTCTAGCAACACAACAAAGGGTGGTTGCATCTGAAAGTATGTGTTTTTTTTAAATATAGCATTATTTACAAAGATATTGCTTTTGCATATGTAACGTCTTCAGATGTTTATAACTAGACACTGCAAAATGTTTATTGCTCTACTGCTAAAACCTTATTCAAATTGTAGCATCTTAAGCGCAATATAATATACTAGACCAGTGTAAAACCTACTTTTTACAGAAAGCGTAAGAATGCATGTAAAAAGATCCTACTTCCCTCACCTTCCATTCTACTTTTCTGATTTATCCACTTTCTGATTTGCAGCCCTCTTCTACAGCGTGGCTTAAATTTTCTGCTTTCCTCTACTCCTGTCGCTCCAGTGCTAGTGGTTGATGCTAACCAGAGAATTAAATCCCCAGCACAGGGATGATAGCATATGGCATGCGTGAGTGGACTTAATGGAAGGCAGAGACACCCTGCTGGCTGTCTCTTGCTTCCTATCCACTAGCACCACACGAGGCCCCGTGCCGTGCAATCCGGCACATCCACAGCATCAGTGCCACGGCCGTGCAGCCGCGCCGCTCACGCTACAACTGTAAAGGCCCCTGCTGCGACCACCGTGTGCACCTCCAAAGGAGGCTGAAAATACAAAACTCCTCACTTCAGTGAGAATATCATTAAACATTAAACCCTAAACAAGCTTCTACCTCCACTTAACTGAACAGCCAAGAGTCAGCAACAGAGGAGAAGCTGAAATAAAATCAGAGCCAATGCTAATATAAGCAGACACGGCCTCTTTCAACCAATCCATTCACAAATGGATGCTGTTGTTGAGACCATGTCACAAAGCTCTTGCATCTGTACAAAAAAATAGTTTAAGCTGGATGCAGATACAGACTCAAAATGTATCACATTTCCTAGACTTAAGACATCTTCAATTGCCAATGAACAGAACTGCATTGAAATCTAAAAGGAATGTGTCAAAACAGAGTGCATGTGTGTCTGTGTATAAAAATCATTATGCCTCAAAATGGAAAATTAGTATCTTAAAAAAATTATTAACATGGATAATTTGGCAATTTCCAGTAGCCTAATCACTTTAACATAGATTTAACAGCTTTGACTACCAGCATAGGACAAAAAAGGCATTTCCTATCTAGGAACCAGAATCAATTCTTTGTGCCCTACTGGTAGATCAATTATGTATTAGAGCTGCTGCTGTTTGACTTTTAATCCACATCAGTTCACAGACCCTAAACAAATTTGATGCTACCATATTAAAAAGGGAAAGCACTGGAATAAGTTATACATAAACAAAAAGGAAAACAGATCAAGCAAGAGACCAATTAATCAGTCAGATGCTGGCAGTGCGGGGACAGGCTGCCTACTGCCACCACACAGGGAAATAAGAAACACACAGATACACCATTTAAATTCCCTTAAATGTGATTAAATCCAACCTGAAATAACTGTACAATAATTTTTAACATGTTTCTTTGTTAACCTTAGTTTTGGCAATTCAGACAAAGAAATTTGCTGATGTGCATATATCTTTGTAGTACTATAGACCCATACTAACAGTTCTCATCCTGAATAAACACTTTGAGCCACATTCTGGATATCAGACACCAGCTGTATGCTTAGCCATTTAAAGATCCTGGCTGTGTATTTACTGAAACAGATAATTTAAAGCAGTACTTCAGTCATCTCTGCCTGTTTTGGAGCCTGGCTGATAAATCTTCACACATAGCCGAAGCATTAAAAAATCTTCCGTTTTCTGAGCCCAAATTCCTGCATCATCGTATCCACTACAGTCTTTCAGCACTAAAATTAAAGGCAGCATGAATATTTAAATGTTCTTTGACAAGAACGCAGCAGCTAAACCTCTGCCAGTATACAAAATGCAAAGGCTACCTTAGAATTTGAGTTCACTGGGTGGAGGGAAGGAAGGTAGATGTAAAAAAAAAAAGCAGGGGGGAAATTATCTCAGAAATCTTCCTAGCTATTGCTGTTGCCCTAGGAGCTGTAGTTTGAATGCTCTAAGCTTCCATTTCCTTACAAAGACACTGTTATTTAGTTGAAGTATTTTTTCCTACAGTGCACAACAGTCTCTCCTGGAGAACAGATACAGCCTAGAGGTAAATGGGGTATCTGAATGCTCCACTCAATGCTGGAAGCTTTCCCAAAATGAAACACTTCCATTTTGACCCATTTGGTACTTTTCAAATAAAAAAAATCTCTAGAAGGGAGACATTTTACATAAACATTTTCTTACAGTCATTATGGAACATTTGTGATTCTTCTTAGAAAGGCCTCAGAGTAAATGGCTGTAATGTTTCTGTTTAAATTTTTAGAAGAACTATAGGCTTTTTTTTTGTGGATAAGAATGCAGCATCTTAGAGCTATTCTAACAGATTTCATTCTGTTACTTGCTGTGATCATACACAACACAAGCTTACGCCAGGATAAGAAATTGAATTTCATGCAGATCTGATATGGAGAGTTATGTGATGAAATAAATCACAGACAAGTACAGTCCTGTGTGTCCCAAGAAACCCTCAGTATTCAAACAGATTGCTTTGTTATTTTAAGCTGTCACACTGCTGCAAATTTCATCACCCAGTCCTGTGACTGTGACAGACCTCACCTGCAAAGTGAGGCCATGCAGAATGACCTCCAGGTGGAACCCAAAGTGATGGCCAGTGGTTGTTGGCACTTCAGTAATTCGTTCCTCTCCTCCAGCTCAACTCAACTCAAAGTTCCAACACAACTGAACAGTTGGTGTGCTCACTGCAGCTGCCAGCTTTCAGCAGGAAAAAAGTAACAAAGGTTCTTGACCATTTCTGGGTGTATCAAGTTCCGCAGTGCCATTGTAGATGGAGAAGCATTAACCTCAATGACTTGGTCAAATAGCAACTCAAGGAACTTCACTCTGTCTATCTAAATCCTCTCTATACTTTCAGCTGACACCAGCATTTTTACAGCAGCATTCAACTGCCTCAAAGTGTCATCAAGAACTGGAAAACACCAGGCACGACAACTTATCCAATGTAAGATGTGATCACGTCATCACTACAAATGTTATAAGAATTTATAGCAAGTGGGTCTGATGAGCTCAACTAACTCTGTGACATTCCAGTCCTGCTACCTCAGCCTGCAGGGGTGACTGCAGGCTCACCAAAGATCTCCAAAGCAACATTCCCCACAGCTGTAGCTCACTCACTTGAACTCACTGTGGACTTGCAATAGTTTGAATGTATCGGGTGTACTCTGTCATTTCTGACTACAGAGACAGGGCTTTCCCTAAGAAAATGTACCATAAGAAGTACAAAAATACACAAAATAACATTCTACAAAATCCCAAGCAGCACCCAGAAACATTCATGAAGGAGAAACTCAATTATGTGTAACTGTTTGTCATGGGGTGACTTTACCTTTAAGATAGGTTTGAGAGCTAAGGAAGTTGAAGTTGATGGTGACTGATGGGAGTCTTTTCTCCTGACCAATTATCGGTCATTACTGGGAATTGACAACAGTTTTGACCATTGAAAAGTGGGATCAACTTGTGAACCCTACCTTAAGATGTAAAGTCAGAGCACTCTTGTTCTCTTTATTCCCTGGCTGTGAAAGGTAACAGAGCTCCGGCTGGCCTCCTGTTCCCTGCCCAGCCCATGTGGCCCGGGCGGGGGCTGGGCTGGGCCCAGCGGCTCCCGGCCGGGAGATGGGGCCTGCGGGGCTTGCCCCGGGCTCTGGCCGGGCCAGGCCGGTCCCTGGCTCGGCTGCAGTTTTTGCTGTGACTGAATTCACCAGAAACTGCCGAGTGAAGAAAGAAAGGGGCTCTGAACCTGCGGCGGGCTGAGACAGTGACCACACTCTCCAGAGCAGCCATGAAGAATCTTCCATCGCAGACAACTCCAGATGCTGCTCCAGCAGAGATCACAGAACCATCTACAAAGCCTGGGCAAGATTTTAACCTTTTCATTACCCAGATGAGACTTGCAGATTAATCCTCTTATCCAGAGAGAGAAAAAGAGAGTAATCAACATGTAAAGAGACTTTATAAACTATCAGAGACAGTAAAGAAAATAATTAAGTTTCAGAAGGGGTAGAGAATAAGGAGATGCTTTATGAGCTGAAATACCTTTCTGTTGAAGCTATGGAAATGGACAATAAGGTCTTGAAACAACTCCTTTAATTCATGACAGTATATAGAGACGAACAGAGTGTTCAAAGTGTAAATTTTGAGTAAAAAGTAGAGTGATTGTGATACAGTGGAGTGCTGGAATAGAGTAAAGCGAAGATTTGAAGCCTTTGGGGGCAATAAGAAAACTGTTTTCTAGTGAAGCTCAGAGAGACAGATGAAAAAGACTTTTGCCTTTGAATAACTCATCCTTTAAATGACATCCCTAAACTCATGACCCATACACACCTCAGAATGATGTGAAATGGGAGGAGTGAGCTCTGATGACAGGATTTCTGGGCAGCTGACATCAGGGCAATAGAAAACTATAGCAAAAATAGTTTTCTTGTGAGAAACTCTATAGATTAGCAGACAGAGACTTCTGTTTCTCTACAAAGACTGATGAAAAGACTCTAGCAAGAATTGGGACTGTTTTAAACACCAAAGTTCCAAAGTTTTTGTCTCTGTTGTCATGTGAACAAGGGAATGGTGGGTAGTAGGGGATAAAAAGGGTTTTCTGGAAGTTTACTCTGGTGTTCTTATTCTTGTAGTTTGTTAATAAACTTTCTTTATTCCTTTTAAGTTTTAAGCCTGTTTTGCTCTTGTTCTAATCCATATCTCACAGCAAAAAATAAGTAATCTTTTTTTAGTTACTGGTTTAAAACCACGACACTGTTAAATGTAAGTTATAGCCAGCATCCCTCTCCCAAAAAGTCTGGAAGGTAAACAGAAATCAAACACCATTTCCAAAATGACCTTTGAATGTAGCTATATGCTGAGGTTAACAAGAATGATAAAGGTCAGGACATAGCTACTACAGCAGAAGGGAGCAGCCCTGGGCATGTCTGTTTTGTTAGTGCATAGTTATACTCTCTTAGAGATATTCTCCACTGGCTGTTGTCCATTATAAACCAGCATGAAACTTAGGAGAACATGAAGCAGTTTTAAATTATTATGCCTCATACAAAACAAACATATTCAATTTCAAATGTTAGCTACAGATTTTTTAAATTCTATTCATTACACAGATTAAATCTTTTAAATACCATTAATTAAACAGAGTGGCTACTCAAGCACTATGAGGTCTATTGTGTAAATACATATTAAGGAGTCCTTAGACATGTATTTGTCCACTACAGTGACCTCTACTGAATAGCTTTATTTTTACAAATATTAATACCACACAAATGGTTCTGTTCATATCATATCTGCTGAATTTTTTATTGTCCATATCCTGTATAGGCTGAAATGGTGACTAGAAATGCCTGCAAGATACAAACAATTCTCCATGCAAAATATGCATCATTATTACTTTCTTAGCCATCAGGTCTTCAGCATCATTCAGTTCCTTTTCAACAGCACTGAGAAACGTACTGTCATTTATATTTAAGGTAAATTATAATTAATTAGGTAATTAAGTTCTGTCCATATTCCAGTTAATTCAGCAGGCAACTCAAAGGTTTCAGTTAAGAACCCTGGATCATTAATAACATTTGGTAAACAGGGAAAGTGAAGGAGAAGAGCCCAGATCTGAATATCAGTCACAAGTGAAGGACACCCTTCATGAAGAGCTCACTGATCAGAAGATACAATGAGAACATGGCGGGGTTTTGGAGAACCTCAGTCACAGCAACTTAACTATCTCTGAGGAGCTGGACTCTGCATCAGGTGAGAATCAAGTCCAGTCTGAATACACAACCGATAAATCCAAAATAAATAAAATCCACATGCAGGGTTGTAAACGTTGATGATGATAATAACTACTTCTGATAAAAAGTAATTTACCTGGGCTATGTGATTCTCCTTTTTCAAACAACATACTGTCTGAAAACAGTTCTCTACTACTCAGTATCTACTGAATGCTTTTTCTATGTAAGAGGGTTCGCATGCATATAATAAAAACAACTTATTCCCTATCATCAGTAGGGTGAACAGCAAGACCCCAGTGGGAATAGGAGCTAGATTAACAGACAAGCTGAATTCATAGTAAATAAAAAATGTGAGCAAGACCTTCGAATGGTTTTGCATTTCACAGAGAAAAAAAAAAATTATTTACAAGCATTTTATACTTTTGAAATAAAACACTCCCTCATTGTGTTGGTTTTCTTTGGCACTAACATAAATATAGATGTAGATGTATTGTCAAAAAATGAATTATCTTTTCTGCAACACCACTGTTAAACAAGCGTTGACAGATTAATGTAACTCAGCATCAGTGCAAAGACCTTACGAAGTGTATTCCAACAGAGCATAAAGTTTATAAAACAGATGCATTGTTGCATGATCAGTAGGCTGTATATAGTTTTATATAGTCAACACAAGCTATAATTCTTCCATGACCCATACCTATCATACTGGCATGTGCTTCTCAGTACTACACAAAGCAATAACAAGTACAGATGCTATTTACTATCAAAACATGTGCACAAGTATTTGCATCATCTACAAGTTCTGCAGATGAAAAGTATTCCCAGCAAGGATCATACTGCATTGCCCTGGACAAGGCTTCCAGCCAGGTAGGGAAGATATTTTCTCTTCAAATGAGAGATCCAAACTAATGCCTGAAGCAGGAATCAAACCAGAAGTCAAAATTTTGAAATTCAAGCAAGTAACTCTCTGTCCAACCTGGCAAGCCTAGCTTTGTTTAAATCCACATCAAATTGACACCAACTCTGATGATCTCCACAGACAGGCGACCGCTGCCAACTCTCAAAGCTGCAGGGCTTCAGAAGCACAGGAGGCTGCACCAGAGCTTGCAGGAGTATGAAGATAGGCACAGAGAATAGAGAAAATATAAAGACACAGAAAGACACCAGCATCATGGATAGGAAAGTTTGGATCTCCTGCACTGGAGCATCTTGTCTAGCTTGAGAGGAAACAGGGTTTGGATCAGTTTTGGTAGCAGTCACCTGCACGCTCACTTCAGGTAACCACTGAGCCTTTTCTGCAAGGATAGAGAGCTGCATTCATTACTTTAATTGTATTAACTAGAAATTTTATTGTTAAAAATAATTAAAGATATTTAAAAGCTGGTTTGACTCACTGTTATGTAACACTAAGGGAAATTAGATCTATTTTAGGACTCTGAAAATGAGGGCAAAACAAATGGCACACACAAAGATAAGCCTCTATATCCAAGTCCCACTTCACAGTCTGGACATCTCCCAGCCTCAACACACTCACCTGTTACCTGGGAAACAATGTGGAAATTTGACTTTCCAGCATCAACTCCTCTAACTCTATGCCTGATGACATTTTCTTGCAGTGACAGCTCCTATTTTCACCCCTGCTGCTCCTTCTCATTAACATATAAATGCATTACAGTATACTTCATTCTAAAATAACTTGCTGTTCATCCCATTTCTATTTTACAGTTAATGCTCAAGAAACAGGATGCCCTCGGTTGCTGCATTATCCATCCTCTCTGCCTTCTCCCCAGTCTCCTTGATCCATGCCAACTGTCCTCCCCAGGTTTCAGTGCCATGGGTCACCTTTCACCATTTCACAGACTTCAGCGCTTATTCCTTGCTCACTTCACAGTGAGCATCAACCCTAGAGAACTCCCTTTTCCTGCAAGCATTTCAGTGTCAGTCCTGTGTCAATATGCATATACCTCAACTCGTGTCTTCCACTGCCAACTCTCACCCATCATTACTGCTTGTCTGAAAGCTCACTAACAGCACTAAGCTCAAATTCACTCAATTTTTATTTTTTCTAGTGTTGTACCAATCCTCACAGTGCACACAGCCATCAAACTCACAGCCTTGGGTTTCTCTGTAAAGTCCTGTTCTCCACAGTGTCTGCAAGACCAACATTTACCGTATCTTTCTACATACAATGTAGAATGTTGTGGGAAACCTGACCCGGTTATCTTTAATATCCTACTGCCACATTTTGTGCTGCCTGGAAGTTATTCTAAGGGTTGAGGTTTTTTTAATCAATATGGGTTTGATGAGCCCAGGGCTGTGAATTTCAGTCCATGTTGAAAGGATCAAACTCAAGAGAGAAAAGACAGGATCATCCACCTAATATAAGCAAAAACAAAACCAAGCTGACACTATTTGGGTGACCAGAATTGTGATCTATGTGAATCCTGAGTGAATTCCCTTCTAAGTTTTTACTGTGAGTTGAAAAGAAAAGCAAGGCTCTGAACAAGGAGAGGCGAGAGAAGCAAGCAACACCTGGTCCAATATGACGCACTAATAGCAAAAACACTCATTTTCCTTTGCAGTAAAACATCTCTCCTCCAATAGAGTATGTGAGTCAAAGCTCATTAAGCCTGGGCTTCGCTGCAGAATGTGGAACCAAGCAAGTCATCCCAAACCAACCCCCCCATCGGGCCATGACTGATGCAAGGTCAGGAATGCCAAATAAAAAGCTGAGCAGCATGCCAGGGCTCCACTCACTCCATCCGGCCTTACCTCAGGAAGAGGGACAGATGGTGCCAGTGACTCAGAAGAACGCCAAAAGGCTCTCATCTCACAGCAATAACCTATGTCCCAGCCCTGTGACAGTCTGTCATCCAAGCAAATGGTATTTTTCAAGGACATAAGTGTGAACTTGACACTGGTAGGAAAATATGACAGAATGCTCTCACAGACAACCTATGTTTTTGCAACCTGGGCAAAGATAATTCTCTTGTGCAGTTTCACCTGTGTGCCCCTCTATGTGAGAAGGCAGGGCCTTGGGTAATAATGCCCAGCAATATGAATTACAGCTTAGTGTACTGCTTCTGACTAACTTTAAATTGTCAAAAACCTATCCAGGAATAAAAAGCCTCAGGGAAAGCTTAAAAGATTTGTGAGCAAGACTTCATAACCTTAGAGGAAATCAATCTCAACTTTAAAATCTGTTAAAAAAACCCCAACAAACCATATCCTCCAGATTCTGCTTTTCTCTTTTCTGGGTTTTTTCAATTACTGTGTTTGCAAAATAGAACAAAGCAATTGTAGGTCTGTTCCCTATCTCTTTATTTATTTTTTTTTCCATTAGCAAAGTGCAAAATTATGGCTTCCCATTTCTACTTGTAGGGAAAAAAAATATTGCTATTGCACTTCTTTTCCCCAAAAGCAGGCACTGAGTGAATAAATGCAGCAAGGCACTGGTTCAACATCTGGTCCCATACAGAAGGCAGGACTGATTTAGGACAAACAGAACAAGGACAGAGTTCTGCACTGGTAGACCAAGACCTGGGCACAAATGAACTGCTGAAAAGACCTGTGCCAGTAACAGCTCCTACAATGGCATTCTTACAGACACAATGCTATAATGACATAAGCGCATTAAGCTTCCTGGGGAAGAATAATTTTCTCCTATTAGATAAAATAGCACAGAATGAGACATCTACATATTGGCCCAAAGTGCTATTTAGGGAGCGGTTCCACAACAAAAGCTTTATATTGCACCTTTATGTTCCTTACGACACAGATAATTCTACTCTTCCAGTCTCAGCTCAGTATACCAAACACTTGGGGATTTGTCAATAACAACTCAGTTTCCATCTGCACTCCCAGCTCAGAGTTGTTTCTCAAAAGACTCACCCTGCTTCACATGGGTCCTGAAGTACTCTGCCCTTTGTCCCATTCTTTTTTTTCCATGTGGCAGTCTGAGTGCGAGTTCACACTTCACCTCTGTGCTGGTAGCTCACATGGAGATATCCCCAGTGCCCTTCTGAACACTAACTTAAATATACAGTGTGCTGCTATAAGAAATGTCCAGCTAAAGCCCAATGTAGCAAGAAAAAGAAGCTCTAAACCTGCCAGCCTTACCTCCATTCTCAAAACTTGCACATGACAGAGCTGAGTCATTCATCATATTCAGGCCCTGTCATATTTGATTTCAGCTGCTCTCAAGCCCCACACATCTCACCTCTGCTTACATTCTGCAAATTCTCCTTGCATGGTGTTGCTTAGACAATGTAAATGGCTGAGAGTGTGCTCACCAAAGCAGCAAATTATCTTTTTTTTTTTTTCCAAAAACAAAGAAGTGTGGCTTTCCTGTTTTTCAGAGAAGATATCAGTGCTGCAGATGCAGTTTTTTCATCTCAGTCCTCATGTCTGCTTTCTTAGCCTGTGATTTAATGAAAGATTAAAGACTAGCTTATGAAAGTTCACCACGGCAACTGCTGATGTCATTGGGAACTGGATTCCCAGTCAGGGCTTAAAGGAAGATGAAGACCATATTGATAACTGACAATATTTCTGACATTATTCAGCTACCTAATTAAACCCCAACCCATGCCACTACATATGCTCAAAACTGACAGAAAATGTAGCACCCTTAATATGCTTAGCCATTGGTGCTACATAAAATAAGCCTACAGAAATTAGCTGTCCATGGAAGGTGTAGATTATTTACTCCTTTCTTATGAAGCAGCAGAAAAACAGCATTATTCATTCATCTACTTCATGATGCCATGCCTTTAATAATCCTACCAAAAAAAAAATGTGCATTCCTCTTCAGAAAGCAAACCTAAATGCTGCATCCTTCATGCCATAAAACAAAGTGAGATTTTTTATTCATTTAATTTCAAGCATATTCAAGCATTGAAAGAAAGGAGACACATTGACAGCCTGGACAGCTTTGCTGGTAGTCATTGTCGTGTTTGCCATCCTTTAGGGATGAAGCAAAACTTTTGTCTATGTACAAACACAAGAACAAAAAGCACATTCAAAGTAACCAAAGTGTACATATATTCCCCTTCTGACTCTTTCTGAAACAAGTTACTGCTAAAATGCCTTCATGGTAGTTTGTTACTTGCTTCATCCTCCTGCAGCAGTCTAAAAGTAATGTAATGATGGGCAGTCAGTCCATAGCATGGAGATACACCCAGTAAAGGAGATTATCTGCCACAAACCAGTAATTTTCAGGGATGGTGAACAGGAGGCTGCTCAGGACTTCAGCAGATTTCATGAGGAAAAAATGCAATTAGGGGAGGAAGCAAAGGTTGATTACACAGATTTAAGAAATGCTAGCGATGAGAACAAACAGTTATGCTTCATGTATCTACTATGATTACAAGTATTATGATGACAGGAATGAGAATGGAGGTAGACAGACTATCTTCTCCCTGCATTTAAGTGAAAGCCCTGAGACCTGGAACTGTGCCTGAGTGCTGGACACAGCCAAGAGGCTCTGCAGTTCTCCTGCACAGTGTGGCTGTCATCCTCATTACAAAAACAGAGTAAGGTTGTCAAAGGGGAGCTCTTAAAAGAAGACATTTACAGTCCCTATACAAAACTAAAACAATCCACCAAGAAGATTTAATGGGACAGAGTATCAAGATGAAGAAAAAAAATACATAGTAAGGCTCACCTTGCATGTAAGATGCTGCTTAGTTTGCTTCACTCCTACAACTTAAAGCAAAAACACACATGGTCCAAGATGTTCCCATGGATCTTCAAATAAATTCCTTCTTAACTGGCTTTTACACAGTTGTCTTTAAAGACATGTGTGCTACTTTCATTTGGTACTGCATTGATTTTCTCTGAAATTTCCTCCTACCATGGCTACCCTGATCAATTAGTGTGCTATAAATAGAGCAGTCAGATTCCTTTCACTGGTCTCATTAAATTGCACTCCTGCTGAATTTCTGTGGAGAACAGAATTGGATCATTCTGACAGCAATAGTATGAAGACGTCCTAGGGTTTTCCAGAGAAAATCAATTGCTCAATATTCCTTACAAAATGCTTTGAAAAGCATGACCCAATGGATCTCAGCTAATGCCCAAAACATATGTCAAACCTTGCTTGCAGTTCTGCATCTCTAAACCACTGAAAAATAAAGGATGAGAAAATAAGTGGTTAAGAGGCTCAGGCACCTTCTCACTGATACATAATCCCTCATCAATCACAGCTATTTAACTGCATCCCCTCATAATGGAAACATGTTGTGATGCCTTGAGAGGCTACCTAGAACAGAGACTAGACAGAGCTAAAGGAATAAAGTAGGTATTTATTGAAAAGGCCTTCAAAGATACACCTTGGGCAGTACAAGAGCCTGGCTTGGCTCTACCCAAGATGTACAACGGGTCACGAGTTTTCACACTTTTGTAAGTTTTGGTCCATTTACACATTGGGAATAATTGTCCAATTACAGCTTCAGGTTATGAAGCCCCATCCTCCCAGATTGCTCTCCTCAACTCACTGTTGTTTACACTTTTTGGGCCTGTAGCTGTAACAGTGTCCTTGGTTCTCAGGCTGGAAAAGAATTGTTTCGTCTAACTGCACTGTGAAGAGAACTTGCTAGCACTTTATATGAAGTTCAGAGTTATATACCAATGCAGTACAGAATCTGGAAAATATGGAAGATAAAACTTAAGGCATCAGTTGCTGGAGGTATGCAGTTAACCCATATAAGTCTTCTGGAAAATTAATTAAGAATTTGAGGAGGCACACTTGGTGCCTGTCAAAGTCACCATGTAATGGTGATGTGCTTGCTGACTAAAACTAGAGGGGAATGACAATATCTGGTGCTATGGGAAAGGTTAGTTATCGCAGCAGATGTGTGACAGCTATGATTTCAAAAATGTTTTACTTTCCAATGGTAGGTCAGTACAGCTTTTAAAAAATTTGTTTTAGAGATGACATTTTATTCAATTACATTGACAACAGCCATAAAATAGGAAATATAATTGTCTGTTTTGAAACATTTCAAAATCTCAACTGAAGGGCAGTTTTTAGGTCTGTCTTCTGCCCAACACCTTGCTCTATCCTTTCATAATTATCCTGTCTTCTCCTGACATCATTAGTGTCCTCTTTGTCCCTCTGTTAAGCAATATCCTTCAAAACCTTTTCCATCTTCTTCGGAAAATGAATCAACATTTTCACCATATACTCTTCTGCAGGTTGAAAATCCCAATTGCAAAGGCTGCACTTGAATTACTGAATGTATCCAGTGTTTTTACATGGATTCACTCTGTCTGGAGTATAATCCACGGGGGCTTCTACAGAAAGATCCACTGCAGATTTCAGAGGACTGGCTGTACCTTCCAAAGATTTTCTGAGGAAAATGCTGGAGGACTACCAGTACTTGATGATTTGCCCTGGGTTCTTCATACTTTGCACGGTGGCCTTCAGCCAGAAGATGCAGTGCTCTAAATTACTCTTTCAGTCAAATAGTTTAGCATGAGATGAAGACACATCCCAAAAAACTCAGAAGCTTTTGCAGGTAATAAGGCACATTCAGTGTAATGTCAGATAAGAATTAATGAAAATTGCAGTTGAAACACACCTTCAGGGAGGCCCTCCCCTGAATCACATCAGAATCTCTTTCTCCTTCCAGAAAATGTTTTCAGTGGTGGAAGTGGCCAAGGGTTGAAATCCAGTTCTTCACTGAAAGGAAGCCCTACCCCAAAAGATTCTAACAGCTATAATGGGTTCTTGAGAACCAACTAAAAGGAGCAGGGAAATAACAAATACATTTGAACACACAATCTTTAATCACTGATTAAAGACTGCATTTTTCAATGACACTGTGTGATTATACTGTGAGGGACAACATGAAATGTAACCCAAAAGAGCAAGCAAGCACCTCGGCATAGCCAGAACTGTGCTGGAGGAGATGCTGACTTGAGGCTTTCTCAGTGTCAGGCACTAGAGTGAAATTCTTTTTTTTTTTACTGAATGTAAATTTATTTTCCTCAAAAAAGACGATATGTTCAGCCACCTCAGATTTCAGACCATATCCATGTTATCCATTCATTATGTGTAAACAAAACATTACTACCCAATCCTTTTCATTACCGAAAACACTGGAAAAGATTATAAGCACTATTTTCATATTTCACATAGTAAGAAGAGATGTTTTTTAAGAACATATTCTGATTGTTGCAAAATATGCAGGAAAAGACTACACAAGTGCTTGTTGGGGAAGGGAGCTTTTTGTTAAAGTGTATTTTTAATATTTTTAATATTTTTTAAAATATTTTTAATATTTTAAGTATATTATCCACACTGGAGTATGATATTTTAGAAAGAAATAATACTTAATTTTTTCTTCAGAAATACAATTTTCTTCATTTGTTATATATCTAAACTTTCAGCTCCTGAACTACTTTATACCAAAGTATCACTTATTTTAACAGTTATGCCTATTAAAACACACAAAAATTGAATTTTCTAAGTTGTTTTATGATTAGGAAACATGAGATGAGAAAAACCATTACCAGCTATATAATTTCACATTTTTTTATGATGCTTCCCCCAGAGAAGATTCCCACAGTTGTTTTTAAACATTAGTGAATTATGACAGCAGTGTTCTTCCTGCACAGCAATCACTTCTAAACAAAGTAAAAATTTTGCTTATAACCAAAGGCAAATTGGATTCATAAAAAATAATTATCAAATGAGGTGAACTCTTGCTAAGGAATATAAACCAAAATCACAAGAAAAATACTTGCAGGATGAAGTACTGCAAGACTATACTGGCAGAAGCACTATATTCATGGGCATATGTGCAGTACACACTAACATAAAAAAACTGTGCACAGCCTAATAAGATCACAGGGGATTTATTAGCATCATGGAAAATGAAGGTTAGACTGGATTCAGAAAATAATTACAAAATGATCCAGTGCCTACTCTTAAGGTAAAAGTGAAAGATACATATATAAAATGTATTGATAACACAGGTAAATTAAACACTATAAAAAATAGACTTAGGCTCTCCAGACCAAGAGGATCCCACTAATTTTTACGTCTCAGTATCTCCAGTGCCAAACAAGTCAGGAGGAACATCTCCAGGTCCTGATTCCAAATTACTGCCACTGCAGAGAGGTACTGCATCACAACAATTCTTTTCTATGGGTTACTGAGAGTCACATACCAATTCCTGCTTTGGACCCAACAGCACACAGTGAAATAGCAAAGGGCTTTATAGGAGTTGACATTTTGAAATAGAAAAATTAGGATTAATGCCGAGAGGAAATCTGAAGAGCAAAAAGTCACAGAGAGGTTTCCAAAGAATCTGCCAGACCTGCCTTCTAGCTTTTAAATTAAACTGTGAGAAGCACTAGAAAATATAACGCACGGGATAATCTTGCCTTAGCAGGAAGGTGAACTATGATCTTAAAACATGTCTTCTGTCTCTAACATTACCATTTACAACAAATTAGTTTTATTTCTGAGTGACCTTACAAGGAAGACTACTATTTATTCCCTTTATAGCCTTAAGATATTGGAGAAAAGAGAAATATTTAGACCTTGACTGAGATAAATCACTTTCAAAAATAAACAGGTATTTTGAAGCTGAGTTGTAACCATATAGTTGTTGAATTCTGGTCTACCAAAGAAAACAGAAAGTCATTCACAGTGACAAGAATTAATTGCCTATACCAAGTCTGTGCTACAAGCCCTTCATGTTTGTGTCACCTTAGTATTGTATTACTCTTTTAGCCTAATCAGAGCAATTTAGTCACTCTCTTTAGTTAATGCAGATAGATTCCGTTTCCTGATAAAGAGAGGAAAAACAGAAAAGTGGATAGCATTTAGCAAAAGCTCAAGAAAGAAGCAGCCTGCATGTGAGAGTCTCTTCTATTTTCTTTCTCTCAAGATGCAATAATTCTATTTGGATGTTTTTCTCTATTGACAGAGCTGATGGAAAAATATCAACTATGAGCATTTTCATTGGTTTCTACACTAACCACATCTACTTTGTTGAGTAAAAGAAAACATCAGATTAAAAACAAAAAAAAACCTTCTTTTTCTAGATCGTGCCATGTCATTACCGCAACATCCTCAGAAGCTCCCAAAAAATTCTGCCTGACTCCACGAGCACTGAGCCATGTGTACCAAGGAAGCCAGCTCCAGTGTGAGGAACTAAAAGGAGAGTTTCCTTAACAGCCTGATGTCTAAAGGACTCACCTGGGATGTGAAGAGATTAGGATTCACTCCCCAGTGCCACTTTCATAACTGGTATGAAGAGCAATGGGAACACTGGGTAAAAGAAGGTGTGGAGATGGGAAGGTTGAAGGTGATTGGAAGCCAGATGTGGACAGCATTTGGCCAGTGAGATCACAAAAGGCTGAAATCTCCTAATGAGTCTAAGATGAACTTATTGTTCCACGCAGTCATCTACTGTGACTAGGTTTTGGAGGATGCCATCAGAATAGAGACAGAAAAAACACATCAGTGAAAACTTGTACAATGACAATGCCAGCAGGAGGGGGTTGAGGAACTGGGGAAACAGTAGGACTGTGGCAAAGCCTGCTCAGAGCAAAAAGGGCAGGAGGAACAAGCAGAAGAGTCTGTGCCAGTTAGATCAAAGTGTCTGAACAAAAGCCAAGCTCCCCACAACTAATCATGCCTTGCTTACAGCAAATATCTGCAAACCACTGGCAAAGTGCCCTCTGCCTTTCTTGTTCAGGTTCACATGGAGGATGACAACCTACTGCAGGCAGATACTCCACTAGCTCCAGTAGCAGTGTTTGGAGGGTGGGTATTTAACTCCATTAAGTTTCCTTGCAGTTTTCAGTTAGATACCACAAAGCAGAGCTTCTGGTGGGGGGGAAAGGAGAGTTTAGTTTGCTGCTTCTTCTCATTTGTTTCAGAGGTGGAAGCCCACGTGGCATTATGTGCATTCAAAGAGAATCTAATGAGAAGATCTTAATTTAGACATGCTATAACTCAGTCTCCTGGTTTGCGGGCTCAAGATCAAGACTAAAATCTTGAATCGTCCTGATCTAAAATAAATGTCAGCTGGACTCCAAATATGTAAAAAGTGACTGAAAATCAGACCATATCCTGCCACAGCGGGCACCCCAAATTAGAAAACACTTAACAGTAATCTTTCAGTGGAATTATTCTCAGCTGGGGATAGAAAAATAAAAAGAAAAAAGATTATGGTATCCCCTCATCTTAAAAGTGTGTTTGTGACAATACATAAATTAACATTCCAAAAGCATTGAACAATTTTTTATGACCATTCTAAAAGATTCTAGCAAGTAAATTAATTATTCTGTCTTCAGATAACAGGTTAACAGCTGGGACCACACTGAAATAATGGCTGTGTCTGTACAAACATGCCTGTTTGTAGCTGAACTCAAGCTATGGTCATAAAGTTCTTTCTCAGCCAGCAGGTTAAGCCCGTCCAGGCAGCAGGTGAGGAGCTAGAAATAACAATCACTTCTAGTCCACTCTGTTTCCACAGTAAATTGCTGGTAAGCCTTTTTATGGCCTTTTTACAAGCAAGGAAGACTGAGTGTAAGCAAACTCTTGAAAATAACAAGCTCTTAGGAAAAATATCCCATTTAACTGCTGTTGTTATAGAGCATGAGTCGAACTGGTATGAAATTATGCTGTTTACAAGCACATCCCTCTGTTCTCTGGCAAGTCCTGGGCTCAGGAGACTCTAGCATTTACAAACAACCTAATTCTTTGATTGAAAAACAAAACCTTAATGAAACTATTTATTAGACTTCCTGAAAACAGAAGATACTCCCATTAAAAGGTTGAGTCTGCTACTTTTTAATATTCTCTCAAGCAATATGAAAAGTATCAGGACCTTCCTCTCAAAAACAGGTGGAAAATTCAAGCACTGAATGAGAGGGGTGTATGTTTTTAAGTCTGGATGCAAAAACATTTAAAGCTCTATTTTGTGGTTTGCAGCTCACTGCTAGCACTAACTGTTCCTTCAGCTCATTATTAACAATGTTATGCACTGCACGGAGCATGTGACCGTGTAATTATATGAAGTCACAATATTTCAGAGGCATCCTTAGTTCTGGAAGTCCCTGTCTTAGGAATCCTTGTGACTGCAGCATGCTGGCTGCATAGATGTAGTCCAGAACCAGGTGGCAAAATTTAAGCACTCTCTGTGTTTGTTAAACCAACCCTGATGTTCAGCAAGATTTCCTGCAGGACATTGATAGAGTTCACACTAAGAGAAAATGGGAGTAGGAAGTCCTGTCACCTTCATCACCAGACTGTCCATAGCCTGTGTCTGGTACTTTCACCTTGCATTGCTGCAGCAAATCTGGCTGGGGATATTGTTCTTACAAGCTCAAAAGAACAGCTGTGTGAAAGACGGTTTTGAAAGCAATTGGAGCTGCAAGGAAGCTGCCTTCATTTACTTTCTGGTTTGCTTTCATTTTTACAAGAGCGAGTTTGTTTTAGCTTATGAAGCCTTTCTCTGTTACAAAAAAAAAAAAAAAAAAAAAAAAAAAAGGACATAGTTAAAAGACCTGCCTTGTCCCCCATAACACTATCACTGTTTCCTCCAAACACCCCTGTCCCAGAAGCAAGAGTCTTCTGTCTTCTGCAACAATGCTGACTGTCCACATATGCTCAGCTCCCCATTTAAATGTGTATCATCTCTTTTCCACCAGCTCTTTAACTAGAGGAGAAGCATTCACATTCAGCCACTGACAACAACACACTTTTGCAAAGCTTTGGGAGGTACACCATCCTGTCTCAGTGAAAACATGCATGGAAAAAAATCTGTCATGCATGCAACTACTATTATGCACTAAATAGAAACCAATATTTAAGAAGGAATTAGTGCTCCAGGTTTTAGAATACTAAATATCAGTTAATCAGTTAAAGTGATTCATGCATACCTATAGTGTTCCATTTTGCAAAACTCAGTTATAATTACCCCCAAAGCTGTCTGTCAGAGTTAATAATAACTGCAACTTTCAATATAATTTTCAAATTGAATTTTCAGTCTTTGAAATTGTTTTTACCTGTCTTATGAAAACAATTGTGTCGTGATAATTTAAAATAAAAAGTCCATATAGGGGTATATGTGAAAAAGGACTATCACCAAGAAAATAATCATACCCAGAACCTCACCCCTCTTTCTGCCCAAGTGCTCTCAGATAGGTGTTTTGGTAGCAGGGGTCAGGGCAGTGCCAGAAGCAGTAAAATGAAAGGCAGGTTTTCAGAATGGGGGAAGAAGGAGTGAAATATGCAACACCTAATTATGCCGTACCAAAAGTCCACCTAGCCTTATATCCTGTCCTTAATAGAAGCCAAAAAAGAGAGCCTAGAGCAGCTACAATTTGGACAACATATGTGATTATTTCCACTCAGCATCCACCTCATCTCCAATTTTGTACAGCCGAAGGAATTCTGAACTTTGTTTTTTTATATATTTAATAATCTTCAGTTCATCTCTTTCTTAATTTTCCCTAAACACAACTAAAATTTAAGCATCAAGAATTCCTCATGGCACAGAGTTCCACAGGTTACCCAGATGTAGTACAAAGGAGTCAAAGCCAGGCCTCGTCCTAGTGTGGCCTCCACCTGATGATGCCCATTTCTTAAAATGTAAATAACAAATAGCATCTGCAACCTGCCCACTCTCTCCAGCCATTCATGATCTGTTTTGTATCCTGGTCTGACTCCATCAGACTTTAAGGATGAGGCTAGATTTGCCAAGCCCCTGAGGTCTTTTCAAAGCTGAATTATCCTATGATTCTATGGTTTTATAGATTTCTGTACTTGTCCTCTACAGTTTTTCTTCTTCCATCCAGATGAATTCCAGCCAATTTAATTGTTCATTGTACAGAAATAATCTGATACATTTTGGCTTTTTGCTCAGAGTTCATCACTGTCTATAGAAATTTAGGACTGTTTTTTTCCAGAGCTCTCAAAAGTTCTCTCTTCTATGGGAAAAATAGATGAAGCACACAGATTGCAACCCATTACTGGTGAAGGAGGCAAAATTTTGTAAAGTTTTTGAAAGAGACCTTATCAGGGCACTCAGGTATTGAAGCACACAATGCTGTAACACCCCCTGCTTTCAGCAGCTGCTGAGTAACATGAGCTTCTTCACAAGCCCAAAATCAGTGATTGGCTACTGAGATCAATGAATGGGGAAAGTGGGCACCTAAAGATTGGAACTCCCACATTGAATACACTAGGGAGAATCAACACAAAGTCCTAAAGTCGAGGCATGTGTTTCAGCTCTCAAAAAATGTTTTCTTTCTGATTTTACACTATGGAAGGTGTAGGAGCTCTAAGTGCAAAACCTCCTTCTCACTGATGAAGAGCAACAGGAGTGCTGTAGGCACAAGCACCTGCAAGGAAGAGTGTTGCTCCTTTTTCCCAAAAGCACACAGCCAGTGTGTGAGCTAGGACTGGAGCATCAAGAGTCCCAGCCGAGTGCCACCACCTCCACATAAAGTTTTCTTCTTGCCTAGCAAAACCATTTGTCCTACAAATCAGCACTGACCTAAAATGCACCAATTGTTTGGTACAGCACTGTGGCCATAGGCATGCAAAATTTTCACATCAGATTACAGATAATCACTGTCCCGTAAATGCTGTGATCAAAAGTCTCTTTTCCTGGAAACAGCTACCTAGGAAGTTTTTCTAATTTATACAAGTAAGATTGGGGTAGGATTCTTTGCACACTCCTGTTTAACACATATGCAGACAAAGTATATACCAGAGTTCATATTCTTCTGTACACTCGAAAACTGTATATTTACTTATCTTGCTTTCCAAAGCAATTTCCTAAACATTAAGCCGTTGTGAAAAGCCAAAAGCTGCCATAGCTTGTAAAGTCTTTGGTACATACCATATTGAGTATTCTGCTCACCATGCAAGCTAAGCAAATATAATGCAAATTCAGTAGATTTCATTCAGAAGGCAAAGGGATTTGGCTAACATCAAATTCAGTGGTCACTAATCCCACTCTCACTGTCCCCTTCCGCCTAAGCAACACAAATATTTAAATTCTCCAAATGGTAAAGTTCAGTATCTTGAGCCCTGTGTTAAATCTTATAAGCCAAAGTAAATTTCATTTCTCTGATTAAATATAAAGTATTTACAAAGATTATAAACAAATAGTGTGTGTGAGCTATTCTTGTTCTTTTTCATACTACCTGATTAAGCACTTTGTACTTTGACATTAATCCGAATGATGTTTTCGCTATACATTTTCCTCCAAAATAAAAGGCAGTCATTAAAATGCCTTTTCCCACTCTCTTCTGGAGCCTCAGAGCCCACCCAAAGTTTGGTAGGTCACCTGAAGTTTTGTAGGTCACAAAATTGATCATACTTTCAGATGCAATTATTCACTGCAGCTCTCCTCAAAATAACCATCTCTGGATAATGCCCAAGAAGAAACACTACAATTTGAAAACAAAGTCTACTAAAGCATTTGTTCATGTTCTAAACCATAAAACAAATGTCTAAATTTAAAAAAAGCACAAAAAAGAAAACAACTTTTAAAGGAATAAAAGGAAATGCAGTACTTCTAGAGCACAGGTCTCACTGCTGCCTTCTAATGTAGTTGTGAAGATGATGAAATCACACTGTTGCATAAGGAAACAACAAAATGAGAACTGAGATCTTTGTCTCATGTCACTACCCTTCTGTGTGCAAGTGTTGAGCCAATTTCATCAGTTAGATCAAAACTCCATATTACTGCTACACAAGTTTCTTCAAAAATCACACTATCACAGTGAAAAAGGTTCAAAGGTAAGGCTGTTATTTTGCTTTATGAGTAATAAAAATGTATAAATGATAGAAACATCACAGAAGAGGAATACATGTCCTTCTGAAAGCAAGTACACTGCCACGGGAGCGAATTACAGATATTTTTAATGTGGCAACTCACGCTTGTGCAGAAAACAACTACCCTAACAACTTTAGTTTCTCATTTTAACAAGAATAAAATACCATAGGAAACAGATGTGAGTTATGCAGTATCCTTTTCACCAATGTGCCTGTGCCACGTAAAGTGCATTTAGAATGAGCTGAAAAAAATTTAAATCACTGCATGCTCAGTCCCAGAAGCTGCTGCTCAGATTAATCTTGACCCAGAAAAAGAGCCAAGCACATGCTGAACTTTGAGTAAATAAACAGTCCCAGCTAATTGTCCAATCACCAGGCCCTACGCTTTCATGACAAATGATGTAGAGTCTGTCTCCGAAAGAATCAACCAAAAAAACAACCTGGCGCGGCATCAGCAACCCCTATTTCGTTAGCCCTGTGCATAATTACAACATAAGCTGATTACTTCTAACTTCCTGTTGCAGAAGCTACCATCTGAATTTACAGAAAGCCAGTCACTTTGGAATAAAGACAAAAAGTTACCTCATATTTATAGCAAGGAAGGAGCCTACACATCAGGAGATACTGCAGTTAGCTGACTGAGTTCACACTTTTGTCACAAGTAGCTTGCCTGTACACCCACACCTTAAGGTGTTAATAGCCTTGCTATTCATAAGCTGTTGGAATTTTGTTTTGTTTCGGTCTTTTTTATTGACCTAGATTTGTAATGAACTGCAAAACGAAGAAGAAATAGCAAAAGAAAGAAAACAATAATGTTACCTGAAGGCCCTCTATGGCTAATCTAAGCATGCTTGGTGTGAGCTTGGAGGCCTGCTTGAAGGTGAAGTTGCTCCAGTCTATAATCAAAACAAATCCGTTCACTTGCAGCTCGGGGTCTTCTATCATGGCTTCCAAAGAAAGAAGTATGGCACGCAAAATATCCACCAGCGTGTACCTGAGAATGGGAAGAGGAGATTTGGTCAGGAAAGGAGCAACAACCACAGAGGCAGAGAAGTTCTGAGTGTTCTCCCTTTGTCAGTGGAAATGTGTCCTCAGAAGCACCTAAAGCTGGGAAATCCTCAAAAGCTCAACTAGTCGAGCTCATCTTCTGCAGCAGTATTATGTACCTATAGACCATCAGCCAGCCAGAATAAACTACAAGAATGTAACACATCACAAACAAATTTGAACTTTTCCATATTATCCTAACCTGCTTTAGTATCTTTATGTGTAATAACATGTCTGAATAAGAGCTTCTACACAAACAATATTTTTCTAAAACCATAATGATACCAAAACCCAAGACTAATACCAGAAGCATAGATCTAAAGTTTCCTCCTTTATTTTTCTAAGGAAATTAAATAGGTCCTACAATCTCCTGAATGTCTCCCATGATGCTATCAAACAGAAGATTTCAAAATTGTGAGCCCCTGGAAAATTCTGCACCATTCTGCATAAACAAAAGAGCACATAGCATGCATGCCTACTTAGAAATTACATTAAATTATACTGAATTTGACTTGCTTTAATACAATGAGTATGCTGTTCTGTTGTGGACATAACTGCATTTTGAAAATATCTGCAAAAGGAAATAACACAAATGAAATGTATCCACTGTATCTGACTCCTCACATCTTTCCATGTTTTTGGGGTTTTCTAGCCAACTAAAACTCAGTGAACTTTCCAATTATGTATTCATAGGAAAGGGACTAAAAAAGGACTCTCCTAATATTAGAACAGGAGAAAGTGTGTTTTCACCAGAAAACACTAGGGGAGGCATTAAAAATAATTCTGTAAAAACTAAATTCTTCTCTTCATTTTGGAGACTTTTTTTTTAGAATTTTTTTAGATTGACAGGGACACAATTTTTTCATATTCACCCCTCCCCTTTGAACTTCTCTGAGATTTAATTCCTTTCTAATGCTTTACCTTTCTGACATCTAAGGTTTGCAGGAAGTTTGGAATGCCTTGATCTGAGGACGATTGGCCACAGTTCGTACAAGGAATACACATTAAAAACGTGCAAATTCTAAATTAGCCTCAACCCTACCTGACATTTAGATTATCCAATTCAAAAGATCTCATTCTCCAGAAGGGCTCCACAATGCAGAGCCCTACATTCAGTCCTGGAACAAGGGTCCCAAGTTCCTGATGTACATCTCAAGTGTCCTCCCCAAGGAGTTTAAGGAGATATGACATGCCTTGGATTAAGATCTTTCTAGTGGCACAAGGTTGCTAGAAATCTGGTGCCTCAGACATAAAGATTTTTTGTTTATGAGGCCAGTCAGCTCCCTAAGACTGAGCATAAAATGTTTTTTCATGTATACTTATGTCTTAAATACAAGATGTATACACATAAACAGAAATACACCGAATTAGGTGTTGAATTCATTTAAATCAATGGGAAAACTGTCAGGCAGCAATGGGAACAGGATTTCAGCTACCATAGAGAGTAAATAATAGTCACAGGGCTGGGTCTCCACAAAGCTATGGCATGTTCACCACCACCTCCATAACTCCTTTTGTAGGTCCACAAGTGTAAGAAATACAGTTTAAAACAACAATAATATTTATGTTTACTCACTGAAAATAAGAGAGAAGTCCTGCACAAAACAGGTCCGGCTAAATGCAAGCAAGAACATTTTCTGCCAGAGGGAGGTATCTGAAGTATTCTTAAAGTCTGAAAAGCTACATCAGGAGTGCACAGGGACATGTCACTAACAATCAAGTGTCCCACCTCAAATACCCTTCAGGGCAATTAGTTGAAGATAGGAGCTGCTCTTTGTTCTGTACTGGATCTCCTCTCTTGGTTTTGATACCTTACTTAAGTACAGTACAGAGCACCAGAAAAACAGACAAATCCTTTAGCAGGTATTTAAAGCAGCTTTTATTCTGAACACATGCTAAGGCAAGCCAGAAATGTACACCTGGTGTGGTAGATGAGATCTTGGGTGGTGCAAAATGCTGCGTATTGAAAGTATCAGCTGAGCAGCCCAAGCAAAAAAACACAATTGAAGAAACTGCATGGAAGCTTTCCCACAGCACAGAGTTATTTGTAAAGATTCATCTTTAATCCACTCCAGCCCCATGTTGTCCAACATTTCATCTCACTGCTACCACTGTTAGTGCCAGCACTAGGATGCACAGGCTCAGCTATAAAATACACTCCACCCTGGCTAGATTTTAGGGAAATCAAAATCCTACGTAAAAAGAAGTTGTGAAAAATTACTCCGGATTTTGTTGCTGAAACTTTTATTCCACACTGAAATTACTTTCCACACAGATACAGAAGTATAACCAGTCAAAAGTGAGAAAAACAGAACAGGCTAGTGTGTGTGAAGTATATTTGGTCCAAGACAAATATATAGCTCTGACTGCCTTTCTACTTTGAAGGAAAAGAAAAAAGAAAAAGAAAATATTAGCCTTTAACTTGGAGACCATGGTGTAGAGTCTGATGGGAAGATGATACTGTTTTATTCTTATCAATCTGTACTAAGTAATACCACGTACTTAGGGAACAGCAAGCCACTCATTTTGCCCTGGCACCAGTTCTTTAATTACTTGCCCCAGTGCTGTTAGATATGTTTGCTGTGATGGGCCCAGTTAGCTGCAGTGCATGTTGTGTAGCAGCCTGAAATTAGGCTGTGAATAAATAAATCCTAATTTATTTATGGCTAAATCCAGTTGCATTCACTTGTTTAAACAGACTTTTATGGGACATATTGTAGCTAGCAAGATATTACTAATTGCTGGGATAATCAAGAACTCGTAGTTAATTTAAATGTATTTAATGCCTTCTATTTATAGAACCATGCTTAATTCGATGGAAAACTTGGACAAGTTTTTTAGTCCAGTTATTAATGTGAGTAACAAATGCTGAAAATATGTTATCACATTTATAATGCACTCTTAATGTTCCTTTTTCAGTTTGAGACTGACTGAAGCAGGAACTGGAGTGCAAGACACACTCTGCTATCTCTTGAAATTTTTCATTCAGCTTGACTTGAAAGTAATAGAGCCTGAGAAGGTGTGACAAGTTAACAGCCACACTGACAGGGATTCTTTCAAATGCTTTGGGATGGCTGCCATTTCTACCCCAACAGTGACAGAGCTTTCGAGGGAAATACCTCACTGGGGTCTTTATTTGTCAAGAATAGAAGACCTCAAACAATTTACTAAGCATCCCACTCTCTTGTAATTCAGTAGTGGCAATTTCCCCTTTACAAAAAAGAAAAGTTATATGAGATTTTTCTTTGTGGGACATGAACAGATTCAATGCATTTCCAAGGATTTCTGGGGAAAACAGTCTTGCAGACACAGCTATGAACTCTTGGCAGTATTTCACCAGGACCTTTCACCTTTACCTCTAAGTTATGTGGTCTATCCATCCTCTCGTATGAATCCACTGGGATCTCCACCAGGTCAATATAAAGAGAAGAGACAGGGAGAATGCAGAGTACAGATGTCTCATGTCAAACGCAGCTGTGTCAGCTGTTTTCAATACTTTATGCTCTTGATGATGAGTGGCATCAACCATATCATCTGTTTAACCAGATTCTGGTTCCAGCCAATTCACTTTTGCCCTGAATAACAGATAATCTGATTTAGCAGAGTTGCCCTGCTATCTCTATGGCTATTTGTCATCTCCTCCCTAAAAGAAGGAAATTTGAAGTCATTTTGAAAATTAAAACTGAATGGCATGAATGTGCCTCTCAGGATATGAACTAGAAGAGATAAATGGTAAGTCCCCTTTGTTTGAATTTGAGCCATATGTCTCTTGAAGGTCCGAAACACATAAAGAATACACAGTCTGTATTTTAAGCTCCTCACCATTTGGACAAGAAAAGGCTTCTGTCAAATGAATTCTTGTGCCACTGTGATTTAAAAGAGAAAGCTGGTCAAGTCTTTGAGACATCATCCCATCTCTAAGCTACTCTTCTGGCTCAATATTTTTAGAATTTCACCAAAACAAGAGTCCTCAAGATACACAAAGGAGTACTTTGAAATGATGCTTTATATCTCCTTGGTTTGTCACTCTGGGTACTGATTTGAATGCTGAAAAGATGGGGAATTGAAAGTTCTCTTTGGCTATTCTGCATAAAGAGTGGCAGCATGCCCTGAGGATACCTCATTCTAAAAACAAAAAGCATCAACGCTGTTACAAAATAATGCACAGGAAAAAAACAGAAATAGTTTTAAATATTTTACCAGATTGGCTTTTAGATTTAGATTCAGATTTAATACCATGCATTATGCCACATATTTGCCCAGTGTCAAACAGTAACAACCACAGATGAAGATTTAGCTGACATAAATTTTACATTGATCAAAAAGCTCCCTAGTCAAAACCCCTACAGTCTAAATACAGGTGATGATAGGCTGATAAGGGAAAACTAGGAAAGAGTAAAACAGCATCACTCAGCAGGAGTAACCATAGAAAAAATGACAGTTTACACTAGTTAATAGTTATCATTTGGAAGATGTAACTTCCAAACAAAAATCTGTTTTTACTGTTAATATGTTACTACTGTTAACACTGCTATTTATTTTGTCATACTGCCTCCATCAGAGCTTGAAAACTACCTTGCCATCTTGCCTGTTGTTTATTGTGAGCTGAGGAGCAGACCAGCCTCCTCATAGCTACAGAAGTTTATTTTCATTTAAGAGGAGGGAAAACTTGTAGCACTTGTGCACATGAAAGCCTAGTTTTGAAAGCAAACCTGTGGATTCTTGTCTTTGGCCTGCTGTAAACAGTCCGATGCAGCAGCAGAACCAGCAGTACATGAGTGCAGGGGATTTCCATATTCACTGAGGATGGTGTGAGCTGACTGGGTCACTGTGACACCGACAGAACAAGGTACCATTGCACTTTTCTAATGCAGTTTCTAGGGAAGAACCTGAGATAATTAATATCAGAAAGGTTTCAAATGCATAGCATCAAAATGGACTGATATTCCTGGGGAATGTGTGTCCAGGTGCCAGGAAGCATACAGAAGACTATGCATTTCAACAGATCCCTTGCAGCTGAGAGCTGAAGTTAATTGTGCTGTTAACTGAAAAAAACTTCACCAGCTGGACATATTAAGAAAAAGGGAGTCTTCAAATGCACATAAGACACCTACAAGCCAAATGTAGTTAAGAATCAACAATCTGGAAGCTAATAGAGAAGGCTGATCCCCCCCTGAGTGCTATCCAGCTTCCTGGCAGGAATGCCACTGACTTTAATTTTCCCCATAGTACAGGCAGGGTGGAGAGTTAGCCTGGGTCCCACTGAAAAACTGCTGGGCTACTGAGTGTGTTATCTTTCACCTTTCCTTTTTCTTGTTTGTTTGTTTTAAATACATGTCTGATTGGGTTGTTCAGATGGCAGGACATCTGGTACAGTGTTCAGGCCCTGCTTTAATTTAATGATTTAACATCTAGTACACAGGCTTGTTTTACCACAGGAATTTTTTGCCTCCCACACTTTTCTTTCTAATTGGAACTATGTAAATCATAGGCTGACAGTGCTATATAAATAATCTCTAGTATGTCTGCTATTCATTTATATAACAAATTGGAATTTTTTATTTCTAATTGTTACATCCTGGCCATAAGTTGCATATATATGATAAATGTGGAGGCTTGCTGTGCTCTATTAACTTTATATAGCACACAAAGAGGGCCTAAAAAGACAGGCTTCAATAAGTAATCCTCCTGTTGTTGCTGTAAGAAGAACACTGATTTACGTACTCCAAAATCTCAAGTTGGTTAAGGCATAAGCTTGAGGCATATTGCATTGCAGCCAGGCATAAGTTCCACAATGCTCCCCAGGTTCAGCCACTCAGCATCAGATAATGGAAGGCACTAAATTAATTAGAAAAGAAAGTGACCTAGCTCCATTCCCAGATGTGTCACTGACTTGTCATGTGCCTTGGAGCAAGCCACTCCCCGCAGCTGGGCTTCAGCTCTCTCTGCTTTGTCTGAGCGGTTTGCGTGAAAACAAATCGCTCGCTCTGGAGGAGAGGCGTGCAGTGCTCAAAAGCAGTAGGCACCCAACTGCAAACACATCCATTAACTACTCTAGTGTACCCCAGCCACTTTGCTGTCACAGCATAAATAATATTATTTATACCGATAGGAGTTCATAAAAAAAAAAAAACACAAAAAATTTATTGCTGTGTCAGCTGAGCTCGTGTACTTTAAATATCAGCATATCCAACGTCAAGAAGAAAATAAACCAATTCATTCTACATGACAATTACTATTTTAAATGCTACTTTATCTCTGCACTTGAATTCTTGGTATTCTTTTGACTAGGATCAAGTCAAGTGCTATGACAAGTGTCACACAAAGCTTTAGGATTTTCTCATTAATAAGAAACAATAGTATACAATAGGTAATGCTACCTTTAACAAGAGAACATCATCATCATAGACATACAACTTAATAAAAGTCCTAAATATCTGTTTCTTTGCTTAGGGGATTTCTAAGAGTTTGTGGAGTCATTTTTAAAATTAGAAGTTGACCTGATCCTTATGTGGGAAACAAGGAAGGTCCTTATCTGGGAAACACACTCAGCGAGTCCTTAGCCTCATCACCACTGCTCTTCACTCAGCTTTTATGCTCCATCTGCTAGAAAAGCAAAGCAGAAAAAGGACGCTGGCCCCAGCTCTGCATATATTCAGCCACCCTTTCCAGTCATTGCCCTGGCTCTGGGCAGTTTTGACTTGTGCCAGACAGCTTTCTCCCAGTCCCTAGACTGGATTCATGGGTTAGCAAGGGAGAGGAAACTTCTCCCATAGACAATGTGGGTGTGTCTGCCGTGTCTGGAGGAGAGGAAAGCCAAGGTGGGCCAGCATCCCTGTGGACAGAGACCTGTCCATAGCTGTAACACCAGCTGGGGCAGGGAGCCGTGGGAATGCTCCCTGCAATAGCAATCCACGCAGCCCGCAAGAGGACAGCAAAACAAACACCAAGTTTGCCAAAGGGCAAACTTAAACATGCCGCTCCCCCAGATTTTGTCCTTTCTATCCACACCGACAGCTGTTTGAGTCCCCCCAAAGTTTCAAAGTAGCTGAGCTGAGGATATCTGCACTGAGCACTCAGCACTGTGTTGTCTGCAATAAGGATGGCAATTTATAAGATTCTAAATTTCTCACTAAAAAGTGCTTCAGATCCTAAACCCGCACTCAGGTTGGGAGCTGCAGAAAACAATGCAGTACCCCAGAAGCAGGTTTTAGAGAGTTTAAATGTACTGAAATCAAGCTATTTTTGTGGCTATAATTTTAGACTGCAGGAGAAACTGAGCGTGACACCCCAATAATGTATTTAGAATAAACAAATAGCGTCACATAATATCAAGCCAATTGCTAAAAAGGGCCTTGAAGGGAGACAGCTCTTGGGTCACCCTACTAAATCATCTTCAGGCTACAGTAGTCCCCCCCCAAAAAAAAAAATCAGAAACTGTTCTAGAGGCTAGTCTTCAATTTGCTATCAAAGCTTTGTGTACTTGGATCTTATTATGCAGAGAATTGACATTTGGAGCAGCATGGGTGAAAAAATAAGTGGTTACAGAAACTTCCATCCTGGCATTTCCAGGTGGCTCAGGAAGAGCTTTCTTCAGCTGAGGGAAAGGATTCAGAGTCTCAGCTTCCTGCACAGGCAAACTTTCCAGCTCAAAAGTCATGATGGATACTCCTGTTCTACTCACAGTGTCTCCCACTTCCTCCCACGGCACCTGAGCAGTTCTGTGTGTGCTGAAGCAGAAAGACCAGCCGAGAGTGCAACCAGCCTTTGTCTGGGGGATAATCACATCATCTACGTGCCAGCTCACCTCGGCTGAGGGGAGGCAGAAGGATGTAAACCTCCTAGCAGACAGCTGTGAGAAGAACACGCCAGCGGTGTCTACTTGCCTCCTAAAATTCACACCCCAAAGGATGAGCTGGCTGAAAGGGCCCTAAGCCACAAAACGTATTTCTTCTTTATTCTCTCCCTCTGCCTTACAGGCTGCTGCCCAGCCCCCTGTGGGCAGCGCCGGGTGTGTCCCTGCTGCCCACCCTCTCTCCTCTGCTCTGGCACGGCTTTTCCACGCATTGCCCGGGGGGAGAAGGGGTTGAAGTGGGCGAGTAGCTCTGCTTTTACCTGCTCTGGTCCCAGTTGGCAGCAAAAAGGACGAGGATCTTCCTGCCGTAGTGGTCCAGGTTGGCCAGCCCGCCGGGGAAACCATCCTTCAGCGCTTGTTTGATACCCGGGTCTGTGGCCTTGAAGCTCTTAAACATGTCCAGGTTCTGCTGGCGATATTCAAAGTATTGGGCCAGGAGGCGAAACGCCTCGAAGTGCTGAAACTTCCTGGCCCGCAGAAACCGCAGGATGAAGGCATCGTCGGTGCGGAGGAAGCCGATGTCCGGCCGGGTGATGACCATGTCCCGCACCTCCTGGATGTCCTGGTGCAAGGTGTCGGGGTTCTCGTTCAGCTCCAGCCGAGCTTTCTCCAGAGTCTCCGGGGAGAGACCTGCCTGCAAATGAGTCATGGCGCTGCCCTCCTCCTCCCCGGCTCTGCTGCCTGCGCTCCTCAGCCTCCCGGCCGCTTGCCCCCCGGAGGGGGGGTGCTCCGGCACGGCCGGCCGCCGCTCCCCCGCCCCGCCGGGCCTCGCCCCGCCGCTCCCCGGCGCCGCCGCCGCGGCCAGTCCGTCCGCCGAGATGCGAGCGGCTCCCAGGCAGCCGGGTCCCGGGGGGGGCTGGCACCGACACTGCCCCCGGGCTGCTGGCGGAGGCGCGTTATCTCTCTGACATAGCGCCCTCCCCGCCGCGGGGTCCAACGCGCCGCATCATCCCCGCAGCCGCTCCGCGGAGGCGCCGAAACCCGCCGGGAACGGGGCTGCGGGCTGCCGCTCACCGCCCGCCCCCGCCGGTGCCGCTGCCGGTGCGGATCTCGGGCAGGGCGGCAGCGAGGAGCCCGGTCGCTAGGCAGGGCGAGCGACGCCCTGGGATGCTCCCCTGGCCCGGGGCTGGCAGGGGAGATGCCCTCCCCGGAGCAGCACCATTTACGTAAGATCAGCGCTCGCCCCGCTACAGAAGCGTATCCCTGGATTTGAGGGAGGGTTAAGAAGAAAAAAAAAAAAAAAAAAAAAAAAAAAGCACCACTACCACCAAACTAAAAAAAGCCAGCGAGGAGGAGGAAAGCCGATCCGCAGGTACTTCGCCGGTACTGCTGCCGAAGCGCCTCCCGCTCGCAGGCGCGGAGCCCGGAAAGCCAAAAGGAGCCTCGGCCTGGAGGATGCCCGTGCCCCCCTCCCGCGCCCTCCTCCGCTCCCCGCCCCGGCTCGCAGACGGCACCAGCCGGCGCGGGGCTGCCTGCTGCGCGGCCCCGCCTTGCGCGCGCACCCGCTAGGGCCCGCAGCCGCTCGGGAGCGCGCCCGCCGCGCCCCCGGGCGCGGAGGCAGCGCGGCCCGCGGGGCTCCCGGCGGCGCGGGAGCGCGGAAGAAGAGGGTGGTGACCCGGGGCGGGGCTGCGGGGTCACCGGGGCCACGCGTGAGCCCCCACGGAGCATCCCGCGTCCGGTCTCGGGGTCGTGACAGCAGCGAGATGTTGTTCGTCAAGCGGTGGTTTTTCCGAGCAATCCTCCTCTTGTGACTGAATTTCCTAACATGAAGCGCTGTGAGCTTAAAAATCTGGGAATAAAATAAAGCAGCCCTCTTTTGTGGCCTCGTATTGGAGGCGGCATGTCTTTAGTTGCGTTATTGCAAAGGGCAAAAATATCTTGCTTCTGTGCACAGACTATTCCGGTGAGGAAAGATGTATTTTTTCCTGCAGGAAAGTTTGATGCTGCAGTCTCTTTTGGGGAAAAGTTTCCACTGAAAAAAGCATTTAACCTTCGTCTATAGGACTGGACCTGCCCGATGCAAATACACGTGTGAAAATCAAGCTTACACAAAAGACACTCATGGGAAAGCCTGCAACGCGTACCTCCTCCTTCCCGTAGGGAGGGCAGCTCTTCGGTACTGCATTGGGCTCCTTTCCCAAGGTGACAAAGCCGGAGCACGCAGGCTGAATGACTGAAAAGCACTGAGGTCACTGATCCCATCAGAGGGTATGTATGGGGAGTGCACCAGAACAAAGTATAGGATGGGTTCTCAGACAAATAGCGGGGCTCATGGAAACATTCCAGTGACAGCCTGGTCGTCAGCAGGTGCTTGGCAGCAGGAGGGAGCCGTCTGCAATGAGCAAGGTCTAAGCAGTGAGTAAAGCTTAGGTAGCAAAATTTTCTTTCGGAGACTGAAGAGAGTTTTTTCTGGTTTGCTGGATTTTGTATGGGTTCCTGCGCTGGGACCAGATTTCCCATGTCCTATCTTAAGGAGAAACTTTTGGAAGGACCAGCCTAATAATGCCCAGTCATTGTGCCCCAGCTCTGTTCAATCTGAATTTAATGATGTGATTTGAGATCTCTCACAAAAGAGAAAGATACACTATCTATCTAAGGGCTGAATCACTCTCTGAAAATGCTTATTTCTCTTTGTCTGATAAAATGACTTTAAATTACCCCCCTTTTGTAGATGTGATTCATCTAGGTTGATACCTTTTTCTTAGAGCAGTTATTGCTCCAGAAATAGTTTGTGCACTTTTTTTATTATTTTCTATTATTCTGAAATTTTCATTTCCCTTTGCTCTTACTATCTTCCTCTACATTACCTCCACAGAGAGCCTTTCAGAATAGCAGTTTCCATCACCCTGTGGAACAAACTGCCAGGCTTTTCCTGCCATCATTTTCCATTTCTGATGCTTCTGTTCTGCCTTTTCCATTGCAACTAAGCTAATAAAAGAGTAGGTCATGTGACAAGTGCCTTAAATTCACTCGGTGCAAGGCGAGCTGCAGGCATCCAGTGTCTGGCAAAATCAAGTCCATAATATATCCTGTCTGTGACCTTGTAGTGGGTTCATGCTGGCTGACTGCCAGACACCCACCAAAGCTACTTCTCTCTCCCCACCACAGCTGGACAGGGGAGAGAAAATATAACAAAGTGTTCATGAGTTGAGATAAGGACCAGGAGAGATCACTCATCAAATAATGTCATGGGCAAAACGGGCTCAAATTAGAGATATTAATTGAATTTGTTGCTAAGAAAATCAGAGCAGAATAATGAGAAGTAAAATAAGACCATCTTTGTGCCTTTCCCTCCTTCCCAGCTCTACCTTCTCCCCCAGTGCCACATGGAGACAGGGAATGGGGATTGTGGTCAGTTCATCACACATTATTTCTGCCACTGCTCAGGGAGAGGAGTCCTTTCCTTGCTCCATTGTGGGGTCTCTCCCACAGGAGACAGTTCTCCATGAATTTCTCCAGTGTGAGTCCATCCCACAGGAAGCAATCCTCCTTAAACTGCTGTAATGTGGGTCATCTTCCATGGAGTGCTGTCCTTCAAGGCTGCTCCAGCGTGGGTCCCCCATGAGATCAGAAGTTCTACCAGGAAACTGGCTCCAGCATGGGCACCTCTCTCCATGGGTCTGCAGGTCTCTGTCAGGAGCCTGTTCCAGCACAGGCCTCCCATGGGATCACAGCCTCCTCTCAGGCATCCAGCTGTTCCAGCATGATCTCCTCCGTGGGCTGCAGGTGGATTTCTGCATCGCTGTGGAGCTCCATGGGCTGCAGGGGCACAGCTGCCCTGCCCTGGTCTGCACCGCAGGCTGCAGAGAAATCCCAGCTCCAGTGCCTGGAGCACCTCCTGCCCCTCCTTCTGCCCTGACCTTGGTGTCTGCAGGGCTGTTCCTCCCACACATTCTCACCCTGCTCTTCTCTGGCCACAATTACATCTGCACAATAACTTCTTTTTCTCTTGTTTAAATCTGTTACCCCAGAGGTGTTACCACCATTTCTGATGGGCCTGGCCTTGGCAAGCGGCACATCCATCTTTAGAGCCACCAGGGATCAACTCTGCCGGACATGGAGGAAGCTTCTGGCAGCCTCTCAGAGAGGCCACCCTGTAGCTCCCCTGCTACCAAAACCTGGCTGTACAAACCCATACAGACTTCTAGTAACACAATCCTTAATCTGCTTTAGTTTTCTTTTGCAAATGGAAACATAACACATATATTAGATTTTCTTCTTTTTTTTCACAGAATAAATGCACTGAACAGTGAAAAGAGGCAAACTGGCCAAAATTAAAATGTTAAAAATTTTGACAGGAAAGGCTATTTCTAAAGGGTTTAAATAAATAAATGAATAAATAAATTTTGAATTTATCTGGAAACTTTCATTATTGTTCCATTTTTTTTGTTTTTCCATTTTGATCATATTTAAGCCATTCTTCTTACCTTTTTAAAAATATATATTAAAAAAAAAAAAAAGTCCAGACAAAGACAAGGAAAAGTATAAGGGAAGAGGATAAAGAAATATTGAAGCCAAATAAATTCATCAAAACTCTCCATTTTCCATTTCCATCAAAAACATTACACTTTTCCATTTCATACACTTCTTTTTTAAAGAGATTTTCAGTCTCCATAAAAATTGATTTAATAATTTAAAAATTTCTAAATTGTAGTTTCCCATATTAAAATAAGATTCACTGAATTTGAACAGCATTTCAAGAAAATAATTTTGGCAATGAATTGTTGAAAGATAGATCAAAACACCCTCGTGGAGGGCAGTGTGGAGGTGGAAGGAGGTGCTTTAGCCAGCTCTTTCCTGAAGTGAGTAGATCTAGGAGGTGGATACTATGAAAAGCACACATAGCAAGACAGCCTGAAGGCAGAGTAGGTGAAAGAACAAGATATTGGTCGTGTTCTATTGAGCCACAGACAATAATTACTTTTTTTTTTCCCCAATATTTTGAGATCTTGCATGTACACACACAAAAGATCTGGTTTCAATATAAGTAACTTGGTAGAAGCAATAAAAAATTCTGTCATCTATAAGCAGATTTATCAAACCAATTAAAGAGAATAATGAAAAAATATGTGCTTCCCAACATGTTACCCCACCTAAGTCATGAGGGAAAAAATGGAGCCACCAATGCAATTAGTTGCAACCTACTGATGGCAGAGTGTAATTTATTTATTGTGCACATGCACTTTTCCCTCTATAAAACAGTAGGGGTGTCTGACAAAATCCATTATGTAAATCTCAGCATCTTTTCACTTGCACTTAGAAACTATTATTTTTCTTTGAGGCTTTTATAGTCACTTTTGCCTGAACTTGATACAATTAAAATCCAAGTGCTCTACAATTCTACAAGCACTGCAGTTAGGCACCTGATTTGAAATAAAATTTAAACACAAATAAGGCACAAAGGTTTTTGTGTAGGTGTTTGATATCAGAGATCTTAACTCATGTTCAGAATTAAATTGTTTAAAATCAGCACTAGACCAGTGTATTCAGGAACAAAAATAGAATGCAGAAATAAAACTTTAAAAAAATACTGTTGGTAGATAAGAAAGGTCTGTATTAAGACCAATGCTGGTACCATACTTTCTCTGAACTGGTTTAAGAGATCCTAGACATTTCTTGCTGCTCTCTTTGATTTAAAGTAACATTGTCCTCAGTATCCTGCTCTGGGCATTCTCTCAGGACAGTTGTTCACTTAGGATTAAATTTCCAAGACAGTTTGTCTTCTGTAGCTGTGATATAGCTAAAAAGCTGAGAGATATGTTTGAATGTATGCACTCACATCCATTCCTCTTCAGAGGCATTTCTGTGGGTATATATTAAGTGCATCCTTGAAGCTTTTGAAAAATACAAATATAAATACAATACAATACTAAATACAGCTTTGTCAAAAGCACCTAAATGACACCTAAGTCAAAACAAGCTAAATTCAAAGTCTAGGTCCCATTTTCAGATTCAATTTCGAAACTTCATTCAAACATTTTAAGAGCATAACAACAACTATAGGTGGTCTGAACAAGCATCTTTGTCGGTTCATGGTGTGCCTCCAGAGTGGCTAAATGTGGAAGCCTCAGGAACACTATCAGCTAGTGTTAGGCTCCATGACTCCTGAAATATTTTCTTCAGTGTGAGTTAATCTCTGAAGTCTGCTGCAACTTAACAAGTTCTTGTATTACAACTGGGACTTAGCAACTGATTATAAAATCATAGAATGACTTGGGTCAGAAGGTATCTTAAAGATCATCTAGTTCCAACTCTCATGCCATGGGCAGGGATGCCACCCACCAGATCAGGTTAGTCGAAGTCCTGTCCAAATGGGCCTTGAACACTTCCATAGATGCGGCATCCATGATATCTCTGAGCAACATGTTTCAGTGTCTCATCATCCTCACAGGAGAGAATTTCTTCCTAATATTTAATCTAAGCCCACACTCTTTCAGCCTAATGCCATTACTCCTTGTTCTATCACTTGTGAAAAGTGATCTTTAACTGCTGTCAAAAGTCCCTTTCCAGCTCTTGCAGGCCCCCTTTAGGTACTGGAAGGCTGCTATAAAGTCTTCCCAGAACCTTAATGATCTCATTTATGACCTTGTCTCTCTACAAATAATAAAACTTCCCAGTTTTTTCCACTTCAGTGGCAGTCATGTGAAGTTGAGGATTAGCTCAGATCTCATTCTGTAACTAGGTGACTTACAGGAATGCAGCCCTGTGTCTGAGCATGATGGCAGTTCTTTACTTAGGCATATTTGTAGAAAATGTCAGGATGCTTAACCTAGAAAGTCCCATTATATCTGAAACAAAGGAACTTCTAGAACTGAGCTCTGTAGGAAATCTGTTTGCAGCTCCAGATTCCAACTGGCTGAAAAATTGGCTTCTGAGAACAAACTAGGCATCTGTCTTTTATTCATCATAATAGGTCTCTAACAACATAAGGATAAATAGCTTTACAGGAGACAAGGCATAGCATCAGACCCTAATCAAAGAAATATTTCAGTATGACAAGCCTGCTCACAGAATCATAAAAAAAATAAAACTGGAAGGTATTTTAAGAGATTGCCTGGTTTATCTATCCCCCATCCTGATGGATGTTTGTCTGAATGGCATTTAAAACCCCTAGTAGCAGATACTCCACAGCTTTTCTAGGCAGTCTGTCCCAGAGTTTCACTATCCGCTCAAGACATTTTTCCCAATGTCAGGCCTATCTATCACTTGCTGCAATTTAGCCCCCCCCCCCTTTTTTTTTTTTTGTCTTATCTACTGTAGACAGAATAATTTATTTCTTTATCTGGAAACTGGTATAAAGTCTAAGGTAAAATCTCTTTTCTTGAGCTGCACAGCCTTTGTGCTGGCCTCTAAAACACTTCAGATGTACAGTGTGAGGGGATGGTTGTCAGGAGGGCATTAGCATCCTAGGAACAGCATTTGGATGGGCTTTCCTTTCCTATCTACAAGAGGTTTTTTCTTTATTTATGCAATCCTTTCTGTTGGGACAGATGGACTTCCAGAGGTATAGTTGTAAGTAGCAATAATTAACCTGTGATTTAGAAAATATGGCATCTCACAAAAGTAAAAGTATCACCTGGCAATATCGCCAAAACAAATATCTTAACTGCTGTATTAACTTGAAAAAAAACAAACAAAACAAACAAACCAAACCTAGGTAACTGCAGGACTCCATCAAGCAAATTCAAACATTAATTTAGCGTTAGTAGAAAAGGTATCTGGAAATGTAATGAACTTCATTGTTATATTAATACCACATTAACAGGGAGCAAAGCACTCAGACATATATCACCACTATAGAAATTTGCATCACAGAGATATGTAGGGAATAAAAGATAATGAATTCATAACTTCCAGTAAGCTTAGTCAAATGATGAGTTAGGGCACTAAACATTCCACGGTTTTGGTACATAATTAATACAGAATGCTGAAGAATGCTAAGGTTGGAATAAATGTACATTTTATTAAAAATGTATGAATGCAGTCCTGGAACAAAATTATTCATTAAATCATTTTTAATGCAGATATGAGAACGAAATAGAAGTCTGAAAGGCTTTCAGTGATGAGCTGTGCCTTGGGTTTCTTGAAGTCAATATTCAGACTTGCATACCAAAGTAGAAGGTGATCAGTTTTGCCCTTGAACACATCCCAGCACATGCATCAGATGGATGAGAACCACAACTTTGGATGTGATATAGAATGACAAATCCCAGTTCTTACTGGCATTACCTATGCCAGAATAACTTCAAATTCATGCCATTGGAAAACCAGGTAATGTTTGGTTTGGCTGCACAAAGTACACGTGTTTGTGATTTCCATACGCCTCATTCAGTTTACAGCTCAGGAAGGTGAGAACCTTCCAAGCTAGTATAAGCTATTTTCTTCAGATCCTGATGGGAGAGATGCTGTAGAGTGGATTCAGTGCTGTGAAGGTACTCAGAAAACTCCTTTGCCAAATCTGGGGACATGTTTTCATGTTTTAAAGTGTGGTTATGGGAAACTTCAGTATCTCCAGCTTTAAAATCTCTCGTTGGATTTTCTTTTAGAATAAGGTGCAGCTTTCATCTGACTGGAAATACTATCTTGCTTTGTTTCATAAAGAATGGTCTTCTGTTCCTGAAAATCCAGTCTTTGAAAAGTTTTCAGTCTTATTACTCTCCTGGCTTTTCTGTCTGTGTGTTTTTCTAACTATTTATCTTGTTTAGAGCTCATTTTCTACTAAACAAGTAAGCATTTCCTATTACATCCTGGCTTCAAGCTCTCATTTCCTGATAATTTTTTATAATATTTTTTTTAGCACCTGCTTTGTCCACATGGTCAGGTAACTCTGTAGTTCCTCACTGAAAGTCTGCTTTAGTTGATGTGTGACATGGATCCCTGCTGGCACACACAGCATAACACATTTTATCTCTAGAGGTAGCACTTTGTACCACATCCTACTTCTTGATAAGAAATACAGGAATTTTTTTCTCTTTAACTTAGCAACTGATGAAGGATACTTTTCCCTTGATATGTATTTTCATAAATAGTTCCATAGCTACTTCTTGGTACAGTATTATTCTTAGTGTTCTCTGGGCAAGCTTAATTCAAGTCATACCCGCTGCAATAATGATGTATGTGACTCTGCCAGCTGGATGTGATGTCTGACATTAATCCTACAATATCACCACAGCATTTCTGGCACTGTTTGGTCCCCAACATCTAGATGCAATAACAAATCTGTCATCGTTGACTTGGTTACAGCCACTGATCAGATGACTTCGTACAACCTGCAGGTGAGCTCTTTGTAAACATTCACATCACCCTTTCACACACGGCAGTCTTAAACCACCTCCTCTCCGTAGAAGTCGATTATTTTCATCTACTACAACAATACAGCATGGATAGAAACATCCATTCTGATCTTAAAGGTCATAATTTATACCCTTTGAATGACTGAGTTTGTGAATTTGGCTTGATTCTGTCAGTTGCTTTGAAATATCAGAAACTGCTTGAAAGTAAAGCAATTGAATAAAGCTGAAGTCAGCCTGTTCTCCTGTGGCAGCATTTTCAGCTTGTTCAGCAAAATGTACTTACACTCAATCACAGCACAAATACTTCAGTCACAAGATAATGTAACTACCATAGGCTTTCTTTAGTGATATAGTTTCATTAGGCTTTTTCCAGTTTTCTCCTTTCTTTGAAAACTTGGTACATCATCCATATATTTTGTGATTTTCTATTTTGTTTTTGGAAAATACCATGAAGGATGAAGAAGCTTGCTGCCTTTTTTGTCTCTAGCCTTTTTTTTTAGTAAAAGAATTCAAGGTATTTGAGAGCTTCATCTGTTTACCAAGTCAAAAAACAGATTGCGCCCAAAAGCTATTGAGTGGCAAAATTGCTGTATGCTGTAACTTGTTTCAAAATAAATGGAGTCATTGAAAGTCATTAAACCAGAATGGGAAGAAAGGTGGCATTATTTTCTAACTTACACACATGGAGAGCTTGTTGTCACAGTATCTTACAGACAGTAATGGTAGCAGGCAACAAAAGTTCAGGTTTTTTTGAAAACGCTGATGGAAATAGCTCAATGCTAACAAATGTAGACACTTTAGGTTTTGGAAATGGAGTTCATTCTGCTACTGCTGCAGGTGATTTGATTTTAGTACCTTAAAAATGTCACTTAGGATTCAATTCTGTTGCCAAAGCACAAGCATTTAGAGTCTTTTGAGATGCTTTCAGTAATGGCACTTGGTCTTCAGCCCAGCCCTATGCAGGTGCCATCTGTATCTCAGGGAATCTCACTTGGTGGTAGCCACCTGCCTTTTGAAAAGCAAATTAAGCATTATCAAATAGCAACAATGTGGGATTGCATGTTTACTTTCAGGCCAGCTTGAACACTTAGCTATCTTTTGGCTGTCAGGCTGTTTGTAGAGATATGGAATGGTAGGAGGGGAAAAGGACACTTACACCTACACCTGATCTGCCAATTAGAGAGACAAGCAACTACTTCTAGTTTTGCCTAAGTTTAAGGTCCCTTTATCACTGATAAATTCAAAGAAGGACAAGTTAGATGGCTGTCAAGACTTTTAATAAACTCCTGAGGTCTTTCCAGGCACTAAACAGCAGAAGATTCATAGGTTACATGGCTCACCTTTCTTCTCTGCAGTGACTTTGCCCAGAAGACAGGAGCAAAAAAGAGCTGGGGCTGCACTGAGGCACACAGACATATTTGCAACAACAAAATGAACCCTTTTTGTTGAACTCAGATTACCCGGAGAAAAACCCACAGCATCTACTACAGTTGTTCTCGGTGGCTGAGAGACCACTGGGTAGAAGAGATACACTTTTAAACAGCTGAGGTTATCAGAGGAGTGAGCATGTTCAGGACTAAGAGAAGAAATTGTGAGCTCATTTCTCTGTCACCAGTTAGAAGTGTAGGGCAGTAAATGGAAACAAGAGGTAACACCATGGTGTGGCCAGGCCTCAGCAGGCTTTGCCCTCACCAAGCCTGTTTTGCACTAGCAACACTAAAGATGAGGTACCTTGCTATCTTCACATTCAGTCTCACCAGGTTTACCAAAGAGCTGAGAGAGGACCTGAGCCCTAACCCAATAGGTCCTGTAAATAAAAATAAAATATGGTCTGCATTTTACCAGTCTCTTGTATAGCCATAAACTGCCCCCAAGCCCTTTTCCAGCTCTGTACGTTCTTTTGAACACAGGTGTTATTTTCTGACCTTCAGCTCTCAGCTTGTTTCAGTGGATTATCCTAGTGAGGTCATAGCAGCAAATCTGGAACTAATTTACTTGTTTTCACATATCAGTGCTATGAAAATACCATACCAACATGAAGCCTTGATCCACAAAGTCAGAGCGACTTTTCATCCTGCCTTTGAGAAGTAAGGGAATTCACTCAGTTCTTAAACTTCTCTAGGAATACTTCTTGCAACACAGCTTAGAATAACACAGCTGTCCCCATCACCTTGAAAATATATGGTTCTCTAAAGTTTAATGTTCTTGAAAAGTTTAACTGCCTTACTATTGATAATGAAATAAAAGCAATTATATATATACCACAGTGCTAACTAAGAAACCTACTGCTATGGAATTGGCAAAATTCAGAGAAAAGTAAAACCTGAATCATCAGATTAAATAAGTGTCTTCCCAGAGTCTGAATATTTTGTCAGATTTTGATGCATCTGAATGAATAGAAAATGCTACAGATGAAGCAGCAGGTGTACTTCCACAGGTTCTTTTCCTTTCAAGAAATTGGGCATTGTATCATATAAAAAGGCACTTTGTTTATTGGACAAAAGGCACTTGACATTCTAGCACCATAGAAGTGTTAAGTAAATCTTTGAATCCCTCAAGTCAGGATGCCATAAGATTTTAAACTACCAGGACCACACTAAATGAGTCCAGGATATGTCCATGGCTGTTGTAAAAGAACTTTGGAAAATTAATTCTGAAAGGACTTTTGGCATAAGCAGCATCTCTGACTTCCCTCATACAATTTCATAGTCTGTGGCATAGAGGTAAATCTCAGCCTAGCACAAAAGCATTCAGCTTCTTAGCTGCCACAAATATTAATGAGAATCTTTTGGCTAAACCTCTTCCTGCAAATTGGAAAGTTTACATTTAAAGGTCAGAAGGTTTCCATGGCATTTCAAGACAATGAAACATATTCCCATGGCACTCTTTATTCTTCCTCAAAAAATCAAATTGCTGAGACTCAAAAATCCTCCCACTTGCATTTATTATGGTTTATAAAGAACAGAAAACTACACTGGTTGTTAAAGTATCAAGAATCCAGTCAGATTCTCGCACTTTACTCCAGAAATAACCACAAAAGCAAACTGAATCTGTATCAAAAGCAAGTGATTCAGAAGTATTTCTAAGCTTGCAAGTTTGGGTGAGGTACAGTGGTGGTTTTGAACAAGTTTATTCCTGCCAAGTTTGTTCCTACCATGAAGCAATGGCAAAACCAACAACAACAAAAAAGTCAAGAAAGTAATGTAGACTCTAATGCTGTTACAAACATATAAGCCAAAAAAATAAAGTGGACAGCCCCTAAGTGGGTTTGAGATTTTTGGGTGGGGTTTTATGAAAATCATTGTTTAAACCTCCAAAACAGTCTGAGGTAGACTGTTGTGGAGAAAAGAATGACACAGAAGTCTCTCTGCTCTCAGGAGATGAATGTGTCCTATAATTCGAATATGGCCATTTATCCGGTTCTGTTGGATTTTTGGCAAGGGGCTTCAGAAGAGTTGTGAAAGGCATGCAATAGTTTCCTCTTCAGAGAAACAATTACTGTATGACAGGTAGCTCACATTTCTTGCCATTTAATACACAGCAGCCCTCCTAAGATGCTGTGATTGGTCCAAAAGGATTGGAACAAGAAATCCAATAGTATTTTCTCTGTTACTTTTTCACAACATTATCCCACAGAATCTGTCCAGGCACAGATTTAAAGCTGTTTTCTTAAGATAGCTGCAACAGAAAATTGGTTCTTTCAGAACTTTATGAAAAAGTTACAAAAATATAATTCTCCTAAAGGTGCCGTACCATCCTCTGTATGGTATGGCCACATGCTGTATCAAAAATGCTAACGTTTCCTGAAGATGCAAGAAAGAAAAGTAGATAATTGGATTTTCTTCTGCTTGTCAGGAACATACCACTCAACACCAGGCACTGAATGGAAGAGATACCACTGTGTAGTAAGTCATGGTAATTTAACAGCTGACCTAAAAGGTCATTTGACTGTGAACAATAGGTATCTGTTAAGGGTTTATCACTGCTCCTGATTATATTATCAAAGCCTTGCTTAGGAAAAGTCACAAATGCTTAACAGGAGCAAGCACTTTCTTCTGTTATCTGGATTTTTATACATGTAGCTACACTAACCTTAGAAGAATTATCTGTGACTTGTAGTGACCAGAGATAAGAATCAAGACAAAAATTGCTTCTTTAAGTTAGATATGTGTCCCATCTATTTCATGAGGCTGTTTCAAACTAAATATAATAAAACTGGATATGTTCTGTTTGGGCGTAAATACAGATTAAAGACAAACCAGAACATGTTCTTGATGAAAATTGACACAAGAGAAGATGAGCTGCATTAATTGAATGTCTAAGGTAATAAATGGTGGACAGTGCTGAAAATATTCCTTCATCAGCCAGACAAGACACAAGTGTAAGAAAACTTGTTCTATCCACATATAGCATTTCTATATGGATTCTTTTGTAAAAGTTTGGATACTGAACAAACTTCCTCAATAGAAGGCATAGTGCATTCTCCAGCAACATTGTAGTCATGATGAGGAACTTGAAAAAGAAACATTTTTTCTAATCTTTGTATTCTGTTGATGTAAAATTAGGCAATATTTTTATTTCTTTATAATAGTTGCAATAGTTTCTACTGTGCCTTTTATTGGAAAGTGTTGATTTTGAAGTGTCTGCTCTCATGTTTCATATTTTCTTTTATTATTTCCTGTTTTTATCCCATACTCCTTTCTTTTCTATGTCCCCCACTCTCAACCCATTCATCCCTTTTCTTTATTGCCAGTTTGACTGGTGACTTGCACAGGAAAAGAAGGAATGAATGTGAAGGAAAATTAAAAGAATGAGAAAAGGAAATTTGAGAAGGAAAAAGATAATGCATTAAGTCAGTATTACAGAGTAAGTTACATTAGGAAAAAAAAGACCTTTTTAAATGAAGTGCCTAATCTCCTAAAAGATTTGTCAGCTGTTACAAGTTTTTCTGAGGTCATTTAACCCCAGTTTCTCTGTTCTGTGTGTCACTATAATAAATACCATATCTATGAACTCCAAAAGGCAGTAAGTGCTGGGTTAGGAAAACAGGGCAGACCTGTCACTGGCTAGGCTATAGGCCCCATTCCTTCTTGGCAGGATATCCCACATGAACCCACTACACTATGTAATAGGACTTCCAGTTTGTGACAATTGCCATCATGGTGGTGGTAATACTGAAGTCAGTGGCCACAAGGTGATGCCTCAAGTCCCAGTGACCCTGATTGTCATCCTGAGTGGGTGACACCATTTGCATTCAGACCTCCCAAGAGCTGGGTGAACCTCTCCTTTTCAAAGTGATCAGTTACTTAGTGAAAGCCAGTGCCAAAATTGTTGCACGGAACTTGAGCCATTGCACTCTTTCCTCCCTTGTGCAGTTCCTTCCACAAATGTTGTATAATAAAAAATATTAAACTGCCAAATAACATTAGGCACATTAGCATTATTCCCACTGAAAATATGTGCCTGCCCTTGGTTACTTAGAAAACATCCCATTTAAGAATGCTGTGCCCACTCAAGCCAGCTGCTTCTGGCTTCCAGGGTATGCTAGCTCTTTTTACCCAGTATGGACTCTGATTTGCCCAATTTTACTCTGAATTTGTATCTTCAGTACTGCAAGTTATTTATATGACAAGTTTGCTCAAGTGAATTTGATTTTCCATTGAAGTGTTGAAAACAAACTTACTGATGTTTGGAAAATTAAACTTGACCTTTCAAACCTGTGGAACATCGTACTTTCCTTGCCGTGAAAGCTCCAGCTACTGATGATGAGTAAGCAGAGATAACATCAACTAGTTTAACACAATGCTCACAGAAACATCATTGTTTCTTTATTTACATCTATTATTATTTCAGTCTGTTTTTTCTCTATGACATATCATCATGTCTGTGTCATATGCATAGACAGCTGACATACCCACATCACCATTTGTGAGAAATGGCAGTGAAGGTAAGTTGCCATGATAGGAATGTCAAACGGCGTGGACATAGATACAGAATGTCAGCTTTCCAGTTCTGGAGAGTCTCTGTTTTAAAATAAAACCTGCTCAGAATGACAAAAATTTAAAGGGATATGTTAGCTAAATACTGCAGTTTGATTTAGTTTCTATCAAAATCAGTGGTTTATCTTTGGATAGTTACCCTTTTTCAGAGTGTGGTGATCTGTAGTTCCTTTAAGCATTACTGCTTGGACTTAATTGGCAATATAACTGAATGATCAGGGCTAGTGATGCCAGAGAACATTTTCTTCAGAAGAACAACAGAAAGCACTGGGATCACTAACAGTAGAAATGATATCATTAGTAACTGCCAAAAAAAAAAAAAATTATATCATATAAGAGCACATATATGAGCTTTCATGCTCTACTGATCTTGTGTTTCTAATACAAAACTTCAGAATGTCCCTTGTTGCCTCTTTTTCACTGCTAGTGGAATGATGAGGTTTTTTATCAATCCTTTGAAAATGCATATTACAGAACTCTCATGATGGAAACCAGTGTCAACCTTCAGCCCAACTGAAGTCAGAATAAAGAGTGTAATTGATTTCAGGGAATGCTTTGTTGTATCACAAACACACATATCTTTCAGCATAGCTATGAAAATACTTAGAAATCAATTAAACTTATCAAGACTTGAGGAGCTGACTGGCCACTTTCCCATGATTTCTCTTTTCAGTTTATATAGTAGTGGGAGGTCAGGGGATAGACTTGACACTTGCCATTTTCTTTTCCTTCTCCATGTCTTTGCACAATTATGCCTGACACCCCCAGGCTGTTGCTGAGGTGTCTGCAGAGGGCAAAGCAGAAGAAATGCACACAGGAAAAATGAAAGGTGATCCTGGCAGACAACAGACTCCTGTTAGTCTGTCAAAAGAATTTGTGCTTTAGGTATTTTTGCCACTATTCTTGTCAGCTCCAGGTTGGCATCTTGGGAGTTTACAAAAGACCTTGTCAGAATAATACAAGCAGAATTAAAGAAAGAGAAATGAAGGAGACAATGCAAAAGGAGGGAATTAAGTTTAATTGCAAAACTGCACTTTTTTATTTCAATGTTTTTTCTGCTAGCTGGTCTCAGGCTGACACTTGACTCTTGTAGGTGTCCTTCAGCACTGCTAGATTACAGAAGTAGAGGGATAACTGAGAGAGGGGAATTTTTTTGGCATGATGAGAAGTTAGGCTCTTTCTCTGTGCAGAGAAATTAACTCTCCTTGGAAAATCCTCCCTGAAAGGATACAGGCTAGTTAAGTGTTTTGGTTTCTTTTTTGTTTGTTTCTGTGGGTTTTCTTGGTTTTTTTTCCTAGACTTTTAGATTATCTATCTAGTTCATGTCCTATCACGTGTTTAAGATCTTTCTTTTTTAGTATTGGTGCAGTACCCAGTAGGAAAACTATGTAGGCTGTCTTAAGCTCCAGAATATTTGGAAGGGACTAACTGTAACATTCTTAATTTGTATAGGATTTTTGGGATTTTTCTCAGCACACACTATTTTAAAGACAGTACCTCTTGAAAGGACAAGGAGCTGACACAGTTCATAATCAAGGTTCTTAACTCTCTTCTCAAGGTAAATAAGCTCTCATGCAATCAGAGGAGGATGAATGCATAGTGCAAAAGTGATTGAAGCAATGCTTCCCTATGTTCTTCCAAAATTTTTGTCCTAAACTAGTGAGTGAAGCTTTAAATTGGATTTACTTCAATCTTTTTCAAGCAATATTTGGAACACATTCTATGATTTTGATCAATCTAGAGCATATTTATCCATTATGTGGATAGGTAACATAATATGTAACATTTTGTATGCTCAAAGTGACTCAAGGATACCATTCTAGACTGTAGTGGAGTGCAAGAACATTGAGGAAGTAAGTTTATGCAAGGAGATACAGATGGGGTTTTTATCAGGAAGAATTAACATTTCATCTGGAATTAAAGCCTTCTGGTGGCAGGGGTTCCACTCTCTCTTACTTCTTGTCAATCCTGGTCAGTTTGCAAACACCAGGATAGTGACATACCTGAAATACCACTGTAGGACAAGAAGGAGGAAATATTTTTAAATTATACTTACTAGAAATGAACCAATAAACAATGTTTCTGTCTACAGTCCCATTTCAAATGCCTGTGACTTGCTGGGAAGAGAGGTGTACAAAGGCCATTAGTGGCTTCTTCCTTTGGAAAGGGCAGGAAAGGTTTCATTGTATTACACAGCAAGTAACTTCACATTAAAACACTTGTTATTTCTAGGAAGGAACTTCCATTTGGGAGAGTTTTGCTGGCCAGAACAGGGCTCTGGCAGACATGAGAGGGCTGCGACCAAGGTGCCTTATGATCTCCAAAAAGAAATGGAACAGTATATTTCACCTGGGTGTTATGGAAATAAATGGTGGTATAGTGAGGAAGAATAAGGTGGAATGGGTAAGTGTACAAAACAGATATGACAAAGGCAATGCTCAAAGTTATTTTCAAGAGGTGCTGAAGTTTCTTTTTTCTTTCAATAGCATGGTACAGTGATGTAGTACTGTTCACAGTGGCACTCAATGAGACAAAGCATAATTCAGCAAAACGTTTTCAGTAAGATGAATACACTTATAGGACTAGTGGCAAATAATAAAAAAAAAATTATAGATTGGTCCAAGAAATCACCAAATAAGTATAAGTAAGGCAAATAAGTATTGGTCTAGCTGAGACCATGACCCTGAATTTTTTTTCTCAAACTAGGTCAATTTAATACAGCTTTTTTGGCTATTGCTTGTATCAAAAATGCAGACATGAACCTAACTAGTGTCTAATTAACCCATTTCTAAAACTTGTGGGAAAAACATGAAGTTATTTTTCCTGTTTTCAGCATTTTTCTTTTTTTTTTTTTTTTTTTAATCAGTCTAGTCTACATCTGTGAATATTAAGATAGATGTTATCTGTAACCCATGCCAGCCTACAGGCTGAATGGGCTAAATATGTACACTATTGCAATGAGAGTTATTAAGGTGGAAGCAAAGCACCTGATACTGCTGGACAGTGCCAGAATCATAGTTTTTACCTTCCTGAGGTAAAAAAAAAAAAAGGCAGAACAGCTCTTGATGGAGGAGGACTGGATTAAGGAACATTTGAACAAGTCCATTCTCCCATGAACACTGAGGGAGGTGGCAGATGTCACCAAGAGGCCACTGTGAAAGCCATAGCAATTGAGAGAGGCTTCCTGAGAAGTGGAGGAAAGAAAATGTCACTTCTGTCTTCAGGTAGAGCAAGAACGAGGATTATGGGAACTAGAAGTTTTTAGCATCACCTCTCAGCTGGGGAAGGTGCTGGAGCAGCTAATCCTGAAATAATGTCCAAATATAGTGAAGGTGATTTGTCATAGTCAGCAGGTATTTATAAAGGGGTCCTGAGTACTGTGGTCTATCCAGTCCTGTTCTGAGGCAAGGGGCTGGAATAGATGATATCCGAAGGTCCCTTCTAATCTCAGTTATTCTGTGATCCTATGATCTTTGCTTTAGGATAATATTAATTCTCACAAGTTCTACTTCCTAAGGAGAATCATAAAATGTACTGTTCTAGTCTTATCTTTTAAATTGAAGGGATAATCCTCAGGGGTTATTTCACCTGAGTAAACTTTAGTTAAATTTTTCAAAGAAAGTATATTTCATAGCTCTGTCAAAAGAGATGTAGTCAAATATATTCTTTTAACAACTTCAATAAGGAACCTCCACAAAACTAAATATGAACAGGGAGGGAGATCAGAAGGTAATCAGCAGTTCCACAGAATTCAAGGTAATAAAGACATCCTCTAACCCAGTCTAAAATCTCATTATGTCAGGAAATCTCAGAAGATACTCAAATGTCATTAAGAGTGAGACAGCTTGCTGAAATCTACAGGTCACGTTTTCTCAGACATGATTTTTATTCTTCTTCATGTGATTTTTGGAAGGAAGTGCAATTTCTACCTATGATTATTCTCACATTGCCCAGAGACACTATTTTAGAGAGCACAATATTGGAGACATTCTTTACATACTACTGAGAGAGCAGACATTCATTAGTTCAGTCTTATTTCCCTCTAGGTTGCCCTTGGACTGCATCCATCTCTCCACCCAGTGAGATTTAATATTCCAGCTTTTGCAACAATATTTAGAACTACGTGGTTATGACCCCATAGTCTTACAGTAACCTGGTTCATTCCATTCTATCTTCTCCTGCTCCTCTGAATTGGTATTTGTCTCTGGAGGAAATGAAAGTTGAACATTACTTTCCTGAAGGCAAGAGGGTTTTTATACATTTTTAACTGATCCTAATGGCTATTTTATTACTTAAACATTCAAAGAATGTAGTAACAATCCCCCTCTGAGAGTCATATCTACTGCTGCCCCTTCTCTCCCCATTCTTCCTGATATCAAGGAAATTACACAGGCAGGTACTCCAGGCACTTCAAAATGAGTGGAATATGGATTCTTGGGTAAGTTGGATGCTTATAAAAAGTTACATCTGAGAGAGCTCACAAGACTGGAGATAAAAGTGTGCAGTGGCCATGGCCCTCAGCTTGGAAGTTGAGGAGTCTAGGAATACATAATTTTCTATGGAGCATTGATGCTCCCAGCTCAGATGTAGCTTCTATACCATTTTCCTTTGCAAACCTGTAGCACGAATATGGCACTACTGAAGTCATCAGAGATCCTTTTGAAGTATCAAGCAATGGATTGAGCAATTGACCTATAAAATATTTCACCAGCTGTATGCTGTAAAGTGATATGGTTGGGATCAGCTCTAGGTCCTGTACAACACTGCTGTCAAGAGATCCAGATACACAGGTGGCCCAGGACACCACTGCTTCATGGAACAGCCAGAGCACCTGGCTGAGGGTTCTCAGGACAGACCCTACCCCTGTTGCCTCTGAGAACTGGAAAACCCCAGCCAAAACACCAATACCATTTTGGAGTCCAGCCACAGCTTGTTCACTCCCCAAATGTACATTCCACCAGAGACTGCCTGCTTATACCTTTATCCTTTAGAAGGCATAAAGCCCACAAAAATTTAATCAGCCTTTGCACAGTCTCTCCTGGTCTTTAGTTTTTATTGTTTCTTTGTTCCTTTGCTGTACCAGTTGCTGGTGATCATTCCCAACCATGATCCCATCCATCAAACAGTATAGTGCATTTTCTGCTCTCCCACTCTCTGATCCAGGTATGCAGCACTTGCCCCTTTACCTGACTCTATCTGCCAGCACATGACATGGGAAAGTAAATTCAATTTCCCAAGGTTGCTTACCACATTGGACTGCCTGCAACAAGAGATTGATTATCTGGAATTCTGTCCTATCATAGTGAGTGGGAAAATCCACCCTGAACACACCACAGTCAGCTTAAGAGAGGAACACACGGATTTAAAAATGAAACAGATGAACTTTTTCGAGAAAAAAAAAAAAAAATTTGGGAATACTATTGCAGTAATGCTCTGTATACTTTGTATTCATTGTGAAACACCTGCAGGCTTCCAAAGATCTTGCAATTATTAGAGTAGACGACAGGATATATTTATATGTTGCTTAGAAAGAAATGTTTTCTTTACTTTTATAAACAAGTCTTCTGTATCTTTTGACACCTGCAAGCATAATTTTCCTGATTCCACACATCACAATGTTTTTCTTCCTGTTAAGCCTTTATCTGCATTAAAACACACTACATAATCCAACTAAGAAGCTAAATTAAGAATCAATATTATTATTTTATTACCTATGATTTTGATTTTTTTAAAAAATTGACAAATAGTTTTAAAATACTTTTTGAATATTGTATAAGCAATAATATTACCAAAATCCTAGTATCATAGAATCACGTAGGTCAGAAAAAAACTCTGAGATCTTCAGGTCCAACCATTAACCCAGTCCTGCCAAGGCTACCACTACACTGTGTCCCTAGGGCTGGTGGCTCAACCACTACACTTAGCAGCCTATTCCAATGCTTGACAACCCTTTATGTGAAGAAATTTTTTGTAATACCCAACCTAAACCTACCCTAGCACAACTTGAAACAAGTTCCACTCATCCCATCTTTTGTTACTGGGGAGAAGAGGCTAACCCCACTTTGCTACATCCCCCTTTCAGAGAGTTGTAGAAGAGTGAATGGTACAAATGCATGGTACAAAAAAGTTGTTATGATAGAAAACAGAGCAAAATGTGTTCTGCTGTTTAGACAGATATCCCTGGGATTCAATTTACTTAACTTTAGCCAATCAGAAATTTAATGTGCATTCTTGCCTAGAATAGCAGTCTAATCACAGGGGGACAAAGAGGCATCTACAAGCAATTCACCTACTCTCTCCTGAGATGCATGTCTAAGATATGTAGGATAGATGATCTTTTGGAGAAGGTTCTCTCTTGCTGCCTTTCTGTTGATAAGAAGGAGACCAGACAATGAACTTAGGTGAGATATTGACCTTTTAGAATACTAGCATTAGGTGAAATTAACCCTCCTCTAAATAAAGTCACGTCTTTCCCAAGGTTTTCATGTTGTGCCTGTGACAGTCATTTGTGCATGTATGCACACTGTGCATGTGGCAATATGAAGAACAAATGCTAACAACTTTTTACATGGGATTCCTCACAGAGATTGACTGGGATTTCCACCAAAACCATTAGTAAAGAGGTCACTGACTCTGAAAGCACACTCACTGTGCTTCTATTCATTACTCAGCTCCCCTAAGAGCAGCAGCCTCAGGTTCTGAATCTTCCCATTGTGCATCCATCCAAGCTCACTTCTTGTCCTTGGTCTTCTATCAGTACCAAAATAGCCATCAGGATCTTTCACTTCAGGTTATGAACATCACATGCAGATTCAGTAGCAGCCAGACAAATATATTCAAAAACAAAATCCTTATTGATCCTTTTAGATATTGGGAACAGTAATGACTTCTGTTTGTAACGAGTAGTTCTTTGAAAAGAAACTTCAGGGAAAAATATGGTGCATTTACATACAGACAAGAAAGTTCCCTTTACTTGAGAAAAACTGTTTCTCTGTATCTCAGGAAAAGGGAGCTGAATGAGCTACTTTTATGGTAGAAAAAGTAATCACTGTTCCCTGAGCCAAAGCGGATCTGTCTTGCCTTGCTTGCAGTAAAGCTGGACACTAAAAATAGTGCTCAGTCTCTAAGTGCTTGTCTTTAAGCATGAGAAGGTCCTGGAAAGAACAAACAAACATCTTTTCTTAGAGACGTGTGCTTTTTGTCCCAGATATTGTGTTTTAGTCCTGTAAGTTATTAAACAAAATCCTGAGAGCTCAAGGGTGGTTTGGCTCAGCCAGCCTGCAGGTCAATATGCCAGCAGCATGTTCTCCTTTGAATTCCCCAGATTTCGCTGAAAACTTAACACAGCCGACAACTTGGCTTTAAAAGCAATGCTCCAAGGTACTTCCCCTTGGCTCCTTCAGTCTTATCCGATACATTCACCAGCACTTGCTCTTACTGCAATTTTGTGTTTTGTTCATAAAGAAAGTCACTTTGCTCTGACTGATTTTTGTTTGCAATTGTCAGTCAGGCTGATGTTTTGAGCCTTGCAAAGACATTCAACATTTCAATGCAAAGGTCAATGGAAAAAGCTGGCAGTGGCTTAAATATTCTTGTAGTCTTTGGTAGTCACCACATGCAGAAGAGAGACTGAAAAAGAACAATGAAGATGCTTTTCGCATAGATCTGAAAAAAATAATCTTAAAAAAACCCCAAGGTAATCTAAAAATTGTATTATTCCAAGAAGGAGGGCAGAACAAGATACTTGTCAGTAAATTTAAAGTACAAGTTAATGGAGGCTGTGACTGTGGGTTCAGCAGAAGCAGTTGTTGACATTGTCAGTGTAAATGAGAGATGACAAATAGGCTACAGTTTTAGGGGACTGGCTGCAAAGATGAGTAATGTAAGCCTGATGCACAAGAATTAGAATAGCACATGACTTTGTCTAGAGCAAAAATTAAATGCACAAAATGCTGTGGTGATACAGTGGATAATTGATTTCTTTGACCTCATTTATTGGATGATATTCTTTCTGTCCAACAGAAAAGAATTAGCAAGGACATTAAAAAAAATCATGAAAGTTAAAAAGCCAGTCATGGATATGACATACACAAATGTATCCCAATATCACTTGTATTTCAGCATTTCTTGTAGTTCCAGGAATAGGAAAGATATTAATTATAAAGCAGCTTTATTAGTCTTCCTTCTGAAGCATTGTATAAAAGTACAAGTGGTTTTAATATGGAAGTCACAAAGTAATATTTGGCTTTTCCTTTTTCTTTATCATGAAGTCCATGAATCCTGAAAATGAGGGACACCACAAAAAATATACTGCAATAGGATAACACTTGCATTCAGTATTCAAACTGTCTTATTTCACAGTGCTGTATATGAACCAGGAGAGCTTGGAATTGTTCCCATAGAGCAAACCAGAAAAATAGCTCATGCATCTTTTCCTTCATGTAAAAAAGGGTTCATGTTCATCAGTGTCTTAATTCACCATTCCAAATCAAAATCATCATATTAAAGACATCCAGTTCTGTAGAGATAAATTTCCTTCTAAAATAAAGAAAAAATCTGGAAATTGGATAACATTTGTCTTTTTCCTAACTAAGTTAGGTAGTGAAAGAAAGCACAGAAATTTAGAGCATATCAAATTACAGTGGCTCTCTGAATCCAATGACATATTATGAAAAAAAAAAAAAAATTACCTCCATTTGTAATTTGATTACAGGAAAACAGAGATGTAGAGAAAGCACTTTGTCATAAGTGGCAGTTGATACCCTGCAACTAAATGCTTGGTAGGTTGATTTTTTTTTAGGTTACAAATGTCTCCTCTGCACTGGAGGGGGGGGAGTTCATTAAAAATAGATGTCAAAATGTTTGGATAAAATACATATTAATAAGGTATTCTCTGTATATGAAGGTGCATTCTATTAGTTTTTACAGAATTACCCAGAGCTGCTTGTCAGTGGTTTTGAAAATATTACAGTGTCCACCATAGCGCTATCAATGAAACTGCATTATTTTGACTGTGCGTTTAAATTCATGGCATGATTTTGTTGAAAAACATAATTTATAATTAGGATTTCATATTAAAAGTGCTTTTCATGAACAATGTCACATATTAGTACACTAGGCAGTGTTTTGTTTTTACTTAAGGAAATCTTTTTCATCCAGCTACAGCTTTCCAGCTCACAATCATAACACAAGGAGATATTCTTTTACATACGTAAGGATCAAAATACAGATATTTGAGGGATTTTTCTGGGAAGCCTCTGAAGATTTTAAAGTGAAATGAGTACCATGAGATATTCAAGTTACATTCTCTTTTTTACATTTCCTAAAGAACAGTGAGTGCCTGACAATTTCTTATCTTTATTGTGTCTCAGCCTGCAGTAAAATTATAGTTAAATTATAGTTTGAGATGTTAGCATTAATATGTTAATTGCTGAACATCACTTTTTACATATAGTATGACAGCTACTGAATAGCACAAACTGTGGATGTATACTAATGCACTTTTTCTCAGGTTCCTGTATTCTTCTAATCTTGTGAATATCTTGGAACAGAAACTGTATATTTTTAGAACATGCTCTTCTACAGGTCCTGCTTGCTTAGGAAGGTATTGATGTAAACAGAACTTGGAGTCCTTTCAGTTTCAAAGAGGTTTTATCAGGGAGGTTTTAGAAACCATGTATGCTACTCTCTAGGCTAAAGTTACATTCATTACAAAATAAAGGTTTGTGCACTGATTGACAAAGCTCCTTGCAAACTCTGGCAACTTGTACATGTGTTTAATTGAAGTTTGATTTTATATCTGTGCTATATAGGTTCCAACACTATCAATTCTCTGTGCATCCCACATGGTCTAAAATAACCTGTAGATATTTTACCAAAAGTATTGCTACAGTGAACAGTCTTGCCTTTTCTTGTTGTCTTCCCCTTTCCAAATCTGCTCCTTCTCTCCCTCTTTTGCACCCATACATATCCTCTACTCTTCATCTTTCTCACATTATATCTGCTCATGAATGCAGCAAGATGTTGCACACAGAGAAAGAACATTGAAAATAAGAACTCTTGCCTGTCCAATAGTGCCATGGCTCTGGCTCTTGGACCAAGGCAAGAATTACCCTTTTAAAATCCACCATCTCCATGAAAGCCTGACTTTGGAAAAGGAAAGAAAAATATTTCTTCTTATACTTGATGACAGAGAAGTAAAAGAGTTATCTCCCCCTGCTGCACATCTCCAAATATTAGACTGGAAGAGAAAATAACCCATTTTCAATATCCAGTGCTTCAAGGTAAAACACCTGGGACAAAACAACCACACTGACACAAACACAATATGATTTATTACCACTATGTAGGAAAGAGATGCTGTGTCACAGTACAGAATTGTGAATGTCATCCCTGCTCAGCAGCATCAAAAAATCCACAAATAAGAGGATCACAGTTTACGGCAGCCTCACATCTTCAACACTGGGTACACCCCAGATATACAATATAATAAAAATACATACTTGATTTTTAAAAGGGGACAAAAAAAAAAAAAAAGGCAACAAACATAATGGAAAGTGTGGAATAGCTGTTCAGGGGAGGAATTTAGGAAAAGTGACCACATAGACCATGACCACACAGCCTAGAAAAAAGACAAGTGAAATAAAGCTTTTCTGTAAGACTGAAAAAACAACCATTAAATCTTTCAATATAACAGCCAAGAACACACAATCTACTGATTAGACAACAGCTGCATTCCATGCATAACTAAACTGGGGAAATCACTTCCAGTGTCAAAAATAATAATAGGCTTAAAAATAGAGGGATAATGGAGGTCTGGGTTAATTTGTAGTTGTTAAATGTAATGGTCTTAATAAAACCTCTAGAAAATCCTGTGCCACAAACTGCTGGGAACTGGGAGAAGACCAAGGGGAGGAACCCTGCACATTTGCTCAGCTCCAGAGCATCAGATCCATTGCATCGCAGGAGGCAGGATTTGCAGCTGGATGGAGCTTTGATCTAAAGGAGCAGGGCAAATATTGCACTCTTGTGATAACCCATAACTAACTAAGTGCTTCTGCTGAGACTTGTTTAAATTCAAAACAGTATGTAAAGCAGCCACCTGCTTCCCTTTTCACCATAATGGTTCTGGTGACAATTGGAAGAGTCAAAATGAGCCAGATTATGTTTTATGCCTTCCCCCAGAGGCCCTTCCTTCTCAGTGCAATCGTACTCTGCAGCCTATTATGATGCTCCCATCTGTCTTAGTCATAGTGCAGCCAAGCTATTTGTATTTAGCTCCTTAACCTTTCCTCATGAATCAATTTCTCTAACTTGGTAATCAACACTGTCTGACAGAGAATGAAAATAAATCTTGGATTTAGAAATAGGGCTTCAGACAGCAACTCGTGAAGGAAGAGATGCAGAAATTCTCTAGGTCCTTTGTACTTCCTTTGTTTGGATAAACTTGAATACTTACAGGGGAAACAATGAAGCAAAAAGGATTGACTGTGTTTGGAAAAAAAATTGGCACTGGATAGGAAAAAGTACAGAAATGTCTAATAGGAAAAAACAGGATTATGATGTGTTTTTCCTGCTTAATTATGAAAAAGCATCCATCCATCCATCCATCCATCCATCCATCCATCCATCCATCCTTCTGTTCTTGTTCCCAACATCCTGCTACTAACTTTGATTTTGACTTTGACCTAACCAAAAATATAGTTGTAATATTCAATTAATGTTCATTCAGTGAGCATGTACAGTCCAATCAGTTATAAGCGTTATCCTGTACAGTCTCTTGTTTAGCACTGTGCTGCCAAAAACCATGAGAGGCAGCTTTCAAGAAAATTTTGGAATCAAGTTGAAAGCCAAAGACATGCAAATGAACTAAAAACTATCTGTTACTGCCCAGTAGTGAGAGCAGTGATTTTTGTAGCACTAATGAAGCTCAGGAGCTGCTACAGCTGCTTCTGATTTTCCCAAGCGTTGCTGTTCCACATTCACGTTCTTAGTAGTTCTCTGTTAAGGATTGTTTTTAAAAACTCGGGTAAAAAACTTCACCCTGTTCAGTTCCAAAATGATTAAAAGGAAGAGCATAAAACTGCTCTGAAGCAACTCCTTGTGTTTGAAGCAAGACCTCCTCATGTTTGCCTTGCCATGGACTGTTTGTCTAGGATACGCTCATGGTTGTCTCAGCAGTTAAAGTAACAAGACTCAGGGTGAGACCTTATGAAAGGAGACATGGTATCTGCCACAGGTTAGCACTTGCTCATCTTCTCAAGCCTAAACACTAACAAGAATCAAGAGGAATGTGTCAAGAGGAGGGTGTATGATCAGGATTTCTTTTGTGCAGCCCAGGGGGAAAGGAACAGCTACTGTGGGTCCTCACTCTGTTCTTTGTCTTCCTCTTGAAAAACAATGACAAGTTGGTGTTTGTGCACGTGTTTTAAGGCTCTCCTTAGGAGCCAAACAATTATTACTGAGGGGTCATTCATCTCATAGCATCAGTGTCTTCATCCTCCATAAAACTTAGACAAGGGTGCCAGGCTCTGCCTCTGATTGCTTCTTCTGGGTATCTCTTTGGCTACCATCTGCCTTTTGGTTTGGAAGGGGAGAGCACAAACAATGTGAGCCTGTGTGTAAAATTTTCTCACTGAACAAGTTCAGCCAAAAATCATTACACAAACATCTCAGCAGAATGAGGGCTAAACAGCACAAGCCCATGCAGGGGGTCTTCTCTGCTTCTATAAATTGATCACCACATTACTGGGACTGAGAGACTCCACAGAAAAACTTACAAGGTGTCATGCTATGTTCATTACTCCCAAATGAAACAGGAATATAGGAGACTTCATGTTGTGTTTTACTGTCTTTCCGACTCCCTTACTCAGAAACTGATGACATTAAAGATAGATATCAAGATATCTAAATCTATATCTATAAAAAAATATTAAAAAGTTTAGCCCAAGAAGACTCCATCCTTATTTATGGACTCTTTCACTCAGAATAGAAATAAGGATTTGATCCCACCTCACACAGATGAAATTTTTTCTCTGTTTTGGTTCTGCTGCACTTCTCGAAACTTGGATTTCTTGGTCTCTTCTGAGCCGAGCTCTTTCGGAATACTCTTTTACGGGGGGTTCTGTTTATCTCTGTTTTCTGTGTCAGGAAGAAAACTCTAAAGTTCATTAGGATCTTGTTTCTTGTGTTTATTAGGATATTATCAAAGACTTGGCAGGCCTTTATAGACTTATTGTACAAGTTCAAATCATTGTTACTTGGCACACTTTGGCTCTGATGGCACAGAATGGCTTTGAACTACGAGGCTGTTTCATCTTTATATCTATTTTTACTTTATTAACAATAGACACGTATATTGTTTTTATATATTAACAACTAAGTTTTCTATATCTACTTACATAACTAAAACTGTGATTAACTTTCAACTAATCATTCTTTGTGCTCTTAAAAACTGCAGAATTATGGAGAAGAAGGAAGAAGGAGAGCTAAGAACTACATATTTTTTTCTCTATCTTTACCCCATGTATTAAACACTCCAAAATCTACATTTTTTACTTCAGTGACATACTAAACATTCTACTATTTTTTACTTAATTTTTTTATAAATCTTGGTTTACTCAGGGACATTTGGAAGCTTTTCTGTCAGTGATAAATAAGATTAATACTTTTTTGGAGAATAGGACAGAAATGTCTTTCCATTTCTGTATTCTTACAACAGATGTCTCATCCTTTTGGAACAGGCGAAATTTCTTGTATTCTGAAGTGAAAGAATATTTTATTCTTAAACTTCTTACTCTCCAAGGCAATCAAAAGGGTGTCCTGAATGACCCAGACATAAAATCCATTTCAATAATAGAATTGACTGGTTTTGGGGATGTGAAAACTGGCTTTTCTTCACAACATATTAGGCTGAAGAGAAAGTTGGTATCTGCACATAAATCAATGCTGCTACTGCTGCTGGTCTCGACTGCCTTCCTCTCTTATAATAGCAGGATCACTGCCATAATCTTGGCAATTTTACCTGGATATTACTGGCATAATTAGTTCTTTTTTGAATGCAGAGAATGAATTTGGAAATTAATATCTATTACTAGGAAGCATCTGTGGACAGAGGTAATTTAGCTTAATGCATCCTTCCTGAACTGTATTTTCTCATCATTTCATGTGACATAAACTGCTCAGTAGCTGAAATCCATTTATTTCAATATTAGAGAATTTTTCCATTAATAATGGCAATTCTGATAAGAAGAAAAGATGATTATATGAAGACCAGAAGGGAAATAAAGCAAAAATTTCTTGATGATAAAACCAAAATTTAAATCATAATAAACTTTGATGACATTTTGTGCTTAACAAAGGAGGAGAAAAATGTGTGTCATAGCCCAACACACAAGGGGAGGGGGAATTTTAATAAATACAGCTCTATAAAATAACAGTTTATTTATTTAGCTTGTGAAAAGTACAGCTTTTAAAATTTCTCAATATTCTGTCTCACTTGCATTATTTGGACTTTCATTTGCTAATGAGTAAACAATAATGTATTAATGGACATATAAATCTTTTTTCAGAATTATTTCAAGGCACAAGGATAAGAAAAACCATTAAGTATTTGATGAGAGTTGAAGTATCTGCCTGATTTAGAAGCAGATCTATTCCCAAGAAAACACAGAGAATAAAAAGATGATCAATAAAACTCTGCTTGTAAGTATCATATGAAAGAAATAAAATGAAGGTAAACTAGATTCGATGCATTCATAAATTAAACTGCAGGTGCAATATAATTTGTTTATTTGTCTCGCATCTTTGTTCCAGTGAAAGAACAAAACCAAAACCAAATTAATTAAAAACATTTTAAAATAAAAATTTCACTCACTAAAGTCCAGTGTCTGCCCTTATCATTGCCTTCAGCTTGGATGGATTATCATTTATTCTCAGCTCTTGCTACAACTGGATCTTTACCTTTGTGGATGGAAAAAAATTGTTGACACAATACAATTAACTTACAGATCTCTTAACAAGTTTTCAGTCATTTAGCCAATGTTCAGAATAGAAAGTACTGTAGAATACTTCACCTGCTTTGCAGTGGTAGAGCAGCAGAAAATGAAAATGGCACTATGGGTGGGATGAAGACAGCTGTTGTTGTTTCATGTCATTCTACCCACATAGCTAGGTTAGATTAAAATTATTTTAGTCAGAGATGCATGTGTTTCAAATGTAGTTACACTAAGCCTTACACTTTATTCCAGTTGTACTGATAGTAAAACCTGAGGTAGGAAAGTGGTATGACACAGAACAAATTAGAGCTGAGAATCAGAAGTAGGTTTCCTCATCAGTGGTAAACCCAAGCTGCACAGCTGTTTCATACATCAAGGCCCCAAAACACCATTTTCAGAGTACTGCTATTTTGTTGCTTGGGTTTTTTTAATTTGCCTAAGGAAATGTGCTTGTAGTGCATGGCTTGAAATATTACTCAGTAATTGGCCTATGAAATTTTTTGGTTGCACATTTTCTACCTCTCTGCTTCCATTTCTCTTTATTTAACTGACCCTTCTTCAACAGAATAGCTGAGCATCTTCTTACGAACAACCCGAGCCACAAAATAGATTTGTTTCCTACCTCTTAAAAATAGCAAGATTCTCTTCTTTCTTGAGCATACAAGAAATTTAATTTCTTTTTCAAGTTCAGGGCAATTTCATTTGGCTGCTTTGGTTCTCAGATAATTCATAATTGACTTGGAAAAATGTCAAATTTGGCTTGGATCTAATCCACATCACAAGAAGTAAAATCACAGCTGACACTCTTGTTAGCACAGTCAGCAGAGAAACCCAGAGCCTGCTTTTATAAATGTTACTCAAGCAGAACTTATATTCTGAGTAATTTATTGTTAAGAATTTTGGTAGTATGAGGACACTCATGAACTTGAGACATTACTCCCTTGAATGAGACCATGTCTGTTCCCAAAAGTACACCAGTTTAGTAAAAAAAAAAAAAAAAAAAAAAAAAGTTTCTTAAGCAGCTTTTGTTCATTGCTTGTGTAGGAGTTGAGAGGTTTTTTTGGTTGAAGTACGATTTATTCCACTTAGAAATAAACATAAATTAAATATTTGAAATAATCTGCTTTCCACCTGAGTAAAAATGTTCACAGTGTTTCTTGTACTGACTTAAATAAAAGCAACCCACTTAGGTAAGCTAAGGCAGAGCCACTTCTTCGCCAGAAAGGTTAATTGTGCCAGGGAAAGGATAATGCTTGGCCTTGTGTCTAATCAAGGCACTGATAAGCTCTCATTACTCTTACTTAACCTGCAGGAGAAACTGGAAAGCCAGAGCTTGTGGTGTGCCCAGCTGATAAAGGGGTTGCTTTCCTTTCCCTGTCTGGTGCCTGAGTCTCCTGTGCAGTTACACAAACTCAGCCCCATCAGATGCCACAAGTTGGTGCTGATGCAGTGGTCTTAAGCTCCTTATCTCCTTTCAATCCACGCTGCATGTTTTATCATTCATGTTTACTCTTTCTGAAATGTAGAATAAAGAGCCCTTTTTTCAATTATATTTCTTCTTTCCTTCCCTCTGCCAGTTTTATTGCTGTGTCCCTTAATTGCTGTCTTTCACTAAAGGTTTCCAGGTTTCACCATGCCAGTAAATAAATTATTTCCATTTATAACTCCAAATAGTCTGTTCATAACTGTGTATATTAGCAGTGGCTAATATATTAATTCATATTCTGAAAGGGCCCCACCTTATTATTAAAACCTAATTAACATTTACTGAGCAGGAGAAAATTGTGTGGAAGAAGCAGTTCTCTCTAGCCTGTATAATACGTACTTGCTCATTTTTCCTTTCCTGGTTTTGTGTCCTTTACCCATATTCAAATGGACTTGTTCTAATTCAATTTGCTTTAGGCATGGCACATAGAGACCCCTGGTTTCCCACCTGAAGCCTGTGGCATGTGAATGAAGACATTCTCCTGAGAGCAGTGAGTATCCTAGTGTCATGGGAAGGATTCCCACAGGTCTCAAAATTCATTGTGAGCAGATATGTAGAGCCATGGCCAAAGCTACACTCCTGTCTGCTCCCCAGCTGTATTCCTGCACTGCTCCTCCTGCTCTCACTGTCATGTTTTAGGGGAAAATTTAGTAGACCAAACTTAGCAGTTTAAAATTAAGATCTCATTTAATAGAAGAGGAACCCCTTCTCCAGTGGTTCAGACCATTTGAAATGGTCATAATTCCATTCTGGGGGGTATCCTACTCTCTCTACTGTGACAGGTATGCTTTGTCTCCCCTGGCAGTGGACAGTAAACAACCTAATATCATATTCTAAACATCCCAGAGATGCAGAGATACATCCCACGGTGTAAATGCATCAACAGTCAGCGTGCCACCTACCATTCAGCTAGGACCTTCCTCACCTCCACAGTTTGTCTGCTTGGGCCATGGCAGCTGGAAACTCAGCCTGTCTCCAATCCCACCCCTCCCTAAATCTAACCCTAACAGGACAAATTCTCTTAGCATTCAATAGGGGAACAATGAAGCTGAGTCTTCAATAATTTTGCATTAATCTGATGCTCTCTTTGTTGGAAGGTTCTGGACTTTCTATTGTGAGAAAACCTTTCCCAGACTGAACTTTGTTCTCCTGCCAGATTTTTTGTTTGTATTTAATTTTTGAGAGTGGCTTACCCAGAAGAATTGATATGTCCACACACCCACTTAGCTCTTTCACAGGCAGAATTTGTCCACATGGGTATGAGAAAACTTAGTGTTCTCTATTCGGTTTCCAGCACCGCAACTACTTTGCCTGAACATTGTGGAGGCAGAGCCTACAGAGAACCTGCTCACTGTCCAGGGAGACCTTACAGAAGCCTTCCAGTATCTAAGGGGTCTTCAGGAGAGCTGGAGAGGGACTTTTCCCAAGGACATGCAGTGATTGGACAAGGGGAAATGGCCTCAAACTGAAAGAGATTAGATTTAGATTAGATACTAGAAAGAAATTCTTTGCTGTGAAGGTGGTGAGGCACTGAAACAAGTTGCCCAGAGAAGTTTTGGATGCCCTGTCCCTGGGAGTGTTTAGAGTCAGCTTGGATGGGGCTCTAGCAATCTGGTTTAGTAGGTGTCCCTGCCCACAGCAGTGGGGGTTAGAACCAGATGACCTTCCATGTCCTTTCCAACACAAACCATTTTGTGATTCTGTGAAATTAAGCCCTTTCTGTGAGTTTCAAAGCTGAAACTGGTATGCACAAGAGAGACCAAACATTTTTACTGAGTCAAGTTAATGCCCTTTGGAATAAGATAATTGTTACATATATTTTAATTCTAGTAGAAGAAGCTATATTAACAAAAGAATTTTGTTATTATTTTGTCATTTAAAGATATCATCATCTTGTCTTTCTTCAGATTGGAGGGCACAACCCATATGACTGCAAAAAACAGATGAAAAGTTCATTCTTGCTTTTCAGTGACACTGATCATTGAGTTGTCATAAATCTGTGAAGTGCAGATCTACTTTATGAACTTGGACCTTCTGTTTCTGTGGCACAATTATTTAATTATTAATTTACATAGAAAAAAGAAAAAAATAATTAAAGCACTTGCAGCTGAAATTTGCCATTCAAAGGTCTAACCTCAGAGTGATTCTCTTTGTAATTGTTTAGAAATTAACTAACTACTTGGCTATTTTTAAGATGCAAGAGTAAAGAATGTTCTTAGCTTAAAATATTTTGTCAGATTTTTTTTCTAAAATAATATTGAACCAAATGTTACAGGCAATTTTTTTTAAATGATTGATTTTACTACTGTAATGTAGTGAAAGGGTTCTGTTTGAACAGATACTTACACAAAGAAGTATTTCCCATGCTGTATCTAAATAACTCATAGCCACCTCAGGCCAGAACCATCAGTCTGCATGTGACAGTGCTGGCCAACAGGTGTACCCCATCTCTGGGGGACTTGTAACAGGTGTTACTCAGGCTTCTCTTGCAAACTGCTGCTTTAATTTGCAAGCTTAAACACCCTTCTGCTAATAAAGCCTTTGTACAACAAGAGCAGAAAGGCACTCTCTCACAGAAACATGGCAATACCCCAGTGCCCTACAAACGAAAGTTCAGTATGAAGCATTGTGAAGTCAACCAGCAACTATTTTAAAATTACACTTTTTTTTCTTTTCCTAAGTGGATGTTTACAATAACAGTTTACATATTTCCTTGAAGGCTTAAATTTTAATATCAAACTTAGTCCAAGAAAATGGTATCAAATGGATTCCAGGGAGGGGGTTAAGGTACTGAGGCAGGAGGAAATAAGGCACTTGGGAAAATTCTGGGCAAACTGATTAAAACAAGGATTAATTTTCCATACTTTGTAAGGTACGAACCAAACTGGTCGTCTAGATTTCCTGTGTATGGGAAGAATACCCAGAGAGCAATTCATCACAATTAACTTAGGTGTTTATCTTAGACCGAGACAAAATAAATGTGCTCTGAAGGTATCCTTTCTCTCCACTAACTACAGGGGAACCGAAACGTGAGGTTTAAATAAGACATATAGGTTTTATGTCTTTATATTTTAGCAAAGTGAGGTGAGATATACAGCTTGCAAAGTAAAAATGGGAGCAACATCAACAGCTGAGAAATAAAAGGAAACCACGATGGGCCTTTGGGGTAATAGGAAAAACGTGGAAGAAGGGAAATAACATATTTAGGTAATCAAGGTGGGTCACACAAAAGGATTTGAAGAGGAAGACAAAATGGTTTCACAGCAACCAGGTGAATCTGACTGGGCTGTCATGCAGTATAAAAGAAAATAGAGAAAGTGATTAGGGAAAAGGTTTGCAATAATCGCTGCAAGAGTTACTCAGTGCACGGATACAAGAGTCTCCTGTATGGGCGCAAAAGAATTGCCAATCTTTGGGATATTGTGAAAATACAAAGGGTATTCAACCGCAGCATCTTCAAAAGATGAGGAAGGCACTGAAGGTGAAAATGGGTTGCATTTTTACTGAAGTGGAGATAAAAAATATGATATGCCAAATTGAGTGAGAAAAGATTTTTTTTTTTTTTTTTTTTTTTTTTTTTTGTCTTTGAACCAGATTTAAAACTCACAAAGAGAAAAAGTCTATTGCATGTTAATATGGATTTTTTCTGGTTGCCTATTGGGGCATTGAGATACTAGAGATAAAAGAAGCATTTACACGGAAAATCTCAAATCAAAGACTATAAAAGGGAATCTATTTCATTGAAAAATGAAATTTAAAAAATAATTTAAAAAGTAAAATTTACATGATTAAAAAAAGAAATCTGCTCCTTGGTTATGCATTGTACCACCTAGTCAGAAATGTCTGACTACACATTTAATAGTCTCAGTCTGTAATATAACAATAAACATTACATAATTCAGACTAAGAAAGAGCAGATTATTTGATTCAACCAAATCAGAATAATGAACTGATAAATATCAAGTGACTGCAAAAATGGCTTCCAAGGCTGGCTCATTTGGACATTTTGGGAAATTGTATTGTAAACGCCTCTGGTGATCATCAATAACCTGTGTTATCTGAAATCAATCACAGGGCAACTGAAGGCACTTTTAGAGAAAATCACTGCTTTGTGACTCATATTTAACTAAAATATTTTTATATTTTCCTTGCCTATCTTCCCAGCTCAAAATCTGAGCTGTACTTCTCTCTGTTTTTCTAGGAATTAATCTAGGACTCCTATTTTTCTCTGTGATGTTTTGAATGCATTTTAAGCATAAATGTTATGAATCATTCCCTGTCAACTTTTGATTTACCAAACATTTGGCCAAGTCAATGAACACATTAAGCTCACTCCATAATACCAGATGGCTTTATGGGCTTGTGTCCTCTCCTGGGCAAATCCTGCTGTCATCTCTGAGCATCTGCACAGAGCCACAAGGGATGTGTGCACTTTTCATTCATTCAGCTGGGTCACTCATCATTAATATTCGGAGGAGGAAAGGAGGTGTCAGACAAGAGAATTGGTTCTGGCTTCTGTTAGCACATTGACATGTCAATCATCCACCCTAGAGGCTGCCAGGCCCAATTTAGAACAAAAGTAACTGCTGGGCTGAGCACAGCACAAAAGGAGACGAGATTTCTTTGTGTTAACCAGTCCCCACACAGCGTAGAAACGTAATTAGAGTCTTCCTCACAACCAACAACACACGAAAGCCAGTTGCTAACGGGACATACTTTGAGATAAAATCGCTGACCCCAATCACGTTATGAGTGATTCTGCTGCAATCATAGGGTGTTCTCAAACTGAAATTGTATTTAAAGTGCCTCTCTCAGGAAAGTGGTCCGACCCAGCATGGTGTTAACTGGAATATGTTAAATTCCCTGCAATTCTTACATGACAGCTTTGATCACTCATAAAAGGTACTGTTGTTTTCTAGATTAATACAGTCACCTTTAAAAGACAAAACAGGAGAAACAAATTAATCCTCAAGCCGTTTGATCTCAGTGCAATTCCCCAGCAGCTGCATGTGCAATAGCCTCCTAGTGCTCCCTACTGGAGTCCATCCAGAATGCCTCCTGCTTCCACAGGCAGCTTTGAGGGAAGAAGGTGGGTATGATAGCAAAACCTACATGGGCTGAGCTGTTTGGACTAGGGAACAGGAATTCCTGCTCCATGAACCCTTCAGCCTTTTCTTCTAAAATTTTGATCTTTTTTTTGGAACCTTGAGATAGTCAAAACAAATGTAAGCAGCAGGAATGAGAGTGTTTGCTTTCACAGCTCATACCTGTGTACCATCAAGGGGCAAAAGTTTAATTTTGCTCTGGTAGGTGGATGGGCTAACATAGGACATCTTTCAAGTGACTGCCTTTATAACAGCAGATTCAAACCCCTCAGACACTGGCATCTGAATGTCAAAGTTAGCTTCTTCTGTGGCCTAAGTTGGACCAACATCCAGGCTGCAAATATTCTGAGGAAGGTTAAATATGTATTGTATTGATCAGCTCTACCTCTGTGTGTAAAATCTTCGCCCACCCATTGATACTTAGAGAAACATTTTCTCAGGACAAGCCACATGTACACCAGTAAATCTCTGTCAGAATCAATAGACATACCTTTCTATGCCAGCTGAAGAACTGGTTTCTTTAGTTTCAATATAAGGTTGTGAAATATATAGTCTTTTTCCTTATGCTTGCAGCCATCTGCTGTTTACTACATGTGACACAAGCAATCCACCCTGAACTTCTGCCTTGGTCCGAATGTGGGAAATCTTTCACCTCCAGCATTTCTCATAACAGATAGCCATTGTTTCATATACTTATTTTCTCAGGAAAACAAATGGGGAAAAATGATTTCAGTGTCTTTAATTCTTTTATCTCCTGAAGCCCCACTGACTGTATCTGACTGCATCATGAAAGATGCATTCTAACTGTGGCCTGGTTTATGGCCAGCTATATTTAACCCAAAGTATGAACCCCACACCTCTATATCAGACCCTGTAAAACAAACACATAGCATCAGCAGCCAAAGGTTGGAGCTAAACTGCAGGAGTAGCAAACAGTGACAGCGGAAAACAATAAACCACTTCTCCTTTAGCTCTCATAGCTATATATTACTAATGCTGTTTAGTGATAAACGTGTTTGGAAGGCTGCAACTCACAAGCAGGTGAGAAAGAAGCCTGACCTCCCTACTTATGTAGCCGTCCTGGGTACAAGACAAGGATGGCTACAAGAATGAAATATCACAAAATATTTGTCTTTGGCTCTTGCTTAGACTGGTACTTTATCTGTACAGATATTTTGATATTCGAGTACCTACATTGAATACATTACATAAAATACAATACAATACAATACATTATTGTGTGACTGATTACACTAACTATTCTGCATCTCAATAATATGGTGCCATGCCCACAGAAAATAAGAGTAAAAAGACTGATTTGATGAACATTTAGGAGGGCATTTTGATCATCAACATCAGACCATTTCCCTTTTATAGTCTAAGAGATTTAATAGGCAGCACAGTAGCACTTATACATGCCCTAATAAATGCTACTATTATGTAAATTACATTATTCCTACCATTAATATCGCCTTCAAATAACGTATTCTTGCCTATTTCATGTAGTGTTGTAGTTTACTGAAAGGATATGGCACACAAACTCTGGCCAAAATATCAGCATCAGTAAAGCATATGTCATGGCTAAAGAAAGAGATGCTGAGGAGTTTTTGTGCTCTCTCACAAATGGCCAAGTCACTGTGAGTAAGTCCAGCATCCCTTCTGAAGCTGTCTCCTCTAAATGATGTGAGGGACCAAGGAACTAATGTCCACACCCTTTTTTTTAAAGGTGTATCTTCAGCAAGATGCTGATCCTTCAATACTTCAGACAAAAAAATTTTGCAGAGAAAATATGTATATCTTAGGTCAACCTTAAGCCAAATTTCCCCACCACCTGTCACAACATGAAGAAAGAAGGCTAATTCAGTTCTGAATAAATGCCATCACTGGTGATGTAAACACCTGTATGACAAGTAACTCAGGGTGCAGTTATGCCAATACATGTCAAAACTATGTTACCAACACACACGTTTAGGCAGCATGTCAGAGAGGAAGAGCACATCGGTGCTAACCCATCAGAAAAGACAGGAGCTCTGTTTGCTCAGCAGAGATTTGCTGTGTTCATTTGTCCTCTTTTGTTCCTCATCTCTTTAACTGAGATGAATGCATTTTTTCCATACATTAGGGAGATGTATGAGGTCCTTAGGAACAATATGAATAGCATTGGTATAAATACCTTATTTTCCTTGAAATTGTTTTCCCACAAGGAAAGTTGCTGTTTCAGGATAAAAATGCTCCAATTTTTAACATGCTGACAGCATTTTGATTAGTAACATCGTATTTTCTTCCCCTTGTTTCCATCAGCATGATTTTTACATAAGACACAACTGGTCCCTCTGTAATTCATCTCCATACCCAGCATTTCCACACACAACTTTATGAATTCAGAGATAGATAGTGTGAGAAGGCCGTCTGCTTTCATTTGCATCATTCTCCGTGTGCTGTCTGATCTGAGGTTAAGTTTAGCAGCTGCCTAATACACAGTCCCAAGACTGAATTATCTCTGTTACTTGTGAGGACAAGAACTCTACTCATTATGAAACATTCTATCTGTTGCAGGAGGAGATATATGCAAAATGGAGGGATGAGCCAGCACTATTGTTCGCTCACAGTTTTAGGGAGTTTCTTTCACATTTAAAAAAACTGCATGTGAGAAGAAATTGTACCAGAGTACTAAAATAATCACGATTTTGAAGTTTAATTTTAAACAATGGAATATTATCTAAGAAAACTCATACCAAAGCATCCAAGGGAGTATGCAATATTTATTTAATGCTGAAGACAAGTTTAAGAACATGTCCAATGGACACTTCTCAGCCATCAAACAGAGCTTATATTGAGAAAGCAAGGAACTAAAGTTAATAAATTGAAAAAAAATTATACACAACTTTGATTTTCAGATATTAAAAACAGACTAAAATCCTTGTATTACAATAATACTGAAAATAAAATGTTTCTTGTTAAAAATCAGCAAAAAGGCACTTATAGGACTAACAAAACCACAGCTTCTTTCAGTGTGGGTTTAAGAGAAAACTGTCTCTGAGAAGACTATGACTCTTGATTTTTGATTAAAGACATAGTTACAGCAAACTGCATCTTCATAACTTCCAGGGTGGATCAATACTCCTCATTAAGCAGTATCTTAATGTACATGCTGAGATTAAAAATCTCAGATTAAAATCCCAGCAGTTTCTTGTAATGGTAGCAGCCTTGAAGAACATGATCCCCCAGCACTTTGCTCCCTAGGACGACTCCAAAGCAAAGAAGCCAATCGGCCTTCTGTGGTACAGTGCTGAGCTCCATGCTGAGCTTTCTCAGCAGATGGTCCAAGAGCTCCTTGTTGGAAGAGAAGAGCTGTTAATCACAATTAGGGGTTATATTCACAAAAGGATTTAAGGTTGAAAATTCCTCTTCAGGTTCTTAAATTGTTGGATTTAGGTATCAGCAGCACCCACAGCTGTGGCTACCACTAGGTCTGAGCCAACAAAGCCCCACAGATGATTCTCATGTAAAAGGAGGGAGGAAGGGAAGGAAGGGAGAAATGGCAACTGCTGGCCAAAGTTCAGGGGAGTGGGAATAGTCTGAATAAGGAGTGACTTTCTGGAGGCCAGGCTGAAAGAAATGGCCTTACAAGAGATGAGATGACAAAGACTGGCACAGGAGAAAGAAACAAAGCACAAGGCAAAGCTTAAAAGATCAAAGCTCTAAGATGAGTACAGGAAATGTTTCCATGAAAAACATCTGAGAAAGAAGCAGATCATGGAGAAGGATACTACAGACCTGAACCATAATCTGCTCAACTGCAAAGCTTCATAGGCCTTTAAGAAAAGGTCTTTGAAAGAAACTGAAGAGAAGAAGAAGAAGAAGAAGAGATGGGAGTTGATCCAGCACAAAGAGGCAAGACACAGGTACCTGAAGTGAGTTAATCACCAGGTCAAAGCCGATGAGCTTTAGCAAAAGATTTGCTACAGAACAAAAGCTTCAAAGATCTCAAGAAATCCTGGATCAGCTGATGGAGGAATGGATTAGGGAATCAAAAAGAAAAAGCTTTAAAGGAAGAAGAATTAAATTATATGGCCATATTTAGAGAAAAAGAGAGTAAGGGTGAAAAGACATATAAGTGTGCTGCTAAATATAGCTGAGAGGAAAATTCAGCAAGCCTCAGAAATTCTGGCTAAAACTAGACAACACAAAGTAAAATATATCAGGGAAATTCTTTGGAGGTAAGAAATCACTGCTCTCAAAGACAAAACTTTGTGGTGGAAAAAGTCATTTACAGGAAGCGGAAGAAACAATCAGAAAAGGAGATCAGAGAAGTGATTTGTTGTTAAGAGTTTTGAAATCTGTTGGAGAAAAAGTCAGAAAAAATAAAAAGAACCCAAAGAACCGTATGGCCTGAGTCAAAAGGAGAAAAAAAATAGTGAATACTTAAGCAAGCAGCTGGATGTCTTCAAATGCCTTTTATAGAACAGATAATCTTAAAACTTAAACGAAGATTACAGCTAATTTTGTGTCCAAAAGATAGCTTGAAATGTATTCTTTTTAAGATTTGGCAAGAGCTCTGGATTGTACTGAACTAAAATGGTTTAATTTTAACCTCACTGCATCCAGTGAATATGCCAATCACCATCTCTCCTGGCCTGGCCTATCATCTTGCTGCTCTGATGTGCTTTGGTGGCACTTGAAACACATGCTAAATATACCTAATTAATATAAATTTCAAATATATTTAATTAAATTTTACTGGATTACCTGAGTTATGCACGTAAAAATAGAGATCTCTTCACAAGAAATGTTTACCCTTCATTAACTCCTGCAGCTTTGAGGAGAAAGAATTGCTTTATATCTGTTGTGCAGGTGTTTTTGCCTGAGAAGTGCAACATAAAATACTGAAATTTTTCAGAGTTCAGAAACTAGAAGAGTTATTAGTCCTAAAACAAGAACACAATTATATTTAATCTAACATGTAACTACCTAGTCTGAATTTCTGTTGATGAATATTCCATTAGTCAATAACTTAGGACAAGCAACAGTGTCACCTGAAAAAGTGAAGAGCTTTGTTTCCTAGAAAAGGAAGGCTGAAAGAAAGTTCATGGCATTAGGTACCACACCTTTGTGAGGAAGAGCAGTAGAGCATTCCAAAGAGCTAGCAGTTTCAGCTGATGGGAACTACACAAATGGTGAATGATGAATGGGAAATAGACCACATTTGAGAGCAAGCCTTGATCTGGATGTTATCAGAGACCTTTAGGGGCTTCTGCCTTAAACTAAGTTTGGGTTTTCCCAAGCATGTGGTTCAAAAATAAGAAGAGTAAAATTCTGGACAAAGCAGAAAAATCTAGGAACTGAGAGAGCCTAACCCTTTCACAACCAGTGCTGAACATCAGTATATTAGTTTTATTCAAGCTCCTGTGTGAAATTTCCTAGCTTCAGGCTGCAGCCCAACAAGTTAAAAGCACTTCTTGACATGAAAAAAAGTAATTGAATTTTGCCAATATAAATCAACTGTGATTTGAAAACTTGTTCCCACTAAAAATTCAAAGAGATTGTAGAAGCAGGATAGTCTGTCTGGGAACCCTACAGTTGGAAATACACATGTTCCCAGTAGAATTGAGGAATCTAATTTGTCAATCATAACAGCAAGATATTTAAATACTTAGAAATCTACAACATTTTCTACACTGCCTTCCAATACATCATAATCATCTGCTGAGAGATTCTGGTTAATCTTTCCTGCTTTTCAGATGGAGTTGGAAAGTGCAATGGCTGTGATTCTGATTTCTGTGTGCTGAGACTTTGGTGAGGCACAGACAGTGGACTGGTTTGCTGCTTGCCATGCACTTATTCAGCAGTATGGAACCTTACTTCAGCTCAGTAAGGAACGCTAATACTACACAACTCATATTATTTCTGGATAAATGTAGAACTGTCACCAATTTCTCTTTCAAAGAAAAGATGATGTTACCTCATTCTGGCCTGAACAGAGACCCAAGGGTCTGGGGTCTTGTGAGTTATTTCAAGTGCAGGAGAAACTGCCAGAGGCAGCATATCTTGGATATAAATTAGCTTATTACAAAAAACTGTTTGAAGCCACCTTTCCTCAATGCAAGAGAAAATAAACAAGATGAGGTTTCTCAGTGAACAGGTAAAGGTTGTCCCTTTTGAAGAAGACTTAGAATCCTCTCTCTGTTTTCACCCATGCCTGTTTATAATTGTCTTTTGTAGACTTTTCTCTTGGTTATTTCTGTCATTCTGCATCCCACAGATTTGTACATCATCATATTGCAAAACCCATTTGTGCTGTGTCTTTTTTAGACAGAAGCTGTTTTCATTTCAGTTTTCTGAATATCTACAGAAGCATAATCTTTTCTTACCTTTATCCCTCACAAAAACCTTTTGTTAAACCTAGAAGCATTTAATGACATCTAGCCAACTATAACCACATCCTACTTTTGAACACTTAGCAACAGCTACAGAACTTCTCATTGCTGCAAACAACAGACATATCCAGCCCTGTGCCCCAACATCTATTTCAGCAAAAGGCAGATAAGGATAAATTATCCTGGTGCTTTGAGATAAAGAAACAGCAGCACAATAGTTCTCATATGTTTTAGTGCTTCAGCTTCAAAGAGGTGCAGTGACAGAAAGGGAATTGACTCAGGAGTCACTACAGACAGACAGCACAACAGGATAAGCTGGGTGCAGGAGGAGAGAGAGATCACAGTAGCGCTGTCTTTGTAAATCCTGTCAGTGGGTGAATGCTGTGAAATATATAACATCCAAACAATAGTATGGATTCATGCTTAGCAAGACCTTGAAACATGGTCTTACTTGTCTTTCATGGTGCATTTCTGGAATAGTTTTTGTTTTGTAATAACATACCCCCCACCCTTTTCCTAATTTGCTATATCTGAGAAGAGAATCCACTCTTCCTTTTAGTTTTGAACAGCAATGGGCAGACATCTATCTAGATATCTGTAAGTGTGTCTGCAGTGCATGGGAAGGTCTTGAAGCCTTAATCCTAAAGTGAACTCCATACAGCAAACAAACAAGCATTTTGTTAAATTTCAACTGAGACACACAATATTTACAAAAATATTTACAAAACTACTTTGAAATTTAAAATAAAACCCATGAGGGATTTCAAAGCAATGTTTATAATTGATTTGGATAAGCTCAGCTTTTAGGATTACTTCCTCCTGCTTTTTAAAATAACTGGATTATCTGAAGGATGAAGAAATCTTTGACCTATATATTCTAGTTACTGTCTCTTTCTTCCATTTACTTGGTTTTAAAGCATATTAAGACAAGCTAACCCATATAAGTGTCTTGCGGGACATTAGATCCAATTTTAGCCATGCAAAAAGTACCTGTGTACCACAGGATGACAGATGGACAGACTCTTATTTTAGCACATATTGCATGGCAGAAGGAAACCGGTGGAAAGCAGGATTCAAATTTCTCTCTACCCTAGAAAATTACAATCACAGAATTAACCCAGAAAATTATAATGAAATAAGATAAAAGAAAACAAACAACAACAACAGCAACAAAATACCTCCCACACAAACAAACAAACCCCCCAAAATCCACAAAACCACCTTCATGCTGCTTGTATTAATACTTCTCATATCAGTGTTGGTTATATGCTCATCAAAGCTGCAAAAGCTACATATTATCAAGGAGAAAGGACAGACAGGAATGTGGCAACTTAATTTATTAGTGAATCCCAATTCCTGCAGGGAGGATGTGGCAGGAAGATGAGAGTGTAGCATTAGGGGAAATTTTTCTTTACTAGGAAGGAAACGAGATCAATATTATGTAAGGAAATACTACAGAAGCACGGGTCCAAGGGTGTGAAGCAGCAATACCTTTCAAAGCAAGGATCACAGGTATTTCAGATAACATCTCCCAAAAGTCCAGGGAAATCTGGAGTATCTTGACTGCACATCAGACCTTCTTGCTCTTGCATGGAACTGGCATAGAGTAGCACACAGTGAGGCTGTAGGGACGTGGTTCTAGGGCAGAGAGGTTGTGGAGATGCTGCCCTGGCTCTCCACAGGGCCAGTTAAGACATCTAAAAGTATGGATGAGGTGAGACTCCTGCATCTGCACACACAGTAGATATTCTACTTCATTCTCCTGTACACTGGCTCCACCCCCTTTACGTTCATTCTTTCTTTGAACAATGTGTTGATTTAGAAAGCACACAACACACCTGTCCTTCCTTTCATCCAGGAGAAATGCACACAACATTCAATGCTAAATGACCCATGTGGATAAATATCTGACTGACCTAAGGAGCAGTAAATTTTACTGTTAACTTATTTTTTTTTCACTTGCCTCTCTGGCATACTTGTCTGAGAAATCAATATCATTATGGCCCCTGGAAAACAATATGTAAAACAAAAACATGGCACACACACATTCCTTTGGTGGTTTTGATTTCTTGTTCTCTGAATAAATGAAATGCCCTCTTCCCCACTTTTAAGACAAAAAGATTGATTTGAGAGATAAAAGAGACAAGAGTAGCATTTCAAATTAGTAATAAAATCACAATATTATTTTCTTAACCATATTTAAAACAGTTTTCCTACCGAACACAGGCATTGCCATACTGGGACAGGGGAGGGCACTAAAGAGTTATACATAGATCTGAAAGCTGAAGCAATGCTTTGTCCAACTTGTAAATTGGCTCGACAATGATTTCGGGCTCAGCATGTACACTTCTTGAATGAAAAAAAAGCTTTGATACAGCCCATTTTAATTGCTTGAGCAGCTTCCTTAATCGCTGGGAAAAGTTGCCGAAGCCAAGCTTTGCTTTTGTGCTTTATCTTATCTTTCTGCCAAGTAAGGAAAAATTCATCCCTGTCAATAGTTTTCTAAGAATATGTCGGGCTCTGAGAGAAGTAGACATGGTTTGAACAAGACTAGTGTGTTTAGGCATTAGCTTTGTTTGTCTCTAGTCAATCAAATTAAGTTTTAGGCTAAAAAAAACTCTCAAGTTATAAGATCCTTGTTTTATCTGGGCTAATACCACTACAGAATGGACACAGTTCTTGGATAGTGTCAGTTTGGACAATTGACTGCAACCATCACTGTCAAGAAATCTCCTGCAAGACTATTTGAAAACTTACTGCACTTGCTAGGTTCTTATGGGAAGCAATGATTCATCTTCATGTGCATGTGTGTTTTCTCGACAGAAACGAACACACAATTATTTACATAATTAATTGTCATCAAGCTCAGAGTAGCATATGAAGCTGAGACAATTCTTCCTATTTTCTGCCTGTCAGAGTCCACTGTCACAGCTCAGAACATGAACTGAGGTCTTTCTTTGTACAAGCACATCTGAATGAAGACTCTTTTAATTATAGCAACTTCTTTTTAATTAGTGGATAATTCTGTAACCAGTGGTAACATTTGTCATGGTGCAAGGCTATAATCAGATCTCATGCACTGGTGGATGAATTTATCACTGCAGAGATGAGGAAGGCTTTATGAAGAGCATTCAACAGCTCAACAAAGTACAAGTTCTGTATTTTTCTAGAGACCTCTTTTTCCTGTTTTGCATACTATGCAGCATGTAACAAAGCAGGAATAAACCTGGGTGTGTTGGTCAGTCACAGGAGAGTCATGAGGAAACGGTATGCAGTGCACACAAGGAAAACAAATGCTAACAGAGGTGGAGAGGCATGAATGCCAGTTTACAGGTCACGGATACAGTTCTGTTTAATCTTTACAGATTAAATTAATTTAATTTTTAATTTTAAAATTGAAAAAATGGAACAGAGATATCAGAGGAAGACTGTCAAGCAGAAACTTTTGAGTTGATGGATGTCTTGTATGCAATGAACACATATGTAACACATCCAAGGGGTTGATTTTGATATACATCCAACTTTGCATCACAGTTTTCATTTAGCAACTCCAACAGATGCTCTAGGGTAAAAGAGGTTTTTTGGGAAAAAACAAAAAGAAAGAAAAAAAGGTTCCTTTAGCCATCTGGATGACATCCTCCTTATTGACATTTTAGAAGGAATATCACATGCAGCACAAGCAGAACTAGGGAACAAATAGAGGTGTGGAGGAGAATGCCTGACTGGAGAGTCCTAGAAGACAGCCCATGCAGAGGTGTGGTGGAAGAGTCCAACAGCAAAAGTCCTCCAAAAGCTCACCACCCCATGGCCAAGCTCTGCTCTGATTTCCAGAGAAGGACAGGTTTGCTGCCTGCCTTCATGGTACAGAGAGACAAGTCCCCTAAAGGCTCACAAAACATGTTTTTCTCTCCACGATCACAGTTTCCCATGACAACCGTGTTTTTTCTCCATAGGGACACTATGCCTGCCTGCCAAGAGATGGACTTCTGTGAGAAACAGAATTTTCACAGAAGCTGGACCTGTCCCCAACAGATGGAAATGGTTCAGGTGCTTATGGTGTCCAAAGTATATACAATGCGAATCCATTTTTCCACCTTTGAAAGAAGCAATAATGAAAGCCACATTGCAAACAGAAACACTAAGCTTTTTTGAATTTCAAAACAGAGCAAAGAAGGAATCACTTTCTCTTAAGAAAATACCAGGAGCTTGCAAAAACAAGGACGAGCTGTGCGAATGTACCCATCTTGGCTTTGTGGGTGTAATAGAAAACTGGAATCATAAACGCACACCATGTGTTACAATATTTTTTATTTTTTTTTTTTTTTTTAAGAGATCTGGCTGCTGTGCTACCATATTGACACAGACTCTCCAAATCAATGGCAGGGACATTGCCATGAAAAACAGGATAAAGGGAAGTGCTTGGTCTTCCCAGGAGCCGCAGCGGGCTCTGCGCTGAGGGTTACTGGAGGTTATTTCCTCCGCACACTGCGCTGGCCTCGCCCGCTCCTTCCGATTACACACCCTGCTTTTGTGCGTCCCGGCTTGCCGGGGGAGAGAGCTCTGCGTGTTCACGGTTTTGTTCCCTTCATTACCATGCAGACAATATTCGGCTGTTCTCAAGGAAGGTCTGGGATCCCTGCTCTTTTCCCAGGCTTTCTTCTTGTCGGTGAAAAGAGGAAAAACAACGAGGAGCCTGTTAGGCTGCGTCTCGCCAAGCCATGGTGTGACGCTGATGTAAGCGGCAGCGCGGCGGTGAGTGGCTGCGGCCGGGCTGGTCATGCTGAGTGCAGGCATGGCGTGGGCACCGCCCGGGCCCGCCGCACCGAGCCTGCCGGGGGCAGCACAAGGTGGCTGCCAGCCGAGCATGGAGTGCCAGGGGATGTCCCCCTCGGGGACAAAGTGCCAGCCGAGCATGGAGTGCCCGGGGATGTCCCCCTCGGCACAGGCGCGGCTCCCGGCTCTCAGCCGAGCGCCTGCCCCGAGCTCGCACCTTCCTGGCTCGCTGCCCGCCCGCGGCTGCCGATGTGAGTGAGGATGGTGGCGATCACCATTAGCGACGGGATTTTGTGAAATCGGGGCTGCCTGGGGGAGTAAGCGCAGAAGGAAGAAAACCAAATTTGTTTTAGCTTCGCAGATCTCGACCGATGTAAATCAGCATAGCCTCATTGCCTCCGGCGGCAGATACATTCACCAAAAAGATTCACCGGCACAAAAGCCGGTCCATGATGTCAGACAACCGAAGGTGGTTTATCTCTAAAATTGTTGCACAGCTCCTTGTTGGGCAATTAGTAAGCTAAATGTCTACTAGCATACATTTAAACGGAAACATTAAAGCAGTAGGTTTAAAACCAGTCGTCTGCTTCTTTTTTCTTTTTTCTTTTTTTTTTTTTTTTTTTGGCATGTTTGAAATTTCATATTGCCTAAAAAATATTTATTATTCTCAATAGAAAAAAAAAGAAAAAAAAGAAAAAAATTCCTTAGTCCATCCTTTGGTGATTGCTTGTCAACTTTTCAGTTTTAATTTTGAAAATGAGTTACATTATTACAACTAGAGATAGGTTGCCATAGAAAGACAATGAATAATTCTCAGGCTTGTTCTGTCATCTTGCCAGACACCCAGCACAGATTGCAAACCCCCAAATACTTGGGGTTTCTTCACAGCAGAGAGTAGTAAATACAGGATTTATCTTTGCAAACAAACTTGTTAACTAGCTCTAGTTTTTCAGTCTTCATTCTGCCTTCACTCTGCCTGCTAAAAACTGACTCCTGGGGTGACACGATCAAACACTTTGTGTCTCACAATACTTACAGCCTCTTGACAGATCCATGGGGAATGAAAAGCAATGGAAGTTTGCAGCTTGTTTTTAGAGGGGCAAGACACTGAAAGCACATAGCCAAATTTTTCTGACAAAATATTAGACATAAGTGAAAGAGGAGGAGGAGTGGGATAAATTAAATATCCCATGTCATCTGAAACATCTCTTGCCTTAAAATTGGATCAGCTTCCAAAGTAGTTGCCAATGTACTTTTCATATGCAGCTTCCCAAGACATTTAAACGTGGTGTCATTTAAACTTGATAAAGGGTATCAGACAGCGTGTGTGTTTTGCATGCCTTCCAGAGCCTTGAGTTTGAAATGTGCTGTATTTAAATTCAGCCAAATTATAGGTTGTAAATTAATTAATTGTTGATTGTAATGAAAATAAGTGCCCAGGTAGCTAACCTGCATGCCTTTATACTCATTAAAACACAAAGAAAAAATAAACAGAAAAGCCCTGATTATCACCCAGCAACACAAATATTCATCAAAAAATGCCCTCCCCTTAACTTTGTCATCAGACTTTTTAAGTGCTTCACAATACCTTTGCAAATTTCTATCTGCTATATCACTTTCTCAAGACTATGCAGATGCTGCCTGTTTCTGCAGTTCAATGACATACAGTGCATGCACAAAAAATGTAATGAACATTTTCATTTGGGAGATCAGAAGTTGTCTTGTGGGCAGTCTCTCATTGGCATTTGGAGACTGACACATAAAAATGATAGTGCCAAAACTGAGATTTGCATCAAAGCTATGCACGCATCAGGACATTCAGGGTCTCTGTCTCTTTACCTTGCTGTATCTCATACATACACACACAGATGTTTATGACAGCAGGAAATGTATGCAGTAGAGGGTCTACAATTGCACTAGTAAAATCAGAAATTAGAAGTGCTTGGAAATTGGAAAGGGTTTCTGTATTAAACAGTAAAATTAACAATAGCTGGTGAATCCCTGAGCCTGACACTGTATGTACTTACAAAAAATAGGGCTGGGGAGAGGAGTGTTTTGGGGTTGATTTGTTATTAAAAGATTAAAAAAAAAACCTAAACAAGTCACAACCTAGAAAATTTCAGTCTTCCCCCAAACAGTTTTCTTTGCTAATTAATTTGTCTTCGTCATAAGGCTTATTTCTTTTCCTGTAATAACAAGCTATGTTGTATGACCTCACCCTTTTTCTTCATGGTACTTTTCATCTTGGTGCTCTATACTCTAGCAAAGACTACAATTTGCACAAGGTGTTACTTGAAGTCCTGTGCTGTTAGAACTCTCATTATAACTCGGCAATTCACAGTTCAACTTGATTTTACCTCAATGCCAGTAATTCCTTCCCAGAGCCACCTTTCAAACATGAAATCTGAAAAAGCTGACAACAGTGATTTCTTAAAGGTTAGTCCTGTCGTGGGTGTTATCCAAAGCAGTGGATCCTGGATGTGGATGCCCCATCCCTGGCAGTGTTCAAGGCCGGGTTGGATGGAGCTTTGAGCAACCTGATCTAGTGGAAGGTGTCCCTGCCTACTGTAGAGGGGTGGAACTAATGATCTTCAAGGTTTCTTCCAAGACAAACCATTCAGTGATTCTATGATCTCTTGTATTTCTCCAACCACTTCCTGTTTTTTACTGGTCCTCCAAGCAAAATTAGGAATTGCTTGAGCTATAATTTTTAACAACTAAACATTTCAAGTGACATACAGAAAATGTGTCTACAAAGAGGAAGGTGAGGCCTGTGAACAAAGCACATTGCTTTGTTTTATCTACTTTGTTATCATGCTTACAATTGTTTTGCAACAGGTTTTCCTAGGCAGAAACTACACAGTGTTTAGTGTTTAGATACTGTTAGTGACTGAAAAGCAGTAGAACAAACAGAAGGTAAATATTCAAACAAACCACAAAAGATAACTATGACACTTGAGAATCATGGATTGCTTTGGTAAAACTCATAAATTATGTTTAAAAAAAAAAAAAAAAAAAAGAGAAAAAAAAAAAAAGTAAAACCTACATAGGCCTCCAGAGGGGAAAAAAAAAATAGAAGACATTTATCTGCACTTATATAAATATGTGTTTGGTTAGTTTTGACAACAGTGAGCTCCATTGTAGGGAATAAATATTTCCATTTCCAGAGGGGAAACCTTCACACTTCAGAAAGGCAGAAAGCAGAAGAGGCTTTTCATTCTGCTGTGAGATGCTGGGTTTTGTACTTGTTATGTGTATGGGGACCCAAGCTTTCATGCTCATGGGGAAGTAAAATAGTTCTTTATGGAGTATTTTATAAAGGACTATCAATCATTCCAGTATGAGTCTGAAGCAGAGGGGAAGCAAAGGAGAGGTCATGCACAAAAATGGTTGTGTTTCTAGCCATGCAATGAAAGATTTGACTGTGGGAAAGCAGATTCACATTCATGCAGACCCTGAACTTGGCCTTAGAGAGCGGATAAGTGCTGCTTGTGCCTGCAGTATCCTCTCGCTGAGATCTACCACCTATAAAATAAATCCTGTAATGAAAGCAGATCACCTCATAATGCAGTCCTGGAAGGGGCTGATTCATCCAATATCTCTTGCTTACAAATGTACCACGGGGTTACCATAGTTCAGGCAGCCTCATTAAAAGCAGTGCAAAACACACAGAGCCTGAATGGAGATGAAATAAAAGCCCTATAGATGGTTGTTACACATAATCCATTTGTTACTATGCTTCGGGCAAACAAAGGAGCACATTGTTTATAGAGCTGCTTTCTGCCAGCAGCAGGACAAATTCTTATATGATTCTGGTGAATATTTTACAACATTCAACAAAACGAAGAGTGTGCCTCCTTCATAATGCTAGTAACTCATAACTGGGAGAGGGATGAAGGCAGAATAGAGAGTGTGAGAATAAAATAGTGAGATCAGGTAATTTGTAACAGCTCTACAAGAAAACCAAAATTATTACTGATTCTGAGCACCTGAAGACCTGCACTGGAAAAGAGATGGAATTTTTCATTCTTTTATATGCATTGCATATAGTACACGTAAAGTTTAGAAGCTATTCCCTAGCCACTAAATTCAATGGTTTATTGTTTTGCATACCAATGGGTGAAAATGTCTAAGTTCAGAAAGGCAAAAAAAAAAAGGATATTCTTGAAATACAAGTTGGCCTAAAAACCACAATTGAAAGCATTCAATGCAACAAAATTAATAAGTATAGGACCTGTCTAGTTACACAATAAGAAAGTTTAAAATATAATTGCAATTTCTAGTTCTATATTTGGCATGTATGATGAAGGCTTTTTTCCACCTGGCAAATTATTGAAAAACATAGTTTGCAGTCTACGTATTATTTGCTTTCTCACATCCTGTGTTAAATTATGTAGATGAGGTAGATGCAGACTTCATCCTGACCTCACTGAAGTTACACCAGACTCTAAACATGCCAATCTTGGTGTCAGCCTAACCAATTAGCACTGGTTAATTCACATTTTTACTTTGTTTTTCTTTGTTTTACTCCTTACTTTGTTTTTCAAACTGTGTCTTCAGGAATAAACTATCATTGTTCATAAATGTGAACAAACAAAAATTCCCAAAGCTGGATTTCTAAAAGGAGGCTAAACACTCCTTAGGCTGGCATAAGCTGAGAGATGGGCCTTATACCTAAACAAAGTGTGTGATTATTCTTCAAGCTGAATATGCTTGAACACTAGACAGACCTAACCTTTTGCAATTTAAGCACAGGACACTGGTCTGTCAGCACACCTACAAGCAAAGTGCTAAGAAAAAATTATCACCTGAAAAATAAACTAAGAAAAGGGGTATCAGAGACAGAGCCCAAAAAACCCCAAACCTATTATGAGGTTTTATTTAGCAGCAGCATAGTAACAGTTCTGCAACTGCAGCTGAAGCAAGAGATTTTCACCTCCCCTGGTCATGATATGACTTACTCTGGCTTAGAGGAAAAGGGGCAGGTCTCTCTCAAATGGGCTTAGCTCTCCTTCTAGGGGGGAAAGCAAAGCAAAGAGACCCTGAATGCAGTTAGGGGCCTCAAAAGGGAATCAACGTATCTGCAAGGAAATGGCACACCATGAGGCCCCGGCTGTTAATACTAGCTTTGTCCTGTGAAGAGAAGTGGCGGCAAAACACGGACTGGTGAAAGGACGTGAAGACAGCACTAGGGCAGATATGCAAATTTCTGTGGGAAAACATCCCCTCGGAGGCATTGAGAAGCTCTGACATGTTTTCACATAAATCATTAGGCAAGACAGGATCCTATTTTCCATCCAAAAGGCACTCCAGAATCTGAGGGCCACCCCTCTTCCATGCACAAACAACCACTCTTGCCTCTATCCAGCTGCTCACACAGCAATTGCTTTTGTGTATAACTATATGAAAGTAGCAAATACAGTAAGGGTTGTAAGGAGTTTATTGTTTGTGCATGTGTGGTAAATACTGATAACTGGGATACAGGAAGAGCCACGTTCAGATTTCCCAATTGCTGATTTTCCAGATTCTAAGTTTCCAAAGTCATTTAAGGCACTATGACACTCCTTGTGCCAGAGCAGCTAATATGTTCAATACAAACTCCCGTGGGGTGGATTTCTGCTGCAGCTGTAAGGTCTTACGGACTAAGTAAGCAAGTAAATGCATTGAATGAGTGGGAATTTTTTGACTGTTTCAATGGATCAAACCTTAATTGCAGGCATATTCTGAATGCTGGACTCCCCTGAAAACTTGAAGTGATACTATGCAAAAACCCTAACAAGTAATAGCTGACATTTAGCAATTAAATAAAAGAGGAACTATGACTGGGTGACGGAGAAAGTTGCTGAAAGAAGCTGTGGATAACCCCATCCCTGGAAGTGTTCAAGGCCAGGTTGGATGGGGTTTTGAGCCACTTGGTCTAATGAAAGGTGTCCCTGGCCACTGGCAGGGGGATTGGAACTAGATGATCTTTAAGCTTCCAGCTAAACCATTCCATGATTCTATGACAGGGAAAAACCTGTGGCCTTAGAAAAGTGACCTTAAAATCTTGAGTAGAGGGATGGGCTTAGGAGAGCGTGCAGGCTGCCCAGGGCAGGAAGCTCGTGTTACTGCCATGGGCAGTGGCACCTACTGAGCACCACTCCAGCCCCAGCACCTGCACCTGATGGAGAACTGCTGAACAAATGCCCTGATGAGCCCAGTGAGAGTGTTCTGCTCTGCCCTGCTCCCCACCAGCCTGCCTTCTGATCCACTCCCCTGGCAAACTCCCTGCTCCTAATCCTCCTTCTCTTGACCAGACTAAAGGGAAAACCCCCATTTCCTGCTGTTGGGAACCCCTCTGTCCATCCCTAGAGTCACACACTACAAGTAACACGCACCCCTTCCTCCCGTGGGTCACTTCGAGGGGAGCTCTTCCCCCATACCAATATTTAGCAACCATTTTCAGCAGAAAATTCCCAGCATTGCATTGGATGAAAGTGTGGGCTTGGGGCAATGTAGTGATTAATGGGTCCTCTGCAGAACAAAGCCTCCTCAGCTCTGTCACAAGATAGTTGCTATGGTTTTTTGACATTGCTTAGCAGAAATTTACTTTGGCCAGGGGATTGGAGGAGGGGATATATAAAAAAAAAAATACTATAGAAAAGCCCTCCATTGTACACTGGCAGTTATTCCGAGCAAATCCTGTGCCTGTCTAGAATTTCAAGCTCTGTATAAATACTTTCAATTAGATTTAAAAAACAAAACCAGGAACAACAAATGAGGAGACTTTGTTAAGAACAGACAGCTTGAAACATGTCTTGTTAGCTATCAACAAAGTCTGTTAGAAATGCTGGAAGGTTTCAGCTAGGTTGATGTAAAAACAACATCAAATATCCTGTGAGAGACAAAGTTAAATGTTCTTTGCAGTGACTCAGTTAAGGAAGGATAGGTAAGAATGCACACTTCATTGCAATCAGCTGCAACAACCTCAGAATCTTTTAGCATGATATTTTACCAAGGTCTCAAATTTCAGCTGGCTCTGTGGCAGATGGCAGCTTTCATAGGTGTAAAATGTTCTAATATATCAGACAAATTCTGCCTAAAACATCCAACAAAATAGGAATGAGAAGTTGGCCAGGGAATGTTTTTGAATGTGTTTAAAAATGGATGCTTCCCATTTTATACAACATAAAAAGGCCAGAGCAGCATGCGAGAGTTTTAAGGCACTCTACCCATCTGGAAGAGGAGTCTTTCTGCATGTATTTTGAGCGATACGACAGGCTTCTATCACCACCCCCACTTGAAGGAAAATCCTGCTAGTCTGAAGACTGGAGATTTGGGTTTTAAAGATCATAGAGAAGCTGCTATTCTTTAGCAGCCTCAGGCAAACCTAAATTGTCTTGTAAACTCCAATCCACAAGATGCAGAATTGATGCCCCACCTCCTTAGAAACACTGTATTAGGCTGTTGCATCTATAGTCAACAAACATCAAACCGGAACATCTGGGAGCACAATTCATGTGGGTTTGTACACTTAAGTCTATCGGTATGGATCTGCATGTCATAAATCAATGTTATACAGGCACACATCCAGGATAACTTGGAAGGGAAAGCAGCACAGCTGTGTTATCATGTCACTCTGGGCTACAAGGGGAATTATTCCAGAAAAAGCAGTATACTGATACAGATACTGTGCCACTGCTACCTGAATCTGCTTATTCAGTTCCAGGAAAGACTGCATTATGTAACACAGAAATACTTTTTAGGTGTATTTGAAAACCCATTCCTGAATCTCAAGTAAAATTATACATTTCTTTATTAATTCATCACTTTACTAATTTCAGTGCTCTGAAGTCTGCATTTACCAGCTGATCATCTGATCTGCACAAAATATCAAAAAACTTAGACTATTCAAGACTAATAAAGTTGCTGCAGCTTTATTGGCATGTACTCTGTTGGACAGGCAAGGCATCAAACATTATAGCATGTGGGAGAAGTTTTGAGAATTGCTTAAGTTTCAGTGGAAAACGCTGCATTGCTATCAGAAATTTTTATATAAGCCTAACAGTCCCAATGAAAATTTTAATTTAGAATGCTTTTTAGCTCCAGGGTAGGAGAAAGCATAGTCAACACCATGACAAGCAAATGCTTGAGGAGGAAGGTGACAGGCTCAGGTGCAAATCCCCACTTTGCATTTCTCCCTGCCGAAAACCATGACATAGTCTTGATTTTATTACAGTGGGGAATACTGAAATCTCAGGATGCTTTTTAGGATGGAAAAAGCTTTTTCTGTCCAGGTCCACATTTGCAACTTCTCCAGCTCAATTATTCCTGATGTCTGGTTGCTTTCAAACCCACCAAAGAGTTTATAGGGTCTGAGAATGGTGTCCAATTTTCTTACCCAGTGCAAGCTAGAAGGCATGATGGGGGAATATTTCAGTAATTAGCTGTAACATATTTGACAGGTAGGTCCGGATAAAATTTGATTAAATTCTATACAAATGCAGGTAATAGAAGCAATTTTCTAGATGTTCTGTAACTACAACTCTATCACTGAAGGAAATGTAAGTTGAGTTTGAAAAGCTGCAATTTGGCCACATCTGTAAGCTGTGCTCTTTCCATTGCTTCACTAGGTATTTGAGGCTGAGACTCCCACATTTCAAGTAGTTTTCCTTTCAGCATTTTCTATGTTGATTCTCTTGTATTTTCAGTCATCTACCAATTTTTGCTGCATGTTCCATCCTACATGTGACCACTCTCCAGATACCTGCTTTGGCAGGAATTCATATATGGTGATCAGTTTAGTACGATTGCTTCATTATTCCCACAAACATCAGAAGCTAATTAAGCATACATAGGGTACTTTAAAATTTTGGTTATTTTTTCTCTACATGTTTTATTTTTTTTTAGTTCCTACGGTTGTGATATTCCACGCACAGTAAGAAAATAATATTCACCTTACACTAGGGTTCTTTGCAGACCAGGAAATAACTAAACTGGTGGAATTCCTAGGTAGGATGTTCCTCCAGCAGAACAAGAAACCCAGGGTGACAGATGACAGATGAATTACCTAAAGCAGTATTTTCTTACTGAAAGCTCTAGTACCAAACATACAGAACCTAGTCGTCAGCTTTTGGAAAATAAGGAAGAAAAGCAATTTTGAAAGTTCCTTTCTTCATGGACATTTTCATAGCCCCTTTTGACTGAGCATGAGAGGGACTTCCACAAGTTTTATTTTATTCTTAGACCAATGTAACAATTTACCTTCCTGAGATTGCTTTTCCATGGAGGGAACTTAGATACAGCATTAAACCAGATACTTCTCCTTGGAGATGCTGTGTGCTCATCATTTGTCCATTTCATCACAAAAGAATACACATACTAAGTTACCTACTGCTGGTTTTAGACTCATCAGTTTTACTAACAATATGTTACTCACATATTCTCCAGTCCCATCTCCTTCAGTCATTTCTTTTCTTCAGGCTGACAAGTGAAAACAATAGAAGTGATGAGATCACATCCAGACGCTAATGAGTGCAATCTAAAGCAATTAACATGTCCATCTGGATGTACCTTCACTTTGGTTTGGATCACACCTTTTTGAACACAGTTTACTGATTATCCTCACTTACTATGCCTTTATTCATGTTGCAGAGTGCTCTTGGAGAGTGTTCTTTCAGAAGTAACTGCAGCTGGCAGCTGCATTTCAAGGGTACATCTAACACCCTTCAACTGCTACTGAAATGTGCAGCAGTCAGATCAGCTCCTCAGCACCAACCCTCCTGTTAAAGAAGGCACTCCTACTAGGCTGCAGTTTTTGTTAATGTAGACATAAGCTTCCACAGGATTCCCTGTGGGATTCCATTCAGTTCTTCCCTGGATGGGGGCTGAGACCTGTACCTACCACAGGGTTCAGGATCTATCAAGTGACATGGCCTCTAGAAGCCAGCAACATTTAATAGCCAGAAGTGCAATGTGGCAGTACTGTTACCAAGAAGTAGTAGTACTTCCTTTGGAAACTAGTTATCTTCAAAAGCTAGAGTTAAATCCTAGAATATTTGATAAATCCTTGTTTATATGCCTCTAGCTCAACTGCAGATAAAACCTTTTTACTCCACTAGGTGGTGTAATTTGTCTTTCTGTTAAGTGTAGCCTTACAAATATTCCCCCTAATTCATCATTTCAAGATGGGGCCATAAAAAATATCATCTGAAAAGTGAAGTGGGAATCTGGTCTGTAAGGGTCAGCTACTTTATTAGGTCATGCTTCTTTGACATTTCCACGATTCCTTAGAAAAGGTTCTGTCAGCACAGGATAACTTTCTTGTAGAACACTCCCAGATCTATGAAGGAATAAAGTAGGAACCCAAACCAAAAAGATCACAGTCTCCCTCTATTTTCCCTTATACCCAGGCATGCTTCCTAGTTATCTAAGCTATTCCTGTGATTTATATCATGTTTTTTCAACTGCAGCATCTCTAGAAGCTCTCTCCTTGGTTTTCCTCCAAGTTACAAGATAATGCAGTAAAACATACAGCTGGATCTTTCTTGTCCAGTTATGCTTGCACTTCCATGGCTATAGTTACATACAGAAAAAGCAGAGAATGCCAGCCTGCATAACAGGATGTATCTTGGGGGATATACCCTGGCTAAATGTAACCCTGGTGGCTATAACCCTCTGTTTGAAACAAAAACCACCTTGGCTGGTGCCATTCAACTCTTGGCTTCAATTGAAATCCACATTAAAAAAAACCAAAAACAGTATGCCTGGAACATAGCTTGCTGTATAGACATTTGGAGGCATTAATTTGTTCATGTTCATCGAACAACATCTACTGACACACAGACACAAAAAAAAAAAGTAATCTAGTAAGCAGGATGCCCAACATCCCATCAGAGCATACCCCTCTTCCAGAATTCTGTAGCTGCCAAATCACCACGTGGTCCAGCTCTTCCTAAAGTTTAGCAATAAAGAAGCCTGTAATGGAAGAATACAACTAGATAATTTTTATAGTGTTTCCAGGATGTCTTGTAGGTATTAAGCTTCAATGGAAGCCACAGAACTCACAGAAAAAAAAACATCATGGTTGAAAGCTCAAGATTGAACTGAACAAAATCCATCTGGCAAATTGGAGGAAGCTCAGCTATCCTACGGCTCCAATTGCCCTTATGCTATCCACCCACAACTCTGCTTGCTTCCCTTGGAAAATGGGTACTGGCAACAGGCATTTTTTTAATAAACACACCAATGAGAATCACAACCAAGGGACATGTACAACACACAGGAATCATCAGCTTTCAGAACGGAAACTTTATGGCACTTCCTCACAGTCTGTACACTCACAGTCTGTACAGTGCCCACGTTAATTTAGGTTATTTACATATCCAGATCCATTTGAGGCCAGGCAGAGCAGATAACTAAAGAGTCTACATGCTCACCATTATCTTCTCCAAGCACCGAATTTAAAATACATGACTGCCTGCTGTGCACTGGAGGATTTGTTTCTGAATGCAAATTTAACAAACCAACCATTTTCTCTGGGGATGACTGATGCATGAGAAATCTGAAGTATCTGCATCTACAGTTGTGGATGCTACAGACTCCAAAAATTTATCTGCAAATTTTCTGCTGAATATTTCAAGCCTGAGTAGAAACAAACCCAGGAAGTTCCTCAACAGCTGCAGTAAAGGCTTTAATCTCATTATAAAAAACCCATCAATTGGATTTGTTCCATAGCCACTTCTAAAGCTCCCCTTACTCAGGGATAATATAGAGCAGGGTCTGTGTTGTATTTTATTACCAAAGTTTCCAAAAGTATAGCTTTTTGTGTGGCAGAAAAATGGATAAAGGTCCTTCTTGGTTATACACACACCAGATAAAGGGCTATCTTAATAGCATCATCTTGTGCACATGTGTAGCCATAAGAAGAGGAAGAAGCAATCTCTGCAACTGTAAATTTGAACATGTGATGGACTTCACATTAAGTACTAGACTGCTCTCTGAAAAAAGAAAACCTAAGAACCAGCAAGACATGTAAATGTTTACCTGTGCTGCAGACAATGTATATGCTGAGTCCAATTACTGATGTTGATCAATTTAAATCTGATATATGGTCTGCAGCAAAATCTCTTACCAGGACAGTCCTTGACAGCTGTATCAATGTACATAGTTCTACTGTAAGAAAAAAGCACTCTGTGCTGGGCAAACATATTCTGAAAAATTAGATTAAGCATTTACAGAATCGAGGTTTGTATTCCATTAAGTCACTTTTGTGCCATCATTAGAAAATGCCCCTAAGAAATGGGTTTCAGGGATTAACAGGGAAAATTTGGCACAGAGAGATATCTAATACTGGCATTGCATCAACAACATAACTGCACTCAAGTCTCAGCAAATGCAGGTTTTGCCGACTTCAGTTTGCAAATTTTGACAGCCATTGGTTGAAACCTGCTCCCATAAAAAACCCAAGCCTGAAATGGCATTGCCTGTGTTTACACACCCTGAGAAATAAGACTCGGATTTACAAAGACCTGAGTAACTTCTATTCCAACACAATGGGATGCCTGTTAAAGAGGGTACAGAACACTTGAGGCAAAGCAAAGTATCTGGCCACTACTACATAGCAAATAAATTTTTATTTAGATGATAAAAGAAAACATTTGCAAAAAGAAAGATCTAGGGAGTTTTACCACTCCCCTGAGATGTAGAGAAGTCCCACAGGCTCAAGCATGTCAGTGCTTGAGCAAAAGAACAAGCAGGTTCTTTAAATCACAGGCTAAAGTCACTACCTGCATTAACTGCACAGAGATTTCATCTCCACATTTCCCCCTGATTGATGCAATCTGTGTACGAGGAGTAATCTAAATAGAGGATTGAGCATATTTGGCAGATCTTGCACCCCTCTTCACAGAGAATAGTTTTGTCATAACTCACAATATAGTTACTGTAATACTGCTCAAACAGTGTGCTGTGTGGCATAGACAACTGCTTGGCCATTTCGTATAGGCTTTCTGGCTTCAAGTCTTCAATGCCATAAGTTTCAGTCAGGATGTATTCTAATTTCCAGTTCGATTCATTTTTCTTGTTGGCATCTCTGAGGTCCAAGTAAAACTGCCAAAGATCCTACAGTTAAAAAAAAAAAAAAAGAAAAGAAAAAAAGAAAGAAAGAACGAAAGAAAAGAAATAGGCACTGCTGTATTGCTTTCTTCCCTGCTTCATTAAGTCTCTGGAGTGATATATTGATTAGGAAGCTGTCACTCCTTATTATTCACATGTGAATAGAAGGTCACGTCCCACCCCAAGCGCTGGGCTTACACCCAAAGCCGGTACTTGCAGAGCGGTAATGGTGGGGGGATGGGGAGGAGGAGAAAAAGGAGCCACAAAGGCAGCAGTGGCAGTCTTAGAGGGCTTTCCTGTCCAAACTCCACAACGCTCATATCTGCTTTAGGAGTGGGGCAAAAGAGCCAGAAGTTTCCTTTCTGTGGGCTCTACTTGAGGGGCAGAACGGACAGAAAAAGAACGGCCCAGGGAGAAGTTAAGGAAAAGGATGGATGTCGATGCAGGAGTGAAATCTGAACAAGAAAGGAGCAGCCTGAATTAGCATAGGTCTCCAGAGAGAAACCCCAGTCCCAATCAAGCTGCAGGGTGCATTGTCACTGAACTCGGTAGGGTCAAGATTTTATCCTGAATTACAGAGAGAAAGCCTAAACCATTCACAGCCAAAATAATTACACAGGATTCACTTTATCTCCAAAAATCACATGAAACTACAAAGTAGAAGCCTTCTACTTTTCATTTTCCTTCTAAATTTATCTAATATTCCCTATAAAAACTCTATATAGGAAGGTGAATGATTACAAAAAACATTCTATGGTTAAAAGTGCTTTCTTCATCAGCCCTTTTACACCCTTTAGAAACATTTCATGGGCTGCATCCCAAAACTCAGGCTATCACCAGAAAACAAAATTGGTATGTAAGCATGCAAGATTCAGATGAACCTCCTTCAGCATTGCAGAGATCCCTGCAAACAGTTTTAGGATTTCGCCCAGAAAAATTCTGTCTTTGATTCTACATCATAAGAATATTCAATACAGAGCAGAAAGTACTGGGGAGCTCTGCAGGCACAGGAAGAGCAACCAAGTTCTCTTTTAGATTTCCTTTCCTATGCCCAGGAAGAAAAAGTAAGTGTAGGCACCCAAGTTCCATCACCAGCAGCCATAATACTACAAAGACTGAAATCTTGCTGTAATTTTTACTGACACTATAAAGTCTTAAATAATGCTTTAAAATCTTTACTTACCAGCAAGCTGTAGTCAAAAAGATCATATTGATACAATCTGACACCAGGGTTATTGGACTCTATTTGCCATACATCCTTCACTGGGGTTACAGCAGGTGCCACAAACAAGGAATTGACTGGCTTTTCTGCAGAAAAAGGGAAGTTGAGGAGAAGTTTTCTTTCAATCATTTCTTTTTCAAACAAATGTTTTTGTAGACTACCAACACAGTAAAAACAAGAGTGACAGGCTTAAAGACATTAGAAATTTTTTCACCTGATTTAGATGTATCTACTGTGAACTGCCATACTTCCAATGGATAGGCCAAACCCAATGTGAAATATCACAGTACCCACTCCAGTGTGTAACATTTAAGCCTGTCTATACTAGAGGCTTCCCAACCAATTCAGCTGTCTGTCCAAAGCTGAAAATGGTCTTGCTTGTATGTAAAGTCTCTGTATTTAGTATATTTCTACTAAATAAATATTTAAAAACTTTAGTTGCTGATTCCATACTGTATTTTACACGTTGCTGTATGTATTTATGATGTTATTAGAAACACCAGGGTCTGTTTCATCATCTGACCCTGAGTAGCTCAGCACCTACTGTGTGAACACCGACCTTTACAGCAACTGAACCATGAGGATGTATGTGAGTTTTATTGAGACAGAAAGTGCAGGTGAGTACATTGAGAAGTTCTCAGTGGAACGAAAAGAAAGCAGTGTCACAGCAGTGAAATCACAAGGTCAGCCTCCACATATAGGCAGAAGTTTTGAAAGTTTGAAAATCAGTAGATTCTTGTGGGGAAAATACAGCTGAGGTCTATTTCAGTACACTGGTGTTGGCTGCAATATTGCATTTGTCTTGAATTCGCTGGAATTTTGTCAAGAGGAAGACAGCCTGAATAGAAGACAGTTTAAAACTGTACAGACAAACACAATGTGTATTTGATTACTATTTAAATTTTGTCAAAAGATGCAAAATTACTAAAATAATTGGGAAGTAGTTACTCGCACATGCAAACTTTAACAACAAACACCAAGATCAATCTGTTCCCAGTGAAATTTGCAGTAGAGATGATGGTTTCATGAACATATGGGACAATGTGAAAAAATATAGGTATAAGACTGCATTTAGCATCATTTAAAAAATAAAATAATAAATAATAAATTATAATAAAAAATAATAAAAAATAAAGAAAGCCCAGTTCTTTAACTGGGCTGGATTCTTTTTTACTAGAGATTAACACCATGTAAAAAGGTAAATATTTGGAATAGTATTACCTAGTCAGCATTTTGCACATTGCTCATATGAGTTTATATAAATCATAGATGAAAAGCCATTTAACATTTGGGTAACCTCTTACAGTTCTAATATGAGGACAAAACTTGTTAGAGTTATTCTGTTAGAGATGTTACAAGTGCTCCATATGGCCATGCCCATGCTTAGAACTAAGGGATTTCAAAGCAATAAAAAAAAATTTCAACGTGGGTGATTTTCTTGAAGGGAAATTAGCTGATCTAAGAGATGCAACAGGCAGAGACTTTCTTTCCCCTACCTCCTGCTTACCCTTATCTTAATTAACTTTGAAGCAGCAGGGAACTCAGCAGAGAGGCACAGTAATGATGCAGGAAATACAAGAACATAGAGCATGTCTAGCTGGCCTGAGAACATTCCCTTTGACACATTACACAATAGCAACTGGCTGGTATAATTTGCCCATGTCACTGGGAGAGCAGAGAGGAAAGACTAGAAATTCTTGAATAGGCATAAGCATTCATTTAAAAAAAAAAAAAAAAAAAAAAAAAGTTAGGAAGCTTGGGGAGTCTCTGCTGACATCAACAAAAAAAAGACAGTCACCCTTGCAAGGTTCTCTTTGGAAATAAAATTGGAGTGTGTGAGATAAGTAATACATGACAGTATATCCCAATTTCCTTTTTTCAATTATTTATAACGCAGGCTGACTAGAAAGAACATGCAAGAAAGTATTAATTTGCTATTAATCAGGAAGAAAAAGTTCAGGAGTCAACAAGCATCATTACCTTCTTCATCCAGGAGGACCATGATACTATCTCTATGTGTATGTCCAAAAAACTGGCCCGCAATAACACTACTGTATTTGCGAAAAATCTTTACCAGCCTCTCATTGTAATACTCCCTGACAGCTGTAGTGTTCCTTGCATATGGCAAATATCCTATGGGGACATGACCTATTATATACACCTAAGGAATTAAATACAGAAAGCACAATTAGTACCTTAATTTGAAACTTAAAATCTTAGATGTATCCTAGAAGTGGTTACCACAGTTTCATAGTAACACTTTATTTAAAGCATTTTAAAATGGCATTCTAAAAGCTGTAAATCATGACAGTTTTTTAATATAAAATCCCAACAGTAAGATCACCTGAATTCAAAATACCAGTTTAGTATATTACTGGGGAGAAAAAATGTTCCAATAAATCTGTGCATGGTCTTAGGCCTAAGGAAAATGTTATCAATTACTTCAAATGAAAAAAAAAATAAGTTACTAGGGCAAGGCTTATAATTTGGCATCACAAGAGGACAGAAGAAAAAAATTATGTTTGAGTATTACAGTCTACTCCAGAGAGTCAGAGAGTCACCAGAAACATGGATAACTAGTTAAAACTCCTCTGTCTGAGGTAGATACTTAGTGCCAACTGCACACACCAACTAACATGCTGCAGGGTTTCCTGAGAAAGGGATATCTCTTTTCTCCTGAGTGTAATATAATATTCCAAAATTGCAACACTGTAGCAAAATGCAAACATGTTTCAATTAAATACTTTTGCTCAGATGATGATCCTATCCCCATGCCAATCAATCAATCAATCAATCAGGAGCCAACAATTTAAACCTTCACTTCAAAACCTGTGTATTATAAGACAAGTTATTATAGCACTCAAATGATAGCAAGTACTGCAGTTTGGCTAAATTTTTTGGCTGATAAACTCTTTTCTAATTTCTATTTTTGATACTTTACATTACAATGAAAATAAAATATGTTAGCTTTTGTATTAGGCCAAGAGCATATGTTTTAAAATTAAAGGCTATGTGTAAAAAGGTCAAACTGACCTCTACAGTATTTTACATGGTAGGAAAGAAAAAGTATTTTACTATATAATTTGAGAAACTTAATTCAACTAGTTTATTAATTATTGCTGTAAAATGTGCATATTAAAGGAGGAATTAGGAAAAAATAAAATTTTGACTTTGTAGTATCTTTGGCAGCATTATTATTCTTCTAGAAGCATGTTTATACTTTCATTATTTCTACTTCTTCCATCTTTTTTTTTTTTTTTATTTTTTTCAAAATTGAAACAAATAATGATTGCTTCTGTTCCAGATCCCTACCTTTTCCTTCTTTTGTGAAGAGGTTTCAAGTATTTCCTCTAGCCAGGCAAACTGGTTGGCTGGGTCTGTGATATTCACAGTTACCTTGTTGGGGCTGTAATACAAATTTGTGTTCAGACTGATTATCCTGAGTGGTTGATGGCTATTACTGGATTCAAACAGCTGCGTGTAGAAGCCACCTGTGAAAATAAGACCAACATCAGATGACAAATTAAAGGCTTCAAAGCACAACTTTATAATCAAAGTACACCACTGACAAAATACCCAACTTTCCTCTTTCTAACAGAATATCATGCTCATTCAAGCCACAGTCACCTTATCACAATAGAACTTGTTAACAATATTTTCAGCCACATTTTTATAGAAGTTGACACTGAATTATTTATGAATTCTTGCCTGTATTATCTTAGTGTTTATTTGACAGTATTTAGGTGCAATTGTCCAACTGACATGCAAAAAGTGCCCTGTAATATTTCTTCCACATGGACAGATACAGTAGTTGTGAAAGGCCCATACTTCTTGAAATACTGCAAACATAGAGGCTCCTTCAGGAACAACTGTTTGAGCTTAGTAGCCTTGTACTTTGGAAGTCATTTGACTTCAGACTGATGATATGATAAAAAGTAAGGATCACATTTTTCAATCCTTGCTCCAAAAATTCTCCATGGCATGCTGAGCTTCTTCAATAGGTATAAATTCATAGTTCATGGACTTCAATGGAGCCATGGCAACAGAAGAATAACAATATAATTTAACTTAAGGTCTGCCTCTTTGAGTTTTATTACCCTCATTCGAGTTTCTACTTCCACTCTTATCCAGAGTTTGCTTTCATTCAGGACACAAAAACACAAATGTAACTTCCAAATCCCTAATGTTTGAGTGGATTGGAAATTGGATTGAACATTTCAGTTGTTTGCTAAAAAGAAAAATTCTCATTAGGATATAATTATTCTGCCAGTTTAGTAAGGTGCACACAAATATTAATGGCATAATCACCAAAGCTATGTGCCATCATACCCTGAATAAAAATGTACCTATTCAGTGTGCTCTGAAATACATATGCCATTAAAACAGAAACAGCATTTTAACAGTTTTTTTCCCATCAAAGTAAAGTTTCGTGTGCGTCATGCACCCTCATCTAAAAAGCGTTATGAGGTCTCGAAAGCAGAAAGATATTTCACATGCATTGGTACAAAGTCAATAACACTAAACATGTTACAAGAAGTGATAAATATTGTATCAGAAAGTAATAAATGTATTCTGAATATAAGCATTGCCATTCAAAAAGATAAGTAACTTCTTCCAGGAGAAGCATTATAGATAATCCATTGTTCTGACTCATCCTATGAGACTTAGCTAAACAAACAGGACAAATCCACAGAAACATTCATTTTCTAAGCCCTAGCTTCACAATGTATTACTGCCATACTTTACCTTTTCTGAAGGTATTGATTGCTTCATCACTCAGCCAAGGTTTCCAGAAATCTGCTACAGCATTGTAAACTTCACTGGTAGTTACAGGAAGCTGGTCCTGTGAAAGAGAACCTGCCTAAGTCTTAGTATTCAGACACACAGACAAAAAATGCACTAAATTATCCTGCCTGACCTCTTGCATAAAATGTATCAGTCATCACTAGGAGGAATTCAAAACGGGAAAAAAACAACTTCTGAATATCCAGATCAGGAAAAAATGCCTAAACTTAGAACTGATTGCATGGCATTGTCAATGCATTATTAAACTAATGCCAGAAATATGTCAAGCCTTAAGAATACAGCAGAATGGAAAACCATACATTCTGCAAAATTAATAAATACATCAACTGCCAAGTCAAAGTCTAAAAATAAAGACAATTGGACGAAAATAAGTTTCTTCTTCAAGTAACTTGAGTTTCATAGCAGCTCCCCAAAACTCTTTGGCCCTCAGAAACATTCTGGTGAAATTCACAAATGTTTTCATGATGTCCATTTTTTCTTGTAAGAAAACATTTTAAAATGTACAAGGGAAAGTTTTGTCAATGTTTTCTCCCATTAACTGTAATTAGGGCTGTAGCACTCTTCAGTCTGATGAGACCCATGCTCTGCTCTAACCCTGACAGGAAGATACCAGCCTGTCCTTGCCTTTCCTAAAACATCTGAAGTCTTGGTGCTAGAAGGAAAAAACCCACGGATTGAAAAAATTGCAGTCCATGTTTTCTTAAACATAAAATTTGACCTTTCTAAGATCTTTGACACTAAACCTATGTTATTAGAGGTTCAGGCAGTAAGTCTCTGTCTAGGAGCAGAGCAATCAGACGTCTGTTGAGGCATTTGTTGATTGCAGCGCCCAGACATGTCCTGTTAGGACAGCTTTGAGCCAGAGCTAACAGTCACTAACAGATGCAGCAAAAAACCTGATTCTAGATAAGAGGCCATGTTATGGACCGAAGGTGCTCTTGGCCCAGGCAAGTCAGTGTTCTCTGAACTGCTATAAGCAGTCTGGGGACTTGTTTTAAACAGGAGCAAGGGTGTGAAACAAGTAAGGCTATGCAGTAAGGCCAAGGTCACAATATATGATCTGAAAGGTATGCCAATGCTTGATTAACCTGAGTAGTATTTTTAACAGGTTCTTCAAGAAAAATCACCCAGGATTGTTCAGTTGTTAAGACAGACAACTCAGAACACAAAAGAGCAATAAAATTCTTTGGTTTTGCAGTGCGTGCACAGCTTTTACACTTGATTTGGAACAGCCTACAGTGTGTGGCTTGCTCCATATAGCTTCCACTCTACAGGCTATTTGCCAAGCCCACCCATATGAAAAAAAGAAATGTCATAAAGAGCAAAAGACAAACATTAAAAAATTGAACAAGTTGAAATAACCCCATAGTGGGGACTATCTGATCCTATGTCTTTTTCAAACAATAACTGAAAAGCATGCCAGTTCTGCACATTGGTGAAACATGCCTTTTCAAACTATCACAGAAACACTCCTGAGTGGCTTTGTGCAGGGAGAACTAACAACAGTTATTCCAGTCACCGGCTTGTTTCAATTTTCTATTTGCTGCCCATCTGCCCTTCCTGAGCATCTTTTCTTTCTGTCTCCAGATTTAATTTCACAAACAAAATCATATTTGTTGAAAAAGTCCCTACATTCTTTGTTTACAAGGTTTTTGTTGGGGTTTTTTTCCTCTGTCAAATGAGATTGCTGAATGATAACAATTCTCTGCTAAGACATTTTAAAAAAAAACAAAGCGGACACAAAACACTCTGTGACACTTCAGTTAAGGTGTTATTTAATACTTTCCCAGTGTTTTCTAGTGAATCAGCCTGTCCCTATGCCAGTGCATATGAAAAGCTGTAGCTTTACTACCACAGTAAGAACACAAAGGACTGAAGTCACAGTTTGGTTTGTGCACTCACACTTTCAATATACATCTAGCTGTTACTTTGTCTCTCATGTTTCCTTTGCCATGTCTCTTAGCACCTCTGCTATGCCCCTATTAGGAAACCACCAGGTCCAGCAATGACACTGACTATCACACAATCACCTGCTGCACCAACCTATACCCCGACAGGCCTAAAAAACACCAGAGAAAGCTGGAATACAAGCCTTGAGGGTGTGAAGGGGTGTTACTGAATTCCCATGAGGAATTTCAAACAAAATACTTCAGCTGACCTGCTTCACATCCCTTCCAATACCCTCACATCCAATGACAGCATTTGCTTCTGATCCAGTGTGCTGCCAGATCGACCCACAAAACACTTTAAAGGACAAATGAAGCAACTGTTTACTTTTGAGCATGCCAAGAACAATATTCAGCACAGTCAAAGTGAAAAAGCAACATCCTCAGCTGCACATAACTAGTGAATCATCAATGTGATTATTTCTAAATGTCCAATGAGGAAAGAAAAGTAGACATATTTTTAATAGGAGTGGCGAAACTATGGGAATGTTACAAAAACTCAGCTATTATTTTAGTTAAAAAACAACAAAAAAAATCTAGTGATGCTTGCTGACAGATTTCCAGCAGGCGTTTCAGTAGGCTTTGAAACTTACCACAGGCTCACAGGTCCATTATTGATGTCACTTCTGCTAGATTAAGTTACTGTATACCCATGCACGACATGACACATGACACAGTAAGGAAAAGTATGTGTGTATTAACTACATTGACATATGGTGGTTCTAAGCCATGAGGAATGATTAGTAGTAAATTTGTGTGACCTCAGGCCATGTACAGATTGTACCCAGGGTCAGGGTTTCCTTAGGTAAGTGCACAGAGAGTCATGTAGTTTCTGTTCTAGAGTGAAACTATTTATAATATTATATGCTAACTGTAGAATTCTGTCTCCAGAATAACAGTTGCACATAATTATTTTTCATACATGCTTTCCCAGGAGTTAGAAACACGCTCAGTATGATGTATGAACAAATTTCTAACTTGTTTTACCTGTGGCCAGTAGTCATGATTGCCTAAGGCTGGGAAAACCTGAAGATCTGGAAAGAAACTACGAATTGTAGAACTCAGATTACCAATGATGCTAATGACCAACTTTGTTGAGAGCTCTTTTACAGGAACATGAGGAGGGCTATCTCTGAAAAAGGAAAAGGTTTGATTAAAAAAGGTTTGTTAGCAACACAAGGAAGGCAAAAAAAGTCTGCAAACACATCTACATTCTAGCATGTAACACTACTATACAACTTAATTAAAATCACAGAATCAAAGGCTCTCTGCAAAGGCTTTTGTTTAAAAAAACACGAACAAGTAGACTTGTTTAGACAATGTCTATCCTATGATTCATATTTATCATAATGAAGCTTTCTTAGAAATTAGTCATCATTTTGAGCTACTGTGCAGTTTGTATTGTATATCTTTCATCACCTGCACAGCATTGCTAGTTTCTTTTTCCCTTTCAACAATATCCTGTTGAAAATTAAGTACAATAAGGTAAGTGAAATAAATTAATCACTTGCCTTCACATATTTAACACTCTTTCCCAGCAAAAACGAGTAATTTAACATAAACAAACTAGTTCTCACACTCAAAAATACTAATCTCTTTGATAAATTATCCATTGATGTATGCTTTAAAAAATTGTGTGATGTTAGAACTGAGAGTTCTGCTATGGCAGAAGGGTAAGCTAATGCTATCTTTTATGAATACCTAGAAAGTAACAAGGCACAGTACTATGCCTTGATAGCATAGTACTATGAATCTGCTCCCTTTCACACTTCTTTGTCTAGTGCCACTGCTAAGGCACACAAAACCTCACAGGTAACATCTCTGAGAGTCTGGAACAGGAAAGGTAAATGTTCTTACTCAACAGAAGCTTGCAATGAGTCAGTTGCTGCCCTGACCTTTCTTTTTGCTTTTTTTACTTCCTGCCCACCCTGCACCATTTTTATTAACTCACACTAACATAGCCCTATGCTAAATATGACAATGAACAGTCTAGCAGTTACTACAGAGATCAAAATCTGTCCTGAAGCCTTATGTTCTCACTCACTCTTCCACTTTCACCATCTGGACAACTAAAGGGACAACTAGCATTTGTGAGATACTAAACTTAAATCCGTTGGTGCAAATACAAACTTGTGAGTTGCCACACTATTTGGCTATCCAGCTTTAAGTGCAGAGTGACTTGAACACTTACCCTGTCCAAATCATGAATGAAATCTGCTCTTTTGAATCCTTCATGAATGCAAATGCTGACAAAATAAGTTGATAAGGAGAATCACACAAAAAGTCCCCAAAAGGGCCTGGGTTGGAGGCATTGGCTCCTTTGGAAGAAGAACAGACTTTGGTGCGATCAGGGGTAATGTGGTAAGTCGGATCTAAATGTAGGTCAGATACATGCCAGAATTGCCCTGTTTTCAGAAAACAAAGATTAAAGGAAATTCTTTATTTGCATTTGAACTGGATATACCAGGGTAATGCCAAGTTTACTCCAGTTTATCTACAGCTCCTATTTAAAGTTAATAGGTTTCTGATTAGCCTGCCTGGTAAGTATGGGAAAGTTCTTCCTGATGAGTCCTTCATGTACACTGCTTAGAAAATCTGAAAACAGAAGCAGAGGCATGGGTATATGCTATTCATTAAAAATGAAATGGAGATTGGAAGGAACTGAAAAATCACCTCCTTTCCATTAATAGCAATCTGGAAACTGGATAGTAGAGGCAACAGAAGGACTTCTCCATTCCACTTGAAAAGAAAGGGAGCCTCATTTTAATTATTTTTCCAGACTTTCCCTGGCTGGAAGCTACTGTAAAAGATGACAAGAAAGATGTCTAGAAAGAAAGACAAGAAACAACACATGTGTAGAGACTGGGCCTCTCACCATAGAGCATTGTGTTAGCCCTACCTACCCACTACTGTCCAGGCTGACATGCTCTCAGCCACTGTTACATAGCATTACATGGATAAAGGAGCTGAGAAGTATAGGAATATGTAGAATAAGATGAACAAAATCTGTGTTAAACTATCAGCCTTCAAGTTTCATGTAAATTTTAGAGTGATTTCTTTCTGTCAGTTTCAAAGCACTTGGTAAAGGCACACATGTATCTGGGGCAGTGGTTGTGAAATAGGGACGGATATAAATTGATTTTTCCCAAGGCCACACGCTCACTCTATGGGTGAACAGGCACCACACGGCTGTACCTCATGGAGTTTTATTTCAGGAATCAAAGACTAGAGATGATCTTCAAAATCTGTAAAATTGTGATGCCTACCAACAGGAGACAAACCCCGGGACACTGCTGTGTGCTTGTCCCGAGGCAAGTGTGAGTAACATGGGATGAGAATTCTGTGGGAAACCATTTCTACATGGTTTCACCTGCACGCACGCCCCGAGCGGGGATCAGGCCAGGCAGAGCGTGTGTTTGCTGCCAGCACAGCCCAGCACAGCCCCCAAACGCGGTGTTTGCAGTGCGTGCCTCGGGACACCGCGCCAGAGCAGGGCAGGGCTCACCTCACCTCACCCGCCGGCCTGCCGGGACGACTAAATATAAACCCCGTGTAACCCCCGTACCTGAAAAGAGCCATGTGGACTGATCTAGCAGTCACGTGTGGCCGAAGCCAGTTGGGACAGGGAATGCTACGGCAGCAGGTTATGTGCGAGGAGCGGTGCCAGGGGGAGGGAAGGGCCACCGCAAGAAGGGACCGCGCAGCCCGCCCCCCCCTCCGCCGCCGGGCTGGCAGCGGCCCCCGGCCGGGCCTCCCTCGCCGGGCCGCCCCTCAGCCGCCTCCCCCGCCCTCCACGGGCGGCCCCTCAGCCGCTGACCCCCGGCCGACTCACCCACGGCGGAGCGGGGCCGCTGCGGGCCGGCCGGCGCCGCCTCCAGCGCGGAGCAGAGCAGCGCCAGCCCGAGCACCGCCCGCAGCTCCATGTCGGCCCTGCGGGAGCGCCCGGCCCGCCGACGGCGCTACTCGTGTGACCGGGAAAGAGGCGAGCCCCGGACGGCTTGTGCAAACCCCGGCCCTCCGCGGGGCCGCCGGAAACCACCGCGCCCCGCCCGCGCCGCTCGGGGCCAGAAGCCGCCCCGCTCCGCGACCCCGCTGTCGGACGGCGGCTCGGGCTGCCGCCTTGAGCCGGCCGTGGCCGCGGTGACCTTCAGGGGGTGCCACCCCCGCCCGGCTCGGCGCTAAGGAGCTCGCAGGAGCCAAGCCTGGCCGCGGGCAGGGCTGGAGTCGGGGCACCGGCTGATGCAAGGCGGCTGTGCTCTACATCCCCCGCCAGTCTCAAGCGTCTTTCGGAAGCAAGGTTTCTCATGGCATACATGTAAAAATGGATTCCGATTACTTTTAAGGCTTTAAAAAACAAAACAAAACAACACCCAACACTATGAAAAATACTGTCAAGTACACCTTTAATAAAGCTTAAGGGCAGTGATGAGGTATATTGTAAATACAAGTCTGCTGCCAAAAATTTTAGAACTTTGAAGTCAGAGTAGTTTCATATAGGGGAAGAGTACTTGGCGTCAGTTTTAGGAGATGATCACGGTAATAATGTAATCCTGTGGTTCCCCTGAAGTGTCCCATTGCTCACTGCTGTTCCTGTCATGGCTCTGCAAAGTTGTGTCAGCAGCAAATGGAAGTCCCATGTGTCAGTATATTCGCCTCTTTTCCACTCCTCTGAGCAGTGTAATTTCCTCACAAGCACCACTTTTCTCTCCCTTATTTGACACTAATGTAATATTTAGAATAGGGAAAAGTAGCTTTTATTTAAAGGGTTACTTTTCTTTGTTTGAAAGTGACTGTAATGCATTACATTTATCAATCAGATTTTATTTCTAAACGAAGTCTTAATAATTTTCCTCTGCATTCCTTTCCTAGTATTTAAGAAAAACAAACACCTAGGTTTTTTAATTCATGACCCCACAAAACATTTGTTGTGCAGGTAAATGGCAGTATTGGGAAAGCAAGTCTGTTTACTCCAATGAAAAGGGAAAAGCAGCTGCTCCCAACTTTCTGAGAAAAGGTGGCTGGTAAGGACAGTCATGTGGCAAATGCACCCACAGGCAAGCAGGCAGAGGAGAGGGAGATAAAGGCTGTTTTAGGTACTGAAGCTGAGGATTAAATTGATTGATACAACCAAAGGGCAGAAGATGCTGCTTAAAAATAACTTGCACTCTAGCAGTGAAATAGCCCAAAGCATAGCAAGTGGAGTTCCCATACCACTAGATCACATTCTACTTTTCATTTCTCTGATTAAAAAAAGACAGCTCTTAGATTTTAAAAACTATCACTGTCTACCACATAAAATATATTTCTAAAAGCTTATTATAAAGGGCTCTGTTTTCTAGAAGTACAGTGTTCTACCACAAGAGAAAACCAACTTAAATATTCCTTTCAAACTGTTTTTTGTGAAAAAATTAACAACACTGATTTTATGTTTGTGTGGGGTAGGTGCTAGTTATGTGTGGATTTTTGTCAGATGAGTTACCCATGTTATTCTATCTATCCAGGGAAGCAAGAAGACTCTTCACATTATCACATGGCAGATCTGAAGGATGAGGCCTGGGAAGTTGGGCAAGATGCCCCTCCTGCACCTCTGGCTACAGCCACACATACCGCTCACAGAGCAATGACCAGCTAAATCCACAGCTCAGCTTTGCCTTTGTTTACAAGGCTGTAGGTAGCTACACCTCTGTGTGGTTCTCTGAGTCAGTGTATAGAAAACATGGACTCTCCAAACAATCTCCTCCATGCTGCCAAAAATCTGTTTCAATTTTCCTAAGCATACAGCAGTGTTTTCCTCTCTGGCCTTATAGGAATATATTGTTCAGGAATAAGGTTTTAATTTCTCATTTAAGAAGCATTTTATTTTAAATTGCTCACAGTGCAAATTGTTATCTCTTGTACATATTAGCTATGAAACAACAGCTCTGAGGGAAATGCAGTAGGTTCATGTTGTACTGTTTTCCTCCCATTCCTGTGGGGACCGATGTAAGGGAGTTATGATGTTGACCCTTTCGTCCCACCCTGTGAAAGACTTCAATATTTGCATATTAGAAAAAAAAACCCCACCAAACCTATCAAAACAGATTTAAAACTCTAACTATTAAAATCAAAACTCTACAAACTTTGGAACATTATCTGTCAATCTACTGACCTTAATCTGCACTTAGTAACAAATTCCCAGTGAAGAGCTGAAACTTATGTGAACATCTCACTTCTCTGTCTACATAAACACAGTTAAGTTTATATTTTTCCAGCAAAAAGCCAAAGTAAATTTTTCATTTCCCCAAGTATTCTACACTCCATAGAAAGGTTGCTGCATCATTGTGTACCACATGGTTTTCTGGCCTTTTAACTCAGAAAAAGGAACTCTGAATACCTCCCTCCAGGACACCAATACATTAGCTGATTAAATACAAAAGGAACACAGGTTTAAAAAACGTTTTAATTTGTTTTATCTGTATTTCAAAACTATTCAAATATTTTTCATTTACTGTAAAAAAGAAAAAAAAAAAAGAGGCAAGTGTATCAGAAATTTAATGCCAAGTTTAAACTGTTTCACTATACAGAACAAGCATGCCAGCTTGATGGCATAACTTTTTTTATAAAAAAACACCCCCCCAACAAAAAAAATCTTTATTAACCTTTCATGCAAGAAATGTGCATTTTAGCTACGATCAATCATGGACAGGGCATTAACCCATCCAGCAGAAGTAATATCTGGACAGAAGTTGGGTGTATTCTACGCTTTCTCATAGTGGCGAACAGCAACCACGTCACCAAAGGTGAGAGTCTGCAAGTCCAAGGAAAAGACAAATGTTAGAGGCTGGGCCATTTTCTGTAATGGTTTAACACATTATGAAGTCCATGCTAAATCAAGGTTGGCTTATATTATGTAATTTACAGAAAAACAAATAGGTCATTGACATTTTAAATGAACAAGAAGCCTAGCCTTAGCTATGGTTCCCATAAGAAATGATGCTTTCTCCTTGCTGCTTTCACACCAAAGAAACACAATGCACATTTACAAGTCAGCTGTTAAAAATTTAACTTCCTGTTTATTTTCTTAAAATATAGGATTGTTTTAATACAGACTTAACACTTATTTTCCCAAGCTTTATCCCACTAAGATGTGCAACCTAAAATTACAAGGCCTCTATATTATTATGCATAAATATAAACTCCAGGAGAGCCTTGTCTTAAAAAAAAATGTATTCTGTACCCTGTATAGCTAGAACTACCAAATACTCTAGTCACTGCAGTTGTGCAGAACACCAACTACTGTGTGCATTCTGGAGCTATTTCCTGTAGTAGAACAAGGCACCTCATTGTATTCAAATTCCAAAGGACAAGATTTTCTATATCTGTGTGATTCATGCATAGCTGCTTCAAAAAGCAAAGCATGTGTTTTCCCTTGAAACACTTGTCACTTGTGTTTCACTGTGCTTTAAAGTTTGTATTATTTGTAAGTCTTCATCCACACAGATACTCTCTGAAATAATTAGGAAACAAAATAACTGGTCTTCAACAATCAAGTCTGATAGATTAGTATAGCTGAAGACTTTTTGTTTTTGAAAGCTACATCTCTGTGCCATGGAAAGTGCTATCCTGGACATTAGCTACAGTAACTTATAACATTTATTCATGTATTATGTTATAAAATAACATTTATTATCAAGCCCATAGTCTTGTTCCGAAAAAGTCAGGAAAAGCAGGTGAATTTTCTCTGACTTTTCTCCACACAATTGCTGTTTGTCGTGGTTTTTAACTAGACAGGAGGAATAAACCCTTTATTATTAAATATGAAAAAAACTATTAGCTCCCATAATACTGTAATTTTATTTTCATAGGAAACTACTTGTTCTGTGTAAGTAAATACTATTTATGTGTGCATACATAAAAAGTTTTTAAAGAAGTCTAAATTGCCACTGGCAAGAGATAATTTCCTATATAATCAAGAATTCTGTATCATTACAAGCTCATCAGGACTTTTTTCCTGGGTATTTACACAAAAGTCTATAAAGAACATATATATGTCTGGAAATCCACAGGCTGACCTGCCTAAAGCCACTGGCAATTTTTTAATTGTCAGTAAAACAAGACAAACCAAACCAAAATAAACATTTTAGAAATCCCTGCTAGCGTTCCCCATCAATTAGTTTAGGGTTTGTGTCTAAGTCACACTGTTCACAAAGCTTGAGATAAAGGTAAGTTGGGAGTGTTTGCAGTGCATGCAAATGCTTAGTGTGCTCTATACTTACCATTACCATTTTGCCATCCTTTATTTCTCTCACAAAGTTTGTCTCTTTGCCGTCCCATTTCTGTACGTGCACTAGCTTCTCTCCATCCAGGGTCACAACTGACTGTGAGATACCAAGAAACACAAAGACATGCCTTTAATTAGGGTACTTGGGATTCTGCTCACACATGCAGCATGCACTGTTCTATTGAATTCTCTTCAATAGATGGATGTGGATCTAGAATGATAAAGTAGTCCCAGCCATTTTAAAGCCAAGGCTGTGAATCATCCTCGTTTTTAAGTATGAAATCCACACAATTCTTGTTTGTGTCAAAGGATGAAAAAGTTGTTTCCTTTGAGTTCCAGTCTCCCAGGAACCTGTTTCAGATGTGGCCTGGAATAATATTTGATGTTAAGCCCCCAAAGGTGCAGGAAAAGAGGCATCTGACTCTTTTGACTGGGAAAAGATGATATTTGGCTTGTGAGAAAAGCGGGCAACTAACACAATCAACTGACACTGGACGACGGACAGGGAGCTGGCAAGGTGATACATTCAAAAAAGTAATGGTGTAAGCACGTACGGGCAGCAGGACTCAATCTTGCCTTGTTTTCCCGTCCTTTGCCGTGCTATAACTAGTAGCAACAGAAGTTACTTTTTTTCTTTTACCCCACCAAAGGGCAGAGCCTGGGGGGAGGGGAAGGGAAGAAAAAAGGAGAGGCGACGGCAGCCCCAGAGTTCACTTACTTTGCAGTTTCTATCATCTGGGGTAGTTTCATCAAATTCCTCTCCGAGTTTAAAGCTGATTTCTGTGTTTTTGAAAGTACTTTGAGTTCTTATCACTACTTTGTCCCCCTCGCTGCTGATAATCACAGTGGGTTTAGTCACATTCCCCACCTGCCGTGTTGCAAACCCCACTCCTAGACCATTCAAGGGAAAAGAGAAATACATAAAACTTCGGTATTTTTACTTTTTTTTTTTTTCCCCACATATCGACGTAGAGAGATCTTTTACCCCGCACTACAGCTGTAAGCTATCCCTGTGAAACGCTGCTTTCTGCTTCTCTCGTGCCCTTGTACATCGCTACAGTCCGCCCAGCTGTAGCTCCGCGCCCTCCCTCGCCGCCGAGCACGGCGGCACCGCGCTCTGTCCGCGGTCACACGCACGGCCGCGATCCCTTCTGCGGCTCAGTTTCAATTCCTTATCACTCCAGCATGGTGATTTCTTTTCTGCTTGTTTGTTTCAAACTTATCCGCAGGCAGCACGTGCTCGTCTTTCACACACTTCCCATAGCCCGGCGGCATTTCCCGGAGCCTCTCCCACACAAACACACCCTGCCCCCCCAAATTAATGATTCGCATAGAATTAGCCCTATGGACAGAAGCACAGCCACCAAAACCGCCCCCTCCATCATCATCACTGCTGCCAATGTTTCACCTAAACCTAAACCTCTAGCAATAGTGGGGAGCCTTTTCAAATTTTTTTTTTTTAATTTTTTTTTTTTTTTCCAGACGGTGAAAAATTCCAAGGTTTCCTAAGGTGTCGCCGCCCGGCCGTACCTACCCAGTGCCTTCATGTACTCGTCGAAGTTGTGGCTGTCTACCAACTTCCAGGTGGCGCAAAAAGCCTCGACCATGGCGGCCGGCTGCGTGTTCCGAGCGCGGTGCCGGGGGTAGCAGGAGCACCGCTGCCGCCGCGCCGCCCCGCATTTAAAGCCGGCGCCCGGCGGGGGGCCGGAGGCGGGGGGCGGCCGCGGTCCGCCCCCGACGGCCGCCGCGGAGACGCCCGCACCACCGGGGGAGGGCGCTCCCGCCGCCGGGGAGGGGGCGCGGGGTGCCCGGCCGGACACTAGGCAGGACGTGGAGAGGGCAGGGAGAGGGGCTGCCTCCGCCTGCCGCACCGCTCCTCGCCCGAGGCGCCCCGGGGACACCGCCGCCCGTCTCGCTGTTAAAGGAACGCGCGGGCAAAACGAGAAGCGGGCATCCAGCGGGAAGGGCTGTTGAGTGAAAACACAGGATCGTAAACGCTACTGCAGAACGCCAACTCCAAAAGTTTTCCCATGAAGATATCCAAGGCCGTTTTGGTGCTGGCCAAGTGCAGACCCCTTTACCCAGAATAGCATCTCTATGGATGCTGTCTGAACTTGGTATTTGCTGTTCCTGGCTCTAAACAGCATCTTGGCTCCACGACTATCATCATTTGGAGATTAAGAATGAAGAAAAAGGAAAAGAGCTTAAAACCTTTTTCTTTTATTTTTCTTTTTTTCTTTCTCTTTCTTTTCTGCAAGAGAAGGAATGTCTTCCTTCTAGTTGTTCTTTGAAATTTATGAAGGCATTAGGTGGTCATCTTGTCTCATCTCGAGTGCTTTTCAGAAAGCAGCTTGTCTCTGTGGGACATCCCACGGTGTCAGCTTTTCCTGACCTATGGCTTGGATGGATTCCAGAATAGTGAATCGAGCACTTCAGTTCCTGCAACAAAACTCAGGGACTGCACAAAAGAGAATTTACATGATTTAGGAACAAAACCTCAACAATTTTCCACCTAGTTCAGCCATACAAAATAAAAATAATTAGGAATTATTTTCTAATACTTTTAGATTAGTTTTTGACCATCATTTGCATTTCTTTCAGGCTCTTGTAGTATGGCAGTTTCTTTGTGTATAGGGAAAATGATGTTTCTGGTGGAGTTTTAATTTAAGCATGCCAGGTTGGATGGGGCATTGAGAAGCCTGCACTAGTGGAACGGTCCCTGACCATGGCAGGGGGCTTGGAACTGGATGATCCCTTCCAACCCAAATCATTCAGTGATTCTGTGATATTAAATTCTGAACTATTTTAGCAATATCCTCATGAACTGGCAGTGTCTCCTCTCCCAGTACTGACAAGAAAAAGTTATCTGCTCATACAGATTTTCTTTACAGTAGCCCTGGAGCCCCTGTTTATTATTCTGGTGCAGATGTGTAAACAGAGGCTGGGTGAGCTCGTGCTTTCTTTGCTCACTAGGGATTGTATACAACCAGCCTCACGGACTTTGTGATATAAAACTCCTGAAAGCGATTCAGTGCCACTCCTGGTAGCTGGACTCCTCAAGGACACTTCTGCCTTGCACATTCTTCCAGACAATACTGCAGCCTGGCCTTTGGGAAGCAGCCTTTTCAGGATCCTTCATAATTTAAGCAGTCATACCTGATGGGATAGCTTTGTTCTGTCAGGATTTCTCAATGTATTTAAATAAGACAAGTATTAGTGTAATGATCTGCCCTTAAGAGGAAGGAAGTAAGTAAGAATTTCTTAAGAAAAATACATTCTGTAAAACTTTGTGCCATGCTTCAAATATAAAACAAGGGTCTGTTAAAATGTTCACATTCCTTCTTAAGTAGATAGGTTGCCAGAGTCCTCACATTGTGTTTTATGAGGGTGAGTTCCCACCTGTCTGTGTTAGTGATGATTTGGGACCAGGGTAAATCAACAGTAGGAAATGTTACATTATTGACTCCTTTGTGGGGTGACAAGCCACAGTTCAAAATGTTTTCCATAGCATCTTATGTGGAATCTATCTTATTGTGGACGCTTAGGCAAGAGTTATGCTAACATCAAAAACTAGTACAAGTCATCCTGATCAATATAAATGCTTTGCTGAAACAGAGACCCTGGTGTGAAATACCTGGTGCGCAATTTAGGTCGCTGCACAAGAGACCAGCTTGGAGTTGCTTTTGTGCTATCAGCACTTGGATGGTTTTAACAGACCGTGTGCTACTGCGACAAATAGTATCTCTGGAGATTCTGAACAGCCAGGGATTCATTCTCCTTTACACTAAACCCTTTACACCACCTGAGCAGTGTAAGTAGGCACATTTGCATTCCCTGTACAAGGTCTGCTTAAAAGATGAAAATTCTGCAGCAAGGTATCTCTGTGTAATGAGTAATCCTTGCTTCCAAAGGCCATTTGGTGAGACTGCCCTAACCTTCAGCCTTCAAACATCAGACAACCTGCTTTTGGCTACTTTTCCCCCTGTTATATCCCTGCTTCACATGCCCTCAGACATTCAGAGAATGAGGCCATTGGCCTCATTCAGCTTTCATTCTATACTTTGAAAGAAAAGAAATGACTTCTTCAGGGAAAAGAAAAAAAAGGGTGGGGGGCAGTTATAGGGAAGAAGGGAGCACCACAGGATGGTCACCAGGCTGCTGTGGTAGAAAAGTCTGACCATGAGGTTCTATCATGTGTGGATTGCTCATAATCTATGTCAGGAACTGCTGAGCATCTAATCATGACAGCCAGTCACTAAAGGCTTAGTGCCTGGCTGTAGAAAAGTAGGGAAATTGGTGAAGCTAATATCTGAAGTCAGGTTTATTTGTCCTTCTGCTCTGTCCCTCTCTGGATATAATATAGGCAGGGCTCTCTTGCTATACTAATTCAGTTAAATCTCTGTCTTTTCACCATCTTTGTAGTACAATAGCTGGAATACTACATTAAGAAGATACTATATGACCTTCAGATAATGTAGTAATTATGCATTATTCAAACATTTCTGGCAATGAAAGTCCATGAACTGCAGAGCATCTTGTACCCATATGTGCAACAAAGGGCAGCAATGATACCAGGGCCTAACTCCACTGGTACAAAAGCAGATGTAGACATTGAGAGGCCTTTTAGGAATTGAATTCCATTGAAAGGCAGCAGGATTCAGGGTCCTAGCTCACTTAGGCATTTCTTTACATGCTTAGTATTATTAAGGAAACTGAAAATAATGTGCAGCTGAAAGAAGTTTCCTCTATTTATGGACAGCATGCTAGGGTATTCTCCGCAAATTTTAGGCTTGTTTGAAGCCCTGCTGTGAATCTCTGTGCAGCTTTGATCTCAGTGTAATAGAGGAATGAACAGAGTTTAGCAGCTATTGTGTCAGACAGGATGATACTTCAGGGCTGAGTGTGATTTCGTTTTTGGTGCTGCAGAAAAATATAATGTCAAACATGGCAGTAGAATATTCTTAACTAAAATTATCTTATATGTCCTCTAGCTGTCTAAGAGATTTTCTGATCCCCTAATAAGAATGAGCCATCTCAGTGCTCTTGGTGAGTCACAGAAAATACCTAGGTTTACTTATTCTATCAATGGACAGCTCATTAGAAATCCCAGGTTCAACAAGAGATAAATACCTTATGAAGAAGAAACTCAATTATGCAGCTGCACAAACAAATGGTCACAGAATGGCCCCAGCTACGAAGCATCTGTACAAATCCAGTTTTGTGCTGTATAAATGCCATGGGAAGGGCTTTGCTGGAGCTTTGGACCAGATGATAGGTGAGGCGCAAGGTAATGCAGGCAGGAGCAGGAAAGACATGTTTACACCACATCCTTTCTAAGAGCATGACATATTTTAGGCAAAATTTAAGAACACCTTCAGCAGGTTTCCTGCACTGTAAAGCTCAAGCAAAATAATGCCAGGACAGGCTAGCATTAGACACAAGTCATGGTGAGGTCTAATTCTGGTGTTGGTTGCTAATTGGTGAAAACGAAGTGGTCTGTGATCATGCATTCATTCTTGTAGACTCTCTCTTACGTTACAAATTGGTGTGACATGAGATTAGGAGAGTCCTGGAAAGTAAATACCCACTAAGACCTCATTATGAACTATTAGACATATATTTGGATTGGTTTAAACTGGGAGGACAGCTGGTTGACAATGATTTAAAGTAAGCAAATGTTATGAAATATCTCCAGAATGTTCTCTGCTTCTGAAAGGCATTTGGGAGGTTATCTCTTGTTTAATGTTACTGTGTCACTTACATTTAGAAAACTCGAGTCAGACATTCTCCTCAAAGAATTAGCCTGCATTAAAGCCAGGCACCTTTCTGGCTCCCAGTCCCAATATATTGATGAGACAGTTACTTTAATTTTGTGCCATTAGGCCTTTGTTATTTTAATATTTGTTTTTGCTTTCTTTTACCTTTCAGAATAGAAAAACTATTTAAAAGCCCTTAAACTGTAACAGAAATTATACTGTGTGGCTGATACTGTGTGTCACAATAGCTGTCTAGTTACTGTAAAAAATCAATCCAAGAAATCAGCTTTCCAGACTTACAATTTCAGCATGGGCATATGTAAGGAAGTAAGAAACCAAGGTTTCTTAGAGAGAAATTTAGAAGGCATGTGAATACTATGAACACAATAAACTAAAGTAATTCTTATTAGGAGGAATGGAAAAATAACACATAGGTTTAAGGAGATTAGATGACTTCCATTTGACCTGTTGCAGCTGATTCTGAGAGACATGTAGGTTTGGTGTTCAGGGCAGACAAGTGAGAATATTAGTGGAGCAGAAAGACCCTCTGTATTAAGGTCCAAGGACTCTGTATTGTAGCAAAGAAGGGAATGATTTTTATCATAATCAGTATAAATTTTACAGTGTAAAGGTACAAGTTTAACTTGTAACTATACATCATGAATATCATGTTCTCTTCCTGTAGCCCTAGAATACACTATGAAGGCTGTCCAATACATAAATAAGCATGATTGTTTGGAACCCAGGGTAACAAATCTCAAGCTAATCAATCCCAAGATATATCCTTTCAGCAGAACAAAAAATAACTGTGCAATCTGCAGGGCTGAATTTAAGAAACTTTTGGAATGGCTCAATGTACCTTCGTTCAGTTTGTCCATTCTGAAGCATTCCATTTTCTGCAATATACTGAAATCATTCTCAGTACCAGCTGAGATTTAAGCAAGAAGTAAAATCAGGCTTATTTGACTGAATTTCTAGAATTCAAGATTTTAAGAAAAAAACCTACTGATTTTGTAAAACAGATGCAAAGTTAAAACTCAGCTCATTAGCTACCTGCATGTGGATACCCCTAAGGTTCTCCTCTGTTCGACTGAGCTAGAGACTGACAGGACACAGGTACAGCCTTTTGGAGCCAGATATGATCTCCCAGACGCAGCTGGAGCCACACTCCTCTGGGTTTGCGTCCTCTAAATCAAAACCTCCCACCCAGAGCAAGCTGTTTCCTCAGAAGTTCTAAAAAGCAGTGTTAGTGCATCCAGAGAAATATATGAATTCCACAGTCTTGATAAATAATTTAATTAGGTTATCAATTTATAGGCCTGTCATGGATGAACAAATGCTTGACACAAATCAGGCTTTTGAAATGAAACCTCATGCTGGGTGACCTAGCTGGAATTACATATCTAACTTGATTCATTCAAGAGTGCAACCATATCCCTGCTTTACATACTGGTTTGTGACCAAGCACTGACTAATTTCTGAGTTTTCATGAGTCTAAATACATAAATTTCCTGGAACACGAAATTTTAGAGCAACTTGAAGCATTGCAGTGTTACGATAGTTGATAACTAGATTTAAATAAGGAGCAGTACAAAGACAAGCTTGGGGAAAATTTTGGTCATGCTGGTTGTTTGGAGACAATCCCAGAGAAACTGTGGCCTCTCCAGTCTGGTACACAAAATTCCAGTCACTGAAAGTTAAACCTACATAAATTTATATTAAAAATGAAGTGCATATTACCTGTGAGGAGACTTAAGCCTTTGGCCAACTTTCAAACTGCCTTATAAGACTTTTCAACCCTGCAAATTGTAAACTATGCTAACAAACACATCCATTGGACATGATGCAGGAAGTAATTCAGAGAAGTTATGTATTTTGGATTACGCAAGAAATCACACGAGATGGTCACAATAGACAACTCTATACCGGGAAACTTATAAACACATCCCACTTGCTAAGTGTGGGCTTGTACTTTACCAGATCCAGAGTTTGTAATGGGAAAAAATACAGATATACACACAAAGGAAAGCAGGCATGTAGTCCCTGCCTAGATAATTATGGGGAGGTATAGATACTGACGCTGTTCCTTTAATTCCATACATTCATGTGTACGTATTATGAAAGGTTTCCTTCTCAGCACCGCAACAGTAAACATAAACCAGACCCTCTATGGTCAAAATCATTAACTAGTCTTGTAATATTTAAACAAGGCTTCTAATAGCATCTTCCTCCAGACCTTTGAAACCTTCTTGACTGATCAGCCTTGCACCCAGAGCTCAAAACATCCTGAGTCCAGAGCCAGTGGAGGGTGCAGGACCAGGTCATGACTGGCTCAAATGCTCTGATAAAAGAAGGGCTACAGAGAGGAAACATGGTGAAACTGTCATGCCTTTAACTCCACCTCATTGCCCTTTGTCTTCCCTCCCCTAAATATACTCATTACATTCCAGCATTTAATTTCATCCTTTATAAATTTACCTAGAAGTTTCGAGTCACAGCAGTCAAAAGAAAAAAAAAAAAAAAAAAGCAAAGTTCAAAGGCTGTCTGAAAGAAGATGCCTGGAAGAAACTTATTTCAGCACTTTTTTAGATTGCAACACCACCTCTACTTGCATAATGACATGTTACTTGTTTTCCACACAAGTTTTCCCTCTCTCCGTGTTAGAGACAAGGGCTGTTCTGGGCCTGGCCCAAGGGTCTCTCATGAGTCTGTCCGATAAAGTAACATTTACCCAGTACTTGCTGAGAGGAACAACAATGAGTTGACCTTCTACCATCGTATTTTAGCAAATACGGAGGTAATTAAAGAGATTCAACTCTTGAGTGTTGAAAGCACTGACGGTGGATATTGGGTTTCAGGTGTGAGTGCAGCAAGTGATGAACACTGAAGACAGGAAAGGAGGAGATGAATGTAAGCTTTGAGGGGAGTAAGACAACAAATCAAGACGGAAGGAACGGGATAGCACTGGATGATTGTTGTGCCCGCTTCCCCCTCCTTGGGAAGCCGCAGAAGCTGCGGTGCCCAGGGCCCGCGGGGTGACGAGGCGCGGCCGCTGGAGCCGAGGCCGCGCAAGGGCAAGGGCGGCCTCTGCCGCCAGCGCCTGGCGCCCGTGGGGTGCCCCGCCCTCCGTCCCGCGGCGCTGCCACAGCTCCCGCTCTTCCTCACGGCAGCCACCATCCCGAAGGAGACCCGAACTCCGCCGTGCCCGGGGAGCCGGGAGCCGGCGGACGGACGGGGCCGAGGCTGTGAGCAAGGCGAGGCCCGACTGTGTGGCTGCGCGGGCTCGGGCGCCATCTTGTGTCCGCCATGAGGGAGGTGTCGCTTGCCGGCTGCATTCCCATGCGCCGGGAACCCTCCTGCACCCTTAGGAAACTGAGTGCGATACTGGGAAACCGTTCCTGGAATTCTGCTGGGCATTAGCAGCAGTTCACACGCTCCTTCTTTTTATGTTTACACCGCTGATGTATGGACAAACATGCCTGAGGAGTCTGCAAATAAAAGCACAGTAAGCTCTACACAGTAGGGTCAAGCCATTCTATCACAGATTAGCTTTTCCATACATTGTATGATAAGCACTGGACTTACAGCATCAATCCTTGCACAGTACAGCCCCTAGAATAAAGCACTGGTAGGGATTGTCTAAGTCCGCACACCAGGGGCCTTACATTGCAAGCAATTACTATAAATATGTTCCACACAGAAAAGCCCACAGCGCACAGGCAACCCCTGCCCCACTCAACAAACAAACAAACACCACATATAAACAACAAAATCCCCCAACAGCAGTATCTAGGCAAGTCTTGTACTAAAATCCAGAGATCTGGCATTGGGCTGTGGCACATGCCAGATAAAGTGATGGACTTCAGGCTTCCTGTTGCTTACATCCATCGAGATGGTCCCCGCTGGACTGAAAAGGGAAATAAACCAAGACAGTAAAGGAAGACCTCTCAGTAATCATTGCTAATTACTAGCTAAAATAGAACAGCTTCAGGTTGAGAAGATGAAACACAATTATCCCTAAAAGAAGGTCAATACAGTTATCTGAGGTGGGATTTGCACCCAAATCCAAATAACAGAGTGGGTAAGTAAGGTAGACTGTGAGCCAGACTTAACACCTGTTTTACAGTAAGTTTATGGGCTGATAGACAAGATACCTCCTGTTTGCAATCACACAGATTTCTGTATACAGAGGCACCAAGGTTCTGGGCCCGTAGCAAAACTCCTGAAATGAACGTATTGGATTAGCTAGAGACATTCTGCCTCTCACCAGCCCAATTTGCAGCTGCGTTTAAGGTCTCTTGTCTCCCTCCACTGCCTTGCACAACCGACCTGGCAGGCTCAGGATCCCACTAGATGGCAGGACAGTGTAAGCCTTTGCCATTTCTAGTTCAGAGCAAGTGCCCTGGGAGCCCAGTGGGCTCAGCCCCACTGGTCTGTGCTGTTTGGACTTGGGGAAACCCACACTCACCTCCATCTGGGGTTTATGCTCACTGAACAGGCATAGAGGAATCCTTGGAGAAGACTTTGTTAAATTCTGTTTCATGGGTTTTGTCATATACAGAGCACTAGCAGACAGAAGAGAGGAATATGAACTAATACTAATTTGCTAGATCTTGTGTGTGATACATAAAGGATATTTAGCCTACTAATGGTAGTAGGTAAAGTGCAATTTAAGCCTCTTATAGCCACTGCTCTCTTGTAATTTTTAAGTAAGCAAGTGCAGTTATAATTTCTTAATGACATCCGGAAAACATCAAGGCAAACTTTCTGTATGTTCAAAATACCTATATTTTTTAATATATGCACAATAAAATTACAAAGGTACTTCCTGCCTTTTTTTTTTTAGCATGCTGAGTGGATAAGAATGGATAATTGCTTCATTATATTCTAAAATATGAAGACAACAAAGTTGCCTTTTTTGCTTGGTATTAACATGAAATTCTTTGCTTCACAAAAGCCCAGGATAGTGCTGTAAGATGATGAAAAAGATGCTATTACCTGTACCAAACTCGCTGGAATGGAAATTTGGATTAATGCATTTTAATACCAGATTAGCCCTAATAGAAGTTTGCTGCTGTCATTTATTAAGGTAACTAAGTAAGTACCTAATATTAGGCACCTAAATTGACTCCTGTGAAACCCTTCTGCATTTAAAGTTAAGCATGTTTTAAAATACCCTGCTGATTCAGGGCCATTACGTTGTGGCCATGTTAACCAAGAGAATGCACTTTTATCAATTATCCATTAGTTGGACTAAAGGAGGGTGGTATACAGCCTGGATAATGGTTGAAACTGGATAAACTGGCTCAGTGACAAACATATTCAGAAGTACTTCATTTGCTCTTTACAGACTCAGCCAAAGTTTAGCAGGACTATTATCTGTCTTCAGCACACTAACATGAAAATGAACCAAAGCATCCCCAACTTCAGCTGTGCTTAAGACAGTAACTCTGCCCAAGCCCCAGAGTACTGGACAGCATGGCATAAAGCCCCCCAGACAGGCTTCAAGGGGTGAGTTCCCTTCCACCTGAGCCAAGAATCATGCACAACTAATAAACTCTGATCCAAAGACCAAAGTTTATACAGTACAATGTCTCCCACATCAGTCAGTTTGTGAGACAGTTTATACTGGTCAGAAATATGCATTTGGCTCACAACTGGAGAAATTTGGTAAAATCCAGGCATAACTAAATATTACTAAATATTACTGCTGCTACAACTAACTAAAAAAGAGATCTCTCATGCAGTCTAGACTAACATTTGTTTAGACACAAACCATACATGCACATGGCAAAGAACCATTTCTGTGTTTGTAACTTGGTTAATTTGCAATTAGGTAATACATATATAACATATTACAGATATTTTAAAAATATTCATCCTGCTTTTAATTAAATTGCATTTTAAATCTTAGTTTTTACTACTGCATTTTTTCAAATTTGCTGTTAAAATTCTTTCTATGCAACATGTTTTCAGCAACAGGTTCATACAGCTCAAGTACAAAGTAAATACCTGATTGCTTCACAATAAATTCCCTAGGGTGTTGAGAATTCTTGACTGGTTGTGAACTACACATTTGTGAGCACTTAAGGCTATTTATGTATATAGTTATAGACTGGGGTTTTTTTTAGATAGAATTTAGCACATGAATAATTTGCTAAATTCAGCTGGATCATAATTGGTGTTTTAATAACAATAATTTTCAAACTAGTTTAGACTAACAAAGTACCTAAAGTATCTATTCCAGTAACCCAAATTTCAGTGTCTGTATTGTATCAGAGAAGAAACTAAATATAGTTTCTTTTGCACAGTGCTGCAACTGCGAAAGAAGTGCAGAATTCAATATAGGCCATGACCCAGAAGAGCAAAGCATATAAGGACTTATGTTCCAGTAATACTCATATACTTGATTTTGATGGTATCACCACAGCTTTTTCTAATTTACCAATTCTATGTAATGTGATTCTATAAAGGAGGCTGGTGTAGGAGAATAGGACTACAACCCAGAACAAGAGTGTGTACCACAAATACAGTTACCTCCTAGTACCTCTCTACTGTTGTTTTCAGCTCTGTTCCTTCAGTGTCAGCTAGTTCAGTCTCTCAGACTTTTTTAAGCCACCTGTTTTGATCCAGTGAAGTAAGTTTTTTACATTTCCAAATCTGAAAAAAAAATTTGTATGTTGCACTTGTTAAAAGAAAACAGGTTTAAGAGGAGGAAACTAATTGTCAATTCAGTTGAATTAAATTGGATCCTTTATTGAGTGGTCCTCAAAAGCCACAATACGAGTAAATGAACAGTTGGAATGAAAGTTGTGCTTTACAAGCTCTCTTAAGCTCTTACAAGCTCTCTGCCAGGTTTAGATTACACAAATATTTCACAGATGGAATACCAGTGACATGTGGGATGTACCCATCAGAGATGCTTCCTCAGTTTTCCTCAGTAAGTGGCTGCTGCCCAAGGAATCATGAAGGTTCATGTATGTACCCAAATCTTAAGTCTCCTACAATAAGGGAATGAATACCAAGTATTTTCAGGAGCATGACCTCCAAACAAACCAAGTCCTTCCAGTAGGGAAAGAACTTTGCCTAAAATCTTTGTAAAAATCACAGTGATTAAAACATCTTCACTGTCAGCAAACAACAAAGCAAAACCCAGATGAAATAAAAGAAATATGTATTATTGGGCTTTAAATATCGTCCTACAGGAGAAAAATTAAGAAATCAACCAAAGACAGAAAAGATGATAGATATTTAATTTCCACAGTGAGATTAAACAATTTTCATCAGATACAAACATACCTACTTTACGTTAGATACACATGAACAGCTACAATATTCAGCATGAAAACGAATGGCCAAAGTGGCAAGACTGCAAAGAGTGGGAGAACTGAGATGATCTGCCATAATCAAATAGAGGTCAGGAGAGAAAACAAACACTGATGTTTAAATAGTCTATAAAACCTTCTGGCAACAGGAGTAGGAGAGAATTTTATTTTATGTACTTATTTTTTTTTTTTTTCTCACACCCATCTACATATGTCTAATGAGAACAAAAATCTCGGGAGGTAAATTAGAGATAATGTCTGTAATCTAATATATACTTAGTATCACATTGTGGGGAGTGAACCTCTGTGTCAGAGAGAAATAAGTTGGTTTTGGAAATTAGAAATAGGATTTTGATTTTGAAACCATGAATTAGATGAACTGTTAAATAAGATTAGTTAGGAGGAATACTATAACCAAAACAAGAGAGAAAACTGAAAACAAGAGATACATTCTTTAGCTCTCTTTCTGTTTGGATATGCAGAACATTGCTTTTGAAGGATGACATTAGAAAGAACTGTATGCTATCTGCATAATCATCTAGGTACAAGTGTTTTGCAAAGTCATGTCTGTGCTGCTAAAGTTGCTACCACACTTCAGAAGGGGTGACACAGGGAAACTGGGAAGGCTGTTGATGGGATTCATTAACCCAGAAGTCCTTAGGTGTTAGGAATCATTGCGTTTTCCTTCCGCCTCTTGACTTTCCAGCAAGGCCTTGGATGATGACACCTCTCCACCCTCTGCTCCTGCATCTAAACAGAGACAGAAATAAACATTTATACCACACACATTCTCACAGCTTTTTTTAATGCAACCAAGTATTTGGGTTCACTGATCATCTCTGTTTGGACTGGCTCTTTGCTACCACAATCATGAGTGCTTTTGGAAGAGAGATTAACTCAAGAAATAAAAGAACTTTGAGAGACATCTTCTAAAAGCCACTGCCTGTTGGTGTTGATTTGCCCGTTCCTTGCACAGGCTGATCAATGTGCATTTGGCATTAATCTAAAAAACAGATTGGAAATAACTTTATATCATTGTATTTTTTTTTTTTTTTTTTTTGGGTAATTTCCAAAATAAAATTAGAATATTGCATTCGTTTGAGCACTGTCTGGTTTCAGGTAGATAACATTACAGTTTATGGACATGCCAGTTATATATCTGACCTTCTTTGACAAGAAATACCTACATGAATATGTCTGTCTTCACAAGATGGGGGATTTTTGTTACTCTGAGTTGGAAGTTCACTTTTGCACAGATTAGAGTTGAATGCTTACATGACTGATATAAATAAAAGCTCCCCAGTGTCTCTGGTCATTACATGTATTATTCCATGCTGTTTCTTCTGATCAAGTTTACTCACTGAGAAGCAGAAACTCCTCTTGCCTTGATTTGCTTGCAAACCATAATAATAATTTTCACATTACCTTCAAACCCCACATGGTAGTACCAGTGGTAACAACATAACCAAATCTATAGCAGGCCAGAGCTTTTGGGGACAAGGAGAGACCTGCTCAGCACATCTGGCTGTACTGTTCTCCACCTCATACTCCTCCATCTCCTCCACAGTCATCATCTAAGGGGTACATTTTCTGACTTGCTATAAAATATCAAAATCACACAAAAGAATTATGTATCTTGGTCTCCACATCACAGCAAATATATAATGCTGCACACAATTCATCAGCTAAAGCCCTTGGCAGAATCTGCTTGATGTTTTAAGTCTGCTTAGGAATTCAGAGGCTTTGGAGTTCTATAGTGATAAAGAACCGAGTTATTTTACATCCTCCAGCCTTATGTGGCACAGCACTGTTGTGGAAAGGGAGACAGAATGATCTCCTCTATTGGCTGTTTCTGTGCAGGTTGGACATCTAATATTAGTGGAGTCTTTCAGACAGGCTAGACGGAAACAGTTTGTTAGAAGAAATCTAGTCTCATACTTGGTGGCACTTAGGTGTGCAATAGGTGCTAGCTAAGCTACTGTTATAGGCAGAATGGTGCCCTAACACAGGTTACCAAATGTGGAAGACCAGTACAGCTTCTTGCTCTCAAAATTCTTGCAGCCTCCTCTTCAACCTTTGGATCACCGGTGACACCAATCAACTATCCAACGTGGTTCCAGAACACCTCTGGAAAGTCTCATCACTCCAAAACTTACACACCACCAGAGGATGATCAGACATGATACAGATGGTCTGCATTTCAGAGTTACGCTCCAAAATAAATAACTGGTGCCAGAATCTCTCCTGTTCATCTCACAAGAACATCAACTTCATGTGGCTTGCAGAGTACATAGACATTTGTCCATAATACAGGTACAGTCCGTGTGTATTCATAAAAAAATAGAGCAGTCTATTTTCTCTTCTAAACCAGAAGGTATTAGCACATCTTGTTCCTGACTTTTCACTATGATGGTAGCTGACAGTATTTTAGAAAGAGGAAATGTATGATCCAATGAGCATTAGCTAAATTTGAAACAAAATGGAGAGAGTCCTCACCATTTCCCATAATCTTCACTGAATCTGAATTTCAGAGTAGCAACAAAATAGGGCATACTTTATATAGCCACGTTCCATCTTTCCACTTCTCTCCTTTATCTAATTTCTTTGTTCTGAGCTGCAAATGACTTTCCTTTTTTAACGACTTATTGTTAAAGTCAGAAGTAGGCAAAAGAGATGCCTGTTAGAGTCCCAAATGTTTCACAAACTGTTTCCCTGTCACAGCATTTGAACTTCAAAACTGTCTTTCCATTTTGATGAATTCTCCTCTGTTTGCTTGCTATCTCATCAAAACTTTAATTTACAACACAATGAGGCTGAAATTCCCATCTGATACTTGTGGAATTCCCATCCCCAGAAAGCACCCAAGCTGTCAGAGTGGACCCAACTGCATTTTGTATTCACTTCCTATTATCACTACTGTAAACTGCTGGTAACAGAATCTGCTGCCTTCCAACATGCTCTGGCATAGCTATACGTCAGTGACAAAAGCCAAGGACAATTCCATGCTCTTAATTGTTCTTCAAATCCTGGCAGTGCTGGTCCTGTCTTTCTACGAAAGCATCAGTACATTTTGCTAAAACTAACATAGCTGTGCTTCATTTTTTCTTCTTCTTAATGAATTGCATGGAGACCAGGAGAGAAGGACTACTGTGTCATCTGGAGGGCTAGATGCTTTCTGCCATGCTGTAGCTTTTCTTTTAAAAAGACTTGCACTCTTTCCTGTTTGTTTTGTAGGGACATAATTTTCATATTTATAGGGAAAAATGTCTCCTCAAGACAAAATAATGCCTTCTTCCAGAACACGTTCAGATTCTTATTTTCCTCACTTCTCCTGGTTCAAGTCACAATATGGTCATTTGGCCCTTCTTACTCCTCCAGGAAATGTTCTTTCTACTTGCTCAGCAGTCCTTTGATGGGCCCATGTGGGGTTTAGATTACAGAACCCCCAAACACATGACTAAAAATTAAATCACCAAAATAACAACAATTTGAGATCAAATAAATCCTTCCCTTCCAGCCTTTACAGTGCTTTAGGAGGCTGTACACCTAACATCCTGTAATTTCTTTGGGTAATGTAAAAGGAGGATATGCAGCTCTGGAGACTAGGAATCCTTTTAATGATCTACTTTGGTTCATATTCATGGACTGTTTGAACCTCAGCACAGGCTTCCCTTCCTGTTTGCTGCACTCACACCATCACGGTCGATGTGGGACCATTTGTTGTTGTGATACCACAACAGCAACAGTGATAGGCATGAGAAGAAAATGTTTTCTGAAAAAAATTCTGACTCAGTTTAAAAAAGTAGGGACAGACAATGATCAGGACGAGTCTATATTTTTTGTTTCTTAGGCATTAGAAAAAGGATTTTTCTGAATCTGAAAACTCCCCTGAAGTCATTCTGAAAGTAAAAAGAACTCACAAAGCTGGTGTTGATTAGACCTGTGCTGTATCAGCAGAACAGCTTATCAAATTAAAGATCATGGCAAAATAGGGCATTGGTCTCAGATAGAAAAGTTGAAAGCCTACTAAGCAGGAGTAATATACTATAAACACTACTTTTAATGTATATGCCTGAGTTAGGATAGCTGTCATTGTATTAACAGCACAGCTCTGCTGTCTTATGCAAAGTTATCTCAGTGTAGTAGTATGCTGGAATTTATGGCTGGATTGGCTGTGTTTGCAAAGTTGCCTGGTAATCAGGGGAACTGGAATTCATTTCCCAGCACTGAACTGTTTCCCTAAACTGCTAGCACTGTATCTGTGGATGGATATGGGTTAATATTAACTTGTCTCATCAGGAGGCACACGTGATAACTGCTCTGGAAGGTTCAAATTAATTCTAAATGATGAAAGGAATATTAGTATTGATATCAAAACTGCATGATGGTGGAAGTCTTAGGAAAAAAACAAAGGACAACTACATAAAAATGTCCTTTTCTGAAAGCACAGCCATTACCTTCTGAAACAGAGAGCTCAGCCAGTTTGTGTGGCAACTCTGAAGTCCCAGCACCAGCAGGAGAGCCCAGGATATCTGGTAAGGCGTTTCGGCGGCCTGCCCGTCCTGATGCTGCAAAATCTGTGACCACAGGCTCCACATCAGTCATTGCTGACTCCTTTCCTCATAGCAACATCTGCATATTGAACAAACAGAAGAAGAAAACAGCTGTAGCCTGATGGATGCTAATCACCTGCTCAATAGTACAATAGCCAGAGGCTTTGCTCAATGGTTCTTTTCTTATTAAATGCCATACATTTCAAAACTGAGGGTTTAAGCTTTATTTCTGCCCCTGAAGAAGGTAAAAGACTGTCTGTGTACATCCTTACCGTCCTTACCGTGCCTTTTGCATATCAGACGAGCACATGAACAACTTTGCACCAACAAGAAACCTGTAAATAGAGTCGGCAACAGTCCTTTCTGCCAGCCATCTGTACGTCTTTTTACGACCTATTCCCTCTTTTTTAAGCCGTTTTGCCATACAATCACTTGGAAGAGAACTAAAACTCTCTTGTCATACAGTCTGTGTGAAGTAAAGCATGTTTTCCTTAATATGAATCTTCAGATTCTTATTTAGAATCTTGTTAGAAAAAACTCATTTCACAAAGGAGCAACCTATATAAAATGACCTCTCAAAACACTGAAACTCTTCATAGAATTTCTTTATCCTTCACCTAACAAACCACTTGTTTTCCTCTGCTGCTTGTTAGCCTGGTTTAACCTTCACTTGAGCACGTGACTTTTATATAATTAATAACTGAATCCCGGAAATAATGGAACGAACCATATTCTGCTCCTGTGATCGCTGTCTCAAAGCCCATTGTACTGAATGGGAAACTTTGGACCAGAATGAGCTTTTAATCAGGCACAGAAATAAGGCATGGTCACACTCAGAGTCAACGGATGAAGTGTCAGCACCTAGAGCAGAAGGATACTTGCCTGCAAGTGGCACAGAGAGAGTGTGAAAACTGCCCTTAGCAGCCACAAAAGGCTATAATACCATTATTTACATAATAATGTGATAATTAACAGAGAAATTAATAATAATTAGGTATCCATTACTCAATGAAAAACAAAAGTTACTTGCTCTATATGAATGAAGTTCTGTTTGCAATGTGGGAACAGGAGTGTTGTCTCTGTGTGAATAAGGTCAGTGCTTTGTGTGGGAAGGGATACAGATGGTACTGGAGATCAATCTGATGGAAAGTTGTCATCTTTTGGTTGACAACTGGCTGTATTTAGACTAAGAACTGGATATGGAAAGTGTCAATCATGTTAGTGTTGTTCATATAAGAAGCAGAGCATCAGAGTCCCTCTTTTAAAATTCGGCTAAGCTTGGGAAATATTACTGCTTTCATTTCATGGATAGAAAAAAATTATACAAGTAAATATCAAATATTACTTGCTCTGATATGCAGGAAAGAAGAGGCAGAACTTTGATTACTGATGCTGACCTGCCATTTCTACTACAAACATTTTCTTTTCTCCATCGAAGTGCCTTTCAGCTGTGTCAATCCAAAACCAAGAAGAAGTAATCTTCTTTGTATCTGTAAGTACCTTGTAATAGAAGAAATTAATCCTTCTTGGCAAGAAACAAAGGCACAAGTAGGACTGCCAAGTCTGAAAGGTGACCTGAACATGCAAATAAACTGCTTCCTTTAACCAAGGGCAGTAAGTAAAAGGTCTCACCTGGAGATTTAGCAGAAGGTTCCTGTTCTGCAGGGAAACAGGTCAAATCTGAATGAAATTTTTCCATCAATGGCAAAGGGTAGAAACTATACATGGGCATTCAAGAATGACATTCTTCAGAAAACACAAAAATCATGGAATCATCAAGGTTGGAAGAGACCTTTAAGATGATGCAGTCCAATGGTCAAACATGCATTGACATTCTCAGATTTAGTATTATACTATCAGAGGGTGAGATCAGCACTTGGCACAAAATATGAAAAGAAGGAGAATGAATCCATGTTTATATACACAGTCTCATGGCTTTGTGGGGGTGTTCATATTTATTAAACTCTAGGTGTCCTAATTGTTTTTCCTCATATGCTCACCACAGCAAGTAAAGAGACTGTAAATTACACTTCAGAGCAGAAAATTCTTGGGGTCTTCTTTTGCTTAGTAAAATTGTTAAAACTACTCTCAATGCCAAAATACCAGCATGCTTGCATTTCCTGTCCATTTCATTTCAACCATTAATACGGTGGAGCCGAAAGTACTGATGTGAGTAGACTGCTGTTCACATAAGCTGTAAAGAATGACATTAACAGGAAAACACACATTCTCAAGCATGCCTTGGAAGAAGGACTTCCCCCCCCTCTTTTCTCTTTTGCATGGATGTTTTGTCCCCTAAATGGTTACTTTTAAATGGAGAAAATCTGGTCTACAGCTCATGCCATATGAAGCTACTCTCCTCTGCAGTACAGTTTGCACTTTTTCTTGTTACAAAGCCCTTCCCTTTCCTCTCCAGCACATCTCCTTCTCCTCTGATGTAATCTTCCTTCATTGCATAATACTAGACAACCCAGCAAGATAATGAAGGACAGTCTGACGTGCCTTCATGTAAGTGAAGTTTGATTTATGCACTTGATTAAAAAAGTATGCAAAACTAGACAAATCTGGAACATCTGTCAGACAGAAAATCAGCTGATCATTATCCATCCGTCAGGTGGCTATAATTCAAATTTAGCTATCTAAAAGTACACCATCCTTTATATACATAACATTTACCATTAAGGGTTTTCACCTTTGTTTTTTCTATTTAAACTGCACCAGCACAGCATGTTCTCTAAGTATATTTGAAAGATGAGGGACTACCCCAAGAGTCTGTAACTGACATTACAAAATGTAAATCCATTTATAGGTCCATATAACCCAAAACTTAAGCTCAACTCCCTACATATGACAGACATTATTCAAAGTAGCTTGCTGCTGTACTTGAGAGAAATGCCATTTAGTTTGTTAATGTCCTAAGGGATTTCTTCAATTTCCTTCTGAGGCTCTCTTTTATCAGTATTTTCAAAGGCCTACATCCAAGTAAGGATACAGAGTTTTCTCTGCTCTTCATCTGTTTTTACCTTTACATTTTTTAACACATCCATTGGAAAATATCCACCTTTCAGGCATCTCCTTGCATCTGTTAAGCACAGTATTATTCATGCCTCTTCACAGAGTAAACAGTAATTACAATGTGCACAGCATCTATTTTTCTCAAATCCACTCCTTCTCCTGCTGCCAACATCTCCTTCTGCTTCACTGAACCCATTTTACTTTAGCTTTATCCAAGATAAAGATACTCACGTGTTGCCAATACCTGTGTGCAGTTGCTTCTCTAAGTTTCCAAATTACTGTTGTCATTTTTCTCCTGTGTCACTGCTCACCAGACTAATAGAGCATAGTTCCGAAAGTACAGTGCGAGATTTCCAAATCACAATTTCTCCAGCTCCCTTTTTGCCATAGCAAAAGCCCAGTCTACCCAAAAGTATGAGGCGACTGGGTGGAAGAGAAGAGTTGGGGAGGGATGGAGGCTGTCTGCAGAGGGTCAATAGTAGGAAGACTTGTGCAAGTCCCAGAAGGGCTCACCTACCAGTTAAGAGACTGAAGGCTATGACTGGCATCCCAGCTAGCCCTCCATCACCAGGACTAACTTTGCAGCACATTACTGGGGCAAGACAGTGTAAAGGAGGTTTTGGGAGTATTAGATTAATCCTCTCATATATGCCTCTGAAATGCCTGCAGGATCACCCAGAATGCGCAGCAGACCACTCAGGTATGCATGGGGGAAGGAAATGCTCTGCTTGTGAAAACTGACCACTGCCAAAAGCAAAAATCAATGATCTATCAGATATTCAGGCAACTGTCCTTAGACAAAACAATGTCAGGTAAACTACCAATGGCATTTTCACTAAAAGACAGCTAGTTTGTTAATCTTTGAGTCTTCTTTTGCTGGCAGCATAGCCATCCATTTGGGAGAAAATGAGTCACAGATTCTGGGCATAATTTATTTAAACAAGTGACAGGAAAAGAATAAATTATTCTCCTGAAACAATTTCTGTTGAGAATAAAGGGAAATAATGCTTCAAGGTGCTTAGTTGTAGCAGGTGGCAAAGTCCACATTTAATGTCAGTGTTGTCTCTTCTTCTGTATTATCTATTAGTAGATAGATAAATTTAAGTATTTGTGAAAGCTGTTTTTGCTTCTGATCTTGGTACTGTCTAATACAGACAGACCACCAGATTTGTTCTGCTTGGAAGGACAAACCATTCCACAGTAAATATAAAAAGGTTCCCAACATTGGCTCTGTGGGACTCCATGGCACTCCACTCCATGCAGGAGTCTGAAAGACCAACCACATCACTCCTTGCTATTCATGCACTTTTGTCAAAAACTTATGAATAGTCTCTGCCTGTGCTATCAGAGGAAGCTACGCTTCCCAAACACTGTTTGTTCTGAATGCCCTTTAGTAGAAACAAACTGGAAAGCATGAAATCCTCTCACAAAACAGATGAAAAATTCAATATCCAAGTAGTACTTTCAGAGCCAGACTGACTGATTCTGTGTCTTGAGGGTCTCTTACTGTAAGACGCATTTCAGCGTCTTAATATATTCAGAAAAAAACATTAGTTCTTCAAGTGGTGTCTAGTTTGTCTTTATTTACTTGTAATGAGTCTTCTCCATTCACCTTTACCCCAAAAGTCTGTAGACTCAAAACTTTTTAAGTAAGGAGAACAGAAAACTTATTGAATGAAGTGCTTCCTACTGTGCAACTGAGATGAAAACCACATCTTCTTGCTAAGCAGTTGCCATGCTTTCACATCCACTTCTGCTGCAGCTGCATTCTCATGTCTTTGTCTCCTCTTACCAAAGGTCTCAGAATAGGAACATTCTCATCATACATACGCACGTTGTCTTTACGCTTTATCCTGAGGCATTTCTGGACCACAGAAAAGGGGAAAAAAAACCACCTAGGAACATCCATGCTTCTAAGGAAGATAGCCTAGAGATTATGATGATGACTAACAGTAACCTGGGCACACACATAAATTTTGTGAGAAAAATTTCTCTTCTGTTTTTTTTCATATCAGGATCATTTGTTACATACTGGCAACCCTGCTGCTGGGAAGCACACAGAAAAATAAGCAAGTGTTTTTTACCAATACATCTTTACCATATGGATATTCAAACCAAGGGGTCTCAATTTTGTTTGGGGTTTAGGGCAAGAAATCACACATTTCTTAGTATGCAGAAGTAATATAGCTATATGAATGTTAGAAGTGATCTACTAAAGAAAAAGAAGTAAATTTGTTGCCTTTCAAGTTCTTTAATATATCATTAAACTAGGAACAAGAGTACATTTTATTATTTCACTTTAGAAAGATGATTTGGGTTTCCTGTACCAACAGAGTTGGCCTTTCTGAGAAAAATGTTCTCAGAAAAATGAATGAATTTTTGTTTTCCTATGCAGGGAAACTAAATTATATCCCATCTCAGTAAATCTACAGAGCAGAAGCATGTCCTTCTACATCTGTTTCAGTCCGTCTATTATAGTCCATATAACACTTGATATTTTTTTGGATGATATTTGAAAGTTTGGTATATTGTGTAACATGTTTTTTCCATTTTGGTTCTTTGCAGTGTACACAGTTGTACAGACATTTTACACAAAGGTCTTGTGTGTTATTTCTGCCCTGGGTACAAGACCCGCTCTACACTCTTGCACCAGAAGCAACATCCTTATCAATAGTGTGCAAAAATGGCTTCCATACATGATCTTAATTCCAAAATGGTCAGACTGGGATATCACGATTGCACCATTCCTCCATTTCCTGCTCTCAGAAGCACTGAATTAATAGCCACAATCTTGATCCCATTGTTCAGAAATCCATTATTTTAGGGCACAGAATCTGAAAAACTGGGCCAAAGCTGTAGGACTTTTTCTTCCGCAGAATGGAACATTGAAACTTTCAGTTTAATTTTCTGATCACTTTCATAAAGCCAATATTATACTCATGGGAAAGACAAGAGGGGAAAAAAGCAATGTAAGATTGATCCTGATGCCTTTAAGCTTCTGGAGAATGCACAGATACCAATGGTGCAGTTCACCCTCTATAAACCCGGACAGAGTAGAAAGCCTGACTGTGAGCTGTGTCTGACCCCTGAGTATGCACAGTGCTCTGATGCACAGGAGAGCACTAACAGCAGTTCTAAATAATGGCACAATTTTCTCTTTGTGAAAGAAAATAAGGGAGAGAGCAGAAGCAGTCATGATACTGACAACTGAATCAGAAGTTATCTGCAGCAAGTAATAAATGAAGTGACATTAGCTGAAGGCAGTCAATACCAGGCAACCAAACATGTCACTTTCGGAATGTCTGTGCGTGACCAAGAGCAATGACAGACACAAATGTTAGTCGACTTCATGGGAAACACAGTTCAATTCTAACTCAGGAGCTACACTGGAAAGAAATCAAACACATCCCCTACTACAGAATAAGAAATGAAACTCAGTGGTAACAAATCAACTGACCAACCTAATTCTTCCTCTTATATTTTGTCCATTCATCCCCACAGACTCATTTTCTGTTGCAAATGCACATCCTACTTTCTGAGTTCAGCCACACAGTTCCAACCTGCTAAATCCTTTCTTAGAATCTGAATATGGTCAGAAATTCAAGAGAATTTTGCTCACTTTCAGGAATATGTATGAGGAGAAATTTCAGAATCAGGAATAATTTTTACTGCTAATCTTGTCTAGCAGAGTCTCTGCAACTACAACATTGGAGTTCAATTTTATTTATGATATTTTGCACTCTCAAAGGCACTCAAGAAAATGAGTATCCCCCAGCCTCTCCAATCTCTTTTCTCCTCAGCCCTTCAACTGGGAATTCCTTAGGGAAGCATTAAAGAAGTTTTTCCCTCTGCTTTGATATCTGCTGACCCCACATCCCACAAACACTTCCTGTGACACAGACAAGTCATCTACGTAACCCAGCATATGTATGCAAATCTGTATTCTTCATTAGGAGCAGAGAGGGATTTGGTTCTTTACTTGCCAGCTGTGCCTCTGAGAGAAGAGAGATTACCTGAGGGTCTGTGAGACAAAGAAATTACAAGGGAAGCTAAAGGGACATGGAAAGAAAGGAGAGCTCTAGAACCTTACTGAGGAAGAAGAACTAAATCAGTAGTGAGGAGTTTCTTTGGAAGGCAGGCAACATGGGAGGAAGAGGCGTGTTCAGTTCTGGGGAACACTGCAGGAGACCAGCTCTGGTGTACGATGAGCAGAAAGATGGGCGCAATGGAGACCCTACACTTAGCAGCAAGCTAGCTAGGTAACAGCAAAACAGCTTTGTTTTTTTAACTTAAAAAGTCTTTAGTACACCAAGAATCTGTCTTCTCAGGTTTGTTTTTTTTTTTGAGGGGGATAAATTATTGTTAATATATTGTTAATATGATGTGCTACAACACCTAGGCCACTAAATATGTAGTATTTGTGACAGTCTTTACAGACTGATATTGTTTGGAGCCCTGAAAAGAACCAGCAGCTCCAATAAGATCTGCAGAGAAATGCATCTTCTTTGCCCTGCAGGCAGCACCCTTCCAGGGAGAAAAGTCACTATTTATTTAATATTAAGACCTCCAGAGTGTCCCTTGGAGATAGAGGTGGATTTGGTGAAAGGGTTACCTTTCCATTATGAAACTGCTGAGGGACAGAAGCTTGTGCTTCTTTCCATTCAGCAGTTAGGTGGTAACAGTCTGGAAGCAAGCAGGAATTTCGATGTGAATAGCTGCAGGCACCTTGCTAAATTCCTAAGCCTTCAAAGCATGGCACTGAGACCATTTCCATTAAAAAGCAAGGACAAGCTCTTAGAAGTACTATATTAATTTAGCTATGCAAAAAAAGCTTGTCGCTTTATTGGGAAAGGCGAGAAGAACGACACGGATTCTCTTGTGAGTTGAACAGGAGAGCTCCTAAAGTTTATTACCTCAGATCTTCTTTTATAGACTGATACGTGAAAAGTACAGAAAAGAAAACTCTTATTGGTTAGTAAACTAACACATCACCATCATTGGTCAGTGGGGTTCACCACCCCTCGACTTTCTCTGGCAAGAAAACAAGGAACAAACAAACAGCACCTGCAAGGCTGTTCTCCATCTCTGAGGATTGTTTTAATTCCTCCTTATGATTTCCCAGGCCACTTTCTCAGGCGAGACTGAGAAAGTTATGCAGCCTGCTATTCCAGAGGCACTGTGCTCCCTGCTTTTGCTCATATTTAGCATCCATAAAAGCTGACATTTTATTTTATCTTTGTCACAGCCATGTAACATTCTATAATTATATATAAAGCCAGATGAATTTTATTTTATTTGTATGATTCTTCCTTCTTCAAACCTACAAGCTGTATTTTTTTAGCCTGAATCAGACCAGACCATCCCTTCCTTTTCATGGACTTCCCTTCTTATCTCAGTTTCATCTGACTAATGTGCAAATACTTGGATTTAGCCAGTTTTGGAGTCACACCCCCCCAGCATTTCTTCACCTGAGCATAGGAGAGGATAGTTTGTCTTATAATTATGTAGTTTATGTCTGACGAAAACTTTGGAAAAGCTGAAGTCCAGTCAAATCCAAGCATGTGTTTTCTCCCTGAGTAAAACTTTCCTATTTAAGTTTTTCATTTCTGCATTCTGGTTTCATAGTGCAAGCACACACAAGGAGGAGTCACAACTTTCAGAGCAAGAATTACTCATAGCAGTCTGTTCTAGGAAAAACACCCCCAAAAAACAAAAACAAAAACCCCAAAAGACCCAACAAAACAACAAAACAGAAAAAAAACCCCAACAAAATAAACCAAACAAAAAACCAACAAAAATCCCAACACAAACCAAACCAACAACAACAAAGTGAAACTTAGTATTAAATTGCTACTTACTCATAGAGGACTGGAAACAGCATTTAAAACAAAGTAAGCTTAAATCTATTCTTTACTGAGTAGTAAAAGTACTAACATACTAATAAAGGCTAATTTTATTTTCTTTACCATGGAAAGCTTCAGGAAAGCCTGCTTGTCTTCATCATGAGTGAGTCTGTAAATCTAACATTCCAAGTTTTTTTTTTATTCTGCTGGCTTCCTTAAGCACCAGCCTGACAGGTAAAGCAGCTGACTGCTTCAGCTATTTCAGTAGTGCTTATTGATGGGAGCATCTCTACCACCCCTCTTCAGTAAATATCAGTCTGGGAGCCCCTCAGATATCTTGCAGACATCACCCCGAAACTTATCTCAAACACAGTTCTTGGGGCCTCAGTGCTCTTTACTTTTGCCATGAAGGTCTGCATAACTATTTTCACCATAATTATTAATTTATTTCTCACTTCAGGGGTGTCTCATACTCCACAAATGATCTGGGCTTCCTGAACTATTCTTCTGGCTCATCCAAGAATACTCCTGGAAATCCAATCCAAAATACCTCATTTGGCATGTTTCACTGAATAGGATGGTGGAAAGAAAATCATATTTGCTCAATTCAATAAATGTTTAAATAGTTAATAAAATATTATTTTAGTAAATCAGTTCAAGGGCAGTAAAAGGTCTTTGATTTTGCTTATGTAAGTGAATTATTACAGGATAATTCTATAAAGCTATCTCTGCTGGTCTACCTGAAGGTTTTTCCAATCACTAATAACTAATAAAAGATAATTTCTGTTCCTAAAACTTTGTCTTGACCATGTCCTTAGACCGCTACAGGTGCTGGAAAATTCTGCAAAATCATTCTGGTTCAGCTTGCCCTCAGGGGAGGATGAACCAACAAAGAACACTGTGCTTTTCCGACCAATCTGGTGACTGTTAAAGTGAGCCCAGGCAGGAAACAGCCATTTGGCAAGTGAAGTCTAATACAAGGAAAATGGAGCTAACCTCCAACTGCAAGTCAGCCTGGTGCCCTGGAACAGCCTTTAATGAGTTACTTAAGTTTCCTACTGCTCTCCTTGACATGTCAGTGACTTTAACATTCACAAAAATGAAAAATCAATAGGACATATGGATACATTTTGAGAAGCTATATGACTTTGCTGCACTGTTCAACAATTGCATTTGAAATGAGGACCCTCAGTTCCTTGCTTGGTATATTCCATTTATACTATATTTATGCTTTAGCACAATTTTTTTGCCTCAGAAACAGTATTTCTTCAATATTCAATGAATATTTTTTATTTTCATTTAATTCTCCAGCATACATCATGCTTACTCTAATACAATTTCACTGAGGTCAAAGTTTACCTGTTCAATCTTGGCAGTAGTCCTATTTACTGATTTTAATGAAATTACAGCTAGGAAAATTTGCCCCTCTCATGGTGACTCACCAAGAAAATAGACTGAGATTTGAGAAATCTGTCTTCTTTTAGGCTTATAATTTAACTTAAATAATGACCTTGATTCACAAGACTTTCTCAATTATATTTACAACAGACTTTAAATTGCAAGTAAAAAAAATGAATTCAATCAATTTCAATTCACTGAGACATATCCTGATAGTACAGTTTTACAATTTGACCCTGCAGTTTCCCACGTACTTCATCTAATTGCAAGGCTTGTGTTGCTTCCACTGAAATTTGATAATAGAGCCAGGACACAGTACTAGGAACAAGTGCTTTGACATTCAAGAGCAGATCACTGAGTCAGATTTGTCCCACTCAGATTTGGTGGTAAGAGTTATCTCCAGGGGATAGGAAACCCGATGATACAGTCTCTGGTTACCTGTGCACCAGAAAATCTGTGACTGTGCCAAGGTCAGAGACCACAGGGTATTTACACCCACAAAGGATCAGAATAATGAAACCGTAGGATTTAATCCTCTGCCAGAATGTTCTGAGACTGGGGGAAAAGCTTTTTCCACAGAACAAGGAATATGGGGGAATAAGTATTTGAGAGCATCTTGTTCTTAAATTTTCTAGAAATGAGCCAGCTAAGCACAGCTCCACTGAGTATCACTGATAAAAGAAATTAAATAAATGAATAATTCACAATCCCACAATCTCTTGAGAAGCAATGAAGGAAACAAACAGGCTATATGATTATCTGTAATACACATTAAGAATTTTTTTCCTTAGAACTTATTTTGGATTAATTTTACACTTCAGGTGAAGGGTTTATCTTCAATACTATACTTGCTTCCCCCTTCCTACTTTTAGATGACTATTTGTTGCTGAAAGGATACCATTGATCACAGCAATTTATAAACCTCCCTGGCTTTCATGCTATTTCAGAGTGTCTCTTTTTCCTAGGAGAACAGGTCTAATAGGTAAAATTCATAGTAGTTACATGCCTAAACAAGTCTGTGAAATACACAGGGGATTAATTTGGTTTAATTTCTTTAGCCTTTCAATATACTTCTATTTTATGAGGGTATGAATCATCTCTATTACCCTCTAATGATCTTAGCCTGTGACACTAAACCAGCCTTCCTACTTTAGGGTTTCACAGTTATAGACTAGTTTCATGAAAAAGAAGACATATTTCAATCAAAATTCTACAAAATATACTAAGGAAGGTATTTTATTATCTCAGTGATCTTATTTGGCATTTAAGAAAAATTATTGTCTCTCAAAAAATCTAAACCCTAAAAGCAAATCCCTACCTCAAATTATTATAGCCTGTTTTTCAAGAACAAGAACCAAAAAGACCTTTCCAAGGCATGCATGAAGCTAATAGGCAGGTCATTTCCACACGAATTATCTCTAATTAAAGTAGATGGCTTTCAAAGAACCCTTTCCATTTTGATAAATCATCATTCAGTAAACATGTCCTTCTATGGAAACACCTGGATTAAGTGCTTTAAAAAGGGACCAAAAAAGGTGTATTTATATCTCAAATGGTAAGGAGGCTGTGAAAATCACCAGTACATATAGGATGACTTAAAAGATGACAGTAGAAAGTTGAAGTGCACTTTTTATAAATTATTTGAATGAAACCCTCAGACTTGCAGTACTGAAAGGGGGCCTAGAATAAAAACTTTTTAGTAGGGTCTGTTGTGACAGGACAAGAGATGATGGTTTTAGACTGAAAGAGGATTGATTTAGATTAGACATAAGGAAGAGGTTTTTTACAGGAGGTGGTAAAACACTGGCACAGGTTGCCCAGAGTGATGGTGGATGCCTCATCACTCAAAACATTCCAGGTCAGGTTGCATGGGGCTCTGAGCAACCTGATCTTGTTGCAGGTGTCCCTGCCATTGGCAGGGGGCTTGAACTAAATGACCTCTAAATATCCCTCCCAAGCCAAACCATGTTACGATTCTATGATTCTATGATTCCAAGTATGGCTGGACCCTTAAGCTATTTTAGCTGGGATACCATGATCCACAGGACTTTTATTTAACTTTCTTAATCTGCATGGGCCATTGATGCTTAAGGAAAGTGAAGGAATGAAGACCAAAATATAAACAAGCAATCAAGTCTTGTTCCTATTTGTCATACAAACAACATTAAGGGGAAGTTCCACATATTGAATCCTTTGGATTTAAACGTTTAACAGTCTGCTCTCTCCTCATCTTTTTAGTTTTAATTTAACATTTAGTCTGCTTTATTCTGAGTGAGAGGTGGGTTTAATTTTGACATGTTAGAGCAATGCCATTCTCCCACAAGAGCAGGAGAAGCAACTAGCAAGATCTGTCTCAGCAAACATTACTTCCCCTTGGAACAGAATTGGATAGGGTTTTCATCTTGAAAACTCAAAGGAGACTCTGCACTTCTGCTGTGTAGGGATGGTGCCATGTCATTACTGAATTACATCAGTTTTAATGAAACTTTTTACTAGGTCCAGGCAAGAGAGAGACCTCCAACTGCTCCTAAAGAGTTGCTTGCCAGTATTCAGGGAGTTGCACAGGGTGGGAGGAGAGTCAGCTTCAGTTGCTATGGATATGGCAACTGCTTTAATCACCAGGCTATTTGACCCCTCCGAAATTTTCACTTTCTGGTTTCACTCCTGGAAGCCCACAAACTTCACTGGGTTTCTTTGCTCTGGAAAGAGCCTGTACATGGCGCCAGTGATACAAGACATTTCCTAGGTTAAGAGGCAAGGCAATCCCAGACCTTGTTTGGCTTTATCACAGGAGGTTTGTTCCTTTGTGCTCTCATCCAGCAGTGAGACAAAAATGGTCAAACGCTGACAGCCACAGAGGTCATGCTGGAGATGGGACATCCTTCATCTCAACTCCTCTTACCCTGAAAGAGGCAGCACCAGCCATGCCTCTCTTCCTACCCTCCCATGGCAGCAAATGCCTTCTCTCCTCTTTCTCTGTCCTATAGCAGCAAATTCACATGCTCATAGACATGCTCGCTCCATGCAGAAAGGGCCAGTGTCCCCCTCCTCACCCAGCCTCTCCCATCCTGACCCACAGAAGGACCATGGCAAAAGTCTCCACCATCCCTGCAGAGGCTCTTTCTCAGGTAGCACCACAGGTGACTCTCACCACAGAAAGACAAAAGAATGAGCAATGCAACCTGCAGAGAGTGAGTTACATGTGATATTTGGAGTTACTCACACCTGCCATTTCAATTCCTCGCTGAAGGCACTCTGCTGCAGGGGGATGAGGAGCCCAAAAGGACCAATTTCCCTTTGTATAAAGATTATTGTTCAGCACTGACATTTTGGAGCCATCAGATTTTATGTTTAATTGGAAATAACAGCCCCCTGGCAAGCTTCTCTTAAGGTTTTGCAGAATCCATGGCATTTGGTCAGCGCTTGTGCCTACCTGTGTAATGTGTGAATTCAGGAACTGCAGAATGCTCAGAAACAAATTTTTTCCACCTGCTAACCTAAAGACCTCTCCTAAAATGCCTATGAGCTCTGAACATTTCTGCTTTTAGTTTTGTCAGCATAATCACATTACAGCCTGACACCCAACAGTGTAAATTAATGTCTTCTTTTATTTTTTTATTTTCCATGCAAATTCCTCAGAAGTCTTTTTTTTTTTTCCACACATTTTGTGTTATTAAGCACAGAAAAAGAGAAAAGGCAAAAACAGATAGGCATTATCCCTGAGTGCATCTTTCTGCAAGCTGATAACTTCTGTTTCTAGAGAGATTTAAACAAACACCATGACCATTTTAGAAGACATGGTCTGCAAAGATGTGTCTTTCCCAGAAACACAGACCTAAGTGCATTGCTTAATGGAAATTCCATAGGAGGGTTTCTTGGTGTTTTTTAGTGGAAGTATGAGTTGAACATTTCAAAAGAAAGCCTGGAAGTGATACTGGCAAGTGCAGATCATTGAGGGATCATGCTGATGTTGTAGTACTCAAGATATTTACTCCTTGGTTTATATATTGGGATTTAGTTCTGCATTAAGACCTATATATTCAAAAGGTGAAAAATAAGAATGTGCTTGTCATGGTCCCCCAATGAGTGCCTGTCCTTAGATATGGTGGATTCTCTATTTCTAAACGTCATTCAACACTGGAGATGAGTAGAGCCTACATCTCCTCTCTAGAGCCTTGCATGAATCTGGATGGAAAACTGCAGACAGGGAGATCTCAAGGGACTCCTTCTGCAGAATACCTCTTGTTCTTGAAGAGCTACCAAAGATTACAGGCATGTTAACATTTTTCTCTGTCTCCTCTGCTACATCTTTGTCTCACTTTAAAATAAGCAGCTGAAAGGTTTGTTTTATTTATAACTTGTCTTTTTCTTTAACAAAAAGTGCAGAAATAACTGCATTTTCTTGACTGCAGATGAACAGGCACGACCTTTCACTGAATAGGACCTGAATGCTGGTCTCATTTTAAACTCATGGGTCACATTCTGTACCTTAAAACTTCAACCAAACCACTACAGCTTTGTTCAATGAAATGGAGGTTTTAGGAGAGCACTGTCAGAAAATAAATTCCTGCAGATACCCCTCCACAAAATCCTTGCTCATGTAGCTGATAGAGGGAATAAAGTAAGAGCAAGATTTGTTCCTGACTGAGAAGTTTCAGCATTCCTCCCTCAACTGTAGAGTCCTTCACATTTGTGATGACTGTGTGAAGGCCAAGGACAAGCAAAACCAGCTATTCTTGCTCAGTTCAGAGCTGTTTGTGTCCAGTACTCCATCTCAGACTCCTCATGGTCAAAAATAGCTCCAGAAACCTGGCTCTGATATGGATGTCTCTGCAGGGCTGACCTGACAGTCTGCATTTTAAGGGCCAAATAAATGGTTTCACCCAATGAATCCCTCTTCCCCTCTGAAGGAGGAAAAGATGCACACACAGAGAAACGGAACTAATTTCTGTACTTCTCAGCAGGGAACTCCCAAAAACACTGAGTGTCGCAACCAAAGAACATAATTTTAACAAATAATATGGAGGGGTTTTTGGATTTTAATCTAATCACATTTATTATACCAAACAATATGCTAGCTCTAGCATTTCAAGGGAGAGCTTAGAAAGACAAAGATGATCCTCACAGTGTGTAAAACCCAGCAGCAGGAGAACACTCGCAAGGCTATGAACATTTAAATAAAGGGGAACTTCTCTATTTGCTTAGTCTGTTCAAGGCAGTAAGGAAACAAACACAGCTCATTAACTAAAATTCTTTAGGAATGGCAGATACTAGTGAAACCTTGTTAAGATGTTTTAAAAAACAGCTCAAAAGACAATACAATACAGCAAACGAGAGCATAAGAAAAAAGCTACTTACAGGACAGCAAAGAGGCTGATGAATACCAGAGACACACAGAAACAACTGGAAAGTGATCTCAGTGTCTGTCTTCTCAGCTGACTACAGCAAAACACCAAGGGAAAGCTGAACTGTCACCAAGAAGGAAGATAAACTTGCATGCATTTAAAATAAATGAACAGATTACAAATTCACATACAGGAGAGCATGCCATACAGGTAGACTTCTGGACGTCAGCCTTTTCATTCAGGGCACTTTGGGTACAAAAATAAATCCTTAACAACAGTGCCATTAAAGGAATTCTCCATTCTCTCATAATGAGAGGCAAATTTCTCTGCACCAGCAGTGCTGTTACGTTCACCCCAAAGGTGGCAACTGCTGCCTGGACACCGTGTAAGCAACAAGCCGTGGCTGTTCTGCTATCCAAACAGAGAACACGTAACTGCGGCATAAAAGCTGCTTTCACACTGCTCTAAGATGAATACTACTTTGCCAACACATTTTCAGCAAATGTCTAAAACAGAGTTCATATTTCAGCATCTAAACACAGTGAGTTTCACAGGAGACAAGAAAGCTAGCTGGGAATAACCACACTGCCTGATTTTGTATCAGCCATCAGTTGATTTGGATGAAGAATCAACCAGCATACAAGAGGGGGATCATTTAGTATGGGTTCTTGACAATATGCACAATTCTGCCTCCCAAAATGCTAAGTACCTTAATGTTCAGGTATGCCTTCAGCCCCACAGCATGGCCTCAAGAGGGGCCAGCATGAGACACAGAACAAAGCCACTGCTCAAGTTGTACCAGCAGCTCCAGATTCTTGTCTCCACAAAAATAAGCTGATATCACCTAACTACCAGAAAAGCAAATTGCCACTGGAAAAGCCTCCATGCTTGTAAAAATCAGAACAGCTGCAGCAATTTGAAGCCACACATACCTTGTGTGCCACGTACGTCAGCAGGGCAAAAAATAAGGCAAGAAACAATCAGGAAAAAATAACTTCTAGCTTGAGGAAATGATTCAATGTTCTGTACCCAGTCAAGGTTGCCCCTATCTGACATTTTTCAAGGGTCAATCACCTACAAATGGGAGGGCTGGAGGGGAGGTGGGGGTTAATTTACCGCTGAGTAGGTTTCTTCCAACACAGAAGATCCAAGCTGAATAAAATTTAGCTGCTGTAAAACTAAAGCAATCCCACAGGAGTTATGTTTCTCTAGATGTGCACTGGGGCAACCGAGATAGGGGTCTTACCACGAACTGTTCACATGAGCTGATTACTTATTTACTAGAGGGAAAAAAGAACATTTCAGTCGATGTCAGCGGACACATAAAGTTAGGTAGAAGAAACAGAAAATAATTTGCCTACATACATATTCCTTTTCTGTACAGTGTCATCTCTATTTCAAATATTTAATGTAGGCAAGAAAAGAATGTTTAAAAAGCTAACAATTTGTTTAAATGGCTATATTAATTTGTCCTTCAAACAACTTATGTAATAATTTGGGTAAAATATGGAACCACAATAAAGTCCATACCAATGTATTCAACAATTCAGCTCTTGGCTAGTATAACCTTTTCTTCCCCAGATTCTCTCTTGGATGAATAGTCTTTTCATTGCACTTTCATGTAGAGAAATAATGAAATCACTTTATGAAACACCGTACAAACTTTGTGAAGGGCTCAGAGAACTCCTTCCTGTTTCACAGCTATGAGTTATAAAAATGCTCCTCCAGAAAGTTTTTAGAATATTAACAAAGGCCAGAATTTTGAAGCAGATTTGGGTTCATCACAGAGATATTACTGGATTTCAAACTATTTCAAAATAAGTTGTGCTACTTTTCAGCTTCCACCTCAACACTTATACAATAAAGACAGTATAAATTTACAGGAAAACCACAATCTTGCCTGAAGCTTTTAGCACTCTCTAAAATTAGTTTTCTTCTTGCACATATCAGCTATGCCTATTTTATTGGTTTTGTTCAATTAACACCATGCAGAAGAAAATTCAGTGATGTACCTGTCCTTGGACACTGGTTACAAAATATGCTTCATTTATTTTAATATAGTTGGCAAGGTAAAGCAAGAATGGATTTCTAATTAAGAAGAGAGTAATGTGAATACTGGGGGACAGAAAATGTTATCAGAGTGACACTACCTGTTCTACAGTCACAGAAAGGAGGTCTGTGGTTGATACCATGCTGATGCTCACACACAGCCCAGCTGGGATAGTGCAGTGGCAACAGCACCGTTAGCTCTTTTCCCAAGCTACTGTCTTTCCTTCCATTCCTCTTCCCTTCAGTAAACCATGCCTGGTATTAGCAGGGAAGCATCAAATTGTGAATGTTCTCTCAAGTTCAAATGCTATCTTGTTCCAAATCTGTTGCTCACCTGAATACCAAAACCCATGCTTTTACTACATTACTGGGCAAAATTGTTAGCACAGTCAGTGCTTTGAACCACCTCCTTAGCCCAAAATGCTTTTTTTGCACACATGCCCTTTCAGACCTGACATTTTGTGTATTGATTTTGGCTGCTTTAAGTACCTAAGCGCTGAAGAGAAGAAAACACCATGTAGATTCAAAAGGTCTGTTGATGGGCTCTCTCTATTCTGTTTTGAAGAACAAAAGCATATATATTACACATCTTTGCAGCTCTTCAGGGGCTCTACCAGCTGAAGGATAGATTTTTCTGAACAGTTACTGCAGCTTCCAAAACTGTGACTTAGAAACCAAACTTCCACACTTAGGAGTTTGGTAAGTGGCTTGGTGCCAGATAAACTAATGATCTAAGAGCTTCCTAATATGCCACAGGAGGCTTTAATGAAAGCTTGTCCATTACATATGCAAGGATAGGTTATTTGCTGTAAACTTGGATAAACTTTGTTGGTCTTGCACCAGTGAGTGCATTCAGAGTCTCCCAAACAACATTTAGGGATTGTGTAAAGTCCACCCTGTCATGTCATCATTTATTAAGTTACTTTTTCACTTCCAAGAAATTTATTTTTCAGATAATACTTCTGAGACTTTTACTTGCTTTTTCTACAAAAAAAAGTTCTATTTATTCATTTGTTAACATATGAACAAAGTATTCTGCTTCTGCTTGAATTTAGTGCATTTGAGAGGCTCAGTTAAGTCTTTTTAAAGACCAACCAAGCTAGCTATCTTGTATGAAATTTTTAAAGAAATCAAAATTAGACCATGAAATATATTATTGGATTGATGTCCAGAATGTTCTTAGGTTTATAAGACATATGTAAAGTCATTTCAGCATATTTGTAAGGTGCATTTATTTTGTATTATGAGGTGTAGACATCCCTACGCTGATGTATGAGGAGATAGGTCATCCAATTTCTTTTATCTCTGAATGCTCTTGCCATAGCCATTAAGGTGAGATAAGTAGGGATGGAAAGAAGTTCTTTGAATTTCATTGGATATGAAACTGTTTGGGGTTATCCTAAAACTAATAAACCCACACCTTTGTCTGAAGCGAATAAAGATGGAGTTAAGCCCAGCGCAAGTAGTCATTTGCAAAGTAAAACCTTTTGTGGACTGTCATGATGAAAGCCCACTACTGTTCCTGGAACTGATGGTGCCTTTTTCCTTGTTTCACACACCACAATTCTTCCCAGCATCTGGGAGTGTATTTTCTTTGTTCTTCAGCCAAGAACATGTCTATGTATGACACCTTTGCTTGAGGTAGCAAATCTGCAAAGTACAGAGAAGCCAAACTGCAGAACTAGATACCGAAGTTTCTTCTCCCAAGCTGGATGCTTCAGAAAATTACTTCAACCTACAAATTTCATACATGAAGGAAGAGCCACCTGGAACTAACCAAGATGTAACACCTGGGAGAAGGGCCTGCCTAGGGACGCCACCCATCACAGACCTTTTCCCTGCTCTGGTTTGCCAGGCATCACCTGCACCTACTTACTGCTCACTTCAGCTGATAAAGAAACCATCACCTCTGCAATGACCCCTTCAAACCACCAGGCATAGTTCATTCTTCCTTTTGAAAACATGCACAGAGGAATACCTTGGGATTTGAAGAAAAACTGCTTAGAGCTGCTGTCTCCTAGGTGAATGCTTTGATCCGAGGGAAGAAACTGAGAAATAGCACTTTCCACTGTGCAGAAGTATTGTAACTGAAATTCTGGTTTTTTGATGTTAACTCAAGTTTTGCCCTAGTCTTTACACTTTAAGTCAATTCTTTAATTGAGTGGAAAAAACCCCAAACAGCTATGCCACAAAATCTGGGGTCAGGACTGGCATTTGTCAGGCCACCACTTGAAATATAAAGAAAAAATATTATTCTTGTAACCTAAAGAAACCTGCTTCTGTGATTTATGCAGTGACTATTTCTTATACAAGAGACCTTGGAACCAGACCACCATTCATAACTTCCACATTTCCAGCTGAGTACTCTAATGACTCTGCTTGTTTTCTCCCCACAAGCCATGAATTCTTACCTGTCCCTTTCTCCAATGAGCTCCTAGCTAAAAACTGAAAGCTAAAAACTGTTGAAGCAAAGAGCTTTTAGAAAGGGTAAACCAAACATGAGCAAAACCAAAACAAAATCAAACCAAAACATTGTACTTTTATTTAAGTAAGACTTGACACTAATAACATTGACTATGCTGCAAGGAACTGCTGAATGTTCCTCTGAAAGAATATTTTCCTTTGTATTACCAAAATACTGACAGAGCACTAAAAAGGACCCCATGAGACACTGTTCTCTTGGGGACAAGAGTGGCAGAGCATCTTATGACATTTACATGCTTCTTGCAAGTGGAAGTGAATGAGGTCAATCACAACACAGACCTACTGATCTGATGACAGGACAGTTGTAATTGCCTCTCTTTTTACATGCTATGTTGACTCACCACACCTAATAATTTGATTTTTCTGATCTCCCTGGGGGAATGGTTATTAGAATTTATCCCTGCCAATGAGGAGTTACCACACCTATAAAAAAGTAACAGCATTAAAACAAAGTTGAAGAGTCAGTTTTCAATTGTTTACATTATTTGCATGTACCAAATTCAAAGAGTGATTATTTACACTGTAAAGAGTTATTAGACAGTTTTAATATAACTATACTCAAGAAAAACCCTGTGCCTCTTGCTAGTCTTTGGTGAAGTTTGAGTGCATGATATACATTAGTTTGTGAGGAATACTGGAGTTAGAATTCTGAAAATCCTAAAGGAGGTCAGTGTAAGCTGTTAGACATACACAGTTTTAAAGAGACTGCAAACATGTCCAAAATAAGCAGAAGTTACATATGCAATTATTTTAGACCTTCTGGGCAGCAATTTTTGTGTTGTCTCCTACTGTCACCTCAATACCCAAACAATGACAAGCTACACCAAGTTCAAGAGCTGGATCATCACATAGTGAGGCCTGAACTGATGCTAACATGTCCTTCATCATACATCACAAAATGCCCCTCATTTTGTTCCCCTCACCAAACAGAAAGCTGATTTGCCCAAATCAGCCTGGTCACATGGCTTTTTTGGAGAGAAGTTCTGAGGTGCATCCCAAGTTATCATTGAATTTGAAGTTAGTGAATTCTGCAACTGCTAAGAAAACAGTGATGACCAATTCTCAAGGTGGCATAACTGGATGAAATGAAGTGACTTTTGATAGGCAAACTTATCGTTCCACTTCTCTGTCAACCCAAGGCTCTGTGTTTTCTGGGAGACACTCTTTGCTCTACTTATTGTAAGCCAATCTAGCAAGTTTCCTCTTCAAAGTGACATGTTTAGGGAAAAAATGTAATACCAAGCATTCAACAGTGGCCAGAAAAAGAAGTGTTCTTGTTATATTCTTCAACACAACTTTAGAAACTTCATAGTCATTAATCCACATTAGAAATTTGACTTTGCAGTCCCTTCAATTTTAGGAAAGAAAATAAATTCTGGATTTTTCCTAACATTATTTCAGATTTATTATTAAGTGGTTATTTCAGACTACTCATAGGCACACTTTGGATGATGTCTTTGTATCTGCCCATTCTATATTAATTCTGACTCTGCTGCTGAAGAAAAGTGTGAGCTTTCTGAGCTTTTCTAAAAGTCAGCTGAGGAGAAGGGAACAAGTAATATTAGGAAGAGTACAAAGTAATTCACTTTTATTCAGTTTAGTCTTCTCAAAAACAGTTCTGCATATAAAAATGTATTAGGGTCACTGCTTCTGGGACAACTAAAAAAAAAACCTATTTAAATCAAAGCAAGGCATCCAGCTTGACTTTTTGCTGAATATTTTCTGAACAGATGGGGTGCATGAGACATGAAGAAAGGTCTGGGAGGAAGCAGACTCTAGTGGCTTCTCAGAGGCCACAATCCACTGATGCTTGCTTCAGAATTTCAACACCGATAAATTTAGGAATACACTAAAATGTCTGTATCCTGAAAAAAATAGAAAGAACAATCAACTCTTACATGGTGAAAACAAGTTAACAAAACAAAGTTCATCTGTTCAGATGGGAGCAAATGGATGTAGCAGTCATGTAGAAAGCAGTAGCTTAATCTTCAGCATTGGTCCTAACCATCTTCTTCACCAAGCAGATTTACAAGGCCACAAAGATAGGCTGGCATAGGTTTAAACTCTAGCACAGACTCAGTCCAGGTGTAGACTGGGTGTGAAAAATGTTTTACACTTTTCTCATGCAAGAAGTCAGTCTCTTGCCAGTGACACCTGGTTTTGCTGTATGTGGTTTAATTTTTCTTTTTCCATCTGTCTTTTCTCCTAAATGAACATGTATCCACTGTCTTTGGCTCATTTCCTGCTCCTGCTCCCAGAAATTGCTCCACTTTACTTTGGACCCTGAAAGCAAGTTCTTTGAACTTGCTTAAGGCTGGAACATTATTTCTTCATTTGCTGAAGCAGAAAAAAACCCTTCATTTTTGCGATACTAAAATACCTCAGCTAAGTGTTTGTTGGAATTCTGTTCTGCCTTCCTGCTAATTACTGCTGTGGCTTCTTGCCAGCCACCATTTTGAAAAGTCAAATACCAGCTTCCAGATGAACAGCAATGTGAAAGACAACAAAAAATCATTCAAAATATATGGCAGCATGAAAGGAAAGCAAACGTTTTCTTGCTGGGACAGCTGCCTAAAAGTCCTGGCTAAGCAACCACCTTATGAAGACAAGGAAGGGTTTTGTCAAAATGAGAGTTTGTCCACATGTCAAAACCAGCAACTTTTCATCATGTCACCAATGTTCACTTGGTGGAGAACAGCAGTGTAACCCCCCACTGCTTGTAGGTCTCTGAGAGCTGGATGGGAGGAGGTGACTGGGACAGAGCCAGAAGTAGAGGACAAATCAAGGCTGAAAACTCAGTGTTATAAAATGATAGAATAATTCAGGTTGGAAATGACCTCAAGAGGTCATCTACTCCAACCTCCTACTCAAAGCAGAGTCAATAACTAATTCAGATCACACTTCTCAGGGATTTTGTCCTGTCAGCTATTGAATATTTTCAAGGATAGAAACTACACAACCTCTCTGTGCCAGGGTTTCATTGTCATCATGAAGAAAAGGCTCTTCCTTACCTCAGGTCTGAATTTGTCCTCTTCTAGTTCATAACCATAATCTCTCATAGCCATAGTCTGTTGCTCTCCTGCTGTGCAACCCTGTAAAGTGCCTTACTCCACCTTCTCAGCAACGTAAGGAAAGTCATAGGTCCTCCCAAGTGTTCTCCAAGCTGAACAAATCCCAGTCCCTCATCATCTATTCAAGTGTTCCTTCCTGGCCAACTCCTGCTCCAGTTTATCAACAACCTTTTGGTAAGACAGAACCAAAACTGGACAATCTTCTACACATGGTCTAATGAGTGCTTCCCAGGATGATGCTATGCCTCCCATGGTAAGTAAAGTTCAGTTTGCTGTGAGCAATGCACAGAGCAGGGTAAGATGGTTACAGATGCCCAGAGTTTTCAGGTTGAGCTGCTCACCCCAAGAGATGTGAAAAAGATGAGGAACTATGCACTGATACAGCAGGAATCTGTATTCTAAGAGTCTCCATGTTTTGGAAACTGGGCATGGTGACAGATTTCCAGTTTGGCTGTGAGACATATAGAACAGAGCATGTGGTACTCCAAATCAGGCATCAAAAATCAGCTTTTTTATTCTCAATAGGGCTGGCACCGAGTCCGGTTTCCAGATGGTTTTCTGTTGCATGTTTCTGTTGCTTAGAGGAACACAGCAAAAGCAGAAGGGGAAGCCCTTCCCCACAAAAAGGAAAGAACCAGGGAAACAGAAGTGAAAACATGAAGAATGAGTCAATAATTAGTAAATTACGTCACTTTCTGTGTCACTTTTCTCCGCTAAAGAACCAGCCATGGAAGCTCTCACTTTTAGGCCAAACAATTCAATTCAATGTTTGATTCTGCTGTCTGTAGTTTTGGCTGGCATTTTCCAGTCTTATTTATACAGTTAGATGCAAAGCAACCCATTAAAATGCTTGTTAGTTATTAATAAATGTGATGTTTGAAAGGACAGATGCTCTTGTTTACCATCCCTTCAGATTTCAGTCAGTCTTCATATCAGCGTTTATGCTCTACGCTATACAACGTCTGACTTCTTTTGTTCTTTATCTGCTTTTGATATTTAATTATTCAAACTGCTTGATGACTGCATTAGGGTCTGGTTTAGTTGTTTCCATATTCAGAAATTTTCCGTACAGCTCACCAATTGCACATTCATTTATTAATCTAATTAAAAGCCAATGGGAAATTTCAGTTTAAGAATTTGAACCCTGGGGTAGCTGTGGCTTCTAAAAGATGCTCAGCACAGCTTCAGGGCACATACTTAGTACAGTTGGGGATGTGACAATGTTGACCTAAAGGACTGCAAACTACACTCACCTTCAACTATCTCTAGGTGTTCCACTTATTTGTGGTATTACAGCCCACTTAATACCTAGCAAAAGACAACTCCAGTACAATAGAGGATAATGTAAAATCAATAAACTGAAGCACACTATACAATCAAATGTCATTTGGAATCCAAGTTGTAGCACTACACACCACTGTACCACACAGTTCCAGCACACAGCAGCACTCACCTGCATGTCCAGTTTTCATAGCTGCATCCTTAAAAACAAATTCTTAAGCACTCTGTACAACTGAGGCCATAAATATTTATTTCATCTTACTTTCTAATTTCATCTTTCAAAACAGCAATTGGAGGCTTAAGAGGGACTACCAGGACACAGAAGGTCCAAATGGTCAACTTTCTGTTCTTAACTCTTTGGAGTACTGAGCAGTGCTGATGTCCACAATTGTCTACCTCTGCTGGGGAGAGGTAAAGCTATTTAGCAGCTTAAAGGATTGAGCCCTATTAAAATTAAAGAAATGTGAAAGACTTCATCAGAAAGGTTTATTTAATTGGGGAAATTTTCTTTTCTAGCAGTAAGACTTTTCCCTGACATCTGATCTCCTGTAACAGACTGGGTCGTTCTTGTAGGGCTATTTTGCTGCTGTGGTCTTGAACCCACACCCTCCGAGGAGACCAACAGAGCAAAGTTACAGCCAGTCATTAAAAACCAGGGTTCCCAGGATACCATCTTGCCTAAAGGCATCCTTAGGAGGCTGAGCCTGGGGCTTTTGGCTCCTGCTAAGAAGCAGTAGCTGGGATATAGAGGAATTGGGGCAGGATGCACAATAGCCTCTAACTCTACTGCTCTTTCAGCCTTTGCCTCTTGACCTTCAACTCATCCTTATAATTTCCTCACTCTTTACTAACTTTTCTCTTTACATTCCATCTTACTGATGCAGAATTCAAGGTAATAAATAAGCATTGCAATCTTACTACTTTTTTGTGTCACCTAAAACTTACTTGGCTTGAAGGAGAAGTGCAGGCATCTACAGACTGTGGAAAACTATTTTTGCACAGAAATAAGCAGTGTATGAAAAGAGGGGCACCTGTGTCCTAGCCCTGCAGAAGCTAAGGAGCATGTGTAGCATTGCTGCCAGCTGCACTGTAAAAAAGGCAAATGGGTGGTTGCAGCATTAGGACCTATGAAATATAAGGGTCAGCAAGCAGCATTTTGAAGGGTAATGCAATTTTAATCCCTGGTCAGAGATTTGCCAAAGGCAGAGAAGGCACTTCAGCCTTGTCTGGAGGACAGCCATGCAGACGCCAGTGTGTCGGTAAAACACCTTTTTTCATGTGCCCTAGAAGAAGGCAGACACAAGCAGAGCCACATAGACACAGCAGGGCTCCAACCAGTTTTATCTCCTGGCCTGAGATCAGAAAGAGCCACAGACTCAAATGGGGCTGGGGAGGGAGTGCAGCTAAAAGAATTTAATCTTTACCATTATATTGTAGGCTCCATTGTGCTTGTTTGTCACATGGAAAGGGAGAGAGGAAAGAAATCTCTCCCAAACATCAGTCTACAATCTTCTGTGGCTTGCAGTCAAAAATCAGCAAATTCAGAGACAGACCTGTGTCTGAGCAAGGCTACAGCTTATTTCTGTGCAAGTTATCATACTGTGCACAGGATTTTAAAAGCACAATTATAGCCTCTGACATCCTACCTAAAGGAGTGGAGTGGTCACCATGGTAACACCTGCATCACATGGCAGTGAACACCTGATACCAATCAATCTTGAAAACATCTTTTTAAAGAAACAGCCTCTTGGAAAACTGCAGATGGAGATTTCTTGCTGAAACTAAGAAGCTATAACAAAAATGAAAGTTTTACCTTACCATCTTTTCTTCTCCATACAATCCTATTCTGTATCAGTTTATAAAAGTGACAGAAAATAAAAAAGGGTAACAGTTCTGTATTGAGAAGAGTGACAAACATTGTAGTACAGCTGACATGTAAATCATACCTTGCATTTCTCCCCCAGAGCATGAACTGTGGCTTTGAAAATATGGCCATTCTCTGGTTGCTAAAACAAAATAGAAATGTGCCTACAGTAGTGCCCCCCAAGTCTGAACTTCCCAGGACAACAGATTTCCCTGAAATGTTAAAAAAACCCAGAAATGTCATCAGCGTTTTTTCTCCCTTTTGGCTTTCCAAATCTGCAATTCAATTGATTAGAGTTGTATGCCTTCGTGGGAGTATAAGAAGAAAAATATGTTTAAGGAAGTGATGCCACTCATCTTGGCAATGTGGGTTTCTGAAATGCGTTCTGCCACCAGCCCTGCAGACACATCCAGCAGACAAAGAGCAGAAGTAATTGCTAAATTCTCTGTGGTTTTTGGCAGGTTGGGGTTTTTTTCAGCTCTGTTCCACCCCAACAGCCTTTGGGTTCTCCATGCTGTGACTGCTCCTCTGCCTCTTTAAACAGTCTGCAGCCTCCCCTTATCCCAGGGAGGATAAAATAAGGACAAGTAATCCCAGAAAATACCTCATATACAAAGTTCAACAGTCTCAGCAGTGCTTCCAACATAGTCTTGCTATTTCTTATTTAATTCTGTCTCAAGTTATTTCTACTTTCATTATTTGAAAGTCAGCTTCTTAATTTTCCTTTGAAAAATACTTTCCTTTCAGATGGTGTCCATCTTTGTCATCTTCCATTTCCTCTACATTCACTTTTTCAAGTAATTCAGAGCTATAATCATCTATTCTGACAGTGCCTCTCCTTTACTGAATACATTTTCAGAACAGGAGAGCCACCGAACCTGCAAATTCCATTGACTGACAAAGGCTGGCTATCCAACTGCCATAGAACTGGTAACAAATCTGCACAGAAATTCTTTCAGCATCCTGGAGTTGCGTGGAAACACAGCAGCAGTAGAGACTGCATGAGTCCAAGGAGGTAACGAGACATCCTTTCATGAGCTCACTGAAGTCACTAGAACAGGCCCCCCTCTGCCATGCCCTCCTCACTGCTGAGCAACCACAACAGATGATGTGCTCAGGAGCTGCTGCCACAGGTTGGTTGAGCTCATGTCACAACAAAACTGATTAGGAAAATGCTTCTGAAACTTATTTCCAGAGTTCTGATTATATCCAGAACTAACTGCTTAACTCATCAGATGGACACTTAGAAAACAGATGTGACTATTGCTTTTCAAGAAGACTGCTTTCAGGATTTTTCTGAGAAAGTGCAGTAACTGGGTGGTTATGATTGACATATATATATATATGTGTGTGTGTGTGCGTGTGTGTGTGTGCGCGTGTGTGTGTCACTTTGCATGTATCCGACCTAAATGTCAAATCGTTCTTGTTTAGCTGAGGTAGGTAAAAAAATCCAGTTGTCTCTCATTTTAACATAATACTGGCTCTATCTACAGGTGTGTTTCAGGAGAAAAGTGAGGCATGTTGCTTTGAAGCTAGAAAAATAAAGGGAATTGATGATATGTAAAATTTGTGGAAGTTGTTCTCTGCCCTCAATATGTTATGCAAATAACTCCCAGCAGCTTTACCAGGTATTTATACTGTATGTGTTGTTCTACAAGTCAGCACTAGCTGTCATGCAGTCTTGTTATATATGAGGAAGTCTGGCTTTAAATCTGCTTTTGTAGTGTGGAAGTTGCATTTATTCAGCTGTGGTTCTGACGTGTGTCTCACAGTAAATGGCATTATTGCTCAACAGGGAAACGGACTCCAATGATAGAAACATAAAGCTCCAAAATCAAAATGAAGATGTCTGTAACAGCGTATTGGGTTTTAATCTGTGGCAGGACCCAATTGTGGTTTTCAATCTGCACATAATCAATGACAGAAGAGATGCATTGATTCCATTGTTTTTGGCCAGGATCAGAAATCATACTTCAACTATGTCCAATACCTTTTGCAGAGGTAAGTGGAAAAGGAATATCAGGCAACTGCAAAAGAATTGTTACAGGATTTGAGAAGGCTCTTGTGGCTTCCTGTTCTTTATCAGCCTGTAAAACAGTACTCAAAACTTGCCCATCCCAAATTCTTGGTTTAAAGACAACATCATAATCCATGCAGTGAAACGCACAAATACAGTCTACCCTTGCTCTGAAAGAGCATTGTCGTAAATAACTAATTAACTACGTACTTCAGCCTGGAAGCTGAACTTTATACTTACCACCACAAAATGATGATTCATTTGTTTCCCATATCCATTTATAAATGAAGGGTCAGCACAAAAAAATAGCAGCGAGGGTCAAAACTGCCATGAATATTTTCATTACCTTGTCTATAAGGTCTACATATGCTTTTGCTGACAGGAAGATCAGAGATCTTTCACCTCTGTGCAGCCTACTCATCAGTGCTGTAGGAGCTGTCAGCACTGCAAATTTTGGAATATATGCTAAGCTGATGCTTTCTGATAAGGCTGCTACTATCCTTATGTGCATGAACTTCAAATACCAAATTCCAGATAGTGAACATGGCATGTGCCTTTTAGGCTGGTGTTCATTTTCAGTGCTCCCTTATGAATACCATCTTTGTGTTGGCACATCTACACTGGGAGTCTTTTTTATTCCTTGATGCTGTGCAGTAGCAATAGCTAATAAATAGCTTGCTAAAGAGTTATTTATACAAGTACAAAAACAAACCCACTAGATTTAATAATATATTTTCCTTTTGCACTTGTGTAAGATAGTAGTAAAATAATAACAACTTGATAAATATTTGCTCCAGAAAGAGAAAACAGGATCGGAACAGCAGACCTTTCCAGCAAAACAAGTCAGACAGCCTGCCTTTTAAGTTCCCTTTTCAGACTTCCATTCCTGGCACCTATGGTAAAGTTTTTTTTCCCTAGTCCAGTTACAATTTCTGAGTCTCAGTACTATCACTCAGACACATCTGATATCTTTTTTTCCTCCTCCTTTCAGTGTCTCAAAAAGCAAAAGGCAAAGATAAAGCCTGGATTCTCTGACAGGGTTTTTCTTCACACTGTGATTAATGAGGTTAATGGGATGTACTGAATTTTCACTCAAAGACATCAAAAATCAACATCCCTCTGAAGCAGAGTAGAAGAAAGGCACAAATTCACCTCCTTGCTGCTGGCAGCATGACCTAAAATTGCCTAAAAAGGCTCAAAAGCATTTGGAGACAGATGGTCTGCCCTAGTCCATCTATTTCCCTATGAAATCCTTTAGACATAAACCATTGACCAAGCCAGGGACTAAGATTGGACTCAGCTGCACCAACACTCCAATAGGAATTTAGAACACAAGGGGGTCCTCTTAGAACCCCACGACTCGTTCGGATCATCTCCCTTACCTTTTAGATCTTTATCCTTTTTCATCCCTGTTCTCCATGTAAATAATTTAAAATTTGGTTCTAATCCAAGTTTGCTCTGTTTGCTTTGTCTGTGTAGCCAGTCATAGAATGAACCTTGCCACTGAATTTTGTCAAGATGCGCCTTCCCAAATTCAGATTAAACTTGCTGCTGCTATTACCTTTGGCAGGGTTTCCTTAAATGACCTAAACCACTCGTCTGTGACAGTCTTCTAAGAGAGAATTCATGGTAATTGTTGCCTCATTCTGCCTTCAGCTGAGTTTCCATTTGTTTTAAGAGAAGCGTCCTAAGTGCTGACCTCTGCTAAGAGGCATTTTATGCCAGCTGTTGAGAAGCGCAAGATTGCTGTCTGAACTCAGCTTCACTGCAGGGGAAGATTCAGCCTACACAAAAACCCTTCTCCTTCATGCTTCCTGTTTCCATTACCACAATGACAGCATCTTATAGGCTGTGAGAGGCAAACTTGCTCTTTCTTCTGAAATACATAAATATGGCACCAATTTAGACTGTGCACTGTCTAATTGTATTGATCTGGAGCACTATTTCCCCACCTTGGTGTGATGCCCAGTCTCTGGAGGCTTTGAAGTACAAAAAAAAAAGAGGTGTCTATGTTGAAGAAATAAAGATGTGATCTTAAGGTGGATTGAGTACTTTATCTAACTCAGGCTTACGTCAGTGGGAACATTTCCAGGATCTCAAATGCAGGACAGGGGTCAAAGAGGGGGATTTTGTACAGGTTTGGACTAGCAGCAAGTAATTCTGCCTTCTGTGAAGCATCTTTGAAACCTGAGAGGATGCACAATGACTTAATCCTCCTCACACAGCCGCTGTTGAACATGAAGGATATTGGCAGGCATGATTTCCACATTGTAAACCCATATGTGAGGAGTTTATCTTGCAGAAATGGATGGAGCTTATCAATCTGCACATTTTTACTATTCCCTCACAGAGAGAGGTGGGCTCTACATCTGAACAGATACTGGAGGTCAATTTCGAAAACACTGTTGGAACTATTAAGCTAAACAGCTTATGCCATAAGCATCATTTGCAGTGAAATATCTAAAAAACCTGACATTTCATGAGTTCTTTTATCAAGATTAAAAAAATTCTATAGCTACTTGGTAAGTTATCTTATGCTTAAGCCAAGTCTCCTTAAAGTTGCAGCTCTTCCTTCTACCAGCAACTTGCATAAGGACATCCTACTACTTTCAAAAGAAATTTCACAGATGCAGGAGAAAAACCCCCAAACTCGTCATTAATATTTATTGACAAGCATTTAAAACTCTAAATCTGTTCTAAACATTCAGGAATGAGCAAAAATGAAGATTGTTTTGAGCAGCAGAAAAAGTATTTTTAAAAACAAATCTGTCTGTATTTATGAGGCTTAATTAAGCAGCATTTCCTTAACAGTTCTGGCTATAAGTACATACTGAATTACTTACTCATTTGCAGAACTGCTGAGTTTCTGCACTTCTCATGTGGAATCTCTAACAATTTAAGTTAAATGATAGAGTGTAAAAATAATCTGCTGTAATTAGGCTTTAGGTATTAATTACACAAGTTCACATGTTTTGTTTACATACATTTTCTTCAGCTCTTCAAATACAACAGTGAGTAACTGCTCTCAACAGGGCAGAGTTCCTGTTTCTTCTAGAGCTGTAACTAGTTCCTGTTTCATTCTTTTCTTCTGGGACATCTTGGCATAAACCATTGGTATAATCAGTAGATAAATCATCTGAGGGGTATTCACTGCACATACACCACTTCTTACCTCGCACTATTTCTGTGTGTGTTGAGAAGCACAAGAGAAATGCTTTTGCCTTCAAAACTGCTCAGCCTGCAGTGCACTGGCAACATCTCTACATACCTGAAGGACAAGAAAACAATGGCTAAAGCTGTAGGGACAGGGAGAGAATCCCACCACCTTGCAGAGGGTGATGATGACACAACAGTAGCATCCAAAAGAGAGGTGAAATATGGCAGCAATGAGGCTTGGCTTTGGGAAGACTGTACTATCATTCCAGATGTCCTGTCACCTGGCCAGGATCTCTGCCAGAAACCAACACTCTGCAGATTCACACACCTCCACAGATTTGTGGTTTGCTTTCCATTACACACAATGTTAGTATTTCAAATGTTCACAGAATTAAGAGGCAACAAGTATCGATGGTTTCTAAGACAGAACCTTCATAATGTCAGGAAGGTGGCTTCAGGGAGAAATTTCTAGATATTTGTGGCAAATCTACCCTGGATTTGAAAACTGTGTATAAAGAGCTGAGTTAGAGGTTCAGGTGTAATCAGTAATGCTGAGGATATCATAAAAAACCTGAAGGAAGCAAAATCTATCAAAAGCTATTAAACACAAAAATACTATGTCTCACTCAACCCACAAGCTGCCAAGCACAGGACACATGGAGATTACACAGTGGTAAGCACCTTCATGTGCTCATAGTGTTTTCCCTTATTTTTGACCTCCCTCAGGAACTTGACACTACACACTAGATACCCATTTGATAAGAACCAGCTCAACTGTTCCCAACTGCTCTGGACAAAAGAAACAAAAAACAACTCTGCAAAAAAAATCCCCATTATGTCAGTTCTAAGCAAAAGTAAAACTTCCTTTCCATACCAAAAAAAAAGTCCAAATCATTTAGTCAACACTGCTTTAAGAAAACCTATTCCCTTCTGTGACAGGGCAGAATATCAATTTTCTAACAAAGAGAGGACTACCAAAAAGTATTTTCAGTTTTGATAGATAACCTCCAACTAGCCCCACAACAATTTCCTGCAAAGGGAAAGGACTATTCTCTCCTATGGTAAGAAGTCTACTGTGTCCACTGATTCTGGAGAGGTAGAAAGCAGAATCTGAAAGTGGAAAATTACAAGGATATTTTGTGCTAATATAACATCAGCTTTCTGATGAAAATGGGAAAGGATTTTATTAACTGTTCATTCAGTTTTGTTTTTTTTTATTTCAAAGAAGCATTAGACAATGAAAAAGCACTTTAAAGACTGAAAGAGCTCAATCAGAAAAGAATGTAAGATTATCAATTTTATCTTCCCATTGAAATTGTGTTACCCCTCCACTTGGGCTAAATTCTGCTTGAATGGTAAAATGGAAAGTTTCACAGTGCACAAAGAGATGAACACAGTTTGTTGCATACTGATCACCCCATAAGCCCAACAACTCTGGGCTGGTGGCTGCAGAGGAAGCCCTGCAGTGCTGCAGGGTGCCATTCTGAAAGGGCACCGACACAAGTAACCAAACCCTGTAACAGTGCCCTTAAAAGCAAGGTGATGAGGAGGAAATTTAAAAGTCAAATGCCCCAAAGAATCAACATCTGCTTTCCTGTCTACAGAAACTCTTCCAGAGACATCTCTGACATTGGGCAGTCAAGGGCAGGAGATGACAATTTATGTGATGTCTCTACCATTAATAAAGCCATCAGCATAGATGTGAGAGCTGAAGTCAGCAGTTCCAAAACTAAACCCCTCTATAAAACCTATGACAAAAAGGAAAAGGGGTCAGAAGCCCAGACAAACCCCAGCTGCAGGATGTGGTCACTTGCCAATATTTAACTAAAGCAATCTGCTCTCTCACTGGGGCTCTCCGAGGGCTGAATGGCATTTGGAGGTGAGGGGAAGGCAATGAATCATATCTGATCCCTAAAAAGATGCAGAGGGATGGCAGAAGTGGAAAAGAGGTTTTTTCAGTCTTTATTCTTGCACTGTGCAGTCCAGACACAGCTGCAGCCCAAGGGGTTCCCTAGCCCTCCCTGGAACAACAGCATCTCTGCAAAGAGCAGGAGAAGAAAAGCAGGAATCATTAAAACTCAGCCCTAACCTCTGTATGCTCTATTGTGGCTTCATTCAATAAACAGGATTTTTTTACAAATGCTTTGCAATCCTCCCTGCAAGATTCCTTGCTGCCATCAGTAGGGGAATGCAATTTTACATGTCATGAAAACATGGTATTTATACCTATATTTGCATGTGGCAAATAACAACAGCAAGGTGCATAATTGCTATTAATGGCAGAATGGTAAGCCTGAAGCCTGGATGAAAAGCCTCAAGAGAAGTTTTCAAAACACCAGTGTCTGTCACACAAGGGTTTCCATCAGACATGCTCTGTAACTGCATTTTCTAATGCTTCTTTTGACCTAACAGGCAATGACTGACCATGTGATATTCCACGTCTGGTGTCACAGAGATCAAACCTGAAATAAAACAATGGAAGAAACCCTTGGCACATGGATATGACATGGATGAGAACTAAAGATCACCTCCAGACTCAGTGTGCTGTGATACCAAAACTCAGGCAATGTGGTGGTGTTCTTGCTCTTCTCTCTGGAGACTACAGCTTTTACCAGCCTGAGAGTGAATGTAATTCTGATATTAATTCACCAGGTATTTTTTCTAGCCCATCTCTGTCAGGTATGCACAGCAACAATGTTCCCTTTGTTCATTCCAGGAGTGAATTCTTCCCTTCACCTATACTGAGGAAAAGGATGAATGCACTTATGCTTATTCTGAACACAGTTCAGATTTCAATGCTCTACACAAGGATCAGGCCACACATCAATTAACCATGCAGCTTTACAGCGACAAGCAGGCAGATCTATAGATTTTTTTATTTGCCCTTGGTACGGAGGACATCTCCAAAAAAAACAGCAGGGCCAGTGCACCACTGTGCTGCAGAGATCCATCTGAGAGGCTACTGTAGCCAGGCACGATTTGTAACAGATGTTCTGATATATATCAGAAGCCAAATTCACCCTAATTTACCTTCAACTTCCACAAGGCAGAGAGGTATCAACACAAAACTATCTTTTAAGTCCCGGGTGGTCCGTTCCTCAGGTCTTGATGTGTTGTGGGTCTAAGCTGGCTAAAAATACCCTGCGAGGCAGGAAACTGTTCTTTCAAGAGCTGTTGAACAGTTCTTCTAAGGATGCACTACTTCCAAACAAATGCATAAAACCTCCTTGAAACAGAAATAGAGCAGGATACATCTCACAGAAAGGGACACATGGCATAGGGCCTCAAGATTCCCTGTATTCAGCCAAGTTCTTCTCAGAGATTTATTCAATATCATAAAAATATTCATGCATAGCAATTCAAGCATGTCCATTCCCACTGAAGGATGTCCAGGCTCTACAGTAAAATTATCATACAGTGCTCTGAGTTTTCTCTGTTTGTCCTTAGTAATGTTTTGCTTCTCCAGAGAATCCTCAGGGCAGCATGAAGGAGAGGAGACACCAGGTATTCAGCAGAACTACCATGCCTGTTAATAGCACAAAAGCTACTCTTCCCCAAATACCATCAGTCAGGAGTTTGTGCCTAACCTTCTTCCTACCACATGCTCTAAGGATCTATCATTTAACCAGTCCTACACCGTCCATGTCATGGATGTGTTTTCATGGTCACTGAGTTTTATGAGCTAATACTTGACTCTTTAGAGATGTGTGCTTCGATCACATCTGGGAGCTGATTGTCAAAATACTCAACATTTATATGAAAATTGTATCTACATGGAGAAAAAGGAAGCAATTTCTACAAATAAACTGCTCTTCTGAAATTCTGATCATTCAGCTTCAGAACCGGAGGCTGAAAAATAGGTATCAGATATCACAAACTGACACAGATAAAATAACCTAGTCAAAAGAGAGTGAGCTGCAAGTTCACACTAAGTCCTTTACTAGTGCAAGTGGAAATTTTATCTGAAATTGTAAACTATAAAAAGAAAAATCAAAGTCAGGATTTACTAATAGGCTTTCTGAGATTTCATGCAACAAGAAAATGTGCTGAAGCTACATATCCAGGGAAGCTGTATTTAGTAGAGTGTGGTTTCAGATTGCTTTCAAAGTGACCCGAAATAGTTGAACTGACCTGGAGTCAGGGGCTATAGAGGAAAAACAAATTGAGTGAAAAAACCTTGCCCAGTCTGTGCAGTGGCAGCACCCTTGCTTTGTGCAGCATGTCAGTACTTTTCTGGGATCATAAAAATTTCACAATGAATTTCTATTATCACATGGTAGGCACAGCTAAATCCAGGGCACATCACTCATTTGCCTCATTAGAGGACACAAACTGCTCAGTCTTTCAAGAAGCCTCCCTGGTGAAACAGTTGTCTATTCTGGGCTTTGAAGGCATCATCTCACAACTCAGAAGGTAATGTTTTCCCATTTTACCAGGGACAAGCTGGAGATTCATGCAAAAACCTGCTCCTAGCTCAAAGATCCCCAAAGGAAGGAGAGTCTGCAGCCACAGAAGAGCACTTCCAATGCAGGCTGCCCCACAACCATCCACATCACCAAACCACACACTAGAGGGAATCCCTCAGGTGCCACAGCCTAGACTGTGGCACAAAACAACTCTGACGGCAAGATGTGATTCATCATCAGGCTGAAGTAAAGGCTGAAGATGAGCAGAATCTGTGGCCACAAATGGCCACAAATCCTCCAAGCCAAGGTGGAGGTGTGAGGCCAAAGCCAGTGATGTTTATCCTTGGGAAAAGTGGCATTTGCTATGCTGCCTGGAGACACTGTGAGCCCACACATCTAGGCTTTGTTGAAGCTCATTCTGGATAGCTGCCCTCACTACTCAGTCCCAAGGAAAAAAAATAATAAAAATGCAGGTTTACATGGTAAAAATGCTTCTCCAAGATCCAGTTATGAAAAATAAGAATGGCTTAAATTAATTCCTGAATTAAAAGTAATCAATTTGGTGATGTAATAGAAAAGCTCTTTTGACCTGTTTTTTTTTTATTTTTCAGTTGTTTGGGTTTTTTTTTTTGTTTGTTTGTTTTATAATTTTGAACCATCCATCCCTTTAAAGCTCTGAACAATTCCTGTATTATCTCAGTAGACACTGCTGATTCAATGAAAGGATTAGTCACAAATCTGTGCCACCCCAGAGCCATTAAAACAACAAGCTGGTGGATGGGAAAAGGGCATATACATATGATAACTAAGATGACCTTTCCTTTAGATATTCATGTTTGATTACCGGTATCTTCTCTGGTTAGACAGTTCCACCAGTACTCTGTAAGATCCCAGCTCCTCCTGAATTGTGGAGACAAAAATAAGACAGTCTTTACCACACCACCACAGTGCTGCTTATCCTGTGCAAAATCATGTAAAATCACCAGAACAATTTTATTCCCAATAATGAAGATACTTCAATAAACCCTATTAAACCCAAGCATCATCACCAACCCCAGCATTAAACTGTTGAACACAGAACAGTTTTCCTATGGGAAATTTATGACCAAAGGAACTAGGATTCTAGGCTTGGTATTTTTAGAGCATCCATTCATTTTTTAATGGAGGATGGAGTTACCCAAGATTTAAAATGATATTCAAAGGATCCTCTACCTTGAAGAAGAAAAGTAACCTGCATTGGAATACTGTGCCACAGCCCCCAAAAGATGAGATGACACCTGGGTACAACTGCTGTTGCCAAAGTGCATTTATTTAGTCGGCTGCCATTCTCCTCAATAGACATATCTGCCCATTTTGGTTACAAAACAAAACCATTCCGACCTTTTATCTCACTCCTCTGCTCAGTAACTTTGATGCCCATTGTCAAAGTGTATAGACAGGAGTCCTCAAGCCCTTTGCATGTGCCACAGACCTTGTTCCCTGGGCTGTCTCTGCTGTGTCACCTCAGCCCCTCTCTCCCACGGGTCCCAAGCCTGTCCCAAGGCTTCCAAGTAAACAACCTGTAAACTCAGCACTCAAGATGAGAAGCACAGACAGCGTATGAGCTGTTTACCAGTGACTTATTACCAAGTGCACCATGACCTGAGAAAAAAAATAAAATAAATTAACTGTTATTTTTGTTCCTCTAATTTAGAAAATGAGGGCACAATTTCCTCCAGAAAGCAGATGCCACAGAATTATTAGTGAATGTTTCCTGGTATTTTGTTCACAGTTTAAACATTAAAATTGGAGTTGCAATAAGTGTTTGTTGAATGTTAAGCTGAGTTAAGCTCTATTTTTATCTAGAGAAGTATCATTTCAGATGTTACAGTTCACCAACAAATTCTGAATGCCATATTTGTTCAGAGCGGCATTTCTCCTAGGATCCACAACTCCAGAGCTACACTGAAACATAATTAACAATATAACACATCCCTGTAGCTCCTCTGCATCTTCCACTTGCAAACAAACTGGTGCTAAACTCTGTCATATCCCAGCAGCACTCTCTTCTCAGCTTCCCTTCCTCCTCATCCTCCCTCTCTAAGTTCAGAGACACAATCTACAGAAAACATGCCAAGATCCTTTCTGAAAAGATGTAAAAAGGAGAGCAGTGTCGTGTATATTCCTCACCCAAAATAAGCTTATGTGCCTTTTATACAGTCCATATGCTTATTTTCTTAACAATTTTTGAAACTCCCATACTGAGACCAGACACGAACATGCCATAATATTCCTTCTTCAGTTTCAGGGTTTTCCTGAGGATTTCATTCCTCTGAACATTTCCAGAACATCTCCAGCCTCTCCCAAGTTCAGCACTGGCTGTGCTGGCACTGTGCAAACACAGCTCGCAACACCACTGAGTTGTTTTTAGCTCCCATGCTGCCTGAGGCTGAGTATCTTCCCCCTCATCACATCCCATTTAGTGATGAGCCATCCATCCTCAGGCTTTTGAATGCTGCACTCTCTCTTAAGAGACGGAGCCTTAAAAAGACATGCTCCAACAAAATAGCATGTCTCTGTGTGTTCTGCTGTCAAGGCCTTTGCCCCAAAATCAGAACGAGGTCTTATCCTGCACCTCTTTTGTTCAGTTGTATAAATAGACTGGGCCTGCTGTCTTGCTGGAGCAGTTCAGACTGGCACAGGAGGAGTGAAGCCAGATCCCCCTGCCAGCTCCTGGTAAGACATCTGAACAAATATCCCCATTTTGGGAACAGCTTAACTTCAAATGGTAATTACGTCTCACCTTTGAGGGGCTCTTGCTTTTCTAAGCCTGAAGGCTGGACGGCCTCCTCTGTCACAGACACAACCAAGGGATCCGCTGCCACCCGTACGTCAAATGTCACTCCTGTCACACGGCAGCTTGGGCTGTCAGCCTCGCTTCTCTTCCTCCATGAAACACTGACGCTGGAAAGTCTTAACAAGGAAACTGGGATTACGGGAGACATCCTTTGCCCCGGAGACGGCACTGCCGGCTGTTATCTCTGCACTCCAGCTCCCAACCAGGAATAGAGCAGGAGCAAAGGCACTCCATCCTACACTGAAAGGCAGCCATACAGAAAGGCCTGGGCTGGAAATCCCAGCTTTTTGGTGGCTTTAATCAAATGGAACAGCACTGGGAGGAGAGCAGGGATGGGCGGTACTGAGCCATTCAAATTAAAATTGACCTTTTTGTTATTTGCTTTGATTCACTTCTAATCTTACATGACTCTTCCTAAATTCTGAAAAGGTACGGAAATGAGGCCAAGATACAGATTTAAAAAAAACAAACAAACAAACAAAAAAAAACCCCTCAAAATGTATGCCTAGAAAAATTGCATAGTTAAAATATTTATAATAAGGACTAATCAATCCATTAAGCCAAAAAAGGCTTCATTTCAAAAACAAGGTGAATCTCTAAATCTGATTTTTCCAGTTATTCCAAAGTATTTATTTAATTTTAAGGAGTAGAACTTCAGGTTCTAGGTTTTACAAAAAACTAAAGAACAAGCAACTTTTAAAATCATTAAGGTGTGAAATTTTAATTGACTTTTTTGGTTGTCAGAATCATGAGGCAGATATCACTCCATGTGGATGTGCAAAATTGATTAGCTGGACACATTTGTTCATCTTTCTTCTGTGTTCTGTAGACCACCAACTGCTACTAAAAAGACCTCCAGCTTTCTTCATTCTCCCTTTATATGACAAAATTTAACTCTCTACAAAGGCTGGATTGTTCACTAGTCACTTAGTTAACACAATGAATATACAGCTGAATGCCCCATTACATCCCTTCAAGATTACTAAGTTACTGTAACAATATTCAATTTTAATGCTAAGATGTGTGAATTATTATAGTTGACTCAAATCAAGGAATTGTATCTCCTTAAATGGGATTACAGGAAGTAGGTTTCCATTTGGAATTACTTTAATACTCAGTGAAGCTAAATGAATTAGTATAATAATATTAGTATCATAATATTTATTTTTTTTTTAGTTTCAAAACTCACTAGAACAGAGCAGACTGAGTCTCTTGAGAAATCTGTTTGATAAACACACCATCCAATTTATTCTGTTTTACTTTGGAGTGTTACTTCCAGCTACCTGTAACTAATGAGAAACCAGAAGGAGAGAAGAACATAAAAGTGAGTTACTCATTAATAAAAGGAACAGCATGGACAGCATGTACTCTCTCTTCAAACTGTAAATAATAAAACTACCAATTCAGAACAGAAAAAGCCAGCATTACCTTTTCAGTGATGCTTTTTTCCCAAAAGCATCATGTCTTATGATAAACACCCTCTGTGTTAAAGAGGAGACCTTCCAATCACATCAGTAATAGGCAGTTTCCATTAGAAATTAGCTAAGAATTATTTTTATTCAATTTAATTCCTTCCACAATTCTAGCTTTTCCAGCAAACAAATGCAACTTCAAGGGGAAAGAAAACAAATATTACTCCAACCCTCACACATTCATCTTTTTAAGTTGTTTTAAGCTCTCTGAGGTAAACAGCAAGCACTTTTAGTGACAGGTTCTGAGTAATGATGGGGAAGAGAGGGGAAGTGGTTGAAAGCACCACTGGCTCCTTAATGCCAACTCTTTTGTGTTACTCAGGGAACACATGTTCAATCATTGCTTATGAAACAGCTCTGACAACATGGAGAGGAGCTTATTGCTTGATGTTTGCTTAAATGAAACTCTATCTATTGTAGAAGCAATTGCTTATAGTTTGCTTTTTGGCATGGTTCTTTAGTATTTTTTTGTTAAACAGAAGCAACTCACAGTCTTAATAATAGATTAGTCAGTGGCTGTCTTCTCTGGAGGGTTTGTTACCAAGAGGTTTCACTTCAATCCAGCTCTTCTGAGAAGAAATTTAGAGAAAATATCAGAAAGGTGGTAACAACAGAATTTATAATACCTGACCTTTCCAAGAAGAAAAACAAGTGAGACACATTAGAAGAATCCCATCCCCACTTAGGGACCTTTCTTTTAAACATCAAAGTCACACCATTGCACATGATGCCCACTTCCAAGAAAGCAGTAAGCTCAGTGTTTCATTTTTGAACACAGAACATAACTATCACATTAAAACTTTAGCAAAACATGTTTGCAGAAGTCCCTGCATTTTTATTATACTTTATTGTGCCTTGGAGAAAGCCTTTCTTAAGTGAACAAAAGCTGCAGCAGACTGAATTAGACTTGAAGCCTGAAACAGATCACATGCAGTACATTTAGAAATTGTTTTACAACACTGAATCTAACCATATCTAAGGCAGACTGTATCAGCAAGATATTTTAAGGCAGGGACTGCAAACCACTATGCTGTTGTTAGCATCTATTTGTTATTTCTTATTAAAGGTACTGTCAACTGCCTTTCTTTCAGTCTGTTAAATAAGGTTCCTCTTCCCTGCTATGTTTTTTATGTGTAGATGGTCAACAGAGGCTTCACAGCAACTTTTCAGAGGCACAGCTTTGAGCTTGGAATGACAGGGTCAAGGGACAACTCAGGCAGGATGTGGCTCAGGATTCCCTGGTCTGGCCCAGCACCAAGGCCAGGTGAGGCTGATCACAGCTGTGCTCCCTTGGGGCTAGAACTCCCCAGAGCAGAACTGGCACCGTGGCCAGCCCACACCTCTGCTTCCTAGGATTCTTTTTCTTGTGCCCATCTGAACCTCTCTGGCTTGATCCAGCTGATGGCCCCTGGAGAGTCTGTGGCTCTCTGTTTTTGACCACCTCTCTCCCCGTGGTACCAGGGGCTGCCGTCAGCACCTCTAGAGACATCTTCTTCCTGACTGAGCCAGCCCTTTCCTCAGCCTTTCCTCATGGGGCAACTGCTCCAGCCATGACCATCACACCTTTGATACCCTAGAAAATGGCTCCTTTCCTGGAGGAGAGTGCATCCTGTTTGCAAGGAAACGGGGAAGGCGAACTACACTGATACACACACTCCAAAGCATTATCTGAATCCCTGTGACCAGGGAACCGCAATCCTGTGTCCCCAAGGCTCTGCTACAGGCAGGGTTACACCTAAATCAGTGTCTTGCCATTACAGGTTGTCTCTGTAGGAGAATCCCATCCATCTTCTGGAAGAAGTGGCGACAGAATTGCAGACCTCTGCCCTGCTCTTCAGTTCCAGGGTGGCTTTCCTTTATTTTTTCATAGCAGTTTATAAAGCCAGTCCTCAAAATTTCTATTCATACAAACAGCAGAAAAACTTCAGCACTCCCACTGTATTGTGGACTTAAATCAAGATGAAGTACCACATGATTTCTTGACACCTTCTTGTCATCTGCCAAAGCAAACAATGCTATTCACAACTGGCTAAGCCCTGAGAAATATATATACTTCAGGCAAATCATATCCTTCTTGGTACTATGGGGGAAGTTCTAGTTCAAACACTATTTTCAGAAGTGCTTGTCCACTCAGAGACAGAATATATAGACATCATCTTCCCGTCTTCTGCTTCCTCTAGTCCTCTTACCCAACCAAACATCATCCACAACAGATGGAAGAGACATAGCAAGGTCTCCACATATATACTTCCAGGATAAATCCTACCAACACTAATGGAAACTCCCTTAATTAAGGACCATAAAATCCACCTTTGTAGATAGAAATTACTTATGATCAAAGCATACCATGTATTTCCCAGGAACTAAAGCTATTTTTGATGAGGCAGAGTAAGGGTACAGAATCATCTGAATGACAATCTCTTCGTCATCACTCAGTGAAATACCACAGAGCACTTTCATCAGTTAATATGAAATATTTAAGAGCTGCCAATGCCTCTGCATCTATCTGAGCAAGACCAAGGTACCTTGTAATGAAGAAGATCTAAAATAGCAATGGGTCAGGTGCTTAGTTAAAGGATACAAATGACACAAGATTCCAAAGTAGGCAAAACAAAACTTAAAAGGGATGTTGAGCCTGAGCAAAGAGCAGTAGTTTATACAGACATAAAACTAAATTGTGTGGTGCTGAATGCAGCATATCTTCCAAGGGCATTTGAACAACCCTTGAAAAGTTGCATTACTAATCACAGTTCCAGGTTGCTCAGGAGCCTATGGACAAACTTCTGGATTTCCAATAGAATATTGTTTCAAAGTTTGCAATGTTGAATTGGTTGAAAAGGTAACTGAAAAAGGCTAAAATAAAAGGCTACCCATTTGTCCATGGGAGCTGGAAAGCAGTAAAAATTATTCCCTCTGTTCTGCTTCAGCAGGTGTTCAGAACTGCAGGCATAAACATCACTATGTACTGGAAACTCAGTTCACCTTCCACTGCTGGATGGAACATGTGGACAGGATGGGGAAAGACAACAGAGATAGCTTTGCTATTTTTATGTATGTAGTAAATACTGTTTAATCTGTAGATCAAAAGAACAAGAAACAAAAAGAAAAAAGCAAGTGCTCCCGATCTGCAAGTGTTTTCCTGGGATCTTCCTAGGGACACAGAAAATGGAAGATTTTAAATTCAGAGCTGCATCCTTGCAGCACAGCCCAGCACAGAAACTTCCCCTACCTCTGGGTTCAGTGTGGAAAGATGTGTGCCACATACCAAAGAAAAGACATGCAGAAAACTTCTGCTGCATATATTCAGTGCTTTTTGTGCTCTGGGAAGTCAGTTGAAATCCTCCTGTCAAAATGCTTCAGCCTGGGTGCACCTGGCCAGAGATGCACACCCAAAGGCTGCTCAAGGTCTGTCTCCCCACATACAGTGTAAACCTGACCCTGGTAAAATCATCACCTCCCTTTGCTGAGTGTTTTTTTTTTGGTTGTAGTCAGATGAGCTGCCTCAGCCACAGCTAAACCATGTGAAGGACTCCTGCTCCCAGCCCACCCCAGCCCATCCCCTGGTCTCTGGGCAGAGCCCACACTCCCTCTCTGCAGGATGTCACCACCCTTCTCTGCCCTGCCAAGGTCAGGGCACAAGTTTGCACATCCTACCTAATCTTTCACCACAGCACAAGTTAAACACTTACACTGGCAGGGTTTTAGGAGCCATCCCTTGGATGCATTTGAACTGAAGCAGACTGGGTAGCACCTACGTACGATGCTACATCCCACGTTTCTGGGAGCGATGCAACCAGTGGTGAGAAACTGCTGTGGGAGTTGTCTCTGACAATTCCCAGCTGGGAGGCACCCAGCCCATGGTGCGGGGTGGCAGCTACCTGGAGCACAGGGAGAGCCCTGTGGGGCTGCCAGGAGGCCAGGTCCTTGCAGCAGGGAAGGAGGTTTGGCTCCATCCAAGGGCAAGAGGATGAAGCAGGCAAAGACATTATGTGTTTGTGCTTATTCCCAGAAAAAAAATCATTGTGCACCTCATCCTTCCTCTTGGTGATATCACACAAGAGAATAAAGTCAAATGTAATTGCTTTACAAGCATGGTGATGCTGCGTCTTTAGTGGGGAATGGAGACTTTAATGTATATAAACGATTGTAAAATATGTAGAGGGGAGCTTTGTGCAATGTAAATGCAGAAAAATATTTTCAAAGAAATCAACATAATCCAGTGAGCACTTTACTAAATTAATTTCATTTTTATATGTACATTCATGTCCAGAGAGCAAGGCCAGTTGACACAATTTCTACAGGAGGAACAAAGCTAGCAAATTAACTTAATACATGACTAAATCTTTCTAAAGAAAAAAAAAAAAAAAAAAAGAAAAAGGAAAACAAAACAACCAAACCCAACCAACATCAAAAAAACCTACCCACAGTAATTTTATAAGGAGATAATGAAAGAGAAAAGATGGACAAGTTTTGTGATGCTATTAATGCTGGCAAGACAAGGAAGGAGAAAATAAGCAATTACCTGTACACACAGCTCTTCAGTTTTGTAACAGAGCAAATAATCAGAACCAAACCCACCAAAAAAATCAATAAAAGCACATGTATTCATAAAGGTCTTGCTAGATAAACTCACAACACCTTTTCATATTTCTCCTCCATTATCCTTCTCGTGATATGGGGAGAGTGTTACGGCATCCTGCTGTTCAGAGAAAGCAGAAGAGGATGTTCGGATGTAGCCTTAACCAGAAGAAACAGCAGTGGCAGTAGGAAGCAAACTACACTCTAATCAAAAACTTGTAAGCAATTGAAACTGACTGTGGAAGAGCCTAGGTTTTATTGTGACCACAGTAATCGAGTGTTTGCACTGAGTCAAGACAACAAAGAAAATTACTGCACCACTGGCTATCAACCCTGTATCAAGAAGTATTAAATTATGGACAAGGAAAGCAACACATCAGCCTATGAAGTCGAGGAATGACAGTCTGTATTCATAACTCATTATCAGAAACATCTGAGACCTATTGAGCTTATTTTGAGAGGACTATGGAGAAGAAAAGGCACAATCAAAACTTCCACAACTGTGCACTCCCATGGAGCAAAGAAATTGAAAAAATATAATCACCAAGCCTTGAGCAGCAGAAGTTATAAAGCTCAGCATCCTATGGAGCACCCACACACATTTTCTGATGTCTATTACTTTGAATGTTTACTACAGCTCTTCCTTCAGTGGGGGCATCAATTGCATCTCCCTCATCTCCCTGGTCACCAGAAGTCTTGAGGTTTGTAAGATTTCATCACTTTGAAATCTCTGCTCTTCTGTTTATATTGGCAGAAATTAATCCCTAAGGGTAAAAAAAATTACACCAAGGCAATGAGGGGAGCTGTCAGTCAGACAGCATTATTATTGTTTCAGCTTCATCTCCTTAGAAAACCAGGCTGAAATTAATATAGTCAGGACAGAAGGGAAGAAATAACAAACATAAATCTAAAATGGGAAAAACTTTAAAAACCTGAATTTTTAAGTCAAGTACAGAAGACATTATTTCATGTGAGGAGAGCCAGATTTGGGAGCTTTTCACAAACAGATCACCATTTCTGACTTTCTAGGATTTCTGCTAAGCCATACTCTTAGGCTGCAATGAAAATCTGGATGATCCCCTTGTAAAAATGCAAACGCCAGAATCTTAATCCATTCTAACACAGATGTTTGACTGTCTAAATACTTCTAGCAGACAAGATCACTTGGATTTACTTTTGTAATTCTCCCCTTTCAGTGCTGGGGGTTATACTGTAGGTCTGAGTGGCCAGTCTGGATGCTACAGGATGCAAAAAATCAATCCAAAATACTGAACTGTTCCACTGCTCACAAAACTATTTGAGAAAATGAAGTGCACCCTAGGGAGATGCTGCAGTGCATGGAGGCTCTTTGGACATCAAGAAGTGGGGAGAACACACCAATTTCCCTCACTTTGCCCCCAAAGCCAGTCAAGAGGAAGCCAAGCCCAGAGAACCAAGTGTGGTCCTGAGGCATCTTCACCAGGAGGAGAAATCAACCAAGGACAGCAAAAAATCCAGCAGGAGTTCAGGGAACATATGATCTTGAGCTGATGGAGATAACTATACAAATGATTCCTCAGAGATTTTCCATCTCAGGTTTTAGAAACTGAAGGAAGCAGTTACATTCTGAAAGGGTCATAAAAAACCTTCATTAGTTCACTAACGAAAAATATTATTTGTTAACAGGACAGTCAGTGAACGGACACAAGGGAACAATTTTGTACTTTCAGACAGATTAACAACATGATCGAGTTAACAAGTGACTGAGTTTCCATCTCTCTGCATTTCATGATTTGCATCATGAAAATATTTTTTAAATTTGTCATGATTTTGAAATTCATGCACATTTTTGTAGCATACTGATGTGTTATGGTGTTTTGTCTTAATTTGTAACTGTCATAACACATCTAATTAAAAAAAAACAACAACAAAAAAACAACAAACAAACCAAACCAAAAGAAAAAAGCTGGTCTCTGTTTCAACAGGTATACTACAAAACCAAGGTATGGAACTAAACCTAAACCTTCACTCTAATAGCACACTAAAGTATGTGCTTTTAGAAGTTATGTGGGTATTTATAGCTAAGTTTCAAATTATCTTACTCATATATGTAAGTATTTGCTATCAACCATAATGTGGTATTTCAAAACCATCATGGCATAAACATTCAAGTTCAAAACTTCAAAGAGAATATTATAAGTTGAAACAAAAAAACTCAGTAACTCAGACCATTCTCATTCCCGTGACTTTTGTAGTCAGAAAAGGTAAACAAAGTGTCACTGTCTTTCCTTCAGCTGTTTTTAAGGTCTCCGTTTTGATCCAATTTTTCATCAATAAATGTGGGGGTTTTTTTCCTACATACAGAAGGTGATGAAGTTATACTGTGTAAGTCAATATGCCCTATATGTTTCCACATTAACCAATCTTAACCACAATGCCCCCAAAGCTATTGTTTCAGGAATTTTTAATACTCTTTTACTTTTCACTGCTAAAAACACTTGCCTGCTCTGCAGAATCCACAAATAACTTCAACGAATGCTGAGAAGAATCATATATAACTGGATTAAGAAACAATTCTCTTACTGCCAACATTCTGTGGCAATTAGAAAGAAAAAAAGTTACTGCCTTGCGTGTGATCTAAGTACAAGTTTGCAAGGACATTCCTTGCAAACACAGCTGAAAGTCAGCAGTGTATTTTAACTAGTTTTCTAGGAATATATTTTGCATCAACAAACGACACGTTAGTTGTTCATTATCTTTCTGTGCAATTTAAATTATGGACTTCATGCACAACGGTTATGGTTCAAAAATGTGTTGTAATGTCTCTAGGCAGTGAATTACTCTCTAGCATTCGTGTTGTCACCACTGATTAATTTGACCGGGTAATCATACTTTCAGGAAGGAGACATGCTTAAAAATCGCACCTGGCACGCTTCTGATTGCTTTTCTGCCGGAGAAAAAGTAATTTCAGTTTCCTCCCCGATGAGAGGCAGCCTATGTATGAATGACACCGATTAGCGGCTTCCACTAAAGGTTAATAATACCTGGCGCTAAGACACATTTAACCTGGTCACTGCGGAAGCAGCCAGGGCAGGGAGGCGCAGGCAGATCAGCCGTGACCTATCCCGAAGAACGTCTGGGACACGGTGGTCGGGCACGGGACATCACATCCCCAGGACCACGCTCCCCAGCAGCTTCACCGCTCCTCGCCCTCAGCTCCAAACTTCTCCCCGTTCCCCTCGATGCCCGAAGGGCTGCCCGGGGCCGGAGTGGCTGGGGCCGGCAGGGACGCACACGGTACCTGGGCACTCCGCGTCGCCGGGAACGCTCCGGTTTGCGGGCGCAGGGGGGGCGCACGGCCCCGCCGCTCCTGCGGGGTGTTCCCTGCGGGGTGTTCCCTGCCGGATGTTCCCTGCGGCCAGCCGGCCCGGGCGGCCGATCCAGCCCCGGGCGGAGCGGGACGCCGCCCGCGCCTCTCGCCGCCCGCCCGGCCCCGGCTTCCCCCGCCCGCCGCCGCCGCCCTCACCCGGCGCCGGAGGTGCCTGCCCTCGGATCGCGCTGCGCCGGGAGCCGCGGCCGTGCCCAGGGGCGCCGGGATGCCGCGGGATGCCGCGGGATGCCGTGCCGGGATGCCGTGCCGGGATGCCGCGGGATGCCGTGCCGGGATGCCGTGCCGGGAGGCGGCGGGATGCCGTGCCCGCCCCCGGCGGGCCCGTCCCCGCAGCCCGTCCAGGCGGGGAGCAGCGCGGGGGGGGCCGGGCCCCAGGAACTGGCGGGCCTGGAGGTGGCGGGCGTGGGGCACCATTCCCCAAAACAGCGAGCGCCGGCTGGCCCCGGCTGCCGGTGCCGGGGAGAGGGGACCTGGCTGGGACACCCCCTCCCTGCATCAAGCGCGGAGGGACGCACCTGCCCAGGGTCTCTGTCCTCCGTGGCCCTGACAGAGCTGTCCCGCTGCAAACTGATGTCGGGGGATAAGAGCAGGTCCCGCTGCCCTAAAAACAATAGGAAAAACAGCTCTTACCTGGAGCCTTGCTGACTTTACTCTCTTTTCTTCCCCCTTTTTTTTTTTTGGCTGCAGTCCCTCGAACTGCACAGCAAAATGACACAGGACATCCTCCCACTCTTGCCCGACGCAAGCAGCGAGCGTGTGACAAAAAGTTGGCGCCTGGATGTAGCCATATGTGACCCTTTTTGGCTCCGAGCCTTGTTACGTCGCACAGGGAGAGGCCGTGGTGCAGCTGCACGCCTCTTTCGAGGCTGCTGGACTCTGGGACATGCCTTCATGCAGGAGTTCGGAAAAATCCAACCTTGCCCTGAAATCAGCAGTCTTTGCCATTTGCCGCTTAAAATGGTGCCCTGTGAAGAATGCTGAGAGTTGTCTATCTTAAAGACTTTGTTTCAGGGGAAATACAAAATTAACATCTTCAGGCATATTCTACCACATTATACCAATCTGTCTTTGAAAGCTTTTCAAAAGATCTAGACATTTTGAGAATAGCATAGATTTGTTAATTGTTTTTTTGTTTTTTAATTGTACCAAAAGGACCCTAGACTATCTATTTTGAAATCACTTTAAGCCATTTTGAAAATCACACTACAATCTATATATCTATATATACATATGTATCTGTATATCTCTATCTCTATCTCCATCTCTGTCTCTATCTCTATATCTATATCCGAGACTTCATCCAGCCGTTTCCCTAGATCCAGTCAGAGACAAATGAAAAGGAAATCTGCACAGAGGTTTTCCATTTATTCTCAGCACCTTTCCATTTATATTCTGAAAACCCAACAAACGCAGACAAAAGTGGGTACCTTAACTGTGTTTTTCAGTGCTTACCTACAAGCCATGTCAAGCTTTTTATCATATTTATTTATGATAAGAAATAAAAAAAGAGGATTAGAATTTTATTCCATTTTGAAAATGAGGTTGGCTTTCATGAACCTAAAGTCCCTTGGTTTTACTTCTTACATATTTCTGGCATGACCTAGAATACTTAGGATCTATTTTTAACATTATTTAAGCCATGTTGTTAAAGTAATCCTATTTACAATGGGAACTTTAAACACCAAGTAACTCAGGTGATGGCTTAGAATTGGTTGATTATGTTGCATTTTTATTAGATCTTTCCAAATGTCCTCTTAAAGTACAAGAGCTGTAGTTTGGAGTCCTGCCAATACTCCCTCTAAAATATTTTTCTTAGAATATAATTTGATGTATTTCCTTTAGTGATTAGACTCTTTGCCATTTATTTAATTATTTGGGTAGATGGCTTGATTTCTCAAAAAAACCCTCTTATGAGTACTATTTTTAGCTTAATGACAAAAATAACTGGTACATGTCTTTCCTTTTCCAGGTTATAAGGAAGATTTATTCAGAAGAATGATCCTGCAGTTATTCTCTCACAAAACTAGTATTTGTACCATAGATTTACATTCAGCAGCTCCTTTACCCAGTGGAAACGGGGAAAAGTGTGTTCTGGTCACCTTCAGGGCTTTGTTTGCGTGAGAACACATGAGCTAAGGAGAATACACAGCTATTAGTGCCAAGGTTCTGTCCTGCACTTAGCTTGGTTCATGAAGGCTTTGACATCCTTCTAGCCCACCTGTATGTGGTCTGAGGGATGATCCAACCTGTGGATTCCTTCAGGCTGAGGCAGTGGTAGGAGTTCTGAGGCAGCAGGAGATGCTCCTCAGCTTTCCTGATGCAGCTGACATATGCTGTGTGCAGGTGGGATTTCATGTGTGGGGTTTGGAGTGGAGCACTTCAGACACCTGCTCTGAATCAGAACCAGCATGAACGCCTGGAGGAACCACTGATGCCTGAGTGAGATGATTACTCCATGACAACGAGTTCTTCAGGGATGTGCGTGTTCCCAGTGTGGCACTGAGAGAAAAATCCTTTCTGCAAAGGAGTGAATCAGATACCTCAGTGGTGCTCAGTAGTGGAAAGCTGCTTTGAAGCAGCTGGGATCAATTTAGTTTCTGCTGTGGGCATGCCTTGACAGAAATGTGGAGCTTCCCTACTTAGAGCCACAATTGGCTTTCTCTTTCATTTCTTTATTATAAACTGCTATTTCTTTATTTTCTCCTTTCTTGTAGCAAAATCAGTGTCACTTGAAAAAAAAGATTTTGTATTTGTAAGTCTTGCTGAGAAACTTTTCAGGTTGTAGCCCTGTGAAGTTTCTATATTTTTAAATATCTGGAGGATTAGGAAAAAATCCTAGTGTACTTTAACAATATTCATGCCAAAACCATCTTTCTTTATATCATATTGTACATATTGTTGGAAGTTTCAGATTTCCAAAGATGCTTCTAATGAAATCAATTGCTGTCACAGGAGAACAAACCAGTGAGGAAAATACAGTAGATGAACTGTTTTTGAATTCCAGTTGTGAAATTTATGAAGATTATGGTTTACTGCTGTGCCTAGGAGACAGGGAACAAAGTCAGTGGCCCAGATCCTTGCTAGTCCTGTGACCATGCTCCATGTTCCGCTTGGCATCTCAAATTTTAAAGATAAACAGGACACAAATAAAGTGAAAATTAAACAAAAAATTCAGACTGTTATAACTGTTTTGCTCTCTTCAGCACGGGCTGGTGGTACAGCCAGGAGAGGAAGGGGATTACACCTGGGGAGCAGTGGGGAGCTGCAGGAGCACTACCCTTCTTTGTTGCATCATGTAGAAGACCACTGGATGGACCATGCAGAAAACTTCCTGCCAGTGGCCCTTCCCTGGGGATTGAGCTTTGATGAGATGGGTTTTCATAGGAGCTGTGGAGCCAAGTACTGGATGTAGCAATGTATCAGAGGCTGAGGCTGCCTTTTAAGCTGGAGGCAGAATCTTGCCACAGTAAAGGCTTCTGAACTCTCTCCCTTCTGCTAGATCGCTGATTTTAGAAACATGACATTTTGGACTCCTTAAAAGCATCAATTTAAGAGGTGCAAAATAAATGATTACTCCTTGGGGAAAAACAAAACAAACAACAAAACCCAAAGATTCTTAGATAAATAAGATGACAAAGCTAAATAGAACAGATTTTATCTGAATGTAGAAAACATTTTTCCAGAAGCAGAAGTTATGTGCCAACGAGGCAGTTTACACAGATCCTAAACCTACACAAATTAGGCTTAAAATATAATTTAAGAGTTTTGAGAACAACTTGCTACAGGCAAGTATAAAAGTTACTCATAAAATCTTAGACCACAAGAACTAGGAAGCTGCAGAGCTGAGGGATTACCAAGGAGTAAGAGGATCACAAAAAAGGCCATGAAAGAGGTGTTAATGCAACTTCTTTGCAGTTTCTCTACCAAAGAGCTTGGAGACATTCATATCCATCCACTTTCTTTACAAAAATCAGATCTGCAGAGTTATCCCATACCGAGTGGTTGGAAGGAGGGGGAAAAAAATTAAATAAGGAAAATAAATAATAAAATCAGCTTGCCTGAGTCCTATTCACCTGGAAGTATCTTGAGAGGTCAGGTATTGAACAACTGTCCCACTAAGTTTGAGGTAAATTTGCCATTCAAATACTTTTTAAACTCAATCAAATAGGTACAAGGAGAAGAGCTCCAGAGGGTATTTGTATTTGAGACAATCCCCTTAAAAAATAACCTCAAAACAGTCTCACTTGGCATATGAATAACTCCAAACTAATACCATTCTGGCCTATATCAGCAATGGTGTGGCCAGCAGCACCAGGGCAGTGATTGTCCTTCCGTACTTGGCACTGGTGAGGCCACACCTCAAATCCTGTGTTCAGTTTTGGGCCTCTCGCTACAAGAAGGACATCGAGGTGCTGAAGCGAGTCCAGAGAAGGGCAACGGAGCTGGGAAAGAACTGGAGCACAAGTCCTATGAAGAGCAGCCGAAGGAGCTGGAGTTGTTTAGCATGGAGAAAAGGAGGCTCTAGAGGGGGACCTTATCACTCTCTACAGCTACCTGAAAGGAGGGTGTAGCCAGGTGGAGTCTGATCTGTTCTCCCAGGTTACAAGCAGTAGGAGGAGAGGAAACAGTCTCAAGCTGCACCAGGGAAATATAGATTGCATATCAGGAAAACTTCCTTCACCAACAGGGTTGTTCAGCATTGGAACAAGCTGCCCAGGGAAGTGGCTGTGTCCCCATTTCTTGGAGGTGTTTAAAAGATGTACAGATGTGGTGCTTAGGGATACAGTTTAGTGGTGCACTTGGCAGGGCTGGGTTAATGGCTGACTCCATGATCTCAAAGGTCTTTTCCAACCGAAATGATTCTGTGCTCCTATATTGTGTGATTCTACTGCAAAATTCTTATGAGGAAGCTGTGCCTCTTCCCGTCTCCTGGAGGCTTCATCAAGCACCTTCATATGTAAATGATCCACTTTATATAGACTTTTAAATTTCATTTGTGCTTCTGTCTAGGTCTTGTAAGAATTGTGAAGACCTTTATAAGGAGTCTCAACTACCTTGAGATTAAAAGGATCAATAACTACCTAAAGGCCCGTCACAGGATATTAAAAAAGAAAGTCATCCATATTCAACTTCTGTCTCACAAAACAAAAAAAGAGTCACTGAATAAAATCCTTAGGCAGTGTGTCTGAAAAAAAATAAAAAGAAGTACTTGTTCTACGCTGCACTTTATTAAATGACACTTTGCCCACCTGATCAGAGAATAAAGTAGAAACAATAATCATAAAAGGGCAAAAAAAGTGCAAATTATGAGACAAATATTTATCAGGTGCAATTAAACACAAAAATTGAGATTCCCAGTTCTTTATATATATGAGGCCTCTAATAAATGACCCAAAACAACAAGGCTTATAATAGGGCACAGAAATAGAAAAGCAAGTGCATCATCTGTGTCTCAGTTTCTTGCAGCTTTAATATCTGTGGTCTTTTCTTGAGGAAAGCTCAGACCCTGGAGACATTCAGAAATCTTCTCAGAGAGCATGTTAGCTGGGAAAGGTGTTCACTAGGAATACTAGTTTTTTAAACGTACTTATTTACCAATATTTCCATTAAAATAGCTGCAGCATGAGCACTGCATGGAGCCCTCCCTAGTTTGCATAGCACAATTACTCTAAATGAGAGCATCTTGTTACCATCATACCCTCACAATGATCAGAAGCAGGGCAGGGCTTCCAACATGCTGGTCTCCAACAACTAGCCTCAGAATTAGCACAAAGCAAGAGTGAACTCCACAGAAGTTGAAAGCAACTGTGAAGTAAAAATCAAGCTTCTGATTCATGAGATTGATTACATGCATGCATCCAAATACATGGAAACTTCCACGTGCAGACATCCTGTCGGCTATGATACAGCATCAAGCATCACATCTTGCTGCGTCCTCAAACAGAACTGACAGCTCTAAATGCACTTTGAGTTGATGCACTCCAAGGAGAAGGGAGGAGATTACATTGCCCAGAGGATCTGCAGCTGAAATGTGTGTTTGTATCAGAATGACAAAGCCAGGGTTTGAACAGAGATGCTGCTTTTTCAGCCCGGAGTTGGCCCTGACAGGTTGCATGTGAGATGTGCCTTGCAGATATCCAGTTCCTGCCTCCTGCCCCTCCTCATGTCCAGGCTCACACTTGAATTCATAAAAGCCTTGGAGGATTTAAATAGCCTGGTTACAAAATTGTATTGAAACATAGATACTGATGCAAATTGTACAGCTTGTTGGCACTGCATGAATCATGCCAGGCCTAGAAAGAGTCTACATTAATTTCAAGTGTGCTGTATTTCCATTTCCAAACTGTTCTCTTTTCATATTCATATTGTGTGTTTCCTTCATTTAGATTTTTTCTTTCTTTTTTTTTTTTTTCTTGTTTTTCTTTTTGTTTTGTTTTCTTTTGCATCTGTTAATGCTTTTGCCAAGTCTCTGTATACATAGCTAATTTCCAAAGCTTCCCTCATCCTGTTCTGTGTTTGGTCTCCAATTCTTCCAAAGAAATATTTACAATGGCAATCAGAAATTGAGATATAGAAAGAAGCATCTCTTGAGCTAGTTGTTACAAACAAATCCCAATTATAAACAAAACCAAAAGAATAAGGAAAGGTTTTTTTCCACTATAAAATTGTTTTTTTGCATACCAGATATACACACAGTGGATTGGTGTCCTACCATTTTGGTCATCCTCACTTCTTTTGTTTGAAAAATTTGTTACAAACAAATCCCAATTATAAACAAAACCAAAAGAATAAGGAAAGGTTTTTTTCCACTATAAAATTGTTTTTTTGCATACCAGATATACACACAGTGGATTGGTGTCCTACCATTTTGGTCATCCTCACTTCTTTTGTTTGAAAAATTTGTTACTTTGAAGGCTGTTTCTGGTTTCCAAGGGAAAGCAAGCTGCTCCCAAGTCACTGCTGTGGGGAACACAGGATCACGGGCAGGCTCACCAACAGCACACACACCATGCCATTGACAGCAGTCTGCTCTTCAAAGGATGGAGAGGAAGGAAGCCCAGTGTGGCTGGTGACACTGCCACTGAGCAGGCAGTGATGGCTGGTGTGATGCATGACTGTGCTCAGGAGATGCCTTTGAGAGTGGCTATAAAACACCTGCCATTAGGAATCTGCCTTTACAAAGTCAGACATAACTTTGGTGAATCCGGTGCCTGTGGGGATTAATGGGCAAGACGTGCAGCTCCATGTGCTGCAGCAGCTGGCACGAAGTCACCACGCTGTTGTTCAGTGTTCGCTTCCAAAAATTACAGGAGCACTTGTAACAAATACAGTTGTTCATAAATCCCTGGAATAGCCTGCTGGGTGAAAAGTTCATTAAAAGTCACATTCAATTAACAAGTGACTGTCACAGCCAGATGTGTATATCCTGAGGTACGGTTTAATATATGTCAGACACAGACAAAATGACAGGCTAAATGATGATTAATGCTTAGCTGACAATTTCACAAACCATCACACTAAGTAAAGGAATGCCTCAGAAATCAACAGCCTAATTTGCATAGTGTGAGCTAACTTGGGTGGAAATATGAAATGAGGAAAAATAGATGATGTCAAAAAAAAAAAAAAAAAAAAAAAAAAAGGAGAAATGCAATGTGCTTGCAGTCATTCCCCAGTCTGTATTTCTGTTTCACCCAGCTGGGGAAGAAACATTTCCTTTTCAGGTCAATAATTAGACAAAGATTTTGTTTGAAGTAATGAAGTAATGAAAGCAACAGAGCTGTAAGTGCATTTCCCAAAAGACAAAAAAGGCAAGGTAGGGTATCAAATGTGACTGACTAGACTTTCTGAAGAGAAACAGGATCACACAGAGGCTCAGAAGACCCAAAGTGGAGGTGTTCAGGAGCTTTTCTAGAGCTTTGTGAAACATCCTGCAGGCCTGGCATGCCTTATTGTGATGTTGCAACAGAAAGACAGGCAGCTGAGACTGTGCTTTCATTATAGGAATGTGCTGGAAACAACACTGAGCTAAGGATTTCTTCTGCATACTTCACAGATGGTCACTTTTAGCTCCATGAAAAAGTGCATCATCTCCCACAAATTGCTGTGGGCTCATGCTGGATCCAGGAGCAGCAAATGGAGCATAGGGTGGGCCACAGGCACTAGTGAATATTTCCAGAGGGTCATCATGAAAGCATGGTCTCCACCAAGCTCTGCCATAACCATCAACGAGTGCTTAATTGTGTGGGTCAAGACCCGGGCTGACTTGGTAGAGCTGTGTGTCACCAGCTAGAGTGCATTCAGACATGGTCATTTGCTGGGGTGATGTCTCGTTTATGCACTGGAATTTAAAGGGAAGACACTGACTCCTTTTGTCACACAGCTACAAGTTCCTGGTGCAGCTGAAGTCCTAGTGAAGTGTAGGAAGGTTTCCAGGCCATTACCTGTCTCCTAATAGTTGAGTTTTGCAGCGTGATGCACAGAAAAGGTACAATGCAGGCAATGGAAAATCATCTGCTTGCTTTATAGCAGTGAGAAAAACAATGAAAATTGCTCTTGTTTTGTGAAATAGTTTCTTTACAGTCTCTGGTGTTGATGGTTTTGTCTTGTCTACTCAGTGACCCCTGAAGTTCGGGTGACAGAAATTACTTAGCAAGGTAGTTCAGCTGGAAGATTCACACAGTTCCTGATCTCCAGGGTATTGAATTTTGGATCAAATTCACCAAATGTTCTTTATACATTTATCTTTATATTTATTTCTTCCTCATTCTATTGGAAAGGCACAAGGAAGTTAGAAGACATTTACTTGAGTGGCAAGGCAAGGTGTTTGTTTACAACTAAGGTCAATTCAGCCTCTCAGAGCTGCTAACACTGGCTGCTGCAGTAATGTCAGAAATGGTATGAATTCCTGGGCTGAATGTTTACAGTTTTTCTGAGCTATCTGTCCTCTGCACACTGTAGCAGTTAGACAAGAAGATCATATGGGATGGGGATATGAACCAGTCCCAGGTAGAAATGTTGGGAAATTGTCCTACCAGGAGCAGTCTTGTCAGATGTCCAGAATAAACTGTAATTACTGGGAAAAAATGCTAAAAAGGCAGTAAACTGAGGAAAAAAAAAGTAAGAGAAAGAAAAATAGGTGAATATGAAGAATAATCTCCAGTTTTCACAGTCTACAAGGGCCAGGTTCACAGCATGCTTCTTGATCATTAGTTTTTGTCATGGATATATGGGCTGCAGTGATATCTCTGAGGTTTTCTCATGCTATTTATATGCTAGTATTTACTTGATACTTCTGTAAGTGTTTTACAATATTATTGTCTCAATTTCTACTCTTTATTTCTTTTTAGTTTTTTAAGTAAAGAAAATAATAACTTGTCTTTCAGCTATAAATTCCTATCTCTGGGAATTGGCTTAGGAGAACTGCTCTTTTCAGATGACAGTCCCAGCTAAACGTATGGTGTGTTAAAGTTCCCAGCCTGCCTTGGTCATCTCGAAAAAGCCAGGCTGTTCCTCAGACTTTTTTTAAGTAGAGAGCACTCCTTAGTAAGCAGTGTGTAAAGGAGCTGGAGGATTTTAAAAGAAATAAACCAGACTCTCAGTGGCTGCAACAGCTAGAAGAGCAAACAAGCACCGAGATGCATGAGTGACAAATGAAATAGAAATCAGTAGAAAGAAAAAAGAGAAATAGCATTGGGGAGAATTATCTGCATGTCATCATGAGGTGATTGGAGGACTGATATTACAGGCATTCAAGCACATCACTAACTATTAATTTGGTGTTAGTTGTCATTTAAATTTAGTATCTGAGTAATCTGGACTAAAAAGTTCCACTATGTAAGACACGAAATGCAAGTAATTTGGACTAAAAGAAATCAGACAATAGAGTGGACTTGAATCTGAGTTTCCACTTCAGATAGGGATCATTATGTCAAGAATGATGTAAACAGTAATAAGCTTGCATTGTGTCTTCCTGGGAGGTACTGATTTCATGGCTGGCTGAGAGGAGCCTCCAGGGAAAGAGCACGTGGATACTGAAAGGCAGAAAAAATCAATTCTCAAGTGGGGTCAAAGGATTTTTTGTCTTAAAAAAAAAAAGAAAAAAGACAAGAGAAGATGTTTCATGAAAGAACCTCTCAGAATAATCAGTATGAATCAGGTCTTTGGAGTGCATCAAGTTAGCTGTACAAAACAGACCATTTCTATGTGTTCACCATTCAGCAACCTTCAGTGATTCAGTGAATTAATTTCTTTCAGGAAGTTTCTCAGAAGTGCCTCACCAACATTACTGGAGAATTAATCTTTATAATTCAGCTGTCAAGCAGTGTGACTGATCACCTGTAGTCTAATTCTTGCTCCCTCATTAAATGGTCTGAGTTTCAAAAAGACATTTTCCCCTAAAAAAAAAATAAATCATCACCTAGTCACAAAATTAATCTCAAATTTAAGCAGCCTTGAAGATCAAAGTTCTTAAATTTGTGTTTATTAGTCTCAGGAACTGAACATGTCTAGGGCATAGACAATGGATTTGAAGACACAGGCTGACCCTCTTAAATAACCTTGTATAAGATTATCCAGGCTTTTGTAAGATGGGAGTATTAATAAATCAGAAAACCTTTAAGATCTTTTAGAGAATGATGGATTTGAAAGTCCAAAACATCATACCAGGTAATGGGACTGCAGGGAAAGAGATTAGGGATGAAAATACCTGAGATTTGGTCAGTTCTGACGTAGGCAGTTTGAGCAAGAATCTATCTGACAGAAAAACCATCACTGAAGGGTTGGGGAGATAGATGAAGTTTTAGAAAGCAGAACTGAAATATGTCTCCCTGGTGGTAATTAAAATGTGAACTGTCAACCAAAACTACCAAAACAGTTGCAAGAAGAAATCATATTCAAATAAAAGTTGGATGTGATCAGATGGTGCCAACTAGAAATTTTGTCCTTATCCAGAGCCACTGAACAGGCCTATCTCCAATTTATTAATATATTATTAGGCTGTCAGATCAGCACCTCTGTTTGCAGGCTCTCCATGGTGGTGAGAACAGCTGTAATGATTCACACAAAAGTTTGAAGACTACAGAAATGGTGCATGCTGTTATTCTGTAATTCAGAATTAAGTTCCTTCCTGCCACAATAGTTTAGCAACCGTAAAGGGCTTGGTTACCGTGGAATGCAAATTTTTCAAATCATCACTATGTAGGAGACACACAGCCTGAGGGGTTTTTCCACTTTCATTGCCCCTGAAAGCATGTTTCCTCTAATTGTCCACTAGAAATTATTATTTCCTCTTCAGATTTATAGACATGCCATGGAACAGTTTACAACGTGCAGAAATGGCTGGCCTTTTACATTAAGAAATAAAATTATTTGAGGGGCTGTGACTTAAAAGTTAATTTGCTATATTGTTTAGAGCTTATGCAATGTTTACTCTCTTGAATATGCTTTTAAATTTAATAGAGAAGCTACTATAATTATGTCTTCACATAGAGGACAGACAATGTGGTTCTTGCTACATGGAAAGTACTAAATATTGACATATATTTTTTTCTGGTTTGGTTTCATGCAAGAGAACAGAGAATTTCCTCTGCTAGGCTACAGATATGAAATACAGACATGGCTCCCAATCAGAAAACCTGACATTTCTTTTTTTTTTTTTTTTTTTTTTTTTCAGTTTGTTTGTGTGTAGTTTTGGGTTCTTTTTAGTTTAGTTAATTTAGAGCAATACAACATGATCATGAGAGATGATCATAATAATGTCTGGAATCAGAATGTGAAAATAATGAAAGGAAAAAATGCTTTTCATTGAAACACTGAAACACAGTGAAAAAATAATATTTTCCAAACTTTAGTTTTAACTAGCACCTATTAAAGTACAGCCCCACATCCAAAGTGAAAGTATGACAACATCTTATTCCAAAAAACCTAAAGGGCTGATGGCAAGATATATTTCCATAGGGTTTTTCTCCATTTTAAGGAGCTTCTAAGGATGTTTACATGTGAATGAACCTCTTAATTATTTTGCTTTTAAGCATTAACAGGATAACCAGATAATGTGATAGATATAAGGTACAAAAAGTAAAATATATGGTACCAAACATATACAGTTTGAAGGTGAAACTACCTTCAACTTGGTTGTTTCAATGCACATTTTTGTTGTAGACATTCTCCTTCAAATTCATTATATTCTTATTTCATCTAGGTTTTCTTTAACTCCTAGATCACACAGTGCAAATTGAGGAGGTGTTGCTGCCTTAAGACTCCCTTCCACAAAATCCCCATGAGATGGTCAGAGATGTGCCAGTGTAGGAGTACAATGGATCTACAGTTTGCTCCCTTTTTTTCATTCCCTGGAGCATGAAAATTTTGGGGCCTGATCTTTTCCCTTTCCTGCAGTCATCTTTAAAAACCCCACTTCTTCTGCTAATGGCATATCAAGTCTTGATGTGAGAATGACAGAGTGATCCACACAATGGTGCCAGCTCCCCAGCTTGACTGTGTGTTGAGCTTCCTTTAGGACATGTGCAATAATAAAGACTCGTATGAACATGAGTTCCAGCATTTATATTGTTGTGTATAAAAATACCTGCTACTAAATGGAATGCTAGGAATGTTACCTGGGGTTCAGGACAGCATCTGTCACTAGCAAAGCTGATAAGGATAAAAACTAACACTGATAATAACACTGTAAATCCAATTTATAGGCATGGTATAATGGAAAATAGACCCATCCCATCCCTGGAAGTGTTCAAGGCTAGGCTAGACCGAGCTCTGAGCAATCTGGTCTAATGAAAGGTATGTCTGTCCATGGCAGGGACGTTGGAACTAGAGGATATTTAAGGTCTCTTCCAGTTCAAACCATTCCATGATTCACTCCAACTGATTGTGCCTGTGTAGGCAGTTTCCCACTTTCATTCCTCATCATCTGTGTTAGGATATACAGGCAGGAAAGAGATTATCTGTCTCCTGAAACATGTCTCCAGTCCTGAGACTTGTCACCAAGAGTCCAAAGCCCTCTCCTTCAAGTCTTCATCTTTAAATCAATAAGAAAAATATCATTGGGTTAACCACCATCTGCTCACTGACCACCTAGGGTAGGGGAGCTCAGGGAACCAGATGTTTAGCTCATGCACATCATTTAAGAAAGCACTGGGAAAGCATTAGAGTTGCCTTCTATTTGGTATATTGCAGAAGATAGATGAGGGCATCCCTGGGCCTGTAATTTACCCAAGATAATGGACATTGGATAATGGCCTTTAATCCAGATCCACCTGGACCAGTACACATGGACCTTTCTCTTTCACAGTCCTCACTGTCCTAAAACTGTACCTGACCTCCTTCACACCTGTTATATCATCTGCCTCACTTGACACACTGCTGTCACAGATTTTATCACTCCAGCAAGAAGAAAAATTCCATTTTATTCTTTTTCTTGGAGCACTGAAATGGGAGCCTGTCTCTGTTGTTGAGTAGCTTGGAGCTGGCATTTCTTACCTCAATTTCAACGGGGTAGGCAAGAACATTTTTATCCTCAAGCTCTGGTTCACTGCTCAGAGATGGCAGAAAATCCCATTGCCTTTTTTACTAGACCTTGCATGCCTACCTGAAATAGGTTTGCTGCAAGGATATAGGCAATTTCTGTCTTGGCTTAAGCCCTAGAGACAAAATAGGAGTTAATCTAGCTCAGCATTCGGAAGGTTCATGTCAGGGTAGGTGTGAAAGCAGTATGGCTGCTTGTGGTAAGACAAAAGAGAGTGCAAAGAGGAACTGGCAGAAAATCTCTATTAAATAAGAAAAGAAAATAACTGGGAGTCCTGTGTTTCTCATAACTTCCACATGCAGTGTACTGAACCAGATATATACAATAAAACCTTGCTGTGCTTGGGTGATCACATAGGCACAGAGAGGAAATTAGTGCTGAGCATATTCCAAAGCAGTCACAGAAATACTAATGCTTCTGAATGCCCCCTCTAGCCCGTGGCTTTTCCATCACTGCTACAAAGTTACTGCTCCAATAGCACTACTCCAGTGCAGAACACCATAAATTATCAAATTCAGATTTAGCAGTGAAAAAACACTGTTACAGAAACCAACCCGTCAAGCCAGAGAAGAAAAATGGCAGAAGTACGTTTTTGTTGACTAAAGTGTTTTTGTTTTGTTTTTTTTCATGGTATTAAATCAGTTTAACTTTGTTTCTGCAAAATAAGTAAGTTGTCCATCATCACAACTAAGCAACTGTTGAAAGAGAATTTTGTCTCTAAACATTCTCTCAAGGTTGTTTTTTTTTGTTTGTTTTTTTTTAAATAGGGACTCCAAATTAGGCATGATTGGCCAGAGTGGTCTGCTAGCAGGAGGTCTGGAGAACCAGACAGCTAAGCTGAAGTTAACAGGACTACAGAGGAATTTTTAACATATTAATTTAGGCATTCATCACTGAAAACACTGATTCTTCTTCTCCCTGTTTAAAAACTGGTTCCATATGAAGTCAAAGTACTCTGAAAATAAACTCTGATTTACTTCCTTGTATGCCTTGATCAGGATATCCATGCTGTGTTTTACTATTAGGCTATATTTGCACACAGGCAATTTGTTCCACTCTGAAAAATAGCAGCAAACTGTTATAGCTTGCCAAGAGATCATACCGACAGCTTAACAGATTGAGAGAGCAATTTGCCCATTTAGTATACAGACATAAATCTTTACACCTAACAGCTTTGTTTAAGGGCCAGCACTGCTCACTCCTACACCTGAACCTGCCACCAACACTTGTATGGTCGTGCTGGGAAAGAAGCAGCAGTGAGGGAGAACACTTGGATTTACAAATATTGACTTAAATTGTGCTGCTCTCTCTTAAGTGAGTTCATACAGATTCAGAAGTCATAGTATAATCCAAACCTTCTATATTCAGTTCTCTGGTGCTTGTGGCTGTGTGAGCCATACATGTACAAATTCCAGCTTTGCCTTCTCCATGAAAGTGCTGCTCTTTGGTTGGAGGAATATGGTCAACTTGTGCCCCTAATGGTCTCCCAGGATTCTGCAGAGGAGGGATCTTGGTACAACTTAGCAAACTAAAGGTACCATGTTCCTTTCTCCAAAATCTTCTAGAAACAAGAGCAATGAAAGATGTCAGCACTGCCCCCACAGATATGCTCAGAGGGATGGAGTACCTTTCCTACAAAGACAGGCTGAGAGAGCTGAAGTTGTTCAGCCTGGAGAAGAGAAGGATCCAGGGAGACCTAATAGGGTCTTTCAGTACTTAAAGGGAGCTTATAAAAAGAAGGGAGAGGGATTTTTCATGTGGGTAGATAGTGAGAGGACAAAGGAAAATGGTTTTAAATGGAAAGACAGCAGTTTTAGGTTAGATGTTAGGGGGAAGTTCTTTACTCAGAAGGGGTGAAGCACCTGAACAGGTTGCCCAGAGAAGCCATGGATGCCCCATCCCTGAAGTGCTCATGGCCAGTTTGGATGGTGCTTTGAGCAACTTGTCTAGCGGACGGTGTCCCTGTCCGTGGCAGGAGCTTGGAACTAGATGATCTTTAAGGTCCCTTACAACCCCAACCTTTCTATGATTCTATGTGAAAATTATTGCTGTACTTTTACCTAAAATTATTACATTACAAAAGGAAGAGTCCTTTTATCACTGAAAAAGAGAAAACTACAGATAGTTGCTACAACTCAGTGCACAGTAAGACACTTAGCTAAGAATATCAGGAAGGCTGCACTAGGTCAGGTGAAGTACCCTTTTGCTCAGCATTATGTCCCTGAACAAGACCAATAGCAAATGCTTCAGCAGAGAGTGTAGCTGTAGGACAAGCAGGTGGTGATAGCTTTGCCATTCCAGTTTCAGCAATTACCATTTTAAGGATTTTCTGAATAGAGATTGGAGCTGAACAATATTGCTTAATAGCCCTTGATGGATCTTGGTAGTAGCTACTAATCGAAAAAGGAGCCTCTTTTGTCATTTTGTGACTGATTAGTTGCTCTGAAAGCTCTTAGTGAGAACCTTGTTTAAGGCTTTTTTTGAAATCTAAGTAACTGCAGAAGTCAAATCACCTGTATTCATATGTTCACTAACTTTTTGAAAGAATGCTGTTAGGTTTCTGCAGCATGTGTTCCCAGGGGCTAAGGTGCCCAGAGCTTTTGTGGCACCACATCTGTTGCTCCCTGCTTTCTGGGACAACTCCCACAGCCAGTTAAATAACAGCTAGTGGTTCAACATGTTCACATTTTAATTTGTTCAAAATAGCTGGTGAGCTGCATCTGATCCCACCAATGTTATGAATGTCTTCAAAATTAGCCTCAGATCCTGAGGACTGTATCAGTCCTAATAGCAGAATAATCCCTAAGTTCCTGCTTTCTTTTTCCAGCTAAATGCTTCTATGGAGCAAATACTAAAATCCTAGATCTTTACTTCCTCACAATTACCTTTTAAGAAGATCAGAACCTCTGTATTGCCACTCCTGACTGGAAAAGTTTATTCTTATCTGAAACTCATAACTAAGGGAAATACTCACTCTTCACTGCCTTTAAGAACGAGAGGTCATTGATAAAACAAACCACTACAGCTGGTGTGAATCAGTGTAGTTCCAATACTATCCCTGCAGACATATAAAAATAAATAAAAATATTATCTTCCTTTAAAAGACATAAATTTTCCCCCACAGTTCCTCTGGCTGGCTGGCTGGTTGAATGGATGGGTGTATTTTAAGGTTTATTTAAAATAAACTTATTTCAGTAATCAACTGGCTTCAGATCTTGGCCACCTGGGCACACACTGGCTCATGTCAAGCTGACTGGCAACAAACATCCCCAGGTCCTTTTCCACCAGGCAATTTTCCAGCCACTCTTCCCCCATGCTGTAGCGTTGTGTGGGGTGGTGACCAAGGCTGTGACACTTTGTCTTGTTGAACCTCATCCCATTGGACTCGGCCCATCCATCCAGCCTGCCTGGATCCCTCTGCAGAGCTCTCCTGCCCTCCACCAGATCAAGACTCTCACCCAACTGTGTCATCTGCAAACTGAGTGAGGGACTACTCAATCCCCTCATCCACATTGTTGGTGAAGATATTAAACAGGACTGGCCCCAGTACTGAGCCAGGGGGACACTACCCATGACCAGCTGCCCTCCAGACTTGTGCTGAAAGCTGCCTTCGGCAAAGCCACTGTGAGGAGGTCTCTCTGGAGACTGGCACCTGCCTAATGCCATGCCAGTGATGATGCATCCTCAGGTACTCTCAGGCACCTCACCTGGGTGAACCTTCCAATACACAAGACAGGGTGATTTTGAAGAATACCAGTGGATTCTAAATTCTTGCTGGCTGATGAAAAATAAGGGTAATAAATCATTCCTTGATGAATTCCATTTGTTTCTTTAGGCTCATGCCCAGGGTAAGTGGTACAAACACAAAGCTTCTCATGGCTGGACCAGTAGGGAAGACAGGAACAGACTGAAAGTGTCAGTATTGGGTTTTAAAGGCATCCATCATACCCTGTTGCAATGCTAGCACCCAAAATGTCAATTATTTAGAAACACTGAACCATAGTATGCTATACAAATTGAAGTGGGTTGATTTTATTACAAATATTTCTGTCTTTTCCAATTAAGACTGTAGCATTATGTAATGATGTGAAACTGTCTTTTTAATTTACCCTTGGAGGGCATTTATTCCAGGAACACAATAATATTAACAGAGTAGAAATTAGTTTTCCTCTCTCACTTGCAATGACTGTGATGGGGCTTAATAGGAACGTTAATAACAATCTTGACCCAATCTGCATCTAATCTTCTGCTGCTATAAATGGAGTGTCAACAATTTGCACAATCTGATGATATTTTGTTCTTTGTTTCATGACAGTAGCTGTATAAAACAGTTTCAGATTACCCACTCTTTTCTAAAGAAGGATTAAATCCACACATATTTACAAAAAAAAAATTATGAATGTTGTTAATCAATTTCTACTCAGTAATGTATTTTCCAGGATGAAAACACATAATTTTAGAAGCACACATGATAATGCTTTACCATTTAAATTCATTGCATTGTTTGATTTTGATCTATAGAAACAGGTATTGCTAGAAGAAAAAAAGACAAAACACACAAATTTGTAAGATGAAGATAAAGAGAAACATTTATTCTATTATTATATTATATTATTCTATTATTATCCTATCTATTTAAATCTATTAGATTTTTTATCTAGGTCAGTCCTTGAATAATATGGCCTATGAATTCCATTAAATTTCTGGTATCTCTATTAAAAATCCTTGCACAGTCCATCGGAACTAAGAATTTTATTCTTTTGTGTTCCACTTCTCTCTCACAATAGAGATAGAAACCTGGGTATTATAATCTGTTGTCACAGACATTATTTCAGTATTATGAATGATCTTTTCATTTAGAGGAACAAGGAAGGGGATAAAAAAGGTGGGTTTTTGTAGATTTCACTTAAAAATGGCATAAGGTAAGTGAAATGTAGAATCGTACTGTATACACAGATTCATTCCAGAAAATACGCCCCTGTAGAGTATTTTTCTGTTAACATTGTTGAGATAAAAACCACATCTTCACATAGCTGATTTCCATTTGAACGCCGCCCGGGAGAGATTTCAATTCTTTAAGTTGCACTGCCCTCTAGGGGAAAGGATCTTCCGCTGTAGCTCCATGGCCACGCCGCGAGAACAAAAGCCGTCCTGGCAAAATTTTCTCCTTCGGTTTTGAAGGCTGAACACTTTGCTTCCTCCAAATGTTATGCTGATACTTGATATAAATTCGGCATGAGTAGCACAAAGACAAGCGAGGCCCCAGTACAGTCACGTTTTATCTGCATTTTTATTCCCTTACATGTTCCATTTGTCTGTGTGATGCCTCGCCTAAAACATAAGCCTGTTTAGTAGTGAGTCTTGTCCTGTCTAGCTCACCCTTCCTCTCAGGGTCTGGGGACAGGGACTCAAGAGACAAAATGGTTACCTCGGCTTTTCTGCTGGAGGTTAAAGCTTGTGTAGCCAGTTTTGGGATCCTCCATAAGGCGGCTCTCTGCAGATCAGGTGCTCGCTGAAGGAGCTGATCACAGTTGCTTGTGCAGACCATGAAACTGACAGGTGGTCTCTAGTTTGGAAAAATTACCGTTTTCCAATAAACACCTGACAAAAAGGCAGGTTTTAGTAAGAAGCTCCCTAATACAAACAAGAAAAAAAGGGAAAAGTTATTTCTGCTATTTGACTCCTGTTATTTTCTAAAAAGAAATAATCAGAGAGCTAGTCAAATAATGGACAACTATAATTATCATATTCATACAATCTCAAAAGGGTCAGAGGGAAGCAAGATATCACACTGGGGAAGCCATCTGGGATATATATCTGGGTATGATTAATTCCACCTCCCTTCAGATGAAGTAAGACTGGTATTTCACAATATATAATTTAATGCTGTCAGGTAACTGTATGACTTGAGAACGGAATAAAATTCCAGAAGAGAAATTCCTACAGCAGATCTTTTCTCTTTTAGAATTTCTTAGAAAAGATGTGTAGTGGAGGAGGAACAGGACTTGGTTCAGAGAAGTGTATGTAATGCTTCAGTATCTTTCCACAGTTGATGCTGCAAATAGGATAGCAGGAGTAATGACTGAATCAGAGAACAATGATGGGATTTATTATTTGGAAAAAAAAGAGATCAGGTTGGTATGGAGAGAAATAGGTGGCTATGGCTATCAGAAACTCTCGTAAGGAAAAACAGCCCACTGTGAAAATTGTGGGAATACTGAAGCGGAAGAAAATCTATAGCTAATGCAAAATCACCTTTGAAGAAGATGCAGGGTTTGACAAAGGAGAGGGAATGGAGATTATGCATTCATCTCAAGAAGCAAGCTGCAATGTTAGCTGTGAGCTGATGCTGCGCCTCCAGAACCTTCTGGCTACTGTGGTGGAGTTATGTGGAAGATGAACACAGCACACTTCACTGGCTCTAATTAGCGCACAAACAAAAGTGAACATTAAGAATTACTGTTGTGGATCTACTGGCTGAACTAAAGGTACTCCAAAATTTTTCAGTGTCTGCTAATTCTGTGTACTTACCTTTCAAATAGCTATAACCATTTTATTAATTATTCACATTTTTATCACCAGACAATTGCAGCCTTAAGCTTTCAGCCGGAAAAAAAAAAAATCCTTCTTAGCCATTTCTTTTCATGTTTGATTTTGAAAATATGATTGCTTTTAAAATCAATTACAAAGGACAGATTTACCAAAATCCGCAGATAAATCCGAGCCCAGCGTGTAGTAGTGTAATGACTGCATGTTAGTAAGAAGGGAAAATTGCAAGAGACAAAAATGTTCTTAACTTGTAAAATGATGTATACTGCTAAGTATTTTATTTAAAAATCCAATTTCTTTACATATCCTTCTCAAGTGTTTAGTTTTGTATCTTAAGGCATTTTACAAATGAAGGGGTTGTATTTTTCAGCTGAGATGGTATCCTTGGTATTATAATACCCATATTATTAAATATTTTTAATAAATATAGGTATAAATATGTATTCTAATGTCTGTATTATTAAATGTATTACTTAAATTTTCTGGTCCTTGACTGATTTTTTTAAAAAGATTTTTAGGCGCTACTTTTTCTTTTCGGACTTTAAGATTTTGGGGTTTTTTGTGTGTCTTTTTCCTTTTCTGGGGCTTCGTTCATCTGCTATGATTAGTTAGGAATTTCTATACAAACTACATAACCCCAGCTAACATCTATGCACACAGAGGCGGGGGGTCTGCACCTGCCCAGGGGTCTTTGTGACCCGTGACTTTTAAGTGTTATAATGGACCTAGTTCAGCTACAGGACACATGGACATCAAATATTTTGCCAAGTTAATAACGTATCCATAGACGTGCATCAACACCTTGATTTACTACACCCTTAAAGTTTGTTAGTTCCCACATGTCCTCGACTATCTGTTTTACTGCCATACGACATTCTGATTTGCCACATGCACAGCTCACAAGGAGCAAGCTTTAAGCTTTAGCCGCCGGATGCGCTTGGCTGCGGCTGCTGCCGGTTCCCGTGCCCAGCTGTCCTTTGCTGTCCCTCAGGCTGGCAGGCCCGGCCCTGCCCCTCACGGCCCCGCCACATTCCTTCCCGGCAGGAGGCCGGAAGTGACGTGCCCGTGCCGTCAGAGCGGCCGGAAGCGCCGCTGGGAGCAGTAAACAAGCGCGTCGGGAGCCGCGGTCGCCGCTTCCATCTTGGAGGAGCCCGCGCCCACCGGGGACCATGGGCAGCGTCCTGGGCCTCTGCTCCATGGCGAGCTGGGTAAGGTGGATGCGGGTGGCTCGGGGGTCCCTCGCTGCCCGTCGCAAGCTCGGAGCCGACGGCCGGTGCTTCCCCTCCTCCTTCCCTCCCCACCCGGGCCTCGCCCGTCGCCTCCCGGCGCCTGTGTCACCCACCCGGGTGGGGCGGCTGTGGCGCTGCCTTCGCTCCTCCGCCTGCGGCACGGGGAGGCTGCGGGGCCCTGCCCGGACCCAGCCGGGCTCTGTCTGCCCCGAGCGGCCGCAGCTCCCGCTCCGCCGGGCAGGGCTCTCTCCCCGCCGCGCTGGAGGGGGCAGGCCCCGCCGTGCTCCCCCTCTCCCGGGCTGCTCCCGGGATCCCCAGGGATCCGTCGGAGCCGTTTCGCCGGCGCTATGGGGAGCTTTGTCCTTAACCCAGACAGGCCGGCCTGTCGAGCTGCTGGGCGCAGCTTAATGCCCCTTCATGTGCGGGAGGTGTTACGGTGTGCGCTGAAATCACCTCTCCCCGAATGTGTAAAGGGTCTGATGAAATGCTTTGAACTGCAGTGTTTCTTTCGGGAAAATAAAAAACAGGCAGGTTTCCCCGATCCTAATATTTGTATTTAGTTCCTCTTCCTTACGGCTTTGTCTTGAGCTGCTCCACCCTTTGTAGCATCTTTGTCTCGCCGAGCCATCCTTTCCTCGCGGTACAGTAATCCGTGGTGGTGTGTCACCACCGTGCTGAGGGAGCACCGTCAGGTGATGTTTGGTCATGGGAAACAGTTGATTGAGATGGCATTTAAACTGTAGGCATTATGCAGGAAAGAAATTAAGTTGGTGAAGAATCTTCAACTGAGGCATGGCTTTTTTATCCGTAAGTGATATGTCTGTGCAGGTCTAGTCCCTGTTCATATTGACACGATCAAGTGGTTTGTGAGTTTTTGGATGTTTTAGATGTTTAGAATGTCAGTCGGATTGTGAAAATCTGAATTTTTCATACCAAAAATACTGTCCAATGCCTGAATTAAATTAAATTACCTATTATTAAAGGTACACACTTCTGGTGATAAAGCAAAACCTCATATTTATCCAAACTCCTGTTTTTTGTGATACCTGAATGTATGGGCTTTGGCTCCTCTAATACATAGTGATTTTTAATTAAGATAGATGATCCATAATCCCTTCATCTCATGTACAAATTATATTAAATTATCATAGAATTGGAAAATCTGCATAAATTAACTTCCAGGCTGATTTGCCTGTAAATAATCAACTAGAACGCTGATAATATTCTTGTAACTAATTACTGTCAGGGTTTATTTTGGTCTCATTAACACTTTAAATACTACTTAATGGTTTAGGCAGCTAGGCTTTAATTACTAACTGAATATAGTTAACATTATTATTTTTAATTATTGTTAAATACTTCATGACATTGTGACTATAGGCTTTAATTCAAATACTTGTGTTAATATATACTGCATTTTCAAGTTCATAAACAGCCTTTCTGACACCTGGTTGGTGTCTGTAATGTATGAAGAACCCCTTGGTCTTAATTGTTTGTTTCTCTACAGAGAAAATCAGCTAATGGTCTGTTAGATAAAGTGATTTGCATGAGATTATAATCTTAATTCGGTCAGATTTACTGTGAGTAGTGAACCCCTGTCCCTTTCTTTAAAGTGCCCAAACAAATCAGGGTGGGTAGTTTTTGTTGGTATTATTTTTCTCTTTCCCCTGATGTCTTTAAAGCATTCATTTTCTTTCCATATTTAAAACCACTGCTGATCAGCACTTAAAACCGATACAGCAGTTCTGAGCAGGAGGAATCTGTCCACGCTGGTGTCAAAGGATATGTCAGTACCAAGTGTGTTTGTGGCTCTGAGAAGGCAGCACGCAGTGAGGGTGAGGGAGCAGCTGAAGCAGGTGCGGTGGGGTTGGTGTGGTGCGGGCTCCGCCACGGCCAGCGAAGCTCCCTTGCTGTGAGGACGCTGCTCGGTGTAGCTCCTCCGCAGGGCCACGTGTTGTGCAGTGCAGTGCGGAGCCGCTCTGCTTGAGGCCCCCGCATCAGGCCTTATGTGTGCTCGAGTCTTCTGGGCTTTTGTGGTGCCTTACTGCTCTGCCCTCCTGTGTGCTGATCAGGCAGTGCTTCAGGTTAACATTTTGAAGAGCAAGAAGAGTCTGTCAGAGATGGAGGTGAGGCCAAAGCTGTAAGAGCAGAGCCGTCTCACCCAGTCTTCTTCTCCTGACAGCCTAGATTGATAAGGCAGCGCCGTTTTCCCTCTGCTGTGTCTTGCCTCTATTGTTCTCATCTCTGTAACAGCTGAGCTGCTGTTTTGCTCCTTTAATATTCTCTGTCAAGGCAAAGATATTGATTAATTCAGTATCTTTTAAGAGTAGGGAGGAGATAGCTAAACCCTGAGTAGGCCCATCAGGGGCTTACTGTTTTTGCAAATAAGTAATTCAATATATAATAATTTAGTCATTACTCCAGTAGGAAGATTATGTTTGATATTAGAAACTTATTCTGTGGGGATCAGGGGCAGTAACATTTGCTCTTGCATGATTTTGTGGGGTTTTCTGTCTCCTTCTCCTTCAATATACATCTTGTTATGTGTTCCTCATGCAATTTCCACTGCCCTGGGGAATGAAGTGACTAGTTTAGCAGGCATGAATTAACCTGTCTGCCCAGCTGGCTGCTCCCAGAATAGGTGTGTGGGTTGTCTTTTCTTATTTTGCCTTAATAAACACCATTGAGCTTAGTAAACAACGTTGACTTACTTTTCCTCAAAAATGTAAAGGGATATGAATTGGTAGGTAAGTAAAAACGTTTCTGGAAGGTAATCGATTTTATTCAGTTGTGTCTGAGTAACTTTCGTCTCACTTTCCTTATGGAAGCAAGTGAAAAAGTAGTTGTAGAGTAACTTTTTGTCTGCATCTGTGACTAAGCTGAGTCACACCTGGGGAGTTAAGCTTTGATCTTCATGGTGGTATCTTGGTGTTTGTACTACTGAAATTTTTGTGGGAGGTGTGCTTTAAATATAGGAAGAAAGTAGCACAAACTCACCCTGTCTCCTCTGCTGATGAGCTGAATTCCATGTGCTGAATGTTCTTTGGATTCTCTTCTTTTTGAAGTCTGTAACAAGTAGTTTTGCCGATAGTGTAATACTATTTTGTTGGAATGGTATGTATTTTATTCTTTTTTGCCAGAGAAAGAGAGAGTTGGACTGTGGCATGATTCCTTGTGTAAGTAGTCAGCTTGTATAAATAGTGTAATTTATCAGTAAGTGTCTTTTGTTCAAGGATGTATGTGAATGAGCTGTTTAGGAGAAAAACATTTTAAAAGCTGGTGTTGGAGCTCAGGCATTCCAGTGAGGTGTATGGACTCTCTTGAAGGACATTGTTTCCCAGTGAGGTGGAGACAATCATCTTCATTTCAGCTACTGCAAGTCTCTCCTGTCTGTAGAAGCATTTGTGTTTCTGCTTCCCCTGAGGCAAGGAGCAAGTTGTTTGAATTATTTAGGTATTTAACAAACAGTGTAACACTGGGATGCCTTACAGAAGTGTTTTTGTGACAGGTGCTCCTGTTCCCACATTTTCTGCAGCAGATGAGCCTAGTCATATATTCTATTCTGCCAAACTCAACCTTTTATTCAACAGTATGTGTAAAAATATTAATGAAGACAGATTTTATTCAAGAAAGTAATTTTTTGAATAGAGAACAGAGATGTTTTTCACTGGAAAGGTTATTTGTGTGTAGGAAATAGTGCAAGACAGTAGTACTATAAAACTGATGCATTCAGAGACAATATTTGCCATACATTTCTTGCGTACGAATCGTAGATGGCCCAAGTGTAGTTGCTTGCAGTCGTAGAGCAGCCTCAAAGGTCCACCTGCTCCATCTTTTATGAAAAAGAGGACCTGGGTGGGGTGATCTGGTGCTCTGTCCAGTTGCATCTTGGAAATGTCCGGTGATGGAGACTCTACCATATCCTCGGCGTGGTTGTTGCAGGGACCGGTTGCTCTCAGTCTGAATCATTTTTTTATTATATTGAGGTGAAACCTCCTATAATCAACACCTTTGTTTGTGTTATAGCACATATTATTTGTGCTATAACAATACTGAGAGGAGGAGAAGGTAAAAAGAAGCAATATAGTAACTTTTGCATCCTGAAATATTTATAATGAGAATCTGCCTAGTTTCACTGGTTTAGCAAGACAAATGTAATGGTGGAGTTTGTTAATTTAAATATAATTCTGTACCGTAGTGAAGTGAAAATTCTTGGCTTCTTGGGAAGGAACACACGTGCCAAAAAGAATACAGGGAAGGTATTTAAAAGATGAAGTTTGTGGGTCCAAGTTGAAACGGTAAGAATGATAATCAGCCTTTTCTTGAGGGCTTCTCAGGAGGCTGCCAGGAGCATTGTGATGATCTGTCTGCTTTTCCCAGCAACCCCCTGGGGCTTTTCCGGCAACAGTGGACTGCTGGCATTTTTGGTTGTCATATGACTAAACTGCTGAGAACTCTTTCTGACACGTACCAGTCATAATGTGTGATTGGCGTGTTCTGGCCGTGTGGCCTTGTTACTACTGTCCTTACATGACTGAGTGCCTCTCACGTAGTGATGAACACCTGTGGCTTTTGTCCCATGTGGGAGTTGTCCTTGGATGTGTGCTGGGGGAGAAGCTGAGTTTTAACCCTGTTCTGTATCTTTCTGTGTCGAGGGTAGCATGATTTGTTGTAGCTTAGAGAGGGGCAGTGATCACACATTTCGATTGTACCTTTCCTCCTTTGGCTAATGTTTACTTGTGGGACCTTGCCTTTCTTTTGCTTCCCAAATTGTCACCCAGCAAGTGGCAGAGAATTGTTCCCTGCTTCCCGGCCCTTTCCTGGTGAAATAGCTCCCTTTTTCTCTTCCCACAGTTTTCAGTGTGAGAATTAAATACAGGTAAATTTTGTCCTGTTTGGTTTTTTTTCCCCTTGTAGTACAGCATTCCCATCCACTTTTGCTGTTGATATTTGGTATCAGTAACACAAGTACTGCGTATATGCTCTGTTCTTACTGTTTGTAACTTTTACATTGCATAAGTTAATTTTGCAGACTAACAGAATTTTGTTAAATGTGAGTAGCTGCTAATATGAAATAGTTTGCAACCTAAGATTTAGGCTCTGTCACCTTTCTTTTGTGTTTCGGAAATATTTACGGCCCCTGTAAGGATTGTATCCCATCTGTGCCAGGTGCTGAGAGTGTAAATACATGATGGTTGTGCTCGTATCTTTTTCTTATGGTGTGTTTGTTTAATCTCTGCAGCTGTGAACGAGATAATGTAGTTGCTAAAAGAAGCAACCCTTGCATGTCATTTAGCTGAAATGAAATAAAATTCAAGAGAAAAAATGAGCCTGAATCCAGTCTTTATTTCTTTTGAATAGCTAAGTGATTACTTCTGGCATAGCACTAGTTTCACTGTGCAGCGGTACATCAGGAAGTGCTGTTGTTTGGTGACTCTGTAACGTACGTGTTGCAGTGCCTTACTCTGCACCAGTGATGGGATGCACAGGATGAGTCATTTTCCGTCATAATATCTGATGATCTGCACAGCCCGATTAAATATTGAAATCTAGTAATCCAAAGCTTTTTAATTAATTCATGTTCTGTCCTTCTGTCAGATACCATGCTTGTGTGGAAGTGCCCCGTGCCTGCTTTGCCGATGCTGCCCCAGTGGAAACAACTCCACCATAACTCGGCTGATTTACGCCTTCTTTTTACTTCTTGGCGTGAGCGTTGCCTGTGTGATGCTAATACCAGGCATGGAAGAGCAGCTGAAGAAGGTCAGGTTATTTATTACTAACATTTTGGGAAGACCAAATGTCACAGATAATAGTAATTGACATCTTGAAAAGCATGGATTTTATTTTGAAATATGTCATTTTGCTACTAGCTGTGCTTCACAGTCACCATTAATTCATTTGTAAGTCAAATAAAGAAATTATGGGAAGATCCCTGTGTAGATGAAAAGCACTATTTTGAGGTAAAGCCTCTTTAAATGCTTGGAGCAGAAAAAATAAGATTATGCATCAAACAAAAAAAATTATGCATGTGTAGTTTAAAATTAAGTGTTATTGAGATGTTTGTATTTATGGCACTTAATTGATTATATTGTAGTTGTGATTAAAAAAAATAACCACACTCTAAGATGTCTTCTAGTTAAGTTGTGCTGTATTAGTTAAAATTCTATTTTAAAGTCTGCAGTGCACAAGAAAAATATTTTTCATTAATGTAGCATGTTTTCCTCCCAAGGAATTAGGAAGGGTTTGTAGGATCTTACAGTTTATTAACTATATGAAGATGGGATATAAGATTGGAGAGTGGTAATGTGAGTTGGAGTAGAGCTTACAGGTTCATCGAACTTGAGTTGCATGTATTTCTGTTCTGTTTTACAGTCTTCAGGTTTTTTTTCAGTAGATACTAGCTTTGGTTAAGCATGATTTTCATGTTTTTTCCCCCCAAATGATTCATCTGCAAATTTGTATTGTAGGTTAGTATAGTTACCTCATTAGAGCTTCAGTGAGAGCCATGTTAGTCACCTAGGAAAGAAAATTACTGCCTTCTGGAGTATGATTTGACTTCTAAAAGATGTACCTCATGTCCTGGTAGTGACTGGATAGAATATTTTCAGCTGTTTCATATGGAAGTTACAGATGCACCTAATTGATGGTGATGGTACTTTTTTGGGAAAGGCTGTGTCTGTTTTAAAGCAGGTTGCCACCTCTAGCTGTATTGTAAGCCCAGTAGTAACTGTCAAGCCAAATTTCCCAGCTCTCAGATCTTTGATTATCTCTTCATTCAGATCAACAAGGGAAAGCTGCATTTCTTTGAGAAGGTCTGAAATTGCTAATTACATAAAAAACCTGTTAATAAGATCCCTGTCCCGTTCCTGGAAACATTCAAGGTCAGGTGGGGTGGGGCTTTGAGGAGCTTCATGTAGTTGAAGACACCCTTGCCCATGGCAGGGGGCAAGTCTAGGTAAGCTTTAAAGGTCTCCGGCAACCGAAGCTATTCTGTGAAAATATTTATTTTATTTTGCCTATGCAGGGGTTTTTTTCCTTGCATGGGTTTGGTACTCTAGTTGGACTGTGGCTAATTATGCAGTCCTTCAATATCATTCTAACACTGTGAGTAGTTATATAATGTTACAATATTAATGAATTTTATTGGAAATTTATTAATATACATTTACTGGCAGGAGGTCTTTTAGAGATGACTGACATGTCCTGTATTTATCACAGATTCCTGGATTTTGTGATGGAGGGTTGGGAACAAGTATTCCTGGTGTGCAGGGCCATGTGAACTGTGATGTCCTGGTTGGCTACAAGGCCGTGTACCGTGTGTGCTTTGGCATGGCCATGTTCTTCCTTCTCTTCTCCTTGCTGATGATCAAAGTGAAGAGCAGCAACGACCCCAGAGCAGCAGTGCACAATGGGTAAGGTGCAGAAATGAGTGCTGAGATGAGTTAGTGATTCATTTTTGTCTCCTTCCACAGAGATTTTTTCAAGAAATGAAAAGATTTAAGAGCCTCATCTGCTCTCTGAGAATTATATTCCTCTTAACTTGGAAGTTTGTAAGACCTTTTGTTCTCTTCTGAGCAGTTTCTTTTAAAGGTTATAGCAGTTACACATATATGTCTATGTAGATGTATAAAATATCTTTTCTTTCTGCTGCCTTTTCATTTGCCCCTCTGAAAAAAGAAATGAGTTATGTATCTAGTTTCTGAGCTCTCCAGTAGATTTTCTTTAGTATTTTATTTTAGTTGGGATTATCAGATGGAAGAATATAGTGGAATTGCAGCTTGTGTGTTGACAAAAGCAGTAGTTTTCATCCAGGCTCTGCCTATGTGTAATGTAGCTCCTTGAACCAAGGCGATGTAAATATTTGTAAGAGGGCATGATGCTAAAAAGCCTAAAACTATTTATGGTGTCTAATCTTGGTGGTCACAGTGATTGCTTAGACAACTGCTTTTTCAAGGTGACTATTTAATAGAAGCTATGGACAGCTAAGCTATAAAGTTTTATTTTATATTCAGTATAGTAGGATTAAACATGTGTATCAAAAAATGAGAAAAAACTTCAAATTCTTTCTATTGGGGAAAATAAAATAATTAAGACTGAGCAGAATATTGCTTTGTTTACTTTTTTTTGGTCTAAAGAAAAAGAGAGTACTGTACTAAGATCAGTTAGCAACAGTACCTCAATTCAGCCTTTCCCTCCACCCTGCTTTGTTCAGGAGAGCATGCTTATTGTAAGCAAGGAAAAAGTGGTTCAGCCACATTCTGTATCAGAGCTCTTCGTTTTTTGTTTTTTTCAGAAAAAGGCACATGGTGATTTTACATGATGTGTGATGTTTTTCACCTAAATATGTTCTTAAGTGTTTGGGACCTTCTTGATAACCTTATTTGGAGTTGTGCTCTCCAATACAATTTAGTGTATAATACAAATTTAGGTACTGATTATGCAACCCAAAGCAGTTTGCTCTTCTTAGCCAATCTAACATCAGCACTAGGATAAAAGGAAAAAATTACATTATTTAACTGTTGCTGGTAAAATATTTAATAACATTACTTTCAACACTTCTGTAATAACTCCTTCCTTCAATAATACACGTTACAGTGAGCTTTATGAAAAGCTTTATGGCTTTTGATGTTTGAAATTGTATTTGTGTTCAGTAATACTTTGAGATAGTCTTTTTGTCAGTGATCTGAAATATTCAAAATACTAGGTTTTTGCATCTATGTGTACTAACTTTTTCATGCTTATATGCAAGTTAAGCCCAGTAATATGATCTTGTGCCAATATCTACCTTCTCTGCTTTTTTAATGGCAGTCAGAAGGGTTTCTTGTCTTGGGTTTACAAAAACAATAGAAAAATACCCAGTAATATCTGTGAGATAGTTGCTGGCTTGTACAGAATGCACAGCAGCTTTAGGTGTTATTTCAGATGACTTTGTTTTCAGTTGTCGTATGGGGTAGAGAGTTAAGATCCCTTAAAGTCTAGAATTAGAGATTAACTATATACAAACTTGAACCTATTCTTATTTCTTTAATTGAGAATGACATTGATTAAAAAAAAAAGTGGATTCTAAAACTAGTTTTACTGAGGTTTGTATTGCACTGTAAATGTTACAATTTAATTCAACTTTCAGACTATATTTAGTCACTTCTCTGTATCCCAGGGAATTAGTCCATTTTGTTCTGTATTCTACACTTCTGTCATCTCACATAGTTCCTCTCCACGCAACTGGCATTTGTTCTGCTGGTCTCCATCACTTGATTGTAACAGCCAGCAGGAAAGATTGAATTTCTTCAAAGTATGGGAAGAAATGGGAAGGGAGAGAAAACTTGAAAAATTGGCAAGTGTTTGACATTGTGGGGGTGTGGTACATATCTTTATGCTGTTATATTCAGTTTTGAAGTGCATGTAGATGGCATCATGCCTGTTTTTGGAGCTGCCTGTCACTGGGATCAGAAAAAATAGTCTTCACCTTCTTAAAGTTTTGTTGGCATAACAGTTCGAAGTTCCCTATGCAGGGTATATTTATACAGTTAATATTTGGGATGAGTTTGGTGTATTTTTGGTCAAGGATGCTCCCTTGTGTGCTTTCTGGAAACATCTGACCTGTTTTGAAGGTCTGTGAATGCATCTTTTAATGGAAGAAAAATTCCAATGACACGGCACTGAAACAGGGACTTAGAACTTGATTGTGTCTTTTCTGTGCAGGATAAATAATTTGGTTTGTTGGTTTTTTTTTGTGATTGTCTTGGTTTGAAAGACAGGTGTCTGCTAGGGGAGGCAGGAGCCTCCCTCTTTCCTGAGTTTGGCCACTCTTGTTTTTTCTGAAGTACCTAATAGTTAGTTTCCTAGCAACTTATGGGAAAAAATTCCGTAAGTACAAAAGAAAGAAACCCAACCCCCAACAGTGATAAAGCCTCATCAGCTGTAGGCCTAAAGAATCTGAAGCTGGGTGGGAAGAACCCAGACTTTTGTATATCGAACTCATGTAGGAAGTGAACCAAGACTGGTATGGAGCTCCAGCATATTTTACTGTCATTGTAGGCACCAATCAGATCTTCGATACTAAAAGCAGGCGAGGATTTTTTAACCCATTTTTCTGATACGCAGACAATTCAGTAATCTCACTGCTCTGGTTTACAACGTTCTTAAGAAGAAAAAAAACAGCTCCCAATTGGCCTAATCTGTAATTCATGAGTAAGATACCTCTGGGAAATGTGTCAAACTCTGTGTCAGTCTAGCACAGTTCAAGCATAATTGTGGAAAACAAAAATCTTGGGCAGATAAAATTTTTATCCTGCTTCAAATGAGACAAATTAAGAATGAGCAAATAAATAAAAACAACTCTTAAAGATATGTATTTTATGTATGAATTAGACCAGACTTAGCAGTTGCCTTACTTTTTTTTATTTCCTTTTAGATTCTGGTTCTTTAAATTTGCGACGGCACTTGCAATTAGTGTTGGGGCTTTCTTCATACCTGAGGGACCATTTACAACTGGTGAGGGAATATTGTCTTCCTCTGTATCATGGTGTAATGATACTTAGTTTAAAAGAAGTGCATGCTGATGTCATACAGTTTTAATTGTAGCTGTGTAACTGTAGTGCTTCTCTGTGTTTAGGAACACTGAGATGGGGGTTAAATCACCTGTGGTTCTTAACTGGTTTTGTATTACTTCTCTTCTAGTGTGGTTTTATGTAGGTATGGCTGGAGCATTCTGCTTCATTCTTATTCAGCTGGTCTTGCTTATTGACTTTGCCCATTCCTGGAATGAATCTTGGGTTGAAAAAATGGAGGAAGGAAACTCAAGATGCTGGTATGCAGGTAAGGAGGGACTGTACTACAGTCAAGTTTTAAATTTCATTTAATGTGCATTGTGTTAAATAAGTTACTCACTGAATAGTTCATTTTACCAGTGCTGAAAGGGCTGCTTCATGCATAAGTATCATTTTCTCAGATGTGTGGTTCAGCTCCATTTATGTCCATCTGTTGTCAAGTTAAGTAAGAGGAAGCAGGGAGAGGTGCAGCAGCCTCTGAGTAATAAGATCTGTTCCCTGGGAGCAGGGCATGAGTTTCACACAGTCACAGAATGGGTGAGGTTGGAAGGGACCACAGCAGCTTATCTGATCCAGCCTCTCAGCTCAAGCAGGATCATCGCAGAGCACATGGCACAGGATTGTGTCCAGATGGTTCTTGAGTGTCTCCAGTGAGGGAGACCCTACAACCTCTCTGGGCAATCTATTCCAGGATGCAGTCATACACAAAGTAAAGCTCTTCGTCACATTCAGGTGCAGCTTTCTGTGCATCATATTATCAGAGAAGTGGCAACTGCAGCTTTTTTTTGTGTGTGGTGGTTTGGTTTGTTTTTTTGTTTTTTTTTTGGTTTTTTTTTTTTTGCAGGTACAGGTTTTGTTATCCCTTTTGTGCTGATTAAAAACAAAGTAATGTCTCAGTACTTCATGTTGAGTAGAATGATGTCAAACAATGGTTTTTCTGGTTGGCAGTCAGTCATTCTTCAAAGGTATATGCTGAGTGAAAGGCGAGAGTAGTGGAGGAGAGTACAAGTAATCTCACTGGAGAAATGATACTTTAATGAAGTGTTTCAGATGTGATAATTTAGGTGTTTCAAAAGACAGCATGGCCTGTCTTCATTCAATGGCCACTTCTTTATTTAGTGTTTTTACTAAGATGTAATTTGGAAATGAGATTTTGTTTTAGTCTCTGTTGGAGAAGTATTTCTTCAATTTCTTTTTTAAGCTCTTAGCCAAAGCGTGTGTGGTACAACTGTGTTCCTTTTTTCTCCTCGCTCTCCTTGGTTGCTGTTCGAGCAGTGGAGAATCAAGCATGGTTTCAGGTTTCCCATGTTTCTTTGTAATACTTCACAGGCTATTTGAGAACTTCTTTTACGTTTTAGTGCCCAGAACGCTCATTGTATATTGTATACCACACTTGATAATTATGCAGTATTATTCCAATCTTAATTGTCTCTTACTAATCAGTTTAACTATCGTTTTGTTTCTTCACAGCTCTGCTCTCAGCTACAGCTATAAACTATCTGCTGTCTCTAGTAGCTATTGTCTTGTTTTATGTTTATTACACTCATCCAGAAGGTTGTTCTGAAAACAAGACGTTCATCAGTGTTAATATGCTCCTGTGCATTGGTGCTTCTGTAATGTCAATTCTGCCAAGGATTCAGGTACCATTTTAATTCTGTTGCCTCCTGTGTTATCACAATACAATTGTGCCTGCAACTTCTGATTGCCTAACTTCCCTGTTTTGTGACTCCTTTGTGTAGGAATCTCAGCCAAGATCTGGTTTGCTGCAGTCTTCGGTGATCACAATTTACACAATGTATTTGACTTGGTCTGCTATGACCAATGAGCCAGGTAAGTATAGTAGCAATGCAGAGCTTTTTGGGTAACTGGTTCAGCAATCAATTGTACTTCTGCCTCTTTTTCAGGGCAGCACTAGAACCAGGAAATACAATGTTACTTACATGTGTTAGGGCTCAGCTACCTATGCTGCCAGGAGCCCACTCTCCTAAGGCATAGGAAGCAGTGAGAGAGGGCAGGGTCTGCTGGCTGGTCCAGGCAAACTCCCTTGAGGGGGAGAGGGAAGCAGAGCTGCACTTCTTCCAGGATGTGCTCACCTTTTCTTCCACCTCCCCCCAAGCCATGCTCCCAGCAATGATGTGGGAGGTATAAAATAGCAGCCTTGCCTTGCCCACACATCTCTGAGCTCCACCCCCTCTGCAACCACAATACTAAGGTAATGTCTTTTGCCCCTGCTTATATGGCATGTAAGAATTTCTGCTCTTTACTGGCAGAACTGCAGTATTCCAAAACTTATATTTTGCCCATAACTGCAACTCTTCTGAGGGGTCTAGGAGTTTAATCTCTCTACCAGTTTTCATGTTTCTTGGTTGACCAAGATGCTACTGATTATATTTTTCCAAACTGAGGGTTTATAACAAGTATTAATAAATGTTGTCAGTTTATTGTGTTTGGAAACAGTTGAATATCTCTAAAAATAAGTGCAGAAATTCTGATGATTAAAAAATCACCAGATATTATTTTAGTGGTTTTAATTGAGTCTCTGGTGCTTTTATCTTAGTTATGGACAATCTTCTGTGCTTCTGTGTCATGGAATACAAGAGTCATCTAATTCAGGCAGTGATTATGGGAAAATAAGATTGTGTACTACTTTCAGCTGTTTCATCAGTGTTACCTGTGGATGCTGTGGGTTGGGAACCACTCATAATAAAAAACTAACTTACTGGCATTGTTTTGCAATTCTGGGATGACTCGGGTACCCTATCTATAGAATATGTTTGTCAAAGTTGTTTTCTAGTAGTAGAATTTCTGAAGTTTATTATGCAGAAATTTTGTTTTATTGCATCGAATTATGTGAGATGGAATAGTAAAGCAGTTGAGGCATATCCTACGTAAGTTCAGAATCCTTTTATCTGCTTGAAGAGACAGATTTTTATGCCATATATACTGTCATTTTCCTGCTCTGGGAAGATTCAGTAGGCTAAAATTAGATTCAGATTTTACTTCAAGACTATCACAGTCATGAAGATCCTTTCTATTTCTGTGCATTCAGCATGGAAATGTGCTATTAAATATTTGTCCTATTCTTGTTTCATGTGAGTTCTAATGCAGTTTCCCTCACAGACAGGCGCTGTAACCCCAGTCTGCTGAGCATCATTGGTTACAACAGCACCACCATTCCAACCCAAGGTCAGGTAGTTCAGTGGTGGGATGCACAAGGAATTGTAGGACTTGTTTTGTTCTTGCTGTGCGTTCTCTATTCAAGGTAAGATTCCTTTAAAAAAAAATAAATTAATTTGTATCACTTCTTATTGTTAGATATTATATTTATTTGGGTAACTGTACCATGTCCTTTCCTGTCAAATCCAGCATCCGGACATCCAACAACAGCCAAGTTAACAAGCTGATGCTGACCAGTGATGAATCAACACTGATAGAGGATGGAATGCCCAGGAGTGATGGCTCCCTTGATGATGGAGATGATGTTCACCGAGCTATAGATAACGAGAGGGATGGAGTTACTTACAGTTATTCCTTCTTCCACTTCATGCTTTTCCTGGCATCCCTCTATATCATGATGACACTTACCAACTGGTACAGGTATTTACATTTGATTAGATGTTTTGCTGATAATGAGCATACAAGATGCCATCTCTTGCTGTACAAGGAGGCACAAGTTGTGTGTTCTGGAATGTAGGTCTTGAGTGGGCCTTCTCAAGGGAAGTTACTGTTTGAGTTAAGATTTAGGGAACTGTATTTGAAAACTGTAGCCAACCTTGTTCACAAGCGCCTGTCATATTTTCTAGGATGATTTTTGTCGTTCACTGAACTGCTGAAATACATCCTGCTGAAGTGAACAGGATAAAGTCTTAAATTATATAACAGTTAGTTAGAATTTATTAAACACTATGCCCCATATCTGGTATGGAGAGCTAGAAAAAGGACATGTTATATCAACAGGTCAAGGGGGAGGTGTTTCTTCCCATCTCATCAGTGCTAGTATCTCCTCCAGTTCTGGGGCTTCCCACTATGAGAGAGACATGGATGTACTGGAGAGACTCCAAAAAAGGGCCACAAAGATGGTGAAGGGTATGTGTGATATAAGGGGAAACTGAGAGAGCTGGGACTGTTCATCTTGGAGAAGGCCCAAGAGGTATCTTACCAATGTGTAGAAACACCTGATGCAGATGTGCAAAGAGGATGGAGCCAGGACTTCTCAGTGGTGCCCAGTGACATGGCCAGAGGCAAAGGGCACAAACTGAGACACAGGTGATTGCCTCAGAACATCAAGAAACACTTTAATTGCTAGGGTGACTGAGCACTGGCCCAAGTTGCCAGGGGAAGTTGTGGAGTTTCCATTCTTGGAGGTACTCCAAAGCCATCTTGGGGCAGCTGGATTTAGGTGTCCCCACTGGAACACTGGAGCTGGACTAGAGAACCTTCAGTGGTCTCTTCCAACTACAGCCATTCTGAGACAGGGCTTGGTGGAAGGAAATTATCCTCACAAATAAAATAGTTCTGTGTGTGAACTGTTGCTAACAGCTCGATCAGATGTTCTTCAGAATTAAAAAGTACTAATTAAGGTCTCTAGTTACTTGGCAAAGACCAGTTTGTATCGAAAAAGCAACACCAAAAGGTACTTCCTTCAGAAATAACTCTTAATAAATAGTCCTGCAGTGGATTTGATTTGTGGCCCTACTTGGGTCAGTAGGACGTCAATATGATCAGTTTCTCTAGGTGGTGTCCTTTGGCAAAGCAAAATACATTCTTTGTATCTCTTAAGTGCTGTCTGTTTACTGCCTTTCTGCAGATTTGTTAGAGATTCCTTGTAATTATTTCTGCTTCTTGGCAGCTTCTCATATTATGTTTTTTTGTGCTGCTGCTCTTTTTCCACCTTCTGTGACACCAGCTTACAAGTGGTGTTTTTGTGCAGACTGGTGTGAACTGCCTGGAAGGAGGGTCCTTTGGGGTGTGAATTGAAAATGATCTCCTGTGAAAACAGTGGTGAAGGGTGGCTTAGAACACAAGTATGTTGTTGTATTGAAAAAAAATTGGAAATGATCCTTTTCCTTGGTTCACAGTCCAGATTCTTCTTACGAGACAATGACCAGCAAGTGGCCGTCCGTGTGGGTGAAGATCTCTTCCAGCTGGATTGGCATCGTGCTGTACGTGTGGACTCTGGTGGCTCCGCTGGTTCTTACCAACCGCGACTTTGACTGAGCTGTGCTGCTCTGGAGGGAGGCTGTGTTAGCACCACATGTCCCTGAAACAAACAGTATTCCGGGTAATAGTGCGGGTGTAAATACATGTGTGTGTGTGTGTGTGCTGTCCAGGTAGTATTCCCTGCTTTATCCTGCATGATTACCTTGAATCATGTCTTGTCATTTCATTAAATGACATTTTCTAGCTGAGCTCAATGGTAATTGAGGTAACGATGGTTTTCATAGGATTACTCCTAGTTTGAGTGCTTTGGGAGCACAAGATGGAAGATGAAGAACTTTTGGAAGTATGGTTTTTCCCCTCAATTGTATTAAACGGTTGTAGGAAAAAAGTGCGAGTGTTAATTAAGGTAACTAAACAGTGCTGGGTCAGGCTTTGAAAGTAAAAGGGAGGGGCTGCCTTTGATGATCCCTGTTGCCTTGATTCCAAAGTAAGCCTTGAGTAAGTGCTCTTAGACTCAAAGTGGAGCACGTTGGGGTTCACTGGACATGTTGCATCACTTTGGCACTAAGAGCCTGACCTTTCCCATGCCGAGGGCAGCAGTACCTTCAGCACAGATGTGAGAGGGGGAAACTTGCACCTGGAGCTGCAGAGGAGCCAGTCCAGTCTGTCCCACTGCACATAGGACAGGCACCCTGGGGAGAAATATCCTGGTATCAGATGCTCAGAAGCATGTTTTTAAGGCACCTGTTTACAATGTGCCTCTACATATTATTATTGTTTTTTTAAGTAGTTTAAATGGCATAGCTGTGCTGTAATTTATTGCTGTTTTGTGTGCCACTTTCTTCTTGGCTAAGCTACAATCACGGAGTTTGCAAGGAGCCGAGTGGTGAAAGCTGTGTAAGCCCTTTGGAGGAATTGAGTATTGTGATTGAAAAAAAAAGTGGAGAGAAAGGAACACTGAAATTACAGTAACTGAAGGAGGGAGGTTTACATTTACTGAGGCTTCGACTGAAGGGTTTCTTAAAATATTTGGGGCTCTGAATCTTGAAATCTTTTACTGTATTAGGTATTTTGCTCGTTGTCCATTACCAGAGATGGAAGTTGAAATCTAGGCATAGTTCCTGTGCAGTTATGAAATCTTAAAATGCTTTTGTGCTTGCTGCTTTGTAACTGAAGTACATGAACTGCGTAATTTCTCTGTTACTTGCTACAACTTGAGCCTAGAGCAGCCTGACTGGGAGTGACCCTGGAGCCTGCAGCAGATGTCATGCTCATCTCTTTCCATTGTGTTTGTAACTGTGACTTCCTGTTGCTATTTCTCTAAGCTTTTATTTTAATTCTGCACCTGACCACTGACATTTAAAGTCTGTCAAGTCAAACTTGAGACAGTAATAGAAAGATTAGTAAAGGCTTGTAATAATTTGGAATATGTTGTTACCTTATTAATAAATAAATTTGAATGACGATGTCCCATGACTTTTGATGTCTCATGCTGCTGCCAGATGTGGCTATTGAAAGGGTTTGTGTAACCTTATCGTCCCCTTTCTTGGGGATGCTTTGTAGCACGATCAGGTTCTGAGAAAAGCTGACACAGTGCTGCAGAGCACACCTGTGAGTCCCCAGCTCTTTCAGGTCCCGGGTAGCGCCCCTGGCTGAAGTCCTCTGACAGTTCTGTCTTGCTGTGTCCCAGCAAACACAAACATGCCTTGCACCTGTAACTGCATTCCTGCTTCATCAACTGCTGCCACCTCATGGAATCACACCTGTTTTAATTTGGGTAAAACACCTGAACATCACTTCTACTACAGCAGTTCCCGAGTCCTGTAACAAAGAACAAGTTCCTGAATTCAGAAGATAAGCAGACTGCTCTCTCTATGGATTCAGCTCCTTGTACAAGTGGCCAGATTACTCTTTTGAAAAGAAATTTTGGATCTACTGCCGGAGTTGGGAATGTGGTTTTTGTGTTGCATGTATGAAGCTACAGCAACCCAGTTTCTGTCCTTGCTGAGCTTTTGTGCTAATTCTCAGTTGCAGTTTGACTTACTGTTTATGTTGAAATCAGGAGCTCAGGGTGAGATGATTTGGTTTCATGCCCCCAGTGGGGCAGGAGCGCCTCTGGCTCTGTAGCACAAGTACACAAACTCACTGCAGCATCTGGGGCTTCCATGAGTGCAGCAGTGGACACACCTCGGAGGAGGGGTAGGGCTCCTCCACTGGAAGTGATGGGGCTCTGCCACAGCTCTCAGTAACAACTCCAAGAGAGAACAACACCCTTTTGTGTGCTACTACTGGAAAACAGTTTGCTGCATTAGACACTTGTTTTGGAGGCTTATCAATAAACCCTTCAGGCTGGAGATAATGGAACTATTTTCCAGGTGCACAGCAGACCTTGCACAGCTACTATGATAGGAAAATGAGGCTATTAACTCCATAACGACAGAATGAGAAACTCTTGACAGATACCACACTTAAGTAACATTTATTTTGTCAGCATAGATGGTCCAAGTTAAAAGTACTCATGCAGTCATGGGGCCTGGCAGCTGTCAAGAACTTTTCCCCAGTTTGTGCTATGTGTAAGCACTTCCACTGAAGTGAAAGTAAGGCAGAACCAAGATTCAGCAAGGTACAGGCACTTTGTTCCCAGTTGAAGCAGGGAAAAATAAGCCTACAGTACGTCCTGGTCCCCCCACCCCAAAAAAGCCTCATGTGTCTTAAAACAAAATGTAAAAAATAAAAACCCCAAAATACAGAAAGTCAGTGTTCCCTAACCATACACTACTAGTTTATGTCATCATAGGTAAGACAAGAAGTATAAGAAACCATAAACCAAAGCTCACTATTGACAAGTGTTGGTTACCTGCAGTACAAGCAATGTGTGCAACACCAAGTGTTCACAGCAGTGCAACAGCAGCATGACTCAGCAGTGCCAGCTGTGCCTGGTGGCTTGTCTAACTCCATAGCTAAACAACTGCTTGTATAAGATAGGAAAGGTACTTCAGATTCCACATACCTGGTTACAGAAAACAGTGATTTACAAAAAACTCTCAAACAATATTCTAAATAAATAGTTCATCTTCATGGCTATATACAGAGCCTCCCTCACATCAGTTATCCAAGAAGGACATGTCTGTGTCCATGGGTGCTGGGGCAAGTTCGCACAGGTAGAACAGCGTGGCTTCGCTCGCCTCTGCCTCTGTCAGTGGCTCCAGACGCACCAGTTTGCTCTGGGTAGGCTGGGGATCCAGGCTGCTCTCCAGGAGCTCGTCCCCTTCAGCAGTGGAAGGAGTTTCAGCTGTGAAGCTCCCACTCTCAACAGCAGAGCCTGGGTTCCCATCGAGGAATGCAAGGAGTGGAAACGCAGTGTAGTGTATTAGCTGCTTATCTACGGAGGAAAAAATGCCCAGAATATCAATTCATGTCCCTTTCTACATGCAGAAGGAAAAAAAAAAAATCCAGCCTACAGTACTTATTTAAAGAGTAATTAATAAAAGAAGATAGGTGTTTGTGTTTTTAAAGAATTACGTTCATGTATAACATTATTTGTGCAGATTCACCTGCAAAACATCAGCTTCTCTGCCCCTAGTGCAGAGACAAAAATCTAAAAAGCAAATATACTAAGTATTGTGTTTTGGTTATTTATCAGCATAACATAAAACCAGATAAAGAGCAAATAATTGAGATGGCTTTTAGAGTAATGTTCAACAGTTGAAGTGTTTCAGTAGATCACTACAACTAAGCTGATCTGGGCTTAGTACCTTGCATTTCCTGGGAAGCTGCTGGACCGGCATTATTCTTGTTAGTTTCTTTTCCCTTTGTCTCCGTCTGGGAACAAAAGCAAACTCTTAAAATACACGTTTAAAGCCTGTTCCAATGCCACAGGAAAACAGCTGAACAACTACTATAAAAAGTATTTTTTTTTGTGATAAGATGCAGTGGAATAGTTAGTATTACCCACACTAACACACCTTGGCTAAGAAAACATGAAATGGAAACACAGGCTACAAAGCAAGAACCAAAACTAATGCTTTAAATGAACTGGACAAATTCAAAGTGCTACATCTTTGCTCCACTGCTTATTGCTGTATTTCTTTTCTCATCAGACAAGACAGATGAAAGCATTCTGACAGAAGTGCATACAATGTTTGCTAGTAAAAAAATCTCAGGGGACACAAAAGTCAAGAGACTGGTACAATGTGGAGGTAATACAAGTTTTAAAGGACACTACTAATTAATTTGGGTACTTTTTTCCTTTGCTGTTTAAAGCCCAACAGGATGAACTCAGCTGCAGTATTCCTATTCCCATGCAAGTCTTAAAAGCCAGAGCATGAAGTGCCATGATTCCAGTAAAGAAAACAGCAAAAGATGAGTGAATTTTGCATCTCTCACTACTGCGTATGTTGAGCAATGGATTTAAGACTTACTTTGGTATTAGTGATATGATCATGATCTGTGGGATTCATCTGCACAGAACTTGTAAAAAGCTGAGTAAGACAAAAGACATCAAGTTTTAGGTATCTCAGTGTTGCTATTAAGAATACAAGACCATTGCTTCTGCATGTGTGAGAATAACCCCTGAACTTATTCTACCCTCTATGAGGACTGGAGTCTATTTACAGGTAATCACTGCTTTTACAAAGAAAATCTAGCTTTGGTTTTGAAAAAAAAACCAATGGTTTTGAATTCCATGAACCCTGATCACAAAAGAACTGTATGACATCTAACACGGTTAGCTGCCGTCTTAAATTACCAGTTGCTTCTGACATTGCTGCATGGATATTCCTGCCTACAAAATGGATGAACTTAAGTTGCAAGTGACAGCAAGCTGGAAGGAGTCATCAGTAAGTGGAGAGCAGAGCTGCTTTTAAGAAGGATTTCAGTGAAATGGAAGAGGGGACAACAGGCACTCCAGCAGGTTCAACATGTCACCAAGACCCAGTAACCTCATGCACTGGCCCAGGTTAGGCTTAAGGAACAAATGAACAGGGAGAAGCACCTCAGAGAGGTGACATGTGAGTCATGGCAGACAACACCCTGCTATCAGCCAGCAACATGGCCTTGCTACATGGAGGTAGATTCTTTTTAACCCCAGTTCATTGAGAAGACCGCAGATGATGTGCCATGTTATTTCAAAGCAAGAGTATTAATCGACATCTAAATTCACCTCACAACAAATATAAGCATTATTTCATTAAGAAAGCCACTGTTCAATAAAAAACTTAAGCATTCACTTGAGCAGTGGTGTAGCATTAAGACTTCCACCAGTGCTCCAGAATCTCATAAATATTTGTACTTTGCTTTGTAAAGGGAAGGAAAAAAAGATCATTTGTGACTTAAATCAATATTAAACAGCAACAACACACACAAATGTTTTCTATAGCCTATTATGAAAATACTTAAAATTAAGTCAAAATTACATCAACCAGGAGATCTGGATCTATGCTGAACTGTCGTCCTGACAACATAGCCTGGAAGTCCTCTAAACTGCAGTCGATACTGTCCAGATAATCCAGAAGTTCAACTCTAGAAGGCAAACAGTATTTTATTGCCGTATCCCTTAATAAAGAGAAATCCTTAAGTAAACTTTACACAGATGTGCTACATGCATCTAAAAATCTTCACCAGAACTAGAATGAACTAAGTCTTTCACAAGAAATGACCTCTGGAAAAAAGTGAAGACCTTTTAGCCTCTTTAGAGGGGAGCCCAAGTCAGCAGACAGGTGCTCTGGAACAGGTATCACGGGAATCACATCAACATAACAGTATTACGTGACATTAGCAGAGATGCAATTCTTGCATCCACATAGCCCTAATAGGTCTAATCCACCTGCAGGAGTGACAAAAATAAATCCTGACAGTTTACACCACCTCCACAACATTACACTGCCAAATTAAACACCTCAACTCACTCACCTAACAGCGAAAATCACAGGTTGCATCATACAATACTTAAAATAGAAGGCTCTTCAGAAACTGGCTGGAATAACAGTGGCCTGCAAGTTTAAAGTTCTAAGTAGAAATTCTTTTTACTTCAATCAAATAATCAGTTCTAATACTTGAAAAAACAAAAGGCCAGACTACTCACTTTCCAAGAAGATTTATATTCTGTGAAATCACTCCATTTTCATTGAGTATGGAATCCATCACAGAGACTGGGTCTTCTGCAGTTAAAGTTGACTGGTTATTCAGCTGTACAGCACTTGACATGAGTGGGTTTGTGCTGTCACTGGCAGGGCTGACTGGATCATTACCTGGGACAGCAACTGATTCAGTGCTTTTATCCCCTTGAATTACAGGGGCATATTCATCTTCATTATCATCTTCCACGATTACAATATCGGGAGAATGGTAGCTACAGCTACAGCTGTAATGTGAGATAAATTAATTACAACATTTCATACACATTTAAATTGGTATTCTTCCACAGGCTTAGTTACCTCTCACTCTAGTCAAGCTACTAGCAGGAATTAAACTTTTCTACTTTTTAATGCTAAATACAGCAAGATAATCAAAATACCTATTTTCCATTGATGCAGTTCTGTAATGATCAATACAATTAATGCAGCTCTGTTAGCAGTGTTGTGCCAGACCACAATAACCAACTAATAGTTAAAGAGCTATAGGAACACCATCACTTTTGTCATTAGAACAACTATAAGCTTGCATATAAATGTGAAGTATGTACAAGGTCATCAAACCAGACAGACAGCATATATTTGGTGCATTTCCTGTTAAACAGCATCAATTCTGGAGCACCCATAACGAAGCATCCCAGTCTACAGGTTTGTAGTTAACCGTATTATACATACCAGGAACAAAACCTGAAAACCAAGAGCAAGCCTCAACTGATTTGCTTTCATCTCTGTTGTGGTTCTTAACCCTTATGAAGCTGTTAGTTATCTTGTCTCTCTACCACAGCCTTTTTCTCATGAAGCTTTTCTATCAGAGACTGGCAAGCATCAGCTGATTAAGAACAATGGTGCCAGTTAAAGTGCAAGCTACAAATACTAAGTTTTTTCCCTTGAGGCAGAGTACAGGCCCTATGAATCCAATGCAACTCAAGAGAGTTGCATCTAAATCCCTGGACCAAGTTTCAACTTGCTTGTAGCTGAAAGATGAACAACTTCTGTAGTACTGGAATACAGACAGGAAGGAAAATAATCACAAAAAGCAACTGGGACTGTAAAAAATCCAGAACCCTGAAATTAATTGGCTTAAAGCAAAGACCACACTAAAACCTGACAACCACATGTAAATCATTCTCCACAAAAACAAGGGAAATAATTCCTGTCTGTACACATAACCAAAAGGCAGGAAGACGTCTTTTACTCTGGCTTTAGCATATTTAACTATTAGGCAATAATACAGATTGCTTTCAAGTTTCCATCTATCCTCCTGATACTAAAAATCCAACAGCCAATTAACTATTTTGGAACAAATCCAGAGGTCAATAAATCAAAAGATAGTGTGAATTCACAGATGAAGTTTCTATATGTGCAGGAGTGCTGAATAATTCTAACCACTTCACTAAAAAAAATTATCTTAAGATATCTGAATTACTGCATATTATACAACACTGAAAGCCATTTATTAATATACACTTCTTGAGACCTCTTACTTGGAAGAATCTGAAGTGGTATCTTCACTTGTTTCTGGTGTAACAGGAAGATTTTCTTCATCAGCCATGGGATGTTCTTCCTCACCCACATCCTCAGTGACATCATAAATAACAATGTCATCTGAAATCTGTTCCCTTTGTTTTAAGCCCTCATTTCTGTTGAGAGGTACCTGAGAATTATTTTTAAAAGAGTCAGGGCACAGAGGGATGATGAGCTTCAGCATTTTGACAGCTATCACTATCTTACAATGCTTCACATCTAATGAAGTCTAAGAGCTTTCCTACACCTTGGAGATTACAAGCTGTTTGTACAGATCTATGTTTAATAGAAAAAGCCATACAAGTAAATAAACAACTGGAGAATAACAGCTATAGGAAAAAGAATTAGGTAAATACTACAAGCGCAGAAATAAAATTATACTAGCAATGTCAGATAATAGAACTAAAAAATATTAAAATAGTGACTGCTGTTTAAACAGTACTTTGTTATACAGCTACTAACTCTAGTGCCATACTACAGCACTTGTTTTAATGACTTCCTCACCAATCATTATTTGGACAGCAGAAAACAACTTTCAGTGGTGTGACTCATTCAAATGTAACAGGAACATGACATGATTTTGCTGGGTTGGATGCTTCCTTGCAGAGCAACACACTGGACCCTTGTCTCTTTATGGGGTCAGGGATGCCACATTCCCAGAGATAACAATGCAACATTATTTGTGCTATTTCTGACAGCAATATTCTTAAAAGCAAAGTGCTTTCAGCAGGATCATGTCAAGCTGTATTTAATACACAGGTAACTGTTTTAGACATGCTTATGTTGGAAAGTGAATGGTTATTATCAACACATTTAGCTTCTGAAAGGAAACAACACAGCCTATAACTTCTCAGTAACAGCTGTGTTATAGTCTCCATATGAATTAGATTCATCTGCCCACCTGCACAGAGAGTACTCATAATAGAAAACTTACATGGTGGCTACTGTCAGCTGGTTCTTTCACAATTTTCTGAAATACATTCGACTTTGTAGGTCCATTAGTATTCAGAAGTAGAGGCCTACATTAGAAAAAGTAAAGGAAGAAGACCATCTCAAACCCACCTCTCTGATAACTAGTCAACAAGGCCTGTCAGTTTATCAAGTGGACAGAAAGTTTTCAAGACCATACCTCTTGCGTTTTAGGCTCACTAGTTGGTTATTCTGCACCAAGGTAACAATGAATTGTACAATCTGTAAGGGAGAGAACACTATTGTTAGTTGCTATACTTTGTAATTGTTTTTCAAGTACCAAAGCACCTTATAGCAAAAGACACCAAAAATAAAATCTATACATAAACAGCAAAACACTTCCTTTGTATAATAATTTTTATAAATAGCTGTTCAGAAAACTTAAAAAAATCAAGGTAAAAATCAGTGCTGATAATAGCTAAATAGTTATTCAATTGTTAAAGAAAGACTTTTCACATAGCAGGTGGTAAGAGCTGGCTTTTACACGACATCATACAATACAGAGAAAGACATGCAGCAACTCAAACAATTAAAAGAATGACAAAAGGCATACAGGGATGTGGACCATATACATAACCTGTATCTGTAAATAGTGGTTCTGGTGAAAGGCATTTTTGACAAGATTGAGAAAAAATTACATGTACAATTAACAGTATTCATCAGCTGTCTTTCCTTTTGAAATGTTAGCCTTCCTTCTCTTATGTTTTAAATCTAAGACTTTAATGTATTTATCTGGCTTGAAGAAACTGGGAAAAAAAATTCAGTCTCTGCTACAAGGCTACTTGCAGTGATGCCCCTTCTTATATGTCAAAAAAATAGGTCTATAAACTCTATGCATTTATATGAGTTTTGGTAGATCATAAATCTAACTGTTAAATAATCTAAGTTAATTAACATATTATCAATAGGTTCCACTCAATTATCTATTCCTCTGGTAACGTTAGGAATATACAGTCAGTGGGTCCATTAAGGGGGGCAGCACTGAACTTCCAGTACAGAATCTTGTAATTCTTGCAGTGAGAAAGTTTCTCCTGAGATCATTGACACAGAAAATTAGACATCTGATTCCCAGAGTAATAAAAAATGGACGGACTATATTAAGGGTAACTTAATGACTGATGTAGATGTTCTTGAGCCTTTTCCTTTGAAAATGTTTATAAGACTTTATCCTTGTTTTCTACTTATGCAATAAAATACCCTGAATGTTTGTATCACTAGGGTTTGTTCATCATATACCACCCTACACTTTTTTCTATTAAAGAGAGATTTGACATTATAAAAAGTTGAGTGAGGGCAAAGCAAGTAACATGACAAAGCATTCCTACTTCAGAAGCACTCACTCAAGCAACATGACACTTGAAGCCTTACCTTTCGAATAACTTGCTGCTGTTGCAAGTGTTTTGCTCTCAGTTCTGACACTTCCCTCCAAAGGGATTCATTCTCTCTGTTAAAAAATGATGATTTAAAAGTCACACTAAAACTAGTTATTAATTTTTGTTAAAGATCAGTTGGCTTCGTTAAAACTCTTTGAAATGTGTCTCTAGGTTGGGGTTGGTGTGGGAGTGTCACACAGGCATCAAGCAGCCTTGGAAAGTAACTATGAAACAGACCAAAACACAACAAATAGCCTGCAGGGAATTTCCATCTGCTTTAAAGGAAAAAAAAAAAAAAATCTCAAATTTGGCAATAATCATTACTCATACATTCATCATTTAAAAATTAACTTTCAGCATTTAACAGTTACCTCTATTAGCTCCAGTAAATGGACATGTTAGGTGATAAAAAATAACAGGAGCAAGTCAGAGCTAGCAATTTTCATGAAATGCTGCCATTATGGAAACCTTGGTTCTTCCAGTACTCACAGGACTCCAGTTACTCAGACAGTGTAAACCCTATCCTAATGAAACTATGAGCCTTGTTTCCAACAGTGTATGCCATATTAAGAGGCAGATTACGAGTACCAAAAGCTTCAACAAATACGGGCAGACAACATACCACTCTCCTCTCTTTTGTAGCTCAATTTTCAACACAAACAAGCAAACTCCACTGGTGTTTGGGTTTTTAGGAAATCTTAAAAGTTTTCAGAAACAGCAGCTCATATGCAATGTGATGCAGGATACTACTCGCTCCTCAAACTGCTCCTATGTTCAACATACAAATTAAGAGTATGGTTCCATCACAAAATTAACAGCAGAAGTCAGGGATTCTGAACTTTCTCAACTTTTTCACTAGCTTTATCAACATGTTTTGTAGGACCAGGTCTTCTGATTTAGCTCCAGTTTCTACCTCAATCACTTTAAACTGATGGGATGACAATATGGATCTCAAAGACCAACCACTATGTTCTCATCTCTACAAACTGTCAGCTCATTAGCAACTGGCTGTCATTTCAGTCAAAGCCAGCCCTGCTCTGGGCAGCAGTTTGGACTTGATGGCCTTCTGAGACTCCTTTCAAACCAAATTCATCGAGGACTTCAAAAGGGCAAATATGGTTTTTACTCTAGACTAGCCAGATTCTAACAAAGACTATGCTTAAGCAAAAGAAGTTTGCCTCTGAATACCACCCAAGTCACTACAACTGAAGTCTAGAAATGAGAGAATTTACTTATTAAAACCTGAACTAATCAGTGACCTCAGTACCACAGAGATACACTGTCATGAGACATTCTACTAAAAGAAATAGAAACTCTAACAGAGTTTCTGTTGAGGTGATGTGACTTACAGTGCATGACCTTATGCCTATATATCTTCTCTGTATCTACATAATCCAAAGGATTAAGTAATTTGTGAGACACATCTCTCTCACTGTTGAGAATAAATCATAATTTCTAAGCAGGGAGTAATGAAATTCTAAAAAACTATTTACATATGTGTTTTCAATTGTTTCTCTGTCAATGAGGTAACGAATTTCTAAATTAGATTTCTAAACACATTTTCAGAGCTTTTAACTCTTTTACAAGTTTAAACAGTGGGGGAATGAGGACAAAAACAATAGGAAAATAGAAAACAATGAGCAAAGACAATAATTGTCCTACAAAAGTATTATATGCAAGCTACACAAACCAAACTCTGCCTCAAACCAAATACAGTAACTCTTTCAAACTTGATGGCAAAAACCAGCATACTTTATACTAAGAACTGATACTCAGACTCAGCATCTATATGGAACTATTATTAAAGGTGTTATTTATTTAATTGCCTACTACTAGACAGTTCTGCAAACACCAACATTGCCTATTACTTTTAATAATACTAGAAAATTCAATTTTAAACCAACTTTTTAATAGAAATTTATGTTCCTGATTGACATCAGGCAACCAGAAATCAAGAGACACCTAGAATTATGTCTTGGTCTGGTTTCGAGTACCACAATTATTCAGCATTAAGGATCAGATACTGATGAAGCAACTTACCTCTTCAAAAGAGTCAACTGAGATTCAATAGTTGTTTGTTTAATTTGCACCTTTTGAGCACTGCATATTATTTGAGAGAGATCTTCCTGACGGATCTTGTTTTCTTCAGGTCTCGAAGAAGAAACCTTTAAAAAATTAGAATCCAGAAAAAACACTTCCCTTAACTCATGCTTAACTATTACTCTCTTTTGACGATCAAGTATATTTTCTTACTAATGTTGCCAAAATATGCACTTAATTTAATAATAAACTAAGAATCCAAAAAACCCCAAAACCAAAAATACATATAGATGTATACCATCCAAAAAACCCCAAAACCAAAAATACAATAGATATCACCACCACATTAGCTTTAGTTGTTACAAACATTTGTGTACACTCAGACTCTTCAGGCATTTTCCCAAGTGCTCTACTTCATCATAACTGCATCTCAATAACCTGGTGATAACAAGTGTATCACTCTGTGCTGGTTTTGGCTGATGTGGGGCTATTTTCTTCATAGAATCAAATACGGGGCTGTGTTTTGGACTTGTGCAGCTGTGCTGCAGTGCAGTGCTGGCAATTCAGAGATGTTTTTGTTACTGCTGAGCAGCGCTTGCACGTGGACTCAAGGGCTTTTCTGCTTCTCACCTCACTCCACCAGCCGGTTGTCTGGGGCTGAACAAAAAATTGAGAGGGCACACACACACACACAGCTGGGCCAGTTATCCCCACCTGACCAAAGGAGCACTCCATACTATATGGTGTCATGCTTAGCATTTAAAACTGGGGGAAAAATAAGGAAGTGGGGGGGATGTTCAGAAAGACGGCATTTGCTTTCCCAAGTCACCAATACATGTGATGGGGCCCTGCTTTCCTGGGGATGGCTGAACACCTGCCTGCCCATCGGGAGTGGTATTCCTGGTTTGGCTTTGGCTTGTGTGTGTAGCTTTTGCTTTACTTATTAAACTGCCTTCATGTCAACCCATGAGTCTTCTCACTTTTACTCTCCCAGTTCGTTCCCACATCCTGACATGGGAGGAGTGAGCGAGCAGCTGTGTGTGGGGCTGAGTTGCTGGCTGGGGTTAACCATGACATCCAGTTTAATTTGCCGTATTTCTATTTGCCAGCTATATCCACTTGACTCAATACCAGCAGAGCACACTTCAGAAACATAATGAATGTGTTTATAGGTTCGCCCCATTCTCCTGGGTGTAAAGTCTAATGCTTACAGTAGCTTTGTTCTGAAACAACCTACATAAATGAGCAGTTTCTTATATTGCTGATGGTGAAGTCAAAACATGCTCCACGCTTCTAATACTCATTTGCAAATTGTCACATTATATAACTCATGCTTTTTTGCCACCTATGAAATTTTACTATAATGACAGCAAAGTAGATAAAAAAGCCTTGTCAAATTCCCCAAAATAAATTTAAACAAGCTCAAGCTGTAATTGAAAGCAGGGCAGTTTGTTTCCATAAACTCTGAACTTATTTGCACTCACAATCCTGCAGTTAAACTTAACATGAACTTAGCTATTCATCAATACTTAATAGTACAGGTTTTCCACATACTGAATTTTCACTAACCTTCCTTTTAATGTGTTCCAGCAAGTCCTCCCGGCCCTGCCTAAAATACGCATGACGAAACTCTACAGGACCATCTCGCTCCAGTTTGACAATTCCAGAATCAACATGGACGACTTTACGGAAGCCATCTTTAAAAAAATAAAAGAAAAGAAAAACCTCAAAACCCACATTAAGAAATTCAAAGTATGCTGTCCCAGCTATTCCATTACCAATTTTGAGGGTAAGACAGTATCCTAGTTGCAGAGAACACAAGGCCACTGCCCAAAGTTATAACTTAACTTTTACATACAGGATTTAGAATTGTGATAGAATGCAAAAATCCAGGAACTTACACATGTTTAACTGTCTGACAAAGCTTGCCATGTTGTTATGCTTGAAGTACTTGGGAAGAATCTCTTTTGCGAATCTCTGTTCATTCAACACCAAGAAACTCTTTCCATTCTAAAATGAGAGAGACACATTAAGCTACTTAAAAACCATAGCAGAAAACACACTGGGCTTTTAGAATTAATCACCAGATTGGAATGTTTCCTTTGTGCATGCAGTACATTACTGATCTGCTTGCCTACAATTTTCCAAAACAAAAAGCGTACAAACCTTGCAGTTGCAAAGCAACTGAGTACTATCAATTTACATCATCACCTGTATCTGAAGGGGAACGTCTCTATTGTTACACACTGCTTTATCAAGATATGAAATAATCATTACCAGCAATTATCACAGTTTCACTACAGAACAATACAGAACTATCAATTTTGAATGTAATTTTGAAGCCCTGGTAAAGAATCCTAATAAAGAACCTGAACAAGAAAAAAATACCAACAACCAGCTGACAGTCCCATCTGCTTTTCACTGTAAAAGCATGATTGGGTTGATAAGACTTATAGAGCAGATGGAGCTGTCAAAGAGCTGAAGGTGTCCACTGGGTTTTGGAGCTACTGAAAAGGTAGCCACCTAAAGCAAGATTCCCCTTCTGGAATGCCAATTATAAGGGAAGATTATCTTTTATTTAATCCACAGGCTTTAACTAAAATAGAAGGATCAGCTCTTTGTTCTTCATTGACTGCACTCCATTTAACTACAGGGCAAGTAATTGGCAGAATGCAAATTACCTACTTCATAATGGTTTAGGTTTTGTCTACACATCCACAATACTCTCACCCTGTAGTTAATAAGAAGTCTTATCTTCAACAAATGTCAACACTTTTCCTACATCTTCTTAAGAGGCCATTTTTTCTTATCCTCAAATGCCAGCAGTTCTATGAGCCCAAGAAGAACCAACTGTAAGACCACATGAAGGCCCTTGTCCAAAGGCAGGTGTCCTTATTTCAGCTAAGACAGAATTTTTTTTCTTAGTAGCTGGCTGAGTGCTGAGTTTTGGATTCACGGAGAAAATAATGTTGATGGTAAGCTGGTGTTTTAGTTGTTGCTGAGCAGTGCTTACTTTAAGTCAAGGTCTTTTCAAATTCTCAAGTGCTGCCAGCAAGCAGGTGCACAAGAAGTTGGGAGGGTACATGGCCAGGACAGCTGACCCAAACTGGGCAAAGGGATATTCCACACCAGAGAACATCACGCCTAGTATATAAACTGTGGGAGTTACCCAGCAGGAGGGCCAACTGCTGTCTCTGGATGGGCTGGGTACTGGCCTGCAGGTGGCAAGCAATTATATTGGGCATCATTTGATTTTCTTGTGTTTTCTTTCTGTTTTATTACTGTTATCATATACTTTACTTCATTTGAATTTTAAATGGTTATCTCAACCCACTATTTTTACTTACTCTACCAGGGGACGGGGAAGTGAGCAAGTGGCTGAGTTGTACTTAGCTGCCAGTGGGGGTTAAACCACACAGCTTGCTCCTGCAAATCAGCAGGGAGCATCAGAAACAGGATGTTACAAATGGCTCTCCACTGGCTGACGTAGGGGCTTAAGACTGAGAGGAAGGTAGGGAGATGAAAACTTCCAGCAATGCCTACCTACCACCTGCTGAGGATTAATCAAGGGAAGAAAAAGGGGAAGCTAAAGAAGTGACAAGAACAGACTATTTTAGCCAACGCTGTGTATAAAATTCACAAACTGAAGGTGCTGAACCAAGTGACACTACAGTGACCTGTAACACCAACAGACAACTTCCATATGGTATCTCACTTTATCATTATTTTGACATTGTCCAAACCTAACACACGAAAATCTGGGAAATGCATCCACGAGCTCTTGTCATCCTGACAGTCATTTACAGCAAAGCAGTACAGACATTAAGGCCTATAAGCTTCACTGCACAGCTAAATACAATTGTCAACTCCTAGCACCAATGACTACAGCATACAGCAGCTTTCCAAGTGCTCCATTCGGTATTCATCCATATCACAAGTAATCCCAATACTTCCCCCCAACAAGAACAGCCTTGCAGAATCTCAAGCAATTATTCTTAATGTTAATTAAAAAAATAACATAAGGATACCTAACAGGTATTGGTGTATTTACTTGACATAACATAAGCAATAGATTTAGAAATTCTCCATTAAAAGCATAAGCAAACGCAGCATTTTTTAATGTAGACAACATCAATCTTCATACAGCCTTTAGTATCTCTCTTCCAAAAATAAAAAAAAACATCCCCCAAAATCACTACAAACCCCCCCCCACCCTAAAACAAAAACAAACAAAAAAGAAAAAGAAAGAAAAACTGCTGTAATCTACTGAGCCCTCCTGCTTCCCTCTTTGGGAAGTTTTGGTTGAAGGTAGTGGTAAACCATTTTCAGTAAAACATTTAAGACATTTCATTATTTCTGAAGCATTTAAAATAAGGAGCTCTCAACTGAGTTTAACTCAATACCACTTGTAGATATTGATATGATTTGAGAACGAGATTTTATTTAAAACAGCATATACGAAAAAAATGAAGTAGCTATTATGTGCTTAGCTTTTAGCACAAATGTCAATGATGCTCACTGTAACAACCTGCCAGCCCTCCGTTGCACTGTAAGAAGACTGGTGCCCAATTCGACTTCCCCCGTGGCCACCCCCTTCCCGCCACCGCAGCAGGTGGACACCGAGCCCGGGAAGCCCCCGGCCATCCCCCACGTGGCCGCTCCCCACCGCCCCTGCGGGCAGCACACAGGAAACAACAGCAGGCCTGAGCACGCCACTGTCCCCATCCTCCGGAGCTCTCCCGCATTCCCCGGCTCACCGAGGGCGAGCCCCGTTCCTGGTGCACCCAGCGCCCCGCGGTGGGAAATCCCCCGCAGCTCCACGTTCCCCGCACGCCTTAAGAGCGCGGCAGAATATCCCGTCTCCCGGGCCCCTTCCCACCCCCACGGACGCTCGAGACTGCTCAGTCAGAGCCAGCCAGACAAACCCCCAACGCGGGAGTGTCTGGGGAGGCGCCCCCAGGGCGGGCATCGGAGCTCCTACTCCAGGGTTAAAACAAGGGAGAGGCGAGCCGGCCCCTCCCGAGCAGAGCAGAGCAGAGCAGCTCAGCTCAGCTCAGCTCAGCTCAGTCCGGCCCGGCCCGAGCCCACCTAAGCCATGTGGCCGTGCCCTGATTTCCCGTCCTCCCCACGCCGAGGCCCGCGGGCCCCGGTGCCCGCCGGAGCGATGCGCAGGGTGATGGAGGGGGGGGTCCGCCACACGCGGGCGGGTAGGGGGTGGGGACGGGGGGGGGGGGGGGGGGGGGCGGCCGACCTGGCTCCAGGTGATGAGCTGATTGCTGGGGGTCTCGCCCAGCAAAGCCCACAGCTTGCTGAGGAAGGCCGGGACCCCCGGGCTGGCGAAGGGAGGCGACGGCTGCTGGGGAAGCTGCGGGGGTGGCGGGGATGGCGGCGGCGGCGGCTGCTGCTGCTGCTCTTGCTTCATTGTCGCTCGGGAACCTCCGGGGCCTCTGTCTGGGGAGAGCGCACAACCAGACCGGTCTCGCCCCGCCCCTCGCCCCCACCCCGCATGCGCGGCGGCCCCACCGCACGCGCGCGTGCCGTCCCCGCCCCTTCCTCTGCGCCTTACATAACGTCCCCACGTGCGCCGCCCTCACGTGTCACAACAGCGCCGGCACGGGGGGGGGGACGGGGCCAATAGGGGCGCGCTTCGCGACGGGGGGCGGGGCCGCGCCGCGCCGGGCGCACGTTCCCGGTGGGGCAGCGGCGCGTGGCGAGGGGCGGGGCCCGGCTGAGGGGGAGCGCTCTGGCTCCCAGGGAAAGGCCGGTCAGAACGGGCCTTCTAAGCGTTTATCACAGCTTTGGGTTCCCAAACAGCCTGGGAGAAATGTGAAGAATAGCTAGTCAGCTCAAAAACATAAGTAAACAGGGCGCATGCACAACAGGAACATCCAAGCCCACTCCCCACAAAAGCGTCTCAGGCAGGCCCTAAGCAGACCCCTCTGCAAGGCAACTTGTGTTTAGACTTCGACATACCAGCTACTGAAACTGCAAAAAGAAACTGCAAGGGAAACAGCCTAATGAATGGTGAAATGCACTACATTTTATTTTCTTTTGATACTCTACCACATATTTTGTAAAACTCAATCACATATTAACTGCAAATAGTTTTTAAACTGTTGTTCTATGGAACTAAAATTAGTATTTTCCCAACAAACCTTCATCGACTGGTAGTGTTACTAATATTGTTGAAATTTCTGACAAAGTCTCGAATCTCAGTGAGTTTGATCTGCTTCAATTTGCAGTGAAAATGAAGCACAATGGCACGGGAAAGAGAACAGAACCTTTAGCAGGGTTGCTTGCAGGAAAATTAAGTTATTACAATATTTCTGTTTCAAGCTGTATATGTGACCCTTTTGTCACACCATTAGGAGCCTACCACAGCCTATAACAAACCCTTTGACTTAGAGTCCCTAGATCATTCCTGAGAGAAGTCACAGTTGCTAAGTTTATGGCTCAACTTTTCAGGGTTACTATTTGGAATGAGAATTTGATTTGCAGAATTGTTGGACAGTATTTCAAAAGGTAGACCCCTATCTTTGGCTGAGACAGAAGTAAAAACGTACACTTAATTTTTTTCATTTCTCTAGTAGACTGAACATCACCATGGGTGAAATGACTGCTGTGTAACTTGATTTCCAATGTCTTACAGTTGAGGGAAGTCTTTTAACCGTTCTTTCTAAGCCTCAGTTTAAGAAAAAAAAATTCTTCTGGAGCCTTAAGGCTTAAGAACTGGAAGTTATTTATTTAATACTTAACATAAAGTGTTAGTTTCTATTTAATTGTCTTAGAAGGTCTGAGCACAAGATAACCGCTTGTCCCTGTTTATAAAGCTTTTGGTTACATTATTTTACAATCCAGTCATCGCAAAACTCACTGGTTTTTAATCTGGGGCTATTTGACTTCCCAGCATCTTCATAAGCAGTGCTGTAATCTTTTTCCACACTGCAGTACTTAGCTTGCATAAATCTGGTAATTACCAGCTCTGAGACAGGTCAAGTTATTTAAATCTTCCCCAATGCAGTTCTCACCCTCCCCTCTCCAGAAAAACATAACACTTTAAAAACTCTTCAGATATTGTGAAATATCTGTTGGAATATTGTTGGGAATTCAGATCTCTTTCCATATCCCTGAACTAACCCCTCAAGACCCAGCAGATTCTGTTCCTCCACCCTTGGGCCCGTAGTTCCCCCCCATGTCAGAGTTCCAACTGAGACCTAGTGCTCCGGGACTAAGGGAGTGCTGCCAACAGGAAACATCTGATTTCCAGCACTTTTATTCCACAGCTTTCATGGAGAGGCTACATAGTTAGCAGCACCTCAAATCTGGGCAGGAGGCCAAAGAATAAAGTTAGGTAGCTGTTCATATCACTATCTGTTTATTTTGACATCCCATATGCCTAAAAATCACATCCATCGCTGGTCTCTTCCTCTTGTGCTCGAGCAGCAGGCAGACCTACAGCACTCCTATACTCTCTCACAGGAGCTTTGGCCACTGATAATCCAGTTTTGATGTGCTTTAAGAAAAATAACTTGGGATGGGGACTCTTGTTCTACAGCACATTTACAAGTAGGGGTCAAAAAGAAGCCTTCACGTAACAGTACTTTTCTGATATGAACTTCACCTATCTTCTCTGACTTGCTATTTTCTTCCCCTACAATGGAATGTGCAGCAGGGGTCAACAGTCCTGCTTGTGCTGTTGGTCTGGCTCTTGTAAGTCTGAAGTGCAATCTCTGAACTCCAGTTAGAACAGACTCTGAGTAAAGCATGAGTCAGCTCCCCAAGGGAAACCAGTCTGCAGATTTTCCTTAAGACAAACAGCATGATGCAAAACAAGAAGCTGAAAATGACAGGAGACAAAGGTAGGGTGACAGATTTCAAGGCAATACCCTCCCCTCCTTTTTGCAATGACTATTTGTCCTGCTTCAAAGGCCAGCATTTGATTGATTCATCAGTATTGATCCATATGTGAGAGCACAAGACAAATCAGACACTGAGCTTGCATAAATCTTACTCCTGGAACAAGCACAGACATCCAGCCAAAAGTAGACCATCCTGGATCACAGCAGAGCATCTCACAGCCAAAACTGATGCAAACTGTTCCACCTTTAAAAAATTATTAGACCACTTAAGTAACTGAAAGTGTTCCTGGAAGTCCCAGCTCTGCACATACTAGGATCTCTTTGAATCAAAAGTTGCCCTAAGAGGCCTAGCTTTAAATTAATGCTCCTTGAAACAAGGATGGTCTCAGATGTCTGTATTTGTGATGAAACCAGAGTAGGCAAGGTAGATGACATTTCAGAGAGCTTCTATAGAGATTAATCTTCCAAAGTAATATTCATTCAGTTATGCCATACTTGTGCATCTGATTCAAGTACCACTCTGTTTTGGATGGCTAAATGATTAATTTTCTTTTTTATGCCCTGCAGGAAGAACAGATGGCACAGTCGGCACACTGGATGTTTAATAGACAGTGATAAAACAAAGGCTGGCATCAAGTTTCAAAATTAAGTTTTGATAACTGTTCCCCACAGTATATTTAAAATTAAGCTACGATAACTGAAACCAACTTCCATTCATGATAGTCTCTTTTCTTTCTTGAAAGGAAAATTCAGACCTACATTCATATTGACTATGAACCCTTCAAGATAACTTGCTTTGCAAATAGCACTGAAATGGTATCCATTTCTTATTTGCTTATGTGTGAGGAATACTTGAAACACACTTTCACAATTAGACAAGCTCTTCCATACGCTTTAAAAATGCTTCGTATTTCTTAAAAGACTATCTCCTAATATGAGGAAAAGTTACAAAATTGGAAAAGTTATATTTAAAACAGGCTATAGCATTGTTTAGTTGAGATATCATTCAGTTAAACTTAGTGTCTTAAAAAAATTACATATTTAAAATGTTGAAGCCATAAAAAAACTCCATCTTTAAAAAGGAAGCAAAACAGTATCTGAGTTGAAACCCATTTCTTAACCTGCTAACAATGAGTTCAGGACAGATTACCTGATTTTCAGGGTTTTCTACAAAGTTAATCTTTATATTCACGCTTTTGAAAAGATGGTAAATGTGGAAAAAAGAGGGAAGAGGATTTCATGGGCAGTACACCTGGCACAAAACTGAAGTTTTAGAGCAGCTTGCTGCAACCATGTGTTGGTAATGATGGAAGTTCAATGGTAATAAAAAAAACCTTCAAAGTATTTGTGATCATTTGGTCATCCAAACTTAACACTGTTAAACGAAATGAACTTTAAAATGAAAAGTAGATACAAAAACCTGTTAGTATAATTTTCTTTGCTTCATAGAGGATTTTGTTTTGCAGAAGTTCTGAACATTGTGGCAATGAAGGGCTCATAAATCAGAGTAAAACATGAAAAGAATCTTTTATCTTGCCTGAAGCTAGTTTATAAACCACATACAACATCCATGATTTACTTATTCTAAGGCCTCCATTTCATGCAATTTCACATTCCAAACATTAGGACCTCCATAAAATAACTGTTCTGTCATCTCAATTCCAGAGCACAGCAAAGCTTTCCTCAAACAAGAATGTCCCTTACATTGGTTTATTCTTATGAAAAGCACAGTAGAAATTCTTCACAAAGTACCAGTGAGCAGCCTTAAATGTGTATTTGACACAGAAAAGCAACAATGTTCTTATTAAGTTTTAAAATTAACCTTATTTTCAAGAAAAAATTAGATTAGATTAGTCTGCTCTCAAGGCCATTCAGAGATATGATTTGAGTGGATAAAAAACACCTGCTCTGTGGGTGTGGAATCTGTCATATCATGTCTTCCCATGCTAATTACCATTTAAAAACTCTCTTCAGATGGTTTGAACCATAAAACACCAAGACTGAAAATAAAACAAACCAAACTGGCTAATCTCAATCTAGTTTACCTGAATCCAGATAGGTGGAACTGTAATTTTCTATGTCTGTGCCTAATCTACTGTTGTCATTGTTAGTCCAGGTTCCTGTAAGTTTTTATAAATGAAAAAAAAATTACTTGATTTCCAGAAACATGGCCCAAATTTCTAGTTTCCCTGTATTGTCAGAGATACTAGGAAAAAAACCCAGTGATTTACTGTAGTTTCCACAAGATTCTGCAATTTCCTTCCCAGTTTGATTAAAACTACTGCTGTAGCAGCCACCCACCATGGCTGAGTGGACAGCTGGTGACTGAAACGCTATCTATGCTGCAACTGCAATTGCAGCTGTCATCACCTTTATTGAGTTGGTCAAATGTAATCAAGCCCTTACCAAATGTGCATTAATGTTGTCCTCCATGCTAGGCTACTTATTCTTCCCCACACAAACTGACCATTAATTTGAGAACCTCCTGCAACTGGTAGTTTTCTGTGTTATGCAGATGTAGGAACTCAACACAGATGAGCATCTTGACTTCACAGTTCTGGCAGAGTCTTTCTGTGGTTTGCACATATTTGGTGCCTTATCCTGGAATTCTAATGTAGTCTCAACAGTGTGTCACTTCCCTCCCCTCCCCTAGAGTCATTGCCCAACAACACATCTTTTAGGGACATAAATTAATATTCATTTGACTTCACTCCTCATCATTAAGGTGTGTCCTTCAGTGCTGGGGTACAAGTGTCAGGTGCTCTGTTAAAGCACCTGAAAATCATGGAATTATGATTATAATCTTATTTTGCTGTATGAGCAAAGCACCTGAAAATTAGAAAACCTTGGAATCATTTAGGGTGGAAAAGACCTTTAAGATCATCAAGTCCTGCCATCAACCTAGCACTGCCAAGTGCAGCACTAAAACATGTCCCTAAGCCTCACATCCTCGTGTCTTTTAAATATCTCCAGGGATGGGGACTCCACCACTTCCCTCGGCAGCCTGTTCCAATGCTTGACTGTCTTTTCAGTGAAGGAATTTTCCCTAACATCCAATCTATGATGCAACTTGAGGCCATTTTCTCTTGTCCTGTTGCTTATTACTTGGGAAAAGAAACTGATCTCCACTTGGCTACAGCCTCCTTTCAGGCAGTTGTAGAGAATGATAAGGTCTCCCCTGAGCCTCCTTTTTCTCCAGGGTAAACAAACACCGCTGCTCTTCATAAAACTTGTTGTCCAGAGCATTCGCCAGCTCAACTGCCCCTTTCAGGACATGCTGCAGCACCTCAATATTTTCTTGTAGTAAGGGGCCCAAAATCCTGGACACAGGATTCAAGGTGTATCCTTATCAGTCCTGAGTACAGAGGGGCAGTTGCTGCCCTGGTCTTGCTGGTCACATTATTTCTGATACAAGCATGGAATTACTGGCAAGCCTTATGAACCAGAATCTGTACTCTAAAATCTGTATCCTAAGTTCTTCTATTACCAAGCCAGTAACACACACAGGACCACTAGGACATTCCACTTGCACATTTAGTAGTTATATTACTAAAGAAGTCCCATTAATATAATAATATTTTTCTCCTGAATAAACAAAGGTTTTTCCTGATGTTATTTTTAAGAAACTGTTGTCCTTAACTTCAAGTAAGTGCTATTCCTTCAGAGAGAGAACACTGCAAGAATCCTAAGGACATGAAAGGCTCTAGTTTGATAACATTTTCTCCCACCTCTGCCTTCCCTTACAATGCAGTGTTATTCAATGCTTTTCACTCTCTTACTGCTGTGCTACCTCCTACACTAGGTTGCAATAACTATCAAGGCAAATTAGATCAAAAAACCCACACACAAAAATATTTCTTTAGATATCTGGGGCAGAGTAACTTTTTTTTTTAATGCTTTTAACTTATATCAGTTCTATAATCAAGTAATTCAGATCCAAAAGCAATTGCAGCATTCCAGACAAAACAATGTCCTAGCACTGGAAGTCAGGAGCTAAGAAGCTTGAGTTAGGGTGCACTATACCTTGGGATTCTCTCCTCCCAGCAAAGGATTTATGAAGAGAGGTGAAGCACATTAAAAGCAAGACACTTCTATTTTCAACTACTTAAAGTACTTGAAAACAGATCCTGACTAAAGCAGATCTCAGGCTTAGTAACTTTACTATACACACTAGTTCCTTTTCAGATCTATTCAGCAGACTACTCAAAATCCAGCTAGCTAAAAAAAAAAAAAAAAAAAATCAAAAGCAGTTGGAAATTTTATTATTACCACTGTAAAATCTAGATTTTAAAGATAACAATGAAAATGCTAGAACTAAATCTTGTTTCCTGCGTGCATTTCTTTTGAAGCCTGTAGAAGATACTGTGGAAGCAAAATGAAAGCATTGTTTGTGTAATAGTTTTAGTACTACCCTGAAAGCAAAACCAAATCACAAATCTACTCAAACATGCAGCCATAGTAACCATCAGCAAAACCTCAGGAAAGCATTCTTTCATCATGCCTATAGACCTGACATTTTAAATGAAATTTTAAAAGAAATACCAATAAAAAATTTGCTGTTAGATCTGTGGAGTTTCTTTGGAACAGGGGGAAAAAAAATCTATGATCATAGCAGTTTATAACTATGGCTAATTGAAAAGGGTAAAATCACTCTGCTGTATATGCAGTTGCCAGGTGGTCATGAAGTGCAGAGCTCCCCTTTGGAAAGCTTCAAGGCAGCAAAGGGCACAAATGCAACCTGCAGGCTATAACCACAGTTTGTACAGAATGACTTTCTATGAAATATTTTCTTACTTTCACTGTGAGGAGGGGCATTTCTACTTGACACCCACAGGACAGTGTTACCAAAACCATCCATGTGTATGAGACCAGTACCCCTGGCTCTTGACCCTGTATTATGTGGTTGGCATAACCAATGCCATTCTATAAGCCAAGCAGCCTCTCTCTTTAACCAAGTAGGTGATGTATTTGTTCACATCCCCTCATTATCAGGCCCCAAAGGTCCTGTGATCCAAGCAGACAAACCAAAGAGATTTTTTCTTCCCCTCCCCACCCACCTCAAGGTTGCTGGGCGCCAGGATAATTACTCCCTTTCCTGCCAGCCCTGGAGGCCCCAGGCACCCGGCCAGTGAGGTGCTGTTGTTGATCCTGAGGGAAGCCTAACAGCACACAGAGCTGTAATTGTAAATTAGGTTGTATCATAAGCTTGAGTTAGGGCACAACTGTAATGGTAAGTTAAGTTGTATTTTAAATGCAATATTAGGCTACTTCTAAATTGGATTACCTTGATTCTGCTTCTAGAAATCCAGTGCCATTCTAGAAATAAATTATCTGATATACTGATTATAATAGGCTGCTAAGAAAAATAAAGCTTTGTTACTACAGATTATTATCATCATCATTCTGCCTAAGATCCCTAAAAGAACCTGCCTGTCCCCTTATCACCATTGGGTAACAGAAGTATAGATATCTTAGGACTAAGTACATGAATTCAGCATGTGTACATATATATATATATATATACACACACACACTGAATTCAGTGGGAATGCCCAGTTCTTAATGGAGTCCTCTCTGCCTGAACCAGACACCTTTCTTTGAGACTTAAGGGACCACAGACCTATACCATCCTGTACCACACATGTTCTACAAGTTCAGCACCTTGCCCCAAATGCCAGTGTAGGAAGTGAACAAAGTGTTCCATACTATCAGCCTCAGAAGTTACCAAGGACACAGTCTCTACTATAGCTCAATCAGCTCAGTTCCCCTGGAAAATACTGTTTTAACTATCAGTGTAGAATAAGACAAAGGACAACAAGCCTTTCCTCTTTGAAAGATGCAGGCACACTCTGGAAAAGCTACTGTCACCTCAGTAATATACCAGTCCCCATCCTGTCCCAAGCTGCCAAATCAGTTATGGTAACAGCTGAGCTTTCCAGATTTAGGGTGTGTTCATTGTAGGACTGCAGCTTCTGACTCATCCTCACTGGCAGGACAGCTGGAGAGGGTAAAGACATCTGACACAGGCATTTTGAGTCACCCCACTATCTAAAGGGTAAAATCAGTATGATTTGAATCAAGAGTCTAACCCTTTAAATATTCATTTGAGATAACTCATGTTAGCCATCATTGCTATAATTATTAACTAGCACAAGGGTTTGAAGAAAAGGCTGCATCATAGAAGAAATTAATATAAAAGCAGTGAGGTAGGTGGACATGCATTTTCAAAAAAAGCTTGGTTAACCCACCAAGATTTGTATACTGACATGCCAGAAGTGATATATTATGCATAGGTGTTAAACACTTATTTTCCTGAGCATTCTTACAGAGAAGATCCAAATGTGGATGCAATGCTCATTTGAGTGTTGAAGGGTCCTAAGATGGTATCTGCTGTGGTGATCTAGATGAAGTAGCATCAGTTCTGCTTGCTCTTCCTTTCTTGATGTAATCTAGGTTTGTGCCAGTGACACGGTGCTCTGCTCATTCCTGAATAGCTGTTGATGAGAACAATACCAGTACAAAGCTGTTCATACTGACTCAAACATGTACAGAATTCTCACTTCAAAACCTTTTCTACTATGAGGGAAAAGGAACTGTGTTAGAAGGCACATCAGTGCCTACTAAATACATAACTATTACTACATACAGGACTGTGGGCGTTTGCAGCTCCATTTAGATACAGCTCTGGATCTGGTAAAGAATACAGAGATATTGCATTGAATCAACTTCTTACTCAAGACTTTTTTTTTAAAGCTAGGCATAGGCATTGTCAGACAACACAGATTTAACTACGGTGTTACTGAATTACAAGTCATGCACTGTCAACAAAAGATTTTTTTTTTAAGGAAGAATAAAATGTTTTGTTGCTGCATAAACAAGTAAAGGACCAACTCTTAATTTATGGATTAAAGATTTATGGCAACAGGCAGAGGCTGACAAGCACTGTATATGCCTGGCCGGTTCGGTTTATTATTTTATCAGCTTTTCTAAAGGGAAAGCTTCCTAGGGCAAGCTGTCAGAGCAATGGTAAAAATGGAAAGAGCCATTACATCTAGCCCTACCACCTGTTTTCCTTTTCCACTGTGGGATCACAAGATCTATGACTCTTGCTTAAAAGCAGTTTAAGTTCAAGGCTCCACCAGTAGAAGCATTACTCCTAAAGTATACTCAGAAATCCTAGGGAGCCTGCTGCAAAAACTGCAGTTTGTGAACTGCAGGTGGCTAAGTTTGTTAGTCTTTTTAGATCAATAATTACTGCGGTAAAGGAAGAAGTAGTAACCTCTGCTGCTTTGTAAATATACAGTGCTTTATATCACAACACTGCAAAATAATAGTTTTGTTTTGGGTGAAGAATATCAAGTGAAAATCACCCACCTCTCAGAAAATATAACTTGCTAGCTGAATAGGAATATATCCTCCTTTAGGCTCCTTCATTTCCTAATGTCTTGGAAAACACATTCATATACTCCCTAAGTCTGAGACAACACGTTTCACACTGCTTGCCCTAATCACAAATAAACTTTTGCTCTTTGCTTTCCACAAAACACAAGTCATTTTACCAGAAAAAAAAAAATAAAAAAATCCCTCCAAAGACACACTTAACAACTATCATAAATGCTGATTTTAGATTAAAAGCTTCCAAAGAAGATTTTTATTAAAAATAGTGGGTGCTCAGTTTTGCAGTAGTAGTAGAATGTGTTTGGGCACAACAGACCACAACATTTTTCGTTTGATTTTTATCATTAATGACTTAACAAAACATTACATTAGCATCATCTGCACTCTAAAAACATTTATAGGCAGATGAACTGCAAGGAATGTGACCAAGGAAAGCCAGCTCATGCTGTAGGGTGGAACAGATAGTTCTAGCATACTAAAAATAAAAAGAAAGCATTAACACACCATGTGCTGTGCAACCCCAAATTATTTAGAAGTGTTCCAATAAAAAGTAACCATGACAAAAGTTCAGACCTACTGAAAAAACAACCAAAAGGGATTGAAGCTAGACACATGCCTCATTGCGTAAAATAAGCAGAAGTTTTACTAACTTATTTAGTTTCTGTGATTTTATGCAAACTTTAGGATAATATTCATCCAGTCATAGAGGTTTTCTTGGTGATATGATTGGTAGCCATGCCAGGCAGGAATTGAAATGCAATTGATGAGGCAAATTTTGGGCTGTACACAGCCCACAGCTGTGTTTTTTCTTAAATGAGTGACTTGTCTTGAACCTCAGTTGTAGTAACTTCTTACAGAGTAAGTTCCACTTTAACCCCTATTTTCATATTGCTGTGCTAATGCACATTCTCTCTCAAACTGGATGAGCAAAGGTGTAAAAAGGAAAGAGTTATTCACTAAAACAAAGGATCTTATTAGTAAATCAAATTATTTGATATCACAGAATTGTGTAATTTCAACTATATTTTAATTTTTCAGCATTTTTGGAAGCCACAAGCAACATGGATGTCTCTGTGTGCATACGCAGTAAATAGTCAACAAATTATTTTTTTACATAACTTTTTACTGAAAATAGGAACCAGAACTGGATTATTTCTTAGAATGTTTCAGCTAATGATCTTGCAGTTGGGGAGAGGCCTAAGGAGACTTAGAAGAGGTAAATCTTTTAAACAACAGAAATGCTTCAAACCACAGTAGACAACAAACACAGTAGACAAATTCTACTGACCGTAGTAGCAGGGAAGTGGGTGAAATAATTTAATGACACCACAGCCTTGTGCAAATCTTGATCTACTTTTCACTTTGTGTGTAAAGTGGTGGCAGTTTCCTATATCCTGCAGCAGAGATGTGAAATCAGATAGTCACACTGAGTTCCTCAGAAGTGGCAGCAAGCTTCTCAATCTCAGCCTTCTTGAAGTGGTCCCTCATACTATTTGGGTAGCCAGCTCCAGGAGCATACACACTGCAATCACTACATTTTTCTTAAGCTTTTGTTCTGTTCTCTTGGAGTCAAAACATGGTAGTCTGTCTATCAACTTATTTGGTCTTTTTCTTTCTAACAAAGAATTTAAAGCATGGCATCAAAACGGGACACGTTTGCTCAACAGCTTCTCAACGCCAGCCCACCAGAAAACATGGAGGAAAACACAATCCACTTAATCCATATTAAAAAGCTTCATTAAATTACTGCATGACCTGACATTAGCAAAAACATGTCGAAGATTAAAACGCTTAAGCATATTCTAGAAAGGCAGCTTTAAACCAAAAGATACCTAGCTCAAATTTGTCAGATTTTGCCTAACAGGTCTCAGGTATTACTGAGCTGTCTGAAAGAACAGCAGTTGATTCAAAACAGCAACAACTTCACATCGTTATTTTGTTCAAGAAGTATGGCTTTAGCATATCAGAGGGTAGTCCCAGAGTCCATAATGTACCGTCATTCTGGCATATCCATATGCTGAAAACTACTCAAATTCCCTTTTAAGAGCCTAACTAGAATAGCTGTTCTTAACAGAGACGTTGCACTAACAACTGACACTTGCGCTCCTTGGGTAGGGAGCCAAAAAAACCCCATTCTCACCTCAGACCAGCACTGAACCCAAGCTGACATTCTGAGGCCTTTGCTTTTGTACATGGCAGAACTCCACACTCAACAGCAAGAGCAAAATACATCTGGCTCATGAGTCACTTGGAACAGCTGTTTGACCACAACAACTTACAGTGACCGAACACTTTGTCCTCACCACTGCCTGCTTCTGCCTTAACTGCACTTATGACACAAACAAAAAACCCAAACAAACAAAAACGCCTGAAATTCACTTCTCAACTCATAACCAAGTAAAAATAAATAATACCCTGAGAACCAGCAGGTCTGTAAGGAAAGAGTCTCCACAAAGACAGAAAAAAGATTTCCTTTTCTCACTCTTGTTCTGTCACCAAAAGGGACTGCTCCCAGCCTCCTTGGACCTTAACAGAATTTTCAAAATCCCCATTTCTTGTTCTGAACTCACAAATAGAAAGGACAGGTAGGATTAAGGAGCAGCACACCATTTTCAACCATCTCATTACTCTTTTTCAACATTCAGACATATCAACTGATCCTTCCCGACACACCTTCCTGTCCCATATAATACTATTCCTTTTGCCTACTACTAATTTTCCCCTTTTTAGTTCAAAATCAGTTAACTCAAACCATCTGTGATCACAAGCTAGAAAATGCTGAACCAGCTGTCATGAACCAGGGCAACTTCAGCCACAGCTGAAGGCAAACAGGGTACAAGAAGGAAGGACATTAGTTTAACTTGGTTACAGAAAAGCCCTCTCCTCATTGTGACACAATGCTAAACTTCAAGACCAATCTTCTTCCTTGCTTAGCTAATCTAAAAATTCTGATACTGTTTTCCTCCTAAAATTAAATGCACTGCTCTTACTCTTCAGCTACCCTTTTCTGTGTTTGAGATGCATCTGCTCCAACTCTTCATTGATCAAGACCACCAACTCCAGCTTCAACTTTGTTTCTGCTTCCTGTCCCATCACATTAATTTTCCAGACTCTGAAAGGAAAAAAATAGGCATCTCAGTGGTTACTTTTCAGCAAAAAAAAAACCCAAAACAGAAACAAACAAAAAAAATCCCAGCCCCAGACTTTTCTCTATACCAGGCTGCAGTTTAATTTGAAACAATTCTTTATTCAGTGTAAAGCAAAATAAAAATGAAATTTATAACTCTATGGTCCTATTTAATTTCTGTTGCAAGGAATTATCTAAATTTAACTTAGATTATACAAGGAATGTGAGGAGGAGACTGCTACAGTCACAAACGGGGAAATGACAGTACTGAATAACCTCTAAAATGGCCTTGTTTCAGCACTGCTAAGGGACAACAGAGAGGGTAGACCTTTGTAGAATCACAGAATCAACTAGGTTGGAAAAGACTTTGGGCATCATCAAGTCCAGCCTATGACCTAATGCCACTGTACCAATTAGACCATGGCACTGAGTGGTCCAGTGTTTTCTTAAACACCTTCAGGGATGGTGACTCTACCATCTCCCTGGCAGCCCATTCCAGTAGTAGGTTTGCTCTTAAGTATAGGTATTACACAGCATATGAGAGCTTTGAACTTCATTCATTGATAAGACAGATTTATTGATCAATATCAACAAGGATCAAGAATGGGCTTCTTAACACTGTGTTTCCAAATTCAGAAATTTCATTAATTGAGTTTACCAAAATTCCTTTTTCAGAGAGAACTAAATTTTCTGACATTTTAATCATCATCACTACATTTAACACAATACTTTTTGTCTTCAGAGTTGTTTAGTGTTTTTTTTTCCAGGAACTTTTGTAGGCAAAATATCAACCTCAATATCCAAACAGCTTGACCAGCAACAATTCAATATCTGTCATGGAAAGGAACATGGTCCTCTGATGACTGCAGCTCTGAGGCCACCAATTAATTTTTCTGCTCTTTCAGTAAGGCATACTATTTTTATACAGTCCATCAAAAACCTTCTCTTCTCTGAAGACTCCAAACCCCATTTATATCAATATTTTAATTGTATCAGAAGTTTAAAATAAAGAAATCTTTTAAAATCAAGAAAATTGATCTTCTCTAATCCCAAAAAAGGATCTGGGATCTGGCACTTTAAAATTCAGTAGGGAAATGGGTGCTCCCAGGTGACAATCCAAATAATATGAAAAAAAAGATGTATCCATTTAATTTAAAATTTTACCCATGCTTGCTGAATTACAGCCCCTTACAACTGGTATGTAAAAGATTACATAGCATTCTTTCTCAATACTTCAGATATTAAATAGCATAACAAGACTTTATGTAGTATATCTTTCAGGAAGTGAATATTTTCCAAATGAGTCTAATAATAAAGCTAACTCCTCAATTTCCAAATATTGAGATTACTGTGCTAACAGTATAGAGTGACTACTAAAACATTTTTTTAAACTTTGAGATTCTTTGTCTCAAGACTGAACAAATGCCATTTCAACACTGCATGATATTAACTTGGATGTTTAAAAATAAAAATATTTTCAAGAACAGCAAGTTAGAATGACCATCTGTTGGTAGTAAGAATTACTATCATATGTGGCATATTTTCACAATGCTGTGATGAATATGCTTTTTCAATCAGATGCTTGACCCTGAAAAATACACAGCAGAACACATGAGAACTGTTCCAGTTGAACACGTGGTTTTTCCTTTTAATTTAAACACTCCTACCCCTTAACACTGAGGCTATCCAAAAATTGCATTGGTACTATGCAGAATGGAGCGAGAGCCCTCTTCATTTTTTTCAGCATATACACTCCTTGTTGTTTTCATACTGAGTTATTTAGATCCCACACCAACAATAAGAAAAGCAAACACATTGCAAAAACTCCATTAGCTGCATCAGTATTGTTTTAAGTGATGATAATTATTACTAAGCTAAAAAACTAATGAAAGGTAGAGCCTAGGGTCAAATGAAAAACCTCGAAGAAGAAGTATTCCTTTCTCTGCATCCTTAGGAAGGATCAAGTAGAACTGATTCTATATGAATTAACTACTATGTTAATTGTGACATCTATCCATAAGCTATGAATTCAAGTGCAGACTGAGGGAGCTCGAGCCATGACAGAACAAATTTGTGTTGAACATCACCATTTACTCTAGAGAAGAGCTGTAAGTTCTTAGAGTTTGTGGAGTTTGTGGAGTTACTGGCTAAGAATACAGGGAAAAAAACCAAACCAACATAAGAAATTTTATGGGAATAGAGATCAGTAGTTTTCAGCTTCTGTCTCAACTGTGTGGATCATGAGTCAGTTTTAAGGGACCTGCAAAAGACATCTGGTGAAAACAAACTACTAATATTAAAGTGTATGTGTATGTTCTTACCTATCACTTTCATGAGCAGTGACAGGACTTGAGGAAATGACATGAAGCTGTATCAGGGGAGTTTTAGGCTGGATATCAGGGAAAGGTTCTTCACCCAGAGGGTGTCGGCGCTGGAACAGGCTCGTGAGGGAAGTGGTCGCAGCACCAAGCCTGGCAGAGTTCAAGTGTTTGAACAACACTCTCAGGCACATGGTGTGGCTCTTGGGGTTCCTGTGCAGGGCCAGGAGTGGGACTCAATCCTGATTGCATTTTCTGTGACTTTATGATTTCAAATTTTCCAGGAGTTCTATTCATAAATAGGCTTGAAACAGATTTAGACATAGAATTCAAGCACCACAAGGTGTTATGTTAAAAAAAAAGGTTCTGAAAAAAAGTATCTCTTATTTACAAGCACTTGTGTAGAAATATAAATTTTAAGTCACTCAAGTAGCTATGAAGCAAATTTGTGATTTGTAACCAATGACATTTTCTGTATGTAATTGCTCATCACTTACATATTTTGCAAAAGGACTAAAACCCCACTAGCCTCACATTTAGATTACTTGAATATCAAGAGATGAATTTCCTAAACTAGATCTGAAAAAAGAGACTGAAATTCTAAGAGAAAGCCATAGGAGATACTATAGTAGAGACACAGATAATGCCTGGCTCCAATGTTTTCAGAAAGTAAAAGTTTCACTATTGTTTGCATTTAACTGTTTTTTTTTTTGTTGTTGTTGTTTTTTTGGTTTTTTGTGTGTCAGGCCAAGGGTTGGACTATAAGATTGTAATGTGATATTTTTGTGGGGAGGGAGGGAATATGAGTTGGAGAACAGATCACTTGCCACTCCAGTTAGTAAAAATAATTCTTCCTACATGTCAAACTCCAGATGTTCATTCATAATCGAGATAAACAACATGTCAGTTATTGTTTGCAATCGTAGGACAAAAACCACAGAACTGTGAGGTGGTATTAACTATATTAAATTCCTCTGTCTTAACATTAAGGATTGTAACTTCCAAACCAACAAAAGAGGTATGAATCAGAAGAGTACTGATACCCAGGTAAGAATGGGTAAAGTAAGGATAACCTACTAGCAACTGACAAAAATTCATTTAATAAATAATTTTCAAGAGCCATAATAAAAGCTGCAAGTGCTTGAAGAAGGCTACAGCTAGAGGTTTATAGATTATTTATGAGAGTAATGTAATTTGAATAACATTGAAAACACAGACATCTGACTTCTTCAGATAATCATTAGAAGACTTGAGGAGTATTTGCACATTTTTATAGAATACTAAATGCACACAATTTATGAAAATGTATATGTTTGGGCACTACAGCTATATTTTCTGCTCTTACAAAAATAATGTTTCTCAATACTAATTAAATCGCAGTTAATAAACAAACCTTACATACTTTACAGCCATTAGCCTTAAATTGCTTGCAAAATAAAAAATATTGCTAATGAATCAGAGGTATTACAGGGATTGTTGACAGTACAAAAACCACCAGAGCAAAGGTGTCTTGCTGGCTCCCTCCTCTTGATCATTTTAACTGCCTAGACAGATATGTCATATTGACAGTTCCTATATACAAACACACACGTTTCTAAGATAAGGAAAGATGTTAAATATTAAATAATATTTATAATAACAATAACAATAACAACAACAACAATAATAATATATTTATTTATTATAATAATAAATAGATAAATAAACCTGAAATACCTCAGAATAATCAGGTATAAGTAAAGAATTATGAAGAGAAGCAATATAAATCCCCATGATATTTTACCTGTTTAATCCAAAATTTGTCTTGGAAGTCCATACAGCTGGCAAACAGGTGGACACCAGTATGCTCTTCTCTGTCAGAAGTACTTAAGTAAGCTGAACATAATCACACCATTTTAAACCATAGCAAGTTTTCTATTTTATCATCCCTCTAGAGCTATGGTTACTCACTGCCTCAACAGAGCTATGATAGCTATTGATGCCTCATTTGTTTCTGCATTAAGATCAATAGCTTCCTTTCCAAGGCCTTACTTTCCCTTGAAAGTTCAAGGGAAATTTTTCAGTAAATCTTAAAAAAGCCCAGCATTTACAGAAAAAAAGATGAAGGGAAATTGGAATTTTGTAAGCAGCACTAAACTCTTTAAAACAATCATTGAATGCTTCTGTAAAAACCTATTTACATGAAAACAGAGATCTGTGAAGATAAAACAGGGCAAATAACATTTCATTAGTTAAGCTGCTTTTGAGTGTAATAATTTTGTCAAACAGGATCTATCTTGCATAAGGTAGATCTAATAAACGAGTTTCTAGTATGCCTTACTCAGTAAGTGAAAGGCAACAATAAATGTTGTCCCATGAAGCATTGTACTGCTGATGCACACAAATTAGTTTTAAAACAAACATGACATGGTGATAGATTAGACCTGCTTATACCTGAAATATGGATGACCTTTAGATTCCCAGAGTTATAAATCTGGGTCTCACTTACCAAAACCATGCTCTAAATTGATGGTGAAACATGCCAGAGGCACTGCAAAATTCTGCATTTCAATTTAGACACTTTTTGTTTCCCAATTTACTTACAATTCACATTGATTAAAGAGGACTTTACATCTTGAATGTAAAATCCCCTTGACCTGAAAAGAAAGGTGCATATGGAAAACAAGAGAGGAGGGAATTGGTGTGATTACATAGAAAAGCATGTTTGCTCAGTCTCAATAATGGTTGCCATGTTGCTGTACATTTAGACCATGAGGGCTGCAAGTCAGGCAGTGTTTCTATGGAGAGGTAATTCCTTTTAATAGATTAACTAATATAGCTGGAAGAAAGACTTGATGAGTGTCTGGGCACATAAGCCTTCTGAGGTCACCATGTGACCAAAAGCTTGTGTGGCACCCTATCCCATTATAAGCCTGTGTAATAAAAGACAACTACCTCCCTCCACAAACCTCAACTGATATATATCATTTAACACACTTAGTCTCTGCAAAGAGATGATAGTGAAAAATCAGGATACTGGTTTATCAAGATTCATGTACCTTCATAATGCAGAATCTCTCAAGACTGTTACAGCACTTCATCAAAATGTCATGCGCAGCAAAAAAATCTAGGCCAAACAAAGCCTTGATATATCCGAAAGCATTACATTTTTGGAAACTCCCTGAACTGGGAAAGCAACACCCTTACGTGCTTATCCTAATTTTATAAAGCAATTCTGTGGAAAAAAGCAGCAGGAAGAAATTGAATCCCTGGGGACAGGGAAGAACTTCATTATCACACTGGTGTTTAATAAAAGAAATTCCTGTATTACAGGAACTGTTTATTTTAGAAAACAGGAAGCAACGTGGGAGAAGAAGTTACCCAACAATCATCATGAACAGATGAAAAGGTATGGTATTTCACCTGAAGGAGCAGAAATTATATACATCCAAGGTACTGACACTGTCTCCTGAAATAGCTTTAAAGATCAACTCTTCAAGAAAGTGTTCAAAAACTGTGGAAAGGTCTAAGTCCTCAGCTGTCTCCTTGGCTTTCGCCACTAAGGATTCTCCAAGAAAAAAAGTTGTACAAGAACATGCTAGGCAATTTAGGTTCCCCAACTTTCTTTTGCAATACAAGATATAAAATTCTGCATAAGAAATGCATTCTCATAGATCAGTTGCACATCAGACTTAACTGAGTAACTCTGCAACAGGCATAAGGCACTCCAGGCATGCTACATTTCAGCCACCTTCAGGCATCTAAAAAGATGACATCTAAGCTAATGAATCCAGACTCAGGAAGCTGTGAACATCTAAAAAGTAATTTATTGCACACTGGAAGAAGGTGACTTTAGAGATATAATTTTCAAGTTAAATTTCCTCAGTTTAATAGTTAGATTACCTCTTATCTACCCTGCTGAAAGAAAATTATTACTAAGTTGGTTAGTATTGGGATCCTAAAGATGTTATTCAGGAATGTGGTTCAACATTGGTAAAAAAGGGCAGTGTTTTACATAAGTCAGATGCAGTGGCACAGCCTATGAAATGCAGTACACAGCAAGCTGTTAGCTACCCCATTTCATTAGCAGATAAGTCCAATCCCATTAAGCAGACCCCTGTGACAACCAACAGATGTGCAGTTTTATAATGGGATAGTTTTCCAGAGAAAAATTTGAATTACTGTCTCCCAGCAGTAACCAAACATACAAGGATTTTGACTGTTGAGGATGATGGTAGCGAAAACAAGTAACCTCCCACCTATAAACCAAGAAAGAACACACATGCTCAGCTTTGATAAATGACAGCTTTACAAATATTTAACATACTGTTTTAATGATCAAACTGTGGAATCCATCACATTGTGCTCTCCTTAAACCTGATGAACTAATGCCGTGTCAGTATCCTCTAGATCATGCTTACCAATTTCTATGCAAGATAAAAGTCCCTAAAACAACCAAAATGGTTGTTCCCACTGAATAAAAGCAGTGGGAAAGAGATAAAACAAATGTTTAACAACTTATTTTACTGAGTACCTCCGTCACATTCTTAAAAGGTTCATGGAAAGAAAAGCACATGTCTGTGACCAATATCCCCCACTGTGGTTAGCCTAATATTTTGTAAGTCAAGCCACAACTCTCTGTGTCTGAGCAGAGAATTCATTCCCTTCCCCCCATTATCAGGCCCCAAAGGTCCAGTGAGCCAAGCAGACAAACCTAAGAGATTTCTTTTTCCCCTCCCCACCCGCCTCAAGGTTGCTGGGCGCCACGACAATTACTCCCTTCCCTGCCAGCCCTGGAGGCCCCAGGCACCCGGCCAGTGAGGTGCTGTTGTTGATCCTGAGGGAAGCCTAACAGCACACAGAGCTGTAAAAGTCTATACACAATAAAAAGGTAAAAGTCTGCACACAGTCTGTAAAATCAGCAAGTCCTGAGTGGAGAACTTGGACCCACACTGCTGCTGAACTGCAAGATTCAACACCTCCCCATGACCAGGGATGCCTCCACTGTTGGAGATTTGAGGGAGTCACTTTTATTCTTGTATATGAATGTGAATCTAGATTATGATTATTGTATTGATATAGCAAACCACGTAGTAAGATCTGACTCAACCTGCAGAGGGTCCAGGTGATTAGAAATTGTAATATTAGTTGCATTGCAAATGCTGTATTAAGCAATTATAAATTGTACTACATTGATTCTGCTTCTAGAAATCCTGTGCCATACTAATTGTAAAATTTGTTCTATATTAATCATAGTAGCCTGTGAAGAAAATAAAGTTTTAATTGTAACTGCATGTTAGTGTCATCATTGTTATGCCCAGGATCCTTAAAAGAACGTGTCTGTCCCCTTCGTGTCATATGACAGAACAGAAGGAAAATGAGCTTGAAGAACAAGAACAAACAAGCTTGTGCACTTCTAGCATTCACATTAACTAAAATGAGGTCTTTAAATTCCAAAATAAGAACACTGTTTATACAGCTCTTTAGCCACATCAGTTAGATTTGCATGAATTGTCATCATTTTTGGATCAGACACAAATTGTGCCTTCTGAGACAGCAGTTTGTGCCTTTGAGTCTTTACATTTTTGAGTGAAGATAATGTGTTAGGTGGCTCACCATGAAAATTTTTCTTGTACCACAGTGGTAATAGAAGACTATAGAGGCTATAGCCACACCGTGTATAACCAGAAAAACTTCATAGTAGCAAGACTGACACTCTTCAGCAACACCCATAAAGGCCTCTCATACCTTACAAGATAAATATGACTAACCAAGAGTCCAAGACTAGAAGATATCTGTATCTGATCTGTGAGATGCCCTAAGACCAAGCAGATGTGTAATATTTCAAACCAAGGAACAAACTCAAGCTATTATTACCTAGAAGCTTAAATTGATGTTGCTTTTCTTTTTATCTTTCACAGAAAATTTTCCTGACATTTATTGAAAAAGCTGCTTTTCCAGTTGCTGCTTTCCACAACCATAGCAAAGCCCCACTCACATTTTATAAATTGTTGAAAGTAATTTAAAAGTAATGAAAAACAAACACAAAGTCTTAGGTAAATGGCGTGGCTTTATGTGCAATTAAAAAGGCAAAACAAAACAGTTAATACTTGCATTAGCAAGGAGAACAGTACATTCAGCTGCTGAAACTGGACATAGATGTGGCCAAAGTTTTGACCTTCTGTGAAAAAGAAAAAAAAACCTGACAAAACAGACTGAAGTTTTTCCCCAGAATGAGACTAGGAGGTGGGGAGAGAGAGAAGGAGAGAAAGAAAACTCCCTTTGGAATTTTAAGATCCTTTTCAAATATTCTGAAGTCTAAATGACAATTGAGGTATCCACATTTTGACAAAGACCCAGAGTGAAGAAACCCAAACACCTCCCACTCACCACAAAAACATGCCCCCACTACAGTCTTTGGCCTTTGCTCTCAGTTTCTGTATGAAGATTCTACCCAGATTCTCAATTCAAGGAAACTGCATTATGGATCCTGATACCCCTGAGGAACTACTGTAAACACAGTCTCTAATACATAAAAGTTCTTCAGCATTAGAAAAAATAACTCAGTGCTTAGAAAAGAATGACACACCTTTCCTCCAGCCAAGGACCCCAAACTGAACAACTGAGGAACTGAAAAGGACAGAGGTCACAGCAAAGAAAACATACAGAATATTATTTGGGGGCAGAAAACAATTACAGGAGAAAGTTAACAAAGGAACTGAAAGGTGAATGTATGACAATTGTACTCTGCCAAAATGAGAAGGGCTTCTATTACATAGTGTAAACATGCAAATACATTCTTTTTCCTCTCCCCAAATCTTATTTTTAGTAAGTAAAAAATTATTTTCAATTTATTTTAAACTTTTTGTATCTGTTTCTGAATTCTGCCACTGCATTCCCAAACATAACATATAAAATATTTACCTGTTAAGCTAAGTTGAATTCAAAAATTAAGGTCAGAAATAGCCAAGTGACCAAAAAACTAAGGAAAACCAGCAACAGTGAAAAAAAACCCCAACACCAAAACCCAAAGACAAAAGCTTTTTTGCTGTCTTAGGGTAAATAAAAATATTTATGAAACTTGTCACAATATTTGGAACTGTTTTTTTGCTTTAGGATGTGACAGACTGATTACTCAGACAACTTATGCAAAAAGAAAATAGAATCACAGCAGTTTTTTCAAATGTATCTATAAAATATTAGTAAAACATTTCTGCTCTGTTGACTTGCAGCTTACATGTGTATGACATGCTCCTAAATTTTACTGTAACCAGCAAAGAGAAACTAGAAAAACTAAAATGAAAGAACACTGTGAGAAGTTATGATAAAAAGATGATATTACAATCTTGTAAGAGGAGAACACCAGACTCGGAAGAGATGAAGACAGATCTCATAGAATACAAAGTAACCTACAATACATTAATAAATTAGTACATGGGATGTCCTGTAAGTGGAAACACTACATTTTTCTGCAGAAAAAATAAGAGCAACCGTCTTTTGACTGACAGGTTAACAACACAAGCCTTTAGACCAAAGCAAGTACTTTTTGTCCCAGTGGTTTGTAAGGCTTTAAGGCAAGGCTTTAAGTACTGGGCTTTGAAGCTGTGAAGATTAATCCTTCCTATGCAATAAATAATTGTCTTCTGTGCCTGGGCTCTGACATACTACATTGGACAACACAATCAAGCAGGTATAATATATCTACAGTAAATCTGATAGAAATGTGATTAAGAGAAACCAATATATTTTTAGGTGTATGGTAACAGTCTTTTACAAACTCCAAAATGCCACATTTCAGCATGTAGGAGCTTAATCTTTGCACAGGAAAACAGCACCAACTCAGAGGAACAGAGATACAGAGTAATTAGTTTGGTGAAGGCTAACCTGTATGGAAGACGGAACAAAAGACAGATTTTTACTAGCTCTTCATTACTAGCAATTATTTGAAATAACCAAAGTAATGTAACATTTTAATTACTACTAATCAATTTTAAAAATTGAGCTAATTATGTACTTTCATTCTTGCTCTGCACTTGTCAGAAAGCTTAGCACAACTTTCAAAACTTCATATTGCCTTTCCTGCCAGTAGATTTGCTGAGCTAGTAATAGAAATGGCCAGAATTAGCACATTGCTAATCTAACAACTTGAGCCTCATATTTGAGATCTGTTTAATATGATATGTTTAATAAACATATTCTGTTTTCAGTATTTTGAATCAAAAGAACATGTTTAGGTTTGTACAGTTTAGTTTCTTAAAAAAAAAACCAAAAGACCCAAACAAACCAAACCCCAAACCAAAACAAAAAACACCATTCCATCCAGTTATCTGTCTATACAATTGCATTCAATTTTTCATTCCTATCTCTTGCCTTAGAAGACAAAAAGTAAACTAATTCTCACCTTTCCAATGTGAAGGTTAAATTACTAGACTGTGCCTTCAGTCTTCCTGACATTATAACCCAATTCTAGATGATTACTTCCATTTTGATTTAGTACTCTGATTGAGAATGATAGTGTCGAAGCACTGAGTGCTTTGGCCACTATCTTTTCACCTAAGAACACACAGAATCTTTAGCTATTTTAGAACAAAATACGTTGTTTAAAAGTATCCTCAGTGTGACATCATTACTCAAACTGATCAAAAGGTCCCATATTAATTAATTTTGTTCTGTTAATGCTATTTCAAGAGGAGAATGAAGATGACAAGAAAAATTGGAATACATCTTTCCCAAGCTGTTTTTGTGAGCCTCAGTCAGAATCACCAAGTCTGTACCAGGGACACTCTGGTGTCCCTGAAGCCTTGAAGTCACTGACATGATATGGACCAAGAAGAAGATAGCAGGCAAAGTATATCTGAGCCTTAAGAAGATGCTGAAGGTGGCTATACGTTGCAATAATCTCAGGGGGCTAAGCTTACTTAAAAAACAGATCTGATCGGCTATGTTCAAAAGCAGGTATACTAAAGCTGTAGTTTTAGTGCAGTTTGTTAATTTAGCAATGGTCTAAAACAGAACCATTTGTGGGTTTTGGCTCTTTGTCTTTTGGGTTTTTTTTCCTGTGGAGATTTTTTCCATTCAAATTATATGAAAAGAAATCTGAATGAATTTTTCTTCTAGGTTTCTGTCTTTCAAGGCAGACGATTAAAGCAAAACAAACATTCCCCTTTTTTTCTGATTTAAAGTATCATATTTGGTGAAGATATTGGAGTACAATTTTATATATGAACTAGCCTTCATAACAACTGACCCAAGAGAGCCTCCTTAAAGTAAAGAGATATGACATAAAGACAATTTCAAATTAAAGTCTTTCTGGGTAACAGGGACATTTTCAAATCAGTCTTTCTGGGTAAAACGTAAGCGTGGTTTTTACGTGTGCCTCTAGGTGGTGCTAACGCTATTCCTGTGGTTAAAATCACAGTTTTAAGAAACAGACCAAGCACCAGCGAAAAACTGCCCACAGCTTTTGTGTAGAGGGAGGTGCATCTATGCAACCGACCACATATTGAGGATTTGCAATTAAGGAGAATTCACCAATTAATTTCTGATAATGACTCAAATAACATTTAAAATTCTTGTTCGAACCCACAGAAGCTTATTGTTTCAGAAATGGAGTTAAAAGCTCATCTTTAAGCAAATGTCAAATCAAAGAGCTGCAGCATGCTGGAGATTAGTTTTCTTGCTATTTGGAGCACCGTCTTACACAAGCACTAATCTAATGACTGAGCTCATGTTTATACCATACTGCAGCTTGCAGTTTTGATTTTGCCTGAAAGTAGCACAGGGTAATTCTCATGCTGTAGGATCTGTGGCACTAGAGTCACAGCTCTGTCTACCAACATTTTTAAGGCCTTCAGGATAGCAAACCCTTGTAAGCCATTAAGTGTTTTGGTGAAAAAATGAAGGAAAACTTTCTGCTGGAAGAAATTTGTGCACAGTATGCAAAAAATGGAAGGAGCTTTTTATGCCTACGGTAAAACAGACTCTGTTCTTTCATACTAAATAAGACATGATTATTCATTCAGACATGTTTCCTTTGGACTGTACTGTAAAATTTCTACATTGTTCAGGATACTTTTTCATCCTCCTGCCTCATTCACACATCCCTTGGCAGCCTAGGATACTTGGCATTCTGATGCTTACTTAATGGCTTTTGGATACCAAAAAGTGGGAACTTGCTTCTGAGTCACTGTTGTTGATTGATAATTTTCTTTTTTAGCATTACAGTTTCCAGTTGAGGCAAAGTTCAGAGACAGGTTGTCCTGTAACTCACCTCAATGCTTTATTAAATTAAAGGGAAATCTATTCAAAGCAGTGTCTCATTTGTGAGATGGTAGGTGGGCTGCACAGCCTGGTGAGAGAGGAGACAGCTGGGTGGTAGCGATGTGCCTTAAACTCCCCCCAATCCAGTGCCAGCCATTAAATGCTTTGTACTTGGTCCTGTGCCTGGTGGAGTGCAGCATGAACAGGCTGTGAACCCCTTCCCTTCCTGGCACACATCTGTTTCCAGTCAGGTCACAAAATGACCTTGTGGATTCACCAGAGAACTTGGTAGTGCAGTGTTGGCAGGGGAAGTTCTGGTTTCACTGTGGTCAATATAGTAAAATGGCACAAATTCCTCCAAATTTAATAAATAAGATTCATTTAACCATGGGTAACCAACTCTGTTGACCGACAAATTGTATGTGTTAAATATTTGTATGACTGAAGACAACAGACATGAACTAAAGAAAGTTCAGAGAAACTCTGTGAATGTGTTTCTGAGCAAAATGAGAAATTTCTCATTTTCCTGAAGCCCCAGGATAGGGTGGGTGCAGGCGAGAGGTGTTGGCATGCATATGGGCAGCAGCTGAGGCCACTCCAGCAGTAATGTTTGTCTCATTTCCTACAGCAGATGATTCCTGTGATTTTGTAAATACTGATTAGACAATAAAGAAAAATTATTATAGCCAGAAGAACAAGTATTTACTTTTGCTGTGGTAGGGCTCATTCACTTTGCCTCTTCCTTTGCTTTTCTTGACTTTTATTTTCAAAAGTACGTTGTCCTATGGCATCCCACCCATTCCACCACCCATTTGTCATCCCTTAGGAATCTCTTTTGGATTAGGTGTCGCACACTGTTGGAACAATAGGACTCAAGGACAGACAGTGCCTTGCAGGGTTGATCCTTTAATTTGTAGTGCAACACAGACATGTGCAATCAGCATGGGTCTGAGTGTGGTGAGCTAACCACATAGGTAATACAAATTACTCACTGCTTATGGGTAATTAACCTGCTAATTATTCACAAAACATTTTGCTCTGTGGCAGTCTTGTAAGTTGACAGGAATCACCCAAGCTGAAAGAAACCTTTAAAAAATCTTTTTACCGTTGCCTCACTTCGTGTCAAATCACATCATCTCTCAGAAAGAACGTTTTTGTATATACAATGAGGTAATAGTGAAAAAAGAAACTCCTTCCTTCCACATGACTGCCAGCTGTCATTTCAAGTAACCAGAGATACCCATCTATGTGAGGAATAAAGGGATACAAAGAATGTGCCTTTGAAGACTCTGTACCTGTTCCTATTTCAGATTTTAGTATTTGGAGAAATTTTAGATAACATCTCTTTTAGGTAACACCAGAAACTTAAATTGTGATTCTAACCTTTTATTCCTCGACACTTTTTTTTTATTAAATGAGAGAATTTCTTAATGTTTTCATTTCCTCTAGACTTTTTTTTCTCATAATTTTCTACGAAGAGTAACCTCTATGTTTTCTCTTAGTGCATTCTTAGTACAAAAATGATGGTGAGTACCTGAATCTTCTATAGTAACGAACAAGGTAAGTATAGAGCAGCACCAAATATTGTGAGCTACACCATGTTCCTGGGTTTGGGATCTTTGAGGCTGTTTGGGCAGTCAGGTCTTGTTTTCTTAGGACTTCAGACTATGGTGGATACAGCTGTTTGCAGTGGTATTGAGCTTGCTGGGGCTTCATTTTTGTCCTTCATGTCAAGAGGAGATAGGCTTCTGTCCATCATAACCTCCCTTGTCCTCTTTGCTGGGATACAAACAGTTAAAACAAAGCTCCCTGGTAGCTTTTTTTAAAATTAAGGACACCCTAACCCACCAAAACTTTTCTATTACTTTCCCAGAATTGCCATGATTTCTCCCTACATTCCTCCAATATGTAGTGCTTTCTCCAGTCCTGTTGCAGCATTTTATTATAAAGAAGGAGCAGTGAAACTATGAGCTGTTTTGGAACCCTCACCTTTAGGTTTAAAAAGTAGATGGCATTTTTATCTCAAATGTGACACTGCTTGAAAAATAGCTGTGCTCTGAAAAACTGCATTCTTTCCCTTAAATGACAGGATGTGAATATCTCTGAAGGTTTCTAGACACTGAAATGGTATATGCACTGTAACTAAGCTATAAGGATAACAAAAAAGCTCCTTTCCAAAAGGGCAAGTGGAGGACAGGGCAAAAGCCTTTTAAGATTTGTTAGTTCATACTAAACCACTTGCCCGTCATTCTTTTGTTGCCTTTGAAAATGGCTATTGTTCTGATGTGCAGGGGTAGCGGCACTTGTGTCATAATGCCCTTGAGCAGTTGTGAGTTGCAGTGAATTGCCAGCCATGGGAGGAAGAAAACATCTTTCAAGACTCTGTGCTCATTATCTTTCTTGTGGCAGTGTAAAAGGTACTAAAATTAGACAAAGTAGCCTGAATTCATTGGAAGTACGTGCCTGCCTTATGGTGTTTTGGTATATCAGGCAAGATGGGAATCATATTAAATATGGGTTTGTTAAAGTCATGCTGATTGAATGGCAATTGCCTTTTATGGAAACATACATTTTAAAGTGCTTTCCTTTATACTAGATTTTTAATTGCTCTTCAATTAGTGATTGTCTTGAAAATTTCAGAATTACCACCTCTATGTTTTCTTCTTGCCAAAAGAATTTCCATATATGAAATGGAGCTGCATTTTAGCTCTCATTTTGATCCTTTCATTCATGTCTTTTGTGAATTTGTTTTTAAGCTGTGCTTTGCTCTTTGTGTTATGCATTCAGGTGAGGAAAGGATTTTGGTCTATTGTTTTAATGAATAAACAGGGAAGGGGCTAATAAGACAACTGATGTTTACCATTCCCTACTGGGTTTCAGCATTAAGAATGTAGAGATTCACAACAGAAATGTTAAGAATGACATGAATGAGGGTGTCTATATATAAAAGTACCGGTAAAATTAATTAAAAAAAACCAAACAACAACAACAAAAATCAAGAAGGAGGAATAAGAGAATGGCACATATTGATGGCAGCCAGATTAGCAGCTGGTAAGTACATTTACTTCCATGCTCTCAAGACATCACAAAAAGGAAATTGAAAGACAGGCTAAGATAAAGGACAGGGTGCATGGGGAAATGGAATCCAAAGAATAATGAGAAAATCATCAGTGTTACCTGATGACTTACAGGAATGCTACTTGATGGAAAAGGCAAAATACCAGCATTCCAGTCAAGCCCTAGCAGGCACAAAAGGAAAATCAGGGAACCAGCACACTCTTGCCATTCTAAGACAACATGTGACAACATGTGACAACAGGTGACATCATGAATAGCCAGTGTCCCTTGTCTTGCCACTGAAGTGTCCCTAGCCAGACTGTTTGAACATGAGAACGGGGGTGTGGGAGAATCCATGTGAGTGAACTCACTTTTGTTTCAGTGACCATTGGTTATTATAAAGTTGCATGCTGAGCTTTGTTGAACGGGTATTGCAAAAAGCCTAACTGCTTTGTAGCTGTGCTCAGATCTGCAGATATCCAAGAGGTAAATGAAGAACAGAAAGTATTATGCAGTTATTTCTTCATTAGTTTTCCCTACATGCAATGTAAGCTTTGTAAACACTGGTGAAAAAAAAAAAAAAATTCAGATGCTTTCTGTGTTAGACACAAGTTATCCCACAATGTTACACTCCCTATAGGATGGTGCTGAAGCAAAATAAAGGCTGGGATCCAAAAGTCTAACAGATCTTTTTACTTCAAGCCTAATCCATCCAGTTTCACTTAATTTCTTTGATTGCATCCTTTGCTTGTATTCATGCCACAAAGATCATAAAAAATACTGTAAACTTCACCATTTAGCATGCAAGAAACTGAAGGTGAAGCTGAACAGCACTTTATAAGTGAGTCTGTCAAAGACTTCACAAGGAATCACACAAGTCAGCTGATAGTTTACACACATATATCCAGGAAAAGTCTGTCATGCATTTCATCCTAGACGTGCTTTTCACCATGATAGTAAAGGAGTGCAAAATTTTCTGGAAAATATGACTACATTCCTGGTAAGTAAATTTGAGTCATGGAAAATTTGTTTTTTATATAGACTACTTTGAGAACTTCTTTGAAGAAGTTATTGCCAGTAGCAGTTTGCAGTTGCCAGGGGTACTGGGTTCTATTTTATTAAATTGCCAGATGATGAGAAAAAAGTCACCCCAATGGTCTCACCATTCTTTTGTTTATGCACTATTTGACACACAGTAAATAGTCAGGATGGGAAAGCTGAAAATTAATTTCTGCAGAGAAGAAATAATTTGTTTTCCTTTTGATATTTTCTTCCCTCCTTCAAAACACAGATGAAACTAAAAGATACCAATTTGGAATGTTTTGGGTTACATCTTGCTAGGTGGATGGCCAATTACCGTGAATGAGTTTGTCTGTTTTAAGAGATGGAAAACATTTTGTCTTTTACTGAGGCCAAAATATGGTCTTCATTTGATCTTCCTAATGGCATCTGACAATGAAGTTTAAAACACAATATAGAGATAAAATGCCAAGCACAACCATATTACCGTGCGCTTACTGACTTCTCTGTTGAATGCATAACAGCTAAAATTTCCTTTCCTTTTGTTATGAGGAACGATATTACCTCCAGAGCAGTCATGCTGTTTTTATGATTTATGACTTCTGTTGTGTGTAATGGTGATTCTTACCGGAGTTCAGGAAGTTTAGTGGAACACTGTACAGAAGAGTAGAGGTTTCTCATACAGAATAAGTTAAAAGAATAATCAAAGGATTTACTATCTGACCTTTTTAGCATAGCTCGTAATATTTCAGTCTGTATTTCTTGCATCAAAACCATTATTTGTGATGGAGTGAAAAGATTGGATGACCTAGGAGTTAATATTTTTACTATGGGGGAAATTAATGTCATATTACTGCTTATTTTTACAGTACCCATATCTGCACCTGCCTTATTTGCTCACCCCTTGTTGAGAATGGAGCCAAGTAAATACTTAGAGTGCAAGTCATCTGATTTATTTCAGATGTAAGACTTTTGGAAGTAATGGGGTATAGGTAGAAGGCACACTGCTCAGTATTTACTTTGTCTTAAAGTCTATTTCCCACAGCATAATCTCTATGGCAGTCATCTTCTCTTAGAAGAGGAGATTGCTGTGAGAGGTCCCAATGACACTTCAAATGCCCTATGGCACTCTGAAGGCTTGGCCCATGTGGAACAAATCCTACAGGATACTGTCCTGGACAGGCAACTGAGGCCAAGTATCTAAACTGATATAAGAGAATAAATAATCCTTTTCTGTTTATTTCAGTTTATTCTCCTTTTGAAATATTTATTATGTCTTACCTTCTTTTCTAATTTTGTCTATCTTCCCTAACCAAGGGTGTTTTCTACTTCTCATTGTTCTTGTTTCTCTGCTCTAAACTTGTCAGGTTGTTCTAAATCTTCCTTGAATTTTGGTCAAGAGATACATTTTATAGCAAAGCTATTGATGTTGGATGGAACAGAAGGATCCCTTTGGAAGTCTTGCAATCTGTAATCCTAATTAGAAATAATAGCGCGTTGTTTACCTTTTTTATTTATTTGTTATAGCAACAGCATGAAGTTATTATTATCTTTTATAACTTTGTAATCAGTTTCAGCAGAACTGCAATATTTTCATCAGTTTATAATTCTGTTTAAAATATTTTTTTTTTTATAATGTTTTTCATACCTGAATAGCACTTTACTTTTCCTGAACAAAATAAATTTTTTGATCTAACATGTTTTCAATCCCTTCCAGTTTAGTTACCAATGTTTGTATTAAGTGTACACTGTATTGTATCCCTATAGTATGAATACTGAACATATTGCATCCAGGGAGGACCCTTACAGAACTTTAGAATTTGTTTGGCAGGAACAAGTAGGAAATAGACTCTTTGCTAAAGTCAGTTATTACATTTCCCTAGAAGAGAGATAAAATGGTTTGAAACAATGCATTCTTGAAAAATTCCCAATCTCTTCTTTTTCTCCAAGGTAGTAAATTTTTTTATTTTTTTATTTTTCTTGGGTATCTGAAACAACTGAAGTTCTGTCAACTCAAATATTTATTTCCTTTTAAAGAGTGGCACTGTTTTTCATTTCTTAGGCTTCTGATGCCTCCCCTTTCCTCCAGGAGTTCTCAGGAATTACTGCTGATATGCTGGCATCTTAGAAGCAACTCTGTAAGTTCAAGCAGATTTGAAAACATCTAGCTTATATGATCATAATTTCAAGGCTATTCTCCCCATCCCCTTTTCTTCCTCTTTCTTGTACTGAGATTTGCAGGCTTTGTCATTTCTCATCTTTTTTACCAGACCTGTTGATCTGTGGTGTCTTTGATCTGATGATGGGATTCACTGGGAGTCAGTCTGAAGTAGTATTACTAAACTTGAATTTTTCTGCTTACAATTGGAGTAAATAATATTACCTTTACATTCTTCTGTTTTCAGACTTTTCTTTCTGTTACCTGGATAAGGAGGCTCCCTTGCCAGTGGGGCAGTGTTCAGTGCCCAAAACAGAGCATTCAATAAAACCTGGTTCCTGGACATCCTCTCATTTTACTTCTGTAGAGGGCAGAAACTCTTTCCTTCAGGCTCCTTACAGGCAAACACAAATAAGAAGGTAAACCTGAAAAGTTTAAGTTTTCAACTGAAGTTCTTGAAAGACAACTGGAGAAATTTGTTTTACCTCAGAAGTGCACACTGTTCATATGTGTAGAGTTGGTCTCAGCACTGGGCCAAGGGCTTACAGAGCCATTTGCTGCTAGCAGCAGGACAGGGGGAGAACAAGAGTGAGAACACTGTTGGTCAAAATATAGGCAAGGAAATAATTTAAAAATTAATCTAAGTATTTGGATGGAGATTTCTGTATTGGAAAACACAGAGGAAAAATATATTTAAAACACCCTTTTTCAACACCCAGGCTAACAGACCCCTGGAAGGTCACAGCATCCATTTCATGTCATCCTAGCTATTTGGGTTGTTCTGAAAAACTCTACACAGAGTTTTTGGAGACCCAATACTTATTTTCTTCTCAGTTCTTAAGTGTTGTGATTGTCATCTCTTCTGGGGTAACAGCTATGTCTGCACTGGTCAAAATTGGGAGAAGAAGTAACTCAATATGCAAAAAGTGATGATTGCTATATTCAGGCAGAAAAAGGGTGAGAGGGGAGCATTATGTTGCCTGCAAAGACAACAGACTGTTAAATATTAAAAAGGGAAAACACTGTGTAAGATGAGCACTAGATTCTGTGGAGAAGCACAGATAGACTCATCAAGAAATGGAGAATGTAGTCTCTGTCCGTCAGAGTCTGGATGCTCTGGAATAACCTGCTAGGACAAGTAACACAGACCAAAACCAAACTGCTTCAGATCGAATTTCTGAAAAGAATGACATGGCATGGAGTGATAGCAGATGTTGGGTTCCCAGACTTCCTTTCCCAGCTTTGTCTTTTATTGGCTTGAAAAAATGAGGAGTTAAATGAGCATTGCATGGCTTCTTTTTTTAAGTTTTTTTCCCTACAAAATGGGGTTTTCATATTCATTAAATATAAGTGACTGTCCAGATAACTCCTTTCCAATGCAAGTTTATTTTCTGGATTTTCAGTTCTGTCATCATGATCTTTCAGGTTTTCATAATGAGCATAATTTCATAATGTGGCATTCTTGTCTAGAACTTGTTTTTGTGCAGAAAGTTTCTTCAACCTTAATGACTCTATGATGATTATGATCATGTAAACTGCTGTCCTCTGCTCGGCATTGGCAGTGAATGCCTGAATGGCATTTCATGTAGGAAAGATTTATTAGAAAAAAACTTAAAGTTACTTGGAAAACTGGCCAACACACTTCAAAAGTGATTGTTGTGTCTACAGTCAATCCTTTAAAGCAGAGTGGACTAAACCTGGACACTGTAAATAACAGGGATTGCTTTTCTGCTGATGTTAAGAGGACAATTTCCAGTGGAGATTAGAAGCAAGAAAAAAATGAATATAGAAGTCTTTGAAAAGCTGTAGGTCATACATGAATAAATTGTATTTTGGCTGCTGTTGTCAGAGCTGAAAAAGGGGAAAAAAACTAAAGTTCCTGCAGATTCCACCATTAATTTCTCTTGTGAAAGGTAAATTATACTATCCATTTACCAGACACTGAGTGTAGCTACACTGAGGAAATGGCTAGCATGCTGATAAATTAATTACATTAATTTCTTGCACTACAGGTAGCTCAAATTGGAGAATTGCATTTGAATTTATCCCAAGTTCAACTTACATGTGGTTAGGGCAAGAGCAATGGGAACTTAAAGGCTGATAAATTAGGTTTCATATATCTCAGAGCCATATTGACCAACAGCATCTAGTTTCCTAAGTGAATTTCTATTATAAAGTTTAGTTTTGGTGTAAACCCTCAAAATAGAAATATTGTATGGATATTGAATTCATTCTGGTCACACTTTTATGGTGCATAGTTTTGCTGTAAAGCACTGGTGATAATTTAGTTCATTTTATAGGCACATAGCTTTTTGTTTAGTTGCCTGCCTTCTTCCAGGCCAAAGGGCCTGCATTTCAGTGGTGATTTTTTTTCTCATTTGAAAAAGCAAATAAACCAAAAGAAACCAAAAGAAACCAAACCCAAAACATTTTGGGATCATTCATGCTGAGAAACATTGTAAATATGAAAGCACTTTCACGACAGCTAGTTGGCTTTGACAAGAAGCTAAACAAAAACATTTGAATACAAAATATTCTCAGTGACATAATTTCCTCTCAGTATTTTTTGGAAAGATTTTATGAGGACAAAACTAATTTTTGCGGGCAGTTATATGATTTTATTTTAAGTCTAACTGGATACAGAATTATGCAACAGAAGTCCTTCTGTCTGATTCTTCCCAGACCTTGGCAGCAGTAACCTTTCTGCTTACCAATTTTCAGTGGGACTAAAAAACTCAAGTGAATTGAAAACTAAATAATGCACCTATCTACTAAGTACAATGGATTATCAATAAATAAAATAGAGTAAAATTCTTTCTTGGGAAAATGATGGAAAACATACTTTGAGCATGATTGACGTTTCTTTGCTCACTGATTTCAATGAAGATGAGCAGAGAAGAATATGCAGTAGCTTGACTTAAGATGTGTCACTCTTTCATCCATGAAAATGTAATATATGGACTTCCTCCAATGGTGCCTACTACTGCTCCTTGCTTCTTTTCCTGACTGCTCTAATTATCCAGTACCAGTAGTGATTTTCATCCTTCCCATGGTAGCAGTAGCCCATAATAAATTGCATCCCTTGGAGTAATGTGGATTCACAATGTTTTTTCAGTAGTCCTGGACCTTCCTCAGAGCTGTGTTGTAAACCTCTCTCCCAGAGTAACCTCCAAACAGCATTCAATTTATAATCAAGAAAAACCAGCGCAGCTTCTTGCTCTGATCTTGATGTTTTGGTCTTTCCAGCATCCTCTTGTAGAACGTTCTCTCCTCTTTCCAAAGGCTTTCCAGCCATTTGGTTCTGCTCTCTGTATCCCTCCACATGACTATCACTCTTACCCTGGCTTATGGTAACTGCTGTAGACAAAGACAACCTCCGCCCCCTAAGTGTCACTACTCGGAGCACAGAGATTGCTCTCCATTTTATATTCCTTGGCTGTGGGCAGCTGGGCTCAATGGGGTGAACAGAGCCCTGGGGATTTCACTTGGTTCAGTATTGTCCTGCCTCACACAGAGATAAAAGCTGAAGGGAAGAAGCAGAGTGGATGATCAACCTGTTCCTATCCTTCTCACACCAAGATAAGACATATCTATCCCTTGGGTGATAGATGCAGCTTTGAATAAAGCACACCTTGACTTTGGATCTTTTCCTGAGTCCTCTTTAGATCATTGCCAATTTAAATGTTATATGGAACAAAAGTCATATTTGGGACCACAGTGTGAAGTCTTTTTTTCAAGATGACTTATTTTTGGGAGAAAGGTGTTAAGGATAATGATGATAATGCTAATCTTTATGAATTAGTAGTCTCATTTTCAAAGAAACAAAACTAAGATCCCAGACAGGCCCAGCACATTGCTGGATCTTGATTGCCAAGCCCACAGCCCAGCTCAAGCACCACACCCAGCAAATCTGGTCACTGGAGAGAAGAGTTTCATTGGGAGAGGGACAGCATATTCTTGCCTTTAGCTTCCTCCACTGAGCTTCTGTGATGGCTTTCACTGTGTTTGAAGGGCCAAGTTTAGGACACAGCCATAAATAGCTACAGAAAAAAAAAAAAGTTTATGCTTGATCAAATTTTTTTTTTTTTTTTTAAACTTGTATTTTGGTTTTTCTAAAACTGAAAGTGACAACCTAGACTCTCAGGGCAGTGAGCTGGTATACAGCAGCAGGAGCAGCCATATTTTAAAGAACAGTAGGGAGAAGCGTTAAGGCAGAGATTTCTTTCTACAGGCACTCTTGTTCCCTGTCACCTTCTGTTTCTTCTTATGTAAGGATTGTCTGATCTTCATCCTGAAGTGTTCATGCTTTTATTAAGGTTTTATGTTGACAGATCTCAAGAGTTATTGGATAACTCAGCAAGACATATGTACAGTTAATTAGAAATGAATGTGATATTACATCAAAAGGCTTCAACTGTTAAGTTTTAAATGGTTATAATTAACTTGCTCTTTGATTCTGAGCTGGAATGACTAAAGAGACAATGAAGGTCAATTTCCGTTCACTTGAAAAAATAAAAAAATAGAATAGCCACTAATTTAAAAAACCCAAGCCCTTCAATTGTGAAGCTGTTCATTTATGCTGTACTGCCTTGATGTGAAGGCAAGGCAATGAAAATCCTTTTAATAGGAACTCCTGTTATCCTTTATTATAAAAATACAGAGTCCAGTTCATTTGATATGGGAAAGAAAGATGAGAGCCTGGTCAATATTACTTAGTCAGCTTTGTGCATATTTAGATTTGAATTTAAGTTTCCCAAGCTAAGGAAGACTGTTGTTCTTTAAGAAGTGCTTTTTCAAATCAAGGTCCATAATAAACTTTCAGAATTTGCAAATATATCTAGAGATAATGGATTCATTTTATTAAAATTACAGATTTTTGGTGCATCAAAGCATGACTATTTTACTATCTAAATAAATATGTAAACTAATTTTTAAGTATTTACATAAGATTGGAACCCCTCCACCCTCAAAACGCTCTTCACCAGACTCTACATGCATAAAATTCAATTACTTCCACTAGGTAAAGCAGGATGCCAGGCCTTTTGGGTTTTTCTCCCCATCTCTTTTGGATATATTTATCCCGAGAGAATTGCCTGCTTTGGTTTGAGATTTGCTTACTGCTTTGTTTAATCTTGAGGGGATGCCATTAGTTCCTTTGACATCACATGGATAGGGCAAACACAATGCATAATCACATCATTAGGACAAATACAAACACAATTATCCCTCAACAGTGCAGCAGAAGGAAAACACAATGCAAACACTAAAGTCATGACTGAATGCTTATCAAAGTGAGTGGCTGGCTTTGGTTCTGGCAGAAGCAGCTTGGCTGTGCAACCTTCTTATTTATTCTTCCTCTCCCAGTAGTGCAGCAGCAGAGCACCTCTGCGGGTGGCAGTCACACTGAAACCAGCAGCACAGGCTGATTGACTGCCTGTGCCACAAAACATTTTTAAGACTGTGTCCTTTAAAACAGCACTGATAAAATTTGTTTACTTTGCAACAGAAATTTCTGCACTTGTGCCATTACTGTCAAAAGTAAAAATAAAGAACATGGAGCCTGTAAATTCTGGTCTGTCCCTAACCCTACATCCCATGGTAGAGATTACCCTGTGTACAGTGCTTATCACCAGCTAGGACCATGAGGTAATTCTAGTTCCAACTAGACCACGAGTTCTAATTCCAACTAGTCCAAACTAGGACCACTAGAATTCTAGTTCCAGCCTTGTGCTGGATTTTGATGAGCAGATTTCCCAGGGCTTGAGTGAGGAACTTTTGGGAGAAGAACAACTGCAGCCCCAAACCCTTTCCAGGAGAGGAAACATCTGAGTCTGGATTTTTTTTTGTTATAGGTTTTGGTACTGTGGAAAGCAGACTCTGGATACAGGAGTTCAGAAAAAGCTATGTTGGTGTAACATTAAGATTTATAAATATTTTTGCAAGTAATCTGTACATTATTAAAGTGAAAGTACTGCTAAAAAATGTTAAAGGACGTGGAGTGACACCATACAGCATCATAGGATAGTAAATAAACAGTACTACTGTGAAGGAAACAAAGTTTTAGGAAAACAGAATGCTGCAGTTTTCCAAATTTGAATCTTACCACGGCACTAGACTTGACATCTGTGCATTGGGACATTTTTATGACCACTAAGAAAAATTGTTTCATTGCGTCCATTAGGCAACACCAGGCCCTAACTTGTACAGCTCATGTTTGGTTTTTCTCAAATGTGAGGAAAGAATGTTGCTGGTGATTTCAGTCATGTTTCCTTTGATGATCCCATTCCAGTGTTTAGATCTGACAAGAAAGAAATCTGAACTTATTCATATAACCACAGGTTTTTATAACTTCTTTAGATATAATTGTCTCAAGTTTTAAAACTGAGATCATTGCACTTGAATTCCATGGCAATTAAGATGCCTTTATTTGTCTGTTTTGTAGATACAACCTGAGATTTATAACCTGATCCTTATTTAGATATCTACTTCATATCTCAGAAATCAGCAATGGGAAGCTTGAATATTCAGTACTATTAACGCTGAACCTCTTCTGCATTCAGATCTGAGTCTGAATGAGAACTCACCAACCTCAGCCAAGTCTGACACCACAGACCTGAAGCTGGAAAGACGTTTTAAATATTTGAGCATTCCCTTGATTCTCACAGGAGTGTGCCTTTTGAGATCAGGTGAGACCGAGGGCTCCCCAGCAGTGGATCTGGAGTAAAGCTTTCATTTTCAGCTCATCAGATTCACTTTGTTTCTTACTGAGTCAGGTGCCATAAACCCAGAGCTGCAAAGCTCTCAGACTGGATATGCAGCAAGCCTGGAATAACTCCTTAGGAAATGTCTTGAGAAATAGGGAGCATTAATAGGCAAATAGATTTACTCTGGGAATAAATGTTTTGGGTTTTTTTTCCTTTTTACTTGCTTCATAGAAGTTTCTCTCTAAGAAAATGCTGAACACTTGGCAGGTGAGAATGGCCCTTAGGAGATCTAACATCTGATTGTGCTAGCCATATACTTGAGTTTACATGTTTTCCTAGGAGAATCAGGGCTGGAAGGGGAAGGCTTTAAGCAGCAGATTTGTAGGCTTAACAGAGGGATAAGTCAGAATATTTGCAAGAGTTTCTATATCAGTTTCATCATATTATAATTTTTCTACTTTGCTGAGGGAGTCTCTTCTCACATGGAAGCTGGAGTTTTCAAAAAGTTAAATAAATTTAGTGAAGTCTTTATTATAGGATTTAGGATATCAAGCAAAACAAATTAAGAAGCTAAGACTTAACTAAGTTAACATCTTAAAAATATTCAACTAGTTGAAGATTTTAGCTTTGCACAGCATTTCTCCCCCTTTTTGTATGTAGATAGAAGTATGTAGAGCATCCTTTTGAATTTTTCTGTCATGCTTCACATGTTTGTGTTTAGGTGTTTGTATGTGTTTATTAATTTTAAAATGTAAATAGCTGAGAATATTGAAAATGGTAAAGAACTGTTCCTAATTTATTTAAACTCAGTTATTTTCTCGTTAGTTGAGTACATTGTAAAATATTTTATTTCAAAATTTATTGTTTCAATACACTTAAATCTGAGGTTGCTGAAAATGATACAGTGGATTATGTAGCGCATAGCATATCGTCATCTGATGCTCTTTAGACACCACATATTTCAGAAGAAAAAATGAAAGAAACTGTTTGAACTTGTATCCCTGTTACAAAAAGTAATTTTAATTGCAAACTGTGCTGTAATTTTAAAGTCAAATTAATTCCTTAATATCTCTGCTTCTTGTGCACCTTTTTGCATTCCTCACTGCATTTACTGGACAGTAACTGTAAAATGCATGGATTTCTTCTGACTTTATTCATGAATGTATAGCACACTATACAGGAAAGGCTTTTCATGGTTATTTTGTATAATGAAGGCTGTGGCTATAAAGTTCGTTTACAGAGCTCACTGTCTAAACTAAAGTAGAGGTAAGGTAAGAGATAAATTCTCTTTACCTTGAGATCAAATTCTCTTTAGGTTTATTTCTAAATAATGTAAAACAAAGTGATAAGCCTTATGTAAACTGAAATGAGATTTTATATAACTTTTTTTTATCAGTTTAAATTAAATGCAAACCTTAAATAAAAGCATATAACTTTCCATCTAGACAACTCTTGGCTGACTATTTGGTTGACCTAACATGCTAGTAGATATTTACAACTTTTGTCATTGTTGTCCTTAATTTGTAGCATATTGTGTAAATGCAATTTATATTTACATATCATATAAATAACTTTTGTGGTCTAGCATGGCATATACAAAGGCATATGCATGCTAAAATATGCAGATTATCCATGTGCAGCTAATTGCAAGAGGGTGCAACAGATATATGGTTGTGTGCCATTGTAATTAAAGATAGGAATGCAATGCAAAAGTAAAGAGAATAAAGACATATTCAACCTTGATTTTGTATTATCTGTTTTTTGTTATGTCTTTTTAATATTCTCTAGTAACTGGAATCTGTTAAAGATAATTAATTTAGGCAAGCTGCTAATCCTATAAAATGTGGTGGGTACAATTTCTACAGGTCTTCTTTGCAAGCAAAGACTTATTTTAAGAAAGGTGATGTTGGACTGAGGCCAAAAGCATTCTTAATATATATCTCCACACCATACCAGGACTCCGTAGTTTCAGGTTGGAAATGATAATTCAGTGTTTCTGTGATTGCATTAATAAACAAATTTTACTTGTTCAGTTTTTTTTATGTAGAATTCATTTTCTCTAGGTAGGACTTTACTTTTTCTCAGTGTTTTTAACTTGCTTCCCAAGCCAAGGATAGAATTCTTGAAAAAATGACGATGATAAAATGGCTCATTACCTTAGAGATTATCAAATACAGCACTATATTTTCCTATGGACTAGATTAACTGAATTAATATATACAGAATTTAAAACAGAATTATGAAATTAATTGGTATCAATTATCACTCCAGCATTTCAGCAGAAAGATTAAAGGACAAGTGAACGGAATGTCCTGGCTGCCCTTTTTATGTTTCTCTTACCAGTTTCATATTTTCTAGTAACCTGGAGAAAGAGGAAAAAAAAGAAAGAAGAAAGTCCTCCATCTTGTTGTGAAATATCTGTGATGATAGTTTCACTTGCTGCAAAGCTTTTTAGCTGTGCATAGTTCATGACCTTTAGCAAATCTGAACTGTAAGATAGCGCAAAGATTAAAAGTTGATTTAGTTTTCATTAGATTAAAAGCATGGTGAGGCAGATATTAGTCCTGTAACATCAGTCACTTTCACTAAATATCTCACTCCCCCCTAAAAAAAACAAAAGGAGAAAAACAGTAAACCTTTTTTTTCCTCAGCTGAAAAATGTTTGGACAGCAAACTGTCTCTACAGTGGAGAGAGAATTTTCTGTGGGAGTTTTGGCAGTCTGTGGTATGTGTCACTCCTCCCAGCAGAGCCAAGTTTAGATGCTCTCTTAGCTGAAAAGTCCATTCTGGAGTTATAGCATCTTTCTGTTCTGGGAAGCTCCCCAGAACAGGAAAAGGGATGACATTCATTCACTCAGACACAGTTGTGATCCTAAACCTCCTTGTGTATCATTGCTTCCTTCCCATGGCTTCACTCATCCCTTTGCATGCATGAGGAGGACCTGAAGAGAAAGCAGGAGAGCCTGGTCTCTTCTAGGGGCGCAGCTGGTGAAGGAAACATCAATGTTTATAACACTGAACCTAAATAACTCATGATGAAGGAGGCCTAATGCATGCACAGCCTACAGAACAATGCAGAAAATATACCTCTTTGTTATTATCATTTTACCTTTGACTAATCAGATGATTTTTTTAATATTTAATTAGGTGTGCAGAGCTGTTAGATGTGTATTAATATCCTTTTCACTGCAATTTTCTGCTGTGTAGTTAAGCAAAGGAAAAATTGGCAGTTGATTTTACTATTGATGCAATGACTGGAGTTGTCAATTGCCCATCAGATAAAACTGTTGCTAGGAAAATTTTGCTAGACTCGATGTCAGTGACAGACAGGTGCTGTGTGTGCATGTGTAGAACATACCATTGAAATACTTCAGCTACTCATGAGAACATGGTTGGGTAAAACACATTTAATTAAGTCAAAGGTCTCTTCTTACCTTCACATTACACAGCACTCTAAAATGCCTATGTTTATGTGGCCACTGTCTCTTCCTCTGTTGGCACAGCAAGCAGATCTCACAGGGTAACAGCCTGGGCTTGAGAGGGTGAACCCAGATTTGCAGTGGAACTTCTTGCTTGGTGTCTGCCTCTTGTGCTCAGACCATTGCTGCTGCCACCATCATGGCAAAGATTGAGAGCCTGACTTCTTCAAGGGAAGGATGAAAAGGAGCCACTGGTGCATTTGGATGGCCAGAAGCTGGAACTTGAGCCAGAAGCTCATGGTGGGATTCCTGGGGGTAAATTATTTCAAACTTGGCAAAAATACATGTGGTCTCAAAAAACCTTGACAGAGCTGTGACTGTTATCAGTCAGTACCAGAAGGAGAACTCAGGAAATTTTACAAAGACAAGAAGCACAAGCCTTATGAGCAGTCTGAAAAGATTTGCTTGAGTCTCTTTTGGTGACTCAAGCAAAACAAGAACAAAGTCTCAGACCAAAACCCATCAACAAAGGAACCAAAAAGCTATACCCTACCGAGATATTCATCGTTAGGTCATAAAACTGCTGTGTAATAATGTTCTTAATTATTTTGAACAAGTATTTCCTCTTTAGCAGAAATTTGGTTTGGGGAATAAAAGGATTTTCCCAGTTGGTTCATTCAGCAAGGGGAGGGAAGTTATGGCTGCATAGGCCCACTGAGTAAGAAGATGATGTGCATGTTTTTAGCCTATTCATGAATGAAGAACATTACCTGATTTAAATGCAAAATGGGGAAAAAAATGATTGCATGGAGAAGACACAAGAAAGAAGTAAAACTGATAGGATTAGGCAAAAGCCTGTTTAAAAATAAGTGGTGCAAAAAACTGACTGGGACAAGCTAGGAATTGAGGAGAAAGGGCAAGTGAGATCACAGTTGAGGCATATGTTGGAAAAAGATGATGGATTTGAGAGTTTGAGGAAAGTCATCTGTAACTGGAAGTCTGAAGTCCGTCAGATGATTTTCAGACCAGAAAACATTTAGCAAAGGAGAGGGACTGGGAAAAGGCACACTTCTTGGAACAAGGTGACTGAACAAGGCTTAGAGCCAGAGAGGATGAGGCTCCCTGGTTGAAGAGACAGGCGTAAGGAGAAAACTGGAGCAGTAATGACAAGGATGCTCCAGATTACGCCTTGCAGAGCTGGTTAGTGGCAGATGTCTGTGTGGAAGAGCAAGAGGTTCCAACCCTGAAAAAGGCACATTTGGGTCTGATTATGGAGCTGCAAGCTGGAATTTGAGCTGGTTTCTTTTTGGTTTTTGTTTCTGGTGTGTTGTTTTCTTTTCTTTTACTCTGGTGCATTACATAAAAATAAACTGTCAAAAAGCATTATGGAAGTTGCAGTTTCCGCTGGCTCAGGGATCTCTGGAGTGTGGGTCTCTGTACCATGAGTCTCAGTGGCACAGTACCCGTAGCAAGGGACTGCTAAGGCTTTCCTAGAACAGCAGATTGTGTCATTGATTGCTGCTGAATGGGTACCTGGAACCAAAGAAAACTATGGCTATCAGTTTTGCAGGAATGTGTACATGTACAGACATAGGTACACGTGCATATGTATATATGTGTGTGTGTATGCAGAAAGGGGAAATGTATGATGATACAGCTAACCCAGTTTTTCAACTTGCCTCATATAAAGATGTTTTCACTTGCTCAGATTAAGGACCTGTCTTTTGTATCAAGGAGCATCTGCTCTTTGACAGTGGCTGTAGCAGATGGCTATGGAAGAATAATCAGCTATACAGCCATTTTATTTTGTTATGTCTCCCTCCTTCACAGTTTTCAGGTTCTAGTGATCTATGGCTCTGAGATTTCCTGTGCCAGAGTTGATATCTTAGTGTTTAATAGCCTTTGATGGATTTTTCTTCCCACCCACAATATCCCCTGGCAATGAATTTCAGTTTTATATTGTGTGTGAGAAAAGATCTGCCTTTACTTGTTTGTACCAGCTGCTTGATGTTTGTTAGTTCCTGTCATATGAGGCACACTGAAAAATTGTTCCCTGTTCACTGTCTTGCTGCCATACTTCAGGATTATTTAGGTGCTTCTCATTTTTCTATCTCTATCACCTCTTTTACAGGATGAAAAGACCAAGGCTTTGACCTGCTTGGTATGCTTTGATTGTTCTAGACACATTTTTCTGTGAGATATCATCTTACACAGAAATAAAAAAAAATATACATTTGAATTAGATTAGGTAGCCTAAAACCACCAATATATACTGTAAGTTCTGCCCCAAAATCCTTTATTTGAGTATATACCATGAAGATAGCAAAACATGATTGCAGGAGTATTCAGAACAACTTGCAAACTTTTTATAAAACTAATTCATCTATGTCTTTGCTAGGCTGATTCTATATATAAAAGTTTGAAGATGACCACATGTCCTCCTCCTTCTTCCCTGCATATAAATCAGAATAATTCAGTAATACTTGAAAATGTGGCAGCTTACTGGTTAGAAACTTTGTTGGTCCAAAGCAGAAAACTCCTGAATATTTCTTTACAAGCGGGATAAGTCTTTCTTACAAAGCAAAAAGCTAACATATTAAGTTATGGCCATTTTGAGTACAGAAAAAAAATCTGTAGTTATAGGAAAAATCTAGTATTTTTAGACTTCACTTACATGGATTTGGAGGCACAGATTTCATAATAGAAAGAAAGGCAAAAGTATTCCTAGTACCAGTTTGATTACACTCATTTATTCACTGATGTATTCATTTTGATGTTCACACTGTATTCTTTAAACTGTGTATTTGATTTTTCCAGACATGATTCTACTTAGTTGTATGGGGTTGGCAGGTAGTAATCTCATAAATACTTGGAAAAATGGAAGACTTTAAAGGTATGGGGAATTTTTAAGACAAAGTCATCAGTATAAAGGAGGGAAATCTACTATGATTCTATCCCAGGAAAATAATACTATATAGTTCCTGCAAATACTATGTGTATATATGGCTTTCCCATAAGATTTAACACAGGTAATGCTGCCAAGATTAAAAAAAAAAAAAAAAATGTTGTCACTAACTTAGAATCACAGCACCTTCCTTTAGCATGCTGGTCAAATACTTTCTTCCCTTTGCTATGAGGCAATCCACTATTCTCTAGAGAATGGCAAACCAGAGCCATTACATGTAATTTGAGTCTTGCCCCCAGGATCTTGCTTTTATTGAAATATCATTGAAGTAATTTTAAAAAGTAACAGTAATGGTAAAAGGTCAGTGCATTAACTCTTGTAAAAAGTTATCATTTGTCCTGTGTGTGTCAGTTATAATCTGTGGTAATTTTATTTTCAAATAGAAAGTAGGCAAGGTGTCCTATGAAGGTGTTAGGTCACTGGTCCCCCTCTTCATTTTCCTGTCAATAAACAAGGGGAAAAAAGAAAAGCAACTTAATTGGAGCAGTTAGTCACCAGCAAAGTGTCTTCCATAGCTTGGCTCAGAGGACATGCTAGGAAGGGCCCAGCAGGCAGCAGTGTGAGACATGCTGGAGTTAGAGAGAAGGTACTCAACACACTGAGCAGCTAAACCTGGAAACAATATATGAAGGTTCTTGTATTGTTCCTTGAGCAGGTGTGCTGGTAATCCCTACATATACTTCTAAACTGTCTGCAACCCAGTCCACTTTTAAAAGCATTAAAAGTTATCACTGCTGGAAATGCTTAAACTTTAGATCAATCACAGCAGAAACACTGAAAATGTTTGAGAATTAACTCTGATAGGGAAACAAATCAAATTGTGTTTTCCTTTGTGTGGTCTGCCTACTGAACTGGTATTGTGAGCAGTTGTGTAGCACAGAAAGAAGCTCTATAAATATTTCTAAATTGCTGGATAACTAGATTTTTTAAATTATTATTATTTTCCTGAGAAATTACTGCTTCATGTCAGCTAAGTGCTTGTCAGGTATTCTTGGTGATAGCACTTGCGGGATTAAACCACTTTGTGGAAATTTCCTCTAGCTTAATTCCAATCTGACTAGTCTCAGGCACATGAAACTAAAATGAGATACTTATATGCACACACTAGTTGTGTATTTTGGCTTCTTATATGAATTAAAATCACACAGGATTTTCCTATGCAACAGGTAACAACTGCCAGCAAAAGATGATTTGCTGTAAAGTACAGGGTGCTTTATGTTCTTTCTGCACTAATAGTACAGGCAGACAGAACTAAGTTATCATCCCACAGCAAAAAGGGGCACACTTCCCCTGGGGTAAGCTTTACTACATCATAAGAAAACCACCCTTCTTTCTAGGCCATTAATTCTTGTTGAATCCTGGCATGCCATTACAAGATTAATTTATAATCTTTCTGGGACACGCATAAGGCAGGATGCCAATATATAATTAGATGGATTTTATTCTCTGTCATCATGAGATTTACTTGGTAAAAATGCCTGCTTCCAAGACAGATAAGAAACTCCTGACTAAGCAGAGTAGAGCACCACCTAATCCCACTTCCCACCCTTGGCGTACACTAGTTCAGTGAGATGTGGACAAAGAGGACGCAGCTCAGAAGCTGATCTCTTGCAAGGCTGAATGTGTGGCCTTCCTGGTTTTTCTTGACTGTATTACCTCCTCGTTAACTTAATTTGAGAAGACTTTGCAGTTTGGTTCCTCTTGAGCAACACAGAATTAGCATCTGATAAGGTTACAATTGCCCAGAATATAAAAGCTGATATAAAAGACCCACAATTTTGTCTGTCTGAATGAAATCAGACCAGTGTGTTTGTGTAACTCCAGTTTTGGAGCTAAAAGGGGTTGAAGGGCAAAGAGGATCAAGCATACCAAAGGAGGAAATCTTAAAGAACAGGCCTAGCAACCATGAAGCTTTGGGAAAAAGTTTGTTTTAATGCTTAACAGAGAAGGTGAATCACGGGAAGAAGTGCGTTGGGGGGATGTCCAGAATATGTAATTTTTTTGGATTTTAATTTTGTAGCAGGATGAGAGTGCCACTAATTCTATTGCATTGTTTGCCTTTGTAGTAAGTAGAATTAACTGTCCACAACATTGATTTGTTTGTGTATGTTCACCTTGTGTGTGAGTTCCTGGGTAGGGTTAATTGGGAATAATTAGGCCACCTATCGTTCTGACTTCCCATACAATTTAATTAGTTTTTCTTTTTTCTTGTACGTCAGAAGCCTTTTATGGTCTGAGACCTTTGATGCAAGAAAAAAATCTGTGATTGCTAAGGCATACTTTGGAATTTCCTAGTGTGTTCATTCTAGCAGTGCAATTTTATCCCACTTACTAACAAAGAGTCTTTAGCCTGGGTTTGAGCACCTACACAGCCCAGAGGTACATTTGTATGTAACCATTACTCTTTTCAAGTGTTTTAGTGTTGGGTGTCAATAAATGGGTTTCAGTCCTGGCACCATTCATACCTCTGAGACCAACAGACCAGAAATTTGGAGAAAAGCCTTTGCTTTTACTAAAATTTCAGAGTTACCCAGTGTGTATCCAGACTTTATCTTGGTTACTTTTGTGACATCTCAGAAGTGCAGAGGCTGAGGTCTCTGCAGACATCTGTGAGGTTGTTTGTTGGCTACTCAGAGGAGCTCCAGGTGTGGAGCATTATCAGGTACTGCACACCCACAGCTTCTCTGTGAGGGCAGACTGGGTGGAAAATGGGGAAAGCATCCCTCAGACACGTCAGCTGTGCTAGAAAACATCTCCTCCCCTGGTTCCTTGATCAAGTGAAGAGCATTTACTGCTCCTTGTGGGACCAGATCATTATGGAGGAAGTTCATCATAGGGGGCACTCTGAGAAGATTCTTGAATATGCTGTAGTTTATTTTCAGTGTGGTTCTTGGAACCCCAAGTTAGCTTAATGCTATTCTTCTGAAGTTTATAGAAAGCATATTCAGTGACTGGGCCAACATCATATATTGATTCTGTTCATGTGTTTCTGTTTATGGTGACTGATGCTGGGATTGTGGTGATCTAGTGCCAAAGATCATTAATCTTCTAGTATCTTTTTTGTTCTTGTTCCCTCGTGTTAGATCCTAGCTGTAGATATATCTGGAAATGCCTGTCGGAATGGAATACGATAGGGAGTTGCTGGAAAGGAGCCATTGCTGTGCCTTGTTACAGATTAGGAGCAAAAACTTTCAAAGAGCATTCATCCAGCATTCCTACAACCACAGTGTGTGGCACTCCTAATACTGTTTAGAAGAAGGCATCAGGCTCATCTACTTCACTTTTTAAACTGACTATAAGGAAATGAAACAAATAAAGGTTACTTTTTAGTTTTCCTGGATGGAATCAAAATAAAAAAAGCATCTTTTGCTTAGTAAGAGCAATTAAAACTCAGTAAGTGAAATAAAGCACAATGAGGAGTAAAATGATCTGTTAATTTGTCAGTGATTTGATTAATTTTTTGTAAGAAACTGAAATAAAACCAAGAATCCACTTAGAAAGTCAAGGCATTTAATTGTTAAAAAAAATCAGCTGTTAAAGCAATCATGAAATGCACACATCCTGTGAAGGACTCTGATTCTAATTGCTGTGTGTGTAGCTCCAGCTCTGAACGTGTGAGATAAATTCAGGTGAAAGCAGTGGCTCTGACTGGAGTATTTTGATCCAGGTGTAAAAAGGCATCCAGAGTTATCATCTGTATCTGTTTCCTTGCTGATGCCTCTCATAGGGATGAGACTGCTTTCTCAGACAGCTGTATGACTGCAGCCTCAAGTAAATAACAATTTAATTACTCAGTTTTTGGTCTGTTGACCAATGTCATTGATCTAGAACGTGCTTTCAGTAACTATGTATATCTACCAGGTTGGTAGACATGTGCTCATGGGCTGAACTCTGTTCTGCTCAGCTAAGATAACAGCATAATATCAATCTGTAATTAATGCAGTGACTTAGATAAAAAATAAATCCTGTTCCTGACAGTGTTAGCATTCATTCTTTGCTCTGAAAGTTCATGAGTTTTATAAATATTATGTTAAAGTATGCTCTCAGAAAGCCAACAGCAAGGTAAAATTTAAACTGTTTCCTAAATTATGCTCTTTAGATAATACTGTAGTTAAAAATGTTTATGGAATGACTGGATAGTGTTGAAGGACTTAATATTTTGTTAATGTTTCATATAGCAGTTTGGTTATTTCAGTTGTTTGGTTGTTACATTACAGATGTGGCAGAATGCAGCTACAATCTCCTTCCAAAGTGGTATGTTTGTGACTTTGGAAAGCTCCTCGGAGTTGTGATTTCAGTATGTCTGAGTATGTGAATGGATACAGGTGGCTATGTGTCTGAAGGTCTGTTTTCTTCACACTGCATTTAATGGTGCATCTATAATCTACTCAAATTCTCAGTGTCACCTCGGCTCATGGTGGCCGTGGAGGCATTGTTACCAACAGGAGCCAGAAATACGCTTGCATTGTAGCTACTGCACAAAAAAACTGCTTTGTGCTTTTCACTGACAAGATCTTCATAGGCTGTGGCCCAGAGAAAGGTGCTGTAAGTGACAGCTTCTCTCTTAATATTTAGAATATTTCTACAAGCAAAGTAGAAAATGGTATCTCCAAGCTGAGTGAAGATACTTCTGCCATGTCTGGTATGGCACATGCAGCTTGGAGTGAGAGGTTCTGAAACCTGTTTAAGAATCAATAAATATTCCTATGTTTAAATTAATGGGCCTTAGTTAATAGATCTTTTTTTCTTACTCTAAAACTGCTTTGATCCCCAAAAAGAGGATTTTCCAATAACTAGGTTTGGTGTATGTATACTGTGACAATATGGTGGCAAACTGTGTCAGAATGTATGATAACAAACTCAGAATCTGCAAACTGACAGGTTTTTATTATTGTTTACTGTAGAAAACTTCCCATAAAAAGACAGGAAATGCTTTGTTCTGTTTTGCTTTTAGTGTAAGAACAGATTAGGGAAAAAAGGCACAGCTTGGCTTTCAGGGAATGGAGCTTTGTTCCTAGCTCCTGTGTGAGTGAGAGGCAAGGCGACTTCTGGGTAGAGGCAAAGAAGTCAATCACCTACAACAGCAAGCTCTTGACAAAATGTCTTTGGATCCCTAATTCAGTTTCTGTGTTAGAGACAGGGAAGCTCAAGTCTCTTAGTGTCAGACAGTGCATCAGAATGTGTGAGAAGGCAGCTACTTGTGAGAATATTTATTATTCTCCAGCCAGGAACAGTAGGGTCACAAGCCCATTTTCCTGGAGTTCCCTGACAAACCTGTCTCACCTCTTACCTACCAAGGTACTATTGGTACTGGAGGTACTATTTCAAGCAACTCAGTTTCAGCTGATGAGGTTCAGTTTTTGATAAGAAATTCTGAAAAGATCACTCTGGCCTGGGATTATGTTTGGCTTCTCAAGTTGGATGTGACATGAGCATATATCACATAGGAGTAGAAAAATTGAAAGGTTCTGCTCATAAATAATTCTTAAATATCTATCTTATAAATGCAGGCAAAATAAGTTCACTGGGTATGGGTAACATGAAACACTTTTTCACAATGCATTTTTTAGAACCAACACATCTGTATTCTAACCATAGTCATCACAATGCATTAATTTCAAAAATCTATGTCTGTAAAGACATAAAAATTGCTGTATCTGAAAGCTGACTATAAAGTTACTAGAATGTGTGTTTTTTCCTGTTAGTATGTGTCCATTAAAATATTTCTTCCAGAAGAATCCTGCAGAAAAATAGCTTTTTAAAATTGGAGCTGAGACTGTATTTCAAAAATTGTTCTTTTTTTGGGTAAAAAAAAAAATCAAAGGAATCTCTGTTTTTCAAGTTGTTTATAGTAAAACTTCTAAAAGAATTTTCTAAGCACTGAAGAAGTTGACCCTAAACCCAAGTCTTGTCCTTATTTAAAACAGAAGTTGTCCACTTGCATGATTTTGAGCTGCAGCATGTTTCATATGTAGTTCAGGTGCACATCCAAGACATCTCTGTTTTTACTAATGGAAGAAATTAGTGAAGTGCTATTCAGTAAAGACTGTGTGGGCACTATGTAGTGGCATTCCCAGCCTCCCAACCTAATCTGGCAGCACTACCCTGTGGAACCATTACCCTGTCCCATTTGTGATCTATTCCAGAATTTCCTTCTCTTCACCACTTTAAAGGGTGTGGGACATGTCTTGTGGCTCTCAGGTAGGTGAAAATTTTGTTATATGTCTCACAGAGCAAGGATATTTGTCAGCTTTCTTTAAAATATTTTAGAGGTAATGATAACTATGAGCTGCATCAGTTACTGGCCTTGGAGTAAAGGGGTTTTTTTGCACATGAGTTGTTCTGAATCTCACTTTACATACAAAATACGCTGGGTTGAATCCTATTGCACACATTTGGTTGAGATAGCTCAAGATATTAGCAGAAATGCTGAACTGAGCAACTCAAGACTACATTTTTTGCTTTGTTTTTCTTTAGACAGGGAGAGAAGGATGCAGAAGCCATCCTCTTTCCTTCAGCTGACAGTGAAATGCAGATTTCTTGATTGTATGCAAAGGATATTGGTATGCTCTACAAATACTTTTATCTTCACTTGAGAGGGGATTCACAGTCACACAGATTTCTTCTTGTAATGCAATTATGGAAATAAGCCTAAAGGATGCTTAAATGACTAAATGGCAGGGCTGAAATTGTGGTAATAAGGGCACAATATTATTACTAAGTGCACACAGTCAGAGTGAAGCAATTATATTCATCAATTATAAACACGTGCTCTAGAGCACAACATCACTGCACATTTTTTGCACTAGGAGAAAGAAATCTTTTCCTGTCCAAAATCAAAGATATAACAGAAGGAACTGTTCTTAAACTGCACACCTGACATTGCATGCTTCACTTTTTGGAAATCGTTGCAATAACATGTTAATTATTTCCTGTGGTGATAAGGGCCTCAATCCATTTATTTACAGTAGAGATAGAAGTTTTAGATTTCACAAAGGATCTTTTGTACATTATCCACCCTTATAACCTTGTCTGCAAGTTTCCAGTCCATATTTATGAATTTATTTCAGTCTGCATCTGCTCATACATTTGGAAATAGGTTGATCTTGAAGGATTTTATGTTAGGAAATTACTTAAGAAAATAAATCCTAATAAGGATATACCAGATCCTAAAGAAGTCTAGGCTCTATCAGATATTTAAGCTTTATGTCCCTATTAATTAAATTCTATAACAGACCTAGAACTAATGTAGAAGTACCTTCTAAGATGATCCAGTATATATTTAGAGGTCATTCCCATGTTTTGTACAGAGCCTTGTGCTGCAAATGCACTGCCAGCAGTGTTGCAGTAGGCAAGTTCAAAATTAGCCTCTGTCCATAAATATGGACAGGACATATTCTGAAGTGGAAATCTCCCCACAGACTGATCATAAACTACGTTAAGTATACTTAGAAGTAAAATTCCCGCCACTGTCCCAGAAAATAAGTAGAAGGTTTAGATGATGGAACTTCCTAGATTCTTACACAAGAACAATGTGATTACATCTTAGTAGAAATTGTGAGTGCCCTGGGAACTATTTAAAATCAGATTTTACATGTTGAGGTTACTGAATGGAAAGCTATTTTATGCTATCTAAAGCAGAACAGTGATCCCTCCTAATTTTGTGTTCAGTCAATTTGCTAGGTGCAATTATATGCTGGTGAGCTACCACAGCTTTAAATGAAATGCCTTGATACTTTTATAGAATTTTCCAGATTATCGAAAGTTAATGGTAAGTGAACAATTTAGGCATTTGCAGTTGTTCACTGTTAAACTGACTTCTGCCCTAAATACAGAAACTAAAATTTCTCAGATTTACTCAGGTTTAACTCCCTATATTATGCCTGCAGGAAATGATAAGCTACAGTGGAATTATTCAAGATGTGGGGTAATCTTTAAGCAGAAAATACACTGGCAGGTTGGTTTTGCTTTTTTTTTGAAAGCCTAGTTCAAAGAGTATGTAGGCATATAATTTGGGGATGCAATGCAATTACCAGAAATAATTTAAAATGGGTTACTTCACTTGACTATGACTCTTTGAAGAATAAATAGTAATTGTTTTAAGTGCATAATTACTTTAATATTGGCTCCTTTCAGCAAGTTGCAGACTTCTAGTTTAAGCTCTAAGTCCTGTGCATCTGTCCACTCAAATTCTGTTTATTCTTCAGGCTGTCATAGTTCCATTATTAAACCCCTTGAAGCCCTTTGATGTGTTCCTGCACATAAAAAGATTGGTGCAGACTTCCATGCAGCCTGATCTTTGCTATGCTAACTTTTTTCAGCATAACTGAAGTCTGAGAACAAGTTAAAGTCATCATTAAGAAACCCTGCTAACAAGAAATACTGCCTTTTATAAATGTATTTGTGTCCATGTTATTATTATTTATTTCTTTTTTTTTTTTTTTTTGGCAAGGCCTTGCTTGAAGCTGCAGATACATTTCTGATTTTCAGAAGGAAACCCAGTATTGGAAATTGGCTGTGTTTCTTTGGAAGGCAGAGACTGTGCTGAGCCGCAGAACAGCATGCTTTGATCTTACAGCTAAGTACCGTGCTCTGACCCTGCTGGGAAGCAGCCCTTGGGATTGAGGTAGCAGCTCCTTTTTGGACAATGCTGTGAGTACCATCTTGTGGACTCTGAGCTCCTGACCACATGTGGCATAAGCTGAGCTCATCTGCACTGCTGATTACTTCATTTTTGCCTGATTTACACAGCTTGGCAGCCATACTTTCTGCTGCTTTCAGCCACAAGAGAGACTTGTGTGGGCTAATACATCCAGAGTGTACACAGAAATCCCATGCAGTGCAAATACTTAGCAAAGTAAATATACACAGAATCTTCCTTAAGTTTTCTGTATGCCCTCTACTTTTCAAAATCTCATCTTTGAGATGGCTCTGTAAGCCTTTTTTGACTGGTAAGCTGACTCCAATGGAGTCACATTGCCACGAAGCTGGCAGAGAAGGGCAGTCAGATCTCAAAGCTGAGAGAAAAGGCATTCTCATGAGGAGTCCCGAGTTTCTTCCAGATCCCTAAAAACTATACAAATACCAGAGGATTTCAGGGAGTTTCTCTGAGGTGAGGATGAAAAAACAGATTTTCCCATGGTTTATTAGGGAGAAAATTCCTTTTACATTTTTCTTCTCCTTGATCATGCTCATGTAATTTATATCTACTAAGAAATCCATGCTGTTTTTGTAATGAACAGTTAAACATGTTGAGCTCTATGTGTTAGCCCAAATCTGAGCTGAGCAACTAATTTCTAGTTTCCTGCAATTCTCGTGCTCTTTTCTATTGTCTTTTACTGCAACAGAAAGTGGCAATACACAGAACCTATATGTGCTTTTTCTAAAGCATTTTCTAAGCCTTTATTTATAAGAAAAGAGCATTTTACAGGATAGTAAATACTAGTAGATATTAAGCTTTCAAGGAAGCACGGTCACCATTTATTCTCCTCTTTTCCTTACAATTCAAAGGTGAATGTTGGATGTAAATAAGTATTATTAGCACGTCATCAACGCCTTTATTATTTCTTGCCTTTTCCTTGCTTGCCCGTTTCTCAGAGCAAGTTTTACCTTTATGGGAGTTCAGCTAACCCTCTGTTTGGTCCGAAGGTGGCAGCATCTCACTTCCATAGACAGTTTCAGTCTTCTCTGGCTGTGCGATGGCTCCATCCGGAAACTGGGTAGTTTCTCTACATCAGACGCACTTTTTAGCTAAGCAAATGAAGACATAGTCTGTGCTTGCTTGCTGAAGAAAAAAAGCTTTCAGCGTGAGCTACAGTGCCCCCAGAAAGACTGCAAGTTGTTGTCTACAGATAGCTTGCAAGGTATGGGGGTGGAAGCAGAGTCACCGAATACTTTACATTTTAATGCGGTGGCAGTACTGTTACAGAAGCCCTCTGACTGCAGCTGTCACTGCATGCCTGCTGTGACAAGCCCTGGGCGTGGGATGCTCTTTTGGGGTCTACTTTCAGCTGCACCATACCCTCCGAAGGTCTTTGGGTTTTGGCTGCTCAGCATGGGGGTCTGTCCGTGCCCCCATTGCCCTGGAGCAGGCAGCCTAGGCCAGCTAGAGCTGGATAAAGAGCTATCAGTTTTGTGAACTTCTGTTTGAAGATGGTTTTGTGGTCGTACTGCGGACTGAGACAACACTGGCTCCCACTCCTGTCATCAACTTGTGAATTCAGGCTGCTTCCTTCATGTCTGCGTGCCCCACTTGCCCGGTGTGGAGGAGGGGTAACAGCAGGGTCACTCACACACCTTTTTTCTGCCCTGCCATCTTAGGCTGGAGACTCAGGACAGGAAGGAAATTCCTGTCATTTGGCCAGAGGTTAGCACTGGGACAGGAGCAAGGCTCCCCATCCAGACAAGACAAGGGCTGTCATTATCACTGGAGCGTAAATAATGATTCAACATCCACTTAGCACCAGTACAGCCCTGGCTGCAGCTTTCCACTAAGTGGGAGGCAAGGAGGAGGGAGGGGAAGTTTGCACAGCTGTGTGGTGCAAGCTGTGCACAGGGGAGAAGGTAGGTAGCTAATGGTTTCTCAGCACACTGGTAATTCTGTGTCTATAACAGCCCAACAGTAAATGAAACAGTTTTTCTAGCTGCAGCACATCTTCCTGCTTTTGACTTTCCGATCTTTAAAAAAACTCTATTCTTCCCACCCCCTCCCCCATCAAAATGGCACCATTGAAGACCTTCATAGTGGTTGAATATATCTAAATGATAACTGCACTGATCATGCCAGCTCAACAAGGCTGAAACACACACAGCTTGTGCTTCAAGCTCTGAGTGCAGAAGGAGAGAAAGTGGGGAATGTTTTGTGCCTCTGACCTCTCAAGTGTCATCTTCTTAGCAGCTCAGATCACTCTTAGAAATTATTCTATTACTCATCTGGCTCCCTGACGTCTGCTTTATCATTTCCTGTCCAGGCAGTAATCCAAGTAACCAAAATAAATATTTTTTTTGAAGCAGAACACCTTGTCTGTAAGCTTGCAGGGATGACAAACCACAGTAAATATTCCTGATTGTGTGAAGCTCCATCTTTGGAACTTGAAAATCCAGCTGAGAGAAGGGAGTGTTTATAAGAGGTAGTTCTTTGCTGCACTAAGAGTTTGTGACAATGTCACTGATAGGAATGTGCCACTGATTCCCACTCACCATTCTAAATTAGGATTACACCCTTAGAAACAATAAAGACAAGTATGAGAGGATCAATGGTTTGTCTTGGTCATCTAAATTACTTGGGTGATAAAGAATTGTCAGCACACTGTCATTGTAACTCAAGCCACAGCCAGAACGTAAACGATACTGGTAGTTTTTACAGTGCTGTGACAATAACCCCAGCTGGGGTCTGCTCTGTTTAGAGAGGGCCTATTGCTGATCTCATTTGCTGGGACAAGTATAAATTAATTACTTCACTGGAGTTGCTTGCAATATCAGTGAGCTCAGAATTTGGCCATCCATTGCTGATTTCTAGGGCATAGTTTTACAGCATTAGCTTCTTATTCTAAAAATCTAGTACTGTGACTAAGATACAGACCCTCACTTTGCACTACCTTTTAGTAACAGGATCCACAGATTACCTGTTGAAACTACTAAAAAAGATTATATTTTTTCAAAATTGTGAGGAAGTTCCAGGAATGCTTTGAGTCACAGAAATTATCCCTTGCAATCACAGGTGACCATGCAATGGGCCTTTTGCTTGTGCAGAGCAGTTATGGAGACATACAGCCTTTCTTCCTGTAGACCTTCAAACACTTTATGAAGGCAGTTAAGCATTATAACTACACATACAAGACCTATTTAAATAGCAATAGGCCGCAGTAAATTGAGAATTTGAAGTATACTAACACATACTACTGGTGACTGAATGCAAAACTGCTCATGCTACACCTGATGGATATGCCAGTAAGTCTCACTGCAATTCAACTGCTTAAAAGCACACAGCAAATTAGATTCAGCCACAGTCCTGGGTGTGGAAATTGCAGTCAGTATTTTCTCAGTCATGGCGTATCTTCTAATGGGGATCCAGCAGGCATTGGATGTTTAAATTAAATACGATGTATTAGTCTTGATGATAATTAACCTTTTTAGGTTTTTTTTAATGTAAGTTCAGATATAGGTTAGCATGGGAAACAAAGATCTTTGATAAACTGGAAGAAATTTCTGGAGATTTTCCTGGCAACTTACAGAGAGCAATTGACAGTTCCTTGTGCCTGCTGTTTCATGTGAACAGTTCAAGAGGGGAAGGCCATTTAGGTTTTTCATTGGAAGGATGGAAACAGATTCTGTTTGTTCCTTGCTCTTTTATAGTATGTGGTATCAGCTTGCCCCCAAATAAAGGGGTTAGCTTTTCAGATGGGCAGCTTTTTACACAGTAATCATGGCACATGTGAAAATGATGACAGACAAACCACAGGCAATCAGGGGACTGATCTGGCTCACTTAATAATGAAAAGAGTTTTGATGATTCTGTAAACCTCCAAGATATGTAGCACATTTTGAGGTTTTTCTTCCTGACCCTTACCACCAACTCTCTTCCTGCTAGCTACAGCAGTCCACTGTTCTCAGTGTGTGAATGCAGCTTCTCTTGCTCACAGACTCGTGGGATAGCTCTGTGGTCCAGTGCTCCCAGCCAGCAGCAGTCAGCAGAAATGGTTAATGTGGTTGCATTGCTCAGCACTACACTTGAGCAGAGCTTGTTTGTTGTGTTAAGTGTGGCTGCAGTGGTGCTCCTGTTACATGGCATGGTTTGGTTTGTGTGACTAACTTGTTCTTGCTTTTTTCGTTCAGCTCAGGACAATAGAGATCATCTGTGGGAGAGTGCCCACTGAGGGATGCTTAGTGGAGACACATGATAATTTAACTAATGTTGAATTTAAAACTAGATCTATTTCTATCTAAATATGTATCTAAGTTTATGTGTATATATAGTGAAGGCAGTTTTACAAGGGGAACAAAAGTTTGGTCTCTATTTTTGATACTGATCCACAGTTGTAGCTGTCCATCTGACGTTGAAGCAAGATTATTTGTACAGGCAATTTTACTCAATCTTCCTAAAAAAATGGTGAAACAGACAAATATAATAAATACCCCAACAGATTGTACTGTTTTGCTCTGTTACATTCCTCAGCTTCTGCCAGCATGTCCACAAGAAGCAGAGAAATTTTTACATGAAGTATAGTAGTGAGATGAGGGTACTGGGATGGAAACCTCATGCTTTAATTTCCACATGTCACCATTTCAGTGCCTGACCTTTGATAAGTCCCACAATGGCTGTGCAACTCAATTTTCTGTCCAGTGGCCTTGCTGTTCACCTTCATTAGTTCCTGAAAGACCATTAACACTTTAGAATATTTGTCTGGAAGATTTTAAGAAACATGTACCATTGTAGCATGGGATAATAATGATAATGAATATCTAGTTCATGCTTTTATTTTTTTTTATTTTATTTTTTTTTTATTTTTTGGTTTCTTTCTGAACCTAAATCAAATCACTTTCATATTTTTCCCTCTTCTCTTTTCCTTTCACCTCAAGCTCTGTCTTACTCCTTATCATCCAAAATGCCACTATCTCTAAGAAGTAAAGCATGCACTCTACTTTTACTCTACAATTTCTCACATGCTCCTATATGGATTTTACCAGGTAGTTAGATGCATTTGATAATCAGCATGCAGGATTATGGTTTGCCACAACAAAGCTACTATCCATCTGGGGGCAATCAATGTGTTTCGGTACATTTGTTTGCCAGTATTGTTTCTATAGACTTCTTTGCTTATATCCAAATACTCTTTTACATATATCACAGCTTTGCAATTATCTGAAGCAGAATATGGCAGTGGAAGTACCCTTAGAATTCTATTAGAGCACAAAAATTTATTTCCTTGTTGAGTCCTGTGCATGGATAAAAATTCAGTCCTTCAGTGCTCTACTCATATAAAACTGGAATTGGAAAGAACTGCTCTCTGTTCCCTCTTGCAAAGCTGATGTTTCCTGATATTGCTCTTTCTGTGGCTGTAGTTCTGGCATCCAGGGTAGCAGAAACCCAGAGAAGAGTCTGATAAAGTCGTGGTTTCTGTCCTCAGTGTGTTTTCAAATAAGTTTTTCTCTTAGTAATTAAATTCCTAATTATTTAACGTTTTTAACAACTTTAAAACAGTTTACTTGTGAGTGGAAAAATCTATAAATTCCAGGGAACTGTTGTAAAGTGGTTTTACTCATAACTAAACAAAGGACTGGCCTGTGTTAAGCTATTCAGGTGAAATTAATGTTATTTGTTCCTTTTTTAAAGAAGAAAGAGCTATTTTTTTTAAATCCACCTTGTATATTTATTTGTAAACAGTTCTCAAGACTATGTCTTTTCTGTGTACTACAAAGGTCTGTAATACAAACTGATAATATCATATCAATACATACAGATACTATCCATCCATTTGAAAACCATCAAGTATCTTGGAAGTCTTTAGAGTGACCTAAGATGTAGAGTGGGTTTTCCAAAAATATCAGTAAAGTGCTCTCTGAAATCAAATTGAACCATAATTACATTTTTCCAGATACCTGTCTATAAAGTCTTTGCCTGCACACACAAATAAGAGTTTACTCACCCAGACATGATGGTCACCTCTCTGGCAATGTAAAACACATACTGGAGAATTTTGTCCAAATATATTTGGTTTTGTGTGTAGAAGTGTGAAAAATGGTGCAAGTGGATCAGAGATTCCACTTGCCTTTTTAAGACAGTAGGAAGCAGGCCATTATGTGAGAGTTTAATTACAAAAATTCATATGAATGCATTACTTTCGTATATATGGCTATCAGAATAGGACAGAAGTCTTGTCCTTTTGTCATCACTGAACTGGTGCATTCACAATGCTGTTTTCTTTAGTGAAACAGGCTGTAGATGTAAAAGGGACTTGTCTCTTCACTCTCTTTTTCATGCCATGCATCTGTCATAGGAAATTTTGCTTTAATTTCTACTGTTACATAGCTATTACCTTTGTAAATGCCAAATGTGAGCTGTTGGCTTGCCTAGTTGTACATTGAATTGTGGCTGAATTCTGTATATAGTCAGGAAACAATAAATGAAAAGGCCACAAGCACAAGCATTTCTCATTTTCTGTTTTTTTTTTTTTTTTTAGCAAGAAGTAATAGAAGAATATTTTCCGATAGTGTAGGAAGAGAGAACTGTGAGCAAAAAGAAAAAAAAATGAATAGAGTGTAAAATATTAGTCCAATGAAAAATTGCTTTCTTTAGATGTACATTTGCTTTGAAATCATGCTGGGTCTCCTAGTACCTGCTGAGCTTAGCTTTAAGCCCTGAAGCTGTGATTTAAAATAATATATATTTGCTCTTTCATGTCTGTGCTCTATTATATCAATTTCCATGAAAACACCTGGAAGGATTCTTAGAGGCCGTCATGAACTCTGACTCTAGAGATTTTCATCTTTAGGTCCTGCTGTGAACTGATACTACACATGCCACAATCTGTCTGTGGTTTCTTTCTAATCTTGGGAAAAAAGGAAACATGTATCACAGGAACCAGTACAAACGCATTCACCTGGCTAGCAGCCTTCCAGAAATTTGTTTCTTTTTGAGATTGCAATCTAAACTCATTTTTACTCAGAAAACTGATATAAGATGCTGATCTCCAAAGACTTGGAATTTCTAAATCCAGAAACTTTAGGCATGTTGATCCATCCAAAGTTGAGTACCTAATTTCCAAAAGTATTAAAGTTTTAAAGTATCTTTCACTCTTTCTTCCTGCTTCTCCTTATTTTTGTAATGGTTATCACAAGGGCCTTTTCTGTGATGCTGGTAACAAGGACCTGAGGCCACTCTCTTTATCAGACGCTCACATTTTTCTGTTTCAAGGTCTTCATTGGCTGAAAACCCACAAAACCCTCAGTGACTCTTTTGTAAGTGAATGAGTATTGATTTCACTCAAATTAGATTAGTCACTAATCTTCTACTGTTATTTAAGGGGCAAAGATAAAAACATCCTTTACGTAGTCCTCTGGGTTACATTATAATGGTTTTGTACAGGGTCCTTAGTAAAAATAAGTCTGGCTATTGTCCTCAGATGGTATACAATGATATTAGCAGGCAAATGTTTGCCTGCTGAAATGTTTGCCATCCTGAATTTTAGAAGGGTGCTTAAATGTAATTTCTTTTCCAGGAGTCTTGAGAAATAGAAAAAATTCATCAACTGGGTCACTGTCCAACAAAGAACAAAGACTTTAAGACTTCAATGAGCAGAATTGTTTCCATAATTATTATTAATTTTTGTCACGTAACTTCCAATCTTTTTCTATTCTTCAGAATTTTTAAGAAAGGAATTAAACAAAAAAGTTCCAAACTCATACTGAGCTGTAGGTTGGCATTATCAGGGCAGTGATACTATCAGCCATATGAGTCATTCAGCTGCCAGTAAAGGAAATTCAAGTCGCTAATTTTGCAGAGTGAGAATTGTCTTTTGAACACAAAAGATGCCCTGACTTTGTGAAGTTTAGGCTCTTGACTACAATCTTTTGTTAGATATTTTGATGAAGCATGTACTGAAGTGTGGAGGAAGAATCTGTAGGAGTTTTGAACAATGATGTGCACATCAGTTTTTCTCTGTATGTGAAGATAAGGCCCCCTGGCATTTCCTCCCTTATCCTTCATTAGGAGGAGTGTCACCAGCAGGTCAGGGGAGGTGATCCTTCCCCTCTTCTCAGTGCTGCTGAGACACATCTGAAGTGCCAGGTCCAATTCTGGGCTCCCCCACTGAGGAGAAAGAGATGTACTGCAGAGACTCCAGAAAAGGCACAAAGAGATGATGAGGGGACTGGTGCACTTGTCATGTGAAGAGAGGCTGAGAACTGGGATTCAGCCTGGAGAAGAGAAGGCTCAGTGGGATTGGATCAATGCATTCTAATAAATACCTGAAGGGAGGATGTAAAAAGGATGGAGACATTCTCTTTTCAGAGATGCCTGGTGACAGGACCAGAGGCAAAGGACACATATGAAAGCTCAGGATTCCCTCTGAATATCAAGAAAAACTTTTTCATTGAGATGTTGACCAAGCACTCACACCAATTTTCCACAGAGGTTGTGGAATCTTCATCCCTGGAAGCCATCTGGACATGGTCTTGGGCAGCCAGCTGTGTGTGGTAGTGCTTTGGACTAAATGACTCCCACAGGTCCTTTCCAACCTAAGCCATTCTGTGATTCTACAATCCAGATCCAAAATTTGGGCTAGAAAGGCATTGGGAGCTGAGAATGAGAAGGACTGTGTCAGAAAGTCAATAAAACTTTTGGTCTCTGCTTGGGAAGGCAGGGGCTGAGCTGGCCTTGCTTCCTTCCCAGGTGGCAGCTGCCACCTCTGCCTGCTGCAAATCCAGCAAACTTCTACTGTTGCCCATTTTCTGCTCCAACAAACCTCGCCCAAGCCATGCTGATCCCCAAAGCTTCTCAGCTTTCAAAAATATAAGAGGACACTTAGTATAGTTTAATAATGTCATCAGTTCCTTCATAATTAGCTTCCAAAAACCACTATGATTAACCATCTTCCAGGAAACAGAGCCTCTCCTTCCCACTTACAGCTGTTTCCATGGCAGAATATCAGGGAGAGAGCAGGAAAAGATCCTAAAGGTGTTCTCTATTTCCAGATCTATCACATATAAAGGTATCCTGTATGGGCAGCCACTGCTGGGTGCATCTTTGACTCACAGAAGGAGCCAATAGTGGCTGTCTGGGTGGGATTTTTCTCAGAAGGTAAAAGCCAGGACCCAGCTTTTAAATCTGATTACGTAGGAGATCTGTCTTCTCACACTTCTTGGTCAGAAGTATCAAACGTGGGCACATGCATTTGCATTGCAAACACTTGTGAAATACCAGTATTATCTGAGCTGGCTTCTGGTGGTAATTTTTTCTCTAGACCTTCCTAAACCCACATTATTCAACAAAGCAGATATGGCAAATTTGAGGTTGAATTTCTTTCCTGGGACTTTAAATGAATGTGGTCTGTACAAAAGGCCGTGTGAGTTGGTTACTTAAAACCTTTTCAGAATGTTTGCTTTAATCCTGGCAAAACCTTAGACTATCTTTTATATAGTCTCATAGACAGTGTTTAGTCAAAATTGAGCATAGTGGCACTATGACTGTTACCAGAATTTGAGGAGTAGGGTTTGCCAAGTAGTTTAGAGTTGTGAGTCCCATTCAGCCGCTTGTCACCATCCCCACAGCCACAAATCCTCAGATCTTTCTTTAGAATCTCCAGTGAGTTTTGGGGTAATGCAAAGGATATTGTGATATTGCCTTACACAATAATTAACTGCAAACTGAAGAAGAGAAACCTATCTTTGTTCAGTGAGTGTTCAGATAAATCCATAATGGAGTTTATGAAATGTACAGTTGTGTCAAATAGGTAAAAACTTTATAGTCTCTATTCTGGAGAAAAAATACCCCAGCTTGCTCAAATGATTTGCAGGGCACTGAAAATGCACTGTTAGTTGAATAATTTCAGTATCTTCAGCTGCACTTTCTGATGTCTGGAGAGAGAGTGCCTGGAAAAAGGAAAAACATAAAAGTCTATTGTCATTGGGACTAACTTAGTGTCTTTAGGTAGATAGTGGGTTAAATAGTAAAGAGTAAATTCTTATTTTTAGGAACAATTAAGTCAAGCAACATAATGATACAACCTCTACATACAAATTTAAAAGCTGGGGCTATCTCAGGCTATTCCTGCAAATGGCTGTAGCAGCTGTAGCAAATGACTTAATTCTGGGAACTGCAAGTTACTGTTTAGTGTCATGAAGCCCAAGCAGCTGCAGAGAGTTACTTTGCCTGGAAGTGAGGTGTTTCTTCAGAGAATAGTAGAATAGGGATTTTTTTTTTCGCTATTGCAGTTCTGGAAGCCTCCTGGTGCTGTCCTGAGAAGACATCTTGAGCCCCACCTCCATCAGAACATTGCTTGCTAAGAGTAAAAGCCATTTGTTAAGTTTTCTAGATGTTACTGGCTGAATTTCTATTAATGGCAGATGCAACAGTCATCTGTGATGTTACATATTTTCCACGTACATCTTTGCACTATGTACTGATGTTCATGGAAAGCCTGTATTTTTATATAATTTTTTAGGAAATAATTATTTAAAACACGAAGTTAACCACTGGGGGAAATAGTGGATTTATTTCAAAGCCTTCAGATCTGTTTATCGTTTGGGAAAATATGCTCAAACTGAAACACAGGGAATGCTTTAATCACACACAAGTTACTAGCCTCAAAGAATGGTTGAAATTTGCTGGTGAAAGGGGAGGCAAGATGACCCACTGGTTCATCCTGATTTCTCATTCTGCTAATTTGCTAATAACATCTGTGGGATTACAAGAGTCTTTAGAGATTTACGATGCCAAGACTATTTGTTGTGCTAGTTCAGTAATGTCCCAGGCTGGAAAAAAAAGAAATCCAGTTCACTTGATGTCCTCCAAGTACGGTAGGTAATTGCCTAATGTCTTTTGGATTAGCTCATCCCATGTAGTGATTAAAAGAACTTACGTGAAGCTCAAAGTTGTTTTTCCTTCAGTCTAGCAACCAGAAATCACACTAGTGGGCCTAATTCTCTGCTCTGTTATGTTGTAACCCTGCTGGTTTCAATAGAGTCATGCTGGTGTTGAAATGATTTAAAGGACCAGTGGGTGAAACATAGCAGCAGAAACATATCAACTACTTAAAAACCTTACGAAATCTGGGAAGCTGATTGGCAGCTTCATTTTTTTTTTTTTTTTCCAATTATTTTATTTTTTTATTCCAAGTCATGGACTCTCATTTTGGGAGTTGCCATAAAAGTTAACAAAAACTCAGATCTGGACTTTTTTTCCCTTGGGCATCTGTTTATCTTCCTTTCAGTTCATGATTGTTCTTTCCTCTGAGGGTATTCTTTGGTGCTTTGTTCAGTACAAGGAGGCTCCTGCGATTTCCTCTGGGCAATGTGAACTTGTCTGGATGCTACAAATGAGCAAAGAGAGTAATTTTCCTATTTTTATTTTACTTTATATTGACTTTTCTGATTTGACTGTTTTTCCATACATTGTTTTTAGTCTTCTCACACCCTAGCAAGATATTATCATATATGATAATACAATCTGTTATGAAATACTTAGGGCTTGCCAGCAATTTTTATTTGACACTTTAATAATGTCTTTAAGAGAGAAATGAGAATTGAAAAGAACAAAGAATCTCCAGATGTCCTAAAAATGTATGATGTAGGATTTGCAGAATATTTCTCTACTTGAGAGATCACTAATTTTCATTTGAAGCAGCACAGTCCTGCATTACTTTTTCCTGAATTAATATGAATACAATTTCATTTACAGATTGTCTCTTAGATTAACCCTGTATCCTGGATGTGTCTGGTTTATTACTGAAAGTGCACTCCTTGCTACTTTTTCTGTTCTCTGTGGGTTTGCAAACCTACTTTAATAAAAATGCAACATATAAACACAATTCTTCTTGCAGTTCACCTTGTCTTCAGACAAGGAAAAGAATGCCAAGAAATTAACTATGAGGCTTTGGCATGTCTTCTGAAGGGCAAGCTAGCTCTCAGCTTCAGTGTTCTGTGCTGTTTGAATTGTGCTGTATAGAGTCACATGCTTTAAACTAATTGCTCCCATGCAAGACTTGTAGGAAATAGAAACGTGAAGTTCTTGTGGTGAATTTTTTTGACTATTTTTTTTTACTGGGTGGTTGAGCTGAGCCTAAAATAGAAAAATTCCTTCTCTACTCTGGTTTTCATCTTTAGTTTCTTGTCATTTTTATCTGCTTCTTTTTAAGTCACCAGAAAGATATATATGAATCTAGTGGGTTCCTCACATTATGTCTTCTTAGGGGTCATAGAAACCCAATCAGTAGAAGCACCATGCTTGACCAGATACTGCAGAGAATAGAGGAGTAGCAATAAACAGACTATTACAAGAAAACAATTTATAATTCCAACATTTTGTTAAAACCCATTAATGTAAGCATTGCTTCTCACATGTCACCAACCCTTTGGAGGGGTGATGCCTGTTGTTTCAGATGATTTGTGTCAGTGGAGTGATTCTTCTGGATTTATAGGAGAATCAGGAAAAAGTGAGGGGAGGTAACAGATTTTTTTCTCTTATCCCTTTCTAACAGCTTTTCAAGAGAGGTTTATCTTACTTTGCTGCAACTGCAAACTGCTGAATGTGCAACTTCTTTTCCTCACATTTTGATTTTTGGTAAAGCTGTTACTTGCAGTTAGTTGACACCTTTAGCTATTTGAATGTCAATTACATTCTTAATTTATGTGGAAAACAATTCTGTAACTTATCAAGTTAAACTTCTTAACAGTGGGAAGGATTTCTAAGGTGTATTGTAATTTTTTTTTTTAAAAGATGTACATGTACTTAAACCTTCTAATGATATTTCTGATAGTTTATTATGTTTCTGAACTATGTTCTGTAGGGACATGCTTTATATATAGTTTTTTATATAATTTTAATCTTAATTATGTAGCTGTTAGGCTGTGATTTGGCAGTGAGGCACAAGGCTTTGTCTACTGCAATCACAGATTATGGCAGACACAACAGTTTAAATTTCTGTTGTTCTAATTAATGATATTATAATTTTCTAGTTAACCCATAAGCTTGGTAATTCATCTTCACTGTTACTTTTAAGTGTTTTAAAAAACAAGAATGCAGTCAGGAGTCCAACACTCAGTGTTATAAACCAGTATGCTGCTAGGAGGAGTAATTTTTTTAAGGTGCTTTCTGGAAGCTGCCCATCTCTGATGGTTTTTGCAGTGCTGCCTCCAACATTGTGCTCAGCTCTGGTGAGCTGGGTAACCCTTGGCATAGGCAAATAGTTCACCTGTGTACTGGCAAGAGCTTAGTCCTATCAACCTAGAACCAAACTCCTTGCCTTCCTGGAAAGTAAAAAAAAAAAGGGAAATTTCAGAACAGAACAGTTTACTCAGATGAAATCAATATGAGCCTTTCTTCCTTGGGAAACTGCTGTTGTTCTTAAAAAATTCAGGAAATGGACTGCCTTTTGCTGAAAAAGCCATTTTAATCTGTATTTAGGAAAGAAGTTAATTTTTAATTTGTAGGAGCATACTGAGCTCAATAAAAATTTTGTTTTTCATCTAAATCTCTCTCTCGTAGCTGGCTATACACACATAGCTTTTCTTGTTAGTGTTATGTGTTTTGCATCTATAGAAATGTCCTTCAACCCGAAGGACCCTGCTGTTCTTATGAATACTTGGATTCATTCCTGGCATGAATTGTCTCTCCAGAATAAAGCAGGAGGTAAGTCTAACCAAAGTCAAAGTGATAAGTCTAGAATTATCACAGACAAGAAAAGAATGTGGTTTTTTTCCTTTCCTCATAGAAATGGAATTTCACTATTATATTTGTTAAAAAACACTTTGATATACCGTTCTTCATGGGACTTGGTATGAACTGATTTTATTCGTGGCTCTGTACTGATTAGAACGAAAGTCTCTGTGGGAGAGGGAGTGTGCAGTTACGAAAGGCAGCCACAAGCCTTCTAGAAGCTACATTCTTGCTTAACTAGTAATTAGTGGTAATTTCATGAGTTTGTGAATGAGGCTGGTAAGGTGTGGGTTATGCGGGTGGTATAATGATATCTTCTGGGTTTGTAAGGCATAACTTCTGTCTGCTTTTACTTTTTATGAGGGATACAACTCTATTGAGGATAATTCTGTAGGGTTGTTTTAATAACCAGATGGAGCCCATGACCAAGAAAGGCTGTGTAAGTTTAAAGTAGGACCAGCTGTAGAGAAACATCGGGAAAGAGACTACAAGCTTGTTAAAATCTTGGGTGCATGAGGGCCCTACACCCTGGAGATATGGAAATACGAAGGTGGACACGGTGAAGGGTAGTGTGAGGAGGCTGAAGAAACCCCAGGAAAGATGGGGGAGTATGGGGCTGTTTAGGCTGCAACATATTTTGGAGGTGAAAGAGATGCAGAAGAGTTCTTTTGAGCAGCTAGAAACTTCTGAAGGAAACCTAATGTTGCAAGGAGACCAGAATTCCTCTTGAATTCCACTAATTCAGAAGAGAAGTGGTATGGACAGTCTCCCGCTAAAGGAAGGAAGAAGGTTAAAGATACTGAAAGAGGAGACTAGAACAAACCCTATTGTTTCCTAGGAAAACTCTTATTGCCTCAGATGTGAGGACTCTTGTGTTTTCCATGTCTTGATCAGGCTGTTCCCACCATGCTGGGGAAACACTGCTGTATGGTAGCACAGCTTCTGTGATGTAGGGCTTCCATCTCCTAAACCTGTAGTTTAGAGAGCTAAATCAGTCACTTCCTTAGCTGAGGTGACCGTGATCATTGAAAAAACCAGTGTTCCCATTCATATGGGAAGTGCTGTCAGTCTTGTAAAATTAATTCCCACATATGAAATACAGATAATTCCAGGTAAAACAGGCCATTAATCCAGCAGTAATGGAACCTACTGAGAACACTGTTTTGAAAAACTACCTCTTCAAAAGAATTTAAAAACAATTTAAATAATTAATAGCTTCTAAAAGATATTTCCTATGGTTTTCAGATATTCCTTCCCCTTTGGCCCTTATTTATTACTGTTGTGTGAACATAGTCTTTATTCCTTTGAATGAGTATACAGAACTTTACTGCCCTACTTGCAGCCTTTAGGCTATTATAGATATTGCAAAGGTTTACCATTTTTCAAAAAACAAATACTGCTTCCAGGGTGCTTATTAATCCTTAGATGGGTAGAAGGTTGAAATATTGGTGCTGCTTGAAACAAATAGTCTAGAAATATAGGAGTATAGGAGCCACTGCTCTCTGGCAGGAGGCAAGCAGGCCAGAAATATCCTCTGTAGTTCTTGATTAGTGTCTTTGATCATGCACTCTTCTGTGAGCATATTTTTCTTTTGGGATGAGAAAGGAAACCATTTCAGAGTGGTACAGCTATGGCAGCAGTGTCCCAGCTATCCTGCTTCTTCAGAGATCTATTCCTGATGGATACTGGCCCCCAGGACCCTTAGCAGAGATGAGCCTGAACAAAATTTCCAAGCACAGCTCCTTAGTTTCAAGGAAACTCCACTGTACCAGGGTTTTTTTTAAGTCTAGGTCTTCATACAGCTGTTAAGCTTCCTCATTATCAGCATGCAGTGGTCCAGGTAGAAGTAAGTGAAGGCCTAATTTAGCAATTTAATAAAATATATATATGTCCATGCTAATGACTGTATCTCTTTGCTACACACTGGTAATTGACATGCTTTTTCTTGGGTAATGAGTGTTTAGGTGATTGAGAGTCTGAGAGGATGTCCTTCATAGTATCACCATTCATAGTGAACATTTCAAAATCAAGAGGAGGAAATTATGTGTGTAGGTGTACCTGACACAGAAAAAATATTTTTCAAGTCTGAAGAAATCCCAGAAAATATTTTGTGCAGTAGAATTACACAAGTATTCTGGGGTCTTCAGAGGAAACCTTGTCATCAGCACACTTTAGGCCTTTTTTTTAAAAGGTTGTTTTACTTTGAAGTTATTAACATTATATGAGGAGACTCCTATGTCTTACAACAATCAGTGGAGCTCTACAAGCTCACTTGAAGAATCATGATGATGACATTCCATTTGTACAAAAACTGGAGACAGGAAAAGTATGTGTTCTTTTGCGGAACTCTAATGCTCTCTTTATAACATAACTTATTTCATATATAGATATAGGAGGAAAATGGGGATGAGGGGAATTTTAGTTTTGTGATGAAGGATCCTGAGTAAATTTCTGGCAATATGTTCAGTGACAGAAAAGGATAGGGAAAACCAAAGAGGGAATTCAAGATCTTTGTTCTCCATGAAAACCTTGAAGATTAAAAGCAAAACTACAAATCTTTTAATGAAAAAGTTTAGGGTTTAGATGTGAGGCATTTATCACAGGAGAAGAAATCCTATTTTTGCATGAAACATTGCATCTGGCTTAAAATCCTAATGAATGATGGGGACAAACCACTTGATTCATTAGGTGCATAATTCACTTAGCAAGCTATCCTGTTCCTGTGTTGCTGACATCCATGAAAACATTGTCTTTCATGTCAGCAGACCTGGACTGAACTGTAAACCACAGAAACAATCTATTTATTCAGCAAATGCTAAATCTGCAAAGCACTGCTAAGTTATGTGATATACTGAATATCCTTGCTTCCCACTGGCTTACAGAATTAGGAAAAACTGTCTTTTATTTCACTCCTCCATTTAGGAATTGTTGATGCTATTCTTTGTTTCTTATCAGTGGAAATTTTTTCCCTCAAATACTTTTGTGCTTTGTTTCACCACCCTTCAAGCACTGGAGGATTTCTGCACAAACTGGGGACATGACTAGAAGGGATGTGCAGAGACATCATATTTGGAGCTTCTGAGAGCAAAATTTACATATGGAACAACAAAAAAAAAGCTTTTGGAAGACATCCTATTGTCCCATTTTCTAAATCAGGGCTGCAATTCCATCTGCTGCTGCAGCACTATGTTTTACAATGACCCTTGTAAACTTACCCAGCTTCATCCTAGCAGTACTCTGAGTTTGGTCCTGCCAATGTGGTTGCAGAATCTGCCCGGTGTGCTGGCTGGGGAATCTGTGCTGGCCTGCAGCTTGTCCTGTTTTTACATTCACCCATAATCTACTGCTGTCTGGTTGAATAGTTATCTTCTCCTTTATGTCTGTCCTCATAAGAATGTACATTTCAGGCAGCACGCATAGTCTCTCTAAAGTTTGTCTCTGCTCACCTAAATAAGCTAAAATAATTTAGTTCTTTTCTTTTAAACAGAACTGTAGCAGTTCTCTAGATAAAGCTTCACCACTGTTATGCACAACAGCTTCCATATCTTATCTAAAAGTATCTGTTTAGAATAATTTTAAGGACCACGTTAGCATTTTTACGAGCGCATTGCTTCAGTGATGCTGTTCTCCTTAAAAGGGAACTTCAGCCTTCATTGTAGCCAGGGATGATACACTTCTAACAGAATCAAGGTTTCAGCCACTGCTTTTACATTAATTTTCATGGTACTGTCATCTTACAGCTTCTGTTACATGTTTTGACATTACTTAATAGACTTCTGACACAATCACTTATGTGCTCTTCAGTTCTGGAATCACCTTTTCGTTGAGGCCTTTCAGTACTACTGTAGCACTATACAAACCCCCAAATAATTCAGGAAATAAACATGGAAAGTGGCACAGCTCTTTGCTGCTGTTGTTTTCTCAACAGTGTCAGAAAGACAGGACTGGTCTTTGCTAGAAACCAGAAAGAAAAAGAAAGAGCTCCACAATTTATACATTCTGGAACTTAAACACCACCTGAACTTGCTTTGAAACACAAAAATGCTGCTTAACAAGGGTGAGAAGTAAATTTTCAGGATAAGGAAAAAATGTCAGAGACCACAGCTAAGTAAATACATGGAAAGAAAGACTAGACACTAGAGGAATGGACACAAAAATGTGGAGGTACCTCAAAGGAAACCATAATAAATGAATACAAAGAGAGACATTGCTGGAAAAACTTTGCAGTTCCACGAAATCATAATAAGCCAAGCCACAAGTCTATAGTTGTAGGAGCTGCTAATTTCACAGCCGTGTTCATGTTGGCCCTTGAACATATGGCAACAAAGTACAAAAGTCAATGTGTATCTACTCTAATTTTTTTTTTATTTTTTATTTTTTTTAAGACAATACTTACTGTGAAGTGGTACAGGGGAGAAATTACTTACCTATTTAGATTCTGGGCATTCTGAGCACACTGGCAGAATGTGCCTTGTAACTCCTGCTGCATAGTGTTATTTTACTAATGAAGTGAATCACAATGACATTTTTAAATTGATTGTTCAGCTAATTTAGGATGCATAATGGTTCAAAAAACATTAATTCAAACAGGCTACAGGCCAGTGAAGAACCATACCTACCTGTTGTGTGCTTATTCAGGACACTCTTTCAGTAGGTCTTACTATGACACAGAAGAATATTTCTCACATTTTCTTACCAATTGGGGGATACATAGGATTTTCACTTTTTTAATCAGTGGAAAGAAGACATTTTGTGTATCTCCATAGTATCAACTGAGACCAGCATTAAGGTCAGCTTCTAACTCGCCCTTTCCATTCTTGTGCTGAAACATTTAAATCCTTAAAGTTGCACTAATAACAACTCCTCCATGACTCTTTCCTGACTTCTGTTGCTTCTACACTCTGTATTTACTGCCTAATCTCCATAAAAGAGTAAGAAATTTGAAGATTGGTTCTTAAAAGAGCTTAACAAGCTGATACAAATAGCCTCTAAAATGTTGATGGAGGCTTCCTGCTAAGATGCTCTCACTGTGAAAGTGTCTCTCACCAGTTGATGGTGACTGGTCAGGGTAGAACCTCAGTGTTTGTGGAAATTTAACTTGAATCACTTAGTCAAAAGTCTGTGTCTTGTAGTAGTGCTTTGCAGCCATTGTGGCATTTTTTTGATGCACAGTAATGCTAAATATTATAGATTTAGTCTGTTTTCATTCGTTTCTATGCTGAGATGAAACAAAAATCATCGGTTTCCAGGAGGGGATCACTTTAACCTTAAAGTGATCACTGTAATTTGAAAAGCAGAGTCTGAAAATTGTGAAAATAAATGCTGCAACACAAATGGCTTCAAGTATACCAAAGCCAGTTCTGCTGATCAACAAAAGCAATATGCACAGGCTCTTTCATCATCTGACTGGTTAACAAGGCCATGGTCTGTGGCTGAAAACTAGTAACATATTGAAGCTCTTGCAGCTGATGATATGAGGTAAACTAATTATGTCTGGAAACAATACCCAACTATTTTCAGTTAATATTATCTACTACACTTCAAAGACTGAATCCCAAGCTGACTCAAAATGGCTATATCTGTAGGATTTCTCATTTCTGTTGAAGAAACACAATGGACTTAAGATACACACACTCTCTGTCTGAACTACTTGCCATCAGATTTTGCTATTTGAGAATTTTGCGGGGTTGTTGGTTGTCTGACTGATGCCTTTACTGTGTGCATGGGACATTGCTTTGAGGGTTGCCTCCCTCCCGTGTTGTGCTGCCTTTTGAGGAAGCAATGTGACTCCAAGGCAGGTTCCTTTGGCATCTCCCTGGAGCAGCTGATGTCAGCAGCATCACCTCTGTGGAGGTGCCTGGGATTTCACTAAGCTTGCAGAAGGGTCTCTGACCATTGCTGCACCAGTGGCAACTGCAGTGACAGCAGCATCTCCAAATGCTCTGGTGTTCTACACAACAAGTACAAGCTTTTGCATCTGGGGACAGATATTGTGTATGTTTAGAGGATATATATGTAGATGTGGTTCAGAGGGGGACAGCAGAGTCGCAGCAGGTATAGATATATGCTCAGACCTGTTTCAAATCTTTAACCAGTCTTTGTGTTTCTGAGCTCCTGAAGTTTTGAGTCAATCATTCTGGTTTTAATCAGGGTCAGGTTAACTAGTTTCTTTATAGAGCACATATGGACCTGTCACTGGACTATTTAACTGACACATTTACAGTAATCACTTATCTGGCATGCAGCCATTAGCACATAAAACACTAGGCCTGCAAAGTTAACTTTAATAACAATATATTAAAAATGTTCAGCAGACTTCCCCACCTTTTTCCAGAGAACCAGTCTGTGGGGTATCACATTTGCTCAGAATTGGGCACAAAAATGCACAGCAGCCATCTAAAGACACTCTGTAACCTGCTGGAGACGAATGTTTCTCTCTTTATTGATGGTGCACCTATTTAGCTGTTGTTATTTCATGGAGCAGTGAATTGGACCGGCCAAACTTCACACCCACATTAGTTTAATTTCTGTGTATGCCACATGTGACTGATCATAACTAAAACACAATCACATTCCTTGTTCCAAGGCTCCTGCTGGCACAAAGCTTTCGCAGTTTTGTGTAGGCTTAACTTAAAGATATGCTGTTTCCCTTCCAGATGCATTACCTGAATACTTCTGCAGTGTTTGGCAACCTCCAGAGGTGCAATGCTGCATTTTTCCTGTGGTGTTCAATGGCTGCTGGAGTGGTCTCCTCCCGTGGTTGTTAACAATAGATATTCATACATTGTCATACAGGTTCCCCATGTTTCAGCAGAACTGTCATTATTTAGCACAGCAGAGAGATGCTCAATATTTCCATTTCTTTCTTACACACTCAAGTAATCGCAAGCTTTGTGTGGAGCAAGAAGAGTACAAAGTGCAGTGCGTATAGTTGAATGGCATATTGAATGCAGCTCAATTTTACATCATCAAATGTTTTGATTTTAAAAGTTTCCAGTAGTACCAAGTAGTACCAAATTGTGTTCAAGGTTCGATAATGTAGACAATTTAAAAAAGCTTTTACGAGCACTTATTTTGGCAAGACTCTATGTGCAGAAACTAATAATAAAATTTCAGTGGCCTTAATCAACCCAATGCATGATGTAATGGTGAAAAATAGCATGGGAAAAATGTTCATACAGAAATAAATTATCAGGCAAATTTTCTTAAAATAAAACAAAACTGATGTCAGAGAAATGTCAAATCTTTCTTTAAAAGTGTGCTGAAACAAACTCACTTCAAACTGCAATCTTGTGCTCATTTCTCAAATGTTTGCCTAACTGGAGAAAGATTAGGCATAAAACAAAAACTTACTAGTCAATTATTTTCGTCTTGAATCCTTGTTCAGGAAAAAATATTGTATCCCTTTTGCAGTACTACTTGGCAGCCACTTAATTAGTCAGTGATTGAAGATCTGCTACAAGGGGTAATCATTCAAATGCAGTGAGTACCTATTTTTGTATGAGCTGTTTCTGCATTACTTCCATGCTTTGATGAGCAGTGGCACTGCTGACATTTAAAGTGTCCTTGTTGCCATCAGGTCTAGTATAAGCAGAAATAAAACTCTTTCACACTTGGACTTGTCATTTCTTGTTCCCTACAAATTCAGATAGGCTGTAGGCTACATTTTTGAGGCTTTCTCTGTAAACATACCAGCTATACACTGACTTGTTGAAAACAAGTACCCTTCTCCCCCTAAAGTAAAACAAAATGCAGTCAGCTGAAACTCTGGAGAACATTTTAAGATGCCTGAGAGTTAAATTTTCATGTGAGTAAAAAGCTTTCTGACGAAAGATTGTTTATTTCCGAGAGTGATTGTTTCTAATGCCTGGATGGTTTTACATTTTAAAGATAAGCATGAAATCACACTGCAGAATGATCTGTAGTGGTCTGGGGTCCCATCATGTAACACTGAAAGAGGTTATCTGGTAGGTGAAAAAAAGCCTAACTAAATTAAATTTGACAGGTCTATTTTGTAATTAAGCTCTGTGGAGACAAAATAGGACAAGAGGGTAAGATGCTGCCCAAAAGAGGGGCTACTGGGTTTCCATAAATAACCCCTCACAAAATTAGAATTTGGCAAAAAAAATGCCCAACTAAAAGATATGTCGGTGAAGAACATTAATTCTCTGGCAATATGAAACTTCAAATTTCATATGAACCTGGTAAAGTTTGGTAGGGGTGTGTGTGTTCTTTTGACCATTCCATAAAAGCTCAGCAAAGCAAAGAGCAGCTCTGTGTCACTCTGATCACAAAGTCCTGCTCAGGCTCAGGGTGCAGCCAGGGGAAGTGCCATAGCTACTGCCCAGACAAAACCCAGTGGGTAAAATATTGAGCCTGTGAACACACATGGCTTGGACCCTGTTTTGCCATCTGTATTTCCAATTTGAGGGAAAAGTTGTTGAAGGCACACTTAGTGTTTGGCAAGGTGAGCAGGAAAAGGAATTTAGAAGGAAAAATGAGGGGGGAAACAAAAATCTTTGAAGGTCCGGAGATATTTCCTGTTGACCTCAGTGAACAGTAACATTGAGAAAATGATTAAGCCTTGTTAGGGATATTGAAAATAGAGGCCAAGTTGATCCAAACCCATCATATTAACCTATAAAAACCCCTGTTTTCTTGGAGCAAGTGTGCATAGCTTTGTTTTGTTAGCTGGAAAAATGTGTGTCATAGTTCTGAACTATTTTGCTCCACTGGTCTCAATAAATCTTGCCATGCTGGATTGTACGTACCAAATGATTCTTGTGAATTTTAGTGTGCCTGAGGTGGCAGACACTGAAAATAGGGTATAGATTCACAGACAAATTTGCAGTCAAATGTGAATAAAACAGCTAATTCTAGGGGGGAAGAAAAAAGGAAAAAAACCCACCAATTTACTATCGTTAAATCATTATCTGACCATTACCCCATCTTATAAAATTTTAAAATAGCGACACTGAGATTTGATCTATCAACTGTTATTGACTATCAGTTTGAATGAAAGCAATCAGACACTAAAGCTGTGAAGCTCTGAACAACTTGGCACAGAATGGGGCTGGCAGCACTGCCCTAACGTGGCTGTATTATTTCTGAAAGAGACTGGTTAGTTGGTATGGGTATCTCTGTGTGACCTGGTTTTTGGCCAGAAAAATAACCTTTGCTTAGAAATTACAGTTACTCTGATTTGAGTAAGAGGGGCAAAAAATAAAAATATTTCATTAAATAGATACTTATTTTTTTTAAGAATACAAGTTTTTACTTCAGCTTCTCCTTCAGCATGCCAAGAGGCTTATTTCAAAGAGTTGGAGAAGAAAAGTACAGAAAATACACAAAGTGTGTGAACACAGCAGGTCCCTCCAGCATTTTGTGCAGTGCTCAAAATACAAAGAAAACACAAAGCAATGAAGAAATAAGGTCTGACTTTCCAGCTTGTCATTCCTGAATTTAAAACAATAACTTGGGGCTAAAGATGAGCAAAGAAGGTCAGCTGGAGGGCTGGAGGGAGCAGAAGGACTGGTGGTTTTGGAGACATCTCGCTTTCCCAAAAGCAGCTGAATAAATTCCGCTGTGCCTCTGACCGAGCAGCAGGGATTTGAGAGGAGTCTCTGAATGCTGCTGAAGAGTGCTGGCTTTTCGAGCCAACAAAATGCTCCTTGGCTTGTTCACGTTTGTGAGAGGGGAGCTGGGCTGGTGTGGTCACTGCTGGAGAGGACGGGAGAGCAGAAGGGAGGAAGGAAGAGGGACACTGGGGTCTTCTGCGAGGGGGTGTCTGGGGGAAGGTGCTGAGGCAGCACTGTTTATTGGCTCAGTCTCCCACTCCATATAGGTGACACATATCCCACACAAGCTGGAGTTTGACCAACACGTCCTTCCTTACAGATATTATTCTAGAAAAAAACCTGAACTTGAAAATTTCTGTTATACTTTTATTATTATTATTTTTATTTTTTTTTTTTTTTGCAACTGTGGCATGTGCTGACAGATCAGAGGAGCAATTTTTCTAGCACTGAAATCCTTTTGGCAGAGTACAGTGTGGACAGTATGCCTATTCTTAGAAATTATTATCCTACTAATCATTGCTAAGTACTTTAAAACAATGTATTATGTGCTAAATACAGGCAGGGAGCTCAGTGGTGCCCAGAAAGGGAGGACTATACAGATTGTACCCTGGAGTTTACAGTCTAAAACATTATTGTTGCTGGATGCAAAGCAATTGGAAAGATGAAAGGACTGCAGGCTTCACAAGATCAAATTACCTCAGCTCAAAGCAGCACTGCAGCCTACTGAAACCAGTAAGAGACTTTCTGCTCAGTCCATTGTCCTGGGATGGAACCCAGGGAATGGATGAAGGGATGGAAGCTTCTTAGGCACTGCTTGCCTGGGTGGGCACCTGCCTGCTCGCTTGGCTCCTTGCTTCTCACAGCTCCAGCTCTGCCGCAGTGCTGCAGAGAGCCAGGCCGGCTCTGCCTGGTGCTGTGAGGGTTTGGGAATTTTGCTGTCCAGGGAAAGAATGTTGTTATGTCTAATACTTAATGCAGTGCTGTCACCGGGAGGCTGCAGGCAGATTTGTTTACTTGACAGGCTCTGCTAGCTTGACTTTCTAAGGGTAAAAAAAACCCTACATTGCTGTGTGGAAAGACTTCTATAGGAAGGGATGGACCAGTTGCATCAGTCTGTGGTTGCTCAGAGCCAGCAGGGCCACTCAGGTGTGCCTGACTGCGATCTCTGCTTCAGCCTAACAACAGCACAGGTCTGACACAGCAGCTTGGTTTGATCTCTTCCTGCAGGAGACTCGCAAGGGCACATTTTCCTGCACTAGGGCTGGTTTCTGTCTTTCAGGGTTCTGTTGCTGATGTCTGAACCTTCATGGAACCAAAAATGTATTAGCCTTCATGACTAGCTTTCATGTTGCTTTTATATTACGTGAAAGCAATTTCTTGTTTCTTTTTGTGGCATGATAACAGTTAAATTATGTCTTAAAGTGAGGAAATGTTTGCAGAGGTTGTTGATGACTCAGATGGTTTCTAGGACAAACCATTGTTTTAAGAGCAGCATGTGCTTGTTCAGTAGACATCCTCAATGCCATCAAGCATAACTAACAACACTGACCAAAAAAGGTATTTGTCTTGAATTTGAGAAAGCATAAATATTTAAATCAAAGCAAAAACATAGCTGCTGCCTCAAAAGGCCTGTGGAAAAATAGCAAGGACCATCATATCTGGAATTGTGACTTTATAAAACATCTTTAATGCAATAAATATCCATCCTGTTTGTTGAAATAACTACATGTGCTGTGTCTGTACTAAGGCCAGCAAGAAGAGCTGCTATTAATGATTATTTCCATGTAATAAAATTATGTGCAGCTCAGTATATTTTTAGATATGAGACAATATTTTGCATATAAACACATACACAAAGATTAACACATACAGACAAAATCCTGTGAAAAACATAATGTGTTTTATATGGTATGTGTTTGCTCTACACTAAATGTTTTCAGTTGTATTCATGCTCCCTATGCTTAAATGAAAAAATGATACTGAGGAATTTTAACAGTTGGTCTCACATTCATCTCCTCAAATTTCCTGAAACATTTAAAATTGCAACTGTAATCTCATGCTTCCTATGCTAAATTTATTTTGGACCACAAGCTAAAGGAAAAAAAAATAATTTAAGTCAGAGATTGTGAGCATTTTGTCATATCTAAACAATATAAAGGAGTTGAAATCTCAAAAATTTAATCTGAGACAGTATGTAACTATTTGTTCCTATTATGTTATTGGCACCCTGCTCATTAAGAGAAAATAATTTTATTAGTTTGTTTAAGAATTGCAAGCTCCGAAATCTTTCAAGATGAAACCTGCTACTAACAACTTGTCCCAGAAAGTCAACAAAGTAAAACAAACTTTGTAGTTTTGTGTATCTAATACTACTGAAGATCAGACATCTAGGGTGATTTATGCACAAAGTACAGTGGATGGTGAAGTCTCAGATCCCTTAAAAAAAATTTAAAACTCCACTATGCGTTTGAGAAGATGTGCAACTCCCATCTATCACTTGACGTTTATTCTTTCCTTTCAAGAGTAAAAACAGCAACTTTGCTGCTTGCTTTTCATCTTTAAGTGACCTGACTCTAAAGTGCTGCTGTTTTCTGCTATTTCACAGGACACAATCTCTAAACTTTTCCTGTCCCTTTTATTGATTAACTATCGGATTTATGGTGAAGTTGTACCTGTCCCAAGTTTTTTTCTGTTAGGTGAGTTTTGCTGTGGGGAAACAAGCTGTGCAGAAGAACACAGCTCAAGAGACAGATGAAGTAGTGAGTGGGTTCATTAGATCCTCTGGGGCATGGGGACTCTCAAAAAGTAAGAGCTCCAATATTTTTTTAATAGGGTAATAATGGCTTAAGATCTTTAGTATTTTACTTATATTTAAATCAGAGATTTTCCTTTCTGTAAGTGGTCCAAGGTACATGTTCAATTCAAAAACAAAATCTTGTGATGTCAAGGAGTCCTGAGTTAACTGTAATAATGCATATAGTAAGAATTTGGTAATTTTTTTTCTCCAAAGACATGAAAAGTTATACCAAGATAAAAAAGATAATACTCTAATAAGTTGTGATGTCAAAAGTACCTATTTCTGGTGGAGTTATGTCCTATTGAACTTGATCCTCATTTAAATCCAGAGTAAAATTAAACCCATATTTGGATGCATGGACAGAAGAATACCATGTAAAAAGAAGAAACTGCTTAGAAATTTAGGCAGGAAAATTGAATTATATCAGGGTGGAATTTGGATATTTGTTTAGACTAGCATTTTTGCTTATCACATGTACCACTCAATTCCTAGTTCCTCTACTTCATTATTAACTTCTTGGGTTGAGCTTTTGACCTAGAAGTCATAATTCCACTGCTTTTAATGGTCTACATCTCAACACTTGAAGTTCGAGGTACATAACTCACAGTACTGACTGATAAGCAGGTAGTAAAAACATTGTTTGAATACTATTGGTTATCCCATAGCAAATTTCCATTGAGACTTGCACGATGCTGTTGTCCATTCTCATTTCATTTTTGAACCAGGTCACACTCACACAAAATTTGAATGCAGGGTAATGCATGGGTCTAACAATAATAAGGCAGCAGCTGTGAAAAAATCATAAAAATTCAAAAGCTAACGTTCCAGCTGAAGGTAAACTTTTTCTTTAAAAAGCATGTAATCCTGATATGTTTTATGGTTGACATATTGAGTTTTTTCAGGCTCCAATGTCCAAATCAGTAGCTGTAATGGAGACTGAGTCCACACCAGGAAGTGATGCTGAGAGTGGGTGTGCCTGCTTACAAAGCCACAGATGCCTCGAGGTAATTAGGAAGGACTGGAAATTGTACAGACATACAATAATTCATTTCTGTTCCTTAGTGTTTATTATAGAAATGTTCAAGCTGGAGACTTGGCTCGCTCCATGTTAATGATATAACAACTTCCACTATTGTTTTACAGCAATAAATACTTCTGATAGTAAAAAAAACATATTTTACCAAGAGATTCCATGCAGTATGACCCCATGCACTACAATATTTCTTGGGAGAAGCATCATAGACAGCATCCTGGCAGTTGCTGTAACAGTTGTTCATCTCAATGAAAAACATCCAGGCCAGGTGAGTGAAAGTGAGAAACCTCCTGGTGGTTTTTTTTTTAAGAGCTCTGCCCTATGGTTCATTTTGGTTTAAGGAACAAAACTAGAAACTGTGGTTTCTAGTGGTTCCTCTCATTTTATTAACAATCCTGGTTTCTGACACTGTAATAAAAATTAGTTATGCCATTCTAGGTCATCAAAATTGGTTTCCTTCTTCTGCACGTATACTGACTTGGACTTGTCATCTCAGTTGTAGGAGGGAAGACATTATTTAACATCTCAGAGAATGCAGCAAATATGAGCAGAAAAGAGGGAAGAGGTGGAAGATAGAAAGAGAGGGTAAACAAACACTATTTTACAAAATATTTTTCAGAAAGTTCTGTGATGCAGATGTGGGTTAAATTGAAACTGGTCTTAATTTTAGCATGTGGTTGAGGTTGAAAGTGATTTTCATACATGGTGCTGTGTTTCTCTCTGTCATCATATTATTATTTATTGATTTTAATTTACTTCTCCTTTCCAGAGCTAGTGGAGCTTTCCAGAGCTTTCCCTTGCCTGATTGCCTATTTATGCATGACCTGCTTCTCCCTTTTGTTTTTACAATGTGCTAAAAAAAAGAAAGAATAAATACAGCTCTACACATCTTTTCTTATCTTCCTTCTAGAAACAAATATGTCCAAAAGCTTGGCAACAGTAGTCCAAGGATAAATCACCTTGTTTTACAGGACTTTGCAGAAGCAGCTGCCTTCTAATGGTCAGCTTGATAGAACCATTAATGGGAAAATCCCATGTACTACCAAGAATTCAGGAAAACTTTTTCATCAGATATGGTGCAGAGTGCATTTTACTGCAAAATATCTTTGTCCTTAATGAAACAGGGACAATATTGCAAACAACTGGTGTTCCAATGGCTAATAAAAAATTGTCTTGGGGATCAAAATCAGAGATAAATATGTAGGTATTCATATTAACCAGCTTCTTGCAGCATAACAGTTGCCACAAACAACATCAAACTCAATATATCCACGGAACCTGTGTCAAGAAAATAATTCCATTTTAAAATAGCAGATATCACATCTTCATCACTGAAATGTCAAAATATTTGAACTAAGAAAATGTAAATATTAATGGATTAAACTAACCTGCCAAGTTGCAGTTGGAAAGCATTCCAAGTAGGAAGATGGTGTTTCACCAAAAAATAAAGGCTTGAATTATGGACTTTTAAAAATTTGTTTGTTCAAAACTGAAGTTCTGTGTTACATGTAATCAATTTCTGGTTGTATTTCATTGCACTAAAGTACCAGGAAAATTTCTGTCAGCATTAAGATTAACCTGCAGAATTTATACACATGGATATTTATTCTTAAATAACTACTTTTGATTAATTGCTTTCAATTAGCTTCCTGTGTAGGTGCTCTTATAGGAAATATGCGTCTAATTTTGAATGTGGTATCTATTACACACTTTAAGAGTGTAAGTGTACTTTACATGTCTTACCACAGTATAGATTAACTTTCTATGTAGATAAAAGTATACTTTCTATTTTATAACCTTTTAAAGGTAAACTTAATGTCAAAATCATAATCCTTGAAGGGCCTAGTAATATCCACCACAAGAGATGGAGTTGGAAGAAACAGAAAATCTTTGGTGTGCACATGCTCTTCTTTAGATCTCAGATGCCTGAAAGCTTTCCTGTATTTGCTTTCCCTACAAACTTTATAATGCTTTTTGCCTTAAAATGACAGGTACAAGACCACTGCTATGTATAAACTAATTTCTTTTCTTCTCGTTATTATGAAAAAAATAACCTCATGTTAGAAGACAATGGTGTTTGTTAAGTGACATTTATCTTATTTTGCTTGTAAATTATATTTAATTTCTATACAAAAACCTTATATCTTTTTATTGGCTAAAAAAACTGATTGTGCTTAAAAATATGCTTCTTTATGGTTTGAAGACTCTGATGTTTAGCCTTTGAAAGTTTCTGAACATGTTACTTTCCATTGTCAGTTATTTTTTCCTTTTACTGTACCTTGCAAGAGCCATGACAAAGTAATGATTCAGTGTAGGGGATATAAACCAGATTTAAATACTTAGCATTTTACTTCAGGCATCTGGCTCATCCAGTCATATTTAACTATAATCAAGATATTCTTGAAATATTTTTAAGTTTATATTTCAGGGGAAAGGCAAAATAAAAATTCCTTTGAAAATAAAACCAAACTGACATTGCCTGTATCTGGACACTGTGTCTCCTCCTGGCTTTTTCTTGCTTTCCCTGCTGCAAAAAGAAATCTATTTGGGGTCATCTTAGAAAGACTTCTGTCCTTTCAGGATGACATTGACCCATGGATCACTATTGTGAACTGTATTTGTATTTCTGTGTGCATTAAAAATTACTGTTCTGGCAGAAAGTTCAGCAGCAAATTCTATATATCATAACATCACAGTTCACAGTTTTCACATTCACAATTTTACTGAATAGAGACAAGTAACACTTCTAGGACATAACTCCTTTCTGTGCTTATTTAGACAATTTAGTATAATTTTGTTCTTCTGGGTTGTTTTTTTTTTTTTTTTTATTTATGGTTGTTGTAGCTTTTTTTTGTTTGCTTGTTTTTTTAATTACCAAACAGATGTTAGTATTCATGAGATGTAATTGTAAAAACTCAGTGCAGAAGAATAAAGGAATAGGTATTGAGGATTAATAGCACTTTGGGTGATCTGTTGAGAGTCACCAGTGTAATAATCTGTGTTCTGACAGCACAGCTCTTGTCATGGCCCCAGGGCTATGCAGCATCCATCTGTCCTTGGGCAGAGTTCCTGCAGAAGGTGGGGGCTTTTGAGGGGGTGTGGAGTGTGATATAATATCTGACTGGCTCCAGCTCCAGGTGCCAATGCTCAAACATTGTTCCTAAGAGAGGAGCACTTATAAAGCGATCTGAATAAATAGTTATGTTCCATCCAAGTGGGAGGTCAGTTGATGGGCATCATGCTGCTTCTGAGAAACCACTGTGTGACCCCAGTTGACACAGAAAGTGATGATTTTCTTGTCTCATTTGGTAGACAACTGACCACACACCACTCTGCTGGGAACCTGTTCCTTTGGAAGCAGCAATGAGTATTAAGCGATTTGGGGCTTAAAGAAGTTGAAGGGAAAATACTCTGCAGGTCATAGAGGCTTATACTCCATCACTGCATCTTGGGTCTGAATCAGTTGCCTACAGTCAGTTTCTGATTGGAAGAAAAATATTAGAACTCGAAGGTATCACTCTTCTGCAGAGATCAAGGTTTGGTTGCAAAACAAATATTTATTTCACTTTCAGATTTGTGATTTTAAATACCCTGGAAATAACATTCTTAAAACTCTGTCCTGTCCTGGAAAGAAGAAACACAGAACAGGAGCCTCGTGGGAATACTGATCTGCCAAGGGAATAAATGGATTTATGCAGCATTATTTAATAGCTACTGCCCAGAATATTGTTAGGAGCCATAGATCATGGTTGCAACACTAAAAACTCTGGAACGGGAACAAAATTTCAGTTTTGTTTTCCTCCTGTCTCCAACTGCTTTATTCTGTCGGTGCTGTTTTTTGACAACTGTGTAAGCAATGCGAATATTTTGCCTGTGGAGCTCAGAAGCATCATATTATGTTCAAGATTTATCCAGGACACAGCTTTTAGAGATAAGGAATTTCCAGCCTTCCTCCTCCCTCCCTGTCCCCATTACTGGAAGATAGCCCCAATAGCTTTGTACCTTAACATTAGAACTGGAAAGGACTTACTCCACCCACCAAGACATGACAAAGACAGGATATATCTTTAGTACATCAAGATAATTCAGTCCTGTTTTAAATAGTCAAATGAAAAGAATTCTTGTATATGCCCTGGGAGACTATTTCCCAGTTTAACAAGATTGTTTTATTCTATTGAGATTCTGTGTTTTCCACATTTGGAAATGAGCACGAATGACCATTGTAATATTCTAATCATATTTTTGCCCTAATACAGCTCACACAACTTTCTGAATTAATTTCTGTTTTAGTCAAACTGCTTTCAAGAAACAGAGACCCAACTGCAAACTTGATCGAGCATTCCAGTTAATTGTTTTTTCTTTTAAATATATGTTTGGCTTCACTTTCTAGCTACATTGCACCACTAGTAACAGATGTGTATATTTTTTCTGGGTTTTTTTCCCACATTTTTTGTTTCCTTATAAAAGAAATTACAAATTATCCACTACACTTATCATACTTGAATTACAGATTTTTGGGTGGGTAAGTTTTTGCAACCTATACCCACAATGCCTGCTCTTTTGGAGTTTTTAAAGTAGGTTATTTTTGCCTTTCTACTCCTATTGTTGGACTAACTCCTCTAAGCTGTAATGGTGACCGGGAGATATAAATCTGACGAAATTTAAACCATGGAGTTACCATATCAAAGCAGATCATTGTTGGACCAGGTTCCAGGCTCACCTAGTACAGAAGAATGATTTTTACATCCTGTGCCATGAAATTTTGGAGGTCTAATATTACTTTATTTTTAAACTCTTTTTATTTATTTTTTTTTTCATACCTCATGGTATGGAATAAAATGAGGATTAAGTGGCATGTTTAGACTAATGTTTTGACTGACTGGCAAGTGTAATTCAAGAATTAAATCCCCATCCAGTTGCAAATAGACAAATTTTTGCCATTCATTCATTCCCAGTGCCTTTTTGAGCAAGAACTTTCCATAGGTTCTTCTGTTAGAAATTTCCTTCATATTTTCAGTAATCTCCAAATATCTGCACTGAAATGAAAATTAAGTTCCAGGGGGTACAAAGAGATTGCTGAAACATGATGACAGGTTTCCCAGAAAAGCTGTGGAGTCTCGTCCACTATTTCATGTTGAAAAGATGTTGGAAACTTGACCAGAGATGGTGTTGAGCAACCTTCTGTAGCTTTGAAGCTGGCCCTACTTTGTGTGTAATGTTAAACCAGATGGTCTCCAGACCTCACTTCTGATATCCTATTATTCTGCAAATCTGCTTTTTCATTTTTTAATCAATGATTTCTAGAACTGAATCTGCAAAGTTTCTGGTTTCATTGTCTTTAGATACTGCAGTCACACAGTACCAACAGCCTGCAGAGCTGGAGAGTATGAAGTGCTTACAATTTCTCATCAGATTTCTGCATCAGATGTGGGATATTGAACACAATGTTTTCCTGGAAACTCTTGGTTCTGGGTAAATCTTCAGTAAGCACAACCTTTAGGTTTTTAATTGGCATATGATGGTAGAATGACTTAAATTCAGGAAAGAGTGAAAGGCTATAATATGCTGCTATATGTTATTCCCAGATTGAAAAGAGAAAGTCTGGTGAATGTCTTTGGTGATCTGTTGCCATGGTTAACAGGGATGTCAAAAACAGAGAGGTCTCACTGATATTTTAAAAGCAGAAATGCTTTCCTGATCTTCAGTTATTAGAAAGTACAAAGAAATAAGAAGCTTGTAGTAACATTAAAGAGATTTTGTTTCAATTTCCCAAATTTAGAAGTAAAACAGAGAAGAGTGGTTCATTAAAGGAACTGACAAGTTTTATGGGTTAGCCATTACCATGGGTAGATCTGAGTCACTCAGGACCAATGCAAAGTGCTCTAGAAGTTTACATTAGTCATGTTGTCATAGCTCTAGAAGGAAAGAGATGCCCAATTAGGCAGTAAAAAATCTTTGGAAAGTGACTGTTAGAAGACAAAATCTCTGCATTGTGTTTCCAAACCCCTAACACCCATAGTTCTGACTTTTCTATGCTTTATATTTAAATTTTGCAAAGTTGCAAAAAATTTACTTGTTTGTTTTTGTGTTTTGTTTTTTTTTTTTTTCCCATTGGATCTTCCCATTTCTTCTGTCAATCTGTTCACCTGCTTCGGTGTCCTTCACAAAAGCTTCTAAAGCTCCCTCTAAAGCAAATGGAATAGCCATTAACCAAAAAACTGATATAAAATCCTGCTTGGTACTTACAGCTAAAAGAAGATATATATAATGGAGTGTATGAAAGAAAATAATCTATGCCAACAAAACTGTCTGATGGTGGATTCTATGTTTCTTTTCAGGCTGCCACAAGGGTATTCAGGACCCTGGCTGCTGGAAATCAAGTTTCAGAACATTAACTTAGCAGTTGTTTTGTGATAGTGGACCAATATTTATTTATTGACTTGTACTAGAATTAGAGGCAAGATTTCTATTTCTTTCCATTTCTGTCATGGAATATCTGGGAAAGACAGACAAAAAATATCTGTACTATCGTCACAGGAAAATAAAGTTGAAGTTGTATTCCTTACTGTTAGTCTTTTCAAAATAGGAATTGCTTTTAAACTCTCCTTTAGACCTTCTCTAATCCTAGGAGAGAGAGAGAAATTACTTCCCAGTAGAAGTAATTGCATAGGAAATAGATCCTTGAGAAAAGGTTGTTTGCTCAGCTTTAAAATAAAATTTGGTTTTGTTTCACTGAGGAATGGCTGATCTGTTCCTCTCTCCTCCTACAGGGACATAACTTGTGTTGGATTGCAGCAAATATTTTTCATTTATAAAAGTGATGGTGTCTGCAGGATGAAGGGCAGAACTACAAATCAGATTTCTGTGGGACGACTATTGTACTTTCTGAAGAGCCTTGATGAAATCGAGAGGGATTTTCACATATTTCTGCTCTCCTGCAGTAATATCAAATACTGCATATGGAGTATGTACCATAGGAGTATCCACATCTACATCTACAGAAACATGAATTAAAAGCTGATGCATTTAATGTTATGCATATAATGTAGTAATGCAAAGTAGCCTCCTCTGTGAGGAAACTGATGACCATTGGGATCAAGACAGAAAGGTAAAAATCAATATACTCCTTATGTAAGAATAATGCAAACATTGATGTTTTCAATCTGTTACTAAATTATCAGTATAATTTAACTAAATGTCTCTTTTGTGGCTGCCTGAACTTGACAGAAGCTTGCTTTTAAGGTTGGCAGACCATCCTACATGAGATAAGCAATGTAAGATTCAGTTTGCTATGGGAAAAGCCCCCATTGGTTTACTCATCTGACAGCAGATTCTTAAGAGTAATGTCAATGACTCCGTATCTTCTGTTCCCTAAAAATCTACCTATTTTGTCTTAAGGTGTGGCTTCAGGTCTGAGCCCCATTTGTTTCAGGCACCAGTATTGGACAAACATTGTACGCTGGAATCCAAATTTTTGTAGAGGCCGATGTGCACCCAAACCTGCACCTCCCCCATTCTTCTGACAAACATCCCCAGATGTTGTTATTCAACATCTGGCAGTTACCTTGGCCAGGCTTCTTCCTAGCCTGGGAAGGGTCTGTGGGTCCTCCCTACAGTCTGAGATGTCATCGAGGGTGGCCAGATGTAGGACAAACATTCTGCTGCTGTCAAACAGGATGCAGAAAGATTCTTATGACAGAGCCAACACCATTTTTGAGTATTTTCTGGCTTCCCTTCATTTATTTGCCACATGAATGAAGTTCATTCACATCCCAGTTTGCTGTCCTCATTCCTGACCCCTCAGGTTGTCACTTTTACAATGACTGCTACAGTTTTCATCACCCATCATTAGGCTGAAGCTGTACAATCAGCAACAATTGCACTGGATTTTAATCAGTGGTACTAAAAGTATTACAGTCTTAAAAAGCAAATATAGCCTATCCTATATCGACCTATCTATCTATGCATCACATGCATCTCCTAGGTTTTCTTTTAATATGCAAAGAATATTTGTTTTATATATATATACACACACATAAATATATATATAATTGCCATCCTTTAAATTAACTTCAGTATCACTACACTTATGAACTAGATTGCTTATTTTAATTTCTTCTGCTTAATCTGGGAGTATGTCCTTTAATAATACGGCTTCACCCTTAATGACTGCAGTCATCCTAACCTCATGCCAGAAAAAACATTGTAGTACAGTGCTCTGTCATGTGTTACATTCATTATCTGACCAAAAGGCTGCACTCCTCCACACAATTACACCGAGGCTAGGCACAAAAATGTGTAAATGTGTGTACTTGTAATAGGAATGTGCTTTGTGGGTTAGATATCTTTAAACAAAGACAGGCATTATCTCATTTATTTTGCCCAATCTTGATATCTTCTTAAAACAGATCAACATCTAGCAGAGAATATCCATGGCAGCTATCACAATAAATTCTCTGCTAAAACAGTGAGGCAGACTTCAAAGTCTGCTCTGAATATGGATAAAAGCAGGAGACAACAACAGCCAACAATGGTAAAGTATAAGACAAACAAAACTATACAGTAAAGGAAGTCATAATATCACAAATGGACTACAAATGTTCAGTGCATTTTTTTTTTTTTAATATAGAAAATAAATTAGAAAAGCATGGTTTGGCTTGTTTTGCTATCCTGAGCATTTGTAGCTGATTTCTCTGTGTTGAGGTTGTTTTTACTTTAGTTGAATGGGATCTGGGTTCTCCTAGGGATGTCCAGTGTCTTGGCAAGGACACAAAGGTCTGTAGGGCAGGAAAGCTGAGGAACTGGGACTGTGGACTGATATATGCACACTTATGTTGAAAAATGCTGTGACTGGAGACCATCTGTGCAATGGGATGCCTTGGTGTTGTACAGTAAAGACATTTCTCTAAGCTCTGCACCACGTAAATATGTTTTGAGCTCCAAATGCAAGGAAGTCAGCAATAATGGAGCCAGAGAGCAGTTAGTGAATCCAAAGGCATATTTCTCTCTCTATCTGAACTCGGTAGCTCTGTGCAAGTTGAATGAAGGTGTCTTTCATACTTGCAATTGTCCTGAGTATTCAATTACCAGTCTGTGGGTCTGCAAAGCAGTTGCAATCAAATCTTTGAACCCTCTCATAGGCAGCCAACTATGTTCACAGCTGAAACTGAATAAGCTCTGTTTGGCTAAGTTCTGTCCTGACTGATATCATGGGTGTCACTAAGGTTTCTTACAATGCACATTCAATGGAGGAGTTCAATCCACCTCCCATAAAATACATTTGTGCTAGGAAGTTGCACAGTACCAAGGAGTATTTCTTTTTATAGAAACTAGCTCTGTTTTTGGCATAGGAGGGTTTGTTCATATGAATAAGGGGTCTGCTGTGCTGGTTGGCTCAGATGCCAAAGAAAGGTCCAAAGAACATTTGACACTAGTGTCAACATAGAAATATACTCCAATTAAAAAAAAAAAAAGAAAAAAAATACCTTCCCATTGAGGACAAACCAGTTCTCATTCTGAACAGAATGATGTCAGCATGCTGGTGGTAGAATTACTCCTGATATACAATCCAGGATCTGTTGGCATGTATTTCATAATCTTTCACAGTTTGGTAAGTATTCCCACAGTACATTTATCAGTAAAATATGGAATCTTATCACAAGTTGCAAATAAGTGCTCAACATGCCCACAGTCCTTTGGAGGATGAACAATTGTCTGACACCTCACAAAACCCAGCAGCAGACAGCATTTGGAGTTTCTGGGCATCCCCAGCAATACAGATCCATGGAGGAATAGATCCCTGCTCCAGTTTCACTCTTCGCATACCCCATCAAGAAAAGGTTGTAATTTTGGGGTTGAGTGGGAGTTGCGTGACTTAGATGAGAGCTGCCCAGTGTGTTGTGAATCTGTGGAAGTGTGCTTCAAGACATGTTGGCATGTTGAGCTCTTAAATGAAGAGTTTTACTGCGTGCTCTGGGGGAGCCTTGGAGAAGAGCAGTCAATCTCAATTAATGTGAAAAGAATCTGGCCATGTGTATATTGAAAAAGTTTTGCCTTCTGCCATCAAAGTACTTCCCAGCTGGATGTTGTTAATAAATAATTGTCTGGTTTCACTTACTGCCTTAAAGTTCAAAATCTCCACTTTTTATGGGTAATCAAACAAAGTAAAGAGCAGAATAATTGGAAGATCCGAGTTACCATTCCTGGATATTGCAAGACATTTTATATAACCTGATGATATGTGAGATAATTTCTATAGTCATACACAAAAAGTGTAAATTCTACAACTGCTGCCTGAATTACAGGAGCCTTTAAAATTTTCTCTAAGGGTGATTTTGGAAGTTGACACTTGCATATTTATCAAATATTCCTTGGTGGCTCTTTTTCTAAAATTATCTCATAACTCTCTGTTAAATATTTTATTTAAGAAACCATCAAAGTTATGTAAATAAGATATTATATTTTTATTTAGTTGATACTCATGCAAACAAACTTATATTTCACTTTGGTGCATTTTATTTAGCTGAAGGCCAGTGGTACATGGTACACCTAATCTGTGTTTCCTTTAACCAGAATAAAATCCAATTAGGAAAAGGGAAGAAACACAACTAGAATTGGTCTGCTTCATTACATTTTACACATACAAACATACATTGCATTCATTTTCTAGAACCTGTTTGTTGTGAAAAACGTTTTCATCACAGGATATCCAAAGATGCCTAAAGGACTTGGATTCTCAGATCTCATTTGCTTTTTTCCATTTGCTTCTTCTCTGGAGAAAAAAGAGAACTGGAGAAGTTTTCCAGTGGAGAAATGTCTGGGAAGCATTTAACAGAGGTCACACTTCAGAAATGTTATGCTAATTTTTGTCTGCTCTGAGACTCCAGGAGTTCAGGACATGGAATGAATTTGCACGTGTTTAATGTTTCCACGGTTTTATTCTGAAAGTCTTGAGCAATTGCTCCTTAGTATTCTGGGACTTTCCTTAGGGGAGCTGGCTTTCTAAAGGGGTATTTAAGAGCAGTCCTAAGAGTCATCCTGAACCCACATTTTCACCTCAGTATCTAAGATGGCAATTAAAAGTCAAAGCCCAGTTTTATCAGCTGAAATCAGAACTCTGAATGGTTTTAATTTCAGGTCAGAATTCATTTAGATCAGGTCCAGCCTTAGGCATTTGAGCAATAAACACTTCTTCATTTGCAACCCGACTGATCTTTTCAGCAGATGAGAAAGCCTTATGAAACACAGGCCTCAGCTTAGCTAAATGGTCAAGCAAAATGCCTGCCTTTAAGGTGGCTTTATCTGCGCTCTTATAGCTAAGGCTTCTGTGCCAACATGACAAAAGGTCACCTTCTCTCTTCTGCACAGCTATGGACTGGTTAGCACGCTTGCCTCAATAAGGTGTACTAGGAACCTTCCAGTAAAAGCTGAGAGGATGGTAAGAATAACATTAAACTGCAACAATTCACCCCAACCCTGCCCATCCCTCCACTGAAAGCCCTTCTGATGTTTTAAAAACATGTAATTTCTGATGAAATATTTTTTTCTATAGCCTGTAGGTGTATGTCTTTCCACAGAGCTATCTAGCCTAATTTAGACAATACATTTGAAGGCAGTGAGATGTAGGTACTTGAATGCTGAAGGAGAGGGCCCTGCAAATGGGGTTCTGAGGACACAGGTGGCAGCAAAAAATGTGTCAAAGAATGGCAAATAATGATATGAGGCTTAATTTGTTAAAAATAAACTGTAGGTTTTATGATCTCACTTGTCACTGGACCCGGACACGGCAGGTTGTTCCTCACCAGCAGGGATACACTGGAGATTAAAGATCTTCTTGGATTCAGACAGAACTGCACTGCACACTTATATTCCTTAGCAATGAGATTCATTACAGACAGCAAACAGCTTAACCTAATTAATAGGGATGTATTCCTGGGCGTACCTAGGCAATGACTTATACTCCTGAGTTAGGCACCTGAGTGGAAATGAGAGGGTTCATAGAATCATAGAACAGCCCAGCTTGTGAGGGACTTCAAAAGATCATCTGGTCCCACTTTTTGTAGGAAAGGAAGCCTAGATAAGATTATATAGCACCTCATCCAGCTTCATCTTGAAAACCTTCAATGGTGGTACCTCCAAAAAGTCACTGGGGAAGTTCTTCCTGACTCATCTCTTTGGAGATGGAAACTGCACTCAGATAAAGAACGGAGTCATGATGTTGTAATCACTTTTACAATTTACTCCAGTGGTCAAGGCACTTAGCTGAGACATCAGAAATTCAGGCTAAATGCTTTTAATGAAAGCAGAGCAGCCTTGGAATAGGAGAGGTGTCTAATCACAGCATTGTACAAAATCACAGAATAAGCTGATTTGGAAGGCACCCACAAGGATCATTGAGTCCAGCTCTTGGCCCTGCATGGGACCACCCCCAAGAGTCACACAATGTGCCTGAGAGCATTGTCCAAACACTTCTTGAACTCTGTCAGGCTTGGTGATGTGACCACTCCCCTGGGGGAAGAAACTTTTTTCTAATATCCAACCTTCCCTGACACAACTTCAGGCCTTTCCCTCAGGTCCTGTCACTGGTCACCACAGAGAAGGGATCGTTGCCTGCCCCTCCTCTTCCCCTCATGAGGAAATTGCAACTGCAATTTGTAACTGAGGTCTCCCCTCAGTCTTCCCAAGGCTGAACAGACCAAGTGGCCCCAGTCCCTTCTCATATGGCTTCCCCTCCAGAATTGTTGCCATTCATTTTTAGTATTGCATCAATCCATGCCAGGGAGAGTTTATCCCTGATATTTATTATGAAAAATCCCTGATATTTATTATACCTGAGTTTATCCATGATCTCGTAGTCTTGATAAGCATGCTCCATGGAGAAGGACTGTTTTCTTGTGGATGCAGCTTTTGTATGAGGCATGTTGGCTTGTCAGGGCACTACAGGGCTCTGCTGAGCTCTGCAGAGGCACAGCCCTGGTTGAAGCTTCTCATGACCCTGCAGAATTCCCTGGGCAAGAAAGGGTTGTTGTTTATCTACACAGACTGAGGCACTACTTTCTTGCCTAATTTAAATTTTAGATTCCAGTGTCCCATGTTGTATCTGGCCCACTGAATGTAGTAACCCACTAAAAGTGATAGCATGCCTGCTTTAAAATGCACAGATAATAAATAAATACCTTCTTTGAAATGAAACCTCTCCTCCCTATATATGTTCATATAACATATATTTTAGCTGTACATGTAAAATTCACACATTCACTGAACTTGGTCTGCAATAGTTTATACCCTTATGGTAACAAAATGTTGTTGCTTGGTGACATTACTTTACCTGATAGGCAAATATGTGTTTTTGAAGAATTAATGAGGAATTTATCTGTTATTCTGGATGAAAAGTTCTGGCAGTTCAAGGCAGTATAATTCCCATCTTTCAGAAAAAAACACAGTTCTGCCTCTGTCAAGAAGCAAGGCAAAAATTCATAGCTGATTTCAGCAATAAGCTCTCAAATTTTGCAAAGAGAGTTTACTAAATATTTATCTCAGAAATATGTGGCTAAAGACAAATTGCTTCTCTGCACCAAACAGAAAATTTTGTCTGCTTCCTGTTTTTGTTTTTCTTTACCCCAAATTTTCCTAGCACAAACATTTAGTGTGTGAAGTGAAGTCTGATTTATTTGTGTTCATTCTGGCTAATTTCAATAGCTTTATCATTGCTCTTTATAAAAATATATTAGGAATTTATAGAACTGTGAACAAAATTAAGAGTCATTTATTTGTGGTTGTGTATATGAAATGAGCTGATGGTTTCAACTCAGTTCCTTGTTAAGAAAAAGTGCTATTTTTGAAAGCAAGTAAAAAAACTGGCATCTTTTACAAAACACATATTTAATTTTGGAACCAAGGAATGAAAGAAAAAGGATGTTTGAATATGCTCATTTAATCATTCTCTTACATCAGTGTCAATTTGTAACAATCATGTTCAATAGAACCTTTGACAATTTTGAAAATATTCATTACTGATTAATGCAAGTTTTAATAGTTGGTTCCAGTTTATCCACAGCCCTTTTGTTATCAAAAGAGTTGCTGATAAAAAGTGGGAAACAGAAGGACACAATGCATGATCCTGAATTGAATAGTACACATTTTGAATGGAGGTCAGTCACCTCGGTATTTACAAATCAGACCAATATAGAAGGATAAGACATTTATAAAACAACTACAAAGCAGATAATTGATTCATCAAAGTTGTGGGTAACTGATTAATATCAATCTGCTTATTTTAACTCTTAATAAGAAATTATAAACATGACACAGAACATGATGGAACTGAATCTATCTGGAAGAAATTCCTAAGTAACTGTTCATGGTAACACAATGTTTTTTTTACATGACAGGGAACAAAGTTTCAGTCTGGATTTACTGATTATGGCTGAACAGTGAAATATGTTCTCTCCTCAGGATAACGTACTGAATTTATGCCAATAATAATTCCAAATATAACTAGTCTGGCTCCAGGTAATTTAGTTTGGTCAAATATCTTGCTCAGTCTGACCTTGCCCATTTTCATCTTCCTCGGACACGTATCTAAAAACATACACCTGTGAAATATTTGTAGCATCTACACTTATTGAATCAATACATACACTATCATCTCATATTAGTACACTGCTCCAGCCAGATTTAGTTTATAGAAATGAATGGAACTGTACTGTTAACAAAAGTGTGTTACCCCAAATCAGTACCTGTTCTATGGTTCAATCAGTAACACCCCCTCCCCCCATATATTTTGAACAAGAGAGCCTTCTTTAAGAAGAGCACACTGAAAATAGTGGAAAATCCTTCAACCATCCTACTGTTGAAGATAACTGCATAAGATACTGTGCATTTATTCCTTGATCCTGTCCTTGAAAGGCTTCTAAGTCAGTTACAGGCCAAGTGGGCTATGCTAAACACCTGAGTTTGAAGGGTTACGGATATTAAATCTAGACAGAGTAAATCCAGTTATTTAATAATGACTAACTGACCTGTTATTTTTTGATCAAAGCAAGGATCTTGGTGTGTTACTTTTTTGTTTACAAATAAATTTGCTCTATCAGTTTGGTTTTTTTTTTCTCTTCAAAACATCCCTGCCATTTTTCTTGTGTCCTGGGGCATTTCTTGGGCTACTCCTGTATTTCCAAGTGAGAAACCTAAAGAAAATGATGGATAGAATTGGAGTCACCACTGACAGGGATCCCAACAGTCATGTGTCCCTTCTCTTGTCTCCAGTTCTCTTCTGATAGAAATGGATGCAGTTCAGGGCGTGGTGCTTTATTCTGCCTTGTGTGCCCCTTGACCCCTGCCTGGACCTTTACCTTTCACATTGCTCACCAGCTGTCTTACTTGTCCTTCTTTCCTCACAAACCGCCTCCCAGCTGGGTAACAGCTGTGGTTAGGGCAGAACTGTAAGGGACAGCTCTGAATGTGTGCTGAGCTGTGGCTCCATCCTGATGCCAGCCCTTGGAGTGATGGAGAACACCAGTGAGACTCCAGTGGGATGCCAGCTATGGACATTTCTATTTCTCTTGCACAATAGACAAACACAGAACAAACCCCTCAAACCACTAGTTGGTACCTCCATCCTTCCTACTACGTATGGCAGCAATGTCTGTCTTTCAGACTGTATTTCCAGCTACACATCCATATTTGATCCTTCTCTTCTTTCAAAGTTCAAGAGTAGGCAGCCTTCAGTCCTTACCTGTGGAAGGCTAAATTACAATTGTAAGAAATGTTGAATCAGAAGTTGTGACTAAGTGCAAAGCAGCCCTCAGGGCAGCTAAATAGTAGCTGACAGGATAGTCCTGGATGAGACCTCTTAAAGAAAGTATTTTTTTCACCCAGTACCAGCTAAAAGAAAGTGTTATACTTGATTAATCATGGTTTAATGTTCTACCAAAGCACACAGCATATTTCTCAAAGCAACTTTTCTCAGTTTCTTTGCTGTAGCCATATGGAGAAGTCATGACATAGAGGTACAATATTCCTATGACCCTTTTAAGCCTTATCAAACAGCACTGAATTGAGCCATAGCATATTCCAAATGCTGCATGAATAAGATGGTGCCCACTTTCAAGAAGAATGTTACACAGGAATTTCAGAATCTGGGAAGTAAGAAATGTTTAGCATCAGCTGAAAGACATTGCAGTGGCAGGCCTTGCTGGAGCTGAGCAAAGGATCCCATGCTGGGTTGTGTCTGACTTGCAGGAATACAAGTTTGCAGTATGATTTTTAGACATTTTGAGTTAGAAAGCATGGTCTAAACAGGAGAAAAACCTGTAGATCTGTGAAAGAATTACCTATTGGGGGTTGTTAAAATGTGTTTCTGCAAGTTCACCCACCCAAAGAATGGGGATTAACCAATGCATTTGAAATAGTCTGTGCACAACACCAACAAATCCTTTGTCTCTGTGTTATTCAGTGGAATATGTCCCCGAGGCCCTTCTATGTGTGTTGCCAGGGGGTTCAGGTAACATCCTTACTGCCCCATATTCTGCAAACATCACTGAGGCACCTCAGGGCTGCCCAGGGCAAGATCTCATTCCTTTGTCTCCAAGGCTAGATGGTCTCTTTTGCCTGAGATTTTCCTGGACATTACTGACACCTTATGATCTCAGATAAACCTCTAGTCCCCGAGTCAAACTTTATAATCTCAAAGACGAAGATGAAATAGGGTAAGTTTTGTCAACACTGAAGACAGACTGTGAGCCGTAAAGTACACTTGGCCTTACGTGGGAGCTGACTGCTCAATTCACAGGGAAGCACAAGTTCCAGGAGGAAAACATAAAAGGGTAGAAAAGGGGCTATGAAATAAAATCATGTTCTGTTTAGAGACAGAACAAAAAGTTTGGCTTAATCTCTGAGACACAGACATGGTTTGCTATTTCCTCTGAACTAGTAAAGTTTATGTGTGCCTGTGGTGAAGATAGTAATTTAGAAGTTTTCTGTCTTGGCCAACTGCAGGGAGCAGAACAACTTCTTGAGAAACTGGTTGTGCCTGTGGCACTCAAGTGTTCCTCTCCTTCCCCCAAAACAAGTTTTATGTGAAGACTGGGATTTTGAAAACCATGCAGAGCTGGCCTGGCTTTCCCTCTAAATGTCACAGGAAATGCTAGAATCCACTTCTCCTGTGGTTAGCCGGCGACACATACAGGCTTTGGAAACTATAACAGCACAGATTTCCACATGAATCAAAACCAAATGCAGTTGTCCTGAGAAGAGTCTCAAAGGTTGGAATGATCTTGTACATGAGAGCTGAGCATCACTTAGTGTAGGTACAGCCCCTCTCTTCCCAGGAGCACAAAAGAGCTGGCAGTCTCTTTCATTCATTGTGGATCAAATCATGACAACACTGACGCTAATGGGAGTCATGCAACTGGCTGAGATCGAGCCAGGATCCTGCCCTCTGTGACTCCAAAACTGGAGGGAGTGCCCTCCAAAATTGGAGATACTCTGAAGACTCTCTCCAGGATTCATTGCCCAGACTTCCATGTAAAGGCTTTGTCCTGCTCCATTCCCAGCACATATTTCTCCTCTGCATTTTTCTATGGCTTTTAAAATTTCCTAAAATTGCATCACATTGTGTCTGTATCTGTATCATCTGTATATGTATTTGTGTTTCCATAGTCTATTTTGTCCGTTTCTGGAAAGGATTTTGTAAATCAATATGAGAATTACAAACAGGATAAAAAAATATTTTAGGAAGTTGAGGAGAAATATTCTGTTGAAGGATATTTTCATTTTTTGGTTATGGTTCATCTGAAAATCACTCATTCTGAGATGACCACCCAACATGAATGAAAACAAAAGTCTAGAAGTCTTATTCATTGGGCAGAGTGTCTCAAACTCCTGCTGCAGGTGAAAGATATGTATGTGAGTTGGACTGAAATGCAGGAATCATCAGGTTATTATTTCCAGAGGAATGACAGCTAAAAAGAGAAGCAAAAAGGTAGAGAAAAAAGCTCTTTCTCCCTCATGGCATGCCTCATTGAGGAGCCAATGAGAAATTTGGGTTCTGATTTTTCTCACTCATTTGTTGTAAATTATTATGTCATTAGAGAGATCGCTCTGATTCTTCAGGGACAAATGTCATCTATGACACCTATGATCCATAGCTGGAGAGTAATTCTTCATCAGGAACTGTAGTGGTAAGGCAAAGAGTAATGGGTTCAAACTGAAACATAAGAAATTTAGGTTTGATATACAGAAGAAATTCTGTGTGAGAGTGGTGAGGCACTGGAACAGTGCATGCCTCATTCCTGGCAGTATTCAAGACCAGGTTGGATGGGGCCCTTAGCAACCTGGTCTAGTGGAAGGAGTCCCTACCTGTGGCAGGGTATTGGAATGAGATGATCTTTAAAGTCCTTTCCAACCTTTAGCATTCTGTAATTCTTTGAGAAATAATTGCTTTGGGAGTGGAGCTTCCCCACAACACACAGAATTTTTCAAGGATCAGGGTTGTTTGCAAAGTGCCAGCAGCTCAGGTGAATAAAATCTGATCTTACTGTCCTGAAAATTGTGGTAATTTTGCAAGAACAAACATTCATATCAAAAATAGGTGCATGAAATATGGCACCTGTCCACATACGAAGGGATGGACTGCGAAGACCTATCCACACTCTAGCCAGAGGCAGCATCTGAACCACATTGTGCAGAAGTGCCTGAGAACAAGTCTGTTGCTACACACACCTCATTCATCTGTGTTGAAACTAGAATGTGCAAGGAGACAAGGACTGTTTATTTCTTATTGTTTATTTAATTGGACCCAAGAGATGTTCAATGCCTTTCTCCTGCACAAACTTCAGTTATAATGGCAAACAAATCAAGGAAAAGTGTAGTGTATTGCAGGCTTTCCTGAGTTAGGAGATATGTGAAATTATTTAGGTTACCTCTACCTCAAAAGGCTATAGAAAAATTGCAACAGGTAATAGACCATCCAGTAGTTTTAATCTTCTCAGCTGTCAAGGTTTTCTTACTTATGTTTTCAATAGTGTGAGACTAAATACTTCCAGGTGAAAATATAGTGAGTTAATACAACCTGTAATTCACCAAGAATCTGAGTAAGTAAATTAAATGCAGAAATAGTTTAGAAATGTTTATCAGTATTACACAGAGGAAAAATAATATTTGAAAGAAAGTAATGGAATGTGTCTTTATATGCATATTTAAAAGAGTCCTAACTGAAAATTAATTTTCAGAGAGAAGGTGAGAAAATGCTGAAATGTGTTGGCTGAACATCCTGAATGAGAATAACCCTCCTTAGGTTCTATATTTTCTTCTTATTGATCCCACTCATTGCAAAGATGCAAGCTGATGGTGTCAATGGGGTTCCTTCAAGCACTTCCTTTCCTATTGCCGTTTCTGGATGCTGTAATTTGAAGCATTAATGATTGTTTAAAGCACACTGAAGAAAGTTACAGTTAGACTATAAATCAAGCCACATACCTCTGAAATGAATTAATCAGTTGTTATTTTGTTTTAAATAAGAAGAGAGAAATCCTTATTTGAAAAAACTGTGGTACACTTGAGAATTTTAAATTCTAAACACTATTTTAGTGAGGAAAATTACTTTTTCTGCTGCAATTAGGTTGTATGTATCAGCTTCCCTTTTCCTACCAAAACCCCTCGAGACTAGCCACTAATCTTTGCAGGGGTTCTCACTCTTTTTTTTCCTATTTATTTATTTATTTTTTATTTTCTTTCTTTCCCAGTGTCCCTAGAAATGGCTGCTGAGGAAAAACTGTGGTGTTCATCCTGGTCCAACAAGCTACCCAGTTATGACTGTGCCATCTTTATATGCCACAGAGAAAAGTTTGGTCACACTACAACTTTTTTGTTTACTATGTCTCCTAAAGATTTGTTAGATATGTGGGAAGACACTGAGGACTCTTCTGATTCAATGAAAAACAGGGAGCCATTTCTTAACCCAGGAATTTGATTTAAGTTGTCCTTTCACTACACATGCACAAAAGCTAAATTTTTTGCACCGGTGGACAGCCCATTAATTCCTCTTTAATTTTCTGTGGGTTGCTTTAGAGCTACATACTGAGGATTCACATCATAACATAACCTAGTAAAGAAACTATGAGTTGGATGACACCATCAAGGATCCTTAAAAAAAAAAATTAAGTATGTTTAAAGAATGTCAAAATTCTGCTTTCACATTAAGAGACCATGATGAGGTCTCTTTTTCCACAGAAAGCAGTGACATCTCAGGATCCCACATCCTTTACTGTGTCAAGTCACAGCTGGTCTCTGGACTACTTGCATACCTCGGAAGAAGTGAATCAAACCATTTTAGCACATCCTTGCCTTCTGTGTCACAGATGACAGTGACACTATTTTAAAACTTGTGCAATTAGATAGAAAAGAACTGAGAATCAGCTTGTGACCAGGCTGGCTATATTGCTCCTTGCCAAGACTTTCAAGATGTGTGGAGAATAATTTTAGAAATGCTATATATGTAAGTTGTGCTTAAAATCCTTTGCAAGCCTAAAAGGATGTTTGGAGTTACAATTTAAAAACAGTGGGATTTAGTGCAGCAAATGGTTTTGGCAAATGGATCACGGCAGTTCCTACAGCTGACAAATTAATGTGGACCCAACAGACTAACATGTACCATGTGTTTATTTTGGCAGCAAATATGGAAAAATCATTTGGAGAAAATTTGTATTATTCAACTGATTTCTATTTTTGTTTTGTTTTGTGTTTTTTCCTTCCTTTAATCGAAATCACAAAGGTGAGGTTCAGAAAATCTTTCTGATTGGTACCATATTTATCATGGTATGTGAAACTAATGATACCATTACATGATTTTTTATGTGTTAGGCTATCTGATCACAGTAATATCTCAACTGCTAAAATGAAACAAGGCCCCCCACAACCCAGCTTGTTGGTAAACAGAGCAGGTAGATATCAGACCAGAAGATGCACTGCAGTGTTTCATAGTTTTAACATTCCTTTGCAATGTGAAGCTTCTGAGCATCTGATTTATGAAAATCCAGATAAATCTGTTTTCAAGATAGTTTATGAAAGAATAATCATGTTTTTCACTGAAGTATTTTCAAACTCTTTAGCTTAGTGTTATGGAGAGTAAACTATGCTTATCATAAATTGCTTATGGTAAGTCATAGGTTTACAAATTTCATTATACTCAGCTGCACAAGTTATGGCTCTGTATGAAAGAATGAAAAGGACAAGAAACAATACCATGCCTGGATGGAATTTGCATGTTCACTCTGTCTTTTTTGAACCTTGTAAACCTTTGTCACACATTGACTTTTGTACTCAGAAAATGCTGAAAAAACCCGCTGTCTATTTTCATTGGACTGTTTTTCCCTTTTTGAATAATTTTCCTTCCTTTTTCTTTCTTTTCCTTTCTTTTCCTCCCCCCTCCCTCCCTTCCTTGTTTTACCCATTATAAAAAATTAAGTGAGATGTAAATGCAATCTCCGTAGCATCAGTTCTCTCTTTTCTACAGATTGGGGTAGAGCAGTACTTCGTACCTCTCCAAAATGCCTCAATTCTTTTGTGACATTTCTACATACCACAGAAGCTACAAGGCTATTCCTGTGCACATGAGTGTTTAAATTAAACTGGATGTGTTTCAGGAAAAAAATAAAAATGTTCCAAAGCAATTATGAGAATGAGCTATTTATATGGATGGCATTCTATGAATTTGTACCAGTTCTGTTAGGCAGGAAGTAGATTTCATGTCATTAATGCTTTTCGGTCCTAAGATTTTCGACGGATTGTATCTTGTTGAGTTTCCCAACACTGCTGGGCTGGTTTGTTTTTTTTTTTTTTTTTTTTTTTTCTTTTTAGAAGTTCTAATTACAAACAGTGAATAAATAACTAGTGTTTTCCATCTACATGGAATTTAAAATTAGATTTCATTAGTGGTTGGGAAAGTATGCTGTGGAAACTTGGGGAGAAGTGAGTAGAGGAGAGTGACCTCCAGTGACCATCAGCCTTGAATTCTCTTCATTGTGTCCTCTTTCCTCTAAGCCCTTCAGCTGGCAACATCTATAGAGGCACTGTCATACCATCATTCATTTGGATTCATACATCTGTGTCCTTCTTTTCCCACCCTCAAGGATAGAGAGTGTTTCTAGTGTCCCTCCTTTTCCTGGGAATACCTCTTGGAAGGATGGGCCAGTAGTGGATGCTTTGAGAAAGATTCTGAAAAATTAGCTGAGTGTAAAGGCTTTTGCCCCACAGCTTTCACCTCACCAACCACTCTTAGATCAGGATGCTCATCACAATCTCTACTTGCTTTTGTACTATCCTTGTTTTATTTTTTTCTTGATTTGAGTCTCGTGGTGGTGGGAAGAAAGTTGTTGTCAGATACAATGGAACACTCACCGAACTGTGACACCATGGTCAGAAGGACCAAACCCATGAAGAGCAAGAACAGTCAAGTCATGGTGACATCCAATATTTTACTTGCATTGAGTTTGAAGCAGAGAGCCATGACAGAAATGCAAATCAGTATACAAGAGTACCTCTGGTTACCAGAGAAAGAATAGCCTTTCCTGAACATCATGGTGGCTGCTTGAGAGCTATCCCTGTGCCAGGAGATGTCTAAAGACATTAATTTCAGAAGGCTGGTTTCAGTCAAACCTTTCACAGCCTTATAACAATCTTGCTTAATTTAATTTCCTTTTGTTTAATATAATTTCCCCTCTCTTAATTTAATTTCCTCTGTTGTGTTTTAATAGAAGATGAAAAGTAAAAATTGAAACAAAATATCAAGAACAGGGATGAAAGGAAGGCATATCCAAACATACATCCATGCCCTTAAGATTTAGCTAAGCTACAGCTGACATATTTGATAAGACCATGGACAGAAAGATGCTCATCTTTACATCTCTATTTCCATATCTTTGACTATGGATTTAAATAGCTCAATACCAAACTCTGTGCTTAATGGGGATATGAAAGAAATGCAATTATCTTGTCCTGTAAATCACTATATTTTTATCTCTGCTTAATGAATCAGTGTCACGGAGACATCACAGATGGAAAAAATTATCTTGCTAAGTTTGTGCCTAACTCATTGTGTTGGCTGCTCTGGTGGGTATTGGGACAGTGCAGGTCACAAAAAAGTGAGAGGTTTTTATGTGTTCCCTTCAGCAATGCTCTGAGAAGGAAAACCATACCAAAGCCAGCCAAAGAATATTCTAATTTGCAAACAGAGTAAGACAATAGTCATAAAGACAAAACCAAACCAAACCAAACAACAAAAACCAAAACCTCTCACATCATAATTTCCTATAGGTATTAGAAAATGTTTAGACTTCAACAGAAAGATAAACACAGTAAGATACTTTAGATATTTAAAATATCTGATTTTAGAAAGGATCTTGTATTCCTCAGGTTCCAACAGATTGGCAGTATTAAAAAAGTGAAAAATTAGTTCTGGTCACTAATTTGCTTTCAGTTGTTAATTTTCCCATCCCCTTTGGCTTGTTTAGCCCATGCATTGGTACATAATTAAACACTCTTAAATGCAATTAACAGCTGTCTGTAGTGAATGCTTGAAGCATTATAAGTATCAGGGGCTGTTTCTGAGACCTTATTGCCTGTGACCATAAGGCTTATGGGAGTGCTTAGAGGAATTTTTGTCCTTAATTTTTATTTTGTAGCCTGGCCACAACACTGGCCAATTAATTGAGACTCATAAAAATTAAGACCTCTTTAAGTTCTTGGTTAGAATTATTTGGGGAAATCTCATTAAAACCATTCTTCTTCTGCAGAAATTAAACCTGCTGCACCAACATAGATAATTTTTTTCCTTACGAAGTAGTTAATCTAAAAAAAAAAATAAAATCTTATTTCCTGGCTTAACTATTTTTCAAACAGTTGGGACAGAGGAAATATAGTGCTGTGAAAAAAAGTTAAAATTGGCAACAATAAATATCTGTGCTCTTATGTTCAGGAAATTGTTTTGTGTCTGAAAAAGAGAATGACAATTCAGAATGCAGCAGGAATGGTATAGATGATTCAATAATTAAAAGGACCGTGATTATACCAAAAACTACTCATGATGCCAATTGTGGCAAAAATAATTGGCTGAGGAAAAGTATGTCTTGGCATTAAAGAGCCCTTTGTTATATATATATATATGATTTTTTTTTTCTAGGAATTCAGCATAACAGACTGCAAAAATAAAGGTTCAAAAGTCTGAGATGAGTGGAAAATATAAGGAACTATTGAGGCAACTTCTGAGCATATGTCTGTGCCTGTTCCTCCTGATAATATTTTCATGCTTTTACAGAGGGAGAGGAGCATCTGCTAAGCACACAAGAAGCAAAAATATTCTGGTGTTGACAAGTTCACCCAAGACAATTAAGGATAAGTTATTGCTTCAACAACATAGCCTCAAATGAGGGGCAGGGCAGAATTACATCACCTAAAGAGGAGCATCTGCAAAATTTCTCAAATCACAGCTCCTGAGGGCATTTCTCCCTGGGTAGGAAGACTGGCAGAAGAGTTTCTCTTGTGACTTGGTGGTCCAGCTTCCCTGGCACATGTGAGTCTGGGTGAGTTGTGTCCCAAGAAAGTGAAGAAGTTATTTTTCTGAATGGCTCTTGTGAAAATGTGTGAAGTGAATGGCAGCAGCTGGTTTGCCCAGGCACAGCAGGTCCATAGCTAGCAGAAGATTATATGACAGTCTGACAGTCTACTCATAACCTTTTATGTGTGCAAACATTGCAGAGGGCCAGATTCTCAGCTGATACCAGTCTACACATTCATGTATCTCCATTCATCATCTTAGTCTTGCATTCAGTGTAGATTGTCTTGATATTTTTGTTTGCATTTCCAGAGTTTAGTGCATTGTTTGTAGCCAGATCTGATGTACCCTTCCAGTTTTTCCTCTTTTACTACCTTACCTTTCAGTTGACTTTTCAGCTGAAGAATATGCTGGAATGAGCAGACCTGAGCTGCAAGTGGGTTTGAGCAGCCTGGAAACATCAATAACATCTGGTCTGCAATTGAGGAGTGTTTGAGCTTGTCTATGGACACCAAGTCTTACTTTTCTAACTCAGGCTGGTTGCCACATGACCCACACACGAGTGGCTTAAAAAAAATAAATAAGAGAAGGGCTAAATGGAATATTTTCTCAAAAATCTTTAGGAACTGTAGTGAAGTGACATGACTGCCAAGAAAGCTTTATTAAATAGTCATTAAAATTTAAAAAGAAAGTTCTTTTAAGAGTCTTGGCCCCAGTCAAATTTGTGGACTTGGCATACATTCTAGAAATTTGGGGTTTCTTTCAGTTCTTTAATTTTGCTCTGTAACCACTGTTTGACTTCAGAGCCAAAGGCCTATCTGCTTGTTCAAGAATAAGTAGCTCCAACTTCAATCTGAAGAGTCACCAAAAGATTTGTCTGTGGTTTGGCAATTTTATGCCCTTTAGTAAATGCCATAAAATGCAGTTGTTCTCTACCATGTCTTCAGCATAAAATAGATGAAATCTGGCATCTTATTTGGTAATATTGACTGTTGCCACAGTAATGTTAGCAGTAGGACTTTGTGCAGTATTAAGGTTATCCCTCACTGTAAATGATTATTTCTTGCCGTAAATAATAAAACTATTTTAACAGTCAAATGTTTATGAGCACAGCATTCATAGTCTATAGTAGGGCTGAAGGTTTCCTGTGCAATCTCTTCTTTACTCAGTTTGTTTTTTATCTTTTATTAAGGATGAACTCAAAGTTCCAATTTATCATCACAGAGCCTAATGGTAGGTACTTCAAATGGTAGGCACCATTGCTATGCTTAAAACACTTAGAAAAAAATATGTTTTGAAAGCCCTTCATCTGGGAAGCTAACAGATCAGCTTGGGTAACCTTACTCTTGAAGATTTTTATAGTGTTTTTGCTTCCAGCTGTCCACCTCACGCTTGTGCCAAAAACTATTAATTGATGCTTCTTTTTTTGGCTGAACTGGTTGACGCCACTTCATGTTTTTCCTACTCCTTATTTGACAGTAGGATGATAAATGCTGGTAGGGTAACAGAGCAAGCAGTTAGGGGCTTTATCATCTTAAATTGCTGCAGTGTATAAAATTCTCCAGACTTGCAAATACTATATTACTCTCATGAAGCCTCCCTCATCTGCTGCAGAAAGAGGGTGCTATCTACCTAGTCAGTTAAATGGCATTTACTTTTCAGAAATTCCTTGACTAATGGCTATTTTACCTTGAAGCAAACTTTTGGGTTTTTTGTTTTGACTCATAAAAAGGAGAAATCTGCAAAGCACCAGACCTGCCTGAATAGCAATAGTACTTTCTAGTGTGACACAAAAGTTCACATCAGGGTCCTGCACATGCTGAACAGTAGAAGCAGGAAATCTTTCCTAAAACACATCTGATGGATTTCTGGTGGCTGAACGAGACCAGCTCTCAGTGTAACCTAACCTTTCCAAACTCTGTGAATTGCTATGAAACTGTATTCTAAAAAATGTATTGCAATTACACATGGGCATGACTCCACAGGAAGCCTTTTTTTCTTTTTCTTCTCCATGAAGAATTCTGATTCAGAAGAAGAAACTGGCTTAATTTGGCATTGAGTTTTTCCTGCCACTATTCTCTCTATTCTATCATTGCATGATCTCAGCTTCCCAGGAAGACAGGGCATGATGCAATTTGTGAGAACAAAACAGCATGGATTTCAGTTTTCCAGGCTAAAATTCATTGCAGTTCAGTACATCTTACATGAGAGGTGACTGAAGAGGAGATGTGCATGGTGTTGCATAGCATGGCATTAGAAAACAGTAAAAATCCTAAAATAAGCTGCTCCCTGACTTACACGGGAGCAGAAGTAAATACAGGGCTAAGTACTGAAAGTTTGGAACCTTAATTCTGTTTTGATGCTGCACAGGTTTTGATTGGCTTGGTGCAGAAAAGCTAACTTGCAATGGTTTTGTATACCTAGACTTACGTTACTCTGTTTACGCAACAAAACAAAGACATGATTGCAGCACCAACTAGAGCATAAACCCTCTGGGTATCAAGGGTACTACACGTCATCTGCAGCCAGTGTTCACATCTAGCCTAGGGTGTCCTCATTGCTATCATTATCTCTGGGAGTTTAGTTTTGATTGGTTTTGCTCCATAATAGAATTGCCAAGTATGGCAAAACAAAGGCATTTTGTTGCTCAGACCTGTCCTAATGAAATTTAATCTAATCCTGACAGCATCATTGTGTGGGATTCATCTCACCTAATTTTAGTTATTTAATAGTTAGGCAGCAAGTTGAACTAGTTGACAGTTGCTGGAGGGGTATGGCCATGTCCAGAGAATGGTTTGTCCTGGCCTGTATCTGCAGTGAATCATTTTCTGTAGGCAGCCAGCTCTTCCTGTTGACTGCTGAGGAGTCTAGATGACCAGTTTAGATGATGACTGTAACTTTCTGGTAGCAGAAATTGTGTAAGAGGAATCCCTCCAAATAATTTTTATCTAGGCAAGACAACATTCCCATCTCAAGGTACATTGTACGTAGCCAACACTTGACATGCAATGTCTACAGAAATAGCTGCAGGAGCTGTGAACACAATGAGTGTGATACTCTCTGTAAGCCTGGCCAGAGAACAGGGCGTATCTTATGTTTCCATTTTCCTTGTTTGGTATAATTAACCTTAACCTGCCTTTTGCCAGTGGGTCATTATAAAGCACATACAAAAGGGAGTTATACCACTGCTCTTCATTTATGCTTATACAGAGCTTTGCAAGCCACAGAGAGCTAAATACACATTTAGACCATCAAGAATTACAGTTCTGGGCCTTGTACATCTTGTCATTCTAGTTGTAAATAAGAAAAGGGCAGTTGTTGCTTCAGGGAATTCAATTTGACAACACATGTCTGAAATATTTTAGAGGTAACCAAGCTATGAAATGGACCAGTGGTATTGAGCAGATTCATACCAGGACTAAATTTAATGTTAGGTGCCTAATGTCAGGCTGGCTCAATTATGGTGATTCACAGAGTTTTCTTGTAACACAGAAAGAACCAACCTAATGTTTGGAGGAGCCTGACTTCTCCAAACGTGTTAGACATGTAGTTTATTTCTGTTCTGAGGAGATGAAGGGAAAAATAACCCCACTAACCACCCTCCATCCTTGCATATAATGCTTCTGTTCAGCAGTAAGCAATAATTTCTCCATTGCTTCTGTGGTCTTTTGTCATGCTTTCTTTTTCCCATCCAGCTAACTCACACTGAACAGGAGAAAGTTGAATTCTTTTTTGGCTCTGAGTATTTTTGCATCAAAACTTTCTAATACATGAAAGGGTTTAGTTTGAAAACACCGATTTTTTTAGGCAGCTAACAAAGATGTCTTTTTTCTCTACTATTTATTGGAATTGCTTCTTAGGAAAAAAAACACAGAGGGGGGGTTAATTTTTTAAATAAAAGCTGCTACTTATAAGAGACCTTTACACGCTTAAAAAATTGAAAGAAATATTGAAACTTTGATACACTGTACAGACAATGCCTTCACAGGAAAATCATTGTACATCCCTGAAATGCCCTGTAGTCTTTGTGCTGTGATAATCTACTGCCTAAAATGAAGCATTTGTAAAAGTAACCATTTAGGCAAAAGGTTGCTATTTCATCTGGCAATATAGTTGTTATAATAACAGCATATCTGAGACATGAGAGACTTTAAGAAAAGTGTAGACAAAAAGAACTTTAAAGCAGCCCGTGTCTGTTTCCATTAAGCTACTAAATCATCTCTTATTTCAGACCAAGGTATATGTTTAAATTTCCATCCAAATTCTAATCCAGTGGCTTTAAGCTAAGCTAGTATCTGCCGCTGAACTGGATCTGCTTTTGGATTAAGGTTCCAGCAATGCTTTTTTTCTTAATCGTGCCAAGTTACTTGGCAAACTCTGTGCATACAGATGCAGGGCACAGAACTCCCTCCTCAGCTTCAGGTTAATATATCTTTTTATCTTTCTCCTTGTGCTGGTGACACAAAATCTATGGATGAAATAATCTGTTTTAGAGAATGCATTATCATTGTAACTCTATAGTGTGTTATATTAGTAGCATAATGGCACACTTTAAAATGATTCATACATAGGTACACAGTTAAACACTGTGCCAGACTACACACTCAAAGGGTCGATATTCACTATACCTAACAGGCATTTGTTCTTGGGCCTTCAGTTCAATGCTTGCTCCCACTACATAGTGAAGCATGAGAGACATTTCTAAAGGTTACTTTTAGGTGAAACAAATTGATTTCTAGAGGTGTCTCCATCACTGATAAGAACAGTCTGTATTTTTGCAGGCCTTAATCAGGATGAATCCAATTTAAAAGGCTTTTCAGCTCACACTTTGCAAAATGTGAACCCTCTCTGAAAGGAAACAGGAGACCTGATTACCCAGGACTTGAAGAATTCTGAAGTGCTTAATGATATTTTGCTTCAGTCTTCCCCAGCACATGCTTCAGTCACACTGCCTGAGTCACAGCAACAAAGGCAGGGACTGGGAGAATGAGGAACAATCCACAGTAGGAGAAAATCAGGTTCAAGAACATATAACAAACCTGAGCATGCACAAGTCCATGGGACCTGATGAGATGCATCTGTGGGTTCTGAAGGATCTGGCAAATGAAGTGGTTAAGCCACTATTTATCATGTTTGAAAACTCATGGCAGTCCAGTGAAGTTACACTGAAAAGGGAAAACAACCTCCAATTATAAAAAGGGAAATAAGGAATACTCAGAAAACTAAAGGCTGGTCAGTCTCATCTTGGTGCCTAACAAAACCATGGAGTAGCTCCTCCTTGAAATGTGGCCAGCAGATTGAAGGAGGTGGTTCTCCCCCTCTACTCCACTCCTGTGAGACTCCCACCAGCGCTGCATCCAGCTCTGGGGCACCCAGCATAAGAAGGATGTGGACCTGTTGGAGTGTGGCGGTTGTCCAGCCTGGAGAAGAGTAGCATCCAGGGAGATCTTGTGCCGGTGTGTAAAGGGGGCCTGCAAAAGAATTGAGAGAGGACCTTCTTATAAGGGCTATCTAATGATAGGGCAAGGGGTCTGTTTAATGGCTCCATACTGAGAGTAGGTTTAGTTTAGATCCAAGGAAGATGTTCTTTCCTGTGAGGGTGGTGAGGCAACGGAACAGGGTACCCAGAGAAGTTGTGGATGCCACATCCCTGGCCGTGTTCAAGGCTGGATGGGGCTTTGTGAAACCTGCTGTAGCGGAAGGTGTCCCTGTTTATGGTACAGGGCTTGGAACTAGATAATCTTTAATATTCCCTCCAACCCAAATGCCTATGTTTCAGTGATTGCATTATTATCTCATTTTCTGTATGAGAACAAAATCTTAGAGTGCAGTGCAATGACTATCTCTAGAAATAAAAATAGATGACTGAAGCAGTAGATCTGAGGACTTAGATGCAAACATTATGTCTGCTCTTTGGAATATTCAAGGGTTTTGTTTTGGTCCTCTACCTTATATGCTGATATTCAATATGCAATATTTGATTAAATTGTTCTCCAGGGACTGAAAACAATTGATATCAGTGTGTATCTTTACCATCCATCTGTATAAGAGGAAGTTTCTAAATTAGGAAGGTTCTACCAAACTACTTTAGAGACAAGACCCTTTATTCTTAGCATTAGCATTAGCTTCCCCACACGGTGGGAAGAAAAGAAAGCTTTCATAGCTTGTAGCATCTTTGAAGTATAAACCTAGACAAATAAGGACTTGTGTTGTTCTTTCAGGCTATGTACATGCAAACAGAAACAGTGGCAGATGGATGATAACATTGTCATGGATGGATGATTAAAATTCCATTGTATTTGTACATTGTGTTTATAAATAGGATCAAACTTATAAAATTTTATTAAATGTGGAATCCCCCTATCAAGCAATAGATTTCCCTGCTCCCTCTAACTTTACTTTGAAGCAAATAAACTTTAGTTATAAAAATTTCAGGACAAAATCTTTTGATCTATATTTCTCTTTGCCTTCATGGTGGCACAGAGAAGATCTATATAGTTGGCATAATGTATCTCTCAGGGGTTTGATCAAGCCACTATAAAACTGCTGCAAATAAATCCAGTCATTTATGCAAGTTGAAACATTCTTCCATGCTTAAAAACAAAAGCTGACTGCAGAGCACCAGGATTTCTAAAACATTTCAACACATTGCATCATGGATTTCCCTGTGTCATTTATTTTACCATTTCAGTGCAATACCATATGTCCCTGAACAATTTTGTAATGTGGCCCATATGTTTGCTTTTCTTGATGAAAACCAATAAGGTAGCAAATTATCTGCAGCACTGACACACAAATTGTATTACTTTTTTTTTTTTACTTCTGAGTTTAGATTAATCCTTTTATTTTTTTATATTTTGCTGGTTAATTGCTCTCCACTGAATGTCCATATTTTGTGAACAGTTTTGAACAACTCTTTGATGACAGAACATTCTTGAATGTTCCTAAATAAGAAGTGTCACAACATAATCTATTTAATTTTTAAACTAGAGATGGAATTTACAAAAAATCTAAATATAATCTAAATATAGTGTTCTGCAAAACATTAAGAGAAAACAAACTTAAGATCTAATTCTTCCTGGCAAGCAGAATTATGTCAGAAGTTAATTTGGCCAAAATGGAAATCTGGGTCTCAGCTGTGAACATGGAAATGGATTTAAATGTATACTGATGAAACTCTTACCAGGCTTGAGATGAGCAGGAAAAATTGAATGCAATGAGGAATAACTAAAAGTGACCCAAACCATGACTCTCTCCACCTCCATGTGCGTAAGCGTGTGCTTTTGTGGTTTATGTGAAAATAACTATGTAGCTTTAGTCTTTGGACTTCTGGTAGCATAATGTTTTAATCTTGATGTGGTCCAACTAAGTATGTAACTACATATAGAGCAGTAACATAGCTGTGACATTTTTTGAAGCAGAAAGGGTTGATTAAAGATATAGATGTTCTGCTTAAGTTCTCTGCTGTGTTGCAGTATGCTTTCTTAATCATTCCAATTTTCACAGGGTTTTGTCATTGCTTATGGCATACTTCTTTTTGTTTAAACTCCTAATAAATTCTTGATAATTACAAATTATTGTACAGATCCTCTAAGAAGGGACATTTAGAAAAACTGGCATAAGAAGGTTAAATATGTGAATTCAAACCATGTTACATGACTGTGTGGACACTTGATCTGGTAATTAAGATGTCCTACATTCAATTTAACTTAAGTTACTTCCAAGCCAAATACAAATAAATCATATTAAAGTCACAAGTTCAGCAGGAGAAGATCCACAAGGAGATTAAGGCAGAGCAGTAAGTCCACATAGAAAGCCTATTCAGCATAATTTGTACAATGCCTGGAATTTTCAGTTACAACAACTACAAATATAATCCCAGCTGATCTAAATATTTCCCTTTCCTTACTCTGAAAACCGGGAAAAAGTTAGTATAAAAATTTTAATTCAGCTGCTAACTCTCTAATGTATTTGATAGTGTTTTTACTATGCAACTTCCAAACACTGTAGCCTGTTGCCTACCCCAAGCACTGTAGACAAAGAGAAGATGGAATTAAAATGGAATTTTCAGAACAGAGTAAATGCAGAATGTAAATGGTGTTTAGCAGAGTTGGTTTGGGTTTTTTTTTTTTGTGTTTGAGCAGATAATGAACCCTTCCAGGCTGGCTAAGCTCATTGTGTAATTTAGCAGGATGTATGGATGCTGCAGTGTGGACTTCTCCTGAGGCCCATTACTTCCAGATTGCTGCTATCAGATCAGATTTATGATATGCATAAAGAGGAATTTGGGTCCATTTAAGGTTTACTGCTTATTGAGCACTAAAATTGCTAAAGTGATTTCTAGCAGCAGAGAACATTATACTGGAGATCAGGATTTTGCAGGGCCTTTTAATCTCAGCAAGGGTTGTTCTGTCTTAAGGCCTACCAGCTTTCTGTTTCTCACTGCAGCAGAGCAAAGACCTTTCCTGTCTCCAGCGTTGAAACTCATACCTGAAGACACTACAAATGCATAAAACAGTTTAGTAAGACATGTAATCCTAAAGTAAAAGAAATCAAAAGGTTCAGCTGAATCCTTTCTGTTTTAAATTCAGCAGTCCTTAGAGGCTGCCGGGCAGGCTCTATGGAGACAAGGTTGACGGACATACTGGAGTTATATCACAACTTTGTGTTCTTGTTTCATACTTTCTTCAAAAGGGCACAATGACCACTTTTTCTTAGTCCAGAAGTGGGAAATTACCCTTTCTGGTCTTGTAAAGGAGAACTTTTTTCTGCTCTCATTTGTTTTTAGCTTCAGCTTCTTTCACTAGTTTAGCTTCACTAATCTTTCACAAATTTGTTTTTAATATCTTTGTGCTATTTTGGTATCAGATCCATGCACATTCTATACTGAATTCAGGGTTAAGAACAAAAATCATGATAATTATTTAATGTTTCTGCACTGACAGCTCTACTTTACGAATCTAAAATGTCTTAATACAGAATATACTTTGAATAGTTTTCCATTTAACTACTTCTTCATGGCATATATCAAAACCTTGGGTTGTGGAAATGATTTAGAGTCAGATGAGCACTGAAATACCTAAATGCTTTGAGATTTCAAAACTGGGCTGAAAAATAAGCTTTCCAGTCTATTTATTTCTGCTTTAGTTTGGCCTGGAAATACTGCATCATCAGCACTGGAACAATAGTTCATTTCTCCATCTTATCAATGGGCACACACTTGCCAAAACTAGCTCTGGCCAGGCCTAGATAATTCTGCAGCACTGTAAAGGAAAGTAAAGAGAATGTACTCTAAAAGTAATAAAAAAGTAAGGGAAGCCCTCTGAAGATGGAAACATTAATGCATTTTTAGTATCAATGGGCTACATTTCCAAAAGCAATCAAACAACTTCAAAATGTAATCAAGGTGATTTTGAAAAGTTACCCAGTACCAGGAGAGTTACAGTCTTTTTGTTGTTTCTAAGTTCTGAGTATTGTGCTATTTGAGTTTTGCTCCAGAAAGCATAAAACAATTAATAGAAAGATAATTAAAACTAAATTAAAACTAAGAAATATTTTGCTCATGTTAAGGTCTAGTTTTTGGAAACTATTCAGTCTACTGAAATCAAGACACCTACTCTTATTTAAAAATTGGCTCACATTACTGTTAGAGTTAAAATATATGACAAAAAATGGGTGAATGGCTCAAAAATCAGCCCATTCCCACTTGAATCAGGTTTCCTCTGGCATTGCATGAGCTAATACCTTGGCTATTTTTTTCATTAAATGAGTTTGGGATGGTTGGTTTCACCAGCAAGAGATTCTAATTCTGGATGAGTATGTTTTAATGAGATCTTACATCAAGTTTTCCTATTGGGTATACTAGCAAGAGTCAAAATCTGTGTCCTCAAAAGACTGGCTCATGAAAAAAACAGAAATAGTACCAGTTCCTTGGTTAAAATATTTAGTCTTCCACTAGTTTATACTCCATCATATAAAGGAAATTCAAAATTAGCACTGGTTTTACTGTAGCTGTGATGGTTCAGAAGTTGTTTCACAGGTATTTCAGCTGTCAAGCAAGTTATGGTAGAGAGGCTGAACATATATGCATAAACCCAGAGACAGAGACTTTTCTATGCATACTTAAACTATGTTAGCCCTTATACTTAGGAAGCTTGCCTCCCGCTATCCCCTGACATCCTGATAGCTTGGCTACAGGAAGCTGTTTGGTGAGGCTTTGTACTTGAAAAGAGTTGTTTGGGAAAGCTGTAGTACAATAACTGTGCCAAGTACAGTCCTTAGAGGGGGCATTCTGTTGGTCTGAAGGAGTCCTTTTGTTGGCATCCTCAAAGAGAATTATCTATGCTAGCAGAAACATTTCTTGCTGCGATGGTAACCATAGTTTACCAGTTTTTTTGCAGACAGAATTATATCATGTAGGACTGACTTTTTAACATTTGTAGCTGCTTCATTTATACTTAAAAAAATGTTTAATTGACCTGTTTATTCACCAAAATATTTCTTATCTTTTCAATTATCCCTTTTCTTGAATTCTGCAGTGGACACTACATCCCTGTGCCAGATACCACTGTGGGAGTAAAGAGCACGAGACTTTGCAAATGCCAGTAACACAAGTAAAGATTCATGAAGATAATCATAGCATCTCAGTGCTTGAGGGAAATACCACTTCATGTGTAGCACAAACCCATTCTTGTCTTTTCCCTCTTTTATGGTAAGACTATATGAGTACTGTGATACACACTATAATTATGTAAGAATTTAGAGGGTTTTCATCTTTCTGCTTCTATTTGGGCATGAATCTATCCCAAAGCAGCAAGTCCTGTATGTAATCATAAAGCAACAGAGATAGAGGGTTGTTCTGCCATTTGGGAAACAAATAATAGTCTCACAGCATACTTTTTAACCAGTTTCCTTTGAAGCATCAGAGATCCTGCAATGATGCAAGTCTAGTTAATCTGCTGACCAAAAACAATGGGATAATTAATGGAATGCCTCAGCTTTGAAATTGAATTCTTATGATCTAAGAATTATGAGTTGGATGGTAATCACTCTTTGAACTGTTTGAAGGATTTGGATATAATTTTCACCCCATAAGTCATGGAGCATGTCATTACTGAGTTGTCACATAACTACAGAGAGTTTGCTCAGGGATAGATGTTTTATAAAGCTGAAAGAAACTATTTTCACTTTATTTTTTATCTTTATTTTTCTGAATTTTCTTCATCAAATTGTTTAGAGGTTCTAAGGCAGAGTTTAAGTGCACTTGAAAAGTATATTTATTTTCAGGTTACATGAAAAAACACTTAAAGTAATTGCTTCACTTTATGGACAAGGCAAAGGAAAAACACATAAGGTGCATGACAATTTTTGTATGTGCAAATGTCTTCACATTCTGCAATTACCATCTCTTGCAGCGAGGTAGAAACAGAGAATATTTCTCATTAAAACTTCAGGGGTTTTCCACCATTTGGTGCAGGGAAAATGCTTAAAAGAAAATCCAAATGCAGTGGTTGATGTAACTTAGATTCCCTTAGAGAGCTCTGTGCATAACCAGTTTGATACAAATCAATAAGGTTTAATAAGCTTCAGATAAGGCATGTAGAAAAAAATTTCAATACTTATCACTACCTTAATTGTATATTCATTTTGATAATATACACCTCACCCGAGGGGTGTGGTAACTAAGGCCAAGTTTATTCTTGGATCGCTTTACTTATAAGCTGATGGATAGGCAAAACATTCCTCATGTGGGTGCAGTTAGCCTGGCATCATTCTGCCATAGAAACACACTCTTCCCTAAAAAAGGGCAGTTCGATGGTATAATTATCTGAAGATTAGGAATTTCTATCAGCATAGCTGTGCCAGCCAGGAATCAATTCCATACATGTGTGTCAAAAGTCAAAAGGGGGAAGCAGACCTTAGGAATGGTGCAATATTGTCCCTGTGCTGAGAATGATGAATATCACTAACTCCCTGGGAAGAGGCATGAAATGTATACACAGATTATTTCAGATTATTGCCTGTTCCATTTCCATATCCAGTGCATCTCCCAAATGACAGTGTAATAAAAACTAAATAAACAGTGTAATAAAACAAAGTATTATATTTTATCTGACGCTTTCTCTACTGTTCTCAACCACCTACCTGTCTTGTATTCTTTCATCTGTATTACTCATCTTCTTTCCTTTAAAAAAGCAAGCATGTCAAGGCATTCAGGATATAGTGGAGAAAGTAAGAACCTGGTGAATTTGTTTGATCTCTTTTCCAGTCATTCTGAATTTAAAAAAAAAAGAAAAAAAAAAAAGATAAAAAAACCATTCCTCAAGTGGAATATGAATGGGCAGGTTTGGAATATCAAGAAAATTAGGTTCACGATGCCATGATTCATTTTCTAGTGGGATTTCAGATACATTTGCTGCATTTGGTTATGAAAATTTGCATTGATGCAATAGGCTACCTAGGAACCTCAGTCACAGTTCAGCGCACACTCTGAGGCTCATAGAGGCAAGCAGAAAAGTATTTTGTGTCCTAAGGAGTTTACAATCTGAATGGAAAATCAGATTGCATACAGATAGAATCAGGCAGAGGAGAATACAAGGTAACTAGTAATCAGTTTTTTTGCAATGTCAAAACAGATATAGGGAAACCTGTCCTGTGAGAGAGATGAAGGTGAAAAGAGCAACGCTTATTTTGTCTATCAAAGTCAAGGTTGAATGTAGTATTCAAAGATACATTTTGGAGATAGCTAAATATCAGGGAAAGTGAAGAACTATTGAAATATAAGTGTAGTTCAAAGCAGAATGCACACAATTTCATCTTGAATGCAGTTAGCTAGATCTGTATCTCTTGAAAGCACTGAAATGTCCTTCCAAAATGAGAAATGAGAGGAAAGAAATGCAATTGCTTTAAGCTAGAGCTTAAGGCATTTACAGCAATATAGGGAGGATCCTGGACTTAGGATCTACAACTTGGCATATGGAACTGGCTCTTCAGCTTTCATCTGCAAGAGAGAATGGATAAAAACTTGATTGATGTTTGATGATCTTGTCTATTTGCACTCCAGTCACATTGAACTTAATTAGCTCTGTGCTTCAAAGTCTCTGACAGGTAGGTGCAGGAACAAGGAAGAAAGTCCTCTTTTCCACCCTTCAATGCAAAATATTGCTTCTGGGAAAGATGGAGTTTTACTTTCATATGTCAGTGGCCAGTGAGAAAGTCCTTGAAGTACTTAAGATTTATTTGGCTCATGTGCTTTCATCATGTCCTCAAGGCTAAGCCCAGTCATTATATTTTAGGATATGTACTCCTTTTTCTATAAAACCACTAATGTTTATGGGGAAATTGTCTTCCTCTCTTCTATGTTCATCTAAAAAACCCCTTGCTTATGACATGGACCTCAGATACTGCATTTCCCCTTCTTTTCTCTGGTCTGTTCCTTTGGGAGGGGCTAGTTTTTGGCACTTTTGTATGCGAAGCTTCTAATAATGTTCCAAAGATTTTGGGATTGGTTGGGTTTTTTTTTTTGTGTGTGTGGTTTCTGATCTGTGGGATTATGTAGTATAGAACTCTCTCTCTCCATGTGAAATGTGAAATACTTCACTGCCTTCAATTGCAAAGGCTTTAGCCTTTTAGTTTTGGAAAAATAACAGCAAGATAACTCTGTGGATGCTTCTATTTAATATAGGGAAAGGGAGGACAGGAGAAGGGCATGAAAATGCTTGTCTAAAATACTTGTACATGAATGCTGTGGGCTGACTTCCCAGGGGCAAAGTTTTGGTAATTAGAGAGCTTACATCTTTGTCTTTCCAGGAAAGTAAATCTGCAAGTACAAGGGAAACAGCTTTTGTGAGGTGGAGTGAAAGAGAGGGAATGATTGGGAAAAAGGGTGTGGAGCATTATATCTTCAAAGATCATGCCATGGGGCAGGGCATGCAGCCGTCCTCAGAGAGATTTGCTCTGAGGAGAATAAAGCAGGCATGGGGAAAACCTGGATTTTTGCTCCCAGAGCTCAGAAGACCCAAGGCACCTGTGTCTGATCACAAGAGGGGTTAAGACCAGTTTTTGCTACTGGAACTGGCAGAATAAAAGGATAATTTCTTAAATTCATATATGGAAGCTGCATAAAGTTCCCTTGAAGTGATTTTACTTCATTTAATAATCACAGAAGAGCCTGATAAATGTTTCTGTAGCAAAATCCACATGAGACCTCCATTGACTCTTTTTTAATTGAGGGTTTTACCTGATGGACAGATGAATGTAGGTGTTCAAGAATTCATGGGCCCAATAAACTGAGACTAGACATGGTGCAATCGAAGGGCATAAAAATCTTCTCTGCTCTTAGCACTTTTTTTACTCTGCTATTCGGTCAAAAGTTTTACAGTACTGGTAAAAGTCAAAGGAAATAAAAAACAGCAAATCAAGCAAACGAAGAGCAATTCAGAGCATATAACTCCAAACTGCAGTAGAATTTTAGGCTCTGGAAAAATTGTTTTGTTTTGGAGATGCATATATTTTATTTATGAGCCAGTATATCTACTTTTGACACCTTTTACTTGAGACCAACCAGATGCAGGCTGCTGGCCTGCCACAAAAGACAGGTAAGTCATTGTCAGGCTCTGGCATCCAGGTAGGAGTTCCCCAGACCCATCCCAAGGATTCAACACCTGTTTTTCAACAGAAGTTATTCTAAACAAATCAATCTGGCTGAATGTACCATCACTTTTGGATGAGGTTTTACCTCATGTAAGCCTTTCCATCTAGATCTTACTCTAGCACTGGATCAGAAGAGCAGACTGATGCCTGATGCAGACTTAATCAAATTCCCAAAAGCAATTAGGAAATAACCTGCCAAAAGTTTCTTACCAAGGAGGAAGTGAAATGTAGGTCTCTTAGTGGAATCATTCATTACCTTTTGTTTCAATTTCAAATTACTGTAGTGTTATCTAACTGCTGAAGATCTTATTTTCCAATTTCTGAACAAAAGTCACTTTCTTATCTGAATTCTGCTAATTTCTTTGCCTCAGATAAACCTCATGATATTGAATAAAACAGATTATTTTGGAGAATAAAATAGATTACAAGTAACTGCTTCCTTGTATCAGCCTTAAATCAGTGCCTTTCACATTCCTTCCTCCTCTTTTCTGGTACGAGAAATTGAAAATATGTTGACTTTGCTATTCATTGCTTGATATTATTTCCAAGATTTCAAATAAAATTTTGCTCTACATAACATTAGATCCTGATATGTAGATGTGAATATTTTGTTGTTGTTGTTGTTGTTGTTGTTGTGAGAAAGATGACATTTATTTTAATTTTTTTTAAAACCATGTCTAAAAATACCTCTTATGGAAAGGGAAAGAAATGTGCAGAAAACTATGGTGTGGTCACAGTATAAATCAGTCCTGAAACGATGTTTTTACTGTAAGTTCTGATGACAAATACAAGACTTCTATGTATGAAGAGCATTCAGAACAGGAAACTGCAAGCTGCATAAGGAATAATTAGTAATCATGGGAATTCTGACAGCCATTAGAAATCACTTACTCATGAGAATATAACAGCTGGTTTCATTGCTGATCTTTAACCATAATTAAAAATCATGAAAGCCAGGGATCTGGCTAATGTAGTCTCTATCCAAAGAGTAAGATTAATCCTTTATAATGGAAGCAGAGATTATTTTTTTATTCTCAGTGACTCTATGTAATCACAATGACATAATAATATTGAATAATGCTATTACTAAGCATTTTTCAGAACCTCACAATTTACTCTTGAACAAAAGTTCATTTGTATTTGATAACTCTGAGGTTTTCCTCTTTTGTGTTACAGAGGGGAAAAAGTTCTATCTCTCTTGAGGAGTGTTTCTCATCTGGTTTCCACCAGAAACCAAAAATTCTTATTTTCAACATTGGATTTTAATTGTAAATGTGAACCCACCACTTTGGAAAAGTTACGAGTTTGCAAACAGACTTTGAGTGAATTTTTAGTGCTTGGAACCTGAATGCTTTCTACAGCAGCAGTTGATGCTTGGTCCTACATATGTATAACCTTAAACCCTTAGCTTCATGCTGAGAATATAACCAAGAAACCTGCTAGCTTTCAAGCTACCATTGTTACAGCCTTGCTTGTCTCCACATTGTTTGGCTAAGGAAAGGGGTCTTTTGAAACATTTTGGAAGTCACTCAAGGGATTTCTACCATCCCCTCTTCACCAAAGATCTGGGTATTGACTCAGTGGTGTGGTCTGATACTGTACAGTCATGCACTGCATTGCAAAATATTTCACTTACAAGAAATTAGGCCAGATTTCAGAAAAGAAAATCACATAACATCTGTAAGCACAGCCTTGATAGAAGAGTCCCACTGTCCCCAGACTAGCAATATTGTTGCAAGCATGTGTCTACATACAATATTTTGGGAGAAACAAGGTCCCACCACAGACTTCCTATATAATTTGGGCAAGTCACTGTTTAATCTCTACCTCAATTTCCCATCTTTAAGGCATGGACCGCAATACTTTGATTGTCTTGCTTGTGAGGCAGTTTGTGAGGGTGTTTGTGGTGCAGACTGTCTCTAGTTAAAAAGCACAGCATTTAGTACAGTGGAGCTATGACCAAAACATGTTTCCCTAGGGACTTTTACAGTATGTCATGTATTTGTCTTCATCATGGCATTGCACATATTTTTTAACCAGAAAGGCAGAGTGGAGCTTTAGAGATCCATATTACTGGTAGAAATATTCTCTCATCATCTCTGTAGACAGCAGACTGACTGCAATTTACAAGTTTCTTTCACTCTCTTGCTTGCCCTTTTGCAGGAGTTAGAGGGTCTTCTAAGTCTAAAGGCTCTTTGAGCAGGCAAAGGATCTTGAGGTTTTTTGAGCAGAAACCTTCAGATGGAATGATTTTAATGAACTTCACGTGTTTGTAGTGTTGACATTTACTTGAGAGATAATTTCCTCAACTCCTTTTGTAGTCACTGCAGCCAAACATCACTTCCAAGATGGGATTAATTTGCTTTAGTTAAAGTTACTATTTTAGAGTGACATAAATAATCTCCTGCAGTTTCCTATTTCTCTTAATTGACTACAAAGAGAGCCCAAACTATTACCTCATGTGCAAGCTTCTACTCTGTAGATCTGAACTTCAGTTTGTGATGCTCATACAACATCTATGGAGCCATCATACCTTCCCAACAAAGGCAGTTGGGAAGTCCATTTCATTTTTTCTCTGTGGGGAAACTGAGGAGCAGTGATATGATCATGGTGCAAGGCCACCAAGGAGTCTGATATTGACCCAATGCTTGTTACACCGAGTAGCAGCGCAGACCCAGAACTGCTGTTTTGTAAATCTTTGTACCACTTGGTTGAGACAGTGTATGGTTGAAACTGCTGAATGTTTGGATCTAAAGATCTTAGATAAATCTGCCTCAAACTAGAAACACAAGTTTGGTCTCATAATTAATGCTTATCATTAGTACAAAGAATTATATATTTTAAGAAAAAGAAATCACCCAAGGTACCACAATAGCAGCCACAAATGCCACCTGTTTCCTTAGACATCTGAAACCTTCTGTTGAGTGAGACCTCTTCTGAGTAATTTCCAAACCAAATAAAAAGCATGCTATGTCTGCAATAGCTGAGTATCATAGCCCTTAAAATAGAAAATTTTCATGGTTTCAACTAATTTTGAATTTCTAAGTGATAAACAGAAGGATCAGTAAGAGGGGTGTCATGTGGCACGTATTAAATAAAAATGAGTGGGATAACTGTTAATAACTAATTAGCAAACTTGTCAGTAGCATGCTATCTAGCTGCTGAATAATCACCTGCTTAAAGCACAGTGTCCATTCCTTGGGACAAGGCAGAGTAGAGCAGCCTCTTGTAGAAGTGTTGTCACGTGGTTTCTCTGAAATACTGGAACTGATGTGACTAGTTTTACCCTTTGGTAAAGCTAATCTCCTCCAGGGGAGGAGATTAAACACATGTAATCTTTGCCACCTATTACACAGCTGTATCAGAGCAAGTTTCTAGTCACTGTCAGAATGAGTCCCTTTGTGCAGACTGCTAATGACAAATGCCAGCATCGTGCAAGGCTCAGGTGATGTAAGATCCACTTCTAGGCATCTGTACTCTTGTTAGATTCCTGGGGGACAAATAATGAACCCTACTGTTTCTGCAGAAGCGCTCTGTTGTGAGTGCTGCTGGCCACAATCCTGTGCTCAGCTGTGGCATAGTGGTTTGCACCCTGAGCTCAGAAAGGGCCTCTGAAAACACAGAGGAGCCTTCAGGGAGCACAGCAGCTTCAATGAGAAGGCAGCAACCTGTTTAGGGACAGTTATTCCCTTCCAAGATCTCTGCCTTGCTCCTGGTGCTTCACTCTACTATGCTTCTCCTTTCTGGCATGCCCTAGTTTCTTGCTCTTTTCCATCACCATTGTCATCTTACTTCTCTTCCAGCAGCCTCTTCTTACTTGCTGTCAGCTTTCTGAGCATGATTTTAAAGCATTCCTGGAGTAAATCTAATAAGAACAGAAAGTCTTGTAAAAGTTAATATCACAGATAGGCGAACTCAGGGATCTAGAGAGTAGGCAGATTGAATTTTTTTCCAAATTGCTTTCATATTTTCATATTCTCTGAACTTGTCTATGTCAAACTCTCTAACTGTTCATAATAAATTTGAATAAACACACCTAAGGAGTAAATCACAAAAGTTTCTTGGCACTAGGATGACAAACAAGAGAGCTGCTCTTAGACCATCATCTGAAAGAAAACTTAAATGTAAGGTGAGATCATTAGATAGAGCAGAAGAAACAGAACCTATAAACAAATCTAAACTTTAAATTTGAACAGGCAAACATCAAACATTAACCTATAAGAATCTATAGGCTGATTCTTAGGCTTTTGGTGAAGATCAAGTATAGTGTAGAAACTGTTAGTGTCACAGAAGCACTTGTTTACACCTTTGGCAAGGAAAATAGAAAAAGGGAGACTCGAGGAGAGGAGACTCGAGGAGAGGAGGGGAGGGGAGGGGAGGGGAGGGGAGGGGAGGGGAGGGGAGGGGAGGGGAGGGGAGGGGAGGGGAGGGGAGAGGAGAGGAGAGGAGAGGAGAGGAGAGGAGAGGAGAGGAGAGGAGAGGAGAGGAGAGGAGAGGAGAGGAGAGGAGAGGAGAGGAGAGGAGAGGAGAGGAGAGGAGAGGAGAGGAGAGGAGAGGAGAGGAGAGGAGAGGAGAGGAGAGGAGAGGAGAGGAGAGGAGAGGAGAGGAGAGGAGAGGAGAGGAGAGGAGAGGAGAGGAGAGGAGAGGAGAGGAGAGGAGAGGAGAGGAGAGGAGAGGAGAGGAGAGGAGAGGAGAGGAGAGGAGAGGAGAGGAGAGGAGAGGAGAGGAGAGGAGAGGAGAGGAGAGGAGAGGAGAGGAGAGGAGAGGAGAGGAGAGGAGAGGAGAGGAGAGATTCGGTATATGAGGCACAGTAGTATCAAAAGGCATTCTGGTGTCATGATGCCTATTATGTAAATGAATTTCACTTTTTGTCTAACTTGATTGATTAAATGTACTATGTAAATCCCTGAAGGACATTGTTTTCTGTAGTTGTTTAAACAACTAATTTCTAATGATGCAATGTAATATGAGATTCCATATTAGAATCCAAACATGTTAGGATAAGGGAAAGATGGAGCACAAAAAGTAATTCACAGGAAGTTCCATTTCAATATATGTTAAGAGCTTCATTACTCTGTGGGTTGCTGCACACTGGAACAGGTTGCCCAGAGAGGTTGTGGGAGCTCCCTCACTGGAGATACTCAAGAACTGTCTGCCTGGATACAATCCTGTGTTCTCTAGGGTGCTCCTACTTGAGAAGGGAGGTTTGACCAGATGGTCTACTGTGGTTCCTTCCAATCTGACCCACCCAATCTGAACCACCGTGATTCTGTGAGGGCATTAAACTTCTATACAGGTTTTGATTTTGTTTCAGGGACTGACTGTGTAAATATAATATTTTTAATGGGTATTAAGATTATCCTAATCATGAATCATAAGTAATGTTACCTTGCTGTAGAGACAGCAAAAGCTGATAGCCTTTAGCTGATCTAAGTCCATCTGGGATGCAATTAAGACAGTTGAGCCAATATTATTTATGACCCATTTTGTCATTTACTTCTACTCCCAGCTCTTCTATGCAGCTACTACATCCACGTATATGCACAAATTTCTTCAAGTAAACTCTTAAGTAATAATATAAATACAATACTTTTGTAAAGTTGATTTCTGAAGAGTTAAGGGTCAGGGTGGACATCAGGAAGAATTTCTTCACTGAAAGGATGGTTAAGCATTGGAATGGGATGCCCAGAGAAGTGGTGGTGTAACCAACTCTGCAAGTGTTCAAGACACTACTTGGATGTTCAAGAATCCGACAAGGATGCGGCCCTTAGTGCTATGGTTTTGTTGGCATGGTAGTGTTCAGCCAAAGGTTGGACTTGATGATTTTAGAGGTCTTTTCAAACCATAATGATTCTATGAATTAACAACATGTTTTGTTTGGTTTCAATTAGACCCAAGATGTATGATGACACTAATTATTCAGAGAAGCTTTGGCTCACTCAGTGCTTATACTTGCTTATTTACTCTGACTACTCATGCTTTCATTCTATTCTAATTAGTTAATGCATTTATAGTTCTTAAAAAAATTGATTAATGACATACTTGTCAGATTTTCATGTGGATTCCTCTTTTATGCTCATCTTTATTTGAAAATATTCCCAGATTTTGCATAAAATGTTAGTATTTATGATGGGTTGACCTTGGTTGGCTGCCAGGTGCCCACCAAGCCTCTGTGTCACTCTGCTCCTCAGCTGGATGGGGGAAGAAAATATGACTAAATGCTTGTGGGTCAACAGAAGGATAGGGAGATCATTCAGTAATTACCATCATTGGCACAACAAAATTGACTTGGGGAAATTCATCTTATTTATAGATAAAGCAGAGTAATGATAAATAGAAACAAATCTAAAAATATCTTCCCCTCATTCCTCCCTTCTTCCCTGGTTCATCTGTTCTCCCAGTTTTTCAACTGCCTCCCCCAAGTGGTGCAGAAGGATGGGGAATAGGTTTTGTAGTCAACTCGTAACACTTTATATTTGCTGGCCTTCCTCACACTTCCTCTACTTCAGTGTGGGGAAAACCTGCTCCAGCGTGGGTTCTCCACAGGCTGCAGCTTCTTTCAGGGCACATCTACGTGCTCCAGTGGGTGATCATCCATGGGCCACAAGGTGGATCTCTGCTCCACTGCTGATCTCCATGTGCTGCAGGGGCACAGTTTCCTCACCATGCCCTTCACCATGGGCTACAGGGAAATCTCTGCTCTGCTCCGGTACCTGGAGCATGTCCTCCCCCTCCCTCTTTGCTGATGTTGGTGTCTGTAGAGCTGTTACATGTTCTCAGTCTTCTGTCCTATGTGATGCTGCACAGTTTTTTTAAAGTGTTTATTAAACGTGCTGTCACAGAAGTGTTACCAACGCTGCTGATGGGCTTGGCTTTGGTCTTGGCTCTTTTTGGGCTATCTAGACCTGGCTCTGTTTGGCACTGGAGCAAATTCTGGTGTTTCTTCTCAGAAGTCACCCCTGCAGCCCCCTGACTACCAAAACCTTGTCGTGCAAACCCAAACCAGTTTTCCTTTGTCTTCTCCCGATGTCTTAATTTTCTGTTCCCAAAGTATTCTTCTATGGAAGAAAGTATTCTTCTTTAAAACTCTGAGTTGGTGGATTCCTTTACCCCCACTCCTACCCCTACCCTCCACTATATCTTCTAGTTCTTGTTTTATCTGGTCCTGCTGTTGCTATGTGTGCTCAGCTCATTTCCTTCATCTTCATAATGTCATTACAAACAGCTCTAATTTTTCAAATCAGCCAGCTCTCTCCTAGAGCTGTCTCTTTAGAGAGCTTTTGTAACCTAAAGGGTTACAAAATGAAGATGTCAAGAACTGGAACAAACTGTCTCTTCTCCAATAATTAGGTTTTGGAAAATGTTGTTTGGAAAACAACAAGGCAAGCCCAATGCTTACCATTGGTTCAACAAGGAGTCTGGAATGAGAAATGAGGAGCCAATGTAGGGAACCAAGGCAATGTTCCATCTGGGAACTGGGAAAGAAATGGTAGCAGATTGCCATGAGGATGCCTGCTGTGGAAGGATGGGCTCTGAGCTCAGATGAAGAAATAGCTGAAGTCTGGTGTTGGTCCCACTGTGAGATGATTGTGTCAGGGGGTTGATGTCAGGGTCAGGACACTGAAGGTCCGAGGATAGCATGTAACCTGCTGACAATGTGCTGGAAGGCAGTATTTTGCACACATATCTATGCTGCCTATCGGTGGACACTGGGTGACCAAACCCTCCTCTCAAATGCATCCCACTTCTTTCTGTGGAAGGATCTGTGCATTCCCCTCTAACCTGCAGACCTTGAACAAAGTGGGAACTGCACAAAACTGATAGGACAGATAAAACCTCGTCCAGGACACAATTCCAGTAACCCCCTCAATTTCAACTGTCTGTATCATGTTATCTACTCACACATACAAAACTGATATATTTTTAATTTTTTTATATGAGCCATTGATAGATCTCTTGTTAAACTTAGGGTTTCATTCACATTCAAATGCTGCAAGCAAATGAAGGAAAATATGTATTGTTTCCCAAGATCATATTCATCATGGTCCTGGGAGTGTTTTTACATTCAAGTGTACAGTTATCTTTTGGTTCTTCAGTGAATATAGGGGTCAAGTGTAAACTGTATATTTTCTTAAATCACTGTCCTTTGAATTTTAGTTGCAGAATAGCTGTCTCTTGAAAGCCTGTTCTATTGAATCATGTCCATTCAGGCAGATTTTAGTGTAGGTGACCTCAAGTGAAATGAGAGCAGTTTCCACGAGCATAGTTGTTAAGCAAGAAGAAACAACATGCAAACTAACTAAACATGTAGGGAAAAGTCACAATTTCATCTGGGAAGGAAGCCTGCTGGTGTTTGTTTTGGGTGTGGGAATTCCCCGGAGACTGCAACAGAAATGTGTTGCACAGCCAAGGAAAATCATGAGTCAAGCTCCAACAAGTTCCCAGCAGGAGAACCTTGCTCAGCCCAGCCACGGGACAGCAGCAGCCCAGCACGGTACACCAGCTGCAGCCAGGTGTGGAGTGAACTGCCTTTGCCTGTTCCCCCATCACCCTGGCACTTGTCCCACCACTGCCAGGCACAGGAGTTGAGGCTGCCATGTGGCAGCTCCTGTGGGTGCTGCTGGGCTCATCAGTGGTGCTTCCCACATGCTGAGATGGTGTCATTTGCCTCAGTCACTATTTAGCTCTCCTGACTTTCAGTGAGGAGCACAGATGGGGTACTCAGTGTCTGCAGAATCTAATAAAAGATAAGGGATACCAGGGGATGTGCCTGCTCTGAGAAGTGGAACAGATGTGGTAAAATTGAGCTGTATCCCCAGAAGGCTTTTCATGTTGATTTGTTTATTTTTTGGACAATATCAGTCTGACTGAATTGGTCTATCTGGGCTTTATGTTCCTGGGAACCAGTTTCATTCACACAGTTAATGCCAAAATTTAAAAATTATCTAAAACTAAAGGTGATTTCTAAAAAACAGAAAGACCAGATGTCCATAGGTTTGCCTTCCCTTCCAAGAGTAGAAAAATAGAGCTTGAGGCTTTAGAAAAATTGGACCCATTTCAGAACTCATTCACAGGAAACTTGTTAACTAGCCTTGGATAATATCACAGTAAGTCAGAAAGATGGAAAGGCTTATTGTTGTGATAATTTGCTGCAGGAGCCATCAGATGCTCATTTTGCAGATATCAAAGGACTTAAAAACATTCCTCTGACTTGTGGGCTGATAGCCTCAGAAATTAAATTAAATATGTAGTCCTTATTCATTTAACAGAGACAATGGGAAGAAGAACGCCCCAAGAATGCTGAACACTGCACATTTCTTGTGGAAGATCATTCAGTAGGAAAGTGGCCAAAAGACAAAATTTGAACACTGGAGACATCCAAGTGATGAAGCCTGCAAATCAACTATATTACACGCCATAATCTGTTTAACTGCAACCAATATCCTAAAAAATGGAATTGTGAACAGAAGACCTTCTTAGCTCTTTGCTTTTCTAGTCATCCGAATCTCTGCTTATGTGAGTATTTTGATCCCTTCACTGATGGAATTTTACTCAACCTTGATCAGGCTTCAGGAAAAAAAAAATTAGATTTTTTTTAGTTGTGTGAGAACAGTAATTTGATTTTTTAATAAATATCTGAGATCCCTTTTTGTATACCATTAGCCAGAAGTATTTGCTGAGGTAACAGGTTTGAACAGAAACATATGTAAGTCTTCTGTGTGTCAGCTGAGACACTTTTGCATGGCACTGCATGACATATTAAAAACTAGAAAATATTTGATCTTAATAATTGACACTGGCTGCTGTCAGTTTTACAAAAGAGTAAAAATCTTGGATATGGAAAGTTATTTATCCTTCAGGACTGGAAGATTCACTTTTTCTTATAGAGCTCAATTTATGATTGAGGGGGGTTTTATAATAATTCCCTCTTCTATGTGCTGTGCAGTGTTGTCTTTGTTCACTGAGGTTAGTGGGATGATGCAGGATAAACAGGTTCTGACCGAGTTGTTAAGCTTGCATAGCACCTTCAGCCCACTTTGAAGGAACAGCGCTGCATTTATTGCATATATTACATAGACAATTCCCTTTTCACATATCCCTTTTCTGCAGCGCAAATCTACTGGCTTTTTCTAGAAAATATATAAATTGCAAGTCTAAACTGCAAACATGAATTTCAAGCATAACAAATACAGACACCATGCATATATACATATAGTATATGGATATAGGAAAGTAAATATTATAAGCAGGGTAACCTGACCATTTTGAATAGATGTCAACTTTGCAAAGGAAAGAAAGGAATGATGTTGAATTTTACATCTGATCCAACTCTTTTGATTATCTCTTCTGTATACATTGTTTCAAACCAGAGAACCAGAGCACTCCTGAAGAATTTGACAGCCCAAGACTCCAACAGAAACCTCCTACAGAAACCTTAATCATATGATTTCTTACATTTGGCTCTTCTAAGTTGAACTGGTAATCCTCCAAAAGCTGAAGTGACTATATTTGATTGAAGTTTAATTTGCTGCATGTGTAAGCGTATTTTCCAAGTCCCTGTGCATGAGCAGATAGCTAATCATCAAATATTTTGATTCTATAGAATATTTTTATAGGGAGTGTTTTTTCCTTTTCCAGTACTTTCATCATAGCTTTTAGTGATGCAGTAGTTCAATAGGTAGGAATGTTCATTGCTGTACTGATTTTGCCTGAGACAGAATTGTTTTCTATATAGGCACAGGTACGGGGCAGTGTTTTTTGATTTGTGCTGGAAACAGTGTTGATAATAGAGGGATGTATTAGCTGTCTCTGAGTAGTGCTTGCACAGAGCTGTGTCTCCCTCCACCCCACCAGGCAGCAGGTTGGGGGTGCAAAAGGAGTTGGGATGGACTGCAGCTGGGAAAACTGAGTCCAAGAGACCACAGGGCTATCCCATAAAATATAGTGTCATGCTCAACATATAAAGCTGGGGAATGATGGAGGAAGTGATGCTTGGAATTTGTCTTCCCAGGTATCCATTACCCATTGAAAAGCCCTGCTTTCCTGGAAACTGAGGGGCTGTGTAGGGCTGACCCACCCACAAGGATTAACCAACATCACCCAACATCTCTGCTGTGGAAGATGAGTTACTCTACCTATCAAATTGTGATTTTCATTAGTTTATTGTGATGGAATGATTCTTTACTTTCATTCTCTGTTATTTCACTGTTTGGGACATGACTACATCCTTCTGTTTGGTCAGATCAAATGAATGAAATTGGTTGATGGCATTGCTTTAGAACAGGAGTCTTCTGGTACTTGCTGTGGGAAGAGTTGAACAACTGTTGATGTACAAAATGAACAATTTGTAACAAAAGTAATAAGAAGGGCACATGTTCCTTAAAGTATCTCCTTGTCCAGAAAGTATAGTAATTGGATTTTTTTCTCCTTTTGAATATTAAATATTTTTTTTTTTTGTGTTTATACTGCCATGTACAGACATCCTGTATGCTGTATTTTTTCAGGTTTAAAAGGAAGTGATGTTGTAAATTTTGTCTTTAAAGCTGAGTTTCCTGGATAGCTTTTATTGATCTTGGGCTTAGACAGAGAAAGCAAGTTGTTGATCCCTTATAAGTTCTTGATTCAGTGATCACTGGTAATGGTTCTCCCACATCATCTGATGCTAGATTACATATTATAGACCCAAGATATTTATTGGGGTAAGCCTTGGAGCTTATGGTCCCAATACTCAAAGACCCACACATCTAGACTTTGTGAACTCACACTATCAATATGCAATTAAAAACCCGACAAAAAAGCAACAAAAAAGTATAAAACCAGAATTTCCAACTATTCAGAATCTTTCTATGCCATTTAGCTGGTTTTGGTATGTGATTTTTGGAGTAGTAGTTTGAGCTGCTTTAAAGGAGTCTATTCATGGGAAAAGATGTTGAATGCTATTTGAGGAACAAGTTCCTTTTGTGATGTGTCCAGAAAAATAGTATTGAAATTTGAAATTCTTAATGGATTGCTTTAGGTAAGTCTTACATTTGCCAAAAAGAATAGAAAAATTAAGAAAATCCATTCCCAGAACTTTCCATCTTTTCTTTAGGTTTAAAAAGAGCTCCCATTCCCAGTTCTTTAAAATCCTATTGGATTAACCGTGTTACAAATGAGTTTAAACCAGGTTTTTCTAGGTACAATAGTTATACAGAGCTGCCTACAAGCTAACTTGAAGAATCCAGTCATCTGAGAGAACCCTGAGAACCTAAAAAATCCTGAGGTGAACCTAGGTGGCAAAGTTAAAAAATATCTCCATGCCTAGAAAATCTACCAGCAAAGGGACAGTCTCTTTCAAAAATGTGTGAGAAGGATAATGTGCCTTTTTTTCCTCTGACTTGAAGACCAAAATTTGTAAAAATCAAATGAAAAAACATGGGTACAGAATCAAGCTGTAGATCAGGATTAACTCCATCCACTGAGTCACAAGAAGTGAAGCACATGTGCCAGCCTGCCCAAAGCCAACAGTTTTCCAAAAGCCAGCAGTTTTCCAAGTGCTTAGCACGTGTCCTGAATGTGTTCAGAGTGCCCTGCCAGATATAAGTTTTCTTATAAACTGAAGCAGTTCTGGGGTGTAACAGCTGCTCTGACATCTCATGAGACCAGTTCTTCTTGCACTGTGTTGAATGTTACACTTGCAGTGTACTGGATGTCCTGTCAGCACATTCCAGTAATTTGGTGGCACAGCCAAAATCGGTAGAGAAAAGAAATTGTACAGGCAACAATATGAACTTGTTAGTTAACTTATGGCTCAGGATGTTTCTAGACAGGAATGCTGGCATCGACTCCCTAAAAACTAGTGTAGTTCTGCCAACACTCTGGAAGTGGTGCATGAAATTTTAGTATGAGGGCTGTTCAAAGTAAGCTTTTTATTCAGGATTAGGAACAGTGAATGCTAAACCATGGAACACCCCTGCAGTGTGCCCTGCTCCACACTCAGAAGTACACTCCAGTTAAATAGAAGTCTGTGTGGAAAAACCATGGCCTACATGATGTCATCTCTTTCTGAGATGATCTTGATTCTCTGAGGCAAGGGTGAATATGTCTTTTCTCAGTGACACACTCTACCTATCTCTGTGCTCCTATTGCCAGGCAGACTGGGCTATTTTGAGTTTCAATGCAGACTGAAAGCAGCAGCAGCAGCAGCAAGTAAAGTATTATGATTTCAAGACACATGTGGCAGCTCCCAGAAAGAAAATCTCAGCCAATTTAAAGCAAGACCTTATATCCAGAGTACAGTTATTTCCAGCAAATTTCATGTCATGATTGGGTGCTCTCTCCTTGCATTATCTCCATTGGATCAGTAAAACTGTAGCCTTGTATGCAATGACTTTGGATGCTGGCCAAATATTGCCCTGAAGATGAAATCCAAGAATATATATATATTTTTTTTTTAATTTCCCAATTCAAAGCACATCTCAAAATTGTTCTGGCTCTTTCTGTGAAGGAGGTTAACACAGATTTTCTGTGCTAAGGCTGTTTTAGTTTTACAGGCACAATGAAGATTTCTTCACTTCGGGTGGAAAAAGGAAGCATTCCAAAATGTTTACCAAAGAATAGCTGTTTACAAAACTAGCATCTTGCTTTTTGTCTTGGGTAACTTAGCATCCATAAATGGCAAGAAGATTGTTCTGGTACTCCAAGTCCCCCTGCATTATTCATTAGGGAAGCTCAAGCTGAATAATTTTCTCTGGGACAAAGCTGTTGCTAAGCTTAAAGTTTGGGAGATCTAGTAATGCAATTTTGCTTATCCTTCTTCCCAGGAAACTCTTCCACTCACACGATGTGAGGATACCGTGACTTGGCAAAATCACACTTTGTGCTACTTCCTGAATACTGGACAACAGGACAACTGTGTAAACTGGAAAGAAGATTTATTAACCCTGACACTTCAGCAGTCAGTCAAAATGAAAGGAAGAGAGGGCAGAGAGAGTGAATGAAAGGGTGGATAAAACTAGTTCCTCATATGGAATACATACAAATATGGTATGACATAGTTTTCCCAAAATGATCAAGAAGAGAAACCCATAAGTACATTTTATAATATATATACAATTTTCCATGATAATTGTAGCTTCACCTCTGCCAATTGAAGTTCCATCTTCTATTTGTCTTAATATAGGGTGGGACACAACATTCGAGATGTCCATTGCTTTCTTTCAGTCACTTGCGTACAAACTGATGGAGTGCACAATTTCTTCTGTTGCAATTTCACATTCAGAAAATAGGGGTTTCATTTTTGGACAGCCAAAGAAAACTTCACTCCAGTGGAAAGGACTGAGGTTCAGAGCTGAATGACAACTTTTGCTGATAGATAGCTTTTGGTCACAGTGTTAGCAGTGTGACCATGAGAGCACAGTCTCCAGGCAAAGAGGCTTTGGCAAAGAATGAAGGGTGAACTCATCTGGGGAGGCATACAAGAAAGGTGAAAGGAAAATAAAATCTGGAAGCTGATTTGCAAGTAAGACATGTTACGGAGACTTAAAGTATTTCTTCAAGGTTATAAGAAGTAGAACAAGACTGTCTCTGTGCATCAGTCCTTCAAGAAATGACATGTATAAGAGTAGTAGAAGAAAGAGTCTGGAATTATGTCCAGCATCACTGTATTGAAAGAAAGCACAGAAAACAGTGAGTTAATTTGGCTGCAGTGTTATGGAACATTTGCCAAAGTACTACTCTGGTGCATTTTTCTTAGCTCTGACTCTCTAAGGGTGTTCTATCTCCCTTCCAACTTACACTGCAACTCTGAGAAATTACTTGTTGTTTCAAAAATTCTATTCAAAGGTTAGAGGCTCTTGGAAATGTACTTATTCTGGCACTCTGCAGAAAAATCATAGGCTGAGTGAGCACAAAGACTACCTGCTGATGCCTAGAAATGGTTGCTTTGTGCCTGTGTGGAGATACACTGGTGGGTTGTTAGGAAGAAAGCTAGCACCACTTTCCTCTTCACTAGGCTGCTTCTGCAGATAATCATATCAATCATATCATATCATATCATATCATCATATCATATCATATCATCTACTTCCACTGGAATGGGGCTAAGGTGTGAGAAATGTCTTTGATATCAGGGGAAGTCACACCTAATACTACTCAGATGTACCTTTTATGAGACTTATATATGGTTTATTATACTTTAAAACCCCAAATATATATAAAAAAAACCCAACAAAAACCAAACAACAAACCCTTCATTGTCTGACTTTTATAACATGACATATATTCTTGTTTGTATTTTTATGTGATTTATAGAAGTCCCCGTTAATTTTTGCATGTATCTTGTGGGTAACAGCTTATGAGGTTCTGATGGGAGAAGAAATCAGACTTTTTCAGTCAGATATTTTCCAATAGTTACAGGGTTTTTTTGCACAAATTGACTGAGATTTGCAGAAGAGTATGTACCAAAATACAACATATATGTGAAAACAGAAATTTAATAGATAAATTCATTTTTAGGCTCAGCTCTGGTCACTTAAAGCTGAAATCTTCTGTGATAGAAGTATGATTCAATAGTTGCAGTTACCTATCTTAGAGTGGGTATGAAAATATTTCTTATTTCAGCTTTATTGAACATAGAAGATGTTCAAATTCTCTGTCAATAATTAGTATAATCATTATTACATTTTGAATACAAACATTAATATAATAGTGAGAAATCACCAAACCAAACCTGAGCAGCAGGTAACTGAATTGTGTGTTACTTTACCTCTGTTTAAATCCAGGGAGTTTCTTTACAGAACAATGGAATTATCGGTGCACTGTGATTTTTTATATTCACTTGTCATACAAGTTGCCTGTGGTATGCTCCCATTTATCTTAGATATCCACATATTCTTAACACGTAATCATGTGCTGAGTGCCTTAAGGGTTACTTGCATAAAATAGGTGTGTTGCAGGAGTACAGTGTGCATTTAGCTGTCTTTATTTTGGAAAGTGTATTTTGTATTCAGTCCTGCACATTGTGCTTTGCAGCTCAGTAGCTACAGTTCATGGGCATCTATTTAAAATGCTGATTTTTAAATAACCCATCCACATACATTTGTTTCATTGATTATAAGTGATTGTAAGTTATTCCTAGTACTGCACAACTGGTAGAATGCATATATATCAGTTCAGAAGAATTTTAAAGCACGTATGTCTTCAAGGCTCACAGTGACCTAAGAAGACTGGTCATGAAGTGAACTTAAGGATCAAAGTGACAGCACTGAAAACCCAGCATTGGGATGAAAATTGAATCACTCACATCCAGCCCAGCTGAGACAATTATTCTCATATAGCTTAAGAACAGACTTTACAGTCATCACCAAAGGCCCCAAAGTCAGAATTTTTGTGTTTGGCCTCCCCTGACCCCATGCAAATGGTGATGTCACTAAGGAATGAAGGAAAAGAATTGTTTGTGTAGGTCTGCTTCTAAACAGAATTCTTTTCAAACTTTTCCATGCAGCATCAGCTGTTTTTCAATGATAATATTTTTATTTACCACTAATCCACTCAAGACAAGACATAACATTCTTGTTCTGTTACTTTACTGGAATTCTTATTTGTTCTTGTTTTCCATCATTTATTTTGATGTCCCCACATCACTTCTTTAATCCAATTTCAATCTGAACAGCAGTGCAGTAACTGGTTTATAGTCATGACAGTGGCTTTTGCCAAGTTAGAAAAAGTACATTGTTGTTATTTTTGCAAAGTTGAACTTGTTAAGGAAACTACAGGGGTAATGCTATGACAAAATCAACCACTGAACCGCCATTCTCCTCAGTCCAATTCTAAGGCACTTTATATGGATGGGCACCAAAGGTCTAAAAACTGTTCAAAAACCTCACTGAGAAGGAGCCAAGAGAAATATTAACAGAGACCAACAAAAGGCCCTGAAGAGTGAGTGTATTTTCATGTGTCCTTTATAGGAAATTTCTCTGGTAGGTTTTTGAAGCTTACAACAGGGTAGAGATATTTCAACATCCAGGACTTCAGCAGTGGCAGCTGTCCCTATCCACCAGTTTACTCCGGTTTCTCAGTAGCCCCTTAGTTGTCTGTTGGAAGGTTTGAATCATTCTAATAAAAAAAAAAAGCAAGGTACTTTATCACATGCATTATTTGGAGATTATCTTTAAGCATTAGATTCATAAAGTGTGCTGGGGAGAATGAAAATCATTAGAAGGGAATTTAGACTCTTACACTGGGTTATGGAGCATACTGTGAATCTTGGACATACCTGTGTTTATATTGATCTTAATTTTCAGGTAGGATGAAGATTTCTTCAAATAGATTCAATTCCAGAAAAAAAAACCAGATGCAGAAACATGTCTCTAGAACAGGGTCTAGAAATCTGACAAAATATTATAGTGAACAAAGAATTATGATGTTAGAATGGATTTATATTTAATTATTTTTTTAAAAAAACTAATAATTTCTCATTTGAATAATGATTTGGCATAAAAAAGAATATACACTACTAGTTATTTCATATAATTACCTATAGCTGTGTTATTCTACTGTTTACAGGGGTTTGCATATCTGAAACGTATGTGTAAAAATGTGTAATCACTCTTGACAAACATGACATTTTAAGTTGCTTCTGGAAAAACGAGATCCTATGTTTTTATATGGATATCTTCCTCCCAAATTTGAGATACCGTGAGTTCTGAGATAAGTGATTTATATCAGTGTGGAGCAGAAATAGCAAGACTATGACATAACATGATGTGAAAAAGAAGATGTTGATGTTTGATATCACAATAAAGGAGAGTAGAGGCATGGTCAAAACGATGGCAAGTGAAATGATTAATTAGATGTGTAAGTGAAAACAGCTTTCATTTAAAACAGAAAAGGAGATATTGTGCTAGCCAAGGCACAACATGAACCAAAATGCTTTCAAGAAGTCATATAGGAATTTTTGCTGTGGTTATCCAAACATCAAGCTCTGGTCATGGATGCAATTGAAGATTGTGCATGATGACATGCCAAAATGAAAGACTAAATGGTGATATTTTACACAGAAACTTAGAAAAGGAACATTGTGAAGAATGTTATGTGCTCTCTTTTAATAATGACAGCTAGACAATGGAGATGACAGTTAGACATTCCTCAGAAAATGTCAGAGGCTAAAATTTGGGTTTTCATGGGATCAAAGAAGTTCAATTGAAAAATATAGTTTTGTGAGATACTCAGTTGAGATGCTACCTGAATTTGGTTTGGTGGAAGGGATTACCACAGAGCAGAAGAGGAGGTGATGAAGGACAGGAGAAGACATAGCAAAGGAAGAGCAAAAAGAGGAGTAACAGAAAAAACTGAGAGTAGAAGGGCAGATAAACAGGAAAGAAGCATGAAATACAAGAGAAGCTAGGAAACAAGCACTGCTGACAAATAATATTGGTGGGTCAGGAAGAGAGAAGAGCTATGCATGATTCTGAGCTATGTTTTTTAAAAGATTTTTGGTAACAAAAGTTTGAGAAACTAACAGACTGGGGAGTATCTAGGATTGAAGAAATTCACCAGACACAGATGTTGAGATGAAAGGTGAAAAAACTGATAAAGGTTAAAGCTGATAAGCTAAGTTGTGTTATAGGTGATGTTTTTAAGATGCAACAGAGTAATGGACTACTGCTGCATGATAAAGTGGAGGGAGACTGAAGGGTTAAAAGGAAGAATATGGAACTGTTTGGAAATCTCTACTATTCTACCTGTGTGCTGTTTATTGCAAGATATATATCACAAATAAACCATAAAAATACACCTTTAAAGAAAAAATATATACAAGAAAAATATCATAGTTTTACTATATATCTGTTTACCAGTAGCATATAGCTGGTTTCCATTATTTTTCATTATTTTTCATCTTTTATAATTTTCCCCCTCTTGTTTTATTTTTCTAACTGTGGATATTCTAGCAGCAATTTTAAGTAGGCTGAAGAATAACTTACAAAAAATAGTTTTTAGGAAACTAAAGAAAAGATTAGATGGAATTTGTGTATTTGATTTCATTGTGGCTACCCTTTCCGTATCTAAACTATGCAGGTAGGTGTCTGAGATCTTTATATATACTTGGATGGAATTAATTCATCTGCCCATGAACTTAGCATCTAGATGCATATTTTCTGCCTTTACACATTTTGTTGTTTAGAAATCTGCTAAGGGTCCAAGGCTTTCAGGCCAGATTTGGGTTCAGTGGTTGTGAATGCCTTCTTACAGAAGCAGGGTCAAAGAGGAAAGATTGGTGGCAAAGCTGCTGTTACTCATTCTGTTGCAAATAAAAACACTAGGAAAGAGCTGCAGATTCCCTGAATTTTTAAGGCAGTTTACTTTAGACAGGCACTAGACAAGGCCCAGAAATGATCCAGAGCACCAGTATTCCCTGTTCCTAGCAGCACGCTCTTAACACCATGCTCCCCCTTGTTTACTGTTGCTCTGGCCTCATGACTCCTTAGTCCTGGATACTCTTGGACACATTTGAAAGAAACAGTTGATGTTTGCTTTCACCATTAAAATATTACCTAGCTTTGCTGTTTCACAGATGTTGTCTATTTGTTACTTCACTGAAAACTTTTGAAACAACCTCATGTACTTCCCCTCTTCCCTTTTCAAAGTCTAAATTTGGGCTGCTAAATTGACATACTTTATGCAGCAGGATTTGTAGAGGATCAAGAGCCTAAAAGCCTTCAACCTATTCCAGAGGAAGAGGAGAGGTTGAGTAGCTTTGAAAACCAGAAGTCTCAAAATTTTCATTTCAGCTAGATTTAGTTTATGTACTGTTGAACTTCCTGCTTCTGATTTTTCTTTTTCCTTCCCCTGGTCTAGCCAGATATATTGCCCAAATGTGTACAAAGCACAAGTAATCATGCCGTTATTGAAAATAATTAGAGGTTCCTCTTCCATTCCTCATTTGAAAGCTCTGAAATGAAAAGTCAGGTGTTGTTCCCACATGTAGGGTCAGGAACTTCAAACCTGAATCTGTTCAGCTGAATAGGATCCATTTAATTCTGATCTGTTTTTTACTTATCAGATTCAAGAGTCTTCTCGTGAGTTTGTTCATATACATGTTTTATTAGCAAATAATTCTTTGTCTCAGTTGTTTACATTCCTATGTAGCCTGTTTTGTCAGAAAATAGGCAACTTTTGCCAAATGTACTTCCTGGAATTTCATAATTTCACTCTTATTTGTTTCCTCTCATATGTCGAAGCATTTTTTTTTTTCTCCAATTTAAAAAACAGAAAGTAAAGACATGAGCTAAATTTAAAAGGGTTTGTTGGGGCCAACATCTATGTGTTTTGGGGTTATCATGAAACTGAAACAACATGAGATTAGGTGGAGCTGGTTGCATTATTGACCACTATATTTAGACAAAAGTGAAGGAAGTGTCTCTCCTCGGCATTGTGTGGACTTCACCTGCAGAATCCATTACCGCAGGAAATAGTTCCAGTCAAATATTATGGCTAAACTTTAAAAAGGATGTGTATAAGTATTGTCTAAAATTAACATCTGTTGTGACAAATTTTAAAAGAGTGCTTCAATAGACTGATCTCATTAAAAAAACATTGCAAATGGCATTTTGCAGCCCAGAAGGACTGGATTGTTTTGCTTGCTGGCTCTTGCAGTGAAGGACTGTCCAGCCTTTGGGGAAGCTTTCAGAATCACAGGACAGTTGAGGAGGAAAGGCCCCTTGGCAATTATCCAGTCCAAATCCCTGCTTGTTCAGAGCAGGCTGCCACAGACTGTATACAGCTGGGTTTTGAACACCTCTGAGACTGGAGTCTCTGCGACCTCTCTGGGCAACCCACGGCAAAGTTTGATCATCCTCACTGAAAAAAAAGGGTGTTCCTTATTTTGAATGGAATTTCCTGTGTTTCTTTTTGTACCTATTGTTTCTTGTCCTGTCAGTGGATACCACAGAGAAGGGCCTGGCTCCAGCTCCTTTACATGCCCACCAGGTATCCATACACATATGATAGGGTACTGCTGTGCAGGCCTCCAGACACCTCGGTTTGATTTCCTGACCATGGGAATGACAACTCTTGAGCATAGAGAAAGTGATACTTGAAATTATTAACTAGTCTATTGGATGCTTCTTTCCTTCAGGGTTGAATCTCATGTGATTCTTCTAAGTAGATCCCTAAAAAGGCTAAGATCTGCTCTCCTGGACTGCAGGGTGGCAGTCCTGCTTTTTTATTTCCACTTTTCCTCTCAAGATGTTGAATTCTGATATCTCATGGTCATTGCAGCCAAGGCTGCCTCAACCTTGACAGCCCCAAAAAGTTCTTTCTTGTTTGTATGAACCTCAGGAGAACAGGTCTCCTCATCAAGTCCTCAAATACTTGCCTAAAATATTGTCATCAATGCACTCCAAAAACTTCCTGGATTGTTTGTGTCCTGTGCTGACCTTTCAACAGGCCCCCCTTGCAGGATCTGTGAGTGTGAGACTGCTTCCATTTGTCTGAAGAAGGCTTCATCCACTTTCCTCCTTATCAGGTTGTAGTAGATGCCCACCATGACTTGTGCACCACTCTTGACCCATGAGTTGTCATCTGTTTCTTTACTGAGCCCTTGGCAGAGTTCCATGCATTTCTCCTTTCATGTAAATGGAACTCTGCCCCCCATCCATTCCCCATCCCTTCCTGAAGTCCCTATATCGATCTTGAGCAGTGGCCCAGTCATATAAGCTACCCCCTATTTGTTCCTGATATGACTGCAACCCTGTGACTGGTCACAAATCCCAAAATCCTCCTATTTGTTCCCTTTTCTGTATGAGTTAGTGCATGGAGACTTCACAGAAGCACCCAAAAGTGCTGATTTTGTAGAAGACTGAGAGCTTCCCCAACTCTACCAGCAGTTCTCAGTTTGTCTGTTGACCCTTGGGATGAAGTCCCTTTAATTTTGTTGATTATTTGTCTTCTGGCCACATTGGCTGGCACCATTTGCTGGCCAGTCCTGTCTACCATTTCCTCACTTGACTGTGGGTTATCATCTTCATCCCTCTCATTCCTAGTTTAAATGTCTCTCTCATGAGTTTGACCAGCTCATTGACAAAAATGCTTTGTCTCACTTGGTCAGGTGGATCCTGTCTCTTCTTGTCAGGCCTCAGCCTCCAAAGGGTCATAAAAATGTAATACTCATAAAAATGGAATCCCTGTTGCCAATAGTAGCTGTGAAATGAGTTACTATTCCACAGGATCTATTTATTCCTCCTATTTTTTTTCTCCTCACTGGTAGTATCAAGGAGACTTTGTAGACCACTTCCATGATTCTTGGGTATTTTTTAAAAAATGAAAAACTTTTCCAGAAAACAACATATTGTACAAGCCATGGTTTGAAAGACTCACATTGGAATATGATGAGAAAATAGTTTAAGTAGTTTGAAAGGAACTGGATTGTTATAGATCTTCAGGCCCAAATGCTGCTGGCTCCTGGCAGACCAAGAGGGACAGCACAGACATGGGTTACAGAATCTATAGGAAGAGTGTCTTTGGAATAAGTTGCTACAAGCACCATACTTGTGGGCTTGTTGGGCCAACAGCTGATTTTCCATCTTGAAATTTTGGAAATACAGGGACGTAGTAACATGAATCATTTTATGCCATGACTCTGTGTGATCCTAGTCTTTTCTCTTAGACAATCCCAGCTGGAAACAATGACTGAGGTTCCTTGAAAAGGGTCAGTGGAGGACACAGAGGAAAGGGAAAGTTGAAAGGAATACATAGCCAAAGACACTATCACATTCAAAGAGGCTTAATAAGTGGTGTGGATGAAGCCATAGAAAATAATTTCATTGACTTTATGCCTACAGAATAGGCTTTTCAGGGCTTTCTTAGTTAAAATTCCTCAACCCATTTACATTTTTGATAAGCAGAAAGCAGTTATGTTTTAAAAACACTTTGAAGTGTAGGATTTTTTAGCCTGTCAGAAAGATTTTGCATTTCATATTGTAGTCCCTGAACATAAAGGGAGTTTTTGTTAAAAATACTTGGTTTATTTGAACATAAAGTACAAAAATTTGACATGAAAATAAACTTACAGATCCCTATTTACTAGTAAAGCTTTTCTGTTGTTTCCAGTGTGTATTTTTTGAAAGTTCCAACTTTCTATTTCCTACACTCTCCTGTGTGCTCAAACACAGAATGTCTTCTGTTGACTTCTGCTGTCAGGCCTGGTGATAATCTTCACAGTTATGTGCAGAAAATAGAGACTCTTAACTGTTATGAAAATTTTCACTTTTTGCACTTTTGTATGAAGTCCAGGTGTTATTTATAATGTGAATTTCTTCCAAAGGCAGCTTGGGGAAAGCAATGCATTCCCTGTTAACCCTCGACCTGCTTGCATGGGACCTTCCTTATTTTCTTCTTTCCTGGGAAGATATTTAAATCTAGAAAAGCGGTAAATTTATCATTAGTAAAAATGAGCTTACTTTCTCTGAGATCATGAAACCATTGAGAGATTGTTGAACAAGAGACAGAATCCTCATCCTGCAGTAATAGTGTGTGGTTTTGACCACTTCTTCTCAGGTCCCTTTTTTTGTTTTTACAAAAACAATGTTCGGCCCCAAATAAATGCCTGTGTGAGCCAAATGCTTTGTAGATGGTCAAATACCACAGAGTAATAAAATAAAATAATTGGCTACAACCACTTTGAAAAAGAGTCTAGGTATCAGATTGATGTAAATCCAAGCTGCGGTAATCCAGTAAAAATTATGTTAACATAAATATAAAATTGCTTTTCGGACCCATTCCCAGGTCAGAAGAATGCTTAGCCTGATGATTTAGCTGTGGAGCAGCCTGTTCAAGACTGACATATGGGAATACAGCTGGGAAAAACACCTAGGCTTGGCTTTGTATTTTCTGGCACTCTGAGGCAAGGCAGAGTCAGAGTTAGTCCGGGACATCAAGAACAGATTTATTCTACAGAAACAAAATGCTGGAGTGAATCTCTTTGGATCAGTTTAAGTGCTTAGACAGAGATGCTTGACCATGCTGGAAACTGAGAATCTTTTCTGGTCTCTGCCTGCCATGCCAGAAGGTTTTCTGCGGGTCATATGTCAATGCTGGTCTCATGAGGATGTCTCAGATAAGTCTAGCATGCCAACAATGGCATTTACTACTTGTGGTAGGACAACAGAGTTCCTCCCTTAGTGGCATGACACCCAGATGAAGCTGCTGTCAGACAGAATTCAGTTCCAAAACTGCCCAAGCCTCATTTAAAACTATCTAGTTTTTCTGACTATTCTAGACATTATTCTGTGGTCCTGGTGGCTCATACAATGGAAGGGAACATACACTTAAGTTATACCGATTAACTTGGACTAATTTTCACCTCAAAAATTTCCTTCTTTTTTTTTTTTTTTTTTTTTTTAATATTGAAAGAAAAAAGCTTTCAGGTCAATTAATTTTGACTGCTACCATGAACAACTCAATTTTCAACCAGATATTTTACATCCTTCTCAATGTGACCATAAATATAGTGAAGAAGGTGAGCTTTTTACATAGTCTTTTCAGCGATGGTCCAAATTTCAGAGCACCCCAGGAGTGTTTTCTGAATCATATCTGACACCTACTATCTTGAGCATGTTTTTTAAAACCATGCAGTTTTACCAATTCCTTCCACGTTAATGTTTAAAAAACCCCTAATTCACTCTATAATGCATTAGTCTTCTTCATATCTTAAAACAGTTTTCAGAGCCAACATTTTGTTTTCTGTCTTCTCTAGAACTAAAGCTTCAAGAGGTGTACATTACTGACAGGGTAAGAACTGGGTTAATTCTTTACAAAAACTGCAGGAGGAGTAATCTGAGACTTAAAAAAACACTACTCAGAAAGCCTTTCCTAAATAATTTTACAGGTGTTAAATGAAACTATCTGGAGGCTTAGCACAGTGAAGTTAGTGATATTCAAAAAATATTTCTTTATAGAACAATAATCTTTAGTGTGGTAATAAATGTAATTAAGCCCTTCTTCAAAGTTCCTTTTAATGGATGGCCTGTGCTGCTCCAAGTAGTTTCATCCATTTAATATAACATATAACAGTTAAGTTAAAATTGAATATACATACATATATATATATATATATATATATATATATATATATATATAAATTATATTACACTTAACATTTAAGGGGTTGTTTAAAAATCTATCATAGGAGCATTCTGGGAGCATTTGGTCTACCTACCTCACTGGAAAGGCAACTGTGATGGCATTTGTATGTTTAGGTTTTACATGGCTCAGGAACCCTGTATACTCAATGGCTGGCCACAGCAATTGATATAGTCCTGTAGTGGACTATATTTTGGAGCAATTTTGAAACTTTCTATGAATTTTTGACAAAAAATTGGCTTCTGTCTGCACTGGCCTTCAAGTGGCTTTTTGGTATGGATAAAACGGTGCTTATTCAGAAGCAGCTCTCTGGCTTTAAAAGGAAGCCTCAGCTATTTTTATAATTGTTAAAATTTGTGTTTGTAAACAGATATTGATATTTTGTCATGCAGATACTCTGCATAGCTGAAAGGCCAGTGTCACTTGTACAGAAAACTCATAGCTATTCCAGCACTTACCCATGGGATTTATAGGCATTGCTGTCTGACATATGAGCTTTTGAGGGGATAGAAATATTGCAAATTGTCCTGTCCTATAATCTTGCTAAGACCCACACTGAGAGAGTTTATTGACCTCTAAATGTATAACAGATTAAAAAGTCTGGCAGTGACCATAAAACTGATAAAGTATCATAAAATATCATCTTGTGTCATCAAAAATATGTCAGAGAGCAAATTAAAGCCTATTTAAAGTGGTGTACTTAGTCACCGGTAAGAAATTTTCCTGAACTTGTAATTTTTATGTATATGTCTTTTGGTGAACTTGATAGGACAAGGGAATAAATATATCCAAAGTTTGATGGAGAGAGAAACCAACGAAGGTAATCCTGCTGTTTATTTTCAAGCAGATGTTATGTTATGTCCTGTTTCTAATATTTCCTTATTTTGTATGTGAACTGTGTGCTTGTACCTGGGTGAGTCAGTTTTTTCCAACACTCCTCAGGTGACCCCAAATGGAGACTTGCAGTGGTAGTGTTCATCTGGCCTAAGAAAGGTGCTTCCATATTTCAAACTTTGCTGCCAAAAGCACAAGGGCACTTCAAGGCATTTTATTATTTTTTTGGTCTTTTTGTCCATTCTCTGGCCTTGCTATTAGGTCTTTTACCACCTATAAGTCTTGTCACTGAGAATGAAGATCCCTTCTGAGACTATTAACTGAATGTTAAAAAACATCATTCGGTGGAGAAATATAAGCTAGAATTTGCTAAATATTAGGGATTAGTTCTTTTGTAGTACTGGACTCCTATGAGACTTGAAAATTTTGACCAAGGTTATATATTTATATTTCAGTATGTGATAACTGGAGCAATGCAATTTTTGTGGTTTGAAGACTATGTTCCCTGACTGCCTTCTCTTTTAACCCACAGATATCAAGCGTACTACTCAGCTTAACAAAATGTATTGTTCTATCTCATCTAGAAAAACTTCGCAAGTTCTGTATTTTTGTGTACATTCTTTTTAGTTTAAGAAAATGTTTTTCTAGACCACACAGCTTGAGATGTATACATAAACAAAACCTTTAAAAACGCAGTAGTCTTCATCAGCCTGAGGCAGTGATTTGATAAACTCAGTCACATATCAATTACATAGTTTTACAATGATGTTGCAAATGTTGCATCCATTTTTTCTGTAAAGCTAGTCTCAGTACTCAATGTAGAGACAAAGAAGGAAAATCTGTGACTATAGTTCACAATGCTCTAGGGAAGAAAAAAACTCAGAGAGGAAAAAGGAGGAAAAAAAAGGGAAAATAACAAAGTAAGTGTGAGAGGAAAGGGAGACAGAGGCACTCTCCAGGCAAACTACCTTGTGCTCAAGCACAACCTGTCCCCCATTGTTAGTTGACAACTGCAGCACAAATCATAAAATCCCTGCCATCTATGCAATACAAAATCTGCCTTTACTCTGTCCAAACATCTTGGTTACATCTGTGGCACATTTACTGTAAACTTAGGCAAGTCTATAGGACAGAATTTATATTCCAGCCCATGGAATGCAGTTCTTTTCCTAAGTTGTTTTGATATACCCATCGTGGTAAGAAACATGGAAGGCTGTATTTGGTTTGGTTAGAAATTTACAGCTTCTCTCTTGGCCAGTCTTTGAATAATGTGAATATTTCCATCTGCTCCAAATCCAGGCTGTAATGTACATATGTTTGCTTCAATAATAGAAGGATAATAATTGCAAATAATACACTTCCCCACAGCAAGAAGTAGCTTGCATTATGTCTTTCCATGTGTTCAAATTAATTTAAATCCCACATGATGAAAATGAGCAGCCAGTGATATACCTGAATGTTGTACCTTTATTGGAAAAACACAAAATCACTATATAAACTATGAGGGACTGGATTAATGATGGTAATGTTTTTTAGATTTCCTATTATGTACCATTTTCCTGGGGTATATAACTCTACAGATATAGGCTGACTACTCTTGATAGAATGACGGAGGCAGCAGAAATTATCATTTCCTAAAAATAAAACGTAATTAATAGCCAAAGAAAAATTAGGATGTATACATGTTACCAGCAATAGGTATGCAAGGCATCAGATTTTACTGAAGAGGAAGACATCTCAAACAGTCTACATTGAATTGACATGAAGATACCCTCTTCAAAATAAGTGCTAGGCTACATGATATTTTTGCCATGTCTTGTCTTGAAATTTTCTTCTGCAATTTCTGTATTCCTTCAACAGCCTGAAATGAAATTAATTCAGGAGGCAATAATTACAAATTGTTCTGCCATTCCGAGTTAATACTTTATCAATAAAAAGTGATAGACAGTCTCATTTTCTTTCTTTCTCCCCTTCCCCCAGAAACTGGAGAGTAAAGTAAAACAAGACGAAGTTAAGCAAGAAAAAGTGAAGCAAAAGAAACTTAAACAAAAAAAAAGTTTCATACAAAATGCATTTTCTCCTTAGCATTTTTCTAAATCTGCCAAAAAAATTGAGGATTTTTCCTCTTTATTGAAGTAGTTTTTAAAGTCAACCAATATTCAGCCTAATGGTGCAAAGATAACGCTATCACAATCAACTTCACAATCACATCTTGATACCATCAAGATGAAGAACCAATTATTGTGTGCAAGCTTAAATTCTCACTAAACATGAAAAGGTGTATAAATGAAGCATAATAATTGCAGCATGAATTGCAGTGATCCCAGATGCTACAAACGCATCTGGGTTGGTGTCTATCAAAAATAATATTGTATGCTATTATTCCCAACTTCTAAAATTGCTTGTCTGGCAGATTTGCAGCTTTTCATGCCACAGCTGGTACTGAATATGATGTAATGGTTCTGCATACTCTTCCATGTGAAGATCTCTCTGATATTAATACCCCCTTACGCATCTGAGGAAGTGCCATCTTACACAAGTAAACTTCTAACACTAGAGTTATACCCAGAAAAAACCAGCATTTTACCAGGTTTTAGAGCGAATAAAGTAAAGAAACACTAGTGTGTGACCACATTTTTGACTCTGAAGTTTGTGTGCCATATTTAATTGCCACAAAGACTACTGACTAAGTACAAGATTTTAGCTACTCCCTCCTTTATCAGAGCATTTTTCTTATTACTAAATTATTTTTTAGGTTTATCACCTCAGATATTGCAGACCTAGAGATACATGACACCAGCACTGTACTGATTTTCAGGCTTCTGAGAGGACCCTAGTCATAACTCTCAAGCTTTTGTGCAAAGGTACATTTATAATTTTGGAAAGTTTTGACGGCTCAGCCTCTAGGCTTAAAATCCCCTCAAGATATCGAAATTCTTCTCCCATATGGAAATAATTTAAGCTTGCCCACCTCCTTCTTTACTACACTGGCCTAATCCACTCAGCTATAGAAAGCTGCCAAGTCCAGCTATGAATCTTGGTCTCTATATGTGCTTCTTGCCAAATATCAGCAGAAGACAAACTGAATTTTTGGTAAGAGGTATCTGAATGTATCAGCTAACACAGGGCATATTCTATTCCACACACATTTTAAGTTCCAGTATCTTTTGCAAAATTAATATTATTCTCATTAGCTGCTGACTTCTCCATTGACTCAGCTAGTCACAAGAAAAAGGATTAAATTTTTAAAAGAAAACTTTAACTGCCATCCACTTTTTATTTTCCTAATCTCTTGCTCTGCCCTAAAACACTAAGCTCCTGCCTGGTGTGTTTTGAAGTCCTTGAAAAAATGCTCAATTTTATGAACATAAGGGCAGAAGTGTTACTTAAAGGAAAGGATGACACAGGAATGATTAGGATATTACTAAGTTTAGGCTAACACAGAGAAATGAGAAATGGCAATCTCAGTGGCAGACAGAGTCAGGTAGAAGAGAGGAAAATGGAAACAGAATTTATCTTGATGAACCAGAGATGTTGGGAAAGAATAACTAAAGATGAAAGGAAAATAAAGCCAAAACTATTTAGTAGCTAAGACTGGAATGGTATCTTGTTCCAGTAGATGTTATTAGGTGAGTTTGTTTTTTTTTTGGTAGCGGGTTTGTTTTAGTTTGTTTTGGTTGTTTTGTTTTGTTTTGTTTTTTATATGAGACTTGATTTTGTATTCAGTAGGGATGTAAGTTTACCTCCAATTTCAGATGTGAGAAAAAATAGTGACTTTCTGCTGAGAAGCCAATGAAGAGTTTTAAACAGAAGCTGGAGAAAACTGGAGTAGCATACAAAAGGATGTCTTCTAAAGTCTTCTAAAGGAAGACCTTAGTAAGCATTCTCTGAATCACATCAGACTTGCTGGCAATGACTGGCTTATTATGTGGCTGCTGAAAGAAATGCAGCTTTGTGCAGAAGACAAAGGAAGACACAGATAGGGAGTGATTTTGGAAAACATGAATGATTTTTCAGACAGCAGGGAGGCTGTATAATGTAATGAAACAGAATCCGTGATAAGCTGCTGGAGAAGAGGTTGATGCAGCAAAAAGGAGCAAATAATAAGAGCTAGAATAAGCTCAAGCAAAGAGGAGAAAGTCATGGACAAGCACAAAGTGTAATGATCCTGAGGAGAGGAAACAGGGAGAGAAAATAAAAATGTCGCTGAAACTGTATAATGACCAGGACTAGGGGAGGAGGCTCATTGCCAAGAAACAGAAGGAGACCAGTTGGGAAGGAGTTTGGTTTTCTATTTGAAATAGAGTTAGGTAGGTCAGAGGATGTAAGCAAAGAAATATTCAAATGTTTGCCTGAATGCAGAAGCATATACAGGACATGTGGGCAAAAGATAAAAGTGCAAAAGAAAAAGGGATAAATACTAGACACAACATTTTGCAATGCTGAGGAAAATGAAGGTTTTTCAGAGTGTTTAGTAGAAAGAGGTCAAAACCTAATGGAAAGTATGGAGTCTAACAAATGGAGATAAATTATCTTGTGCTGGACACCATGCTGCCACAGCTGAATCCTTATAAATATAAGGTGTAGGTACATTTTTGGTTTTTGTTGCAGAGCAGTGATACGCACAGTGTAGGAGGAGAGACAAAGTTGTGAGAATGCACACAAATGAGTTAAAAGTAGATTATCTGTATATTAAGTTATTTTTTCTGAAGACTAATCAAGAAAAAAAATGATGGGTGGTGGAACCTCCATAATCTATTCCATTTAAACAGAGTCCCCTAATCCAGCCACTCCCAGGGTTCTTTAAAAATGATCAGACCATGATCTTCAGAAGGAAATCCATCAAGGGCACCCAAGAAAAACACTGCACAAACTGGCCAGGGGCACACGGCTTGCTGTGGGCTCTGGGGACAGACAGTTGTGGGCTTGGGTAAAACTTGCTATTAGACCTTTTAATGGGATTGTGAAAAATTTACATATGTTTAAGGGAAGGACCAAAGGAAAAGGGAATTATCAGAATGGATTCAGGAAGAATAAGCATCTGTCCTATCCTTTTAATTAAATCTTACACCTAAGTGTATTCCACATGGATGTCCTTTTTTGTCTCTGAAATATTCTGTATGTGATGTACAGGTTCTAACAAATGTCAGGCTGTACTGGGGGGTAGATAGGTAGATATAGCTATATAGATATATATTTTATGTGCATGTATATTTTAATATTCACATTTACATTTACATTTATTTTTATATATTGTCTTCATCTAGATCCTGAATGTGCATTTGAAAGCCATTTTGCTTCTTTCAATTTGTAAATGTTGCCTTGGCATCATTTTTAGAGACTCTCTAATTGTAAATAACTTTGTATAGACAAGGAGATATTAGCAAGGAACTGGTTTGTTTTCCTGGCATGTCTCCAAAAATCAGTGATTTAGAGTCAGTGCTAGAGGAGTTGGCCTGAATAGAAACTAATGGGATACAATAGAGTTTTGGACTTCTATTCATTTTTATGAAATGATGTTTTCAACATCTGGAACAATTCTAAACTCTCAGTCACATTATAATGCTCAAAGCATTTAAACATCATAAAATTGCCCCTTAACACTTTGATTAATTGATGCTTGTCTTGAATCTGCTTGCACCAGAGTAAGTATAATTGGATTTAAGTGTTGAGAAAGCCACTGGTTTGGTTCAATAGTTGTGTTTCTTTAGCTGTGTGTCCCTGTGGAATCCCTATAGTTAAAGGGCTGTTAAATGTCAATTTGTGTGGTATTGGAGAACAACGCTTGAAATATTTTTTATATGTCAGGGATTGGAATGGATTAATATTTGTATATTTTAGTTTCAAGGATGTGTCAGGATAAGGTAATATTACGCCCTGCTGTTTTACTAAAATGACTGAACTGAATCCTGTCAAATTTAACAGGGCTCCTTGGAAGATTTTGCAGAATGTGCTTGAATTGAATAAGAATGAATTCAGTCTTGCTGCCTGACCAGCAAGCCCAGTGTATTGAATAACCCTCACTGCAGCATGTCCCAAGGGTCTGTAGGGATAAAATTCCTTATTTACAAATCCAGCTTTACTCAGATATACCCAGATATTGCATAGCATTTTAGGTAAGGTTTTCTGCCACCCCTTCTAATCTTCAACGACACAGTGGTAATAAAAGCTATAACTAAGGTAGGTTGGTGTATTTTGAATGCCTCAAATTAGTTGATTATAATGGCACCATAACTATGGAAGCTGGAATTTTCCCGATTTGGTTTTCCTTTCAGGCTAAATTTCTTTGTAAACCTAGAAAATCCATCTTTTGACATTTCTGTGAAGATGAATAAGGGAACAGAGCAGAGCCTTTTAATATCATGTAAAATAATTCCCAACTTTTTCTGGAAGGGGCTTATGCTGTTGGATTCTGCAGAAAGTGAAGTTTGGACAATTCAGCTCAGGATTCACTCTTTGGTTGTTAATAAATCTGCATACATCAAGAGGGTCTTTAACTAAGGGAAATCTTAGAACATTAAATTACTCAGGAAGTATAAGTGAGATGTTTGCTAAAGGTTGTAATTAAGAAAATTCCAAAAAGCTGTCTTGGAGACTCAGAAGTAGGACAAGCCAAGTTCTTTGTCAGCATGGACCGACAGTTCATGTCTTCAATGGCAGAAAATAATGACTTTGCTTCGAGTTACTTTGGTATGAAACTTAAATTATGAATGTTCAAGCTGTCTTTTATATGTATTTATATAAAATGTGACCATGTCAGAAAAAATTCTACGGTACTACAGTAATCTTTGTTGAGATTGGTCCATAAAACAAACAAATAACATTTACCTAGAAACTCCTGCAGGAAAGTATAATAAATGTGCTATTTTAAAAGTGTTGAACATACTATTACAACTCTATACTTTAAAGAAATAATTACTATACGAGTAAAACGTATGCAGATATCTTCAAAATACTTCACACAACTCCTAAGATATCTTTTTCACTTAAAATGTATGTTTTCATACTTTAACCAAGGAAGATTTATAGAATATTGCATCTTAAATCCCATTAACCAGAAGGAGAATGGCCATATTATTATAATGTATTCATCAGTGTGTTTATTTTTGGTGGAATCTATACACAATCCATATTTGCTGTAAGTAAAAGCCGGTGGTGAGAAGACTTGTGAAGTATTTATTGATGTTCATCTCCTGTGTAAGGATAACATAAGTGCTCTCATGGTCCATAGAACAGGTAGATGATGTTCACCCACCATCCATTAGTCATAATCCTCACAGCAGTAGAGCAATGGGAACATGACATTTAGAGGAGGGATAGATAACTTTGGTCCAACTGCACAGGAAATGCAGCTGATTCCTTGCTAAGACTAAGTTCAGTTTCCAAGCTGGTGTGGAAATTGCAGCAATATTGACTGGAGAATGTAGATTGATATCCTGAAAAATGGCTAAAAATTTATTTTCTTAGTTAAGTACTTTTCCTCAATTCCACTCCCATTTTTTTCCTGAAATGCTAGTACCAGTAAAAATCAAGCATACACATAATTTTTGTGTCAGGGGCTGATGCATCTTACATTTATCCTGTCAGAATACCGATTAGTTTGCTGATCCAGCTCATCATACAGCCACTGAAAAGCAAGAAGTGTTGCAGGAATGAGACCACCCCCTTTTGGCAACAGCTGCTTCTTACATCGGAGTGATCACAGACCTATAACCAGAGCGAGCCAAGCTTTTGTTTCACCCACCCAGTCTGTCAATGGCAGAATGGCAGATTAATGCAGCCATTTGCATGAGGCCCTGACAGTATTTAGTGTTTCTCAAAAAGATTCCTCTTTGAATGAAATGTTTTCAGGTAGCAACATTTAAATTCTACTCTTTTTTCCACAGTGATAAAAAAAGGTAGAGAGGGAAACCCACATACATTTTAAATGCAGAGGAGCACACAGGTTAGTTTTAAGCCAAGCTCATGATACTGATTTTTACGACCACGTGGTAATGGCTGAATGCTTGAAAGAGGCATTACTGTTAAGAATGGGGGGAGCCTTGGAGTCGTTGAGAGCACAGCAGGAAGAAAATTGTTTTTTGCAAGGCTGAACAGGGCCTTGTTTGATCTGCAGGACTGCTGGTACTGCTGATGATGGATAAGAAGGAATGAACTCACATGTGAGAGTCAGGGTCCTATGATGACAAAGGTGATACTTAGGAAAAAAAACCCCAAATAACCATATTTTTGTTTGTGTAGAAAGTACATTTGCTTTTTGAGAAACAGTAAATATGGGACGCTTGTGGTGACATTTATTGTCTGAGCTTATAAAATCTTGCAGACTGTCATCTCTGGATGTTTGAAATTAACACAGTAACTTTGGAATGCCACATTTAGCCACTTCTGTGGAATACTCTTGTGTCAATGGGCAGAAACCTAGGGGTTTGGGTAGAAATCAGAATGTTAAAGAATGAAAAGGGAGACATGCAGAGTCCCTGGCATTTGGTTAGTTGACAGAGCAGCTCTTTAATTGTCTCTAGACGAAAGTCCTACTCTCAGAAGACTACTATCACATTCCAGCAAAACAATGTCCCTTGTTTTAGCTGCTCACTGTGGCTTTCCAAGCATACAGTTGAAGAGAAAGAAAAGTTAAGGAAAATACAATAATGAAGGGTAGATGGAGTGGGGATCTCTGAGAGAGCTGTGCAGAAGGGATATGGAGGAGCTCTAAACAGGGCGTAGGCCCTGGAAGAGGGGACTGAGGAGAGCAAGTGGGAGGGTTTGGGATTGGATCTGGAGAGAACAGGGATGTGGGATGAGAGGGGAGAGTGAGCACCGGGGAAAGCAGGACTGGGGAATTAAACACTGTGCTCTGGGCATGGGTGTAGCTGCAGATCAGCAAAGGGAAACAAGCTTTGGCCTGGCAGAAGAAACACACACAGATCACAGTATCACGAAATGGGTAAGGTTTGAAGGCACCACAGTGGCTCCAGACTCCCTGCTCGAGCAGGATCATCCCAGAGCACATTATGCAGGATCCTAAACAGATTAACCTTGCGTCACAGCACCATATCAGATGTGTTGTGGTAATGAGCAATGTAGGGACCCCAGACAGGTGCAAAGGAGTCCTCCTTATTGCCAAAAACCCGGCCTGTTTAAGCAGTTATCCAGTTACTAGCTTTCATAGTTTCAAGGCACAACAAGCCCAAGTCATCCAACCACCATTCACCAGGATGTGGACATGATGTGGACATGTGGCAGTAACGCAGCGCATCTCTTGTGTCTCTCGTGTCTCTCTCACATCTCTCACATCTCTCACATCTCTTGTGTCTCTCCACCCCTCTTCCAGCTGAGTCACTCTCCCAGAGTGCCCTTCTATTTAGCCTACGTAACGGGCTGAATTAATGCTACAGGGCCTTCCCTTTATAAAGCCTTGCTTATCGGTAACACAGATACACCAAATAATGGAAGAATTGCCTAAAAATAAGCGGATCCTGGTAAAAAAAACTTGAGGTAATAAAAACAATAAAGTGGGCATGCACAAATAATGGCATTGGATGGTAGAAACAGCATTTCCATAACAGCAGGAGCTTCATCATACAAGAGAAAAATACGTGCATTTCTGCTTATTTCATATTATTATATTATTTGACTCTTAAAGGTCTGATCTGAAATCCATTTGGCATTTGACTGGTATATGTGCACACTGGATAAAGGCTTCAAAGACTAAGAAATTGGTCTAGTTAGTTCCTTATTGTTTATAGCAAAGAATGTAAGAAAAAATATACATCAGTTTTCAACATTAGAATTATCTCTGTTTCAGCACATAAATCACTGCTTGACTTTATTGCATTTCTGTTCTGGAAAACTTCTTAGTACCAGAGAGCTAAACTACAGAGAAAAGGAGAACCACAGGAAAACATCTAGATTATATAAATGCCACTTCCAATAACATAGGACTAAGCAATTTCCTTTAAAGATCCCAGCTTGTCAAACACTGATATGAATTACGTCCTATTACATTGAGAACTAAAAGCAGCAACTGGCACACTCTATCCTTGGCTTCCACATTCATTCAGATGTAAATCTGAATTTAAGTGATAGCAGCAGAATTTTCCATGCAAGTAATTCGGGAAATTTCTCACTCAATCTGGCTGGATGTGATCCCACGCAGTTCACACTTAGTGAACGGATAGTCACTCAAGGCCTTTGCCAGGGATCCTAGTGCTTCCAGACAGTATTAGAATTAGATCAGAAATTCTGAATTTTATTTAAAACAAGGAATAAGCTTCAAGTGTCTATGTTCTAGAAGATAAGTTTGAAAAGTTTGAGTACCTGGCTTAGATTCACTCAGCACCTAATTTGCAGATAACCTTGTTCCATTGTAGTAGAGGAGCACTGACTTAAAGATCCACACTTTGCAGAGCAGATGGGAAAACTTTTTAAGTCAGAAGGCTCTGCAAATTCTGGTCCCCTGTAAAGGTGTTTTACATAAATAAATTATCAAACCCAGCTCCAGTGATCCTTCTGGTCTGTCCCATAGGAACAGAAAGTTATTGGCAATATACTTATTGGTTATAGGATGATGTGTGATGCAGTCCCCTAGGGCATGAAGAATCTTGGAGATGGCAGGTTGGACAACAGATAGGGCCAGTGAGGTAGGATTCATCTCCTAAATTTGTCTTCCAGAAAGAAACCACAGTCTGATGATACTTTCATGGGAAAACTTTGACAAGAACTCTGATTACTTAATAGTCTAAGAAGAGCTACATGGGCATCAAGCCAAGAAGAGAAGGCTCAGATCATTTGTCCTAACTCTCTGAGACAAATGAGAAGCTCTGATCACTGGCAAAGCCTGATGTCATGCATGGAGTCCCTCATGTCTTAGCTATGTGACTTTGCAGTTCCTTTGATGAAAGCATATATTACTTTATTACTTTAAGATGTCCCAAGAACAATTTTTGATTTGTTTGTTGTCATAATCAAAATAGGAAAGCGTCCCTGACAGAAATATATTTGGCCTTGTTTAAATAAATGCTTCTCATTAAAAAAGTTTATCATTCTCTGTCTGGAAGTCCATTATAATATCCATTCTGTGGCACACAAAAGTAGTGAACATCCAGTGGGCATGTCACACTGCAAAGAGACAGAAGGCATTTATTATAAATGAATTCCAAACAATTAGTGTAAGAGATCATGAAATGTGCATAGGAAAAAAGATGTGTTGCAAACAAGAGGGGGGACAGGACATTAACAGGCAATCTGCACTACTACTGTTCCCTCAGGGGTTTTCTACAGACGGTTCATGTTTCTGGAGTTGAAATGTAAGCTATATGAAAAGGAAAATTTCTTTCAAAATTTTGCCATTATGCCACTTGAGTTTTGTTTCTTATGTCTGTAGTCCTTGAGGGGTAGGCAATTAGTTTGTTAATTTTACCACTACCTCATTTTCCAAAAGTTCTGCCACTTAAAGCTCCACTTCACCTGCAGAGAAACATCATTTTGTTGCTGGGCTGCAGAAATACCCACACTCAGAAAATGTAAAGGTAACAACAAATGGGGCAAGAATTAAAGAGATAAGCAAAGGATATCAATAATTAAATGTACAGAGCCCTAATATTTCTTAATAAGCTGATGTATGCCTCAACATGGGGCACTGCAGAGAAAACTAAATATCTGTTTGGAACTCCTCTATATTATATCCCAGAACAGCTTTTATTATCAGAATTTTTTTACATGGTACAAAGTTCAATGTTTCTAAAGGATTTTTAATATTTACTTTTAAGGTAATAGCAAACTGCTGCATCAAGTAAAGGTCTTAGGAAAGAACTGCCTATAACAAAATGAAAGAGAAATCCAATGTTCTTTGAGGTCAATTGATTTTATTTTTTTTTTTTTAAATGGTGCATTATAAAAAAATTCTTGCTGGACAGAAGGCTGTTCTGAATTTCTGACAAATCTCAAGCTCCATTTACTGCTGTGAAGTCAATCTTTCCTGTGGAGCACATGGTTTTCCATTAGTACTGCACAGTTGCTGGCCCTTGAAGTCAGGTTTGGGCATGCTAACGCTATCACTCGTCCCATGTGGTGCTGATATGAAAAGAAATGAAGGTGAAATATTAATGAGGGTGAATTTTTAAATTGGCCAATAAATGAATGTAGCACATAAAATTTGATAACACTTACTGGACCAGAGAAAATCAAAATAAAGCTATGAAGCATTAATAGACCATCCTTAAAACTTTCTAGTTCTCTTAAGGGCTGAAACAAGAAATGTCTTTAAAAAAACAGTGAAATGTAAGCAGTATGGTAGACTCATAACAGAAAACATTGGTGATGCCATACCTCTATGCATTCATATTCTCACAGGAAAACATTTCATTGAAAGAATAATTTAGGAACTTGAATCCTTGTGCTTTTTTGTGCAAAACTCACCCAAGCCCTTTGAAAATGCATGAATATTTCTTTTTAGCCTGTGGTCATTCTACACATTATTTCAGAAGAGACTGCTTATGACTTTATCTAGCAATGTTCTTGTTAAGATCCCATAAGGATACAAGTTCCTTGTTAAGGCCCATAAACTACTAGGTCAAATTTTCCCACTGGCATTTGTTGGGGCCCTGATTCAAAACTGCTGAACTTGATGCAAATCTTCCTTTTGACTTCATAAGCTTTAGATCAAGTTCATTGAGTGAAGTGTACGAGAGGCTTTCTAACCTGGAAGAATGATTCAAGCTCCCTTTTGAGGAAATACCAGTTATTTTCTGTGAATGTTTGGAGACTTTGGTAAGTAGAGTTGGTATGTGACTAATTAGCACCATGTACCAAGGTAGAGATTTCTCTATAGAAAGATGTACGACTGTCGATCCTGCAGGGAGTGGGACAAGTAGGAGGCATCAGACGTTTTGTTCGTGTATTGAAAGAGAGTCACATGTGTCTTATGTGCCAAGAGTCAGGTGTGAAGCCCATCATGCAGTTTGCCTGTGGAAGAAATACCTTTTCTGCTACATTGACGAGAAGTTAAACATGCTCATTGATGCAGCAAGTACCATGCATTGAAAAAAAGAGGCAGAAAAATATAACTAAGCTACCTCCAAACCACAAGCAGAAAGGATGATTCCAATTCCAGCAGTGCTGTATTTACTGCACAGTGCTTCTCCTGATAGACTTGTTGTTCTGGTTTATTCTTTTCTTGATGCATAAGAAACAAATTTTGGTCAAATCCTTCTAAAGGTAAGTACAGTCAAAATTTCATTTTAGATGGTTTGTCAAAAATAGAACTTTTCTTCTGAAATCCTTGTTTCTATCTGATATTTAGTGGGGCAAAGTTCTAGAAATTTTTGCTGGAATAAAGATTTTTTAAAATGGTTTTATTTTTAAAACTGATTAAATTAACTTTTTAATGTAATTCCGGGACGCAGTCATATAGGAAATTAATGTTTTGATGTTGTGATAAATGCCTCTGAGCTGAATCAGTTTTATTTACTTGAGCTGAGACAATAAAGAGTTTTAAACTAAATCAATAAAGTTAATTTTATTTAGACAAGGACGATCCTTCACACAGCATCATCTCTTTAGCATGGAAAAACAGTGAGTTGTTGTTTGCAAGACAATAATTTTTTCTTTTGTTTCAAGTTCTAAACCAAGAGTCTTTCTGCCTCTCTCTTCTGCCAGCTTAATACTGGTTACCTGCAGATGAGTTCAAGCACTTAAAGAGGAGATTGTTAGATTGTTAGAGATGGTTAGAGAAAGTGTCACTTTTTGCCTTTTCAATGGAGAAGATGGGTGTTCTGTCATCCTTCAACACAAAGTTATGACTTGACTGAGCAGTATGCTATAAAGACTAAAAGAAGGTCTGAGGAAAGACAGAAATATGTCTTAAGCTTTTCTAAAAAAAAAAAAAAAGCCCACAAAAGAAGAATAAATACTATGTCAGAAGTGACAATATGTTTTGGCCTGTTTCACTTTGAGGCTGCTCATAACTTGACAGTGAGGCACTCTCCAGAGCTGCTCACATGCTGTGAGAAGGGTGGGAAGACAAAGAAACAGAGAAGCAAGCTGTGGGAGTGCAACTTTACTTTTGAGTACATGAAGAAGTAGTATTTCTAAATATCAGCACTTACACATCAGGGTTGCAGTTCCACGGAGTACAAATGAGGAAATTTTGGACAGCAGTCTCCATATTGTCATGTGTTCTCTTCAAGGCAAGAATGTCTTCACTCTTATATTTTGACAGCCAAAACAGATTTTCTGCACAAGAACAGTTTGTAGACTTTTCCATTTTAATTGAGATAAAGCCAAAGCCAACCTGTGTCATGTCCTTTTGTCATCAAAAATACAATTTTGGGACTGGTGTGAAATACAATTTTGGGAGAGTAGTGTAATCTTGGATTTCCACATAAACTCCAAAGTCAGAATCAGATGAAGAGATTTCACCTCCAGTATTTCTACAGACTGGTGGGCTGGTTCTTGCAAAAGAATAAGGAAAAAGAAAAATGAGGAACAAGGACAAGTACACAAAGAGCTGCTGACACTGCACAGAGATGCTGCCCTTCTTTAAATGTGGCTTTGAGTTGTGAAGGGCCTAGGCATCCACTATGATATCAGGCACAGATATATTGTTCTTCTAGGTGCATTCAGTCTCAGTTTTTAAGCTAATTCATAGCTTTTGTGATATCTTGCATCATATATTCCATAATATATTCCAATTCTAATTTGACAATCAGCTTCAGCTAAACACAGATAGGAAAAATTCCCTTTTGTGCCTATAAGAACATGATCATGATCATAGCTATAAAGAAGACCTCAAAGATCTTCTCCCTGTATGAAGACATATTATTTTTTAACATTAAACCTATAATGACATTTGTTCAGCAAAACTTACATGCTAAGCAGAAACACATATGTTTTCCCTAGTGTGCTTAACTCAGCTGGTTCAGTGAGGAGATTCCTGGACTGTTCTGAAATTCTTGGATGTATTGCAGATCACTAAGATGCATGCTGAAAAGTTTATTGGTATTAAAATGCATTCTCAATGGATTTTTTTTTGTTGTTTGGTTTTTTTATGAGAGAAAAATATTTCAGGAAAGAATGTTCATGGGGAGAGAGCAAATGTCAGACAATAAATCTGAAAAATGGTTTGATATCAGGTGCAGATTAAAGACCCTATTTTATTGTTTTACAATGTGATCATATTTCTTTTGTAATTAGATACACTATTAAAAATTAGTAAGTAAATAGAATACATAGAAACAACCTTGTTATAGCTTTTTGTCACAGAGGAAGGAACTGGGACCTCTGTTAATTATTCCTCGACCAATCCAAATAACAGGAGAAACACTTAAAGTATTGAATTATTTTAAAGTTTGGCACTTGTTTGTACATAGGCAATTTTTAATTGCTGGGCAATAAACTGTATAACAAAAATGTTGGCAATATCAAGGTTCTTGTGATTTAAACCTCTGAAATTTAAAAATTAAGTGTGAAATTCCTTGAAGATGCTTTAACTTGCATAGCTCTTTAGGAGAACAATGTGCAAAAGCGAGTCAAGAAAAATAGATGCCCTTTCCATGTGAAATTAATGGGGAACAGCAGGCTACTTACTAATTGCTCATCTCATGATGACATAGTGGCAACTCCGTGCTTCAGCATGGGAATGGGCTAACAGATAAATTGCTCTCTATGAGCAGGCTCCTTAGGAGATGCACAAGTATACTCGTATTCCACACCAGAGGCTCTGAAATCACCTCTAAAAATGCCTAAGGAAGACAGATCATTCAAATGCTTCATAGACAGGAAGAGGGTTGAAAGACATAAAGCAATTATAAGCCAGAGAAAATGGCCCAGATCATCACTTCTGAATAGAAAATACCAGAAGCAGAGACAGATTCCTGCTGAGAAAGGGGTGTTGGTCCATTGTGACACAAACCCAGACCAAAACATGTCATAAAAGATAGCTGTGATTCTTCTCAGCCTCGCCAGTCAAAAACTTGGATTTACAAGTGGAAAAATACAATTTTATGAGGACAGAATCTCAAATTCTCAGATTATATGACATGATGGCTTATTCATGCCTTGCTCTCCTGATATATATCTCCCCTGGACAAATTCAAACCAGCACTTCAGAGAAGCCTATGAAACAGAATTAGGTTGGTGGAAGAAAAATAAGAAAAGTCTGGAGCGTTTGTTTTTACATCTCTGAAAGAAGCCATCTTATGATGAGAGTTGTAGTATCTTACAACCAGTAACTAGAAACTGCTTTGCTCTTACCTCTTAGAGGTGCCCATTACTGCAGACTCTTTGCAGCACAGCTGGTGCTGATAATACATGCAAATATGTCATATAGATAAAATATTTCAGGAACTGCCTTTTAGTTCTTGTGAGAGCAGGAAGGTTTGTCCCTCAGCTTTGTCCATACACGTGCAAATTGCATCAGTAAACATGCATCTGCACATTTGAAGCTCAGAAGAAGAACAAAGGATACAGCTTCCCACTCTGCTTGGTTGCTAAAATCACCACCAACAATTGTATGGGAGACACAGGCTCCTTGAACTCGGGTCTTGGCAAACAATGCAGTTCTTTGGTGCATTTTTAACTGGATAACTGATGCAGAACATCTCCTATTATAAATTCAGTCAAGTTTCACTCTACAAAACAGAAACAGTTTTTCAGGATGGATGGGCCATTTCTTACAGACAATGAGTACACTGAGAGCAAATTAAGCATATCTAATTGGAGAAGCAAATCTCTCACAGTTTCAGAAGACTTTGGTCTCACTAAATAAGCAGCCTTTCCCATGCCAGAACTAGCAGTATCACAACAAAAGGCTTCTTATGCTTTGTACAAGCCAAATGCCGTCAGTCCCAATATAATCACCACACCTGCTTTTATCTAGAATAGATGAATAAAAATCCTTTCTATGAATACCTTTTCAATTGCTTGTAGCTGTGGTTGGTGCTTATACACTAATTAGTCCTTTAGTAAACAGTCTTTTATAACTATGCAATTCTTTTAGATGCATAATTTGTCTTTTAGAGTATGGGCAGCAGCACTGACATGATCCATCGGAGAGCAATAGATATCTGCTGAACAATTCCTCACGAAGCTTTCATTGGACAGAGCAGGCACAGACTCACAGCAAAGTCAAGTAATGATACCCTCTGCTCAAGTATTTTGGAGAAGGATCTGTTACAAATTAATTTCTGTATGGGCTATGGCAAACAGGGTGTATCACCAAATCTTAAATCCTTCAGGCTGATTTCTGTGCAAGTCTAGGACGGAAGGCTGCCTTACCAAGTTTTATAGCATATATACTGAACAAAAATAATTGTTGACTAAACACAAGGATGGCAAAGAATCATGAGGTGGTAATGAGACAACGCATGTATATACCTAATGCTACCATACAGCTTAATGACCTAAAAGAACCATATACGTCAGAATTTCAGTTTCATTACTTGTAAGAAAAACTTCTGCCATCCTCTTCACACATTGCTATGTGTGAAGAGGATTCATGCTAACACTAGCTTCACATAAAAGGGCTTTTAGGCTTTAATTTATCATTAGAGCAGATAATTTTCCATACCTCACTAAGCAGATGCTTAAAAATTATGTTTTTAAACTCTAAGATTCACTCAGCTATTCAGTGACACTCCATTCTTGCATAATTTTGACACAGATCTTTACTAAAATTGTCTTGCTTCTTTGCTAGAAAAGAGCTAAAGAAAAAATGAAACACAGTGATCAAATTCAAACTGAAGAGCCAGAGGCAAGAGATGTAATAATTCAGGTTCTCAAAAGCATCTTAATCCAGTTCTTCTCTGGTACCCTGTTCTGGGAGAATCATATCCAGTGTGACTGAAGATGGGTGTGGCAGAGAAAATCTGGGTTCTTATCGGTTCTCATCCAATATTTTTAAGAAAGCATATCAGCATATGTCTTGAAAACATAAGAACCATGCCTTGCTTGTTTTTTACATGCAATCTTTCTTCAATGAGGCAAGAGATTTATGTCATAAATGTTCCATGATCATGGAATTAAAATTTTCATTGTAAAATCAAGAAGATGATTTAAGATTGCATGGGCAACACACAAACTTGCTTTTCCTAACTTGATGTTTTTCCCAGTATTGTACAAAAGATGCCTAATAATTAACACAATAATAAAAACAAGACAAACATCCTCCCCATCCCCAAATCCAAAAAAGTCTCCAGCCCCAAGGCAGTACAGTTGCAGTGGGTCTCATTGTAAAATAAGACTTTGCCTTGAGCTAACTTACTTAGGACAATTACTGTCTTTTCTCAGAGGTAATTCTTGGCAAACATTGGCTATACAAAGCACATATTGTAAACATAACTTGTGGCCTGTATTTGAGCACAGAGATGAGATTTTTTTTTATGTCCCCTTCCTTTTTCAGCACACTCGAGATATAAAAGCAGATGTCAGGAGCTCCATGCAGTTAGTTAGCTTGCCTTTTTTGATGCCCCAAGTTACCTTGCATGGCATTCAGAGGCTAGCCCAGAATGGCACAGGTCTCCCACACATCCTGGTTCTTTGTCACCCCCCTGCAGATGTCATGGATAACCTATGGCGCCATACATATCTATTGGCAGAACTTTTTCATGCTCTATGGGTCTGGATATACACAGTAATTTGTTTTCATTTCAATGAAATATTCACTGAAGTTTCCATGACAAATCATTATTATTCCATTTGGGATTTCCTGTATCTTTTTATAGAATGGTAAAAGTCACAAAGCAGTGAGAATGTTCAGGCTGGTGAAGGCATTGGTATTTGAGCTGAGAGAGGTGTCCAAAGAATTCATCTACTATTCATTGTCTGTGTGACAAAGTCCAAACTGCTTTTCAACTGTAAGCTTCATTTCCCCTTCATTTAATGAGAATGATAAATAGCTCCTTTCAGAAATGCTTTGAATGTAAGCCATTAAGACATATAGAACCCTTATAGAAAGTAGTCCATATATAGTAAAATATGAAAATATAGCAAAATATGAAAATATAGCAAATCAAAAAGTTGACACTTTTTTCTTTACAAGCACTGACAGTTTTATTCCAGGTAGCTGCAATAGGTGGAGGAGAAAGGGGTACCAGCATGCTAACTGAGCAAGTTTTGCTTTCCTTTTTTTTTGAAAGAAATGCGAGAGATGGAAATCGGTTGAGCAGAAATTGTTTGCCAGAAACCAGCAGTAAACGAAACTCTGGCTACCGGCAGCTGTGAAGATTTTTTTGTTGTTCTATAAAACACTGAGTTTGGACTCTAGGCCCTCATTCTGATTGTCTTTATGAGGGTGAGCTGAGCCAACAGCTTCTTGTTTTAAAATATTTTTTCCATAACTAACAAAAATATGCATAATTTTTCTAGAATTGCTGCTGCAGAGTGATATTAGTGATCTTGCTTTGAAGTTAGAAAACACGGAAAACTTCTGTCAGAGCCAGCTTGACCATGTGTTTGTGCTTTTTGCACTGCTGTTCTGCCCAAGATGTTACTCTCTGGACTGGCCACAATTGGCAGTGCTGTTAAAGTTGTGGGCTCAGGTCTCCACAGATAATCACCTGTAAAACAGAGTGAATAATAACTTTGAAAGATCACTCCTACTTGAAGTAATTTTGTTTGGGAAGTAGCGTAATCTACTTATCTGTAGCATGGAGGCATCTATGTGGTTCTGAAATCTTCTACGAGGATGTATTCAGAAAGTCAGGTTTAGGACCAGCTCTGATTGATTTGAGCATCAGAGACCAGTAATAGGCAATAGGAATTTGTTTCTTTTCTCTTTGTCCAAGAAAAGCTGATTTTCAGGATAATTTTTCCAGAAATTGGTGATGTCTAGTATAGCAGGGAAAATACAGATGCTAGACTGCAGAAAAGATGCCAAAGAATAGAGAATATAGAATTTTTGTATGTGTACAATTCTGCATACCTCTGAGTAGCAGATAGGAGTTTTTTAGTCCACAAGGATGGTGAATTGAACCAGAACTACAATTTCTTGAGGACAGATCAAACTCCACTTCCTATGCTTCCCATTCCCTTCTTTTCTTACTCCCTGCTTTGAGCTCTCTGTGCTTACTATGCATCAGCTGCAGCATTGACTGTCCACCAAACAGCCTATGAGGAAAGGCTTGGGGAATATACATATTCCATACAATCCCTGTATTCCTTCCTTTAAATGGGGGTTGTCCCATGTGACAACATTGAGCCTACAGGCTTTGGTAAATGGGCATCACTTCTATATCGCAATTTAACTCTACATTGCAACTGCTATATTGTGTTTGTATTGTGATTTCAGTACATTGTGGTATTACTGTGCTGAATCAAAATCCCACATAATGTCAAGCACATGCAAACAAAAAAAATTGTATTAAACATTAGACTCTCTTCATGTGGAATACATAACAGAGCTTAGTCAGAGTGTATTGAACCCTGACGTACACACGACATTCTACCACAAGCAGATTTAGCTCATTAACATTGCAAAAAAATCCCAAACCAACAAAACTTTTATAAAAAGAGCTGAATCTGTCAATGAGTTTTCTGTCAACTCAGTGATGTTGAGTTTTCTTGGAGTTTTCTGAGAACCAGGAGACAATGGACAAGATGGGAGAAGAACAAGGGCAAAGAGATGGGGGACTAAGTGGGAAGAGAATAAGACAAGTACCTTAAATGATCAATTAAAACTGATTTAGTTGCTAGTGAAATCATTGCTTAAGGGTTTTTTTTTCCCTAAGACTATGCACCCAGGTGTTTACTGTTGATAAGTGGTAACTTGTGATAATTGGACCCCTGAATCTTGAGCTCTGAAATAAGATCTGCAGCAAGTAAAAGAAGGAAAATATGTCAGAAAGCATCGGACAAGATTTTGCAGGCCACCTCCAGTCCTTTCACAGCTGAACCTTGTGAAAAAAGAACATTCATGGGGGCAGTTACAGTCATATCTGCTCCTCGACAAGCAGCTGATGTTTACTCCAGAAGTTAAAACATGGACATTCTAAGTACAACCATGTGAGAAATCACAGTGATGCTCCCAGCTCTCTCCTGAGACTGGTCATTCTGGCAGAATTGGGCCCCTAGGCTCTCATTTGTAAGTGCAAAATCAATACTTCTATTGTTCATGATCAAGTCCAGACAAGGCTTAAAGAATGAGAAATAAAACAAAATAAATTGATGAAGGGAATACTCACTCTAGCACATTTTACATTCAAATGTATTCAGTAATAATCAGCCAACATCTTGATCGTGTTTTTATTTATAACATTTCCTGTTCAACACAGGTCTGGCTCTGATCTATATTACAGACCGATCCTGGCAGTCTTTGTTGTAAAGGCACAGTTCTTAACAGCACTGATTGCTATGGACCTACAGAAAAAAATATGCAAGCACATATCAGCTACTGGAAAAATACTGTTGTGCTTAACACATGTAAAATTTTTTCCTAAATATCTTACAGAAGAGCAGATGTGAGGCATACTTAGTAGCAATGTGGTTGTCACCCTTGATGCAAATTCTTTGCAATTTGTTTTGATTTTCCTTTCCCTCTTTCTAGATCTCTGCTGCTGAATGCAGAAGACTTTCTGTGTGCATTACATTTGACAATTAACATTAAGCAATCATGACACTAACCTCACTATTACATTGTGGCTGCTGATGCTGCTGCATTGCATTCTTTGTTCCATGATGATTTTTCTTCTTCTTTTATATGCAACTCCCTGAATCAGTTTGAGAGCTCCATTTCCTTTTCCTTTCTCCCAAACAAGTGACTCAAGCTTCATTTTAATAGTACAAGTTAGTTTCTATTTAACTCTTACATCCATTACTAGCCCCAAACAAGGAGACAGGACTAATTTTTCCTCAGGCCAAAACAGGTGAACTTGTAGGATCCATGTCCATGTTCTTAATTTTCAGGAATGAGGAATAGATATCAAAATGTCTTAAAAGCACATAAAACAATTTCTAGATTGAATGGTAGCTATACCATGATTATGGTCTTATACTAAGTGAATGATCCAACTACAAGCTAGAAACAGGTACCTTTGTTGTGCGCTCTATCTAAATTCATTTTCTCCTTGAATTTTTCTTTTAGTTGTGAAAAAACATGGAATGCATAAAAAAAGAACTCTTTAAATCACTCAGTGCAACAATTCAGGTCATAACTACTTCATAATCAGCAGTATACTGACTAGGAAACATATAAGGTACATAACACATTGAAAAGCAAAAGGGAACTGTTTAGCTTTATATCTATGGTACAAAAGATTTATTTTTTTTTTTAGAATTCTGATTGCTAATTTAAATTATAAATACCTGTCTACTCCTCTTACTCAATATATATTATTATGGATAAAATTGTCATAAACAATAAACAGTGGATAAATTTTACTAATTGCAGTGGTATGAGAAAGATGGGAAAATAGCATGTGACCTTTAATAGACAATAGATTCTTATAACAGTGAATAATGATGCAATAAAATCCTCTGCTTGTTTCCTGAATATGAAGGAAGCTCAAATTAGCCTCCAGATGTAAAGTTTGTAGTTTATCCTATTTCCTCAAGAGAACAAATATGAATCTTGGCACAGATAAACCATAACTCCAGTTTCTGATCCAACAATGTGTGAAAGCACATGTTTAATTTCAGTCTTGTGAATAATCCCATAGATCCTATAGTTCACAGACTAAATGTGAAACACAGCTTTGTGGGTCAAGTGTATCCCAAGCTGAATAACAAAATTCATCATCTACTTCACAGATGAACTATTCAAAATGTATAATGTAATAGATTCACATAGAGAAGCTGAAAATCTGCCACATGATGCCCACCAAAATTATAGTAACAGACAGAAATATATGTGTGAATGAAATGAGTAGAGGAATTCACACAAAACAAAGAATTATGTAAGGAGTGGTTCACCTTGCCTATGTGCCTGGTGTCATAGGACTACAGTTTTCTTTAAGTCATTAACATTTCCAAATAGATCTGTTTTGGTAAGAGTCTGGAGTGAAGTCCTCTGAGAGGAGACACAGTGCAGCCTGAAAATTTTGATTCCCTGTCTGCTTTGGAGGCCTCCTTGCATTCCTTCTTCTCTACTGGGAAGAAAATCTGAAAGTTGCTGAGGCAGCTTATTGCAGTCCCTCTGTCTGAGAAGGAGGGAGTGTGTGCTTGATTGCCAGAACATTGACTCAAAATCACTTGACTTCAATGGTGTCATCAGATTTAACTCATCCTCCCCAAATTAATAACTTATCCACTTCAAATTCTCCTGTCTGAAAGTGAGAGAGGATCCTAATACTTAGTTGAAATAATTGTAAGAAAACACTTTGTCCATTCCCCACTTCCAGTGAACTTAGTGGAATACCACTTCCAAAAAAATCCATGGCACTTTGGTTGCACCAGTGTGCAGCTGAAACTCCTTTCAAGTAAAATTTGATTCTGTAAAATAGGGCAATTTAAAATCCAAAATGTGTAAATAAAAGCAACTTTTTATAAAGAGTGTAAGTGTGATTAATTGAACTTCTCCTGTGTTTTGTGTTCAAGTCTTAGCAATTCTGCAGTTCAGCTGATATCAGAAATGGACAACATTTGAAATACAACAAGAAGACAGTTCTTTTTTGAGACTTTCAGATCAGTACTGCGGATCCAATGGCTTGATATCCAGATTTTCAAGTTTGCATCTGAACAAATGTGTCAGGACAGAGACCTACTACTTTTCTAGTACAAGTTTCCCTTTTTCTTGTTCATCTGTTTATGAAAAATTGAGAAAAGGACATCTGTTTTAAATTAGTAACTGGACCATTGTTCTGAAGCCAGACCATATAATTCTCTTTCTTATTGTTTTTTCCCCTATTCTCTAGAATTTGTCTTCCAGTTTACAACAGCAAGATATTCTGTGAGCAGTAAAGTTAATGAAGTTCAGGTTCCTGTGAACTGTCTTTTTTCCTGTGGACACTTCGGTGGTCAGAGACAACATGTGAAACTATTCATATGTGGTCTGGCTCCTGGCAAATGTGTTCAGGCTTTGACCATGAAACTGTGTCTGAATAAAACTAATTCTGACTGACTTTTCTTAGTTGACACAAGGAAGTTCGGATCTTTCTCCCTAACATCACATTTAGTTTGCAGAATTTTTGAGTCTTGCATGCCTCCTTTAAATAAATTTATTAAAATGTTTAGAATATATTTCAAAATACAGTTTCCAGGCAGATATCAGATAAACAGTCACATCTTTGGAAACCAATCCCCCTGCCTTCTTCCTTCCTGCTCCCCCAGAAAACCCCAAACGCGAACCCCCCCCAAAAAACCAAAAAACATAAATTCTACTAGTTTCAGTAGATTACAAGGTATATTCCTCTTAGATGGTTACTGAGAACAGACAAACCAACTTAAAAAGCAGCTCCTGCAAATAATTTATTCCTTCCCTTCCCTTCCCTTCCCTTCCCTTCCCTTCCCTTCCCTTCCCTTCCCTTCCCTTCCCTTCCCTTCCCTTCCCTTCCCTTCCCTTCCCTTCCCTTCCCTTCCCTTCCCTTCCCTTCCCTTCCCTTCCCTTCCCTTCCCTTCCCTTCCCTTCCCTTCCCTTCCCTTCCCTTCCCTTCCCTTCCCTTCCCTTCCCTTCCCTTCCCTTCCCTTCCCTTCCCTTCCCTTCCCTTCCCTTCCCTTCCCTTCCCTTCCCTTCCCTTCCCTTCCCTTCCCTTCCCTTCCCTTCCCTTCCCTTCCCTTCCCTTCCCTTCCCTTCCCTTCCCTTCCCTTCCCTTCCCTTCCCTTCCCTTCCCTTCCCTTCCCTTCCCTTCCCTTCCCTTCCCTTCCCTTCCCTTCCCTTCCCTTCCTGGAATTTAGTACAGTCTGTATCAGTTTTGTTAATCTGCATGTATTTCTGCAATTGAATTAGGCTATGAGAGACTAGTTACAAATACTGGTACAAAGATGGAACAAGCACTTGGCAGCTCAGTTGTTAGAGAAAATATCTGTTCACCTTAGGCCTGTACTTCAGAGACGACTCCAGAGGTGATCTTTAATCAGAGATACTTGGGAAGTATGCCTCAGTATGCAGTAGCAGCTAAAAAACTTCTCCATCTAGTCCAGTTGTGGAGATTTAACCTCTTGAGCCATCTATCAGCAAAGAGCTGATATGTTTTTGGCTCAAGGCTTCCCAAGGAAAAACAACCCTTTTTTGCAGACTACTGTCCATATTTAAAGTCACCTCAGAAAGAACAACTCCGTTTCTTATTTTCTTATTGAATTCAACTTTGAGTACTGGAGGAATTGTTATGAATAAAACTGGAAACTAAATTTAGTTTTGTGTACATTTCACTTCTAACCTTCATGGTTTTCAGCAACTCCACTGCAGTGAAGTCTATCTCTAAGGTTCCTAATCAAACTCTGAACTTGGCTGGTTTCACTTTACTGGAGAGCAGTGTCAGTCAGAGCTGCTGGGCCAACTCAAGCACTTTCTCAGCAGCGGCAGTACAACACTGACAGCTCTTTTGCTTTCAGTACCTGAACAGTACCTGAATTGTACTTATCCATTGCACAGACAACTATGGCTTAAATGTTAGTGACATTTCCAAACTGTTAATTCTGGTTCAGGACAGTTTACAGGTATGGAACATCCTAAACTAAAGGTACAGGAAGCACAGCTAAGCAGTCACAGATACATTTTTTATCTCTTGAGGTTTTTTTCCTTCTTTTTTGTTTTGTTTTTTACCCCAGGCAGAAGATTGAGTTCAGTGACTATAGCGAGGAAAATGGGCTTCAGCAGAGCAAAGGTATGCATCAGCTGAAAATACAGGCTTCTGGAAATGAGTTATTTTATAAGGTTAAGTCAGAGTTTCCACCAACGCAACCATACTTCTTTCAGTAAATCACAAATACTTTCCTATTTATGCTGCTCTGCAATTTGTTCGGAATTTACTCAGAAAATAATAATAGAAAGTCAGAAGAAAATAACTGAGCCTAACTTCATTTCAACCCATTTCTGTTTTTTCAACTTTCTGAACTGTTTTCAGTTTCAGCTTATTATTTGAGACGTAATTTGAGCATAACTTCTGACAAACAGCAGCACTGGGCCACAGGCTTTGTATGCCTTTGCTCTAATACATTTGGGTTTATACTTAAGCTATGACATCTCTGTGTAGGGTATAAACATATCCTGATTAGTCATTTTCACTCGTGTATCAGCATGAGGAAAGAATTTGCAGTTCAGTGGAAACAAGCAATTCTGCCTGAGATGGAGTGGTTTCCAGCCCACACGGCCTTACCACTCACATTTTTGGGGTGTAACCCTATCTCCAGCAATCTTTACCTCTGTATGCCTTGATACACAGATTGTGACTCTGGTAATGCTGTGAGCCTTTTTGTAAATGAAAAAAGATCTTATGAACATAGCATTGAATGGCTGTGACTAAAATCCTGTTGTAACACTTGATATTTGTGCAAGAGGAATATCTGTTTTAGAGAAATCGCTGTTGTGTACAATATCGGGGTGCACATGTGGAAATAAGACAAAGTAAAGACCATCTAAATAATGGAGAACTTCATAAGATAGGAGCAGTGGCAAAAGAGAAATAAAATGGCATCTTTTCATGAACCATAACAGAACACTCAGAGGACAAAATAGAATAATTATTGTTTCCAGATGTGATTGTGGCAATAAAAGGACATAAGAAATTGACAAACAAACCAACCACTCTTACTGAAAATTGCTACAGAATTCCTCAATTATCATCCCAAACACTGATGTGTACAATTGTCATATCACAGAACCATAGAATGGTTTAGGTTGGAAGAGATCTTAGAGATCATCTTGTTTCAACCCCTCTGCCACGGACACCTTACACTAGATCAAATTGCTCAGAGCCTCATCCAGCCTGGCCTTCCACACTCCCAGGCAGGGGGCATCCACAATTTTTCTGGAAAATTATCCTGTATTGATAAGGTAGCTACAATGACTCTGGTAGTAAAACCTTTTGGACAGGTATGCTTTGAGAATGTTATTGCAGGAAGTTTTAGGATGATTTCACAGGGAATGAATGAGAGTAAAGTGGAATAGGTAGTCTGGGAAAAAAAATCAGTGCAATAAAAAAAAATGCAAAAAAAAATTTGTAAGGTAAGAATGAAGAAAAAGACAGCTGTATGATAATCAAATAAGCTGCGCTATGCTGGAGGAAGTGACATCATTACAATGGATCAATAAGGAAAATGAAGACACCCTGTGCTATCATACTTTGGTTAACCTAATCTAAGCCTGCATAGCACCTCTTACACGATAGCCATTTAGATGTGGCAGTATCAGCTCTAGAGCGTGGCAGTAGCCAGCCTATGAGCTCTCTAGGAAGATCTAGGCCAGTGGCATAGGTAGTTTCAGATAGTTTCAGATCCTATCTCCATGGTATGTTGTCCTCTCTGTCTGTTCTTACCTGGCTGAGGTTTGTCTTGCTAAGGAAGGCATCTGCCATCATCACACATTGTTTTGCTGGGCAGGCATATTTTCGGCTTCTTCTCACCCATGCATAACTGTCTGAAGGCTGAGCACATAAACAAGTACTTTAGGTTCCCTCTTTAGTCAATGGAGAGGATGTGTCTTCCAGAGAGTGATTTATTTAATCCCAGAACAATTGTGCTGCTGGGGAAATGATCCAGATGCCTAAATATAGGAGCTCAGTACCCTTTGAGGTGCCCTAGACTATCCAAAACATCATCATGGGGCTGGCAAGCATGACACAGGACTTATGAGAAACCTTGGCCTTCTGGGCATTCAGTAGCTGGAAGCCAGGTTCCTAGGGTGTCTGAAACAGCACTAGATGCCTATGTTTAGGCAACGGAAGCAGACCTGCAGTGTGACTTTTCTTCAGCCAAGAACCAGTTACCAGGAAGGTCTGTGCCAACAGTACAGCACAGTCTTAGAAACTGTTCGCTGTCTATTTTCTGCGGAGGGAGGGAAAACACGTTTTTCTGGTGCTAGCTTCCTGATTTATTTCCAGAGAATTAAAAACCAAAAAATTCAAGACAGAAGCCTGTCCTGAACTACACTTTGTCTTGATGTGTTTAGGGTGAGGAAAAGATTACAGAAATAGAATAGTTATGGGGAAAAAAGTGTTGTAAAATAGATTAAATTAGATGGCAGAAGAGGGGGAAGAAAAGAGAGTGTTTGACAGCGTGAGAAGAAATTCTTGCTCAAAAGAAAGAACTTAGATGCTGCAGCTGAGAGAGGTGTCCATAAAGACTATGTTAATGTTGAAACACTGGAAAACTCAATCTTGGACAGAAAAGACTTACAATAGGGCCATAGAAAGGACAGAAACCTTGAGGTGACCTATAAACTGAACTGGCAGGTTAGCAACCCAAAAGGAAACAAGAAATCAAAAAACAAAATTAAATTAATTAGAAGGATTAAAGACTCTTGGAGGAAAGCCTATCTTGGCCAGATCAGATCTTGACAATGTGCTTGAATTCTACAATATTGTATTTCAAGTACAAGAGGGACGATGACAATGCAAATGGCTATAATATGCTCTTGTGTTGGCCATAAAAGCCCATGCAAAAAAGCCTCTGCATTTTCAAACTGAGCATTACTGTTAAGTTCAACAGGTAAGATAGCTGGCATGGTATGAGCATGCTGCAGTAGAGTATGAAAGCTAATGCCACTGCACCGTGAGATGCACTGTCCACTGGCATTTTCAGATTCTCCATTATGTAATTCTACTTTACTCACACCACCTAGGTGCTATGATATTATTATTCTTATAATTAACAGCTTGTCCCAGATTCTCAGAAGCAGATGCGGGCAACAACAGGGTCTGGCTGGAACAACCATTGGTTAATGGTTGTTATGCAATGGAGATCCAAGTGTATGGGTATGAAGGCTCACCGTACATGATCCTTGGTAAGGAGTCAGAAAGCTTGTGGAAGGTCACACTGCAGTACAGGCACAGCTTAACTAAATGGGAGCTCAGGATCTGGAGTTGAAACCATAGTGAGCGCTGGTAATCACTTATCATTCCATAAAATATTTCAATAATCTTAAAAGTACTCTGACCACCTAGAAGGTCATAGGTCTCCAGGCAGAAATTAAGGCCTTAATTAGCTACATTTGCAGAAAATTCAGTGTGAAAATAAAACCATATGAAAGAGGAGAAAGTCCCTCCTAGAACAAAAAGACTGAGAACATCTGCATTTTTTTAGGGGAAATGAGAATATATTGCCCACTTTCCCAAGGAGTAACCAAGGACAATTTTTTGTTACAAATAATTTAGAATAGAAAAGTCTCTAACCATAAATATTTATGCTATTATTTAATTGAAAACCAAATAACAGGTGAGAATAAAAATAAAAATGTCTTTACTAGAACAAACTTCCTGCTTCATTCTCAAACTATTTTTTAAAAAAATATAGTGTCAATATTGAAGGGCTTAAGTTTCCCAAAGCCTGAAAAACACAGAGCAGGGTAGAATTCCTGATGAATCTCAGGAGAGTGCACCATCAGAACTTCAGCCGCTGGGAAAAAATGGTTGTACTTAACAGAGAAAGTATTGAAAGAGAATATTGCCCGGCAAGTGGTAGTTGGTAACTCTCCAGCAGGGCATAAGTGACAGTCCACAGCTGCAAGAGACTCAATATTCCTTCAGTCACCTCCATCAGAAAGCAGAAAGAATATGCAAGGCCTCTACATTGAAGTGGACATCTTCTGAGATAAGAAAAATCAATAAGGTTTTTCTATGAGCCACTAAATGATGAGTTTAAATTCACTGGTGAAACTAAGAACAGAATCTAGTGAAGCATTTAAAAAATTTACATCTCTTACTACTAAGTGTGACCTGTACAGCAATTATATATGTGACTGCATTTTAGTGATAATAATGCCTAATTCACTATTGCAAATTGTTTGAGGCCTCAGTAGCAAACTGAAGAGAAAAACTTAGGATAAAAATCCAAAATGCATGTGCAGTGGGACAAGTTGGCCAGAGCTTAGTTCTGTATATACCTTCTGTTTACGACAACCTAAATGAGGATGACTAAAGAAGCAGTTTTTATTATATGATCTAATAGAGTTATTAGCTTTGTAAATAGACAAATCTCAAAGTAATTAGGACAGATGGATCAGAAAGAAAAAGTGCTTATAGATAACTCTCCTACATACTCTACAAGCAAATACCTTTTTAAAAGCTTGGTTTTAATTTACTCAGTGACTTTTTGAGTCTCAACAAGTCCCTTCTCTGACCTGGGAGAAAAGCAGGGAAGAGTCAGCCAGATCCTAAAGCAGATGAAAATTATGCTCTTTGGGCCCATGTGGGCCACTGAAAATGACATTAAATTAGTCTGATTATCAAGTTTTTTACTTTATTTCTCTCCTGTTCCAGTATTGTGTTATATCCTAATACCTTAAGCACCATGCAGACATATGGTGAGGCTATATGTGTACCCTAAGGATTTATAAAGAAATTTATGTGTCTACCACTCACGGAAGTTCTAACCTAAGGACATAAGTTCCATATACCTCAAGGAACACGGAGCCCTAATGGCTTTTTGCATCCCTCCCACCATCAGGAGCAGGGCTTGAGAGCAAGGAGGGGGCTGCAACAAAATAGTCGTCCTCTGGGTAGGAAGACGTGTCAGAGCCACAAGCTGCCTACAAAATTTGTTTTGCTTTAATAGATATGATCTTATCTCAGTCCCTTGGATAGTCCTCCTGCTTCAGGAAAATCTTATTCCTATTTCATGAAGCAAAAGGATTTGGTATTCTGCCAAGCATTATACATGAAGTGTAACGGTGGAGGCAGAAAATGAAGGCACAGCTTGTGAAATGCCATGTGAATTGCCCAAAGAGAATACTATATTTATTTCTTTTTTTTTTTTAATGAAGGTGGTAAGCAAATCAATGAATTAAACAGAATTTATATACCGCCAGGGTACCTTCACTCCAATATTAAGAATTTTAAAAGTGTGCCTTAAAATAATAAAAGAATTTAGGCAAAACCATACTTTGACATATAAAACCAATTCCATACACATGCAGTGTATAGATGTATAAGTGTGTGTGTGGTAGAACATAGTATTTTAACTGGCAGGAAGCTCATAAAAAGAAAAGCTTTTGGGGTTGGCTCAAACTTTGAGTGCACTTTAACATTCTAGTGGTACTTTATGAAGAAATCTCAAATGTATCCCATGTGTTGCACATGTTTAAGAATGGGCTCAAGATGAGCTTTGTCTGCCTGACACATACAACTGTTTAAAAAGTATCTTCCTTCAGCAGCACCAATATTTATTTTTGTGTGCAAGTTTTGCCAATTGAATGCTGGATTTGAGTTTCCACACAGCGGTCAAAAAAGTGAAAAAACCCCAAAGTCTTTAATAAATCTAACAACAGAACCTGGTTTCACGACTATTTGTCATGACTCAAACTTTTTTTTGTCAGAATCATTTTTCTTAGAACAGTTGACATATCATTATTGTTTTCCTTGTTTTAGAATATTGGCTTCCCAAAACTGTCCAATCCATCCTTGAACTAAAAAAAGAAACATGTCTTCAGAAGTCTGGCTTCTTTTTTAGTAACTACAATGTTCTTCTTCCCTTTCCACCACCACTATTGTGTTAAGTGACTGCAGGCTTCTGGGATGTGAATAGAAATGCCATAACCTTCTGATTGTTCTCCAGCTGTGTGGGATCAATAGGACTAGGTGCAACTTAAGTGATGAACTCCTTCATTATCATAATCCCTTTTATCCTCAGTGGTCCAATTCCATGCTTCTACTCTGTTTTTGAAACTCATTTCTTTTGCTGGATTTTTCTTCTGTCATCTTATCTTCATTTTCTGATCTGCTTTCTCTGTCATATTCAGATAAAATTATTTTATTGATGACTACTGTGTCATATGCCATCATGAGTTAGTCCTTCTTAAGTGACTAGAAAATGCTTCTCAAAAACAGACTGGGGAATTTAGATACTGCTTTTTTTGTTGTTTGTTTGTTTTTTTCTGTTTAAGTGCTGCTTTCTCAAATGGAAATTTTTTAAAAAACCAACAAAACACTAAAACAAACCAACCAAACAAACTAAACAGTCCTGTCCTTAGTAGTAGAAGTCCTATCCTTAGGTACTTAGAAGTACCGGCTTCTCCTGGGCAAAGAAACATATGAAATAGAACCCCAAACAACATCCAAACAGTGAGTAAGTCAACAAACAGAGAAAAATTTAATACTCCTACTTCATTTTTTCTAACTTTGGTAACCAAAGAAGTCACAGGGAGGGCTCACTGCACACTTTTTAATGTTTTAGCAGCAGATGGTTGATATTTTGTTGACAAGAAGCCCAATTGTGCTCATTTTAACTTTTCAGTAGCTACACAGAAGTACATGATCATTGTCTTTAAATGAATTAGGGATGAAAAACAACACGTTATCTGTGAAGAACTTCCATGCTTTTGCTGGAAGTTAGGGACATTAATTGCATTTTTAAAAACTTTTAACCAAATTCCAAATACTTCTTCAGAACATCTGGGAAGCAGCTCAGTCATATGAGAAATTCAGTAATGAAGTAACAGATAGAAGCTGAACTATAGACATTTCATCACAATTAAGAAGAAATTCCAATGGTAAAGGATTATAAGCACAGAAAGAGAAAGATCACTTGGGAGTACATTGTGAGCTAATGCTCAAACTGCAAGGAATAAGTACTTTAGAAAGCTGATACTTTTTTAAGTCTCTCTTTTCAGTAATTCTGTAGTTCACAATCTTTCTATGATGCCTCTTGCTCTTTTGGAAAACAAAGCTTTATGATGTTCAAGGAGTTCAAGGAGTGAAAGTGAAAAATTGTGGTAAAACATCCATTTTGCCTGACCTGTTTATGGAAGCCTCAGCAGGTGCAGGGTCACCCATCTGGAGGTCTCCATTATTTTATATAGGGAATATCAGTATTTACATTAAAACTGCCTTGGCAGGTGTTTAAAATCTGAGTGCATACCAGGTACCTAAGTCAGAATTTAATTTATGAGCTCAAGACTGCGTGTGCTGTTCTCTCCCACTCTGCCGCAAGTTTTCCCCACACAGCTGTCAGTGATAGCACAATGGCTTACAGCAGTCCCTGCTTTACTACTGCAGGTCTCTTTGGACAGGCTGACATTGGGGATATAGGCTGGTGCCCCATACTATCTATTAGAGTTCATCTTACACATACTCTATGGTACTCCTGAAGCAGGAACCTTGGTTAACCATTTTTCAAGCTAGATTTATATATCTCTCCTTGCATTTCCAGGATTTTGATTCCTGTTGCGGACTATGGGAGCTGAGCTGTATTCCTGACAATAGCAGTATCTGTCACTCCTCTATTTTCATTTTCAGACCTTACTGTGCTGTGTGTTATTGTTTAATTGCCCATTCCACAGTGTAGCATGATTTTTTAAAATTAGCTTGGCATTTTATGTGCTTCTTTTACAGCTCATCTCAGTTGTTAATGAGCCCTTTGCCAAGTATCTTCTGTACAGATCATTATAGACCTTTAGTACTGTCATTCGAAAGCTAATACCCATAAACAGAAAAATTGCTCAGCAGAAGTGTTCCATGTTCCAAATTTTTAGTTTGCAAAGGTTAGGCATTATTCAGTAAAAGGAAGCTTTTTTATTTTTTTCAATGTAACAGTAAACAATTAATGTGATTTGTTCAGATGGGCATTATGAGTTGTTCAGATGCCAAGCCTGCATCATTCCAGCCCTGAAAGACATGTGCAGATACAGCTGCGGGCTGTCTCTATCACATATCTTTTGATGTCCTAGAGATCACATAAGTCTTGTCAACTGAAGGGTATCACGAGAAAGAGGAGGGCCAGGCCTTGGCAAAAATTTAAGCCTATCTGAGCATATGCTGAGATCACAGAGCTGAATAAGCTGAGTTGGAAGGCACCCACAAAGATCATGAGTCCAGCTCCTGGCCCTGCCCAGGACACCCAAAAGGGTTACACCGTGTGCCAGAGAGCATTGTCTAAATGCTTCTTGAGCTCTGTCAGACTTGGTGCTGTGACCACTTCCCTGGGGAGCCTGTTCAGTGCCTGTTCAGTTCTTCTCTGGGTGAAGAGCCATTTCCTGATATCCAACCCAAACCTCTCCAACACAGCTTCAGGCCATTCCTTCTGGTCCTGTCACTAGTCACCACAGAAAGGAGACCAGTGATTGCCCCTCTTCTTCCCCTGATAAGGAAGTTGTAACTGCAGTGAGGTCTCCCCTCAGTCTCCTCCTCTCCAGACTGAACAGATCAGTGACCTCAACCACTCCTCATGCAGATTCCCCTTCAGATCCTTCATTATCTTTGTTGCCCTCCTTTGGACACTCTCATGTCTTTTTTATATTGTGGCACCCAAACCAGCCCCCAGCACTGGAGGTGAGGCCATCCCAGCTCAGAGCAGAGCAGGACAATCCCCTCCCTTGCCCAGCTGGCCATGCTGTGCCTGATGTCCCCAGGACAGGGTCGGCCCTCCTGGCACTGCTGACTCGAGTTCCAGTTGCCATCTACCAGGACCCCCAGGTCCCTTTCATTGGGGCTGCTCTCCAGCCTCTCATTCCCCAGTCTAAACACAATCTGGGTTGCCCCATCCCAAGTTCCTAATCAGGTTCTTTCCTCTGTTGAACTTCATACAGTTGGTGATTGTCCAGTCTTCTAATTTATTACGGGTTACTCTGATTTTGAGGGAGTTGACACCTCTTCCCAGTTTAACAAATCTGATCCAGAGGTGTTTACAGAAGTTACCTTACCTTTCTGCTCCTGAGAGTAGAAAAAAGGAGTTTCTTATAGGACATGTTTTTTTTGTTTTATCTTGTTTTGTTTTAAAGATTTTGGATTATTTTTTACTAGCTACTCTTAGAGCCTGCATGTAGATGTAAACAAACAAAGCCTCAACTTTTTCCTACTCTAACAGCATACTTATGTGGGTACACACCTAAGACAAAAATGATTGACATGCTAAGTCTGTAAGGAATGATTCATGATTTCAGGAGAAATGGGTGTTAACTGATGAAAGCTTGTGCAAAGTCATAAGTGCAAATGTCCAGGCCAGTGTCAATTTGACTGTAATAGCTAGAGCTTCAAGGCTGTGTACATGCATTTGATGCTTTTTGTCAATGTTGCTAAGAGCAACTACTAAAATGCCTTTTAGTTTGCAAAGAGACAAGAGCTTAAATTGAAAAAAAATGTAAATCTGAAAGACGCTGGAAAGCCGCATGTAAAAGACTGAGAACTGTGGTAGGATGGTTCTCCATCAGTAAAAACATAACCAAACTGTAGGATGAATGCATTAAATTGTACACTGGCCATAATGCAAACACCCAAATACTAACATAACTCTGATTATGAGAAATGATGGCTCCTGAGAGTGCAAGGATAAACAGACTGGCTATTCTATAGAAAAGCAAAGGATGTCAGTGAAGCAGATCAGAAGTCACAGAACACGCATGTGTAAGGTGTGCTTTATGTGAAGCAGCAGTCAAAAGATTTTTTTTTTTTTTTTTTTGCATATAGAAGAGTTACAAAAAGTAGCAAAATCATAGCCATTTATAGGCCATGACTAAGTCTAAATCAGCATAATTCTCCATTTAACACTAGGAGCTGTTATAAAATTGAAATAAAGAGATTAAATGTCTCACAATGTCAAAAATGGTGGTTTAGAAAAGACATGGCAAGCAGCTGACTATTGTGTTAGAGTACCAGAACTGTCAAATGCAAGATTTTCTCCTGCATTACCCTTGAAATAAAACAGGGCTTTGGAGGGGGTCACCTGGCATTGTCAAGGCCTGAATAATGTTTAAATAAAACAATGCCTGGAGTAGTACACAGGATGATTTTAAGAAAACAGATTTTTTTTCACCTGAGAAAGCTGAAAAGATGATAAGTAAAAGTCATAGCTTTTCAATAGATGAAATACTGCTACATGGAGTTACAGAATATTCTGGTTAAAGGCATACTGGCCTGGTTTAAATCATTAGATGCTGCCATCTGAAAACATGTTTTTGGGGACAACAGTATTGGCTCATCTGCCACTGATTTTAATAGCATTAGTTATCCCTTATAAGTAGAATAGCTGGTTCTATTGGTTTCAACAGTCCTGGGGACATAACCAATCATTCAAACCTCTAGTGGTCCAGCAGAGTTAGAATTGGTATGTTTTGCAGGTATGTGCACAGGTGATGGTAAAACTGATGGGATAATGAATGCCCTGATGCTAACAGTAACAGAGTCACCAAACACCCCCCTTACACGAGTTCTGCACAGCATTAGATAAAGAATGGTCTTAAAGAAGACAAGAAAAAATTGCCTAATTTACAAGTAAATTTTCACCTTCTCCATCATAAGCAACTCATGTAGATGAGGTAATCATGCCACTTAGTAATCCCATTATTGCAATTCTCGTTGTTACATGAAACTTGTCAGGATATATTAGGATTGAAGCTCTGATACAACCTCTGTCATAGATGTAGAGATTTTAAAGAAATATCCCTAAATATTCTTGAGGACAGAAAAATAAAAAAGGCCTAGAATTGTAAAGTCCCTTACAGGGAGTTACATTAAAAGAATCTTATAATCATTCTCAAGCATTAGGGTTCCAGGAAACTCAGAGATAAATATATATTTTAAAAAATTAAAAAAAAAAATTAAAAAAAAATCAAGGTTTTAACACTATGAAAATGCAGAGGTAGTGCTTCTGTACAAAATTGTCTTTGTCCCAGAGTGACACCATGGTGGATGAAAATGAGAAAATGAGAGAATAAACCAACTGCTCCTTTCAGAAAAAGGAGCTAGTATACAGTTAAAAAATAGCTTAATTTAAACCTAATTATTGTGAGGAGTTTCATTGCACTGAATTCATGACATAATTTACTTTCTGGAAAACATTACAGATCCTTTGGTTGTTTGAACTATTGAGTCTGTTTTCAGTTCTGTAATAAAAAGTTTTGCTTGAATGTGGATTGTAGGTTTTGATATTATTGTTCCCCTGACAGGAGCTTTTAACAGAAAGAGAAGTGAAACAGTGTTGGTTTGTGAAAGGGTATGATACATGCAGTCAGATCCTCGCCAGGAGCAAACTGTGAACCAGCTCCCTTGGTTTCAATGGGTCTACAACAGCTGATAATACGGAAATGTTACATACTTTGAAGGATTTCTGCAAAACATAAATTGCCTTTTACTAGTGCTTGGGGATTTTCAAGAGGAGAAGCAAGCTGGTAAAACTGAGACCATAGTTCTACAATACAATAAATCATACTCGATGTCTTCAAGAACCAGATTAAAACAGGTGTAACTATAAGAAAGAAATGGATAAACTAATATAAACTCAATTTACTGGTTCTATTTTGTTCAAAATTTTGGGAGGGACCATTGTAATATAAGTAGCTTCTGCGCTGGATCATGTATTTTGTGTTTGAAAAACTATGTCCCTTCAGGTATTTTCTCTGTCATGCCCAGCAAGAAAAAAAAAGTTTAACTATAGTGTCATCTCTGTATCAGATACCCTGGGCGAATTCAACAGGAAAGCAGTGATGTGCCCAAGATGGATCCCAACCACATTTCTATTGCTGGATGCTCAGACGTAGTTTAAGGGTGACAGACCCATTGCTGAAATCTAGAGGTGAGATGGGAATTCCTCAGGATGTCAAATGGGAAGTGTGGCAGTCACCTGATCAGTAAATGCACATGTAAGCAAAACAGGATTTCTGCACTGCTGAGTCAGGATATGGAGACCTATGTTGTGCTCAAAAGTATTTCTCAGGAGGCTTTGATCCCTGTCTGCTCTAAGGCAGAATCTGAAGCGATTCTGCATTGTATTTTGTAGTGTTCCTTGTGCAAAATATGCCAGGCCATGGCTGCCTGCAGCCAACAGCCTTGCTGAAAGGAAATGTTGAAGAGGCTCCTGCAAGTAATGCTGCAACTCATGTTTGGTCTGCAATCAAAAAATGAAAACACAATAGAAACCAGAACCTTTGAACAAGAGAATTAAATGCAGTATGGGTTTAAGGCAATAATCCAATACATAATTAATAGCAACTTGCCAAGTGGTGTTTTCAATTATGATCATATTATTCTGTATTAAAGTAGCACCAGAGGTCAAATGATGCAGTCAGGACTGATTCTCTTTCCCTTGCATTAGACAGTGTAGAACATTTCCCAGGTGCATTTTCTAGCTAAGATGAAATAAAAAGCAGTATAAAAGGAATATAGCTATTCCAGTCCACAGCTCTGCACAATTCTCTGTGTTGAAGAGCACTCCACTGACAGGAAATGTCTTCCAAGTTCAGAACCAAGCTGAATGACATCTCTGGAATATATTCTCAGTGCTCATGCATCATTTCTTTATTCAAGTTTCAGAGGAGTGTTTGACTTGTACTGTGAAACCATAAATCACTACCATTTTTGGCACCTCAGATGTTTTCCTCAGTTAAACACAATGAATTTCCTCCAAGGGAAGAAGGAACAGTGCAAATAGTGTTCAAAATGTGTTACTAATTTATTGGAAGGTCTTGTTGGATATAATCAATTCAAATGTTTTAGTATATTCCAACAGAATACGTACATATTTTAGTAATACATGTTCTTTGAGACCCCTACACATTATGCATATATTTTAGACCAAATATTCTTCCTAGAGATGGCAGATACTTTTTAGCTATTGCGGTTGCAAATAATGGCTGAGAGTTTTGTTGTCCTTGTTCATTAGTCTGTTAGGAACTGCTTGTTATTGTACCAAAAACTAAGAGCTTTTCTCTCCCTTTTCTTTCACTGCAAATGTATTTAAAAGAAAAACATAAGAAAGAAACATTTACAAGGAAAAATAGTATTTGCAGAGACATAAATTGCCTTGGCAGACTTATTTTGGTGGCAGTTATATTGAAAAAATTTCTAAGCAGACTTTTTGTATTACTGCCCATAAATATTACAGTTTTCTATTAATGTGCATCACTAGAGCTACTAGCTTTGACAGTTCTTTGGTGCAGTTTGGGGACAACTGCTTTAAGCAAAAAAAACCCCAAAAACTACTTGCTGCTATCTGACCAGCATCAAAAGGCATCATCTACGTTGTTCACTGAGTTGTGGCAGACTCTGACTTTTCCTGGAAGTGATTGTTCTGCAGCCTCTTATCTATGCAACTACTTGTTATCACTTGGGGTGTGCTATTCCAGAGGACAACTTCAATTTTTAGCTTTAAGTGCCAAGCAGACTGATGGTTTTCTGCAAGTACTTTATCCACCCATTTGCTATTGATTTTAGAGAATAACATAACTAGAGCTATGGAATTTGACTACCATTCTGCTATAAATTTATGAACTTAATTTTTTACTTCCTCCAGAGAGAAAAAGGGATGAAGAATTCTCCTTTCTTTGTTTATATCAGGCTTAATGAAAGTGTACACTTTTGACTAGTATATTTCAGACAATACTATAGCCTGATGTAGTAGTAGTCCCTTTTTTGTTGGCATGTTTTGAAACATGTGTAAAAGCCAACATGTGATGGATTAACGCAAAAGCAACTTAAGCACAATTTTTCTATCATAATAAATATGCTAAAGGAAACTAAGACTTAATAGCATCGTTATTTCATTCCATCTTGCAATGATGGAAAGGGACTGCAAAAGGTAATGGTTAAGGTCATCCAGGATCCTTGATTTGGGCTGCCATGTGTTTCATCAGACATAACTACTTCTCTGACCTGAACATTTGAGACAGATGGATTTTTGGCATATGCAACTCATGTTTTTAAATCCCTACTGAAGCAGGAGCCAGGATTTTTTCCTTTGAAAAAACCCCAACATAAAAACCTCAGGTGGGTCTTCCAGCTCAGCCAGCTGCAAATGGTCTACAGAGGACCTGCAGTGGTTATCAGTCAGCAGTCAAGGTGTGGAAAGAAACTGTCAGGCACACTGTCTGAGTGTGTAAAGCCAGACAGAGGGGAATATAAACAAAGTGAATTTCAAGAGTTTTTTTGGAGAATTAGGGCACCTGGAATTTCTCAGAAGAAGATGAGACACTTCTGGGCACAAGCAGCTCTAGGTTCTGAGGAGCTGGCTTGCTGTATGGGCAGACCTTCCTCTTTCCTGCTGTGCTGCCGTGAGCAGGACTGCCGTGTTCTCTCTTTGAGCTCAGGCCTTTGCTTTTCTGCCATGTCCCATAGTGTCCTCTCATCCTTCTACCCTACCTTCCTCTTTCCTGTTGGAAATGCTATGAACTATTTGTTGCTGGTTCTATTCTTAAGAAGGCTGAATGGAAAAAGTAATTTAACATGGCTGAATGATCTATTAATGGACCTATTCATATGCAATTGTCTCATAAGAACATTCTGAGGATCACAGGACATTTGTTAAGTGATTTTGGACTACTTGATGAAAGATATTTTTCTAAGTGTTATTATTTTTGTGTAAATTTATCATGTGTTTAACATATAATTAATGTTAGAAATATTCATTCCTCATAGTTCCTCATTGTGTAATTTTTATTTAAAAATATATAAATATTCTATCTAGTGTTTGTACGTACACATATATTACATTTAATAGCTGTTGATTTTCTTTGAGCCAAAAAAAGAATTAAAACAAAACTTTGGAACAGTTTGAGATATTGCTTTTGCTGAATAGTGATATGCTTTATGATATGCATCACATGCTTTAGGAAAAGAATGATGGAACCTCCACTCTGAAATGTCAAATGTGCTTCTTAAGGTAATCCTTTATTATCAGAAAGAGGGAAGTGGTTCCAAATAAAATCAATTGAACTTTACCCAGGAAACTTTGAAGATTCAGTCTCATGATCAAGGTGCTGTAAAGCATTGCATTTGGAGCAAACCTGGCCTGTACTTCAGGGAATTTGCCATTAACATGTTTTGCATAGCCATTCCCTGAACCATTAAGGATATGAGGTTTAACCCTGATGTTAAGGAATCATTTGAGGTCAGTACTCTGATGTGAAAGTTTGTTTTTCTAGATTTATTAAAAATCAAATAGTTTTGCAGCATAGCTTATGAGCTTGAGAGGCACTACAAGTTTTCTGACATGTAGTAAACCACAAAACATCCATTTAATTTGTGAACATTGATGGTGTGGTGGAAAATGGCATTGCTTCTTTGATGTTTGTGGAGTCACGCCAATTTACACCAGCTCAGGAATTTGGTCTATTGTTCCTGAAAACATCCTATGACATTTTAAATTATCAAGATGATCATCTTGCAAAGGCATACAAAGTATTAGAATAACAGTTCCCTGGCAAATACTCTTGGGAGACTCAACTTATTAAAAAAATAAATTACATTTGTTCTTTTTATATGAATAAAAACTTCTTTCATAAGAAAGCATGACTTACTAGGAGGCTGTACTGTGATTTCCTAGCTGTGGATGAAACTTTGTGAATCACAAAGACAGACATCTCAGTGAAGCAACTAATGTTTGCTGTGTACGGTATAAAATTTTAATGTTCTCAAATAAAGGCATCCAGGAGCTAATCTCCGGTTTTTCAGTTTCTTTTTAGGGATTTCTACCTGTTTCAATCTTGTCTTTCTCATAAGGAGTGCATGTGAAAACACATATGAGGAGAAAGGCAGCAAATATTTTGTCTTGCCTTTTCTATCTCAATGGTTATAGAACTAATAGCTTTTTACCCTGATGTGCTGTTTGGTCCTGAAGCTGATTTCAAGCAAACCAACTGAAAATGGGCATTTAATTTAGAGGAGTGGGAAAGGTATCAGAAGGTACAGCTATATTCTACAGAATGAAATGCAGATGCCCACAGACATTTGTGTGTTAATCTGCAGGATCTACATAAAGAATGATATGTGTCAGAAAAATTTTCAGTGGCCAGTATTAGTTGGGGCCTTTCAGAAAGGAGAGTGAAAGGAGGAAAGAAATGCTTAAAGCTAGAGCTACGCCCCCTCTCTAAGAAAAAATAGTTTAGGTTGGTGGCAGAACTCAGTAGCACTAAGAATTGAACTGAGATTTCATGTGCCCAAAGGGAGAACACATGAATATGGAGTAATGGGTCTTCAAAATAATCCAAAGCAATCTGAAGATGTTTCTGACTCTGCCACAAGGCTCACAGATGTGGTTCGGTGATTTTTTTTTTGCCAAGGCTTCTTTATATGGCAAGAAAAGAAAAACACAAAACTGTTTTTTCTAATAGTGAGAGTCTGTAAAAGGAAAGAAAAAGCAGTCGAAAAAAGAGCTAAAAGATTCATGGAGCTTTTTCAATGTAACCATACCTGAAGATACAATTATATGTTTTGTGTATTGCTGTGTCAGAATGGTAAAATTCATGACAGGCTTATTTCTCAAGTAATCCACTTTGGACAACCTTTGTTACATGAAAAAATTAATCTACTCCCAATACATTTATATTAATTTTTTGGTTTATGCAGATACAGAGAAACCTAGAGGACAAAATTGTTACCCTAAAAATTAATTTACACTGCCTGCTTCAGTATTTGGATGAATTCCAACTGGCAAGGAAATATAATTTAGGTAAATTCACTCATGTTTTTACTTCCATATTTCAATAGTGAAAAAAGACTGCCTTGCACAGCACCAGAGATAAACATTTTTAAGAATCAAACTGGAAAACATCATGCTGGACAAAGGAACAGTTAGCCAAAAGAATAGTTATGGGAAATTGGTACTTTGCTAGAAATTGGTGGAAGCAGTCATCTCATGTTGTGGAGAATTTTTGCTATTTTGAGAATAGATTTTATCTCAGTATGGGGTAAAAAGAAGAATTTAGAAATTCTCAGGTTTGTGGAATGGAGAACTGTACGTTCTGAGCTGAATAAATTCTTTTCCTTTTAAATATTTAGTGGTGAAGACCTTTGTCTCTCAAATCCAGCTGCATTTTATTTATTTAGTCTGAAGTTACTGAAGCAACACTAGGAATTTAAAGGACACATTTGAACTGGCACTGAGAAAGCCTGACACTTTAAGGGAGACACATACAAAAAAATTAATGGAATGCCCAAAGTTATTTTTTGTAAAAGCTCTAACAAATATATATGAAAATGAGCTCAAACTGAATAGATACATGCAGCAATATTGAGAAAAGTAGAGTTCTCATCAGCCTGATATTCTCTTACTTAAGGTTTATGTAGCCCTATATGCTGCTTGGAAAAACTGGATTTCTGGTTGAACCAAGATGTCTGAGTGTTGTGTTTGGAAATGTTTAGTCCTGTAGTATCCCTAGAGCACTAGAGACACTGTTTCAGATGCTCTCTGTTTTAGGACACCTCAGAAATTAGGTATGTGTTTGGTTTCATTATTCCTTGATAACAGAAGAAGGAAAACAGCTAGTGAACTGTACTTGAATTTTGAGGAAAGTTCTCTACATCACTTAATATTTAAAAGGATATTTTATTTTCCCTAGCTCTTTATTTGACTCTCTTCTTGCCCTGTTTGAAAAAATCTGTTGGTTTTCTTATTTTAGATGAAAATAACATTAAGGTTTGTAATGGAGTTGTAGAGATTTAACAGTAAACAGCTGAGAGTGTTTTATTACCAATTACTAGATGTAAGTATATGGTTTCATGGGTTATATCTAGAGGAATACAAAGGTATTGTTTTAGACTTGTGGACAAGTACCATGTATTTATCCTAACATGCCAAATAAGTTTATATGTACATCTAGTATGTACTCAGTAGATCACAGATGTGAGCTTGAATGGGTCAAACTCTTTCTCTTGTAATAATATTCTAACTTTGGGAAGAGGCTTGCACAAGCCAGTTGTGGCAGGAAAACTAGTCATAGGAAACTGAAGTTTTATTTTGCAGCCTGAGGTGCCTGCCAGCTTCAACTTCTTAAAGCATAAAGCTGCAATAGTTATTTTAGGTTTAAGAGAACTGGATGCAGCTTATTGAGCATGAGGCCGTTCAGCACACACTTCATGTTGGGGCATGATGCTCACTGTGTTGGACGATAACGTCAGTAAGGCATTGTTTGTCACCTTGTGACTATGTTTTCCTTGTTCTTAGGCACCACTACTGACTGTAGAGCACAGAAAATATTACATTTATTTCAGATAAAGTTATTTGATTTTATTATGGTGCACTACCTTCTGTTGCTAAATAATAGAAAGTTTTAGCTTCAGCCAGCTAAAACCATGGTTTTCAATCTTATTCACTGTTCATTAATATAGTGTAAATAAAAATGTTATAACTTTATTGGGAATCTACACTTATAACTTGTGGAAACTTCCTTTGGTTCTGTTGCATTCACTTATTCTTGTATAGACATAAAACAAAAAGTGCAGTAAGCCAGTTTCCATTATAAGACTAATTAGAGCTGGCTATCTGTATAGTGAAAAAAAATAAGTCTTAAAATTAAGGGAGAGATATATGAACTATTTCTGAGGGAGAAAAAGTGCAAAAGTACTAATTCTTAATAAACAAAATTCTGCAGTAATGCTCTTAGCAATATTTTTCTTTGAAAAAGGAAATATAGACAGTATTTAAGTGCCAGTTTCTGTTTGAGCATCCATGTTCTTGGCGTGGTTAAATGTATACTGGTGACAGAAACACATTCTCTGCCCCCTCCTTGCTTGTCACTGCTGTGTCAATATTGTGATACACAGGATTATAAAGTCACAGAAACTTTTATATCATGAAGGACCTCTGTAGATCATTTGGTGCAAGCCCTTGCACTCAAATCAGGGATTACTCCAAAATGAGATTTTAACAGGCTGTTTTGAGAGATATTGGCACTCTCTGTGCTGCTTGAAAGAACTCTGCTATGCAGCCAATGACTGCACGCAGTAGCCAAAGCTGTTTTTGAAAACAAGTCTGATTCAGTGGGCTCTCCTTTAGCAAGGCTTATAATGAGAAAAAAATCAATGTAAACCAAAGCATTCTTGGCATAGGATTATGTTGAATCAGGTTGAGAAGAAAACTGTGCTGGGAGATGTGAAGGGTGTCAGGAAAAGTAATGATCCCTGCTTTAAGTCCTTCTGGAAATTCTTGGAAAGAGTGTGCTCTAAATGTCTGTCTCTAGGTCAGTAAAGGCAATTATATACGCTTTAGGGAACTGGTGATGTATGTGACTACTTTCTGTTGAAAACTCTGTTGCCCCAAGGGGCTCCTCCAGCAAGAAGCCTAGCTCTCAGAAAGAGACTTGAAGCATAAATCGCTAACCTTGAGGGAACAGCACACCATCCAGGCAATAAAATCCAGCTATAAACACAGGGAAAGGCCACATCTTTGATAGCTTCCTGAAATGATTGCAAGTTTCTTTTTTAAGCCTTCCTCTCACTTAAGCATCTCAGAAAGCTAAGGTGCAGTTCACTTTTATTTTTTTGTGGCTATTTACTCACTTTTTTCCCCCTCCACTCTTCATGTGTTTATTCCCTTCTTCATCTGCTCAGTCACGTGAACCCCACTATCCACTCACAGTGAGAAGCAACCATGAAACCTATGTGATTTTTATTTCATTCTAAGTTCTTCTTCATGGACTCAAGGAATTATTATGCAAAACTTTAGTTTTAGCCACAGAAAGAGTATTACTTTCTTGTTTATTTTGCATTCTTTTCCTTCTCTCATTTACTCACATATTTCACCCCTCCTAATAACTTTTTTTAATCTGAAAAATTTGGCTGTTGTAGGTATTTTTTGCTTTTTCTCTATGTGTCTATATCAGATAATTTGTTAAAGGAAAAATGTTTGGCTAAATAAGAATAATGTTGTAATAAGGGTGGAGTACATTTCTTGCTTTCAAAAGTCCCTTCCAAGATTTTCATCTTCATTTTTTCTGCAAATGTTTAGCCAAAAAAATAAAATAAACAGAAAACCACAGAGGGTAAAACTGTTGTAAAACACCAGTAATATTTTTTCTTTGCCATATACTGACCAACTCTTAACTGATTTTAAAAACCAAGTCTCTTCAGTGTCTACTGTTTATAAACCTTTCTTGCTTCTTTTATTTTTTCATTAAGATTTAAGACCAAAGTGCAGTCAGAAAACAAATCCAAGGAAGATGAGATCCATCAGGATTTAGTGTTGTCTGCATGCTACTGTCTCTGTGTCCACACCAGTAGTTACACAAGATCTTAAGGTCACCTTAAAGCCTGGATTTACTTAAAATCTGTAAGGCAAAACCTATATAACCCTCCCCAGAAGTCCACTCCATACAGATCTTCAGACTCTGTGGCAGCCAGGGAGCAATAGATTTGCATTCAGTTCCTCTGGAAAGTGTAGACTGTACAGGCATGGAGCACCACAAGACCATTCACAGCAAATTTAACTCTGCTGTTAGATAACCCTAGACAGATCACAAGATCACAAATGGTTTCCTAGGAGGCCTGAGTGGGGGAACTTTGGAGATGCCTTATAACTGTGCTCTAAAGAGCATCACTGCATGGTTGACCTTGGTGAAACTTGGAGATTTATCAGGAAAGGAAGTAATTTTGTTGGGCTAATTACCCTGGGTTCAACCTTGTTCCTAGTTCTCAGTGGCAAAACCCCCCTGGATTTTATAGAGTCTCTAATGTTCAGAGAAGACTTTGCTGCAGAGTCAAAGCTTTCAGTGGTCCACAGTCAGTGTGCCATCTTCCATCTGCTGTGTATCAAAGCAAAGGAGAATGAATTAATGGAACAGGGACTCTGGTACAGTCACCTCTGAAATATGCTAGTTTGTGACTTTAAATGTTAGCCTCATGGGGCCATTGCTAGTTGGGGAGCTTTTCTCAGGAATGTTTACTGAAAGAGCACATTTTAAAGTAACAGGGAGGAGTGCTTGCCAAGTGGAAGCATTCTTACCCATATCTTGTGACTAATGCATCCAATCAAATCAGTTCTGTTTCCCAGCCTACGATAATTAAACCAGATGCTTCTGAATAAACAACAGAATATTGCAAAACAACTTTCCTGTTTAATTAAAATGATAAACATTTTCTCTGAATACAAAATTCATCAATAAGAAAAGAGTTGGGATTTGGATGCAGAATTATTTGCGGTGGAACATTTGCTGTATTTCATACTGCAAGGTGGTAATTTCTGATACTGCCATGTTATTTTAGAATGAACATAAAAGGCTGGATGAACATAAAAGGTAATAAAAAAAGGGGACATCTGTCTTACTTCACTGCCTGTCAATTTGTCGGCTAGACCTAGGTAACCTATTAGATCCACATTGTTGAAATTGTTTTTCAAATGCAAAACGATAAACCTGAAACATCTTTAAACTTAAGACCAAGGAAAGATGTTGGGACAATTTTTGAGGGATAAATATTGGCCATATTTTGCATAGCAATTTCATATATATGAGAAGATCAGATTACCTAAATCTTTTCTAAAGTCATAATCTGGCCCTAGCAGAACATTCAATGAACAGAAATTCAAGTTAAGTTTCTTCTAAGTCCATTGATACAGTTAAACAAAAAACTTGCACAGTCTTGGGGATTTAGTTGTTTGTTTATTTATAGTATCTAGTTTATTTATAAACATAAATAATGTGGTTGGTTCTTTTTTCCAGTGTCAGATGCAGAGGGCTTAATTCCCTTTAAATACAATGCAGCAGAAGAAGGAAAATGTGAAATATCCCATGATCTTCTAACTGGCCATAGTTGATTTTTTGTTGATGATTATTTTGATCAGTAAAAAAAAAAAAAATAGTAAACTGAATTTGTCTTTCTTGCTGCCTATCATCAAAATGCAAATATTTTCAAATCACATATAAATTTATATGTTTATTCTTTTACATTTTTTGCTTTTATACAATAGCTTGATCACTTTGTCAGATAATGTTATAAGGATGTGGGATAGTTAGATGTGCTTTAATAGATGAATTATGTGATATTGTTTCAGTTTCTTGGCTGAATAACTATATCTTTAGTTAGACAGTGTTGAGAAAATTGATTAAGTTAAAAAAAAGTTAGTTATGGCAGTACCTTAATTGAAGGTGGCTCCAACAGCATATGCATCTGTCTCCTTGACATGTATCCATCTTGTTCCATCAATTCTTAATCCCTCTAGAGTATTTTCTTGCACTTCTAATTTCCCTCTGCCATATGTGCTCTATTCTCTGGCTGGCAATGTATTTGATCCAAATTGTCTAGGCCCAGTGTTTCTTCTCATTCTTCCAAATCACTGGAAACTAATCATGACCAAAGTTGTCTCTGACCCTGTCTGTTGTACGCCACAGGTTTTCCGAATCTGCACAAATATATCTGCCCCACTTTGTACCTCTCTAAGGACCTTTTTACCACTTCATTGACTGCTTTACTGCCAGTCTGGTTTGAGAACCCCTTCGAAAAAAATGCAGTGCTTCTTCCCATGATATTCGAGCAGTTACCATGCCACATCCTCGTGACTCTTGGCTTGATCACGTGCAAGGGAAGGAGGATGAATATGTAACATTCCAGGCCTTACAGGACTGAGGTGCTTCTAGCTGGACAAAGAGGAGAGGTGAAGTTTAAATCCTAACGCATACCCAAAAAGGGTAATGTGAAATTTTTTGAGTCATGTGCTTTGACTTACAGGTGGATATCCTGCCAAAGTCCAGCTTTGGGATGGAATAGTATTAATTAGATAAGGCAGACAATGAACAAGGATTGTCTATTTAATTTTGAATATGTTCTTGACGCATTGCTGTTAAGAAACATCAGATATGTAAGTGCAATTCGCCCACAGATATTCACGTAACATCATTATCCTACTATGTGAGTCAAAGATGTGAGGGTAGAGAAATGTTTAAATAAATTCAGAGGTCATTTCCTCTATTCCTAGGTTTTTTGACCTAGAGAGAAATTTAGAGCTGTGAAGAAATGAAGTCGTGTCAGCTGGTCACTGGTCCCATTTCGACAGAGCACTGGACAACTCTCTTCAAATGCACATGAATATGGACACAAACCACTATTTTGTTTTTAACAATTGCCTGCAGGTATTTATTTTGAATCTAGATCACCTACAAAAATATCTCTGGTACAAGTGTGTGGGAGCCTAATTAGCTGGGAAAGATCATACCTTGGACCAAGTTCCTGGATGGAGGGAATAAACCTGAAGCCTTGGGAGGACAGATGCTGGGGGGATGCTAGTGGAGTCATCCCAGAATAGGCAGAATCTTGAATTTATAAAGTCAAAACCCCTGTCCTGCATTCGTGATTGGACCTTTGCCCTCAGATGCTGCTATGTAATGCCAGGTTAACCACACCTCCGGGTCTTTGGAAGCAGCCCCTCAGACCATGTGGTCTCTGTGAACATTAAAATCTATCTCTGGGCACTCCATCATACCCATCCCTCTATTTTGCCACGCCCACCCGGCCAGACCAGTCTCGGAGTTGTAGCGAGCTGATTGTGATACAAGCGTGTGAAAAAACCACTATGGGAAGCACTCCTCTTCATTTAAGTTTGAAATCATACTGTTTATAACATTCATAATCTCTTAACAGACTATTTACTCCAAATTAAGATGGAAGACAACTGTGCAAATTTGTTTTTCATATAGAACAGTTATCTGATTCATGAGCTGTCTCACTTTAGAATTCAGCAAGCTGAAGATAAGAAATCTTACTCCCTGTCATTGAGTGGTAGTGATTTTCCCCCGCTCCCATTCCAGTTATGCCATACTTAAGTTAGGCAGATGTTTCCAGCTTGAAATAGCCTGGTAGAGTATTAACAACATTGCTGACAAGGAACACTTAAAAATCATTAACATTTATGACAAATTAAGGAAGTCTGTGCAACCAGTGAAAATTGCAGTTTTATTTTAAAATGTAAGTGCTGATTTCTTGTGACAGACATGGTAGACAGGAGTAGCAAATTACTCCCTCAGGGCTACTTATCTGCAAAGTCCCTGTCCACTTACAGAATTTCTTAGAGATGAAAAGGACTTTTGAAGATTTGTAAAGCTTAGCAGAAAGCTAAGTACCATAAGTGCCATAGTACCATTTCCATGCAGCTATTGGAAAATGATTCACATTTGAGGCTTGTATAGTGATGCAAAAGGAATCTATAACAAAGCTTATGTATTGCTTTTCTGAAAATGTCTTTAATAATATACTCTGGGACAGATTGCTTTTTATGAAGAATGACAGCTTTCAAAGTTCAGGCAGAAGTGAATTTAACATTTCCTTAAGTAATGGCCTTAGTACTAGCAATAGAAGAACTGAGGAATACTGCAAGACTTGTCCTCAGGACTGAGGGGAAAACAGACTGCCCTAGTAAACAAAATGCAAAGCATGCTGGAAGAGTCTCAAGGAATCACAAAGGATTCTTCTGCTCTGAAAGAGCTAGTTCACTCTAGATGAGTATGTATACTGTAAGTGACCTTTCGCAAGAAATGCCTCAAGATTAAGCATTAAGCCAGAAAAATGCAAAGCAGCCCCTCAATCATCTTCTCAAATCAATGATATGGAGACCAAAATAAAGTACGAAAAGGAAGGAGTAAAGAACTTTCCTATCCTGAAGAATGACATATATGCCTGAAAGGAAAGAAAGAAGAGCCTTGCCAACTAGAGGCATACATAAAAAATGATACACTCAAGATGTGAAGAGAAAGACTTCCATTTCATGTTTTTTTATCAGTTTATATGGAGTGCATACATAGCACAGCTGATCCTGGTCACAACTCTACTATTGACAAAAGAGCTAAATTAAATAAATGTTAAAACATACCTTAAAATATGTAGTAAGATAAAAACCTAAAGAATATATAGAGCAGAGGCTTTTTTAGTCCTTGTGTTCAAGGGACCAATATGAATTTCCTGGGCAGAAAATTGCATGTAAAAAATGAAATGGAAACTGGGACAAACCTTGAAATGAGAATCTACCAGATTATGTCTGAAGACTGGCATAATGCTGTTGTTGAAAGAGCTTAATGACTTGTAAAGACCAAGATTTGTATCTAGACCAAAACATATGAATGCAAAGTGAGTGCCTAAGATCCTCAGAGAAAAACCTGAGGTTATATTACAGAGTCTAGATGATAGGCCAGCATCATTTCACTGTAATATTATGAATGAACCACCTCTTCCATTAAGCCAGACAAAACTATCCACATCTGAAGGGCCTATATAAAAGCTAGTGACTAATGTCTAAATGTTAGATAATTACTTTATGTGTACAGAGAGTGAACTAGCCAATGGAGTTAGTTGGAAGATGGTTGTAAGAAATATATTTTTTAGGCATTCAAAAATGTTTGTTTGTGTTGATGTAATAAGTGGTAAAGTGAACTTTAATCATCTTTCAGAATTTTCTAGGTGTAAGCAGCGAGTGCTGTTTACAGCCTCACCTCTTGCATAGGTAACACTGATAAGCTAACAAAGGCATTTCAAACAAAGCATCACAGGCCTTCTGTAAAAGAAATCACATCCTTAGACTACAGACAGGGATTTTGATGGTGTCAGAATAGAGAGAGGGTGTCCATCTTGCATAAAACATAGGATGAACAGTGAAAGAATTCAGATTTTCTGAACATAACGTCTAAAAGCATGTGTGTCTTCATTTACCTTTTAACAACTTTATTTCCCTGCTCTTTAGCGGTTTCAAATTATTTACGTAGTTTGCTAAGAATAAGAGCTGTGTTTGGTACTGAGAGAGAGAACCAAGTATTTTAGAACTTCCCCTCCCTCTATGCAGCTTATTTATTTTGAGCAACAATTTATCTGTAATGTAAGAGAAAGGATAGTTCTGACCCATACTGTGACAGTCTCTGGAGAATAGTCAAATGACACAATAGATTTACTGCCAGTTGGAGACAGAAAGTCTAACTTTTATCATTGGACTTTCAAATGCTTCCATAATTGCATGGGAAGTCTCTTTACCATTTGGACAGATCACAAACCACTTGTGGGCTTTGCTAGTGAAACTCTATGCCAGCTGTAGCAGCTGTCTGGCTGCAGCATTGGGCTTTGACCGAAGCCTTCAAAAAATTTGTTGGAGTGCCATCCGCCACTGCTGTTATCAAAATATGGAAATTTTAGAGTGCCCATGTTATTTATGAAATACCTGAGGTAGATGCTGAGGAAATCTTTCCAAAAAAGGGAGTCTTCCTGAAGAAACTTTGAAGATGGCTACTCCTGAGGGAAAATCATGTTATCTCTCGGGTTAAGGTAATTTAAAATCACTGCTAGAGTTAATAGCAACTACACAGAAGTTTGCTGAAGGATGCCAAGTTTTGAGTATAAATTTATTTACTTCACCTGTATTTCTCAACTTCAGCTGAGCTGACCTCTATTAGAACCTGTGAAAAAGATGTAAAGTATATAATTAATGGGAAATCAGGAGATTTGGCTGAATATTTTTCAAAATATAGAAGATGAGAGGTAAATACTCATTTTTATTTAATCCTGTCAGCATGGAATAGCATTAGATAACTTTGATTCCAGCAAGCACTGCAAAACCCAAAGCTGCAAGTGCCATTCCAAAGAGAGAACTGGACTCAAAGAATTTGTTTATACCATCATTTCCAGTGTCTGGCAGCAGATTTAACTTTTACCCTAAAAGAAATGCAAATTGAGTTATTTAGATCTATACATAAGTGATGCAAACAAAAAGTGGCTGGATGACTTTAAGTGCTCAAAATGGAGTTATCTGGGTGATTCAGAGTACTTTTAGTACAGATATTTTACATCTCTTCCTTTTGTTTCATTTACTGTGTAGGAATTTTTCTCCCCATATCTGTCTGAAATAGTTACTAAATCCAACGTGAGGTATTGTGAAAAGAAAATCACCCTTAATTTTCCAGCCCTGTTTTCTTGAAGTTAGGAGAACTGATTTGCTCAGATAAGACCTGGATGAACAGGAAGTCCCAGCTGTTTCTAAACAAACTTTTAAGCTACTTGAGATTTTGTACATCATTAAGTACACATCATTTTCCATTTATAAAGTATTGCTTGATCTGCTTATTCCTACTGTGTGGGTGATTAAGAAGCAAACATGTTTGTGTGGGTGCCCATGAACATTATTTTCTTGCCTCTTCCTGCATGTAGAAGAGCTAGACTGGAAGTTCTTGAGGACTCTAGTGGACACTGCATGACTCACACAAACCCCCAAGAGCCTGTTTAAATTCCATCTTTCCAGAACTGGATGGAAGCACATAGACAGCCACCGGATTACAATTGTTTTTGGTTTTGGAGCTATTCTTTTTTTGTTATCCCATTGATCTCAGGCCTGAAAGTGTAGTAGAAAGTAATTAAGAAGGTAGTCATGGATAAAGAGGTTCACAGAAGAAAGGTGTGTGTTTCCAACTTTTGGAAAGAGAAAAGTTTAGAATAGATATCAGTTTTGCAAATGAATAATGGTCTGGACCTTTAAAAATTTTTAAAGATAGTAGTTTTTTAGTGTTTAGCTTGCTTTTTTTCTCTTCATTAAAAAGGCCACAAAGCACTACGACTTGTTGGTTACATGCCTCTGCTCAGCTTTCTGTTTTATTTTGTGTCCCGAAGCCTTGAGCTTTTAATAGAGTTCCCATCAGCAAAAATTGCTTAAGGTAACATTATTGTAAAAACAGTGAAGTCCTGCACAGAGTGATGTTTTCCTAAGCCATGGATTTTGTATCTACTCCATAGCAGAGCTGTTAGAAAGCAGTTTGGCTCATAAGTCTGTGTGTGTATGTGTGAGATCAAGCTCTGTAGCCACCCCTTTGTACGGCTGGCGGTCTGACAGTAACGTCACACCTCGCCTTCCTCCCACACTCATCTGGCTGCGCAGAATGACCCTCAGCCAGCTCTGTGCACACGCAGGACGTGCGTGGCAGCTGCAGGATACTGAGCTGTCAGCTTCCAGGCTGATGTCTGGCAGCAGCAGCACAGGGGCTGGCTGCTGGGTCTCTTGCTGGTCTCATGTGGCACGCTGCCGGCAGAGCAACGAGAGTTGTATACAGCTGCCTAGTGTAGAGGCTGCTCTTGTTTCTGGCTGATGAGCTCCTTAGATTCCCTTGGGACTGGAAGGAGTCTTCATCCCCAATTTCTGTTGTTTGAATAAAAGAGTGCACAGTGATAACCACCGTAAGAGAAGGGACTGTTTTCCCATGTGCTCATTTATTTAGGTGCTGTTTGGCATTGGTATAGATGCCTACCACTGTGTCATTGACTCTGGCCATCACTTAATTGCTAGTTTCTCTCTACTGATTAGAAGGCCTTTTCTTAGTGGTTTTACTTATTTATTTATTTTGCTCTTAAACATATAGTGCCAAGTCCTTGCTGGATCTAACTGGCCTCTTTTTTTTGTGGGTTTTTTTTGTGGGTTTTTTTTTTTTTTTACATTGATGGTCCAGGCAAGTAAAGCTTCCATCACTCTCACAGTGAAATCACATTATTCTTAAAGGCATGACTGTGTGAAATTGAAAGTACCAGAGCAGATCAGATTGACCTGCTGTCCACTTAAGTCAACAGAAATCATTAAACCAAGTCCATTTTAGATCAAACCTCAAATGCAAGGGATTGAACTTCTACTCTTTGAGATTCCCACTTAGAGGACTTTAACATCTTTAACATCTGGCTCACCTGATATCAGTATAATAAGCCACAAAGATGATTACCTTCCTTGTCCAACACTCTCTGTGGTTTACTTTTAAAGAGTTCTAGAAACAACAGCATTGATTTTTTTAACTGCTTACTGTTTAGGGATGGCTCAGAAAATGCTGATTGAAAATCAGCAGTGATGAAAAACTTATTTCCCTGATTGAGTAAATTCAGACTTTTTTCCTTAAAAAATATCTTGGTTAGACAAGCCAAAGTAAGCTAAAGCACCAAAGCAAATAACAAGTTTCTTATTACTGTGTTCTCCCATTAAGTTATTCATTATATTTTCACCAGGAATAATCATTAAGAAATGCCTTCTCTCCCAGTTTTGTTACAAACATGTCAGATAACAGTGTAGGCTTTCATTAGAAGAAAGCTGCCCTTTCACTTCATTGTTCTGCTTGTTTTTGCTATGTACTAAAACCTGTCTGTAAGACGCCCACTCAGACTGGGGAAAACAGTATCCTTTGTAGGCAGGTGGTCTTTCCTTGAGCATTTTCTGATTAGAAACACATGTTCATGAGTGTGAGAAGGCTTCTGTAAAGGGACAGTGAAACAGAAGCCAAGGAGCTCATGGTGCCGCACAGGCAATGCAGTTGAAGAAGATAATTTAATTTTTGGTTTTATCTGTTGCAGTTTTTTGCTACATACTGCTAGTTATATTGATATCTGACAGTTTTGATCTCAGCAGAGAACATTCCCTCACCCTGAAAATCCTGGATACAAGATACTGCTGCAGGGGTTTATGGAAACTCCAGTGGTGTGTGTGAGCAAGGTGGAACAGTGCTCCAGAAGCCAATACTTTTTGCTTTGCTTTCCTAAATCACAGTGGCCTCATCAATGTGGCAGACCAATGTCCACATACTTTCTTAAGTAGGAAACCCATCTTCCTGAGAATAAAATTTCCCCATAGTGACAAATGTGTAAGAACAGAAATACAAAATTATGCCTCGGTCAATGGGCCAGCCTATGCAAAGCTGAGATTTTCTCCAAGCACCAGGGCACAGGGGAGCAGGGTCATGCACAAGCAGAACCTGAGGGAAGGAATAGGAGCCTGTGCTTGTTCCTGCACTGGTGCTGCTGTGCCTGCTGCTCTTTATCACCTTCCCACTCTGAACAGTCTCCTCTCACTGCTCAGAGCCATCATCACCATCACAGCATTTACTAGCACTTAGAATGTTTGGAAGGAGCTATAAAACATGGGGAGAGAGAACACTGCTGCTGTAAGTGGCCAGAGGTAGTCTGGGAAAAGCACTCATGGACATTCCATGCTGAATGGAAGTAGGCACCATTGAGAAGCACATCACACAGGGATTGTGGCTTGCATCTCTGTGGCTCAGGTCTTCAGTGAAACAATATGAGTTATTGGCATTCCGTCCTCTTCAACCTTTCTTACTTCAACACCTGGGAAAACCTATTTGAGTATGTCCAGTCCTCAAGTGCCCCCTCTCTATGTGCCAGAGACAGACTAGCTTTTCTGTATTTCATCAGGAAAGGATCAGAAAGAGAATAATCTCTTTGTTGATTTAAGGCCAGTCTGGAGAATATATTTAAGCAATCAAAAATGCAAATGGATGCCCTTGTGAGATTTTGTTGTGTCCAGCTGTCCTAACTGAGGACATCAAAAATCTATTTCAACCTTTTCAAAGTTTGGAGATTGAGCTGTCTTGTCTTTCTGAGTATCTTTGTGAATTGTGAGGCCAAACCAACTTTCCAAGCCAAACAGTGTTGTATATAGAAAGCTAGTAACCACCTCAGTTCTGGAAAGTGTTTCCTGACATAAACAGTGACTTAGAGATCTTTTCTGTGAATGAAAAAGCATGTATGTCAGCTTGACATTCACATATCCAGAGTACATAACGTATTTACTTATTTGTAAAACTGATTTTCTTTTATGTACAGTTATTCCAGTTATTCCTCAATGAAGATACACACATCCCAAAAAATTTATACAAGACTTGAAAAAATTGAAGTGTTTTCAAAGTTTTGATTGCAAAGGTGCAGTTAATTACTTCAACATAGGAATTCAACTGAAACAGGAAAATGCAGTCTGCATTTGCAGGGATTTTCTGTAATTATGTAATTATTTCACATTTCTTGCAAAGAGTCAAGCAGCAGCCTGTGTAGCTTTGTTAGATGTCATGGGCTTTTTTGAAACTAGATATTGAATTGCACTATAAAAAGCCAGGTGTTTAATTTGCAAACACTTAACAGATGGTTTATGTGTTTATAAACAAAGACCTCCTGCAAGGGATGTGCAGAAGTTGAGGTTTAGCTCGTATACATCCCATAATTTATGCCCTTGCAGCAAGGAGGACATAAACAGGATCTTCTTTTTCCACCATGATCAACATCCCTGACAGATACAGGCAGTTTTGGATGGTGTTCTTGGATAGTCTTTGAATTCCATCTGCCTGCAGGAGGACTTCCTGACCTGCAGGGTGAATTTTACCAACACTGAGTCTTACAAAACCAACAGCCCAAACCAGCCCACCCCAAAGCAAAACAGAAATGCTTCCCTTGTCTGCAAGACTAGGTGGAATTAGAAGACTCTGAGACTTTATCATAATGAAGGTGTTTAAATGTTCTCAACAACTAAGAAACAATCCTGCTCCTGCAGGTAGGAACTGAACATCATTTTCCTGTTTCCCTGCACTAGGAAGCTTTTCTGAAGGCATTACTGTGATAGAATTGTAATTAACAGCAATTAATTCAACAGTGATAACAGTAAACAATTAATGTTTATGAGAGCTTTCTGAAGTAAATTTGAGAGTATTTGATGAGAAAACCTATCTGGAGAGAAAAGATTCTTCCTCCCTCCCTCCCCATCCATTAGGCATCACATATTGGACATTGCATGAATAAGGATCACCATTCTTTTATGCATCCCTATTCTTCATCCGCACTGAGGTTGCATTTAGCACCTTCTATTATCTCAAAGGTTAAAAATGGGCATTTTCACTTGCATGAGACTTTCTGAATCAGAGCTGAGACAAATGGACACTAAGAAAAAGTTCACTGAAGTCAATATAAAGCTTTTCCTTGGTTATAATAAATCTTGAATTGGGCTCCAGCCTGGGTTAAGAATGAGCTTATTCAGGGGCAGAGATATGAATATACCAAAGCCTTTGACTTCCATGTCTTGTTCATTGGACTGCCCAGGACATCTCAATTTCAGATTATATTCCAGACAAAATACATTGGGACTAGAAATGAACTTTGGCAATTACCTTCTATAGTAAAAGCTGAGCAATATCAATGGTTAATTTTTCCAATGAAAACTGTTATGAGAATTGATAGGTATATTCTCTGATCTGATGAATATAAATAGCTCCACCCAGTACTTTGTCATTTCAATTCATATTTTGCTTGTATTTAAAAACACTTAAAACAAATTAGCATGCAAATAGTATCCAAAGTTAATTAGGGATGATATTGCTTCTTAACAAATGTTCCCTCTATTTCCTGTATCTACTTAAAATACTAAAAAGAATTGAAATCTCATTACACAGGGATTTGGTAATAACATAATGAGAAAAATACTAAATACATGGCAGAAAAAGGAAGCACCTGCATTGTTTGCTACCATGACAGTGAACAACAGAATCATCCAATAATCTATTCTGTCTGCAGGGGCTGTCTGGAGGGCATCTGGTCCCAGCCCCCACTCAGAACAGGGTCAACTTTGCAGCTGTGTTGGCTTGCTCAGGATCTTGGCTAGCTGAGCTGTAAACACTTCTGAGGCTGAAGACTCCACAGTGTCTCTGGGCACCTGTTTCAATGATACATACATACATGCACACTGTAAATACCATATGCTCAGGAGTGAATGTAATTTCAATGAAAACATTTCAAAAATAATTCAAAGGTCAGAAATAAAGTTAACAGCCCTCATGGTGCAGTGATTTCTTGCAGCCCTGGGAAAGTCTTTAAGCAATACTAGTGGTGCTATGACTCAGTAATACAGGATAACATCCTATAGTCAGGATTTTCCTGCAGATGTGACCAGAAGTTTTAGAAGCTGGAAAATCAGCCATTTTCTTCACTCTTCCCTGTCTCCCTTAGAAAGTACAATGATTGGAACTTAGGAATGGTTGGCAGTTTGTCAGGTCTTTGAAAGTAAGGGTTGGGTAAATTATTTAACTCAGACCGCCTATTGGCTTTTACCACAAATGGCCCAATTTGTAAAAAAAAAAAAATTGAGTACTCACCAATATCCATGAGTGTGAGTGGCTAATATCCAGTCCATTTGAAAGTCAGGCTATATTTCTAGCTGGGTAACTTTTCTGGATTCATAGAGTTAGCCTCAAAGTACTGCAGACAGAAATCAGGGGACAAAAGCATGGGATTTTTTTCAACAAGTAGAGGAAAAAAAATTTGAAAAAGTGTTTTTGAGTGTAACAATCCAAAGAATCCAGCTTAGTGCAAAAATACATTACTAATGTGGTGGTTCTTCAGATCCGAAGAAAGAAAGAGTAAATTTTCAGATGTCAGGGTGCAAGAATGCAGATATTCTCTTTATTCTACCAGCTCATGGTTAACAGCACATAGTGCTGTAACATTGCAGCAAAAGATTTTTCAGGAGTCTGTTGACGTATTTTTTTTACTTTTATCAGATCAATGCACATCAACAAATGTATGGTCTATACAAAGACGTAAGAATACTGTTATATTTTTCATATGTATTATAGTGTAAATTATGTGTCTTTCTAAAAGAGCGAGGTGAAATTCAATTTATGTCTTTTCTGAAATCACTCAGTACAAAAATGAAGGCACATGTACAGCTTAATTCTACCTGCAACACTATAGGAAATGGCAGTGTATATTTCTGGGGAATATTTCAGATAGTTTGGAAAACTTACGAGAGGAATAAAAAGAAATAGTTCATTTTTAGTCTGAGTTTGTGCAAATGCACTGCTATAGACTGACATTGATCTTGAGATATGCATAAGAACATGGAAATGCTTGGAGACACAGTGATAAAGATTTTAAAAACAAATCTAAATCACAACTAAACAATGCAAATACAATAAACATTTATCATGCTTATTATTTGTGCTTGAAAATATACTTGCCATCTTCATTTTTTATTTTACTTGCTTCTAAGGGGAAGCAAATGAACAAATTTGCACTAATGGTAGGCCACAGAAGAATCACAGTCAGAATTATATTTCCTTTGAAAGCTCCTTGTTGGCCATTTGGGAGCATACTGCTGCTTATGGGGTGAACATGAGAAAGAAACATAAGTTTGTGGGTTTAGAGAATTTTTAAGGGATTTTAAAAAGAGGATAATTTCCCTCAAACCCAATTTTATCACTTTTTAAAAATTTTCCAGGTTTTTCTTTTGAGCTCATGTCCAGCAGAAGAACTGAGAAGCTGATGACTAAGATGTCTAAAATAAGACAACTTTGAACCTCATGCTCTGAAACCCCAGGTTGTTACTAGCTTTGTGCTTGGCTCTTGTCTCTTTAAAAAAAAAATCACACGTTTGAAATCTCCTTCTAGTTGTGTAAACTCTATCTGGGAGTGAGAACAGAGGGCAAGTGAAGATTTCAAACAACTAAATATGAAGCAAAATATTTACAGAATGTAAATCCTTGTGGCTGCTTGACTGTAAATAAGGTGCGAGACTTTCAAATGTCAAACTCTATACAGAAAAATTGTGTAAATTTGCCCTAAATCATAAAGTGATTAATTAGAGTATCCTATAATTAGTGTGAATTATAATTTATATCTATTTTCTATAGTACAGCCATACTAGTGAAATGCAAGAGTTTTGCTTTTGTTCTTGAACACTGTTGTTCTCATGTTCATGAATTTCAAAAGAACAGTCTTATTTGATGTGGATGTTCTTGCTAAATGGGAGTGTGGTGTTTGTAGTTGTTTATGCCTACTCTCTGCTACAGTGCTGGGTGCTCCAGCCTTTTTATTTTAGAAAGCAATTAATAATCGAAGGATCTTCAGATTAAAATGATAAGATTATCATGTTTCCTGGTTGGGATTCAGCTAATTTGAAGCTAGTTCAAGAAAGACAGGAAGGCAAGCAGATGATGATTCCTCTCTTTTTCTTTAAGCAGCTCTAGTATCACTCTTACCCTGGAGAGAGCAGTTTTATCTCAGTGCTTCCAGAGACATCCTAAACCCCAGGCAACATGGGACAACTGTAAGGTCCTTAATGCCAGGTGGCAGTAATCCTATCCAAAGTCCTATCCAAATCCTATCAGCTCATCCAGCTGAGGGTACAGTAAGCAGTAAGGGGAGTTGGTGCTGGGCTGTGCTTTCCTGGCAAGGCAAGGTCTGTGGCTGGGAATCCCGAAAGATCCTTTGGCCAGCAACAAATGCAACAGTTTACTGCTGTATGCTCACCTTTACAACCCCCACTCTACCCAGCACTTTTTTATTTTTATTTTTTTTTAACTGGTTTCTGTCCTGGCAGTCCTGTGAGAAGTAAAAAAAGAGTTATTTTTTTGAGGGACGAAGGGAGGGCCGAGCTGTTTGTGTCTGCCTGGCATCAGAGAAGTTGTGGGTGTTCTACCCCTGGAAGCATTCAAGGCCAGATTGGATGGAGTTTTGAGCAATCTGGTCTAGTGGACAATGTCCTAGAGGAGGTGGATTGGAGCTAGAAGATTCTAGATCCTGCCTAGAGGCAAGAGGATTGGAACTAGAAGTTTTTTAAGGTCCCTTCCAGCCCAAACCATTCTGTGATTCTGTCAGTCAGTGCCCTGTGCCCCACAGCAGCTCTGTATGGCTGTCAGTGCTGCCCTCTGTGTGCATCCTGCTTGGGTAAGCTCCTGCTGCCTGATCCAGAATTACTGCTTTCCTGGCCTGACACGAGCACACCAGTGCTGCCCCACACAGGCCAGGCCACTGTGATGAGGCCAGCTCAGCAGGGCTCAGTTTTCTCCATCACTGTGAAAGCTGGGGCAGGCAGCATTCCTGAGCCCTCCTGGCTAACTGAGGGCAAGCTGTTTACTCCAAGGGAACTTGAACATATTTTTTTACATCACCCTTCTTCTACCTCCTAGCATTTCAAGGAGACACAGAATGGGCCTTTGTATATTTTTTTTTGCTCCACACATCTTTACAACTGTTCTTTGGATTGCTTTTGCAGCCGCAGGCTGAGTGGGAAAGCAGCCATGGAGGGTGGGTATGGGAATACATTGGTATTTCAAACTTTGCCAGTGTAAAGTCCATGCAAAGCAGCTATTTTCCCCATAACTTGCTTTCTAGATCTGTGAGAAGAAAAAATATCCCAGGAATAGGAAGTTGGAGGACTTTTCCCACGAGGAAGGAGGTCAGAGGGAACTCAAAAGAAAGAAATCTCCAGGAACATGCTTTTGAACCACATGTCCCATCTTGCTCTCTGGATGTTGTTCAGTGCCCTTGCTTTATGCTCACCTGAAACTCTGATCTGCAACACATTAAAATCTCCTCATTAGCAAGCAGAAGGGAGTGCTTTATTCCAGTTTTACACCTGCACGCCTCATTTAGAATAGCAATAATGTGGTGATTAGTCTAAGCAAAGTGTATTTTAAAGTGGCTGATATGTTCTCTAATGACAGGCCAAGCACCTACTTTTTATCACTTATATCTATCTATCTATCTGCAGCTCATTTAAATTGCCATACACAATACTCTCTTTCCTAGGAAATATGTTATTAGCTCCTTTAACTCTGTGAATATCTTCATTTTGTGTGAAGTTATATCTGATGACTCAAAGAAAAACTTTACCTCACCTACACTGTAGTAAATAGTTCTTCCTAGTCCTTTCTAATAACATGAAAAAAAGCCAGTGAATTTGCTGTCAAATTTATATTAACATAGATACTTTGCAAGGCAGAGTGAGTTACAGAGCCCTCCACACTTCAAGCTTATAAATTAATCATAGTTGACTCCAGCTATGTTTTTTCACTGCTTCAGACTCATTGTTACTGTTTTCATTCCAATAGGTGGTGCTGTGTTGAAACCTAAATGAATTTCAAAATTGATGTTAATCTATATGCCTTCCTTGAAATTATTATCAAATTATTATTCATGCAATTTTTAGTACACAATCTGAAGAAAATGTTCCTATTTTGAATAATGAAAATAGCTAGTGCTGGAGGACAATTCTTGGATGCTCAGTGAGTTTTAGACCTTTGCAGAGGAGTTTTTGAGTTTTTTGTGTGTTTGTTTTTTGGTTTGTTTTGTTTGTTTTGATATTTTTACCTCAGCACTTGCTGTAATGGTGTTTTTAAAACCAAGCAACACAAGCTCCCAATAAAGGAACATTCTGTGCTGATGAGACCCATTCCTGTATGTTACTGGCGGCTCTGTCATACAATCCTTGCACAAATTTATAACAATTAATCTAAAAGCAAGTTGTTCCACAAACCTAGTTCTGGAAGGATAATAATTCTCATCTCCATCCTAAATTTATTCTTGGCTTGTTTTTTTCTCAGTGGTGTCTATTAAAAAGTGATATTTTCTATCCAGGCCTCAGATTTGCTTCACATGACAATGCAAATCACCTTTTAATCACCTTTTTTATTTTCAGCAGTCTTTCATTATTCCTTCAGTATGTTGATTCTAATTCAAACTCGTTGTTCTCAGAGAACTGAATGTTTTACTTCACACTGTGCCTGTCTTCTACAAGGGAGCTGTGCAAGGTAATACCCCTGTATGTTTCTTTATCACATCTCTTTTTTTAGGGAAGCATCAGTCTGTAAGTTCGTTTTCACACTGACACCAACTTGAAGACCCACATCTTTTCACCTCAGTGCTTCTTTCCAGTTGACGAACACTTCAATTAGGGGATAAGTTCAGATGGCAGCTGCCACAATTCCCTCTGCCAAACTTCATTCTGTTGCAATGCTATGTCCACAAGTTCTTCTGGTTTGCCTCCCTGGTCTTTCCCAAATTAGTGAGCTCAGCAGATTTAAACATAAATTTTCATCTCTACGCTTCTTCCTATTCTGTCCAGGACAAAAATGCATTAAGGTGTGGTTGTGTGTATGTGCATGCATGTGTGTGTTCCCAATAAACCCAAGATGATGTCAGAAGTATTTCTTGCAACAGAATCCTTCCTTCAGCTGAACGTCTTAATCCATGGCTTTTGTTGTTGATGCCCTTTTAGAAATTACCCAATGACAACTCTTCTTTAAAACTAAACTTTTTGTGAGTTAGTTGATTTATCTCTCAAAGGAGGAGTAGAGACATTAAAATACCCAAATCTCATAGTGGACTACATTTTTCAGGCTTTGAAAACTGTCTTTTGTGTTGGTTTTGTTGTGCTTTTTCAAATGAAAAACTCGTTACCTCAGTATAGACTTGAACTGTTTTTCCTGGAAGATGATGAAGATTTTGTCATTGATTTCAATTGTACTTTAGGATTTGATGCTGTCTCCAAGGAAATAAACAATGCCCAAATGAGTAATGTTTAATGAGATTTTCTATGCAGTTATGATCACAAAGAACATTAGATACTTGATTTCACTTGCTCTAAATTAAAAAAACTCAATTGCTATCTATTTGCATCTTAGAGACAAATTGATATCCCCTATCCCCATGATGTTTTGAAAAACAGACCTGAAGAACTATCCTTTGCAATTAGCTAACCAAATTAAGCTCTGAAGTTTGTAGGAGGTTTATGTACAAGATCATATCCATGTTGCTTTTTTTTTGTTCCATGTTGCAACAGCCTGTGCAGTTTCCAATGACCTCAACATTTCCAAACACAATTGCTTTGGCTTAAAACCTACGTCTGTTTTTATTTATTAAATTTTAGATTAATAGGATGTAATGATTTTTAAAGCAATTAATTAACTTTTGAATTCATTAAATAAAAGTAATTAATAAACTTTTGTGTAAATGAAATTAATTAGTTGATTTGTGCTTATACCTCTCAATACCATATTCTCCATTTTAGATGTAAAAATGACCAGTAGTTTTAGAAATTTGAAAAGCCTGGATAGCCCAAAACATACTTTATGTCTAAACAATTGAATAAGGACCTTTTAAAAAGAAGGTACCCTTAGGTACCTTTAATAATAAATAAGACAACCAAGTTGCTCTGGAACACCCTAATACATAAAATTTACAGTTCCAAAAATTGGCCTTCAAGATTCTGCCTCACTACATATCATATTTTTGTCACCATTCAGTGGCCCTGAGCTAGTTTAGTACCTTTATGTATGAAACAGCTGCTCCTCTGTTTTGTCTTTGTTCTTGCAAAGACATAACATTTTCTCTTCCACAAGGTATGGGTAAGTTACTCTGTTGTTAGTGTCATTTGGACTCTCCTGAATGTTTCAATGATGGAAATAAAAACTTATGCATGTAATTGTAACAAGAAAAGAAGTGGGTTTCAAATTTCTTTACAAAATGAGTATTTTCCAATAACAACTTACAGCAAAAATAGTAATTGTGGGTATATGAATGCTGAAAGCACAATAAAAAAAAACTGTGGGCTGCAGTGTGTTATCCCTATAGGGATGGGAAACTAAAGAGGCTTAGAGGACTTCAGTCTTACTTCTATCCAGTCACAGTGAATTACCCAAAGATCTTTCCTCTTTGTGCCAGCTGAATAGGCTGATTGATGCAGTATTGCTTGAAGTGTCACAGTCTCCCTAGAGGAGTTCTGGAGCGTTGGCCTTCCCTGTACCAGGAGGAGAAAGAGGCCAAGAGCACTGCTGCAAAGGGGGTTGCACCTATGGGCAGTTCCTCATTTGGTTCTACAGACTTCCCACCCTCAAAGATTTTAACTGCTGAAATAATTGGAAATTAGTAGCTGAAAACAGTTTAGTTATAGAATTATTATCTTTGGGAACCTCTGCTCAATTTGAAGACATCCCTGCATGTATTCAGATAGCACTGAAAATACCACAGCGGAATTCTTTCACCTACTACATGCAACACCTGGATCTTTGGTGTCAGGGACAAAAACTGGCTAAATATCAGAGGATTTTTTTGTGAAGGGAAAACATAGAATTTTTTATTCTTGTTCATTTGGTCTTCATCTGTGCTCACTAAAAGCTATCTTAAAAAACAATTCTCACAGCTAGCTGATTTTCATAGATTAAAAGCAGGAATCTCCCAAGGGTCCACAAGCTGAGGCAGAAAGGTTTCTCACCCATTTGTGGTTGTTATCATTTGCAATGCACATTAGGTTTCCAGCATGTGACACCACCTTGTCCTACCCTGATTGCATCACTAGTGGTGTGTGGAATGGGAAGAAGACTGTTCACAAATCACCATTCCAGAAAAAAGTTGTCAGCATTCCCAAAATATGCTTATGAGCTTTAATAGGACTAACTTTAATGAAGTTAATTCTAGCCAGAATTGTGTGAGTAAAAGGATGAGGCTTTGAGAGATCCTGGCAGTCAGATGAATCAGAAGTTGGCTTAACCTGGCCTTTTTGCTTCCATAAACATGAAAAATACGGCAGCATACTTATTCCCATACTGTCCTTTGGACTAACTGCATTCTGTGTCCTAAAAACTCTCACATCAGGGTTGAGTTGTGATAGATGCCCATGTGGAGGAATAAACCACTCCTAGATAAGTTTGTGCATAGGCAGACAAAGCCACTATCACCTTACTCCTGTGCCTCAAATATCCACGCTGCTTTGTATTCTTTCTCACAGTTTTTGCAACCCATCAAGGTTAATCTCTCTGGAATAACTGGAATGGATAAATACCATCCAGCTTGCTAGGACAAGTAAAAATCTCATGCCTCCCAAGAAGGGCTGCAGGGAGTTGGAATGTAGAGCTTCCTTCCAGATCTGAAAAGAGCATTTCCAGAGACAGTATTCACATAGAGCCTCACATATTAATAAGTAACACATTTAAGATAATTGTGGTCAGATTTTTTGATTTCATTTTAACAAATGGTCTGTTTTATCTACTCACAGGAAAGAAAGAAATTATAATGAAAAGATGGTCTGAACTTTATTTTTATTTGAAATTTCTTATACTTCTTGTATATGGCAGAGTTCCCAGATAATACTTTTAATGCTGTGCTCTAGTAAGGCATTGGTTAAGGGGCATTAATAATAATTGTCATGTTTTTCTAATTTAACATGCCTACACGCATGTTTGCACTGCTGCACATTTATTCTGGTTTTGCTTGGTTGTTCAGTGGTCGAATTGTAACAATTTTTTAACCAGGTCCATGTGTATAATTCTCTTGAATTTTGTATTTGTCTTCAGCTAGACTTTAATTAAGGTCACTTGAATATGGGAAGTAGCTGACTGCTGGCAGATCAAGTAGCTCCACTCAAATTGACCTAACATGTCAAGGCAGGGCAAGCAAAAAGTAAAATCTCTCCTGACACTGCTCCTTTATCAGCTGAAACTAAGACATGGACATGAGAGAAATATGCATATCTGAAACTCTAAAATTATGGGATGTAGTGTTTGAATCTAGAAGGGATTTAAGTCATGTCTTGGTAATGTACTTTTTTCCCACTGAGTGTGAATTTTGTTTGCATAAAACGGAAGAAAAATCAAGCATGCTGACTGGTGTAATAATGATGTGCTGGCAAAGCTGGCAAATGTTTGTGGTTTATAGAGCCTTCCTTTCAGTGTAGTTCTGCACACCCCTGGAATAAAGCACAGAGCACAGAGAGCACTGTTCACAATGCAGATTGATATGAGGAAAAATAATTGAGAAAAAACCTAGTTTACTTCTGTCAATGCCACGTGTAGCATTTGTATTTTTGCATCTCTGTGATATATCAGTTATAAAGAACAGTAATTAGGCAGAGAATTATGGACACAAGTCTTAAAGTGATAGTGAGAATGCTAAAGTAAGTTACTTTCATTTAATAATATAATCATCACTCTTCTGTCCCTATGACAGGAAGTAAACAAAAGAGAAAAACCTCAGTGTTTAAAACTCTTGGGGGAAAAGGTATGAGCTGCTGTTTTATGAAAGAATTTATCTTAGGATTTCTAACTCCCACCCTTTTTATTATTTTCCCCTTGAAAAAATAATAAAGACACTAAATAAAAATCCTCAAAGTGATTCCAAACATGCCTATTATTCCAAAAGGGACTATTATTTATGTAGCCTGAAAAATTTTGAACATTTGAATAAATGGGATTTTAAATGTCCCAGTGTGTATTTCAAATCTTTATTTCAAAGAGGGGAACTAGATGGAGATTTTTTAAAACACAGGTTTATTGACAGAAGCAGAATGTTTTTGATTGGGAAAGAATTAATTACACAGAAAATATAGTCACTTTGTTCCCTCATAGGTCCCCTATAGGAATTTATATCAACACGGTTGTAGTTTTTTATAATACAGCTATAATTCTCCTGATCTACCAGCATATGCAGGTAAGTGATAAGGAAGAGTTATACTCCTAAATTGCCTTAAAATCAACTCAAAGGTGAGGAACTCTCAATTCATATTTGTGGCTTCTGATCTATAGTACATAGGATATTAAATTATCAAGATCTGGGCCTGAAATTGAATGAAATTTTAAAATATCCTGCTCTTGGATACTAGCATGTCTGTTTCTTTGGTTTCCTAATAGCCCCTGTGTGGAAGTGTGAGTTTCTTTCAAATACTGTCTCTTTGAAACAGCTGTCAGAGGACTTGTTGCATATCATATCAGATCCTTTTGCCATCATCAGCTCTTCAAATCAAATAAGTATGTCTAGTAAAATAGTGTTTAAATATCTCATAGTTTGTTTAAAACTGGGATTTGCCAGGAAAATGAGAGCTTCCAATTTAATTAAAAAATAAAAATAAAGAGGAATCAGGAAATGCAGCAGTGCTGGACAATGAGTATCTCTTCCCATCCTGAGAACAGACACATCACAGTTGACGTCCTTGCCCTCAGTGTCCCCCTTCTTCCCATGTGTGGGGTAGGATGTGTCCAGGCAGACTGTGTGGTGAGGACAGGTGGGGTTTGCCACCAAGCCACACAACCCTGCCAATGCAGGCATGGGACAAAAGACTTGGTACCACACTGGTGCAGCTGGTCCTCCTTCACTGTCTCAAAGCCAGGGCAGGTCACAGGGTGTCCTGGAAGGAAAGACAGGCTCAGTCCTTGCCTAGTTCTTGGCTGTTTGCTGGTGACATGGTAAAGAAAAGCAGTGATGCTAGTCCATCCCTCTGATGAAATCTATTTTCTCCAACAAGACTGAAGCAGAGAAAGGCAAGATTGGTCTCCTCAGCCTATGGTGAACCTGCTCTGGGGAGAATGGTGGTAAATTGGCTGTGGGGGAAGCCTAGAAAGCTCCCAGGAGTTGGAACAGCTGAATAGGCACTTTCTGAAGTGAAATCCTTCTCTTGCAGCTCCAGCAGCTATGAAAGGAGGGAAAATTGGCATCTTCTCTAAGTTTGCAAAGGGCATCCAACCACATGAAGCATTTGCCCTGGCTGCAGCTCTGCACCCAGGACACAGTGGAACAAGACACCCAGAAGATGGCTGTGCCACTCATGGATCCCATGAAAAGCTGGAAACCGGCAGCTCTGATCTGGGCTGAGCCTTGGGGCTCTCCCATCTGTTCCAGGGCTAAGCTCATGGTGAAAGCAAGGTACAACTTCTCAGATGAAACACCCTTTGTGTTTCTTCTCTAGAAATAGAGACCAGTATATGTTGTGCAGGTTATTAATCAACCATAAGATTTATACCATGGTGGTGACAGGAATTAATTCCCAGTAACCTCAAGGAGAGCAAAAAAGAACACATTTTGTAACTGTCAAGTATCAAGCAATCATTTTCCTATAAATGTAACTTTTTCACTTTTCTTTCAGTTTCAGGTACAAGATCAGATTATTTGCATTAGAAGTTCAAAATGTTAGTGCCACTATGTCTTAAAAGGTTTGAATAGCTCTAATGAGGAGAAGAATAATTCCAGTATTTCAGAGCAGAGCACAGTGAAAGGATATTGAGAACAAATGCATTTCTCTAACTAGTTTTGCATACTTATATGTGTTACTAATGCAAGATACTGTAAATGGAATTAATATTGAGAAATCAATTGAAAAGGGTATACAAAGCTCTACAGCTTTCAAACACTGCAGCTGAAATAAAGATCAACATGCAAAAGATTGCATAAACGATTTTTAAAGTATTTTTTACAGCTGAGTGCTTTCAATATGCCAGTGTTGTGGAGCTAATCTGCATATAAAACATGTTGGATAGTCCAGTACTGCATATCAGTTCATAAATAATTACAGTAAGCATTACAGCTATAGGAACAGGGTACTCTTTCTCCTGTGGAGGGTCAGATGAATCATAGGAGTAAAAGCTTCATTGTTTGTGGTTTGAACTTTTAGTCAAATCCTCTACCACTGAGATCAGAAGAAGTTTTGTCTGTTTTTGGGAGAACTAAATGTCAAAAAGATTAAAAGGTAAAAAAAAAAAATATATTTGCAATCCTTATTTTCTGTCTAGTGTTTTATAGATTTTTGATTGAGGTTATGATGCTGTCACAAAAAAAAACCAAAAAAAAGCCAAAAACAAACCAGCCAGCATATAGAAATACATTTATATTATTCTTAGGCATCTTTCCTGTGGGTTGCAAAAATTTGGTTTTGTTTTCTCTACGTGCCTCGGCACTTCTCGTTCCATCTGGAAGTGGAGATCAAAGCGCTGCAGTCGCACAAGCAAGCGAGCAAGCATTTGTCTCTTGAGCTGCACAAGGAAGCACTGGAAGGCTGACAAAGAATCGTGCTGCTGCAGGGCAGGGGCCAGAGCGCCGCAGAGATGCGTCGCTCCGGATTGCTTCAAGGGGCACCAGATCACGTTTTGGAAGGCAATGTTTAGGTGAGCTGCATAAACCTACCTGGATGATTATGGACTGGTTTTGTACTTCACCATAATACATATGTTTTAGAAGGAGGGGCCCCTTTTCAAGCAATCTATTATAGTAATCAGACAGAAAGCAGAGGAGAAGCTCATTCAAGTTAACTGGCAACATGCTGTGCGCATTATGAGACCTCACTTTCAGTAGACTCATAAATTCCAAAGTATTTTGAATGGGACTGTGTTGAAGAACAAAGCAAAATGGGCTGTATTTAAGCATGATTCTATTCCTGTTCTTCCCCTCTCAGAAGCTTGGTAACTTCTGAATTAGAGTAATTACTATAGCTTCTGGTTTGCTGCAGTTAGTCCCTGTCCTGCTTTTCAACATGGTGTTGAAAAGGTCAGGTCAGAAAGATCCACATGTGTAACTGTCCTCATTACCCTGAGTGTCTTTGTACATGTATGTCTAGCTATAGATGTGAATTTGTCTTTACAGAAGGGACAGAATATGAATACTCCTTTGATTTTTTTTTCAGGAACTCTTCATAAAATGTTTTAAATATGTACTTAGCTGAACATGCACGTTAGTTTGTGCTCAAGAATACAAATTGCATACAGTTAGCACTACTGTTGTTGCTCTCTTTTTAAAGGTATAAAGAAATGTGAAATATAAGATGTGGGTGCCAAATTATAGTTTAAGAGTCAATCAAAAATTTATCTAATCTGATAATTTCAATTATCTTGCTACAGATGCAAAGATAAAACACAAAGTTTCACCTGATAGGGAAAGAGAGAACTGCATGAAAACCAGCTTTTTTGGTTCATTTGGCATTTGGATTAAAGTTACAACTGTGGACTGAACTAACAGCGTGCAGCTGCCAAAAGGGGGAAGTCTTGCTCTCTGCACTTCCCTGCTTGAGCCTTTCTTTTCTTAGCCAGCAGTCAGCCAGCCCTGCAGACAGTGCTGGCATCCCTCTGACCAAGAGAGAAGCTAGCTTAATCCCTGCCAAAAAAAATTTTGTTTTTCTTTGGGAAGGGGAGGCCAGTGCTTTTTTTGCCCCCTTTTTTTTTATTTTTTGGCCCTTTTAGGGAGTCCAATGAGCTTCCTTGGCAGGCAGAGAAGTGCCAAAACTGGCTGCTGGGTAGAGGGGAGCTGAGAAGATGGGGATGAGCAGAGTAGATGGATACCAGGGAAGCTAGGGTTTCCTCCCCTTCTGTGGTGCAGAACGATGAATTCCACTTTGGCTGTTTGGAGAAATCATAATCTCACAGCACAAAGTGATCAAAACAAACAGTTTCATTTTGGCTCATCCAAACCCCAGTTTTTGCTTATATCTGGCTTTTGCACCAAGACAAATTATTAAAGTCAGATCTCTAAAATATTTCTTTTACATAAGAAAGACACATTTTTCCTGAAATGATTTTTAAGTTTTTATTTTTGAATGAAATGAATACAGAGTTTCAGATGAAACATCATCTAGAAATTTAACATTTGAGTTCAAATGCATCATCTGGTACGTGCACATGTGAGATTTCAAAGAAATTTCAGGGTGTTGAGGGGGCTTTTGAGATCTTTGTAGCATTTACTTTTCTCTCCTCTGCTGTTGTCTCTCCTTTGCTGTTCTCTCTCCTCTGATTCATTTGAATATGAAGCTGGGTCCTGGATGAAGGCTAGCTTATGAAGTCCAGCTAAGAGCTAGTCTCTTTCCAGATAAAACAGAGCTTAAGTATCTGCTGATCTTGACTGACTGTATAGATCTAAAATTACTCCAATGAAAATGGTCAGCTGAAAGATCTGGCTATCCTGATTCTTCTCTGTAGAATGGTAACTTGGACAAACCCCTCAGGACCAATCCCTCTCTGTACTGGATGTGATACAAGTATGTAATGATGGGTATGAAAACTCATGACTGCATTTCTGTGAATTTTGGCTGCTTGTAGTAAATGTCTACACTGAAAAAAATTGGATTAAAAAAGAAGTTAATCCAATCTCCAGACTTACCTGTAGTCTAATACAAAAAGAACAAAACTGAACTGAAGAGATTCTCAGTGGGGCGTGTTGTATTAAATTCAAATTGGTGTTGGCTGAGACCTTCTGGCCCTGAGCTCTGGCACAGAGAAGCTGTACCCTGCCACCAGACAGGGTCTCTGTAGAGGGGTGGGGGAAGGAAGCAAGTGAAGACGTGGGACTAAAAACATTTTTACATTGTTTTGAAACTGAAGTGAGGTGATTATTAAGTTTTCCATGAGTCATTTGGCATTACTAACACAAAATTTTATATAGCACTTTACTCTTTAGTTTACCCTTTCTTACTCTTCCATACCAAATGTTCCGTTTCAAGCAAAATGGGTCATTTTACTCAAAAACGGATACCACCAGTAGATTGACATGCTAATCCTGGCAGCTCTTCCTCTTGGAAGGTTGGCTGAGATTGCATGCCATAAGAGCAAGGATTACAGCTTACCCCCACAGCCATGGCAGAGCTCAGGGCTCACAAAGGCAGGGAAGGCAGGGAGCTGCCTGTTACAGAGCAAACCTCCACCACTGCTGGTGATGGTGACTCTGCCACACTGCAGTGACAGCACCCAGCAGGAGCAGCATAGGTACTGCCACTTACTCTCCACTGTTACTGCTGAAGACCCTTTTGTGGCTCAGTGTGGACATACTATTTTCCACAGCTTAGATACCTACAGGTATTTCCCTTTTTTTTTCCTCAGAACATCTCTGTCTCTTTCTCAAAGCTGGCTGTTTGGATGCTGCAGCACTGCTGGTATCTGTCTTCCAATTATGCAAACTCCCTTGTCAGGAAAGGGTTTTAGCAAGGCTCCATGAGTGATTCCATATCCTTTTCCTACTTCCAGGCTGTGAACATATCTTTCTTTCCTGCTATCTGACCAGACCTTTACAGCGTAAGTCACCTCTGCTCTCCCAGGTGCAGAGCCTCACTAGATGGAAGCCTCCAGTGCTTGCTCCAGAAGAGGTTTCTGCCTTCTTCCTAATTCTAGCCTCCTAAGGATAATGCCCAATGTCCCTGGTTGCCATCTCCTTTATCTTCTTAGATCTCACAGCTGAGAAAAAGATGGGAGAATATTGTGAACGTGATAAGACAGGGAATTTCAGTCCAAATACATCCAGATGAGGCTGTGCAGAGCTTGAATGGCAGCAAGACCTATAGTCCAGTCTGTCTGTTTATGGATGATAGGTAAAGGAACAGTGATTCTTAAGTTCTCCTTAAGGTCTGAGTACATAAGGGAGGATTTAAGAAGTGCAGAAAAATGTCCTAGTCTGTTTTAAAGCACCAAATGTAATTGAAAATGACAAGCTTTTCTGGATCATCTTTGGATGGTGTAAGACCTCTTGAAGTAACGAGATTGTGTATTACTTTGTAAAACCAAACTACTCTCACCATATGAGCTGGTGTACTGGGCTGAGCTAATTAATTTTCTTCATAGCAGTCTGTATGGTGCTATGTTTTTGATTTGTGACTCAAAGAACATTCTCAACACACATTTTCTGTTGTTACTGAACAGTGCTTGCACAGTGCCAAGGTCATCTCCGTTTCTCCTGCCAGTAAGTAGGCTCGAGGTGGGCAAGAGATTGGGAAGAGACAGTCAGACAGCTGACTCCAAGGGAATATTCTCTACCATCTAACACCATGCTCAAGAACAAAACTGGGAGAGAGTTTATCAATGGCTGCCATTGAGGGAGGTGGTGAGCAGTTGCTTTTCATCTTTTGGTTTTCCTTTTTTTGATATTTTTTTTTTTTTAACACATTAAAATATCTTTATCTCAACCCACATGTTTTCTCACTTTTACCTGTCTGATTCTATCTCACTTTCCTGGCTGCCAAGGTTCACACACAGCAGCTGGGTAATGAGTTCTTACCTTGAATACAACTTGCTACAAATGTCTATGCTTTTGTTACTGAGAGACTAGACTGTGACTTGGCTCCAAAAAAAGCAGAGATGTGCTGGTGGGAGAATACCTGATATATGTGGAAAAGGTTCAAACGAAACCAAAACTGTTTTAATACATTCACTCTTTTCACTGCATAAACGGAACTAGAGCCATCAGAATAAAAAGGAAGTTCTGATGGGGGAAAAGGCAACAGAGGAAAAAGCAGGCATATGAAAGAAAGGCAAAGAAAAGTAATGCAGAGTTTCTCTGGGGAGCTATAGGTTGACCTGTAAATTTCTGAATGACAATTTCAGAGTTAAAGATAATGAGGGAGTCTCTAGTGGTTCATTGCCTGGAGAAAGAAATTCTGATGCCTCTTTCATTGCACAATGGAGACCAAATAAATCTGTAAGTATGCCTTATGCAGGACAACAGGCCACTAAGAAAAATCAAGCATCAAAGTATTTCCTTTCAACGACACTGGCTGTGACATGGAGCTGTGGTAGGTCATCTTTTCCTGCTCAACACAGCCATTTGCTAAGAACTGGATGCTGGGTGGTGACTGCAGGCTCTTCATGCTTTAGATGTAACCAGACTCACTAATTAACTTCCTCAGCAGTTTGCTGCCACAACTGAGCTTGGAAAATGAAGCATTTTCTCATTTAAGCAATGCTTAGGGAGCACTCTCTGCTGATGATTCCACCTGCCAGGGAGTGACACCCATATGCCAGCAGAAGAATGGAGTTCACAGAAATTTTGCAGCTTCTGTCAAAGTTGTTTTTCTCTTTTCTGACAAGCTGCTTTTCCTCCCATCCACATTCTTTGCACGGTTGCTTCTCGAACTAGGCCCCCAACAAGGTATTGTTTGAAAGGGATAAACATAGCAGGGCTGGATTGTTAAACATTTGTCAAGTGTTTGTGATATTTCACAGCTCGCATATAAAATACCTTGTGGAAGGACCAGGCTTAAACCTTGTTAGCAGTTCTCTGTGGAGTGAAAAAACCCTTTTTGTTCTGAATTTGGCTTCCTCTTTTTGGTCACAGGAAGATAAAATCACAGACACTCAGGGAAGGTAATTTGTCATTCTCCTCCTTCATCCACACTCTTTTTTAACACTTGACCTCTTCCCACAGTGCACATACTCATTCTTCAGCATCTCTCCCGTCCACTCCTGCTCTCACTCTCATCCAGGAAAGGGCTCAGATCGCAGTAAGGCACTCTGAAGGACAAACCCAAGTGTGGTCAAAAGAAATGAAGGTCTCCAGCTGCTCTCAGCTGAGAGTTCTCCTCAGTTTTGGCATTGCACCAGTGTTGACTTTGAAATATAGATAAGGCTTAGTTTCCTTTTCATTTGTCTCTATTTCTTCAACATCAGCACTGGCAGATGCATGCTATGCTTAGCTCCCCCTCCTGTCACCATATTCACTCATATGGATTGTACCTAACAGTCCACAGTACATCACTTCAGCAGAGGATAGATGCTGCTACTGGCTTTGTTCCTCTCCTACACCTTTTCCTTCATTGGGAGTAATAAAATTCCTGATAAATTGAGCAGCCCATTTCCTCCTGTCCTCAGTGATTGTAGTATCAGCTCCAAGTGCACATTGCAAGGTAGCAGGTATTCCAAGAGCTTTTAATCCTTTGCAAGAACTGCAATTACTGATCAGACAAAATCCCTTATTTTACTCTGTTTTTTGTGGGCCAAGAACAGTTTGTTCCTAAGTTCTCTCCTGTGTTTACAATTTGATAAGATAGAATATTAGATGGTCAAAAAAGGTAGTTTCCTATGTGTTCATGTTTCCAAATAGCTGGCACATGGTAAGCCCTCTGCCAAAGTGTGCCTACTAGCCTGTTAACAAAATGAATCATGAATATGAGTGACTTGTGAATCAAATATTTATGGTGGATCTGAAACAAGAATGTCCAGGCCTACTGCCATGCAGAAAAAAACTGTTAAGCTATTTTTTGTTGTTTTGTTTTGTTTTTTTAAGTTTTCATGACTGGAAGCCCAAAAACATACAGTAATTTAACGTTTGGGATTTGGCATGAGATCATGAACACCATGAAGGTTTCTTCATAGTTTAGCAGCAGTAGCAGCAGGAATGCTGCAGAGTGAGTGATTTCCTTCTTCTCAGCATGCCTGCTATTAAAGTCTATAAAAATCTCTGAAAAAACTGCAAGGAGATAAACCTAATTTTGCTTCCTTCTACCCTTCTATTTTTCAAGCTGGGCAGGAATCTTGTGGTATTTTCAGTGGAAATGCTGAGAGACAAGTGCTTTCAGAGGGATTTCCATCAGCCTCCCAAGGACAGGAACATTTCACTGGCTGCTTATCAACAGAGAAAATAAATCCTAATATCAGTGCCAGTCAAAGTACTTGGAATGGAGCTACATTAATCCAAGAATCTGTGTTAGAGGGGGATGGAACTGACACCAGATGGATTTGCTCACTATTAGCACTTGTTTGCTATTCTTGACATCAGAAAGAAGGCAGGGGTTATGTACATAAAAAGTCTAAATTGCTGTTCATTTGGACTACATGATCTTCCCTCTTTCATTCAGCAAAACAGGCTTTCTTTTGCTGCTTCTCTGCTCAGTGGCAGAGTGGCAGGGTGGCTGATAAGCCTTGGCCATGTATAAAGGCACTGGCTTGGCAAGAGGCAGTGTGGACTGTGCCTTTCCTCCCACCTCAAGCAGGCTGGGAATCCTGCAGCATCACAGACTTTCCCATTACATCAGAAAACAAAAGAGAAAGCTCAACCTTCTGCCCACTCTGTGTCTCACGAAGGAAACTGATGGCAGTAGAAACATACCTTTGGACATGAAGCTGTTAGTTGGAAACAGAAAACTGGAAAATGTTCCACCACAGTGAAGAAATTTGGGAATTATTTACTCTTGTCTTTTGCTGGACTATCCTGCAGTAGCTTGGAAATGTATGGAACAAACAGGAGCTTGTCTTCTTGCCTCTTTTGGAAGGTTGCTTAAAACGTATTCTCATTCTGCCTGTGGCCCCCAGGGCTAGGGAAGGTATTTACAAATGGCCTGTATAATTTTAACAGGTGACTTACTCTCCATGAGATTTACTTAGCGGAAAGCCTTAAGAAACACAGCCTTTGACTAGGATAATAGTAAAGGAAAATCTACTTCCTGCAAAGAATTTATAGCTTTCCAAATGGCCTCAATTTAAAAGAAATGAAAGGGGAATATGGTCTATTGGCTACAGCATGAAATTAATGCCAAGGAAATCCTTTCAATAAGGGTCTATATATCTTTAAGTTAGCTTGGGCTTAGCTCTCTGTTGATACTGTCTATTGGCCAGCATCCTGTGAATGTGAAGATTACAAGATATATAACACTGAAAGCTTGCAGGAAATTTTGGAGTCAGAGTACATGCTTGTCAACTTTGCCTGTCAATGCATCTGGTCTGAGAGTCTGTGTGTTTTAGTTTGCAATAGGTTTTCTGGTGTCTAATAAGGTAACAGCTTTAAGTAAAACCATTCCAGCTGTTGAAATGTTCTGACTGTCTAGTAACATCTGTGGATTTTCTGGTGTTCAAAAGCAAATGAATTTTTACAGTATAATTTACCTCAGTGGAAGTGTTAATAGTTTTGGGGGGTTGGCTTTTGTTTTGGTTTGGTTTAGTTTTAGTTTTCCTGATGGGCTTCAAGCTTTTAGGACCCTCACTGAAATATTTTGACCTTGAAACCTCTATTGTTCTCCTGATTCACTCCAGAGAATAAAAAAGGATTGAAGAAGAATAAAGACATGATTTATAAGGACACAATCACGCAATCATATAACCTCATTTTCTTAAGAAACAAGACTCAAATGTGCTGCATTTATACTTGATATTCCGTAGTTAGCAATGCATTTTCAGCTTGCTATTGTAATGACAATATTCATACATTTTAATTTTGTTGAAGACTCCTTCCATCTGTTGTCCTTTCCCAAATATTTTGTACTATTTCCTTCCATCCAAAAAACACCCCCACAACTAATAAGTTCAGTGTCCACATAGATACTTTCTTCAGGAAGAAAAGAAATCTTTTTCTCCTCTGACTTTTCTAAGCTTTCTTTCACCAGCAAAAATCCACTGTCAAGAGGAAATTATCCTAGGCATAGGCCACACAAAAAAAAACCAAAAATAAGTGAAGTGTACCTTCTCATCAAGAAAACATCCAGAATATGTTAATTCCACCAGGAGTAACATGGTCATATGACATTTGGATGGACTTTTCAGAAACTGGAGATCTAGCAAATATAAATCCATTTGGTTTCCATGAAGGAACTCATCTATGTGACAGCAGTTCTTGTTCTCCTGGGTCAGTCCCGAAAGATAGCAGACTGAAACATTCTGTATCCTGTTTTTTAAGAGCATTGTGCGAAATTAACTTTTTGAAATTAAAGAAGACTTAATCCTTCCAAACATAGATACGTGAAGGTGATATGCACAGGGACAGAATTCCTTTGTGTGGTTTTTAGATGTGCTGGTATCTATTGCAGTAAAACAGCAGCACTAGGCTTGCAGGCCTGGAAACCACTGCTCTCACAGCTCTCTCCTTCCCAGAAAAGGCAGCAACTTTAGTCTGTTCCCACTGGTAAGGTGAGAAAGCATCAGAGGTGGGATGCCACTGTTCTGTGAGGGGCAAAAGTCTAGTTCAGCAGTGAGGGAAGCTGTTGGCAAATAAGAGGTCAGATATTATTGCTCAGGGGATAAGAAATGTTCTGCCTGTGTGTGAGGCACAGGTATCTGACCTCAGCTGAGTTTTGGTTCTTCTCCCACTGTGTTCTGTCGGTACAGGTAGCTGGAATGTGACTCATGCCTGTAACAGGAGAAGTCCTGTCTGTTACTGGAAGTTCAATTATTTCTAGGCTGCAGCATAGAAGCCTAACAGAGAGAAGATGCAAAATAAACTGTAGTGAACAGAGCTACAGCGACTTTATATGAGCTGAAATTTTACTCCTTAGAAAAACCAAAGTGGTGCAAAACCATAATTCCAGCTGCTGGAAAGGGAAAAGACAGAGGCGCATTGTCTGTTCTTCTTCCACAGAAGTTCCTGACGCAGGCTTACAGCATTTCTTGGGAGTGAGCAAAATAACTCGTCAGTTCTGGACGTATTAGTCAGTGGTTTAAAAATCCAACAGAGGAGCTCACCATTTGTTTGTTAATTCTTGAATTCAATAGATTTTCTATTGAATTGAACAGGAGTTCTGAGCAGCACACTCAAAGCACCCAGGGAATAACTTGGTTCTTACCAGGACTCTAAATTTGGAGACTAAAATTTGTTTTAAATGGTATTTTGTATTAGCAGGGGAAAAAAAAGTGTTTCTGGTCTGAAATTTTATATGGCAACTTTCACCTCAAGGTAATGAAAACAAGCTGCGCTATAAACTTTTCAAAACTGGGGTTTATGGAAAAGCTGACAAATCCTTTACTGAAGTGATGTGGCTGGGAAGACTTTAAAAGATTCCCATGGAGCATTATTGATCATGATCACACAGTCCTCACACTGGAGACTGCAGGCAGAAGTCCCGCTGTTTTCAATTACTGTGCCGGCCTTGCGGCATGTCCGGCCGATGGGGCCGTGTCACAGCCTGGTCATCTGCTGGGTGGGGCCCCATGAGCAGCCCGAGGTTGGTGTGCTTCCCGCCCGGCTCTCTGAGCACGTCATGTCCCACGTCGCTCTGGCTGGGCCAGCAGCCCTGAGCCCCGTCATTTCTAGCAAAGTCTCTTTATGCCACCCTCCAGGGGAAAGAGGTTGGCTTTTTTTCAGGGGAATGGGAGGAAGGGGGAAAATGAAAACACAAAAGTTTTAGGGTTCTTCCTCTTTTCCCTGGAATTAAACATCATGCATAAATCATGTAAAAGGAACGGGCTTTTAGTGGGAGAATATAGCTTCACTTCTCAGCCTCTTCCCTTTGGGTTTGAAAGTGAAGCCATGTGATGATGACGGATGCACCAGCAAGAGCTGGTGACTGGACCTCAGGAAATTCACAGCGGTGTTTTTGTGCTTCTAAATGAGCAACACTGTTGCTTGTAAAGAACAGAGGTAAACTATTGGCCCCACTGAAGTCCTTGGCAAGCCTTCTACTGCCTTCAGTGGGGCCAAGATTTTACCCTGAATCCTGTAAGCCATTAGGCTTTTGAGTTTTTAATGGGTCCACTCCTGCACAGACAGACTGCTCTTGTAAGCAAGGGTTAGCTAGATTGGCTCAGATACTACGCAATTTAAAACTTAAAGGAAAGCAATTTTGTAGTGAAATTAAGGGACTGTAAAAGGAATTTGGCTTTAGACAACTTGCTTCTGTTTGGATTTGGATTAGGCTGCAATCTCCTTGTCTGTTTTTAGAGCGCATGTTCCTGCCAGCATCAATAATCTATTTTCCTTAGTGCAAGTGAAAGGCTCTGATGGCTCAGAGGTGTAGTCTGGTATCCAGTACTGCTCTGGATTTCTTCTTTGGTTTAGGAATCAGGCTACAAATAGTCAGAGACTGCAAGCTACTCCTTAACATTTATGTGCTGCCAACAGCCAATTCATTGACATGTGGGCCAACACACTCCTTCTTTCCCGTTGCTCTTCTTACAGTCATTCCTATATTTTTTCCTGTTCCCCTGAGTTAATTCAAAAGCCTTTCTTTGCCCATGCAGTCCCTCCCAGCCCAATCTAAGCATTCATTTGCGCTTGGCCTGACTGTGTTTTCATTGGCAATATTAATTTTATCCTGTCCAGCAGCACATTAGTCAAGCACTTTCTTGAACTTTTCAGGTTGCCTCAAATACCTCTATTTCCCCCATGTACTCCAAAGTAAATAAATCAGTTCTTTAGATAATGAACATCCCATATATCATTTCCCCTCAGGTCACAGTATCATGTGTAGGTTAAGCTTATAAGGGACAGAGGTTAAAGGTGGACACTACAGAGAAAGGTGCGTAGGAAGAGTATGTGGGAGTAGAAATCACTCCAGAAAAGTCCATAAAAATCCAGCAGTAGCTTTAGGAGAGACCGTGTATGGAGAAGCCCAGCTCTCACTGGCATATGCTGCTCCCCTGGGGGAATGTGTCCTGCAGCCTGTCAAAGCATGGCTCCACTTGTGCTCCCCAAGCACACCCTGAAGCTCAACTTCTTCCCTCTAAAGGCATCTTCTCCTCCATCCTGTCAAAAACATCTCCTTTTCCCTTTTCTTTTCCCCTCTCTCAGTATGTGAGGGCCTACATTCTCCTCTTACAGAAACTCTGCTTGTCCTTGGCTTATATCCTGAGTGGTAAAGCCATAAAGCATTCCTGGATTTCTCTGAGCCTATGTATGTGCAAAGTGTGAGCCAGGTCCAGCAGGCACTTGGTCTGACGTGGCATTAAGGATGCGGCACTGCTTGGGGGCTGCCTTGCAGAAGACACCTCACAGCAGAGCACCCACAGCCTGTGACAATCAGAGATCCTGATGGTGTCAGTGTGTCACCGTAGCTCCTAACAGGGTGCTGCCAACTGTTTTCCACTTAATTCAAACAGGGACTTAATTCAAACAGAGGCTCTCTTGACAGTGGTCTCTGATATGAAATTTTTATTCAAAAGTGGGATGAAAAGAATGTTTTCTTGGAAAAATTAATGGATTATAAAAGATAGAGCCTACTGTAATGGGGAAGGACCATCAGCTGCTCCATCCATGATAAATATACATAAATTAGGGATTTCATCTGCAATATCCCAGAAGTTGCAAGTATTTCAATGTAGGTAAAGCTAAAAATTTAATTTAGCCTTATCTGAAAATCCATCTGTCTTCTTTAGAATTCCCGATGCTAACTGATGTGACTAATGATTGTGCTTAAGAATGACAAACTTCCCCTGTGTTGGACGAGCGGGTTGGGAGACAGAATGCTACAAAATCTACCTCTGACAGGGCAGCTAGGAATGGTGGGAAAGGGAAGGTGAGGACCTTCATCCCCGGAATTCTTCATGTGTTCAAAAGCTGAGATTTAATAAGCACACCATGGATTTTGTACACACTTATGAGTGTGAGCTCCTACTCTCTAACACCCTAGTGGTCATACACCTTTGTAATTTTGCTGCCATGAAGCCTGACTCAGTCAAATATTAGCAGGGATTTTACAGAGCTGACTTGGTGTAAATGTCAGGTGCTTTATCTCCGCTAGGATTTTGCAACATAATAATTATTGCATGCTAATTTAAAACCTCCCACCTTTTGGTGGTGAAAGAATGTATGGGAAAAAGTATAAAACCAAATGGAATGATTGTCCTAACATGCAAAACTCAGACTGGAATCAACCTACCAAACATGCAAGATAAACAAAACCACTTAAGTGCAAAGTTTACCTTTTGTGAATGCATCTATGTTTGTCATTCAAGGAAGAATATTTGAGTCTAGCTCCAGTAGTGATTATCGGTATCAGAGAATTCCTTTTGTAAGGAAGCTTAAAAAACATCCAGGGGTTTCTGGATGAACAAAAATTGTGAAATGTACCACTATATCAGTCACACCTGCTTCAATGTTAATTTCAAAATCCTTAGCACTCTGTTCTCCAAGCACTAACTCTCTTTCCAAAGAACCCAGAGCACATGATATCCAATAAGGTCTCACCCTATGGCCATTTGCACCTTGGCAAACTGAGAAAAAGTGCCTCATAATTTTTAGCTTGTGCCATCAGGGAGTAGTGTATGGAGGCTGAGGAGAATTAGGAGGAGTTCACTCCAGCATTTAAAAGAGGAAGGAAAGAATGCTGCATGAAATTTGATCCACTATAATACGTGCAAAAATTTCAGTGGTCTTAAAAAAAAAAAAAAAATTAATACAATTTGGAATGTGTTCACTATGTATGCGCCTTATCTTAATACATTTCCTCATGATGACAACATTTTTCCTTACACTTTCAAATGCAAGGGGAACTTCAGGAGCTCAGAGAATGTTGGTGCCATCAATGGACAGGAGACCAGGAAGAAACACAACTGCCATGAACTTCCTCCTTCTCCCCACTTGAAAAGTCAAGGACTTTCCATGCCTGCTGTGATTCTCAGCCTCACCATGACAAACGGGGAGAGTGACTGATGAAATGATGCATGTCCTAGCTTACTCTACGGCTGACTGCTCCGTTTCCCTCGCGTTTCCCACTTGCACCGACTGCTGTACTGCAGCCATATAGATTATATGACAAGTCAAGTTTGGGTTGAGTGGAGTGCTGCCATCTCTTGGTTATTTTGGGCAGATCGACTCACATATTTTTTCATTTTCCTGCCACTCAAGAATGGTATGAAGTAACATAGAAAAACAACTATTCTGGATGAAAAAGTTTAGGCACTTAGGAAGCGTAATTGTGGTTTTTATAGATTTAAGCATGTAGAACAGAGTACATTTGCTAGTGCATTGGATCTCTGTGTAACTTCTGTTAAGCGTTTTTAACAAACCTATAAACCATGAACAGTTGGAACAGTTTATATATGATGTGAACACCACAAAGAATGGAAAGTGATGGAGTTTTATATATAATTGTAGGCAAGAAAGACATTAAAATGAATGTATTAAAGAGTACTGGCTTAGTAAGAAATGCCTATCTTATACTATGCAATTTCACAGTTATGAGAAGCTTAATTATTTATACTCAAGATTTTTCAAATAATTTACTTGAAAATGCTTTTCCAATTACAAATGCTTTTCCTTCCTTTTTCTTTCTGACTGTGACTTGAGCCAAAAGACATACTTTAATTACTTTGTGGTTGGAATCCAGGGCTATCTTCTTCCTGGGCATTTCCAAGGCTGGAGACAAGAGGTGTATGATCTCCTTTTCTTCAGTAGTAGCAGGAGCCATATGTTTGTTTGTGTTTCTTTTTTTATTTATTTTTTTTTTAAATTAAAATATGAGAGAAATGAAAGTCTAATTGAATTTAAAATAAAAGATAAACATGAAATGTTTGCTGCCACAGCCTCCCTAACACAACCCCCCACCACAATGCAAAGGAAACAATATATGACAAGGATTTTGAAATAATTAATAATGCAACAAATTGTACATGTAAGCAGGGACATGTCCTCTATGAATAAATACTAATATTGGAAGAACAGGGGATTGAATTTATGATTACTGCTACTATACTCTGGATCAAGATGACGACTCATTGGGGTCATCCCATAGCTTCCTCAGGGAAGAGCTATCAGACACTGCCTGCCTCCCTGCTTGAAGGGAAGACACTGAAGCTGGGGGCTTTTCAGAAAACCAGAGGTCCCACAGTCTGGTTTTTGGTTAATGCTGGGGATGGAATTTAAAAACCATCAGCTTTCTCAGTACTCCTCAACCACCACCATTGCATCTGTACCGAATCATCCCTCTTCACATAAGGGCACAAATCCAGTAGCAAATGCTCGACAGATTATTACCTCAGTGCTGCCATGTGTAGGACAGAAAAACATGGAATCTTGTGCAAGCATGGAGCATTCTGTGTCTGAGACCTGGAAAAGCCTTCTGCCAAGGATATATGTTCTTGGACGAGCCAACATCATCTGCTCTTGCTCCTGCTCCTTCCTCTGCTGCAGCCTGCTTTGGCTTCCTTGCAGTCCTTTGCAAGGAGCACATGAGTTCTCAGTAATGTCAGAGACTTTAGCTACTTTTGTTCTCATTTTGTGGTTTCTGAGAAGAACCTGTCACAGCTGCCATCAAAGAATGCTCTCTAACGTCTCCAACATGAGTGAAATTAAGGAAATCTCACTTTATTTTGTCCAAACTTTGAAATTCTCATCTGCGCAATAAAATATTAGTTAACTGTATCAGATATTTTCCAGTTTACATCCTTTTTGTGTCTCCTCTGTCCTTCATAGACAGGGAGAGCAGAAGGTGCTGCTTGTTCCCTACCCTTCCCACTCCCCTAAGAGCACTAAGGCACCAGTTTTTCTTGAGATATAAAAGGTGCAAAAACCTCTGTCTAAGTGGGCATGTCACTGGTTATCTGAAGAGCCTAAGAGGACCAAGTTTCTCATTTAAGAGTGGAAGCAGGAACATAAATCTGACTGCTCAGAAGCTGCTCAGCATAGAGGTCACTGCCATGGTATTGCTACAATTCCCTGAGGCATCTTCCACCATCCCACCCTTATCATCACTCTAACCTCATCTCCACAGCTGGTGCATGAAGCTGGCCTGCTTCATGGCAATCTTCCTGACTCTTCTACCTAAAACTTCTTCTCTGAGTTAGCTTAACTTAAGCTCAGCTCCAAAAGCATGTATGGTTCACCTTGGCTCCTGCACAGACGCCTCATTTTAATGTCTTGGATTCCACCCTTGCTCGATCAGGCTGGCAATTTTGTGAATTTTGTGTTGGAAAGTTTGTTCTGTTTCTTTTTTATTTTATTTTTTTTTTTTTTCATTTGAAAGCAATCACTTCTGCCTCTAGCCAAGATTTCTAGCTGTGTGTACAGTGCAGTTAATGACTGAGTGGTTTGATAACTATCTCTTGCTAAAGGAAAATTTTCAAGAAGGGTTGTAGACTGTATTGTGTTTCCGATGTTTGGACACACTATCGTACGTTCTCTGGAAAAGTAAACTTTTCTTCTAGTAATCAGAAAAAATAACAACTAATTACTGAGGTAAATTCTAGGGTCACTTCTCATCCACCTGCTTTTCAAAAACCCACTTCCTAAGAAGTTTTATAGATAAATATATTGAGAAGTGAATTACAGAGCAGGGCCTCAGTGCCTCCCATAGTAAAACTCATTGAGGAGCGATTCCACAGATGTAACATCAGGCAGATTTCAAGAGACAGCTGCAGAAATCCTAGTCAGGCTGTTACATGGTGTTACTACTTCTACTTTCTTTTAAAATGAATTTTCACTTCTGCAGTTTGTTGTTTTTTTCACTCTGTGAAGTGCTATGTGCATTTGTACACACACACCAACTGTACATGAGCAAACAACGACAGTGTATAGTGCCAGAAATCTTGGCAAAGATGAGATGGCAGATCACAAGCTGGCTTAAGGCATCCATTACTGACTGTGAAAGAGTAGTTTGAGACATTTGCTCTGAATAAACCTTTATCTCCTCCTTTGGTGGTGCTGACTGCAAACATTACTACGGAAATCTCTGGGTGGCAATTTCCTGGACAGCCCTGAAGGAGCTGGGCTGCACTTGCATCAGAACTTGAGTGTGGGTGGCAGGGTGGAGAAGGGAATGGAGCTACATGGCATAGCTGCACTTATCTTCATAGCTATTCATCCACCAAAGCAGTGACAGCGTATAAAAGTGGCAAAGTGATTTCACAGTTCTAATCTGGTTTATCATAATTTTTTCCAAGAACTGTCTCAAAGCAGGCAGGGGAAGGAAATACACATTACTGCTTTGTTCTGGTTCATGACTAACTACGTTCAAAATGTGCAGTATTTTCCAGAAGTGAAGGTTTTATGACTTACTATCTTTTCCATAACAGCACAACATTATCTACAGCTGATATGAAGAGAATTTTTTATTTTCTTTAATAATGAAGATGTGCCTAGTCACAGGAAGAAGTGATTCAGACACACAAAAATACAACCAAAAATTCTGTCTTCCTGTGCAGGAAGTTTACCTTTAGTTATGAAATTCACATTTCTGTCTAAAGGCATAGATAAAAATAGTTAGACAGATAGTTAGAAAAGAAAATCCAGTTAATAGGGCAGGGTTGGAATAACATATTCCTGTGTGGTTACATTTGATCTGCACTGTGTGGTCTATCACAGAAAAGTGAGGAGGTATACTAAGGTAGATATGAGTTTTGGCTGAAAGCTGGTGCTTATTTGTGATGGAATTTGTTGAGAAATCTTCAGATCTACAGCTTCAGAGACAGATAAAATTTGTTTATCCTGCAGCTTAACACCCTGATGCTCATCTTGGCAGCTGTCTTCTTCCTGCCAAAGACAAACATATGAAAATCAGGAAGTGTATGCTTTCATGAATCGGCTGCATTAAAGAGTTGTCAAGGTGAGATTTATGGCTGGCTGAATCAAGTTGGTATAAGTAGAGCTGTCTGTACTCTCTTATCCAGGCTCATTTTTTGACCGTCTCAGTCTCATCAAAAATAAATTAACTATTCTAGCAATGCAATAATGGATACAGTGGATAAAAATGGGTTACCTTGAAGACAAAAAATATAAATAAAGCCAAGCCATGCTTGGCTGTGATCTGGAATAGGACAACCAAAAACCTTTAGAGGTAGCTGTTAGCAGAACAACTCCAGCACTATTTCAGGATCAAGATGTAGACATCAAGAAGTCACATTTCTAAATTAGCTCTGGAGAGCTTTCAATCTCCTCTGTATACTTGGCATGCTGCTGCCTCACAAATGTTTACTAGCTGTTTGTGTCTTAGTCACTTGGAAGTGTTAACACCCCATGAAATAACTTAATCAGTTTATTTTTAAATAATGGCAATTGATTCTTGAATACTTAAGTACAGAAAAATAAGATTTCATCTGAGCAGGATCCAAAACAATGCTTGCCTGGGAAACTTGTCTGTGATAGTAAAGGACTCCTTATCAGATAAAAGTGTAGGAAAGTCTGTGGCTAGTGGTTGAAATAAAAACAATTTAAACTAGAAATAAGGCACAGTTTTTGAAAAGTGAATAAATTTAACTTTTTGAGCTAGTTACTTAAAGTCAGAGTGAATCATGTAGCCCTTTGACATCTTTAAATTGAGAGAGGTATCAAAAAAATATGCTGTAGTTCTTCCACAGCTTACTGGATTTGCTGCAAAGTACCAAGGTAAATTATTCTCTGACCTGTAATATGTGAGAGGTCAGAAAAGAACACCCATATGGTCCCCCTGGCTTTTTAGGAGTGAATGTGCAAAGCATTTGCAAACGCTATCATCTTTCCAGAAAGCCTAAGGGAGGTGGCATGACTCTTCAAGATAGTGGATGAAAGTGCAGTGCAGCTTCTGAACACTGGTGTTACATTCAAAGGTGAAGAAAAAGGATTCATGTGGTGATCCTTCATTTTATGTTTACCATAGTCCTGATCAGAGCAATAGAGGACGCCTGAAGGCATCAGCACCTGAAGGCACCAGCTTTGAGCAACTCAGTGTTTTGACTGGGATATGGGTCTTTAGGATTTGTGTGTTTCATCTTACTCTAATTTAATCAGCTAGAAATATTTTTTAAAATGTCCCTCTAGTATTGCAACCAGAAAGAAGTAGTCATGGTGCTTTGTGACTTTTGCTCATACTGATGAACACATAAACCAGAAACCTCAAGCAAGTGCAGATCAATCAGTGAAGTGCTGGACAGTGAAGCAGTGGAAATGAATGAGCTGTGACAGTGGCCTCAGTGGTGAGCAGATTTATTTCTTCAGGATGCACTTAAGTGCATTCAAGATCCCATTAATAATATATTATGCTAAATTTAGGAACAATGCCAAAAATGTTGTTATATCTAATCTCTCTTTTCATACCTTTTCCAAAGTGCACAGCCATGTATTCACTTTAATTTTCATTATTCTAGCTAGCACTGACTTCAAACCAACACAATCTGGGTTATATTGCTAGGCTGATAAAAAGTGATAAAAGAGTAATGAAGAATGAAACTATAGAATGTAAGAGTTCTCTGCATACTCTGACTGAAGATCTCATCTGTCTTTCAAGGACTGCCATAGGCACAAATGTTATTAACATAAAACAGGAGGTGGTTTCCTGTACCATCAAGAAGAAATTATGGAAAACTTTGCCCAGACATGATGAGTTTTGTAAAAATGGCTGCAATTCAACTATGCACACAATTATAGATTGTTTGTATGATCTCAGATTCAGAGATAACCACTGAAAGCTTTCATAAGGGGGTACTGTGCTGGTTCTAAGCTGGGTTATGGAGGGTAAGGTGGAAAGAAATATGAACTTGACAGAAATACAGAAACACATGCATCAACACTTGGCTGCCTTTACCATGATGTTGCATCACTAAATGTAAGTGTAAAGTTAAGAGGGAAGCTGAAGCTCATTATCCACCTACCCATGTCCCTAATTTCATAGAGGCTGGTACACTGATGCCTCTGATGATCTTTTCTCCAGTTGTCTTGTGTCCAATATCTGTGTTCTACCTGGAATCCTGCCAAATACAAGCACATGTAGGCTCTCACCCGATCTGTGTGACAGTCAAACCGGCAATCAAAGCAACTTTTGAGTTGCTCTACTCACTTTGGAGTGACTCCAGACATACTGCTTTGTAGTGCTTCCCTGAGTGATGAAAATGCAATTCCAGTGCCAAAGTGTTACATCTGAGGAGTGTCCTCACCCCAGCATGGGTCTGGAAAGGTGAGAAAGGCTGGCAGGTGCTGAATAACTACTAGTCAATAATGCTTTGACATCTCAAGCAGCAGAGAACAAGTCTAACAAAATGCTTTGAGGGGAAATGTGCAAGTAAAGCAGACAAGAAGGTTTGTCAGTTTAAGAACTGAATATAATTCAGAGAAATACCAGAGTCTAACAGACAGCAAAGGCAGCATGTGCAGGCATGAGATTAGCCTGCAGTGATGGATAGGAGGGAAACTCGCTTCCATTTGTATTTTTTCTCCTACAGTATCACCAGCATAAGAGAAAAGGTGTAAAAGGTAGGGGTCCATAACACTTCATCTTTGGATTTAGCATTCAGATCTATAACCATCCCTTACATGGCTTATTTAAGAGGACAAGGAAGACAACACCTTTGGGCCATATGGAGTTGGGATATGAGCAAGTTTGGGATTTTGTTTAAAATAATTCACTCATTCTATTAATTCCTCCAAGAAGTTTAATTGAAAAGAATTTTTAGTCTGCAGTCTGAGTCAGCAGATAGACCAGGATGATATGATACCTGGTTAGTAGCCCATGAGAAATAGATGACAAATGCTGGTTAAGATATGCATGGAAAAATCTCTGAAATCTTTGACTTGGGGAAAAAAACCTCTTCTTTCATTACTTAGATGTTGTTAGCTCTATCTTTGCCAGTTACAGCTACTGCATTCAACACACAGCTAATCACTAACATTTTTAATCTTTGCTGTGGGTCTTGGCTTTTTCAAAGTCAAATGTTTTTTTCCTTTCTTTAAACAGTCACTCCAAACATCCTTTATGTGGGAATGTTATTTAAGAAAAAAAACAAACATTTTGTACATGCTAACAGTTCACTAAACAATTTCCCCTTACCTTTAATGACATGTAAAACACCTGAATGATTCACTGAGGAGAAAATCAAGATAATGCAGGTAATTTTGTGAATCCAAAGATAAGAACCTTTTCAGCCTCTGTAACAGACAGCATTTAAGCAGTGCTCACTGCCAGTCCTGTGAGAGTTCAGAAGTGTTTCTCATTTTCCCCTATAAAAGGCCTGTTTCCATTGTTTTATAATTTCTGCCAAAATAATTGCTCTGAACTGCTAAAAATTAGAAGGAGGCATTAAACCAGAAACAGTCACTCGAAATTCAGTTTAAATAACCTTGCTCTGGCTGACTTTAGGACACAGGAGGTGAAACTGCTTGCAGATTTACAAACACCTTTGGTTTGTTTAACTTCAAAATAGCTTTGAGTATGCATTTCCCACATTTGGCAAGCACAAACTGGGAAGGCAAGGCAATCAGTGCAATCAGAAATGTTTTAAACAATATTTACCATTTTTATTAATCATTATTTTCCAGGGTTTCTGCTTTCAGTCTAAAAATTTCCCTTAATTTCTCTGTCTGCTGCTTAGGAAACATTTTTTTCAAAAATTTATTTTTAATAAACATGCAAGCCTTTAGCATGTCAGTATATAACTGGTGGCAGCAGATGCCACTTTTTGGCAACAACCTGAAAGTTTTCAGCTGCATCCAGTCCTCACTTAAGATACTGAAGCGATTTCTACAGACTTCAGTGGACTTTTGTTCAGCCTTGATGTGTCTTTGACGTTTGGCATAGAGGACAAGGCACTGATGAAACAGTCCAGACCAAACATTTAGATAGTCCAGTGAAGGTGTGGTTAAGAGGAAAGAGCAATGTCATCTTTTTATGTTTGTGTCTATGGTAGTGTTTGTCCTTTTCTTAAAAGCAACTTGTTACTAACATTTAAAAAGCAAAATATAACTGGGGAAATACAAATTCCTGCAAGCCTGAGTCTCAGCCATAAGTGTAACATTTGTTTACAGAGACTGGATTTCTTCTCAGGTCAGCACAAAACTTCTGTGTTTGACCAGTTTCTAAAGGTTCATGTGGAAAATCAGCTGTGCACAGCCCTTTCAAACCTGCTCTGAAGGACCATAATTTCTGTGAAAGTGCTTTTGATCTGCATACTGTGTCTTACACAGTCTTTTGATTCTTTTAATGTATTTTACTTGTTGCATACATGATCCTTTTAGACAATATTACCACGTCAAGCACTCCTCCTGGTGCAGAAGCTGGACAAATGCAAAATCTTCCACAACATTAAGAACTCTCCTCAAGAAAACTGGAGTCAACAAGTTGTCTCTAACAGATGAAGGAATTCTAGCATAAATGGCACTATATGGATGATAATACTTACTGGATATTTTGTTGCCCAAATATCCAAACTTCCCAATTTTTTTTCGTTGTGGGAGGTAGCTGCTGAAATATCCACTTATTCATGCTGTGATCATATATGCTTCTCACTTCTAGGCAAGAAGGGCAGTGACTCCTTACCAGAAGTTACAACAGCAAAGATGAGTGCAAATTTATATCATCTTTGAGCTTCTCTAGCAGCTCTTCTATTATTTGAGACAATCAGATCGTTATTCAGCAAACAAAAAGGAAATGCTGGCCAGCTGGAAGTACAAAATAAGCCTTCATACATTTTGAGAAAAGAATGGGGGCTTTCAGATAAATTGCTTTTCCTTGCTGGGCCCTCTTTTTCTGTAGTTAATTATGAGTGGCATATACAAGAAAAGGCAAGCCAATAAGAAAAGTTTACAGGCAACGCTAAGAAAGCGTCCTAATTCCTCTGGGCATTTTAGCATATTGTTGTACACCACGAACCACTGGCTTTCCGAGTGATCTCACCAGGGTACCAGCAATGCAGAGGTCTTCAATGGATGCTTGTTCAGGCTTAACAATTACAGTTTAAAGAGCAGTTGCCTATGCATTGTATCTGTTAAAATTGAGACGTGCATCTTGTTCCCACAAGTGATTTGACTGTGGGGTTTTCTCTACTGAGGAATGCATAACACAGAGTCCTGATGAACAATAGGAACCTGGGATCAAGACATAAGTTTTGGGATTGCTAATGTGGCCAAAAGACAAAAGGAAGTCTTTTGATGTCAAAAAGGTCATGAAGCAGCAAAAAACAACATGCACATACAATGAATGATCAAAATCTCTAAGCCTGATGAAAATAACAATTAATTTCTATCAAAGCAATTTATTTCTTTTTCTGAGGGAAATTAGAGTGTTAATTGCATATGAAATTCTTTACAATATAGACATGTCTTTGCTTTAGGGAATGAGCGCAAAAATAGTGCAGCAAAATATTTTCTTGAACTGCTGCTTTCTACAAAACAAAATGGAGTGCAAAAGAGTGGCTCAGTGGAAAGCTCTGCTTACTCAGAGGTAGCTTTATTTAATGAATGAACTCCATCAGTCATCCTGGTGAAGGCAAGGATAGAGTTTGGATGGATTATAATGCACTTAGTGATGACCCTGTGTGTTAGGTGCTTACTCTTGGCTGAGCACATTCTGTAGTCCAACGAGAGGCAAGGAGAAATGCCAGCATCTTCAGAGCATGACTCATTCCATGCATTTTACATCCACTCTTCACACCCAACGCTGACAGCTGTCTTGGAACACACCTGGTTCTTAGGTGACTAATTTGACATTCACAAGAAAACTGGGACACCTCCTCTTGTTTCAGTAATTCCAAGGTCTAACTCAGCACTGTTGTGAGGGTGCATGAAAGGGTCCAAACAACATGTCATTTGTAATTTTTACCAAACATTCCAGTGCAAATGTTTCTTGGTTATTTAAAGCAGAGCTGTGTTGGGATATCATACAGTACATTCTCTTTTTTTTTTAAATGAAATGCCTAAGTGCCCCCAGTACCAACAGGTGCAATATAGATGCAAGTTTACTAATTGTTAACTTTTTTCCACTACTCACCATCCATCATAAATTATATGAATATATTTAATTTTCTGGAAGAACAAAGAAAAATGAAAGGGAGAGAAAAAGACAATCTAAATATATATATATATAACTGAGGTAAGATGTGATGTGACTTAAAATGCTGTGATATATTACTGGATTTTATACTTGGTGCCACAAGTTTCTGGGTATGTTACTGATAAGCGAACTATGGCTTAGAGGTACTAAGACAATAAGCTTGGACTTCCTTTCATCATGATAATATAGAATGGTTAAAAATTCTGATTTTTTTTTTTTCCCAAAATAGTTGATGGACAAAAATTGAAGACTGATTACTGGAAATTTTACAGAAAATCCCCATCTGGCAGGGAGAAAGACACCATCTGAATTGTTTACAGCTTGAATGGGTCACAATAGGAAACTTTTAGATTGAAAAGAACTCCTTAAGAGGCAGAAATACAGCTAATTGAGCAAGCATTTCTCTGATTATTTTCTGGGAAAGTTTATTGTAGGTCAGGCTGCTGTCATCTACATTAGCTACTCTGCTAGCAATTTGCAAAGGCAGATTCCAAACAAATGTGATGGGTCCTTTAGAAACCATCAAACTGGCATTTTAATCCATTGGAAATGATTGATTTTATATAAATACAACCTTAAAAAAATTAGAAAGCTCTGAACCTTAATAACTATTATTTTCACTGGGCTCAAGTTGGCAATGACATTATTGTTCTAACCTGAGATGTATCTCACATGTTTTTACCTTGGTGATTTTTTTCATAATCTCCTTGTATATTTCTATTACTCTTGTTCCTACTACCACTGATATTGATTTAAGAACCCAGTGCCCTGAACTCTTCCTGACCTCCAATTCCTTGCTGAAGTTTTTTGCAAAAAATCAGTGCTACAGTCTTTTACAGATGTCAAAATCTCTCCACAACCTCAAGAATTGGTGAGAGCATCTCCCAGGCAACAGGCACAAGTCTGGAAATGCTAATGATGCATATTAGCATATCTCTGCATCTATCTAGCACAGTATGATTCCTAGACCAGAGATGAGGAATTTAGTATAATCTGGATCTGCTGGCTACAAGTCATTTTGTTTGTAGCTCACCATCTGGGTTCCCTGGTCTGTGCACTCAAAATGTGGTGTCATACTCCGAAACCTGTGCCACATTCTGAATCCTGTGCATGCCAAGGTATTGCCTTTTCAAGAGGTGTTTCTCCCAGCTGAGTGTCCGTAGGTGCTGAGTATTTTTTCTGTAAACTCAAACAGATTAATATCTTATATGCAGTGTATCTTGTTAAGAATAAAAATAAGGATTAAGTAGAAATTTTGTTAGGCTATATCATCTTTGGGCAGCTAGGAATTTTACTCAATTCTTTTTTATTTCAAATAGAAACTGCTAACTTTCTTAAGGCCAGTTTCTTTTTCCTTATAGGTTTTTTTCCCAATTCTCTTATTTGTCAAGAAAGTAAACCTGTAAGAGTAGCCATCCTTACACAGGGGATGTGTGTGGGGAAGTCATCCCTTCTGTAGAATAGATGAGTGAGATACGAAGCTTGGGAAGAAGTGTTGCTGCAGTGGTTATGGGTGTGAAATGAAAGATTTCACCTGGAAAGAGGTGTCTGGGTCAGAGAAAAAGCACAAAGTTTTAACTAGATGACTCCAACTGTGAAGCAAATAAGGAGTACCCTGGGTGTGAGGAAATTGCTGCTCAGATATGTCGTTGTGATCAAGCTCTGAAGCAATGAGTTGTTAAAAGGCATCCAGTAAACAAAAGTTTTCTTTGCTCTTAATTTTGGTGTTGTCTGGTGATTTTTCTCTCTGATGCAACTCTGGGATCACTCATTCTACCTTCACATGCTCAGCCCTGTCTCCTCTGATTCTCAGTGGCTTCTAAACTCCTAATGAACTGGGCTGGGAGAAACCAACCTCTGATCTTTAATTCTTACAGGGAGAGTGTGGGTGTGTGTGACAGAGCACAAGGCAGCAATATTTAAGAAGTTCTGGTCTCCAGAAATCTCATCTAAAGTAGCTCACAAAAGTAAGTGTGAACAGAAAAGGGTGGAGTCTAAGTTTGAGAAAACAAGTTTCTTGATTCTCAGGATGGTGTTTTTACTGAATAGTTCTTGTCAGAGTTTGAAGTTTTGTCCTGGAATCCATTATTTTCTAAGGACATTTCACCAGAACCCTCAATAGGATCAGGAATGTTTTGGGGAGGAGATCAGAATGTGCCAAGAAACATTTCCTTGAATGTCTGTCCAGAGTTTCTTGAATGATTATATACATATGGCATCATTTTGCCTGATACTTTGGAACACTAGCAAAAAAGGAGAATCAAAACCAAAAGTCAAAAGTCTTTTTATATTAACAACATAAAGAGATTAATACATTTTCACTGGAAGGATAGATGGTACAATACATGACCAAGAGAAAATGGACCGAGTGTATATAATTGTGTTTAGTGCTATTCAGTAACATTTTTTACTGACTGATTTCTTGAAATAAACAATGAGGTGTTACTGGCATTTTGAGTTGATAGACTACTTTCAGATTGACACAAAACTGTGAATAGGCTAATTATAATTTTCTTTTGAGGAAAGACTACGTAATCTGCATTTAGAAACCTCATCAGTAAGAAAGTCCATTAGTTAACACAGAAGATTAAAACACCTAAATTTGGTCATTTGACATTTTGACCAATGTTTGGAAATAAATTTCTTATGGAAACTATTTGTGTGAGAAATGACTCTTGAATTTTATTCAATAAGATCAAAGAAAGGCGCTAGAATTACAACAAACATTTGTCTACTTCTTTCTACAATTGTAAGAATCTGGTGGACTTTTATTCCTCTAAGCATCAAATAAGGTTATGTCCTCTTTTTCTCTCAAAGAGCTATTGCAGAAGTTGAATCTGAAACTGAGCTTTAACAAAGTAAATAAGACTATCCCTGTGGGCTGACCAAAATCCATCAAGGGAAAAAGAAGGTGCCAAAGCCACAGCTAATATTCAAGTCAACAGTCCAACATTTTGCTGAATCTGTAAGCAGTAGTTAAACAAGAAACAATTGTCAATTGTCACCATCAAAAGAAATAAACCATTAGGTAAGGCTGTCTACTGAATATACCTATCAGTGGAATGAGAGCACTGAAGAAAGATTGGCTGCCTAAGAAAGAAGGCAACCCTCATGGCATGCTGGGTTGCAACCAATTTATTGAAACAACACACTCCATTAGTAGAGTTGATTAAAAAACCCAATACTTAGGACTAAATACTTCTTGTTGTACAATGTCTTTGAGTACTTTTAATAGCTTTTTCTCTCATATTAGGCTAATTAACTAAGCACACTTCATCTGCCAGGGGTTAATTTCCTTCCTGTTTTCTGACTTTGCAAATGGTTCAGTAGGATCTAACTGACATATTTTAAGACTGCAAGGTATTTCAACACTTATTTTATAAATAAATTTAAAAAGGCATCACTTTTGTTTTTGTGTCCCAATTGCAGCTGAATTAATTTGTCTGCTGGACCATTCGTGCGTGCTATTCACTCACAGAAGTGAATAGCTGGAGTTACAGCTTTCAGGTTACCAGCACTGAAATAATTTAGAACCTTTGTTTCATTATGAACAAATCCAGGCTTGCCAAAGCCTGTTCCTGCTGCTTTTCTCACTTCATTTTGCAGCACAGCTGTTTTAAACTTCCTAAAAGGATTCAAGGCTGATCAGCTGGTATTTATTGGCTTCAGAGAATATGCTAGAAGTACATACTTTTGATGCTTAAGAAAAAAGCCATGTTTGTTATTAAACAGTTTTAGAAAATGTTTTAACTAGATTTGAGAGGGTGACAAATGGCTTCCTTAAGAAAATGAACTTTAAAGGAAGTTTTTTCTAGTTCTTAAAGGAATGCTTCTTTTGAAAAGATTGGATTTATAAACCTCTCAAAGAGCCAGTACACCAAAAATGCTTTTGTTACTTCATTGGCTACTTGAGATTTCTCTTTTAAGTAACTCCCAAAAAGAAGACAAGAGGGGAATATGTTTTCTCAAGTGGAACTTTTTCACTTGCGAAAGGTGAAGGAACAGAGAGGGCAAAGCCCAAAATATACTGAATTCTTCAAGCCTGATGTTCCAAAAAGATTTTCAGGAGTCCCAGCTAAGGAAACATCTTGGAGCACTGGTACTGTGGAGAAGATGATCAAAGGAAAAGCTGGGTAGTTAGGATGAAGTTTGCTGCCTCCTTTTACCAAACTGTTTCCCATGTCCTCCTCAATAAGACAACAGTATCTTAGGAGAAACAGTAGAAACTCCCTTCACTTCTTCTGTCTGTTGGATTCTGTTTTTACTAGCTGGTACTGCCAATTTTCAACTATTCATGTGGTGAATTTCAAAAAGCCCCTGAACAACAAGAAGAAAATTAAAAGGGTTCAACTATTACTCTCATTACCCTACATACTGAGTTCAAGTGCTAAACAATAAAGAGAAATCATGATGTACAAATCCAAATTACAAGGGAACTGATTGTCCACCCTAATTAAATCCTTAATCCTTAACACCTGAGTGTGTTCAGTGTTTTTATGTTAAGCCTATGTGCTTTTAATGACCTATGCCTTCTATTCATATGAAGAGAATACATTTTCCTTTTATCTTCCTCAGATTTTTTTTTTCACACTCAGCATTTTATCAAGTTAATCTTTTCACATGCATAAGTGAAAGGCCTTAATTACACCAGTTTTCATAAGACCAGCAACACATAATAGAAACTATGAAAACCCATGGGGTCTAACATGCTTAGTTGACACGAATAACACAGACAATAAGCCACTCTAGGGCCAATGGGTAAATGCTTTTCATACAATATTGGAAATAGATGAAAATCATAGAACCATTTAGACTTGAAAAAACCTCTAAGGTCATTGAGTCCAACTGTCCATCACTGCCAAGCCCATCACTAAAGCGTGTCCTTAACCACCAACATCTGCACCACCCTCTGCAACAGTGATTCAACCACTTCCCTGGGCAGCATGTTCCAATGCTTGCAGCCCTTTCTGTGAAGAATATTTTTTTCTAATATCCCATCTAAAATTCCCCTGGTATAACTTGAGGCCACTCCCCCTTGTCATACTGCTTGTTAGTTGGGAGAAGAGAATGACCCTTACCTCATTGCCACCTCCTTTCAGGTAGCTGCAGAGAGCAGCAAGGTCCCCCCTGAGCCTTCTTTTGTCCCAGCTAAACAACCCTAGTTCCCTCAGACACTGCTCACGATACTTGTGCTCCAGACCCTTCACCAGTTCCTCTGAACACACTCCAGCCCCCCGATGTCTTCCTTGTAGTGAGGGACCCAAAACTGGTCACTGGCCTTGAGGTGCAGCCTCACCAGTGTCAATCACAGGGGAATGATCACTGCCCTGCTCCTGCTGGCTCCACTAGGGAGGATACAGGTCAGGATGTTATTGGGCCACCTGGGCACAGCTGGCTCACGTTCACCTGCTGGTGACCAGCACACCCAGGTCTTTTTCTGCTGGGCAGTTTTCCAGCCCCTCTGTCCCCAGCCTGTAGTGCTGCAGGGGGTTGTGAGTTGGGTTGGTATGGCCAAGCTTTGGTAGCAGGAGGGGCTACAGGGGTGGATTCTGTGAGAAGTTGCTTGAAGCTTCCTCCATGTCCAGCAGAGCCAATCTCTGGCAGCTCTCAGGATAGACATGCCTCTGGTCAAGGCTGGGCCAATTAGAAATGGTGATAACCTATTTAAGAAGAATGAAAAAAAAGTGTTACTGCACAGATGTAATTGTGGCCAGAGAAGAACAGGGTGAGCCTATGTGAGAGGAACAGCTCTGGAAACACCAAGGTCAGTGGAGGAGGTGGTTCAGGCACCAGAGCTGAGATTCCCCTACAGCCCACGGTGCAAAGCATGAAGCACCTGCAGCGTGTGAAGGACCATGGGAATGCAGAGATCCACCTGCAGCCTGTAGAGGAAACCCCCCTGGAGCAGGTGGGTGCTTGAGAGAAGGCTGTGATCCCATGGTCTCCAGCCATCATATCACCCGCCAGCCTTCCTCTGTTCACAAACACCAGGTGCAGGGGCACTGTCCCTAGCTGGCTCACTCACCAGTGTGCAGAGAAGTTATCTTTCACTCCAGAAACCTCCTAGGCTGTTATTAATCAGGCCTTTTAGCAGTCTTTGAAATATAAACCATGGCTCTTTCTAAGGAATACTGCAATCAAACTTAAATGACACACTTGAAGGCACTGTGCACTCTCAAATATGGATAGAGTATGGGAAAAGAACAATCCAGACCTGGTATAATGCTCCTGGGTGTTGCACACATTGAACCCCACTCTTTGGAGCTTTTCTTCTTATCCTGGGAAAACCCCGAGTAGTCCCTGTGGGATACCAGTCTTGGCAGGGAAAAAGGGCAGTGTAAATCCTGAGTTTTCATTAGTAAAATCCTGTAATATTTTATCTTTTCCCTCCTAAAGAGAGCAAAGAGCAGCACAGGATTTAATTAAACATGAAGAAAAAGGGTAGAAAATGAAATCTGATATTGAGTCCTCTGCTTTAAACTATGTGAAGAAGGTCCAGCCTCCTTTGGATTTATTTTAGAGAAAAAGATTGGGCTGTAGTGCTGGGAAGGAAACAAACATTTGCTTGTCTCCTTATGAAAGAGAGAGAACGGGGGAATGGATACAAATGAAATATGTTCTCCCAATTTCTTGTCTTTAAAACATCTTGCTAGCATACTTATGGTTCATTAACATATTTCTGACTATAAGGTTTCCATTGGAATCTGTGGAAAGTCTGATTTTCTGAAATCCAAAATGCTTAATGTCACAATTACAGGTTTATAGTAAGTTCATTACATAGTGACAGTTCATTACATACTGAACATAGTAAGTTCATTTCTCCCTTTTTGTTGTTTGTTTTCTTCCCTTAAATGATGAGTCACATACGTTTACGTAGCTCCAGGCAAACACAAGAGCTTGAATGAAAAACTCAGTCCCAAACTCTCTTCTCTCCTGGTTAAAACTGCTCAGTCTCGGTAAGCCAAATGGTATAGTGGAGTTATTACCATCCTTTTAGGGAGGAAATTTGTGCAAATGTACAATTTTATTATAGCCATATGAAGCAATGTATCTAGTGTGAAATTAAATGTAATTATGTACTGTCTATGAAATGCTTGAACATGAAGCAATTACTTTTGTATGGAGTTATTTAGCTTCAAATGCAAAAGGGATCAAAATATACTTCCCTGGTTGAATTCTCCACTTTTTTTTTTCTTTCCACAATATTCAGTATAATGAATATACTCAATACATTCCTCAATACAAGAATGTAAATCTTAAATTTAAGTAAAATGCATGGAAGTTTTTTCTCCCTCAAACTACTTACATTTTTTACCATTGTACATTTCTTGGGTTTTTAGAGAAAAAGCAAGAAACAGATTTCCAATTTTCAGCTTTAATTTATTAATGGTCAGTTTTCTCCTATTTATTCTGGTGCCAGCATTGTTTTTCCCCTCTCTAGTACTAAGCTATTCATATTTTACGAGGAAGAGTCATGTCCCTTTTTAACCTTTGTTTTATTATATTAAATAAGTCTTTTTCATATGATAGGTTTACTCTTTCCTTACTTAACTTACTGAACCACAAATTCTCTTATTATGTTTATTGTAAAAATGTTTTCTGATAAACCATAAGAGTTATTGGCTTTTTTCAAACTTATAGTGCACTTGGAATGAGCTAATTGTTTTCCTCCTAAATATTCCTACCTGCTAATGTCTTATCTACTGTTGTGCAAGAGTTTGGGAAATTGTGAAACAGTGATTCATCCAGATGCTCCCAGATATTCCTAATCTGATCAAACTAAAGGTTATCACATCTCTTCCCAGTCTTTGTTGTTCCTCCTTTACCTGCAATGCCTTTTACCCCAGTAGCTGTAGGAATGTTATTATATGAGCTCAAATTCACTGCCTAAAAGTAGTAAAAAAAAACCAGCAGAGAAACTCATTCCCTCCACATTCTTCAGAGAGCTCTAAATCAAATTATTTGAGCACAGTTAAATTATAAATTCATGTTCTTAATTGTTGCCTTGAATGAATCATGAAGGTTGCAGTACCCTGATTGCTCAAAATTAGATCTGCCAATATAACCACACATGGTGGAGCAACTGCACTGTATGGCTTACTAACAATTCAAAAGATATTTCAAAATTTTCAAAAAGATATCAAATAGATTACTTCGTTATTATTTCTGTTACGATGATCTACATTTTTCTTTCTTCTTTATTTTATTTTAAATTGCCTGGCATTCACCTCAACCTAATTCTTGACTTTAGAGAAGTGCTCAGAACTTAAAAGAAACTATAACAGCTTTTTACTCAAAGGTGTATATGTATTTTGTTCATGACCATTCAAAAAAGTTATTTTTGAAGTTTCAAAAAACTACTCCAAATCCTTCTGTCATAGCCAAAGCTTTCTATATGTCTATGGTTTAAATGAGTAAAATATATTTCTCTCTCCAATGTCTGTGATCCCATGTGATATTTTGTCTGATGTGAAATGTGTGAATTATTGCTTTACTGATAATTCTTGAAATCCAAAAATCTATGCTTTGGAGAGACCTAATTTAAAATATTATTTTCATTCATTTATTTCTCCAAGAGGCATGAAAGTATTTATTCTTCAACAGAGGAATTAAATGAGTATATATAAAGGTTTATTTGAGCACATGGTTTTATGATTATTACTACAGGTGAATAAACATAATTAGCCTCGTAGTATATTTGAGCATTTAGTCTAAATGTTTGTAAATTAATTAATGTGGACATTTTAGCTTTTAAGTACAGAAGAGAGGAAATAAAGTTACATTCTCCAATATGTGCAAAAGCTATCTCCTATGAGAGCACTATGATGGTAGATAACATTATGGTAAGTTAACATTATCTATCAGAATATGATAAAAAATCCATATTTTGAGGTGTTGAAGTCAGGGATATAGCTTACAAGTTGGGGTATGAGTTTTACAGCTTACAGATAAAAATGAGACAATTTAGGGAAAGAAGTAGTTACTTTGGGAAGAGATCTATGACATCTGTCCTTTGTCTTGCAACTGCACTATAGAGAAAGCATGTAATCTTACAATAAAGCCTACAGAAGTTACTAAAAGTCTTTCTATCAGAAAATTTATTTGACAATAAATAATAAGGATAATTAAGTTTATATTTTGTTATTTTTACTATGCAAACATATGCTATATGTAATAAATATATTACATTTCACAATTTTAATGTGCTGATTTAAAAGGAGAAATCAAATTGCAAGTGTTTCATAGACCTGATTTTATTAGTACATTTTATCTAATAATTTACAATAATTTATATGACATTATGTGTCAGTAATTGGCACAGTACTTTAAAGAAAAATTTACATCTGCACTGAGTACCGGAGTTTAATGTCAAGAAAGATGCAATAAAACAGAAAAAACTAAAAAGAGTCTTTCCCCTTCTAATAAATCCAGACAGAGTTCTGTTTCTGTTCCAGTGACATCAGAGCACTGGACTGATACCAAGTCACTCTAAAAAACGCTTTTAAGAAACATCTCTCTACTCTTTGCAGACACAAGATGTAAGAATACATCATATAAGAATACATTTTAGAGCAGCAAATCAAATAAATAAGCAATTAAATATTTTCCCACAAACTAGAATCAGAACTGCTTATGTTGTTTCTTGATTTATGGGCATGAATTGAAATTTCCTACAAAACAAGCCATTGTGTCTACTTTTACAAGCTAATGAGCAGCGTGTGACTGTTTCTCCTATTTCTTAAGGCTATAAAAAGTTTCATTTAAAAGACTTTGTTTATGGCATGTCACATTTCATTCCATATGTGCTTATGCTGGGCTGTATCATATCAAGATGACTTCTAACTGCAACACAAAACAGAGCAAGCCAATAGCCTAATATCTACCATCTTCTCCCTTTTTGTGCTTTCTCACAAGATTTAAATAGATTTGATTTTTATTTCTGTCTGGAGGACACCTTTGGGTGCATTTGATAAGAGTATATCCAAGTTCTGCTGGCTTCAACAAAAGGGCTGCTAGATTTGCCAGCCCTAATGCTCATGGGCCCTCTCTGCTGGAACTTGTCAACTTTTCACTTGCAGTGACTTCCTAATTCATTTTAGCCAAATGAGTTAGGTTAGGAAGGACCTGTTGCTTAAATTAATACGTTTGATTTTCCTGAAACACTTTATAGGGCTTTCAAAAGTGCAGTGGAGGTGAAAATGGTGATTTTCCAAAGGGAAGCAGGGATCCAGCTGCCTCAGGAAGGTAGTGTGCTACTGCAACTGCTGACTATGGAGGGAGAAGATATGTAAGAGATTGTGAATACCCATTAGGCATAAAACGGTTTCAGAAATTCCATCACATTCATATTTACATAAATTATTGCAATTAAAATTTTGTGTTCATATGCAAATACTTCCGTCAGTGGGACTATACTAAGATGTTTAAATAATTTTGTGAAGAGCCATGAAGAGTCCTTGACAGACAAAATAAATTTGCTAAAGAACAATTATCCAGAAGTTTGTGTTGTTCTCCTCAGTCCAGAATTCTAGGGTGACAGCACAGTGCAAACATTATTTTTTCAGAAAGGTGTCTTTAAATATTTATTTTTTATAAGGAAAGATACAACCCCAGAACACTAGGAGACTAGCCAATAGGTGCCAAATTTTCCTTAACCAGATTATTTTTTTCTTTTTTGTTATTATTCTGGCTGTTGTGATAGGGGATGGGAGGTTGCAGCAGAGGGAAGCCTGTCTGGGTTTTTTAAGAAAGTATGTTTTTTTTACCACAGGCCCTGTTCCTCATTTCACAGTAAAATATTCCATGTGCATAACTCCTTGGTCATGCCTTTGAAATTTCAATGATTTGACAGCAAAAAACTAGCATGACTCAACCACATTTTAAATCTACCTCTGCTGAATATGGAAGTTATCACCATTGTAAGGGAATTCATATCCCTTGCTGCATACATTCACTGTTTCACACTGGTAGATGATTTGCCTCACTTTTTTTTTTCTTTTTTTTCAACCCATAAAATGTCTGTGTCAATTTGCAGTTCAAAAGAAACCACACTATTAGAATTCTTTTCAGCTTGTCTTTATTTTTAGTTTTAGACTAACTAGTGCCTCGTAACTCAAAAAAATGAATTCCAGACAAGAATTTTGCACACACATTTTTCTTATGTTCCATTCATATTTACTCTTTCTAGTAATAACCAGTTTTTCTCTTTAGATGCTCACCAGTTAACTAAAGATGAGGCAATTCTATAAAGATTCATGCATAAATATGTCTTTTTCCCTACAAGATCATATTGATCTTGTTGGAGGCACATCCGAAACTGCTGTCACTGTTATAATAAAAGTATTGAGAGCAATGACAGCTGTATTTCTGGTAGTGCATTATCACAGTTTTGAAGGATAATCATCCTGTAATAAATGTGTGCCATCAGTAAAGCTGCCACAAACACCAAAAGTGATCTTAGCATGGTCTTTCCCGATCTTTCAAAATTGAAGGGTCTGGCTTCTATTTTGTTCCTCCTTTCAAAGCATAATAAATTTGGAAAAAGAATTTTGAAACTTTCGCTGTCTCTGGCATACCAGTAATTTTCTCTTTCGTATCAAAGTTCAAGCAATCAGAATTAAACTGGCATTAAAAAAAAATTCTCAATTCCTCAAGCCAACCCCAGAATGCTTATTATTTTTCCTAGCCTAAAAAGTTCCCTGAGTTCTTCTTGTTCCATCTTCTTCCAAACAAAAATGGAATCAACCAAAAATGTCCAAAGAACTGAGAATTTCAAGCTGTGAGTAGCTGAATAAAGAATTCTTCAAGCAAGACGAATGAACTTAAATGTCATTGAAACATATGGTGAAACAGTTTTCATGACGTGCCTGATTCCAGACCCATTAAAGGGAGCTGTTCCACTGACTTCATTGGGTTTGAATCAGGCACTGTTAATGGTGCTTAAAAAATGGTTTTAAAATCAATGCCAACTAATGGGGCTCCTTTCCAAATGAATGTGATCTGTTTTGTCCGAGAAAGTTAATTTATTCTCAATTGGACGCCCAGTTTCACACATTCAAGTCTTCCCATGAACATTCTGGGTTAGACCTTCAGTTGGCATGTATCAGTGCAAATCCATTAAGGTCTATATGTCTGTGACAATTTACATCTGGACCATACTTTTGCAACCTATGTTCTAAATCTTTGGAGATTTTCTCATCATGTCTCACTGTATTTTTCTTGTTTGGTTTTTAAAGTATCACTTGAAGTGAAACACCATGTCCAGGAAAACAGCCTGAACTGAACTCCTTTCTATATGCGAAGAAGGAAAGTGGAAATTAATTCATAGTCAATGGACATGGAAAAATTTTTCAGGAAAAATCTGGATATCAAATTTTCTCCACTAAAATTATTTCATGCAAGGATGATTGCTAAACTTCAGACAGAAACCTTTTTTGTATATGTATTGACAAAAATATTGACCACTCCCTTCTGGTTTGTTTCATCACGACAGATCTCTGATGGGATAAGTCAGCAGAATGTGAACCTCACATAAATATCAGATTGCTGCAAAGAGAGATAAAACCTTGTGTTGCAGAATGCAGCTTTGCTTGCCTCAAGTAGGTGGGTTTCTGCTTTGTTTGTTTTTTAATGCAACATTAATAAAAACATGGTTATACTATAAAACCAATAAACATTCTTTTTCTCTTTTCCAATTTAAAAATATGTCTAGACAAGAAATAAAAGCTACTCATAACTTTGGAAGCCAGTCCTTAATTTATTCTATGAAGTTGTCTCGTAAATACACATCTGTTTCATTCTTTACAAGTTAGGAAGCAAAGGAATAATAAAGAGATCATCAGTTTGAAACCAAACAAAAATTCCTGCAATCTTAGTTATTTAAAGTTCAAGTGTTAAAATTGGCTCAAACAAAAAGAATGCTGCCATTTCTTGTTACAGATTCCTATAAAAATAGAGAAGAGGAAAGGAGACGGTACAGTTATGGGATTTATCATGTCTGCTGGTGTCACCAAATTGGATGAGGTTTGGCAGAAAGCCCTCTGAGTTCAGTAAGCACCAGATTTAGAGTTAATTCAACAGGAAAATGTGAGACTTACAAAATCAACATTTTTCAGATATGCATGATATGTTGCATTCAGCATTGGAAGTCAAAAATGCATTTGCTGAAAATTCACTTAGATACAGATTTAGAAAACCTGTGACCAAATTGTATGCTTGACTACCACTCATTCAAAAAGTGCTAGGCTTTTTTTGCTAAATGTATACAAATATATTTTCTCTCCTACTGATTTAATACATAAAATTAACTTTTGAGTTAGTTGTTTACATACCTTAAGTTTTATGCCTGGAACAAATTATTACAGCAGATGTGAATTTTAGGCGGAAGAAAATGTAATCATGACACTGATAAGAGCTTTCATTAAAGCAATTTGCTTAAACAATACAGAGAAATTGCAAGAGTTGGGGTGTGTTTGCACTTAAGTGAATTATTTGCAAGTGAGAAATCACACAGATTTATAATTACACAAAATAACTTTAAACTGTAAGATTACAAAATATTTTTAGATTAAAAAGCACCTTAATGAAAACCAAAACACACTAGCTGGGAGTCACAGTATATTTAGCTGCCCCCCATCACTGTGCAATAACCCTTCCCAACTTCTCAGAGAGCTGTTTACTCATAAGCCCACTGCTTCAAGAAAGATATATCTGTTTTGCAGCCCACAGGTGAAGAAATGCTGCAGGCTGGGCTTGCCTACCATTTGATGTCATACTTTCTGGCATGCCAGTCCTTCAACAAGGAAGATGGGAATTAGTGCAGAAAGTGCAGAGTGCTCACACGTAAAGAAAATAAAAAGGGAGTAAGAGGGAAAATGGAGAAAAGGAAGTTTTCTGAATACAGTACATCTAAGGGGACCCTATAACTATCCCATCAACACTGTGCAAGGAGACAACTCCTCCCAAAGAAAGGGATGAGGTGGCAGTGACCCGAGCCAGAAGAGGCCAACAAGAAGCTGTCAGTGCAAATGAGGTAAGGCAGCAATTGCATACTGACAGTGTTGTGGTAGGTGTCGTTTCCCAAGCAGTCTTCTAATGTGTTAGACATTTTCAGAAGCCTGAATATGCTTAAGACAAGTGGTGTAATCGTTTCTTATTATGTTTTCCATTCATTAATTTTTTTTCCTAGATTGTTTTCCAAACACAGAAACTTTTACTAGTACTACTATCGTTGCCTGTTTCTGCAAGAATGTGACCTACACCTCCAAACCTCACCATTGTCAAGCAGGGTAAGTTTCTGCAATAGTCTCTTTTTCCTCAATCAAGGCATGATGGTATTTCAACTTGTTATTCACTTCATCTTAAACTAATTGAGTCCTTTGTGAACATTCTTCAGACACTTCATAATGAGTGTGACAATACACTTCAACATGTCCCAGCCTATACACTTATCAACACTTCCATTTTAAGGTGCCTTGGCTGAAGTCACAGCTTAACTGCTAACTCAATCCTCATTACTAAAACAGAGTTTTGAAAGAAAGCTCTGCCCAGTAGTCACCTCTCATCTGCAGGTGTTTTTTTTTTTTTCCTTTGGAAAAAATTACCTTTTCCACAATTACTCTCTCTCTGTTAAAAATTATTCCAAGCAGCTAAATGAGGAGAGAAAACTCACAAAACACTAAAGAGAGAGGAAAAGGCAGAAAAAGATAAGTTCTGTAAATCTTCTAGAAGCAAGTCTGGGAACTTATGAAAGTGTGTGACATGGGTAAACAGCTGAAGAAAACATGGGAGAGGTGGGTTCTTTTTTGTTAGTTTGTTTGAGGGGTTGGTGGTGGTTTCTATTTTGTTTGCTTTTTCCTGCATCTGCTTAGCACCATGAATCTTGTTCATGCAGAGGACACACTGTGGGGAGACACAGAAAACTGTTCCTGCTCACTGCCTAGCCTTCCAGAGACCTAGGCTGTGACTTCCCAGAGCTCAAATTTCACATGGGTGAGGTAATTTTAGGTGTAGACACACAATAAATCAGTGTGTGCTGAAGAGTTCCTCTGTGAGTTGAGATGTCCGTGCCAGTGCAGCTTCTGTCACTCAGCCTCACGGACCAGATATTTAACCTGCCGGTTCCTTTATGTACTTGTGAAGTTGCACTAACTAATTACAGGTTAATTATACCTTCCCACATCCAGCAGTGCAAACACTTGCACCCACACTTCACTTGCTCTTCAACGCTACCAGTACACAAGTGGGAGACCTGGCACTCAAACATTCACGAGACAATCCCCACACATAATACCACATGTTTGCGCAGGTGTGGAGTCAGTCAAATCTGGAGCCATATGCACATGAAGGAACAGTTTTGTACACAAACAGCTTCAAAGGCCAAGAAAAGGCTTGGATTCAAATACAGTCCTTACTTCTTCAGCACTAACATAATTTCATTTACTTACATAAACTTAATTGATGGCATAGCCTGGGAATGGAAAGACATAAAATAATTGCAAAATATTTTAAAAGGTCTTATACTGCATGCTGGCTAGAAACAGTAATGTGCATTTTGTATTACAAAGCTTTCTGAATTTTTTCATCTCTCCATACACTTTGGGACTAAATAAACTCATGAGTCCATTATATCTACTTATAACAGCCCACTTAAAACAGTGAAAAAAATCACTCTGAAGCTGAGACAAGTCAAGACAGTGCTCACCTCTTACAGATTTACCAGGTATAGACCCTATGAACTCTGGTTACTGTGTGTTTTCTTCACTCTGCCTAGAAACAAGCAATACTGTTCAGGATAATAGTATTTTTGGTCTACAGATAAGTCTTTTTGAAAGCAAATGATGCGTTTTCAGGGCCATATAAGAGCTCCAAGTAGAAGTTATTTTTCAAGAAAGATCTCAGTTGCAGTCATACGTCTCTTTGTTGTAAAATCCAGACCTACCAAACCCAAGCTCTCCATCTAAAAAGCCTTGCATTTCTGTAGCAAATAGAGGTGAGGGTCCAGATGACAATGGAATGCAGACTCTGATATCATAGCATCATAGTTTTCTTTTATCTCTACTTCAAAAAAGTTTCCCTGCATTTTTGTAACCAGTCAGCAGGTTCTAGCCTATGTGGAAGGTGTACTTCTGCCAAAAAAAAAAAAAAAAATAAAAAAAACCACTCAAAACCAAAAATATCTCAGCTCTGTTCTCTCATTGCTTGTTCAGCTTCAAACATAGCCCCAGTAATTTTGAGGAGAAACCCCTGCTAGAGGGGAAAAATACCACTGTAAGTGATCACTTGACACATTTCAGTGGAAAGGGGTGAGTGGGTGGGTGTGTGGGTGTGTGTGTGTGTGGGTGTGTTCATTTCACATTCACATGCATGTGATTCTGTGAGAAGCTTCTAGAAACATCCCCTATGTCTGATAGAGCCAATGCCAGCTGGGGGAAGAAAAGACTGAGGGACTAGCAAACTGTTTGTTGCTTGCTAGGTACAGTACAGCTCATAAATTGTCAAGAACTCGCGTAAAATATCCTCAGATACAGAAGTTAGTGCACATAAATGAATGGAAAGGGATTGTCATAGAGATTCCTTTAAATAAAAGATAGACACATGCACACTAAAAAATCTTCAAGTTATCCTCAAATTGAGAAAAAATATTTTAAGATAAGTTTCTACATCTTCGCAACAAAATAATAATAAAAAAATATCATTGAAGAGAAGACTTGGAACAGAGGAAATATACCTATATGAAGAATAACCTGCTATGTAGAATATCAAAATCAATTAAAAAATTCTTTGTCTACAAAAAAAAAAAAAAAAAAGAGCAAAAAAGCACAATTGAGGAAGTAAGGTCATATATATATATATATATATATATATATATATATATATACATGTATATACATACATAAAGAAGGTGGTGCTGAGATTAAGGCAAATGTACAGATGGCCTTGATGATACCTTGACTTCAGTTTCAAAAGAAGTAAGCATTACTGGCCCAAGGGTCCCCTTCAAACAAATAAGAAAAACTACATCTGTAAACATCTCTTTTGTACCATCTACCCAAAGGCCAGACAAGCCATTTTGTCAACATGAAGGACTATTACTATCCAGTATAGCTTTACATTAAAAAAAATCACTTTATGAAGACATAAGTTAATGATCCAAAATCCTTCAACAAGGTCTGGGAATGAAGATTGAATTTCAATGCAATTGGCACTAAAGGGAGATGAAGAATGAAAATTTAGGTCTCGTAGGTTAAAAAGGAAGAATAAAGACACAGCACGTTAGTCAGACAAACGATAGTACCTTGGAAGATATTGAAATATGACATTAAATAATCAATCTGTGCATGCTTAAAGATGAGGGAAAACAGACTTAATTTTCTCAAGGCCGAATTATGTTAGATTAGTTTAGAATCCTTCTTTTACAGGGTTTTATTGACCCATCAGATGAAGGTTTTAAAGACATGAGATAACTCGACTTTAGTAAGACTTTTGACACTCCTTTTATATAATCTATGGGAAAATTTGAAACACATGGCCTATAATAAATTAATATAAGATATTTGTAAAGCTGATCTAAGAAAATATCTAAAGATAAATACAAGTAATTCAAGGCATAGTAGAAATATATCCATGTATGTACATGTAAGTACATGTATGAAAATAGTTTTGTTTATTAGACCTGGAAGAATTTTTGTTTTGCCAAAGTATGCTGTTTCAGTAAATCCAAATTTTTTTGTGAAGATGCAATCAGACAGATACTTGTGTCAGAACTAGAGAGGGAAAAGATGAGTATAAAAGAAACTATAGCTTTGTAGCTACAGTGTGAGATACAAGATAGAGGAATCAAGTTAGATTTACTTGGCATAACGTGGAAAGAACTGGCATTTTTAATAACCAATGTTATTTAAAATTGTCTAAAATTAAATTATATACTTGTGATCAGTACTTTGTGGAAATCTTTCTAGAGGAAAAACTCTCTTTCCTCCTTAGAAAAGTTTTCAACCAACATTGCTTGCCTCCAGTTGCCTCTGTCTAGTCCCATTTGTTGAATTCCAAAAAGCATTTGATTGAATAAGATAGGAGAAACATATTATATGTCTGAACAACTTGGCAAAGTGTTTGCAGGTAATTGACATATTTTACTAGCTCAGATGCTCTGGCCATGTTCCCAGTCATCAGACCCCATGGCATAAACAGTAATATCATTAGTGCTCAGGTTTAACATCAGCTGACTTTTGAACCCCTCTTTTTCTGAGAGTAAAAAAAATTGCCTGATCTGTGTAGCATGGGAGAGTGACACTTTAATTCTGCTATTTTTCATTTCATCGTCTTTTGCCTTTTTTTTTTTCCCCACAGATGGCTGACCTGTAAATGGTGATTACATAATTTCTTTAACAACTTCAGTGGATTTCTAGGTTTACTCATTGCTTTCATGTAGGTACTTCAGGTGTTCCAGACATAAACCCCCTGAGATCTATTCTCCCCTTTTTTCTTTTCTGGGTCATAAGTATTAGTTGGGGATATAAAAATCAACCTAATACACATCTACAAGTTATATGTGTGGATCTACTTTCTACTGTCTATGGCAGTTGTTTCTTTAGTGGGTTTTTTTCCCCCATATATCTCCTGATAACAAATTTCAGCATTTAGTACTTCTGTCCTGTTTTGCTAACTGTGATTCTTATGCACTGTTCAGAAACTTTGGTTGCAAGGCTATTAGAAAAAACTAAGAAAATCACCAGGTTCAATACAAATAAACCCCCGAGCTGGTTATTTTGGATATTTTTTTCCTTGTCCTACTGGTTCCATAGCCAGAAGTTATTCTGTGATGACACTTTCTTCTGACTTAGAAACCCACATTCCTCTGTCACCTTTAGACCTGAGCAGTGTAATAGAATAATTTTCCTCTGTCCATAGAGAATCTTTCACTACGGACTCCAACAAATCCTCTACAGTCTGAAGCAGCAGCACAGAGTAGTCATGTTTCTTTAGGTATAGCCAGAGTTCATGCTGTACCTGTCCTGCACAATACATAAAAACCTTCCTGGTCAGCCTGAGTTTAGAAACTTCAGTTGCCTCCAGAGTGACTTTCACAATCTCATTTGCTTTGGCAAACAGGAAATCATTGTTTTGTTTTATTTTGTTTTTGTTTTGTGTCCAACTCACTGCCCTTTGAATACTTGTTTCTGAATAATAGGTGAGATTGAACACTCAGCTTGAGATGGACTTGACGCCTTAGGGGTAAAGTGGATGCAGACTGCCAGACCCTTCCTCAGACATGACTGGCCTGTCCATTCAGTTCTTATATAAGCAAGACTGGTAACACTGCTGTCTTCTTCTGACATGCTCATATAAGTAGAAACAATGGTATCTTTGGGGAGTCTCCTCTGGAAGGCTGCATTGGATCAAGTCCTACAAGGGATGTGGCAGAGGAGCACGTAGTGTGAAGATACCAATCAAGCTTTGGTGCTGAGTCTGCAATCTCAGACTGCCAGCACTGGAACGCTGTTAGCATGTGCAGGGGCAAATCTCTAATGCTAATCTCTTGAGGAACATTAAACAGGCAAGTGACAAAGGTGATTAAGAGCTGCCCGCCTATATTTTATGACACATTTACTGTTATGACCCAACTGTGTTGCCTGTGGCCCTTGGTAGCTAAACACAATATAAAACTAGTCTCCAAGAGAGGGAGGAGTGGTTGCTTGCAGTATTTGCAGATTGCTTGACACATACCCTCAGAACAATCACAGGTTATATCAGATGGGGGAAATAGTCAGCGCACAGGAGGGAAGGTCTGCACCTCAAAGGAATCTCAAATATGCTGGAGAAATGGATCAGTAGGAATATCATGAAATTCTACAATGGGAAATACAAAGACCTGCTGGACTGAAATAATCTGATATGACAGCAGTCTAGGGACAGGCAGCTTGTAAAGCAGCTTTGTAGAAAAGGCGCTCAGGGTCCTAGTGGACAAGTTGACCAGCAATGCATCCTTGTTGCAAAGGCAGCCAACAGCACTCTGGGCTGCATTAAGATCCTCACCAGCAAATGAAGTGATCCTTCCCCTTTACTGTGCACTGGAAAAAGATATCTGGAATCCTGGGTCCAGTTCTGGCTCTCCAGTACAAATGTAACGTGCACAAACTGGATGGACCATCTGATATATGAAGAGACATTGAGAGTTTAGACTGGGGAAGGGAAGGCTCTGATGGATCTGATCTATGTGTATGAGCACTCAGTGTGGGGTGCTGAAGAAGATAGAGAAGTATTCTTTCCAGTATGAATTAATTTTCCTACCAATGAAAGGTAAAGAGGCAGTTGGCACAAATTAAAATACAAGAAATTTCATTTAAACAGAAGATAAAAACCTTCTTTACTATGCACGTGATCAACCACTAGGAAAGATTGCCAAGAAAAGTTGTGGTGTCTCCATCCACAGAGTTATTGAAAACCTGACTGGACATGGCCTGAGGAACCTGGTCTAGGTGATCTTACTCTGAGCAAAGGGTTTGAATAGACTATCTCCAGAGGTGACCTACAACCTCAGCTATTCTCTGATTTATTTGGAGCCTCTCAGTGAAAAAAAAAGAAAAAAAGCCCTGCAGAATTATTTTCTGTCTGTTTTCTTGTCTTTTTTCAGTAGAAAATTTCAATATTGTGTACTAAAATAATTCAAGTTGACTTGTTTAAGCATGAAAAGGCTCAAAATCCATATGCAAGAGTTTATTTGTTCTCTCTTCAGTCAAGAAAGAAAGATCCAAAATTTCAAGCATATCTAACACTGTGTCATTTTCATAACTGGAATGTAAAATTTTTGTGATCCACGGGTTTACTAAAATGCCACAAATTTTACCCCTACTGTGTGCACTTAGAATGTAAAGGTGATACCAAAATTTTGTAAATGAGCCACAGATAGCTTAAAATGTATGTATTTAGAGCACTCTCACCACTCTTGTCAATAAATACAGCTACATGTGTTTTAATACAGACAACGAGGGCTGCACAGCAGTCAGACCACCAGACAGGGAATCACTGGGGTTTCTGCTAGTGGAGGTTATATAAGCTTCCAAAACAGGGTGATGTTGTACACATTTCCTACTGGGAAGAGCCTCTGGTGTATTCTGACTTCAAACAAAGAGAACTGTATAGGGAAAGGGCTAACAGGAAGAGGACAGATTTGTTTCACTGAAGAATTTAGTGTTACATTCACAAGCAATATCATTTTAATACAGGGAAGATATTGTAGGCACACTAAAACCTATTAGTGTAGATTGTTCTGTCTTGAGTTCAATAGCATCAGCAACAATTTGCTAACCACCTGTATTCTAAAAAAAAAAAAAAAAAAAAAAAGAAGAGAATTTCAGTATCTTCTACTCAGTTTTCCTCTTTGAAATAAAAAACCCAGGTAGGCTCAGTCTCTACCTCTCATTACCTGTACCTAGTGAAAAGCACCAAAAACTTGGATATATAAAGGAGTATTTGTTACCTTCATTTTCAGAACAACAAGAGTTGACCTCATTTCTGCGGAGATCAAATCAGGATTTTCTGAGCTAAAATATATCAAGACAGTATGGAAAGTGCAGAGTAGTCCTGTGGGCCAGACAGTAACTTTGTTATTTTAGTGCCTGAATGAGGAATTAAGAGCTTTCATAGAACAGCTCTTTTGTAAAGATAACAACTGAGATGACAATGCATAGCAGTTCCCACTGCTCCCAGTTCCAGGAGAGCTTCATTGTTTGGAGGAATACTGCATAGCTTCAGAATGAAATAAAAAATAAAAACTGATAATGCACAAGGATGCTAAAAGATGTTGTTTGGGAGGAGGTATGAAGGGGAAGATTGTGTGCAGTAAGACTTTGCCTGCTTGTCATTCTTGTGGCAGAACAGTAAGTAGTGAATGAAGTATGGCAAGTAAAGGGGTATTAGGTTTTGCTGAGGAGAGCAGAAGGTGCAATTTTTTCATGAAGAACCTTAGGTATGCTGGAGTCTCATTAGAACCACAGAGTTGAAGGTTTCAAGCTACCTGGAAGCACTCACCTCAAAAGTGAGAGGCATGTCTTCTGCTTCACCTCTTTCAAGGAGACATTGAGCTGTTCTCTGCCTCCCTGACAGCTGTACAAAATGATAAGCACTTGGTTGTACCATGGTGTAATTTTTTGCACTCCTTTCTGATGAAGTTGTTTTATTGTATAAAAATCACCTGCATATGAAGGGGACAGGCTAGAAACTGACCTGAGCACAGGGTGGGAAGGTCTAAGGTAGACAAGTTAGAGTAGAACTCATGTCTAAATCTAGAGATGGGGGTCCCTAATACAAACAAACTTCAGGCCCCCAAAACTGGTACTTACTGCAAAGAAATATTCTGTCAGAGCTGCCATATTCACTGATTACTCTTCCACTGAAATCCACTGAAACTCTCTGACAGAAACAGGAAGTAATTAATTTATTAGGAAATAGAACAAGTTTTCTGTGACACTTTGTCTTCTTACTTCTGTCATGAAGAATCCCTAAAATCTTGTTATTTTCTAAACACCATAGTACCGGTATTTGAAAAAACATGGCGCTTTGTCGAGTGAATATTATAGACAAAGAAGACTAGTTTCACAAAATTTTCTTCTACTAGTTATTAAGGAATGTGTAGCTTCAGGCACCAGCTTTCTAGGATGGGATAGATCTGTAATCTCTAATGCCACAGCATAACTTTAATGTTTGAGTTTAATGTCTGAGTCAATAAAATCAGTGTTCTAAAGGCCAGGAAGTAAAATCTTTATGGGACTGCACCAGCTCCACTGTCTTCCACAACACAAAACTGACATTTGATGAAGTGATTTCTTAACCCTGAGAAGGTTAATGGTTGTAAAAAGAAACACTATTAAAAGTATGTTAAAAGATCCCTGTGTTAATCAGTACCAAAAAATGTCGATTAAAACCATGTTCTACAATCCAATATGCCCTCCAGTATTTGAACTATTTGTTTACATCTTATGTCTGTCTGAACAATAAAACCACTTTTCTTCCAATTCTATTTAGTGTTGATTTTTATCTTCCTGTCTCTCACAGGGAACTCAGCATAGTTATCTTTGGTTTCACTGCTCTGCATGAGATGTTTAAACAGAAAGCCACAATATTTTTATTGAAACTTTTCATAAAACCAGTAATGAAGTGTCTTCTGCCCTAAGCAGTTTTTTCGGCCACCATGCTACAACATTTCCAGGTAAAACCCTATGACGGCACCAACTGTTGGAATGATTTTTATAGATTTGATATTTATAGTCTCTCTATAATTTACTTTGTATGTATGACTACAAAATGTACTGGCCAGTACTGATCAGCTGGAGCTTGGGCCTTAAATGAGTTAGTCAAATTCTTCCAAGTTTGAAGTTGCTATTTCTTTTATATTAAAATAATGTATAAAAATATATTAAACAAAGTTGATAGTCATGTCCAAATCATATTGCAGTCATAAAAATAAGTATTGAATGTTACCATATTAATATGCAGATTTATCATAAAATCAGATTTATCATTTTAAAAAAAAATGTTTCTTTTCAGCTTTCAATCGCATAGACAAATAAATACAAAGTAAGGGACTGAGAGTAGAGTGTACTTCATCTGTTCTGCATAACTTACCTCTAAATTGCTTGGTCCCATATGGCAAATATGATTTTGGATCACTGACTTATCAGGGTGAATTGAGGAAAACAGTCCCACAACAAATAATTTAAGTTTCTCTTGTCCAGTCAGGGAACAAACCACTCAACCGTTGAACTGTCTGATCTGATTTTAAAGATTAGAATGAAAATATTCCATACTGCTCCAACTGCATGTTTGTGTGTTGCAAGATGAATAGATACACTTTTGGCATCTAAAATTTTTCCACTGATGGCCAAGAGTTTCCCAATGGCATCTTAGCTATTTCAATTTTAAAGTCTTTGTTTATACTGAACTTTATTCATGCTCAGTCTAACAAATCAGGCGAGTACTCTGTGCAGGATACATAATTTTGTCTGAACTTTTATACTGTGCATGCAGGAAATGCCCCGTTAGCAAACAATAAAAGAAAGATATTTGGATGTAGAAGGAACAATAGGGTAGCTCTGAGAAGTAATTAGGAAAGTTCTATTAGAGTTGGAGGAAAGTTTATAATATGAATATACCGAGAAGAATTAATTGTGAGTTTTTACTTGTTATGATACTCTTCTGAAAGTCAGATATTCCCAAAGGATCAAAGGTCTGCATACATCAGCGACAGTGGTTTTGTTAGATGTGTTTTAATCAACATAATCAGCTAAACCTCTCCAGGCTTGAGACCTCTAGTTGCTATTTCGTATTCAGAATTTGATAATAGCCTCTTCTTGTCCATGTTTTTTCATTGTTTATCACAAATACTCTACCACAAGGGAGTTGTTGATTTCTAGGTGCCAAAACTAAAAATTAGGTTGGAAAGCTAACTTATATCAATGAACAGAGCAGAAGTGCAAGGTCCATTTCATTAGAAATGAGTTTCAAAAATATGCAGTGCCTTGTCTTATGAGATTTATCCATATAAACTGAACTGAAAAAATTACTAAAGACTACTGGAACTGATTATCTTGTTATATGAGGATCTTATTGATTTCAGAGACTTTTTTCAGGGAAAAAAAAAAAAAAGAGTTGATCTGTATTATTAACTACCTTCATAAACATATATTAATTTCATATTTTACATTATTTTTTAATGGTTTATGTACATAAATTAATAGCTAGGAAAGACTTTGTACTAGCTCACATGTCTTTGCCTACCAGTGACACCTACAACAAACTGATTGAACAAATATGGAAAAAACTGAACATTTTCTTTTTATATTTTGATTTGCACATTAGAGTCTATTCTTCTTTGGACTATGAGTATCCATGACTTTAAGCTAAAAAGGTGTTTTAAGCTTTCCAGTTGCAAATAATTAAAACACCAACTTGCCATTTGCTGTTGTTTTTTTCTCTTGGATTATGCATGAGCTAAGAATTAAAAATATAAATGAAAGCTTTGTCTATCAAATTAACTATTTTGGTTTGTGGTATCATATTTCTTCTTCTTTTTAGAAACTGAGGGTCCCATTTTGCAGTGGTCTTTCAAGTTATCTGATTTCTAGAGAAAGGTTGTAATTAAAAATATTGTAAGCAAGATAGGCACTCATTACTTATCTGCTCAAGATAATTTTCAGCAATATTTATGAGTAAAATATGTCATAAAATTTAAGTTTTGCTAAAACTATATTTCCAATAACATCTTCTGACATATAAAAATGAGAACATTTAAAAAAGCATATTTCAGTTGTCATAATTTCAGTGATGCTTAAAAAGAAAATTACAACTTTAGAACAAAAGATACTTAAAGCAATGACACCTTTTCAATTTGATATATTGCATTAAATCATAATACCAGCACTGCTAAGTGAGTGAAAATTTTGTTTTTCCTGAAATAACTAGCAGAAATTATTTACCAATAAAGACAAAATTTTTATGGTGGGATACATGATAAGATACAAGCTAGGATTCCACTACAAACACAAATTTTAAATCCTTCTGACCTCAGTGGTATTCTGGTCAAGAGTCATGATTCAGGTGACTCAGGATGATTTGTAAAATCATCTTTGGAGATTGCTCCGGAGGCCACAGATTCTAATGCAAGACTCTCACTGATTTCCAAGAAAGAGTAACACAAGGTTGGCGAAGCTATTCCATCCATCTTCTCTGTCATTCCAGCAAATTAGAAAAGCTGCCCAGGTTTTAGAGTTGGAGGTAAACTGCATTCAGCTCTATTGCTTCTGTAGAGTTTATAAGCACTTTGAAGTGACAATCAACCTGTGGACCAGTCAGCAATAGATGGTCAGAACTGAAAACTCTATTCTTTAAACATTCTTTTTTTCTATTAATCCAGTATCTCTACCGTCCCCATCAGTAAATAAATGAAGTATTAAATTCATCTCTACCTTATGCATTACCATGTATTACAGAGCTTGTAGTTTAGTCATTTTGGTATGTTAGAGGTTTATTGCACATCTTGGATCTCTGTGCTAAGTCCTGAATTGGGACACAGGCAGTGAAAACATAAAAGCCTGGTTTCCCACGCTCTGCATAAGCTATTGTTATAAAAACAATAAGTTGGCAACACTAATATCTGGAATAAAATAAGCTGGAGTCTTTGAACACCTGCAGAGATATGAGGGGAAAGGAGATTTGTTGATATATTTTTTTTAAATTTTTTTAATTTTTTTTTTTTTATTAAAAAGTCTCATGGAACCCTTCTAGTGCTGATTATTATCCTAATCATGCAAATGGTCAGCACCAGGAGGCAACTCGTCTTTCTGTACATGCTGCATTTTGGTGTTCTGAAGTGAGAAAAAAATTGATAAATTCATATTTCAAAAAGATCATTTGCATAGATATGTAGCAGGCAAATATAGATTACTTGTGCCATCAATTCTAATATGCCATGTTATATGAGGTAGTTTAGAGCTTATTCATAACATCTTCCAGCTCCTGGCGAGCAAATGTGAATAGGAATTCATTGTGTACACTTCCTCATGCAATCATTTTCTGTAGTCTTATCACACTGCCGTTAGCCTCTTTCCACTGGCATTGCATGGCTTCCCATTACTCCATTCCCAATTTCAAGTGATGTGCACTGCAATTACCTAATGCTTTATCGTCTTGTATCACCTGGAGCACAGACAAACAGTAAAATCCTTCACAGAGCATGCAAATTGTGAGTAAAGCTAACTGAGCACTTTCCACAGTGGTTTGCAGGTCTGATAAGAATGCAACACAATAGCAATTTGGGCTGCTTGGCAGGCCATGATGGAGTTACTGTGAGTACAGAAATACTGATTTTGCATGAAGAAGCTTGTATTATGATAGATAGCTCTAATGTATAATTCAGGAGTTAAGCTTATGAAATATGATAGTTGATAGAGAAAAGGTCCCTCTCTCCTAGTGGAGTTACTTATAAAGTATATATTTGAGAGAAGCATTCAATATGGTGTCTGCTGATCCACAGCAGGCTCTTCTGCAATCTATAAAAAAAACATCTGCTTAGAGCAGGGGAACCATGTGCAGCTCACTAAGATATAAACTTCTGACCAGAATGTTCAAAGCTCTGTTCAGCCACACAACTCACCATTAATGTTAATCGGAAGTGTATGGTTTTCATATATTCCTTTGAAAATTATATCCCATGAAGTACTTTGAAACAATATATTCCCACAAGCATTGACTCAGAAACCAGTACTTCTGAAGAAAAACTGCAGTTGCCATAATTCTGAGTCAGTGCAACTTAAAAAATGTGGACATTTTTTCCCCAAAGTTCCATGTGGCTCATGTTTTAGAGAAGAACAATGTTTTATGATTTTAAAAGCAATGCTGATGAGATCTATATTGTTTTAACAACTCTATAAGAAATCATTTTTCAGCATAAGCTAAAGATAAACTGTATTGATGGAATAAGAATGAATTCTTAAAAAAAAAATCACTGCTTAGAATAAGTGAGATTTACTCCCTTTAATTGTAACAGGACATTTTTTATTTTCTGCAGTCAGTGGTACAGATGGTCATTTATTTGCATGGTCTGAAATGTATAAAGCATGTTTATATATACATATGTTCTAAGAAAGATGTTTCTATATAATTTTCTTGAAATTGCTATAAGTTCCATCTCTGTTATAAAATAAAATAAATTAACTCCACCTATCTAGTGTAACACCAGCAACAATATTTTGTAGTCTGGGTAAATAAATCTTTCACCTTAACTATGACTGAGATGTGGCTGAAAGAATAAATTTCAGACTTCATATATTTGCTAGAACTGATTGAAATGGATTTACACAGAGCTCACATGTCAGAAAGGCGACAACTTCACTGTCTTTATCTGTATCAAACCTGATTTGCACAATTCAGAGATGATGGTAAAGCATTGCTGTAAGAGCTGAGTGCTCTATGAAAATTTTGCTGTACTCTGAGCATAGACAAATGCCACTCAGAAGACAACCCTACTAACCAAATGTGAAGAATAATAAATTCAATATAATTGACTCAATTTCTTCAAGGCTGTGTGAAACATTAGTTAAGGCCAAAAGGAACATCTGTAAACTATCCCTTAAACTACCATGTCCCTGAGGCGTATTGCACCTGTTTGGGTTAAATGAAGTAAGAACTTATATTTCTGTGAAAACATTTGGGATGTAAATAACACTGTTTTATTCAATAATTTTATTTGTTCCACTCCTCCTCCACGACCTTGGGATCCAAAGACATGAAAATCCCATGTAAAGGAAGGACCTAAAAAAAGAGCTTTGAATTTCCAATTCAAAACATTTTAGATCAAGCCTATTCTCAGATGTTATCCTTACTGCAAACTATTTCAACAAGAGTAACCAATTTTCTGAAAATCTTTCCCAGTTTTTCAGGTAGATTTTATTACAAAAACAATCAAGAGAAAAGTGAGGGTGCTTTTACTGGTGTAATGAGGAAATGGGTAAAGTACTTGCCAGTGACAGGAATCTTCAGCATGATGACACCATTTGCAGTTTTTCTGTCAAAATTTAACTTCTCTGAATGAATACAATGAAATGGTGCTGCTTTCTCTATTTCAAACAAGCAAATAGCATGAGTACATCTGTTTTGTCTGATCACTGACAGCTCACTAAAAAAAAAAAGCCTATTGCACAGCCTTTTTCCAAATGAAGTGAAATCTTTAATCTAAATACACTGATCCTTCATGACCTTGTTGCTTGCAACTTTTTCTATTATTTTCATCCACTCCTAATTTTAAATGGATAGAAAGAAAATTGTCTAGGTTCAGCACAAACAAGAGGCAAAATGAGAAGCTACAAGGATATCAAAAGCCAGCACCGTTATCTACAAAAGTGGGAAGTGTTTCCAGTCCCCAAAATACAGACTGTCAACCTCTGAGCGGGGTCAGCAACCAAGAGGTTACTTGGGGGTTCACACTCTGTTAAACTGTAGAGCAGCTTGGAAGATGTTAAGACGGTTGAGTACCTCCTTGGGTTACTCATTTTATGCCCCTTTAAGTGGGATTAGAAATGCAATGATGGAAAAAGAAGAGGACATCAGTGCGTGGCAATGGTTGTGTTGCACAATTCAGTTTGTTGCTATTGGACACGTGGAAGTGCAGCCTGTTGCAAATTGGCTGAATGTGGTGGGTGGCCAGCGTGATGCAACACAAGATGCTGAAGATATAAACAACAAGGAGATAGTTTAAATGTTGTTAAGAAAGCATTTATCCAGCTGTGCCATTATCACTATTGTTTAATGCATCTGTGCTTTAATTTTCTTCAAAGCTCAATAAAATTTATAGCTGGAAAAGAAGGACAAGCGTTGTCATGTGCAATTCTGTAATGGAAAATTTTATCTTGCCTATTTTCTGCTTAAACATAATATCACATATGGTCTCTGGATTAAAAAAATACTGTTTGTTTTGTTGTAGAACAAAATTTCAAAATTGTGCAGCAGGGAGAAATGAGAAAATCTCATTCAGGTGAGTAGAAATAATGTCTCTCTGCTTTCCCTAAAAATAGGTTGCCTTGAGTTTTTAGAAATCTTCCTTCAGCATAAACCAAATATTCGTCACTGCAAATACATAGACTTTTAGGTAATTGTTCTGGTTGCACATGTAAATAAGTGAGATCAGAGTCACAGCCACTAATTATCCATTGAGCCATTGTTGTTTCAAAATAATATGCCCTTTGGGAACTGACCTAAGACAAAAAAATAATCTCTGTGTAAGACTTCCCCTAACCTTATACTCTGGACAAGAATACAGGAGTAGGGGATGGGAAGTGAAGGTGATATTTCATATCCCTGTGTTTCTTGCATCTTTTCTTAGCAGCTGAAAAAATGACAAAGGAACTTGAGAAGCTAAATCAAGTATGAACTCCCTCCAGGACACTCAATTTTCCTTTTGCCTATGGCTCACTTTCATCCTAGCAGAATTTAAATATATATATATATATATATATATATATATATATTCCGAGTGAATACTTTCAAAGTCAAATGGAAAATATACTTCACTAGACAGTTTCCACTGCCACCTGAAAATGTGGGGTCTTCATATTTTTGACTGTTTTCTTTGCACTGAACTGATCTGTACAAAAGATAGAAGAGAAATTTGCAGAATGTTTCAGTCAGTATTCAAAAGATTAGAGCCTTATTGTCAAATTGTGATAGGGGTAGAATTTCAAAAGGATAAAGCATGAAGATCTACAGAATTGAAACAGGTTTCTGCAGGAGTCTTTCTGAGAACAGACATAATTTAAAATAATTATCTATAGCTATTGAATTTTAAAGACTTTTACAGGATGTTTTCCTAATGGCAATCATGCTCCAGGACAGAGTACAACATAAAAAGCAATCTGCATTCTCTCTTTATCAGATTCTCATTGTCAGATTTTCAAACCAGAGCAACTGAATCAGCTCTCCTTTTTCTTTCTGTGTGTAGCAACAAGGAAGAGTGGAAAAGGAAAACAACGTGTTTTCACCCAGCACTCCATAGCCAGAATTGCTGACTCATTTGAGAGTAATATCTGGTCACATCCTGAGCTGCAGTCAGACCAGCACTGCCTCTCCAGCTGGCCTTCATAACTCAGCAGTGGAGAGAGCAGAGCAGTCAAAATAACATAGCAGTCAACCAACCAGACTAAAGATTAAGGTTAAAAAAGGAAGGGCAAACATCTAAAAATAGCGCCAGAGTAGTGGGAGAAACACATAGCTTCCATAAAACTGCCAAAACTACCTAGTTTGTTGATCTAGAATACTTTCTTCAGTATCCCTGGCTGCTCAGTTGGCAAACATGCTGTAGTTACGTGAGCAACACATCTCAGAGTAACCAGGGTTGGACCGATCTGACTGAGAGAAAACTGCTTCCACCACCAGTGGTGCTCAAGCAGTGCTTGAGTGTGAACTCTGGTTTGGTTGGGAACAATGGTGAAAAGGCACTGTGAGGCCAGTCTTTGACCTGATGGACTAAAGTTCATCAATGTTAATTGGAGTTTTTTCCACTGATTTCACCCAGCTTCTGTCACCAGCTTAGCATCCAATTTCAAAAGAATTAATTATTCAGACCATGTTCTTATTTTCATTGACTTAAATCTGATGTTTTAAAGTAGCTTATTCTATGATGTAAACAGCATATGCAATTTATGATAAATAGAGCCTGAAGGAATCTAGGTTTACTGCAAAAAGTGCTTCTTGAAGCAGAAATGAGCATTTTACAAGCTGTCACATATGTGTGCAAAATGATTTATATCCCCCAATAATATGTCCTTTGGAAGCACCATGCACATGTATATTTGTGACATTCAGAGAGTTTTTTAATTGGTATACTTTGAACTGCTTACTCATTTTTCATCGTTAACAGGAATTATGTGGTTAACTCCCACCCGTACATACCACATTAAATAATCATCTACAATTCCCTCAGAGATGATAAAACATATTTTACTCTTGAATGAAGAGAATTTAGTTTTTTCCTTTAAAAAAAGCATTGCTTGTAGAAAAAGAATAAGATAAAAATGAATATCAAAGAATATATTTGTACACAGCTTTTCCTTGAAATTTTGACCATTAAATTTGGGTTGCTGCTAGAAAACTGAAATGACACCAAAGGTTCTTTGGCAAAGGATCTGAAGTGGAGAATAAGAAAGCTGAGGGCTTTACAGTCAATACACCATCGGCCTTTTTTATCTGCATGACATTGTCCACTGAAGGAGGGCATTGGTTTCACTTTGATTAAAAGCAGATGTTTAAGGCAGATGTTTGGAGATAAAAAGAATTGAGCTCTTGCTTATGAAATACTTTCCTGTGAGGCACTCAGGACTACAAAAACAGGTACAGAGTATTTTCAGGTTCAAATTTCAGATATTCTAGGTAGCAGGGGGAAAAATTAGATCCTTTATCTAATAAGATATTTCCATATATACAGAAGTAGTTTTCTGGGGTTTTAAGGGTGTCTGTACAGTAAGCTGTGATTATATTCTCCCTTTGTTCAGTATCTGTTCAGAAAACAGCAGAAGTCTGCTCTGCATTAATATTCTACCCATTGTCCCCAGAGCCTCACGGTGTCCACAAGGGGTGGTGAGATGGGCAGGATGACAGACACCTGCTGTGGGGCTGGAGCAGGAGAAGAGATGGCTGCTGTAACCTGAGGCCATTTGTTGTAGCTGTAGTTTTGGTGTTTAGGGTTGTGTACTGATTTTTTTAAGCTAAAAAAGCTGACTATTTTACAGTGGAGTGCACAAGAGAATTAAATCAATAAAAGAAGGGAAGGAAAATTTTGGCATTATGATCATGAGGACACTCACCACCTGATTGTCCCTGCCCATCCCTTTGGAATCTGCCCGCCACCCTAGCCATGGCTGTGGACCCCATTTCAGTCCCCCAGGGCCATCAGCCCCTGCCTCAGTGGTACTGCAGCAGGTTCAGTCTCTGGCTTCCCACAGCCCTGCTCTGACTTGCCATGGACCTGTCATGTCCCATCCTGGCCTGCCTTCATCCCCCCAGCTGTCCTGCTCCTGGCTGGGTGGGTGGGAGCAAACGCTGGTGCCCAGGCTCTGCTCTGGCGGCCCTGGCACCTCCCAGCACGCTCTGGTCCCTCCTCCTGGCCCGGAGGCAGCTGCTGGCATGGGCAGCACAGTGGCCATCACTGCAGGACCATGGAGGCCATCTCTGGCAGTAAGCTCAGTGACTGGGAGGCCACCGAGCAGTCTGGCCACTTCCATACCACTGGACTCTGCCAGACCTTGGAAGCAGAATGGGCACATACAGAGTGTCACTAGGGAAATGGTCCCTGGCCCTCCCTGCCTTCCAGGCCTTCTCTGGTAGAGCTAGCCATGGCCTTCCAGCTGTCTCTGGATCTCCAGAGCCAAAGACAGGGCTTGCTTTTAAAAAAGCCTGACATTTTGGACTGTAGTATTTCAGATCTTGTGGGCTCTAAAAGTGTATGACAGTTGCATGCCTGGATAGATTCACTATTGGAAGAGCACTGTGTTTGCTATAAACATGAACATTTGAAATGCTCCAAAGTCTTTGTAAGCAAACTTGTCTGGCATAACTTGACAATGCATGTGTTTTCAATTTGCAAATAAATTTCTGAGTGTCCCACAGGGGTTATGAAGGATTCAGAGGAACACATATACCTTTTCTACAATATTTTATCTCATTTTAGCAGAAAAAAAGAGTAAAATTTAAATGATTTTAGTTCTTTCTATAAATATATTGTACCTTATAAAACCTTTTATCTTTTTTGGGAGCAGTGTAATCTGTTATGTTTTATACTGAAAACAAATGAAGAGGGTCTTCAGTGGACAAACCAGAAATACTTTTCATTACCTAGAATAGTTTATTTATAAGGAAGAGAAAGAAACCTGTTGGAAATAGGAAAGGACATAGAGAGATACATATTTTCAGTATTTACCCAGCAACAGTGCAGAAGCTCAGAAACTTGCCGTAGGGTTACAGTGTTGTACAGTGCTGGACAGACAGAATTCATTCTAAAACACATTCTCGACATTTCATCTTCATAGACTTTCTTGCCCTCTGTGAGTCTGTTGACCTCTAAAATGATACTTCACAATTCAGACCTATCTCACTGGATAGTAACTTAGAGAAAATAAACAGAACATGGATCAAGGACTCCATATTCATCACCACCATCAGCAGGAGTAGCAGGAAAAGTAAGATGCCTCTGAATGAGACACAGACACAGTTGATAAAAACTTTAGAGTGAAAACAAGGGAAGAATGGAAATCCCTAAGTCAATGAATGGCAGGACAGACAAAAGGAAGACCAAAGAGACTGTGAGTAGGAACTGGTCCCAGAAAACTGCCGTGGATAGAGATCACTAGAAGGAGTCTTCAAGAGATGTGTTGGTAGACAGTCCTAAATGAGAAACAGGTTGGTCAAGTCCAAATAGAAACTGAGAAAAATACACTTATATGCAGGATAGAAAAAAAATATTTGATGATAGTGGAAAAGAAGGTTAAAAGGCCTAAATGTCTTGTGTTGACAGCTTCCTGGAAGAGTTGTATAAGTGAAAAAGAAAGTGATACAAATATTTCATAAGAAATCATTTAGAAATTTATATGGGTGAAGTTTGCACTATCCAGTTTCCATGATGTCCTATGGTTGTGTTCATTATCACCATGTAAAATTTCTACTCCAAAATTTCTACTCCTTCTTACCCCTTACTTCCAAAACACAGAAGTCATCAGAGTGAACTAATCTGCTCACTGTACTCCTCAAGCAGTTTTCCTATTTTTGAATTTGATTTATTGACTTTGACACCGGTGCTAAACCCTGAAGTTCTCATACAACTGATCTCTGTAGGTAGTGAGCAAAAAGCAACAGGAACAAAAACTCACAGGCAATGAACCTGAGATAGTTTGTCCCTTTCTTTTATTGAATTTCTCACCCAGTGTAACCCTAAAAGAAATTTAGTCAGATGTGCAATGTGCGTACTCAAAGGTTTCCTACAGTGATATGCTGATAAGACATTTAACCCAAAATTTCACCATACAAATATCTGACTTAGGGACATATGGTACATGGCAACATGACTGAAATTCAGCTCAGATATAATTAAAGGAGGAAAAAAAAATGGGATAAATTGATGACAGAGTTGGCAGAAGTAGCCTCAGCCTCTCTAATGAGAAAGCTAAGCCTTCCATAGCTGAGATTGTTCACAACTTGGTGCAGTACCCAGTTTGTGCCTGATAACAATTCAGACTCAGAGCTCAATCAGGTTTTATCAGTGCTGCTGACTGGCAAGCTGACTTTCCTTCTTAGGTACAGAGATTGCCACCCGTCTTTGAAACCTTGACTCTGAAATTAGATTATTGCAGTATATGTGTTATAAGGCTACCCTGTGAAACTTTTGGTATTTACATGGAAAGGAATAACTTACTCATAGGGATAGTGTCTTGCTAGCAGATGTTTTGTAAAAGACATCCAGACAGATTTTTTTTCTGCCAAATTATGTCTGTTTTGCTAGATACTTTTGACAGATATCACTCTTACAAGTATTTTTTGTGATGGTAATTAATAATAAGAATACACAAATACAATTGAAATGACATTTTTATGGTAGCTTCTCAGTGGAAGCAAATTTCCTTAAACTTTATAACCCACAGAAATCTGATGGGTTTTAATTAAAAAAAAAAAAATAGAAATTAAACACAGTTTTTTGTTTGGTTGTTTGTTTTTTTTTTAATTTAAGCAAACAGGGAAGGCAGCCAAATATTTACAGATTGAAGAAAACACCTTCTGAAGACATTCTATCAAGAGTACAAATTGGGTATGTAATGCATATCAAAAAGTACTTTAAAGGAACAGCAAAAAATAATTAGTAAACAGCAGAGATGGAGTGGCTATGAAAAAAAATTGTCCTCAAAAATCCAGCTGATTAAAATGAAAAGGAAAATAGAAAATATAAACTCTGAGGAATTAAATACAAAACAATTATAGTATAGACTAAACCAGATTTTTAGTCAATGAATTTTTGGCATAAAATTATTAATCAAGCAAAATAGAAAACAAATATACCAGACACTAGAATTCTGTCAGATTAATAAGTAGTCAAGATATGAAAGGTTCACTCAGAAAAGACTGTAAGAGCAGAACTAGATTAATTCCTTGCATTCCTGCTGATTATGAGGAACCTGTGGAAGTTTCATTCTGGAATGGTTTTTTTTTGCGGGATAAGTCAGAGGAGTCATCCTGAGGAACAGCAGCAGCAGCAGCAGCAGCAGCTTAGAAAAATGTTCATTAAATGAAGAGTGGTAAGCCTCAAGGCCAAGATAATAGTCATCTAAGATCTTTGAAAGGGCTGAAATATGACATTCTCAAGCTACTAAATACATACATTTTATCAATTCAATCACCACCTGTATAAAACAGAAAATTGTTTCTTCTTAAACAGTGCCTCATATAGATCATAGCCCAGCAACCCATATTTCTGTACTCATAAAATTGGAAAAAAAATCTGTCATCGAAGTAAATGTATGTATAGACATGTAGCTAAATTAACTCACCAGAAAAGAGCCAACATATTACTTGCAATTTTTTGCATCAAAATCTCCTTGTGGTCATTACATCATGTTAATACATCTGACATACATTTCCAGAAGGTTCTCAGTTGGTTGCTCATCACAAAGCTTTAGGACAAATTAGACTAACACAGGTTAAAAAAAGAGTAAGTCCTCTTATGAATTTAAAACACAAGCAGAGATAGAATGCTACTTAAAAGATGGAAATCAAAGAACAGGGAATGAGCAGACATTTTCCTAACTGAGAGAGGTAAAACTGGCAGCTAAAAAGGCAGATAAAATTCAGTAAATGTTGGCAATGTAATGGAAGGGATTTGGGGGCAATCTTTGAATTATGAGTTGCTTAGTGAAGATGAAGAAGTAATAATTGAAGTTCAGAAATGACTAAAAATGATAAAGTTACTTTTTGCCCATCAAGGCTTAGTTTACAAAAGAAATGTTATGAGCTCAGGAAGTCTCAGCACCGCAGATTTCTAGAAGCTGGGAGGACACAGTGAGCAAGTTCCACTGTCTCTTGTACACTTTTGCCAGGATTTAGCACTGATCTTTGTCAGAGACACTGTACGGGACTCATTACACTCAACCTCAAATAAAATATGGGTTTATGTACCCTAGGGGAATAGTATTCTCTTGATTTGTTGATTGTTTACTCACATGGACTGTAATTTCCACCATAATGACAGAAGGCTTGTTTCCAATTTCAGAAACATTCATTTTAAAAATGCACATTATCCTTTGGTCTTTTTGAGGCTTTATACAGTAAATCATGTTCAAATATTTCTTTTCATTTATTTGTAGTTTCCTCACATCTTCTTCAAAAATAAAAATTAAAAATTCTCTAAGCCTACCATTTTATTTTTTTTTTTTTTCAGCTAATATGGTTAGGAGGGTTTTTTTGACATTTCTGCAGCAACAGTCAGAACTATATAAAAGTCACAGAATTGACAGGAAGGATTTAGGATGTGAGCAGAAGGTGTAAATTTAATGAGATAGCAAATATGAAATGGGCTCAATGAGAGGCTCTCACAGAATATAATATTTTATGGCCATGGTTTTGTTCTTTTAGAGGTACATATAAGTAAAATAAAAGGAAGTAGAGTTGAGAACTCTGATCTTGAACTCAACCTGCTGTTGATGAGGGTAGGAAAATAGTGACGGCTCAGTTAAAATGACCGCTGTCACTCTGCAGTCTGACTTTTTGTAATGCACACTAAGAAGCAAAGCCTGCTGGAAAAGTCTGTCAGAACGGCACTAAGTGGTCTTTGTACCCTCTAATCCTAAGGTATTAGAAAGTAAAAAAAGCAGTCTGATCTAAAATGGAGCAGCTAGAAATGGTCCAGGACAGCAGCTCCCTCATCTGAAATTGCAAGTGCTTAACTTATCAAGTCTATTCTCATACTAACAGTACGACTGTAAACTAAAATGTCAGGAAGGTCTGGTGAGCAAGTTGGCCCAGAAGAAAAACAAAAACAAAAACAAAAATAAAAACAAAACAAAAAAAAAACAAACAAAAAAACCAACAGAAAAACTTAAAATGTGAAAAATACTTTTGTGAAATACAGATACTCAGGGAAATGTGAGAACAAAGCATTAGGATTTCCTCAAATGTCAGCTGTCAAATATTGTCATTTATCCAGAGCTGTGCACTTATATGATAATTGCAGGTGTGGATTTTAAGGCAAGATTATCTAGAAGTATAAAGCATTTGAATGACAGGACTGCAAAATGTGATCTGCATGTTTTTGCATTTCATAACTGCAAGGAACTACACAGAAAATAGCATCACCTGGCATGATGAAATTATTTTATAATTTCTAAAAGTTGATCATGTAAATTGAGGATTAAAGCTGTGAGCAAGTGATCCATGGTTTAATTCATCACTTTTAATTTTCTGTAGGGTAATTTCATCATCAGGTCCCCGTGGATAAGTCTGTTATTTAACACTCCACCTAGCACCCTCCATGAAGCTTTGTGAAGCCGCAGACCTGAGATCATACTGTCTGTGGGATTTGCCTTGTTCACAGTGGAAGCAAGCACCATCCTCATGACAGCAACTTTGGCTTCCCTAATGCATTTGTTAATTACATTTCCTCTTGATCATTGGGTGGGAAGAATCTGCATGCTTGTGTGTTTTATTACTTGGTCTGGCCTATCAGCACATTCTTGGTGAACTAAGCCTTTGGCTATAACAGATAGAAAAGGCTAAAGAAAGCATGAGTTATGAAAAGCAAACAAGTTAATTTCTTTGCAGCTTCATGTAGACTGTGAGTTTGGAGGCAGGGGACATTGTCCTACATTCTTGCCTAAATGACCAAAGCTCCTTTCACATCCACACATGAAACTGGTGCAATGGGCCTCCAGGTCTTATGAATGTTTTTTTGGGTCTGAGCCTGTTTTTCTTTACTAGTACTGTCATTTCACACACAGATTTTGTTCTGAGATGAGATGACATTTTCTAAAGATGATACAGACAGGACATTCTTCATTAAGGTTTTGTTTTCTGAGAGAAAAAATGTCATACTTTGTTTTCCTAATAGCAGCTTTTTCCAATGGATAGTAACAAATAACAAATAACAAACCTCTGTCTGCTGTCCTTCAGGATGATTCCAGAGTTGTTCTTGATACAACTTGATTTTTCCTGAACCCTATTTTATTTTTCATACTTATTTTGTCCAGGCTCATTTCCATAACAGCAATAAACTCTTCGAAGGAAAGAAGGTCATCAATTGCATAAAGGAGACCATTCAACCTGAGGGGGAAGGGATGCACCCTAGGATAGATGAATTTTATATTATTTTGGGCAATACAAATCTCACTCTCTTTTTGCATAAAAGGGACTTTAATGAGGAACCATATAGGATAATTTTGTTATTTATGGGTAATCTTATTTTTACAATTTAAACCTACATTACATCTCTTCAACAATGGGACATAAAAACACAGGAACCAGCAGAGCAAATGAGGACAGTGATCCTTCCGTCTGACTCTTCAGCTGAGAACAGCTAATTTAGAAATCTAATATGTAGTAAAGGTTGAGATATATAGATAGATATAGAGAAATATCTTTATAGCAAAGGAGTACAAGTAGAAATCTTGCTTTGCAGGTTGACTGACAGGGTTGCCCACTTGACCTGCCTCTTCCAGAAATGATTCAGAATAATAATTTAAAACAAACCACCTTCCAAAAAATGCCATGCTGCTCTTCTGAATGGGAATGATTAGATACTTATGTCTAAAGGGCATTTAGAAAAATACCTCTAGCAGTTCATCAAAAGCCACAGCATTGTGTCTGTGTTGGACAAATTCAGGTGCCTGAACACATGCATCTTTTTCTGAGGCCTTATGTTATTTAACACAAATCAGGCACATGATCCTATGGGAGGGAGACCTGTATATTTTTGGAACAGTTTCTGGGGATTAAGCAGGACATACTTGGCTACTAGAAGGTCACTTATCACCTGTGTTTAGGTAGCTGTACATCTCTTCTCCTGTCAGAGCCACAATTTCAGGTTGAATTAGCATCTCTGCCATTATACTAAATTTGATCTGGGGCAGGCAGCAATGACAACCAATCTCATTTCAGTGTAAATCAGCTCCTGTCATAAACTAAGCATACGTTTGGCAGTGCAAGGGCATTCAGTGCTGCCTCTGGCAGGACACTTAAATACTTGCTTTTTCATAAATACAGAAAGTCACAAACATTTAGGTCTTAGGCTTTCAGACTGATAATTAAGGCTCACTTTAGGCATCTGATTAAATGCTCTGCTGAATTATTAACAACTTCCTTTATTTCCCATGTTCAACTATCTATCTGTAAAAAATTATTATTTTCAAAATGATAAAACACATATCTGTCCTACATTTCTATTTTCTACATGAGTCTTCAGAAATGATAGCTTAGTTATGAGAAAACATTCTAAGAGAAGATTATAGCCAATGGAAATTTTAATGCTGAGAGCGTTAAACATTTGTGTTTTCAATGGCAAAACATTGAGACCCAGCAGTTATGCCTTGATCTTGAGTTTTGAGGTCATCCCTGGTCATGAATAATCTTTCAGTGGTCCTCAGATCAAATCAAGGTCAGCTTAACATTCCTGTCCAATTGAACATCACCAAAACAAAAGTTTTAGAGGGAAGGGTGTAAATCCACAAAGAATGAAACCAAGGAAAATGTTTGCAATAACCTTTGCAGGAGTGAAACTGCCCAGTGCTGGGAACAGATCTGATTGTTCTGCTGTTGTCACAGCAAGTCATCAGAAAAATAAATGGCTTTTAATACTGAGGCATTGATTTCCATATACTTATTGTATAGAGCTCTAGATTGACATGCTTTTAAAATTTCAAACTCTTTTGTTTGAAAGTAGACTAAATTAATAATTTTGAACTCAAGCAAACCCTTTGATTGTTCTAATTGAATTTATGTTTGAGAGGACTCCTTGAACTAAGGATCTTACTGTTTTCTCATTGTAAAGATCAAACAAACAAATGCTTGAGTCCCCAATAAAGAGCAAGCAAGGAGGAGTTTTGGAAGGTGTGAAAACTGAATGGCTTATGGACTCCACTGGGCAAAGAGATAGGTCTTTCTGAGAGGGCTGTTTATCATTTGGCTGTGGATTAAACAGATACCCCAGGAAGTGTTTTTGCAATTAAGTTAATGTTACTCCATCATATTTATATTTCAGAATAATGGCTGTTTGCATTTGAATTCAAGGAAATTAACATGTTCTGACCTTACTGTCTTGAGAATGAGGCCACTTTCAGCAGGTATATAATAAAACAAAAAGATGTTCTTTTTTCCACCTTTATTTGAATAACCTTGTCAGGAAAAGATTGATATCAAATAACCTATCTATGAATGTTTAACAGTAAAAGAAAAACTAAATTAAGAGTCCCTTTGAAACACTACAAATGCAGCTGACAATGCAAGAGCAAAATGTTAATTTTAAAGCCATGGAGCCAACATACATACATAGCATTTTATGTGACTTAATTGTATCCACATCTATACAAAGGAGGAACAATCTACAACACATGTAGATACATAACCCATGGTTTTATTTTTATGTATTTAAACATACTGTCACAGGACTGCATGTAAATTTTCTGTTTGCCAAAGTCCAAAATACAGAACAAGGGAAACTATAGTGTTCAAATGCATATATCAATAATCATTCTGTATGCTATAAGATATCCAGACACTTCATTACTTAAAATATAAATAATTTCAGTGGCTGGAAAAACATTTATTCTTGTTGAGAGTTAAATCCCTACAATTTCAAAAATCAAGCAATTGTTAAGTAATTTGAGTACCTCACAAAACATTTAAAACATACATTGGCACCATATTTCCGCTCTGGAATAAAAGCACTGAAATTGACATTTACCAAATTTATGCCACAAAATTGTGTCTCTCTACATATACAGAATTATGTCAAATATCAGTCTCAGGAATAACGTTTGTGGGCAGAAATAGCTCAGGTGCAACAAGAATGAGAGAGTGAAACCCCAGTCCCAGCTTTATATTAAAAAGAGCAGACAAAATGTGCAGTTGAATGAGTTTAAGAATCATGGGTGTAGTTTGAAATACAAGGGATATATATTTATCAATTATTCCAGATACTTTTAAAAAGAAATTATTTCCTGTCCATTAGATTCCTTTGCAAAATTTATGATACACATCTAAAATTTCATCCTAGGTCCTGTCTCATCCTTTAAAATTTTTTTCACTTATCTGTGACCCAATAGCCTGGTAGGACCAGATGCTACCCTCAATACAGTAGGTAGCAGGGAATGTGCTGCTTCTGGAAGAATAATACTGTCTTCAGCTCTAAAAGGGATTGCAATTTACATTCATCAAATATTTTTGCATGATGATAAAGGCTTGTTTGTGAACACAGAATTGTTGGATGACAGCCTGAGTTCTTAGTTCTCAACATTAAGATTTCACAGTGACTTTGAGATGTTTCCAAGGTCATTAACACAGTTTGTATTTGTTTGTAGTAGTTTTTTTCTCTAATTATCCCTCATTGGCTCTGCAAAACTTAAAGGAAACACTTCTAAATTTTAATTACAGTCTGATGAAGTTAGGAATATTATTTCTGTCTCTGAAAATTTAACATTGCCAATGGCAAGCTGGTAATTCTATTTATTTCCTTGAGCATATCAAAATATTATTATCTATTCTTGTCTTTGAATGCTTAGAGGTCACTCCTCCCTATTTGTATTTGTTACATTCTTGGCAAGAAAAACACTCCCAAACCCCCAGACCTTTTAGGACTCCTTAAACTCTCACTTGCCAGTTAAATTATTCTAACTTAAACTTTGAAGTATATTTTATTTTTTTAAAAAATAACACATTGAGGCATTATGTTTACCTTAAACACAGCTGGCAAATTCTTTCCTTTCTACCTTATTTAACTCCAGCTAACTGGCACTGTGGAGTATGCTTGCCCCATAAATTAATGTTTATTGAAATCAGATTACTCCAAATAAGACTTTTAACCAAAGCAAAAGCAAAACTACATAAAAAATATGGCATCATTTACTGGAAAAATCTTTATCTGCACACTGTTTAAAAAATGCTGGTTAAGGTTTTCTCACTGGAGAGCTCAAAAGTGATGATATCAAAGATATAAATCTAACTGAGAAAACAGAATCCAACAAAAGAGCCCCCGAAACACTAATTAAAACTTCCATGCATTCTTAGAGTTAGCAGGGACATGACCTAAATGCTGCTAAACCCTGAAGGATTTTTTTTCTGTGACATGAACACTGGGTAGATCACATGCCTAAGTCCAAACTCTATAGACCTTATATAATTTTCCAGGCACCAGTTTGAAACTACGTGTCCAAATAATTAGGATAAGCTATCAGATATCTGGAATGGATTGTTCCACCCTTACCATTGCAAAAACCTAAAAGGAATTTGAATTATTCTGTGTGTTTCTGGTGCTTCATATTTCCTATACACTTAAATAAAGATAGCAGTTATTTTATTTTTTTTTATTATTGTTTTCAGGAGTATAAAATTTGGGACCCATTAAGTTTTCACAGCATGAACACACAAACAAAATCATAACTGTATCACCGTAGAAATGTCTCCCCTCCCCAAACCCTTCCAAAGTCCAATTTAAGGCTTAGAATCTGTTCTGAAATTCATGAACCACAATTTGTATTTGCTTTTCCTGACACTGCATGTGTATCTGCAAGGGCAGAAGCTGTATTGTTGTTTCAACATAGAAAACAGGCAAAGATGATCTAGAACAACATAAATTTGGCCTAAGATAGACGAAGATATTTTTGATCCACAACTCATGCACTAAAAGTGTCTACTTACATTAGAGACTCAGTTTTCAACTAGCAGGCCAGGTGGATTTCTGGAGCCTGGTAAATCTTCTGGTGTTCCCAAATTTTTGTACATTTCCTTTATATGCTACATAAGTTTGTATATGTGGGGGGGGGGGGGAGGGATGGGATTGGAATTTATCCTGCTGGCTGTATAAATGAAGAACTGGCTTCTAACTTCTCAGAGGTGTTGCTTTGTAAATGGTTTCTCACCATAAGATTTTTGGGGATGTGAGAAAATTGTGGTTTTAAGCAAAGAGCTTTTATTGACCTTAGCAGGAAAAGTTGGATAGTGGTCACAGTTTATTTTTGGGGTGGTTTAAGAGGATATTGTTTTACTGAGAGGTATTTCTTTTAAATGGATGTGAGAAAAAAATTAAACACTGTTCTTGAAGAAAGCAGCAATTTATTTGCAGAGGGCAGAAAAATGGTTCTTTCCAGTTGTGTACTTGGACATTTGCAGGAGGAGCCAAAGAACATGCAGGAGATGGAGTGAAATGGGAAGAACACACAGTGTGCTTTTTTTAACCAATTCTTGTACTACTGAGTTTGAGCAATTATCTAAGGGAATAAAGTCTAAAGAGCTGGAAGATATATACAGGGCTTCTTGAGGAATCAGAGGACCAGCACATCTACTAAACGTGCAAAGTTCATGCAAACATGAACTCTGCTGCCTTTCATTTCTTGCTCTCATGTTATTAAATTCTTAAATTATATTTTCATTGAAGAAATGTATATATCATGAAGAGCTGAACCTTAAACAAATACAGCATTGGGCTGGACTAAAATCAACAGTTTCCAGAAATATCCAGTGGAAAGTACAATACTCAGCAAAGCAAAATCTACAGTCAAGGAGACGAGAAAGATTTTTCTTGGAGGTCTTCCTTGAAGAGTTAGGATAGCGTTGAGAATGTGGGCTTTAAGTCATATGATCCTTCTCATGCAATAATCTGGTAGTGAAAACAATCTCAAGACCACATGATAGGATTTAGCACAGAGAAAATCTCAAATCTGTTGAAAATCCTTTAATAAGTTCCTAGAAACTGGTTGGTATCATTAGGAGGGTTTGAACTTTTAAGAAAGTTTAGGTACAAGAGACTGAGAATCCTGTCACACTTGGAATCTGTAAATAATTAATTAGCCAAGATGTCTGAAAGAAAGAGTGGATATTTAATTTTACATTTTATTTTTTTACTTAGTTGCTTTATTTTAGGAAAAAAAAAACAGAATAAAAAAATATCATGGGGAAAAAAATCAGTTCATTATGAAGTAGCTACTGTCCTCTGTTGCTTGAGTAAAAGAGAGGATAAAGAATGAAGCCTGCAGAATTAGGTAATAGTGGAAAGACAATGAATTGGAGGACTCTGCAGTCAGAGGAATCGATAAAGTTCAGGGAAATAGGAATGAAAATAACTCATGATAAATATGTAGACTTTTGTCAATTGAACTGGAGGTAGCCAGAATTTTTTGGCAAAATATCTTGTCAAGATGTATGTCTGTAAAACATAAAACATTGATGATATAGTATACATTTGTTCACTAAGATACACCAAACAGCAAGATTTTATTGTGGTGGATTTGGAGTGGGGATTTGACTCTCAGTCACACCCGTATTGAATGTTACAGGGTAGCAGTGAGGAGTGGGCTCTCTCATTATTCCCCCGCTGTGGCTGTTCAGCTTTTCAGCAGAACAGGGTCTTTCATATCCTTTTAAAGACTAGCACCTAGTGCTGTGGCTTTTGCACTTTGGTTAAGTAAATATCTATCTACTGGATAGCGAGTAACTGACCAAGCAACTCTGACTTGCTAATAGCATTTTTTCATTCCCTCCAGTAATGAGTGACTGGGAAAAATCAGAAATGCATTAAATCTTGTGTTTGTCCTGAGACAGAATGTGAAAATTTGTTAACTTGAGAGTTTTCATGAAACAAGTAAACTATCTCTTTGCTCAAGTCCTTTGAATTACATAGTTTGATCTGTACTTCAAAAAATTGAATTGCATTAGCAGATGGGTCAATTAAAAACAGGATGCAAAAAAATTTTCTGTAAAGAAATACTTTGGGGTTTACCAGATGCTTAAGCAAATCAGGTATCTGTGAACATAATAGCTAGCATATACACAATGTGCTCTACAATGAAAATCTGTTCTTAAACCTGCTTTTAAGAAATACATCAGAAGGTTGAAAAAAGTTCTAAAAGTGTTTCTTAAAATTCACTTGAAATAACAAAATGAAATGTGAAATGGAGCTGGCAGTGTCACAAGTTTGGATTTCTAGGTATGGAATCACTTTTTTTGTCTGCTTGGATACGCAGTAAAAGGTAAGCCATTAACTCATTTAACAATAGTAACTTACATAACCTGATAATCATCAGACTATTTGACTTGAAGACAAACTTAATTGGCTGGACAAGGGCTTTTTTTATTTTTCTTTCCCTGAATCCAAGCCTTTATTCCAGCCTGAAGATAGCCTACTATGTCAAAAAGTAAATTTCCCTTCTGTTTTTCAATAGTGCAGGACTGAGTATGAGGGCCGCGATACTGACAACATTCAAACCAAGGTTTAGAGCTGTCAGGGAACTCTTGTCATTAGTAGCATACATTGGGGAGGGTGGGCTAGTGAAATGTCTCATCTTCTCCCAGAAACACATGAACTAAGCTGTTGAATGCATTTTGTCACATTTAGGTGAATCCTAAGTGCAGAAGTTAATTTGGTAGTATGCACCAGTCCTCGAACAACTGGAACAGGAAGTGAAGCTATACGAAGGTAACTCCAAAAGTAGTGGGAAGAGGTATTACATTCTTCCTTATATTTTTACCTCTTCCACTCTCTTTAACCCTCCTGGCAAGTGGCAGAAAAGTGTCATATCAATGGCACAGAGTTAAATAACAGCATCATCCAATACATTAGAGCAGATAAATGTTTTATTTGAGAAGTGCTATTGCTGGAGATTTCCAAATATGTTTGGTCCTTCAGACCTGCACTGGGGAGGAGCTTGTGCTGCCACAACTAATCAACATTATAAGCTTTAGCTGTTGAAACACAGATTCACCTTCCTTGTTTCTATTTCAGTTTACTGACCACAAGTGGAGGGCTTTTGCCACATGGGACATCCTGTTCTGCTGTCACCATGCATCTCAACAGTCTTTACATTAAGTACCTGACTGGTAAGGAAAGCTCAGCAGATGTTGGATATGCTGCAAGATGTTGGATTGTGCTACTGTCAGGTTGATTTATCTTTCACATGTGTCTATGAGATCTCAGCAGGCCAGAGTCTCAGTGGGAAATCAGGACAGAAATAGTCTTTATTATAGTTGAAGTATTGCTCAGAAAATATTATATTCCTGCCTTTCACCTTTCAATAGGTTAGTAAGCCCTGTAAACAACAAAGCTGGTTCTAGAGACAGTCTTTTCTTTTTTTCTCTTTTCTTTTCTTTTCTTTTCTTTTCTTTTCTTTTCTTTTCTTTTCTTTTCTTTTCTTTTCTTTTCTTTTCTTTTCTTTTCTTTTCTTTTCTTTTCTTTTCTTTTCTTTTCTTTTCTTTTCTTTTCTTTTCTTTTCTTTTCTTTTCTTTTCTTTTCTTTTCTTTTCTTTTCTTTTCTTTTTTCTTTTCTTCCATTACACCTTTTAACATGGCATAACTTATGAAACAGTTACAGTAGCTAACACTGCTTTTCTCCCGTGCTCAAGTTTTGCAAACCTTTTTCATGTTTGCATCTACTCTTTTGTTAACCTGCTTAGCCACCAGATAACATCTGCTAAATAAAGTATCTCTCAATAAGACTGAAAGGAAAATTCTTCATAATGTACCAAGTGTTCCTGGAAAGAGGATGTTATTGCCTAAAGTGTACACAGTGCTTGGATGATTGAGGGTTTTCATTCCTCCCTTTAAAGTAAATATTCAAAAGGGTATGGTCATATTTCCATTTCTCTTTCTGCCCAGTATGAGTGTAAGAAAGCAATATTTCTATGTGGGGTGCTTGTCTCAAGCCAAATGTTCAAGTTGACTCAAACAGAGATTGTGTAACACAAGCCAGAGGGATGCTGCAAGTTAAACATATCATCTGGCTAGATACAGAGTAATCTGCACACAGATATGAACTTATCTCTATCATTTCCCTTATACACTTGTTCTAAAGGAGAACAAAATGCAAGTTATGTCTTAAGGCAGGGTGTATCCCAAAATAACAGCTTTTGACATTTGACAAAAGATGAAGCATCAGGCCTGGGTTGTCCCAGCAGAGGTTCATCCTGGTGCTCTTGGTACAGCTTCACAGGATGGGTCAAGCCCCATCTCCTCTTCTCCACCTCTATGGATCTAGTGCTAACTTGCTATACGAGCTTTCTGTTTTGCTGTAACTTCCAACACCAACATGCAGAATCTTGCTTTTATTAAAAAAGTGCTTTTATTTCTATTTTTCTGTTCAAAACAAGTTTTTTGGCATGAAGAGCAAAATCTGTCTCATCAAAGGGCAACAGAGTATAATACAATCCATTCTTGTAACAATGAGGGGAGGCAGAAGGTGGTGTTTAGATATGCTTGTAACTTATTTGCTTTGTGTGCCACACATTCCTGTGGTTGATGGAATGCCAGCAATAGAAATAGCACTACCTAAGAAATGAGGGGCTGCCTTTCATCTTGAGATCAGAAAAGTAGGGTTCATGCACTTCAGTCAGCTTTCAAAGGGCTTTTTACTTTGTACATGAAGTGCAACTCTACCAGCTCTGCCATGATGATAAAAAAATGCCTGATATGGGAGAGGGCTGGAGCTTAAGAAGCATTTTACAAGATTGCATGTACAATTGTTTGCATGATTTACAGAATAGTTTTTCTACCAAAAGTAGAAAACCAATAATTTTTTGTCAAAAGTCTGTTCATTTTTCAGTTTTGAAAAGGCTTAAATCCTGCTGTAGGACTTATTGGAATAATATTTTTTATCCTTTACAATGAAACATACAGAAATCAGAGTCAATGCTCTTTATTTGCAGGAAGCTTCCTATTTATTTAAATGCATTTAAGCCATTTCCATGTCCTCCCCAAAATGTTAGCTCAGGCTTATTCTAGATTCTCATAAGTCATGTCCAGTCTATAAATGAATGACATTGTCTCAGTCATCTTGAAGTCCCTTCAGGTATCTGTGATACTTTGTCCATGAGCAGTAAGAAAATGGGACGGTTCATCTGTTGTCTCCTGACAACATAATCCCAAGAGATTGCAATCTGATATCAGCTAGAAATGCATGCTTTGCTTTTTCAGTGTGGGAAGGTCTGTGCTGGAGACCACCATGAAATATGGTAAATGGTGAGAGGAAGCTGGTTTGAAAGAAAAACTTATAAATAAATCCCCAGTTATGTCAATTTAACATTATTTTCAAATATTTGTTTCGGTAAATTATAAAACCTCTGGAGGTAAGACTACACTGATGAACATAGATACCTTAAGGATAGATGTTGGATGGATTTTATGTAGACCTTATTAGAGCCATAAATTGTTCCAGTCGCAGGTAAGAAAGGAAAGCTATGGGGTCAGAACTCAGAAGGTTCTTGGAGGTCTTCTTAGAAAGTAGCTCAGATCCTCAGCTTCAAATAGCTATCACAATTTCCTAGTGGCTTAAATAGAGCAATAATTGGTAGGGAAATGCATCTGCTGAACAGAAATAGCTGCAGAATGGAAACAGGCAGGTTCATGGACTTTATTCTGCCTTGCCATGATCAACCAAACATAAGGTGATGCTAGGGCAAAGCAGGAGGCATTGAGTCTCTGTGTAAATATCTTGATCATGCCAGAGACTGATAATATCCTTGATGGTAAAAGAAGAGGGAGGAAAAGAAGGACAAGTAAGAACCCTGGATTTAATTCTGTGGAGTGTTGCCACTGAAGATGAATAGATCACATGGACACAGGTCGAGGTGTGGTGAAAAAAAAAAGCAAAGTTTATTTTTCCTCCCAGGATTTATAGGCTCCTGACCACGGCCAGGGATTGGATGGTCAGGATAACACTTTCTCACTGCACTGGCCATGAGAGATGCCCATCACAAGACGTGTAACAGAAAGAATGTACACGTATCTATGTTTACAGTTACTGTCCTGGGAAAGTCTTTAGAAAACCATGTCAGCAAGCTCAGAAGGTGAGTTTTCAGGGCGACAGTGGAGCCTCTGTTTCTGCATTGATTGAGATTGCTTAGACTATTCTCCCTATGTGAAAACTGGACTTTGAGACTGGTCCAAGCTGCACACTAACCAGTAAGGTAAAGTTTCTTATTTCTAGTCAGCAAAGTTATGCTCTAAATTATAGCAGTGGTGTGCTTCTTAATGTTTATCTATGGCCTGCACTTACTGGGGACTCTAGTGCTTGCTGTGGGTCTTATGCCCACCCTTTTGAAACCATCTTTGGAAGAGATCAAAAGCTGTCTGATATAACATCAGCTTGGATTCTTTGGGTCTTTGTCTTCAGTGAACATTTAGAATCATCCAAATCAAAGCATTCTCAGTATATAGAGCGCCGGTGAATTTTCTTACTCTAGAAGTCAGGAAATGAACCACAACTCAACTGCTTTTGCAGAACTCGGGATGAGTTTCCATGACAAAAGGGGGAAAAGGGACTCACAGGAGATAAAGTGGCCTTTGTTCTTGTATCTTGAAAATTGGTGCCAATTCTAAAATGATGCCACATCTCATCGTCTATAAACCAGACTCACGACACAGGAGAATGTATATCATGAGTCTCATATAACCTATCTCTAACCTCTGTGCATAGTAACCAGGATCTTTCTCTTTGCTTTCCAGTGAGACTTGCAACACAAATGAAACATTGTTGATTTCAACAAGTAAAGGTGTCTGGAATTTCAATGTGCCATTTTCTGAACAATTATGGGAAATATTTACTAGAAAATGCTTCTGCCTTTCTGAGAGTTCAAAGAGGGGATGTGAAGTTCCTGAAATCTGTGTGAGAAATGAGATTAATAACCATTTTCAGTTTGGGGCAATTGACTTAGAATAGCTTTCATTCAGTTTCTAGATTAGTTATTATTTTTGGTAAAAAGCCAAAAGGAAACTACTCACTACTGAGAATACAGGATGTTGATCAGAGGCATAAATTCTCACAAGAAGTTTAATCATGGATGGATATTGTGTTGGGATGGATAGATCCTTATACGCATATACTTTTATCAAGCACTTTATCAAGCGTTACTGGAAGTAGCAAACAGCTTTTCCCTTTAGTTTCACCCACTTCTGTCAGTGTGCAGTCCTTGCCAGAGGACGCCTTCATCTTTTCTAGGAAATGCATCATGCAGATAACTAATAGGTTCCAGAACCACTTACAATTGAGTATCAGGCACACTCCAAGTAATCCTGTAGCTGTGTAGTCTCTAATAAAGAGAAAAAAAAAAAGAATTTTAAGTATGGAAAAATCATTCTTATTTTTAGCGTCCAATTCTGTCATTTCTACATGTTCATTTGTATGTTTCAATCTATCCTGTTACAGAATAGTTTACTTCAAATCACAGAGCAGTGACTCCACAAAGTTATATAACTGAATAAAACATATGAATATACTGTTATACAGAGTAGAAATATTAGTAAGTAATATGAGTTAACTAGATTAAATTATTTTAGCAAAGGATTTCAGGGAGATTTCTCCACTCAATAGACAGCTAGAACAGAATGGAGTCATTGCAACCTGGTTTTTAGTTGGCTATTTACATAGAAAGCCTATTCTGTGTGGTTTTATAACTAACATTATTCATGTGGACACACTTTTCCTTATCCATCCAGGCTATCCTTGCACATTGACCATTAATGTTCTTTTGTAAGGAGTGGTTGCTTTCTGTTAATTGTATTCATCAGATAGCAAGTGTTGTGTAAAATCTGCCAAGCTGGAGTTTGTCCAAAACATCTCTTTGGGAGGAATGTTGATGTATCTGTACCATTCCCCTACAGAGTTCAAAGTTGTCCAGAAACAGATTTCACATCATCAAGTGGTGATTGCTCATGTGTTGGGTTCATGATGGATCACAAGGCAAGTACATGGGAGATTTGCTCAATTAGGAGTCAAATCATTTGATCCTGGTATCTTAGGATTTATGTTTGCAAGGCTATGAAATACTCATTTACTTTCTCCTTGGCTTCTAAAGAAAAAGTTACATTTCTTTGGCTCAGGTTATCTTTGGAAGGAAGGCATTGTCATAGCTCTTAATCAGAAGCCTGACAGACATATTAAGTCTGTGATATGTAGCTCTATTTTTAAGTATTCATCCAAGGAAATTCCTTCTCTTTCTAAATTTAAAATTTGACAGCAGTTTAACAGAGAATATTCTGGATATTCTCAAACACACATCATATATTTTTCTTACATTTTCCCTCTACTATTCAGGTCATCCAGTTTTAGTTTCCCAGTTTCTTCTTTTTCTATTTTTTATCTTCCAAAAGAAGTTCAGTTCAAAATTCAGATCATGTCTTCTGTTGCTTTAGACAGTTTAGTGACCAAATAGCGTAATTTCAGATTTCAGACAACTTCTCTTATGGCCACATTTATATTGTTGAATGCAGTTATTTCTTCCTTTATACCTCCTTTAGAAAAGCAAAAGTAAGTGAAAGCAAAGGACCATAAAGAAGAGGTTGGAATATGTACACACAGTGTTGAGATGTATAAAGTTCAAACTGGAGTAATATTTTATCACTCCTTATATTAAATTATATTATATCACTCTCTTCCTACCATGTTCTATTATTCTCTATTCAGCATCTGTGCAGTTTTATCTCTGTGAATTCTTTCTTCTGTATTGTTATTCTCATGTATGTTGCTTGATCCTCCAAAAGTTGGCAAATTGCGCTCAGAAAGTGGAAATTCAAAGCTGCTTTCTATATACCTTCATCTTCATCTGAATTTCTGTAAATACAACCTTTCCCAGAGGCTTTCCATTCCTTCCTGGTAGCTGCCTGGAAAATATTGTGAGAATCCTCTTTTTCACTGTAGTTCCAAGCTTTCTGTCTTGAATTAGTAAGTGACAATGTGCATGAGAAAAAGTAAAAAGTCTATGAAATGTTTTTTAGACATCATATATGATATTTTCTTTACAACTTGTTTTCAACTCATGCTTTTAATTGTTTGTGTTCCAAACCATTTAGTCAGATACCTGAACAATTCTGTCTTCCTTTTCTCCTTTGTCACAAGTACATAAAATCTTCCCAGTTTTTTTTTTGGTCTCATTTCTATCTTCCACCTATCATTCATAAAATTCATTTATTTCTTTATTCCTAGCCTTTCCTCAATGTTCATCTAATTTTTAAGTACTTGATCTCCTACTTAATGGTTTAGATTCTTTACTTCTGTTATCCTTATATATTCCGTAGCTTTTCTTCTGTTGCTTTTCTGCATCTCTTTATCTCCCTTTTTGTTTTACTTGTATGCCTGGCTGATCATGCTTTTTTTTTTCCCCCTTTTTACACAGAAAGTGGTTTTTTCTTGTTTTTCTTTATTTTTTTCTCTTGACTCTCACCTTGTGTAATTTCTAATATAAGTTCTGTTTTCATGTTATAGGGATAAAAGAATGACTGCTGTCATGAAAGTCAGGTCTAAATAACAAACACAACTCTTTCCTACAAACCTTAATTGGGAACCAGCCCAGGTGTTCCATAGCACAAAATCGTAGTTCTAGAATTTCAGTCTTACAGCTGTAGGCACTGAAAGGCAGTACAAAGAAATCCAGGCAGAGATATAGAGACTAAGGGGGAAATGGAGAAAAGTACAAGGCATGTGAGGAAGAAATTACATATATAAAAAATACTGCTATTGCTATTCAGGTACCTGGTTGGCACTCAAAACTGCAGAGCAAAATTACCAGAACAGCCAAAGTCTACATGAATATGAGGAGGCTGCTTGCTTAATTCCTTATTAACCACATAGTTGTGTCACTGCTGAGACTATGTTCCCCTATTGATATCACCTGATGCAGAAAACACTCCAGGCCACAGGGCACTGAGATGCTCTACTTCTCTGTCCAGCCCTATCGCTCCTTCCCTCTCTCCTCCCCTTCTTTCTCCACTCTATATCCAACTCTAGCCTCAAGCACCAGCCTATAAACATGAGGAGAATAATATTTTCTTGCCATGTGGTAAAACTCTAGAAAAACAACATCTGTAAGTATCTGTTAATTTGCTAATTTTTGGCTGGCTGTGTATTTTGGCTCCTGGTGACAATTTGGTAATAGTTAGATCTAACATAGACCAGAACAAAATGTCATATAGTATGTATATATACATATATATGATCTGTTAACATGTATTGCACTGTAGTAGTCTGTTGAATGTTACCCACTGAGGTTTTTTTCCCCCAATCTCTACCCAATATATGAAATCTCAAATAATTTGACAGAAACAGAATCTATTTCTCAAATTTTTCTCTTCAGTCCTTTGTGGCTATTTAGCATTCTTCAGCATTTTACCTTGGCAGCAATGAAAACCTATGACTATCTGCTAGGCTCCATTTCCTCTTACTTTCATTAATTCCAGACAATTAACGTTCCTTTAATTACAAAGCACAACAAATTATGCTAATCAATCCTGTTTACACCAACTGGGATTCCTTATGATGCATGGATATCTGTAGTTGGTGAAAAATGAAGAGAGACAGAAGTGATTAAATTAATTCAAAAATTCATCATCCTAGAAGCATGCCCAGGTGGAAACCTTATTGGCAGACTCCTGTCCAACCTGAAAAGCTTGGGTCTGAGATCCAATTGAAACCTCTCTCAGAAAGGCTGTAAAACTAAAGAAAGGGGCTCTAGACAGTCTGAGATCTTTAGAGTTCATGTTTATATTTATATTTATTTTAGGTGCTTTTAAAAAGGAATTACTCTCATCCTCCTGACTGTAACTACATTGTTACATTGCCACACCATGTTCTCTTTTGCTGAAATATGAATTACAGTAGTGGGGCAGGCAATATCAGTAGAAAAAACAAAACAAAAGGGGAAGAAAACATGCATATATACTTATTCTTCAGCACTCCACTTCTATAGTCCATGAAATTTCTGCCCATCTGTTTCTTTTTTTCCATCCCCAAACATGGGCCTTAATCTTTCTGGAGATTCTTTGAAGAATACAAGAGGATATAATCTAAAATATAGTAATATAATTATATATTTCCAAACAGTCCTTCAGTGAGTACTAAAATATTTTTGCTTCCTAATATAAGTAAAAAAATTTCTGATATATGTATACTGATGTAATTTCATTGGATTGAGAAAAAGATTTGTCAATATGGCATTACGTCATAGCCAGAGCCTGATAAAGCTCATGAATTAAAATTTATGCTTAAGTGATATCTGTTGCAGCTCACTGTGGAACCACCCTGGAAATGTATTGCATTTCAAATTCAGCCCTTTGTGATTCATTTGACAGTTGCATTTACTCTGCAATTGGAACAGGTTGAGGCCGCTTCATCACATATATGATTTCCAATGAAAAATTGGATGTCAAAAATCTGGAGAGGGGAAAGACACTTCTTTATACATAATACATATATATTATTTAGAGAAACAAGCCCCTTCAAAACAACAAAGAGGAATCTTCAGTTTTCAGCCACTTCTTTCTTACAAACTTATTTCTGTTTGTCCAGAAAGCACACCAGTAAGCTCCAGACATGCTCACATAATCTTAGTACTGGCAAAAGTACAGTATTGCCAAGGGAGCACATTTAGAGGTAAAATGATTTCACTCTTTCAATGGAAAAAAAATGCATGATATTGCAAAGCCCTTTGAAAAAGAAACAACACCAAAGTGAAGCAGCATCCTTTTAGATATGCATTGGAATCATTCCTAAGTCCATAAAGAAGCTTAGGTGATTTTCAGTCAGACCTAAAAGTTATATCCATATATGAATAAATGACTATGTGGACCACTTTTCTATTTGAAAAATGATCTCTGCACCACAAAATAATATATAATATATACCAGAATACCCTCCTGGTGTCATCTTTGTGATGAATGAATATCATGGTGGAGGAGGCAACTTGCTTTCTTCCTATTTTTCTTCCATGCTTGTAGATTTATACTGAGACAAAAAATGAAACTCTGATACACTTGCTGTTAAGCAGTGTTTGAGAGATATACCCTGCTCACTAGCACTCACTGATCAAAGACATCAGCAATTTCTGGGATAAAATTGTGGCTACATCTGGGCAAAATCTGATGGAGGGTGGAGAGAGGGGCTCAGTTACCTGCCTCCATTCCCACTGCAGGATTTCTTTACAGACAGACTAAAGACTGTCAGTGCAGTGTGGTGTGCTTAAATGCAGTGAGTGCCATCCAGGCCACAGGGCACTTAGATGTTCAGCTTCTCTGTCCAACCCTCTCTCTCAGGGGTTGGACAGAGACCCTGTCCAACCCTATCTCTCAGGTGCTCCAAGGGGTAGGATCCAGACTACCTGTGCAGGACAACTGTCTGCATGCATACAGTGAATTTTGGCTCTGAGGCCATCTGTGAGGCCAAAAGTAGGGAGCCTGGGTAAGTGAAGAGCTGCATGGCTCCATTGTCTCTCCAGCACCTGTATAAAAGTTTACAAGCACCTTCCAAAAACAGCTTTATGTAAAAGGAAGAGAGGTAGGTTACCCATAGCAAAGACAAATCCTTAAAAGCAGTCCAGTGCTGTGTAACTGGGAATATTTTAACCCCTGCAGGACACACAGTTGCAAGAAATTTTTCCATTGCTCAACTCCTTCCACATTTTTAAATACCTCTTACCTGCACATGTGAAGGAAAAATGGTTCAGCTCTGCTACAGTGCAGTACATACAGTAAAGCTCTGAACTTTTAAAGGAAGCCTCAAAAGCAATCTCAGCAACCATAAGAGTTTTCTGACCCAGACAAGTTTGGATGAGTCAGAACATGTGTTTTTCACTTTTCCTGTGATTAACATATTAGAAGACAAGGCCAATATATTAAGATTCCTAAGATTGTACTTTTCTCTAGGTGTATCTTACCTGATGTGAGACAAGTTGCTTTATACACCTCTTATACAGGGGTTTCTAAAGATGTTTCTGAAGATTAGACAACCATCACACTACGAGGAATGATCATGGCTTTTTGCCTCACTCTACTATTGCAATAGTCATGAAAATACAGGTCTGAGATTGTTTTAGGAGGAAGACTGCACATCCAGATGCATGACTTCATGCCTGTGAGGCTAGGTGAAGTTAGAAGAAAGGAAATGAAGAAGTGGGGAGACAGATGTAGGACTCCTTTCTCAAATTCAAATTATGATGAGTGTTCTTATCTATGTTTGCATCACTTGTAGGAACTGAAATAAAACATTTGTGACTTCTATTAATGCTACCAGAGTATCCTTGGAAAAGGGAAGCATTTGCAGAGTGTTTATTAGCAGTGTTGTCAGTGTGTTCTCAAGCTTTAACTCAATAATACAGAGAGAAACGCTAAGGCCCTTGGCTTCCAGATAATCCAGATGATTTTGTTTCCTTTTTGGCAGTCTCACAGAAAGACAGGAGAGGAAGATTTACAGTGTCAACAGGGTTGTATGTGTCCATCAGCACAGGAGTCTCTGGCAGCAAAAGGTTATAAGTATCCAAACTAAGGATTTCTTTCCCTTTCCCTTTCCCTTTCCCTTTCCCTTTCCCTTCCCCTTCCCCTTCCCCTTCCCCTTCCCCTTTCCCTTTCCCTTTCCCTTCCCCTTCCCCTTTCCCTTTCCCTTTCCCTTTCCCTTTCCCTTTCCCTTTCCCTTTCCCTTTCCCTTTCCCTTTCCCTTTCCCTTTCCCTTTCCCTTTCCCTTTCCCTTCCCCTTCCCCTTCCCCTTTCCCTTTCCCTTTCCCTTTCCCTTTCCCTTTCCCTTTCCCTTTCCCTTTCCCTTTCCCTTCCCCTTCCCCTTCCCCTTCCCCTTCCCCTTCCCCTTCCCCTTTCCCTTTCCCTTTCCCTTTCCCTTCCCCTTCCCTTTTTTTCATAATACGTAGTATCTCGTTTATATCACTTTGAGTATATTTTTCCAAAGGATGCCCTGAAATCCTTTGCATATTTTAGATTTGAAAGAATATGTTTGCAAGTATCTGCAGCATGTATATTTGGTACCTCTCCCATGTTTCTTTCTTAGAAGAAGATTCCAAATCTTACAAATATTTTGAAGAAATACCAACCTGCAGAAAGAGCAAGACAATGACAGCATGGAACAAAGATGCCTGATCTCCAGAGTTTTCAGAATGATCACCAGTTCTTGTCAACTATTTCAAAAGTAGGAAGGATATAATTTTGACTGACAGTGATGAACAGAACAGTTGGAAGAACAAAAGACATTTTCAGCACTTCAACACACCTTCCTTATTCACAGCACCAAAAACAAGTGCTGTGATTCACATATGACATGCGGAATTCCTGAGATTAACTCCTCCAGTTTAATTTTCCCAGAGGCTTTGGTCTATACCAATTACTTAACATTCCTTCTCTTAACAGGTCTAATTGAAGAAAACCTGTGGGTAGAGGCAGTAATCAAAACCTTCTGGTGAATTGCCCAGTTCACCTCTTTCAGCCAAGATGGACTTCTTTACATCCAGGGCATGAAGCCAATGCCTTGTTCTGCTGTTTTTAATGGCTAATATCATCACCATTACTGAAAGTCCTTGATGGAGAGAGAGAGATCAGGGGCTCTGGAGTTCACTAAAACCTCCCCAAAACTTTCAGTAGGCAAAGGCACAAAGAAGGTGTTTTCCCCACCTTCTTAAAGGTGAGGAAGTAAAGAAGCTCATGGGTCATTTTCTTAGTGAAGGAGCTCATAGGACCACTTTCATTTGTTTCTGCTCCAAATCATCAAGTGCCCCTGCACCATGAGTGCCCTGTATGTGACCTGAAACAAGTAATTTAATCCATCTGTGCTTTGCTTCCACAACTATAAACTGGAGATAATCCTTCTCCACTTCTCCAGGCAGCCTGGAAGATAAATTCGTTAATTCTTGGGAGCTGCTCAATACTTTGACAAATTGGGCTCTCTGCATGCAAGCACTTATAAAAAATTTCTGCTCCTGAAGCAACACTTCTTCTATCTGACAGCTGAAAGATGTAGGTTTGAACATACTAATCCACTAGGCCTTAAGACTTTAATCCTCCAAAGTCACCCTAGTGATTATTATGCCTGGTTGAGCATCAGAACTGAACAAACAAATGCTGAATAAAGTCAGTCTGCCAAAAGATTTCACTTCAGATATTTAGGTTTTGCTTGGGTTCTCCCCCTCCCCACCTCGGGCTGAAGAAAACAAAATAAAACAAAAAAAAAAAAAAAAAGAAAACAAGCTGATTGAATATTAAGACAGCTGCCAGGCTTGGTTTTTACCACAAATGCCATGAAGCAGCAGCATGGAGCTCAAACCCCAAATATCTTGCTCTGGTGGAGAAGGCAGGAAAAGAAATAAGAACAAAGAGAAGGAAAGAGCACTTGAGGGCAGAGAAAAATGTGATAACAGTGGTTTTGGTCAGGTCCATTTAAATACTGTGGATCTTCACAGGCAGTGAGCTCTAGGACAAGGCTGGTGTGTGGGTGACATTAGTTGTCACAGCATATATACAGAACCACATTGGTGTTGTGTTCCTCTCTACTTCTTGTTTTACCATTTGCTTTGAACTGAGTTTGCCTCAGGGTCCTGAAGAGATGCACAGAGGAAAATGCTTTAAAAACAGACAATTGGAATTTTATGCCTATGAAGAAAATAATAGTGTGGGATGGACAGGTCTTTGAATCAGTCCTTTTTGATCCCCAGTGGTGCAGTGGGGTTTAAATGGATTGTATGAGCCATACTACCTCTCTGTGAACATAAAAAGGCAATAAAGGACAAGTGATTTCCTACATCTCTGTTTATATCTTCCCCTATATTATCTTTTGATTTATATAAATTTCATCACTCACTTTTATGCAGCTATTAATTAGGACCATATTACACAGTTTTATAGTTAATAAGCAAATATTTTAAAATATCATTCTCTGGACATAAAATACTATTTTTCAGATTAAAGCATTTTTAGCAACCAGTTGAACACTCAGATAATACAAAAAAACATGTATGTTTTAGGCTAGGGCTAAGTGAGTAACCATTCTTTGTTTTGAAAAAACTTTATCTTCCACCCTGATACTTCCAAGGACTGTTGCTTTTAACTTGTCAGTTACACTTTGCGGTTCAAATGCTAAAATCATATTTGCAAGTGGATCTAAGGTTTACAAGTTTGATGTGGTTCTAATCAGCAACATGCTGTTCAAGTACTATTTATGAGAACTTGTTGATACAGAAAATGGGACTGGAAATATTGCAAAAACACACTCAGTCTGGTATGGAAGCAACTTCCAAGAAGCTATTTTTGAGCAATTTCCACTTCTTCTCTTGCCCTTAAACAGGAAGCAGTAAAAACCATAACAGTAGCTATGTTTAATTTCTCAAGCTTTCTTAAACATTGCAAACAAGTTTCTGACAGCATAGGTTTTGGTAGTTTCATATTAAAGTCAAATAAATTTTTCCCTCCTCATTTTCTGCTTTCCTGACTGAGAATACCTGTACACTCTCAGGTATTTTTAACAGAAGGACTTTTTAGAAGCCCAAGACTGCATTTTGTCAATGACAAAAGTCTTTACAGCAGTGAAGAATTTCTATTAGTTTTTCCCAGTTGGAGAATTTGGCTGAGCAGTCAGTTTCTAGTATTATGTTAACCTATAACTACACAAATCATGTTGTTGCTATTGTCCTGAAGCAGCAAATAATTGTAGAGCAAATTAAACTTCTCATTTTTAAGTTCTTAGGATTCTAATTCAGCATGGATACTCAGATCAGTAGAAGGAACTCTGCATTGTCCTTCAAATAAACATTTAGTCCAAGCAAATGCCGGTAGCACATGTTACATGTTTGCCTTATCTGTCCTTGGCTGATAATAAAGGAACAGAGATTTAGAAACCATAATGGTTGTTATGGAGTGGGGTGGGGGGGGGAAAGGCTGCCCCTTCCTTTTGTCAAATAAAAGAAAATAATTTTAAAAAGCATCTTGCTTCTGAAATTGCTATTAGCAGGAGAAAAAGTAAGAAAATATACTTTTTCACCTTTTTCTTCTCTCCAATCACTCAACAAGTTCTACTTGTTTTACTGCAGAAATCATTTTATCAGCTAATTGTGTTTAGAACAATAGTTGATGAAGCACATGGGAAGCTGAGCTACATGTTCATTGCCCTAGTGCCTGCTCAGGATGTCCACCACGTGCAGGCGACCTCGCAAGCCTTCCCAATAGAGGGGATTTCTGTCCCTGACCTTTGCAGATGTCATGCTGGGCTATTTTTGTTGGTGATGTTAATTTAGGCTGTAAATCGGAAGGGAACTTGTTACCGTGTGGGAAGAAACACACATTACAATCTTTGTGGAAGTTTTATCTGTGGTCCATACCTCAAAGCCATAAAAAAAATCTGACTGATATGCACAGGAATTAAATTACAGCCTTAAAAAAATTAAAATTTACAGCAATCTCCTCTTTTACTTTTGCCCTTCTTTCTTTTTCTATTCTTTTGCAAGGGGAATTAGAACTCTTTAAATGTCTTTTCCTTACTACCCCTTTACTTGGTTCAAAGATATGTGCTGATTTGTGTTTTATTTAGCATTATTTATATAAAATATAAAATATACTATATATATTATATTATATATATAATATAATAGTATATATAATATATTATAAATTATATATATATTATATTTTATATCTATATAAAATATAGAAATGTTTCTTTATTAAGAAATACTGTACAAAATATGATTGTATGCTAAATAAATGAGTTAAAATGACCAATGCTGGCATAGTTTTACAAACAAAAATAGATATATTTTGTTGAAAAGGATCTCAGAAAAGTTGGCTGAGAAAAGGCCCTAAGAATGGAAACAATCCCTGCCCCTTTCTCTGCTTTTAAATATATATATAAATTTTATTTTATTTATTTATTAATGAATTATATATATATATATATATATATATATATATATATAATCCCCCAGGAAAGAACACTCCCTCCAGATGTGTGCACTTTTCAAGACAGAAGTTTAGACGATGGGGCAGAGAAGGGATGCAAGCAGAGCTCTTTGGCATCTGCTTTCTATACAGCTGCACGAGAGGATTTCTCAATACTGTGGCACCGTAGCACATTTCAGAAATAGTAAAAACCTACAGTGACGACATTTCCACTGGGATTTGAGAGGTCAGCACAGAGAAGTGCGAAAACTTTAAACAGTTGAACCCTGAAGTAAACCTTTAATTACCAAAGCTTTTTAGAGGTTTAGAACCAGTCTGGTACTGGTCTTACTTTTCTGGAGAAATGAATGCGTATAAATGTTAGACTGGAAAACAGTCTCTCCACTTCTGTAAAGGGATACGATCTGTGTCTTTTCTAACATCTCTATCACATTACCAGCCCTTTCTTAAGGAAAACCAGCCATTGGAAATCTGCCAAATCTCAAATAAACTAGCCCAAAAAAAGCAATGGTAAATTAACTGGCAAAAATATTTTGCTGTTACGGAGTTTCATTTTGACCTTTGCCTGCTGTTTCATTTTCCTCCTTGTTTCTCAGTGAAGGTGAGGAAGTAATCTTTTAATCATATTCTGGATCAACTTAAAATAAAACCCCTGAGTCTTAGAGCATGCTATTTGTTACTCAGTAATGCAGGCATTGCTAGCTTCTTTTCTTAGTTTTGTTTATCCTTTCTGAAGGACAGGTAACAGAGCTGGAAACAGCAGGAATGGTCTCGGTAACATTCTATAAAGAGATAATATCAACTGCTACTCTTTCAAGGCATTAATTTCTATATACAGTTAAAATTGATGTTTGCTCCCTAAGTGTTTTTGTCTCATAGGAATTCACATTTAATGTGTTACCTACCAGGAACATGAAATCCATATCACCATCACTACTTGGCTGATCCTAATCCCTCTTCTTAAAAATAAGGTATATGCTTAAATGAATGACTGCATTTCTCTGTGCTAAACTGCTTATTGTACTACTGAACCTACTTCATCAAGTTAGTTTGATTGCTAAATGCACTGTTAGGAAGAAATGTGAACTGTCCAGAATCATCCAGGGTAAGATTCATCTTGTCATGCTTAACCTAATTAAACACTGACCATCCAGGCTGTATCAGCCACCTAGACTCGAGAGGCAGAAGTAAGCTTTTCCCAACAGTAAACCATATTTAGGACTGATGGGATAAATCACAATATGTGAATGCCTGGGGTTTTTATCATTGTATAAGAAGGCAGATGACATGATTTTCTTGGACTTGAAAGGGATAAAGTAGATCAGATAATCCGAATTGTAAAAATTCTACCCTTATCCATTACAATTTTTCTGACAGTTTGTCTTTCTGTACTATGCCATGAACTTCTTCTCTCTCTCTCTCCTCCCCTGCAAGTAATAATACTGATGGAGCAGTATTTTATATATTTTAACAAGATGAGTGATACTGCATTGCAACGCCAAGACCAATATTCATGTGGTGATGCTATGTTTTTTCTTCTGGTAACATGTTCTCTTCGTTTCTCTTTGTGGTTTCTTGGAATATGGTACCTTTTTTTCTCTATTTTTTCAAAATGTAAAGTGAAGTTTATGTTTATGAACAGAATCTTGGAAACCAGGGATATTTATCTCAGAAGTCCGGTAAGGGCACCGAGAGGACAAATGAACATTTTTCTGAGAGCAACCATGAAGAATCCCACACTCTTGGCAGGGTGAGCAATTCTGGTTTTTGCAGTAGTCAGCCTTGAGGTGGATCACCAGTGAGGTGCACCTTTGAGAGCTTTCTCCATCTAGAATTCAGCAGATTCCATCTGTATTTCTCTCATAAATTGCAACAGCTATCAGAAGACAGAAAAAGTCTTTAATCAGTGATGATCTGGGCCAGATGTGAAGATCTTACCCAATGTAAAGAGGCTTGCTCTCCCACATAGTTTTTGCATCCTGAAGGTTTCAACCAAAAATCTCAGATTACACAAAAACACAAAATATAGGCCAAAATCTTTCCACTTACAACTAGGCAAACCTCATCGATTTCCTAGCCAAAGCATGATGCTGTGCAGCTGAAACCCTGAGACTCTAGCAGCAGAGAAAACAGGAAGACCATATATTTATCCACAGACCACTGATTTCCTAGTTTTATACTCCAAAATTATAAGAAGCTAACAATGCCATCCAAGTCCCTTTGGTTGTGAACACATTATTAATTGCATATCACATTTAGATCTTGTATAGGGAAGCATAACTTTTAAAAACTTTTTAAATCCTACACTCAAATAAATATCTTCTGTAGAAGTAATAATGAATTTGATCAAGACTTTGGGATTTTTTTCAAGGAAAACTGATGCTATGCTTAAAGTAATTGGCTGGTATCATCTCACACAATTTCAAGTTTCTCCTAATGGAGCTTTTTTAATTAATTGTATCATGTTGGATAATGATTAATTAATCATTTAATTGGAGAAGCAAACTTTTAACAGAGAGAGTTAAGATGTTGCAACAAGATAGTAGAACCTATGGGGCAGAGCCTCCTAGCTCCAGAAGTAGTAGTAATTATGCAGAACTACCTCACTTTTACAGGTGGCTGTGTGATACATCTCTTACAGGAAGGAATTAGGTTTCTGCACTGGGATACTCAGCAGTCACAGCTGGGAACTGGGATGCTTCAAAAACCCAGTAGGAAGAGCCTTGATTTGAAATTTCCTCTCCAGACAGAGTTGAGTACATGCTTCAATGCCAGAGTTAAGCAGGGTTTATAAGGATTTGGCCTTCACAGTCTGAAGTTTATCTGTCTTCAGTTTATCTGTCTCAGCTACAGTTTTCCATCGAGACTGTTTGTGTATTCTCCACCTTATCATTGCTGGAAAAATCCAATGTATTCTACAGAGCAGAAAGTCTCTTCCCTATCTGCAAGCACAAGGACTAGAAATACTGCCTTTCTAATTCCAATTTGTTCTGACTTGCCTTGGAGATATGAATGGTGTTTTCACACAGAGAAATCTCATAGAATTTACTCTTTTGGTATCTCATACCGGGGAGTCAAACCTACTAAAGCTAAGGAGCAGTCAGAGACCAGAGATGCAAGGTGCTGGAGGTGTTTTCCACTTACCACCTACCATCCCTGCCATATTTTTGAGTGGAAGTAGCCATACAGGTAGTCGGCCTAGAACAGAGAGAGTTGGTCCTGATCCATTCATCCATCATCTTAGAATTGCATAATGGTTTGTGTTGGAAGGGACCTTAAAGATCATCTTTTTCCAACCCCCCTGCCATGGGTAGACCAGGCTGCTCAGAGCTCCATCTAAACTTACCTTGAACACTTCTGGGGTGGGGTGTCCACAGCTTCTCTGAGTAACCTGTTCCAGTGCCTCACTACCCTTTATAGGAATGAATTTCTCTCTAATTTATAACCTAAATTTATCCTCTTTCAGTTTAAATCCATTACCCCTTGTCCTATCACTACAGGGCCTTGTAAAAAGTCCCTCTGCATCTCTCTTGTAAATGTCCTTTAGATACTGGAATGCTGCTACAAGGTCTTCCCTGAACCTTCTCTTCTCCAAACAACCCCATCTCTGTCATCCTGTCTTCTCAGGATGGATGCTCTAGTCCTCTGATCATCTCTGTGGCCTTCTCTGGACCCACGCCAGCAGATCCATGTCCTTCTTAAGCTGGAGGCCCCAGAGTGGATGCAGTACTCCAGGTGGTGTCTCACAAAGCAGAGTAGAGGGGAAAAATCACCTCGACCTGCTGGCCATGCAGATTTGGAAGTAGCCTAGGATGTTGGCTTTCTGGACTGCCAGCTCATGTTGAGCTTCCAATCAAGCAATGCCCCAAGTCCTTCTCTCCAGGGTTCATCTCAATCCATTCTCCACCCAGCCTGTTTGATATCTGGGTTTGCCCTCACACAGGTGCAGGGCCTTCAGTCAGTATATTGGCCGTAAGGTAAAGATTTTCCTTCCCTGAAGAAACATTCCCCTGAAATATTAGACAAGATTATCCTGAATCTCTTTGCTGGATCTTGGGTGTCACAGTAAGGGCATTTAGGAACACAATTCATGTGCTGAACTCTACTTTGAAGCTGATGCTGTCTGTGAACACAGACATCTTGTTGCCATGGCTGTGGTGCACCCAGTACGTGAGCTGGTCCTTTCCAATCCTATGTTCCTAGAATAGCTTGTCGGCATAGGAGCAGTATTTCCTTTCTTTCATACCTTTTTTGTGGTGCTCTAGGACTTTTCATAGTACACACTTGCATGTTTACATCATCTCTGGGAAGAAGCTTAAGTTGTTGCTGGTGCCTGAGGCATTGCCAGAATGTAAATAAAGAGATGATCCTGACATTTCCTGGAAATCTCAACATCTGAGTGCACAAGTAACACTCAATTCACTTTATATCACAGCACAACCTGACTTGTACTAGCCTTGACAAGCTCAGTCATTGTCATGCCACCTGAATCTTTGAGCAGACCTGAGGTCTTCACCCCCACACTAGCCCACCGCCAAGAAAATTGTTGTGCATCATTAAAGGCTTAGTGAAAATACCACACTGTCATGTGCCTGGCCTTATCTCGTGGACATCAGAAGATGAAAGCAGAGGAACACCCCTGACACCAGGCAACCTTCCCTGTGTGGGAGGATGCGAGTGGCCAAGGTCTCTCAGCACACACACGGCGACAGGAGGAAAACTCAGCAAGTGCAGCGCTCCTGGCCCAGCCAAGCACGGAGAACATGAGCCACAAATTAAGGTGCCAGCCAGTGCTGCCTCCCTTTGATGTCATGCAAGACAGGAGACATCAGCCACAGGTATGCAAACATGAAAGTCAAATGCTATCAATCACAAGGGAGCAGCTGCCTCAGCAAAGCAGATAGAGCGTTGGTTTCCATTTAACTAAAACAAATATTATTTGAGAGAAAAGAAATAACTGCAGATGTACCTAAGGCATAGCTGATCTTACTATCAAAGATAGGAGAGGAAACACAGAAAAATGGCAGACACACCTTTAATCGAGATTACTTTTTAAAGCAAAGGTGTATGTAGAAAAAGGAAGGGTATTTGTTTTCTCTTGCCTTTCTGTAAGTTTCTCTGAGACTTTATTCATCACAGAGAGAAACACATTTCTGAAAATCTCCACACAATTGCTCTGCATACGTAGATTTCATTTTTATTTTCTCTTCAGATGGGTTTGTCTGAATGTCTTTGTTATAAGCATTAGGACCTAGATCACATCAGTACCCAGGGTTGGGAAATATGGATCCCTCACATTTGGTGACTGTCCTGGGTCATCCTGGATCTGCAGTGTAGATGTGGAGAATTTCACACGTGCTACAAAGGGTAAAGCGAGCCAAGGAGTGGAGGCTGGAAGCAGGTTGGAAACCCTGACATTTTCAAATCCATCTGCCTCAGCTGGTAGAACCACTACACTGTAATCATGGCATACTTTTAACAGAGATGTCACAGAGCCAGCATTCATTTAGCTGACATCTTATCCAGGCACCTGATCCAGGAAAGCTCTTCATTTCAGGCTTACCTATAACAACTAAATGGTCTACAGGACTACCTATAATTCATCAAGTACTCCAAGTCTGTAAAAATCTTTCTGTGGATGACAGTCCCACTGGACACATGTTTACACCAGTCTGTTTTTCTGAAAGAAGACTGTGACTTCAGTGACTATGTGACTGTGGCTCAGTGAGTTAGGTTGAGCCCTGAGAGCAAGTCCATGGGGCTGCTCATCTCAGTGGAGGAGTTAAGACCAGTCAGAGTGAAGAAAAAGTATAACCTGTGCACTATCTATTTAGTGTCTTCTCAGAAGCATAAGATTGTAATTAAGGTTTTATATTAGTGTTGAATTACTCTGAGCAGCTGGTGCTTTCAGCAAGGCAATAACTGGAACAACAAAATCATGTAGGTGATACACAGCATATGTACATGTGGCACTTAAAACAGCACCACGATTTTTCTAAAATGAATCTTCACTACAAGAATTACTCTTTTCTAGGGGTAACTATTTATAAATTTCCTGCATAGAAGTCTGAAAATAGGTGACAAGATATCTCATGATATATGTAAGATCTGTCAGCTGAGATTTGGACCTGTTCCTGCATTCATTATTGTCCATGGACTTCTTTCTTGTTTCACACCATCTTGCCTTGATGTAAGACTGCAGAGAAAAGCCAGACAGAGACTGAAACTGCAATCAGAATTCTGCAGCATTCAGATCACATTTAGGGCTGTTTCAAATCAGAGCAGCCCATCTACCCAGTGACACAGACCACAGAGAACATGTGAGTCTGTCTTTTTTCTCTTCACTAGTGCCCCATTGACAACTCAGTTGAATGAAAGGCTTCGTGCTTCCTTTCAAAGCCCTAAGCAGGACTGGCTTCAATTACCAAGTGCATTTCATACTGTGTGACTCCCACATCACTTACATCCTGTTGGAAGGATGGACTTGTCATTTCAAGTAAATATTGCAAGTGCAGGAAACAAAGCTTCCAGAAGCACAGCCCGTGACCCTGGAGCTTGCTCCTCGAAAGGCACAGGAACAGCTCTACTGCAGCAAAAGGCAGCAAGACCATTCACTTCATCCCACTACTGTGGCAAGGAATCGAGGAAAGAAGCAGCTTCTCAAATAAATGGATAAGAAATGCACAGAAGCATGGGGAACAGTATGTTTTCCTAATATGTATATAAAGTGAGTGGTTAATATAGCTTGTCCTTTGTTGGCAGGAGACAGTCACACACAAAAAATAAAAGCAGGGTTTTGTTGGGTCTGAGACTTGTTCAACATTTCATAATACCACACATATTACGTGTTACCAGTTCCTCAGTGGTCAGGAGCATGGGACTTCCTTCAGTTTTTCCTTGCCTGGCTCCATTACTTTGGATGATATTTTTTTTGGTTCCCTTAATTCTCAGTAGTAACATAGAATATATAAGATTCAGATGCTATAAAATACTGATTTTAGTTTTAGTATGTAAACTAGGTGATTTCCTTTTCAAACTGTACTTTATAAAACTGTAATTTTTAAAAAAAAAACATTTGTTTTCATCTTTTTTCATTATATTTGGTCATCTGAGTATATGCTGATGAATTACTCTAATAGATAATTAATGTTATTTATGCTCTTGAAACCAGCTGAAAGCCCAAACTCCTTTATTTGACAAAGAAAACAGGCTCATATGTATGGTGTTGTAGGCTGTTGTTTTAATACTCTTCATTATATTTCTTATTCTAAAATGTAAGGCTATTTATGTACTTTTTTAAAAAATGCATCTTTTAAACTTCATGCTTTTAAGGATAAAATTTTTTGTGCACACGTAGGAAAAGATTTTATGTCTGTAGAACAGCATAATCCTGCAGCTGGTTCAATTTTTGGATACAGTGGAACAGGTGTTTCACAACTGTGGAGATCCTTTAACTGAGCAGCAGAGAAAAGCATGAGTTGCTACAAAAGCTTTCTGAAGAGTGATGTATTCACTCATTCATTGCTGATATAAGTGTGATGGTTTTCCCCAATTCCTGTGACAAGTATCTAGGAAAATCCACCACTAGATGTTTTTAAGTATGAATTTAAAAAAGAGCTGTTTCTATGTTTTTGTTCACATTTAAACATACAGTAAATTATGAGCCATACCATTCCATTTTGAGGATTTGGTTTTTAGAGAAAATATAAAAAGTACAAAAGACAAAGCTAACATTTTTTCCCCCACTCCTCTAAAACTGATAATGTCTTCTGGGTCCCGTTACTTAACGACATAGTAAGCATACATGACTGAACAGCTTCGGAATGGAATGCAAAATATACAGTAGAATATCTCAAGTACTAAGGGACCCATAAGGATCATTGAATGCAACACTGTTGCATTGCAAGTATAAAGAAAATTTACTACATAGTTAACCTTGTGTGCATGTTTAAATACTAAGCATGACTTACATTGTAGTTTAGGAGGGTAGCTGCTGCAACTAGTGACACCAAATGCCACAAAATTCTCCTTCTATTTTACCTCTCTTTGGAAAACTGGGCTTTTTTTTGAAATATTTGGGACTCATTAATAAAGATTGTACAGGAACTTATAAATCCAGCTTCCTTTAGCGACACACAAAAGCAAATGGTTTTGTTAAATACAAGTTGTTGTTTCAGAATGAATTATGATTTAAGATGCATTATGTAATTTTTTTTTTCATGTTGTGCCATTTGGTCTGTGATCTGTGAGGAGGCTCTTGTGCTTTCTATGGAATCAATTAACCCTAAAGACCAACCATAGCTCTAACCTCATGCTTTAATGGAAAACACTAGAATTGTTCTTTAGTCACTTCTAAAGTAATGTGCAACTTGAAATATGCAACTTTGCAAGCCAGGATAACATGATTTCCTCCATTTCTCCATCTTCATTGCTATATGAGATACCTGGAGCACCGCACATGGCAGCAAATAATAAATGGAGGTCTGAAATACAGCTAGGGGAACCTAGGCTTTCTGTCTCTGAGCACAATAAGACAGAAAACAAGAGTGTATGCAAAGTACTACACAAAGTTGAAACAGAAAAATCTCCAGCCCAAAGCAAATTAAAAAAAAAAAAGAAAAGGGGCTTAAATGACTCAGTCACACAAATATTCTCCATCAAGGCCACCAAATGAAATTTTAACTAAGGGTGGTGGCTAAATATACGGAAAGACAGAAATTACAAACCCATATCTGTGTATGTATACACACATACAGACACACACAGACACACAAATATCTCTGTATCAGGTTTTATATTTGAACTAAATTGTTTCTGATTTTAGAGTTTTTTCTCCTCCCTTAAAGCTCCATTTTTTTTTTTTAGCATGTGTATATTTCTTGTCCTAGCAAATGGCATGTAAGAGGTATTTTTTTGCGTTTTAGATTCAAACACTGAATTTCCACAAGTTGTTACAAAATACAAAAAATAAAAAATTAAAAAATAAAAGCTAAAAATCATACACCACACATCTCCCATGCTCTTCCCCCTAAAACCAGGGGAAAACTATTAGAGTTTCATTATTCTTCTGAGAGGGATAATATATGTAGTTGCCTTCAGAAGAAAGGTGAAATACATTCCAAACAAGTGTCCATCCTAGCCATGGCTTGTCAGCAGTCTGATACTTTCTATGCTGGGCAGGTTCTAGCCTGTTAGCCTTGTCTAATTGCCATGATGACAGATTCACACTGGAAAAGAAACGTGGTTGTTCTAGCAGATGGTTCATGCCACTAAGCCAAAGCCAAAAAATTCCTCCACAAACCATCAGACCAGTGACTTTTAATCTCAGGGTCCAAGGACACTATAATTCTACAGCCCTCTTCACACCTGGAGGAAATGAGTCCCCTGTGGAGAGGAAAGCACCCCATTATCCACACATCACAGCTGCCCAGATGATGGGCTGGCAACTGTTGGGGACTGTGGTAATCTCACAGCAACTCCTCCTTCTGCTAGTTACAAAAAGGTTCACCTTCAGCAAGTGAGAATCTACTTTTTGTACTTCACCCACATTGAGTAAGTGCTCACTCTAGCTCATTTGGGATTTGTGAAGTATTTAAATGAAGTCATTATTTGTTTTAGTCTTATGGAGTTTTTTTTCCTGTCATTTATTTTGAAAAAAATTAAATATACAACAATTTAAATATATAAGTACAAGAATGTTTGTCTTTTAGATCCCTTGTAAGTCTTGTATGCAAGAGTTCATCCTCATTAAACACAAAGACAGCAGTGAGAGAAGCATTTTGATTTCAGAGGATAGAATTAACTGTAACATCAGAACCACAAAACAGGGTGAGACATAGGAAGAAAAAGATGCCATGGATGGATTCACTTGAATCCTACAAAGGTCATGTGTACAGGTGTGACTGAAATCACTTATGTCCTAGATATGTCAACTGCAGATCACAATTAAAAATTAATTTGACTCTCAATTTACAAGGAAATGGAAGCTGGGAATTAGGAATGAAGCATGTGACTGCTACAATTACCTGAAAATAAATCCTTTGTGTTCTTGTAGTTCACATCATGCTTTTTCATCTTATCTTAGCATTTTGGGTTTGGTTTTTGTTTTGTTTGTTTTGTGTTGTTGGTGATTTTTTTGTTGCTGTTGTGAATCATGAAGATATGTTTATTCAGAATATTCTATTGTTCCCATACCACTGCTTTATTGAGTTTTGTTCCATTTATGTGAAAATAGTATTTAATTTATAAATGTTCTAGTTGCTCAAAAAATTTCCATTTGCATAATGACAGTATTGTATGCAGCTTAGTGGCAGAACATAGAACAGAATGAAGATGTCATGCCTTTGAATCCACTCCTCTGTTCACTACTCTGGTGGAAAGAAAGTGGATGATAGCATCTTATTTGTGGGATCATAAGACTCTTCTCAGTTCCTTCACCTTGTTTTACGTCTCATCACAGGACAATCCATAAACTGTTAATGATGAGTCAAGCAAGGAAGGAGTTAATATCTGTGATAGGAAGAGTCAGCCTCAACTGTCCTGGGGCCACCTGGTACCTATTAAGGAGCAGTTATGAGAGACAGGTGAGAGATAAAGTAGGAAAGTTTTATAGTGTAGGAGAGAATGAGCTAGAGACAGCATTGGGCTAGTTGTCGGGGTAGTAAGCAGAGCCAGGTGTTTGAAGTCATAGAAAGAGAGATTTATGGGCTCCTTCAGTAGAGAAAAACTCCTTTTTCTGCTATCTGTAAACCATGAGATACTGGTAGTGCCTACACCAACTAAGAGCTGTGGTACAGAAAATACCAAAATAGCATGTGGATGCCTGGATATTTGCTTAAGCCTGAAGAAAGGATCATGGGCTAATATGCATTTTATGTAGTTCCTGGTCTTCCAGGATTCATTTCATGCCCCTGTCCCCATTTGTTGTTTGCCTTTTGAGGGTTACACTTTTTAAAAGTTTTCAGGAATACCCCTGTGGTTCCAGAGATACGGCAATTTCTGGGAGACAGATCTGGCCAAACAGACTACTCGTAAAGAAACATGTTATTTTTCTAAAATATTTCTTGCCTGAAAAAGAAAATATATTTCCCAGCTTCTATTAGAGAAAGCTGGGTATTATTAATCATTATTCCCATTCCTAGGTTGTCTGCTGCTCCCCTCTCTGCCTTCTATTTCCCAATTCAAAATCCATTGTGAAAAGTATATAAATCATAGTGGATAACTTCCTTCCATATAAAAAAAATGCTTTACAATTTAGTTCTTATTTCCCCTCCCAAATAATGTAAGTTTTTTATTTACAACACAGGTTGAACAGAAGACTGCTGAGTTATTTCTTAAAGGTCTTACTGACGCACAAGCATATGAAGTTTGAGTTGTGGAGAAAGGTGCTGGGTGCAAATTTCTGCCAAGTTTCCCTTGGAGGATCCAGAGTAGCAGCAGAGTGAGAGCTGCAGGTGAGAGTACAGAGCATTTCTACATACTCAGCACTAACCTGCAGGATCATCTTCCCTGAGCCAGTCTTTATTACTGAAGATTTGGTAAGAAGTGGCCAGCTCAGGATGAAGGTCCTTTTAGACTCCTGGGTTTTATCTGCTTACCTTAAAAACACAGGGGATTGTGGTGAATGCATTCAATTTAAATTATAAGACATAGCCTTGCATGTCTTATCTCTCTGCATTCTCCTATCTTAGTCTTAGGCAATTGTATTTGCGGTAATGATTGAAATGTAAACTCCAAAACTGATGTGTTTTTTCTCTACTCCTTAATGCTGTGGCATAACATTGTTGTCAGATGTGCTGCTTTCTTTGGTAGTCATTTGGCAACAGTGACTGCTCGAACCACAAAACACAATAGTGGACGTGCTGGAACACTTACCTTTTCCCATGATCCTTTGTCAACCTATTAAATTCATACATCTTAGTGCCAGCAAAACTAGGATAATTTGGGGAATGGATTTTGCAACACGATTTTTGAGGAAAAGGGAGGGGCAGGGCTCAGAAGGTTAAATCTGTGCTATGCAAGTGCCCTGGCTTGTTTTCCCTGTACAGCCAAAATATGAGGTTCTTCTGACAAGTGATTTTTATTTGAATTTTTAGTCTGCTGGGTGTTTCAGAGGAGGTCTGCGCAAGCACTCTAGGGACTCCATTCCTTTGCCTTCCCTATGCAGTTTTCCTGCAGCTCATCAAATCTTTTATGTTTGGGGTTGGCTGAAATAATTTGGACTCTAATTAACTGAACTAGTAGTAAATTAATTCAATGAAATTTTGGCAGTAGTTCTGCATAATACTGGTTTAACAACTCACTGTTAACTTAGGTGCTTTCCAAGGTGAAAAGTCTTAAGGGAGCAGGTGTTTACCTTTAGTGTGCCTCCAAAATCCCCTGGATTTCAGAGCTCAGCTCTTTTCCATTGGTTTGAAAACACAGCAGTGCATAAACTGGCTGATGGGCTATCAGGATGAATGATGTACTTCTAGGAAATCCGAATACACTATGTCTTGACAACTCCATGCTGGCTGTCACTACCTGTTTAAGCAGATTTCTCCCACTGTCCTGCACAGAGCACAAGGACTCAGCTGTGGCCTGCAAAGCTTCCTGTTTACAGCCATGCATCCTCTGAAAACAGAATGCTCTCTGCTTCCCACATCCCAGAAGCCATAGACGGATCCTGTAACATCCTGTGCCTTTCCGTCGTCACAGCACTGCTTTTTCTGAGAACTGCCGGGAGAAGCTGCTCACAGAATTGTTAACAATTGGTCATCACCTTTTGGATGTGTCAGACAGTTGAGTACTCTGCACCACCGGGCTTTGCAGAAGAGGAAATAATATCAACAAAACATTTGCCCTTTGTTCCCTCTGTATATTGAGTTCAGTGTGTATCATAGCGGATAGCATGCTTCCTACATGGAGAAAACCCAGTGCCTTTTCATTTGAAGCCGAATGTTATATGGCTTAAAGTGCACAGGCTGAACTGGGACACAAAGGTAGCTCAGTACTGAACAGTACTGGCAGCTGCACAGCTTATCTCCTCCATTTGTCTCCTCACGGTTATAGCCAAGGCATGTATGTTTCTGGCTCCCACTGCAATGTAGCTCCTCAAAGAGGAAATGTCCAGTCTCCAGCTCCCTCCAAAGAGAAGCCCAGATTAAGACTTCGTTCCTTTCATTTCTTCCTCTGCCCTCTGCCCTACAATGCACTCCTGTTGTCCTCGGTGGTTCCTTAATAGCACTCAGGAGAGAATGTCTGGGAATGATAAATTGGAACATAAAGAGTGAAAAATCCTCCCTAGTGTGGAAAAATAGATTGAGTTCATGGATACCTTTGTTTGCTGAGGACTGCCTACACAGGCATATTTTGGGCCATTGAAAAAAGGAAAAACTCTCTAAAACTAAGCATGATCTCTTTTTTTTTTTTTTTTTTTTTTTTTTTTTTATAAGAAGTAAGTTACCTTCAGACTGTGGAGCTCAAACCTAACCTCAGCCTTGCACCCACTTTTAGTAGGAAGAAAGCTGGTGCCATGAGCAGTGGCCTGTTCCACCCCCTGCAGCATTCCATCCATGGGGATGATTGTGAACTGCTCTGGGCCTATCCCTGGTCCAGCCTATAGAAGAATGCTGGGGTGTCAATGCTTGTGTGTGCATCACGCAAGTCTCACAAAAATAAAGGTCAGGATTTTGCTGCTGTGCAAATCTAGATTTGCCATATAACATTAAGATGGCATGAAGTTTGGAATACATAGTGCTCCTGTTTGAAGATTACCTCTAATTAAGCCTTTCCAAACATATTTGTGATTATAGATCACTCACAACCTTTCCATTGTTCTTGCAGTCAAAACAGCTGCAGCCACAACCATGCACAACACATTATTAAAAGAAAAGGACTAGTTTAAACTAAGTTCTATAATTACATGCTACTAAGTAAAATGTGTACTTAAAAAATTCTTTCCAACATGTGAAATGATACAATAGAGGGTAGAACTTTACATCAAAAAAATATTGCTATAAGCCTCAAAGACTATCCTTACTGGAGAAAAAAGCATTCTCATAAATACATAAAAATAGTTAAATGCTTGACGAAAAAGGTCAAATAGCCCCTAAAACTACAGCTGAAAGCAAATTCTTTAATACAGAGTTTAAATTAATGCAATAAAAACAGAACCGAATGTTAGTTGAAAATCTACTTTTCTTATTCCTCAAGTAAAGTCAGTAATGAAATCAAACAGTAAACAGATCTTTCTTTCTACGTGCACTCTCAAAAACCAGCAATGAACACAGAATTTGTGTGAAATAGGGCTTTGGGAAAAGCCGTTGCCAAAACTCATTTATTCTACACACTTCTTTATTTTTTCCCCATCAAACTGGAATACACATATGACTTTCTCATTGAAGAATTATTTACCCACATACATAATGTCAAACAAAAAGAAACCCAAAGGAACAATGCAATAACCTGGCACATGCCTCAGAATTCTAATGCATCTTTCTTGATTTACTGTATGCATGTAGTAACTTTGTAGGAATAGAAATAGAAACCTTGCTCTTTAAAACCTCATTTACTTGATTTTTGGAGTGCTGACACACTATCACCATAGAACCATAGAATAGCTGGAGTTGGAAGGAACATTTAAAGGTCATCTAGTCTAATGCCCTTGCCATGGGCAGGAGCATCTTCAACTAGACCAGGTTGCTCAGGGCCCCATCTAACCTGACCTTCAGTGTTTCCAGGGATAGTGACTCAGGGCAATTCATTCCAGTGTTTTACCCCCCTCAATGGAAAAAACTTCTTGCTTACATGTAATCTAAATCTACCTTCCCTTAGTTTAAAACCATTACCCTCCATCCTATCACAACAAGCCCTGCTACAAAGCTTTTACCCCATCTTTCTCCTAAGTCCCTTTTAAGTACTGAAAGGTCACAGTAAGTTCTCCCAGGAGTCTTCTCCAGGCTGAACATCTCTGACTCCTTCAGACTGTTTTCAAAGCATAACTGTTCCAGCCCTATGGTAATCCTCCTCTGGCCACTCTTCAGGACCTGGGGCATATTGAGTACTCCAGATGGGGTCTCACCAGAGACAAGTAGAGGGGGAGAATCACCTTCCTCAGCCTTTTTGGTCACACTTCTTTTGATGCAGTCCAGGATAAGGCTGTCCTGGGCTGCAAGAGCTCATTGCTGCTTCATGACTGGCTTTTAATCTGCCAGTAGTACCAAGTCCTTCTCAGTAAGTTTGCTCTCCATCCTTTCACCCCCAGTCTGCATTGATACAACAAATTGCCCTGACCCAGTTGCAGGACCCCATGCTTGGCCTGGCTGAAATTCATGAGGTTCCCATGGATCCACTGTCCAAACTGGTCCAGGTCCTCCTGGGTGGTATTCCACTCCTTTGGCATGGCATCTTGGTTCATTTAAAAACTTGCTGAGGGTGCACTCAATCCCTTCATCTACTGATGAAAATATTGAACAGTTGTGATCCCAACATGGACCCCTGAGGGAAATCTCTTGTCACTAATGTTCATCAGGACATTGAGCCATTGACCACTACACTCTGGATTAGACTGTCCAAACTGTCCAACCAATTCATCATCCACCAATTCCTCATCCACCAAGCAGTCCATCCATCAAATACATATCTCTCCAATTTAGAGAGCAGGATGTTGTAGGGGACAAGAAAGACAGATATATGCCATCCATAGCTACCAAACTGCTATCACAGAATAGATCTAGTGCCATGTTGTTTGGTTGATATTACCAATTATCTTTGATATTGCCACTGGCAAGGCAAGGCTTATTTTCCAAGAACAATTTTGGATGGGAATGTTTCTTTTTGCTTGGAATGAACTTTGGATACCAGGTGAATAATCTGCTTTGCAATGGCATATTTGACAAAGTGTGTGGCTGAGGTATATATATATGTTTATTCCTATGAGAACTGCTATGTGATTTCCTTTAATTGGGTGGAATTATCTTGTTGCTAGATCACAGTAACAGCAACGGTGACTCAAGTTCCCTGTGAATTTTTCTGTGACAGAGTACCCTAGGTAATTCAGGAAAAGTCCAGCCCAACCGCATCCCTCAGCTATTGTGTGATTGTCACTGAGTCAACAAAAGGGTTGACCCTGAGTGAAAATTACATGAGGCCAAGATAAACTTATCAGTATCAATAACCTTCACACTTTTTTTCTTCCTTCCTTCTATTTTAGCTCATGCTAGTTTCACTCTGTGGTAGCACAGATGCCTTGTGAGCCACTGTGACCTTCCTTTCCCTTTCTAAAACTCATTAATATATTCCTTCCTCTATCCAAAACTTTGTGGATTCTGTGAAGCGTGCAACAAGCCCTCAGAGAGGCTTCACTGCATTTTAGTTTTATAAAGGATGGCATACATACTTGCAGGACTACAAGATGGTGCAGAATGGCACCTTGGTAAGGCTTGTCACCCCTCAGAAACAAAAGCTTGATAGACACCAAGAGCTTCACTCTTAGTGCCATGGGTCAGGCTCTAGGTTAGGGCAGACCACATTTGTAACTCCAGATCTCAAGTACTGTCCTTTGGGTGAAAAAAAAATAAAAATCTTAGCTTCTCTAATAGCTGCTCTACCCATTTCTGTTATCCTCTCTTGTCTTGTGAGCCCTCAGGCCACTTCAAAGCCTTAATCATTGCCATAGTCAGCAATTATTTCCAGGTTTCAACCACTACCTTATTTTCAGTGAGGACAAGAGGGAATATTTGCAAACCCAAACTAACATTTCATAAGAAACATGGCAATTTTCACAGCTTGACCTGGGGTTAGGACTCTAAGTAAACTTAGCTGTATTTACTTGTGTTCTGGTATGACTACACTGCACCACAGCTGAGTGCTGGTCTTCCTAAATCACATCAATACCAATTGCCTGACCCCTTCAGTGATGTTACAAACACTTCAACAGGTAAATTCAACATCAACTATAAAACTATTTGGGTTTGAGTTATCCAAGGACTTTATGGATGGTCCGTTAGCACATACCACACACTATTCACTGTATTCATTATGTAAAAAAACCAAATACCCTGAAGTGGAACAATGAGTTTTGTGTTCAATTAATTTGAACGCAAATTATGTTCAAGAGGCCTTCTTAATAAACAAACAAAAAAAAAAAGGTATGTAGAAATAAAGTTACAGATTACCTACCATTTTCCCTTTCAGCTGACAGTTCAAGCCCCATACCAGGAAGCAGGCATGTGCCCAGAGCCAACTGTGCTCTGCAACATTATTTAAGCACTGCCCTTGGAAGAGGTGCCGTCTTTGGGGAATGGCTGTCAGACTAAGGTCATGTCTGCACATCTCTGCTATTTGCCTATGTGTCACTTTTTTGTAAAGAATATGGAAATGAATGCCGACATCTAGATTTACATTTCCTCTATATCTGCTAAGCAGTTTATTCTGTTTAGATTCTGTTTGTGAACTTTCTGACTGCTATATTTACCATAGTCGTATGCTAACCCATAAAATTAAACACCATGTTTTGTTGAAATTTCTGGACATCCAATGTACAACACTCGTGACATTTTAGAACCAAGTGATTAAATAGGGAACAGTCTCTGGAATGTTGATAACCCCAATGTTTTCTATGAGTTTACCTTTTTCTTATGAAGTTAGTGGTAGATTTAGCAATTTTGGGTAATGGCTGGACTCAAAGATCTTACAGGTCTTTTCCAATGTACATGATTCTATAATTCTTCTGCAGTCCTTTCTCTCACACCACAATATAGATCATGGAAATTCATTTTCTGAAACTTTTTCTTCTTTCCTAATGGCAGAAACACTGTTACCATCTACATTGATTTTTATTCAGTTCTCTTCTCCACAGATAACAGTGAGACCTGCACTTTAAATATAAATATCATAAACATTTTGAAAGTGTTTTTGCTCTTCAATTAAGACCACTTTACTGTAGACTCACTAGCCAGAGCAGGATCTGATTGTAAATTTTTTTTTTTTTTTTGAGATTTCCAACAGTTCCCCTATTTCTTTCAAGACACATGCAGTATTTACAAGTCTTGTGTTTTACTGGGATAAGTTATATCGTACTGACAGCCTATTGTCCCTGCTACTTGTCAATGGATCCTGGTAATTTAGTATTTCTCTCTCTTTCTGTACCTGAGGCAAGTTTAGCTGAGGACTGTGCTAGATGGCTCATAAAATTCCATTACATCATCTCCCAAGGTGAAGGGGTCTCTATGAGACATTTGTCACACAGACTGCCTGAGACCAGAGACTGTGACTAGGCAGACAAAAAAATGTCCTGAGAGGGAAAGCAGGTGAATCAAAAATCTTGTCCTGAACTTTTCCTGCCATACAAGCAGATATCAGCCAGACTAATTGGATGGGAACAGTGTGAGCTGCAGGAGGAGCAAGCTGCAGCTGTGCCAATGTTCTCCAACACCCTAGCTGGGGAGGGGGAATTCATCCAGATTAGTTCACTCATTAATTTCCTTTTTAATTTGTTGTAATTCCCATGGTAATAAGAAGCACTCTCTATCACAAAGAGATCTTGATTTAGAATATTTAAGAACAGGGAATGGAAGTGAAAACCAAGGAGCTGGAATATCCAGGTAGAATGAGTGCACACAATTTATCTTTGTCACCTGTACTGTGAGATCACTCATGCAAAGTATAACCATCCATGAAGGCCTCAACCCGTGAAGAACGCCATTCATCAGAGCTCCAGACTCCAGTATAATACAGTTTTCTTGGAGACCCTGGTTTCTTTCTTGATTAGAGTAACATGAACAGAAGCTTAACCTTGCTCAAAGCATGATACACTTTTCAAACTTTTTTTCCCTGTTGTCTGTTCTCAGTAACCACCCAATGCTGAAAAATATGAGGTAGGTAAATTCAGAATTTAGAGCTGATTATATTACTTTCTCAATCTCTGCTGAAATTCTGGAAATTAAATGGTCCTAGAAGAGCAAAGACTGCATTGAGGTTTTGTTGTTCTCCAGACCATTTCCCCCTGAATCTGTGAATGGAGATCTCATCAAAATTGGTGGTTATATTTGTCTAACAGCACTAAGGAGAAAACCCTGCTAATCCCTCATGTTTTGGGGAGTATTAAAGTTAAAAAATCAAATTTTTAATTATTTTTGGATTCTAGTAATGTCTCATAACCTGTGACAGCTACTTTTTTTGCATGATATGCCCAGTCTGCTGAGGAAACATTTCCAGCATACATTTATATTAACCTTTTTTTTTTCCCCTATTTGTTATCAAATCTATCATACAGAAAAATATTTGAAATCTGACCCAGTTTCTTTAACAATTGAAACCCCAGTGGAACATGTGAATAAAGGGATGGACAGTTGAGAAGTTGGTAAATCAAGCTGCACTGATATCAGAACGATCACAAACTTGTATGACTCAACATTGCAAAGGCAGCATAAACCTACCCAGCAGTGAATTTTTCCCCCAGAAATTATGACGAGCAATTTTATTTGTTTTTTCAATCTCTACCTTTTAACCTGCTTGTTTTTGCATACCTGCTGTGATGTGACTTTATGCCTCCAACTCAGTCCCTTTATCCATAACTCCATGGTGTGAATACTGGATACAATGTAGAAAAAAAAAAAAAAGGTACTATTGTGAGATTTTTAGAGCCCAAGATCTCCTCAGCTGAAAGTTAATTTGCCTCTTTCTTATTTTCTTACTCTTAGTTGAGCGCTATTGAGACAGAACAAGTTCTGCTGCGGAAGAGAGATTTATAACATGAGGCATTAAATCAGTTTTTATCCTTTACTGTTAAATGCTTTTTGAGATTGAACTACTCCCCACTGAAGTCACTGGGTGGTTTTCCACTGAATTCAATAGCTTTTGGATTAAGTGAAAATGAAGGAATTAAACAGTAGGACACTACAGCACATACAAAGAGCAGGACAGTACATTAAATGCATGTGTTTTCTCATCACAATTGGTGTTTCAGGCTGTTTAATCACTGCCTCTCCCAATATAATAACAAAAGATTTCTGGGCCTGGAAAAGATAAATTATTTCAGTGTTTTTTTCTTGATTTTTTTTTAGGTGTATCCAAATAACACACGCCAAAAAGTGACACAATTACTATGTTTATGTAAATTCAGAGAAGTTATAAAAAAATAAATTTCCTTGGTACTTTAAAAAATAGTCACCTAGCTTTTCCAAAATATTTAGGTACTTACAATATCTATTACATTCTTGTAGGAAATTACATGCCAGCACGCATACATGTATTCAAACCCAAGCAAACACCAGAAGAATTTGCCTTGGTGGTGGTTTATATGTCTTAATATCTGTTAACATTAGTCATCTGCACATTTAAGTTTTGTTAAATGTACAAAGTATGTGACACTCCACCCTTGTTGCAAAATCAGCTCGCAATGTTCAACATTTTTGTACTTCAATGACTTGCTGTCTTTCAGGGTAGGGGTCTGGAATATCTGAAGATACTCCAGCAGGGGAAAAAAAAAAGGAAAAGAAAAAAAAATATAAAAGATTTTGTAGACACTGAAGTAACTTAATCAATGCATAAATTTTATTTATTTGTGTTTTTTGTTTGTTTATTTGAATTTACTGAAACAAAGTCAAGCCCTGAAAAGTCAAAAGGTAATCATGGTATATTTTTTATAAATTCACCCTTGTTGCATGTGTACTACATAAAAAAAAGTTTTACATGGATGATAAAATAACACTCTTGTTTAATAAGACATCCTTCCATTGAGAAGATGGTTGGTGCTCTAGGGATGTGTGAGCTGTGAAGTGACAAGCAGAAGTGATTTCTGTCAAATGCCAATACCCATGGATTTAACCATTCCTTCAGAGGGAAGGAACTAAATCTTCTTGGGTACATGTGAAATGAGAAAGAACTTCTCGTGTACAATAGCATAAAAATGTGCTCCAGAGCAGAGGACAAATTAACATAATTGAAAAATATTTGGGGAGAAGAGAGAGGAAAACTAAGATGCATCTCTGTGGAGTTAGTGCTGGGCCTCTGAGGTTTTTAGTTTATTGTGAGTAGCTGTGATATATTCTGCCTCATTTCACTCCTAAAGGAAATTACAAATCCTTAAAAACCCCACAACAGTCATGAAGCATCAAATATTGAAAATCTGAGAAAACTTGATGCTTTCTGGGATATTTCCAGGCCCCACTTAATGCTTGACTCATGATAGCAATTATCCTCTGCATGCTAGGGGTACAGTAACTAATTAAATAGGCTCATGAAAGCACCTTCAGAATCTGGAAGGAAAGCATAACTGATGTGATTATATTCCTGACAGGTTCCTCTGTCCAAAGCAAGCTTAAAACTTCTTAAGTCCACAGCTCAAATGAATAGAAATCAAGTGCCTGGGATTGGAAGTAGTTTAATGCAGTTTAATGTACCATTCACTTTAAAAGATATTGTTCTTTGGAGGAGTCATTCTTTATATTTTATGATGTTTGGAGGCAGAGCTGCCTAATGACTATAACTAAAAGCTGTCTGGGTTAAGTACGATTGAACTATTTAAACATCACTCATTATGGGGGAAAGACTGATGGCTACCTTGATTCACAGCCTGCCAAGTTAAAATAAGTTCAAGGTACTGAACCTCCTGGAAACCAAATAAACTGCACAGCCTGAGCGAACCCGAAGGACAACACTAGCAAGAGCCGTGCTGGCACCCTCTTTTGAACTCTGAGTTCCTGAGAAGGGATGATCAAAGCTTCTATGCTCCTGATAGTAATTCTGCTGCTTTTTAATCACACATTTAAATCCATCCTATGTTGTTTTTTGTTTCTATTTTTTTCCCTTACAATCTAGTAAGCAGGATTAAAGAAAAATGACAAAAAGAAAGAATAAAAAAGACAAAAAGAGGAAAAACAGAAGTCAGAAAAGCACCCAAGCTTTCCTAGAGAAAAGATTGTTAATAGAATTAATTTATTTGTACTGACATTGAATCAGAGTTATGGACTAGAATTTGCTGAGTAAGGAGCTTACATTTATGTCTGAGAGAGTTGCTCAGTCACACTTTTCCCTGTTGAACTTTTCTGGAGGTGGTGCTGCAAGGAATGTTGTTTTCATACTGTGAGAAGGCAGAAACTCAGTACTCCATTCTGGATGGGTCTAGTGATGGAAGTCCTCCTTCTTCCCAAAGACATTTACTGACATTTCAGTTGCTGAGGAGTAAATGGGTAAGGACATAGAAAGCAGAGATGATGTCCAAACACTTATTAAAATAGAAATAAATCTGTGATTCAATAATCTACTTAGCTGAGAATCCAGTTCATATTTAAATAAAATTGTGCACATCTACGTTTGATTGCAAATGTATAAACTTCATGTTATATGTGCATATGTGTGTGTGAACATGCACCAAGATGTTAAACTGTTTAGAGTTTTTCAATGCTTTTTTTCTTTTTACTGTACGACATTTTTTGTCATTCATATTTAATCACTTAAAGGAGGAGGACTATTTCTCATGCTCTCAGCACAAAACAAGACTAGGTTGTCAGTAGCATTAGACAAGGTGATATTCTTTCCCTACCTCCACACACTCTAACATTCACAATGTAACGACTTACACTTAAAAAATGGAGGAGCACTACAACTCATCTGAGTCCTTTCAGAAGCAGAAAACTTTCTTGCTCAGTGCTCAAATCACAGGATCACACTGTCACGTGCAGTTTATGTGGCTGATTATACCCGAATGACCTCACAGACTTCTGCCAAAGACGTTAAGCTTTTTAAATGCTACTATTAAAGTTTTCCCTCTGCAGCTAGGTTTCAAACACTTAAGATTTTGAAACAATTCCATTACAGATCTCTGAGATGACTTTTTCCACTCTGATGCACACTTCTAAGAATTAAGTTATTAAAAAAAATGAATCCTGCATGTGACAACAGGTCTAGAGAGACTCAATACTTTTAAAAAATGTTTTAGCTACTTATGTTAATTGATTTTTAGCCAATCCTTAAACATGTTTGCAATTGCTACTGTCTTCTCCTTGAAATTATAGCCCTCTTTCTGGCTCAACTATTTAGACTTTCAGAAGTTTGACACTAATTTCTCTGTCCAATTATTTTCTTCCATGGCACTCTGCTGTAAATTACTGAAATTCTAAAGCATGAAGATATGTTCACCTGCTCAAAATGCTACATCAGCTGAAAATAGGCAGTGTTTTTCTTTTTAATGGAATTATCACCTTTCACGTAATAGCTAAGCATCCCTTTTATGTCTCCTTTAAAGGTATAATTCTTCTTTTATTCATTTTTTACTGTATTTAATTTTCTTTTATTTTAACAAAGAATTTTAAATATAATTAACTGCACCATAAGAAAACGATATAGCATGTCTACACTCAGGAACAGATGAATTTGCCTCTTGTAATAGAAAAAAAAGTGTATTTCAAATTAAAGGAGTTGCCTACTATTATGGTCTTAAGTGCACATTTCATTTATTTTATGGGAAGGAAAATATCAGTCTTTTGAAGTCAAGGTGCAGTGATTTCATTCTGTGACTTTTGGTAATGGAGGCTGAGCTACTTAGTGCTATCTAGGGTATTTAGATACAAAATAGCAATTAAAATAATGGGAACTGCACAGCAAAGACTTGTGCTTCGTATTCAGTCACAGTATGAGCTGTAGGATCCTAAAAAACTGAAAAAGATACTGTCAGCTTTGAAACTGGCTGGGCTGCTTGTCTTGTCCACTTACCTCAAGCCTTGCTGGGCAAAGGGCAAACCTTGACATAATTATTGTGTTTTCCATTTGGGAACAAAATATGTAAATAATTTCGTGTTTGTAAAAAGGCTTTCTTCTTACAAATCTTTCCTGTCACTACAGCTGTAGTGTTGAATTAACCTTGAGGGGTGGGGAGACAATCATTGTTGTACTGCCCTTAATATGAGAAGCAACATTCAAACAGGAATATGAAGATAGAAATATAAGAATAGAAAAAAAAGACAATGGAGAAGTTGTTGAAGAGAGCTTTGGCTCACAGTACAGTGGGTTGTAACTCTGATAATTAAATCTGATAGCTGCAGAGCAGTACTATTTCCAAAACCTCTGCTCTGTCTTGTGTCCATGTTATCTTAGTTTTGAACATTTTGTCTTTATTCTTCTATTGCAAGCAGAGAATCCAGTGCAGGCAGGGGAGACATTGCCCTAATAACTACAGTTATTTTTGTAAGCCTCAAAGTGAGACCAGAAGGAAAACATCCAGATAAAATAATAAGATTCTATCAAATTTGTCTCAATATTTTCAGCACTCCCCACTTCACTTCTGGAACATGCTCACACACAGTAGGTACCGGTGAAATTTCTCAAGGCAAGATTTCTCTCAGACTCACAAAGGTTCTACTTATTTTTGATGTGAGTCAGTTCCCAGCAGATGTACCATAAACACTTCCACCCCACAGAAATCAAGGGGAGGCGAACAAGGGCCACCAAGCAAGGAGTTGTAGGGAGGAATTAGTATGAATTATTTTGTTTCCCTATGGGTTGGTGCAACCAAACTGTGCTCCCAGGAATAATGCTGTAATTAATTCACTGAGTCACTCGATGCCAGGAATTTTGCCTTTGTTATTTGTAAGGTAGGCAATGCAAATGCAATTTTCTTTGTGATGAAAATGAAATATTTGATGAAAGGCTATTTGAAATTTCAGAGCACTTTAGCTTAAAAAAGGAAACTGAGATCTGAAGTGCTATTATTATGAAACATCTTTAAAATACTGTGAATAATGTAATTTAAAACCTGATTCCAGTAAACTTAAGAAAATGGGTGCAGTACTTTCCTGGAGATGAATTCTTATTGGGGGTTGTATAGCTCCCTGTGCACTGTGCAGCTGTGTATAGTCTTACCACACCAGAAGGGCAAGAGGGAACTGCTGGGGCTCCACTGGCTGCAGAGAGACTCTGGAAGTATGTGAAGCACAAGGAACCAGCCAAGTCACTTTGCTAGTGCCATGGTTCCTTGGCTCAGCTGAGGAGAAAAAGAGAGGCTGAGGAACCAGCAAAGGCACTGGGGAAGGAGAGAACTGGAACAGAAACTAGTCGCTAAATTGTATTTAATTAAGGGAACAAAAAGAGGTGCTACCATGGCCAACAGAGCTACTAAACCCATTCTATGCAATTGCCTTCATGGAGCAAAAACTTCCTTAACTGGGATCATGTTGAATACTTGCAGAAGGGTTACCATTTCCAAGCCTCATTTTCAAGGATTTGGAAACACATATCTTTTAACTGGTCAGACAATTCATGCAGTCTCCAAAAAAAAAAATTTTAAATGTCACCATGAAGAAAATTAATGAGGAGCTAGTCAGTTAAATCAACAACAACAAAATAAAATTACTGATGATAAGATGTCCTCTATGACTTATTGCCCTTCTTTGTCTAGAATATGTGCAGTAGCAAGTCATATTGATGGATACAATCATTCTATACAAACATTCCCTTTCATGGCTCTATATTTTGTAGATAATTTTTTTAAAACAACTGTAAGCCTTTAATTTCACGGAGAGTCATGTTTTGAAAAGAAAAGAACCTTTCATTTACAAAATATTAGAAACCAGAAAATGAAGTGTTCTTAATCTCTACCTCCCTGCCAAGTTATCATTCCCTCCTGAGTAGGAAAGTTCATTTATTTAGGGATCATAAAATGTAAAAAAATGTTTTCTTTTCTGTCTTTAGGATATTATCTGCCTCTCTAAACCACACACCCTGCTGTCTTTGTCAAAGGTCAAAACATAGAGATTTTCAATTTGCTGGAGCAGGTACCAAGTGAAAATCTTTCATAATCCAAAACTGTCTCTTTTTGTTAGCATTTTGTGGACTAGATATATAATGTAATTTTTTTTAATAAATTCTTAGACCACCCACCAGCATCAGTAAATACATAGTTGTACATGTGTGTACATGAAGATACAGAGTATAAACCAGAACTGTCTGGAGAAATATTTGTGATATTTATACAAAATGAACAATCAGTCAATTAAAAGATTTATAAAAAGATAAGAAGATTCAAATCTGTACTCCTTTATAGCAATCCAACAATTGTGCAAATAGTTTTTAGATTGCACACAATTCCACCTCTTTGCTGCAACAACTCAGGTGCCCAGATTACAGACAAACAAAACTTGAAAGTGGTGACTCATTTTGTCTGTAAACACACAGAGTTTACCTGAATCCTTTCATGTCTTCTGTTCCTACTTTTTTTCCACATTTCATTTACCTGTTTTGAGATCTTTCCATGCACAGTTCTGAACACCTTCCCAGGAAAGAACTGCCATAATATTCCAAGGCAATGTTCTCCCTTTTCTGTTCCTCTTTAGGAAGAAATTTGCCATCTCTTGGGCTGTCACCATAAAGACAAATAGGTATGTTCTCTTTCATAATATGAAAATACAGAGAGGTAAATTTATTTGAGTCTTTTGAACAAGAAATCTTCAGTTTCCAACCTGCAGTTGACTGATCTCCATCTCCAGACTTCAGTTCTCTCTTTGGTGAACACAGATTCTAGGATCTTGAAGAAATTTATCACTGAGAATAAGGATTATGTCAGGTAACTCACACCTATCTCTACTCTTTAGAAAGGACTAACTTTCCTTTATAAAAAGTTACAGATGGTATAAGGTATAAAGATATTAAAAGCTAGAGATGGAATGAGATTTTCATAAGGAGCCATGCATAACATGATGCCAAGAAATAAATATGAATAATGCTCTTTCTCAAGCTGCTTGTCACACAGATTTGTGTATTTGTCTTCCATCGCTCCCTGAACAAGCTTTGCAATGATACTTCATCAAGCGATTGAAGTGAGGGGAGTAAAAAAATTTCCATGAGGAATAGTAGGGGAAACTCCCCTGAGCTCTCCAAGTGAGCTTCACTTGGTGCAGTTTTGAATCTCCCTGGTTTTTTTTCCCCACAGTGAATCTAAAAAATCTTTTGGTATACTCATAAGATATTTCTTCATGGAAAGTAAGATTCCTCTCACTTAGCCATCTGATACACAGGTCTCTAGTCTGAGAGAATCCTTGAGGGTTGTATTAGGGACTGCAAGAAGGAAGCCCTTCTAATTAGCAGGTCAGGTACTGTAATGTCTGGAGCACTTCTCCAGATATGCTCATCTTCCTCCAGTGACTCCAGAGGGAGCTTGCCTGATTTGTCCAGACCAGATGTACAACCTTCAGGTGGCTGACATCAGGCCAGCCCCAGCTTGCAAGGTGGTATCCCAGACAAGGAATGACAGGGCAGAAAACAGCTTAAGCCATTCCTCCCACACTAACCTGCTCTCATTGCGCTCCTTTTGAGAGACAGGTCCCTTCTGCATGTTTTAGGAATCAGGGCGTATTTCAGTAAGGAGGACAGAAGCACTCTCCCTTCTTTGTTCAATCAAAGTGCCATAACATTCCAGCACTAACTTTCCACAGTTAGGTTTTAAGGAACGAGCTGCAGAAGGAGAAATGATCATCAGACAGTTCTGCAAGGAGAAACCAGCTCGGCATTAAACGAAAGTGGGTAAAATTGTATGAGGAGAATTTTCCTTTGGAATTGAATAGCTACTTGTAAACTCACAGTAAACAGTCTAGACTGTTGTGACAGCCATGCACAAGTGAAATAAGTTATAAAAATCTCTATTCTTATTCTGTTAACAACTTTTAAGGAAAAAAAATTAAGGTGGTCTACAGAACAGTGTTGAGCACAGACTATGCTTCCTATAGGCTCTCAGCATCATCCAAATAACTTTATGAAACACCACACAAAAGCCAATGAAAATAAAGCTTGGAGCATTCAAATACTCCTAAACTTAGATGTCTGGTATTTTATGTCTCTGCTAGTTATCCTACCCTTATTTTAATCCTCCACCCATATCAGTTCTATTTTCATCTAAGCTAAACATGTAGCTATTCATATAACTCAACCATTCTTCCCAATAAAACTGCTGTTTTTCTGCTAGACAGTCTGTTGAATATTGATATAGCATAACAGCTTGCAAGTGTTTAAGATACATTTGAATGCCTTGGGATTTTGTATCATTTCACACGTTTAAAAGTGTAGCCAAGTTTACACATTAAGCAATTGTGAAAAATTTTCAAATATTTCAGGTATCCCAGATTTGAGTCAATTAAACTAATTGAGAACTAGATATTATTGGCTCTCACTCATGTGATGGCGTACATTTACTCCACTATTTAAGCTGTATGAGTTCATTAAAAGGTGCACAACCAAAGCAAAAGAAAAATTCTTATCTTTTTTTAACTGGCTTTGATTCTGAATGTTTATTTTAACCTGTGTCGTTTTTCTTTCATTGCATGTTTAGAGACACCTCTCCTATGATGATAAAAGAAAAACATCAGGACTTTGCTTTATGCTAAGCTACTTATTTCAACATCACAGTAGTGGGATAATTTGCAGTAGACATGTTGCCTAATATAAAGGGTTATGCCTGCTAGACGTGACAAACTGCAGGTGGGAAAACTGGGATGTGTCTTAAAAGGACATAGAATTGTTTTGCCCTCCTTTTATATATTTTGTCTACAAGTTCTAGAACACTTAAAGAATTAAAAGCACCTATTGCATCTGTACAATGATTAGTACAATGCCATATAATTAGTACACTGATTATAGTTGGTCATTGAACTATTCACCCAGGTCAGTTGCTGGGTTTGGGGGTTGCAGGGCGCAGTGTTAGGGGCATGAAGAAAAAGAAGATCATGAGGGATTTTCTCATGTGTGTGGTGTGAGCCTTCTTTGCAGCATCTCCAGCTCTGCTCTGAAACTGTACAGATGCTCTCCTGTTGGTTGTGCTGCCAGAGGACGACCTTTAAGCTAAAATTGTACTCCTGTAATATAATATGTAACCTGAGATTGTGTAGCTTATCTTTCTGATTGCAGCTGTGTGTTCTACTAAAGTAAAGCCTAGGTTTCTGGAAATATCTAAAATCCCACACACTTATTGAATTTCTTGGACTGTTGAAGAAGAGATAAAGGTGATGTAAAGTACCTACGTCTGATCTCAGGAATGTTTTATAGAAAACTGCTTTGCTTTATTCACTTGGCACTGGTCTAAGGAAAGCTGATACAACAGTCGATGAACAGACCCCAAGAAACTAAATCATTCAAATTTTTTATTTAATTTTTTAGCAATCAGGCCTTCTTTTTCATTATTTGGATAATTCTAATAAAATGGTGTGATCTGATATTATTAGAAGGGAAACCTGTACCTTTATACCTACTAGCTGCTGGAAAACCTGGCGTATTGCAGTTTCTGTCTGCTTTTCTTACCAGAAGGAGAACCTGCTGAGCAACTTCAATTTCTCCCATTCCTTCTGCAATAGAAAGCAATAGTGACATCAGAAAGTCCTGTCCCAATTGCTCATGACTGTCCATGACTGCAGGACCTTGCACTGTGCAGAATCCTAATTCATTCACTAAGAGTAAGGGTTAACTTCTAATACTGACAATGGAGACAATCTCTCTAAAAAGAGAAATATTAGTAAGAATCCCTCACAGACACATGAAGGATATACATGGTAGAGCACAACGAAAGAAAAATTTTACAGAATGATATACTATGGTAGGAGCTTTTTGTTGAGCTGCTCAGAAATTATTTTCAGAGTAGGAAATTAAATTCCCAGATGTCTGAATTTTCATGGAAACTGTTTAATTTTCAAGGAAAAAAACAAAGTTTCTGAAAACTGAAACAAAATAATTTGACTTAGGTGAATTCATCTTGTTAACAGAACATCAAAATTCTTCTTCTTAGTTAAAAATGGCAAAATTAATTAGTTTAGTATTTCTGAATCAAAATGTTTTATAATTTTTGTCAAGCACAGTGTGCTTTGACCTTTTGTTCCAATTTGGAAAGTAAACAGGTGCTGAAATGAATAAATGTGACAGAAACTCCACTTGCATTCAGCTGCATTTATTTGCATGTGCAGCACAGTTAAATTCTGGAGGGTCTTCTGCAGCATCCTGAATTCCAGTAAAAAGAACCAGAAGTAAATTTGGGAGCATTCTGTATTTTTGTCTATGGCTGTCTATTGGAAATGATCTTTACATGTATTAGAACTAATGACATATACAAAATTAATGGCTACATATTGACATACAATTCAGCTGAACTGTTTCAGGTTTAATTTGAAAATGACAATGAAAATAACAAATAATAAAGTCTTTTAAAACTGCAGCATATTCTCTTTTATTTTACAATTTTTTGGCCCATTTTTTTCTTCATCTTTCATGTTTCTTCCATCCCATAGTATGTTGTTGTTTTTTTTTTAATTGCTTTAAAGAGAATAATATATATCTCCATAATAATTAGGATAAGGCAGAGGTGTAGGGGCATTTTTTTTTTTTTTAGTTTCTTTGGGTGTCCAGTTCAGAGATGGACTCCCACAGGCTTGGCACTGGGTTTGATGTAAACTTGCTGGAGAAGGTGCTGCTAATAAAAATACTGTTTGTGAAAGCTCCATAGCACTTCCCTCCCATCTCTGCTGCCAGAACTACAGCAGAAATTCTGCACAGCACAAAGGGAGACAAGAGGCTGGTACAAGGAGTTTCTGGCATTCAGCAGAACAGGTCCTGACTGTGGGAAGCCAATATTAGTTTTGAAAACAATCTTTGGAAGTGGTGTACATTTCTCAGAAAGCTCTGCAGGTGGCCCTAGTGCTGAGTTTTCAAAAGTACAAAGCTTTCAGGCATCATCACATATATCTGCTGTATCCTTAAACCTGTTCTTAGAGTGGATGCAAGGTGCCGAAATACAAGATCGTAGTAGAAGTATTAGTAATAATAATAATAAAAAATTATAATAGCGCTATTAACAAAAGCTGTGAACATTCTACCTTATGTGATCCCTAAAAGGGAAGCTCAAAAGCTAAAGTGTAGAAATAGTTTTTTATTGGTTTCTCCTTTCTGCAGCATTCATGACTCACAGGTCTCTCAAGAGAAAAAAAAAATAAAAAGCCTTAGACCTGCCTCCTTTTAATAGTTTAGCTGAAGGAGAAAGATGATGCAAGCTGTCCCATTCACTGCTGACTGAGCTTCTTGCTCAGGACACGACAGAACTTGACTGCAAAGGCAAGAATCCCTGTAAGTGGCAGAATAGGAAAGGGGTATCCCTGGAGGCTGCTCTGTCTTTCCTTGCCAGCCTCTATAATTATACACTGCCTTTCAAAGCAACTTGTGAAAGCTGTCTTTGCAGCCTGCTTCTCTTTCCCAGGCCCTGGGGAAAGTGCATCATAGCCATTCCCTGCCAAATCCAAACACCTTACGATCAGGCATTTCTAAATATGGCTCTGCAGTGAAGTTGCTGGGGGAAAGAAAAAAAAAAGGTGAAACTTTATTTTCCATGCATGTCTCACCTGGAAAGCTTTTAAGGTTCAGAATAGTACTGCAGAGTGAAGAGCTGAAAGCCTTTATAGTAAACGATAGCCCTAGCTCTCTGATATTTTTCTTACCATTTTGAGATCACTGGTTAAAACAAACTGTGTTTGCTTGTATTTGTTAAAATCTTTCAAAACCTTAAACCTCTTCAAAAAATGGAAATCCTCTCCATCTAGATCATGTCAAAGATGTCAAAACCATGTGGAAAATTTCTTCGTGCTATTACTAATAAAATCACATTACAGCATGGATAACAAAAGATAGATGTGTGTCCTCCTGTGTGCTTATGGGCAGGGAAGAATAGCTATTTTTCTCTCCACAGCTTCATGTGGTAAGAAGCCAGATCATTCCAGCTCATGTTATTACATTCCTTGGGAACATTCTTGTACAATACTGCACCGCTTCCCTGGTGCTAAGTGATAAAGATTGCAACTCCTTGCCTTGGTCTGGTGAACATTTGTGTGAAGAGATTCAATTTCTTGAGTAAAAGCACACTGGCATAGGCATGGACTGCAGAGGCTGCCTCTGGATAGGGAAAGGCAGACATAGATGTGTCCTTCAGTTGCTCTTTTCTCAGCTGATTCAGGTTCCCGAGGCTAAACTTGTTGTGTTATCCTTTCCAGTGACTGTGCACTTTGGAAGGATAAAAAACTATTTTAAGTTCTCATTTATATGGTGTGCTATAAAATAAGGCCCAAGATGGATGAACAGGGGCTCTGTTTTTTAACAACAGTGACTTAGAGATCTGCACATCAGCCATCTCTCCTGTAGAGTCAGACAGATTTACAGTGCCTGGAAATGTTTGCCAACAAAGATGTTATTGTAACTCCAGTGCCTGTTCAGGGAAGTTTATGAGGTAGAGTTAGAATCTGTTCATATTGTCTTCCTGCACTTGATGTATAGGAGAGACAAAATGCCAGATACATTGCTGAGTTAAAAACAAAGCTACTGCAATGTTAGGATTATATCTAACATCAAGTACCTCATGTTCTGGTCTGCTGCCTCCACCCTTCACCTAGAAAGTTTGCCATGTTTAACCTTCCTTGCATGGCTGTGGACAACACTGTTACCTCTTCTGTGCTTTTGCTTGCACAGCTGATAAATAGGGGCAGTGTTCATTGTCTGACACAAACTATTGCATCTGTTGAGTTCTTTGTGAGACAGTTGCCTGGTCTTTCATAGGATTGGTTGTAGTTTACAATGCTAGTAGCCAACTTTTCTTCCTCAGAAGCAATCAAAGGACAACCCATCACTGTACGATGGGTCACTTCTGTAAGCAGGCATAACTCCACTGGGAGCTAACAGAAACTAAACTTTTGCTGGGATATTATTCTCCTTTCCAAAACATGCTAGCGCTGTTTGGTTTGGGTTTTTCTTCATATTGACCTCTTGGACTGTCATTTTGTTTTTCTAAGCACCTGTCAGCTGCTAATACAGTTACTCAAGACAGATCATAAATCTTTATCCAAAGGCAGTTCCACTTGCTAGTGAAGAACACAATATAGTTTTGTTTCTTCTGCTTGTAATTCTTGGACCACGCAAGAATTTTATGTGTTTATATGTCTAAAATGCCTCGTAACTAAATTTCTTGTATGACTATCAAATTAGCCTGACTAAATTGACTGAATATTAGCTATATTTTTAATTAGTGAAATTTTAAATAATTTTTTGCAACTTTTATTTTTTTTTCTTGGAAGAAGTTAAGCAAGTCCCATAATAAATAGCCTGTTCAAGGAAGAATACCCTGCCTCTTGGCTTCTACACTTTGCAGTGATTGTGTTGAGCCTATGCTCCAGAACCAATGCTTTCCTGTGAATACATCACTGACATTAGCTGCACATTCCTTGGATAGCAGCAAAGTATTTGGCTGTCTAGACACAGCCAAATAAGAGCACAAAGCTTACTTTGAGCAAATCACTAACAACTTCTGTTGGCCAACAATGGGCAGAAAGGTTCCCTGATCCCTTTAGCTGTGGTGCATGGGAGTAAGTCCAGGCTCTGCGAAAACTAAATCACTGCAACACGTGCTACTCCATCATTTCCATTCTAGGAAGAAAAAATACAATCCAGAGAGGCTATAAAGAAATGTGGGAACACAGCCAGGACAGTTGCTGCTGAACCTCTGCTGTTGGCACGGTCAGTTTTTAAGCACCCAGGTGTAACTTAATGTTAGAGGGATGTAGACCAGGCAGGTGGTACCTGGCCAACCACTCAGTTGTTGGAATGGTTTTGTTTCTCTCACATTTCTGTCAAGTTCCATGTTTGAAACATTACTTTGTCCAGGCTGAAAATTTAGCATTGCATATTTTTTCTACTTATGGTGAAAGCAGATTTTCTCTCTGTGATCCATTTGGATTTAGAAGCGAAGCTCCGGGAAGAGTTGTTTGTTGTTTTTTGTTTTTTTTTCCTAATTCATTGGTTATATGAAATATCTTCCCAGAAAATATGACTTCTTTAGAAATATTTTCCTAGAAAATTGACTTTTTTAAAGTACCCAAGAGTCAGATTTAACCATATGCTCCACTAGGAAGAATGAGAAAACTACACATTTCAATATAGCAGAGAAAAGAAATTTCATCCATTCAATGTTTGAAGAGATTTTTCGGAAGTGAATGAAAACTGGATTTACTGGAGTATTGCCTCCTGTGAATATATTTTGGTTTTATTTGTTCATTAAAAGCCAGGAGAGTTTTGCTTAATCAAAAATTCAAAATAATATGGGTCATTTTTCAGTGTTATTAACAGATATTTTTAGATAAACTAGACATAACAATCTTGGTATAGCAGAGACTGATAATTTAATCCATTCTGAATAACACAATAATGTAGATTAAAATAGTACATGCCATTACTGTCAGCTAGAGAAGATGATCTTGTGAAATGTCTGATCTGTCCAACTTTTCTGTAAATTTTTATTTTTTTTATTTAAATGATCTTTATACTAAGAAAATTGAGATTGCCAGTAGTGATATTACAAACAACCCCCATCTCATTCATTCTCCATTGACACTGACACTGACCTCACAGCATCATTCTAATTATATTGCAACACATGATAAAGACCTAAGAGGTTGGATCCTCACAGTTATATCAAGAAATGGATGTAAGAATCTGTGTGAGTTTGGTACCAGCAGGGCACATAATGCTTCAGGCAACTCAAAGATTTCAAGCCTTTGAAGGTTTGTGAGGAAATGACAGATAACAAATCAGTTAAATAAAAGTATACTGAACAAGCAAGAACCAGAGGCAGCATTATGCATTGAATGCATCCATTCTGTCTCGTGGACCTTCTCCTGCTTCTTCTTCTTCTGGGAATAACAAAAATCTGGTGTTCCTTTGTTGTTACTTTGCTTTTACAGTGTCACATGCTGCAGAGCATCCTAGAGTAGGGGAAAAAAATACGTTCCAAAAAGGGTTAGAAATATTTTCTTCACCCAAAACACTTTCCTTAGTACTACAAATGTATTTAACAGAAAGTCCTCTGGGTTTGCACATGCTGCTGACATCAGCTGTCTCCAGACAAGATAGAGCAGGCAGTGAAAGTTTTTCTTTCAAATATTGTATGACCATTTCAGGATATTGATATAGGATATTCGATGCAGCCACAAGTATTCAAGTGACCTTTCCTATCCTTCAAAATATTTGCCAGTTGGCTCAGACACAGCTAAAAAATTCCTGTATGTAAACAAAAATCAATTGATATAACAGTTGGCTTTCAGACAAATGATTTGATAGAGCATTCTAAGCACATTCAAGGCCTTTCCTCTCATTCTTACAAGGCAAATATTTATCTAGAAGCAGAGGGTTATCCAGAAGTAATAATGTCAATGTCACCACGAAGAACATGCTGGTTACACTTCTGCAGCCTCAGCTGCCCTTGCAAAGAGCAAAGTTCATGGTCATCAACAAGGAATGTTCTAGAAAGTTGTCATATTTAGCACAAAATAGCACACTCATCAATCATCTCTGTGAAGCAAATAAGATTTTGACAAATGGTATGTTTGTATTAAGTGCCTGAAACTACTGCTATTTTAGGAGACCTTGCTCTATTGTCAAAGCGGAAGAGCTAAAGTTCTTTCACTTCATCATGTAGTGAAACCACCTATTGAATCAGGGCACTGCAGTCTTGCTGAAAACCAGCCCAAATACTTGAGTTGTGTCAACTCTCCTTGTTCTGCTGCAGTGCTTTGCACACAATATCCTCACTAGCAAGGCAGTGAGCAGGGTCCTTCAGTACACTTCAGTCAAACTGAAGGCAAAGTCCTGTTCTTCAAAGGCTGTGCAGAGCATGGTGGCTGGCAGCATGAGACCTTTCCCCTCAAACCCATTTGCATGGCCACATCCCTCAACTGTCTGTCTTGCCAGCATGTTTTCTTTTTTTCCTCCCTCTTTCCTCTTTAGTATGCTAGGCAGGCATCTTATTTTCCCAGTCTTATGTAATTTCATTACAAAGTGTTTATTTTAGTCTGTGCTGGTGCAATGTCCTTCAGCAGCACCTGTGGATAGATACCTTGAGAGGCAGAAGACCTGAGGAGGAGGATGGCAGAGGTGAAGAGTTTGTCTCCCAGTCTCTCAGCTGTCAGCTGAAGTGATATAAATGAAAGAGAGCCTGAGTGTCATAATCTAATACACAACCAGTGGACTTTGTCTTCTTAATATGATTTTTCTTGTAAAATTAGGTAGTGCATTTTAGTCTTTTCTATTTACTTCTTCAGAGATTGTTAATGTGTCAAAACCAACAAATAGAAATTGAATATCAATAGTAGGTAAGGCACATATCTGTTTCTTATGCTTTGTAATTCTGTTGTGTTGTTTTGAAATTTGTTGTGAACATTGTTTAAGTTTGAATAGTACTATTATTCAAATTTTATGGAGCTTTCATCAAGCTCCTATGACTGTACTCTGACTAAATATCATATTCTGTATTCCAGATCTCTGGTAGTATCAGTGTGATAATCTTCAGCAATGATCTAAGCAGCAAATGTTATCTTTGAGCTCTTTATCAGACAGTTTTCCCTCTCTCTTACTCATTGTGCAAATTAAATCATAGGTTGCCCTCAGCCCAGTACCACCCACAAGTCCCCACATCCTGACTGTCCATTGGATCTTATTCCACAACACCAGTCTTTTTGTCATGCCACATTCTACATTCACTCTGTAAATCCATGGAATTTTTGAAGATATGTATACTTAGGGAAATCCCAAAAATTCCTCTATTTTAATTTTCATGGGAAGCACATCGGTCCAAGTGACATTACTCATATTTTCTTGTCTTGAGTTTCTTACATTTTTTTGCGCAGCTGGAGGATACCCTTCCTCTACCACACTTTTCTTCTTTTCTTTCTTTTTTCTTTTCTTTTCTTTTCTTTTCTTTTCTTTTCTTTTCTTTTCTTTTCTTTTCTTTTCTTTTCTTTTCTTTTCTTTTCTTTTCTTTTCTTTTCTTTTCTTTTCTTTTCTTCTTTTGTAGATGTCCAAATACCTGGCTCCTTCTCTGCTTCTTCAGTCACAAATAATTAGATTGAAGCATTTCACTGCTGGAAGAGCAGTCTTTCCCTTTCCTACCTTATGTCCATCTTTCACATCCCCATGTGTGTCCTTGCATTCACCTCTTCGGCCTTTCTGTTTTCAAAGAGCTGTAACAGACCTTTGTTCTTTGGCTTTGTCACTGAAGAAATGCTAATGATGTAGACCCCAATGCGTCACAGAGGAGCTTTCCCCTAAGCTTCAGCTCTCCTATTGTTTTGTCTGACCAAGTCTATTCACAAGATAATAACACTTAATGAGTCCCTCTCTCTCTCTCCTACCCACAGGCAGACTTGTAGACGCCACTCTTTAGCTTTTTAGCGTTAAGAGTAGGAATCAGTCACTACAAAGGCATGTCTACTTTGCCTTTGGACAGGCAGAGCTGGGATTGCATCACACGCAGACATGCTTGGGTTACCTATTCTGTCAGCCCCAGGACCCTGCGTGCTTACCAGTGCCCTGCGCTAAGCCCCAGCCTCCCTCAGCTCCATTTCCTCTTACACCTGGGTTCCCACAAGTGTATTTCCACAGGTGGATATCCAGCAAGCCTCCCGTTCAATTGGTAGTATTTTGAAAGGCTAACAGGTACCCAAATAACACTAGAAATTCATAAAACCAATCTGGAAACCGTGTAGGAATTGAGGCAGTTTCTATTCAGACTCCTGACAATCTAGGCTTACTCAGTGTGTGGAAAGAGATACTATGTTACAGGAAAGATTTTTCTGAAAAAAGAAGCTTTTAACAATTTTATACTAGTAGTATCATCCCAACAAAAGCACTAAAATAGTCTTAGCAGGCTTAAGGCTATACTCCTTCAAGGACTTTTGATATCAAAGCACTGTAAACGTGTGTGCATTTACTGAAAAGCAAAGGGGAATATATTTCTACCGGGATGCTCCTGTCACACACAGGCACCCCTGGGCATCCTCTGTACTTACAGCCTTGAGTAAAAGTGCTCTCCTGTCACAATTAACACCTGTAAAATGTGCTGAGTGATCTATTTTCAGCAAGATTTGTCTGAGTCTTCCGTGTTACACCATCTCCTTCTTTGCTGCGTGGACATAAATATTCTGGCAAAGAGGCAAGAGCATCTTGAGGCAAGAGGAGTCCTGGCTGGACGCTTGACTCTCCTCTCTCAGGAGAACCCTCATTTTTAGCTCATGTCATGGGTTTCTTACATCAGCTGCTCAATGGTGAGCAGCTGCCTTCCCCTGGTTTTGCTTTCCTCTGCTTCTGCACCTGGAATAGATTCCCGAAGGAGCACTTCCTTCCTGGTTGTAGAGACAAGAGGGCTTTTCCAAACAGCTGTTCCCCCTGCATGAGTCTTCCCCATCCCAAAACCTTGCTCTGCAGGGGTTGGTGGGGGATGCACTACAGCATGCCGTTCTGCTTACTGTGTTTCCTAATGGACTTTCAATTATGCAGATGTTTCAGAAATCCCTTTGCTTTCTATGTGAGCAATCACTGTTGCATTTCTTATTGCACCTATCTGCTTTGTCTGAAGCAGTATTTGTGGATAAGTAAAATCCATAATTTGAAAATTATAGGTATAAAGAATACAGGAACATGAAAGCAGTGGTGTTTTCTGGCAACTGTGAGGATGTTCTGAAGCTGCAAGTAGCAGTTTGAGAAAATTTGTCCTGAATTTGAAAATCTGATTGTTAAATTAGCCAAATCTCGCTTTTGCAGCCTGCATCCAACTGCACTGAGTGCCAGCTGGTTATTTCTTTCATATCAATCAAATGCAGTTTATGTATATTTTCTTACATATCAGACTTGCATGACAATTTTAACAAAGATTTTTTTTTTTTTAAAGTATCAGAGATTATTTTAGTTCAAGCTCTTGACTGGTAATGTATCCAAAGTAAAACCTGTTATGTGTTTATTGTTGTTACTGATCATAATATTAATATTAAGCTATTAAAATTGCTGCCTTACTGAACACCAGCTCTTCCTTTGCATTTTATGGTCCCAAATTTTCTTGCTAATAAGCTATGACTCCTTAATGTATTTAGCATATTAGCTGTAATCTTGGCAAACACCAACCCATCTGTCCTTTGAGTAGGGTACAAAATAGGCTGACAATGCACAGAGTGTGCCTAAAGGAACTTGCTCTGCAATGAACTCAGATGTATGAATGTGACTCAGTGCCTTTAAAACTATTGTCCAAAACAGCTGACCCAAGCAGCCCATAAAACTCTGCCCATACAAAGACCTCACCTATGCCATTTGATGACTTGTTTTGGCTGGTTTATGTTAAGCATTGTCATACTATTCCTGCCCATAGGACACCATCCACTCCCCCACTGAAAGCACTGAGACCTTTGCTGTTGGCTTCAGTGGTGTGTGGAGCCTGTGATTATCCCCCTACAGATATTAGTCTCTAAGAACAGTCCTCCTCCCACCATTGTTTTCATTAGTTGCTGGGCACCTCCCACTGAATTTTCAGAGATGGAGTTCCCAACTCTCCACTCACTGGACTGTGAGTCTCTGGAGCAATAACTTTATGGATGTGTGGGATGAAAGTTGTGAGGGATGCTTAAGGGCAGTGCCCAGGGACATTGACACATGAAATATTCTTGACTGTACAGCTCTTCCGTCACATTCAGCTTGGACTATCTCTTTTCCTGTTAAAGAAAAAGTGATAAGCATAATTTAAGCAACATCTTCTGAGACAATCTAATATTTGGAAGAAAGAAGAATAAAATCAGGGAACAAGCTTGATGCTGAAGCAAGAGACCACATGCCAAGCAATGAGCTCTGCGCTGCTGTATGTCAGGTCAGGCCCATGAAAAGGACACAGATGAGATTGTTCATGGGATGTGTGCCACAGCCTCAGGGTGAGGCGGCTCACACAGCTGACTCCATGTTCATGTGAACGTGCCTCTTCCATGCTGATCAGATAGGAAAACTCATGAACTTCTGTCAGAGAAGGAGAGTTAGCAAGCAGGGCAATAAATATCAGAAAAGAAGCTGTTGTATGAAAGAGAATCACAAAAGGAAGGATATTCTGGTAGGCACTTGGGAGAAAAATAAAATACATTAAAACATATGGAAATTATTTGTGGAGATATGTATTATCTCAGCATAATTTCAGTCACCAACTGTTGCTCTGGTCTACCCACTGTAACCTCTTCTTCCCTCTTCATTTTCTCTTACTCTAGTTTCTCTCTTCAGTTCACAAAAATGGGCTTTTTTGGTAACAAGTTTTTTTAAAATTAAATTATTGTTATTTTTCAATTCACTCACCTTTCTACTAGTTATATCACCATCCCCTTTTTGTGTCTAGGACTTACAAGTTTTAAACCTTCATCTCTCCCAAAATTTTTCAGGCGTTATCTTCAGGTTCTGTCCTCCGTGTTTCCTGACCTTCCCATAATTTCCTGATTATTCTATTAAATAGAAGTGTCCTGTCCCATAAGCTTTATATTGACTTTCCCAAAATTTGTTTATATTTCTCCCATTTAAAATCTGTCCAGAGATTGTGTAAAGGAGACCAGAAATTTTTGTCTGAAAGGAAAATCCAGGAAAATAATTTTAAAATATGCATCATATTAATTAAGACTGAGGAGCTGATAAATAAAAATTTCATCTCAAAATTTAATTTAATTTTTTTAATGCTACAATTTAAAAATACATTATGGCAGCACAAAAATATTAGTGTTTGAAACTGTCTCATTTCCAAAAAAATAGCGTACATTGAATGTTCCAAAAGGCGGTGTATTTTCTCTAGAATTTCTCTTCATTTATGGTACAAAAGTTGAAAAGGGCTGATTTGGATTACAAGGGACAAAAACTTTGAAATCATAGTACAAACTACAAAAGTCCTTCCTCTGTACAGCTTTAAATAAAATAATTTGCAATTTATGGTACATGTAAAAGTGTTTTCAAAAGTCCAGGAGAAAAGAATTATATGGAAATTTCAGAGGCAATTATGTTTCACAAATCTTAGGGATTGATGGCTAACACATTACAAGAATAATCTGATTTTCTTACAGGTACAAGCAGGTTAAGTGTGCAATCCAATAGTTTTATGAAGAATTCCTGCCAATTTCCAATTGAAAATATAAAAAATCTCATGATTTGAATTTTTTTTCCGACTTAAAGCAATAATATTCTAAATCTTTCTTCTGAGTATGCCAAGTTTATGTATTCTTGAAAATTCTTTACCAGTGTGTACTAACATCAAAGGAAAATACAAAATTATATGTAACATCTGTCTTGAAAAACATGTCAGTATTGCATTTTAAATACAAAAATATAACTTGATTCTACTGTGGGTGTTACTAAAATCTTCTACATAGGGACAAAATTGTACCTTATTTTAAGTTGTATTCCCCACCCATTTCTGTAACCACTGAAAATAGGCTTGCGTGAATTCTTTAACAAACCAATTTTTTCCTAAGTAAAGCTAGAGTTACAGAACCAGGTCATATTTCAGTAAAAGAAAAGTGTTTTGACATTACTCATGGGCCACATTTTTAAGGCAAACAGAGAGGGTATTATCTCTTCCATGATACATTTGAGTAGCCGCTTCTAAAAGTTTCCAGCTTTGAAATCTGAGGAATTTCCAGCCATGGAGAGCAAATGCATTGTCCTTCTGCTCCTTCTGTCATCTATAAATGTGCACTAGTAAGAATAAAATCTTCTCACAGAAACTATTGAATACTTGAAACTGAACTTTCTAAAATAATTACATGGGTTTCCATATGATAGGTGCCAGAAATAAAGAATCAGAATTTACCAAATAAAGACTAACTCCTGGTATGATTTACAGAAATGTTTTAAGTTAGATTTTTTTTCTACTAAAATTGTCTCTATCAGATGTGCCAAGGAGTTCACTTCCCCTCTATGTGCTTTTATCTGATTCAATGGCAATATTGTGAGCTAGTACATTTAGCCCAGACAAAAGCATATATACCTACTTAAAAAAAAAACAAAACCCACACAAAACACAAAACAAAAAGCCCCCCACCAAGATCACCAAAAGCTACTCATGCGTTTGAAATAAGTGCTTGCACATTCTTTGAAGTTAATATACTGACAGCAGAGAAAAAAAAATCTAACTCCACAGCAACAATAAATTAAACAGATGAGAAAGTCACATATTAATCTCATTACTGGAAAAGAATCATGAAACAGCAGAGCATCAGATGTAAGGCTGGGGCTGTCCTTTACCCCTGTAAAAGTGATAGCAGATAAAAGGTGGGATAGTGCAGGCACTTTTGAACAAACTGCATCCAGATGTGCACATGGGCCTGATCCAAGCTGCCCTACACTGACAGGAAGACACTTGCTGATTTCAATGCTGCTCAGAGCTGGCTTTCAGAAGATTGGTTTCTCAGCCAAGTGCCACATCACCAGGTCATTCCTGCACGGCTGCTCCTCTGACAAACTGTCCTTAGTCTCTGATGTGGTGCTTCTGATCAATCATGTCACAGCACTCCTGGGAAGGGACAGGAAAGGAGATGGAATACAAAGAATAAAATACCCATTTAGATGAAGCTTCCTTAGAGACAGAGAATGAGAGAGAGAGTACAACTGGGAGAGATCAGGCTGAGGTTTTTGCCAGTTTCTGTGAGTAATTGATATCAGGCATTTATGGAGGCTAAAACAGTAACAGCCAAATTTCTCTCAACCTTGAAAGAACCCACGAAGGATTTTGGAGTGGAGTGAAAGGAAGGGCAATCTGTCTACTTTGCCTGCTTGACGTATGTGCATAAGCCTCTAAAACCACAGCACCTCAGCAGTGCTGCAGAATCATCATATGCATCTCTTGCATTACCTTGGAAGGGACCATGAGTTGACTTTCCAAATATTTCTAAGAAAGCTGTATACCTTCACTGATCTGGAGAGAAAATATCCATGCTAACAAATAGAACACATGGGTTTCTGCTCAGGCTTTCAGCTTCTGTGGAAACCTAAATATGAAGCTAACCACAAAGTTGTGGCCAACTGTGTTTTGGTGTTAAATAGCCAAATTCCATCAAAATTCATAGAGTTGAACCCCAAAATAGAGTATGTACTTTTTCACAGTGGTTCTATGCTTTTATATTCTTGCACTCACCCTTACATTTTTACACTAATGTCTCATTTTCTGATTTTCCAGCATAGATAATTATGCAGGCATGTTACTTAAAGCAAGACATCTTTATTTTCAGTGGCAGAAGATCAATATGAACTGCCCAGTAGAGGGTGCTACTTGATTTTAGGAATAAAATCTATCAATAAACTTTAGGAATAATCATATTTCCATGAGATTATGCTAATCATGGCAGGCATCAACTCCTTCTGACAGCAGCAGTAAAGAAACTGAAAGGTGGCATATTTCTGACATGCTTGTTCCAGCTGGTACTACAAAGTGCTGAGGAGTGATCTGAGTAAGACTTTGGTTTTATGCTCTGACATCAGTCTAAATGACACTAGATACTACTGCTCAGAAATAAGCATTGTGTACACAACCCATGCTCTTGGTTCACTCTGGTGGATTTCTCATTTTATATTCTATCTGAACTAAAGTTGGCAGCAGCTTTTTAATCCTGGACAGACTTTTTTAGCTCTTTGCCTTTTACCAGACCAAAGAAATCTGCTTGAAATTTCAGAAGTTTGTTATTCTGGCACAGTAGAAATTTAATGGAAAGTTTGAGGTAAATTCAACAAGATGTTTGGGGGACAGGAGGGCTCAGAAAAGGAAACGGTTTCACCTCTTGAAAACTTTCTTAACTTTTTTTGGCTCATAGAAACTGCAAAATGTCTTGGCTGAGAAACTTGAAATTTTTTTTAATCTTTGTAGATGGAGATTCTTCTTTTCTTTGGCTTCTTTTGGGGTGCTTCTGGGGGAAATTATTTAATCATTAAAAAGCATTTATGCAAACATTTAGGGCTCCTAAATCCACATGTCAGCTTGTATAGGGCTTATGAGACCTACAGTAGGAAAATGCAGCTTTCCCAGACTGCACAGACTGTTTCACAGGTAGTTCTTGTGATCAGGGCAGGGCAAACTTCCTTTAGAACAGGCTTTAGTAAGTTTCAGTTCAGTTCCCCAACAAGAAGATCTGAAGGGTCCCACCCAGAGCACCACAAAGACCATTGCCCATAAAGGCATTTTGCTTCCTTTTTGTCTCTACATCTGCTTAGAACTCACCTTCTTGCCTCTGTTATCTGCACGTACATCTCTTGGCAGGATTTGAGGGAGAAGACATTATCCACCACAAACCTAAACTGGTTCTGTAAACTTTGTCTCTCCCAGTGTACCGGCCAGAGGCAGGCCTGTATGTAAAGACTTACCCCAGTGACATCCAGGGAAAAATCCACTTTTGTGTCCTCACTGAGTGGTAAAATGTCCTGCAATGGCTCTGAAGATCACGTCTTTAGGTGTGGTTAACAGTTTTTCAGTAGTTAGCAAAACTTTCCACAATGAGGATTGAAGGAGATTTGAACATTCACAGTCTGTGATTTGTTACTCCTATTGGCCCAAAATCTAAGGACTGAAGAAATTTACTAGCATCATTTTTCATATAATTCTATTAGGTAAAAGATGGGGTTCCCTAATGATTTATGAATTGGTCAGAATTATTATGTTATGGTCAGAATTAGCACCAACGTGGTGAAGATTCCATTCCTTTTTTTGAGATACTTGTGCTGCTCTCAGCTTCTTGGATTTACCATGAATTATATCATTTTCAATCCAAAAAATACAGACATAAAGATGCAGGATCGTAAAACGTAAGTCAGAAAGAATCTCTGGAAGTTTGGGGAACTTGAAACCAAGCTGTCAGAAAGGAATGAGGGAGGTATGCAAAAAGTATAAAAGAATTAATATTACACCTGCAGGCAGAAGTATCCACCAAAGTACTGAATTTTTCTGAAAGTAATTTAGTGTTATTGAAATGTTGACCAGAAAGACCAATGTGTAAAGCTAATCCTGAGACAGCCACTGCATTATGTGTGAGATGTCCTCCTGTCACCAAAATCTCTTTTTCCCCATTCCATCTTTTCTCCTATCTCTCTATCCCAAACTACCCTAAATTTTACTGTAGAATCTATTTTATGAAGGGAAAATAATTTTTTAAGAAAGTCTGGTATGTTTGCAGGTACTGGTTCTGTGTTTTATGTGTCAACAAGAGACCTAATAATGCCACATAAGTAAAAAACTGGTACCTTAAAGATGATATACTGAGTTTGCATTGGTTAAATTAATGCCATCCTGGTGAGTTCAAAGAGATATGGCCTTGGGTGGGAGCAATGACAGAGAAGTGACAGCTTTCTTAAAAGCACAGGAGAAGGGAAAAAAATAAAAATAGTATCTAAAAACTATAGAGAAAAGGACTTCCAAAAATTTTGTTTCTGGAGGGCAAAGGGAAAACAGGAACGAAATTATTTTCAATGAAAATCCACACTACATTTAACAAAATGAATATGATTTATAAGTATGCAGCCTGTTTACAAAGATTTTATAAGCGTCACTTTGCTAAACTATTCTAGAAAAGGAAAGTCTGCAGTGGACGATTTTCAACTTCCACCAAGCAAAAAGATTCAGAAAGCACTGATGAACAGAAGACCAGAAATGGAAAACAGAACAGAAAAGATCTGTGCTAGGACACCTCAGGGGCAATCCTGAATGTTGTCCCTTTTTAAATGCTTTCTAAGAAAGACATTTTTCATCCTGCAAACAATTATGAGGCCCAGTCATCCATCACCTAAAGGAAATTTCTTCATTAAAATCCATTTGTCTTGTAATTTCTCTGTTCGCAAATATGTGTTGGCTTTTTTTTTCATTAAACAAGTCCATCACCTTTCACATAGTTGAAAGAGAAACTCCAATAAGGAGTGCTTCAGGTTCATTATTTGGTTTAGTTATTTGCCAGATGTTAAGTGAGGCTGTGTTTTGGCTAGTCTTTGTGCTATAATGTAATATTAAACCAACTAAAACATTAAATGGGATCCAAGTAGAGACCTGCAGTTAAGAGAAGTGTTTAATGAAAAAGGAAAATTCCTGAAATTTAATCTTCACTCTTGAGATAATCTAAATTATTCAGGCTAACAACATAAATTAAAATTGATACACTGTTAAAAATATGACAGAAATCCACTGGTTTTCAATACAAATAATCTCCACTGACACTGACCTTATTTTACCTTCAGGATAACGTTGCAATGTCTACAAGGGCTTCTTGTAAGGGACTCTGATCTCTGCTTCCAATTCTCCTCCTGAGAATTGCAGACTATCTATCTGCAGACCTGGTTTCCAAGTGTCCCATTTTATAATCATATCAAGAAATTTATTCCACCAAACATCCTTAAATGGAAACACTGTTGTTTCTGGCTGGCAGTTCACAAGAATATTTGGATTATTAACTCACCCAAAAAGGCCAAATGGCAGGTTAGCTGCTGGTACAGTTACAGCATGATTGAAAACTGCATAAAATGAAAAGCATTTGGTAATTGATTATTTTTTTTCTGTGTGTGCCAGAGGATGATTTGTGAGGGTTCTTAACATTTACCTTTGTTACCCCAAAGTCTGTTTGCAAGATTGTTCTCTTCCATTGTTATCATTGCTTTACTTATGAAAATGTAATTAACACACTTTTATTACTTTATTTATTCATCTGGTACATAGCATAGACATCACAAAACACTATTCTGAAAAGGCATGAAATATGTATTAAAACACTATAAAAGACATGAGAAAGATAAATGAAAAAATTAAATTGATGGTGTCACCTGGTGACAGATATCTCTGACATAAAATCTGCTCTTTTTGGATGATGTGCTTTATAGTATCATTCCACAGCTAACATTAAAGCAGTAAGATAATTTTGTGGGAAAATATTCTTTCTTGTTTACTGTTTGCAACACTGGGTTCCTATACTTCCACAAAAGACCTGTTTCAATCTGGCATTTCTTTTTGGAAGGCCCTTCTTGACTTGAACAAGTTTCATATCAGGCCCCAGTTCTGTACCAGATAAAACTCTTCCAGGAGGATTTTTCTGCCATCCATCATAGGCCAATTAGGAAGAACGAGGAGGTTATCTGAATCTTGAGGTGCACAAGTAATTGTGAAAATTACTTCAGGCTTGCTTATAGGAAGGATACAAAATTATTCATTTAACTGTTTGGAAACTGTACCTCTCTGCTGCGCCTCAGATAGTAATTGTTTAGTTTCTTGGAGTTGTTCTGGGATTATATACATTCTCTACTTGCAACCCAACATTCATGACCGGTCACGCACTCATGACTAGCACAGCACAAATAATTCTAGTATAAATCTGAAATCACATCGCAGCAAGACAGCATTAATTTCTATCTTCCTCTGCATAGGTGTTGACAATAATAAATAGGCAAATGAATAGGTTGGTAACTAGGAGTTCATCTGTATACATGCATAAATAGTTATTAAAGAAACACAGAAGTAAGATGTGTGAACTGCCTAGAAAATAAGAAATTAGGTAAGGAATAACTTTTTGGTTTATATGAAAAAATAGGTACAATTTATATAGGCTTAATTTCACCTGCTTGTATTTGTCCTCAACCATATATTTATGAATGATTTTACTGACTGTCAGGAGTTAACGAGAAGAACAAACCAGTGTAAACTAATAACTATTTGAAACAATATTGTACCTCTCAGTGCAAAGTAACAGGAATGGAATGATGTTGAGACAGGAATTTTGTTTCATAGGCGCTTTCAGCTGTTTGATACTCAGGGAAGAGAAAGCTTAGACCTGTCTGGGTTTGTAGCACTTTGCCTGAGCACCTCCACAACTAATGAGTGAAGCAAATCCTTGTGAAAGTTGTGGTTGAAATAGATGCTCTTAGCAGAAATAAAATACACAAAAGTTATTACTTACATTTCAAAGTAACCATAAAAAATAAGCTTAATAATTATTACAAACATGAATATCCTAATATACCTCCAACTGTAATCATATTCAGGTCATTTGATGCAAACTTTTCTAATTTGGCAACAAACTGTCTGCTTGGAAATCAAGCAATAGTAGCTAGAAATTACTCTAGGTTTAAGCAAACATTGTTCACAGTTTAATCCTCCGTTTGCTGTGGTTATCTCTTATTTGTCTTCCACAGAAAAATGCAGATTGCTCTGTCATTATTAGCTATCCTATTCACCGCTTCCTTTCACCGCTTCCCTCCAGTTGATTCCACTTCAGTGGTACCAAGCTCAGGGAAACAGACCATCTTTAACTTCCTTTAAGCAGAAAAGTGAGAAGCCTTTCAAAACATATGCTCTAAGTAGGAAATTATTATCTTAATATAAAAATTATTCAGCAAAGAAGGCTTTGATTTCTATTTGTGCTTTCCCTTGACTTAAATGTAGAAATGCATACAGAAGACATTAAAAGACTTTCCATATATGCCCAAGGCCACAGAGACACAAGAGTTTGCTGTCTAGACTCCTCATTACTTTTCCCTCTCTTGCTTTTCAATGAAGTGCATGCCAGTAATGGGCTGGGAGCAAATCACACCTCTGCATTTTGCCAGTTTTCTTTCTCCCTTGCCTCTCAAGAGAGCCTCACTTCTGCCAGATCTCCCCCCCCTGCTTGAATCTGTACTCCTGGAATCCCAGCTTTCAATTCGGGCAAAATAAAAGCCTCTCCTTCTGAATAGCCTACAAAATGGGAACCTCCTGCTCTAGGCTAATGTGCTCTTTGTGGGAGTAGTAACTGTGTTGTCTAACCTTGTGGGGCTTGGCCAAAATACAGGTGTCAGAGTCCCTGGGTGTACTCTAATCATTAGTCTGTTGTTCAGCTTGTTGGTAGACTTCAACCAGTCTCTTCAGGGAAGGTGCCTACAGGTAGTAAACTCAAATCCATCCAGAAGAGCTACATGAAAATTAAGAATGCTTTGTTGATAATTCTCAAATACAGCGAAGTGGGAAATAGTCATTTAACCATCTCAGGTGGGCAGCCTTTCTACTGAATATATACACTTTCAGTGAGCTACTTGTGTTGGGGAGCTTTCCTCAGAAAGTAACTTGCATGTGCCATCTCAGATATTTTGATGCATAGGAACATGAGAGTGGTCTGACTGGGTCACACCTCAGCTCAGAGTCCTATTATCAAAAAAGTCAAGAAGTGGATGCCTAGGGAAGTTTGTTAGTGATGCCACTGAAAAATACTCATCCATCATTCAATCATTTCTGCCTCATTACATTTTGCACTGGCTGTCTTACATACAGTAACTCTCAATGGATGTTTCTTATATGAATTTGTCTAGTTGCCTTTTGAAATCATGTAAACTTTCAGCATCTGAAACAAGCTGTGATAAGGAGATTTGGAGCTTAACCATATATTGACACAGATGGATTAAGGACAGCTTGTTTAAACCTCTCTCCTGGAACTGAATTACACTCTGGGAACTTAAGTGCTACTTTCAGTTCCCTCTTGGTCCCTTAAGTTGGTGACTTGGTTGAATGAAACCTGAAAGTAAATACCTGTCAGTACCACTGAAAAATTTGCCAGGATTATATTTAATGTGTTCCTCTGGGGTGACATTGTAGTGCTCTGCTAGGACTGAACTGTTGAAATGGGGCTTCTAATTGGGCCTGTTCACCCCTGCCTTTGGCAGATTGTTATTTGTTCCTTCATAGTTAGTGCATTTCCCTCTGATACCACTTTCACTGTTTTCTTGTTTTTTTTCTTTTTTTCATTAACAGAAATATCATGTATTAATAACAACTACAACAGGAAGAATGAAAAAAAATTGCATATAAAAAAATCCAATCAGACTAAGTTGAGTTAAGGTTCTGGTACATTAAAATCCAGTTTCCCTGCTTTTGGGGAAATAAAAATTCAAATCTTGGACAAGAAGCAGCAAGAAAAGTTATTAAATATCACATTACCTTCTGATGGAGGAATAGGTGCAGAATTATTGCTGGTAGCAGTTTAGATCTTTAATTCATATTGAACAATGGGGAAACAAAAGATGGAAAGAAAAAAAACTGATTTATGTTGCAAATATTTTGGTTTTTCTTTTTTTATCTGTGTGCAAACTATCTATTTGTTTGACACAGGTCATTTTCTTGCCATTGTACATGCCATTCCCACTGTGGTATTACAGATAGGCAAAACAGATAAACAGAAGAAGCAAATAAATAGTCTTCAGTGTGATGAATGCAATTTATAATTAACATGGACAGGGCAAAGATTCTAAGCGGAGGCTTAGAAAAATTACAAGTCCTGATGTTCAACTTTTTTCTAAATTTGTTGGTGAACTACTGATAAAATAGAATGAGAAAAGTCTTTATAAAGTAAATTATATATTATTACACAAAATAATAGGAACATGCAGTGCTGTAAGTATGAATTAGGCATCCTGTGGTTGACTTCTGCATCATATAAACATTCTAGTCAGTCCAAAGTTGAAAACAGAGCCAGGAATTCAATAATCAGTGTCCCTTGTCCAGCTATTAGTGACTCCCAAAATTCCTTGGAATAAAGGACCCATATGGAACTACTCATGTAAGTAAAGCAAACTGACAGAACAGCCTATACATGATGAGTAATAATATATTAGCCAGAAATGGAGAGAATGAATACAAAAAGTACCATTAAAGGTCACTGAATTCAATTAGATTTTTCTATTGTATTTGTTGGCATTAAATCATGATGGAAGAGGAAGACTTGCTTAATATAATGCCTAAAATAATCAATACGAGTATATGATTATCAATCATGCTACCAGTACGCTGGACCTGTTGAGTGAAGGCCTAAAAGAGAATTTCTGTGATTGGATTTGGAAATTTTTGGGATGGGAAATTTGCTTCTAGAACCTTATGGAATTTCAAAGACACTTCAGTGCTGAGAATTCCCCTTGCATAGTGTGGACACATGCTTAGGGAGAGGACTGTCCTGCTTACTAGTTTGGTGTGGTTTTCAGCAGCAGATTTTGGGCATTCTTCACTAGAACATTAATCCATAAGGATTAATATCATCAATATAATTTGTTTCTAAACTGTTGCTGATCCAGAAATAAATAGCTTCATTCTGATAAAGTACCATTCTCTTCATTTCTTCAGCTGGTCCTTTTCTGTATTAAATTCTATAACTTTAAATTAAAGTCATGAACATCTTTCCAATTTTATTCATACTGTTTAAGTCAAATTAAGCCCATAAAATGAGCAGATCAGATCTCTCCGAGGATCCTAACACAGGTAGAAAATTTTAGACATTTCTCTTTTTTGTGCTCCTTAGTGCCTTGATTAAGAATGACTCAGGACTGACATTTCACTAAAACTATGTCTCATATTCTTATCCATTTTTACTGTAAATTTAGCTGTCTTCTGATGAATGCAAAGGGCCAGTGAGACGGGGACCATTCACCTTGTGTATTTACTTCTCTACTTAGAAGGTGGAACATACTGCCTTCCACAAATGGTGGCTTCTGCAAAAGAAACATTTCTCTTTACCATACTTTTCTTACTGGTGCTTCTGCCTTTTCACTCCTCTTGCAACCAGGGAAAGGCAGCAATGGGAGGTGCAGACCAGCCACAAGGAGATATGATGAAGCTTATTAGTAGGATTCCTAGTAGTGCTACAGCCCAAGGATAACCCAAAGAATCTGTGGCTATCTACAGACTCTCTTCATCATTTGAGTTAGCTCATGGATTTTTCCTGCTTCTGGAGAATCCAGTTGTTAGGATGCCCAACCTTCAAGTCATCTACCCCCAGGAAAATAATATTTTGTTTTTAGAGGCTTAGAAGAGACCATGACCCTCTCTGAGTACTAGTGCAATAGTACTTGTGATCAGTGTGAAGTGTTTCACATTTTTATAGAACTGACATTATTAAAAGATAGTATGCAGCTCCAAATCTTCTAATTCATGTATGTTGCTATTTTGTGTATATTTTAAAGATTATTACAAAAAACAGTCATATGAATATAATGACTAGTGGACCTTCCAAGACATTTGGGTTGCTTTGATGCAAAACATAGAGTATAATTTTAAAACAGAGGTGTTTTTTTTTTTTCATTTGTAAATGCTAAGCAAATTAAGGAAATTGGCAAATGAATTAAATTTGGGAAACATAAGGAGATGTGAGTGTACAGTCATTACTCATGGCTACTGCATAGAGATCTTTGGAAAATAGTATGTTTGGTGTTTAATAACCCATGTTTTTTATTGTTATTAGGAAACATAGTAAGCACAAACAGAAATTAATCTATTTATCTATATATTTTACATAGACTAAGTTTTTGGTCGCAATAATATAAATGCCTGGAGTATAATAACATTTATTTCCTTTCAATATTTTGCTAAATCATCTAAATCTGCATTTGATGAATATGGCTAACCAGACAGAGATCCATTTAGAGACACTAAACTAAAAAAAGAAAAAAAAAAAATTAATACAGTTTTGCTGCTGTCACAAAATTCCAGAGAAATACCTCTGCTCAGCAGCAGGCATGTCATGAAAAAAGTACTCCTGAAATCCTAAACCTAACATTTTCCTCTTAGCCAACATAAATGTCCTTAATGAAAAATCTGATCCCTTAATTTATTAGAATTTATGTGAACTCTGCAAAATGCTTTTTGTAAGCAAGAACTAGTCCTGACAAAGAGCTTCTAAAGCTAAGCTTACTTGCATGTCTATTGTTTCCTCGATCAGGAGGAAGATCAGTCCAGGAAAGAGCCCCTGGCACCTTCAATGTAAAATAGAAGTTAAGGGAACCGGTAAATTCAAGAAATATTTGCTTTCAAAATTATATTTTATTTGTGTGTCTCAGCCAGTCCCAGCTTGTTACAGGATGATTAGCAACAGTATTTTCCAGTGTGTTGGAGTAGACAAGGATTTCGCATTTGTTATTCAATGCACAGTCAACCTTGTTGCAGCAAAGAGATTAACCTCAGAAAAACACAGGCACAACTTCAGGGAAAACTTATTGTAGTGCTCTCTTAGGACTTCTGTTTCTTTCTGAGGAACAGCAAACTAGAGAGGAAGGAGAACTGCACCGTCTGATGGGAAATGTGATATAAATAACACTGAAGCAGTCAACCTGCTTAACAGAGTCACTAAGTGCCTGAGTGCTGCAAAGCCAGCTCTCCTCTGAGGTGAGGTGGCTCTTGCTCAAGCACTGTGGTGTTTTTGAAACAGGTTCCCCACTCTGGGACTGGCATGAGTGTGAGTGGAGTATACTCATGTCTGCCCTTTTGTAGTGGTATAAACATCTCCAGAGTCAAAGTCCCGAAGAGCCACTGCCTGGTCCCATAGAGACGTTAGAGTAGCTTTAGGTTTTCTTTACATTGTCTCAGCCAAGCACCATGCTGAAAGTCTACACAGCAAGACATGCAATTGGAGGTGAGGGGTGGAAAACCTGAATACCAAATTCTGTGTGATATCCACCAGGCAGATAGAGGATCTGGATAAACTGGCTTCCATTTAATTGCTTCAAATCTATTTCTACATCTGCATTTGCTTCCTTAATATCTTCTCACACTGCATTCCCATCCTAAAGTTCAAGCTGCTTGATCTGGATATTAAACAGTTTGGGAAATCACTGCAAAAGGAATTTGCAAAAGTAATCAGGTAAATGTTTAGAAGAAAATGGCTCTGCTTATACCCTCTTCTGTTCAAGCAAATGATTTTACTGTCAGATATTTTCAAACAGAAAAGTTAAAGCACAGACTTGTAGTCATTAACAGTGTGCAGAATGAGTTCCAAAACAGAAACCTGGATCTATGTGTAGACCCCAGCCAGTCAGATTGGAAGTGTTCTGTACGACCTATTTCTTCCACCTTACATAATCAAAACACCTCAAACTTCTCTTTTTGAATACATGACAGTCAGAACACACTAATTGCAAGTAATCTGCAGGCCAAGAATTATTCAGGACAATTATATGGTAGAATTTCTAAAATCCATGTATTTGAGAAAGTATTCACTTGTAAATTTTAAACTAGAAAAGTACAGATGCTAAAAAAGAGATGGTGCTGCACAAGAAATATTTTAGGCTTATACATTAGATTATATTCTCTTTTTAAGAAAGGCAAATAGAAACGCTCAATAGAATGTGCATTCATTTAGCATTCTAGAAAATGGATTCAAATTCTTGTTCTTCCACATATAGGTTACAGGCTTGATGCCAGGTGCCTTATTTTCTAGGTAAATAATATATATTATAGGGTGGATTCATTTTCATTTTGACAGTAAATTCCACACCAGGTAATCCCCCACAGGTAAACAACTTTTTTTTTCCTTTTTTTTTTTTTTTTTTTTTTTTTGTGGAAAAAGTCTTTGCTTAAAGTTCCTACCAGTTCTAATCATAAGTTTGTTTCCAGACAGGAAAAAATGAAAGGGAGGAAATATAACCATATTTATTGGGAAAATCACATGATATATGCATCCTTATGCTGGAAAAAAAAAAAATATATGGAATGACAGGCAGAGATATCCAAAAATCAGTCTTTGAGTTGGCAGCAGGATACTTAAATTATAATCCTGGACCTGTCACTGACTGATTCCGATTTTACTTTCCAATTCTTTGCCTTTTTGAATTCCTTATGTGTCTTGTCCATTAAACTTATAAAAACTAATAGCATTTCCTTAAGGTCTGTTGCTGTTCTGTGGAACCTGGGACAACCCATAGTATCAATACTGACATAGAAGCTTCAAGCTCAGGGAACCTCCCAGCCTAGATCTGAGTAGGCAGAAGTAGGAAGAGTGCTGTAGCAGTTGGAATATGAGCTTCTTAGGACAAGTTTTGAAGAGCCAATTCTAGGAAACCAGGGTGAGCTTCTTTCAGCACAACTCTCAGCTGCTCGTTTTAAGTGCAACCCTCCTGTTCATCTCCATTGTTCAGGGCGTTCTCTTGTCTTTTTGCAATAATTTAGAGCCTTGACTCAAAAAGGATGGGGCTTTTTTCATCATCAGGAACTTTTTTAGGTAGGGGCTGATACTGTTTACAACTAAAAGAAATTCTTTGATGTCACAGAGGAATACCAGCATAAGGTAAGGCCAATGAGATAAAATCAGCCTCCAGTGCGAAACATGAAACCTTCAAAACATTAATAGTTGACAAGCTGGCCGTTGCTGGTAATTTTTTTCCACTTGGCTGTATGGACTTTGGACATAAGGTCAAATTTGCCTCCCAAAACACTGAGTCTGGGAGAGATGATGTCAGTATCAAAGACAGCTGACTCTAGCACTGTGCCCAAAGCATTTATCAATGAATGTGTTGCATATATTGCTAAATGCATAATTTATTATCACTGTTAAAATGACACATGGTATCTTCATAAAACTAGAAACAATTGTTCCGCAGTAAGGTCTTAAGAACTGTGTTTTATTAAACCTTTTATGTAGAAAAGGCTGTTAGATTATGACACCTAGTTTTATTCTTCTTTTTTTAATTTCATTTTTAGCCATTTAGGAAGATCTTTGTCTAATTTAAGTTACCTTGACTTATGCTTGATTTTGCTAGATTACTTTTTCCAAATTCTCACAAGAAAAGTCTTTTGAATTAATGGATAAAACTAAATTCACTCCCACTCTGCAACTACATTAGTATGTTACATGCAATTATTTATGATTCATACAAACTAGCTTCCCACAGCCCCATAAATCTTATAGAGTCAGAACATTGTGGCACCATCTCTGCTGACAGTTTTTACTCTTTTGCCCACATAATTCTCCTTGAATTGGTGAAAAATTTGTCCTGCTCAGCAAGGAGTTACACTGCAAATTCAGGGAACTGTGTCCAGCCTGACAGAAGGAAAGGAGGTATTTATTTCTACCAAAATGAAGCACCTACATCCAAAACTGCCGTCTTCTAAATTTCTGCTCATTTTTGCCACACCCTGTAAGCGCCTAAACTCCGGAGGCGCCAGCTTTTCATATTAAAATTCTCCAGACTCCTGAAATTCTGCTGTGGGCATGTCCAGAAATGCCTCTCATGTCATGGCACCCAGTTAACTCACACTCTGGCACCGTCAGATCCAATGAACTCAGCTTTCCTGCACCTGCACCCATTGTGCCCAAGGGGTAGAGCCAATGAGCATTCCCAAAACACAGAGAGCTGCTGCTCTGCGAAGCGCAGCGGCAGCTGTTGCTGCTCTCCTCTGCTGCATTCAAGAGCTCTGTGGTTAGGGCTTTTACCCTAGATGTGGGAAAGCTGGGGTTTACACCCTCCTGTGCCCGAGGAAATCAAAGCCCACGCCCTTGCCACAAGGCCGGGGCTGTTCTGGGTGAAAGTGCTCTCCACCCTGCCCTTTGAAGCTCTTCCATCCTATAGGAGCAAACCACAGCTTCACAACGGCAGTGGAGAGTGTGAGCGAGCATGAACCTTGGAGGGGTTATGGCCCTCGTGGGAGGAGGCAAAGGAGGTTTCGATGCCCTTTCCTTCCCCTAAGGAGTTTCTGGGTATTGTGTCCTAGGTCAAAAGTATAACTGGTCTTTTAGGAGGATGTATGGGAAGGGGTTTCTCCAGTGCTTCTCCATGGAATTATGAGGAGTGTGGCAGAAGTGAGTTTAATCCAGTGCCTATGTCACCTTTCCTCAGTGGACACTGCCACTGGAGTTTCTGAGTGACACTGCCACTCCTCCTGGCTGGCTCTCACAAGGGCCTCATGAAGGCTTAGTTTCCGCAACAGCTCCTCTCCCAAGAGGAGCAAAAGAACACCACCATCAAACAGTGCCCACCATTCCAGTGCAGCATTTCTAGTACATGCTCCACATCCCAATTTCCCTGCAGTCCCACACACTGCCATAGCTGCAGCCATCCCCCTGGAGACAGTCAGACACCCCATATCCCCACAGCAGCATGGACACTGCTTGTCCTCATTTCCCATGGCCCAGGATCTCTGCCCCTGCAGCTTGCTGAATCTATTGTCTGTTTGACAAATTACTTGAGGAATGTCTTGAACTGGATTTCTTCTTTCAGGGGTTTTGGAGAACAAGTTGCATATTTCTTTGTAATATGCATCTATCCCTGTGACAACTCTTCCAGCCTGGGGCTGCCCAGTTGTGCTAGCAACCATTGTTTCCCAGGAAAGTTTTCATGAAGTAGTAGCAGCCTCTGGGACCCCAGCTCACAATGAGCTTTTTGTTTGGCCTTGACTGATGGAAGTCTCCAGTGACTGTAGCTTCTAGTGGTGAAGACATATGTGACACTCGAGTTCCCTTCGGTTTGTGTCCATTTTCATGGGATAGCGTGTATTCCTTGGCCCATAAAGCCAAAACACCATCTTACTTCATAACCTTGAGCGAGTCCTCTGAATCCCCAAGCACATTGTTCAGAGATTAATTCTTGATCTTCAGTGTGCTTCTTTGACTTCTTTAGGCATATTTCCAGTGAAAATAAAACCTGTCTGAGCTGGGGGTGGTACTTGAGAGGGCAGGCTCTGCACGAACAGGTTTACGAGTGCGTCCTGTGCAGTTTACCAGGTGAGGACAGGGGCTGGACCTGACTGGAGGCAATCATTCATAGCTACCTCAGGAGCTGTTCTGGGATATATTACTAATGCTAGGGATCCATATCCACCCCATAAATAACTATGTAACACAGTTTGTGGAATTAATTTTGATTTGGTCATTTATAAGGGTTTTGTTCATCTAATTTTAACCCTTTTCACTATGAAGACGCTGCAATGCTGTCTGTCCAACTTCAGTATTCTCTAGAAACAATACATGTTTTGTTTTTCCTGCGGTTTGCAGAATTCATGACTTTTTTTTTTCTGTTATAGAAGTTGACTACACTATAACCACTTCCAAATACTCCCCCTGACAAGGATAAATCAGCCTGTGCTGAGCTTGGGAGTGCTATGGCCAGGCTGCTGCCAATATCAAAGCTTGTTTAAAAGTAGCTGAGGGACCTTAGTGTTCCTCTACAGGTACAGATGTTTCATATTTAATTACCAAAGTTTTATTCTAGCCTCCTTTATGTGTCTGAACTGAAACTTCTTCTAAATGCTTAATGTTGCAGAATCAACTATTGTTGAAATAACACTAGGTTCTGCATATCTTCTCCTGAGCTGGCAGGTGCTGCTGGCATGTACAGTGGATTACTGTTTACTCCTCCTCCAGTCATCCTTTGGACTTTTAGAGCATTTCAGCTTGGGCAGGGCTTCTATCAGCTCCAGCAGTCTGCAGCTCCTCTTGCTTTATTCCTAGTGCTCTGTGTAGCTGAGTAACCTCCCAGAGCTGATGACCATGACCAGCCTGTTTCTAGATGTCCAGCCCTGCAGAGCACTGTCTTTGCAGGACCCATTAGGGGGGAGAGGATGGCCTGAAAAAGCCCAGCCTGTGGCTGGAATGAAGCATTAAGCTTTTGCAACTGTGCTCCTTTATACACTGCTCAGCTGTGTTTTTATTATTTTTATGCACTGAACACCTGCACACCTCAAGTTAGAGTGCCTTGCTGATAGCTAGAGATAACAATAAAAGCAGTAAATACCTTTTTCAGTTGAAAGAGAAATCTCCCCACAAAGAAAGCACCAAAGAGCCCATTGTTTTCAACTGTTTCCACTGCCTAGGAAATATTTTTTAGCATCATATTCTGGTCTGCTTAGAAAGCAGTGTGGCAAACGGGTTGAGGGAGGTGATTTTTCCCCTCTACTCTGTTCTTGTGTGACCCCACCTGGAGTTCTCCATCCAGTTCTGGGGCTTCCAACATAAAAAGAATGTAGACCTACTAGAGCAAATCCAGAGGAGGGATCCAAAGATGATCAGAGGGCTGGAACACCTCCACTATGAAGACAGGCTGAGAGGGTACGGAGTATTCAGCCTGGAGAAGAGAAGGTTGGGGGAAATTTTGTCATGGCTTTTCAATACTTAAGGAAGGTTTGTAAGGAACCTGGAGAGAGAATTTTTACCAAGGTTGTACTTCGAGGACAAGAGTTAGGTTTAAGCAGGAAGAGGGAGGTTTGCATTGAACATAAGGAAGAAATTCTATACTGTGAGGGTGGTAAGACATTGAAACAGGCAGCCCAGAGAAGCTGTGGATGCCCCATCCCTGAAAGTGCTCAGGATCAGGTTGGACAGGATTTTGAGCAACCTGGTCTGGTGAAAGATGTCCCTGCCCGTGGCTGGTTGGAACTTGATGATCTTTAAAGGTCCCTTCCAGCCCAAACCATTACGTGATTCCATGTTTCCTTTATTCTATGAAGAAAATGAGCTAGCTGCACTGTAAAGTGGGAAAGTGGTACTTTGTAAGGCTTTAAATTAGGTTTGTTGTTAATCTATTTGTTTAACATTAAAAAACTGACTCACAATCTAGCTTTGGTAGTGACAGATTAAATACACTGCCCCCTTTCTTCATGTAAGATTACAGACCAACTGATTTTTGTAACATGCTTCATAATCTCACACCTTGAGAAGTGGAATTTGATAATTAAGGTTGGAAAAGACCTCTCAGATCATCAAGTGCAACATCTGGAAGCTTTGTGTAGAACTAGATAGAAGGGCTACACGAATATTGTAATATTATATGCCTTTAATTCTAGGAAACACTATATTTGCATGAGAAAGAACACTCTAGCAATGATATCTGTAAAATAAAATACTTCAGCTAAGGAATGATCATTTTCCTTTCAAAATAATTCGATTTTCATGGAATTCCCATCAGAAATTACTATATCTTGTCCTTTCAACAGAGCTGTTTTCCCTTCAGAGCACTGTAGAACATATGACGAACATGTAGAACCTGAAATGGCAGCAGACATTTTGGTGCAGGAACTTAAGCAAGCAAAAACCAACAAACCTATTAAGGTGAGATGGCTTAAATCAGTTTAGCTCAGAATATAGACTACCAGTTGTAAAAAAGTACTCTTGGTAAAAGAGAAAGTGGCAAAAATGTGGCCTTCTTTTACAAATGAATTAGTCTGTGATAGCTGTTAACGGAGGCAAAAGGATCTTCAGACACAGGTAAAAATGTACAGCAGCTTTAGGGTATGATGTAAGTTTTACAGAGCAACCTGTCCTGATATGATTGGTTTTTGACCTTTTCCAGCACAGCAGACTCAGATCTTGCATGCATGCTGCACAGAAAAGAACACAGATGAAGCATTTTGTGCCTACTTTCACAAAATATATTTGCAGCAGAAGACTGAATTTGTGGATTGCCCCTGTTTCATCTTGCAAGAATTCACAAGTATTTTTAAAAGAAGGTCTATTTAAGTGCTGGCTTTAATCCCAGCTTCTTTCCCAGGACACACATAAAGGCTGGCTCCAGGAAAGCACAGGCTGCCAGCTTTGATCCTGGAGTGAAATCTTTACCTCCATATATCTTCAGAGAAGGGTCAGGTACTTCTTAATGAAATCCAAAACTATTGACATGCTAAACTTGGACCTGCCTGAGATCAGTAGGCTCAGCAGGCAGCTGCTGAAGCCTACTTTTTAGAGAGCACTAAGGGCAGGGAGAGCTGCAGGAGCCCATCTCTGCCATTGCTGCTCTCCTAGACTGGAGAGAGCCAGGAGGTGAAACTCCTTCAAAAAAAACCAAACAGGTCTCCTTGCAACTATCTTTAAAAATCCCTGCTCATCACACTGACTTCTTACTTTTTGGGGTTTTTGTCTCTATTGTTTGGGGTTTTTTTGGGAGGGGGGTGTGTTTTGTTTTTTTTCCCAAATATATAATCCCTAAGGTAAAAGAATGGAATTAATTTCCCTTCTTAGCCTAAGGGGTTCAAACCTATGACCCTCAGAAGAGCAGGCTGCATATCAGACTATGAGATAGGAATAAAACTTTCCACCAACCTTCCCCACTGAAAATGAGCTACAGAGCAGCAAAAATTTCAGGAGGCACTAACTTGGAGCTGCTTGTTCCTGTCAAGACTGGGACAGCTCTGGACATGTATGGAGAAAGTCCGTGCTCTGCTTTGTAGAAGTACAGCCCCAGGGGCCCAAGAGAGGGAAAAATTAAAAGTGGTGTTTAAAGGGAGAAAGTTCATCCAGGATTGTCCTGCTGGAATGATCACAGCTCTGTATTTTCATGCTTGTTCTGGATGGTGCTTCCACACTTCTCACCCGCAGCACTGGCACTTGAGCTCTGAGACGCAGAACCTTTCACTGTGGTACAGTGTCAGCAGAAAGCATCTGTTAACTCTACTCTTCACCCCTCTGCCCTGTCTTTGCCTTTATAACCTGTCTTTGAGAAAGGGTTCCCCCCTTACTATCTCTCTTCTACCTTTGAACCATATTATATCTTCATGGTGATACTATAATGTGAATAATAACGTGAAATGCAGGCTCTGTTTGTGCTGCTTGAGGTCAGTGAAGCTGAATCTATTTGCAGCAGCTGAGAACTGCACAAATGTATTTGTTTTTCTTCTTTGCTTGAGAAAACCGAACCCTTCATTTTCTGTTGCATGAAAAGGCACCACATAATGATTATTTTGGTGGATCATTTCCCATCCGCTCTCAGATGCCCTTTTTTTCTGAGTTTATACTGAAGTCTGGTCAAAATCTTTTAAAAATGCTATATTTGTTTGTGAACTGCATCCTGACAAAAGAAGGAAAAAAACATGACTTTTTATTTAAAAAAGGATTTCTCAGGTATGTCTTGGGAAGGAACAGAAAATGATTTCCAGGACCATCAGAGTGGTGTGTCTGTGTAAACTTACATAGAGCATTTCATCAGGGTTTGATAGCTTTTTATTTTTAACCTGATATCTTAAAGAAACTACAATAAATACGAAGTGATGAACTTTTCTGGATGTCTGTATCCCTGAGAAACAGAGGTACATGTGTTGAAATAAATTAGTTTCTAGCTTTGGTTTGTGTGTAAGAAAGGCTGTGTTACTTCTACTGCACACAGTATATCAGAAGCCTAATTAGTCTTTGCTGAGATTTCAGAAATCTATCCCTCCTCATAAAGTCCTTAAGTGTGTGCTTCTACAAACCTAAATAAATTCTGCCTTAGTTTTCAAGCAAGAGGCCATATTTCTCAGAAAATGATGTGGTAAGATTTCATACCTAGTTTATACTTCATTAGAACAGCTGTAAATCATGTCACAGCAAAATATCAGATCCAGCAACCCAGAGGCCTGAACTGTCTGCCCTATTTACATGGACTGGGTGATAGTGCTGACAATTTAATCACTCCTAAAATTTGTCTTAGCAGATATCCTAATACTCATCATTTTTGCAGTCATGACTACTGTTTATCCTGGAATTCTAAATCCACCTCCTAAACAGTCCAGGAAAACAAAATTTCAGTTCTTTACTCTTCTTTCCTCTATCCACTTTCCTTCATCCCCTGAGTGCTTAATGTGTTCACAAGAACGAAATATTTGGAGTGTACCAGAAGTTAAGAAGAGGTATTAATAATGCAGAAGCTCCTAAACTCTTTCATTAATAGACCTTGCCCTATGAAATTCATTTTAATCTGTGTTTGTGATGAAAATTTACATATGGGTAAGCTGCATTCTCCAAGCATGCCATTCAATATTTAAGCTAACACAGCATTTAAGAAATATGTTTAAACATTGGAATCTACTGTTGACTGCCAGATATATAAAACACTGCAAACACAAACTGCTCTTTTGCACTTTTTTGTGCCTGTCATGCCATCTAAAAAAAGGCCACTAACTGAAGGAGGTATTGCAGAACATCAGGAAAATTAACAAGTCTGAACAATGGAGGAAAATAAATATTACAACCAGTTTTTCCCATAAAGTCAGTCACTCAGCAGATTTACTTGGATTTTAATTGCTTACAGGAATTTTTGAATGCAATAAAAAGTTTCTGAATTGAATAGGAGTAATTAATGAAGAGTTGGTGTTGGGATCTTCAAGTAAACTCTACCTTGATTTTAATAGTAATGTTCTACAGGGAGAGTTTGACCACAGCTGTGCTCTTCAGAATCGTTGTACAGATCAGGGCTGTTAGGTAAAATACTGTTCTGAGATGAAAGGTAGACAATGTGCCTCATATGATGAGAAAAACACCTCGATAAAAATAAATCAAATGAAGCTCCACTGGAATTTTGAATGCACCAAACTTGTGTCTGATGATCCAGATCATGATGATTTTCTGTCTAAATGCTACAGAGAATACAAAGTCTTATGACGCATTTTCTCCACTCATATGTTTATCTGATGGATCCAGTTCTAAACTTAAAAACATGAACTTTCTCCTAGTTTTACTTTCATGTATTTATTTTGCATTTAAAACTGATCCCAGCCTCTTCAACTTCTTGTTTTATAGGGGTCCTTGTCAAATCTCCACATCAACATAGCTCCCCTCTTGTGTGCAGGGTACAATTGTGACATTTGTAAACTATAATCAAATGTGATTTTTTTTTTTTTTTTTTACTTAAAACAATGTGCTGTTTTTAAACAGGATATTTTCATGAAGCCATGAATAACTCTGCCTCACACAGATTTCGAAAGAAAATGTATCATTATCTCAATCAAAGGTCAACCACAGATTATAACCCTCTTTTTGCTTGTTATGAAGAATTCCTTTTCTGTGGGCAATGATAAGATGCAGCAAGAACTGTGTGAGAACAGCATCTTAGGCAGAATACATCATTTGTGTCCAAGATCTTTCCATTGTTTTGTGATGTGTGAGTTGCCCAATACTGAAAAACTACACTTTAAATTTGTTCACTTCAGCTCTTTTCCTTTCAAAGGTATCTAGAGGGGTATTATGCATTTATTAAAGGTGATGGATGCAGATCCTTAGTTTCTTTTCGCAGATCCCAAGGCACTCAGAAAACAATCACCAAGTGAGGGCTGTTACAAGAAGTACTGATTGAAAAACAGTCCAAGACAAGAAAATCTGAGAACCAGCCACATCAATTTGGGATCTGCAGGACCTAGTTATATAGCAGGTTTGCTGAAACAAATGTAGGTTTAAAATCCAAATATAACGTGTAACATTGCTTGAGAAAGAAAACCATCTCTAAGCTGGATACATTCTGCAGAAGAGAAGCAAAGCAAAAAACAAAAAACACACAGCAAAAATTTTGGAACATGCAATGATTTTCTCCCATCATAGTGAAGTACAGTGGAAAGCTCCAAGGAACATTCAGGCCAGGCTGGAACAGGGTAAGCTGAAGTGCTCCGTGACCAGACCTTAGCTCATCGCACATAATAGCCAAGTGTTGCCTCAGACAGCCTAACTCCCACTTTGTATTTTGTAAATTCTTTCTACAGGGCTACAAAATGAAGCTTATCTCCAGCAGCCAGTGGCCATGTGGGAGCAACTGTGGAGATATGGAGCAAGCGAGTGCAGGAACATTTTGGTTGGATTCACAGAAGCAGAGGACCACAAACATGTGCCTTGTGTTTCAGACTACATAGGACAGACTCATTCTCTAGTTGGGAAACAGAGGGGAGTTAGGATTCTGCACATTTTCCATTTTATTAGAGCAGGTATTATTGAGCTTTTAAGTTTTCAGAGCTGGGTACACATGTTAAAGAAAAGTTTTTACAAAATAAATGTTATCTTTTACACATGCACCTATATAATATACACACCAAAATCTTCAGATTGCACTATTTTTCCAATTAATTAGTCTCTCTTCACATATTTTCATACAAGAAAATAGCATGTAAGTATAATATTCTGACTTTTCCAGCTCTAAAATATATTTTGATTTCTTAAAAAAAATTGAGGAGAAGTAGAAGAAGAAGATGAAGAAGAAGAAAATAGATTGGTCTCAATTAGCTGAACAGTTTATTCTTCTGAATTTTTATAATGCAATGTAGCTCTTAAGAAAATGAAGAAAGAAGTGCACAGCTCTTATACAGGCAGAGCTCACCAGAACAATAGGGGAAATCTCACAAAAAAGAAAAGAAAATAATTTTTCACTAGGGTAGCACCAAAAGCAGTATTATGCAGCAGCCACTTAGCATTGTAGACAAAAGCTAGAATCCTGCTGCAGAACATGGCTTGGCAGAGACTTTGATTTCCTGGCTTGAAAAATAAAGCCCCAGTTTGCCCTCTTTGCTTCTTTTCCCCTGCTTCATTATATCTTGCAATTCCAGTGCTATTATTTATTGATTGATTGCCCTGCAAGAAGGAGCACAGTACAGAGGGGAAAACACTTCTTAGTATTTACCTTTTCTATAGGTGTATGGGGTATTTGGAGAGGGAAGGATGGCACTGTGGAGTGCCTTCACTTACACTGACATTAGCAAGACTGATGGTGCTTCTCCCACTAGGAAGAAATGCATTTGTTATAAAGGGAGAAAAAAAAGTAACTTATCGTTGGCTGGAGAGAGACTGAGCCAGTAACAGTGCCATGGCGTGATTGATTTGTTTGTTCTATTGCAGCCTGTGCAATATCAATGAGTTGAGAACATCCAGATGAAGGGAGGAAGATTAAGTAATACTGATTGGATTTCTCCACACTTTTTTTCATCTTTCCCCAAAAAAACATTTTCTTTGGAATAAGACACGTATGTCAGATTATACGAAAGGGGATACATTTTCCTGGTAAAGTCAGTGTTCTTGGGATTAAAGAATGAGACTGGTAATAGGAGTTTTCTGTTCGGTTGTTAAAGATTTGTCACATCAGGCCACATTCAGCTCTGGCTGTCACAGCAGCTCCCATTAATTTCAAGGAGAGTTGTGTTTGTTTAACCCAGGTGTGATCATTCTGTTTGGGAATGACAGAGATATTAATCAGTGCCTCTCATAAGTGTTTATTAAGATAATGTTTACTCACATCTCTGAGCATTCTCAGGTACTGCTGGAACACCTAACATTTTTATCATTTACCATTAAATTATAATCAGCAGTCCAAAAGACCCACATAGCACCAGATATTTCATTGTTGTGCTTTATTAGAGATCCATACTTACGATTCATTACAAAAATGCATTTGTCGCATGTGTCTGGTTTCCTTCACTAAAGCTAGCAGGGTACTAGGGAGACTTTGTCTCTCTAGCCTTAAAAAAAAAAGGATTGTACATGTTCACAGGTAATGAACATTGGAAACTACAGGCAACTCAACTCACCTTTCTGTCTTCATGCTGTCCTAGGCCTGCCTGGCTGTGGATCACCATCATGAACAGCAGCTCAGGTTTTTCAATACATCCATTTTCATCAGAGCTTTGTTTAAAGAAGATGAATTTGTCCTATTGCATTTCATCTTATGCTCCTTCAGAGTGCAGTGTCCAGTTCCATCATATTTCCCTTATAATATTCTTTCCTTTATGACTATAGTGCATTGATCTGTAGGTATGTATGCATGTGAAAGTGAAGGGTGTCCAGTCTGAGGGTAACAATGCCAAAAAAATTTTTAGGTACATATTTTTTTGGGTATTAAGATAGCCTGTTACCCCAAACTATTCCTGATCTGATGGTATGTAGTTTTTAAGTTTTATTCTCTCAATACCTCTGCCACTTTTACAATTGTTTCAGAGAACTAACTCAAGCTCATTCTGCACCAGGTAATCCATTAATGGGAGACAAAATAGATTGAAGTTACGCAGTGCTCATTTTGAGATGCTTCTACCATCATTCTCCAGCCTTCACTCAAACTGCTTGATTTTGTGGAGAATACAGATTACCATCTCAGGGCAGCTCTGCTGATGTTTTCCATTACATGGCATTGTGGAGAAAATTGCAAATCCCATGAAATAGAAAAGAAAAAACAAAGCCATCCTACAAATCTCTGTTCAAGGACTTTGATTTGTTTACTCCGGTCTTCAAAGCATTATCTGGGTAGGAAAGTGAAAATTCAATAATATGGACAAGGTCATGGGAAACATAAGTCTTATTTTGGAGGCACTCACTCAACACAATAATTTAAGTACTACTCTTATTCAGCAAAACACTTGTGTTTACCTATTCTTATCATCCTTTCAAACAAGCAGGCTGGAAAAAACATCCATGCCGCAGAAAATTCCACTGAAGTTAGCAGCCATGCACGAGTATTTCTTAACTGGGTTGAACTCAGAAATGGACATTTTAATTCCAGAGTGATTTCTTGAAAATAATTACAATTGAAATTTTATATGTATAACTAGCTCCATTCACCTAAAAGAGATTCAGCCACCCTCATACTGCACAGAATAAGAAAACAGAATATATTAACAAGGAATTTTATTTTTCTTTGTGGACTAAGTGCTGAGATCAAGTTCCTGCCTGGAGCAGGTCATACTGGAGTGTTACTGAGTTTCTGGGCAAACCTAGGTTATCTCAGAGCTATCAAGCCTTCCCTGAGGTGGCATCTCTGGTAAACAGCTCTGATGTTGCCTCAGTAATCATGACAGCTGGGCTATACGGCCTATCAGCACATCCTCTATCCTATGAGAGCAGGAGGGTTTTGGAAAAGTAGCTGTCATTAACAAATCAGCCTCCCATACCTTACCTGTAGCCTAGTCTCTAACTAATCACTCCAGATGAAAACTCCATAAAGCACACATCAGCAAGAAATAATTCAAGAAATAAAATAGAGACATGTAAAGCACTTCAAATTAATCACACAAAAAATAGATCAATGAACACAGAAAGTGATACCAGCCAGCCTCTTCTTTACACAGATCCCATTAAATCTTTGCAGACTGCTTACTTAAGAGCACTAAACCCTCTGCAAAGATAGCTCACTTGGAAAGCAGTTAACCAGTTTATCTACTGCTTAAAAGACATTAAACAAAGAGTGACAATGACAGCATTGTATACTGATTGAAAATGTAGCCTTGTCTACAAACTGCAATTAGATTTCATTGGCAACAAGGAACCTACCTTCCTCAGTCCTTTCCATGCCCACCCAGGGTGGGGGGAGGCATATATGGCTGCTTGTGTTGCTCTTAGCTCCTCATCGCATATGTCAGATTGCCCCTGCAACTCCACAGACTCCTTCACTCCAGAAAAAAAGTCCAGACTGAGTACGGAAATTGTGCTTTTTAATACTTTTGCCTTGTTTTGAATTTAATTTTTAACAGCTCTTTCTGAATAAAGATCACAACATTGTGTAAATATCAGAGTCCTAAGTTTTTTCCTCATCAAGAGTGGTGTCAGTGATGAAGTAACACTCAACATCCTTAAGTATAAGTCTCAATATACTCTAGGTGAAAATCTGCAGTATCATCCTCCTGCCCTTTGCACAAGTCCCACTTGCTGCAAGTGCAATGTCATAGCACTGCATCTGTCTTGTCACTGCCAGTACCTGCAGAACAGATGTACATTAAAGGGAGGATGAAGGACCATGATCACTATAGAAACAGTTAATTAGGGAACATCAGACTCAGTTAAGGATAACCACTGTGGCCAAAACTACTGATGGAGTAGGTAAATTTATCAACTTTGTTTGTCATTTTCATTACTTTTTCACTCTAGAGATTCTTATCCTAATGTAAGCTCAGCAATTTCCAAATTAAAAAAAAAAAAAAAAGGTGTTTAAAACACTGGGAAGACAATACCAGATCCTCCTCCAAGCTAATCTGCCAGTCCAAGAGAAATGGCGCCACACATAACGCAGCATAAAGCAAGTAAAGTTATAAAGAGTCCTGCAGCTGCACGAGTTTGAATTAGATCATCATAAATCTAGTGTGTGACCCCATGAGGCCACCTCACAGCGCTTCCAGCAAACCAGTCATGTTCAAGTGCTTTGACTAGTTTAATTGCTCTGCCCAAGAGGCTTTATGTAATGCTTTAGACAACAGCATAACAGACTGATCAAAAGCAGAGTAGCTTTCTATTCTTCACCATGAACTTTCATATCAGGGGTGAATTATGTCATTCATAGCACACCAGGAGAGTTCCAGCACTTGATAGCATCTCTCCTAACTCCAGATCAAGTACTGTGAGGAAACATAAAATTTGAGAAGGTATATTAAACTCCAGGCAGCACACAAACACTTGCAGACACACAAAACAGTTTGTTATCATTTGCATTTGGTTGTTCAGTACAACACATTGCTCTGAATTCATGTCATCACTCTGCAGCACCATCACAACAGAGCAGTTCAGCTGGTCCATGAAAAATTCATTCCGCAGAAAAATTCAGTTCAGTGATCACATTAATTCACTCCAGCTGAAGATCTCTGTGAAATTGAATTACTTCAGCAGGACCATTAAGTTTAACCTGTGTCTTTCACAATATCTGTAATCACAATGGTGCCCATTTTATGTTTCTGTGGTCCTAAGAAAGAGTTGGTATTTTTATGCAAAAAGTCTCCCAAACTGGGCTTTGAATTTCATAGCAACAACATGCTCTCCAAAAATGTCTATTTCATTTTCTAGCAAATAATTTCCAGCAATCTGAAAAAATTCATGGCCATCTTCTGTGATACATCAACGTGCTTTGTCTCTTACCAGATCAACAGTTCATTTGTTTGCTTCAGTCTTGAAATGAAATGAAACAAAACCCATAGTAATGCAAAAATACAAAGAAAGTCATCAGTAGAGGATACATATGTTTGCAAAAATGTACAAAACTGACTATTAGTTTGTAACCATAAATAATTTCATAAGAAAAGAAGTTTTTTAATAGATAGGATCTTAGAAATGTTTACACGAGTTTTTGGATCAGTTGAATTAAAAAATTAACTTTCTAAATAAAATGTTATGTTAAAATACTGTGTATCTTAATCTGTTAGTATTGCCATTTTTTTCTTAAGATTTATTGTTGTCATTTAAATATATGCATATTGCTGTAAGAGAGCAGAGCTATAGGAATTCCAAACAAATTATATTTCTGAGTAAAGGGTTCTTTACTCTAGTTTATATATCTCTAGCTTTTAATGTAAATATACTGCAATAAAAATCATAAGAAAACTTGGCATTCAAGCTTTCCTTAAGTAGTTGAAAAATTCTTAGCTTGAAATTGTCATTTATCTGCCATTTCTGAAAGGCTATTATATCCATAATGTAAACCACAATGTTAAAAATAAAGGCATTAAACATTTATAACAGAATATGTAATCTCCCTTTACATTAATCATAGCATTCATATGTATGTTTTATGCCATAATTCTTTTCAGCTTTGCTTATATTTATTTTATCTTAACTGTTTCTATTATTTGTTAAAATTACTCCACTGTACTTGTTGTTCTTTTTAATATTTCTTCAGTATTTTGTTGCACGGTTGCTTTAAGGCATTTTAAATGCAGGCTCTTCCTTCAAAAAGAACTTTTGTATGACTCCTCCTTAAGGAAACTCCTAAAATGTGCAATTCTAATAAGCTTGTACCTTCACAGTCCACAGTTTTCTGCTATTCTGATCATTTAAAGAAATACAAATACCAGGCAGCAAGCAGACATTTTCTTTCACTCTTTTACCAACTGGTTATGAGTGACTCCAGCTCTCATGCTCACCCAAGGCACTGGCCACACCAGGGAGGATGCCAGTGGAAGAGGTGTCTTTGAAATATATATGCTTTTGTGTGGGAGAGAATTGGGATAAGGAGCACTGAACACCGTCCATTAGGCAACTGCCCAATGGCCGAGTCGCGACTTCAGCAGTGCCTGGCAGGGCCGAAGTCAGCACTATGAAGGTATTCTTAAAATACTGACAGTCCTAGTTGTTGCTCTAATATTTGTTTGGCCTTTCTGGAGGTTCTGAACAAACCGAGTCTTCCACACTTTTTCTTCCCCACCTCTAAACTGCTTTCATTGACTCCTCCACCCCAGCCTTCATGTCCAACATTATCCTTCCCACCAAACTCAGAGGCAAATTATTCAGTTATTTTAAGGGCCAAAGAAATGTTCTCTGCCCTGGTTTACTAATAACTGCCACATGTTTAATGAGAAGCCTCTTCTTTCCTTGTTCTTTATATACCTGAAAAATATTATTTTTCTATTGCTCTGGTATTTGCAAATTTGTACTTCTCTTAGGATCCATCAACATCCACTTTTCCAATAACCCAGTACTTGACATTTTTCAGCCTTTAAGGCATCAGATTTATCTGCTGATAAAACCTTTTTTCGCTCTTATCTCTAAATCTGTGTTTGAGTCAGGTTAGGAACATTTCTCTATAGGCCTTTTCAAGTGGACTAGTGAATTGACATAGTTCCTGTTCCATTTGACATAAAGAAATTTCATCCACCACCCACACTGAAATCTTTGAACTCTTCAGTTCTGCTTATACCTTTGAGAAATCCACATCTTCACAAAATTTTGCTTATTAGGATTTTCCACACGTGAATCAAAGGATGAAAAATTTTCATGCAGACTGTCACATCACATAAATTGCTACTTGTTTGTTGTATTTCTTATGCTTAGTCACTCAATTTTTCTGATTTTTTTTTTCCTGACAAGCCATCAATGAAAAGTGTCCAATCAGGCAGTAATGAGTCTTTTCTCAACAATTTTTTACAGCTCAAATCTTATTTATAGTTCCTTTTGATGAGTCACCTTTAAAATTGGTCTAAAGATGGCTTTTTAATTGGTTTCTGTCACGAAAAAAACCCTCATTATCTTCAAGTCCTTTAAAATTTCGGTGTTTTTCTGCATTAAGTAAAATATAAAACTTTCACAGTCTGTTTAAACATTTGACTCTTTTGCCGTCTCTTCAAAGCTTTTTTCCCTTTTTCCATTATCCTGAGTATGAAATCTTCTATCTGCCCAGTGCTTCTGCACCAAACCACTATCCCAAGCAGTGCCATTTTTAGCTCACACTCAATCTGAGGATTTCCTGTACACTTCAAATTGCTGTTTGAAACTTTTTCCAGAACTGCAAATATATATTGAAACTACCACCAGTGAATTTGTTTTCCAGTAATTTTACTGCCAGTAAAAATGGATCATTAGAATATTTAGGAAAAGTGGTCTGGAAAAGGATAGAAGATGAGTCCCCTCATTTATTGAGCACATTGTGGTTCTCTAAAAAAACATAGGGAATTACTAATCTTATTTTCTTAAAGCAGCCTTCTTTCAAACCAAGTGATTAGACCTGGGGCTTTTGAGATCTCAAAACTTAGTCCAAGCAGCAACCAAATACATAAATGCCTGACCAAATACATAAATGCCTGATTAATCTTTATAGTTGAGGAAAACATTGCAGAAGAATTTTGTAGTGCTTATCCAACAATGAATGGTGAATTTTACCAAGTTTAAAAATTTTTACCTATTTGAGGAAAAAGCAAAGGCAGAAGAAAAGAAAATTGTTTTGTTTTGCTTTATTTTTCTCAAGACATTGTTCATATGATTCAAAAGTTTTCTACAGGATGGGAAGATGATGAAGAAGATAGAAGAGTCCAAATCCTAACCCAAGTCATTTGAGTTTAGTCTCCTTTCTTAATCAAACTGGCCTTCAGGCAGTGAAACTTGAACTAGGGGTTTTGGGATTTGGACAAACACCAAGAAGTTCCACAGTTTCATAATTCCAAAGCAATCCTTATGATTTCCCACAAAGTCCAACCTTCTCTATGGTAACAATAATTCTCATTTTGTGTCCTAGCCACAAACTTTGAGTGTGACTCACCAACTATGGTCTTTCCTGACTTCTGGTTAGGCTGGGTTTTTTTTCATGTGTGCCATAGTGGTAAAATGCCAACTGCACTTTCCGCTTGGTCCTCCTTTTCATTTGCCACTGCCTGTACAAGTAGCTATATTTTAATAAAAGAAAAGAGTTCTTACTAAGAACACTTATTAACAGCTTACATGCTGTGTTGCACATAGCAGGTACACCTTGCTTGAAGATTCTTCACTCCAGATGGAGACCAGGGACTTCAAAGCACGTTGTCATACAGCAGTCATCCGGCAAAACAAGCAGAGCAATGAGATCTCCAGTCTTGCTGCAGGGGCAAATGCTGCTGTGAGACTCTTTCCGCGCCAATGCAACCTCTTCCCAAGCACAGTAGGCTGCAGTAAATATGGTGAAAGTTGCCAGGAGTCCCACCCTACAGGGAAATCACTGTCACCATGTTGCCAGATATGTAGCTCTAGCGCTTCTGCCACTCACTAAAAACACCAACAGGCTTCTGGGAATCCATAAAGACAATAACTACAGCTGGCTATTTGACAGAGCAGAGCTCCCCATGGTGAGAAGTGCTGTGGCTAATTCTGCCAATATTTTCCATTTCCTGAAACTATTGCTTCTGTTTTGCTGTCTGTGAATTTCAGCCAGCTGACCTTTACAAATGTGCTAATTTCACCCAGGTGTTCAGGCCCCTGTATTATCAGCACTGGGAGTGAAAAAGATGCATGGCTGAGGGTACCTGCATGCTGCTGACCTTCTAGAAGTTTATGGTTTTTCCTCCTGGGTATTCAAATAACAGTTGAACAAGATAAGCAACAGTAAAAGGTATATTGGATTCATTCTAGTGACAGAATCATCAGTTTGAGTAAATGTGCTCTCTGTAGATGAAGAGAAAGATGGGAAATCCAGAAATCTCTGTATTCTTGCTCCAGGTACAGGGTCTTTACAACCATTAGAGGTCACCATAGACTCCAGTGAGCTTTTCTATGAAAGATGTGGACAATTCCTGCAAGCATATAATGTTCTTCAAATTTGACTGTAGTGACTGATTATATGATTTACAGGGCAGAAAAATGTTGGTAATATAATTTGGAATGGTAAAATGAATAAGCAGGATGAACGATGAATCAAGAATCATACGTTGAGGAAGACAATCAGCAAAGAAAAGGAAAAATAGAAAGTCTTATGCAGTTCTTAAAAGGCACAGATTTTGAGAGACTAAACTGATAAGGAAGTGAGAGCTGGATCTGCCAGTGCTAAAAGAAAATGAAGAAATGCCTAATGATCAGTTAGTTTGGGAGTAACTTTGTTGATCTTGTTAAAAACCATGTATGTTGCAATAGCAAGCAGAAACTTTGAGATGCTAATGAAGACTTGAATGACTTATCTGTGAGTTCCAGTCATTGGCCAAGACCCTATTGTGCTGGATGGACAAACAAATAAATGATTCCTTCCCTGATAAAATTCTAACCTAAAGGGGCATTGGGAGGGGAAAAGGGAGAGTAGCAGAGAGAGGAGATTGATATGGATAGACATTATTAAGGAGAGTAGAAGAAACTATTCAAAAGCATTATCAACAGTGCCAGCACACCAGCAGTCAACTTGCTGGGGTAGCAAAATTTGATTTTGCCTACTCTGCTGAGAAACCTTGAGCTGGGAATGTGCAAGTACATGTCTGAAAATCTAGGATGTGGGTGATGAAAGCTGGCCAAGAGAGAGACAAGAACTGGCTGCTTGGAATATGGCAGCAAGCCATTAGACAGCCTAAGAAGAGCAAGGAGTAGTTCATTTGATGTGGTGGTGAAGGAGGAGCCAGTAGAAGAGCAGACAGGGACATAGGAACAAGAAAATAAGCATTGTAGAGGCTTCTTGGAATGATAGGAGTAGGACAGCATTACTTTAGCCAAAGCACAGTATGTTAATAGAGTTAGTTAAGTTAAAGTTAGTAAAGTTAAAAGGTTCATGGTGGATTAATAAAGGTCCCAGGGGATAACTCAGAATTGGCAATTTATAGGTGTTATAAAGAAGAGTTTAGACATAGCTTGGAGCTGTAGAACTAAAATAGATAGTGTGAATACTTAGAGTACATATGAGGATAGGCAAGAGAACGATGTGTGAGGCAGTGTACATCAGGTAAACTCTGACCTGAAAAGTTTGCAATCTCAAACACAAGGCAGGTGTTTAAGACAAGCAGTGGCCAGTTAAAGTGTAGGGATGAAATGTGCTTGTAATGCTTAGTGGAGCTGTAGCAACAACCACAAGTCACAATTTACATAAGATGTTATTGCACAGCAGGTTCCTTTTATGCATTACAGCACAGATGTATTTTAAAGTGGCATTTGAAGATGAATTGAGACACTGGCATGTCCAGACACGTGGAAAGCTACTAAGGCTCTGCTTCTGTGTTAGTACCTATTTCTGGAGCCAGGAAAGGAGTGAAGGGAACTGAATCTTCTTGTTATACATCTGATTTTGGATTTGCACAGCATTTCTTGACTACCTAGATACTAAATAGTCAGCTAAATATTTACTCACATTATCACAGCCAGACTAATGTCAATATTTTCCTTTTAAACTGTTATCAATACATTGCACACTCCTAAATGTGAGAATGTTTTTTCACATTACACAAAATGGGAGTGTGAGTAATAAACTCCAAATGAAATAGTGATAGCAACATACATGTTGCTATGAGTTTTAGGGAACAGTCAGAGCAAGAAGAGAGGACACTGAAATAATGGAAATGGGGTAAAAAAATACCCCTACAAGGTCAGAGAAATATTGAAACTCTTTGTTACAAGTTGAAATCCAGTGGGAATTTCTTTTCTTGTTAGAACGCTGAATGACAGAAAACATGAACACCCTGTCAAACAAATGTTGTCTCTGCTTTCAGGCATCCTCAGTCCCTTGGAATATGCCAGAGACCCCTGCACAAATCTGCCCTGTGCACTGGATTCCACAAGCTCTGTTGGAGACCTACTTACTCTACCATATCACTGCCCTCCAATTTACAGCTTTTCCCCAATAGAGCAGCAAACCTTTTTGCTGCAAATTAAATTATGACCTCCTTGTCTGCCTGTTGTGGACATGGTGAACAATTAGCTCTGTATACATTGTTCTCATCTACTCTTTCTAGACTAAACAGTACCAGTTCTCTTGACCTTTCCTCATGCAGTGTGTTTTCCATACTAATCATTCTTCTTCTCCTCTAAACTTTCTCCAGTTTGTTTCTATATATCTATCTATAGTTTTATAGTGTGGTGCCCAAAACAGGACAAAGTACTCAAACTGAGACTCCCCAGCACCAGCAGAGTAAAACAGAACATAAGGCAGTCTTAACAGGATTTTCTGCAGTGAGATTCATTTTCCTCATTTAATATGGTTATATTATGCAGCTTACTCTTACTTGGCTTAGGGGCTGTATAGTCTTTAGGTTTCTTGATTGTCCTGCATAGCACATAAATATCTCCCATGTTGTATTCATGCAGTCGATATCTGTGGCAAACTGCACTTGTTATTTGTAGCACTCATGTCAGATTTTCTCTCCAGGCTCTAACACAGCTCTCTGAAGTGCCGGCAGTTCCCATCTGCTGGTGTAACACTCTTTTTCAGAAAAGTGTGTAAGACTGTGTGCAAAGCCTTCTTAAAATCAAGATCTAACAAGACTATTCTTCATCTTTATTATTTTTCTTCATCTTCATTAACTAATTAATCTGCCAAAGAAAAATGAGACTGATTTGGTTCTGATAAATCCATGCAACACTTTTTTAGCAGTGTAAAAATGTCCAAAGTGTCCACAAAGTGATTATACGCTGTAGTATTGTAGGATTTATTTGGTAACAGCATTATCTTTCTCAGCATTTATAACTTATTAGGCTCCCATGTTTATGGATGGGAATTACAATATTTATTCTCCCACCCTGGTGTCTTCCATGGTATTCCATATTTTGTTTAAACTACTCATTGCTGATTCAGTGATTGCATTTGTAGCTGATTAAATATTCCAAGGTGCATATGCCTGTCTGTTCTTGTTAATGAGGTGTTTGTGTTCAGTGATTATCTGGTTTCATAGACCTTACTGGAAGAAAGGCGTCCGCATCACACACTGAGACCTGAAACATCCAAGAAATTGAAGTAATTAAGTGACATGAGAAATAATATGTATTTCCCAGCCCTTACTGATGGTTCCCTAGAAGAGTACTAAAGATATTTACTCAGCCACTACATGGAAACTTGTGGCTGTAAGTGGAGTGAGGATTCCTGTTTCAAGAGTTCAGTAATCTCTTAGTCATGTTAGGACTACTGTTAACAAATGCATAAGGGAATTTTTAGGGGTGAATGATAACCAGTAGTCACTGATTTGACAACAAGAAAATCCTTCTATATTTGCTTACCTTTGAATTTTCTTTGATCACTGTTTAACATAAAATATCATCTAAAGCTGTGATTGCAGTTTATCTTGTTAGTTAGTTTAAGGATTAACAATATTTCCTCTTGTTATTGGTTATCCCACCTCTATCATTGTAATATATGGTCATTTATCCCAAGTAGATCAAGAAAAGCCAAGTCTTTAATAAACACTTTGCATTCACACTGCTCCCTCTTGGAGTAACAGAAAGCATTGCTTTGGGTTGAATGTTCCTGCTCACTTGTCTTAAAGGTTATTTAATTAAAACAATCGCAAAAGAAGAATGTCCCTGCTCTAGCCAAATGCCATCCTAAAAATAGAGCTAAAATCCTCACTTTGATGTGACAATGCTTAGATCCAGCTCACAAGTTAGTGAAAATCTTTGTGTTGAGCACAGAGGGAACCCAACTATCTCAGTGAAAATATATGTGTTGCATCATTCTTCAACACCTCCTGCTGGCTAAGAGATATGGAGAGACTTTTTACTGGTACGAGGGCTAACTGAACATAGCTGGCCTTTAAAATAATGTGCACAAAATTGCGTGACACTTTGCCACCATACAAAAAGCCAGGGGTTTCTGTAGTGTTGTCCATAGTGATGATAAACAGAAAAAAACCAGGCTTGTACAGAACAAAAGAAAAAACAGGGACCTGAGCAAGTAACAAAAATTATTTCTCTCAGCCTCATTATTCATATGCTTCTTTATAGTTAAAGTAGCATCACAGAGACAATCAGAATTGTATCAGAGTGAAAGATATTAGAGTGGAATAAGAATCAACCACACAATAGCATCACTAAAAACTGCATGCCCTAAAACACAGAAGTGCTGCAAGGAAATGACATGTACGAGAGTTCTTTTGCATTTGTATTTTCATTTCAAGCATATGGTGGGGTAAGGGGAATATTTCTGTGGAAGACTTAAAAATGAAGTTTACTATAACCCCAAGGTGTAGCTTAGTATCTGAGGATGTGTATATAGTGTATATCAAAATAAACTACTGGTGTTAACCTTCTGCATCTATTCAAAATGAAATTTCAGGGAAATTTGCCAGGTATAAAAAAATAAACATTGCTGGTTAATGTCCATGGACCAGAATGAGCTCAGCATGAACAGATTTTATTTACATAAGTGCAGAAGCAGGTTCCATTTGCTATTAGATCTTCTAAGGTAAACTTTCTTATATAAACTATGGAATCTCCCACTAAAATAGTACAGTGAAATAAAGCCAAAATTGAGGATTAAAACACAAAGGCTGCATTTATTCTCTGAAATGCATACGAAACCTCATACTTTTGCTGTTCTCTTCATCCAAGGATCACAAAGGCAACCATCAGTTATAATAATGTCTGTGCTTTCATTATATACCATGGCACAATAGGAATGGACCTGCAGAGCAAAGCAGTTAATACCAGAGACTCAATACACCCTATTCTAAATATTTTGATGGTTTTCAGTTTGGACTAGCTTTATTCCATTCCTGTTGATTGAACAGTATCAGTTGTGGACCTGGAGTGTGTCCTCCAGCTGAGCACAAGGAAGGACCCAAGCTGCATATGGCAAGACGTGCTCCAAGATGAACCAAAGTGAGGTAATCAGAGCAGATGAAGAAGTCCACTTCAAAAGCCACATCCAAAATAAAGCAGCAGAAGAAACACACCCAGGGAATTAAGCCCTACCCAGAAGCCCCAGCATATGAAGCAGCTTTAATTAACCCTGTTCCACAGGTGGCAGATGGAGGTACAGCAGATTTACATGAAAAGGAAGTGGCAGAACCATGACACAGCTGAAGAATTTGCTGTCCAGAGACATTGGGCACTGTGGGGCACTATGTCTCATGCAAACTGACAGGACACAGTGCTGGAATAGTGAACTAACACAGATAATTCTTATCAAAAAACCCAAAATGCAAACAGAAATTAGAGGATCTGGCTTGATTAAATAACCTGTGATTAATCTCGTTCAACCATAAGTCAATGATAAGGAGGATAACTATTAAATTGGCTGTGATGACTAACAACTTAGAAATGGACTATGAGACATAGATTTAAGAGAGAAACATGAAGACAAAAGAAACTGCAGTTCATGACTTGGAAATGTAAAATATATCAGATTCCCTTGGTCACTGGATGAAGAAAATGTCACCCCATTGTTATAACATCCACATCCATCATGGCTTCCTTTGGGAACAGCTATGTTCAATACCAGAGCATCTCAGGGAATTCACAGAAATCAATTATTACGACTCCATTGCTATCAGTTAAGCAGCTTCAGTACCACATATGTCTTATTTTGTATGATGCATTCTGAGGTTATCATATAAAGCAGAGCTCACCATTGCTATTTTTGTATGTTTTCCTGCTATTTAACATCTGATAAAAAAGCAAACCAGACTGGCTGTGATATCAGCTAGATATTTAATTATTATGTGGCTGTACTGGAAATTGATGCCAGAAAATATAGATACCCCAGATGTGCTAGTGTTGGTTTTGGGCTTAGCCCACATATTTTACTGGTGAAGAAGTTTCATAGCTATACTAAAGATATCATTCTGGAGGACTCTAAACCAACAAGTTACCACAAAATCACTGGGCACAGAGAATGACCCAATTCCTTGGTAAACTCATGAGAAGGGAAGCAATCTAAATAGAAAAAGGCCTCAGATACTGCTCTCCTTTACAGCAGAAGCCAGCAGTAAGGACTTGTCATGAGATAGGGCCTCAACCATAGTGGCTTCAAACCAGTCAATCAGTAGCTGTAAATATATCTGAAAATGAAGAACCATGTCTGCCTCCTCTTCAAGAACAAAGAGTATTACTTTAAGGTTTTCATAAAGGACCTTTTTCTTATCTCTCCTAAGTGATTTTATAATAAAGAAGTCTTGAATACTGCAACTCTTTTTTATCTTTTGTAAGTGTACATTTTAAATTATTTGGTCATTATATTAAAAGAGTTGAATATGAGAAATATTTTTTTGGCAAATATTTCATAATTTCCCTTTAAAATACTAGCATCTAATCCTTGTCAAAAAATTGAGTCTGTTGCTGAGCTGTGCAAAAAAACCCTGGTTCAAGTTACTTGCTCTCAATCTTCATTTATGATTACTGGATTCTTCAGCAAGGACAGGAGATGAAATTGTTTCAAAAGTTGCATCAGCTCTGCTCAAAGAGTCAAGCAGAATATCCTGCCACCACAGCTGGATGTGCTGCAATTCCCTCTGGAAGTTCTCTTCCTTCCCTTCATCTCTACAGCCAAGCTCCAGAGCATGATGCTGTCAAGTCAGAAGTATGCAAGGCAACAAAACATGAAGATGTTCCAAGATACTGCATTTGCGGGAGTATAAATAAGTCTTTTTGTGTCTGATATGTCTCAAATTTTCATTCATACCTCTTAGCACATTCCTTTGGGAGACACTTCCTTCGAAAGAATTTGGTAGAACACCTAATGAACTGCAGTAAATTCTGATTAAATAGGTCTCATAACTGGAAGAAAGTAAGTTGATGAAGAGGCAGAACCTTGTCACAAAGACTAAGAACACATCCTATGGTGTTTTAGAGGATGGAAATTGCTTCAAGGTTTCCATCGAAAAGTTTCCAGCAGCGCCATTTTCTTTTTATTCTGTTCATAGTTCCTGTTTCTGTAAATTGGTAAATATGGCTGAAAGAAGTTGAGATTAAGGAAGCCAGCAGTGTTTGTCATCTTCAGACTCCCATTTCTCTCACTTCCTCTGGTAATTGCACAACCGTCAAGAGTCAGCTTGGCATCATAAATAGTGGCAGGCTGCATGCACAGCTATACTGTGCCTTTGTGTATAACAATTTCTCATTCCAGCAAAATTTAAATTCAGAATGTTTTCTCTAGTTAGCTATACTTTGTAGCTAACAAGATCATAAAGCTGTTCTTTTAGTACATTTCTTCCTGTTTCTTAGCTTTTTTAACCTGAAGAATTGAGCAGCTGATTCATACTTTATGTGCTTATGAAGAGTTTAATTGTTGCTTTTAAGAACTTTAAAATCACTTAAGCTCTAAGCTGTAAAATAACAATCTCATGCTAAGATTTTGCAAATGTAGCCTACACATGATAAAAAATAAAAGATATAATTTTTTTGAGTTACAAAATCTTGAAGAACAAAATGCTTACTTCTCCTAATTCCCCTATCTGTTTACATTTTTAGACAGATTTTCTTGAGATTTGCATCAACCTCAACAAAATAAGGTATTTACTTCTACAATGTCTTAGTTGCTTTGTGCCTAGAATCAATGTTTGGAGCTTTCCCTACCTACTGATTCACAAAGATAATCACGTTGTCTTCTTTGAGGTTTAATATCTCTTAATACCATTTGTCTGTTGTCAGGTTTGCATAGCATCACTGCACATTGCTAGGATACAGTAAATGTTTTTAAAAGTGAAAGACCTCCCATTTTTCCTATTGCTATCTAGAAAATATAACCAGATTTTACCCTCTGATATAAGAGTGCAACTCCCCATGGAATAAATGGAGCCCTGCATGTGTAGAAGGACAGAATCTGGCCTCAAAGATTTATAGAGCTATAAAACTACAAGTAGATAACTTAGATTATGTTTTCTGGGACCAAGGGCTGAATCCACGTCACTAACAAAAGTTTCATCTTAAAATGGCATTAGTGTCTCTTGGACTATGATTTTGGATTATTATTATTGCACTCTTAAGTCTTTGGATTCATTTGACTTTCAGTTTGACCTGTTCCCTTCCTTATTCCTTCCTTTCCTATCACCTGATTTCATGGGTGGGGTAAAATGGGAGAGAAGTCAGGAGTGAAAATGCAGTATCAGCTAACTCAGCATCTCCTGGAAGCTGCAATAGAGATTCTCCCACTGTCCAGCACGAGGGAGGCATGTTGGGAGTGAAGATGAATGGTTTAGAGCAACACCAGAGACGGTGACCTAGAAACCTTACATGGGAGGGAAACAACACAGACTGCGAGCTGCAACAGTAAATTACTCAGGCTTTGCGCAAGTGGGTGAATAACTACTTTTCTGACTTGCCATGGTGTCCCAGAATATGTTACCTTTTTCTTTCACTATTAAAAATAATTTTTCTATTTCCTAGGCACTCACTGAAGAGCCCTGCATTAGACTTTAGAGAGGTGTGTAGCATAATGCATTTTTCGTAGGCCTCCCTTTTATTTACAGCCTGGTTTTTCCACTCTCAAAACAGAATTATCCCAAAATAAACACCAGACAATGAGAATCAAAAGCATGTGTAATAGCCGTGCCATTTCGTAACTACTTGCTACATCTTTGTTTGGCATACTGGACTTTGTTTAACAGAAACATGGTAGTATCACAAGGTCAGAGTCTCCCACAACTTAATCCATTGCTAACAAAACCTGGAATTCATATAGCACAGACTTCTGTACAAAAGAGTTTCAACCAAAGTTAAAAATAAATCCCCTCAAAATGGTGAACAAAGTGTAGTTAATTATAAGGAGAGGGAAAAAACCCTGAAGAAAAAACCTCTCCTCAGTTTACTTTTTGTTTCTTTTTCTTTTTTACCAAATAGACATAGATGCAAGACATGGTTGCTTTGCTCCCTTGGCTAGGTGCGACATCATCACAGCTGCGATCATGCTAGATCTCATCAGCTAAGCAGGATCAATCCTGCCTAACAAATTACTCAATGGGGAGTTTTCCAAGACAAGCACAAGGGTTTGCAGTGCTTGTAAGCAGCGCTTTAATAAGAGCAGAAGTAGCACTCTTCTCAGACCCATGGACTCATGCTGGATCTTAGGAAGAGTTGCACTACTTGGAAAATTACTTCGGCTAGCATCTACAACAAATGATGGTGAAAGACACTGCTCTATAATCATAGGTGCAAGCATGCAGGTATATATGGATCTCCTGGAAAAGTGCTCAATACACCCAAAGGGCCCCCAACAATTTTTCCACTTTCATAATGTGTACTGAATTGAAGTGCATGAAATGACATCTCTCTTCTAAATTTCACTGTGGCCCAGGGCCATCCAGGATCTTTTGCATCCTCTAGAGTTATAAAATCATTTTCACGCACTTACAGTCCTCTTCACCTGCACAAAATTAATTGTGGCCAAAAGAGCAGAAAGAGGATATAAGTAGCATGAATGTGTTTGTTTAAATAACCCTCTGAAAGCTTTTCTGAGTTCTGCTTCTTCTTTACAGAGAATTAGTGGTATTGAAAGATTGACTTGTTCTAATGGGAATTACAAGTATCATGACAGTGGGAATTTATACTCTAAATCTAGTCAGGTAAACAAAATGATTTAGGGATCATTTTCTGTTCTCAAGGATAAATGTGAACTTATGGTTTTCACACTTTCTGTTTGGCTTGTTTCTGCCTCTCTGCCAACCTCAGACATGGTAACTTCAGCCATTCAGTAGTCAAATGCAGGTGGCTGGCCATACTTTTTCCCAAGTTGTGTCTAGAACACATCTGAGGAGCAAGGCCAAAACCATGCCAGAAATTAGATTAAAAACTAAACAATATGGATAGTTATGGGAGAGTAAATATATTTGTGTCTTTTATATTACAGTAAGGATGCAACCTCTGGTCCCTGAAAAATATGTAGGTGGCACTGTGACCTGCCTTGTGTCTTTGGCAATTAAAATAGTACTGATAGGCAAATAAGATATAGTATTATTAGTGCTTTAATAACAATGAGCAAGCTATCTGTCTTTTTAATTAGCTTACTACATGCCCAGAACAAAGGTAAAATTTGTAACAATTGCCATATGCAATAGTAACAGACTCTAACTTGAACAGAAGTGCTCTTATGTCCCAGTGATGTGACTGAATCAATACCTAGTAGGGAAAAAGTTAGAGTTTGAGCTAATCCATTTAACTCTTTTTTTTCCATCACTACACCATGAAGTGGTTGCAATTGGATTTTAAATTTTTTTCGCAGGTGTTCTGTTTTAGGCAGGGAGTTCCTGGTTTTCTTTGGGGGTGGGGGAATGTTGCTTTGCTTTCTCTTCTCTTGGCTGCTGTATTCAAAGAGCACTGAGGTGGGTCTGTATAACACATTTCCCACAGAATAATTCCTTTGGTCTTTTTCCAGTGAGAGGGATGCTGACACCTGCCCCCCTTAGAGGCTGAGATGCAAGATTTTGCCTCAAAGCCACCAGTCAGAAGGCATGTATTTCCTGCCTGGACAAGCAACCAGCTGTGTCTAAGTGTGTCCACTCCTGACTGGGCCCAGAGGAAGTATGCAGGCTGGCCTGCTGGCTGCAGCTGAAAGCTCTAGACTGCTTTTCAAGATCTCAAGCAAGCTGAACAGGTTATGTCTGCTCCCCAGCGAAACTGGTTTGGTGTAAGTAATTGCTGGTGAGGAGGAAGAGAAATACAGGCATCTGCAATTGGAAGGGGGTGTGTGGTAGGCAGGACAAATACAGGCATGGTTTGATTTGAACAAAATGGAGCCTTTTTGGTTCACCCACTCATTTGTGCTGATGACATTTGATCCACAAAGAATGAAACTGAGCTAGCACTAAGTTATATCAAATACATGAGCTTAAATTTCTGTTTTCACTACGCAAGTCTTTTGCAGCTCTAACACTTTTAAGTGTTATATGAAACCATTGCATGTAGCATCTCCTGGCAATTGAATACCTGAAAGATCTTTTTCGTGACACCAACCAGGTCAACTCACACTAAGTGTTAAGTGAATATACTCTACTCAACAGCATAGTTAACTTCACCTTTGCTCAGTCTTGGTGATACAGCAAGGCTTGGCTGCTTTTTAGACCAAACTCACTAGATTTTATTGGAGTTATACTTAAAAAAATTGAAGATGTATTCCCCTGTACTGCAGGATATTTCTCTAATGAACATACAGAAATCTTTGTCTAACACAAGTCCCAGAGTAACAGCCCATAATAAAACTCTCTACAGACAGCTCTGAATGGGGAGATGGGAAGTTCAGATTAAGAGAACATGTACATTTGCATTTCAATAACACTCCCTAGTGAACCATTTTAAAGCATTGATAGCTTGATTCTACTTTCATTGAAGCAAATGGCAAAATTCCCACTGAGGTCAAAGGGGGGCTTGATCTGACCCTAATTCATGAATGGCCAGATTTTGGTACTTTAACTTCAACTGAAAAAACTACTCATTCTGTACAATTCCACAAAGTTATGTACTTATGAAATAAAATACTACTCACTCTCAGTCTCTGTTGTGAAGCTCAGAACACTCCTTTGAGGTTCATCAGTCAAATTTTTGTATCTATTAATAGCAAAGGAAATTTATTATTAGTGCATACTATCTAGCTACTTTAAGTACTTACGAAACATTTCTGATAATATATTTACAACTTTGATGTTTTTATGACCTTATGGTTTTTATGGCCTTTTTATGACTTTACTATTTCATCTGTGAGCACAGTCAACTAAACCACATGCACAGTTTATCTTTGCTGACTGGATGCTAACATTTTAAACATATCTCTCAAGTAACCATAAAGAAGAAGTTTTGGTATGACTCTACATAACAGTGGCTAAAATTTGTGTAACTACCTTCCTGAATAGCTGAAAATTGGCCAAATACTGAGTAAGCCAAAGAAAAAGATGCTGTAAGCAGAATTCAAGGTTGTCTGTTTAGTTTTGTCATTTTTTTCCCCCCCAGAAAAGTAACAGTACTTTATTTATCCTCTTAGGTAGCGTAGAGGAGCGTATTTTGAAGATAGAGAGGCAAATTCACCCTTGAGTATCAGTGGAGATCCCTAGGAATTGAACACAAAACACATTTGCCTGGAGGAAAGAAGGCTTAGGGGAGACCTTATCACTCTCTACAACCACCTACAAAAGAGTGTGTAATGAAGTGGGAGTTGTAGTGAAGTGGGGGTTTTCCCAGGAAATAGGACAAGAGCACAGGGCCTCAATTCACACCAGTGGAGGTTAAAGTTAGATGTTAGGAAAAATTTCTTTGTGGAAAAGGTTGTTCAGCACTGGAAGAAGCTGCCCAGAGTAGTGGTGCACTCAACATCCCTGGAAGTTTTTAAAAGATATGTAGATTTACTGTTTGGGACATGCTTTAGTGGTGGCCTTGGCAGAGCTGAGTTAAAGGTTGGACTTGATGATCATAAAAGTTTTCTCCAACCTAAATGGTTCTACACTTTTGTTCTACTCTGATTGTCTGTTAGAAGCCTCTCCATATATTAATTTACATATTTACCTACATTGTGCGGGTTGCATGGACCATTAAATAAATCTTCAAGGCTGGAGTAGTTTGTTGTATGAAAGGTAAGATCTCCTTCTCTGAACTGTATGTATATCCCTTTCTGGCACCATCTTTCCTACCAAAGAGATTAGGGAGCAGTGGCTATATCAAAGTTTCAAGAAAATTCAAATTTCTTCATTAGGATGTCATAATAGTTAGCCACAGAAAGAGTGGAAAGGATGACTGAGATTGGATGTAATCATTCAGCATGTGTGATGCTGCCAAAGGATGCATATTCACTGCTACAGCTCCTCAGCACAATCACACATTTCTAAACTGGATCTTCATGTAGACTTGCAACAAAATAGCTAAGATTATTTATTTTCCATTGTCAATATGAAGTCAGAACACCAGTGTCCAAAATCACTTAGGAAAATGTTTGTTTTTATTGTCATAAGAAATGACAGGAATGATAGAAATCTCATCAGATATATCAGTTTCATAATGAAAAAATAGGGTTCAGATAAACCAAGGAAATCTTAGACAAAAACAAATTTTCAAGTGTCATCTATTACTCATATTAACAAAAGATGATCAATAATCTTATCATCAAAAATGTAGGTCTATAATAAAATGGTAAAATCAAGAGACTAGAATAAACTAGAACTTTTTCCCTAACTGCTGACAATATTTGGACAATGAAGCATCTTTCTGGTTACAGCTCAGATGGAATTAGATTACTTTCAGCAAATATTGAGAATAAACAGAATCATCAGGGCCTGGAAAATAATTTGCTCCAACACTCCTTTCATAATCAATTTATTTTAATAAAAATACCAAGATTTGTTCAAACTTGAAAGCAAATACAAAATTTGTTCAGGTTTAAACAGCGAATGCCAGGTTTTATTTTTATCATCAGTACTGTAGTCATCAGAATTGCACAAGATAGCATGACAAATACATCAAAATCAATGAAATTTAAAGCAAAAATCACTTAAATTCTGCAGTTATCCTCTTTTTTTTTTCCCCATCTGCTTTATTTTTTTTTTAACTGTGATATTAAAACCTTCAGTTTTGTCTTCATTGGATAAAGGGCTACTGAGATTAAATTGAACAATTATGTTATCTTCACCTAATGGCTATCTTTTAAAGCCTGTCCAAAACTTTCAATTGTCTTTGATCTACTCATGATAATCTTTGGTTGATCATAGTGTCTGGGAAAGGTGCCCAAAGACTGGTGCAAAGCAAGTGTAGTTCTCACCTCCAAGGGGGAGCCAGGGAAGTACAGGCAGGCCAGCCTTGCCTCAATCCCTGGGAATATGACGGGGCAGCTGATCCTGGGGACCATTACTGGGCATGCAAAGGACTAGAAGGTGATCAGGAACAGTCAACATGGATTAACAAATGGCAAGTCATGCTCAAACAACCTGATTGCCTTCTGTGATGAGATGAATGCCATGGTAGACCAGGGGAGAGCAGTGCCTTTTTTCTGCCTTGACATCAGAAAGGCTTTTGCCACTGTCTCCCATAGGATTGCCCTACAGAATCTAATGAAGTATGGGCTAGGTGAGCAGACAGCAAGGTGAAAGCTTCCTAAACTGCTAGACCCAGAGGGTGATGATGAAGTCCACTTCAAGGCTGGTAGCTAGTAGGGTACCCCAGGGGCCATGACTGGTTCTGATCGTATTTGATATATTCATTAATTACCTGGATGATGCAGCAGAGTGTACCCCAGCAAGTTTTCAGATACCACAAAACTGGGGGAAATGGCTGATGAAGAATAAGAGGGTCATACTGTCATTGGGAGGGACCTCAAAAGGCTGGAAAAATAGGTTGACAGGAACCTCTTAATTATTAAGGATCTAGAGTGTCTCTCCTATAAGGAAAGGCTGAAGGAGCTGGGAATTGTCAGCTTGGAGAATGCTTACAGGGTTCTTAACAATATATAGTACAGAGAGGATGGAGATGAGTTTTTCTACTGGTTCTCAGTGACAGGGTCAGAGGCAAAGGGCCCACAGTGACATTTCCCCTGAAGATCAGAAAGCATTTTTTTCACTGTGAGGGTGACCAAACACCAACACAAGTTGCCCAAGAGAGGTTGTGAAGTTGCTATTAAGATCTAAACCAGTGACACACTTTAGTACATCTGTGGCAACAATCCCAAGGTAAAATCCCAGGCCACATCTCCATGACATTGAAAATCCAGTTTTAGGATTCCTCATACTTGCCACATGGTCCAAGGTACTGATTTGATACCAGTTCACAGCGCCAGATCAACTGTGTTAAAAAATAATGATCAGTCAACTTCATGCTAGTTCATTTACCATGTGCTGCCCTTCCTGTGGTACTCCACAGACTTCTTGCCCTGCCTTAATCTCTGTCCTTTATATCCAAAGGTCATTGTCCCTATATGTCCCTACATCAGGTCGTGGCTGTTGAAATGCTATTGCTCTCTTTTTATGCAGTGTCATCACATGTAAAAGTGCAAACCGTCTGTCTCTAATGCTTGGTAAAATGATTTCAAACTTCAAAAGAATGAAAACACCTTTCCATTTACTATGGACAATGGTTGCAAATACTTTATACCTAAGGAATTCAACTTTTTAAGCATATAGAAATGGATAATTTGTATTAAAACCTATTAGATAAACATACTTGATACCAGAAAAAGGGGCAGATATTGATGAAAGATCACCTGTTACTTATTTTCCACTATTCATTTGGCAGATAAACAGTAGATTTGGGGCCTTTCCTCAGGGTTAGAACAATCATATTTTGGGAATCCTGGATAAGCAGAACAAAAACCCTTACAAGAAGCAAATGTAGGTGGGAAATCTGGGTGACTTTAAATGCAACATGGCATTAAAGTGATGAATAAAACTGAACACAGACTATCCCTAAATGTGGAAGTCAGAACATCAGCCATGTTTAGTTCTGCTGTGAGGACCTCAAATGCTATAGTAGAAGAAACCTTGCACTGAAGTACAATCATAAGAAAGATGCTTTCAAGACTGTTTGCTTCAGTACTTTTCAAATGGATTTTGGAACCAGTCCTAGGAAATCTTTGTGAAGGTGGCACCTGTAATTCTTGTTATAACATATAATAAATACGTCACTTAGAAATAATGTCTTAGTTACCTTAAATCAGGCTCTGAAAGCAGAGAATATATTCTAGCTTATTCTGTCTGTGCTCTGGTTCCTCATCTCTAAATGGAAGTAAATCCAGTTTGTTTCACAGCAGTCTGACAAAGATAAGCACTAATTAGTTTTTCAAGCTCTCTAATATCACCACAAACACCACAGCAAAGTCAGTGAGGAAATTTATAATTCTAATTTTAGAAGGCAATGCAGTAAATAAGGCATCCAGCCATCCAGCCACATTGAACAAGGAGAATGCAGCTGAACATTGTTTAGTATGTTGTGTGAGTGCCGCACATCAGGTACACTGAATCAGGCAAAGATCCTCTTAAAATAGTATGTGAACATATAATCAAAGATCAAATTATTATGTATAAGTAAGATAAATAATTCAGCCTTATATCCTGGCATTAGTATGTCACTTGGCAGCATTACTCATCTCCCTCTCTTAACATAGGTTTTGTTTTTAACCACTGATGCCACCCCTCTTCTCCTCCAGAAAGTTCTTATTTCAAGAGACTCCACAACAGTTCAAGAACTGAAAACAAAAGGTATGATGACTGGTTGAGCCTTACCTTGTGCACTGTCAGAGTTCAAAAAGGTTTTAACAAAGTTATCTTACATATTTCTAGGAGTAGAAAGGAGTAGTTGAAAGGACAAGGACAAGTTGCTTAGCCTCATGTTTTATCCCATGTTTATACCCTCTGTAGGTAACTTGGAAAACACTGGGGAGATGTTATGAAAGGTTTCAGACCTTCAAGTGAAGGAATCAGGAAGGTGAAAGAGAAGGTTGGGACTGGCTTGGGGAATATTCATTCATCTACCGCTCAGTCAATAATGAAAACCTCCTAATACTCCTCCCCACATATTTTGGCAGAGAATGGCATCTGCTTTATTGGGTCAGGTTTCACTCAGTATATACTGGGAGGGTTTAATTCCTACCTGTAACAAGAGAAAAAGTCAAGGGATAATAATTTGCAGTCATTTACACATGACCAACAGAAGTTGCAGCTGGCTTTAAATTCCTTGCCCTATGTCCCACCTTCCCTTCCTTGCGCCACTCTGACTCCCCGCAGATGGGAATCTCCCAGTTACACCACACCACATCTTACTCTTGACATGTTGAATAAGAAGCAGCCTTTGGCCTTCTTAATTTATAACAAGGACAACTCTGCTGTGAAGGATATTTACTAGGCTCCTTACTATGATGATTTTCCATTATTGAAATAAAATAGTCTACCATCAATTTACATAATCACAAAACCACAGATTCATGGAATCACAGTGTCACAGAATGGTTTGGGTTGGAAAGGACTTTTGGTGATCTGCTAGTTCAACTCCCTGCTAAAGCAGGCTTACCTAGAGCAGGTTGTGCAAGATCATGTCCTAGTGATTTTTGAATATCTCCAGAGAAGGACACCCCACAATATTTCTGGACAGCTGTTCCAGTGCTCTGTCACCCTTACCTTCTGTTGGAAGCTGCCCCATATCTTGCAAATCCATGCCAAGCCAAAACCAACCACATGGAATAGGATTGGAATGATAAACAAAGGAAAATTGGTCTTTAGAAGAATAGGACTGTTGGACTACTAGGTATTTGAAAAGTGTTCACCAGCCTTTAAAAAAAGTTCATCTGAACATACAATTCTACCTTATCCTGCACATAAAACTATTGTGCTGTTCTATAACTGCTGTCCCTGATGAATACCAAGATTAAAATATGTGTCTCTGCAGGTTTTATTTCATTGTGAGATTTTATAGATCATAAATTTTATAACTTAACATACAACTTTAAAAAAATTAGAACAGCCACATATGTTCTCTTCCAAGGACTTGATCCAACAAAGACCTTTAAACACTGTATTGGTCTCATCATCCAAACTCCAGCCTAAGATCAGAACAATTAGCGGCATTGTGAAAAATGCTGTCTCTGACAGACATGAAAATGAAATGAAAAATAGAAATATAACATTGATAGTAACACTAAGATAAATAGTCAGTTGCAGGGAGGAATTAGCCTGTCTTGTCCAAGAGACTGACTCCCCTCCACCTGAGGGGTCAATGTTGCTCTCTGCCCTTGGGTGAAGTAATGGTGTTTTAAAAATTCACAGCAGATGCCTTACTATCCCCTCCATCCTTCTCACTATAGCCATCAAGCACCCTGCCCTTCTGTCAGATTTGGTGTGAGTGGACTTGATCTACCACAGAACCAAAAGTGTAACTTTACGTATTAGGGCCAATAACAATGTCTCTGCTTATTTCAAAAGAACTTTGAAGCAAATATTAATGTTTTCCTACACTTCAATTATTTTATGGGCTGTTTGGTCAAGATGAAAACCAGTAAAAGTCTGACTAATAATGGTACAATATTGAAAAGAGAGGGGAAAAAATGGCAAAATCCAAACTGAAAATTTTCACAGCCCCTACAGCTTTAGATATCGATATTCATTCTCTTATTACATGTCTTCTAGAAAACACCATATTTAATTTCCATGCCACTACAGTTGAAATACAGAGATAGAAGTGAAAATCTTGTGAAAGACTTTAAATACACTAAAGTATATAACAAACTTGAGGTATAAAACCAGAGTAATTAGTCACAAATGCTGCCCCAAAAATCTTCACCACCTGCTAGTCACCTGAGAGGCATGGTGTGATCAGGTTTTCCGTCCTGTACATGACAGAGGTTTTATTGTTTCTTTGATCTGCTCCAGTCTGCAGGGAACAGTGTGATTAAGATATTACCTTTAGTGAACAGCTCTCCAAGTTACACAGCTCACCCTGGAAAAGTATTCTGAGAGACAGGAAAAAACAGTAGACTGTTGTGAATTTTTGCTATTGTTCTTTCCTTTTTTCATAAGTAAAGCATTGTAAATAGTTGGCTGAATGGACTCAGTGTCTGCCAAAGGAGACACATGTCATTTATTATACAACATGGGGACTACCATCTTCTGCCACTGAACACACTGAAAATATCATGCATTATATAAATATCCACATGATAAATAAGAATGTCAAATTTATCTATTCTTTCATGAGCTCCAGCTCATACCATGGCCATGTCTTGTGACTTGGAGCCGAAATTAATTTCTTCTGATTACCATGGGAAAAAAAAAGGACAGTCTTTTTAATGAGTCTAGGTCACCTAGGTTATAGTACACCCACGCTGTACTCCAGAAAACACACTAAATGCTCTCTATACCGTCACCTGGTCCCCTAATAACAGAAGCAGGATTTCAAAACAGGAAAAAAAAAAAAAAGAAAAAAAAAACTATATCAATACACACATAAATGATATAAAAACCTTCATGCATATGTATGCATAGTCAATATAAATAGATGCATTTGCATGCACACTTTTATGATGCAAAGAATGATCAGACGCAGATTCAGTCAAACACACAACTCAGTAAGTTTTAAAAATAGACACATATATATAATTGATTTACCTCATTAATATGTAATATTAAATGTTAAGTTATATATTTTCCATATGGTGTTCCACTATCTCCCTTACAAGTCATGTTGCTGATGTAACATCATCCCTTTGCATCTACTTTATCTCTTACCATTTAAAGTGCTTTTTTGTGGGCATTGCTGATAAAGAGTTGTATGAAGAATGCACAGTGAATAATCTGTGGTAATGATTGTTGCTTGACTTAAAATAAAAAGTAGCAGCCTTTTAAGGTCAACATCAGTTTCATGTTTGGATTGTTTCTACTATTTGGAAAGCTTTGACATGTTTTAGATTACTAAGTAATGTGAAAATACATTACCAGCACAAGGTTGTTTTCTGTGTAAATATTTTATGAGTAGAGTCACCCGTCATCGGTTAATAAGGTAACAAAGATTCAAAGCTATTTATGTTGACTCATATTTTCAAAATGAGGAATTTGAAAACAAGAAAATGTGACAAAGTTGATGAGGATCTAAGATATTGGCTTACAGAAAGACTGTTCATGTCTTGCATGACATGAACAGCTCCTTTAAATTACTTATTGAAAAGAGGTGTAACATTGTCCATGTGAAATATATTAAACGCGTAACACATGAGTCACCTAATGAACCTAAGACAAATAGTTGCAATTCTTGGGTTTGCAGATATGAAAGAAAAAGATCCTGATCAGTTTTGCTTCCACTGATTCTCCCATGTGTCTGTAACATCAAATAGAGTAGGTAGCCCGTTCATCATAGAGCACACATGGATGTTCTCACTGTGGGGTTACCAGTATGGTTAGAGAGTGCAGCTCCTGGGCTCAGCCTGCAACAGCCATCCCCTTGGTACTCCCCAGTCTGCCTTCATTCACGGGCAGCACAAGGGCTTTCATGATGGACTGCTCAGCTTGGACTTATTTGTTGTCTGGTCTGGTACATGTGGTCTTCCTCACTGGTCTTGTCTGATCTTCATTGTGCAAGACCAAACAAATGCAGCTCACACCATCCCACTGACACTGAGGGAGAGTCCGACAGACCATGAAGCAGGGAGATGGGGGATCGGTGATGTTGTTCAGGGACTGAAATGCAATGATCTCTCTTCTGCAGAGTCCATCAGAGATGTAGCATGACAGCCTATGGTTGGCAGGCTCGTGGAAAATGTCTTCTTCTGCAGGCCTGTATCAAGTGAGACTAATTCTCTACCAGCCTGTCTTCTGGGTAATGCCTCAGAAGTCTGCCAGTCTTTTGCAAGGGACTTGGGGGTAAGAAAAGACATTGCAGCTGATTTCACAGAGCTTCCCAACAACAAACTCTTGTGTGTCACTTCTGTGCAGGACAGTCTTTCAAGTTTATTGTAAGATAAACATTTCCATCAGCTGATCACAAATTTCATCAGACCCATGAAGGCTTTGACCTGAAGTATCACCTGAACACTGGCCAAACAAATGCATGCTTTTGCTTAAATACTTCACCACATGGCCCAATTAATATGAATTTGAAGTGTTATTACTCAGCTTGTTCCAGGGAGGTCCTTGGGCAGGATTTAATTTTATTTTAAGAATTGGTCTCTTGCAGTTTTATTGTGTTTCATAACTTTTTGGACAAAAAATGTCCGATGTTCAACATATATTGTACATACTAAAGCAGGGTGAAAGCTGGTTCATAGTACTGACTGTTTCAGAGTGGTAAGTGTACAAAGGTAGATAATATTGATGTTTAGAATAATCTGACAGTCTGATTTACAAGGATGTAAGCCACAGGATATCATGACATCATCCAGACCCAGAGCAGATCAAAAGGTTCCTGTTCTTTTACTATTGGGAGCCCATCTCTGAGTGCCTCACTCAGAGCTTATAGCTGGTACAAAACTGATTTGCCAATACTTGCATGAACCTCCAGAAATCTATCCAGCATTTCCTTAAAGCCACAAAAGCAACTTTTCATGTGTGTTGGCATTTTCAAGACATTATCACACAAATCCAACAATTAGAACTTTGTACCTTTGAGGGCCCCTTCTAGCAAGCTCCATTGCTCATCCACACCTAGATACACACTGCTATTCTTAGAGGAACAGGAATGTGTGAAGCATGTTCACGGTGAATTTGAAAGAAGGTGGTTGTAAAGTTCTGTTTCCATTCTATCTAAAGAATATATATCTAAAGAATATATATCTAAAGAAGATATATCTAAACAAGAGATGTGGATGGCCAAAAGTTTGGTGTAAAAAAAAAAAACAATTGTGAAAAAATATGAATGAGCCTGTAAAAAATGTGCATTTTCCTGAGAGGTTATGGTACACCCTGTACAATATCCCTGTTGACCTGTTCCTAGGAAGATAAATCATACAGGAGTAAGATATCTGGGTGTGCTAGGTGGCTATGTGTCAATGCACAGGCCAGATCAGAGCTGTCTAAGCAGTGAAATGATTTTCATAAAGATTTAAGCAGTCAGACTAAATTTAAGATAGGCATCCTCACACCCTCACCTCACGTGTGACTATCACACCTGCACAAGACTGCAGGAGTAAATACCCCCTGCAGCTGTAGAGGATGAAGGTTGAAGATGAAAACAAAATAATCAAAACAAAAGCCCCATGCCTTATGTTCACAGTTTGGTGCCATTATCCTCACATGGGAATGATCTGTTTCTGGGCTGCTAAAAAAAAACAACCCCAGAAATGAAGTTTATGATGTGTGAAATAATGTACATGGACAACACTCTCTTCCTCCAACTCCTCTAAATAACCTCCATGCTCCCCACGTAAACCAAACTGATCTTCCTCTCTGAGGCCACAGCCCAGTGAAGCCTCATCCCTCCCACCCTTCATCCCCCCGCTTTAATTTACGCAATAAATTATGTGCAACACGTGATATTTGGAAGCCACATCCTGCTGTAGGCAGGGCTGGCTGAGCTTCCTAACACAATATTTGGGGATGACTCTGCTTCCAGAAAGTGGAGTCGATGTGCTGGACGTGGTTTAATTGGTGCCAGCTTTGTCCTATTAACAAGTGTCATCTTTCTGCACTAGATGCACAAATGGTGATGTTCTGCAGGTTATAGCACCCTTATGCACTAAAGCCTTTTGTATATATTGCTGCCTGATTAGACAGGAAATAGTGTATGGTACCAGGGGATAATTCACACCAGCAAAGTTGCTTGCATGCATATGCAAAACTAGGGCTCCAGATGCGAAATACATATTTTTCTAATTCCTGAGCTAGTCTCTGTGTGTATGTCTATATATACATTGCATGCTTACTACTTTTTATTACTTTTAAAACTTAAAAATAAAATTGGCTTGAATTTATTTTGAGGATTGGCACCAATCCAGGACAATTCTTGTTTTAACTGAAACAGTTCACCCACTGCTAATTTTAACACAAGTGAGTTATTTTATTAACATGGATGCAACTGGGAAGCACTCTCCCTTCCTACCAGGAAGCCTTGGAAACCTAGCACAAAGACTCAGGAACAGCTATGCCACAGATCTGTGGAGATTATCTCTTTGCTTGTGAAAAGGTGTTTTTGAGAGATCCCAAATTTTCAGACCTCCCTTTGCTATCCGTGCAGGAGGAGGGACCTACTCCCAGATATCTGCAAGAAACTGACAGAGACACTGAGTCTACAGTGAAAATACAGTGAAAATACAGAGAACCTGCCTCACTTATGGCAGATGATGAGAGTAAGCAATACACATTCAACTAGGAGCCGAGGAGGGGAAAAAGTAAGGGGAAATTGCTATGTATAGACAGCACAGCCATTGAAGACTTTTAACGTGTTTATCTTTCCTTAATAAAGTTTTTGCAATCTGTGAAAGAATGACTTGGTTATTCATCACGAAGCTTCGGCACATGACCCAGCTTTTTCTACCATTCAAGGAATGTAATTTAAACTAGATTTAGAATCCTCTGCATGGCCAAGAGTGATGCCCACTGGAATGTTCAGCTTATGTGGAATTGTTTGGTTCAGTTTAAATAAATAAATAGCATTAAAACCTGATCATGGAAAATGTAGCTGTTAAAAATAGACTGAGGTAGCACTAACTCAAAGAGCTGAGAAAAGGTATGTGCAGGAGGGACTCTGAGTGCCGATTCATCAAGTGCAAGAGCAACCAGACTACCAACGCTGGCGAGCTTTCAGGCACGTAAGCATCACCACCGAGTCTCCCCACCCTGCAGCAGGAGCTCCCAGCAGGAGTTAGACCTGTTTCCTTCTCTTTACACTTCAGCCACCTGCTCTCCCTCTGATCAGATTCTCCACGGAGATACAAGATACTCATCCAGCTACCTCTGGTGAGCCTGGCACCCAGCATGAAAACCACTGAGCACAATATTTCTCCACCTGTGAAGCAGCTGTTTAAAAATGAAGCAATACTAGAAAGGATTCTATTTTTTTAGTTTTGTTTGTAGCTTTTGATGCTGAGTTTTGTTTTTCTGTGCCACAGTAAAACCTCAGCAAGCAAAAACGCCATGAATCCAGATGGCAAAGACAGTTTCTCTTAAATTGTTTCACCTTGTGCTGTTTTCTTAGTTTCAGTCATTAACCTTAAATATGAAACAGTTATCATTCTTGATTAAGATGTGTAAGTTAATCAGAGCATTTAATAAAAATAAAAAGCAAGACATTTTACCTATTGGGTTCAGTTTGTGTTTTAAGTATTTGTGAATTTTTACAAGTGGAAAATAATATTCAGTCTGGTGGAACTAATTTTGGATTTTCCAAGATGCACCATGAGAACAGACAAGAGGCCTGGCTATGGTGCATCATGAGGCCTTTAAAGCAGCCTGGAAGCCAACCAGGAGAGCTTATTCCAGACAGTAACTATTGTAAAGACCTAGTGATGCTTTTTTTTAGCAATTGTGATGTTTTTTCACTACAGTTTTCAGTCAGTGTTCCACTGGATCCCACTTTCATTTTTGCTCCTGAAAAGCTAAATGCCTGTGGAAAACACAAAACTTTCTGACCAACTGTACTCAAGCATAACAGGGCCTTTTGGTAGTTGAATTTCTGTCTTAATGCTTTGGACAGACAAAGGTGTTGTCACTAGGGATGGCAGACAAGGTGCTCAGCTGCCTACTTCACCTGCACTGCACAGAGAACAGAACTCATGCATCTGCTCCTAAATCACTGGGTTACAGTGGGATTTAGTTTAAATTATTACTGATTATAACTGATTTTATAATGCTGGTAGGCACATGAAATCTCTGCAGGAACTGACTGATCAGTGGACTACATCTTCCTGCACTGAGGACCTGGTGAACAGACCAGGGCAACGACTGTATCTGTTCTCCAAAGGTGAGCCCTCCCAGTGTGTCAGATGAGCCTAGTTCTGTATGACACGAGTAATCTCCTTTTCCCCAGACCTTACAATTTATCTATATAGGGCAGACAAGGGAAGGGAGTACAATTGACATTTTTCAGAAAGGAAATCCAACAGTAAAGGTCATTCAGTCACAGACTGGAGATTTCCTGAGTCTTCTTCCAGTGACTTGTGGTCACTGCAATTGGCTCAGATAAGTCCCAATTCATATGTTAAATATCATTTGTGACATCAGGCCACTACAGCAAATTTTATAAATTTCATTAAAAACTTTAGAAAATGTGTATAAAATTTAAGCTTTTTTAGAAGTGAACAAAGTTAAAAAATCGATGAGAAATATGTACGTTCATGATGAATGCTGCCTGCAAAAAGCTACATGATACTTCCAGTTTATTCACTTGTAAATTTATTAAAGAGCCCAATAACACACAGGTGCCAAAGCAATCATTTCCAACACTCTCGTTCTAAAAACCTGCAAAATGAATCCTCCTCCTTTTCCCAGAACATCAACAGATCAACTACTCAGTTTGCATGCTTCTGCAAATGCTCCATTTACATTTGATGGGGAATGCCTGAAAAGCTCACAGTTGGAAAAGCTTCTCAGAATATGGCCCAGAGCAATGGAAAATAAGGCAAGATGGGTCAGGTGGGATCCAAACGCTCAATTAAAACCTAAGAGAAGAAACAGTGTGGACTAAAATGCTGGGCAGGCCTGCTGTGCACAGCTGGCTGGTGCTCTTCCCTGGGATATCCTGTCCTTGAGCCCGCACCAGCCTGGGCCAGGGCCTGCAGGTGACTCAACGCAGCAGGGCGTGACAGCTCCAGAAGCGTGGCAGCCACACTGCTGGGGCGCTCAGACCTGCTTAGTAACATCACCTTCTCTCTTGGACACAGTGACACTAGGATGAATCAGCCACAGTGTCACTAGGATGTGGAAATATTGCCCCAAGCCCTAGGGCTGGATGTGCCTCTGAATAGGTGTACTGTGCTCAGACATGTGGAGTGTACCTGACCACTGAGTAGAGCAGTGTTAGAAAAATAATAAAAAAAGTAGGGCCAAACAGAGGTTCAGCAGAGAATGACAGTGCGAAAGCACAGCTGTACATGTGGCTTTGAAAATAAGAAGTCTGAATCTGAAAAGAAAAAAAAAAATAAAGAGGATGAGTTTCCTTCTCATACCCCTTGACGCGGACATTTTCCCTCAGTGTGGCTGTATACTGCCTGGCAGAATGTGAAGCAAGCCACATTTCTCTGCTGAGATATGTATTCATTATATGTTTCAAAAGAGTACAGTCAGGCCAGGAGAAACTCCATGAATTCCTGGAGACTCTAAAGCTCAGAGTTTCTTACCTCCAACACTTTCCACGCTGTAATCTCAAATTCAAAGTTCCTTTATTGTTGCATATGGGAAGATCACAGAACATCTACTTTAGTGCAACTCTTTCTTTTGAAACATCCGTTTTCCGGCTGTCACCTTTTTTCCTACACCACCTCTCATGTAGCTGTGCCTTGTCACTCCCTTTCCTTCCTCCTGCTCTGAGACCTGCAGCTTCACACTGTAAAAATAGCTGGTGTGGAAGGCTAACATCTCTTGCTAGAGAAATGAAACAGCTGTGATTGCTTGAAATCACTATCCAAATCATTCATCTCACTGCTCTTCCCCAGCCCTTTCCCTTGTTTTGCTGCTTTTCCAAAATGTTATTTCTGGTTTGAGGATAGGCGGATGTTACAGTTGTTAGATAGTGGCTGTGTTGATGGAGCTGTACTGTTGCACCACGGGAGAGAGAAAAGACAAGTTTAGTAGGTACCTCTCATACCCTCGAGATCATGTGCTGAGTTTTCCTTAAGAAGTCCAAGAGCAGCTAAAAATAAGCTGAATGTAACATACACAGAGAACACATTTCAATTAAAACTAATGGAATAAGCAGTAAAAATAAAAGCAAAGAGTCTGAGTCCAAACCATCATTCATCAGTAGAACCCTCATTCTGACATATGGTTATATTTATGGTTTTGTGTGATATTTAAATATAACAGGGAAGAACACCAATTTTTTAAAAAGAAACAGTGATCTTAAAATGGAGCAAAAATCAAGACATGTGAGTGCACGTACCCATTAACTGCATGGGAAGCAGAGCTGCTTCTGCCTGTCCAGTAAATCTGCCTGACCACAACTTTTGAAAACTAGTCTCATGATTATTCTTCATTTGGCCATTAATATATACAGTGATGTAAAATGCTGTCCTTTTGTCCTCTGAAATCTCCCATAAGAAAAAATTATCTGGAAAGGGCAAATAAAGCACATTAGGTTTTATGCTGAGAAAATAAATGCTAGGCAGTGTACAAGGGTGAGGCAAATAAAAATTAGTAACGTTCAGAGATACTCCAAGCATCCTTTATACAAAAATGCTCTGTTCCTCTGCATTCTTATTCTCGCCAGTTTGAATGGACTCTTGCTGCTCTTTTTTTTCTCTTTACATCATGGTGTAGTTCTGAAAAGGCTGTTTACAAAGCTATGTTGGATGATAATCTCCAGCAAATGCCAAGTTGATTTAAAGAGCAAACTCCTGGACATTGACAAGGACCGGTTGTCACTAGAAATTCTTGAAAAAATACTATGATATTAAAATTGTACTCATCTGGACTGTTAATTGCCAATGGCATATTCTAGTTAAATTGTTCCCCTGAAGTCTCACTGAAGTTCGTAAAAACCTGCTTAATATTATATTTGTTATGTCTGCATCCCTTCAGGATTCATCAAATCAAAACTTTTTAAATTAAAAAAAAATTGATATATTCTAGTTGCATGATGATGAAGATTCCATACAATGAGATAATCTACCTGTGATCTTCTGCCAGCTTGATTGAGATGTTGTTCAAGGTAAAATGTGTTTAGAATGTGTTTAGAGATCTGAAGTAGTAGATTACCAGCAAAGAAAACATTCCTGTTTCCTTATCATAGGGAGACTGGCTTCCTGCTGGTTGTGGATCCTCCTCCTGTGTGAAGTGTTAAAATATACTTGTTCAGCGTTTTCAATTTCTTTTAGTAGTGATATGGAGGTTATGTATGGTCTCTGTGACTGTTCAGATTCCCTCTTTGACTCTCACAGTGGGTAGTACTGGGGTTCATGCAGTATCATCAGCAATGACTCCATAGCAAACTAATTATATAGGGTTCTCAAGGTACTTTGAAGATGAAAGGCACTGTATCAGTGCAACTCCAGGTATTATTATTATTATTGTTTATATAGCATACATAACCATTAGTGGGAGCCTAGATTTGAGTCCCTTTAGAACTAAGGTGGGAGGAAGATTTGGACAAACTCCATGTCCTGACACTTTCACTGCACCTAAGGTAGATAACTAGAATTCTGAGTTCCTCTGCTGTCTTCCTTAATGGTAAAATAGTGTGAAAAAGAAAGTGATCAAAGCAAATGCGGGCTCCTATGAGGTGAGATACAAAATTATATCCTAAGTTGTCAGGCAAAACTTGTCGTAGTTAGCACTGATTCTAAATAAGTGAAATAGGAGATACACCAGCTTGTTAATTAATATATATTTAATGGAGCAGGTTATTCTAACATATTTGAGTGGTCCCCAGCACATGACAAGAAAAAAAATAACCATATGGAAGGCTTTTTTTAGTATAAAACACTAAATACTTCTGGAATAAGTGATATGCAGAAAAGAAATGAGTGGTGAGAGAAGACAGCTGCATGGGGTAAGTGACAGAGATTAAGATGATACTACGACACACAGTTGAAGCCTCTGTCAGAGCACAGGAATCCTTTCACACCTTTGCAGCTTGACTTTTCAGGACAAGGAAGGATGATTGACCAGCTTGCTTTGATTCTATAGGAAATCCTACAGGAAACAATCCAGATCCACTTTCTCTACTCACACACCCTTTGCCATCACAAATTACCCTAGCATTGAGGGATTGAGTACTACAGTCCACTCAAAGTCCACGGAGCTGAAACAACCAAAACTGAACCAGAAGAAATTCCTCAGAGATTATCCTAGACCTCAGCAAGTTATACAGGCTCATGGACTCATAGCTGGATCCTCTGTGTGCTTCAAAAAAAAAGCCCTACAGGGACTTGAATAAAAGAGGGAACTAAGTAAAGCTCAGAGAAGGGTTTTCATCTCACATCACTCAACAGAAACTCCTCGTCCTCAACAGGAGTATGCTAGGTCAGGCCAGGTAGGATTCTTGCCTGAGTAATACTTCTTTGCCTCCATGCACAAAACCCAGGTGGCAATCTTCCAGTTGGCTATATATTCAGCTTTGAAACAACTATGATGAGTCTCCCAAATATATGGCAGAGTACTTCCACTGAAACACTTTGAAGTAGTGATGCATAGATAATTTTGAATATTCCCCTTTGAATAGGGAAATTCAAAGCGTAAGCAGAACCTGTGTTTTGAAGAAGCCTTCCTGTGGAGGGTGTCCTCTTATATGTAAATACTACCGAGAATAGCATGCAAATATGGTCATTAGGGATGGTCTGAACTTTTCCAGAACAACTTCAATTTTGAGCCAAGGTACTTCAGCCTTCAAAGGCAACAAACTCTGTGACTCAGCAGAAGCTGAGACTGAAAAGGCCTGTTTCAGCAAGGACCAGTGGTTTTCAGATTGAAGTATCCAGAGGATTTTCTAATGCCTTAAACTATTTTCCACGTTGCTCTTCTATTGAGCTAGTTGCAGACATGCAAAAGAAAACTACTACCTATTCCTGATTGCAATATTTTGTTATCAACCGTGATGGCATTTATTTATATATTTGTGTCTGCTTCTGTTTTCCAGTATGGAACTTAGATGGAAAAAGAAGGAGGGGAGGAGGATGCAAACACCCCTACCCAAGCAAAGTTCCCAGACAAACTGCTCAGGTGTTTGGGATATGAAAAACTTTCTAACAAGGATGAGGAGAGACAAAATTAAGATTTCACCCCCCCAGCTGCCTAACCCAGAAGAGTTAGATACGTGTTATATATTCATGCATCACACTCCTTTATGTAATCCTGCATAAATTTGACATGGACATAATGTAAATGTATTTCATTACATTTACAGAATTCGTGTCTCTTTGTAAAAAATACAAACCTTTAGACTACTTTTCATAAATTTGCCTCTAGACCAAGTTACAGTAAAAACACAGTGTGAGGAAATAGTATGATTACACATATTTAAGTAGTCACCATCCAAGATTTTGTAGCTTATACTCATCAGCTTTCCCCCTGCAGTTACATAAATGAAAATTAAATGTCATAATATATCTTTCTGGGTACAATCTGTTTATGTTTGATGTTGAAAAGAACTTTAGCATTGATTTAAATGACTGAAATCCTGGAACTCGCGAGCATTTTCTGTCAGTTCTAATGGGAAGCATGTCACTGTGGTCTAGGCTTGTTTCAAGGAGCAATTTAAATGTCTGAACATTTTCCCTTTTATACTGGTCTAAGCTCACATGTCTTTTTTTGCGCAAATTTCCTCAGCACAGCAGCAGAGACCTTTTTAAGTGATGGGTGAGGCCACAATCCCCAAAAAACCATTACTTTTCACCAGTGACTCCCTTGGCTGACTCCCGACAGTGTATTACTAACCCAATACAGGCTGTCCCAGATTCTCAGCCTCCAGCTCCCAGCACTCAGCTTCTCCAGCACTTACAAGGAGTTAATGAAAAACAAACAATGTAAAAACATGTCTGCCTTTGTCCAAGGTGCTTTTGCATTGTGAATGCCAGAAAACTAGGAAGCCAGATACAGCATTTTAGCTACCAGGCAGAAGGAGTGAGGGCAGCCATTTTAGAGAAGGCTGGTTTTACCACATTACTGACCAGCTGGATCTATTTAAACTGTTTATATTCATGGTATCCATTGATAATGCTCAACATGTTTGCATCCACATCATCTGTATTGCTTCATAGAGTCTTTGGTAGTGCTCCAAGTTAGGAAGTATTAAGATAAGTTGAAGACAAGCATTCTTCTTTGTTTTTGTTTTTTCTCTTTGTGTCTATCAAAATACCTTTTAAATAGGAACAGGAACAAATAAGCTCTTCCTGTTTCAATCTAGTGATGTGCTAGCATCATGTAATTTACATTTGACACACTTTTCCAGGACTGGCAGAGTCTGGGTGTGAATATATCCTTGGGCACAGTCAAAAGCACATGATTTAAGTCAGGGAAAGGAAGTCATCTCTTTGCAGAGCTGATTTTGCAGCCCCATGTTTCTGGAGCCATTATGTTAGATAGAAAAAGTTAAAATAAAATGGAGGACACTCAAATAGTTTCATGCAACTGAGGCAGATGATACATCTAGATAGTGATGTCTCAGACGTGACTTATGTTTCTGACCTTATTGTCTATGCTGACAGTAGAAATGAAAGTAATGTAAGGAGTAGCACCGTATCATCAAAGGACTGAATTTTTGCCAGAGAAATCCTCCAGGGCCATCCACCCCACCTCTGTCATCTGAATTCTTTGGCAGATCTAACTGCAAATGGCTGGAGAAGCATGACTTCTCATGGGCAGCGTGCAAAGTCAAGGTATCTTCAAGGAGATTATGGTAAATCAGACAATTTGAATAATACAGCACAATAAAAAGGTATGTCAAACTCAGTCGAACACTCAGTCCTGCTAGGTTTGGATTAAGAGTAAATAGAAAGGCAAAATTCTACAGGAGGAAGATAAATCCTGTTTTGTTCCTTATTTTGTTTAAATTCTTGAAAAGGGAGCAGTGATAATCATGAAGGAATTACAAAAAGAATTAAAAGCAGCTCTGTCTCAGAAGAATAGAAACAGACACCACCAAAACTAGAGAAGGTTTTGATCTGACATACTCAGAAGTCTGGATTAAACACTGAAGTTAACCTCAGAACTCCTACACATGACTTGAAAAACCCTACTCCTTACATCACTAATTATTTCTCTGTTTTAATCAATTACAAGCTGTAGAGAAAGTCTGAGGGAAAGACAGTATGGTGGTAGTGCACAGCTGAGCCAGTGTGCTACTGCTGCTGCAGACAGACGTGGGAGATGTAGTTCTGGACCAGTGACACAATTGCATTGCTTAAAAATGATGGATTTCAGTGGGTGAGACAGGTACGCTCACATAATTTGTTCCAGTTCTCAAACTGTTACTGTAGTTTCCACTTTAAATATGGAAATCGAGTTTCTAAATGAGGAGATAACCTTCAGCGTGTGCTGTATTTAAAACATCTTGAAATTACACGATATGCATATACATTTTAGGCTGTCTGCAACTTTTCCTTCTAACTTTACTTTTTAAAAACATTTCAGATTACTGGGACAGGGTGGAGTCCTTAAGATGATTTGCCTTTTTTGCAAAACACAAAACATAAACACAATTTTAAAATAATTAACAGGATGTGAATCTGGGTTTTATGTTTTTAATTACCTTCAGAGATTGTATTTTTGCATCTTTTCCAGTTTGAAATCAATATCTAACATATCCTTCTAGAAGGGCTGAGAAGTGTGTGCTGGCAAGCTTATATTGTGTCATCTGCAGACAAGACAAATGCTGCTATCCCAGATGCACTGGGAGAAAGAGCTCAAGAACTAGATGAATGGCACACAAAATTATGATGACTTTGAAGTGTGCAATAAATGCCATCCACAGAAATGTATCTAGGTGTGAGAAATGGCCTCTGGGATGTCTTTACCCTACATGTGCACGCGCATGCATTACCACCAAAAAAAAAACTACTCAGAGAGCCTTGCCACTGAAGCACTAAATTATTTCAGTTGTCCAAGATGCCCCATGGGCCATACCTGACAATCAGCCTGTCTAGGAGACACTACATTTTATCTCAGGGTGAGTCCTTCTCTGAATGGCTCAGTGTCCACCTTTCCAAAGGCATGATCCCTACAAAATGCTTGGAATGCCCTTCCGTTTGCACAGACAAACTAGGACAAGCCGGCTTAAATATGACTCACTGTTATTATTTAAGGAAAACTTCAAGGAGTCATTCCTTGTGCTGGTACTTTTGCAGTATCTCTCAGAGCTGTGAACCAACTATCACTGACCTGCTTTTTCCCCATCTTCACTAATAAGAAGGGGAAGAATTTGGACTTAAAATAACAAGCAAATTTGAAAGAAAAAACTTTTATGATAATCACATGATGATTACATTTTGATTTTTCAAATAAAAAGAGTTGAACCACTTTACATCTAGAGTCCAATCCTGAAAAGCTAAGCACTGTATGACTTTATTAGTGATGGGGACGTAAAGGGTGAAGCAGGAGAGGCAATATGCAAAATCCCAGCCTTATGAATATCAGTACCTTTCTCCTCCTAATGAGTTTGAAGAAATGAGGTTTTAATTTCAGAAATTGAAACTGACTGTCATTTGAGCAATCTGATGTCATGGGGAAATGTAAACATGATGCAATGATTTCATAATGTTAAATCTAAGCCATATATAAAAATTGCTTGAAAAATTGTGTGACAATCTCTTAGTCCTGTCATTTTTCTAATAGTTTGCAAATAAATATACATTTTCTGAGAATCCTGGCAAGATTTGTTCATGCTGAACATTACTTTGTTTCAGGAGTGGCAGAGACAATGCTTGTTTTTCCAGTTGTGAGGGTGTCTGAATGTGGTCCTGCGGAATTTCAGTTCAAAGCAAATCCAGATGGATTAAATAAAGGATGCTTCTGAAATGCAGAGTGACTGGGGAAAAATGAACAAGGGAGGAATGAGTTTGAATTATCAGACTGAAACTAAAGTTATATATGAACATATGAAACAGTAAAAGACAATTAGAAAATGTATTTATACTAAATTAAAACTTTATTGACTAATGTTCTCCAGACAACATGATCTGACAAACTATGGTTGCATACATGCAATGAAGTTGAAGACAACAGTAGTTTAACATGGAATGTCAAACAAATTAATATAATGTATTAAATGAAACAATTTATCTGTGTTGCTGCAAAATGAAACCAAGTTACGTATTTCCTTGGTCAATCTGTGTTCAGCTAGGAGGCTATGCATTTGAAGAAACTGGTAGATTTCTTTAGCATATATTTCAAATAAATTAGGTAGAATTGTACTCTTGAAAAATCCTTTCAACTTCACTTGCATTTCAAACATAATCTAACTGTAAACACTAAAGTTGCTAGAGCCATCTAGAAAGACCTAACTGTCAAACTCAGTGGACATTGCAGTTCAGTAAATGTGAATATTGAGAACAAGAAAAATACCAGTTACTGCAAAAGCCATTTAGGCATATTTTATTATTAATCCAGCACAAAGCACTTCTTCTAAGTTTCTCACATAAAAGACTAAAGCTTGCTTACAGTACTACATCTTCTATCATTCAAGCATCATTATTACTTATCAAGGGAGATTGGCTAGATGACCTAATGGGTTTTTTCCACCCCTAACTTCTACAAAAGAGAATCATTCATGCCAGCAAGAACATGGTTCGCTACATCTTGGGCTTGATCCTGCAGATTTGTTGAGGCAAAACTCCCAACAACTTTAAAGAGAGATTTTCCAGAGCAAGATATCCAGGATTAGGCCCTTTAGATTTTTTTATTTTTAAAATAGCATCCATTTAGGATACATGGAAAATATTTTATAGAATTAAAAAAATATAACAACGTGTGCTTCACTTACATTGAAGGAACCAGAGAATGTAAACACCATAGTGGCCCACATCTTCAAAACATCCATGAGAAAGTGTCAACTGCAAGTAACCTGTGTGCGTTTATTTCTCAGCCTATGCTTCTGAGGGTGTTTTGTGTATACTTTTACCTCCACATCCACACACAAACGTACACCCTTAGTACACATAAAGGTGTGATAACATTTACTAAAGGCAGTTGCTTGCTTGTCTTGATGCTTAAATCTGCAAGTGGCAGCAAACTGTTTTTAATAATACTATAGAGACTTGACATAAGTAGCAGGACACAAGTATTGCTGTGGGCAAGACTGTGTCGTGCCTGGTTCCACATGTGTGGAGCCATCCCACTTACGCACATCACAAAATACACCTGCATGAAGAGCTGGAAGAGCAGGTGACCAAAATATTTCTTGGTGGGCCATGCCTGAAATTTGAATTGAATGACTCAAAGACTGTAAATTGTCCTCACAGGAGCCTTCCAACAATCTGGAGGACCATATAGAAAAGTTTACCTTCAAAGTGCACTTTCTAAGAATGGAATGTTCTTGACAGGGAAATGATCAGAGGCAATCCTGGACTTTTTTGTGTGTTGAATAAGAAAAGATGTTTTCATCTTCAGGTAGCACTTCACCCTGACAAATGTGAGTTCAGTTATTACTGGGTTTTAGTATTACAGAAGATTCTTTAGAAACGAACATGATAGTACACACATACACATACACTCAGATATTTACAGCCTTTCTAGAAAAACAGCCCTTTACCTTAGTACTACCTATCTTTTTTCCTTTTTTTTTAGTATTTAAATTCTTTAAACCAGCTACATTAAATACCAATGTGTACTGTACCACCCCACACCAACCCCACACCCCCCAAAGAACCAGCAAGTATTTTAAAAGTTTGTTTGCTTGTTTTGCTTTTTTTTTTTTTCTTTATGATTGTTAAAATCTCCTGCTTGAGACTGTTAAGTACCACCTCCACTGGAACAAGATCAGCACTGACGGCACCTTCCAATGCACGTCGTTTCATAGTTGAGCAAGTACTGCATCAAGAAGCTTAGATCTCCAGGTCGTCAGGTCGAGGCCTGCTGCTGGCTCGGCTGCTGGCTCTGCTGGGAGGCCTCTGGTCCACAATGGTGAGGGGCTGCAGCTCATGTCCTGACGCCAGTTTTTTCGTGTTCTGGTGCTCATCGGAGAAGTCGAAGGGCTGGGCGTGGGAGTTGGAGATGGTGCTGCCAGCCTGCCCCATTCTGTTCTGCTCCGCACTGTAGTTGGCCCAGTTTTGCTCGCTGGCTTGCTTATTGTAGTTACGACAGGAGGAATTGTTCCTGTCTCCAGTAACAAGCTTGTACCCTGGGGGAGACATGGGAGACAAGGGGGCAGTTGGTGACGAGCAGCCATTGTAATAAGCGTACTTGGGGGAGCCACAGTCCTTGGAAGGGCTCATGGCACCGCTGTGGGAGTAGGGGTCGGTTTTCCCTTTCACACGATCCTTGACACCCTTGAAGAACACGTAAAAAAGCTCAATGATGTTCAAGGCAAGAGACACCAAGGACACCACCAGCATGAAGAGGATGAAGATGGTTTTCTCAGTTGGACGGGAGAGGAAACAGTCCACTCTGTGCGGGCATGGGTCTCGCTCACAGGTGTAGATGGCATTCAGGCTAAACCCATAAATGTACCACTGTATCAGCAAGAAAGCCACCTCGAAGACAGATTTAAACAGGATGCTGATGATATAAGTACGGAGCAGTCCCCCACGCATCTTCACTTTGCCGTGCTCTTCGATCCCATACTTGAATTTCTTAATTTCTATTTGCTTAAGATGCATATCCACATTCACACCATCATTTGCGACCACCTTAAGCTCTTCTTCTCTTTTGTTCAGCTTCTCTTCTTTCCTCATTACATAGAACACATGTGCCAGGTACAAAAGTGTAGGTACAGACACAAATATGATCTGCAGAACCCAAAAGCGTACATGGGAGATGGGAAAGGACTTGTCATAGCAGACGTTCTCGCAACCAGGCTGTTGAGTGTTACACCGGAATGCAGACTGTTCATCTCCCCAAGCAGATTCGACTGCTGTTCCCAGTAGCAAGATTCGGAAAATGAAGAGGACAGACAACCACACTTTCCCTCCTGCAGTAGAATAGGCTTGAACTTTGTCAAGAAGTTTTCCTAAGGCACTCCAATCACCCATCTTCGCAGGATGCTAGCTAAACAAGGACACAAAGGAAAGAAATAGCAAGGATTAAGTCAGAGCTTTAATACCTTTGATACACTGAATCACTGATCACTGCTAATAGAGCAGCGGTGTCAGCTTTGTTGTAACTAATGTATTTTTCACAATCTGAGGAGAAACTGGAGTTTTAGTTAATCTGCAGGTGAAACAGGCAGTCATGGAAACTGAAAAGACAAAGTAACATATAATGTCTCAGAGCACAATCAAAAAAGTTCCTGATTTCACTCCAGTTTTCACGAAGTCCATGATAACCTCAGTGTTACTGACCACTGCTCAGCTTCCTTGATGGCAGCCTCTGTTCAATGACCTACACCTCCCTCAGGTAAAAAAGAGCTGTGACACACAGCTGAAGCAGGGTGTGGAACTAAGTATTAGCACTGCCTAAATATGCTAGGAATATATAAAAGATTTCGCAGTTTCAGTGTGGATTGAACAGTCACTGTGATTTTTATATTCATTCTTTCAGATACTAAAAAAGCAAACCACAGTATAACCGAAATACAATAGGTTACCTTAAGTTAGTATGAGGGTCAAATACCTAAAATTCTACCTTTGCAAAATACATGCAGTTTTTTCCTACACAGCAATATTAAACTGAGCTCCTGATATCATGTCATAGCATGTAATACATTTAAGAGTATAGTTCCTAATGACACCAGGTTTATACTCTACTCAACTTCAGAGAAAGTGTTTGCTGTCTAAATTAAGCTTATACATTAGTATTTGCATGACAAAGATCAAAGAAAGCATTCTTTAACTATAGTTTTATGAAGGAATGAAAAATACCAAATACATAAAACACAGCTAAGATCATGTTACCATATTGGAGGAACTAGTTTCCTGTTAATCTGTGATTTGTTTAATTCATTGGAGTTTCAGGTTTGTGTTTGCATCTTTTTGTATTTAAATTCCTTCTTTGTTTTGAAAGGAAAAGATTTAGCAAGGAAAAAAAGGTAAATATGCTCTGTTTGTAAGGCGACTCCTGGCTTGCAGTTTGCATTCCAAGTGTTGAACACTGCAAGCTTAAAGTGCCTTTCCTGACTTGAGTTTTAAAGCGCTCGTTTCTGGGACACAGGCAGCTTCTCAGGATATCTGGAAATACACAGGATGACACAAAACAAATGAAATAGTTTGCTTGATGTTCTAGATGCCTAGGAAAAGCTAATTTCACTATAGATTTTTATCAATTGGAGAATGGCAATCCTATAAAAAAACTTACATTTTAACTTGCCCGACATGAAAAAGCATGAAATCACATGAAATCAGGGACTTAAAAGGAAAAACATTCATGAAGTTTCCCTTTTAATGTGAACGCTGCTGGGCATAGATATTTGTTCCATGGATGCTGAGTAATCCCTTCCTGGTGTTAACAGTTTTGATAATGTCCAAATTATTTCCTCCCCACTGCATCATGGATATATTCCCTAGTGAAGGTCATTTATAGAATATGTGCTTTTTGGATAATTCATAAAATAGGAAATTTTAGCACCAAGGAGACTTGCTTTCAAGAAGCAGTGAGTCACTGGGAACATGATTATAAATCTGGCAAGCTCAAACATAACAATAGATGCCAAATAAAAACACACCATGCCTGCCACCGAGTCTGAGAGAGTAATGGGAGACGAGTGTTTAAAGTACTCGCTCTGATAGCTCTGAGATGCCAATTATCTTTGAACCCCTGAAAAATAACCCAGGGCCATTTCTTCAGTCTGCCTAAACAGCTGGATCTGAAGATCAGCCACTGCAGCCTGTTGACCCTTCCTCACGTAATTAGCTCCTCTCATTAATGAAGCCCCATCAAGGAATCAGGCCTACTTCAAACTTTTAAAACTGGAAGCCTCTACCGGGAGGAGCACACAGAGCATGTTTGTCTCTGACACATCTCCTCAGTCATCGTCAGCTTCCATCCTTCCCAGAAAAAGTGAGTTTGTCTTTTTGGGCTGGAGTGGCAGAGAAGGAGTCAGGCAGAGAAGTGTGGAGATCCCTGGAAAGGCTAGAATGAAATGTGACCACGTTCCTCCTCAGGCAGGGATTGTTAAAACAGAGAACAGCCTGTAACTATACAACACGTGAAGTTTGTTTTAAAGGCGAGCTATTTGCTCCATGTCCTAGAATCACAAGTGTACAGAAGGAGCCTTTTTCAAGTAAAAGCTTCTTGATTTAATTAGTCAGCTTTCCAGTGACTAGAAACTATTGGGTTAACAGACTTTCCTCAGACTCAACATACTTTTTTTTACTGTCTAAATGTTATTTCAGATTGAAAGCCTGATTAAGAAAACAGAGGATATGTTATTTCTAGGCAGTTATGTGTTGTTTGTTTTCTAATTACACTCCTCTCTGGTTCATTAATGCAATATGATTTACTTCAGCTTTGACCTACTTAATCCCACACCTGCAATATTCAGAGAATTTACTACCTATTTTTTAATTTGCTTCAGCATGCAAAATTGCTAAGTTTCATTTGTGTCCGCTGGCAATATAAACTCCAGGAGGAAACATTCCATGCTTGAATTACTCATACATAGTTCTGAAAAGCAACTTTTTAAAAAAGAGATCAGTTACATGCTAGCCTTTGCCAGTGATAAAAAACCCCACATCAATTCAAAACATTGTACTGTTAATCAGATAACCTTGTGGTGGCACAAATATATTATTCCTTTTCTTAAGTGGATTCCATTGCTTTATGAAACACAGTACTTTGCTTTGTTGTAGAGAAAATTCATTCATCGGATCTAACTTGTTTACTTTCAGGGCACTGAAAGACCAGTTTTATTAACTGATTACAAGTCTGTTTACCAGGTATAAAGAAAAAGGTTTTGAAACAAGCAGGTACTTAAGTATTCTAGCTTTGTAAGCAGTTTGAAATGGTTGGCAGACAACCTTTAAAAATAGGTCTTTGGCGTTCTGGACTTCAGCTTGTTTTAACACTTCCAAATACCTTAAGTGAGTCCACTGAATGACACAGGCTGGACTATTTGATTGATACAAACTTAGTACTTTGGAGTTTACGGAGATGGCTGATGATGAGTACGTGCAATTCATGAGTTCCTACTGATTAATACTTTACAGGATCATAACCTTCTCTGAGGCAGACTAATGCTGGCCTAGGATTAAAATATAGCAGTCTTTAAAAGATGGATTTCTTCCAGGTCCTACTGTGTGTGGGTAAAGGCAGGGAAAAAAAATCCATAGAGCAGCAGGAGATCTGACAGCATTCATCTGCACTGGTTTAGGATGACCACATATATAAGACATCTGATTTGTAAGCCACAATTAAGAAATTCTAGAACTATTTTTTATGGACGGCATTCATCATGTCATCTGGTTCATATTTTCCAAGAAGAATAATGCAAACTCAGTGCTGTGGTAATGTCCTAGGTCTGACTACAGTGTTAGAAGGTCACATGCTAGTGGATGGAAGAGCAGCAAGCGTTAGAGCGGGTTCTAAAATATGTACAGCTGAAGTAGCTGGGAAACAGGCCATAGCTTTGGTTTTCCAACTTCTTCTATCTTTTTATTTGTGCTCACACACACCTAGACAACAGAAGAGAAGGCCCTGGACCCTGAACATAAATCAGCTCGAGTATTTCCCAAAAGTAACATGCCTCACAGAGAAAGCAGCTGAGATGCGCAACCCATTGGGTTTGGACCTGTTGGAACAGGGAAGGCTAGCTTTCCGAAATATTATAAAAATAAGCAAACACCTTGCAGACATTCCCTTGGGAAGGCGTATTTCATATACAGGTCTGCAGATGAGCTTCAGTCCATTTCATCCACAAAGGTTACTCACAAAATGGTTGCAGTAACTCAAAGTGTCACAACTGTGGTTTTTCCTTTGTCTGCCTGTACTGCTGGTGGCCAGTCACTACCAGATCTACCCCATAGCCTCTGCCTCTCCCATCTTGTACTCTCCACACCTAATTTAATTTAAAAGCTTATTTACAAAAGCAACTGTAAGCACTTTCTTGGACATTCTCTAGTTGTACAAGTCAGGTCTATCTTCCGTGTTAACATTCAGATTTCATCCCTCTCCTGACTCATTTTGAAATTAAGGGAAGGAACACTGAATTCCCTGAGGGGGCCTCAGGTCCTCTGATGTTCCTGTTTTTGAGGATCTTGAAATCTGGATGTCTAAATACATAAGTGACACAAACAACAGCCCAGGTGCCTCTACACGAGACAAATTCAGTGAGTAACATGGGAAGGAGATACCAGGCATTGGGGGAAAGAGAGCAATGAAACAGATGTGTTGCTCAATGTCCTCTAACCTTCCCCATACCCACAGGAATCCTTGGCCCTGGCTCATTGCAGAGACAAATAAAATTAATCTCTTGGGCTTGCATAATATGAGAGCTGAGATAACTTTAGAATGTTGAATCTGTCTGTGCCCCTGTGTGTATAAGCATTCAGTTTTATGTCACAGATCAAATCCCTTGTGTCCATCCCTCTCTTTCCTCTCCTGATCCCAGCCTGCTCCTTGCCTTTATCCCGTTCGAATGCTTGTTAGGTATCGTGGGTCAGCGCCAGTGTTTGGCTTTGAAGTTTCTGAAGGAAACACTTCAGTAAACATCCCAAAGACTAGAGGCTTAAATTCTGCCGCGTAGTGTGCTGTCCAGATGTTAAAATGGCAGGATGAAAGCTTCACGCAAGTCCTCTAACTCGCTCCCTATGCGCACACACACAGGGACATCAGGCGAAAGGTGTCCCTATCCCATTTGTGTGCTCATTACCAGGCTTTTTGCCATAACTACAAAAATGAAAAGGAAATCCTCAGAGGCAATATACTGCTTCATGAGGCTTGTTGGTTATCTCAAGGCAAAATATGAGGACACATATAAGCACACAATATTCTTGTTCTTGTGTTACTCGATAAGATAGTCTCTGCTTTGTCTGTCTTTCAGCTGAAGACTCTTTTTTCTCCTTCCTCGTGCTGCTTTTCAACTACTGGCGAGCAGCAGGCAACAACTGCTACGAGGAATCACTCCAAGTCTCACAACATGAATAGGTTTTTAGTTCTCCAAGAGATGCTGCTCAAGTATTTTTTCCTCTGCATTTTGACAATTAAGTCTTCGAGGTATCACACAGGGAAAGTGTCATATAGGGATTATGAACGGTCCTTCCTAGACAACTTGCACTTATATCTACCCAAGACTTTCAGACATTGCCAACGTGGTAAGGCATATCATGATATCCCACATTCCTCCTCCAAAATCCCTTACTGAGGTTGCTAAAACAGAGTAACTATATACAAACCAGGTTAAAAATCCATAACCCGTGTCTGGATTTTATCACATCTATTTTAAAAGAAAAGGGAAAAAACCACTTATCAGGAAGACCACGTGAAAGTCACCCCTTCAGTAACTGCAGGGTTTAAACAGGACACCTAATTAAGAAGCTTGCTCTGCTCAAACTATCAGGCATCAAAATCAGGATTTCCATATGAAAGCAAAACGTGTGGGGAAGGAATGGGACAAATCCAAGGCAAGGTCTCCCTGTTACCAACTTCTGATGCAGTTTTGGTACTGCAGAGGAGAGTGAAGCGCACCTCGGCTTTTTCTTTAAAGGAGCTCAGCCCGAGAGCAGGGGAGGGGAGAGATCGCTTGTTGCAGCTGCAACTCCGCAGCTCTGCTCCGCACTCAGAACTTCCCCGCAATTCCTCCTCCGGCTGAACAAGGCTACAAGTTGTAAAAGTACAGCACTTCTAGAAATGTACAGAATTGTGACTAAAGAAAGCAAACAATTCCTCCAAGCTGGAACTTAGCACTTTAAGGGAATCTACGCTGTTCAGAGATGTGTGTTTTTAAACAAGTTCAATCCTCAACGCAGTAACACAGAATTCTTAGGGAGGGGGGAAAAAAAGGAAAAATAAAAAAGAAAAGAAGTGTTTTCAGGAAAAAAAAAAAAGTATACACAAAATGATGAAAAAGGAAAACTTTCAACTTACCCTTGCTGATCAGCAGTGAAAATGGATCAGAGCACTTCTTTGGAGGGTTAAACTAAAATGGAAGAGCACGTTCAGGCACTCAGACCTGTCTATTTAAACTTTAAAAGTCTACTGCTGTTTTGTATTTTTCATCCTTCCTTCCCCACTAATGAAAGAAAAGTGCTGATACCTCGTAAAAGTTTTTTCTAACTTGGAACACTGGGAGAGCTTTTAACAAGTTTTCAAGCCTCTGACTGTGCGAGAGGAGGGGAGAGGGAGGGGAGAGGGAGGGGAGGCAGCGGGGGGGCAGCCCGGGAGGAGGGGCGCTCTGCCGGCGGAGAGCTGGGGGAGGAGGAGGAGGAGGAGGAGGAGGAGGGAGAGGATTGAAGGCGCAGCAAAAAAGCAGCCGGAGAGCGCTGAAGTGCACTCTTGCTGATGTAACAAAACAAATACACGGGCAGTCAGCAGCCGCCCCACAGCCCCCGGTCACTGGGGCACCTGGGTGGCACGGTGACCGGATCTGGGCTCGCCGCAGACAGATGCAACAAGTTGGCTGCCTGGTCTGCGCCAGGAGTTTCACTGCAGGGAAAGGCAGAAACGCGGGGAAAGGCATTAATGGTAACCAGCGGGGACCTTCTGAATGCTGGGGCTGCTGTCTTCTGGCCACCGCTCAGGAGAGGAAGCCCTCCCAAGCCCTCTCTGCTTTTTTTCTTGTGAACACAGCCTTGTTTACTGAGGTCAATTTCCTTTACGTGCACACATGAAAGTACACACCAGGAGTAGCGTGTTTATTTCCACAGTAGATACACATCACATATTTTTTTACTATTATTTGTGTGTGCGTGTGTGCATATGTCCCTCCCACGGGAGAAATGAAGAAATTATCTCACATTCCAGGAAACTCTTTCCAAGAAACTTCAGAAAATAAAGCATAGTACAGAGAATCAGGCTTCAATAATGAGAAATGTTCTTGATAATTTTTGAACACATTCTACAGAATAAGAGCATGCTTCAAAACTGATCTACGCAATTGGAAGGAAACTAGATTGGCTTTGCTCCTGCCTAGACCCTGGTTAAATGCTCCTTGAAAAATGCCTTGTTTGTAGAAGAGAGATTAATTTATTTCTCTATGTTAAGCCCCTCAAACGTTGTTAGGAATTGGTCTTGTCCTTGTTCATGTCATGGAGTATTAGTTGTTGTGTGGGGCTTCTTAAGAGCTTCTCTCGAAGTTCCCGATCAGGTAGCTCTCCATGAAGTTTCACACTTTGGGTTGTACCAGGCTCACTTGGGTTTCAACTTGTGTTATTCTCAAGAGCTATTTCTGGGCTCAGTACCACGGATAAGCATTTTTTGCTCTTTGAAGGGGAGAAGTTCAATAATAGGTATGGAGCTATTCCCAGATAAATGTCCTCTTTATGGTTTATTTTTGAAATAATGAAAGTTACACTCTGCAACACAACCTAGATATTACTGCTATTTTTTCACAGATCTTCCCTACTGTTTTTCACCCAGATCTCTCCAGAGAAGAGAAGTAAGAAAATATCTTTGTAGAAATATACTCAGCAGGGAGCTTTGAAGTGAGGAGCTAAACATACCCCAGCTAAACACTGGTTCTTGCTCCGGAGCAGTTAATAGCAGCCCACACTGCCTCCTGTTTGACAAAAAGAGCTAGTACACTACAATGCACGCCTTCCATTCCCCTTCTTCCAGCTGCAGACGGAGACAACTGGTTTGCTCATTTTCCTCTCTTTCCTTTGATAGTGGCTCTTAGTTTGTTAGTTTTGACTTTTTTTTTTTTTCCCCTCTTGTTTTTACAGTTGTCCAAGCCATATGGCAGAAACAAATTTCATGTTTTCTGGAGGTAGTTTTCAGGTTGCCTTTTCTCATCACATTAAGGGAGAATTGGAGCTTTGTGCCTCACAGACTGTGGGCCCTTCTTCTTGAGAATGGATAAATTGTAATATACAAACCATAGCGTTTCATTCTCTACCTGACTGTGGTATAGACAGTGAGCAAAGTACACGTAGTACTCCTGCTACTGTCTGTAAAACACTGGTTATTCTGGAGCAAAGTGTAAAACTCTGTCAGTGTGACTATGTGTGTCAACGTTGAGACACAGAGGACATTTTGGATGTTGTGTATGTTTGTCCTGAAAAAATTGCCCCTTAGGAAAGCAGAATTATGCCAAGAATAAACCCTTGAATTATAACATACAAAACTATCGTTCCCTGTTGAAGCTGGCAAGATCACAAGATCACAGGGTCCAGCTTGCCTGATCTTGCATTTTCCCATTATCTTCCAGTATAGGCTTTGCAGTTTTTCAAACATTATAGTTCTGAAGGAAGGAAGAAGTATTTCTTCACTTAAATAAAAAAAACCCCAGTATTTGTGAGAAGCCCAGCAAACATAAAACCCCATTTGAAAAACTAAAACGTGTACGTTAGTAACAAGGGAAGAATGGTTTTGCAGCCATATTTAGCATAGGGCTTGGTTTTGCTTTGGCATTTTCTATGTGCAAAAAGGAGAAATTTTACAAGTCTCCACCACGATACTGTGTAGAATTAGGAAGGACTGTTGCCTGTCCTGATAAGAATTACTGGGAAATGTCTCTTAGAATTTGGAAATATTTCTGCACGATCACATTTTACAGCCAATTACCAAAACATATAAAGCTTGTACTGATGCAATGATCTACCATTTCACAAGGTTACAAGAAAATCTCACATTCATTTGTCTTGCAATGGAAACAATTGTTTCAGATGGAACAAATATCCTCACACACAACCCTTCTTCAGCTGAAACTGTGCTCAACAGGAAATCACAGCAGTGTCAGTTCTGAGATATTTTCAAATATGTTCATAATTATGGACTAAGAGAGGGGTAAGAAGATCACAGTTGGGTTTGAAGCCTTGAATTGTAGATGGCAGATTCTTTTCACTTAAAAAAAAGACAAATATTTTGGGGCATTGAACTGTCTGGGAACTCTCTTGCCATCCATTGATATTTTGCCTTTTGGAGAAAGCAGCAGTGTCTTGGCAGTGCAAGGACTCCAGAACCTGCTTGCCTTTGGTTTGGCAGGCTGCAGCACAATGTGTAAGAGCACAGTTGCACTGCAACCCAGGTGCAGTGCTGGAGTCCAGGCTCTGCCAAGTGTATCTCTGAGGCTGAACCTCAGGGTGACCTCTGCATCCACTCTCTGCTGAATCCTTAGCAAAATCAGTGAAATAGTTCAGAGCTCACACTGCCCACTGCTGCTGCTTTTCTATGAAGACTTACCAAAGAGAACCAAAATTTGGATTATTTAATATTTCCAGCTTTTAGCACATATTCTTGGTTATTACAGAACTCACTCCACTGTTTTCTTTGTAGTTATTACCTTAACACAAGCGCAGCATTTTATTAAAAAACCTTCTTTTCCTCATATTTCTTCCAAATAATCCCTCAATAATATTTGAGCAATCTGATTCACTAGAAAAGCCCTAGTGAATGTTTCATTTGGAAAGCTATCCAGTTCTTTGACCATAACCAAATCTCCCATGGATACCACTGCAGTTCATGGTCTACTTCCAATTAAACATGTCTGTAGTTTGTGGAGCTCTTAAAATTAATCATATGCCTTCACTTGTTTTCAATTTGCTTGCAAAAATCACTTCCCAGTACTTCCATGCATGGCACTGTCCTCGTCCTGTGTAATTTGGGAGAGGAATCCACAGAACAAGTAACATGAGCTGAATATACAGTAAATGAAGATTAATATACACAGGCAGTGCAGATTTTCTTGGGTGCTTTCAAGGTAGCTGTGCAGTCACACACGTCTGTGGACGGCACATAACCTTTGGCAGGTTTTCAGTGATATCCCTTCTCACACATTTGGCTTTGAAGACAAAACTGTGAACAATGCGTGGCCCTGTTTCATGCCCTATGGAGGCAGAGCTTTTCAGAACATCCAAGGAACAATAACGTGGTATTTTATGATTACCTAAGCACAGAAATGTGCAGACTAATGCTTTTTTTTTTTTTTTTTTTTTTACTCTGTGGGTTGTTTTTTTTCGCTTGTTTAAGGAATTTACGTCATGTAGAAATACAACTCACCTTTGAAGTAGCTGACCACAGTGCTTGCACATTTTTTCAGCTGGGGTGACTGGGTTGGAGCCCACTGATGCGCTCAGCACACCCTTGAGTCTATGAAACACAGCCATATCCACCCCCTGCCCCAAGTTTCAAAGGGTCATTGTTCAAAACAGGCAGTTAAAGGCAATTGTCATCCTTCAGAGAGGTATCTGGTCTCACTTGGGTGGTACAGTGCATAGTCTATAAGAATATCTTCCCATAATTTTAAGGACAGTAATAATAAAAGGAGGATAATCACAAGACTGCCTCTTAGTGAGTTCACCTTCCATTCCTTGTTGAAACTGGTCTCTCAGATTAATTCGATTCAAAGCTAGATATTTCCCAGTGAAAAAGAAGTCTTAGTCAGCATAAGACAGATTTTGCTCTTACTGCCTGCAAAAGAAAATAATTGCTATTTTAAAATAGACCCTGCTGTAAAAAACAGCAGACTGAAGCACCTAAAATGAAAGTGAGAAGTTTTCTATGACAGATGCCATTACATCAGAGCCCACCCTAGAGAATGATCACCATTCTCCGGAAATACATTGCACTGTTGTACAGTCATCCGTCTACAATCTCAGAGTGTTTTATAAATATCGTTATAGAAGTAGTTACATTACAGTAAGTTCTTTTATGGACTTGGAAAGTTTGTCATGGAGAATATCAGCAGCTCTTCTGAGTCATAGACAGCGTGTGGCTCAACCAGAACGAGAAGAAAAATTTCTTAATGCCAGGATCCATCCATTAAGCCCCAAATTATTCTGATTTGTTCTCTAGTTGCATTTTGGAATATCAGCTAGGAGGACAAACTACTAGGTGCGAGTTTCTTTTTAAAATTTATGAGGATCACAAAGAAGGAAATTAAAGTGCTCAAAACTTGAGGTGATTATTTTCTTTCTGTTCTTTGTGGTGGTCGGTGCTTGTCACTTCTTACCACTAAGGTCTCACCACAACTTCATGGAGATACTCAGCTTGCTCACTTTCACATGCTATGTTTAGAAATATTAATTCACTCCTGTGTTACTGATGGAAAAAGGGAGAAGGCTAATACTTGAAGGCTCAGATGCTCTTCAGCTGTGCCAAGAAACTTCTAAACCTCATTAAAGACAGCTTAAACACCAGAAAAGTTGGTCTGAAAAGGATTTATCCCAAGATTGTAACTGATTCCAATCAATACATCCTCTGAACTAGTTGCCCCTCCAGAAACACTAGAATAATATTCAAACAAAGATTGAGTATGAGTTCACAGATCCTTATGAATCTGGCTCCACCTTCTGTACACAGTGAAAATAAACATGAAATATATCGGATCTTGAATGCCCCGTAATATTTTTGTTTATTTTTTTATTTCACATCAAAAAATCCAGCAGTGAGATGGTCTTACAGTATTTTTTGAGCTTTTGTTTCTCTCTTTTGATAGTGGTGAAGTTTCCATGTCCTTTGGTCCCAAAGGATGGGAGATTTTAAAAACAAATATGGCGATTCCATGTTTTCAAACCATAGAGTAACAGAGTAAAAGTAACATTGTCTTTCACAAAATTGTCTTTAAATTCTTCAGGAGGTCTGGAAATTATGTAATATATTGACAGTGAAATAATAGAAAATTTCAGGATCAGTATTGACACTGTCTGCTATTTAGTTTTATGGGTAATCTCACAGAAGACAATAAATTTGCACACATAAAGTATTATCCAGCAATATAAATAAAGTATTTTATAAAAAAAAATAAAACCAACCTACAAAATAGCAATCTTCACAAATGAAAGAAAACCAGAGTAGGTAAGTCCCCAAAATTACTACCCAGGTGAAAATACTTTTGTATCTTTATTGATGAAAAGATTATTTATTATAAAAAAAAAAAAAAAAAGCAGCTGTCCCATGATCATTTGGCTTTGGATGTTTAGAATAAGTGAGATGTTTTGACATAATTCTAATACTTTTTATCCAGGATTTACAAACAGCAACTGCCTTTCTATGGAAGTCTGAGAAGTCTTGTAGAGATTGATGAGTTTTCCACATGTGGCTGAACTGAGGAACAGAGAGTTTGGCTACTTTCAGAGGAGTAAAGAGGAAATGGGTGAGCTCCCTTCCCTCAAGAAACCATTTCTTTTAATTTTGACTTTTGGTCTTATTTAAACAATTGCATATTCACTCATCATTTGAGTAAATTTATTAGTGTGCAGCACTGCGTTTTACTAACAGAACAATATTTTTACATTTAACTAGGCAATATCTTTGGTTACAGTGAATTAAACTGAGCTGCTTCAGTATTTAAATAAGGATTGACTAAAAGGACTTTTTATCTAGAACATCAAAATGAACATTTTTTTATTGGTAGTCTACACACTGATATTTAGAAAAAAGTCCCTCTTTATGCTCAGTTCCTATATAGAAGGAAACTAGAATCAATATTTTATAGGCTCTGTTATTAAGTCATGCATTAGAATAACATGTGTTAATCACATTATAACTGTAACTGTTTGGGTTTTTTTTTATTCTTCACAAGATAAGAGAATGCTTTTGGGAATTCTCTTCCTGTAGATACAATTATTTTTAGATTGACATGTGGCTTCATTCACATTTCACTGAGTGACTCTGCTCACTCACCTGCAGTCATTTATTTTGAAGTCTCCTCCCCGCATGACTGCCAAAGAAACAAAGAGGCTTAGCTTTCCTCTCACTTCAAGAGGGTTTTTGCCTGCAGAAAAGTGAAATTTAATGTCATCTGAGAGAAAGGGCCTGAAGCACACTATTTAAAAAAAATTCTGAAAATCAAAGGCAGAGTGAGTGAGAAGTTCCTGGCTGAAAGAGAGAGGTGCACTCACTGGGTTTCTTGAAAGCACCACAAGGGTGTTTGAGGACATGAACATTTCAAGGTTTCCCACTCATTTCCCCTAGACTGCTCTGCTGCCATTTGCTGTACAACTGCATATATGTTGGACAGAGTCACCTGAGGAGCATAATTGCTTCTTTCTTTTGGCAGCCTGCAGGATTAGTGGTGTTGTGGACATGAAAGGGTCTGCAAAGAGCTAAATGTCAAGAAATTCTACATAAAAGCAAAGTAAAAATTAGTAATAGGGTTGACTGCTGGTAAAAACACAAATTGATTTAAAATATACTACTAATTAAAGGGTTCTCATAAGAACAGCTTTGGGAAAACAACTGGAAAATTAATCTACTGGAATTAGCAGTTTCTGTTATAAGATTTTCCCAGGAGGGAATCTTCCTGTATAATCCATGAGTCATTTTCTTAGGCAGTAAAGAACATCAGGCCCAGAAATCTGCTTTGAATTTAAATGTGTGTACATTCATTAATTTAATTTCTCAGGAATTTTTAGATTAACTGAACTGAAAGAGAAATGTAGTCAAGTTACACAGTGTATCAGTAATTTAATGACTTGTACAAATGATGCATAAAGAATATAAGAATCCCTGGCTCCACAGCTTAGGCTGGGAACTGCTCATTAGTTACTACCAGCACTGTTCAGCAAACATGAACATAGGTGCATAAGGGAAGACATCACATAAAAAATAACAATGGCTTTCAGTTATTAAACTTTAATACAAAGTACATTGTATGAAAAGCATTCTAAAAGCATGTTCAATAATGTGAGAAAAATTAGTTGTAATGTACTGAGCATTAAATGAAGGGTTTTCTTTTACATGTCAAATTTGAATAGTAAAACCCAACAGCTTTACTACTTTCTGAGGCTGTATTCAAAATAAACAACTCTCAATTACATGCCATAAAAACTGACACTGGTGTATTATGCAAAAATGTAGTTCTTGCACACTTCATCACAATAAACTCCAAATGGGTACTAATAATCTCAGACTTTTCCATATGTACAGGATATTTTTAGAAGATGGAATGTAAGAATTAAATCAGTATTCTCACAACCAAGGTTATATCTGGCAAATTCTGTCTAAAATCTAAGTGAAAAATGGTAGACAATGCCTGTAAGATGTTATCTCCTATAAAAAAAAAGTCCTTACATAGTAGCATATTAATGGTGACCTAGTGTTGTCAGCAGTGAGGATGAGAATGAATACAGGATTTTGGTCCTAGTATGGATATGGAAAACTGGGGCACATAAGTCCTAGTTTCTGGTCCAGCTTCCTTTTTCCAGTGATTACCAAGCTCTGGAAAAGCACAGACACCTGCAGAGCTCAGGAAGCACTCAACTCACCCACAACCACCCCACACTGTGCTGCCCAGAGCCCCCTCCCATCCTTGCTCTGACCAAAACCCCAAAATGCCCAAAGTGCTCCTACCTCTCTCCCCAGAAAGGCCCTGTTTCACCCCATATTATCTGAAACAGCCCAGGATGAGCTGCCATGTGGGGCTCCTCACACCATCCTGTTCTTCCTGGATGAGGCTGCTAGTGATTCTGCTACTGCTGCTGAGATTTTTGCTAATTATTTAGTGATCAGAACATTTTCTCCCAAAGTGGTAAACTTACTTGCAAGCCATGCTGAGACTGTAGAATTCAAAAAAGTATCTTTAGCTTTCAAAGCTACTGCTTTAACTATAAAAACCGAGGAGAACTGAAGAAAAAACGATATATCCTTTATTCCTGTTGAGAAAGCTGCACTGTTTTGAAAAAATATGGCAACAGGGCTGTGGTTTAGCACTGGACTTGCCCATGCTGGATTTATGCTTGGACTCAATAAAGGTCTTTTCCAACCTTAATAATTCTAAGAGGTTGGAACCAGATGATTTTTATGGTCCCTTCCAGCCCAAACCATTCTATGATTATATGAAAAAGAATTGAAAAATTTAGTAACATGAGAAATAATTGAGAAAAAGAAGTTTTTTTCTTAACATCTCTTTCAAAAATAGTCCTAAAAATGGGATAAGAATTCATAACACAATGTTAAAGAAAGTAAATTTATTTCTGTCATTTTCAGATGATTACAACACAAGTGGATACAATCTACATGAGCCTGAGGACCCTTTGGCCCACCCACTGCACACTATTCTGTGGAAATTGTGAGTGACTACTACATTTTGGATGAACTTCTTTATTTGGATGAACTTCTTTATTCACTGTTTATTCTCCTCTAAGTAAATTCTTTCTCTTAAACCTGGAAAGCAGCCATGGGTATGAAGCCAGTTAGGCTGCTGTCAGTAGAAGATACTGCTGAAAATGTTTATTGATAAAGGAAGATCCTGCTGATTAGCCAAGTGAGCCAGAAAACAAGGGCTAATCTTGGGTACAGGACATGGAATTACACTATAAACTGCAAGTTAAATGCTAAAACAGAAAAAAATCTCTTTGGATTACTTCATGAATGACTATATAAAACACAGATCTTTTTATGAATTCATGTGGAGTCAAGTGATACTGATGCACTTGCACAATTTTTTTTGCTTTTCCACGGCACATAAATAGCTCTTCGTTACTTATCCAGCTTTTGTTCCCTGCCCTCAATACCATTTGATTTCAAGAAGGAATTCTACATCAAGAACAAAAAGGGTCTCTACCAGTCTTTGAAATGGAAATGTAGAAGTCTCAGTGTGAAATTGTAAAAGTCCTTGATATGCAATCTGCTTGACCCCAAGACTGCATTTGAGAAGTGCACGTGTTGGGAACCCTGGTGATATATATACCACCATAAAACAGCTCACTTCTACCAGTGGTCTCTGCTGTAACAAATCACTATGTGTTTTAAAAGAAGTGCTTTGCTCTGATGGTGTAGATATGTGTAGATTTATTATAAGAAAGGCAACTGGAAATCAAATATTTATTGCGTAATTATTCTGAATATTCATGAAATCTAAGTAAACACATAAGGCAATAATATGCTCTTTAAAATGTGTGAAACATCTTTTGGCTCCTTTATGAACTGCCAAGAGCAGGACTGATAGGGAAAAGCATACTACTTCTTTTGTCCTGTAACTTGTCCTGAGGAAGGTTTAGTCCCATAAAACTATGAGTGCTTGTCAGTGTTTTCAACTTAGGGATGAAAAAAAAGCAACAAAAGAATGAACAAAAAATTATAACATCATTGCCTTTGTTTTTCCTTGAAGATACTAAAGATATTCAGGAAAGAAGCATATTGAGTATATTTGTGGATCAAATCCATAAAAGGAATCCTTAAACCATGGGACTGGTCAGTATGGCCACACTGATGACCACCACAAACACAACCTATTCAAAGTCCTGTTTTAGCTTAGAGAGATGCTTTCCTTACACAGATTGAGGCACCAAGCAGCTTCACGCTCTCAAGACCAGATTGCCCCTCAGCAGTCCCAGCAGGAAGCAATTAATGACTTCTTAGAAAATGAGGTGCCTCCAGACGTGGCAGTTGCTGACTTGGAGCTTCCAGGCTATTGCAGCAGGAGAGGAAGGCCTGAAACATAATTCAGCACCAGAAACATTGTGTGTCTTTAAACCAAAAATCTTTGACTTAATTCCAAACGTTATGCTGAGACATAATCTTTCTTTCTGTCCCTGTTAATTACCGGTTTTACGACAAGCTCACATTTCTAATCAGCTCTGTAGACCAAGGTTGCAGAGAGATATTAGACACAATTTTCATATTATGCCAAGAAGAATAACTGCTGCTGGGCAAAAAGCCCAAAGGACTGTTTTGACATCCCAATCCTAACCAGGGTTGGAAGTTGCAGTGACTAGAAAGAAGCATAATCTGCCAGTACAAGAAATGAGCCTCGAAGACATTGAAGGACATGACATAAGAGTTTTTACATTGCTCCTATTCAGATTTGCCATACATCTGAATGCAAAAGAAGTCCTATACTTAAGAAAAAAATAGACATAAAGCCACAACAAAATGCTCAAAACAAAGATTTTTTTTTTTTAATCCTAAAAAGTCTCTTTTATTATTATTTTTATATTTCGATACTAAATAATTTAAAGATAGGAATTTTGATTTATGCCAGACTGCAGAAGAAGAAGGAGGCAGGAGTTGGGCCGGGGGGAGCCGGGGCCAGGCAGGACGTCCGCGTTTCCAGCAGGTCCCGCCAGGGGGCGGTGCGAGACAGGGGAGCCCTCGGCCCCGCGGTGCGGGTGGGAACCGAGCGCTGTTGGGGTTTGGTGTTTTGGGGGTATTTGTTTTGTTTGCTTTGTTTAGTTTTTGTTTTTGTTTAATTTTGTTATGTTTTGTTCGTCTCAGAATTGACTAAATGTTAAAAAGAAAGTTTCACTCAGACGTCAGGAGTCTCGGTTCATCGTAACCATTCTTCTCTTAGTTTAGGAATGAATATCTGAGAATTATAAACTAGCGCGTTCAGAAGGGTTTCCAATTGAAAGTAATGATTCTTGAAATGCATTTCAAAGTCTTTAAAATCATGGTCTATAATACAATCTTGTCATACCATTTTCAGACTTTGACAAACTGATCAACAACATTTTATTTGGTTCTGTTTTTCCCGTAAAAGCCAAGATAAGATGGCAGAATTCTCGCTTGGCTATCTATCAGCTTGGATTATCTGGAATATCAATCTGCTTTCAACAAAGAGAGTACATCTCAGAAAGTTAGTCCTTGCTTTTAATTTGTGTACCAGGATTTCTGCATGTCACAGAATCACAGAATAAGCTGAGTTGGAAGGGACCCTCAAGGATCATCAAGTCCAATGCCCAGACTTGCACAGGACAACCCAAGGGTTATACCATGTGCCTAAGAGTGCTGTCCAAACACTTCTTAAACTCTGCCAGGCTTGGTGCTGTGATCACTTCCCTGGGGAGTATGTTCCAGTGCCCAGCCATCTTCTGGGTAAAGAACTGTTTTCTAATATCCAACCTAAACCTTCCCTGGCACAGCTTGAATCAATTCTCTTCAGTCCTGTCACTGGTCACCACAGAGACGAGATCAGTGCCTGCCCTTCCTCTTTCTTCCATCAGGAAACTGTAATTGCCATGAGATCTCCCCTCAGTCTCCTTTTCTCCAGGCTGAACAGACCAAGTGACCTCATCTGCTCCTCATACAGCTTCACCTCAAGGATGCTATCCAATGATTTAATCTCTTTTTTATATTGTGGCAGTCAAAACTGCCCCCAGCACTTGAGGTGAGGCTACCCCAGTGCAGAGCAGAGTGGGACAATCCCCTGCCTTGCCCAGCTGGCCATGCTGTGCCTGATGCATCCCGGGACACATTTACCATTTACATGGTGTAGTGATTTGGGTAGTACCCCAGGGTTTTAAAGGTCTATTAGTACAACTAATTAATTGTCATTAATTGTCTTCTTGGTGCTTTTCTGTCATTCATATTACTCTATTAAAATGTTCTGGTTCTTCTGGGAACAATATGTTGCATACTTTTGTCAATAAACCTACAGCACAGACATTTTTCATTAAAAGTGTCAGTCAGTTGCACAGAAAGTCAGTGATTACTTGTAATTGATTTGGTCAATTCCTTCTGGGAAATATCATGGAGCAATTGTTTTAACAACATTTTCAATTTCAGGGACTGTATGTCAAGTCTTAGTTTTTTTCTCTGAAGATTATGTTTACCTGCAGACAAAAAGAACACTTAGATCACTTGAGATCTAATTATCTCTAGACACACTCAAATTCCTTTACAGTAAGTTAATAGGAAAAAAGTGTCAACTGGTAATGATACTTGAGGACATATTCCCGTCTGATGTCACTTGTAGAAAGGGCACTGAATGCATTTGGGAGAAGAAGAACAAAACAAGCTCTAAGGTAAATAACCTTAGGTAATATGTGGAGTCACTGGTGGGTGTAAACAGCAGGAGTTTAAACACTTTTTTTACTGCTCTTTATAGGATAATCAAAGCACAGGAGGCCCTCCACTTGTACTGTAGATACAAGTTAACATTGCAGTAAATAAATTAACAAAAAGTCAAGAATTCCATAAAAAAAGTTAGGAGTTCCATTAGTCTTACGCTGTAGCAGTCATGCAATAGTAAATTATAACCATAGTAAATAGAATATCCCATTAATTTAGACAATTCATTTAGGTACTTAGATTGTATTTCCATGCGCAGTTTGATAATTACCAAAGTATCTATTGCTCAGCACTATCCATTTAAATATTTACATTCATATATTTTAGGAATGTCTTAGGAATGCTTCTGTAATGTGTAATTCCAACTCTTTATTTCCAGCATGAGTTATTTGTAAACTACAGTTTGTGGTTGCTATATTGATTGACTTTTTAAACCCACAAAGGACCTTCCAGAATGTGTACTCCTCTTTTTCACCCCTAAAAAAAAGACATGTGTACACCCATATTAATTTGTTTCTAATATTTAATTTTCAGAAAAAAATCACTGATAATTAGACATATCCTCTATGACTGTCCTGAAGGAAATGCAGAATACAGCATAAGATAGTAGACAAAACAGTGCAATCTAAACTCCAGCCTAGTAATACAAGTAGAAATGAAGGACAGTTGTAAAGTTTGGGATTATCTTGTTTGCCTGATTATTTGGTTTGTGCAGGGAAGGTGAGAAAATACAGTAAGTGAAAATGAAAGGTAGAAAGATGATCTTGAATGAAGGAAAATATTTTCCAACTGCCAGGGAAATGAGAACTTTTGTTCTCAGTCTTTGTATGGTGTGAGTTGTTTATAACTCACAAACCCCCAAAAGACAACATTTTTGAAACAGCAAAACCCGAGGTGAGAGGACATAATGAAAGCTAATTTCCAGCTCTAAATCTTCTGATTTTGCATTTCAAAAATTGCGGTCTTCTCCTTCATTGTACTGGGGAGACTTGACATATAGTCATAGGAAAATGAAAGATGCCCTTTTCTTGTGTCCCCTTTGAAGGTTGTGAAGATCAGATGTTTTTAAACATCAAATCACAGACGATGAAACTATCTGAAAAAGAAACAAAGCACAAAGTGATGAAAACTCCTTATTGAAAGCCATGCGCTGCCTGATGGATATGCACAAACTTATTCAATATTGCTACATACTTTTCTAGTAAACTGCTATCTCTTTAGAATATATATTTTAGAATTATGGTAGCTGGAAGGAACTTTCAACATGGAGCTGCTCTTAACAGTGGTGCATCCTTCAGAAGCGTGAGGGGTTTTTATGGAAGAAAAATGTACGTAGGTCTGTACAAAATATTAATGGTACAAAAGAGATAGTGATGTGATTAATGCTTCAATATGGGTTATATTTCTATAAATGTAATATAATTTGTTCTTGAAACAACCATATTGAGGCATTTGTTTTACTGTGATCATTACACTGACGTAGATTTTCAGTTTGCCTTTTCAGTTTGGGTGTTTGTCTTTTTACCTTGTTTTCTATTTGTTCTCAAAATAAGCAGTGTGCCCTGCTCAGTATTAAACACTTTTCTGGATTAACAAAGTTCTCAAAATCAAATTTAGTACTGAAATAACTGGGACTTTAAGTCAATGCTCAGGGTGGAGCAAATAATGGATAAAGTAGGTAATGGGAATTATCTCAGTTGTAAGGGCTTAATTTGAAAGATAATTTCTAAAAATATCTCATTTATGTGAGATTTAATGTTTGGATAGACTTAATAATAAGTGTACATCCATTATGAATTTTGTGCAAAGTTTTGGAGTGCACATATAGAGTTCTGCACCATTAGTGGTTTTTCTAGATCTTACTCTAACTCATTTGGTTACATTTTTTTCACCAGTTTTTGGAAACTATTCTCTTTTTATCAATCATATTTTTATCAATCATATCAAATTATATTTGACACATACCACCTCTGGCAATATATTGAAGTAAGACATAGCTACGAAAGAGGCTGTATTAAAAGAGAGATTCAACTTTTTTCCATGTAAAACTTCTGTGGTACCCATTTTATCTACTGTATCTGGGATAGATAGCCAGCCTTAAGGCTCACTATTAGAAAAATCAAAATAACTGACATCTCGTAAGCAGGTGCAAAATTTTTTGGAGATGAAAGGCGAATAAGGTAATCATTTGGGGACTGTGATTACTAAATAGGGAATGATATTCCAGTCTGCAAGTCTTAGTGTCTCCTCCCAAAGCTAAAGGTTCACAAGTCTTCCTGTTATCCCTGATCTAATTTCCTCTGTAGGTTAGCCCTTCCTGTACTCCAGACTGTGAACCAGTAATTGCTTCCAAGGCTGAGATTTTGCACAGGTAAGTGCACTAGTGTGATTTGCCAAATGATCAACAGGTTCATATCTTTTCCCCACATCTTAGTACCAATAGTTCAAAACAATCTTTTTTTCCACTTTCTGAGATCAAAACTCCCATTTTTGTGGAGACAGGGTCTTTCCTAGCCGTGATTCTTTGTGTGGTTCTAGGAGCTGGTTGCCTTACTGCCTTACCCTGCAATTTTCCTCCAGTTGTTAACAGAAACACAGGAATATAAATTCCTGTCAGGTGGTTTTCAAAATACCTTGGCTATTGAAGGATTAGCATTCAATATCTGTTGCATAGTGTTCTTCCATCCAAAGCATAATTTGGCAAAAGACTTGAATTTTCTTTCTGTCTTGAATTGGCTGGTTTATGCATGGTTTTTTTCATTTTGGAGTTTAATTACTAAAATTCTCAAGATCTGAATTTGCTGAATTATTAAATAATTCTGCAGGGCACTGTAGTTTTTACATGGTCTTTCCATTTAAAAGCGTGCTGGAAATTTTATCTGTTTTAAATAATTATTCATACTGAGACCAAAATAGCTATTAATTACTGTGAACAGTTCTGTCATATGGAAGCAAGGATATTGATGGCTGTGTATTTGTTGGAATGCAGAACAAAATTATACTAAATCATTTTTATACAAGGCCCTTTACCCTTCAGCAGCTGAAGTTTTCTTCTATTATTTATTTGAATAATGTAATAATCTGTTGCAGCACAATTAAAAAGACAGATTAGACTGGACCCAATGCTGCTGTAAAATTCTGCTTAATTTGCACTGAAATTGGCTGCACTTACCTTTCTACGTAAATTACTGTAGCCAACTAATATGCAATTAGTTTCCATATCTGTAAAATATTCAGTATAATCAGGAAGGAGCAAGTTGTGCTTTAGGGTTTTCAGACTCTCCTACAGATGTAGCAGAATGCACTCACAAATAAAATCTTTACCAGTATCAAAGTAGCAGATTACAGAACTGGCAAATAAATTCAGATTTGTTAAAAGACAACACAGCTATTCAATAATTAAGAGTTGAATCCATTACTTTCTTGTTCTGAAAGCAAATCTGTTTATGTTCGATGTGCTCAGTAAAGACAGGCTGTGGTCTGTGTGTGTTTACATAAGAGAGAGCAAGAGGAAGACTCGCTAAGCACAGAAACATTAAGCTCCACATGTTCTCAACAGCTGCACAAGCTGGAAAATTGCTGGTCAATATCAGTCTAGCAATGTCACCTGCCTGAGAGCCTAGGGTGCATGGTTTTAATGTCACAGTCAAATTGCTGCATATGCTGCTGTCTCAATAACTGTTGTGGAGATGCAGCCTGTTCCACAAGCACCCTTCACCTTCCAAATGATTTCAGTGAAACTTGACTAGTGAAATTTAGTGAAATAGTGACTTTCTGCCCAGGAACTCCTACAGAGATTCAGTGGGATGACTTCCAAGACAAGAGACTGCTTTGCTGAGAAAAGCTGGTAATCTTTGTGAATGGAGAATGGATTAGGTGGGAAAAGCTGAGGGATAACATAGTATTTCTTTACAAAAAATAGTTTCTTTATATTTTTGATAATTTGCCATCATCAAGAGTATAAATTTCTATCTGGGCACCAGGAATTTTAGTAAGTGGGAGTTGCACTGAAGGGGTTTGCCACCAAAGCATGATAGTTTTGTATCAGAGATATCCATCTGCTTGTCTGATCCTTCCAGCTGCCATGAACTCTTTCTGCTGATCCTACCTCTTCTGGCAGCTGCAGGGCATGGATTTATTCTTATGGAATACGTCTTGTGGTCCACCCTTGACACAGCTCAGGGACTTCAATGGAAGCAGTATGGTGCAAATTATCAAGCACGAGTAGCTCATTGGTCCACAGTATCAATCAAATTCACCTCAGTAAAACATAGAATTAAATCCATTTCTAACTTGTCACTACAATATTATAAAATTGTTTCTTTTGACACATGCTAAAGCTCTGCCTCCATTTGTCTTTGAGAGGCTAAGTTCTTTGAGAGAACTAAGTTCTGTGTTCCCGCTATGAGACTCACACCCTTTTGATGGACTCTGAACTGGAGCTCTTCCTGGGGCTCGGTAAAGAACTCTTCAAGGTGACTTGAACTGTGCAGCTTTGAAATATGTTTTTGTAGTAGGAACCTGACAAGTATCACATTTCTACCTTGTGGATTTTTATTTTAAAATATAACTACAATCAGATGGTAATATGCCAAACATCCATGCCTCTTTCTCCTGTCACCTAAGAAGAAATATTTTCTTGATATAGAAAACTAGCTCTTTTTTTTTTTTTCTTTTTTCTTTTTATTTCTTTTTTATTTTTTTTTTATTTTTTCATTCCTGGAAAACAAAAACTACGGGCTCTAACTTGAGTTTACCTGGGAAAATTCAAAATTGATAAGAACAGCAGATTCTAACAGAGATGTAACTTGGAGGAAAAAACTTGTATAACAATGGGTGTCTTCTGTGTTAAAAAGCATGTTAAGACAGTGGCAGGGCTGAATTGATCCTTCCACCAGAAATCATAAGCCACTGTATTTTATTTATTAAATGAAGAGAAGGAATTGTTTTTCATTTTCATTTGTTTAATTTCTGTGTTCACCACTCTGATCCCACACACATTACGTTGCTCACAGTTAAGGGGGATGAGTGTATTAGTGAAAAGCAAATAGACTGAACTAACATGGTAGGCTTCAGTGACAGGTATGGTTTCATACACAGGATGTAGGAGCCTAAACAGAAATTAAGTAAATGTTAAGGATAAAATCTAGTTGCATGAATTGCACATGCCTATATTTACAGGTAACTAGGGCCATTTGGTCCACTTAGGATATTCATGGGACTGTGAGAAAGACTGAATAGACATATAGGAGATGCTCAGCTCTTTTACAACACTTTTCTTTAAGTTCAACTAAAGTTGGTTCCTACATTATTAGTTGGCTTAAACCCAACTTCAGTTTAAGCTCACCTGAAAGTGAGCTTACACTGAAGGATTGATTCAGCAGACACCGAGTGCCATTTGGGATGCTTTAGGGCATTTCAGACATGTGCATGTGTCTGGCAGATGTGACACAGGACAAACAGGATGCCCTCACTGTTCTGGAGCATCTGGATACCACACACTGGGCCCAAGAATATCTCAAACTAAATGCCATTCAGAGATAACTGAATTTGATGCTTATTGTCACACAAAAGCTTTCAAAAGAATTACCCACAATAATGTATTGTACTATAGCAAAAGGAGGCCACACTTAACCCAGGAATTTTCATGTAAATTGCTCTACAACAGAAAACGGATTTTGTTAACAGATGGACCATTTTCCCATTGTTATTTTTATGTTGTTCCAAATCATGTTCCCTGCAATTGCAGGGTACTTTACAGTCCTCATTGCCAATGAAAACTCACAAATATCAAGTAAGATGCCCAGTTCTGCACAGCAGGGTGCTTCACATAGCCACATAGCTACTTGCCCACACGCCACTGCTATTCCGCCAGATAGGGACGGAAACAACTTTATGAGATTCCTTTGAGTTCACTAAGCAGAATGTTTTAATCAATTGTCATTTGTACTTTCATTCTCAGCACTGATGATGTGGAAATTAATGACCCATACACAGACAGAGCTGAAGCAAAGGCTGGTGGTTGCTGCAAGATCCCCTGAACACTGGAGCACTTCTGTCACTTGCAGTCTGTCAGGGGAAAGGGGTACACAGTTACATGCCAAAGGAGGCCAGGCAGAAAAGAACTTTAGCATGAAGTCTATGACTCCATGCCTTAACATGGACCTCACCTCAGTTAATTCAGTTTGTGTTTCCTTTGGGCTCCCATTTATGTGAATGGTACTGATGGAGATTTTGAATGCCGTTTTAGCCAGGTGCTGCCATCAGTTAGAATATTATAAATGGAGGCTGACTTCCAATGGACTAACTTGGTGGTGTAAAATAAGCAAAAATAGGGAGAGAAATCAAATAATTTTAGATTTCCTGCATGCCTTTTATCCATTTACCACTATGCCATTAAATCCCTTCTGATTTTGTTTTGTTTATTCTTCTAGTTAGCAGCCTCTCAGTTAAAGAATTCATTTTTGCCTTGTTTGTTATTCTTAGGCTTTTGGAATAATCTAAAATAACTGACTTCAGTAGTGTATAAACTAACTGGTTTATAATCCAGTTCCACTGAATAATTTTCATCAATGTAAATACTTTAAACAAATTAAGTGCTCTTCCCTCTTATAAGGTTTGAAATTAACAGTTCTAAATGACTTCAGACTTACCCAGCAGGATACTTAATAATAATAATTCAAGAAGAATGCAAGTCAGTGAATTTTCAGAGTTAGAATAGGTAAAGAACTTTGAAGGTTGAGAAAGACATGGGAAAATATTAAATTGAAAAAAATCAATACTAACAGTGTAGCACTTTTGAAGAGAGGTGCTAAGTGTATGCAAACATTTATAGGGTAAAATGTCTACTATAGAGGAAGTATTATAGCAATGCCAAGCTGAAAAGCACAGGACAAAGTTTGTGAGTATACGGAGACAAAGAATTTCTCACTGAAGGAATCCAGTTGTGGTGAAAGAAAAAAAAATAGTATTATAGTCTCACTTTTTTTAGGAAGCACAGAAAAACCTTAAACAGAGAAGGTTCCATGTTTCATTTGAAAACCACACAGCTTTTTACTAATAACTATTAATCCATGTCATCCCCAAGCTGTATTGCCAGAATCTGAAGGAAAAAAAAATAAATCAGTAAACCAAATGAAAAGAGTGTCAGAAGTTAAAACCATACAGACAAAAAGAAAGATGCCAAAGAAAAGAAAATGCCAGGGATTCTGTATTCCTTCAGGAGCTTCTTTGCTGTTATTTTTTAGCTGAAAGATGGCCAGATATTGTGAAAATGAATTGGAGTATAAAACTATATTGAGAGTTATTTTCAAAATAGTAGCAGTGAGACTGGCTAAACACAATGCAAATCTGATTACATGGACTCTCGCAAAGGTTGTCATTTCTGCCACAGCAAAAAAATCCTAACAAAACAAGGCAAGCATGCACTAGAAAACTCTCCTGGAATATCTTGTAGGGGAAAAATCCTTGTCAGACTTTAGGACAGAGGGTATGACCTTAAGAGCCAACTTTCAAAGGGCTTTCATCTTTGGCTGTAAATCGAGTATGTTGCCTGCAGGCACAAACAGGATCTATGCTTGCAGATAAGATTTTGCAATGTTCTCAGATCACTGCTGGGTCAGTCACTCACTTGCATGTAGTAGATCTGCAAGAGACCATTAAAGACTCTTGTAAAGTTGCTATGACAAGTCATTTCCTTCTCTAATTCAAGCATTTCTGAAACAGACCATGCTAATCTATGAACAGCTTATAGCATTAACATGTTCAGGAATGTTCCACCCTCTATATCCAGCAAGACACTGTTTCCATCAGCAAGAGCAAATGGCATTAAGCACTGAGTTTATTCCATCAGCAGGCTCATAGCTTTGCACTACTGGGAATGTAATGTCATTATATAATTTTAATGTCAACTTTAATTTCATTGTGACTGTCTTTAACTTACCTCTTTCACTGTAGTTTCCTCAACCCTTTTTCTCTTTTTCTTCTGGTCTTTCATGCTGGTCCTTCTCTCTTTTTCTGCAAAAATCCCAGCTCCTACTCCAGCCAAAAGTATCTGCTCTGAGTCTGCAAGAGGCTGCGGGTTTTATTGTGCTTTCTGGCATCCTTATACTGAGGGTTTATTTTCAAAAGTAGTTGAACTGGAAGAATGCAAACTCTTTATTCAGCTTTCTTAAATAGAAATTTCAAATTTCAATTTCCTGCTGTTATGGACAAGCACTACATGATAAACTGGCACACACACAGAACAGATGCCATTAGCTGGAGAGGAAGAGTGCACAAACAGAAGTTGGAATACTTTATCCACAGAGGATATTCTTTTTTGTGATGCTAAAGTGGCTCTTTTAATTAGTTTTGGGACGCTTCTCCCATCACTTAGAACTGATGCAGGAAGGTAGCCTGAGATTTTCAGCAGTGGCTGGCAGCGATGTGTGCAAAAGAGACACAAAGGAGCTGTGCGGAGCACGAATACACAGCATTTCCTAAAGAGCACACCCCACTAAAGTTTCTTGAAATATACTTAAACACCTCAAAAATAAACTATGCTTTCTAAAAACCCTCATCTCCACCTTTTAACATTCTCACAGTTTGTCACTCTGAATAAGCACTCTGAGGGAGCTCTGAATGGCCATCCCCTTTCACCTCCTAGCGGAACCTTCTTCCATACCCACAGAAATTAGTCAAATCACTTACACAGTGATCAAAATTAACACAAGAACCCCAGTGTGTTTTGTTGCATTAAAGGAGCTGCCACTATTACTTTAAATAATCAAATTCAGGTGGCATTTTGTTTCAAGCCTACAGAAACCACTGCAAAAACCATGTGGTGGAAATAACTTCTCAATACAAGCACACATCTAGCCTCCCTGCCTTTCCTTTATCCTTGATGCAGCCACTTCTTTCTTGCCACTCAACACATAGATTCTGTTTTCTTTGTATCCAGTCTTCTATTAAAATGCATTGAGAAATCACTGTGTAGCTATAATTAATTTTTTCCTCTCTTGCCCTCAAAAGACATCCTCAGGGTGCAGTGAAGGCTGAGTGCTCCTCAAGTGTTATAACTGCACTAAACCATGCCAAAGCCTCAAAATTTAGAGGAAATCTTAGCTAGAAGCACAATGCAAAAATGAGGGAAGTGTAGAAAAGATCCTCAATATCTGTGTTGGAGCAGACCAAATCATAACCACAGTATCTGTACATTTTCCTTTAATTAGCAAAGAAAAATAATTTTTTCATGTGCCATTTTATTAAACATAACATAGCCAAATATGCTAGTAGTTTTTAAAGCGAACACACAGCCCCATCAATTTTTCATGTTTCTCTTTTTTCTTTTTTTTTTTTTTTTGTATAATCACAATGGAAGTTTCAATATGGGACAGAAGTGTATCATCAGTAGATAGAGGGAAAGAAGAGGCTGCTGTGACTTCTACTAAATTGCACAGACACAGCACACATAGCAAGGTGTATAACCAGTGTTTAACAAGTATGCAGCACTGGTCAAACACTCTCCTCCTTGGTGGAAAAAGGTGGGAACTTTATGGCCAGCTCAAATGTTCAGTCTGATCTGTCAGAGGTTCATAAGGCTCACTGGACCCTGCAGTCCAAGCAAGCTGCTTGCTTGCTTTCTCCACAAGACTGTGGGTTTCTGTACTTTGTACTAGTCAGACACAGGCTGAATGGTCAAGGGCAGGGAAGGTAATATTGTTATAAATTTATGATGTGAGCATTATTTTTTACATTTCTAATGGAAAATTAAAATGTTTGCTGTACACTTTTATAGTGTGCGACTAGGAATATGAGGCACTATGGTGTTGTGCTGAAGCAAAAGCCTAAAGCAATGGAAATACTTATTTCTTAAGTATTTCTGCCACCGTCACATCATTATATTACTAGATAGAACTACTGTTGCTCGTGCTGTTAATCTCTTACTCAGTACATGCATAATCAGCATGGGTCTAATGACTTCTATTTGTAGCTAGATCAGTGGCCATAGGCACTGGCATATGGACTGTATGTTTCCTGAACTGTGCATTTATTAGGCAGAGCTCATTACCAAAGGAGAAATGCTCCAGCCCTGCTGGGTGGGCAGGGATCCTGTTCTGGTTTCCTGGGACCAGCTTCCTATTCCAGACACCTTGCATCTAGAGACCACACAGGATTTAGATTGTGAATGGCTTCATTTATCCTTTGAGTAAACAAAGTTCCACAGTTTAAAACTTGCATTACTGACTCTGGGTTTTTCCCCACTGAAAAAAATAGCAAGAAAAGGAATTCACTGTGCTCAGACCCATTGATCGGACTGAAATGCAGCTCAGCTAACACTGCAGCACCATCTCCTCAGGTCCATTAGACTTGTTAAGTGCCATCTGAAGGTCTGCTCAGGAACACTGATAGCAGAAGCCTTTACAACAGTCTGGTCCCATTGAAAATAACTGAAAAAGATTTTGCAGCCTAGGGAAAAAAAAGAAGTAGGGATATGAATGAAATTAACTCTGACTTGTCTAACAGTAACTTAGTAATTCTAAAGAATAAGAATTTATCTGAAAATTATTCTCCACTGTTCCCCCAAAATCTGACTCAAACATTTATTAGCTAAATAACTGCTTTAGATTTAGTGTTTTGTCCTGAAGATCTGAGAAAATTTAGACTTTCTGGGTTCTTTTGGCCCCTCCAACCCTGCACAGCCTAATTCAGTCCAATAATCTTCAAAATAGTTTTAAGTAACTCTTAATTTACCACACAGTAAGCTATATTTTCATGTAAAATTAGTTTAATTTTCCTGTTAATAAAACCATTTAAAGCAACATTCAGTAATGTGGTGAAAACAGGTCTACAGATTGACTTGTAACACAAGTTACCAGTCGTCATGTGGAGAGGGAAAAACAGTACAGTAAAGCAAAATACCTGATCAGGAGGAATACATCTAAAATTCAACAAGCAGAGTATCACTTCTACAAAGCACATTCATCCATAATTCTTCAAATGACTGCAACGAATTAATAAATTTTTAAAATGCAGTTTCAGCTTTTTAAGAAGGAGCTAATGAGGCACCTTGCCACTATGCTGCAACCCTTTTGCTGCTTGGTGCCTGCAGACACATTTTTCAGTCCGATTTCATGCTTTTCTCTTCTCCCTCACTTCAGCAAACAACCAGACAACAACCACAGGCACAACGGGGAAATGTTTCTATGATGTGGTTTCTGAAATTGGTCTGTTTTTCTTTCCTTAGCAAAAGCATATTAATTTCCAGCTTTGCACCAGTCCTGTTCCCACTAAATGATAGCTGTGTGAATACATGTGAGTGCTGAATTTGGCTTTTTGTGTTTAGCTAGTTTCACAATGACTTTTTCTGACTCAGCATTCATTCTGGCAAATAAATTCAAATTCTAGTTAGTAGGGTTGCCACTTAGCAAATAAGTAATTTTTTTATCAGTAAATAGATTTATTCACACTACTTTGATTTTCTTTCCTTTTTCTCTGACATTTAAAATCAAATCCTCATTTTTAAGAACCCTCTAGAGTCTACACTATATTAAAATTTCAGGTGTAAGTAAGCTGTTGTTCAACCTCAACAGGGCTCAGTCGTGCCTGGCGCCTACTGTAAGCAATTTAAAAAGTTACTGGCATGATAAGAACAGTCTTTCAAAAGGAAAAAAAAATAGTATAATTTCTAAACATATCCTTTACAGAATGCAGACACTGACAGTTGTACAAAGGCTATATGATAAAAATGCTTGGGAGGTCTTTTCTGCAGCCCTGCTACAGAAGGCTCAGTGCTGGGGTTGGACTGGGATGCTCCTTTCTTGTTCAAACAGAACAGGTCCCAGGGCAGATGAACTGGTGGCACTCCACTGCCACCAGCCTCAAGGTAAACACAATCCTCTAACTACTCTTTGTCCTTTGAGCACAACCATCCAACTGCTTTTTAACCAATTATCTGTCCACCCATCCACAGTGCAATGACTCAACTTAGTTCCAAGAATTTTGAAGGAGACTCTGTTGGAAGTCTTGCTAAAGTCAAGGTAAATGACACCCACTGCTGTCAGTTTGCTAAGGTGTGATTGATCACTCCCTGGAAAATCCATGCCGTCTGTTGCCAAGCTCTTATTTCTTCACCTGCCCCCAAAATATCCTTCCAGAGGACTTGCTCCATGGTTTTCCCTGCGATCAGTGTTCTGGAAACTACTCTAACTAGTAGAAATTGTTCCAACTTCTATGTAAAATAAATTGTATTGCATGTCCTTCTCTACTACTAGACCGATTTGAAATCTTCAGAGTGGATACCACATTTAATTAATCACTGAACTTCATTTTAAGTTGGTGTCTTCAAGAGCCCCATTCATTAAATTCTACTTCTTTCATAATATCTTTTGTCCATTGTTTGACAGCAGAATTTAAGGCTTAGTTTATAAAAATCCCCATCCAAGCTGCTGAAATCTATAGGTGAAGGAAACTTTTTTTATCCGGAAGATAAATGAGGACCATAATTAATTCATTTGAATTCAATATAGAATAATGCCTTTATTTTAATTTATTATTCGAGTGATATATTTATTTGCACACTCTTAATTGTCTGTTTTTAAAGAAACCTGAGTTATGGTTTTAAAGGTTAAACACAAAAAAAGTTAGAAAATATATTGCTTTGTCTATTAAACCTGTATTTGGGGTATATGCCCAATCCTAGTATATGAGTGCCTACTAAGATGTCCAAAAGCTGGTTTTGCAAGAAAAGTTCACTTGTAATTTCCAAATTCTGACTCAGAAAGTACATTTTTTTTTTTTTAGCATATTGCTTCTTGCTTTCTCCTATTATTTTTATTCTGTGACTGTAAACTGACAGGGACTGTTCTCTCTGTGTTTAGACAGCACCTGGGCAATGCCGCTCTGGTGAGTGACTGAGGCTCCTGGCAACAGTGAAAGGATCTGCAACATCCATCTAGTTGCTAAGTTCTGAGACAGTTCTAGATTATGTGTCACTGCCCAAAACGATTTTGCCATAGCTGTATTTCCTTCCTTCCCTTGTCTATACACATGTAGCTTAATATGATGAAATGGGGGTTACAGTTGCCTGGTTCGTGCAGGAGACAATTAACAAGAACTCAGCTTTTCTTCTCCCTGCTTCTGCTCTGCATATCATGCTTCAGGGAAACACAAAATTTGGGGGTACTGCAGCAGATTTGGAGATAGAGCTAATTCCAGTCCTAACTGTGTATTTTGGCATTCCATTAGAAGAATAACTGTTTTTTGCTTTGGCTTCTGAATCAGCCCAGCCACAGAGTTCCACGGTCTGTGAATATTTCAGCTTGCTTGTCTTTACTTGCGGTTCATGAGTTAAAGAAGGTCAACAGCAGTATGAGGCATTTACATCTCATCAGAAGCTTACCAGAATTTAACAGGACAAAGAAATATTTCATCAACTATAAGTACTCCTCCTCTCAAAAATCCTCCTGCAAATATAGTATATATATATATATATATATATATATATATATATATATATATATATTAAGAGTCTTGTGGAAAAATTTGAAAGAATGCTATTAATGCAAGGTGTATAAAAGCTGAGATTTAGCTGAGTTTCAAGATAGTAAAAGGAGTGTAACTTTTAATTACATCTCTGTAGGCTATCTGCAGAGGTATTAGCCAACAAAAATGAGGGTATGCTTTAAGAACTGTGTCCAGTTTTCAACTCCACAATTCAAAAAAAGACATGCACAGACTAGAGGGGGTCCAGATGAGGGCCACAGAGATGATTCAGTTGCTGGAGAACCTGACTTACACGGAAAACTGAATTAATTAGGCCTTTCCTCTCATGAGAAGACTCATATGACCTCATCACAATTTTCTAGTAATTTAAAAAGCACATTATTTTCACATTATTATAATTTCTAGTAAAGTTAAAAAGCAGACAGAAGGTCACTTCACAAGGACACACATGAAGAGGACAAGGGACAGTGGGCTCAAGTTCCCTAAGGACAGGTTTCATCTTGAAATTAGAAACAGATTTTTCACAGTGAGAAGAATCAGACATTGGAACGATCTCCCAGTTATGTGATAGTCTCCATCAGTGTAGGTTTTTAAGATACCACTGGACAGGGTGCTAGATAATGTCACTAGGGCTCCCTTTCACATGAAAGTTTGAACCAGATGAACTTCCTATCTTTTCCAGCTTAGGCTGTTCTATTATTCTATGCCCCATTTACTACTTTTTCTTAGCATTTGGACATTCATTATTAATCAGTTTACTTTTGCTGGGGGCTTTTTGTTTGGCTGCTTTTTGTTTTGTTGCGGGGGGTGAGTATTTTGTTGGAGTTTTTTGTTCTGGTTTTCTTTTTTGTTTTTAATTCAGGAATTCCATCCAAGCCTGAAATTTAGAAGCAGATGGGACAATTTACCATTTGCTTGCCTGAACAAGACAACATCAGAGATCTCATCAAAATGCTTTATTATCTCCTTTGTCTCATCCTCCTTACAATTCTCCTGGAATCTAAACCAGATTTGATAAATTATTTGAGGATTTGGTTTTGACATGAACAACTGTCTTCTGCTGTGGCTCAAATTCATAGCATGGAACAAATGGCTTATCTGCCTCACACTACTATTCTTTGTCTGTCTGAAATAGCAAAATTATCAGTGTTGCAGTGACCTCTTTTTTCCCATGATGAAGGATCATGCTGACGTTTTTTAATAAACAAAATTACTTTGAACATCTAAGTTGGCAGGGATAAGAAATTAGAAAAAAAAAATTCTACAGTTGAGAAATTGCAGTAAAATGAGAGGAAAGGATTATAAATATCAACCAACAAAATGTAATTTGTGGCTCAGCTTGCATAGATTTTATACTACCTTCATTTGATGTAACTTTAAAGCACAAATCCAGCACATAAACCCCAAGGATTTAAAAACACATGAAATTCAGAAAAAAATAAAATACTCCAGAGGATATTCTGATTTATTCTTAAAGGCTGGAAAAATTGTATCTTGAGGTCAGAAGTAACTGTGAAAAAAAAAAAAAAATGACAGAGGAAAGATCTTATGGAACTTATGCCAAGAACTCACAAATACTTGGGTATGCATAGTTAGGATAGATGTGCCAAGAAGAAAATTAGAAATTCCAAGACATGCAAAGTAATTTCTTCAATAGCTCATTAAAAACATTAATACATCATCCCCACCTTGCTACACAAATTTACCAGTCAAATATTGAAATTTGAATAGGACAATTTGGCTAATAGATCGAGAATTTTTAAACTACTTTCAAGAAGTAGAAAAACATTATAAATTAAGAAATTCAGTGAAGAGTAACAGAAGTGGTCAGAATGTTGGGACTAATTTTAGGTACAATTAAGTGTTGAATACCTCAAACATAGCAAGGAGTTGACTGAAGGACAACGTAACCATTACAGATATTTCTTTAAAAATGTTAACATTAATATGATATGGATGAAATAAACCAGGAAACAATTGGGTAAATATAAGTAAAAATTAGGAATAAGCATTTAATGGTTTTCTTTATGAAAAATAAAGGAAATTGCATACCATAGGAATATTTGGTATGTGAAGCATCACTTTAAAAGTGCAGATGTATTTTATGATGCAGTTGGCCACTTTCTTATTAAAAAAGGGGTCTTTTTTGTGGAAAGGGAGAAAAAATTCATAATATTGCAATCACAGAAAAAGTATATTTCCAATAGCTCAAGAAAAAAATCAAGAAAGAGTTTCTCACTGCTGCTGTAACTACCACCGACTGTAAGAGTGAACAAGTGTTTTTGAGAATGAGGGTAAGCCGTGACATTCCACTGAATTCCTGGGTAAGGTTGCTACAGAAAGAAATTCTGACCAACACAGCCACGGTCTCACGACCAGTACCAAAACCTCCCAGAAATTATTGGAGTCTTTCCATGGATTTAAATAGACTTTGACATTCTGCTATAGTGAAATGAACTTATGGCTAGCACCCAAAGTTCAAGAAAGCCCAGAGGACAAGAGGTCCTGGTCTTTCTATGCCTAACAAGGGGAAAGAAAAAAAGAAAAGAAAAAAAAGGAAAGAACAGTAAAGGAGGAGGGCAGGCAGGAGAATGGTGGAGGCATAAATGAGGATAGCAACTCTGGGCTATGTACCTCTTGGATAAACTGATAGGGAAGAGAAGAGAGGAGAAGAGAGATGATCAAAGGAAGCTGGTTTAAGGAAGAGGGAGGAAGAAGAACCTGGCTGAGGGACGTGAATAACACAGTTGGCAGACCCTTCATGGACCTGCAAGGATTCAATGTCCTCCAAGTATCTCTCCCACTTTCCTATTCCTGTTGCAAATTCCAAGAAAACTGAAAGCAAAAGAGCAAAGAAGACAAAGAGGAAAGCTTTTCCATTGGTGGCAAGAAGTATGCTAGTTATGAGAAAAAGAGAGAATGCAAATCACAGACTAACAAAATACAGATTCTCAGATTCTTGCATTCATAAGTTAACACTGGAGAGAAAGTGTTAATTTAGATAAACACTTTGTGGTTAAAGAGAAAAACATATAATCCAAAAAGATGATTAGCTATGGGCATGATATAAACGGTCCTCAATTACTCATGAGCATGCATGAAGCAGAATGGGTGGCCTTAGAAAGGGCTTATGGGAAGAGATGGAGAAAAAACAGAGCAGCCACATCAAAAAACTGATGAAATCCATAATAGCAATAAGCTTGTATTAAAAATATTTTAACCTAAGACTGCACTAAGAGAGCCTTAAAATTTTTCATCCTGGGAGATTGTGAGCAGACCAGCTTTACCTATTGATGAAGGCAGAGTTCCTCACTGAGGCATGGGTCATGGTCCAGGTGGCAGGTGCTTCTCAGAGCTTTCGCCAGCAGTGACTTGAGTGGAAGGGTTTTGCCTCTCTTCCCCTGCCAGCCAGTCCAAGCACTAATATTTATTCAAATGGGATAAACAGTAGAAACAATTTTTGGAAGAAATAGAAATTCAGTTTATTAAGACTATGGAAACTCAATGCCAGATATTTAAAAGTATAATCAAGCACTTAGGTCCAGCCATAACATTTAGATTCTATTTAATCCTAATGTATTTTTGTAGCTGATTTTTGATGAATCAGCCTCTTAAAAATTTTTACATAAACTGTTCTTTGGATTTATATGCAAATACTATCCTTTGTAAACCGAAATGTTGGCATATATTCCTACCACAGTTTACAAGTAGCCCAACTATTTACCCTTCGGATTATTCCTAGATTTTTGATGGTAAATAGCATCCAAAGAAAGGAAAGTGCTACCTTTTGGTATACTGCTACAATAAACCCGTAGAGATCACAAAAATTCCCTCTGTTAACATTCTTGCAAGAAAGCTAATCTGAATCTGATGGGTTAGCTCAATTTTGTCCTGATTGCTTGACATATGCATTAAGAACAGTTTGGGAAATTATCCACATTATACATGAGCTACTTCAAAGACTGCTAGAGTTTGTCAAAAGGCATGCCATCTTACAATGTTCTTAGTTGACCAAAATGGTATCCTTACCTCCAGCTGAAGTGAGATACCTGAATAGCGCAAAATTCAAAACAGGCCACAGAGCAATAGCTTAAAGACTTGCTGATCTTCCGTACCAGGTCTGCTGTAGAAAAAGGGAAAGAACCTTTCATTTCCTTAGGCACCCTGCCTGCTACAGCAATGTGTGCTTTCTAAATTTCTCAAGACACTTGCTTCTGCCTACTCCTATAGAAGTCTCCACACTTACATGTTTGCCTTTGTGCTACAGATATTTTACAGATATTACTGTCCAGTAAACTGGAGTGGTCAAAAAAGTCAGAGAAGTTACAGAAAACAAAAGTCACAGTCTGAGTTAACAGAATAAGCAGTGAAACAATTATTTGGCATAGCTAGCTTAAAATATAGTGAAGGGCCCAAAAAATGGCCTGTCAGAGCAAAAAGTCTCTAACCTTTTAAGAGGAACAGAGATTCAAACTTTATCTCACATCACCTCAGATTTCCAAGAGATCTTCCCACACTCTACATTGCGGGTGACAGTGAAAGCTGTAATTTCTGTGAAACTTTGATAATATTCATTCTGCATTTTGGTGCAGTCTATAATTACAAGCTCCTACAGAGGCTTTCGGGGCTACTTAACTTCATTTATGTATTTCTCACAGTAAACTCTGTGAGTAAAATACCCTGCTTAACATACAGAAATATATAAAACCCCTCCAACAACACATTGTTACATCAGGCACCACACCGCAGGTCTAACATCATGTCACACAATTTTTAGCTAGTACATTCTGTATAAACACCCTCTAATATCACATTTGAAATGCAAACATACATGATAAGACATAATGAAATAATTTATTATGCATCTATTTATATATGTATATAGATATCTATATAGACATAAAACATAATGTAACATAAAGACAAAGCAATATTTTATTTTTCTCATCAACCAATTAAATTTTGCTCAAACAGGCACTATACATAGTTAGGATTCAAGTAGTGAGACATTTTGAAGAGTTCAGACAAAGCTCTATACAATACTGAAATGTAGATAACAAATGTAACAAGGTTTACCTAGGGACACTTTAAGCTCATTGCCACATATGTTCTTTAAATGTACTTTGTCCCTTGGTGGTGCAGAAGCAAATTAACAACATGGGAAATCTACTAAGGAAAACAGAAGGTGTACATTAATTTCACACCTAATTATTAACTAATTTTCTCAGGCTCTGCCAGAATAATCAGCACTTGAACAGCTTCACTTGTTCCCAATGAGCCTCTGCAGTGCCTGTGTTTAAAATTCCAGGGGGGGACAGTTACAGCAGGATGAATAATAATGATTGCATAGAGCCTGAGTCTGGGCCTGGCTTGGGCACTCTTTCCATGGGGCTGGCACCACATTCCTTCATAGTACCAAGAATGACCAGGACACTAATGCTAGGGCAGATAGATGTAATTTCTTTCTGAAAGCTGTGCTACACTAGCATAAAACTGAAGGGGAGGATGATACAAGTGAGGTAGCTCCATTGGTTTGGTGTTGCTATAAAATTGTAACAGGATTAAGACAAAGTCTGTGTTATTCACACTGGAAAAATTATTCAGGACAAATTAATTTTCATGAAGTATTATGAACGAAGGCTTTGGTGCTCTGATACAAACAATATGTAGTGATGGGAGATGACAGGTTCAACTAACAATAAATGAAATACAAATCATCTTTGACAGACAGATGATGTGAAAGGCTGACAGGAATTTTTTCTACATGCTGCCTCTTTTGTAGATAAAACTTCTAAACATACAGCACACTTAATCAGTTCCTTATACTTTTAATCCAGATTGCCCTTCACTTCCTTCTGTATCCCATGCAGATTTTAATTTGTTGTAACATCTGTCTGATAAAAAGTCTTACATTTATACAAAGTAAGTGAAAATTTGAAAAAAAACATTATGCTTATATAAAGATACAAACATCTTCTACATCCTATTCTTATTATGTTATCCTAGGTAACAGAAATTGATATATAACCTGTCATTGACCTAGAAAAAGAAGCACATGTGAAAAATGGAAGACATTTAGGACCAGATTCAGAAGGTCTGAAACTGAAAATTAGGGTGCAGCCTCCTATTTGGCTCTGAAAACCCCAAATGCCTACACAATTCTTTACACTTCAGTCTCACAGTGCCCACTGGCAGTATCTAACTGAGCTCCAGAAACTGGGAACTCAAAAAAAACCTGCTCCTAGGAGAATTTTTTAGTGTCTGAGAAGCAGGCTAGGCTGAGCACAGCTTTCCTCTTCTGCTGAAGATTTGTGAAGGAGGTCACGATTTGCCAAAGAAGAGGGAAAGCCAGCAAGTGGAAACTTGTCTTTGCAGAGACAAGTTGGGTAGGAATGAGTTGTGGGACTGTCCCTATTGTCAGGACTGATCATCCATTTTATATTAAACAGTAACTGGACTTCATAAAAAAAAAAGTTCCAACAATCCCACATTAGTACTTAACCACAATGCTACAGTCAAGCTTCATCACTGTGTAAGATTTCAAGGAATTTGTAATTCCTTTGGGAAAGGAATGCTTTCCTTCCCTTCCATTCTCCACGGAGCTCACAATATGGAAAGCTGAGAGAGGAAGGTTTGCCTAAGAAATGCAATTTCAATGGTTCCTTTTGGCTCTTAGGTACCATTCTGGAATTAAGTCAACAAAATGAGAACCACACAGTATATTTCTGCAGAGGTCAACTCATCTCACTAACCTTAGGATCATATTATAGAACAATAGAAAATTCATTTAATCTCTAAATTTACTCTCTTAGCTAACTGTTTAGTCTTTGATGGATAGGAATTGGGGTGTCATGGTTAACATGCAAAAAAAAATCTGCATGGGGTAAATACCAGACAGAATAAATGGTTCTGATCTGCAAAGTGAGATTCTTGGCATCCATTGCCTTCAGAAACAATTAAGAATGTGCAATGACACTCAGGAGTGATCTTCAAGCAACCTCTCAGGTAAAGCATTACAAATATAAACTAATTTTCAAAGACAAGTGCAAAAAACATAAAATCCTAGCAGAGTTTATTTACTGTTTTATATCAAGATCTATGCTTCCATAAGACTTTGTGGAATTGCACCTAATTTACCATGGATTATTTCTTGAATAAAAACTAGGAACAAAGGGAATAATAATTTCCCTATAATTTTATATTATTTTCATCACAGTAGGTAACCTACCTATAATAAAAATCCGCCAACTCTGTTTTGTAATACTATGTTTATTGTATTGAGTTATATGCAATATAATACACATCAATACCATATGGTGCATACGCAGTAACATAAAGAGTATGAAACACAATGGCATTACAATTATTTAGTGCTATAAACACTGTAAAGCATCAAAGCTAGCAAAATTATTCTAAAAAATAAGCAGAAATGTATTTTTAAAATGTTCTGAGAGCTTTGAGAACTACTCATTTGTGAGTAAATCCTCCTTCCTCCTTAAAACAGGTTGGATCCTCCACTGGTATATTTTGATAGATCCATCAGCATAAATCAAATTAATCAACCTACAATAGCCTAGAATCTACATCCACATGGATTCTTTCTTCCAGCTACTGCATTACCCTCCAGTGCAAGCCCAGGAACCTCAGTTAAGCAAAAAAGAGTGCACCGAAAGGGAATCTAGTTTTAAAATAATAATATTTATCACATTCTTAGCATACTTTGCATGCTACAGGAGTGCTCCAAGGATTCCAAGCAGGATAATGAATCTCCAGTCAAATCACAAGTTCACAAAACCCTTCTGACAAAGGGATAAAGTTTACACTTAGCCTTATCAAAATGGAATATGCTTCCACTTGCTTTGACTTTAAAGCCAGGTAAATGAATTTCCAACCCCCATCTTTACTCCAGAATCACGTTACTTTTAGTCCAGAATCACAGTTTTTTCCACCACGGCAGCACTGACATGCACACTGCAGGTCTGGTATAGTAAACAAGACCATTGGCAAGTTGGAAAAAACATACCTTCTGAATAAAGAGACCTGAGTCTCATCTTGTGTATTCAAATAAACTTCTAACCCAGTAGAACAGGGGCTCAGTGTGTGTTTGCTCTGGCTGTTGCCCAGACAGGTGGGTAAGTACAATTGCTTAGATGGAAAAGGTGATTCCCAAAAACAAAAAATTGAAAAGATGAATTTTCTGAAGTGAAGAGTAGAGAAGGGATCTGGACAGGCTGGATTGATGGACCAAAGCCAGTTGTCTGAGGTTCAACAAGGCCAAGTGCCAAGTTGTGCCTTTGGGTCACAACAACCCAGCTTTACAGGCTGTATGATAAAATATGCATTGCAAAATTTGTAAGAGTCCATGAGCAGGTGTATCAAGATATAGAAGTGTTTGTCTTATTCCTCAGTGAAAGGAGTTGGACTGACAAAATCCTGTGTCTATTGGAATTTCACTCACATCACAAGGGCACTAAAAAATACCAGTGAAAATATTAAACATTCTTATTATTATTTAGAGATTATTTTTCATGTCAGAGAAATGGGTATTTGCAGATTTACTGAATCAAATTTGTTCTTAACACTAAAATTCACTGGAATTATATTTAGATGAGGGTGGCATATTGACTTCAATAATGCAAAAATATTACACTTTTTTTTTCCAAAGACATTAGATTCATTATCTTAAGGAATGTATGTTACTAATTAGATTCCATTGCACAACAGATTACATAATAATCTTAAAACAATTTTTTATTAAAAGACCATGTTTTGTGTATTAAGGCACTCAGGACTGGTGTTTTCCTTCATCCATCTTTCTTTATTTCAGACACTGTATTCATTCAGAAAGTATCCAAAAATCTTTCTAAGATGTAATATTCTGTTAGGATCACATTATATAAGCAAAATAAAAGAAAAAGTAAAACCAAGTGTTTTCTAGAATTTAAATAAACAGTGTTGTTACCAAGCAATGCTTTTACTATTTTTTTAAAACATCACTTTGAGGAGGAGGTCACAGTTTGCTAGGACACTAAATATTTGAAAAACAAAGCACACAGTTCATGTTGCTGTAAGTACGCAAAGGAATAAAGCATGGCAAAGGATGGGCCAAATTCTGTCTTCCTGGGCCTGTCTTTCAAAGAGTACAGCTTCAAACAAGCAGCAAAGAGTATGATTTGCTTACTTTTCAAACATTTTACAACATTCCAAAAATGAACAGAACAAAGTTATCTGTGCGTCACATCTAGCTAGATTAATCTGTACTTGTAGAAGAGACTCTTACAAGAAGACCATAACTTATATTAACAAGAGAATATAAAACAACAGCTTACATAGCAAATGTCTCCAGTATTTGACTCCCTGCAAATATTAAGATTACAGACAGCACTTGGTTGATGATGCAGGAAGGAAACTGTATTGTGTTTGACACTGGGATTCAGAACTATAGCAGGATAAGCCATTGGGTAAGGAGAGCAGTAGTTTATCTGGACGGGTACAATTTCCAGAAGACAAATGGGAAACAGGAAAGGGAAGGTGTGGTGGCTCAACACTTCAACCACAAGTAACAAAATCACTTTTATCACTTGTAGTAATAATGGTGTAATAAAGGAAGTGATAGCAATGACACATTTGAGGGAAATCTAAGAGGGAGCAAAATGCAAAGAAGAGTAGCAGCCAGTGTCTGCAAAAGAATACATCAGCAGCTCAGAGGAGCTGATGAATGAATTCTGAAATATCTATGTGACAAGTGCAGGAATTAATGCTGATCTTGAGAGGAAATCTGAAGGAAGTCACTTTAGCAATACTTTACTAAGGATGAATATAAATTGAGCAATTATAAAAATATTCAACTTCAGGATATCAAAGTACTGTTTTGAGATGCAGCATAAACAGTCATTGGTAAGGACAAAAAGAAAGATGGACAATACTAAGGCACAGGACTATTCACATACAATTACCGAAAAAGGCCACCAAGTTTGCTGAGCAAACTCCTTAAGAAGCACAGTGTAATAAATTCTGTCAGCATAATTTAAAATTGTAGCATTTGTGTTCCATGCACATTTTGAAGTGGAGATTATCTTAAAAAAAAAAACAAAAAAACCCCAAAAAAACAAAAAACCAAAAACCCAATTTCCTCCTTACTTTTCTCTTGGGATGAAACATTCAGATCTGAAGGCATGCAAGGATTAGGGAGTCCATTTGGACCAGTGAAGACTCACAAGGAAGCCCCTGCTTATGTTTTGCATTTTCCTTGGAAGCATGGTCATTGGCAGCTACGCAATTGACAGAATCACAGAATAGGTAAGGATCAAAGGGACCACTGGAAGTCATCTGGTCTAACCTCCCTGCTCAAGTCACACAGCACAGGATTGTGTCCAGGTGGTTCTTAAACATCTCTAGAGGGAGAGACTCCACAACCTCTCTGGGCAATCTGTTCCAGTGTGTGGCCACCTGCACAGTAAAGAAGTTCTTTCTCATATTCAGGTGGAACTTCCTGTGCATCAGTTTCTGCCCATTGCCTCTTGTCCTATTGCTTGGCACCACTGAGCACAGCCTGGCTCCATTGTCTTGACACTCCCCTTCAGATACTGGTAGACATTGATGAGGTCCCCTCTCAGCTGTCTCTTCTCAAGGCTGAACAGGCCCAGCTCCCTCAGCCTTTCCTCTTAAAAGAGATGTTCCAGGTCCCCTCATCATCTTCACAGTCCTCTGCTGGACTGCTACAGGAGCTCCATGATTCTCTTCTACTAAGTCATCAAAGTGGCATTTCGGGGCCAGCAGTACCAGTACTTGGGTCCTTGTCCTGGATGCATTGTGAGAGCAGCCCTGGAGCTGACAGAAGAGTGCAGGCAGAAGAATGACCTGACATAATGCAGTTCTGTTAGTGAAAGACAAAGAGTGCTGCTGCAGAGGTATCTTTGTGGGTTTCCATGATCCTCCATTTAAACTGCAGTGGGATCTGCAATTCCCTGACCAGGCAACCACTAGCAAAATGAAAGGAGACAAAAGTTCTCTAAATTATTTTGTATTTCTAATGTTGATGCAACTGCCTTGCCTCAGTAGCAGAAGCATTTTACAACAATGCAGTGTACCACATCTGAAGCAAAAGGAGAAGTGTTAAAGTTTCTTTTTTAGTTAAAACTCTGCAATGCTGTGAGATAGTTGGCCTGAGTGGCTCTAGCAGTGATTTTAAATTATTAAGATCAAATGGAGGAACTGAAAGGAATCCTACAGACAGACTATAATCTTTTTTCAGTGATCACACATACTATTTGTAGTGTTTTGAACTGCTCATGTAGTGTCATTTACAACAAATGAGCTTACAGTTCACTTCAGAAAAGGCGTACAATACAGGCTTCAATGGAGACAATGAAATGGATAATTTTAACTGCAAGCAATAGTAAACCGTTAATTAAAAATATTTAATACTTTTGGAATCCTCTTTAGCATACAAATATTTATCATACAAAAGAATAAGCAATTCTAACACTCCAGGTCAACATAGTTTCTTCATATTTTCTAGTGATATTGTACATCCTATGTCTACAACTACAATTATGTCATCAAATTTTGATTTAAGCATATTATTAACATCCATAAATACAAGTATATTTACATTGAAAGAAATGTTGTATTAGAGGTCAATAGGTTCAATTCACGCAACTCCTGAATATTGCTGCCACCTTCAGGAAATACATGATAAAAAAGGACCAAAGTATTAATTAGAAAAGAAATGGAAAATTAAGTCAAGGTCTATGATGCCACTTGGTTATTATGTTGTATTTCTGTGAGATTAATTTTCATAATGGCATATGAAGATAATTTCATTATTCTCAATTTCCAACAAAGACCTAAGTCTGATGCTAAGAAGTCTGCCTAAGGCCAGTCAGAGCTATAACACATGTTCTTGGCTCCTTGAAGTTTCATCAAAAGAAAGTTGTGGATCGGAAAATTATTTTATTGGCACTTGGATATTTATATTATCATTGAAGCTTATTTTGTCTTTGATTCTTTGAGGTAGTTACTTAGCATTGCAGTATAGATTTTATCCCCTCAGTTCCAGTAGTTACTTTTACAACCACAATCAGAGCATCTATTGAAAACTGCGTCATAAAATACAGATGGAAAAATCAGTACCTATATATTCATTAAGTTACATTTTTAATCAATAACATTCCTGATTGGTATTGGACAGGCTGGTTCAGAGTTGGTGCTTAACAATGTTATGCGAGAGTTCTATCGATTTCCTGCCAGTTTCTCACTTTTCAGAAAAAAGAGATCAGGAACAGCAAAGTAAGATCTTCAGCCTTTTTGAGGTGTCAGCATAACTGAAATTTAATCACCAAATAAGCAAACTGACCTAATTTGATTTTTGATTCCTGTAATAGTTTACATGCATCTCATACCAGCTTAGCTCTCAACAGGTATGTACAAAGTCATCTGATGTAACTCTAGACCTGTCAGGACACTTTACATTTTTCCTGTTACAGAACTCATATAAATTCTGTTTGCATGTATTTTTACACAAGACTTCTAAGTGCAGCTGATAGTATAAGTTCTCCAGCCTGCAACCCTTGTGACCATTTACCCACCATTTCCTTAGTGTTTGTTTTAACGGAAACATCTATCCAGGGGTTAGTATTTCCCCAGAGTGCACAGGGAGGAAAGGACAGATGGTCTCCAAAACAGAAAATTTCCTTTGGAGATTATTTAAAAAGATTTTCCCATAAGCAGTAATATTTTAAGCAGTTTCCTTTTTGATATTTATGATTAGATTATGATCTAAAGATGTCTTAGAACATGTTCATTGTTCCTCCAAATCTGGGAAACTGCCATAGATGTGACGTGAGAGGGCAACAAATGCCACAGCATTCATACAAGGCTTGATGAAGTGTCCTCGTTTTTTATTTGCAAGTTCAAGAACTGCTTAAGGAATGTCAGTGAGCAGAAAAGCAGTGAAGACTTCTTGTGCTACCTCCAGAACCAGAATTCACACTTTTTTCTTCTTTCCTAACTTATTTCTTCCTTTTCATATCTTAGCTCCAGTTTGGGAAACTTTAAAGTGAGGAAACCTTGGCTCCTTCTGATCTTCATTTAGCTCTGAAATGGGAGAATAGAAAGTTGCTTTTTTTTCGGTTTGGTTGGGCTTGTCCTAGTCAAGTGGAGTTTGCCATCCCTTTTAGTTCTTTGGTATACACTCCTTTGTAAACTGTATCAGCCAAGGAAAGGCTGATAAACTGGAATTTCAATAGATACTGGCTGTGCTACATTTTTTTATGAGATACTAAACCCCAATTCCTTTAGTAGGTCCTACATACAGAGTTCTTGAAAGTCTTAGCTAGAGTCTTGGAGAAACTAACATAAAATCAAAAATTTCTCCAGACTTTGTGTATCATCCAGAAAAAGTACTCTTGTGGGAAGTTACAGTGAAGAAAAAAAGCCAGAAAGAGCAGAAAGTGGGGAAAGAAATTGTGTTTTGTCATAATGACATGGGCACCGACACAAGCTGTTTCCACTACTACCACCAGCTGTAAAGAAGATTCCTCTCTTTTCCACAGTTTCCTTTTTTTTTCTGGTCTGCCACATTGAAGACACTGCAGAAACTTTTTTAATTTACAGAAATTTGGCATAAAATGATAATTCAAATATTGGGACATGTTCAAGGTATGGGGGGAAAACTATATCAATTGAATTAAACTTGTCTATAATACTCAAATTACTCACATTCCTATAATGACTTGCAGTTTGAAACTGCTTGCTTTATATGCTACAGACTCTAGGAATTTGTGTACTTGTTGTTTCCTTTAATTTTCTAAAATTAAAGAAGTCAGCACTGTGACTTTCTAACAATGCTGAGATCTTATGAAGAGTTATTTTATCTCATGCCTTCCTGAACTGGAGTTAGGAGCCAGGCTTTCCTGTTTGTACAACTGAGAGAGAACATCTGGAATGTTTTTACCAAGGAGATGGAATTCCTAGAGTAAGAGAGAGTGGAATTTCACCAGTGTGAAATCCACATGAACAATTTCACAGTGACTGCAACCTCTCTCACGTGACAGACATCCATCCATGTAAACATACTGTACTTCAGAATAGTGTTCACTCTGGAGTATCACCCTTGGAGGGTGTCTGTCTGGATGCATCCTTATAATCATGGCCAATGGCATCTGAGGTGTGCCAGCTTTATTCACAAGAAAAGGCTCCAGGTTCCAATGGCTACAAAGCGTGGCTGAAGAAGCTGGGTGCAATACAGAGGGTGGGAGAGGGTAGAAAGAAATGGAAGGATTTCAGGAACACTGCAGGCATCACGAGGACATCTTTCTGTGATGCCACTACAAGTGTAACTTTTCTTATAAGGTGTTTTATATGATAAGGAAGGCTTGTTAAAGTGGAGACTCTTTCAATAAGGACTACAGATGCTGAACACTATATACATTGATTTATTTTTTTTTTTATTCCTTATCAGCTATGAAACTGAGATGCTGTCACTTGAATCACCGCTCGTGAAGTGATAAAGGAATTAGAAGTGTTGCACCACAGGACCTCTCAGTTGGTATGAGGACAGAAAAGAAGCAAACCATTCTGCTGCCTGTGAAAGAAGAAGCTGGCATGGATGAGAAATAAACTGCTGTCACTTGTAGCCCATTCCAAACAGTGCACTTTAGAAGATGGGAGAGTGCATGGACAAGCTAACAGGACTTTGGTCAGTTTACTGGAGGCCCTTTGCAAGCAGTAGTCAGCAGACAATTTCTCCAATTTTATTTTGTGGGTACCTGAGGGCACTGGCCCAAGCACTGAAGAGCTCACTGCAAAAGGTATCACAGAAAATTTGTTGCGACCCATCAAAATCTGGTTTCTGAGAATAGACAGTAAGAGAGATTTGTGTTCCTCCTGAATCATCCCTTTTCAATAGAACTACTGCAGTTCACAAGCTTAATTCCACTGTGCAAGTGGATGCTCACAACTAAGTAGAGCTCTGTTAACTGAAGGGGCTACAGGTCCAGTTAAAGGCACCAATCTTCATGGAAGATTAGTGTTACATGGAAGACAACATTTAAGGGACACATCATCGTGGAAGATGAGCATCACCCAACATCAGAATCACTAGAAAAATGTAGGAGGAAAGGAAACTAATGCACTGTGTAATACCTTGCATGCAAGCACTGACAAGCATCGTTATGAGTGCTTACAGTAACTAAATTCTGGTTTATTATAGCTGACCCAATAGAAACAATTTCGTATCAAACTGCTTTTCCTGTTTTTGTGTTATGCAAAACTTTGTGTTTTATGTATTTATTTGAGAGAAAAAACACTATTTGTTATTTTTAATATTTTCTTAATTACAGGAGGGAATGTAGAGTTAAAGAGGACTGGAAAATTCCTTGCCGTTCATTATTTCATTTATTGAGACAGCCTGCTCCCCTGCTGATGTAAATTGGGAATAACAGCACGACTGTATTCCTTTGATTTGAATGGGAAACCTGGGGGCCACCATCCCCGGCTAAACAGAGAGGAGCCTGAAGCCAGGGAGCGCTGAGCGTTCCTGAGCTCAGCTGGGGATGCCCGTACAGCAAACACATCCCCGCGCCGGCCGAGCTCCTCTCCCGCCGCCCTCACGGAGCCTCACGGCAGCCGCCACCGCGGCAGCGCCACCCCGCGCGGCCCACGCGGCTTCTCGCGATGTTTCCAGGGCCCGGCGAGACTCGGCGGCGGCGGCGCCGCGGTTGCCAAGGGCCGCGGCCGGCCAAGGTGAACCCCGCGGGCCGGGCAGCGGCGCGGGCTGCGGGCAGGGAGCCGGCCCGGGGCTGGCCGGGACTGGGAATGCGGGGCTCCCGGGGCACGGGGGAGCGTGGCGGAGCTGAGCGGGTGCGTGGGGCGAGCGCATCCGAGGTGCCCGGGCAGAGGGCGCCCGCGGTGTCAGGGATAGCTGAGGGAAGCGCCTGAGCAGGGGTAGCATCTCCCGACGCTTGGGAAGAGAACGGCGGCTCTCCTCGTTCGTGGCTTGTCCCGGGAATGCTGGTTGCTGGCCAGCTCTGGTGCGCAGCCGAAGGACGGGGGTAAAGCGCCAAAAGGGGCAGGGATTCTCGCACTGCTCGCGTTCTGGGAGCTGCTCTCCTCGGTTTGTTGGCTAAAATTGCTTCCCTGTCCAGGCGAAGGCTTGTGTATGGATAAATGCTGGCAACAGCAGGCCGCTTCTGAATCGTTGCCTGAGTTGTGGGGCAGGATTTGCATTTGGGATAGTGCCGGGACCTTGAAAAGAGGGCCCAAACTGGGCTTTGGGTAAAGCTGTAATTTAGGGAGAAAACGACCATTTAAATGTTTCCTGGAAACTGAATGGGGGATATGCCTGCTGGGCAAATAACACCCAAAGCAACAACCACCAAAAAATCCAAGCACAACAAACCACAAACTTTCACTAATGAAGTGTATGATTTGTATTTTTGTTAGTGGTTACATAAGCCAGGTTAGACTTTTCAAGGCAAACTGGAGGTGAAGCTGCAATATTCTCATGATTTCTCTCTGAATAACCTGAGCAGGGCTTTGCATTGACTGCCAGCTAGTGTCTGGATACCTTGCACTTCTAAAAATGCCTATTTATACCAAAATACTTGGTGATTTTTTTTTCCTCCCCCAGGGAATTAGGATATTGTCTGATGTTTATATAGACCTAAAAGGGCATTGACTTTGATTAAGTATCTTGAGATGCTATAAGAAAAAGACAGCTGCAAATCAGAGAGTTAAGATTATTGCAAGGGATTTGGGGTGTTTTGTTTGTTTGCTCTGAGTTTTAGTTTAATGAAATTTCTGGTAACATGACTGAGTTAATGTTGAATTATGATCAAAGTGCTCAGCTCTACTTACCACAGAAAAGTGCTATGTTGAGAAACTCAGCTGGTGCTATACTGCTGCTTTTTTTTTTTTTTTTTTTTCTGCTTGATACTATTTGATACTTAAGCAGTAATTTACTATGTTGTCCCTTCCAAGTGTGTGTGTATAGTTTATTCACAGGTGCTTAGAGAGTCTTTCATTTTTAATTCAAAGAAGTCAAATATCTCTAAGTAATTTTTCCTTAAATAGGCTAGAAATGTATAAGCTAAAACTACCTCTGAGGTTTGAATGTATTCCATGGCATATAAAGACTTTTTAAACCATTGACTAATCAAGATCAAAAATGAGCTGGTGTATTTTTTTTTCAGCTCTTGAAAATTTAACTGATGTGTATCTTCTGGACTTGACAGATGTTTCCAGTTTCTCACTGCTTCTTCTTCTCCTAGTTTTTCCCAGCAGTTTCCATTTAATTTAACAAGACTCTGTCAGGTCACTGCTGTTGATTAGCACAGGGCAATTAAACTGTTCTGATAATTCCATCTGGCCCTTGCAAAAGCTGGCAGTACTTTCAGTCATGGGCACAGCAATAGCTCTGAGCAGGGGGATTCCAAGGTCAAAACTGGGTAGTAATAGTGGGTGAGAAGCAGGTGAAAGACTATTTATAAAGTTTTCTTATCAAGATACAGTCATTACATCTGTAAAACTTTCCCTCCTTTTTTTTTTTTTTTTTTTAGCTTACTGTGTGGTCTTGTTTCTCTGTGATGGGCAAGTACAAATAGGAATATTCATGCTTTTTTTCATATATAGTATATCTCCTTTAAGAACATTATGCTACAATATCAGGAGTTTTAGTGAAACTGATTTGATTGATTTGTTTTCAATTTGTCTGAAGATAAGCCCTATCAAATATTTCCTGTTTGTGATTGTGTCTTTTGATAGAAAATCCTGTTGATAACAGTAAAAAAGTGACAATTTAAGGGATTTAAGGCTTTTCTTAGCATCTTGAGGAAAAACAAAACAATGAGGTTTTTTTTTCTTCTATTTGTTTTCTACAGATGTCTCACTTTACAAGTGAAGATGAAGCTCTATTACAGTCTATGCTTAGACAGTTGCTGCTGAGTGTAAAGGAAAAAATCACTGGAGCCCCATCAGTAGAATGTGCAGAAGAAATTCTCCTGCATTTGGAGGAAACGGATGAGAATTTTCACAAGTAAAGATAATTTTTTTTGCTATTTTTAATCTTTGGAAGAAGTTGGTATGTGTTAAGCTGTATTATTCCTGGGAAATGTCTACACTTTATATTGCTTTGTAAATGTGTGTATACTTGTACATTTATAGATATTTCTGCCACTAATCAACTCTCAGATGATGCTAATTTAAAGAATAAAATTGATGTTGTCATTTTCTTGGTTTTCTTTTTCCCCTATCCACTCTTGCTAATATATTTTTTTTAACTGTAGTAGTAATTCATTAACTGTTTGTGAAAGAGGAATTTACAAAGCTCTGGTGCATGTGCACACATAATGTACTAAATGCGCATGTGAAAAGGCACTAGAAGAAGTAGTCACTGAGACTCTCAGTATATTTTACACCTGCTAGACATCACAGTCTTGTTTTTCAAAATAGAGTACTTTTTCAGAGGGCCATTTGGCTTCCATATTTGATTGTTCTCTCTGGCCTATATTACTGAAAATGTCTATCTTATCAATCTATTCAAATCATTATTTTAATTTATTTTTAAAGTAAAACAGAAAGGTATCCCCATCACACAGCTGTTAAATCAGATTTGACAGTGTGACCTCACTTACATGCAGTCTAGATTTCCAGATCCCACACTCTTCTTTCCTTTCCATGATGTTATAACTTGATTATTTTTTTTACTACATGGGAGATTTTCAGTACATATTTTATGGCAAGCCAAGAGAATATCAAGCTGAAATGACTTGAATACATTTTAATAAGAAACAGATCTCTGTGACATGATTTCTTCTGAGAAATCTGCTTCCCTATAATTTTTTTTCAGAAGTGGCACTATTTACCTTCTATTAAATTTACCTAGGTATTAGCATTCCTTTGTCAGTAGTAGGAGTTAGGTAAAAGTAAATAAGTGAAATAAAACTAGGGTTTATCTAAAATTTCACTGTAATTTTAAAATCTTGATGCTTGCATGTGTTTTGAAGATTCTTTAAAAGGTATTTTAGCTCAGTTTTAGTTTTTGTTACAATTTGTATTGGATTACACGGTTGCTTGTACTTACTCTTGTGAATTTTGAGTAGTAGGTTGCTGGGTGACAAGCATGAGAGTAAAAGAATTTGGTTGTAAACATATCAAAGTTGAAAGACATGTAATTCTGAAAGAAAAACATTTAAGAGAAGATATACAATAAATCTCAAACAAAAAAAAGTGAAATTATTTTGGTAATTTTTTTCTAAGAACCTCATAGAATAGCCAGGGTGAGGGAGTAAAGTCTGTAAGTGGTTGACGCAATGCCTGTGTAGCTTTTCCTTTTACGTCCATTACTCTTTCTTATATTTTAGAAAATTTGTGATCCTATATATTTTATTTTCATGAGAACAGTTTTAATTTACATTTAATGGAAAATCAAGTGATCTTAAAATTCAGAACATGAGGATTACTGTCTGGTGCTGCAATATTTCTGGAGGTATTCTTGTCTTGTTTGTGACCCACGGCAGTAGAGAATGGTTTTCATGGAAAGTCAGAGAGGTCATATGGTCATTTATAAGTGAGGTGATTAATAAAATTTCTCCTTAACCTATCAATCGAGATAGCAAGGTCTGTTATTAGTCGTGTGTGCTTTTGAACTGTCCAGTGCTCTAGTTCAGCTCAGCATTTTCAGCAGTACTGTGTCTGCCTGCCTCATGCTTATTTGCAGGCAGTAATTCTACCAGATTAGAGGCCTTACTTTACACTTTGTTCCCACTTTGATGTAGAAAAGACAGAAATTCAGGATCCTCAGAAAGCTAATAAAAAGGAAAATTGAATCAAGTACAAAACTTCTGTGCAGTAGTAGACATCAGAATTTTAAACTACATAATTAGCATGTTTTCTGTTACATTAGAGGTATTTTTAACACCATCCCAAGTGTGATACCTTTGTAAATCCTACCAGATCAGTCTGAATTGATTCTGTTTGTGAAGAAGAAATGCTGTCATTGCTGATACATATAATTGTTACAAAACATGTCTAAGGGGGAAGAATAATGCAGAAGGTGAAGACTAAAGTGTGAATAGTGATGCGGTTACTGTGTATTTCAGAGTGAAGGAGTCTCTGCAAAAACATATAGCCTGGAAGTGTTGCCATTATAAAACAAAAGGGAGACAGTTTCATGAAAGCTTTAATGCAGTGGAGAGTTGTGTGCAATTTCACTAATGAACACAGAAAAAAATACGTTTTGCATCCTTCTTGAGCTGTATTTCTGTTACTTTCACTGAGAGCAAGAATGGAAAGGTAGGGGAAAAGAAATATACTGACCTTATGGAACCTAAAGTAGGCAATCCAGTGAGGAGGTTATCTATCATGATACGATTTTGTGTGCTTTTTTTGTTTGTTTTTGGGGTTTTTTATCCAAGTTAGTGTGAAGTAGTTGCACATCTACTTTTGATACAAATCAGATTAAATTATGCATCTGCTCTTACTATATGATTACTTTTTTGTGTTTTCTGTTTGCCTTGCCCTTTATGTAAATCACAAAACTATCCAAAAATGAAAACTGATTTATTCTGAGCAGTACTCTTTAGCAATTTCTATAGCTAATAAAAAGTTGGAGGACCCAAGGAGAGTCTTTAGTTTGAGATCTCCCTGTGATTATTCTGTTCTTTCAGCAAGTGTCTGTGGGTATCTGATCGTAAGATTGCATAGTAGTGAATCCTTGAATTTGATATGTTTGTGTACTCACAGACAGCTGTTTTGTCAGTTTGACTGAGATCTGTGTATTTTCATGGCACATAGAGTTTCATAGGCCATAGGTGTTCTCATATGTTCTAATTTATAAACTGTGTTTTCTGAGTATCTTCTAATTTTGTATGCATAAATAATATTAGGAGACAGTTTATACTCTTAAGGCAATCTTAGACAGTTTATACTCCAAGACATGATCAGAGTGCTATAAGGAGTGTTTCTTTTGGAATTTGAAATTTCTTGATACTTTGTTTCTTTTTTTAATACTTGACCTTTTGTCTGAGTGGATTTCTACTTTTAGAAGAAGCACAAAGTGAAATAGTGCTATTTGATAAACTATTGGTTTGTTTCTTCTTACAATATGCTCATAATGACCATATTGAAGAAAATCAAACTGTAATGTGTTATTTTACACTCCTGAAATTTATTTCTATGCAAGTCATAAACTCTTTCCTCCGGGTAACAGATCTACTGGGAGAGTAGATAGTGGTTGTTGATATAATGTTGAAAATGTTTCATGGTGAATTAAAGGAGATATTACATTTTAATTTTGCATATTTCTTGCAGCTATGAGTTTGTGAAATACCTCAGACAATACATAAAAAATACTGTGGGACCTGTGATTGAAGAAGAAACAGAAAAATGTACCTCTGCTCAAAATCAGATTGAAATATCTGGCTATGACACACTTGTCCAACATCTTACTAAGAAAGCCCGTGAATCAAAAGAGTGAGTATATACCTGTAATTCACATCTCTATTTCTTCTTTGTCTTAGTCTTCCTTTCACTTTTCTGTAACATATTTTGAAAAAATAAGATCTGAACCAATAAAAATTCTGAACCTGTAACCAAAATCAGTGCTAAGAAATTCAGATATTGCTGCCCTACATTGCAATTTGTCATGCTTTGTCTCACACTGGAATTAAGGTTTTGAACAATTGCATAAAATGATAGGTAGAAAATATGTGAAATTTTTGACGTAGTTAGAATTTTAGCATCAGCAGTTATTTTAATGTGTTGCAAAATAAGAAAATAGGAAAATAAATGTTAGGATGACTATTTTTCAGATGGTTGAAATATGCTGTTTGCATAATTTTGTTTCAAGGATCAGGACCTTAGGGTTTTGGTAGAAGAATTCAAATTCAAATTGGTAGAAGAAACTCCAGTGAGCTAAATATGTATCTTAGATTTTTAATTTGACATGTAGGAGGATATTAAAGAACAATATGATAATTTGTATCCTTGATGACTGTAAAATAAATAATTGTAGCATTAACATAAAAAATAATTTGAAATAAAATATCAACATTTTACAACAGGAAGCTTCTTTGAAGCATTTTTTTATTTTGAATTGCTTTCCTGTGGATATTATTTTTCAATTTATGGAAATTAGAAAAACCCTGGTTTTGTTGAAAGAAAATTATTTTGTGTGCATATCCTGTACTCAAGATCTTGAATCAGGATGATGTGTTCATGTCTACTGGTTCTGCTCGCAGTTTATAGCAACAGTAAAATTGGATGATGAACTATGAGAAACAAACAGTAACAAGGATGAAAGCTGGCCTGTTTTTTCAGGGACATATCTTCCTGTCCCTGAAAAGGAGGGTCCTTCTCTTCTAAAAAGGAGGCTTTTTGGTGGATTCATGTTGTTCTTTCTTGAGAACATTCAAAAATAGAATTATGATAGTGGTATTTCATTGAATATTTCTGGAAGGGAAAAAAGGAGTTTTTATTGTGATTTTAAAGTATCATTAACTGAAACACGTCAGGTACATTTATGTTTCCTTGGATTTGGTATTCATTAATTGCTGTAAATTCAGTGAGTTCAAGTCAAATTAGCATTATGTCATTTTGAGTTATTCATGATGTAGCAATTTCTTTTTCTTATTTTTTACATAGTGATTTTTATGCTCTTATATATTAAAATCATCTTTACTTTTAAGATACAGAGAAATGATATATGCCTTGAAGAATGTCATGATGGCTGTGGTAGAATCTTTGATTAACAAGTTTGAAGAAGATCGGATGCATGAAAAGGAACTGCCTAGTAAAGCAAAGGAAGAACATCAGAGTGGCTGTTACACAGACAACTGTTCTGACAGTGACTCCTCCTTCAACCAAGTACAATGGGGTTTTTCTCTGTGTTATGAAATAGTCATGATACTGCAAAATTGTTAAGCTTCTGTCAATGGAGTGGCCCTAGAGGAAGATTAATTCTTCCCATATTTGTTGTATCTTAAACCTAAATTATTTGCTTTTCTTTCAGTTTTAAGTACAAAGCTTATACTAGCTACTATAGGCATCATATGCTAGATGAGATCAATATGATGCCTATATGCTCCAAAGTTCCTATCCAAGTATGGTATAGGAAGATAAAGTCATTACATCATCTAACTTCTATGATTTTACTTTAGAAGCCAAAAAACATGCAGTTCATTTCCAGGCTACTGTGCTATGCTACATTTCTTGCTGAATGAATTATTATAAGGGATTTATTGAAGATATAGAAAACGTTGAAGTAAAGCCAACAAAATATGTCATAGTAATTTCATTATCTTAAGTTTAACTTTGGGCAAATAGCAGAAAACATTTGGAATGTTGACTTTATAGTAAAATTAGTATAAATGTTGAAGTCCTAATTATTAAAAGTAAATTAGGTATCAGAAAGACTGATGATTTTAATCTTCTGGTGTTCAGTTTAATAAAATATACTAATGATCATTTTATAATGTGTATTACAGAGTTATGCATTCATGAGTCAAGAACAATTGCAGCTGCTCACAGAAAGGCTTGACCCTAGTCAGCCCAAGGAAGTAAGTTTAAAAGGAGAGATGAAATGTTAATACAAATGAATGTTTATGGCATATTGGGGAGCAGCTTGTATGTACATAAGAGTTTATATGTACCTAAGTGGAAACTTGTCTTTGTTGGTTCATCTGTCTTACCTTTAGTGCAGAAGCTACTCTGCAGTGCAGTTACTTCATTGTTTGTAACTGTCTGGTTCAAAAACTAGTGTTGGAGCAAGTATCTTTTATTTCTGTTTAGAGATGTATGTGCTATAGATGGGCATTTTTAGTTAAAAAAAAAAAAAAGTTCCATGATAAATAAAGTTACTGAACATTATTTGTCCTGTATACATGTCCCTTACCCTTCTGTGTTGCCCTTTGAGTTACCTCTGTCAGAAAAGAGAGAGATGCCTGCTGATTGGCCAACAACCTGCTGCCAAATGGAAAATATAAGTCCAAGTTAGGTTTGCTGTCCTGTCAGTGACAGTACTCATTTGTGTCTCTAACCAACAATCAGCACCAGCTGCTGGTATTTTTGAAGCTTGGAGAAATAGCAGTTTGAGTGTGCTGTCTTGATAAGACTTGTTGGGGCTTGTCTGGCAGTTGAAAAAGGCATGGTATGTAGGAGCTGCTACAAACATTGTTACGGAGTTTTATAACAAAACTAGGTAAAAATTCTGATGCTGTTAAATGTTATTAACATGTCCTACAGTTTTTTTCAGTAAAATGAAATAAATTGCTAGAGATGACACTTGTCTATGAATTAAAAAAAGCTTTACTTGAAATTATTTAGAATGCTGATAAAAATTCAGTAGTACAAAACAATGTTTAATAACCGTGTCTGCTTCTTCTAGCTGTGAGCTTTAGTGACTATATACCTCAGTAGCAAAATATTTGACTACAGGCAGAAAGTAGAATATAAACCTTGCATTCAGTATGGAAAACTCATTTAAAATGGTTTTATTACTTCTTTGAATGCATGCATTTCCCCACTCAGTGATGTAGTGTTTTGTCTAAATAGCCATAAAAAATATAGAAGATAAGTATTTGTTATTCCTTATCTACAGCCAGATTCTGTTCCTTCCTGTCCTTCCTCCCTCTCTCTGACTTGTAAATTACATATTTCAGAGGTTACTGTGAATGTTTTTTTGGTGTTTGTCTTTTTGACTGCTCCAGGTTCGCCAAGAAGCTTTGCAGACACTGTGCTTGGCCCCAGCCTCTGATATCCTCAGCTCTGAGAGTTGGCCAAATCTGCGTAAGCATCTGACGATCTCCCTTGCAGATCCTGATGCAACATTCAGTGTAAGGGAATGTTTTGTATCTAATTATCTGATTTGTATCCAAAGAAAGGACTACTAAAGAGGTGTATGAAGTTACTCACATAAGTAGTTCACCAGGGTTCAAGACATTTTATTATTATATAGACATTAGCTACTTTTTGAAGTAACAGAAATACAGGATTCCAGTAAATTTTGGTTTAAAGGACTGCAAGAAGCTTTCAATAGGATTTTTAGACACCAAAGTACTCATTTGCATTTCTTTTAATGACAGTGAAGACATTTGAATTTCTTTTCGCAAAAATGCACATAAAAAAATGGACAGAACTTCTCTGTAAAATAGGTCATGTTAATATTTTCTGCTCAAGTCAAGTTTATGCTCCATGATGATGAGAAAATGATACATAGTAATAATATACAGGCAGTGATGAGGAAAAGAAATGAGAACTGCTTAAATGGCTTTTAGATTATTAGTTATGTCAAACTTCTTTGCTTCTTCAAATTTTAAAGTGATTACCAAATAAATAGGAAAGTGGCCCCAGATGCTGCCATATATTTCTCTTTCACCTGAGTTCTACAATTTCTTTTGAAGCTGTGATAGTTACAAGTCACTGATTCTTAATGGAAAAGTAATGTTCCTTGGTCTACTCTGTAACTCAGTGAAGCTTTGCATTAGTGCTGTAGTTCAAGTATTTGAATAAAATTTCCTTTGAACTGGAGATTGCTGTGATCAGAAACTATATTTTTATAAAAACATGTTTAACATCTGTATGGATGTCTAGATAAATAATACACAATATTATATTAAGAATGATGATATATTGATTATTTTGCAGTTACAATACACAGTTAATGACTATTTAATACACTGCTTGCTTTTTTCACCCTTAGGAGAAAATTCTCAGATTTTATGCAAAAACCTTTTCTTCTTCTCCATTTAATATGACAAAAGAAGTCTATACAAGTTTAGGTATGTGCATTTAATTACATTTTAAACTTCATGGGTCATGTACTTTTTGAAAAGTTAAATTTTATAATTATGACTGTATAAGACAACCTGTTTTTTCATTGTTGTCATGGAGGTGAAGTTTTTTTGTTGTTGGGTTTCTCTTTTTTTTTTTTTTTTTTTTTTTTAGCAAGACACTTGGAATTGTACTTTCTTTCTGGAGAATATTCTCTCCATATTTCAGCTGGTCTGGATGTATCTAACTCAGATGTAAATCGTTTACTTAAAAAGGTAAAAATGAACTTTCTGTACCTTTTCTATCAGTACTGAAACATTATGCATTAATTATTTTTTAATTTTAATAATTATGTTTTTAGGTTCGCCTTTTAAATGAGTACCAAAAGGAAGCACCATCTTCCTGGATTCGACATCCAGAAAAGTATGTCACCTTCAAAACTGTAACTGTTTCTTAATTTAATAGTTATTGACAGAAAATAAGATGCATGTAGTTTTAGCGGAGGCTTGATTATAGGATGCACAGTGGCTGGTCAGTGATAACAGGGGAAATAAAATTAGAAGCTGGGAAAAGTAAAATGGAGAAGTTACATAGGAGTAGTCATATTAAACTGCTTACTTAGCTTTTGGAGTGTTCTAAGTACTTTTGAACAAAAATAATTTGGGTGTAAGTGTTGCAAGTGTAATACTCAGCACTTAAAAGATGTAATAATTTAGGAGAATATAGATACATATTAGTTTTATTTGTAGTATTACAAAGAATTAATGCCCATACAAGATCAAGGTAAAGATAATGCTGTTGATATTTATGATTTGTCTGAACAAGGCTTTATGAGAAGTTTGTTCTTGAGCATTACTGGTGGAAGAACTTCAGTGATATTTTTGTTTTGTGCCCATTTTTTTCCCATTTGTGTCATAAGGTACATGGAAGAAGTAGTGGAGAGTACCTTGTCACTTCTGTCATTAAAACACAAGCCTAATCATCCTGCCTCTCCAGATTTCTTGAGTCCAATGCACTTCTTGGCTCTGCTAGATATCAAAGCAGTGTGGTTTAAGAAGTGGACGGTAAGCAAATAACCTGCAACCCAACAATACACAACTTGTTCATGTCAGACATTTATTTTGAAAAGTTACAGTTCTGACATCATGGACCTATTGTGTCCTATAACAGCATATACTGAGAAGTGTAATTAAGGAAGTGTAGGGGTTTTTAAGACTTTGATGATCACTGCTTTTCAATATTACTATCCACCTCAATTTCTGTTCAGTTACTTGTTTTCATGAAATTTCTGATTCTTTTCTGTGCTTTATGTCTTTATTTCCTTTGGTAGAATTGACTGACAGCTGTCAAAAGATACAAGTATTTTTTTGGAAGAAGTGATGAACATTAAAGGATAGTTATATATATATTACACACTATACACAGCTTGCGAACTTCAGTGGACATTAGAGATTTTTCCAGCCTACCATAAATAAACTTAAAATTTAGGAATTGCTTGGCAATTTCAAAATGCGCAGTTTAGCATTTCAGCATAGTTATATGTTTTCTGTTTTAACTGTGTGTTTTACTACACTTTCTTCTAATGATGTAGTTTCTTTTTGTCATAAATGTACTGCAAACAAAAGTCTCAGTTGAGTATAATACTGGCTTACTTGAGCTGGAGTTCAATACACTGAATATGTACTGTATATGGGATCCCTACTAGGACAGAGATAATTTCTACTTTTTAGTTAAAAACCAGAACATTTCTCTGCAGTTGACATTACATCTTCTTTGTCATTCAAGCATGCATATTACAGTAGAAGAGTGGTATTTAGGCTTCTAGAGAAGAAATATAAATCTTTGGTAAGTACTTCTATTAATATACTTTATTGATTATATATTCAATAATAGTCTGTAAATAAAATTTATTGATAGAACACAGGGTAATGGCTTGAAACTGAAAGAGAGTAGATTTAGATTAGATATTAGGAGGAACTTTTTTCTGTGAGATTGGTGAGACATTGGAAAAGATTTCCCAGAGAAGTTGTGGATGCCCCTTCCCCCATGGCATTGTTTGGAATTAGATGGTCTTTAAGGTCCCTTTCAGCCCAGGTGATTTTATGAATTACCAAGGCAAATTTACTTCAATTTAGTCTTTTTTTCGTTTTGTTTCTGGTTTTTTTTGAGCTGTTCCATTTTCTTCACCTAGTTAAGCCTTTTGGATTTAAATTTTTTTTTTTTCAATTTTTCTTTGCTTAAATGGATTATTGATAAACACAAAGAAGTGTATATGGCAGGCTCTGAGTAAGGGGAATTTGAATATTTTATTGCAGGTGTTTATTTAGGATTATAATTTATTAATTTGTTATGTTTCATTCATATTTTGGATTATTTCCAAAAAAACATAGAAATTACAAATGGTGCATGATAAACACTGTAAATACACTGTGCTGAATTTGGATTTTTGATGAAAAGAGGCTAAAAAACTGCCATGGTATTCTTTGAAACATTAAGGGTTCAAAGTCGGCAAGATAAATCAAACTGGGAAAACACATTTAGTAATATAGCTGTTAATCTGTCATATATTTTGTATGGGCAGATCTCTTTACAGGGGTGGAATTTTCATTGTTTTTAATAAGACCACTGTAGGTATGAAATCCATTCATATAAAAAGGACTTTTTATATGAATGGATCTCATACCTACAGTGATCATAAGAAAATAGAAAAAATAACTCTATCCCGGCTGAAACCAGGACAATATGTTTTGTTTTTCTTTGCTGCAACCATGCTTAAAATTTTTAAACTTTTATATACCTTGATTAGATTATAGTGCTATGACAATGATACACCACCAAGAGCAGTAGTAGCACTGACAGCACCTAGCAACTAAACCTACAGTTTAATAAGTGTATTCAAGACAAACTTTTTCACATGTGGAAATTTAAAATCTTTCACAGTAATGACAGTAGGGCATTCACAGATTGCTGTTTACTTATCAAAACACTTCCATGTTCTCTGTACTCCTTTTCATAAACTGTCTTTATGTGTATAGAGCTGATTGTGTGATAATGTAATAATAATGGTGATATATTTTAATAGCCCTGTAAATTTTGCCTCTTCTTGGTTAATTCATCCAAAGCACTGAAAAATGAAGTCACTGAAGTGAAGTGGATATTTAAGTTCTTGTGTTAAAGAACAGTACTTGGATACAAGAGAGAATGAGTTTATTGTGAAATATCAGGTACTTTATTATTTTGTGCTTTATTCCACAGATTAATGCAGCAGTCCAGCAATGTCTTGATTATTTTGAATTTTGCAAGGCAGCAGTTAATAAAAATTCTGAAGTCAGTGACTTCTCCCAGCAGCACTGTAGTGAGTATCTTTGCATGTCTCACATTATATGCGCACACATCCTCATTATTTAGGCTTTTGAGCATGCTACCTCAAGAGCAAGACATTCTGTCTATTTTATTTCTTCCCCAAATATTGTATGATTATCTTTTAAGAGAAAACTAATAGCAGCAGTTAATTACTTAAGGTGTCTTTATATACAAAATGATCTACTTATGTTGCAGGAAGTAGCTAGGTACTGTAAAGTAAACTACATTAGTAAAGTTCTAATTTTTTTGCTTTATTGTTACAGGTGATATGCAGAATTTTTCTTACACTGGACCGGAGTTGCAGTACATCTATTTTGTTCATTCACTGTGCCTCTTAGGAAGACTGTTGATCTATAAGCAAGGCCAGAATCTCTTTCCAGTACAATTGAAAAATAAAAAAGGTAGGATGAGAGTTGAGGAGAATGGAACCTGTTGAAAACAACTGTATCCATTCTTGATATTTGTTTATATATTTTCACTGCAATAGTGTGGATATTGAAGAACTTTGTTTACCAGTTCTGGGCCTAGAAACTTTCATAAAGGTGGCATCTGTGTATATATTTATAAATGAGCATCTGTACACAGTTTTTTATTCTTTGATGGTTGTGGTTGAATGGATTGCTAATGTGTTTTACTTTTAATATATTAATTTCGTGTTGAAGGACAGTTGGACCAGTGTGTAAGTGATTCAGTTTCTCTAGGTATGAGTAATAGCTTCTGTCAAACCATTTGATGTAATTGGTTGGAAGAAAGACATATCCAGGGACCAGAACTGTTTTTCAGGTGTGAAAGAAAAATCAGTATTTTAAGCTAATAGCAAATTGAAAACAAGTGCTTTGAGCTTAATCTATTAATTAAGATAGAAGTAGAAGAAAAGTTCTGTACCTGTGGAACGGAAATGTTAATAGGGACACAAGATACGAGATAAAAAAGCTCTTGGACAGCCAGAGAGATCTACATGATGCAGGGTTGACAAGAAGAAGTTTGTGAGGGCAATTGTAGCATTCCATTGCTTTAACGTCTCTATTAATTCAGTGTGGAATTTGAAACATTACTGGATACTAGTTCTGTGACTTGTCTTTTGTCCTTCTGGTTAGAGGATCAACTCTTGATAGATCCCGTCTGAAGCAGTTGTAAGAAAGGTCTACTAAAAAAGTGCTTTTGTAATTTATGCATTACCTGTGTAGCACCCATCCAGCAGAGATCTAGGGATGGTGGTTGGTTTTTCTTTCCTGTAAAAATGTAACAATCTTGCCATTTCTTAACAGAGTCCTTCTAAGCTTCATAGATGGTAACTCTTTCCTCACAAATTGGCTGATCTATTACCATGATTACATTAAACTCAGAGCAATTGTTCCCATCTTGCATTTAGCTACATTAGTTGTTTTTGTTTCAGATCTGAGAGACTTGTGTGACAGCCTCTCTCTTTTCCAGTTTCCCTTAATCTAATAGTAAAGTAATGCTTTTTTTCTACAGTCATGTACATTCAGTATTTTCAAATGTTGGCTGCCATTTGTTGCAGTGAAAGACATTATAAAATTTAAATTGGCTAAACTGAGAGCAAGATCAAGTCTTAAAAGTTGATCATTAAATACTGTAGTAGAGTCCCAAGGACATATATGTCCTTTGTTTTATCACTTGTACATAACTGATTTTCTCTATACAGAAAAGCATTCTTTACGCATATTTACAAAATCCATTTTTTATTTGGAAAATTAAACTTAGTCTTTAATTTACAAAATACTTTCTCTTTTTTTAATTTTACTTTTTTTAATAGATAGTGTATCGATAACTGATGTGTTGGTATTATTCGCTCAACTTATTTATTACTCTCCAAGTCACCCAAACACAGCTTTGGAAGCAAATACAGGTAAATGCTTTTTTTTCATTATACACTAATATATTTAGTTATAATGAGGCATATGATAACTTCTTTTGCAATTCTTAATTTGTGTCTGTTATTAGTGCAGTTTTTTTCTTTCCCCTTCCACTCATACCGCTTCTTCCTCCCTCTGTGTTGAATCAGCAGTTAATAAAATTATTGTTAATTCAGAAGAAACTACATAAATCACATAGAAATATTTGTCTAAATTAAAATATAAATAAATATTTCTTGTGTTCACCAGACAATTATTCTCCAGAAAGTCTTGTCATGGAGATTCTGCAAGTTTTTTGTGATCAAACAGGATGTGCTGCTGAGTGTTTGTATACAGACACAGTGATTGATGCCCTGCTTCATCCTGTTCAAAGTTTGCTGAGTGGCACAGAGGTTTGTACTAATCTTCCAAATGATTTTTACGTTGTAGAATATTATACTTTTTCCATATTTTCTATGTAAAAGGTTTCTTTACTCACGTACTATCATAGCTTCTGTAATATTTTATACATTAACTATCATAGTGTGTATTGAATAGTTTTGTCTGTTACTGTAAATGATGTGACATGGAAGTCTTGTGAATAGTAGCAAAAATTGTGCTGTAGTGAGACTACTTTCCTTGGGAAAAAACACACTGCTTATTTTTTCTCATTGGTTTTGTCTTTTTTCTGATGCCATTTAGACATTTCTTGGATGAATATTTTCTCTACCTTTATCTGAAAAACAACCTACTTTTATTTTTAAATTCAGTTGGCAACTTGTAAGTTAGGTGTTCTCAATAACTAGTGTAAGTAAAATATATAATTCTACATGGTAAGCTACTATTTTCTGGATTGATAAAAGAAAAAGGTTTTTCTTGGGGTTTTTTTGGTTTTTTTATTGTAAACATTTCTGTAAGAATTATGAAAATATTGGGAAATTGTGCTCTTTATGGTGAAGATTTCTGTGTGATGACATTTGAACATAGGCTGGTAACTTACTGTGTTTTAAGACATTAAGAAATCATCAGAAAGGTGACCTTCAAGTTCTGCATACCTAAGACAGACTTGGAAAAACAGCTTTCACAAAAGCATTGAATTTAAAGCTTTCTTTTTTGTTTTTCCTCTTCCAAATAGGTGCATATAAACTGCATTGAAACCACTTTACTTGATGTAGCTGATATTTTGGCAAGGATTGCTGGTTCAGAAGATGGTCTTTCTCTTCTTCTTTATGGAGAAAATGAAAAAAATATCAAAGACAGGTAAGAGTGCATTAATGCATGGCATTAGTGAGCACTTCATTGAATTACATTGTTCTTATGAGACTCGTTTGCTCATCTTTCATTTGTCTATAACGTGATACATTTTGGTTTTGTTTGAGTAAAATATCTGATTATAAATTAAAGTAGTAAGTGTTTCATAGATGTATGGGGGAGATATTTATGTGTAGGACCAGGTGAAATGACGACGTAAAGAAATGTTATAATAAGAGAGATTTTCATGTTTTTCTTTTTTTAATTAATTTGTAATTAAATGTTTCCCTTTCCAAATATAGTTTCATTATATTCATAGTGTTGCTTTTCAGACTAAAGGCCTCCCTTCTTCAATTTCATTTGTTATTTGAATAAGTGCTAAAACCAACCAAATTTATTGAAAGAATAGATTTAATGTAGCATTCACATTTCAATACATTTAGTAGAGACAGGTCTTGTGTAAGAAGCTGCCATGTGTAACACTGTACCTAATTTAGGATCAGTGTGTTCCTATGGGTGGAATATAGTTAGCTGATGCTAAAACTTGTAACAGCAGTAAAACTGAGATGAGCCTTTGAAAATAGCTAAGATGCAGGTCATGAAAATGTTTGGAGTGTATGTCTTCTAAGTGGAGAAATCTCAGAATTGTATTCCCAGCTGGACTCCTATAAAACACAGAGTGTGTAGTTCATAGTCCTGTAGGCTGAGTTGGAGGAATGGATATATTTTTGCATTGAATAGTTGTTTGCCAAAGTGACATCACTTGTGTGATGACATTTCTTTTCTTCTGAGTGGTGTTACAAGTTATAATATAGTTTGTCACTTCATAGTGGGTCATAGTGTCCTTCCATAGTTTCTTTTCCCCTAAAAAATGTAAATAAATTTAGTCAGAGGATTTGTTGCAAGGCTTACTACAAATCAAAATTTTAAATGTATTATTTTATTTCTAGTCCTACAGCTGCTCATGTACTTGTTCAGTTTACAACGAAACTTCTTCATGATGACATTCCTCTTTTATCTGGATCTGAGCTTATGTCAGTTGTTAAAGGAACTTTCATTTTTGTATGCCGTCAAATATACAGAACTTGTGAAGGCCTCCAGATGCTAATTCCTTATGGCTTGCATGAATCTATTGCAGAGGCCTGGAGAAAGGTAAATTTTGCTTTTGGATTGGAAAAAATCTTACTGTGAGAGGTTCAGCTTGTGTAATAGTTGTTCTTACAGGTTAATTATTTTTAAGCAGTTAGATAGTACTTGAAACTGTTGTCAAAAAAGTTCTACTTGCAAATTTTCCTTCTGAACGTGAACCTAGCTGAAGTTTAATTTGAGACTTCTATGCCTAAGATTAAATCAGGAACTCTTGATGCATTGGGAGACCTGTCATTCATTTTCCTTGATGGTACAAGTTACTTGGTGTCATGATAACCACTGACAACCACAGATCTTGCCTTGGTTCTTGATTTGGGATATTTTGAAAGAAAATACTCCTGAGATGTGCTCTTACTAATTTTTAGTTGAACTGGTTTGTGTCGAGTGGGATATATGGAGGAAAAAAAAAAATGCAGATTGCAATTGTTAGTGAGGTAACATTGAAATATTCTCAAGAGACCATAGTGAGAAGTGCCAGGCAGGAGTTTTTGTCTTACCTGAGTACATGGATTTGTTATGAAGTTTAGACTCTGTACTTCAACTTCAGTTTGATTGCTAGTCCTGTGTTTTTTTCTACATGAGAGAAAGCGCTTGGATCCAACAGTTCTGTGTATTTTGCTTTCTGTTATCACAGAACCACAGAATGGGTAAGATGGGAAGAGACCACAGTGGGTCAACTGGTCCAACCTCCCTGCTCAAGCAGTATAATCCTATAGCGTATGGCACAGGATTGTATCCAGAGAGTTCTTGTGTATCTGCAGTGGGGGAGACTCCACCATCTCTCTGGGGAATCTGGTCTAGTGCTTATTCACCTGCACAGTAAGGAGGTTCTTTTTTACGTTCAGGTGGAACTTTTTGTGCATCAGTTTCTGCCCATTGCCTCTTGCCCTATTGCTTGGCACCACTGACAAGAGCCTGAGTCCCTCCTCTTGACACCCTCCTTTCAGATATTGACAGATAACTGATGAGGAACCCTCTCAGTTGTCTCTTCTCAAGACTGAACAAGCCCAGCTCTCTTAGACTTGCTTCATAAATGATGATGCTCCAGTCCCCTCATCATTGTCAGTTCTATTTTCATTGTTCTAATAGTCACATGCAGTGTGAATATTCTTGTGATAGTAAAAAATTACTTATGATGGAGAAATTACAGCAGGTTCTGCAAATGCAGTTTTCAAAAAGTTCACAGAGAAGCAAATTCCAACATTTGAATCATTAAAATAACATTGGCACAATTTAGGTAAAGATAGCAAACAAATCTTCAACTTTGGCTTCCAGCTTAACTGAAAGCATATTTAAACTGTAGGTATTAGGACTCGTAGTGGAAAACCAGAGTCTAGGTGTGTTAATCACTTTACACTGAAAAGTGGGACTATCTTTTTTATATCTTAGAGAGGGATCAGATCAAGCTGGAATGAAGAATGGACTAAAAGACTAAATTTGTTATTTCTGGAGGCGAGGAAGTGGGAGGGAAAATGAATTCAAGGGAAAAAAGAATGGAACAGCTATTCTTCCTTCTTGTATGCTTCTACTGTATGCTTTTATTATGAGGTATTTAAAAAATACAGTCACAATGTAAACTGCGGCAGAAAATACCAGAGGGGTAAAACATGAATAGAAGATACTTAAATCACCAGTTTGTGGGTATTGCTCACTGTTTCATATATGAATATTGCTATGATAGCATACATTGTCTTAAAAATAGAATATATTAATGTTTAAAAGCATAATTGCATCCCAATAAATTCTGTTTTTCATCAAAGAACGTTGGTTTTGAAACTTACGTTCTTTCTTGCATTGACCCTTGAGGATTTTTGTTGAATTAAGGAGCTTAGTTCACTTGATTCATGCTGTAATTGACGTAACTCAGCAGTCTTCTTTTTGATGCTTTCCTTTTGTGTAACTCATCAGTTTTACTCAAAGTGGCCTGTTTTTATTCTATTTAATGTTTATCACAGGCAGAGTGTTAAGAGCTTTTGATGGGCATTTCCAGTTATTTTCTCTAAAAATCCACAGCATTTGCACTTTGTACAGACTTCTTTCGACATTAAAGTAGCTTATTATGGTATATAACGTAATTTAGACAAATTGTCTTGACATGTACAAGATAAGTAGACTAAATGTGTTGAATAAAAACAAAGTCTACCCTACAAAATGCTATTTCTTCACTTCACTTTGGTATATATAAACTGAAGTAGAATCAACATATTCTTGACTTCAAGAATCAACAAGTTATTACAGGAAAGTCAACTCCATCATCTTACTACTTGTAAAAATATTTTATGTCACTTTTCAATTTTAAAACACCTGAAGTTTACAAAATATATTACCATTTATAGAGTAACAAAAAACAGTGGAATATGGTGGATTCTTTCCAAGCAGTAGTATCAATTTTTTAATGGTTGGACTGGTAACTTATATCCTTTTCTTTTACATATCTCCCAGAGTTTTAAGACTAATGGAGAAAGAAATTAATTTTCTTCTTTGCATAATCTGATGGAATTCTGAGACAGAATTTATAGAGATGATCATAACAGGGGAGCAACAGATCCAGTACAATTGATTAGTTTAATAGAAGAATCTTTTGTTGATTTTGTGCATCAGATTTATAAGGCAGTAAATTAATAACTGCTCATTTTTATTTCAATGATGTAATTTGACTTTTATCCCATAAACATAAAGAAACTTAAATAACTAATTTTAAATATTCTGTCTTTCATGCCAGTTATTTTCAAATACAATTTAAATGATCAAATATAAAACTATGTATATAAATTTATGTCTGTAACTTTAATGACATCCATACCAATATGGATACATTTATATAATTTATAAAAAAATAAATAATGGCAGAATTAATTAATTAATAAGTTTGGTATAGTGACTCTAGAGGCTGTTATTTCCATGGGCAGAAATGGAATTAAAGTGTTGTGTTACAATTTTTTCTTTTTTTCCTTTTCTTCATTTTTTTCTTTTAAATGTCAGTTTTTAATTTGGGAGTCTCCAGGTTGAAAGTAAAGTAAAATAAAAATATTTAAAATGTACTACCTTTAAAATTGTTTATACCCAAGGAAGAAGTTAAAAATAAGCTTTTCTGGAATAAAAACAGTGTAGTGGATTAGTGTATTCTGTGCCAAAGACTAGACTGCAACTAATCACTGTGGTTTTTTCCTTTTGTATGTAACAAGAGAGTAAACAAGATCTGGAGTTTTAAAATGGTACAAATAAACATTAAGGAGGTGTTTGTTTATTTTCATTTTACAGGCAAGTTTGCTTTCAGAAAGAGTGCCTACTCCTGTAACTGATGCAGACTCCACTTCATCAATAAGTCAAGAATCAAAAAACAGGTAATTTGGTACATGACTTATGCACGTGAATAAGTGTGAACACACATTGCTGCTTTAACTACAACTGAGACATCTTGTAACCACATGTCTTTGTTATAGTTTGATTCCAGCTGGCAACTAAATGCCGTACAGCCATTTGCATCCCAATGGCATGGGGAGGAGAATCAGGAAAAAGAATTATTGGTTGAGATACAAACAGTCTAACAATTGAAACAAAATGAAATATAGTAGTACTAATAGTACTAATACTACTAATTGTAATAATAATACTAATAGTAATGGAAAGAAGAGAGAGAAGTAATACACAAGAGAAACAAGTGACATACAATTCAATTGCTCATTACTCTCCAACCAATGCCCAGCTCATCCCTTAACAGTGATTTTTGGCCGACTCCCTGCAGTTTATGTACTATGCATGACTTTCCATGCTATGGGATATCCCCTTGGCCAGTTTGGCTCAGCTCTCCTGGCTGTGCTCTCTGGTGGTTTCTTGTGTACCTGCTCACTTGCAGAGCATGAGAAACTGGAAAGTTCATGGCTTTGATTAGCAGTACTTGGCAGTAACTAAAATATCTGTGTGTTACCAATATTATTCTCATCCTAAATTCAAAAAAACAGCACTTTACTGGCTGCTAAGAATAAAATGCACTCTATCCCAGCCAAACCCAGTAGTTTTGCCAAAAGGATAGTGGTAGGTAAAGAAAGTATCCTAGCATTGGTCTCACTAGAGCTACAAAATTCTTCCTGACCTTTAATAACTTTTTTGGCTTAGAGAGTCTGGTCTATGTAAAATTGGCTTATACTTGATTCTCTCTGACTTAAGAATTTGGTTCGAGGAAAATGTGAATTAGAAAGCACAGAAGAAAATAGCTGTCTGTTTATCTTATGCCTTTGATCTGGTGCTAATTTAAAATGCTATTCTGCTGAATCATATTTACACCTTCAAAAACTATGTAGCAAGATTGACAGCATATTGGCTGAAAGCTTAATACATACCAAGTGAAAGGTGTCCTTCCTTTTGTACTGAAACTTAATGTCCCTTTATAGAAGTTTTTATTCATTATGAGGAGAAATACACAAGTATTTGGGAGTCTGAAAATTCAGGACAATGTTGATTTTCCATTTACTGCTCTTAGTATGTAAAGCTATTGTGTAAATACAGCACCTTTCTTCATAATTCTATACCAAGTTCTTGCAGGAGCCTTTAGCTCCTCAAATGTGAGTTCCTCATAGTGTTTTTACATTGTTGAGAAATTTTGTGCCTGTTTTGACAACATGTAACTGCCATGTTAATATCTTTAGACTGTATAGAGTCAGGTTGTAAGTCATACTTATATTTAAGGGTAGCATAGGTCTTTTAGTTTCCCCAGTAGATCATCTCTCTTTTCTGAGTTCCTACTTAACCTTAGTTTTGCCACACTGAATTTGATTGTTTGAACAAAATGCAAAGTATATTATCTCTTTTCCCAAATGCTTCTTTTAATCTAACATAAACTTATAAATTAAGCATAGTGTTCAGTGAGTAAAGTACTGTTGCTCCTCAAAAGGTTAGGAATTGTGCTTCTTTTTTTTTTCATGCTTTTTACATATTGTTTTTAATTACTGTCTTGTTACTCTTGCAGCTTGTTATGGGAAGAGACTTTGTTAGATGCATTGTTAAGTTTTTCTACCACACCCAAAGGACTATTTCTGCTTCATAGTACAGGTGCCATGAATGACTGCGTGAACTTTATGTTTAACAGTTTATCAAAAAAAATCCAGGTAAGCATTGCAGAATCTTTATAGTTTACTTTTTACTGTAAAGTTTGAAGTGCTAGAAAAAAATATTATTTTCTTTTCTTCTAAGTGCAAATTTTTTTAGACAATGTTTGTAGGTCATGTTGAAATCTAAATATGCTAGACAAAGCTTGAAATATAAACAAAAAATCAGATAATGTGCATTTTTAGGACAAAAAAAGTAATGCCAAAGGCATCCTACTGAACATGTACAAGAACATTATAATACTGATGGTTTTATTTGCTTATATTGCACGTCTCAACCACAGTATTTTGTGTTTAAATTTTTATAAGATACTTTATAAAGATGTTTGGTTAGGAATCTGACCCTGGTAAGTCTGTAGAGGATAATATCTATGAACTGTTCAAGTCTAAGCATAAAGTGGATTAAATTCTGTAAACAAGGGTAAGAAAGATCAATATTTAAGAGAACATTTGAGAGTTTCATGTCTTCTGAATTACCAACACTGCACTTTTATACTTCTTATCAACAGACAAATGAATATGAAGACTTTGGTAATAGAGTCATTATTACACAAATGGCAACAACACCAATGGCTGCAGTAGCTCTGCAGAATTCAGGTAAATTGAAGAATGATGTTATTATGAGTAATTGCATGCTGTAGTCTTGCATTTTGGAAAAAGACAGTGAGAAAGATGCTAGGAAAAGATCAGCTGTGAAAAATAATTACATAGTACTAACAAAAACTCCAAAATGTTTGTTAATTTCCTCTTGGTGGAAATTAATTCTCTACAGCTTTCAAGTCATTCATTACTCTTGATGCAGCATTTTAGGATGTTTTTTTTTCCTCTGATATTATACAAAATCTTTACTTCACTAGTTTGATTTCCAGAAATTTTCTATATGTGTGTGAAGACATTTGTGCTGTTTAAAAATAAGTTTGCAGGTGCTTCTTATTGATCTGCAGATCAGAATTAATATCTGTTGATGTCTGTAATTTGTATGTACATTTCCATGGTTACTGACTGTCAAAGGGTGAGGAATTGCAAGGGCCTAAATGTCATTCATGCAGTTACATATTAGTGAGATGTAAATGAAATTGTGCTACAAGAAGAATTGGCAATTCAGACAAAGTCCCTTCAGAGTGAATTTCAGATAACCCAATGTCATGGTTTTAAACTAGTAACAAAAAAATTACTTATTTCTTGCTGTGAGATATGGATTAAAATAAGAGCAAAACAGGCTTAAAACTTAAAAGGAATAAAGACAGTTTATTAACAAACTACAAGAATAAGAATACCAGAATAAACTTTCAGAAAACTCTTTTACTTCCCACTACTTGACCATTTCTTTGTACACATAACAACATAGAGACAAAAAACTTTAGAACTTGGTGGTCAAAAACAGTCCTAATTTCTAGAGTCTTTTCATCAGTCTTTGTAGAGAAGCAGAAGTCTCTTTCTGCCAATTTATGGAGTTTTTAGAGTTTACTCCTCCCATTCTACACCACTCCGAGGTGTGCATGGGTCAAATGAGTCCAGGGATGCTATTTTTAAGGATAAATTATTCAAAGGTAGAAGTTTTCTTCATTTGTTTCTGTGAGCCTTCCTGGAAAACAGCCATCTCTTTGCCCCCTCAAGGCTTTAAAATCTTCACTTTACTCGTAATTTCCAGCAACTCACAGTATCACAACCACTCTCTCTGTTCTCTAAAGTCCACACTTTGAATACTCTATTCCTCCCATACTCTAGTCATGAATAAAAGGAGTCTTTAAACTACTAGTGTCCATCTCCATAGCTGTAACAGAAAGACATTTCAGCGGCAAGCATCTTCTTACATGTCTTACATGTTGATTGTCTCTCTTTCTCTGTCTTTTCTAAAGAAAAAGAGTAATCTGTTTGTTTACCTAGGTAGTAAAAGAATTAAAAGCTTTAAAAAAACTGCAAAAGTTCATGGTGTCAGGTTTCAGTCTAGCAGCCGAAAACTGAAAACCAAGCTCGGCTGACCAGCTCTGCTTCCCCCCCGCCCCCCCTTCCCTGCGGCCTCGTTCCGGCCTGGAAGGGGGGGGGAAAGCCAAGACAGAGCTTGTTACCTGATCAGCAGTTGGAAATCAAAGAGAACGAGACAGCTCGGAATATACCTCTTAAGGAGGTGTTTACAAGTTGAATTCACTTTTTAATGGTCAGAACGGCAGTCAATTCTTGGAAATGACTGATAATTGCTCTGGAGGAAAAACTCCCATCAGCCACCAGCAGCTTCAACTTCCCCTCTCTCCGATCTGTCTTAAAGGTGAAGCTACCCCATGACACCCAACTGTTGCCATATCATCAACAGTCCAAGTATCCATTATATTAAAACTAGAATTTAATCAATAAAATTAAGGTAGTGTCTTAAGTTGCCAAAGTCCATGAGGTACCAAAGTTGCAAATCATCTCTCTGAGTATCTAGAAGTGACTGGTGTTGACTGAAAGACTGTCAGAAAGCCAGGCAAATTCTGCCACTCAAGGAAACTGATGAGTTTCTTAGTTACTATTTATGCCTCTGGGATTTTTCACAAAGCAGGGAGCGGATCTACCAAGGAGTTACCCATCTGTCCTGTTGTAAGGTTTTCAGCCAAATTACTTCTTACGGCCTTTTTATACCCTTTGGTGTCAGAGACAAATTATATACCAAAAATATTCAGCATTGATTTTCAGCCCTTACATTTGAAGATTTCAGAGTTAGATGACTCTTTCCTCTTCTATTTAAATATTTAACTTTTTAAATTTTAACAATTTAAATTCAGCTAGTAATGCTTCTTTTAAAGTTGAGGGATTTCTTGTCCTTTTCGCTGTGGTATGTTTTAATTTATTAATGAGTTATAGTGAATCTGTATTTTTAGAACAATACTAGCTAAGCTTTAATCCATTGCAGTTAACTTTTTAAAGAAGGTCAGAAGCGCATTTACATAGAAGATATATAAATATAATTCTACTCTAGTGTAATAATCTTTGGAAACCATTGCTGCAGACTGTAGATAGAACAAAAGCAGACTGCTCTAGAAAGGTAGTTTTGACTAAAGGATTGAGAATAGAAGGGATAGTAACCCTAAGGCAATCCATGTTGTGAAATTTCAGCCTTCAGCATAGAGAATTTTGTGAATCTTGGTTAGAATTGTGGTGTAAAATATTTCTAATAGGAACCTCACGATTAGAGTAAACATTTGTTTTAGGCTTTATAAAGGCACTTTTAACTGAATTATGGGCTCTTTTGGAGTGTGGAAAAGATGATTTGAGAATAACTCAACCCAGATCTACTCCAGTTGATCCTATTGACCAAAGCTGTCAGAAGGTAAGAAATTATTCAATCTTATGCTTTTGTATGGAAAGAAACAGTGCTGTGGTTCAGATAGAATGATACATACCTTTCTGTAAATTTTTATTACAACTATACCTGCTTCTTGGCACATGTGTCAAAATTGGTATAATACACTAGTTAAATGATGACTGATAAAGGATTCTTGTGTTGCATGGCAGTTCACAGTGCCAAGGATTAACTATTAAATAATGAATAACAATCATGACAAAACTAAGTCTTAAATGCTGGCCATCAGTTTATGTCCAGATTACCATAATAAAATCAGGAAGAGTGGTGTGTTTAGAGTATTTTTTGTCTCTAGATTTTAGAATTATGTGGTAATGAAATACTGTAATTTTCAAAATTGCTTGTCTGTCTAATTTGATAGATAATAGATATTTCAGACACTACTGCCCTTTTAGATTATGTGGATGCCTATCAGGGTATGCAGTCTTATTTAGGGCAGGTCTCTATGTTAAGTTCAGCTTATGAAGCATAAGAACAAAGGTAATGTAAAGGACAAATAATTGATAACACTTACTTGGTTGCCCTTAACTGATTAATATTCCCTGCTTTCTCTTCTTTTTTTCTTTCTCTAGTCTTTTTTGTTTCTGGTAAATGTGCTCACTTACCCAGCAGTTTTTGAGCTCCTGAGTAAACAAGATATACCAAATAAACCTATGTACTCATTCCGTGAAATACCCACAGATATAATTGTAAGTATTTTGAAAGAAAAAGACTTTTGTATTTTTGAAGACATTTTTTCCTGAGAAAATGTTATTGTTATAAAAGAATAAATTTTTTTCTTATTGAAAGATTTTGAATTTTTCTGCATTTTGTATTATATACAGCATGAGGGCAGTATATGCACATATCACGTCATATTAACTTAAATTTTCATTTTGAAATCTTAAAGGTAATATAAATTTTGATGCCTGATTTAAAGATCGTCTTTCTTCACTTGTGTTAGAATTGTGTTTTCCCACTGAAAAAAAGTAACATAAATAGACATGTTTGTAGGTGCATACAGGAAAATGTTGGAAAATATGTATATACTTGTATTTTTTACAGCATTGGTCTATCACATTATCTGTGGATTTAAAAAGAATAAAGGAAAACAAAACAAAACAAAATGAAAACACAAAAGCCACATACCTCAGGCTATTTTTTTTTTAAAAGGACACATGATTCACACAAAGGACAAAATCATCAATTGGAAAGCTACTGATTAAGCATACTTTAGAAAAAAAGCTTCACCATTTCTGTATTTAGTATTATTTTGTATTCAATCATTCTACTCCAGTCAGTTTCAGCTTTTTCTCATCTACAAAGCACAGACAAGTAATTTGTGACCTTGTGTGGCAGTTAAAATCAGGGTTTTTTTCTAATGAGTTAGCATTTTAAATTGCTGTTACGTTGAAGTGTTTGTTTTGCACAGGCTCTGGATTGGTGATATTTTAAGTTGTTGAGACAGAATTTATCATAATAGTGTATGTTATGTTTGGAAGGGATTTTTGAGTTCTTTTTTGCAATACTGTTCTGCTGATTTTGGGAAGAAATTGCATGATAAATTTAATTTTTGCAATCGACTCAGTGCTAGTGTGTTTACCGACAGATAGCTTTGTTCAGTTATCAAGGTTTTCAGGAACTGGGAGTGAGGAAGATAGATCTATGCTGAAGATAAGTATTTGAGAGCATTCAAATTGTGGTAGATCTCAAGAATGATTTTTGTAACTTTTGAAAGCCAGTGTTATTTTAGCTTTTGAGGTGCTTGAGTATTTTTATGAAATTTTCTAGGTTTCTAGAAATGCCAGTACTGATACAATTGTTCAAAGGGCCCCGGCGAGATAAAGATATTTTGGATGAGGCTTGTCTCAATGACTACAGTGTAGCAGTGGGTTTTGTAAGCCTAGCCATCCATTTGTAAGTTAGGCATCCAAGATTATGTAGTCAACAGAAAGGAAATAGTCAGATCCTCTAATGTTAATTTAACTTATAATGGCTGAGACTAGTACCCAGAAAACTTCTGAAGTTAAGAAGAGATATAGGTTTGTTATAACCATGTTTTTGGGCAGTGATTGCAGAAAGCAAAAGATAAAAGATTTTGACCAGATAGAACTGCAGGAAGCAAAGTAAAAGCAACTTCTGTGCCACTAGAAGATTTGAATGGAAGACCTAACTACTTTGTTTTCCATGTTTTTTTCCCTGTTTCTGAATTGTGTCATATTGCCACAGAATGTGTCTTGTTCATGCTAAACTATATTTGCTAATGCACAGAATTTAATCATTTTTGTATATCCTTTATTTCTTGAATACCTGGGATTTAAAAAAAAATTACCTGCTTTGTATTTTTATCTGACCAGCTATATCACTGGTTGAACAGATTATCAGTTGAGCTTTTATAACTTTTAACTGTAGACTAATCAGGTTTTTATTTGTGCCCTTAGGAAAATTTTTATTAATTCATGCAAGATTTCTCTGTACTGTGTTTGGCATGTAAAATTATTTTAGAAAATGGAACACATAAGTGCGTGCGGGTTCTTCTCCCTGCCTTTAGTCTATGAAGGTTTCTGCAGTGTATATATATACATATATATATTCAGTGGAATCTACTTTGGAAGGTACCCTCTAGACCTGTAGATTTGAAAGATATTAGAACAGGTGATTTTCTTCAGCGATTCTGGAGAATCTTAGATGGTTTGTTTTAGGTATTCAAAGTAGATTATATCTGACCTGTAATATTTAAGCTATGCTCTGTAGCTGAGCAGAGCAGATCTATCCACACATTTTGGGGTGTAATCTTGTGTTAGATTGTTCATTATCTTCCTTCCTAAAATCCCAAATCAGAGCTTAGTCTCCTTTCTCAGTAGTCCTCTCACTGTGCCTGGTCTTTGTACTCTTTTGCAGCTCCAAGCTTTGACTTATAAGTGAGAGAAGGAAGTTGATGCCAGAGAAATATCCCTTAGCATTTAAAACTCTTTATGTGTACAAATATCTAAAAAAATCTTAAATCCCAAACAAATCAATTGCTTGCATTATCATTTTTGTGGGCAGCCTTGAGGTCTAAGTTGAGTTTTTTAATAGAGAATTTTATTGTAAGTATACTATGTGAAAAAAGCAGTCTCCCCCACCGTCACAAAAATCTAATAGGAAAAATATGCTTTCACTGTATTTTAAATGAGTACATTCTATGAAGACAGTTTACTTTGAAAAGTTCTAATCTTTTTTTTCTACTATTGTGAGTTATACTCATGATTTCTACTTCTCTTGAAAACCAGAGCTTTTGTTGATTTCATTAAAGTATGGGTTTTAACTTTCCCTTCATATCTTATTGAAATGACTCATTGATCTAATTAGGTAAATAATAACTCCCTCTGCTGTCTCTGAAACTGTACTTCTAAAATGTGGAGAAAATAAAACTCTGTATTTAATTGAGATTAAAGAAAGCTCATAAGGATTTTGTAATCTGTTTCTTCTAGCCATAGCATAGCAATCTGTCTCTGACATGATAACATCACTGAATGTTTTTGTTCATTCCTTAGTTTTTTTAATGAAACAAGTTCTTCAGAAGCAGTTTGCATATGCAGCATGCCAGAGGGCAAGATAATTAGATTGGCTTCCTGGAAGAAGTGAGAAGTAGCCACAAGTCATTGTCTGTTGCATGAGTGCTCCAAGATGAAAGGTGTAAGCCTCAACATCTGACCCAAGCCTTGCTATACTGAGACTAAATGGCTGTGTCTTGAGGCATGTAGTACTAGCCAGCGTGAGAAAGGGTTATTGTACTAAAGAAGTTGCTGTTCTCTTCATTAAAATAGACATGTACACACTTCAAGCATACAAAAAATATTTAACTTTTTTTTTTTGTGGTTTAATAATAAAGAACTAGGATAGTTGATATGCAAAGATTTTTTTTATGTTTATATTTTAAAGAGATTTTTTTTTCTAACCTTCTACATGGGTAGGAAATTTTTACCATTTTCCTCTTCATTTTTGCTGTTGACTGTTGATAATAATTGCATACAATAAATAATTTCAGTATGTGTTTTAATAATAGGTTTCATTCAATAATAACTATCCCTATGAAACTATGATGTGCATAAATTATAAAAGCATACATGATTTTTTTCATTTCTCTTCCTTTAACAGGATATCATTGACAGGCTTATCATTTTGAACTCAGAAGCTAAAATTCATTCCTTATTCAATTATGAACAATCCCATATATTTGGTCTGAGGTAAGATGCATGTTTTTTATTCTCTGGTCACATTAACTAAATAGGATATAATATGCTTGGATGTGTTACTTCTGACAAGATAACATTGTTTGGGTTTTATTATTTATAAAGGTGAAATTCCCCCCTTTTTTACTATAAGAAGATTAAATGAAAAATAGCCTACAAAATGAGAACAGTGGTGAATCTAATCCTATTATCTGTAAACGGATATATTGTAATATGAGAAGCAGTGATAGAAATTGCATGTTATTTTACCTACTTGACTGTAAAAAACAAGTTGTACATTTGCTGTACACCAAAATACTTAAATTATTTTTACTATGTTTATGTCACTTTGGTTTATGTAGTCTCTCTGTACATACAATTGGTTTTTTAAGTATTTGTTTAATTATCACCTATTTCACAAACTTAGTTTGAAGGCTGTAGTATTTCATTCCAAATATTTCTAGAACCTGAAGGTACACTTAAAAGATGCTTACACTGTTATGCTCATGTATTGAAATATTCAGTGCTTTATAATTTAAACAGAGAAATCAGTTTCTGCAGTTTTATTCTGTTTTCCAACAATGAATATATAAATCCTTGAATTCACATTTTTTTTAGGAATTTATTTTGGACAGTTGAGATGAAAATCTATTGGATTGTACTTCATATGGAAAACTTTGATAGCCTTGCTTGAGCAAGATATAGCCCAATGGATTAAGTTCTGAAACTACCTTTTTGTAACCATATTTGTACTTTGATATCAGAGTAAAATTATTTCATAATATATATGAATAACTGTAAGATACAGTATACTTTGTTGATAAAGATGAGCATAGAGGAGATGAACAATGGCAGAAATTGGAGCTGGAAGATATATGACTTGGACTTATAAATCAGAAGTTATAACTGCTGCTTTGGAGGAAATCACTAGTTTATATAGGAATGAGAAGTCTTAAGATGAAATTTGGAAGCTAAAATATTGTTCTTCATTTAGGATTAGATTGATTCCATAGGAAGCTTGACAGATTTTGACATTGATTTAATTAGGATCAAGAGAAAATGAGAAGTTTTACAGTTTAAAATAAATGGTGGTCGGGCACTGGAACAGTCTCCCCAGGGAAGTGGTCAAAGCACCAAGCCTAACAGAGTTCAAAAAAGTATTTGGACAACACTCTCAGGCATGGGGTGTGATTCTTGCATTGTCCTTGGAGTGCAGGCCCAGAAGTTGTACTAGATCCTGATGAGTCCCTTCTAACTCAGGATTTACGATATTAAGACTTATTTAGATTATTAAGACTTGCAAGTAACTGTTGCCTATATTGCCTGAACATGAGAGGTATGCAGTTCATTTTAAAGTTCCATGATCTTTTCTGTGAATGATACTGACTACAGACACCCATGTTCTGTGAAAGGAACCTTTCTTTGTGTAGTTGGTTTGCTCCTTGACCAAATTCCATCAAGAGTTCTAAGTTCAGCAGGAGTTAGACCAAATAATATTAGATGCTTAACAGATCTGAAAATGTGGAAATTAGAGCAAAAGATCTACATTTCTCTTTGCTGTTATGTAGAAGTTAAATATTTAGGTGTTTGTAATAATTGCAGCATTGAAAAACAGTATGATTTTGTGAAGCATGTCTAGAAAATTTTCTGCTAAACTTAATACCAATAGTACAGCCAAACTTCCATTCTTTTAATTGTTCACAGATCTACACAGCCATATACTCTATTTACGTATGTGGTTCACCCAGAGCTGAGTGCTGAACTTCAGATCAGTTTAACTTACAGGTTATACTGTAAAGTCCTGCTTTTGTTGTTCAAAACAGTTAAACATTTATTTATTTGATTGTTAAACAACTTCTGCAATTTAGAATGTTTTCCTTATTGTGTATACTGAGCTTTAGTGTCTTAAATTATTTTAGTTATTAGCTGTAATTGCATATAAGACATAAAATACACAGGTATTTCCACAGCCTGTTTAATCCAAAATGCACAGGTGTATATATTTATGTTTGTAGTGTTATTATTGCATTCTCTGGTGGACAATTTTCTTCATTTTGAATAAGTATGAATTCTGAATTATGAATTTAAAGACAGTCTGGTAGAGGCTCTGCTGTCAACTTGTCTTTTTAACCTTAACCACTCTGTAAAGTGGTGTGATGCAGTAGAAATCAAAGGAAAAACATAGGGAAGCTGGATATGCTGTGCATAGCCAATATTTCCTCATCTTTAAATGTCTACCACCAAAGACCACAGTGGTGGTCTGTGAAAGGTGCATTCATATAGATTAGGGTTTCTGTGGTCAAGGGCAGAATACTCAATTCCACCGCAAGCTGTAGCTAATTTCAAATCTGTGGTTCCTTTGGTTTTCTTGTGGTTATTTTTTGGTTTTGTTAGGTTTTGTTTGTTTGTTTGTGTTTTTTTGCTTGTGTTTTATTTTTTTAAGTTCTCAGAATGATCTTGGCCTAGGATGGTTCTTCAGTAGTTTCAGAGACATCTGGTTGCATTAATTGCATCTATTGTGTGTTTCTGTGATGAGATTTGTTCACTTGAAGGTCCTTTTAAGTTAACTGGGAAAAAAAAAGGTGTTATTATCTTTATAATTATTTTTTATTTATTAGAAGTGAAACATATTAGGCAAGAAGTTGGAGATAGCAATAGAAATGTGCAAGTATATAGACAGTCCCTAATTTGTGTATAGAAAGATTTTCAAACTGTCAGTTCAGCTTTCAGCTTCAAAGCAGATTTACACTTACAATTGATAAGTCTCCCAGTTGGCCAATATCAGTTGAAAAAAGAACACTGAAGGCTGTCTCAGCCACTCTTTTGTACAGGTTGAAAATCTGGATGCACAGGAACTAATGCAGAAATTCCCAGTGGTTTTTCTGGTTTATGAGGTTCTGAACTTTTTTCTGAGCACAAATCTTACAGAAAGGAAATTCAGAGCCATAATTAAAGCAATATTTTTTTAACACACTAAATACAGAGTATTTTCTTAACTTACTGATCAGCTCTATTTCTCTGATACAAGTGTACCCATTGATCTGATTTTAAAAGATATTGCATATCAGAAATAACAGTATTCTTTAAATGTGACACTAGAAGTCTTCACCACCTCTCATTTAAGGCCAAGCTCTTTGAATGTCTAACTTATATTAGTAAAGGAATCTTTCAGATTAATGATTTTATATATTATCAAGACAATTTGTCTAGTATTTCAGTACAGTAAATATATTCATGGGTTTTGAGTTTTTACAGCCTGCCAAGAAATTATATGCATAATATATATTTTCAAAGTCTTTGCCTGAAGCATTATCCAGGCATTTACATATTGGGATTTCTGTTCAGAAATTAAGTTTTCTGTGAATGTTAGTGACACCTTTTTGTTAGCTGAATTCAAGAGTGTCAAGAGTAAAAATTTCTACCTTTGATAAACAGGTTCCTGTCTCTAAACAGTATCAATACCCCAAAATAAATTCAAAGTTACTCAATTAGTGTTGGCTTGAGTGAAAAACAGGAGAAACAACATAACTGGATTATATATAGACTGTGGGCAGTGGGAGGGGATAAGAGCTGGTTTACAGGCAGCTTTGCAAAAATTCTCTTTGCTTAATAGAATACTTTTGTAACACACTGTTCCCGGAATCTCTTTTTTGTGAATATATGATAATATGGCAGTAAGGGTTATTTGAATACTTTAAAGAGTAGACCTGTTCTTTCTTCGGCTTTCTTGGTTTTTCCCCACTGTCTTATTTTGACCATAAGTCAATAAAACTCTTAAATACTCTGAAGTTAAAAGGTCTTTTGTATGTACATGCTGAATCAGAAGAATCTTTGTTAGCTTCGAACTTGTTCACTAAGGTGCTAATGCTAGTGAGCATCAAGCAACAAGGAGAGCACTCTGTTAAAGAGTTTGGCCTTCTGCAAAGAAATACCTGGAAAATTCTAAGGGTAAACCCTTTTCCTTCAGATATGCAAATTGTGACTGTTTAAGTTGAAGGACACAATGTGTTTGCCTATCATTAGAGATATCTGAAGATAACCCATTTTGTAGAAGTGTAATTTGAACTGCAATGAGAAATAGATTTATTTTAGGCTTCTATAAGGCAAGGCTGAAAACACAGTTTTTATTACAATGCTCTGTGTGAATAAATGCATTCCTGTTTCCGTGGAATTATAGAAAATTGTAAATATTAGTCTAAGTCATATGCTCATCTCTATCAGCCTCAGGATTGTAAAGCTACTGTCTGCTGCAAATATAAAAAGATTATTGGCTTGTTATTTTCAGGTTTGTGTAATAAAGATTTTGACATTGTTAGATCACATTTTCTTTGTCATATGAAATATCATGGTAAATATATTTTTTATGTTTTCTCGCTTACCAAATGAGTGCAGAAAATGATAAATACGCATTGTATCTGTTTCTGTTGCCCTAAAAAACTAGCAGAGAAAGATTTAGGGAATAAAATTTAAATGGCTTATACTATAGTGACATCAAAATCAATCAGCATCTTGAAATTTGCCTTAAAGCAGTATGTATCTGTCAAAATTTCATCTAGAGCTCTTCAGTGAAATCCAGGTGAATAAATGAAATGAGAAGAAAAAGTGATAGGAAAAAGATAACTTGGTGAGTTTAGGAAATACAAATAATAAACACCTCCATTACTTTTGTCAGCTGCATTGTAAACACCCCACCCTTATCTTATTGAATTTTAGTAGTGAGGTAGCCTGAGCATATGAAATAGGTCATTCCTTAATTGTATTTGCATTAAGAGAATATGTGATTTTAATGATTGCAACACAATGCTGTTTATATTTAGTCTCTCTTTAGTCTCTCTTTTCCTTTCTCTTTATTTGAAAGCATTATGAGTAGAAGAATCCAAAGGTAAAAGGAGACAGGGTATGGGTTAGATTAGTGACTGCTAGTGATGGGAATTTGCAACAGGATTATGTGACAGTGCTTCCACATTATCTGTGATCATGTAGTTACATAGTTAATACAATTTTTTGCTAATTTTATACATTAATAGAAGTTTGTTAGGTTTAGTAATTTAAAACAAATAATTACTAATAAAATAGGAACTGTAGATTCTGTGATCAGATGTCACTTGCTGACTTTTTTTTTCTTTACTTAACTGGGGGAAATTAAAACTCATCACTTCTGAGTCCACTAGACTGGCAAGTGATGCTCATGAAAAGCGTTTTTGTTTAGCTAGAGAAACTTTTTATCATTAGCAACCACATTACATGTCATTTGTAGGTACATTGGATAGCTGAAGCGGGTGCTCTTTTGAAAATTTTTATCATGTGGAAAACGTTGTAAGGAATACATTAATCTCTGAATTTTCTTTCTGGGAAAAACATGACTGCCCTGAGGTAGTACCTTCCAGCACTCTAGGCACTAAAGGTATAACTTCTGTAGCCAGAAATTCATGTTTTTTTCAAAACCATACACTTCCTTCAGTGGAACAATTAGAAGCCTCAGTCCTTTAGCTAGACCAAATGCAGAGGCATTCTCTATCTGCTCATTGCTAATGCCTTATGTTCAGTTTGCAAAGGCAGTATGCAAAGCTTTGTTTGGCTGAAGCTTCCAAATGTCCTTCATGTTCTAACACTGAGTGGCTTTTGACTTCTTTAGGGTTTTTTGTTAGCCATTGCCTTTGTCTGCTGGTCTGGTACTTGATAATAATTACTATTCACTGTATGGATCCATGTTCTTATTGATGTTTAGGCTCTTACTCAAAGCATAATAAAGAATAAATCAAATTGTTAATGTAAGCTCTGATGTTAAATGCTTTGAGGCTGTCCCCAATGATGACGACACTGGAATTTTTTAAAGCAAGTTTGGCTTTGGATTTCACTCTTGTTCTACATACTCATTTAGTGAAAAGGAGGTCCTGCTGATGCAAAGAGTTTCCAGTCCTTATTTTATTGCTCTTCAGTTTTTAATATTTATTCCTGAGAGATAAAAAAACCCACAATCTTACCTTGTCCCACAACTGAGCTCTCTACAAATACCATGCTACGTATTTTGCACTGGCCTGATTCAGCCATGCCTATATCTGTAGAAGGCAGTAACTACAAGCCAAAAGAAAAGCTTTTGCTAAAGACCAGCTTAGTTCTCTATGCCAGCATCATGTTACTGTCTGTAGCAGCGATGTAAGTATTTTGTGTTTAGTTGGCCATTTTATGCTGCATGTACACATCTATTACTGAGATTATAGTATAGGTTATTTGAATGAACTGCTTTATTTTGTCTATATGGTGGAAATTTCATGCTGCTTATAGCATAAAATTTTACTTCGTATTGCTGGACTGTGTATTGACTGGGGTTAAGTATTTTAATAGCACCACCCATGGGTGCTTCGTTTTGAATTTGGGACTAAAAGTGTATTGATAGCACAGCATGTTTCTACTGATGCTGTGTAAGAACTGCTCAGCAACAGAGCTTGCTTTTTTATCAACAATACCCAGCAAGTTGGCTAGGAATGTGCAAGAGTTTGGGAATGAAAACAGCTGGTACAGCAGACCTGAACTGACCAGAAGAATGTTTTATACCATATAACATCCCTCTCAGTAATAAAAACTGAGGGGCTTGGAGGTTAGTCTTGCTCATTGGTCAGAGACTGGCCAGGCACGCATGGCAAGGGAATGAGCGGCTTAGTTGCTGACTGGTGACAACCCACCACAGACTGTTACAACAGCTTCTGTGCTCAAGAATAGTATCTTGTATCTTTCACCACCAGCTGAGCATTAGCAGATATGCCTGCAGTGAGGACAGAACATCAGAGTGGCTTTGGAAAGAACATATATTATGAAAGTAAGGAAGAATAGTGTATGGTGGTGTAGTGGGAACTGCAGAAAAATAGAATTGAGTTTACCATAATAAGGGTCCTGTTTGAGAGAAACGTGGCTTGATATTGGGAAAAAGAACAAAGGACATAATGTTTTGTGTTCTTAAAAGGAACTCGTATAAAAGGTATTGAGATGTTAATAAGCTATCCTCATAATACAATTTTTTAGCAACTCAGAGTGAATCAAGGGCAGTTTAATTATATTATTTTCAGGCAAAAAAATTAGAGAGACAACATAAAAATAGCAAGGTTTATTTACTTGCTGATTTATCTTCCATAAAGGACCTTTTGTTCTGTCATAATTAAAGAAGTCATTATGATTCCACATACCAAAACGAAGAAGATAGCCTGTGGAACAAAACACTAGTTAGAATACCTTCTTTTAGATTAGGGTTTTCTACAGTGAAGTATTAGTTGTGAAATTATAGTTGAAGGGGTAGAATCCAGGGAGCACTTTTCAAGACAGACAGACAGGGCAGGAAATGCAGAACAGAATTACTTCTAGCATATTTTCACAACTATGATATGTATTTTGATATTTCTGAATGTCTTTGAAATTACTCTTCCATAAAGGACTGCCTTCAGATAATCTTTTACATTATATGCAATGCAGTTTGTTCCTGGGTGTATGGTATATCATATTAGTAGTGATCACAGAATCGTATAATCAGAATTGAAAGGGAAATGGAAGATTGTGTAGTACAACTGCTCTGCTCAAAGTGGGTTCAACTACAGAGCACTAGTCAGGGCTGTGTCCAGTCTGGTTCAGAATATTATCAAGGCTGGTGATCCTGCAGCATCTCTGGGCAATTTGTTCCACTATTTTACCACCATCAGAGTATATTAAAATGAAATTTCCTGTCTTTCAATTCATGCCATTTACATCTAATCCTTTCACTGAGTATCACTGAGAGGAGTCTGACTCAGTTTTCAAACCTTCCTGTTCGATATTTATATACATTGACAGGATGTCCCCTGAGGACCCTCTTCTGCAGACTGAGCAGTCATAGCTCTCTCAGCTTTTCCCTATGTCAGATGGCCCAAGCCTTAGTCATCCTCTTGGCCTTTTGCTGGACCTGCTCTAGTGCGTCTGTGTGATGCTGTTACTGGGGAGCCCAGAACTAGACCCAGCACTCCAGGAATGACTTTACCAAAACCAACAGAGGGGCAGGGTCACCTCCCTCAAGTGGCTTTTGGCTTCATTACACAGCCTAGGAGGGCATGTTTCTGGCTCATGCCCAACCTATTGACCATCAGGACCCCCCAGTCCTTGTCTGCGAAGCTGCTTTCTGACTGGTTGGTCCCCAGACTATATTGTTGCATTGGGTTCTTCCCAGCTACAAGAACCTTATCAAAGTGTATCTTCCAATTTTCAGCACTATTCAGGTTGGGAATTCTGTCTTCTGCTTTCCAAAGAAAATTTTAAAACATTTCTCAGAAATATATGCTTTAATTTAATTGTGTTATATCTTAAAAGGTTTTATACATTCTCATAAGCATGTACTTCTTCTAGATGAGATATTGAGATGTGCAGTCTGTACCAGTTCTTATGTTCCAAAAACAAACAAACAAAAAACTTCATAGCTCTATTCAAACATGGTTACAGATATACTCACTATAAAGTGTGTTTGTGTTTTTTAATTGTAAACTTTATGTTTATGACTTTGGAAGGTAATTAATGGACTATCACATTAAACCAAATAACCTGTACTTCCATAATAGCATTTTTAAATATATTTTTCTGTATGTGTGAAAATTGAATTTGAATGCCCAAGCACCAGCTTCTCACACTAGATCTCATATATCTTGTCATTTATTTCACCACAGTTCCATATACCTAATTTTATTTGCTCATGGTTGGTTGTTCTTGTTTGTTTGGTTTTTTTTCACTCTGCCTTGCCTACCAGAAGAGATGTTATTAAGCATTCTCAACTACTAGTCTTCTCCCAAGTGGTTTTTAACTGCTGGAAACAAGTCTTTGCCATTTATTGTACTTAACAGAAAAAATTATCCCTCTTCATAATGGTTTCAGTGCTCTTATCTGGGTTTTTTCTTCTAAATAATAAAAATTATAGTTGAACTGTCATTTCTTCTGTAACTTAGAATAGTACTCAGAACAAACTGATGTAAAAAAATGGTTAATATAAAAGAAATAAAGCTGAAGAGTACTGAAACTGAACAGATCAAGTTGTTTTAAAAAGACAGGAAAAAAACTGAGACGTATTTTCATCTTGACTGTTTAATCCTTGGCCACAACTGTATGAATTTTCAGGTGTTAAATTATTGAGAGAATGGCTTATGAATTTTGCTATTGTCAGAAATAGCAAATTCATAGTTGGATATATATTAGGAATTACAGGGAAGAAAATAGACTTGGACTAACAGACTATGAATTTAAAACAGTGTATTTTCTGGTTCATATCAATTCTTATGTGAATGCAAAATATAATGATGATCAGCCTTAATTTATGTTGCATTTTATGACTGTGTTAAAGTAGGAAATAAAATCAGTAACAAGAATGTTTAGTTACATTGTTTTCCTTGAACTAGAAGCCCTCGATGAAATTATTTTGTTGTGGTCTTAGAGCGAATAGATTACTTAAAAGTAAATGCAATATGATTTGGATTGGTTTATTTCAGATTTATATGAAAATATATTTGAGTACTTACCATGTTAATTTTCCCCAAAGTTATGGAAGGAAATTGTATATAATGTACTGTCTTGCACGTTTCGTATTATTAATTTCATTTACTATTTGTGTTTCTCTAAAAAAACCCTACCCAGCAGATTTATTGGTTATGTTACATGTTAAGTCTTTTATTGCTTTTGAACTGTGTTAAATTTGCTTATGCGGAAGGGCTTAAAAGCCTTTTTTTCTAAAGGAAATATATTTTTTTACCTCCCTGCCTTCCTCCTCCTTCAGACAACCTAATTCTGAGTTGCCTTACCAGCCTATTATTGTATAATTTCCTTACATTTCATGTGGAATGTCTTTCTAAGCCTGTATCGTTTTTGTTACACTGTGATGTAAACTCAAAAGCAGACTGAGCTGACCAGTGAGTATTTCTCTGGTTCCTCAGTGCACGTGAAAAAACTGTTGGGAACCATTCCCTGTTTGCTTAGGGTTGTGCCACCTTAGTGCTTAAAAGGGATATAAAAGAGTGTTCCTTAGTTGTGTCTTGGTTTTTTTCAGACACTTCAAGTGGGTATTTTGTTGTTTTTTCCTCCCCTTCCTTTCCATTGCAAGATCTCATAAACACGTTCACCCTTGTCTTTCTGTGCGTTACTGGAGTCCCGACTGATGTGTTGCCATTTTAATGTGTCCTTCTGCAGGCTGTTAAATGTGCTGTGCTGTGATCTCAATACCCTTTTACTCTTGGAGACTCGGTATAAGGTGTCTCAAGTTTTACTAACTGCTCAGGAGGAAAATGTCACAGAAACTTCAGAAGGACCAGGGTAAGAAATGATTGATGTAAATGTTATTTTAACTATCAAACTCTTCTTCTGAGAACAAGTACACGAATGCCTTAGTGGCTTTAAACATACAAATGCTTTCACTTAAGCTGACTTCTAATGTCCTAATGTAAGTTTCCCTACATGCAGGTTTGCCAGCAGTATTAAATTATGAAAAGATGCAATAGCTTTCTCTTTCTCTCATGTTCACCCCAATAGTACAAGAAATAAAAAAGGAATTATTTTTCTACTTTTTAGTTATATTACTCTTAAGTTGTTTCTTAAACAAAAAAGGTTTAAGACTTGTGGATGTAAGTATTTTAATAATTTTTTTATTAAAATTTTAATTTAATTTTTTCTAATGTTATGTATTTAACATAAAATCAGGGTATTGTTTTAATTTTAATGAATTAAAGGCATCATCAGTGCTCTGAAGTTTTTATGGGTGAGTATTTTTGTTGTTTTTATTGTTTGGTTTGTAGCTTTGTCAACACTCCAACAGTTTACTTGTAGATCAGTCAGCTCTCCAGCTTCTATGACTTTCCACTGCTGTCTTCTAAAAAAAATTGCACAGCACATCCTTTCGAAAGGAAAAGAGTATTTTTGGGATAGAAGAGGACAGTCATTTAGTTACAGACATTTTTTTTCCTTTCTCACAGCATGCTGAGTTTTAAGTATTTTCCTATTTGTTACATGGGACCATTACAGAATGTAAGTCAAACAGTGTGGGTGATGATAGTTATTTGCTATTTGAAGATGAAACCTGCTATTTCCCTACTAATGCAGAACTTTTATTAAGAAACTTTGTGAATTTTTACTGCTTTCAGAAATCCTGTACTTTGGGCTGCACAGTGACTTCAGACAGCATGTTGTCTGTGTTTCAAATACTGAATAACCCTGCTTATTTGTGACAGCAGAAGTATACTGGTAGGCCAATTAAGGAGCAAATTTTGATGGTACATTAACTGTCATTGCCCTAATTATATAATTTTCATGTGACATAAGAAAACTTGTGGGATTTTCTACTCTTTTGGGTCTGGTACTTGCTCAAATGTTTGTAATCAGGTAGGGAAGCACAAAGTTAGAACAATGCTTGGAGACATCTCAAAATGCTTCATGTTTCTGTCTATTTATGCCTATATGTATTCCAGGCTGTGTTTTAACTCCAGTATGTTTCTCAAAATATTCTTGCTTCTTTAATTTTTTTGAATTAAATAGTCAGTACATCAAAGTTTCTAATTTTGTTGTGTTTTGTTTGGGTTTTTTTTCCACAGAGTTTTTATAATTGATGGTCTGTCAGTGGAGAGAAACCATGTTCTTGTAAGGATAAATCTGATCGGAGGACCACAGGAAAGGATTTTGCCTTTGAGAGAATTAGATAAGGTTAGAACCTAAAGTTTACAAGTTTCTCTTTCTGTAACATCTGCCTTCATTAACTGAACATTTTTGCTGATAATTCAGCATATGAAAAATTATTTAGCACCAGAACACCTTTAGTTTTATGAAGTGTTAACATTTTAAAGAAGGGATACACTGAGCAAATACATTGCTCCTGCTGTCCGGGGATTGTCATGTACCTAGGACATATTACATTCTGATGACATGTTTATTTTGCTCCATTTTAATGTTACTTTCCAGCAAATACAATTTGTCTGTGATTTTTTTTTTTTTTTAATTTTATATTTCTATGTTTTCTTCACTAGCTTTCCATTTATCTTCATTGTATTTGATATTTTTTCCATGCTTGGATTTTCATATGCAGCATCTAATACGTGGAGCTTTCATTGATGTTTTAACAATGGAGTGTTTGTTAAGCAACTTCTTTAAATATTCTGCTTCTCACTGGCTGTCAGTCTCATAAAGATGAAATGCAGATTACTGTCAGCACAATAAAGACACCTAAAGCAATGTATAAAGTTGGAAATACAGTTTAGTAGGTTGTTGGGGATTTTTTTAATAATTTTTATAAAACTTCCAATTTCCTTTGTGGTTGAAAAAAGGAACTGTAAAATCAAAACTGTCAGTGGAATATACACCATAAAAAATTATATTCTCAAATGCTTTTAGGATTTTCTATAATTTTTTTTTAGTTATAGCACATCTCATTGGAAATTGTAGTATCAAGCATAATTTTAGTGCATAGGCAGTAATTCTGGGAACTGTACCTTTGCATGTTAATCAAGAAAAAGCTATTAATTTTTCTGCTAAATTAATTTGTTTCTGGTCCTGTTTTTAGGGCAGTGGTCTATATCCTTGGCCAATGTTTTCATCATTCCCTGTGCCAAAGTGCTATCTTGCAGAAATACCTAGGAAAGATGAATTCAGACAAGGTATGAAGAAAGCACACAAGCAGTGTAGATTTCATGAAAACATCTCAGTCAATTTAAAAAAATTTCTTTTTCCTTCCTCCCTGCACTCTGCTCCCCACCCTCACATCTCACAGATTATAATCTCATTAAGTACTTAAGGTTATTTCAGTGTTGGCTGCAATTGTAGCTAAGTAAGTTGGTTTGGTTTTGCTTGTTTGGCTTTGTGCAGCTGTCAATCTGCAAAGCTCTGTTTGGTAATCTAATTCTTATGCAAACTTCAAGATTAACCTCCTGGCTCGTCTCTGGTGGGTGACTCATAAGGTACATTTATATCATCTCTCTAGTAACTGAAGCAAGACAGTTTGCTTAAACTGCAGAGTTTTTTGTACACTATTTTAGTGATTCACATCCCTGTGTTTACAGAGCTTGGTGGTGTGTGAAATAGACAGTGCTTAGGATAGTTGGTTTCCACACTGAACATCAATTTGGAATGTGAGCAGACTGAAGAATCCTTTGAAGAACTACCTAGGCACAGCAGTTTATTTCACACAGAGAAACTGTTTTAAGGTTTTAGTTTGCATAGACAATGCAGAAGAATCTGGTCAATGGTGTGGTAAATAAATAATTCATTGTATTTGTTCATGTTTACTATATCCCTGAGAAGAACTTATTAGAAATTATTTGTGAATATCCTTAGCAGAGACAGATTTACAGAAGTGATAGAAATTCTACATGAACTGTGGACTATAAAATAGTCTGTTTGTATATATCTGGGTGAAAAAAAATTTAAAAGGTGATTTCCTGCTCTGACCAGAGGAAAGGCCATATAAGTTATAAAAGAAGGAAGTTTTCTGTATCTTAGCTTTTTAATACTGTTCCAGGTTTCCCAAGGCAAGTTTCATAAGACAGCAATCAGATAATGGTAAAGTGGGTGTCTTCAAGGAGGTAGTAGTACCACTCCTGGGCTGGAAACACATTTTGTGTTGTTATTATTATTCTCATGATGTATTCAAAGGATCCCTGTGTTCTCTTGTTCAGAATAATTCTGTTGCTCATCATTACCCAGTGGGATAATGAAACTGATATTAGAGTTGTCACTTCTGTGGATGAGAGCCAACTAAGAAAACTTGGGTAAAAACTTTGGCTAACAGTAAATCTGCTGAAATGAAATTTCAAAGGTTTGCAAGTTTTTGATGTTAATGGTAACAGAAGTAAAAGATTGTTTAACTGCAAAATGAACAGAAGGTTTGGTAGTGGAGTCAAAATATTATGTGTTTCTTGTTTGAAAATAAAAGGGAAATAAACCATTTGAAAGTGTTCTATTTCAGTACTAGGTTAAAAAAAAACAACAAATCACTGAACTGTGAACATATGATTTGTCAGATTGAAGCTTTCAGGATATGTAAGTTATTTTGAAAGAAAGCCTTAGAATAAATAGATCAAAAAAATAAAAGAATGAAATTCATAAATTGCTGTTGTAGCGCTTGCAAAAAAAGAAATCAAGAGCATGAATAGAAAATGGAGAATGTGTGAACTATATTTTTAAGCACTATGATATAGAAGTGATAGGCGTTTTCTTTCACAAAGAGAGGTTAAAAATACGATTACAAGATGGATCCATGAGATACATTTATACAAGATCTTACAACTTTGTTGTGAAAATTCAGAATGCATGTTGTGTGTTTGGAGGTTCCCTGGAGTTTAAAAAAATACTTGTTAAATTTTCATTCTGCTTTAGTGCAAGGAGATGGACAGGGTTCACACAGACTTTTGACTGGCAAGGGTTCTGCAGCCATGGTGCGAGTGGGAATGCATAACTGCTTCCTTGTTTCTGTTGACAAGGCTTGAAGGCCAGCTCAATGTCTCTGGTTCCCTGAACCTGTCTGTGCTCAGATTTCATACTGTGGTATTTCATTATGTAACCTGTGAGGTATCATTCCAGTTCTCTTATTTTGAGTGTTTCTATGACATGAATAATTAAGACTAGTGGCTTCTTAGTACTGTTAAAGAATGTATAGTTTCTTTGGCTGAAAAAGCTGTATCTGTAGGTTTTATTCTGTCTGTCCTGATCTCTTATTTGTGTCCTCTTTTATTGTTCAAGAGACATGGACACCTCAAGAGAAGCTTACCTTTTCTTTGACTCTGAAAATGCAAGGATCCTATATCCATCACGTAATAGTGATGGCAGGTTTAAAAAAGTAACCTGAGTTGATTTTTTAATATATTTATATAGTTGATATTGGAGATGGCGGGTGAGAGTAAAAAAAAAATATTTGCAGATGTGTTCTTGAATATGATACTGCTAATACTTCTGTTTCTAACCCTCCCTTCAAATGGAGTTGAATGACAGATGCCATAACAGGACATTTTGGAACTAGTGTGGCCAAACTAGATCAGGGAAAAAGGAAGCTTCATTTCTAGATCCCTGGACTTAGTTTATCCTGTGACTGTATCTGGTATAATGGAAACCATGGATAAAACTGAAAGTAGCTTATGAGGGGTGGTTACTTAAAAGGACTTGTTCACACTTAGTTTTCCAGCATGAAAGCCCAAGAAGTGGGTAGGGTTTTTATTCTACAAATTCTTTTGAAGTGGTAAACGTGCAACACTGACACCTTATGGTTCAGTCTGGGGTGCAAAGGGAGGAGAACTAATGAGCTATAATAAAAAGCAGAGCAGTGGTAATTCTGACAGTGTATGGAACATGTTTACCAGCACCGAGGCTGAAGACTCTATGTAACAGAACTCTTTTTTTAACACTCTTGCTTTTATTCATACAATTACAGTGATCACAGATGCTGGCAAGTGCATATTTTGACTCACTGAATAAAAAAGGACTCTACTGTAATTTGTGTTGGTAAATTTGGGAACTGAATTTGAGTAGTGGAGTATCTCTTCCATTTCATGGGGACACTTTAAGTAAGCAGACTCACCCAAAAAATACATTTGTATTTGAGGAAAATCTGTAGTGTATCAGTATTTACAGATGTTAGGTGTTTGTCTGTGTGGTATATGGTTCTGCAGGAAAGGATTTATGGAAAAATAAATTTGGTTGATTGTATATTAATATGCTCTAATCATTTCAGCTAGTAGTTAGAGTTTGAAAACTATTGGATAGTAGTATGTTAATGATCCACTTCTGTCAAAGGTAATTTATAGTGAAACTTCAAATGATTACGTGGATCATTATTTATATATGAAAATTAATTATGCCATTTCTACCTGTTTGCACTGCAGCAAGATAGCCTGTTGATTTTCTTGTTTTAACTGTTCAGTTATTGTTTCATTAAGGTAATTTGAGGAAGAGCTATTAAGTGGTTTTCAAAGAATGATATAATCCTTTCATATTCAGCATACAACTGTGAAAAGTTTTGGGTTTTTTTTTACTTGTATTATTAATTATAGTGTAGATTATTAAAAGTTTAACTATTTAGAAGGCTATTAAATGGTAATATTCACTCTTGTATTTGCACAGAATGTTTTCCTTTTCTAGTCCTAGCTCTGAAGTTATGACAGTTGGTAATGACTATGGCTGAAGAATATTGTCCCTAAATGTCCTGCAATTATGCATTCACTGCTTAGCATTTCCCTAAACTTGGGTATCCCACCATTCATTAATCTTATTTTCTTCTACAGTCCAAAAGTCTGTGGCTATGTCTTATCAAAAGTATTTTGATACTTTATCTCAGCAACTGTTCTCTGCGTTCTTTGCTTTATACTTCTAACTTGAATGGGAACTTGCTGCCATGTTTCAGTTTTGATTTCATTGAGGGTTTCTTGATTGTTTGTTTTGTTTGTTTTTGTTTTCTAAATCTGATTTCAGCCTTTTTTTAAAAAACCTAGTATTAGCAGTCTCATTATTTTTTTTCTAAACTTTCTCTGTCAAAGAATCAGCCGTCTTCCCTGTCACATAAATGCCTTTATCACCTACACTTCTTTCACTTGTTCTCCTATTTATATTTGGTATTCATGGTCGTGGTATTCGTGTATGAGACTATTGCCTTTTCCTTTTAAGTCCAGTCAGTTAAAAAAAGATGAATGAGTAGTAAGTAGAAATGCAAATGAATTTTCCTAAATTATATATCTCTGTACAGATTTGTTTCTATGTCAAATAAATTGTAGTCAGGTTATTCATCTCTCAGTTTAGATTTTGAATAAGATATGCATGGATTTACAGGTCTTAGTTATTAGTCACAAAAAAAACACTTCTACCACAAAGCACAGTCAGATGAGAAGGGGTTTGTTGCTTTTCTTGTGTTTTCTAAAACATTCATGAATTTTTCTAGGTCTTACTTGCTTTTGAAGAGCTAAACAAGCTAGCTAAATAATTATTCAAAGAATTATAAAGCAGCATCTTTTAGAAAAGGAAGATCAATTTAAATTTGCTATTATGATGTAGTGGTTTAGATTCCATAGATGCATGTATGTGTAGCTTATTTATGCTACAATTTCAGAGCTTCATAAACTAGTAGATGTGGAGGTTTTGGCTTTTTTTCTTCATGGGATTACACAGAACAGCCAATACTAGCACAACGTAAGTCCAAGCAAGAGATGGGATGGCAAAATATAACTACATATGAAGATGAGAGAAGGAGTGAAGTAGATTAATTAAATTGACATTAGCTTCTTTTCAATCATGACCATATTTAAAAGCTTGCTAGCGTCAGTAGAGGAAGGTCTTAGTCATTTTCTTCCTCATATTTTCTCTTCTCTTTTTTTTCTCCATCCCATGTTCCCTCACCTTCTATTCCTCACATCATTTAGCAGGTCTAGTATTTTTTCAGGAAAAAAATAAAATTCAGGTCATTAATTTATGATAACTAGTGAACTCATATAGTGACAAATCATAAAAGAGAAGAAATAAAAGTAGGACTTCTGTTTCTTGGCGTTGTGTTTAGAATACCTCTAGTGGTAGTGGTAGTGTGACAGCCTGCCCTCAGAAACATGTAATGTGTATAGCCCAGAACTGTGTTGTTGCTTAAGTTTCAGCTGCAAGGTAATACTGTTGGGCAAGTTATAGTTGCCTACTAAATTGTGAAAGTGAGCTGGCATTTTTGATATCATGAGTTTTTGTAAGCAATTGTCATTCCAAAAAAACCCCAAGGTTCTGTCTTCTTTTTTTTTTTTACTGTGATGACCTGCTGGTGGAAGTGCTAGTCCACATTTAATGACAACTTAAGGGGAAGCAGGTGGTTTACCTGGAAGAAAATAAGCTGCAGTAAATTTCCACAATATGATACCAGTTACAGTTTGTAATGGGTATATTAAATACATGACTGCACCACACTATTGTGATTGCATGGGTCTCTGGTACTGATTAAATCTCAGCTTGTAGTCTCTGGTCCTTGTCTGCCAAACTGAATTACTACAATCCTTGGGAAGTAAAATAACTATTTAGCTCATATCAAGGTGTGTTTCTTTGCAGTTCTAGGATTGTTTTCAATACTCACCTGTTTCAGAAATAACAAAAAATGGCAGAGGAAGAACCAGAAATCATACTGATTATACTGTAAGAGTTAAATCCTTCTTCACATGAAATTTTCATAAATAAGCTGTTCTAAGCATCACTGCGTGTTATTTGAGAAGACACTAGGACTTATTTATAAGAGGATAACAAAGAAATTTCTGGTTAATTAATTTGGGGTCATTATTAATGATAATAATTAAGTTACTATAATAAGATTGTTTTGAAATGTTATGTACTGTATAATGAATTCCAATGGCAGGGCTACAAACTACTAATTAGAAATCATTAAGGTCTTTAGATGAGTTTAAATTAAATTACATACAAAACATAATTCTGTTGAAAATATTCTAATAATCTTAAAAGAATAAGATCGTTTGAAAAGAGTGTTTTGAAACAGAAATGCTATAAATAAGCAAAAGTTGACAGCAAATATTCTAAATATCCATAGACTGGCTCAAACAAATTGTTGACACTTGTCCTGGTTTAGGGCTAATTTAAGGAGGAAACTTCTGAAGGGGTCCCTCTAGAAAGCAAATTCAAGCAGCCCCTCCTCCCACCAGTTCAGGAGAAAAAAATCTGCTTAGAGAAAAGTGGAAAAAAATCTGTTTATTTAACAAGCAAAGTATTCACAGACATGAGAAAATGAATACTATTAAGCAATGGAACCTCTTGCTGTTCTGAAGAGATGGCAAATGCAGACAGAGAGTCCTTCTCGTGGGGTGTAGCTCGGCTCGCTCAGGCTGGTGTGAGTCCCTCCTGCGCTGGAAAGTGCCGCGTCCCGGGCCCCGCTGGGCCACAGGTGTGAGCTCTGGGGTTTGTCTGGGCTTTCTGTCCAGAGCAGGCTGAGCAGTTCCAGGAAAAGAAAAGCCACAGTCTGGGGAACTTCTCTGCCCCATCTAAGTAAAAAAAATAAAGCAAAGGAGAGCTCTGTCCCATTGTCCATGCTGCAGACAGCCCAGTCCAGGAGCAGGAATGCCGGGGAGCAAGTGCAGTGTCTGCAAATAAACTGAACACTGCTTCTTCCCCCCCTCACTCTTAGAACCAGTCTTAAAGGTGCAGAACTTAATATCCAGCATAAACAGAAGAGATGACTGGGCAAACAAGAATCATAAAGTTACCCTAGGACAACACTTCAATAAGAAGTGTCACCTTTCATGGCAACATTCATTTCTATAGTATCCAAAATGTAGAAACAGGATAAAGGAGATCTTGTGAGGTATAAAGAATTTTTTCACCCTAGCAAATATGTAGTGTGGGTTGCATTATCTATCCAATTTAAATGATAGGAACTGCATGATCCAACAGCAGAGGAATTGTACACAGCTGGAGCAAATGCATGTGCACTTTCCTTGTCTCAGGTACCATCTTTATTTTTCCCCTCAAGACGGCCAGAAGGGATTTCATTGCAGTATCAAGTACTCTGGGAGCCACATTACCTGGTAGTTGCCAAGTGCCCTGGCAGCCAGGAAGGCCAATCCTGTCCTGGGGGACATTAGGCACATCATTGTCAGCTGGGCAAGGAGGGGCTTGTCCCACTCTGTTCTGCACTGGGGCAGCCTCGCCTCAAGTTCTGGGGGCAGTTTGGGGCACCACTACATAAAAAAGACATTAAGCTATTAGAGAGTGCCCAAAAGAGGGCAGTGAGGATGGTGAAGGCTGGAAGGGTAAGCCTTACATGGAGTGGTTGAGATCCACTTGGTTGTTCAGCCTGGAGGAGACTGAGGAAGACCTCACTGTGGTTTTCAACATTCTTATGAGTGGAAGCGGAAGGGCAGGCACAGATCTTTTCACACTTTTGATCAATGATAGGACTTGAGGAAATGGCATGATGCTGTGTCAGGGGAGGTTTAGATTAGATATCAGGAAAATACTATTCATCCAGAGGGCACTTGGGTACTGGTACAGTCTTCTCAGGGAAATGGTCACAGCAACAAGCCTTTATGAGTTCAAGAAGTGTTTGGACAACAGTCTCAGGTACATGGTGTGATTTTTGGGGTGCCCTACATAGGGCCAAGAGTTGAATTTGATGATCCTGATGGGTCCCTTCCAACTCTGCTTGTTCTGTGATTGTATAATAGAAAAGCAAAAGCCATGCACACAGACAAAGCAAAACAAGGAATTAATTCACTGCATCCTGGTGGCAGGCAGGTGTTGAGCCATCTGCAGGAGAGCCTGATCCCATCATTCGTAATGGTTACTTAGGGAGACAAACACAAACACAGAATCAATTAGGTTTGAAAATACCTCAGATATCATTGAGTCCAATCTTTGACTGAACACCACCATGTCAACTGTCATAATCTCAACATCACTCAGAATGTTCCTCCCCTTCCTCTTTCTCCCCACCACTTTATTTCCTGAGCATATCATATGGTGTAAAATATCCCTTTGGTCAGTTTGGGTCTCCTGTCCCAGCTGTGTCTCCTCCCAGTTTCCCACACACCCCCAGCCTCCTTGCCAGGGTAGCAGTATGAAAGTAGAAAAGGCAGAGTCTGTGTAAGAAGGATCTCTAGAACATCTCTAGATTATCAACTCTGTGTTCAGCACAAATCCAAAACACAGCCCTGTACCCACCACTGCAAAGAAAATTAATTCCACCGCAGCCAAAATAAGCACAAAACCCCACCAGTAAGCAGAAAGAATATTTCTGTTTTGTATAAAGCAGAATGTCATCAGCTTTAGGACTGCTTCTCCAGTTTGTCTTAGGAAAAGGCGTATTTATGTAGTCTTATGAGGTCTGCCAAAATATACGTGGCAATGGAATTGGGACTACGTGATCTTTCAACTCAAACTATTCTGTCAGTGTATGATCATTATATAATAACACTAATTTTTCATTTCTTCTAGATAAAGATCTTGACAAGCTCTTAAAGGTCTTGAAAAGTCCAGACAAGCCAACTGAGTGGGCAGAAATTTGTAGAAAGCAGTTCTGCAAAGTCATGAAAACCAAACCAGATAGCATCAGTGGACCAAGTGAGTATGAGTTAAGAAGTTTAACAAAGAAAGCAGGCAAAATGCCACTAGTAAGCATCTCTTCTTATTTTCATTGAGGAGTACATTATCTATACAAGTAGTCCATAATTTTGTGTTGATTATAAAAGCCATTTCAATGGGATGTTCCCAAGAAAATAAGGTTTATGCTTTTATGTCCTATTTTTCTCTTTATGACTGTTATCCCTTTATGTTGTCAGTGAAATCTGACAGAGAAAGAGGGCTCAAATACAAGTCTTTGTTACAGATCTCTAAAGGGTCCATTATTGAGCTATTGAGAAAATGAAAAAGCTTGAAAGAAAACAGACGCTTTTTAGAGATCAGTGAATGAGTTAACATGGATTGGGAAATTATATTAATGGGAAATTTCAATAAAAAATGTCAGAAATAAGCCATACTAAACATCAAAGAACCCATTCATTCAGGTTTTTCTTAATTTTTATATGCATTTCTAATGATCAATGTGATCATGCGAGAGCATTGCTATAGCTCAGTTAAAAAAACAAAGCAGCCAAAGCAAAAACACAGATCATCTATATGACATAAATCAGTAGAATAATTCCCTTGTAATGTCATATAAGCTTGTGTAGCCGTAAAGAACCAAGGTGTTCTCAGAAATTGCTGGATTCCATTCCCTTAGGAATTCTGATTATAGTCAGATGGTCAGTATGTAGTCTAACTTGCTTATAGGTGCCCAAGGTTTCCCTTTATATTATTTAGATAAGCAATTAATACAACTGACTGTTGCAAAGCTCTTCACTTCTCTATCTGCTTGGAGATATTTCAGAAGCAGCAAAATATCTGCAGCTCTGTGGTTTGAGACAGCATCATGTTCACTGAATCCATTTTACAAGAGACAGCTGTGCTGTGTATCTTTTGCAGCATGTGAAGCTCTCCCAGATTTCACAGGAGTGAGTGACTTCAGTCCAGATGCCCAGAAATCAAAGCTTTCTCTATAGTTACAGATGGAGCAATCTCCACAGTTTACAGAACAAAGATGTACACTTGTGCTTTCTGTACTGGGCCCATTTTAAGGGGGACTGACAGGAACAGGAGTCAAACCAAAATATAATGAACAAAGACAACATTAGATTCAAGGACTGTATAGTGTAGTGTATTGATTTGTTTAAAATATTCTGTGATCTGGTGTCATGATTACCAGATTCTGAATCTATAGAACCTGCTTGAACTCCATCGAAAAATTCTCGAGCAAACTGTACATTATCAGTACCTCTAATTCACCATTCCCATGTTGATTACTCTCCCATCAACTTGGTCAATACTTTTGTGCTAAGTGCTTTGCTAATGCATTGCTTTTGGCATGGCTTTAGACTGGTGTTTTCTCTGCTAAAGCATCACCTCTGACTGTAGCTTTTAAATAATTTCTGTGCTCTAACATCACGATGCAGTTTTGAAAGGCTTTAGTTAACTTCTAAAAGGAGATACAAACCTTCCTCAGGCTTGCATGCCTTTTAATGTGTCAGGACTGAAAGTCTGGAATTTTTTTGGTCTCCTAAAAGCAAAACATATTGTAGACAACCAGATCCTACAGTCTGTTGTTCCAAGCATAATAAGCTTCCAGTCATTCCTTCCTTAAAGGTGCCACAGATTTGTGGGTGTTAGGGTGTATAGCTCCTTGTTTTCTTTGGGTCACTTATCAGCCAGAGAACCATGGTCAGAGCCTTTGGTTATGTCTTGGCTTCTTTTGGACTACTCATTATAGTACTTGTAGCCTCCCTGAAGTGTCCTTAGTACATCTAGAAAATAGCTTTCTGTGTACAGGCATCTAAGATTTGGCAGAAAAAGAAGCGAGCAAATCAGCTCCTCTGAACAATAGCTTAGATTTATGTAGAAAATTATTACTCTGTATGAGTCTAGGCTTAGCCTAGTGCATGTTCAAATAGTTCACATGATTGAGAGAGAGGTGGCTTATGGTTTTGGGTTTGTTTTTTTTTCTTTTGAACTCATCTTGACTATTTTAGCCATGCCTTTTTCAATTATCTTCTCCTTTTTGTCCTTCAGATATGGCAGAAGGCATTTCTGCTGTTTGCCATTCCAGCAACTTCCTTTTTCATCTGTTCCCAGTTAATGTTGAGCATTAACATGAGCATCAGCAGCTGACTTCTGGGCAGATTCAACAGCCTTATTTCTCTCCCCTTTTAGGAGACTTTGAACCCAAAGCAAAATAAATTAAGGGTGTTGCAGAGATAATATCAATTATATGCTAACATTCTTCCCTCATAATGAGATATTCCGTTCCCAAATCCTATTCTTCTCAAGCTTTCATATGTGATGTGGATAGGGATAGTCAATTCAGCTAAAATTACTTGCTCCATAGAGTCTTTCAGATTTTCCATCAACTGCCTCTCTGAGGATCTGGATTTTGATCTGCAGCATTCTTTAGGGCATGTTAATTTACCTCCAAATCATTGTTTTGGTTTTTTTAAAATAAAAACCAACCAATCAAGAAAAGAAAAGATAGCAGCTCTTGATCTTGCATGTGAGAACTTACAGTAAAACATAGGAATTTTCTTCAGCTTTCTTAAATGAAATGTTTGATGGAAGCAGAGTGATTACAGTCAACACAGTGTTCTGGAATCCTTTAATATTTTGTGAACTCTGCATCATCTAAGATAGCTCTATCAAAACTTGTTGACAAAAGATACAATGAGTCTTTGAGGCAGTGTCATTGTGATGTATGTGTGCTGCAGCCTTTAGCAATTGCAACAAAAAGTTGAAACTGCAGGATTTCCCCATAGGATAAAGAACCAGTGACTGTTGTGTGCTGATTTATTTCAGGATAACAAAATGCTGATACTGTATTTGCAAAAGAAGCTTTTAGAATAATATAGAATAGATGTTTGCCTTTTTATGTCCTTGATTTTCCAAGGAAGCTTGTGTCAGAATTCAAATGGAACAGTGGGCCTTTATGTTATGCAGAAAGAACAATTTGAGAGCAGAAATTCTTTCTTCTGTCCCCCAAATCAGTTTGGAGCCACTCTAAGCAGTGCAAGTGCATGTGAATGTGCATGCAGATGTGTAAAGATTTGGTTTGGATTTGAAGGGCTGTTTTTTCCATTAATAAGGAAAATATTTGAACATTGCATATGTTACATAAATATATATCTCTAATGGAAGCACTGACAGAATTTTTATTATCTTTTCTTCTTTTCAGAGAAAATGTACATTGTTCATTTGTCATTTTAATATATGATAATTGAAAGTCCTCCTTGTTGCCATCAATAATGAAATTGCTAACTCTGTTTTTCATATATTTATTAAACTGAAATATGGTTGATGGAGTTGAAAACTTCTGACACTACTCTTGCAAAAAAGTAATCTAAGATTATCTTAGAATCTTGAATTTCTAGCCTCTAACAGAAGTCTCAGAATCAGCTGAGTTGGAAGGGACCATCAAGAACCATTGAATCCAGCTCCTGTCCCTGCGCAGGACCATCCCCAGGAGTCACACCTTGTGCCTGAGAGCAGAACAGCTGTTAAAAGAATCCTTTGTATTTTCTTTTAAAAGCCTCTGAAACATCTGGGTCATTGAATATGTAACAACACTAGTTATATTAGAGGATTTAAAAAAAGTCTGATGCTTTTTGCATTTTTTGACCTTTTTTTGGCTTAAAACTTTCAGAGTAGGAATTAGGTTAGTGCTTGTGGCTGTTACCTATTGAAACAGTTTTAACCACATGCTTTTTCCAAAGCAGTGTTCTTACCCAGTTTTGAAGCTGTTTCAGTTACCTTCCTTTTGTACACTACTTCTTCCAGGAAGGAGAAAATCCTGCAGGAATCTAGGTGTTTTATGAGCATACTGCAGTAATTTAAGATATTTTAAAACATTTTCATTTATTTCATATATAATTACACACACTGAAATTAAAATTCTCTTTATTTTGACTCTTAAAAACTTCAATACTAATTTAAGAAAATCAACATTTGCACTGTGTTGGTAGGCCACATAAACTTTACCTGAAAATTTTGGCTTTTACAGCAATACTGACTATACTGTACAATGAACCTGCCTAAATGTCATTTGTCTTCTTTTCTGATTAATGAAGAATCACTGAACCAGTTTCTACAGTGTCCAAATGGCAGCTAAATGGTTCAGTAGTAAAAGACAAAAATTAAAATAGCTGCTTGTCATTTCACATGGATGTTCCTTTGGAAAAGGCAGTGTCCTCCCTCTATTTATGTATTAATCACATGAGTTTTGAGACACATTCTTGTGTGTCTTTGTCCCTCAAACTTGATTAAAATATTTTCAAAGATCCTTATAGGCACTTAGATAAATACTTTCAAATGGTGGAAATCAATTTAGTACTTGAGTTTCAAAATACTGCTTAGCAGCTGAACTGTCACTTCTCCTATTAACTCAAGCACTGAATTGAAGTATTCACCTGTTAGGTCAAACGTGTGGATGCCTTATGACACAAAGGGAAGAAATGTACAATGTCCCAACTTGGTTTAAAAATTTCTGAATTATGGGACATTTTAGTCTTAACATAGTTCCCGTTTATTATTACAGTATGGCATATTTCAGTAATCACCATATTGATAGTCCTACAGTAAACATATAGCTAGTTACAAATTTAAAGTCTAATTTCTGCTTTTTGCTGTCTACATTTTCAGGAATAGACACATTTGCTCATTTTACACAAATATTTGCTATATTGCTTGTGGGCCAAACTAAGCATATTAGTGAGGATTCGTGTGTTTGTATATTCTTCAAAAAATAAGAAATTGTTTTTCTTCTGTGCAGTAAATTGTTTTTTTTAGCCCCATATGTTTTATTAACAATGATTAAAAGCAGCTATATTATATTTAATTTGCAGTTTCTTTACACTATAAGAGTGGATAAGAATATAAATTATACATGTAGTTTTTTTAGTTTTAATTTAGTAGTCCTTTGCAATGCAAAATTAATTTTGTTACTGTTGGAGTTGGAGCTCTAACTGTAAATTCATGTTTAGCTGTTGTAGTGAAACTTTTTTTAGCATTACACACATTAGTTTAAACACAACCTTTTACAAACTTTTTCTGGACTTATTCAGTGTAAATCAATTTCTGTAAATGTTTTAGGCAATTAATCAAGACCAAAAAGAATTGTGATTTAATTTTAGTATGTTAGCTTAAAATAATTGGAAAAATACTCAATTGTCTTTATTATATAATCTTTTTCTTCATTGTTTTTCTGGCATAACAAGCATCAGACTGTGGGTGGAAGTTCTGTCTTTCTCCTCCTCCTGATTCCCAAAGGAGCTTGCACTGCTCTTTAACTGCTTTTCCTCAGTTTTCCCGTCATCATGGCTAGCTCAAGAGGTTTCTAGCTTTCTGCATTTCCACCTCCAGTATGTGTTTTTGCTCCACTGCACTTGCAGTGCTGCAGCTGCTCCTGCCACTGTCCACTTAAAGGATATAGTGGTACTGGGTGTTCTTTATGGTGCCTTCCAACTCATGCCATTCTATGATGCTGAATATTCAGTTTAAAACCAGCAAACCCAGGTGGGCAGTGGGTGCCTGGAGTTATGTGCAATAATGGGGGAACAGGAGCTGAAGCTTCATTGCTATTAACTGGAAGTGCTGCCAGGGAAATGGTTGTTGCTCTATTGGGAATGGCGAGAAGAACGACACAGACTCTCTCGTGGAGTTGAACTGGAGAAGTTTCTCCTCGGTTTATTACCTCAGGTCTTTTTTATGGACCGATACGTGAAGAGTACAGAAAAGAAAACTCTTATTGGTTAGTAAACTAACACATTACCACATCATTGGTCAGTGGGGTACACCACACCTCGACCTTCTCTTGCAAGAAAACAAGGAACAGACAAACAGCACCTGCAACGCTGCTTTCTATCTCTGAGGATTGTTTTAATTCCTCCTTATGAATTCCCAAGCTACTTTCCCAGGCAAGACTGAGAAAGCTATGTAGCCTGCTATGTCCACAGGCACTGTGCTCCCTGCTTCACAGGTAGCATCTATAAATGGTAACATGGTCTTTAAACAGGAAATCCCACAGGTAGCAGCAGTTGTTACTCTCTAAATACACTCCCATGCTTTGCATTCTTGTGAGACGTATCAGTATCCATTCTATTTATGGAGTCAACAGCAGCTGTTTTAGGATAGCATTTACTTATTAAAAAAGTTCATTGTTGCTATCCTAAATTCCTAATATGGTTTACCTCATATGGGCCTCTTCTATGTAGGTTGTGTGAAGGCTTTCTCATAACTTTTGTTTAAACTTGTGTGGTGTCACGTTTTCAGTTGCTATAGCCTCAGACTTGCAGAATTGAGGAATCAGGGACAGTTTGGATAACGATTTGTCACCAAGAGTTCTCGCTAACTTCCTGGCTAACATCCTTTCAAGGTGGGAGATAAGATTTCCTCCCTAGTGAACAGGTACCAGCATCGGACTTAGCTATGCAGTATCTGCAGACTCAAAGTTCTGTAGCAAGAAATTAAGAACATTATGGTCATCATTAAATGCAGATTTCCCTAATGAAATACTCCTATTGCATAAATTTAAGTGAATAATTTTTACCTTATGATGGCATATGCAGTTTTATATTGAGGTTTTTTGGAAACAGCCCTTAAACTTCATGTGCTTTTGTTAGCATAATTTTGGGATGGTATCAGCTTGTTGCTCTATGTGGGTTGTTGGGTTTATTTGGGGTTTTTGGTTGGTTGGCTGGTTTTGTGGTTTTTTTGTTTTATTGTTTTTCTTTCCTGTCTCCATACACAAACAAATGTGTTAAGATATTATAGTTTAATTATAGTTAATTTTCATTTCATATTGAAAGCATGTAACAAATTCTGAAGTAATCCTTGGAGGATATAAAGATAATATGAGATTCTCTTTGTTTGCACTGAATATATTCTCAATAAAGCTATTAAAATTTAATTTAAGTTAGGAATGGTTTTAGGAATGTAAAAATGCAATGCATGTTTTGAGTTGTTCTCCCATAAAAAAATGAATAAATGTGCAGGAATTTAAATAGCTTTACTTTCCCACATATTGTCACTTAGTTAGGTGACGTGTTTCCATACTTTGCTGCCTCTAATGTTTTAATGGGTTTTTTCTCGCAGTTTTGGCAAAATTAATTGAAAAGTTCGTGTCACATCTTTCTGAAAGCAGAACAGATTGTTATTTCAGCATGGGAAGCTATAAAGGTCAGTCTCCTAATAATTTATTGCCATGCAGCCTCTTCATATTTAAATTGCCTTTCTTCTAAATGTATCTGTATCATTTTGGGGGTTGTTTAAAATGTACTTTAACAGCTCAGAAATTCATTACTTCACTGGTGGGAAATACCTCACTTTGGAGAAGAAAATGATGTGCTCGAGTGAATAAAACAGATAGTTATTAGTGATGGGCTTTCACATTTCTATGTATAATAGAAAAATGAAGATGCAGAGTAGGTGAGGGTGTGATTCATAGTATTTGTTGACACCTGTTATGGATGATTTGCAAAGCTGGTGGCTTAAATATTTAAGATGGTATAAGCAATCTGACTGACGTTTTGAAAGCCCCACAAAGATACATACTTTATATACTTTATATTGTATTAAAGGATATGTATTTATTGTCAGAGTAATCTGAGTGTTAGTTTTATACAGATATCGTGCTTACATCCAAGAATAAAGGATGAATGATAAAGCTGATTTATTCTGAATGTAATGTGTTTTAATACTTTGAAGCACAGGTAAAATTAGAATATTTAGAACCAATGTTAATATCTGCTGGAAAATGCACTTTCATTCTTCACTGTTTGTCCACAACTCTTCTCTCAGGTTGTAGTTCAGCCATTTAGAGTACTTGTTCTAACTGTGGAGAATCAAGCCTGCTTTGGGAAAGAGTCTATTATTTATACTGATATTTTACTCTCCTATCTATAGGATGCAAATATAATATCCTTGGAGACTTGGGGCCTGCCTCTGAAGTTTCAAAGCATAAAACCCCTTTAGAAATTTTCGAAGCTGTCTTTCTTTTTATGTAGTGGCCCTTACCTTTCAAAAGCTTGCTAACAGGATACCCTTAATTTCACTTGAGAATCTCTGTTTTATGAAGAAAGTTGTTGATGGCACAGTTATTTCTATCACAATTTTATATTTTCTTGAAAGATACTGGAAGTGTTTTGTCTTGTCCTGTTTTACTTTTCAACTTCTCATGAGGCATAATGAGCAATAAAATAATTCCATGGACTCACAAAGCTTGCTAATTACATATTTCTGAGACATCCTAATTCAAATAATAATTTTGGCTATTCCTTCAAAAGCTTAAAATGCTAAAACTAACTAGAGGAAGAACAAACCTCTGACTGTGCATCCTCCAAATGGATGCCTTGCCCAGAAAAGACAGCAGTCCTGTCTTCCTTAATTATGATAGCTTAGTGCTTCCAACTAATGTAAAAGATCCCTAAAGACAAACAGTAGGCCTTACGCCATTCACTTAGTCAAGTACCTTACTTTTAATCCACTCTCCTCAACTTTTTGATCAAAGCTGGGATTTAAAATACATTCAGGAAGGTTGAACCTAGATCTTTTATTTAATTGATTTCACGATGAACTACTGATTAAATGGAGGTGGCATAAACATTGCATTATTTCTCTAAAATGTAATGTCAACTCTGAAAAAAGACCAAGTTTGAAAATTCTGTGACAAGTGCATCTATTCAATTAATTATCTAGAATGAAAAATCTGAAAGAATAGATACAAAGATAACATAGTGAAAAGCTCAGTTCTTGGTTTTCTTGAGCCTTAAAGATTTTCTTTTAATGATTAACTAACTCATATTTCTTTTGGCATTTAGAAACAATATTTCTTTTTGTATTTTCTGAATGAGGGTTTTTTTTGGGTCTTATACAGGCACTATTGGACATTAATTCTGGTTAAGTTTGCCTGTTCAGTTACCAACTAAAGGCTACAACATCTGTAGGGTTGTCTAATGAACAGTTTCCATGTGCAAATGCTTTTGATAGTCCATGTGCTTTAATGAAGACAAGCTTGGAAATGGGAAAGTGAGAAGTCTTCTCAAGGGTAGTCAGTAATCTGGTGGTAAGAGGTAGGCAAAGGACTGCTGGTGACTTACTGAATTCTTTCTCTGTCAGCAACAACATTATCACAGACTTCTTTTGTGAAGAGCTCTCCAGCCCAGGGAAGGGTGTTGCTCAAGGAAACAGCACATTTCATCAAAGGTTTAATTTAACTTTTATAGAAAAATAGTTATTAAAATGTCACAGCACCTTTTCAGGCAGATATAGCAATAAGGGTTAACCAGGGAATTTAGTTTAGACCAATAAATTCATGCTGATTGACATGAAGCAAAAATCTGGCTCTAATGTGTGATCATATTCTAATTCTGCTTTGAAACAGTAAAAGGGCATGATTTTAAGAATCGATCATATAGCTAAATTTACATTCATTTTGGGTTCTTTTTTACGTCATAAAATAAACAGTATGGTCTTCCTATGAAGGAAGGTTAATGCACTTTGAGAACCGAGGTATGAATTATGCTTCCTATGTTTGTACCAAAGGGACAACAAAACACACTCAAATCTTTATCAGACCTTGTTTGTTTAAAATTAGATTTCTCACTGGTTGAATAATGATTGGCCAGATTTCTGTGCATTTGCCAAGGTTTTCTGGTAGTCCTTACGAAGCATTGCAATTTCTTCAAGGAGAATTACTGAATGCCATGTTATTTCACAGTATTGTTTTCATATTCTCCTGTAAGAGCCATCCAACCTAAATTCTAAAACTAGTTACAGACATGTTTTTTCTGTATGAGGTAAAGCTAGTGAGTTGTTAGAAGGTAATGTCTTTCTAGCTTCACATCTAAGTAAGCCAACATGAACTTGGCAATTGTGTGTATCCACCATTCTCTTACATAAATTTGGTTCTGAGAAAACCAGTTTCTAATAGTTGTTTCATTTCAATGAAGAAAAGTCACATTTTTCATGAAAGTGGATTCAGTACAGCACGTACATATTCAGCATTTATCATGTTTCCTGAAATGAGAAATTGATTATCTTAAAAAAAATGGCAGCTTTGTAAACCTGTAGCTAGTTGTAATTAGAATAACACAGTTGTCCATCTGCTATGGAGTCCCTCAGGATTTCAGTCTCTTATAAAATTTGCAAATATGGAAAAATTAGATTAGATTGGGTTGTTACCATTTTCAAGATAAGAGAGAAGGAAAAAATATCTGATAAAACACTCTGCAGTTGCAATGTTCAATTATAAACACAAATTTTACATGAAGTTTACTTTCTGCTAGCAGCAATGATACTGCTGTGACATTTATTCAGATGACCGAATCTGTGTATATGTTAATGATCTGTCTGTCTCCTTTTCTAGAATTAATAATTTCTAGCTTGCTTTTATTTTTTTCTTTCTCCTTTACAAATCCTAAAACACTGAAAACCAAATCATTGGTGTCTAGCTGTAATAGGTAATAAAATGGCAAGAAACTAGAATTTGCTGTAGTAGTAAAATTCCATAGATTATATATTAGGGATATGAAGTTCCTAAAATAAAATTCTCTTGCTCTTCTGTTAGCAAATTCCAGTTCAATATAACAGAAACACTTTGTGAAAATGTCATAGTTTTCTCAAGGTTTCGACAAACCTATTTAGAGAAACTATTCAGAGAAATGTGAAGTCATCTAATGTATTGGTGTCTTTGCTTCTTAATTGATCTCCATGGTGTGTTGCAGACTCTCCAGACTTGGGACTCCTGAAACGTTTTGTGATCAGCAGAGATTTTTTGGTGGCTCTGCTTTTGCAGATGACCTTGCAGTCAAATCCTCTGTTTCCACTGGACTTTGTCTCTGAAACAGCTCTGCTGTTCTGTGAGGACAGAACCTCAGGGATTTCAGGTCTTGGCCATGAAACTCAAATGTCATGGTGTGTTCCTTCTCCTAGATGAGGCTTAGTTCTCTGACAGAACAAAATCTCATAGGAACTTTCTGCCATTTATTGAGCTCTTAATCTTTGAGGGGCCAGGTGGGTTGGGTAACAAACTGAGAAATTTTAAAAACACCAGCGGGAAGGTATCAGTATAGAGCTGTTCAGAAGGAGCAGCAAATGAGAAATATGGGATTACATCCTGAAATTGGGCTGAAAGGGAAGGGGGTAGGAAGGGAATTCTTCCATTCTTTCTGCATCATTTGATAAATGCAGTTCTTCAAACTGTCCACCATTTTGAAGATGCTGTTATCAGAAAGCATTTTACCCATTGCCAATTTAGATAACAGGACTGAAAATGTAGTTCATTCTTAATGAAGCTGTTGCCAGAAACAGCTTGAGTATTTGTGATGATCATTATATAATGAAGTTCTAGATATGAATATTTTGGTCTTGTATTGTTATGACAAGACTACTGATGACATAACAGATACTTTTGATAGTCCAGGTGGAATTGCACATGAGATTGCCTCTAAGAAGCCATCAGCATTCTTCAGCAATTGCTCTGGGATCTTGTTTACATTGTGTCTATTCCCAGTTCAAATCCAACAAAAGTAATACTTTGCTTTGAAAAAAGGTTTTTTTATAGACAATTCTAACTGAATATGAGGTCAGACAGCCAGAAGTGTTCTAGATGAGTAGCCTGGTTACAGAGGTGACATCATGAAGAAACAGTAGCAAAATAGCAGAACAGAATATAGAGAGAAACTCATAAATTTTGCTCTGCCACAAGTCCAAATGATGTTTAAAATAGAAAACTTCCGTAAGAATGTCAGAATGAGAAAGCATAAAGATTAATATTGACTTGGGTATCTGCCAATGGGCAGGGTCAGTGTGTAGGTACTTGTTGAAAAGTAAGTGAAAACCTGCTGGTTTGTTAACAAAAATAATAAATCATAGGAAAAAAATATGAGTTTCACAATTTCAGTTTATATGGACAAAGCCATGGACTAGAAATCTGATATCAAGTATACCTATATACTTATAAGTATTTTAAAGCATTTGTGGGAATTAATGCAGGTGGCTCTGGCTATCTTGGTATTTTCAGATGTTTTCAGAATCTTTACTTAAATATTTTCTTTGAATCAAAAGTATTTTTCATCCATGGCAAGAAACCTAATCTTTCTTATTGTCACTGAAGTTAAAATTTAGCTTCCATTAGAATATTCTAACGATTATCTATATAGACATAAAACCATTTGGCCTGGACATCAGGAGTGAAAGAGCTAAACCAATAATGTGAGTGACAGCTCTAGTAATATTCTTTACTTAGGCCAAAAGGGAACCCAGTGGTGTCTTTGACAGAGTAACAGCACTTTAAACAGGGAAATAAATCAAGTATTACCCAAAGATCACCCAAGTTACATGAAATATGCTGTAAGGCTGTTTCGGCTTGGCATCCTGTCATTTCAGTATGAATGTGATGTAGCCCATTTTCTGACTCAAACATATAAAAGCTTTGTCACAGTAAGAGGGAAAATGGATAAGAACCAGTCTTTAATATAAATGACATAGTTAGTTGGAGTGTAGGCTGCTCAGAAAGAATGTCACAGGACTATGCATGGCAGCTAACTTACGCTGCTGGAGTGTTTATAGTTATAGACTGAGTTTAATAATAATAATACGTCCTTGCCTATGGGAATCGTGCCTCATGGGAGTCTCTTTTTTGTGCTCCTGAATGCCACAAAACATTTTGAAAAGTGCTGGCCATTGAGGTGCTTTCTAAGAATTTTCTTAAATTGTAAATCAGCTCCTAGGGAATTCCTATATCCTTCAAGTCACTAGTTTAATTTTGGCTTCTGTTTTACAGTGTTTTCCATTTTTAAAGAAAGAAGTGTGAAATATCTGTTCACCATAGTTTTTTTTTTCTTTAAGACAAATAAAAACGAAGCTGCCAAAGTATCTTGTTCATTCCATTTAATAATAGCCAGAGTGCTGTATCATATTAGTAATTCACGGTTCATAGAGGTGGTCTAGCCTTTGAGGATGAATGGGATTCTTATTTAGAGAACTGATTTTTCTCCATGACTTTTTGTTATAAAACCTTTTGCATTTCGAGACAGTTGTATCAGGTGTATTGAAAAATATTCGTCAAAAAACTTTTCTATAAAATTAAGTTAGTGCATTGAATCAGATGTGTGGGCATCATCACAATAGTACAGTCACAACAAGCAAGCTTTTTGTCCATGGATTACAATATGCAGTATTTAAATATTCCACTTGTTTTTCATAGCATTTTTCTAAGTTTAATGGAGCATTTAAGGTTTCTAGGTCCAGTTTTTAATCAGTGGGAAGTAGTCCTTTGAGTATTCTAAATGACTTTGCAGTGTTCTTAAGCCTACTCTTTCCAGTTTAAGTGAAAAACAAAAGAGAAAATAAAAACTTTTGACCCGTGACAAAGAAGCACAATTTGTGGATTAGCAGAGTACGGAGCTGTAATTATGTCGAATACAGTGGTATCTGAAAGCAAGAGGTTTTGCCTTGATAGGATACTGTGTGATAGAGAATTATTATTCAATCCAGACTTCAAGTTAATTTTATTTTCCTTCACAATACAGAGGAAAATATCAGAGGGAGGTGTGGTGGGGAAAAAAGCCCTTTCCAGCCACTAAGAAATTGTTACAACAGAGGAGAAAAGTTAATGAAAATCAGTGAAGTGAGTTGTATTCTTTCAATGTTAATGGACAATGAGCATTCAGTACTTGTTGTAAACTCTTACAGAATGGATACTGGACTCACACAGTGGGTTGTGATACAGCTTTTCCTCATTGCACCCTTGCTGGCCTGGGACACCTGCATTTCCACCTCAAAATGGAAGCAGGACTGCATTGGAGCTTAGAGCTCATTGTTTTCCTTGCCCTCTGCTGCCATTATACCTGGTGGTGTTAGGACTGAATTAGTCATTAGCCATAGCAAACTCATTTAAATTCCCCTTATTTTCTAGGATGTATATATGCCTCTTGCCTTCCTACTTGCACACACAAACTTGAAAATGAATTGATTTAGTTTGGCAATTGCAGCCTGAGTAAACAGGTAACTTGGAACAAGAGCTGTTAGAAGTTATGAATATTTCAGTTATTTCTGTGGGATTTTAACTGAAATGCCCTGTGAATTTATATGTATTCTTCCAAAGATTGCTCTGCTGGTGTGCTATGCAAAAGATATTTGAACTTCGGTTTTTGGATTGCAAAAAACCTCTCTGATGTGGGTTTACTGTTTCAGTCCCACCAGATTATTGAATAAGATCATTTTACTCTAAGAGCAGTTGATTTTTATTATGTATAATGTCAAAGGTATAAGGTTAATTTCTCACAATCATAACACTTAAATTATTGCTCATTGTCAAAATTATAAAATAGAATGGGGTTTTATTCTTTCCATACTTCCTCTGCTGAATTTTATTGCTTCATTCTTGAGTGTGATTTTGCTATATTATTTTCTTCATAAAAATTTTAACCTACCTCATCTCATATGACTAGACAGAATCTTCCTTTTGGTGTTTTTTTGTTTGTTTGTTTTGCAGTTTTTTGTTTTGTTTGGTTGAGGGATTTTTGGGGGGGTTTTGTGGTTTTGTTTGTTTGTGTTTTTTGTTTTGTTCTTGTTTTGGTGGGGTTTTTTGGTTTGGTTTTGGTTTTGTTGTTTGTTTGTGGTTTTTTTGCCTTTGAGTCCTTTCCTCTCTGAACTTGTAACTATTTCATCTTTAATACCTTAGTCCCTGTTTGTGTGCCAGGAAAATAGGGTGTTTACCAACATGAATAACCAGGGAATCCTTCACTTTGATTTCTCTGTCTGAGGATATAGAAAAAATACATAAGAAGTTACTGTGTGATCTACTTAATTATATTTTTACATTTATCATTTACATGAATATAATAACTGCTGCTCATGTCAATTATTTACATTTTTAACAAATGTTGTCAGTTAATAAGGGTTTTCATTTGTTACATTTCCTGCTGGTTTTTTTAGTGGCACTTTCAAAGAAGTATATTAAAGGTTTATTCCCTCAGCTTTGTAACTCATAATTATTAGACTTCATTATTAGACTTCATTATTAGACTTCAATTTTTATCTGTGGTATAGTTATCTTAGATGATAACATGTACCTTATAGGGAAAATGCCCATTTAAAATTTAATTTAGAATTTAATATTTTGAGCAAATTCAACATCAGTGGTAATAAATAAATCATTATTTATTAATTTTTTTAAATTAATTTAAACAACTGCAGAAAATGGAGTATATTTTACTGTATGAAAAAATGCATGTAAATACAGGATTTAATTAATTTTTAAATCATTTAGTTCTAGAGTTTCCTGTGATTCATATCGAAATAGAACTTTATTAACAAAAGTTGGAATTGCAGCTAGGAAATTTTAAGGCCTCTGGAATGGAAGAAAGTGGATTAGAGTAGGCTGCCTTCTCTGATTTCTAGGCTGGAAAGGATAAAATTCTGCTAAGATATGGGGATGGAAAAAATGTCTGTTGCTGTAAATCTATTGATAACTGTCATGATAACCATACTGACCATGAATATTTCCTTATAAAGAGGGTGATTTTCATTTCAAAAAATGTCTGTGAAGAATGCAGATTCTTTATGAATCCTTTCCAAACACTACCAAAATTTGAACAGGAAACAGTTCTCCAGAACTGGTATTCATACACAGAAAGAGCTTTACATTAGCATTCAGTTTCTTATTTCTTATGATACTTTATTTAATTTATTTTCTTTTGTTTTAGCCATGGATGCAGATGTGAAGAAAGAAAATCTTTCATCTGTGCAGCAGCTTGGTGTTGAAATGACAGTCAGGTACATGGTATTAAAATATTTCCCTGGAGTATTTCTAGGATTTGTTTGATTTTCATGGAATGGCTTTAATAATACTTAATCCATCAACTCATTGCTTTATACCATTTAAATCTAAGATAAACTTTAAGAAAATGAATTCTAACTGGAATTGAATAAGGTATTAGTACATAATTAAATTACCTTTACAGTTTATGTATGTTATTATCCTCTATTTTTGTAAAGACTAATTGTAATGTGCTAGTAAGATTTACCATAAATTTGCATTATCCTGAATTATGTGTCTTTTTTTCCCTCACATTACTTCTCTAAATGGTTCTGTTTAGCTAAGCTTAGTTATATGCCATTTAAACAATTATTTGGCTGGTAATTTGCAGAGTTGTGATGATGGAAAAGCTTAGATGTCTGTATTTCTACAGATTGCTATATTTAGCATTAATGTTTGAATTCTGGTTATAATAATTACACATACAATAATTATATAAAATTCTAAATATTGTGCAGGAAGAAATGGAGTTGTGTGTGTTAGAATACTTGTTCCTCCCCAGCCCAGTCTCTTAAAACTGAACTAAAGGGAATTTGGATGAGGATTTGTAACAATGAGCAGTAGATGGTTGCTGTGTATCCTTTCTAGATAGAGCATAAAAAGTTATATCTACAGCATAGTTTTAGTGATGAACAATTTTATGACAGCTTAACTTTTAAATAAAGGTTTATTAAATATGAGTTCTTCTTTTTAGGAATTTTAAAAATATGTAATCTTTAAAGAGGGTTTTTTTTTTAACTTTTTGAAATAGATATGGAAAATACTTAAACTTGCTAAAAGAAGATGCTGAAAATGGGCTGTGTTTCGTGTTAATGAATTGTGAGGAGTTTCTGAAACAACAGCAAAGAACTGTGGTATCTTCACTTCATATCCTTTCCTGATGGTATAAGTTCTATAGTCTTCTAATTTCAGTGGAATTTGACCTCCTGGTTTGTAGTTTTAATAGAGATGTAGGTGTGTAACATTTATGGAATTAATTTTTTTTAAAAGAACACTTTTACTTTGGACTTTTTTTAAGTTAAGTGCATACCAAATGCACTCAAGAAAATATTCACCATTTTGGTTCCCATACTTTCTTAGAAGTGCAAACCTCATTCATTTTTGTCATCAACTGTTTTGGAGTGGGATCTCATCTTTGAATGTGATAAAGAGCCTGCAGCAATGTACCTTTGAACATTAATGAGTATTTCTGGTACGCTAACAATCCTAACACTGTTAATGATACTGCACATATAAGCGTAATAAGTGTGATAAGAAGATGTAGTCTGATCATCAGGAGCAATTAGACTTCTGGTTCTTTTGGATCTACTGTGGAATTTCTTGTGAAAAATATAAAACAGATAACAGCTTTTCAACAAGCTTTGCTATATTCTTTTCTGTTGGATTTGCATACCACTATTAAATTATACTTCAGGTGTATTAAGTCAAATGTGCCAAATCTCATTTTAAGGCTTTTCTTTTACTTTTTTTTTTTCAATAATTTTAACTCCTGTTTTATTCCTCCACTATTCTCCTTTCTTGCACTTTATAAGCACACTTGTTTTGGTGCAGGTTTTTTTGCATTGGCTTGCTTTTTATTTACTTTTATTGATTTGTCTTGAATACATATGGACTGAAAAAAATTAGTATATGGGGAAAACAGCTTAAATTTTTTCTCTTAATTCAGTTTGAGAGACAACTGTGTCTTGATGATACCTTCTGTGTAGCTCTGCTCCCCCTGGCTTTGTCTAACAACCCAGCTCCCATCTCTGTATGTATGGGCCTGGGAAGAAGGAAAGCTGTGGTTGATGCAGGAGAGTGAGGAGGAGATCTCTGCCCAAGTTCCTTAACCTTCCCATTCAGGCTGCTTGCAGGAGCACTATGTAGGTTATGACTGGTTTGCATCTTCTATTTTCCTCATAATGTCAGGGGACAGGGAGAAGACACTGACGTTTCTTCAGCAATTTTCACAACTTCTTGTTTCAGCATTTCTCTGGCTACCAAGACTGCATTTATCCGTAAGAATTTATAACCTATTTCTTTCTGAAAGGCTCCTTTTGGAAGTTTACAAATGAGACTTTATTAATCTCCCTAGTTTGTTTTTTTTGGGTTTCCTTGTTTGTTTTTGTTTGTTTGTTTTTGTTTGTTTGTTTTTGTTTGTTTTTTAGATTTATTTTTTTTTTAATGTATTATATTTTCCTTTAGGCCCCCTAGCTAAATACATGACCCTGAAAAATTCATGGGATAATGTAGGTCTGTTATTGGGTCAAATTTTTGTTTAAAAGGAGAGAAGTAGCAGGTAGACTAATAGAAAGACAATGATTATGAATTTTAAAGCTGGCAGTAAAACGAACTTCGTTAGTGGCATTAAATTCCGTGTGGAGGTTGTGATACTGCTGAATGACTTTTTATTTTAATTATTAGTTCAGTAAGAGAGCAAGTCCATCCATCTGATTTTTTGATTTTTTTTTTTTGGTGACACTTTTGAAATTTACATAATACATTTGAGTATATTTAGTACGTTTTAAAAATTACTGCAAAAATACTCTATGATTGACAATTTTAAATTACCAGTATTCTGAATTGAGGTTGTACTATAGGAAACATCATTTCTATCTTTCATTATGTGTCTTCACAGCTATTTAAAATAAAACCCTTTGTACATTTTCATGTTGTCTTGAATGTTTTGAACATAAACCCTAAACTATAGTCTCTATCAGAGAACTCTGGGGTACAAGAAACACAGATTAGATTCTGTACTTCTACATGGAGGCTTCTGTAGTAATACCAAGTGATCTGTCTTGTCACCAGAAGAGAGGATGGTATCGGTCCATTCAGCACTGAGTCTGGCCTGAGGTTGTTCCAGCATCATGAAATTGGTGTTGAAATTTGTTTCATTGTGCAAGTGCTGAAAAACCACTGGTGCCAAGGGTAACTGGAACTGGGAATTGATATTCAGAGCCTTCCACAGTGATAAAACCTCTGCTCCTTTTGCTGCACGTAATAGAATTTCATTCATACCATCCACACATACTGCAAAGATATGTGCACTAATAAAACAACTTCAAATATCATGGAAGTTCTACTCCACCACTAAATGGAGGAAGAAATCCAACAGAAATCAGTCTTTTTTTTCCCCTTTGTTCTCCTGCTTAAAATATAACAGCAATTTCTCCATCCCTGTTTTGACAGTTAAAGCCTGTATACAATAAGGAACTAGACTGCAAATGCACAGTAACAATGAAGATATATTTATTAACACTTTTCTTTAGTTACCCACATATTTTTCTTGATGGAAGTACAACCTATTTTGTTTATGCTGTTTGCTGTCTCTAAAATTATCAGAATTACTTATCTTACATATGAAAGTTCATATTTTTACATATTCTTCACAGCAAGATATTAAAAAACAACACATTTCTGTAGTCTGTAATCCTGTTCCTCAATTTTGTTGTTGATGATGATGTTGTTGTTATTGTTAACCAGATGCACCTGCCTGTTACAACAGTGGAATATGGCATCCACCCAGTCTATTTTTGCAGTGCCCACCATGTTGAAATGTTGCTGAAAGCTGAGTTGCCTCTTGTCTGTTCAGCCTTCCGCATGTCTGGTTTCACTCCATCCCAGGTAACCAATCAAAATGTATTAAAGTATCATCAATCTATTGACTTAAATCTACAAAATCAAGAACACTGAGGAACCACTGTCCATTTTTCCTAAATGGCACTTGTGTGGTGGTTATAAAACAGGGTAAGAGATAAGAACATGTAATGACTTAGAGCATCTGAAAATAGAAAGTAACTGACTCATAGAATAATACCAGTGTTCTCGAGCTGATGACCTTTTATTACATGTTCATGCAGAAAAATTGCTAAAAATAATATCTACTAAATTCTCATATTTAGCATTTAAACAGAATATCTAATTTCCTGAAATAATTATCACAATTTACCATGGGAGAGAAATGAGTAATTTTTAGTAGTTACATACTAGGAAGCACTTCCTGTGATATTAGAGAAAAAATAATTTTATATGAGCTATTACAAACAGGTAACACACTATTCTTTCATATTAAAGAGGTGTTACAACAGAAGAATATCTATAACACCAACTTTCATTTTGCTTACAAACAATTGTTTGGTAGTATGGAAAGCTATGGATGAAGCATTGTAAAGATTGCATTCATGATGAAGGGTAAAGAGCTCCATGCAGTGAGTTAGATTGTCTGTGCAAAGGACATCTCACCAGTGAGAAAAGGCATTGCTGTGCCAGGCAAGAAAAATACTTTTCATCTTATGCCTTTAAAATTCCTTTTTGCTGCAAGATTTCCAGCAGAAGAGACTTTTTAATGGGGGCAGATGCCAGTGTGGTACAAACATTGCTTTAAGTAGTCAGCTTGGAGTTTGGTTTTTGAGGAGAGAAGAGTAGCAGATAAAGGAATTTATCTCAGCATAGGAATAAGGTGCTTGTAATAAGGTTCCTGTTTTGAGATGAGGAAAACACATGGGGACAAGCACTCCACCAGCTACTCTTGTGCAAGTTACACTGTTTTTTAATTGTGTAAACTTAGTAATAGTCTAGATACTGTTCTAAACTGCTAGCAAGGATTTTTTTCATTTATTTAATGAGTTACTGAAATGCCACTTGTGGGTGCCACTGTATCTTCTGTGTGATTTTGCAGTTCTTCTGCAGCATTTGAAACAAAGTTTGAACTGTGGAAAGAGTTCTAATGTATTTAAGTGATTGTGTGCTTCAATAAATACCCCAAAACAGATTTACTGCCATACTATATTTGTTGTCATCTAATTAGAATTGGGGTAATTCTGCTGTGTATTTTTAAACACTTTAAGGAATGATTAGAAGAAAATTTGTGGCTAGAACCAAATGAAATGTGCATTATACCTCTTAATACGTTGTAATTTAGAACAGGGCAAAGGAGTCACTGTGTTCGTACTCACTTCATTAAATGAAAGTGTGTCGTTGAGAAGGGCCTAACATTCATTTATAATGCAGAGAAGTACTTTAATTAAAAGGAAAACCCACATTGAACATGCCTTCATCACTGTCATACCCTTTAGGCCACATTTAAAACAAAATCTTGAAAAAAAATCACTTTTGCTTTCATTGGTATTTGAGTTTCAACCTCAGGAGGTGCCAGAATATACTCGTACAAGTGAGATGCATGGATATAGGGTGTTATGTCGGTGTTATACCTAGTCAAACTCACTAGGAGTCTGTTCAGAGGCTCTGCATTAAAAAATGGTGAATCTTGGCTTCTTTTGTACTTTATCCCTTTTGTTTTCACACCTGGGGTAATGTCATAGGGAAAAGGTTCTCTAATATAGAAAAGAGATAAAGCTGATTGATTATGACTGAATGTATAGAATGATTTAATTATATGCAATTTCATTCTCATCTAGATCTGTCTGCAATGGATAACTCAGTGTTTCTGGAATTACATGGACTGGAGTGAGATCTGTCACTACATTGCCATATGTATTTTCCTTGGTCCTGATTATCAAATATATATGTGTATTTCTGTGTTCAGACACCTACAGCAAGACATCCTGAAGCACACAGAGGCCCGAGATCTTCAGGTTTTTCTGAAAGTAAGAGTTTCTTAATTTTTCAACTGCTGAGAAGAAGCAAACCTCTGAATACTGAGGATATATACATTACTTAATCTGAAACTCTTACTGAATTTCACTCAGTCGTTTTAAATGAGTGAAATAATACTTTAATTTAATTTGTTCCCTGGAAGGAAATTATGTATAGTATTTTCTAGAAAATAGCTTTCCTGCATTTTGGAATGAGAGATTTCCTTCATGAGCAAAGAAAATAGGCACATTAAGTCATGAGAGCATTTGATTCAGTTCTCTGTATGTGGGCTCAATCTCATTGAACGACATGCTCTCCAGAATGGTGGGTTTGCACTGTGGTCTCTTGCTGAAGCTTGTAGAGACGTGGCACAAAGCTGAGCAAGCTGGTAGTTTGAAGAAATACCAATTACTATATTACCAGCCTCACAATTTCATATTATTTCCCGATTATAAATCATGTTTGGGTCTGGGATTTTTTGAAGGGTAATGCATAGCTGTAGCTGTAGTCATAAATAGATACGGTATCCTACTCATCTTCACAGGGATATTTTTGTCTTTTTCTCTGGTCTTTTTTCACCTGTCGAAAATTTTTTGAGAACTAGATATCTGCATCATAGTCTGCCCTAAGGATAATAGTTTTCTAACTGGTTTGCATCCAACTTACGTGTTCTTAAATACGGAAAAACCTCAGCCCGATCAGCTTCCTTGAAAATGTTTGGTACACAGTCTAATGAATGTATCCACAGTCTAATTGAATGTATTGTTCTGTTTTCCCTGATTTTGGATGTGTCTTAAAAATCTTGTATATCTTGATGGCATTATTGGATAGAATATGTAAAATATTGAAGAGAGAATTCCTATTGCAACATGCAGTATAAATAGACTAAAGTTTTGGCATGGTATTGTTAAATTAATGAGAAAAGAATGTAAATTAATGCAGTACTGGAATATTTGCAATTTATTGAGTGACCACTGCGGAAAAAAATGAGCATACTTAACTCGCCCTCCTGTAAGTCTTAATTAATTGAAACTAAAAAAAACCCAAAAAAACAGGAACTGTAGAATAGTTTGGATTGGAAGGAACCTTAAACATCATCTAGTTCCAATACATCTTCCACTACACCATTGAACCTGGCCTTGAACACTTCTAGAGTTTTCCACAACTTCTTTTCAGTGCCTCACCATCCTCACAGTAAAGCTCTTCTTCATACCTAATCTAAACCTACCTTCTTTGAGTTTGAAACCATTCCCCCTTGTCCTCTCTCTACATGCCATTTAGTTCCAGATATATGTATGTATATATATATATATGTATATATATATAAAATTTTATATTCTACTGTAGTCAGCCTTCTCACAGTATATGAAGAGCAACTTGGAAGGTAAAATCTTACTTTCACTTGCTTCTGTGTAGAGGAGAAGAAATATAGAAACTATTTTGAATTCCTGTTCAGATGTCAAAGTGCAGTTTTCCAAGCCTGAGCAGATGCTCTCAAGAGAATTCTGTTTAGCAGAGATTCACAGTTAATACTCCAGAGGTACAGCTTATGTCCACAGAGACTGGCTCCAGAGAGTTTTTTTGCAGCACATGCTGTCAGCAACAGTAATACTGATTAGTAGATGATGAGTACGCAACAGCAACAAATTAACCCTTTTTACCTAACCATTCTTTAGGATCCTGTGTTCTGTGGTGCATCTTCCTTATCCTTCCAATATAGTAGCCATGAGGAGGAACATTACCTGTTTGTTTCCTGAGGACACTTTATTCTACTGTGTTTTGGAGTTAGTAAGAATTATTCACTTGTAGTGGTACAGAACAGTTTATTCTACTTTTATTTAAGCACTTCAGAAAGCTCTTCTTTTATCAATGATTTTAAAAATACACATCTATTGTTTTTCTTTAGAATCTAGCTGGATATAAAAGCCACACTTATAAACTTATGCCATGTGCTGATGTAGAAATCTTCTTTCAAAAGAGTATTTTAATACCTGACTTTCTCTTAAAGCTTACTTTGTTTTGCTTAAAAATCTTCAATGAAATATTCTCCAAAAATGAGGTAAACAGTGTCCCCATGCAAGTGCGTTTAGAAAAAAAACTGCCTGGAAGCAAATAATGCCAAATCTATATTCCGAAATAAAACATAATAAAACCCATTTTAAACAGCCAGGCTCTAACAATCAGAACAAAATGAGGTATCTTTAGAAGCTTGGAATTGATTAAATTTGAGTTGTACTTTTTTTTTTTTCCGTAGCTAATAAATGCTTTCTATGTGTATTTGTGCAGGAGGAAGCACTGCATGGATTTCGAGTGAGTAATTATTTAGACTACATGGAAAGCTTGGAGGAGCTCTACAGACCAATGCTGCTGAAAGACATGAAGACCATAAGAGCACAGAATACATAGATGAAGCAAACAAGCACTTTATTTTACAGTTTTGATTAAATCCTTTAAAAGGATGCTGATTGATTGATTGATTGACTGATACATCAGTCTCTCCTAAAATCTACCAGGCTGTTGAAATGTACATACTGTAAAATAAATGAGGGGTTTTCATAATATAGTTTTTCAATAAGACATAGCCTACTTTTGATAACCAGATTTTCCCAGACAGGATATGTGCACAGCCTCATTTTCAGTTAGCAGAAGGCAGCTTCAGAAGCCACCTGTAGTATGCTGAAGTGTCTTCCTTATAAAGCCTTGAACCTGTTCTCAACTCATTTTCTCTTTGTCATCTCCTTGTAGCACCATCCTAAAGCTTTCATATTTTGCTCAGGTCTGACAAATGGATTTATTTTTTATATCTAGGAATAACTGCTATTGCGTATTCATATGCATGAAAGGTCAACAAATGAAAATGAAATTATCTGTTCCAACTTTGTGCATAATGTTGAGCAAATGGGATGTTCAAATATATGCATTGAAAAAAGACTTGTTATTCCTGTCTTTTTTAAAAAAAATAATTTTATGTAATAAAGTATTATTAGCCTTTGTTCTGAATGAAGTTAGAATCTTTAAAAATTATTATTTGGCTAAAAAAGAAAATACTATGTTTTTTCAACACATGTAGTAACTTTTTCTTTACAGAATGTCCAGAATCTCAAAATATTTTGATTAGAAATTAATGATAAAATAAGTGTTTTGGAAGTCCAATGGAAACCACAAATGTTGAATTTAGCTTTATCCAATATTGTTACCACATTCCTGGGAGACAAACTAAACATTACTGCAAAGTTCCTGAAAAACAACTTTTCTAGATAAAATGGATATATACATGAATTGAGCACATACTCAAATTCAAATTAGAAAACACATTAGAACCTGCAGTGAAATTTCTGAAATGATATGCAACCTAAGAGTGAACACTGACAAAGGTTTTGCCACTAACTTCTACTTTCCTGACTCTGCATTTCATGAGTTCACAAGTTTAGCTTTTTTCCCGTCTAGCAAAGATATGTTTAAAATATTTTTGCACTTTTGTGAACTGTGTTAGCTCACCTACATGAATAAAAGAGGCTGGCAAGTACGAGGAGGGAATTATGATGAGAACCGATAGAACCAAGTGTTTGCCTGACACTGAGGCCAGTGAATGTTATGACTCTCATGATACCCATTCTTTTAACCTTAATAGCAGTTTCTCTTTTCTTAAATAACCTTACTTTGGCATATATCTCAAACCAAGAAACAACAAATAACAAACATCCTGGTAGTGAATAACACTCTAAGACTAATATATACATGTTTCTGGACAGACCATGGTTGATTAAATACCCACTATGAAGTAAGTCATCAGATCCTTTAGCAGCACTAGAAATTTTTCAGGAAAACAGGCCCTTGTGATAGCCATGAGTAACCCAGGGACTCTAGCCATGACTCTAGTTCTCATTTTGTATGAGAACAAAGAAGAGAGGTGCTGCAGAGCTGACCTTAATATTAACAATTTTCATCACTATTGCATCAAATTAATCCAAAGACATCCAGTACACAATAACCAGAAAGAAAAGTCAAATACAAATAGTAGAAAGCGAAGCCTCAGTACTAAGCAGTGCTGCTGATAAAAGCAATTTTTGCACTGCTTTCAGCAATTCAATCAACTGCAACTTTCCCATCTGCAAAACAGCTACATTTTCATACAGTCCGTGTATGCTGAGGTTGTTAATTAGAGAACATCCATAAAAAAGTGCATGAAAATTTTATGTAAATGCTAAACCTTAATACCTGATAATAATTTAAAATTCCATTGTGCTCTATGACAGAAACAGGACATTGATGCCTATTACAAGTAGACTGAAATAAAGCTTGAAGTGATGGGGAAACCAATGGCATCTTCTTTAGATTAATAACGGTCTGAAAACAAATGACCATTTTAGCAACAGATACCTGAAGACGTGCTCACATGCTATATTACCTCCAGTCTGAAGACTCCTTTATCCAGCTTTGCTGGTTTATATATAAGTTTCTCCATTCAGCTCCTTATTTTCTGTCAAGGAGCTATTCTACTGAGATGTTGACAGTTTCTATCTCAAAATCTATTTGTATTTTTCTGGTTTCCTCTTCCAGCTGCTTCCTCCTTGCTTTCCATCATGACTGTATTTACCTCTGTCTGGCTTTTTCTCTCTGTTATTTTCAGCTGTCTCATTGTTCCCAATCCCCAGTGACAGCCCAAGCCCTAAAGGATAAGAAGTATTTCCTTGCTTGTACCTAAAATGTGTAACTAAACTTGATTTAAAATAAACATAATGGTTCAAAACCCCAGAAACAAGACAGTAAATAAATCCCCAACTCGAGAAAACTGAGAAGCTGGTTGTTAGGAAGACAAGACCCTCCCAAATATGTTGTCAGCAGTCATGACCCAGGCTCCTACTGGAGGTAGCTGAACACTGCTGCCTCTGCCTGTCTGTCATATCTCCCTGACCATCAGCTGGGATGTCATGCTGGATAGAAACATCTGTGTTATCTCTTAAAGATACACAGTTTCCAAACTACCACCTCTAGTCTCTGCAGCATGAGTCAGCCTTTTGGGATAAAATCTGTTAATATCCAAAAATACTTTTTACCTCTTCATGTCTGCCCACTTGCCTCTTGCTAAATTATTTTATTTCTGGAAACTTTGAGTGTCTTTCTAAAAAAAAAATTATAAATACAATAATGCTTGCATTTTTTTTTTTTTTTTATGACAGTTCTGCAGGTGGAAACAGTTTCTCCGTTACTATATATAGTGCTCATGCAACAAGAGAAATAGTAACAGTGAAAGCAACTAGAAACTTTAAAACAAAACATTTTAGATGTGGTAGGGAAAAAAATAAATCAATGGTAAATAGTTGCATGCAAAACATTTAATATGTCCAGGTCAATCACTAGGACAACTGATAAAAAGTTTCACATTTTCCAAACCATTTTGTGTTGTCTTAAAGGACTTTTTAGCTAATCCATAGCAATTGTCCATAGGTTTAAGAATAGATGGTAATATCATATATTTTGCCTTTCAAATTATAATATCTACCTATATATCACATTGGGCTAGATCTGAAGATAAAATTTTACCTAGTTGAGCAGATAAAAATTAAAAAGTTGTTTGAGATGTAACAGTGTATTTGTACCAGGAGAAGTAACTATCATTATTTTTCCCATGAGGAAGTAATTTGAAGATCTGCAGTGTTTTTTACTGTTTCTGCAAATCTGTGAACTATATTTATGACACTTCTTCTAGCATTTTGTTTATTAACATAAGTAGACAATGATATGACTCTTTCAAGCTAGATTACTCAAGGTAGTTTCGAATGATTTAAAATGACATTTCCATATACATGGCTCCTATCCTTTTAGAGTTCATTTTTATTCAAAAATCTAAGCTAAAGGAGAGCAATTCTTTACATTTGAGATTGTGAATGAGATACCAGTTTTATTAACCTAGCAAGAACAGATTCAAAAAGTTTTGTATACTCAGCAGTGTATCAGGGAAAAAACATCTTCCCTGTTCCTCTGATACCAAAACACCAGTAAATTAAAAAATCCCCACAGCTCCAGAGCATAATGTTGTTTGATTTTGTTTCCTCACAAAAAACAAAAGGCCTTAAAGCATAATATACAGAGCAATGGTGCATAGGGAGGTTTCAACATGATTTGAAAAATTAGTTTAGATGGTCCTAAATCAGGAACTGACACCTGACTAATATTTCATAAGGTCAGTTTCCTGTTCAGAAATAGAACAAGACAAGGAGAATACATGAAATTCACTTAAAATGATGAATGAGGAAAGCAGGCTTTTTTGGAGTAGGTTTTTAAGGAAACAAACACCACAGGAATAAAAAACTCCAAGGGAAATTAACCACTTAAAAGAAATTAGTGTTTACTCTCTCAAAAGACTTCATCTGCTCTTGGTATTTTCTCTGCTATAATTCAAAGCCTGTCATGGAATCAGATTTGCCCATGTTGTGGGAATTAACTCCTTTAAAATTTGACTCAGCTTTTAAAATGCTGGTTTAGTTTTAATACAGACATTCACAAGCACAACAATTCCCTCTCCTCAAAATTTTTGATAGTTTAGATATTTAGAAATTTTTATCGAGTTATCCAGACTGTCTACTGCCATGCAATTTTCACTTACAAGACAAATTACAAGTGGTTTTTCTTTCAGATCAACCTTTTCCTGATTTGTAAAACCCACTGTTTTGAACAATGTGTGTACTGTCACAATTCTGTCATGGATTTTCTAGGTGAAGATTTCTTCTCCAAAATAACTTATTCCCCATGTTGATTCAGCATGGTGTTTGGTTATAATGCACTTTTTCCTCTAGCTCTAAATCAACAGAGAAAAGCCTCCTGTTAGAAAATAGAAACCAAAGTTTGGAACAAATACAATTTTGGCAAGGAATTCCTTCTGAGGGAAATTATAGGCCCATGAAGCCAGTTAGACCATCTGTCTAAATCACTTTGGAGTCATTCAGATATTTGTAGGAAATTAATTTTGTACAGAATCTGGAAGTGAGAGGAAACCATGGTCTCTTGATGTCCCGAACCTTTCAGACTCCCATGAAAATTAAATTTGATGAATTTTCAGCCCAGTCACTTGGAGCCATGCAACTTTCTCCCTTAGAGAAACTAATTATATATCCTGAACAATTGCCTTGACCTTCAATATGCAGTAGACTTGAAACTTCCAAAACATCCTGAACTGAAGGAGTGCAAGAATATCAGTGTTTAAGAGCTATTGTTCTGTTTTTAGCCTGCAACACTGCTGCAGCTACCACTCTGGCTATTCTTAGTGCCAGCTGTTTCACACAGCTATGGAAAACATCATGCAATACTAGCATGCTATGTTGAGGAAAACGGGGATATTTTCCGCCCTGAATCAGCTAGCTCATCCTCTGTGCTGAATAATAATGAGACAGTTTGCCTCAGCAGAATTTTGACAACAGATTTCATCAAATATTTTCCAAAACCACAGTGATTCTTTTCAGAGTGGCATATCCTTTTAAATGTCTCTTATGAAAAAGTAGCCCACCTCCCCATCAGCACTGCCCCCCAAAAATTACAAGGAATTATTTAAAATGTAATACTAATTACAGAAAAACAGTAATAAAGAACTCCTGGAACATGCTGTTTTGGGCAGCTAAAACAACAAGCTGCATTTGTAATCCCTGCCTCTGCAATAAATACTCTCACTGCTTGTACCACTCTGACTCTTACAAGATCCTTCCACTAGCTGGTTTGTATAATTAAAACAGCAGGATACCATCTTATTTTATGAGGGGTTTTTTCTAGATGTTCTGGTGGGGTGTGGGAGCCCCATTAGGATTGCAAGGAAAACCTGTAACATGACTAATAGTGTGCACATGGAAAAATGTCTCCTCCACTTGTGTCACAAGCACTTAAATTGTCATTTGTTACAGTAGAGAAGATGAAAGTGTCAAAATCCCAAAGTAAGAATAGTTTGTTTCCCCCAACATGAACTTATTTCTACTGTAATTTTCAGCCACTGGAGAAGTTTCAAAGATTTAAAGGAATACATTAACATTCTTTATGGTACATCACATTCTGGATTGTGAGCAGCCAGTTTGACTTTGAAGAGCAGAGGAGGTAAATGTAAGAATTGGTCTTCCAAATGACCCTTGCAGAAGATAAAAATGGGCCAGAAACTTGAAAAAAATCCAAATGTTATCTATGTTTCTAGGTGTCCTGGTTTAGGGGTAGTTTAGGGAGGAAACCTCCAAAGGCGTCCCTCTATAAAGCAAATTCAAGCAGCCCTTCCCCGCATCACTACAAGAGAGAACAGTCTCATTTGAGAAAAGTGGAAAAAATCTGTTTATTTAACAAGCAAAGTATTCACAGACATGAGAAAATGAATACTATTAAGCAATGGAACCTCTTGCTGTTCTGAAGAGATGGCAAATACAGACAGAGAGTCCTTCTCGTGGGGTGTAGCTCGGCTCGCTCAGGCTGGTGTGAGTCCCTCCTGCGCTGGAAAGTGCCACGTCCCGGGCCCCGCTGGGCCACAGGTGTGAGCTCTGGGGTTTGTCTGGGCTTTCTGTCCAGAGCAGGCTGAGCAGTTCCAGGAAAAGAAAAGCCACAGTCTGGGGAACTTCTCTGCCTCAGCTAGGTAAAAAAATGAACTAAAAGCAAAGGCGAGCTCTGTCCCCATCCGTGCTGTGGAGAACGTGCACAGAGAGAGAGCCAAAGCTCTTATTTTTATGTTTTTGAATACAGATACCTCAGACATTCCATTGTTTCTCCTTCCCAACCCCTGCTTCATTCTCAGATGTAGTTTTAAAGGCACAAAACTTATGTCTGGATAGATGAATGGGGATGCAATTTAGCATCATAAAGTCACCCCAGGACACTAAGAAAACAAGCTCAGCACCTATAACAAAACAAAAGTTTTCCTTTGGGAAAAACCCTGCTGAGACTCTCAGCAGATTTTCTTTGGCATATAGTTTTTATTTCAGCTTGCTTATTGAACTGTCCTTTTCCTCCACTATATACCACAGCTGCCAGTGTCTATCTCTAAGGTCCTTGTATATCCATGTTACTTGCATCTTTTAAAAAACAACAGCAAAGTTACACAATTGCAATAGTAGAAGATAACAAACTCATCTTAGGGGTACTTAGGGGTACAAATTCTAAAGGTTCAAGTAACATTACTTGCAAATTCCAGGTTGATGACAATACAGTCAACTCTGATTTTGGACTCTCATAATGTGGCTTTGGATGAGCCAAGTTTAGCTTTTCTCCAGCCTCTCTGACGCTAACCACAGCCTCTTCACACAAGGATTTGTCCAACTTGCTACTCTTTAAAAGTTGTCACAGGTCCTAACAGAAATCTGTCTGGAAGTTTGTCACAAATTAAATACTCTGTTACTTAAAAGTATGAGCAGTATGGAGAACTCCACATATATGCCTTCAGATGTCTTTTGTGAGGAAAGGGTTGTGCTCAGTTCTTCATTCCACATCCCTCCTCAAGGGCAGTGGCATGCAAATCAAGTTCTCCATGCTGCAGATCCACAACTGTAGAACATGGAGGAGAATGTTTTGTCCCTTTCCACCTTAGCTTATGCAAGATCTTCAGGAAAGAGCCTTTCCTTAGCATTTGTACCAGCAGTTTCCATTGCACTTTCAAAAAAATTCAGGACATGAGACAGGATGCATGAAGAATTCCTTGAAATACAGTATCAATCTCATGGACTGTGTTTATGAAAAAGTCATTCACAAAAAGGATGTGCTGCTCACAAAAACCAAGGGACTTAACTGCACTTTATGACTGTAGCAAAACATTTAACTCTGCCATGTAGTAAAGGCCAATGTTGACACATTTTTGTTCTATTTAATCCTGATGACAATTTCACTAAGATTATATAATTTGCAAATTCTACCTCAAAAGTTTCATCTGTGAATAGATAAAGCAATCTAACACTAAATCTTTTTCACAAAAAAGGTAAATTAAGCAATTTAGGCTAGATGTGATGGGTAACTTAATACATAGCTTTAGACATACTTAATCTGTCTGAAGAAATTAAAGCTTTGTGTGTTCTGCTTGTAAAGACAATTTTAGCATCAGAAGCTCAGTGCACAAGGCAAAGCACTCTATGCACTTTATAGTTTAAAACTATAGCTTGGAAAAGTACGTGCTTTTCTCTGTTGGCTTCAAATTAAATTATATTAAGATACATCATTATCCATACAAAGAACAGTATTGGGATTTCTTTTAGAAATATCTTACGTTTATTAACTCCAGAGCAACTGACCTAATAAGATCCCAGTTTCTGTTCTGACAGAGCTGAATGTTCAGTGAAGTTTCTAGCTGGGTGTCAATAGAGTGAGAGCTCATAAATTTCAGCAGAACTTTGAGCAAACATACCTTGATCATTTGTGAGGTGACTGTGCAGTTTGATAGATTGTAATTATTATCAGTTAAAAGTTCAATTCTTTCCACAAAGTAATCAGCCAACAAAGATTAGCTCATTATGCAAATACAGGCAGTGAACACTGTGTGCACAGTAGTGTAGCAAAGATGCTGCACTGGCAGCAAGCTACTTAAGGTACAGAGAGAAACCAGAGCTTAAAACAGTAAATGTAATAATAAAAAACAATTAGAAGGAGTGTGAAGATTAGGTCTGAGACTAAGAAATTAGAAAAGAAATAACTATCAAATTAGTATGCCAGCATGGAGCTGGAAAGCAAGGCCCTTCATAAAATAATCAGAGCACAACGGAGACCATCTGAATTTAAAATTGCAGTTTCAATGGATATGAAAGCATCATCTGCCTGCAACAACAATCAGCCCCTAGGGGTACATGAGCTCTTACCCTACTGTAGAATGGTGTTTTCTGTGCAATGTTTTGCTATGTTTACACAACCAAAAATTTCTTGACAGAACCTTTTTTTTTTAAGCACCAGTATATTGAACTGAGGCAGCTCTTCTGAAACACCTTACAGTGAAAATTCCCTATAAACACATGGCCAGTATTTGGAAAACTCTCCTTGCCTTTCCTGAGATCAGGCTCTTCCTACCCTCCCAGTCTGGCTCCTCTGAAAGTGGTGGCAACTATACCAAGAACACACTTACAGGCAAGAATGATCAACTTTGAACTAGCTTGTCTTTTCCCATCTCCATGTCAGCCTAGGCAGTTCAAATCTCACTGAAATACTGCAAACTCAGAACAGCTTCTTATAAACCAGAAGTGCTCAAATAATTCTAGGTTTTTCAATCAGGAAAAAAAATAAAAATCTACTGGAAGTCTCAATTCATTTGCTTAGATACAGTTATTCCAATAGCATTACAGACAGTAATTCTTGGAACGTATTTCAGAGAAACAGATTTGTTTCAAAGTTTGGGGCACCACTCAACATCTAGCATCCAATTCCTTGTGTAGGCATTCAAATTACCATATGTACTCAGATCCTTCTGAAGCTATTGTTCATACTGAAACCTTTAAAAATGCTCTTTGGATGTTTCACTGCTAGCCATAGGTGTGTGACATAAGAATTTGCTCAGTTTTGCTTTACAGTATTTTGGTCATTCAGTTAGTTCAAATATACATCACTGAGACATTACCATTCAATATCTAGATGCAAATTGTTCACTGCTTTACCATGTGGCTTTCTTCAGACTTTATCCACAAGCCACCAATAATCCATATCTCAATTGCTTTTTGCAAAGCAGGAAGCAATAATGGATTTTAATTAGCCACTTACAGTAGGAAAGCATTCATTCAGGAGACTGCTTTCTTTCTCACTCTCCTCAAATTGTGACTAGCTCCATATCATTCTGCAAGAGCTATTCATTTCTTTGTGAAGAGAGAATGCTCTTAAAGCGAATCTGTTCAGAAATGCAGCAATGCAGCACTTCACCTGGTTTAGAGATGAAAGGTACAAAAGCTCTTAAGGAGCAAAGGCTGTTCATCAAAGAGAAGGAGTTCAGAAAAAAAAAAAAAGTAAAAAATTCAGGAAAAAAAATTAATGGCCTTCACTAACAAAAATGTAGGTATTAAGCACATGCATAGTTTGATAGATTACACATCCCTTTCTGTATGTTAGACTGAAAGTGAAACACAAGTATTAGAACCTGATATAGATGAGAAGCTTTCAAAAGAGAAATTAATATTTTGGTTTCTCAAATTTCCAACTAAACACCAAAAGTTAATTGGAGAAGGAAGAAGGGAAAGAAAAAAGCCAGAAAATCCTCAGACCACTACAAAAAATAAAAATGGGGCTCGATAGTAATTTTTGCTGATTGTTTTTTTAACATGACTTGAAGTTTCAGTTCTACACAGCTCTCTAATGCCAATGGGAGAAATGTATTTATAATTTCTGATCTTGATGAAATCATGATACAGACCCCTTCCCAAAATAACAAAAGAATTGAGACCCAACTATTAAGAGTATTTAGGCTAATCTGCCTTTGATATTTTAAGATTCACTGCTGTTCTCTGATCTAACTCTGTAGACATTTCAGCCTATGAAACTTCAGGCAGGGAGATCTCCAAACCTAAACCAAACTCTAACATTAATACCTGGCTCTTCTATAATTTCTATATCTATACCATACAATGCCTAAATCTTGGGTCAGCCTGCCTGCACACCAAAGAAGTTGATAAAAGAAATTTATGCCAGCTATTATTGCTATATGTATAACATTTCTAAAGAAACTGTAAGGATCTGTTATTGCACAACCTAAGGCCGCTGTGTTTACTAGGAAGACTTTTCAACTTCACCTCTTTTTCTGTAATGTTGTGCACATGACAGTGATCCTTATTTGTGCTGCTTTGCTTTACCTAGAGTCCAGTTTGCCCGTGGCATCAGAGCTGCAGCAGGCTCATAAATAGCTGTGGATTAAAGCAGTAGAGATTAACGAATTGCAGGCCAGAGTTCTTCAGCATTAGCTTTATAGCTAATGGCTCACCCCAAATTATATCAGCACTTAGACAAATACTTATTTGAGTAGCATTTCTCCTCATTCTCTTTCTGCTTTATCTCCAGGAGCCTTGCAGGAGCAAGCAGGGCTGCAGGCTGTGTGAGGCCCAGCTTGTCCATGACTCCTTGATGACACGTGCCACCTCCAACACGGCTTCAAACCTGCTGAGTTCCCAGCAGATCATTTGAAAGACAGAAGTGTTTTGGTTTTTTGATATGAAGTCTTTCTGAATCTTTGCTAAAACTGAGCTTGGTATCTTGCATTCAAAGCCAATATTTTAAAAATCAAAAGAGCAGCAAGGCAAGGCAGGCTAATGTGGGAACCACACCACGAAAATAACAGTAAGAACACTTTAGCCATCCTTTCTAGATGTATGGATAAATTATTACTACAGTTTTTTCTTTTTTTTCTCTCTTTTTTTTTTCCCCCCCATGTTCCTCCCAGTATCTCTCCGAACATCTCTTCTGTGCCAGAATGAAACAGTGGCACCTTGATGGTCTGGCACCTGGCCAATATCAACCTCACACAGTTTTCTTCTGATATTGCTAATCACCTGGTTTCTGCACTTTAACAGGAAATCAAATACATTGTCTCCAATTCTTGCAGCTTCACTTTTCTTCCACACAGAAAATGAACAGCTATTTTTGGTATTTTCCACATTTTTGTAACACTGGAGTAAATAACGTAACTGTTTGGGTTTTGTTGCCTTTTTTTATATTTTTTTTTAAACTGATAACATTTACCTCATTCCTTCCCATCCTTTCAGGTGTTACTTTCCCAGTATACTGATGAATGGTGTCATGCAACTTTCACCATTTTCACTGCATCATCAATAGCCAAGTTCAGCTTAAGGCAATTTAAGAATTCAGCTGTGGAAAATCTCATTTATTCTAACCCACTTGAAAGGATAAACCAAATCATAATGCGTGATCAACTGAACAGATAGCAGGATTTTCTACAGTGGCTGCATTAAGAGGGCATTATTTCCAAATGCAGAGAGAAAAAATATGTCTATGACAGTGAATACAGACTGAAATTTTGAAGCCCTTCCCAAAGTCCTGTTGCATTCATGTTTAATATCCAGTTTTCAAAGGCAGATAACCAAACAAATTGACCAGAACATAGTCAACCAAACCTTGACCAAATACCTGGGTAGAATTTTCTTTAGTGATGATGCTCGTGTGTGCCTCAGTACAGCAGAGGTTGTCACAAAGATAAATTCTGCATGTCCTTTTCTGAAGTATAGAAACAGTTAAGTCAGCGATTGGTCTTGCAGACTTGCAAAAATAATCCAAAGACACCTGTATAATAAATTATAGTCAATTTTCACAGGCTTATGCACAATTCTATTTATGATTAAGGTATCTGAACCCTGCATACAGTACTTGGCAAAAGAATTAACAGACGTTTGCTGATTTTCCTTACCACTTTTCACAATATACAGATTTTCTAGCAGGAGGCTCCAGTTTTCAGCACTGTTCAGGGTACACACCTTGGTTCCACTACAGCCTCTTCAGTCAGCACAGGTAAGCCAAATGACATTTCTTATTATACCCTAAAACAAGTTTCTCTCCAGACTGCATCCAGACTGATCATTAAGTATTCATTTGTGCTTATGGTCTTAGGGCCCCTCATGGTCCTGTGCCTATACTTTCAAGACTGTTGTTGCAATCTCAGGATTGTAATTTGACTTCCTTAAGGGTTCTAAATTATCTTTGCCCTGAAGTGCAAACTCAGCAGACCTTATGCACCTTATGCATGTTTATTAGAGGGCAGCTGAAAATTTTTCTTTATAGCTGCGTTTCACTAAGAGAATCTATCAGTACAAAGCATGCATTTATTATCCTTTATTTTGGCATGGAAAAATATAGATTCCCAAAAATAAAAAATTTCCCAGCCCATGACCAGTTAATGACTTTTAGGAACACTTGATGTTCCTGACCAAAAATATACCTGGAAAGGAGATGTGCCACTGGTATTACTGTTTCACACCCAGCCAGACACCCTGTCCTTTTCTTGACCCAAAAGGCTTTCATTGTTCCCCCTCTCCCCTGTCCAGCTGAGGCATGGAGTTATAAAGAAGTTTTGCTGGGCACTCCATATCCAGTTGGAGTCAACACAACCATACTGGTCTGGAAAAAAGAAGCATCTTACAAATATTGTCTCATTGGACACCAATTATTCTGTTTTAAAGGCATTTTACTGGTGCAAACTCTTCTGTCCTAAGCAAAGCAATATTGGATACAGCCTGGCAGACCTGAATGCTGTCTACAAACAGGCCCAGGGGAGACATTACCACCACCCATTGCCATAGGCCAGTGATTGCTGTTCAGGAAGATTCTTTTTCTCTTGATGCATCATGCAGGTATTGAAATAAGACTGAGTAGAAGCAAATTGAGCTATATGCTAGCATGGAGAGAATTTAAATGAGAACAGAAGCTCCTTTTGCATCAGCAATATTCACAGTAAATTTATCTTTTTTTCTGTGGGTTTCAGAGCAGTAGGCAAACTTCCCCATTTATATTCTTTAATAAAAACAAATAGGCTCTCCTTTTAGACCTCATAAGAAATCTACCATCATCCATTAAGCACTACATATCTCCTTCCCCTTGGAAAAAAAATTTAGAAGGTTTAGATTCCTCACATTTTAATTCTGATTTCCCTTCCCCACTGTCCCCACACAAATAGCAAACGAGTGGGATGTACATCCTCTGGAACGGACCCTACCCAAGCTCATTACCCTTCTAGCACCATCACCTGAGCCATGACTTCAGCTTAGAGGCAAGTGAATGGGTGCCAGTGGGAGGCTCAGGTGTATCAACCAGCCAGCCATGCTTTCAGTACCTACTTCCAGAACTGAACTTTCAGTCACTTAAGAGTTCATTTTAAGTTCACACTGGTCTCTGATGAATCAGGGTAATTTCCCCATCTATTTCAACAGTCTCGGTAACACACTTGTTCTTCCATCTTTATTTGTATGTAAAAGGAAATATTTGGTGGCATATCTTTCACATGCTCAGCAGTACTTGCTATGGAGAAAGCACTGAGAAAATTACACAAAGAAAAAATTATCTTACTGTTATCACCTTGCTGTTTTAGCAGCATGCTAAGAGGTACACATGTGAAAAGATTACAGAATGCATTACAAAGCTCCAACATTTCATTTTGCTTCAAAATATCCAAGCAACCTTTCCTAATTGCATTGAAGGTTACAAAAATGATGTTCCTAAATTAACAATGGATTATTACCAACATTTTTTCACCTTTTCAAGAAAAGCAAAGCAGTTGTTCCAAATGATTTAATTAAAGGTACATTAAGCCATAAGCATCAGAAATAAATACTTGCGCTATTAACATTCCAGTTCCACTTTAATGGTACTGGCTTTAGCAGCAGGTTAGTAACAAACTCAAATTTTTGATTACAAGGTAATAATAAAGAAACACAGCCAGTCATTCATGCCTTTCCTTAGCACAATTTTGTTTTACTCTATTTGTTTGTCACTATTTGCTCTCTCTATCCTGCTATGCTGTCTGCAATGTTTAGCTCTAATTCAGCCCTAAGCTCTGAACGAGACATTAACATTCCATACCTGCACCTGGGACAAGGTCAGCTCTGCCAGCAGTTGGATTTCTGAAGGTCCCAGATGATTAGCTCATTCCAGGCTTTTTAATGTCATCCTACCTAAGTTTTCTAACACACCATGATGTGGCATAAAATGGACCATTTTTTTCTGTGAGGATGCCGGTTAATCTAATAGCAGCTGCAAGAAAGAGGGGAGACTTTGTGAACAGGTATCAATTTTGTGTGTTCAGTGTGTCAGGGAAAACTGACATTTGGTTCCTGTAGATCAATAATTGATTGCTCTTCAGCTCATAGAGAGTGACTGGGTGTCTGAGCCTCTTTGAGGTATTTAGGATCATCCTCTGGGCTCTCAGAAATATCAGAAACATAATCCCCTCTAAGAAAGTAACAGCCACCATCAGAAGTTCATACTTTGAGAAAGAAGGGAAATAGAATATGTCCATTTTGCCTGGCACTGTGGTCTTGCGCAATAGCTGTCTCTGATAGGCAGTGAGACACCTCTTACAGAATGCCCTTGCTGATGAATTGATGCAAAACTAACACAGACAGCTAAAGAGGCAGAAGAAGAAAACAAGGAACTGTTCATATTGCTTTCCCTGTCCTTGTAAGCACTGATGCCATGCTTCCTGGACAGCTGATTTACAAGTTGTCCCTTATTTGCTGTCAAAATAATTGACACTCATTTGATCAACTCTCCTTATCCTCATTCAGAATTTAATTGGTCTTTACCAAACATGTAGGAAGATTTCATTTCTGTAAATAGAAGTAACAATTCGTGATCAGTGCATGCAGAAATCATTACAATACGTGGATAAAGGTATCAAAAATTTAAATAATTTCCACCCTCCTCAATTCTAACAGAAGTTGTAAGGCAAAGATTCTATACATTTTTTGTATTTTAGGAAAAATGAGAAATCATACATTTTCCATTATTGTTAAGTTCCGATTTATTTTTAATAACATTGAAGCTTATTTATGGCTTCATGTTTATCTCCTTACAAGATCTGATTCTATGCAAACATATAAAAGACTCCCAGACACTTAAGAATTTTTATAAATCACCATTTAAGGATTCAACTTTCATAGCTGAGACATTTCCTGACTTTTCAACAATGCTCACATCACTTATGCAAAAGTGATATTCCACAGTAACACACAGCACTAAAAGGAGACTGTGGGTTTCAAATATTAGATTGTTGTACTCTTAAAAGCTAGTCAGAGATATAAATGAAAATTAAATTAAAAAAGGCCCCAGCCAGTGCTTCTTCCTAGAAACTGTGAAGATTTTTACACACCTTATGTGATTCTGTAACTTTCGTAATCTCTAACTATAGTACATAAAACTTTTTCTCTTCCACATTCTGTTATTTATTTCTGCATGCATTGCAGCTGGCAGTGTCGGTCCCTGCACTATTCATTCAGCAGAGAGTGGAGAGTAAGACACATATTTGAGAGAGAGTATGACATCCTGTCAAAGATGTACACTGGGAAAATGTTTCCTTTAAATTTTTTCTTTCCTTACTTTAGCTTCAGTAAAATCAAGAGAAACCCTCAAAACAAAGTCTACTGGGTATCCTAGAGCCCATTTAAAAGCCTTCCCTGAGGCTGTTTAGGTTATTGTTTCCTGCTGTAGGCATTGGAGTATGAGGCCACCTTCAAGAACTCCTTTTAGCAAATATTACTATGCTGAAACTTCTACTTCCTCAGATAAGTATGAAAAAATAAAAAAATAATAAAAAAAAGAAACTTTTGGTTCACTGATCTCCAAGTATCACAACTTTTCAGAAAGCTCAAAGCTCAAAGTTCTATTTCAACAGGGCCTTCTGGGACAATGTAATTTCTATTCTACAGCAGCACACAAGGAATGATGTGTCTACGCTGTCTCCTGGCAGCACTGATTATACTACATCTTTTAAACCTATTATCAGCTCAGACTGAATACTGATGCCTTTCTGTATAGGTAGGCACAATTTGATGAGAAAATCACCTTTTCCTGACTTTAATTCATCCACTGGCATTTTCTAGTGCACTGAGGTCTCACTGTACCCCCTAGGGGCACATTTAGGGGCAGAATATTCATGGCAGATAGGTCTAAGTGCAACTCCTCCCCACAGTTTCCTCACCCACTGCAGTGCTGAAGGCTGGACATGTACAAACTCTTACAGATGCCACCTTTGTGTGAGAAAGATCTTTCCTGAAAGAAACAATATATGGTACTGCACTGCAAAAATTTCCCATTTTGTCTGCCTGTTATGGCCAAATATCTTACCTCTTATACCTTTATACTGTTGTCTCCCCATCTCATCCTCCCACCAAAATCAATCCTACAATGATTTACAGTTGCAGAGGATATTGTCTCTTTCTTACAACTCCATTTTTCCTTCAAGAAGAGATGAGAAAACTCGCAGCAGGATGAATGGAATATTAAACCTGAGCAGAGACAATGCTCTTCTGACAAAGTGGTCAGTGCTTCATCAAAATATCTGGCAGCTACAGAAATTAACCCATATGAGGCTTTGCTACTAAGACTGCAAAATCAGGGTCAAATCTGAACAGTGGTTTTAGCAATAAGAAATGTGAAAATGCACAAAAAAGTAAATGTCACGGTACCCTAAAAAATGTGAAGACTTAGGTAAAAAAAAGCCAAAACAACAAAGCAAAACAGGTATTCAATCTGCCTTCCCCTGAAACACAGATGTATGGAGTCTCTGGCTATGACAGTGCAGGAGTGGAGTAAAAGCAGAAGTGCTAAATAAAAGCTGAAATAGGCTGCAACTTGAAAAACACCACAAATAGATATTTTAAAAGCCCATTAAGAAGATTAGACTATTCAAAATATCCTGAAGTGCTGTTCTGCACCTTTATAAAAGTTCATACACATTTCTGTCCCAGAAATGAGTAGCAAAAAGAGCAAAGGGCTTATCTTTTCTGTTCTTAGCTTCACTACAAGCTTTGTTAGTAAAAGCCTAGTCTCCATTCTAGAGTCACAAATTGAATTCAGCTGAAAAGATGTAATGCATTTGGTCTCTAGTTCCCTTACACTCTATAAATAGACACTTCAACTGTTATGAAAATTGTTTCAGGCCACATCTAGAAAGCACAGTCCACACCACGAATGACATTTCATTATAAAAGCTAGTGATTTTCTCCAATTTTTTTGGGGAAGCAATGTCATGAGTTCAGACTTATGTGACATTTCTGATATAGCTAACAGGGGCACTATAAACCCAAATATAGCCAGCATTGCAAGTTAGTGAAGCTGACTTATTCGTTGCCTTTGGTTTCCTGATGGTCCACCTCAGACTATTGTTTAATGATCAGATCTGCAAGAATTAATCTTACTAGGGTGAGTAAAGATGGCACAGACTGTTTAGTTCTTACCACTTCAAAAATCATTCTTCCCTGCTGGGTTTTCAGTCAGAAACAAAGTGAGCAACTTTCTTCTATCTGAAGTGCAGTTAAAAGATTTCCACATTGGAATGAAATCTGGCCAAATCTCTTCATTTGGAAGCTAAATTAAATGATGATAGAGATCTCTGACTGTCACTACCAGACCCACAATGACTCCATAGATGGCCAGACACACACTGTGTACAAAATTGTGGCAATGCCCTGTGAGGGCCCTTCCTTGTTTCTGCCCCAAAACCCAAACCACCACATAGTCAAGGAGCCATACAGCTTGATCCCAAATCCATCCAGCTAGGGATGCAGAGGGTACAGTTTTACATTCAAAACTGTCAAGGAGAAGGATGGATGATTTTGAGGGAATTAGAATGTAAGTGTTCAAGCATTCCTAAAACATAAATTCTCTGAACAAACTCATCTGTAAGTAAATTGAGGATTAAGAGACTTTTTACAGTATGAATAAAAGCCCCAGCTTTTACAGAAAAGCCACAAATCTTCAGGCTGAACAAGTGATTTGTGATCAAGTACTTGACCACAACACAGGCCACGCTTCTCACCCAACTGTCCAAACTTGCTCTATTTGATCTATAAATCTTAACTTAAAGCTCAAGCATTAAGGGGTTCTCATGCTTCTTTATGGTCTTATTTAATTTCCCACCTTAAGAAAACTGAAAAGCAGCAGTGTATTCCTTATTATGGAAACACATCTGCTTAGACTCTGCCTTTCTGCAGTAGTGTACATTTTTTTCTGCTACTTTATTAAGCTACTTACTTTCAGAAATCCCCAATTGCTAGGTACCTCTGTATTTCAAACAATTTACCTTTTAATTTGCTTCAAATTAAATTAAATACCAAATTGACAGGGCTTCTTAAATCTCTCACTAAGGTGGAAAAAATTTAGGGTTGTTTTTCTTATTGTAGAGTTTTGATTTTTTTCCTCCCTTCTTTCTCTAAGAGCTAAAATGTTCTTATGTCTTTATTAAACCAAGTTTTCAGTGTGCTCCACTGTGACCATTTAACTTCTTCACTGATAGATCTGTGCTCTTGCACCCACAGAGTCTGTTCTAGCACAGGAGGGAGCCAATAGTTCACAGTGGACTGATAACCTACCATGACTCATTCTCATCTCCAGGTGCATTTTGTAGAAGTAATCTGGTTTTTTGTTTGTTTTTTAATTTATTTATAAATACATGAACTTACAAGAGGAGAACTTCAACCTGCAATTGTTAAATGTAACAGCATAAAACGAAAATAATTGTTCAAACTGAAATACACATTTTTAACACAAACATTAACAGAATTCTCCTTAAGAAGAGCACACATTTTACACATATCTTTTTCTTATTCCTACTAATGCATCAGAAAGGTTGGACTATGCTCCTAGGTTTGGTTTCTTTATTTTAGTTTTTCTTTTTTCAAAATGGTCTTTCTTCCATGAGAAGAAAACTTTTACATGAATGATCACTGGTTTTAATTAGTCACAGGACTCCTGCTATGCCAAACATCTATTTTGGTTGTTTTAAAGGCAAAAATATCATCTTCCTTTCAACCTTCACAATGAAGCAAAATGTCCCACTGGATACATATTTTTCATAATTTCATCTACCACTTGTGAGATGACAAACCTTCCCACTGATTTACCAACCTCCATGATCTGTGGGGACAATTTGGCTTATATGTGAGAATAGGCCAAATAGATAAAAGAATATATTCATCAATCTTGCATCACTGCAGTGACTCCATTTATGAACTTATAGAAGTTACTGAATGGCTGCACTTAGCCCACTTCTCCTGTCCATGACTGAAGGCTAGCACCCTTCTGCCCTATAAGAGGGTTATGATATTAAAGTAATGCAAACACCTTTCACATAAGTATAAAGGTATAACCACCAGAAAAAAAAAAAAAAAAAAGAGAGAACCATACTTGTTATTTGACCTGTCAGATGACAATATGTATTTGTTTTTGTAAAAACAAAACAAAAAACAAACAGTTCCCAGCAGTTTACCAGAAATATACATTTTATGTAGTGTCATCAAGGTTTTCTTTTGACAAAACCTTCTGCAGTAAAAATTCTTCCCTAAGATTTTGGTCTGTTAAAATACATATTGAAATTCTCCCTAGAACAATTCTTGCACGAAAGAGAAGTAATAGCTAATATTTTACTCCTCTAAGGAAAAAAGACCAAAATTTGCAAGAGGTGGAAAACAGATGAATAACTAGTTTGATTGAAGAAATAAAACATTAGCAGATGAATATTTGCTAATATTTACTTATTACAGGCTTGATCTTTTTGTAAAGTAGTTCCAAAGTTATATTTCACTGTAAGTGGTAAGTCCAAGGCTTTATCTTGGACGTACCACTGCATTCAACCTGTTACCTGCATTCAAATGAAATATAAATGACTGTGTTGTAATTCATTCTGCATCTGAAAGGCCTGAAAGAGAAGATAAAAGGCAAGTCACAACCTTTCTTTTGTATTCAAATGGTAACCCACATAGATTACAGGTTCCCTTTTTTGTGCTCATGACTTTCTGACCTACAAAACTGAATTAGATCCAAGATTCTTTGAAGGCACATCGAGGTTTCTGCAGGATCCAATCAGACTATTCCCCATCATTATTATATCAACTTTGTCATGTTTTCTGAGTAGTATTTTAATTAAGTCCCATTTCTTTCATCCCTAAGATTGCTAATGAAAAGTTCTTACTAATACTCAATACATCTGAACTTCAGGACACAGGAGTCGTTTATACAGCACCTACCTTATTTTAAAGGCTGTCTCATGTCATTTAGATGAACATCTGCATAGTAAAAGAGTTTTTGCAATTTCCAACCCAAGAAGGCCCACAACATGCAAGTTCAGCCAGTTTCTGTGAGTTCAAGAAAAAATTTAAAGTTCTATATAATTTTCACTTGTTTCATTAAAATATGTTGAGGTGGGGAAAAGAAACAAAAACTTCCTCAAGAAAAACCCAAACAATCAAACAAAAGAGACCACAAAAGAGGTCAACAATAATACTAATACATCTGAAAAGCAAGTACATCAACCATACCTATAACTTAAAAACCTGAGAGATTTTAAAAGGTAGCTGTATTTGCCCTGTGAGATTTGTTCTCAGTTGCTGCAGTGGGAAGTTTTAGTGTGCTGCACATGGGCGTTTCCTGATCCAGGGGAATGTCAGGGGAGCAGAGACACCTGCCAGGAGCTCACAGCTTGTGCCACAGTGGCAAATGAGACCTGGGTGAGGCCAGAAGCCATATCAACCGAGCACCCCACCCTATAAAAGAAGTCCTTGGGGAGCGCCCATAGCCAGGGTGTGGTGTGTCAGCCAGGGCATGGAATGACACCTTGAGCAGAAAGGGGCATAGGAAGGGCACTGAAGCCCAGACAGCTCAACCAAGGAGCACTGTTACCCACTGAGCAGAAAGCTGCTGCCTCACCAAGCTCTGCACACACCATGACTGATCCAGCTGCCCAGAGAGTGCTCCTATAGCAACACAGAATCATCCAGGTTTACAGTGGATATTATGAAAAAATCATTTACCAAAAAGGTTGTCAAGCTGCATGAGGAAGTGGTGGAGTCATCATCCCCCAATGTATTTAAAAAATGCATAGACATGGCACTTAGAGACATGGTTTAGGGACTTGGGAGTGCTAGGTTAACAGCTGGACTTAAAGGTCTTTTCCAACCTAAATGATTCTATTCTTTGTAACTTATTGTCATGCAGCATTTCTCAGCAGATAATAAATTATTTTTAATATCATTCTCTGCCCTCAGATTTTGCTAGTTAGGGTGCAAATCTTCAGGGATGAGGATAGAGTAGTTCCATATATCAGTTCAAATCTACATAGCCTATACTGAAATGATATCTCTTCCATGGACCTGTAAAAACACAGTTCATTGTAGCATCCAAGCATTTTTCACAGTCCCCAAATTTATAGACCACTGTCTGCACAGACAGTGTCCAGTCTTTTGCTGACTTTCCAGAGGCTAAGGCATATTTTATTTTAGTGGGGCCCAGATTTGGATTTTGTTTAGTGAGTGATGCTGACTTTAAGCCCTGCTCAAGACTAGTTCAGAATATTCCTGCATCGCACTGGGCCAGAGCCAGTGAGTTCTCTTCCTCCTCTACTCTCCTGTAGAAACCTCTGTTTTACCTGGGCCAACTTTTGAGACAAGGCTTCCACCTTGAAGTGCCAGGTGTCAAGGAATGGCTTTGGAAACACAATCTGGACAGTGCTGAATCCCCAGCTTTGCCTTGCCATTCTACAGGAAGCCAATAAGCACATAAAACAAGCTGCTCTGATGTGCACTTTGAGGGCCTTCACAAACATAAATGCTATTACCTCAGCTGGTGTTCCTCTGGATGGGAAGAGAGTGGGGCCGCTGCAAAAGACTCAAGACAGAAAACATTAAATGCTACTTTACAACATCTGCAAAGCCAAAATGTGTCTGCTACAGATTCAATTACAGCAATCATCCTGAAACATCCCATACTGCAAAAACTAAGCACACCATCTCTCCTGTTCGAATGAGGCAGGGAAGAGAGATATGCTGCTGTCACTGTGCCCACTGTCTATCCAGCCTTTTCATAAGTGATTTATCAAAAGCATTTTATGTATCCTAGGATAAGGGCCAAGCACTATGAATGTCAGTGTCTACTGACAAGGTAGATAATGCAATACCTTTTATTGGGCCAACAAATTAAATATTATGCCTTAGCTTTCAGGTCAACAAAGCTCTGTCTTTTGGGTGTTGTCAGTATTTCCAGAGTACGGCATTTAAATGAGGCAACTGATTTGAGGCATTTCAGCTGTCCAATATACATCACATCTTAGGGGTACATCAAAAAGCATTCTAGGAGGAAAACACAAGCAAAATAAAGTCTCTAGGCCCTATTTCCTGTTTTAGAGAACCTGTTCTGATATCTCTAACCTAAAATTATTCTATACTTTTATTTAAAAGTGTTACACAGCCTGTGTAAAAATTGTCAAAATAAGGATCAGGTGTGGAGATACACAAGGAGAAACTACACTGCCTAATTAATTTGAAAGTGGCTCAGGGAACCTGAAAAAAGAAGCAGAAGATTCTTAGAACATCTTTCAATGAAACTGATGAACATTGAGAGAAACAAAGTAGAAACAGGAAGAAGCATTAGAGCCCCATTTAATTTAACATAAATTAAGCTAGCTAGAGAAAAGTTTTCAGCAGGAAAAATAAACAAAAAAAGACAAAAATTCCTGTGGGCTAACTGCCCTTATCTAATTGTCTGAGTAACAGGATAAATATCTTATGCATAACTAGCTTATTTGGTGAAGGTGCATTAAAGATCAGATCACAGTGTCAGCAAAGATTCAGCAATAGGAAATGCAAGAGTAAAATTTTAAAATTTCCAAAACGGTGTTAAAAGTATCTTGCTTGCTGCTCTTGATTGAAACTTTGAAAACTATAGTCATCACAAGTGTAGATGAAGTTTTTACCTGACTTTTTCCAAAAAGTAATATAAAATGTTAAATTACCTTCTGAAACTGTGTATGAGAACTGCAGAACCTGAGGATAGAGGCCTTCTCAGCTCTAAGCTTCAGTCAAGGGGCTGAGCTAGGTAAAGAAGTCTAGATAAAATGCTGACAAGGGCCCCTCTGTAACCTCTCAGCAAAGCTGTATCTGGCCAGGGAAACTAGAGAAAGGGCATACATTCGTCCTTTGTCTGAAATCCCTCAGCTTGTGAATAAACAGGTTTCCTTAGGAAATGATTGCTCTTAGGCCTTCAGCTAGTAAGATGTCTCGGGCTGTTTTTCCAGATAATTTCTTTCACTGATGCATCTTTGGGGAGATAAGACACTATTTCATTATTAATAAGGCCTGATGCTACATGTGAAAAAAACAGATTATTCTCATTCTACTTCATAGTGACCAGTAAATTTCAAATACAACTTCCATTGCTTTATGACCCATTTAATATTTTTACATCTCCTCCAGAATTGCCCCCAAATCCCTTTCTCTTCTCACAAGACCTAATTTAACCGCAACCCCAAGATGATGACAAATCACTGTACTTTTTAATCCTCTTTTCAATGGCAAATTAGTACTCTATGCTAAAAGGTGGCAGTAAGCAGTCTTTAAACAAGCTTCTTTCGTTCCCAGTGTAATGGAAGAATCAGAACTACCAATATGCAGTAGCTTTAAAATAATCATGTAAGGACACTGGCTCACCAGTACCTTGGCTTTAAAGATTGATGGTACCCTCAAAATCAGGAAACTGCTTAACCTGCACTATACAAAGGGCAATTTTATACCTTGAATGCACAAGAACATTCTGTTTCTTTACAATGAAAGCAGGAGATGTAGTTGTGTAACATTTTAGACTCAAAAGCCTGTCACTAAATTAGAACAAATTAAGTAATACACCTAAGCTGTCAGTAGCTTGTTTTTTGTAATTTGTAGGATAAACTTTCCTATAATTTGAAATAAATTACACAGTACTTTCCAACTAGGAAACTAGCAGACATTTTTTTCTTATTTTCTTACCCTCTGGTATTACCTAAACATTTTCTAATATATTACTCATATTGTCAAAATGTCGATAACAATTAGCAAAGCAGCATTATAAAGACTATTATGTTATTTGTTTTGGTGCTTGTTTGGTAGATTTTTTTTCCCCAGAGGTTCTGAATCTTTTAAAAGACCTAAGCAAAAATCATAATCTGATAAAATGGACATCTCAAAAGAAGAAAGTGAAACAACATCTTCAGGTTAGACAGCCAAATTTTCAAGTAGAACAACTAACTCTTTGTGAGATCAGATGGTCCCAATGATTTTGGTAAGGCTACTCTTGATCTAACTGAGAACCTGCCCTGCTTTTTTAGCACTGGGTAAAACATTAGGACATGAAATATCCTGTTATAACTAGATGCAAAATATTTCTTAGTCCACATGAAAAAGGTGTATCTAGTTTAAAAGATAAAGGATTTCCAATGTAGTCTCTTCTAAAGAGCGTATAAAAAGATTTCTAAATTTATTTGTAAAGCAACAGCATTATGTACTTGCACAGGAAGTTGGTGCCAGAATTTAGGATCAAGTTTAGATGCTCTGCAAAGATACTGTACACCCCTGCAGACCCAGCTCTCAAAATTTCACATCCTCATCCAAATATCACAACTCTCTTTTTTCTAGGGAAGACTTTTAGAAAGATCATCCTTTACTTCCTCAGCACTTTGAGCATCCAGTGTTGATATAGTCTTGAAGAACATACCAAAGTATTCCAATTTTGAAGTAAGCATATTTTAAATCAGACATGGATAGGACTTGAAAGAAGCTAAACAAGTAAGTGGCAAATGGTGATTTTCTTAACAGTTTCACATCATTATCTTATGCCTTCTTGATCAGACATGTCTATCAAATACTGATTAAACAGTTTAGTGAATTTCTGTCAGTCAGTGACCTGTGAAATACAAATGAACAGATGGGATCCTGTCATCTGATGTTACACACTATGAATTTCATTATAAATTATGTTTCTAGTCCTAACTTCAAATGACTACAAAAATTGGTTTAAGGCTTACCTTCTGCATCCATGTTTGAATATTTTTCTGTATACATAAAAATAGCAACTGTATTCAGCAGCCCCTCCTGAAAGTCTAACTTTTCTTTCATTTTTAACAGTGAAGCACTGAAGTTTTGAGAACATCAGAGACAAAGCCAGTGTGTAAGTCCTCAAGGAACAATAGAGTTTTGCACCAAATGCTGTACTTGTTTAAATTGAAGCCCATTATACTTTGGAAAAGAAAGGTTTTCCTATAAAGTGGTTTAGATTAAGATTATACCTGTCTGTAAAATTCAATAAATGTTGCTATTTCCTGGTAAGTTATTTTAAAACCAGTTTCAGTCTGCTCCAACTATTAAGATAAAGTGGTAAAAGGTTGCATTTCTTAAAATAAATGTTACAAATACTCAACTTCAAAAAACTTGAAAGTTATATCTGTCATAAAAGCAACACAGTTTTCTACAAGATGTTTGCCAGTTTATTAAAATTACTGAAACTCCCCTTGAAGACAAGTATCTTTCAGTCCTTGCTAATAAAATACTTGAGAAAGGAAAAAAAAAAAAATAATAGATGTTCCAATCTGCTGCTGATGCCTTAGGATTTAACATTTACATTTTTCAGATCCTATACTGTTTTAGTGTATAACTCTAAAGCTCCATAGCCTGTCAGCTACTACAAAGTAATTCCTCTTTAGGCCTGAAACTCAAGGACACCTTACTGTCTCAGGCCCCAAGAAATGTAAATAATAGTGCATTGGGGGCGGGATAACTTGGAGTAAAAGACTTCACTACCTGAAGCTGTAATTGGAGGATTAACTCCTGATATGTAAAGGGACCAAACTTATAACTGTATGAAAAACTCATGACCATCGTCTATCTTGGGTGTAGCCCCTCTCAGAGGCTTTTAACTGCCCAAGGTGTACCTATGGAAGGTCTTCTATAAATACCCACTTTAATTCTGTCTAGTTTCTGTTTCAGGTAGCCATTCCAAGGCATCACTAAAGGACTTCACATTTGGCTGATGACCTGATCTCAGAATTACTAGCACTTTCTTTTTCTGAACAGTCCTTTCTGGGTTTATGATGAGGTTGTATGCTTCCACACACTGATTCAAAAGGTTCCAAAATTACTTTTGCCTGTACAGTACTCCAAATCCACTGTCCCATGTGCCTGTCACTCACACTTCTGACTTTACTTAGCACCTGGTGGACATAAAATTCTGTTTGATGAAAGCAGAGACACAGTTCTTGCTCTTCATGAATGTGTGACAGCAACTTTCAAGGCAATGCAACAGAGCCCACTTGACAGAATTCAGAGTTTTAGTACCCACATTAAAAAGTGATTTAGTTTCCACATCCTCAGAGAGCAAACATATGCTTCTAGTCTGAACAAAATTAAGCTTACATTAAGAGAAATATTATAACAAGAGTGAAGATTCCAGCATTTATCTAATTCCTCTTGTGACAGTGCAGGGATGCTGAAAAGAGAGAGAAGAGAGGGAAATACACTGCCCTGTAGTAACAGCTGTGCCACTTGGTTCTTCCTGAGACAAGGATGTCTTTTCAGTATTTTAGAGATATAGTTGTAAATAAAACTGTTTCTCTTATGCAACTAAGTATCCTACCTAAGAGGAGTCTGGAGATCAATCATCCATGCAAGGTTCATAGAAAAAACTGGGGGTGCCATGTGTTTCAGGACTCTATTTGTCAATACTGAGAATAAGAAAAAATCCAAAATGGGTGTGGAAAATATGTACCTGCTTAGCTAATAAGCTCTATCTCCACAGAGAAGATTTCTGGTTGTCTAAACAAATAGACAAATGTTTTTATTCTGTAGAAACTCTAAGTAATGAGACATGCATACCAAGTCCACTTCATAGGTTAAAGGCCATTTTTAAAGTCAGACTGTGCACACATTTCAGAAATGTTCCTCTAAACAGTGCTGTAGTCACAAGTCTCAAAACACAGTAACTCTTCTTAAAGCAGCACCCTTCTACAACACATTAAAAATAAATAATATTAACAAATAGAATATACAGATGTAATATTTTCTAATATTTGCTTTTTATATGTTCAAATGTACAATGTTATGTCCTACCTGTTTGGTACATTTCTGCATTCTCTCTCTCATAAATTTTGTTGAGTTCACATTGTCAGTATTAAGGAGCACTCAATGGATAAAGTGCATGAAGTAGAACAGTGAAAAGGCAATAAGATGAATGAAGAGGCAATACAAAGAGAATGAGCGTGCCAGGAAGTTTTCTGCCTGCTCCAGACACAGTTGTTTGCTGTTAAATGTGCTCAGCAGCAATGTGGGGGTTTTTAGGCTGTGACATAAAAGCAAAATCTTGATTACTTTGTTCTACTAGTAACAAATGCAATGTGCAAGAATTACTAAATTTAACTGAAATTTTCTACTGCTTGACTATCCAGTGAGCAGGTCAACAAATTAAATATGTCTGGAAAAAATTATAATGCTATTAAGAACCCAGAGTTGCATATTTTAATTGTTGCATGCCTATGAAAACAAATGTACAGCTGGATAATTTTTCCGTTTCTGTAATTTAAATGGTTTCCGGTATGGTTTGGTTTTTAGAACCTTATTTTTTTTTTTTTTTTTAGTTTAAAAACTTTACACATATTTGGTGTTTCATTGAGAGCTTTTGGAACAGAGCAAAATTGGATACAGGTATCAAAATTATTCAAAGAGGCAACTATTATTTCATTAATTTGAACATGGGCTGAGAATATGTATTCTTTTGAATTATTATGCAAAGGCTCAAAAAATTCTACATTTGGAGATGATACTCAGTAGTACTGTACAGAAATAAAAACAAAAGAGCACTTATATGCTTCAACTGTAAAATGGATTTTTTTTTAACATTGTGTGGAAAACTGACCTTACTTTGTGTCTTCTATGTTAGATATCACAAGAAATTTTGGCTCTTAGTTGAAGGAAATGTGTTCCCTTAATTACAACATGCAGAAATTTAAAACTGTTTAGATTGTTTGTCTTTACACTACAAATAAAAAGTACATATTCATGTGTTGCACAAGCACTTTAAAACTCTCTTCAAAGCAGATGAATAATATTTATTTTTACCTATGGAGCCAGCAGTAAAGCTTCTACTTAGAGAACCATGACTCAGGAAACATAAAAGCACAGATCCATTCTAGCCAAAGAAGAGACCACTGCAATTCCCCATTCTGCCATTTTCAAAGGGAGAAACAGTATTTAAACTTCTTGTGGCTGAGAAGTAATTTTTTCAATCAAAAAACAAAATTTGAAGAGTTGATTTAGTAGCATGATGAATTATTGTCACGCTTAACATGCAAACATTCTTTACATGAAAGTATTATATACATAAAAAGTGGTTACAAAATACGTGACAAAATATTAATTTACTTATTTTAAATTAGGACAATCACAGTGGAATTTGAACTATATAAACTTATAGTGCTTATAAACATATAATAGTGTTACATTGGCCAGCTGAGTAATTTTTTATTAGTAAATAGCTATGGGAGTTCACAGATATTAGGTTATGTCTGGGGAAATAAATTCTTTTTCCATTACTTCAATAGAAATGGATTAAGAATTTCAAAGGAATACTAATTAAGATGCTGAATATCAATGCTTACACATTTTAAAGCCAGTACTTTCACTATTTTTTCCCATAACCAGATTTTTAAATGTCCCAGAGATTTGTGATGAGATATCTTGTATTTCTCACAAACACAAAGAGGAAATGAAGGTTAAAAAGCCAGCTTTATAAACACATTCTGCATAAATTAGATTAACTAGCTTCATGTAAGAAGAAAAAGTAAAAGGTTTCATCTACCTGTTAATATTGTCTGGATAGTACAGCAGCTTTCCTTACACATAATCTGATAACAATTAACTTGAAGGTAAATATCAAAATTCACATTGAATTCAAGCTGAAAATTAAGAAATTATTTTGCAATCTAGCTTAGAATTATCATCAAGACACGGAAATGAAAGAGGGTTAAAAAAAATTCTTTGAGTTATAGACCAATGTAAGGTGGCAGCAGCTAATTCAAACCAAAATCACAATGTCTTAAAAGTCTACAACTAATGGAGAAAACCTGATGAAAGTGAGACTTTGATTCATCTGGAAAGTAAAAGGAAATAGGCACCTTTTCCAATCTGTGCCCAGGAATTCACAGCATATTCTTAAATGGCAGTGCTAACAATATTAACAATGCTGAACACTTAAGATACAACAAGCATACCTTTTGTGCCTCCTTATGCTGCTATTAGTTTCTGACACTGAAAGACATTCTTTAAAATATACAAGTAGAATATTAATGAGTATAGGAGGCTTTTTATCTCAAAATAAACATTTAGAATAGGTGAATCAACAACTGGAGTGGTATCATAGTCACCAGCTCTGTGGTAGCTCCTGCCTTCCCTGTTAAACCTTCTGATAAGGGAAAAAAACAAGCTATTAAAATTCACTACCACATCAGAACATCATCACCACCAAAAGGGAAAATAGTCATCACCTAACTTCTAATCTTTCCCTTCTAGCAAGTGTTGAAAGAAAATACAGTTCCTATTCTTTAATCACACACAGTTCCAAATCTCAAAATCCCAGTCTATATTTTTGTCTGAGAGTGACATCCAAGTCAAAATCTCTTCCTATCTTTCTCCTCCCAGAGTCTGGGATATCTTCTGTTCAAGCATTTCACTTTCAAGATCTAAATATCCAATCTCATTTGTATCCATGTCTGACAGGAATTTGTCAGAAACACAAGATTTCACGTCCCATCTATCTTGAAGTTTTAAAATCTCAAATTCCCATCTGAGCACTGTCATCAGAGATTGCATCAGCAAATGAAGTTTAAGAGAATTTAAAACTTCATCATCATTTAAAATTACTTCCTTCTTCAATGCTAATTAGCATATTTTAAATCCATGGGTTGGATTGCTTTTCCTCCTTCAGTTTTGAAAAATGTATTGTAAAGAGGATTTCTTTCACATATTCATCCAAGCAATGATGCCTGAATCTAAATGGAGATCTTTTGCATGTAACTGCTTTAATCTTCCAGATCATACTTGCCTTTGTCAAGCAACAGAACGTGTTGATTCCTTTTCAAAGAAAACTTTGTGACAAAATGGCTTATACACCTGCCAGCATAATAAAGGATATTTTTTGTTAAACAAAACTAGAACTCTTCCCCCTCCCCCAGGTTATCACTTAATTGCTGTATTGTTTCAAGAAACAAAAATTCATAGAGAAAATAACAACTGCATATACAGCACTGTGTATCTACAGATTGTTGGAAGCTAATTGGAAGAAATTTAAGCCAGTTGCTCCAGCACTTGTATTTCACAGTGCAGAGGTTCAGGAAAACTAATTCTTTCATATTTCTGGCTTTTGAAACCTTGATTTTCTTATCAGTTTACTTCACATGCAGTCACTGTTGATTTTCAGTAACTACCACAATACAAACTGTTACTTGAATTAGAAGAGTCACTGGTTCAGGCAGATATAAATTTCTTGGAGAAATGTCAGGGTTTCAACAACACCCACACCTCTGTGGCTTCACATCAAGTGTGCTGTAAGGCACCAGGTGCAGTAGTTTCCCTCCTATCCCTTACTTCAGACCATAACCACTCTTGCTTGTGATTTTTATAAACAACTGAAATAAACATCTGTTCAGTTATGACTGAATACATCAGGGGAAAGGCAGGACATGACAAAATAAAGAACAGGAAAAAGACTCATGACCACAGCAAAAAGCCCAAAAGAAACTTTTCAGTTAGTATTCTGGGAGACCACACTCATTAGAAGGAAGAAGAGTGCTAGCATCTTTTTTACCTGCAAATAATGTTATTGCTGCAAATTAATAATAACCCCTATAAAAATTGTAATACCACTTTAGTTTTATTGCCTGCTTAATTTAAAATCCCATGTTTTTGAATAAAAAAAATAGAAATGAACTGTGAATTGAAAATAACTCCTTAAGGTTGAAGACACCTCTAGTTTCTCAGTGTAACAGAAAAGGGATTTTATGGGATTTTAATAAAACATCATGAGTGCGCTAGTCATCAGTGCTGCCCCACCAACCTGAGCTAGGAATCATTGCCAAGAATCAAATGCAGCCCTAACACGAAGACCTCACAGAAACATCGCCTGTTCCACAAGAACTTCTTCCTACAAAAATATCTGTGGTAAAGTCCTGTCAACTTGAACAGGCCCAAAACCTCATTCACAGATCCATTCCCAAACAGTACCCCAACTATGTCTCCCAAATTCAGAACTTAGCTTTGACCTTTCTGGATCCAGCCTACAGAGATTAGGTTGAGTGGAATTTTTTTTTTTTTTTTTTTAATTTTAAAATGCAAACAACAGCTAAGAAATAGCTGTAGATATAGATGTTTGACTAAATATCAGTATCTGAATAATTCAATGTAGGAAACCTTTTGAGTCAGAAGTAAGCAAGTCAGATTTAAATCCATCTTATGCTCACCAACATTAAAATCAGCTGAATTGAAAGTCCTCCTAGGGCATCCAATTCTGTTCACTTGATAAAGAACGGAAAACTTATGCTGTATCACAGGGTTAGAATTTTATCTTAGGAGCTCTTACCTCATATTTAAAGTAAAGCAATGCCCTTAAAGCTGCACTTCAAAACCAGGTTCCATCTCAATCTTTTACAGAGCACATCAAATTCAATGACCTTTCTTAAAAAGTAAAAATCAAGTGACTATACTTTCACTGTCCCCTCAATGGGTTTACTTTGTTCACATTTGAAAGTAGACAAGTTTTTAAGGATATTAAAATATTAATTTCTCCTGCTTCCCTATTAAAAACTTACTTCCAGGGAGAAGACACTATTTATTCCTTTAGTAATGGAAAATCAGAAAGAGCTCAGCCCAAATCTTTTACAAGGGGCAGGAGCCAACATACAGGAAGAAAAATAAAACTCCTTCAGCAGGTGCACAGCTCCAGACAAACTACACTCCTGCTGTGGTGACTGCATACAAGTGTGGGCTGGTGTGCAAGGACTGGTGACAATAGGAAAGCAAGTTTCATTAGTTCTGCTACTAATGGAACAGTTTGTTTTAGCTTATAAACGTTCTAGAAAATAATTAATGGCTATTAGAACCTTTGAAGATTACCTTTGATCATTAAAGTGTGAAACAGAGAAATTTATGTCTGTTTTAATTGAAAAGCTTAACGCAACCTTTTTGGCAGAGTTACCTTCTGATATATCTTCAAATGTCTGCAGAAGTTTCTTCTGCTGTGCATATTTTACATACACCAGGAGATTATAACTTAGAGAATTAGATGGTGAGGACAGAGAAAAATTAATGTAGATTCAATTAAGATTTTCATAATTAACAATTGAGAGCAATCACTTTGTCCTTTCTACCTCTTCAAGTTGTATAAAACAAGGGAAGAAAATTGGTGCAGTTCTAAAGAGGTCATTTTAATACTTCTGGGGGGAATACCTCTCCACATAATGTATACTCAAAGTGTTGACTCAAGGGTGTGTAGGTCAACTCCTCAAAACTTCACCTGCAATACTCTAAATAGAATTCTTCTATTGAAACTAATCAAGTTTGTACTTATGTGAGATAAAACAAAACTAATGAATCTGCAAATCTTCAAGCATCAGAAGGACAATTCTGCTCTTTGATGGATCTGACGTCCTATAAACCTTGTGCACAAACTACCTTGCCCCTGGAGACTGTCAGTTCTGTGTGTCAACACAGGAGCTTAAAATCATTGCCCCTTGTCCTGTCACTCTAGGCCTTGGAAAAATGTCTCTCTCCCTCATTTTTATAAGCTTCCTCTAAATATTGAAAGGCCACAATCAGGTCTCCTCAGAGCTTTCTCTTCTTCAGTCTGAACAGCCCAACTTTCTCAGCCCATCAAAGAAGTGCTCTGAGCATCTTCATGGACGTGTTCTGGACTCACTCCAGCAGGTCCACATCCTTCTTGTGCTGAGGAGCTGGACACACAATTCCAGGTGCAATCTCAGCAGAGCAGAGGGGCAGAATCTTCTCTCTTGCCATGCTGGCCACGCTGCTTTGGATGCAGCCCAGGACACCATTGGCTTTCTGGGCTGCCAGTGGGCTTACCAGGTCATGTCCATCCTCTCACCCATCAGTAACCTTAAGTCCTTCCCCTTAGGCTGCTCCTAAACCCTTCATACCTGAGCCTGGCTTTGTACTTGGGATTATCCTGATGCAGGTGCAGGAACTAGCAACGTTATTTTATATATATATATATATATATATATAGTGTCGCAACTGCGACCCTGTAAAACCCACTGGGACATACTGTGAGTTAGCCACACCTTTTGCATGTGAGAATTTGTATTCCTTTCTTCTCAGATTCAAGATGTAGTCAGGTGCAGCTCATCAGATTTCAGCAAAAGATCTTGCCTTGAGTTTGATGGCACAAGTTGATCAGAAAGCCTTCAATTACTGGCTTTATTTAGATAAGAAATGTTCAGAAGAAATGACATAGGAAACCTCTCTTCACTTCTAAATATGTTTTTGCACCGTCTAATGGATAATTTCTAGCTACATTACTGAAGCCTGCGAGCTCTTTGCTCCACTTGGAATACTTTGAATACTCTGTCAGAACAGATGTGATGCATTCAACTCACTAGTTGAGGTCAAAACAAATGCAGCAGCAAAAATCCCACTTCAGTATCGGATAGCTTTTCCACAGCTTATGTAAAAGCGGTTGAGGGAGGTGATTTCTGAATGGGACCTTAGACAGATGAGAAAAGAAAAATATCTAAGGCTGGCACATATTCACAACTTCATTTAAACTGGCAATTTGAGATTAGGAAATACAATTTGCATCCTTACTGTGCAGTACGGAAAAATGCCATGACAGCCAGTATACAATAAGATACTAGAGGAAAAACAAATTCTGAAAAAAGAACTTTATGATTAATAATTAAATAAAATAATTAAATTTAAATTAAATCATTAAAATTGTTAATTAATCATTACTAAAAACCCCTATGACTCAGGCAACTGCACAGGAGAGGAAAACTCCAACTTTTAGAAGTTCATAGAAAATAATATCCCTATAATTTTCTACATAGGATTCAGAAATCTAACATTTCTATAATATGTTCAATTTTGCAAATTCTAGATACTACTGATGACCATTGATTAATGTGACAGTGGGACTATAAGTTTTCTATCATGCTTAAGGGTTTCAATATAGAACTGCTTAGAAGATTTTTTGTCTTGAATTTTTTTTTAAGGCAGTTTTATGAAATTAAATTAAGAGCAGGACAACTTAGCAGTACTGTGATTTCCACCTTATTCAGATAGCAGGAAACAAAGGAGTGTGGGGCCAGACTGCAAAGAAAATGTCCCTTCAATGACACAGTATATTTGTTTTATCTTTACAATTTCAAACATCACTGTTCTTGGATTACCTGTCTTTCACAATTTTTCCTTAAATCATAATATTTTTTCTTACCTCAGTTATTCGGGGATTCTCTGGTACATATTTCAAACCTTAAAATTTTTATACAGTTAATTTTTTCATCTACAAGATAACAGAATGAAATAGTATTATCAAGACTTAAGAATATTATTAGAACTGGGTAATACTTTGAATTGTTTTGATGGAAAATTAAACATGCAATATAACTTGCAGACAAATTTTCTGTGAAACCATTTACTATTTCATAATTTTAATAACACACTTAAACTGAAAAATTGATTGAAAATTAAAAGCAGACATTTTGTCTCTTCTGGCATTCTCAGAATACCTTGGTTTTGTAACAAAAATAGTCTCCCTCCTTGTGCATTATGATTTAAAAAATAAATTTTATTTCAGAAATGTAATGGGATAAAATGGGATAATTTCCCATCAGAAACATGTTGAATACTTAACACATTTTAAATTATCATTCATTTTTTGTAGGATTTTTGTGCATTTCTTGATATCTTTTTCACTCTGTTCATTATTTACACCAATTCAGTTCTTCTGTTTTGAAGTCAGTTTTTAAAGATTCCACATAGCAAAGCAGCAACTCTCAGTATGTGAATCCCAGACAAGAGGTTTTCCAGATTTTTGATTCTGAGATTAAAACTATGCATCCCTATTTAGTGATTTTTGGTTTTTTACTGGCTTTGGTGATATTTAAGGTCTTATCCAGAAACCCCTGTGAAGGTCAAACCTTCTTCAAATTCAAACTTCAGTTAACTATTCAAAGAACCTTTTTCTCAAAGAGCCTGAAACTTAGGATAATCTGGTTCTAGTTGTTCAGACTTATCTACTTTTTCAGCACTGTCAAATTGATTCTTGAACCATTTATGCCTCCAAGGTTTCTGTCAGGGCATTCTGTAGAAAGTCAAATGCAGGGTTAAATGTCTAATGCAGAGAGATCTCATAGAAGTTAGGGATTTAAGCAAATGAGAAAATCAGGGTCTTTCCTGTCAGTAAGACACAATGTAGACAGCAGTGCAGCTCATATGTGGGTCAAACCACTCTCTTAAAAGAGTTGAGGGCCATACAGTAGGCATACCCTAAGGAATAACTCTGGGATTTCCTTAGTACTGTTTGCATCAAAAAGTCACAGAAGTTTGTTGAAGGGGGAGAGCTGCTCTGAAAGCACATGTATAAATGAAAAATATCTTAGGCAAATGCCCTAACCAATAGACTAGAGCCAGGCAGCCAGCTGCTGCTGCTTCTCTCACTTCCAGGGTGCTCTACATTTTAAACCAGGTTTTAAGACTGATGGTTATTAGCCAAGCATCTTCAAGTCCACACAGTCACATGAAAGTTTCTCTTTGAATCTAGGCTAATTATATTATAGAACACTAGGTGACCATATGCAGCACTTTTTCCTTCAAAATCCCATATATACATAAAAGAAAGTTAGATTGTTTTATATATGAGTATGTAGATGGTAGTTTTTTGGTATGTTTATCTGCATTCAGGCTCAAGCCATTATTTATAAACCTACCATTAGCTAAACCAGTACTAAAACTTAGGAGAAAACAAAATAATATATTCTTCTACAAGAAATTATGTCTTTGAAAATTATGTCCATTTTTCCCCATGTTATTCTTTTCTCTCTGACCAAAAGCTACATTTGAGTCAGTTAGATGAAGAATTTTCCCTTTTAAATCAAAGAAGGTTTCAATTCTGATTTCAGCTTGGGAATAGTGGCAGCTTGTGAGTTACAGGTTCCTGTACACTTCTCTGACTCAGATTTATCAGCAAGGTCAGGCACGGCAGTGCAGGAATAGCATTGTAAATACAGAGGTGATTGTTCTGCCAGCTAGGTGTAAATTGTCCCAGCAGTACACAGTGAAGCCTTTCTTTTATGTGTAAATTAATTGCAGTAGCTATCAAACTACAGCTGGTAAGGCAGCCAGCTGGGCATAAATGGGAATTCCAGACTGCCAGAGTCTTCCTGCTGGAAAAACACATCTTCACAACATGAGTCTTCAGCTGTTTGAGATGAGAAACCAGAGAGGGAAAATGCCACCTCACACACCTGACTTGAAAGTGAACATCTAACAGCTGATACTCTAGACAGAGCCAAACCAGAACACAGAAAAATCCTTCATGGCTGGTTATATGATACAGCACAAGATCAAATGTTTGAGATTTCATGGTTTTTCTTGCAAAATGGACTTGAACTACATTGCCTCTAAATAGAACTGATAGTTTCTATAGCTTTTATACTTATTTGTCCCTTCAACCACCTTTTTCATCTTTTGTGTACGGAGATGAACACCATTTAAAAGAAAACAATGATACAACAGAGTGGCAGCCCCACTGATACTAAGTATCAGTGATACTTGATAGGTCTTCAACAACATTAATAGGAATTTTGAGATTTTTCCTCTTCAGACATACTCTTGCACTTCAGTGACACAATCACCCTTTGAACTGGCTCACTGAACATGCATGAATGAAAATAAATCCTGAGGAAAAAAAAGTTATTGTAGTCAAAATATGAAGGTAAGAACCTCAAGAAAACATCCTTCTTTTCCAGAAAGCTCATAAAATGTAATTCTACTACGATGTCAAAAATATATTTAAATTTTATGGTCTTATTGAGTTTCAAAATTGTGGTTTTACTGCAGTCATTGACCGAACACTTAGTGTCCAGAAAGAAACAAAGAAGGCCAGTTATCAAAATGATGAATAATGATAAAAAATCTCTTCAGCTTCAGAAAAAGAAATAATCACAGTCCTAAGTTTAATTTACTTCTACACTATAACAAAAACAATGGACTTCCTTTTTTATTTAGGAAGCTTGTCATTCCAGCAAAGCTGACACAGAGAGGTGTAAATCTCTAAATTTTGCATAGACCACAGGTGTGGATGGATTCAGAGTTTAAACCAAGGTGAAACATAGAGCAGAAACCAGCGAGCTCATTTATGTCCTGTGTGCTTGTGAAGAAGGTGGCTGTTGCTGGTTGAAAACACACTGATGAGAACATCTGTGCTGGACACTTACCTCCCTTTTTTCTTTTAAAGACTGAAAGTTCTTTTGTATGAGCTCAGGTTGAAGAGAAAGCTGATTTGAAAAAGCATTTTCTAGGCTATGCTGATCATCCAAGGTATAAATAACAAATTGAGAATAACCTTTCCTGGAATAAAGCTTTCATCAATCAAAACAAGGAGGAAACACATCCACTCATTTACAAACACAGAACACATAATCTATTTTTGCTTCTTTGCACCTGCTCACTTGACAATCTGTCATCAAACAGGGAAGAATAAAGTTGTGATTAGGCATTAAGAGTACAGATCTCATACTGTTGAAAATCCCCAGTGGGCTTGTCCAGTTCTAAAAAATTGCATTAATTAAGAAAATTCATGTCAATATATTTGACACAAGATTATGCTTGTCTATGTCAGCTGTTCATATACCAAGCCCAGTGATCACTAATTTAAGTTTTCAGGACCATATATAAACATTCCCACAAGCCTAGCTGTAATTACACAAAAAAACCACAAACAGCCGCTAGAATTTCTACTAAGGCCATATTTTCAAGATATGATCTGTATGCCCTTAGAAAAAAAAACCTTTAGAAAAAAATTTGGCCTACAAACTACCAGCATTTGAAAATAACTAAGAAGGTGATCTCTTCAAATAACTTATGAAATAAAAGAAAAAAAAGGAGGAAAAAAAACAGTCAATGCCAATAGAGAATGGTGAAGGAGTAGAGGCTTTGGAGCCTGAAAGAGGAAGCCTATGGATTCAATCTGCTGACAATTCACAGGTTTAGCTTCCTAAGGCTATTTTTTGTTATTTTATATAGATGACAAGAGGTAATTTTTTATGCCTGAATTAAAAAAAGCTTCCAAAATATCTGCCCTTTTTTCTTAACACTGAATATACATTTTGACCATAGAGAAAACATATTCTTTAAGAAAGCTCAATGAAAAACATAAAATAAATAAATGATGAAATGAAAACAAACCCCTAAGTAAAACATAAATGTTTATCCAGAATGGATCCTGTGATTCATATACCCCTCTAAGCTCAATAAGATCTCTCAAGATGCATTCCTCAGTTGCAATATAAAATGTAGTAGAGTATATCCTTGGGATATTAAGCCCATTTTCATCACTTTAGTTGTTGCATGGGCAGAATACAACAGCCATGAAATTGTTCATTTAATCAAAATATCACTTTTCCGTTATCAGTTTTGACAGAGAGTGATCGGTTATCCAAAATCCAAAAGCAGATATGCAAAGTCATGCTTATTTGTGCATTGAAACATCACAAAACAACCACTTGGGAATCCTTCCTGGTATACAAATCCTTTAGTTAAAAATATAAACAAGGTTCAAATATGCTCCCAGCAAAAACATAATTTTAGCTACTTTTGTCTATCCCCTAACTCACATTTGCATCCTTTCTTCCTTTAACTAGTAAAAAGTATTTCATAAAGCATTCATTAGAAACAGCAGCTTTCTTGGACTTTGCCTATAAAAATAAAAAATCAAACAACACACACTTAGCTATTTGTAAACAATACTCATGTTCGGATCTCTCCCTATTTAAATGGTATTCAAGTAACCAAGTGGCCAGCTATTAGTCAAAACCAGTTCTTGATGTGCATTTTAATAAACATTTAAATCACTAGAAAATGTAAGACAGATTTCACTGCCAAAAAAACCCCTAAGGAAATCGACATCTTCTCCAAAATTAGTACCTGAGGAACCTTAAGGTGCTATAGACCTCCTTAATAACTATGCTAATTTAAAAATTTGCTTGTATATATACTTACAAATAAAACTTTTACTCATAGAATTGCACAGTAAAAGAGAAGTTTATCTCTACATATATTTATATGCATATTTTGTATGTGTATTTACATATATTGTATCTACACATATCTGCACACATACCTTTAGACAGGAGCAGCTGCAATTTCTAATTATGTCAAATGAACCTTACAGTGCACTCAAATTATAATTGTGAGTTTTCAGTGCATCATTTCAGTCCAGAAAGCTCAAAAAAAATTAGCAGAAGAGAGAGCAGATGCCCCTTACGAGCAGAGTGGCATTGTTTCTACAATATTAAAATTAGAGAATGTGCATGTTACATATGAGTTTTAGAACAGCCATTTAATTTACCAAATGTATTTGAATGACTATTAGGAAAAAAACAACTTAACTTCTGAATGACCAAAACATCTTTGTGACATTATATTACCCAGGAAATGAGATGAACAAATAAAAAAAAAACCTTTGTTTTCACGTATGAAAACAGTGCTGACAGTCAAAAAGCTAAATTCTTTCAACAGCTATCAAGTAGGTGCCAGCAAAGAGGTCATTTTGATCACTGTGATTATTTCTTCTTATTATTTTTTAAGATATGTATCTGTTTTGCCTCTAAAAAGAATCACACAGAGGAAGTTCTTAAAAAAATAACTTGCCCATTCTGGCCACACAGCACCTATGTGCCACTTTCCATCTCTCACAGAGAAGACAACATATAAGGGAGAAACAAAAATTAAATTGCAAATGATGAGGTAAATAAGAGATCTCAAAATATAAAGGAAAAAAAGCGCAAAATATCCCACTCACAACTTTATCAATGAACCTCAAGTCAATTTTTACTAAGGTTCTTTGAGTGTTTCTGTGATTAGCAGATATAGCAATGGGTTCCACCCTCTTTCCATGAATCAAATCATACCACTTTCTTAGCATTACTTGAAGACCACTTCTTGCTGCAGCATTCACTGCTGGGGCATTGCATCCTCCCACACCATAAACTCAGCAAAATTGTCATGTGTACATGAAAACAAATAAACAAACAACAGTGGTTTTATAGGTTGGCACAGCAACAAACATCTCATAGGAATTACCAGAGATTCTGCTCTAACCAAGAACACTTTTGGAAGGGACAGTTCATTAGCAGGCAGGTCAGACCAAATGATCAAACTGCATTGAACCTTGCATATTACACCTTGAAGAACTCATGGAACATAGAATTTTTTTTATTATTTTTTTTAAAATTATTATCAGTGAACATGAAAGGACTATCCAGTCTACTGCTAGGTGGAGAGTAACCAAGAAAGCCATGCTACTGAAACAAAATCATATTTCAGAGTTTGAACAGGTAGACAAGCACTACTGTACATATTTGCTTGGACTTGACTCTGCAGCTAACCAGGATTGTAAAAATGCACAAATCTCACAGAGAATAGTCATTCATTTTTGCTTTCTCAGTCCAAATGCATACAGTCTGGGATCATAAATATATTAATGAATAACTAACTTAATTTAACCTTCAATATAACCAGTTGTTTCTCAATAAGGACTGTTTTATGGCTGAAAATACATTTGTTTGCATTTAAAATGTATTAATGCCCAGAGTGCCCTCTGCAATGAATTGTATTGCTCTTAAGGGAACAAACTTTGTAAGACAGCCACAAGAAATAGCTAGGTAATGAGGAAAATGTTACCAAAACTAAACATCTTCAAGACCTCTTAGATGAAAGACTAATTATTGATCAAATTAATCATACTGCCAACCATTTTATCCAATATTGTGGATGAGTAGGCAGCCATTTTAAAGAGGAAACAGACATTAAATTCACTTGCAGATAACCTTGCTCCCTCTAATCAAAGGGCTGTTGATGGTTTGAACAAAGTTTTGTCCTACAGGGAAGAGTCCCAAAGAGGGCTATAGGCTCTATGCTTCAACTTCATAAGAAAGTTGCTTGGAAGAACTGTAAGACAACAAGCTGAAGGCAGTGACATCTGTAGACTGACACTCTGATATGTGTTCTTTTTCAATCCAATAACACTTGACAATCTAATTTCTTTTTTTCAGATTGTCTCAGGATTAAAATTGATTAAATCAACTTTGTTCATTCCAAATGAAGTAGGAGTGACATTTATTGTCATGGGAAGGGATAGAGTAGTGTCTCTGAAAATCTTTTGGTAGATGACACAATTTCTTGCTAAATTGGTTCAGAGGCATTACAGGCCTTTGGGCTTTGAAAAAAAGGTTTGGATTCTCAAAGAACAGCACAGGCTTGAATTACTTATATCTCATTACTGATCTGAGAGAAAAAGTAATGTGCTTTCTATGTTGCATTTGACCAGATCACTTAAGCTTGCAAGAATTGTTTTACCCCACAGTGGACAACACTGAGCTAGTAAGAGTGAGCACAGTCATTCCAACAATAAGCAGATTTATTAATGCATGCTTCTAGTAGGCATTTGGGTCCAAATGTAGACCCAAATGAATAAGAGCTTTCCATAGACAACATTTTGTCTGACTTCCTGGTTAACTACAACCCTAGGACACAACAGTGTTATTATTTACAGGCATAGTGAGTCACCTGGGAATTGAAAACACATGAAACAATTTTCAGAAACATAGGTATGCTTTAGTAAGCTAAGTTTGTAACTTGAAACTGGTTGTTCACTCTTTTCTTCATCTTCTGGATATTTAGATGAAATATGACCTCTTGAGGAAACAAGACAAAAAAATTAAAGGTGATACTTAGACCTAAGCAGTGTGCCTTTGCTCATGCAGCAGCAGCAGTCCAGCATTTTCTATCAGTCATGCAGAGTTTTGCTTACACAAGCTCTGTGGCAACAGTTTCACACTGTGCTTTGAAAAACCTAAAAGCTAATTCTGTTATTGAATCTGTACGTGCAAACTATTACTCTGTATTTACTTCATTTTTTTTTATTTTCCTGCAGGTACTGTATTCATCTATCTGATTCACAGAGGACTTTGACATGCCTGCCTCATAAAATCTCAAGAAGGAAAGAAATCTTTAAGAAACAGGCCAGCAACAGAATAAAATCTGAATGTAAGACACAGCTTTTCTCTTTTGCCATTTCAAAGAGTCAGAAGCGCAGGGGAGGGAGCCAAATAATGAACTGTGATACCCTATGAGAGGGAGATGATCCTCTTAAGATGTTATTTATTTATAAGAGGACCACCTCTTCTACAGGATATCCTGTTTAATGCCCAGTAAGCACTTGAAGACATGTCCTCTATGAACACATTTTATTCTGCCATGTCTAGTCAGACAACTGAATGATTAAATATGTACATGTGCCAAAACACCTTAAAAGATCATAAAACAGCTTCACAATGTATCCAGCATCCCTGAGACAAGAAAAATGAGAAGAAAAAAATATTCATTCCTCTTCTATATGTTGAAAAATGGGCTGCCACATTAAGAAAACCCTCTTTTTTCAGTAGAGACATGAGTTTTCAAGACAAAAAATGAAAGATTTAATTTGCCTGCTTTTCATCAGCAAAATCAAATACATTTTTGTTTGTGATGATTTCTGAAAGTTAGTTCTAGATTTAGGTTAGAAAAACCCAGATCATTAACAAGCAAAAATGAAAACACTGTTCCTGTTCTCAAAAACTCTGAAGAATATAATTTTAGATTTTAGATTAGGGGTATGAATCTCAATTAAGTACTCTAGGGACTGGTCACCTTCTAACAGCTACCCTGGGGAATGTGGGGCGGTACTGAAGAGAGACCAGTCTCCATGCATATTAAGCCAGCAGACTTTTAAGCTCCCCATTTCCTTCTTGATAAAGCTCAAACATTCTTACATTAGCTCCCAAGAAAAAATATCCACTCTTTTCTGCTTATTCTTACCTCATTAGCATCCTGTCAGTTGTTTAAGAGGAGATTCTTTTTCATTTTAAATTCTCTTTCAAACCGCACTGCCCCCCACCCCTGCTTCCCTTCGAGGACCTTTAATTGTGCAGGCTACAGACATTTGACAAGCATGACAACTACTTTGATTTAATGCCACAAGATTATTTATGTGCTGCCTTAATTTTAAAGAGCAAACCTGATTAAACCCAAAACCTTGAGTTCCAGAATTCAACAAATTAGCTGCCAGAAACAGCAGCACAAAATGGACATTTCCAGCAAAAGAGTGTTTTACTTAGAAATTTCCAAGAAAAATGGCAATAAAAAAAAACTTTGCCCACATCTATGAAAAATATGCATACACACTCTACCATCATAAAGTAAGATCTTCTCAAAATCTGGAGCCCTGAAATGCACGTGTTCAATATAGTCAAGAGAAAGGAAATCATTTTAGTTTAAAAAAAACCCTGTCTTTTCTCTACAGCTGTGCCTAATTTATACTGCAATGATTATGCAGGTATGGCAATTAAATTTCAAACTGAAATCACAGTATTTTGCTGTTGTTTTGACTGTAATTATATGCCTATCAGAACACTATCGCGAAAAAGAGAAGTTCTTGGGATAATTTAAGAGAGGTTGTTATTTTACAGCAGTGAGTATGAACAAACATTATTGTGAGGAATTGGGAAAGATGGTTTTATTCAGTGCTAATGACTTCAGTCTTGTTTTATTTCCATAATGCTGTTTTTGAAGTGTACAAGCACTTGACATGAAGCTTGTGACCGTGAAATCCCTCATCTTCCTTACTGAGTTTGAACACAAAATAATAAACTTTTTTCTTATGTAGTCAGTTCTGAATATCTGAAGAAGAGGAAATGTAGAGGTGAGACTTACAGTACTTTTAGGACTCCAAAATGTTTTATGAGCACATGCAAATTATTACTGTACTACAGAGCCCCCCAGAAACATCTTAGAGGAGGAAATGGAATTAGTTAATACCACACTGTACCTCAGTACATTTGCTTAGGTCATGAAAAATAGTTGAATTAAAATAAAAAATAGGAAATTATTAAAATATGGATAATTTAATTGAAAACTGCTTGAGAAATTTGTTAATCTTGCTAATCCTTTAGGCAGTGAATCAGCACCTGACCAGCAGCCCTGTTAGGATGGGTATAAGAAGCTGCTTTCTCCAGGCATGAAGAAGTAGAACAGCCCAGAGCTGTGAGGGAGGGAACCCTGATCATCCAGTTAGGGACATAAGTCCCTGCCCTGGCTGCCCTAGGACATCCCAGGAGGGTTTCTGCCCCAAGGACTGGCACTGACATCAATCTCTGAGTCATCAGGGTACCCTGTCTGAGGTCACCTGCAGACTACAGGGTCACTGCTGAGGTATATGCATATATTTCCCAATAATGAACTTTTATCCTGGTCAGACAGGGAGGGGAATAGGATGAGGCCCTCAGTGCTGTTTGTGAGAGTGCTGAGTGTCTCTGCACTGAGCTGGGTGGCTGTGTTTTTTGTGTAGATACAAGTGTGGTAGTCCATGCTCAGTCTCCCTGCTGGCTGGACCTGGGACATGGAGCTATTGCAGCATTGGCTCTATGTACTGCTAGGTAGAGCAATCCTTCCAAGGCCAAAACTGCAGTCAGCACGGAGGAATACTTATTGGGTGCCCTAAGATTTATTATTAGAAATCTCCAAACAATTTTTGGCCAGGTCAAAAATGAACTGTACTTCTCAATATGTGGGTAACACAGAATTATCTTCCTTTTCCTTATTCTTTAAGTAGTTTTGAATCTGTGCTCCTATTCTCATACACTCCACTTGCTTAGGAGGTGACACAATTAAGATATAGTGAAATCTAGAAGGCAAATGTCCTAAGAATGGAAATAAACTCTCCCTCCAAATCAGTCTGTAACAGGACACAATTTTATTTCTGTAAATGCCCCCATACACAAAATATATATACACATACATAAACTTTCAAATTAACATATGTATATGGACACATACACTGTATGTTTCTATATAAAGAAATTACATAAGAAAGAAAAGACAATGCTGGGTGTGTATCTTCAGCACAGACAAGAAGTTTTCAGGTTTTGGATCAAGGTCAGTTTGTTGTAAGAAAGCAAGCCCACCACTGAGAGCAAAACAAAGAAAATTAGCATAAACTATATTCTATTTTCAGTTGCTTAGTACAATTCTATTTTTCAGTCTGAAAAGGGTTTCAGTGTGTCAGGCCAGATCATCTCCCAGCATGATGTGACCTTCCTTCAGGCTGGTCACTCAAGTGAAGTTACGAAGTTTCTAGGGCACTTCATTTTAACTGCAGGAGTGTGAGGCTATTTTAGACTCATATTATCAACCTTTCTCATATGGGTTTCATGAGCATTTGCCATCGTGTTGTTCTCTTGAGTTTACTCTAAGTCAAAGTTGAATGCATATATGTAAGGACAAAAAAACATGCTCATCTGAGAATCACAGCAAAATAGTAAAACAGAGGGAAGCAAGTGTAAAGGACTTGTATGAGAGCATCCAGGTATTAATTCAGTGAAACATAATTTGTTTTCTGAAGTTAAGGTGGAATCTTGCTTTGATTCCCACTGAAACAGGGAGATAAGAGATATCCTGATCTTTCAGTCAGGACCAATGGCCATCACTGGAAATTGTGTCCCACTACACCTAGTGAAACACGTAGGAGAGTCAATGTGCACCTGGCCAGGTAAATCTGGTTGTGTGCCTACTTCATTGGCACTGGAACACTAACACAAACAAATCATGTAAATCCTTTCCACTTATGAGTTTGCTCAGCTACAAGTGGAGTTTATATTAGATGTTTAATATCTGTAACTTGTGAGAGGGACAGAGACTTCTCAAAAACTGAGAACATCCATGCATTATTTTTTGCCTCTGAGAATTGAAGTTTCTCATCCTCGCTGTGTAAACATGATGACAAATGCTGAGATTTAAAACAAGCAGTAAGTAAAATTAGCTAATATCAATTTAATGAATGAGCTCCATCATTTTTTAAGACAGCCTTGTTTAAATCTATCAGAAGGAATTCAAATAAACTGAGCACTATTTAAAAGGCAAACAAAAGAATTGTGTCTAAACTAGAGCACAGGGAAGAAATGAGGCATGTCATTCCCATTAAGTTATGTTCAGCATACACAAACAAGGAGAGTACTTGCGACGGTTCTTAGCAAATGCTCTCTGATGCCTTTACAGACTTACCTGTATTTACATTTATTTTCTTCTCCTTGCTTGAAATATTTCAATTTACCATAGCCCTGTCTTTTACATAAGAACAGGTCTGAATGAGAGGAATCCTGAACCCCCCATAAATTTATATGATTAATAATAATAAAGAAGTTAATAGTCATCTATCAGGTTAAAAATCCCTGTAAGACAACTCCTTTTTTCAACACAACTTGTACTTGTCTAATAGGCCTATTTTGTTTTGTTTATTTTTCAAATCTCTTAATCTTCCTACTATCCTACCTTCCCATGATACCTATAGATATACTACAACATAATCTGTATGGATAGCTACTAAAATTATCAAGAACATAGCAATTGTTTACCTTTACAAAACAAGAAATTTTGCTTTTTAGATGGAGTCTTGAATTCAAATTAGCACCTAGTTAGGACAACTTGGTACATCTGATCACTCCACTTTTCAATACTAAACTGTATCCTTAAAACACCCATGAAGAGTTTCTAAACTTCAATATGAAATTCTTGGAGTAATTTCTTTAAGAATGACTGAAAAAATTAATCTGATTTATTTAGAAAAGATAAATATATCCTGCATGAAGATTCAACAAGTTTATAAACTTTCACTACTCTTAGAATCTGGTTAAAGTATCAGAAGAAAAGAGTTGCATGAGACTCCCTAAAAGACATGAGCAATTCAGCTCTCAATTCACAACTACTGAAGCTGCCAATAAAAATGGGTGAACCTATCTCTACAGTCAAATTTCTCTATCAATAAGCAAATGATAATTCATTTCATATAGTACCCAGAGAACAATGGTGAAAAGTGCTAAATTATGCAGATTATTGAAGTAATATTAAACAGCAGATTTGCCACCGAGGTTCATTTTCATTCACAGAACAACTTCAATCCTCTATTTCAGAGAATACAGCCCTCAGAATTCAATGCAAAGGTGCAAGAATCACAGAGTATTTGGAGGTGGCAGGGACCCACAAGGATCATTGAGTCCAACTCTAGAGTAAATGGCTTGTACAGGGATCAAGCCCATGACCTTGGTGTTTTTAGCACCATTTATGCTCTGACAAACTGCACCAAAGTCCAACTGCCTTGGGCATTACCATAGTTCAGGGTTCAAGCCAGCAAACACTGATGATGATTCTCCATGATAACAAATACACTTTCTCTCCCTTACCCTTCTCACTCACAAGAGCTAGGTAACCATTTCTAGAGGATAACATTAGGCACACTTCCCTCTTTTTCCCACCTGGCTATTGCTCAGGCACAAAGGTCTCAATGCTAAGTGCTCTCTGCCAGCCATTCTTTCACAGCTCCACCTCAGATGGATTACTGTGCTTTGCTTTCTCTTTCTCCAAGCCTAGTATTTCTGTCCTAACTTTTCTCAATATAATTAAACCAAATAGTATTTTATGAGGCTACTTCTAAATGTTGGAGGCTAGAGGTAAGAAGTAACCAGTAGGCAAACTAAGAGGAAGATACTTCCTGAACCACAATTCATTTGAACAGAAGGCAAAGTCAAAAGTCTTTTACAAATCTATCTTATGTGGCATAGTGAGGGCTTAAGAGAGCAGTTTTGGGCTTCCAAATGGAATGGCTAATTTCCCAAATCTTTCCCTGTTCCACAATGTACAGAAAGCCTTGCCCAGTTTAGCTCACTATCAAAAAGCAATTAAAATTATATCTCTGGCAATGATACATTTTAAACTGGTTCTGAGTCTTAGCCCATTAAGCGCCAAATTATTCTGAGGTGTTTTAATGCTTCAGCTCATGAAATTTTTAATTTGTGCAAAACAAGGAGAAATGGGTACATATGTTTCATACATGCAGGCACACTCAGGAAAATGAAATATTTTCTGCCTTTTTCTCCTCTAAGTCCACTGTTTATTTAGACTTCTAGCTGGTCTTTTATCTCAATTTCATCTTATTTTATTAGCATTCATAAGTATTAATTATCAAACATATTAACATAAAAAATAAATAAAAATTTAGATTTCCTCATAAAATTGTAAGAGAGAAATTTTTTTTGCAAACTACTATATACTACTGAAAAAAGAGGAATAAAAAAGTTGCGAAACAGGTCTAGACAAACTCAGACAGTGATAGGCTTAAGGAAGATAAAAAAAAAATTGTGGATCTCCACAAGCTGACATGTAGCCTGGCAATGGGGCATGTGATACAAGATGTTTTCCCAACAGCCTTGTAGTGGAGTTCCAACAAGACTGACATGCAAAGACTTTTGGCCTTTAAAATAAGTTGTTACAGAAAATCTCTTGCAGTTAATTGGTAAAACTGTGTCAGGAGGAAGACAATCAAGAAAAAGACAAGCCCAAGTAGTCCTTGATGTACTAGGAAAAGAATCCTCAGCTGTTTGCACACATCTGCCAGAGGAACAGTAGCTGCTTCCAGTGACTGCACTCTTTGGCCTTGCAGAGGAACGCCCAGGTAATTTCCATTAGCAAACTATTTCTGTTGACAGAATAAATATAAAACAACATGGACAGCTTTTCAGGGTCCAGGTTGAATAGATAAGACTGGCAGCTAGAAGGCATGTATAAAGACAAAAATGCCAACCCACTGCAATTCATTACACTTCTGAATCTGATTTGACAATTCTTTAGAAGGAATAAGTATGGGAGTTTATAGGACCATTTGTACTGCAACATTTCCAAAGCTAGAGATACACACAAAAGATTTTGCAGACAAGTGATGAATCCACCTTCTGAATGACTGAACACTACTGAGAAGTGGTTTTTCCCTTTATTTCAAACTGACTGCCTGGCACATATGAGCACCTTCTTTTCACACCATCAGTGTAAAAGAGGCCAAAGAGTCAGGAAAAGAAGGGCAGAGTTTTTGCTGTGCACTCACAGAGGAATGAGATTTCTCCTGTATCTTTCACAGGAAGAGGGGTCCTGTGACACAGCCTTATTGAATGGTCCCGGTGGGATGTGGTTCCATTGCTCCCAGCAGCATCACTACAGTATTCATCTGCATTGCTTTAGCTCTACATACTATCTTGTTTCATTACAGGGAATCACAGCTCAGCAATGCAAAGAACTGCTTGTTATTTTCAGGAGGAACTGGCAAAAACTGGATGATGGAGCTGGTTGTATCATTTACACATTTGTTCAATTACACAATGCTGCTCAGACAGAATTAGATTAAATACAAAGTAGGCCTCAGCTGACCTGACATTCTTCAGCGTTTTATGAATAGCAGAAAGATCTCTGTTAGTGATTTCCTGAAGCTGGACCAAATAAAAAAGAGGGAAAAAAACTTTATGGTTCCTAGCAGACCCCAACCTAATTCTAATATGGCTTTCTGTCTCCTAACAGACTTTCCATATGTTATTTGTTAGATTTTGGAATAATAACGGATATCAGACTCCTACAAGAATAATCAAAATCTCCAGATGAATGAAGGAATTGAAGTCTCCTGACAAATATAAATATATTCTATTCATAAGATTTTCCTGAGATTACCATTTGGAGCATTTCTGTCCCAAAAAAGCTCTCAACATAACCTACCTACTTATTATTGCCTTTTCAAAATTTTTTTCCTCTGTTTTGACAGATCTTTCTTTTCTCCATTTCTTATATTCAGATTACTTGAGTTCCTTCCTTTTCCCAGCAAAACCACAGAAAAAGAAGGTAAGCCACCCAAAACTGCAAACCAACCTTGCCTTTACATGCTGTCATTAACTATTCATAACTTGTCTCCCAGTGTGGCAGGAACTGCCTGTTCTTTTTCCATAATACAGGATTATGCGCGCTGTCTCACGGTGAGGGAGAGGGATTATCTCAACTCAAACCCATATGTTTCTGGCTATGTCCTTCTCTCTAAGGATAGGTTACTGTTTGCACTTTCAGTCATAATTCTTCAAACATCTTGGTGAATTTATCAGAATGATTTTATTATTTACAGGAATTTACAAGCAGCTGGCAGCAAATGATATTAAAACACATAGCTGCAACATAGCTAGTACACTCCAGTCTGCGTTTTGAGCAAAAAAAAATCCAGTATCCAGTGACAAGATAAACATGAGGATTTTCTGAACCTTACTATTTGGTGCTTGTTTAAAGTGTGGTGACGAACAGATAAACACAGAATAAAATACCATAATTTAGCTGGAAGGAACTGTGAAAATCACCTAGTCCAACATAATTCAAAAATCTATATAGTCTAAACATCATCTACCCCACAAGGAACAGTACAAATGCATTTCCTTTACTAAAAAACAAACAAACAAACAAAAATCAAACAAGAAACAAACAAAAAAGAAACTAAAGCTGGAAAAAAGTACAGTCAGTTAAAAGTGTCACTTGTTCCCACTGTTAACTCATTCCCACTAAACTTACATCTGAGTTGTTCACTCTTTTCCTGTTGTTGTCCTTTATTTTGCTTATTTCCCTTTTCATAGAAGCTGACACAGGACTATGTTTTGGATCTGTGATCAAAACACTTGGTAATTTGATGCTTTATTACCAAGCAGTACATGCAAAAGGTGAAGACCTTCCCTGCCTCTCACCCCACCTCCTCATCACAACACGCGTGTAGATCCTTATACGTAGAATCTCTTTGCATCCAGAACTATCTATTCCATTTAAGATTGCAGAATGATTTGGGTTGGCAAGGACTTTAAAGATCATCTAGTTCTCATCCCTTTACCACGAGCAGGGACATCTTCCACTAGACCAGGTTGCTTAGGGCCCCATCCAACCTTGAACACTCTCAGGGTGGGGTATCCACATCTCTGAAAACCAAAAGTGTAGTATTAAATATCACAAGCCTAAAACCTGGCACACCTTCATCTTTTACAGTGTCATCTCATAATGATGTTGATAGTATCCTGTGGACTTTTCTCTCCTGAGAAAAGCTCATGTCTAGGGGCCTGCCATTCTCAGTGCTGCAGTCAATATCACTTACACATACTATTTTTAGAAGTGATTTGTGGCTGTGTGCTTGAATATACAAATGGTATCTTGGACAAGTAATTTAGCCACTCTGTACCCCAGCTCCATACATAGGAGAAAGTGGTACAATCTTAAAATTAATGGGGACTCTGCCTCAGTCCTCATCTTCCAAGCCCATCCTTAAAACAGGTCTATTTCCCGAAGCATAGCCCAAAGACCCTATGAATATGTGTTCGTCATAATACTTATAAATTACAAAGCCAGATAAAACTTACATGACCCCACAGGGGGGAAAAAAAAAAAATTAGCAAACCACTGAAGCATAGACAATGCAGGGTTTGCTGCTCCTCTCATTTGTGAGTGTACCAGCAGCCAGAACACTGCTGTGTACAGGGCATCGTATTTCCTCTCTGCTCCTGGGGCAAAACTCAAATCTTTTTTCTTAGCAAGATGTCAGGTTAGGGAAACAGTGTTACTCAAGCTGCCAGCCTCAAGGACACGAAGTTAAACAAAAGCATAAATGTCACTCTACAGGGATCCTGTATGTTTTCCAAGCTGGAATTAAAACTGAAAGGCAGTAGGAAGCAGACCCCCATCAACACCAAAGATTAAAATATAATCACTCCCGTACGTGCACTGAGTATAATATTGCAGTAATGGTCTGGCATGAATTTACCTCTAGAATGAGATTTCTCAATTAGTGAAATAGCCTTTCCTGGCAAGCTTAGGATTACTGTATGCTTTCAGAAGCTTCTTAATATGAGCAAAATTATACATTATCAAAGTAAATTCTTTATTCATTAACTTCAAACTGAAAATTCCCTCATACTGCAGCTTTTCAGAGGACTGTATGAAAGATTATGCAACAGAAATACACTGCTTCAGAATTGTGTCAGACCAGCAGCCTGTGAACAAGTTTAAGTTCTTGCCAGACAGGGGACAACAGCCACAATCTGAAACACAGAAAGTTCTATCTGAATATGAAGAAAAAGCTTCTTTACTATGTGGGTGACAGGGAACTGGAACAGGCTGCACAGAGAGGCAGTGAAGCCTCCATCTCTGGAGCTATCCAAGATCTGACAGGATGCAAATATGTGCAGCCTGCTCCAAGTGAACCTGCTTTAGCAGGTGGTTGGACTAGATGATCAGTCTCCAGAGGTCCTTTCTGACCCCAAATATTCTGTGAGCACTGAAATCCTTCACAGACTCCAACACTTATCTGTAGCCAAAATTCAAGAAATCACATCTCTGTGGGATATGTAATTTCACCAATAATGAGCTTTTCCCACACTGAAAGTAAGTCTTCCTGATCTCCTTCACCTTTACCCCTAGTCTCCAAAAACTAGCATGCTCAAGTTTCCTCAGCTACTCTAAATTTCTCCCATGAAGATCAGCTCCCATTATCTGGTAATGATTTGCATCACCTTTTTGTGAAAGGGTTGTCTTTGCTCACCTTTCATTTCCATTTTCTTTCTTGCTTCCTTCTAATGAAGCCCTCTCTATGTTCAGTATCAGCCCATTCACATCCTCTGAATTCCCCTCACACATATCTTTCTGCTCCCTTAATTCCTCACAGCATATTTTTTGTGACTTTTTTTCATCATGAATATTTCAGCAGACTTTTTTGTCTGTGTTACTTGTGATGCATTAGTTGAACTATTCCATTTTCATTAGTTTATTGTTTACCGTACCATTCCTCTCCTACGTTTTCTAGAGAAATCTTTGCCTTTTCCAACCCTCCCTGTACATTGCACTCATAACACAAGAGCAGAGGCCACAGAGACTGTCACATTAATTTATTTTCATACCATTTTCCATTTTACCAGGAAAATCCTCCTCATACCAGCAAGACAACAAAAAACCTGATTTTACTCATGTATTATTTAAAACTTGAAGTGATATATCACAAAATAATGCAGGATAGAAATGTGTAAGTGGGTCCTCATAAACTCCTAGGGCAAAGCTGACTAAGCTTCAGCAAATGAAATAGAAAACACTAAAGCTGTTTTGCTGCTGGCCCCTGTGGATAGCAGCAGTTCCTATTTGCAAATTCAGTATCTTGGTACAGGAGCTACTCTGTGCAGCACAAGCTTCAATCCTACTGCTTTGTGTAGGTGTTGTAGTTTATAGATGGGGAACTCTCCTTCCTCATTTCCTCAGCCATTTGCTCATCTGGTTCCATGTCTACCACTGTGCTTTCCTGCTTGATACAGTTGAAATTGAATTGAATTGAAATTCAAAAAATCTAACAGCTTCAATTCAGAAAGCAGGCTCACCTTAAGGAAGCATCTGAACTAAGCAGAGCTGGCAGCAGGCTTTCATTTCAATCTTACCATCACCCTCAGTGTACTCCTCTTCCAATTTTCTTTCTCAGAAGGAAGGAAAAAGATCCCTATTTTCACAATGTTTTTGTTTCTGTTACCATAATAAATCTTCCAGAAGAGTAAATGTTATACTGATGGCTTTGCAAGTACCTGATTCTGATGATCTGTTTTTTGCAAAAAAAATGGTGACATTTTTCAAATATGAATAAAAATCTATTGGTGAAGGGAAGGTAGGAAAGGAGTGGTTCTGTACTTCCAACTTGCACAAGCTAATAGGAAAAAGGATTGTATAACCTCAGTGTTACGCTTGACCCAATTGCCTCGGTCAAAATGCCCGTGGCTTCTTAATTGGCATTCACATATGGCCACCCCACTGACTGCAAGGCAAAAGGTCAGGGATATTTCTATAGAGGCTCCACTGTTGAGCTCAATTACTCTGATCCCAGGAGGTTCCTGAGGAACAGGATGTGTCAATAACCTAATGGAGCCTGAATACCAGCGTCCTGCTGTGTGTGTGCTGGACAGAGGTGCAGAGTGTAACAGTGGTCAGGGCAAAAGAAAAGTGATAACTGTGGGTAAAGGGCTGATTTCTTCCTATTTCAGTACCAGAATGAGCTCATCATCTTTCTCAGCAGTATTTGCTGCTGTGCAAGTGGCAAAGAGGCCAAATACGTGTGTTCTTTATTTCAGAGCCAGTTTTCATTGGTGAAATGAGAACAAAATCAACGTATTACTAAAATTAGCTGCTGCTGACATAAAATGGAGATATTGATGTCTTAAAAAAAAGCTTAACAGGATCTTCCTTGTTTTTTTTTTTTTTAGTTTTTAGTAGGGGAATGAGGAAATTAATGCAATTCAAAGGCCAAGTGAAGGTTTTCCTACTATCTGTTTTATAGATGGGACCTTGGAACAGAACACTGAAGTTTCTTGTCCTTGGCAACATACTACTCATATCAGTAATGGAACCTAGACTCCATTGCCACTGTCCTTCCATCCTCCAAGTCAACATCCAGCCTGAGGAGGAATATTTGTGCTGCCAACAGCAACCAAGCCACAGAAATCCCACAATGATTTGCCACTGAAGTGGGGAGAAGATCTCCTTCACCATGAATTTTTAAATCTGTTGCATTATTCAGGCTGTCCAGATGGCTTGTCAGCAGCACTTTGCTTCATCTCCTTTGCAATTAGAAATCCTGAGAGCTGGTAAGTCTGACAGACCACAGATATTTCAGAAGAATCAATTTATCTTAGAAAGCTCACAACTTGCTTTTGGGTTCAGAGATGTCTCTGGTGAAATCACTTTTTTTGAAAGCTTGGTAATAAACCATGAATACCATATTTCTGTTACAAGTCAGAAAGCAAAAGTCAAGAGAGCTGCTCTCTTACAATCTCCTGGCAACAAGTGTGAATTTTTCTATTTTTATGTGTTATCTATTCCCTTGCCTTCCTACTTGCACATAATCCCTGCTAACAAATTCCAGGTTAATTAACTGCACACGCTCCCTTATTGATGTGTAAGGATTATCTACCTGGGATCCCATCAGTAGAGAAAACCCAGTTCACCTCTCAGAAGACAAAGATGTGCCGAAAAAGAAAGTTTTTTACACTGCCTGTAGAGCAAGATTGTTGTAATAGTAAGGTTAAAACTCTTGACAATTTATCTTAAAATGTTCAAGACCCTTGTTGCAACAAGGAAGTTCATATTGCTGCAGAAACACTAAACTAATAAGAGTAAGAAAAAAACCTTAACTTTGTCTTCAAAAGACTTACAGATACATAGACAGAGCTAATATATTGGTCACCTGAATTGCAGAAGTTTTAAGGCTGAACAAGACCAGCTTGGAGATCAGCTAGTTCTAACCCTTGCTTGGAGAATCACCATCTAGAATGCCACTGTACAATATTCAGTCAAGATTTGAATACCTTCAGGGATAGAGACTCCTTAACTTATCTTGGCAACTTGTCCTAGAGTCAGATCACTGTGATCACTGTAAAAAAATTAATTTTCTTGTATTTCAGTTTGAATCTACTGCCTCTTATCCTTTGGCAGGGTAATGGTGAGAAGAATCTGGCTTCATCTTCTTTACTACCCCCATGAGGCATTTATAGGCACTGATTAGATCACCCGGACCCTTCCTTTTTCCAGACAATACATCAGATAATCCAAGCCCTTAATAATCCTCATGGTGTGCTGCTGTGTTCATTTCATCTCTCTTGCTGTGGGAAGTCAAGAACTGGACCCAGCACACCATGGCAGAGCAGAGGGGAAGGATCACTGACCTGATCATCAGGTTGAGACCTGATGGTGTTGCTGTTGGTCTTCTTTGCTGTGAGGGCATGTTGCTGGCTCAGGGTCAACACCAGAACCCCACCTGTTCTATTCTACAAAGTTGCTTTGTAGTTCAGCTGACAAACCATGGATCACCACAGAACTATTAATTTTCCCTATATGTCTTTTTATTTTCCTCTCTTTTGTGTATCACCTGTGTTTTTAAGATGGGTACTCTGAAATAAGAAGCTGTCTATCTTTCTCTCACCAGCCCTTGCAGTCATGTGCCATTCCCAGTCAACCACTAATCAGGGCTGTAATGTGTAACAGAGTTAATGCTTTAGGTAGCCACTATCTCAGAATATTAATCATGATCCTTGCTTCGATATATTTTTGAGAAGACTGAGAACTCGTTGCCAAGTCCCCATCTTAAGAGGACTGCTCATGCACCACTGCACACAGCAGGGTTATATTATGTGATACATAGTGTTCTTTTAGGAGAACACAGACATCTTGCCTTCTTTCCTTTCCCAGCCATGAAAACTCCAGTACACATATTTTGTACAGATGTTTTCCCACAAGCAATTATATCAAGAACTTCCACATCTAATAACATGGTACAGAATAGAAAGAAATTCCCTGGAAGCACAAAAAATAACTACATTATTAGCTGAAAACAAGCTTCTCCATTTTGTGTATTATTTTTTAGCTGGTCTGGAGACACTCATGATGATGGTGTGCATTTCCTATTCCCTCTTTGCTATGAGAACCTTTTCTATATCTATTACTGTCCATTTTTCATTGACCCAGTATATCATGGCTTCAGTTTTTGGTTCCATAATATGACCTGTACCTTCCAGGGGAAAAAGCCCACACACTTTTATTGGTCTTTACAATTTTAGAAAAAAAAAAATTATATCTATAAAAGGGTCTCAAGTCCATAGAAATGCAATATGCAGCCTGGGATTTGATTAATAGCACAAAAAAGGTGGTTTTCTAGACATCACTGCAGTGTACCCCATAAATAAAACAAGGCTACATTATCATATGCATTATACTCTTAAAAAAAAGAAAGCTTATTAGACACTAGTAGCAGAAATGAAAAGCAAGACATCAGAAATTTCATTCTAGTGCAGGTGGCAGAATTATTTACTGCCCCTGGGTCATGGTAATCCTAGGTTCCTTAAATTCATACTGAGGGAATATACCTTTCCAGCTTTAACACAGAAAAGAAAATTACTCCAAAGGAAATATATTATAAATGGCTACAGGGTGTGGGGATAGGTAAATATTTTTTCTACTGCTAAAATGTAGTGCAAATAGGAGATGGTAAGACAATTTCACAAGACAAACTTACGTTTTACATGTTTATTTAAATAATTTAATGTTATTTCTTTTAAAATGTTGAATAATTTGACCCCTCTTCCAAGAAAATCTCATTTCCATTTAAGTCCTACAAATACTCATTTCTTTTTCCTCAACATTTAATTTGATTCTGCAGTCAATGCAGGATGATTTTCACGTCTTTGAGCTTGTTACTAAATTCCCCATATTTTACATGAGATACTTGATACCAAGAATTCTGTGGCAAGTTTATGCTGCAGGAAGAAGAGGTTAAGGAATTTATGTAACCTTCAATTCTTTTAAATGGATCCCCACATTTGTATGGAAACAAAACCAAGAAGAAATGCTTTGCAAACATTGCCTAAGCCAGGGAAGCATACTTTATTGCTAAGTACAAAATATACAACAGCAGCACGACTCTAGAGGGTACCAACAACTTGAAATCAGCCCTTCAGAATTTAGCTCACAAGGTAACTTTCCACACAGTAAATCAGCCTACAAGTTTACCTCACAAAGATACAGAGAAGGATGGTTTTCTGAAAGAGTCAGGTGCTTCTCTATTTGCGATATAGAGGTTCTGCTGTGTTATGCACATGCTAATTTATGTTGTGTGTAGGATGTATGGAAGTTGAAGTTCAGACAGATAGAACAAATTTTCAAGATATCTTTGACATGAAAATTATGTTTGTAAGCAGTACCCATGCGCAATTGCCAGGCGCACAAAAGTAAAATAGTCAACAGTTTTTGATAACTATAAAAGTCTACAGAATGAATGTCAACTTAACCACAGTGAAAAAGGCAAGGAACACACCAGGGCATTGATGTCAGCCCTAGCTTTCCCTTTCACCCCAACTCGGAATAGTATAGTGTTGTATAAAGATCCTTCTGTTGACAGCTGAAGTATAAATGAAGAGTCAAAGGAATAGCAAATGACATTTATCTAGTTAGTTTAAAGTACAGGACTTCTTCAGGTACAAAGGAGTAATTTATGATGCAGGTCAGTATCCAAATTGCAGTGTTGGCAGGGAGATGATTGAGTTGGATGAAGTCTTGGCTGCCTCACACTCAAAGCAGAATTACAGCAGGGACTAAAATAAACCTTCCCTCAGAGGTTATAGGATTTCAGTGCTGCAAATGTAATCAACCCAAAACAGTACTTTGTTTTAATGTCTTAATTTAAATATCTTAAACTTTGAAATGGAAGATGTTTTTTGTTTGTTTTTATTTTAAGAGCAAAATCTTTTTAAGTTTGTGGTGCTTAATGATCTTTAGCAAAACATTTAATATGTTATTTGTATAATCTGTATTTCCATGGAATACTCCCCTGGTCAACAGCTCTTTCTAAGCTATCTTCAAATTGTAAACCTTTTGGATCCACTGTTAATAAAAAGGCAATTACGTAGCTGCTATACATCTAAGATCTTATAAAAACCATTTGTATCTCAGATTTGGGTCCTCCCTCCAAAAGGCAACTCTCCACAGGGAATCACCAATTAGAGGGTGGTACCCACAGGAGATGCTAATAAGTCCATTAACATTTTATATTTTAACGGGGTATCTGTAGAGAATCATACAACATCTAAAAATTTGTGAAGCATAAAGAGTGGTGAAAGAGTAAATAGCTACGATGAAAGGTCAGCCACAGTATGAAATATGTTGAGTGTCATGGTACTTTGCAGGTCAGGTGGGAGCCCAGACCTACACACCCAGTCCCTCATTAGTCTTCTGTAGTTAGTGCTTGGGACATGCTGATGCAACTAAACTACATAGTGCAACCTCAGCTGCTACCAGCAGTAGCTTGTCAATGTTGTATGTATACACAACCTTTGCTCTAAATAGTTCCAGTCTGTTGAAAAGGGATTTTATTGCTGACAAACTTGAAGCAGCCCTTAGAAATATTTTACCACAGCTGTACAATCAAAGGGCTGCTGTGGAGTGGAGGGTGTCACACAAAGATTTGAACCATTCATCATGACAGAAGTCACAGCCCCATGCGAAGATCAGGGAGCCCAAGAAATTTTGGGATGTGTAAAGGGAAACAAAGACAGCAAATGTAGGGAAGGAATTGTACTGCTGTCTGCAATGTTGTTTGTGTGGGTTTTACATGTCAAGTTTGGGTGGCACAGGGCCTGAAAGAAGAATATTGCCTTGAAGGTGGTGAGTTGTGCATCCTTTTGTACACGCATACAGGCTGAGGATGTGTTCTGATAAACATGCTTTAGGCATATCTACCATATGCCTCAGTGAAAACAAAGCTGTAAGGTCCAATATGAAGAGGTTTAGGGATTTGTAATGCAGAGATCAATTTGAATGATACAATAATAAATTTTGATCTTAAGATAAATTTTAAGAAATGTCAGAGCATGGTAGATTAATATAACGCAGAGCAGAAGACCTTCTGCAAAATGATTCTCATTGGCAAGGTGGAGAAAGTTCACATTTCTGTGATGTCCAGAAATATATAAAAGAAATTAATGTTTAAATTTAGTGTGAGCCTCAGCAGAGTATGCTTTAAAATATAACAATTCTGGGATTGACAATTTTTTGTGCAGAAAACTTTAAAAATGACATTAATATTTCTCTCAAAATTTGTAAGTGAGGGAGAATAAATACAGGAAGGAAATTACCCTCAGTGGGAGAGAATTATTTTAATTTTACTGCACTATATTAGGAACAGTGAAGCAGTACAACATGACTCTCTTTTCTGCATTGTCCAAGAGAGCAAAGTTTATTATTCTTGATCTTCTTTTATAGATATGTTCAAGAAGGTCCAAGAAGTAAAACTCAATGATCATTAAAGCAAAACATCACCATCATTAGTTAAGTGGAACACCACCCCTTGACTGTTTTCCTAAACACCACCTGCAAAGATTGTTGCCCTTTACCAAGGACTGTTTGGATTCTTTCTCATGCTTCCTCAGGACAAAATGAGAAGCCTGTGTGACTTAGTTTCACACAGGCTCTGTTCCCTGCTTGCATTTAGCATCCACAGAATTTGACTGGGTTAAAAGAAATCAGGAGTGCTGTGTGGATTAAGCATAATACAATTCTACAGCCTGAAAGAAACATCCTAATAATAAATTTACAAGTTAAAAAGGCAGTTAAGGGTTAACAAGATCAAGACCTAAGTAAACAGCAGTAGTGAGATCTGTTTGCTTCAACCTGATGAACAAGCAAACCTGAAATTATCAGCAAAGTTTCAAGGCTGCTTTTGAAAAAATCAAAGGGAATTCTGTTATGCTACTCAGCAAGATTTTTTTCCAACACCCTTTGCACTATTTTTCCATGTGTAATTCAAAGATTCAACTCACCACATTCCTGAACAACATTAATATTCCTGCAACTGAGGATCTCCATTACATAATAGAAGAGCCTTCACCACAAGCCTTTTGCATAGTGCTCACCAAATTTCTAACCTGTAACCTTGCAGTTGCTTTAGTGCTGAACTATGAATGTAACCTGCATGTTAACTCAGTTGTGTTAAAGGAAAAACAAGCATTGGGTGGCATAATCCTGGACTGAACTTTTGCAATTGTATACTTCATACAGGGATTTAAACAAGTCTGTATAGCTGCATGAAACTTAACACTACCCCTAAAGCTGAACAGACTTATTTTCGTACTGTTAGTTACCTACACGGAAGGAATTCATTTCAGGAAAATAAGGAAAGTCAGGAAGAGATTGTATCTTCTGGTGTTCAGTACCAGCTATAATTACAGACATCTTAGGAGGAGAAGTGAAATGTTGCATTAATTCTGAAAGACCAGTTAGTGATGCCTAAAGAGGCTACCTGGAAGAGAGGTTAGACAGAGTTAAAGGAATAAAGTAGGTATTTATTGAAAGGCCTTTCAAGGATACACCTTGGGCACTACAAGAGCCCAGCCATGGCTACACCCAAGATGGATCCATGATGGATGACAGGTCACAAGCTTTCACAATTTTATAAGTTTTGATCTATTTACACACTGGGGTCAATTGTCCAATTACAGCTTCAGGTTATGAAGTCTCATTCTCCCAGACTGCTCTCCTCAACTCGCTGTTGTTTACACTTTTTGGACCTGAAGTTGCAACGATGTCCTTGGTTCTCAGGCTGAAAAATGATTGTTTTGTCTAACTGCACTGTGAAGAGAACTTGCTAGCACTTTATATGAACTTCAGTCACACACTAAGGCAAGTACAGAATCTGGAAAATATGAAAGCTAAAACTTAAGGCATCATAAGAACACACGAAAAAGCATAGCATCTCAGAAATTTAAGGGAAAGTGCAACCAGGTATCTTTTGGTCCAAGTGTCCTTTTGAACCAGCTGCTCCTTTCTCAGCATGTCCTTCAAATTAAATTTTTTTACACTGTTCTCAGGAGAAAACAAGTTTTGTTAGCTGAAACTCGCTCCTATCCTCAAATATTAGACAGTGTACAAGAACTTTAAGCTACAGAGGCTGCACATGATCATAACATGATTATGTTTTAATTACTTTTTAGGTGCCAGTCAGCTGATACTTTTTTTTCTATTGGGAATCCAAACCTGTTTAGAAGCTGTATTTACTGTTAATCATCCCTCTTTCTCATTGGCCAGACCCTGTCCTTTACATTTGGTTCTGGTAAAAACCCTCATCCCCTCAAGATAATTGATCTTTAGAGGATGTCTGGAGAGAGTACTACTTTCACATAGCCAAAATTCCCCAAATTCTTTATATCAGAAAATATATAAGATGTTCTGGGTGTATGAAAAATGAGCCTTGGGAGACACCATGATTATCTGATGTATAAACATTAGTTTGAATACTTTTTCTGAAGAGCAGTGCAGAAATGATTCTGCAGGAAGCAGTGCAAAAAAACCTTTACCTGAAACCACCAAGAGCAGACAAATTGTGGGTAGGAGAGGGCAGGAGAATTGCCACTCAGTAGATATTTATTCTATTCAGGCTTTACTCCCACAATTGTAAAAGAGTGTGAGTCTGAGAGCCATGTTGTATAGTAGAAAAGCTAGAATAGCACTGGTGAACAACTGTCTTAAAAAAAAAATGAGTAAGAAAATAACTGACAGCAGTTGTGGTTCAAACACAGGACATTTCCACTGATTGACAGTAACTCATGGAAAGAATATAACAAGACAATGAAGGAATTATGCAGCACTGCTCATCTCTTTGCCCATTCATATGCACTTAGGGAAACAGAGGCACAAAACCTCCCAATTCTAACCTTTTAAAAAATTTTTCTTCTATAAAGAAGTATCTCCCACATCAGTATTACTGCTCTCTTCTCCCCGTGTCATGTCTGTTTCCTTTTTTTTGCCACCAGGTTTTCAGTTCAGGCTCTCCAGGCATGGATGTGCAAGTATCACCTGTTAAAGACATCTAGAACCAGGAGAGCTGTCCCAGAATTTAGGAATTTGATCAATAACTTTTGCTACTGGGGACCCACCCTGACCCCTATCTGAGTCAGATCTATTGGTTGCTAACAATGCCCTGAGGAAAGATGTGATATCCTAAAAAACACCAAGAGCTAAAAAAATTGATGGGGGGAAAAGAAAGCACTTACCAGAAAAATGAACTACCAGGAAAATAATGGTTATTATTAAAATAATTTTTTCTTGCATAAATCACATTAGAGATGATTTCTCCTAAACTAACAAATGTACCTATGCTCACAAACATTGTGATCCGTCTGCAGGTAAATGTAATTTTTTTCCCCTTAAAATCTAATTTCATATTTTTTGCAAGCTTTATTTCATAAAAGAAAGTTCAGAGATGTACTTGGCTGATATCTTCATTAAGGTACACCCAAACAGAATAATTAACAGCCTCTCTGGTCTCCCTCAACTGTATTAGCAATCATGGTGGATAAAAGGTCTGTTCCCATCAAAGAGATAACAGACTTTTCCCTTGAGAGGATTTCATTAATGCCCAGCAACTGTTGATTGTACTGTGAGGAATGATGTACTTGAACAGTGTAAATGCATATCTGCTGCGGAAATCTGATATCGTTAAAGAAAAAGCTGTTTATAATAGCAAATATTCAATAAAACACTAAAAAAGTTGCTTTTTCCATTTGCTTAAAATAAAGTTTTCAATAAAGCTGTAAAGCTGTTTTCAAGTAAACTGTGTCTACTACAAACTGCTCTTATCCCTCTTGCCTTCTCTAACTACACAGAAAAATAGGTAAAATACAGTTATAATTCACATTTGCAGTAAGTAGAATAGAACATACTATTGTATATCAAAGCAAGTTAACTGTCTGCAGCCCATGACCTGGTTCCCACCAATTATTAATAAAAAAATAAATTAAATACTACTGCAATTAGTAAGAATTAAAACTTCTGGTAACAAAACATATTTTATTGGTAGCTGGAGTATTTTCCTCTGAAGAAGCATTTCAAATCTACCTGATTGTATAAAACACTATGAAATTTTAGCCATTTAACATTTCTGTTACTAGACATTTCTTTGAACCAGAAGGCAGGAGGTTGCTAATTAGAGAACTCTGTCCACAAGTGATTTTTGAGGAAAAAAGGACTTTGTCTTCTCAAAACAAACAAACAGTATAAACTTTTCAAGATAACTTTGAAAATATAAAGAAATTCAGGCCTCCTCTCAAAATCAGAGAGCAGTTTTAGTTCATCGTTTTTCAAAGGCATGTCTGTGTTTATGTCAGATGAATCTGGACAGTAACTTCTTTGCACACATCAACTTATCTTTCAAAACTAAGCATATGACTCTGGGTGTTTTTTGTGACCAGCATATTCTGTGGAGGACAGAAGTGCTGATGAGCAGTGACAGCTGTAAAACATACACTCTTCTAGTTATTAGAGCCATGGCACAGGTTGTACAGGAAATCCATTCTACACCCTTCATCTCAAACAACTGGAGGAACCTTGTCAGGGTACTTTCCCCAGTCTTGAGAAAAATCTGCTTGCCTTCTTACTCTTGGCATGTGTAGGAGGACTGGTCACGCAGTGCCCAGAGCCCCAAGCCAGCCCTCTCCTGCTGACCAAAACTTCTGCGAGGCCTGTGTGACACAAGCACCTCGACAAAGAGAAATACCCAGCTTCCAGAAATTACTGTGGAATCACACAGCCAAGAGACTTATGCTGAGAACTGGAAATTACATTTAAATTGGTGTATAAAAATAAGAGAAAGGAGTAATCTGAGGAGAAGAAAGATAATTTTCTTTGTCTGCGTTATTCAGGGAACACCAGAGTGAGTCAGTGATGGTGCTAAACAACTGCAAAATGCAGCATTTTATCCTGTTATTGCTATATCAGTACAAAGGACATGCCACTGCCACAAAAGATAATAGCATTTAAATAGCATAGTAAGTGCTGTTATAAAAGACTCAAAGTAAATGCGAGGTCATGTCAGTCCCTCAGAGAATACTTTCTTCACGTAGGTTTCCATGCTTCAGGAGAGTTTTAAATGTTTCAGACAAATCTACTTCCAACTCATGCTCTTTAACTATTCCTGACATACTCTGATAATAGCTGTGGTGGGTTTGCATTTGAAGACTTAACAGCCCACATTCTTTGCTTACTGAAACTTGTGCTGAATTTGTAATGAACCTAAATATCTTATGCCACAGTTTCCTCTGCAACTGAGAAATGTCTCAAACATGTGATGACCAAATAGAAGGACTGGGCAGAAGGAGAGGGTGGATAAAAATAGAGACATTGTCTTTTCTTGCACAGGAGTTGTGTAAAAGCAGAGGAAAAGGCACTGTGTGCTTTCCCCCTTCCTTTGACAGACTATCACCAGTTGATCACGCAGTCATTCTACCAGCAGTAAACATGAGCTAAGAAATCATAACTGCATGGTTGGTTAAGGTTGGATAAGCCACTCCAAAACTCCATATCCCAAGCCAGAAGGAGCAGATTTCTTTGAGAGCATGGGCTCAACTTCATCCTGCAGAACCAATTCATCTCACTTTAAACCTAAACATTAAGAAACACTTCCTGCTATTCAGACAAACTAAATGCATGTCAGTGATCTGCTAGAAGTATGTCTAGCCTTCAACCAAAGAATTCTGTCTTCTCTTGAAATGCAGAAGCCTAACAATAAGGTACTAGAGGAGCTTTGTTGTTTAAAGAGATAAGAACATATACTCCGTTAATTACTCTTTGTGTCATTCTGAAGCATCCAAGAATGCCAAAAAAGCCACTTTTAATTATGACACACTTCAACTCATCTTTTGAATTTAGCATTTTGTTATCCTTTTGGATGTTTCAGCACCGCTATTGACCATACCTCTCAGCTGGCTTTGCCAAAACTGCTCTTTGGTGTCCTCATCTATGCCTGCTACAGGAGATTTACACCATCACTGGAGCTACAACAGGCTTTAATTCAGAACACAATAAACAACTCAATAAATGTATAGTCAGTTGAAGGCAAACATGTATGAAAGGGGTGATGTTTTTGATATTCTGCTTTAAAATTAAGATAAAGACCGTTAAATATTGTGCCTCTACCCTCTTTTTGGCAAAACAATACTGAGAACCAAGCCACTACATATACATATGAACTTTTTCCAGTGTTTTCATTTAATCTACTTTGTGTTGATCCCCACGGTAGCATGCTACAGAAATAAAACTTAATAATTTTGCATCGCAAATAATAAGGAAAAAACTTTTTTTTGGAGGATGTATTTATGTGGGTGGCGAGAGAGAAGCAAGTTCTTATTGGGCATCATTATAATGATATATAAGCCCATTAACTTAGAATTAATTAGCCCAAATAAATGACATGTCTAATTCATTGTTCAGTTTTAAAATATTTTACAATTTAAAGAAAATGTGAAAATAAATGTAGGGTGTTTAAGATAAGAATCTGGACATCTAAGTCTTCAGATCATAAAAAATGTTTAGAAAATCATAATTTGAATGATAAAAATATTTACAATGGTAAAAAAAAATTGCAGATAAACCTGCATCCTGGCAATGTCATCAAAAAATGCAGAATGATACTCATAGAACTTATGCAGAAATAATCTGAATTTTTAATAAGGTGCATAGTTGGAAAATTTTAAGCTTTATCACAAAATATTTATGCACAGCAGAAGTTCTTTAACACCATACACCAAATCAGACAACAATGTGACTGGATAAAAAAATAGCAATATACTAAAATAGAGCAAGTCAGGGGGGTATGTAGCATGAAGTATCTAGGCTTCAAAATGTATATTTTTCCTTCTCTTATGATTATTGCTATTCCTCATTTCATTGCTTCATGCTCCTAAAACAAATTTTGAGGTTTTAATTTTTACTACTTTTCCAGTCTCTTGTGCTTTCCGTCTTATTTCTTTTCTAAGGTGTGGACACAAGACTGCAAAAAAATTATATTTTTCTTGATAAAAAGTCATAAAGCATCCAGAGTTTTTATTTTACTTTGAGCTAAACAATTTAAGCAGTGATATATGCCTAAAATTAGGATCTTGGAGATGTAGAGATGATGCAGTAATTTGACAACTATAAAAAGCATTCTTGTGAGAGTAACCTTATTTCACCTGAAGGGTCAGAGAGAGGAAAAAAAAAAAGTGTTTTTACCACTATTACTGTTCATAATTTTGCATTTCATCACAACAATACTAACAGAAGAGAATAAAAAAAATAAAAATGGAAACATGTGCCTGTAACCTTGATTTATAAAGCTGCACTTGAAAAACAATGTACTGTTCCCACTGCATACCTAGTTATGTTTTTCAGACATATAAGAGTCAGTAAGTCCAGAAAGGGTAAAACAACATTATATTCTGATGAAAGGAACAACATTGCTTGGAAACACTGTAGGATTTGGACAGTAAAAAGGTGCTTTTCAGTGTCACAAGGAGATGAAAGTCAAGAGATAAATACTCCCAGCCTTCACTGGAATATTCTGTAGCAACTCTGTTAATTAAAATATCAATTGTCCCATTACTAACACCAAGAACACCCAAAGTAGTTGGCAAGACTCTCAACTGAATAAGAAATGTGAAAAAGAAAAGCAAAACCAACTGCAAGAAGTTTGGCAGCAGACACTGCTCTATTTAGAGGATTAAAATTCTTTGGTTTAGATGTGCATACATTAGGTGTTGTGAGTACAGAAGAAAAAGAAGAAAGCTGACCCTTGAAAAGCAAGCTCACTTTCTTTCCCAGCTCTTAGATTTCTTTCCAAAAGCAAAGGTAAATTTCTCTACTTGAGAAGCAAAGATGACTAATCCTTTGAGCTGAGTGTATGTGTTTCTTGTTTCTGGTTTTGAGCTTCTTCAAGTCTGCTTGGAAACAGTATTGTTCCACTCAGAAAAACAGGGTTTAAGGTGAAATTAGTGAGTCACCCTGAAATTCCCCCTCTATGTGCATACATGTTGTTGGAAAAAATCATTCACTACTAGATGCCTAAAAACTGTGTTTTGACATGTGTTTCTCCTTGGAATAAGTATTCTCCAACAGCCAGTCAGACTTTGGTTCCTGCCCTGTCCTTCAGCCATATAGTTTCTAACATCTAGTCCAAGGACAAAATTGTCATCTTAATATTTTATAGTTATGGGCATGGTTGATCCAAGACTAGAAACTTTATTTGCACACATGTCAAGAATAATGCTTAATAGTATCACACATAAATTCTTCATTTCCCAGATTTTTAATACACCAGACACCTTAGAATCAACAGATTTCATATTTTTATGTGTCAGTTCTGATTCACCAAACCAAAGACAGATGGAATATGACCATTTGCTGAAAGAAAACCAGAATATTTTGTGAAGTTTAACTGCAGAACATTTTGGAGTTTACTGGAGGGAACAGTATTACTGCACCCTGTGCTTTTCCCAAACCCAACAACATAGCTCTGCCTTTTTCAGAGCTCCTAAATCATCAATATACAGCAAGTGTAGCTCCTTTCATAGCCTCTGAAGGTCTCAGGATGTCTCAAGAGAAAATATTTTATTCTGAGAGTTTTGAGTCAGATTTCTTGATCAAAGAGTTCAGGATATAAAAGCTTAAGTGAACTCCGAAACTTTTTGATTTTCACATGCTAGTTTTCCTGGAAACACACAAATACCATCCTCTGCCTCATCAACAGCACGGCAAAACTCAGACTAGCTCAATGGTTTGAACCTGCATTGTCCCTTCTATATAATTATTCCTTGTCAGAAGGTCTGAAGAAAACAAAACATTATACCAGCTGTGGAACTCCTGAAAATTTTCCGAGTTTTCTATTGATTTTATAGAAATGTCCAACAAGACGATAAATCACAAAAATTTATTTTAGCTGATGTAAGAAGAATCCCACTTCATTAGTGTACACTGGCTATTATGTGACTGTCTGTGACCTGCTAATGACTGAATGTCTCATTCTAGCTCACAGTTACAGGACAAGGTGTATGCTCAATAAGAAAAAAACTATTCCATTGTTCAAGCTTGAAGCTGCCACATGTGGCACTATTCTAAAACTGTGCACACCAAACTAACACTTATGTTGGAGAGCAAAAAAGAAGGGAAAAGATGAAAAATACCTTAGGGAGGATTATTTTCTCCAAAACTGATGGAAAACAGTTCTTATGATGAGCCAATGTGAATGCCATTCTATGAACTGCATCCTTTGAATTACACAATTCAGCATTACACAAAAGGTGACCTTTTCAGTATTCTTTATGCGAGTTCCCTGAATGTTCAGACCCTTTCCCCCAAAGGTTAGTCTGGTTATAATCAGGAAGGAAAAAAAGACAGCAAGCTATACTACAAAAGTTAAAGTGGTCAGATATATTCAGTGTCTTTTTACTTATTCCTAAAATTTTGTTTCAGAACAAGGCCCGTTTCCAAAAAGGGGAAAATGCTCCCTTTTATTGGAAAAAGCTCTGCCTAGCAGAACTCACGTCAGACTGATATGCATTCACTTATGTGCTTTTGAGAGCAAGAACTTAAGTCTGCAACAGGTTGGGCAACCTATTTCTAGGCACAGTCCATCACAAGCCTCTGGATACACTACTTGAAAAGTTCTGTAATCAGCAGAACTAAAAATCCATACTGTGTGTGGCTGTATCTCATGGTATAATGACTGGACATCTAACAAGGTACAAGTCTTCAATTCCTTTGAAAGAAACTGAGGCATTCTGTGATATCTGAGGGCTAAACACACATTTCTTCTGTGTTTATCCACACCAAAAACTAAGGCTGGTTTTCTTTTTCCTTTTTATTGAAGCTCACTCATGGTTCATTTTGATTCCCTGTATGTTCTAGTTTCTTTCATCAGGATTCATATTGATATGCTCAACAGTTACCTTTCAGCTGTATATAACTTTAAAATTACACAAATTTTCTTTTACTAGACCTTCTCATTTCCAAAACACAAGTAAGCCAGAACACAATCTGGAGAAGACACATCAAAGTGTTATAAACCTTTTAGTTCTGGGTATTTTATACACATCTCTCTTCCTTCTAGCTTTCCTCCCATCCCCAATGAAATATGTATTATTCTCGCAGGTGTTTGTCAGCAACCAGAACACATCTATCAATTTAACACTTGAGAAAAATTCATGTCTACCTTTCCCAGCAATTCCCAGCCAACAAATCCAGGTCTTTTCCAAGGGATCTAACTGAATTTCTAAAATAAATACAAAAAGAACCCAAAGGGGTTCATTTATTTTTTGTTTTTGTTTTTTTTTTTCCCAGAGATGATCTTTGTTTTCCATCATTTCTCTGTGTTCACAGTTGTGCTTATATATGAAGAGTAATTTAAATCCCTAAGATATGTCATTTGCCATATGCTAAACACCCTCCCAATCAATTTCTTCTCAGACTTCAGTTGCTACAAGTCCTACTTAACATTCCTTATTTGCTTAAGCATCATAGATAACAATTAATTCAGTCTCATTTTTGCCTATTTTTTTTTTCTTTCTCTCACTGTATAACAGGAAAAACATTCCAAATTACATTTGTTAGCTCTGAAATTGCAGATGAGGCACGTGCTGTGACTCTTGGCGATGGCCCGTGCAGGGCTAAGGGTTGGGTTCCATGACCTTTCTGGGTCCCTTCATACTCAAGAGATTCTGAAATTCTGGGAGCTTGTAGTCTGTCTACACTTTTACTTTTCCCAGTTTCTTCTACTTAATAGTGCGTAGGTATGGCTTATGACACAAAACTCAATTTACAACTTCACCTCTCAAAACACATATCAGCAAAATTCATTGCTCCTCTACTCACAAAAATACAAGAACCACCACTCAATCATAAATAAAAAAAAAAGAGATGAAAACCTCATTTTCCAGCCATATATTAACCATAAAATCAGTGGTACTTAATACTATTTACAGCCAGTTTATACTAACATGAGAGGGCATTGAGACCCTCACATTCCCATACTTCATCTCTTCCCCTACACCACCTCCTCCTGAAACTAGAAATACATAAAGAAATTATATCTTCACCCAAGAAACCAAATAACAAATTTCACAAGAATAATGCACATTTAAAAAACTTGAAACAAAGCTGTACCATGAGCTGATCTCTTAGACTAAGACAAGCAACTGCTTTAACACATACCCTCCCACATCCTTTACCACAGTACATCTCTGCACCCCCTTACAGACACTGATGCTCTAGAGAGAGATCTCAGCTGTTTCCTCATCTTTTACCTCCTCTCTTCCAGGACTATTTGCTGGGAGAGCATTTATGAATGACATTAATTGCATCATTGCCCTGAGGTCAATCAACATTTAATAGCCCCACCTGACAGCACAGTCACCACAGGTGAGTATTGTTAGTATTTCAAATAGCCTGTGATCTCCAGCTGTGAGATCTCTGTTTAAACAAATTATCTTTTCCCATCTAGTTCTAAAATTCTTTTCAATATGACACGTTAACTGGTGGGAAGACTGAATATAAAGATTAATGTACAAAGCAGCATCCCATCTGTCTTACCTTTAAGACTTTAAGAGACTAGATTCTCACATATTTATAATGAATTGTTATGAAGTTCAAATCTTCTGGCTTAGGCAAATAGCAAATATTAATTGTGGTAGTTTCCAGTGACCACTAGAGAGTCACTACCTTGTGAATGCAGAAAAAACTTGGCCTGTTTAGCTGCAAATGGAAAGGTACTTGTAAACATAACCTGAAATAGCAGACTGGTCAAAAAGGAGAGAGGAGATTGCTATAACTTCATAAAGAGCAATGCTGTCCACTGACATCATTAAATATTGGGAAAAAAAAACCTTTGCTTGCATAACAAATTATTTAGAGACTAACAGCTAAATATTGTCTTTATAGCCATGGCTTTTAGTTCTGTAGTGAAAGCCACAAGGGTGTAGGAAGATTAAACAGCAAATATAAGATATTGTTGAGGTAGAAAATATTAAAAGGATTAAGAAGCAATTGATGAAGCATTGAATTAGGAAAAAAAAAAAATCCACCTATGGATGTTAGACATAATGATGCAGATAAAAACTTTAATTTCAAAAGTCTTCTCCTAAAAGGAAATGTTAAAGTATCTCACCATATTGCTAGCTAATAGCTACTGTTCAGCAGTATATCAAGTTTGTTGCATTTTTGCTGCTTCTCAGTATTCCTTCGGGCCTGCTTTTTAGAGACAAGTCAATGAATTGGTTCCAAGAGAAAAATGAAGCTGCTTTCCCTCCCACAGATATTTAACACACTTTATATCAGTACAACAAAAGACACATTCAAGAGAAGTACAAGTTGGGGGAAATCTGTTTATCATCCCAAGAATGTTTCATATCTCAAGGACCAGAAGCAGAAACACAAAGTTAGACAGGAGCTAAATGAGGGAAGAAAAGCACATGCACAACAGCACAGTTTCTTTTACGTGTTTGCATTCCTGAGGATACACTTAGACAGCAAGAAGTAACAATGAGAGACAATTAATTCCTCCTTCAGCTTCAGGAAAGAGCTGTCAATTGCATGCAGCAATTAAACCTGGTTCTATATCACCTATTCTAACATGAATGTAGAGGCAAATTAGCAGTTGTGTTTGCATCATAATGTACCGTGCTACCAGACTGGAAGAATTCCAAACAGACATTTACTAAAATATTTTATTAGCTTTATGTCTGAAACACTTACAGTAAATGTATAAAGCCCGCACAGTGAAACACTACCATTTCAAGCTAGCCCACTTTAGACCTAAGCCATCCAATATAGCCTGGAGAACTAGGACTGAATTCCAGCAGACCTTTTGAAGATACCTGGATATTTATGAAAATTTAATAAAAAGGTTTCATGCTGACTGTAAGCTAGTCTTTTTTTTTTTTTTTTTTTTTTTTTTTAGCTATGAAATGAGGGAGGCTACAGGGTTTAAATCAAGAAAAATGATTGGTAAAAAGATTTTGTCCTTTGAGATAAGGAGCATACTCCACATATTGGAGGTCACAAGCTTCAGAATAAATATTCCTGGTGGGATTTCAGTTTATTAAGTTCTAAATTGTAAAAAGGGCAAGAAATAAGATTAACTGAGGCATGACAACATCACTATTGCCAGCAATCACTCAACACTTCCTTGCTACCTTGTAAGAAAGAAGAGGCAACCAAGAGAAAAGGGATGCTATACTACAGGAAATATTTAAGAGTTTTATAGACATTACTGTTTATTTACACATTTTGCTCCATCACCCAAATAGTTCATCACTAGTGCATTTCTTTGTCTGTTCTACATGTTTCTGAGGTCACTTGGGGGCAATGTGAGGGATGGTGGTTTGTTTTGGAGGTTGGCAAACAATCCCTAAATATACTAAGCAATTTCTCTCATTGTTAAGGTGACATATTATATAGCTGACACCTACAAATTACTGTAGAATTACAAAAACATAAACTTTTTTCATTAGAAACAAAACAAATCTAAAATTATATTAGTTTGTACAGTTTAAGAGAAAAAAAACAAACAAACCAACCAAACAAAAAAACCCTATTATTTATTTAGTTATAATTTGCATCCTGTAATCTGGATTTTGTCCAGAGAGTTTACATCTGGATTCCCAACTTCTCTCCTCAAAGGTGAAGATTTCACAAGGCCTGCTTCCAGCTGAGGACCATAAAGGTTTTAGAATTGGGAAAGCAGAAAAACTGCAAGATACAATCATAGAACAAAGAGAAGGGTGCTGTGGGGAGAGTGCTGAAAGCAGCACAACGGGAGATGAGCATTAGTTCTGTGGATGTGCAGTGTCAGTTGTCAAGCTTATTTCTACATGTCACTGCATCAAAGAAAAAAGTTTTGTAGCCAGCTGAGTGGCAAATAAGATGGGAAACCAGTATACAAACTATTCTGGACTTTTAAGGTGCAGCTTTGCTTTGAGCAAGGGAGAATAAAAAAAGGATTTTTCTTTCTCTCTCAAGATCAAAACAAAGATTTTAATTGCTGAAGTTGATTATCAAATATTTTTGACCTTTACCACTGCTATCTAATCTGAAATAAATAGCTCAAAGGACAGCTGGAGAAAGCATGCTGAAGTTCATGAACTTTAATACATACACACTGATTTTTTTCCCCGTAGCTGTTGCTGCTTCTTTAATCAAGACATAATAATAAGTGTCAGAAGTAAGCATGCTCATACCAATAACCACCCTACATGACTGTTAGAAAATCAAAATAAATCTCCAGGGCAAATCTGAACACCCACAGAAACTCAAGAAGGATTACAATTTACGGATAAAATTAAAAAAAATAGTTCAGACACCACATTCCTGCCCTCTAAGTTTTCACTCTGCCAGCTTGTAACATCAAGGAGATGAGAAGAGGATAAAGGTTTCAAGAAAGAACTGTTGGCCTGGAAGTAAACACTTCAATACCACACGTGAAACTTGTTGTAAGAGATAGGAACTCCTTAAAATATTAGAAATATCACTATATTTCAATGAAAGAAGAGCACTAACTCTGTTTCTACACTGGCTAAATTCCCATTCTGATAATTGCATTCTTAAAACTTCAATCTCCATTGCCATTTTTACTGACTGTAATATATGTTATGTTCATATGACACAGACACCTAAAGTGGTTTTTTATCCCCTAAACTTTTCCTGTGAAGACACAGGTCTTCTATGGAAGCATTGTTTTTTGTCTTGTTCACTGGAATGGGATCTGGGAAAGAAGCTACAAGATATGGTACTTAGAGCTATTGTCCACATTTAAACAAGTTCTAGTGCGCATTCTGTGATGAGAGACATTATAATTACTAGGTTAGGTTGATTTGGGACATACATGCTCCTCAGTCTTTAAACCTGTTTGTGATTAAAGCTTCTATCTTCTTCATTAAGTGAAAAAAGATAAAAACAACGTGAAAAGCTTTTTACCTGGTGTCAGCCTCAGTTTCCTTGCTGCAATCAATATGTGCAATTTTTCTTGGGCCAAGAGATGTCTCAAGTTTGTATGAGCTCTGTATGGCCAGGTTTTGGTAGCAGTGGGGCTACAGGGGTGGTTTCTGTGTGAAGCTGCCAGGAGCTTCCTCCATGTCCATCAGAGCCTATTCCAGACAGCTCCAAGGTGGACCTGTCACTGGTCAAGGTTGGGACTGTCAGAAATGGTGGTAACGTGGTATGTTTATTCTAAAAGAATGATGTAGGTTCAGAAGCAGCATCCTTGTGATCACACAGTGTTGCACTGGTGCTCATACAGCAATCATTTTCCTGCTTCAATATCACAGCATGCATCATTTCACTGTGCACTCTGAACCAAATGCCGAGGGTCATGATTAATTCAGAAATCAAGATTTGTTTTCTTTAGCTAGTCTGTTGAGCGCAATGGAAAAATGATTGCTTCTAGTCTCTGCATCAGGTTTTGATTAGGGTTTGATTTTGTTTTGTTTCTGCACAGAGAAACAGACTGGAAAATTGCAAATAATAAATGACATTCAATCGTTATTGTGCTATTTTCCCATTCAACACAGTTTTGAGGTCTTCAGTGTAAGATATCAAGCTCATTTCAATCCTTGATCTCATCAAATATTCAGTAGTGTTTACAGGTAAACTTCCCCTGTTCTGCCTAGACATTTCTTGCATTGTTAAAATTAAGTGTGTCCATCAGAAAAGTTAATGGAATTCTGATCAAAAATGCACAGGAACCACCATACTTGGAACAGCAGAAAATGCAGAAATCCAATAAAATTATCTGGCACAACTAGTAGAGAAGAACTTCTAAGTCCCATTCATTAGAGTTTGATTTGTGCCCCGAAGCACTGATTTTCTTTTGAAAAGAGAGACTCTTTAAAAAAAAATATTTTATACAGATAACAATATGCACAGCTCTATAAAACTGTATCTGTAATGATGTTATTACAGAGAATTTTATGGTTTAATTATGCACTGATGTAAAGTAGTTCCTTTTAAACATAATTCCTTTTAGTTTCAGTGAATGTTTCCATGGTATTTTATTATAAAAGAATGCAAAAAGTAATTTTTTGACCCTTTTTCCCCCACAAATCTTTACTTGTGGAAGAAAATTAGACCATCTGTGAGATGTTTCAGTTTTGGGGTTTTTTTGAAATTATTATTTTGTTTTTTATGTTTATGGTGTTGCTCATTCCAATTGCTGCTTTAAATCAAGGAAGTTTTAATCTTTTCTTTACTATTCCCTTCTTACTTCTTACATTTCCCTTCTTACGTACTCCCATCTCTCATTTTCCTTATCTCTGTACAACTTTTATGGACTGTTTTTCCTACTTGGTTTGTGGAAGTGGTAAAGAACCCTGACAGAAGAGAAGTAGGCATGACTTTTTCATATACTATTTGTATAGCACTTAATTCTAGTATTTATTGCTTTCTAGAAGGATTCAGTTTAAAACCCACACATATATGTAGCTATAAGCTGGCACTGCTGTGTAGCAGACTGGCCAAGAACAGTTAAATTTCTATTATCATCTGTACTTCAAATGACAGCTGAAGATTTAAGTGGGCAGGAGGAGGAAAAAACAAGAAAAAAAGTGTGGAGAAGGGAGTGATTACTGTTCACCCTAGCTCACTGCTAGAACAGAACTAATGGAGTCTAAGGACTAAAAACAGTATCTTGACAAAAAACATCTTGTGATAATACCTTACCAACAAAAGGTCTTGTGCTCAAGCCAAACACAAAGACTATTTGTCCAACTTTGAAGTAAAATACCCCTTCACTTCTCAAGCTCTCCCCTTCAGAAAGGGTTCAGAAGTTTTGAGGAAAGTAATTTCCACATGCAACTAATTTACTTTCTATCAAATACAAACAATTCAACCCTTTCCTTGTTTTTGATTCTATTCTTAACTATGCAAAGAATAAGCTCTACATTTTTTAAAACTAAAAAATGCTATATAAATTGACTCTGGTGAAGAAAGTTTCATAGAGACCACAAGCATTGAGACACAGTGAATAACTACTGTGTATATTTCAGGGAGAAAAATAGACCAGGACATATGAGACTTCAGTTCCCCTTCAGACTCAAAATATGCCATTGCATAACAGTCTTGTTCTGGGATCTAAAAACAATCTCAATACTGTCTTTAAGCAATCCCAACCTATTTAGTACTGTAATATTTTTAAATAAAATTTTGTTCTCTTAGTACTGTTTCTTTTTTAACTATTGTAGCCATATACAATATACAACAAAATACCATTTACAACAGGTAAATTATGGAAATATTGAATGGGACTTGCTCCTAGGGAATTTGTTTCATCGTGTCTGTAGACATGCTTGGGTTGAGGTCCAAAATTCCCACTATGCAATAAATAGGGATCCACAATAGCTGTCTTCCTGCTGTATAATACATGTACAGGATTTGTAATATGTTATGGATGTAATACAGTAAATCTTATAGTGAAGAAAATTATTTCCATCTCTACTGAGGCAACATTAAGAAAATAGGAACATATGGTCTGTAATTGATAGCTTACAGAGAAAAAAAAGTTTATAAGATAAAAATATTCTTACTTTTTTAAATATTAAAAATCACCATTGGACAAGTACTTTTTATAGTCTCATGTTTTATGTGTCATTTGAACCATCTGGCTTGCAGTCAGAGCAACTAAACTGTCATTCCCTTCATCTCCACAAGAGAGGAATATAACCTGATTTTCCTACCATAATGTGTACTGATGGAAGAAGACATAAAAGCTTTTACCTGGAACAGAGCCTGGGAAGACCCCAGTGACAGCTTTTATGGCATTTCAACTCAGTTTCTGAATGGGAGCTGTTGGCCAGCCCAGAGCTGGTGACAGCTCTTTGCTGCTTGTCAGAGAGGAATCTGACAAGCAAGGGCAGAAGAGAAGGTTTAGCTACAAGGTTTTTTACTGAACCTAAGCCAAGATTTCTGAACAGTGACATGATGCCTTATCTGGTCAGAACAGTCAGTTCAAGATTTCAACCTATAAAATACTGCAGAATAAAATTAATGTTCATCCTCCCTGCTTCTCCATCAAAAGGATTATGCTCCTATACAGGTATCTGGGAAAGGTTATCCTCTCCTTTAGACACCCTTAGAAGTAGACAACAGTCTCTGTCATGCTCCTTCCTTAAGACTATACTTTGATTCTTTCTATACAGAAAATATTTACCTGGAGAATACTGAGGAATATGTATTTTAAACAGTGAGGCTACAGTGTTTGCCTCATTGTTTTCTGAGTTGCACAGATTCTTCTGCAAATATAATTTGACTCTTGAGATAATTTTCTTCCTTTCCTATTTTTCCCTGCCCATGAACTGCAATTATAGCTCACAGACACTGTGCAGTAAAGCTCCAGTATGGTGCTGAGCACCAGTGAGTTTATTTCAACCTCTGGGTTGTAATCCAGATAGATGTCTAAGAAATATGATCTATTGTAACCTTCAGGCCGTTGCGATGACATTAATTGAAATGATGAATATCTGTCCAGGCCATTTATTTCAGTTCTGTAGATGCTAGGGTAAGGATCACCACAGAAACATACATGCTAAGGTTCTTCTTGTATTTTGTCTTAATCACTGTATTTTGAGTGGAAATTCTTACTGTGACAGAGATGAGATTTCCATTCCATCATCAGCACACTTTGAACATTGCTTCCTGTGAACACAGACTCCAAGTCAGAGCCAGGACTGAGGGAGAAGATCATAATAGCGTGTCTCTGTTGACATGGATACAAAAGTGATGTGTGTGGAACTGTCTGTGATGAGCCTGCTAAATCATTTCAATAAAGAAATGTGTCTTCATCTTATGGTTAAAGGATATTACCTCTACACTGAGCAGCTTTTACACACAGACCCCTTGCACTGTTGTACTAAATATCATCTGCTCAGCCCTGTTCTAGTCAGCAGCCAAATCTCGTTTTTTCCCTTCAAGAGAGTGGTGGATCACAGGTATCTGCACACAGCAGCTTCCACTGCTAGTCTCATTTTATGGCTGACTTACAGAAGGACAGTGTCCTCATGTTTATCCCATCCCATATGTTTTCACTCTTCCAGAGGGCTTCTCCATCTTCAGAGGAAGACAAAAATGTCTCCAAAGCATCTCTCCACCAACAGTTTTGTCTAATTTTGAATATTCAGAAGTCTAAAGAAAAATACAGTAAATATTTTATATTACTGGATAGTTTATATTTTCAGGTCCATTCTCACAAAAAATCCAAAACCCTATCTCTGCCCATGACATTGCAGCTCTCACAGGAATAGGGATTTTCTATTCATTAGTCCCCCATGTCCTCCTCCTGGAAGGTTCTAGTCATCTAAGCATTATATCAACATTTCTTTTTAAGGAGGAACAAGAGGATGCAGAATGTAATCTCCTTTATTTGAAATTCTGCCATCTTATATACTGGCTACACAAAATCTGGTTTGAAAGGCAGCACTGGGAACAATTACTGGTGCTTGCAGGTGTGAAATCAAATATTTCAGACTGATGAATACCAACACCACATAGGCAGTGTATGCTGACTTGCTGTATATAGAATTAGGTTTTCTTAATATATTCAGTATTGTGCATTTGCACCCTCAGCATCAAAGGGTTTGTAAAAGTCTTAGGATAGCTTTAAATAAAAATGAGAGAATATTCACAGTCTAAAGATGCAGACTGCATAAGAAAGGAATCTTCTTTCATTATTTCTTTCCATTCTGTCTACTGCACTTATCCTGCTACCCAAGATCTCTATTTCTGAGTTCTTATGTTCACTTCAGACTCACTTGCATCTTTGCTTCCCAGGTGTAATTAAATTTGAGCATTAATCCCCACATTGGTGGCTAAGCAACAGTCAAATATTTAAGTTGTGTATGAGACATAGTTCATTTATATCTACGTCATCTAATCAATCAACACATGACAATAGGAATATTGTCAAAACCAAAAACGATTACTTTAATCCATATGAAATCTGATGAATAGGTGAACTACTTATAAGTTACTTGTGCTAAACAAATATCAAATTTTTATAAAGAATATTCAACATTTAAAGCCCAAGGTATATCCAAATATATGAACACTATGATGCTCAAGGTAATATTCTTTGAATGAGATTGTCTGTCCATTTAGCAAGTCTAAGGAGGTGTTATTTTGGTCAGAGAAAAAACCTCAAAGTTTTCTGAAAGTAACATCTCTGTACTGTGTGTTGTTCTAGATTAACCTGAATTAGGTGACAATACAATAGTAACTCCTTAGTTACTATTCTTTAGTAGTTTTTAGTCTACTGTTGAACACATACTTGTTGAACCATACTTTATTTTCAGTTTAAATAATTAATTAATTTGCAGAAAAAAGATTTTTCTTTCTCCTTCAAGAGAAGACTTGCACTATATGCCTTTCTTGAATATTTGAAATGAAATTAATAGCACAGAATGAAAGAGCAACCCCACAGTTTTATTTCCATAGGCAAGACCATTATAAAACCCCAGTCTTGTCAAAGACTTGGTGCTGTTAGGAGTGGCGTGACCGGAATACAGCAGTTATCACCTCCACCATGACTCAGCCACAGCTTTTATGCTGTTGTCCATTTAACCTCTTCATCGATGTCAGTCTTCTCCAGCAAAGAAACTTTCCATTCCTTTAGCATAAGAAATAATCAGGATCATCTCATAGTAAGACAGTAGTAATCACCACCTAGCCCAGGTCTGTCTGCACGAACACCCAGCAATCTTGGGCCCTTGATGCCCAGACGGTTTTTAGACTTCCACCCTGTTGCAGCCTATCTTTATGGGAAAACTGAGAATATGACTTCTGTCTCCTGAATAACATGAGATGCAACTGCATCCTCAGTTTCTCTTTGCCATTTATTTAATCTGCCACACTGGCAGATGACAGAGTATTTTCTGAAGGATGTTTCTGACTCAAAATGATTCACTTGTACTAATGATGTTCAGTACGATAACTTCCAAATGTTCTAAAATATTTATTAATTATTTCCTCATAAAATATATACTGTGTTTCCCAGGTAATTTTTATGAAAGTTCTATGTTTTACTAAAATGCTCCTGCAAACAGACTTCAGTGCTCCTGTAAGCAGAAAATAAATTTACATGTAAAATAGCTAGAAATTAGTAATAAGAAATTGTGCATGGGCCCCAAATTGCTTTATAGACTTCAATATGCCTTTTAACCTTCTTTTACTGGTAGGATTAACTGCTTTACTTTCAAAGAGAAAAGAAGCTGACTTAACAGGCAGTTCTGAGACACTGCAATATTTCTTACAATCACAGTAGTAACTATAAAAAGAAAGACTAAGAAATCTTTTAAAACCTTGGGAACAAAGTTCATATCATCAAAACTTGGACTGTACTAAGTGGGAAAATTTACAGAGGCAGTCTTAATCACTGAAGGCAAGGAATGTTCCTCAGAGGGCTTAAAAAGATTTTAATTGGATTCTTCCCAGTACTGCCTACAGAGGGGAAAAATCAGAGCCTGTGAGAGATGCTCACTGAGAAGACCTGAATCATTACAGCTATGAAAAGAAGAAAACATATTAAAAATAATTTTTAAAAAGAAGAAAAAAGTACAAGAAACATAGAAAGAGAGTTAGCAGTTAAATGTGGAATGGGAAATATAGTTTTGTTCACTGCTCAAAATGTACAGAATTATGATTTCCTTTGAATTCAGGTGGAAAAAAAATTCCCCAGATTTAAAACTCTTCATTAAAGCATGAAGAGCTCCCAACAGTAGCGTCCCAGTCCTGACACCCACAGCATCATCACACTCCTGAAGCCCACGACTTGGAGGCAGCATGCCTGCTTGGCTGCTCAGAACAGGAGTCTGGAATTAGGGGCCTAAACAAGGACCAGCAAAAGAAACCACATTCCTGCCAGAAAAGATGATTTATTGCAGGAAACCTGTCTGGTACTCATTGAACAGCTGAAATTGGAATCAAATAGTTTAATGGAAATTTTTCAAATAACTACAATACGCTTTTCCCCCACTGTCTCTAACCATGTTCCTGGCACTGTACTAAGAAATAATATTAAGAAGATATATAAGTTTTCAACAGGAAAATTAATAAATCTGAAGACTAGAATATCCTAGTAGCACATGGCTAGTGAAGTGGAACACATCCATGACTCATGAGTTTCCTAGTGTTGCACCATGGTCTCTCTAGGAGCACCTCGGATCTGATAGATCACGTAAGAGAATTTGCCCAACAAGTGTACAGAAATTCACTCTCTGGGAGCAGCAGTGGGCGCTTCTGGCTTTCAGCCTGTCTCCCTTGATCTCCTTGTTTTCCCTACCAGTTTTTTTGTGGTGTGTTGAAACCTGAGAGTCACAGTGGTGAATGGCAAAGGATGATGGTAATGGAGCATTACCAGGCCGTACAGAGCACTCAGTGAGGACGTACTTCTCTCCAGCCTGACTCTCCTTGCATTTTGCTATTTTCTGAGCTTGTCCTTCCTCTACCAGCAATGTAAAAATCCACATGGTGTAGAAGTCACCACATTAACTTTACAGTTAATAGTTTTTTAAAGAAGCAGAGGAGAGCTTTCACAGCTCCTTCTGGCTGTGTGTATTTAATTGCTTTTGAGATTTTCCCACTTCTGCTCCAGGAACTCTTGAAGACTATTGTATGTAGAACTTTTTAGTATCTCTCAGTTTTTTTAACAGACTATTCCTGAAGCCTCAAACCTCTGGTGTATGCCTTACCCATTGAGAGAAAGACACAGCTGAATTCAGCACATCTTGCAGTCAGATATCTGCATCAGATATGTATTTCATTAATAGCCAGCATAGGACTGAAAGATTATTTTTAGAGAAACAGTTTCCACCCAGATTTGACATTCCAGGTTCAGCACATAACACTGCTTTTACAGAAGTGAACACCCTGTTTATGCCCATAGTTGGCGATTAACTCCCACTTTCCCCTTGTCATACATCAAAAGCACAGTGGTAGCTAGGATCAGAGGAAGACAGACAGCAGACAACTTAGCAGGGACAGGCGGACTCCAAAATGCAAACAATTTCCCTATCAGAGAGTGACAATTGAGGGCTTTGCTACAGTTGCCAGGAAACTGCTTCTCAAGGGGAGCTTGTAGAGGGGGATGCTAGCAGTGCTTGGCTCCAGCCTGAACACCCTAGGTGGGAAACGATAAAAGGTCCATCATGATGCAGTTCTCCTCCTTTCTTAGTGTCAGGGGAAACTTGTTCAGGCCCCCTTTTGTTTCTTTTACCTTTCCACTGTCTTGTTCCCACATGCCAGCCCCATAATTGTAACCCAGCTGGCTCTGTGGGGGCTGATGCCACCAGCAAAGAGCAGCCCAGTGCCCTGGGCTCGCTCAGCACAGCCAGCACGGGTCTGACAAAGGTGGGGCACCAAGATTAACAACCTTCCATTTATCATTGTGTAGGTGTCATTTTGCTTATCTCTTGTTTGCATGTGGAGAGAAGAGAGACAAAAGATAGGAATGAGTTGATTTTCTCTCTTTTGAAAAATTAAATGGTGTTTGAAAACAAAACCTAATTTGTGTCTTGTTATCAAGATCAGACAATCATCTCCTTGGCTGCCGTAGATCCTGCAGCCTAACTGTATTTACCTCAGAATAAGAATACAGTTCCTGAACTAAGAAAATGCAAATTCAATAAAATATTATATGTCAAATTATGTGCATCATCCCATGATTAGCAATACAATGTCATCTTAACTTTACTTAAGATTAAGTTGTCCCGAACCAAAAAAAATCTGTGTCATTGCAAGGTACGAATTTTGTGCCTTGATTTATTTGCAACCAGACTACACAGAGGCAGGAGCTGAGATGACAAGCCCAAGTGAATAGCCAGGTTTATGGAAAAGCACAAGGACATACCTTAAGACAAATGAGACATGAGATTCAGGGCACCTTCATTCATGCTTAAAATAAAATTTTGATGAAATTATGGTGAATAAGTACAAAAAAAAAAATCTACCTGGAAAGCACAGTCATTTGCAGTCACCTTCTCCCTGACCCACTTAAAGCTCCTGAGGCATTTGCCTGTCAGCATGAGATTTGTCTGGGCAGCCAGCTTCAATGCCTGAGCACAAGGAAACACATCAAGTTGTAAGGCATTATCTGCAGCATGCCTGACACAAAGGAACCGTCGTGTACGAAGGCAGACGGAGTCAGTCCTGAAATGGTGCTGCTGTTTTCATTAAAGTAGTCAGACACAGGATGGAAGTGCTCTGCTCTATTCCTGTCTTACCTTCAGGACATTCAAAACCCTATTCCACTTCCAACCATTGTCTCGTCTCTCTTCACCCTGTATACTGAACACCAGCTGCTTTGCAGGCAAGAAACAAAGCTTCCCTGCACAAGAGGAGGAAAGAGGAGGCTGCCTCTCTACCAAACAATACTTCTGTGACAAATTCAAAAGCTACCTAATATAAAATTTGTCTAAAAAAATCTTAGGTGGTAAATGTTGAAACTTGAGTGACAAATAGCTATTTTTTAGGAATATAGCACTGGTGTGTGGGGTCACTCAGTATCTACTCCTTGATCTAGACCACCTGAAGTAGCAAACTGGAGAAAATACAAAAAAGATCAAACACATTCTTCTGGACACTGTCTACCCACCAGGTATGAAATATCACCAGCTTAGAACAGTCCCAAGTCAGACTTAAAGCTCAATCAAAGTCTAGGTGGATCCATATCATCTCTGCAGAGTAAAATAAAACTATGACTTGTCAGTCCTGATTATTTATGTTTCAACAATAAGGAAAGAGAAAATACATTTCTCAGTAAAGTTTCCAAAGTATAATAAGTGTCCGAATATCTGCCAGAATAACTTTTTGACAGCTAGAGCTGGTCATAGAATTTTTCCTGACTAGCATCAGAGGGTGATGGACTATACAATTAAGTGTACATATTTACTTACCTACACTCAAACATTCCTGTTAGTCTACATGAATATTTATGTTTGAGTTATCTTTGAAATTATCTCTTGCCTGAAATTTATTTCCACAGCTGTAATGGGGTACAAGCTTTCCTGCTTCAGAGTCTTGCATGTATAAACTCAGTGGTACTTTTTTAAGTGGTATGGTTTTCATACCATACTGCACATGTATGTACTGCATATGCAATTTATTTCTATCCATATGTATATCTTTATGGAAGCAGGCAGATGTCTCTGAAAAACCTCTATGGTACATTCAGCACAAGAACTGTGACTTCTTTGTTATAAATAGACCTATGAATGGGCCTATGAATATGCTTATTCATTGTTTGTTTGGTTTTTTTAATTCTCAGTTGATTTACTTAGTCACCATAAGTTCATTATATGCTGTAGTTAAAATAATTTGCCTTTTTTTCTGTGTTGAATAAGTCAGCAGTTATTTAAAAAGGTATGAGTTTCAGTTATTAAAACAATACTAAATGTACATTTTTAACTATCAAAACCTGTAAGATAGAGTTTGCTTTCAATATGAAAACTCTTCTGTGTCACAAGTTAAGTCAATTAATGTTTCAAATGAAAACCCTATCAGTAGCCGGATCAGCACCTCAAGATCCTTCTTACAGACCTTCATTCATTAGAATAAGGGATACTGTGAATACAAAAGAGAACTACATGTTGGAGTGAGAAGTGTCCAAAACAAAATCAGGTCAAGAATGAAAAGCAAAGAGGCATCTCTTAGCTACCTCAGAACAGTCTGAAAAAAAGTCTCACCTATAGAAAATGAAAAAATTAAATGTTATGTTGACCTTGTACTTGCTAACAACTCTATGCTCTAGCCAAAATTCCCAGGTGTTTGAGTTTCTCCTTGAAACTACAGTTTTCACAAGGGAAAAGTGTGCGTCTTTTGCTGGTAAGATAAATTTATTCTCCTGTTTGCTTACCTTGCTTTAAAACTGATGTATTTTCCTCAATGGTGATTCACATCGATAAGTGAAAGGACTCTGAAGCTATTAGTCCTAGTGGTGTATTGCAAACACTTAAGTCCTTCAAATTTTTCATTATGGAAAGTGACAATGTATGAAGCAAAATCAGAAAAGGATAATTTTTGCTTTTGAATTTTCAGAAGGCCTTAAGAGAAAACAAATGAAACAGAATGCAAGTATCTTGGGGATCACCTGATACTGACTTTGGATCTTCATGGAATGTTTTAACAGCCATAAAGTCTTTATTAGAATGACCTAATGAAGAGTAGCAGGACAAGATGCTATTCATTGTACAACAAAAATGGTTCTTATCTGTCATTGATAGCAACCATGTAATATGGGACAATTATTACCATAGACTCTTTTGAAGAACTTTAAAATTGAAGCATGAAGTCTCTAAGTATCTAGTATCTTTCATTAGAGAAAATTTACACATATATCAAAGGTATTTCTAATAAAATATTTGAATTTCTAACATGTAAAACCTTACTTCTGACATATGATAAACTTTTAGTGATGCTACAATGTCACATACAAAATAAGCCTAAAAAGTCTCCTTTTGTGAAGTGGTTAAGATTAGCTTGTGGTGAAATGCAGCCCAGGTTAGATCTCATCTACCCAAAATGGTTGTGGCAAACATCTTCAGAAGCCTAAATAAGCCCATTAGTCTTCTGTTAATTTTGATTAGTCAGTGCAGGGAAGTATGTTTATGAAGAAGAATATTCAAAGGAGAGGTCTAATGTAGAAGATCCCTAAAGTGACCCTTTCAAAGACGTGAGCAACTTTCCACTGATTTTGAAGAGAATCAGGGAAAACATGCCAGTTAACCTACATGGCTAAGTTCAGAAGTCAGTGGCATGAATATCTTCAACATTTTCTTCATTCATTCTTACACCTACAATAGTTCTGCAAGTTAGGGTATATTGTGGATGGTTTCCTGTCACCTGAAGTCTGATGCACACTTTTGTTAATATGCTTGATGCAGAAAAGATGAAAGTTCCACCCAGAGTCTCAGCCATACAAGCACTCATCACAAGCAGCCTGAAATCAGAGGTAGCAATGCCAGAAAATTCTAGCTGAAGAAAATAACTTCTTTGTGTCTATTTCTTGAATTGGTTAGCAGCCTCCACAGCTCTTTGTACATACTAAAGCACAGCTTAGATGTATTTCTTTCAAAGAATCATAAATCAATATCTAACTGGCTTATTAACTTATCTAATATAATTAATACCCTCCTGCAATTTCAGCTTATTTTATTACAAATATTAGGGCTAGGGCTGAGTAAAGCAGACCTAGCTTCAGAAATTGAACAGCAGCAATCATATTTTACAATGTCAAGCTGGATTCAGCTGTGGTCAGTGATAACACATTTTTCACATTCATGTTTAAGTATTTCATGATTGGGCTATGTAGTTACAGGTCACCAATAGCTTATTATCCTGTGGAGGGTGAGTAAAGAGAGCCTTTGGTGCTGTCTGTGCCTCTCATTACCATTTCTAACTGCTCAACACAGCCTGGAACTGCTGAGCAGTATGATTCTGAGCCACGCTGCCTTTTGATCACTGTTTGGACTCTCACTGTGTTCATTGTCTGAGCATGACTTTCATTGCAAGAAGCGATTTATCATTGATGCTCTCTCACACAGAGAGATGTGCAGCAGCCACTGTAGGTCAGGCTTAAGCTGTTCTAAGAGATACTTTGAATCTGAAGAGATTTAAGAAATGTATGCAAGATCTCTGATGTATAAGATGTGTAGGTTTTGTCCTTTTTTGAATTACACTAGATTTGGACAAAGTTGGAAAAAGAAAATGTCTGATCTAGGTGTGTCCCATTTCCATAGCAATTTTCAGTGTTCTGTAGTATACACTGGCCAGTATTTTCAAGATTTGCTCATGTATTGATTTTATGTATGAAAAATTTAGGTCGGCATAAACCAAGGCAAAAACTAAAACAAATCAAAACAAAAATCAGACTAGACTCTTGTTTTATTTATGGCCAAAAGAGCTTTTGAAAATTTGTTTTCCTAAGAAATGTAGCTAATATGAAATTAAATTTTTCAAAGTTCCTGCTTAGAAGAGCAGGATCTTCAGATGTATGGGAATTAATTTACACACTTTTATTGTAAAATTATATCATGCTCATGGATGCTGAATTTATAGCACATTTGCAATGACCCATGAGATAACAAGTTTATGTAGCAGTTGAAATATCTTTGTTATAAATAAAATAATTGGGAACCCCAGTGCTGTAAAAAAATCCCTTAGTCATTTAATTAATACCAATTTAATATCAGATTAAAATTTAAAGGAACCTGCTTATTCAGTATCAATTATGAAAACTTCTCAGACTTGACCTTTATTTGCACACAAGCAATAGCTTGCACTAACACCTTCTGGTGCAACCCACCATACCAATATACAGGAAATTCACCCAACCTAACGGGGTTTGCATATACAAATCCTGAAGCAGAAGCACACATGAGCTTAAAAACCTTGAGCTAAAACATGCATGCATTCTTGGAAAATTCTGACCCAAAGGATTTTTCAGTTTGACAGGTGCAAATTAATGCTAGAAAGATATTTGTCATCTGTATTTAGGAAATAGTGTGCATTTGCTTGAGTAACTTAGCTGTTCTGAGAAATATCTAAACTGGAGTCATACCACTGATGACTCCAGTTTAGATATTTCTCAGAACAGTTACGTTACCAATATGGTCTCCCTCACAGCTCATTCTTCATATTCCTAGCATTCAGGATACAGGAAAAACAGCAAAAAAGAAGCTACCAGAGATATTTCAGAGGCATGGCTTTTAAAGGTTAAAATTATTATCATTATGGAAATGCACTGAGCATCCACTGAAGGGAGAAAGATGTAGTATTTAAAAATATTTGTTACATTAAAAGCTAGGCAACAAGTAATGTGGAATAATAGTTGGATATTCAATAATAATAATAATAATAATAGAATTATTAATGCTGTTATTAATGTTTATTTCCTCTCTATACAGCATATAAAGCTAAACCCCCTTACATATTTTTACTAAGTAAATTGGTAATAGAGTGATTGTCCCTCATAAATTATCTAAATTAAAACATAACTATAAAATGTTTAAATTTTGGATTATTTTTTATTAGCCACTTGTTTAACTCCTTCAGAAACAATTATAAGCGTACTTATAGTAAATTGCATTAACTGAAATCATTGCATTAACTGAAATTTCTTTTTCAAAGAAATCATGTTGAGAGCTGCATTATGACTTTAGATTGCTCTGATATGTAAGGACATAATAATTATATTTGTAATGGTTTAATTTCACAAGTAAAAATAGTCTCTCAACTTGTTTAAGGTAATTATAATTTGGTGGGAATATGAATTTTTCTTTGTCCTTTGTGGGACTTCCTTATAAAACATTTTGTTTTTCATATTTCAGAAGAAAAAAGCCCCAAAAAAACAGGTTTACCTTTGTTAACCTAAGAGATAATTTGAAATTTATTATTATTATATGCCAAGTTCTTAAATATATGCATTTTTTGTCTCTGAAGTCAGTAATCTGACTTAATAACAGGGTAAATTTGCATAGATATGCAAACTGAGAATTGTATGGGAGGACTGCATTAAGTTGATTTTATTTTTAAATTGTTTATGTTCTGTTAAAGAGATATTAATTTGACAAATGCAGTCAGTTCTTTGGATGCAAGCAGTGAGACTTGGCACTTGTTTTCTGCTATGAAATATTTACACTCAATTGCTATCTAAATATGCTTTATGTTGCACCTTATACACATTTCCAATAAATGGTCTGTTTGATTGTGTAGACTACACCCATCACCACAGGATGTGAATGTTCAATGAGTTTCTAATGTCCACAAATCAACTGATCAAAGGAAAGAGCTAGAGAAGATAATATTTTAACTCAAAATTTAGAGATTATATTGGATAAAATGCAAAGAGATAAAATACAGAGCAGTACAGTCAGTGCTTCAGCATAGCAATATATAAAGGGACATAGAAAAATGACAACTCAAGTACAAATGAATATTTCATGTATTGCCTGGAAGTCGTCTCTTGAAGCCTAATGCTCCAGAGGGTGCAAATGTCCTTTAGTACAACCATTTTGCCTCAGTCTATATACATCCACATCTTGTTGTACTGATGTGTCAGACACCACAGCTAGTAAAAAGAAGTCAGTGATGACTAGCTTTGCACATAAGTCCTGGCACCAGGAACAGAAAGGTTTAAGTACAGGCATCAGGGATTGAATGATGTGTCATAATGAGCTAGCTGGAATGTTTATCAACACCATGGAAAGAATATTGTTACAGCATCTGAGGCTCTGGAGTCTAGAGCCCAAAACTGCAGGAAGGCCATTCCAGAAAAAAATGTAGCACACAGTATCATTTAATAACTGGGTTGCTCAGGAAGGAGATAATAAAATAATTTTCAAACTACCTCATCAATGTGTTCTTTCAAAAAATAATCTTTTTTGCTTCCCAGAAATACAGAACTGTAAAATCTGGCAGACATCATTAGCCCTTCAAAATCAGTCAGGCGAGGTGGTCAGATGGGTAAGCAATAAAGGCTGTTTGAAAAACTGATAAATGCCAGAAGCCAGGTAGCAGCAGACAGCTAAAAGAGGGCTGCAAGGCATTGATCAGAAATTCTCTTTGCTCTTCTATCAGTGGCAAAGTTAACACTGACATCTGACTACAGGGTGTGCACTCAGTAGGAATCATTGCTCCATAAGCTCATCTTAAAGAAATACCATTAGGAACAGTACTAATATGTAGTGACTTTGCCTTTATGAGGTCATACATACAGATCATAATAGTTTTGAATATTGACACTGACTCTTTCACAACAAAACAAAAAAATACCTTATTAGATATAGGGGTCTGAAAACATATCTGGGAGGCGAGATTCATTTTAAGAAATAGCTTGTAGTTAATTTACGTTGTTTTATTCCTAATTGTTTCTTTCTCTTAAATCACAGGATTTGAACCTATGTAATTTATGTTGACGCCTGCCTTTCATTTGGCAGAAGTTATTCTTCTTCCTTTCTTTCAACTTAGGAAGCAAATATTCCTGAACAACTGTAGTTTTGACTTTGAATAAATTAAAACCTTTCTTGTTTGTGCCCCCCAAAAAGTCCTGTGACTAAAATTGTTTGAGAACTGAAAAAATACATTTTAACATGAAATATATATTTTACTAGACTACTGAGTCTGAAAAAGCTTCTTGAAATAGGACTGTGAATTCATATTTAAACTTTGTAAGGTAATCTTTTGATTAAACTAGGCAAAATTAAAACCCCGTGTCAGATTGCCAAACTCCATTTCTTGGTGTTTCTGAAGACTCCAGCTAAAATGTCATGGTTTGAGGCCATGTCTTGTTTTCCTTTCATTGTATAATGCAGCCTAAATCTGATAATTCTAAATCATGACCCTTAGAGTTCACCTTCAGACTGTCAATGCCTGTTTAAAAGTTGCTAAAATCAAACTGCCATAGTCACCACTCCAGTGACACTAAATCACCAGAAAATATGCCCGGTAGGTCATAAACAGAAATTTTATATAAAAGACTCAGCTACACTGATAAAAATAAAATATAAAAGTCAAAGATATATGTGTCCTCAGTTGTGTACCTTATGTAAACTTATTTCAAAAAACATTAATCACATTCACATCTGATGCTAAAACAACTCAGCAGTGCCCTTAAAATACTTAATTGGTCCTTCCAGTTTTGTTTTTGTTTATTTAAATACAATATTTTTATTGTATGCTTATTTCACTCAGGCATTTCTTTCCAAGTTCCAAGTTGATTTCTACAATATTTAATTTACCAAAATATGTGTAGGAAAACAATCTGCATATTTTTTGTGAAATGGAACTCCTTTTTTCAACAGATCAGATTTTATGCTAAATTTAATAATATAATACCAAAGGCATTTTAAGATTTTCACTGGCTTCAGATCAAAACTATATTAATCTTTGGAGGCAGAGGTCCAGACTCCTATTATGCTGAACACACAACTGCAGTTTAACAAACACATAATAAATGTTTTTTTTCCACCCAGCATAAACAAGGTCACTTCAAAATGAAATGTCTGAGGTAGATTTAACCACTACATTAAGTCATTCTGAAAAATATTTGCCTTTCTGTGACAGAAGGATAGTACTTCATTAAAGAAATTAAACCATAAACTATATACTCAATAGAATTAAAAGTGCAAGATATTTCAGTCTGCCCTTGAAGGCTGTACACTAAATACATCTGAATGCTTTGGCCTAATTGGGTCTGCAGTCAATCATTGTGAAGCTCAGAAATGGATAGTGTGTCTCATCTTAATCCCTTAGGGATAAATTTACATCTGACAATGGCATACAGCTAATCAGGGTACAAAATCCTTGTTCTGGCTAAAACTATTTCTGGAAAATCCAGTCCCTCACCTTTGAAAATGGATGTGAAATTGCCATTTTCAGCAAAATAACAACGCTGGACTAAGGAAGGTAAACACAGCTGAGCAAAGTGCAATGGATAAAGATGAACACAGATGGATTCAGGCTGCTAATTAAAAATTAGAATTAAATCCCCAGTGCCCTTAGTATACTCCTGAGGACTATCCCAGTGAAATCATCCCAATCTAATAACTTCAAGTCCATGGGACAGACCACTCTGATATCCTGTACACATGCCCTTCCCACTGATAGCCTTCAACTTCTGCACTGATGTCACTGCACCAGCATGTAAATTTAAGCTCATTAGTAAACTCTGAAGTATGAGTGGGAACACGACTTTCTATGGAGGCCTCAGGGAGTCTCAAGGAAAAGCTTCACTGCTGATGACAGGACCCTGATGATATCACCGCAGGAAAATCAGATCTAAACAGGGGGCTCAGAGGTGTATCAATCTGCCTGTAGCAATAAGAGAACACAACTGCATTGTTGGAGGCAAACGTTTGGTTTTGCTTTCTCAAATTCATTCTGAAAGTACATCATCAGCATCAGAAACTGCACTGCCCTCCAGAGGTTCAGGCCATGACTTCAGGTGTGAATGCTCTGAGCTCTTACAGGTTAAAGTGGTAGAACTAATAAAAATAAACAGAGATGGTTCAAAGGCTGTTTTTGTCCAATAAATATTACAGTTTTTGGCAAACAATAAAATCTTTTCATAATACAGTAATGCTTTCAAAATGTAACACTTTCCAGAAAGCAGTATCTTATCAGACAAAAGGTTCATCAGTGGTTCTATATAGTTTACTCCTAGAATTTTAAAATATATGTGGTATTCTTCAACTCTGTTGAATTTCCATAGTCTTAGGAAAATGTGGTAAATTCTGAGACTTATTTTTTGGTAATTGTTTGGCTAATGTTTACTAGGAGTTCAAAGCAATAATAGTACAGAATGCTATTAATAACGGGAACAGCTAGTGTTCATCATACTTCTCTAGAAAATAGTCCTTGACAAATCAATTTGGTTTCTTCTTTTCCTGAGTATACTGGTTTAATAACAGTTTCCAAAACCAGTAGTTATTTTTTAAGACACCCCAAAATATTAGGAGGTTTCTCTTAACCTGAAAAGCAACACAAAAATGTAGGGCTGATAGAAGTGTTCATTGCAGAAATAATTTCTGATTCTTCTGTGGATATGGGTCATCAAAAAGTAGGCTCAATCAACAGCAAATGAGCATTGTAAATATAAACTAGATTAAAACTTGATTGACTTGATAGGTTTAAGATGCAAGTATAAAGGGAAATCTTGGAGATTGAACATCCTGCAAGGTTCTGCAAGGATGAGTTCTTGGCTGTATTCTGTGTAGCATTTTTTGACACTGTTTAGGAGGTAACAAAAAGTTCTTTTTAAAAAAAGTTCTTGTTGTTTGTAGATGCAATAAAGATTATAAAAAATGGAAAAATCTTGAAGAGTATTAGAGGTGCATAATGAACATTAGCTCCTATTTCAAAAGAAACAATGCGTTCCTCTGCTGCATAAATATAGTAAATTGGATCAGAAAGTTCATACTCCCTTTGCTGTTAGAAAGAAAGATCAGATGAATTGCCTAGTAATGCACTTTTTTCCTGGTGTCCACAGTCCCAAAACCATGTTGATAAATGGAAGGCTACAGAGAAGATGTATGGAATGACTTAAATTTTGTGAAATAAACATCATAATAATTCTCTCCAAGAATTATTATTTAAAGGTGTTTAGCTTGATAAAAAGAGAGGACCAAGGGTTATATCAGTAGCTGCATGACAAACAGGAAATGTATAAGGGCTATTTAGTCAAATTGACAAATGCCTAAAATCCAACCACTACCTAAAATGGAAAATAAAAATCAGTCTAAAAATACTATATCAAAGAATAGGATACATTTTTCTAGCAGGGAGATTAATCAGGTCAAGCATGACTCAACCAAAGACTTTTGAATTCCCCTTGAACTAGCTGTTTATCAGTTCAAAATGGGCAATTAAAAAATAAAATGTCTGTGTTCTTCCTCAAACAAATTAATTCACAGGCAACCTGTAGCAACATGAGTACTGATTGGTCCTAGGGTTTCTCAGGTAGAAATCTGCCAAGTACTGGCACTATACAGGATAACTTGCTATGCCTTCAATAGCTATGCACCACTTTTAAATATGGATGCAAATAGATGGCAAATGAGGACTTTCAGCAGCTATTTTCCAGGAGAGAAAATGTGATCTGAACTAGCTGCATGGCATCTCTAGGCAACTTTTGAGGATTTGTTCTTTGTTTAGTGGGGTGAAGAGAATATTTTGCATTTCTTTTACCATTCAGGCAAGCCAAGTGCTGTTTAGCTGTTACAGCACACAAAGCCATTTTATCTAATACTTGGTGAAGAAAATTCCCTGGACCTAAAACAGAAAGAAGTCACTAGATGTTTTTTTACACCTTTTGGACATTGGATGGTTTTGACATCTTTTCATTACCTACTGAAACAGTCAAATTGTTTTTGATCTCGGTGGAATGAAATGTAGAATGTGACAGGGAAAGCCTGTGCTGAAAATGAACTCTGCAGTGGTTTTATTTTCCTGTCTATAGGGCTCACGGTCTCACTTTTTGGGCTCACAGCCTTTATTAACTGCCTCAGCATTCCTAGACCCCTGGTACTCGTAATTCATAAAGATCACTGGAGAAATAAAAGATTTGTGACTGTTTCTGTACTTTAACATGTCAAAACAAAAGGAAGTTTTAGATTGTTTTATCAGCTCTTCTCAAAATCAGCTTGAAACTATTCAGTCATTGACTTAAAGGCCTGATACAGTCACTCCAAGCACCAGTGTTGTAAGAACAGTACCTCTGTAAGATTGTCACTTGTAATTTTCGATTATTAAAAAAAAAAAAATGAAGATTTTTTATTTAAAACAGAATAAGCATTACAAGGAAGAATTTTCCTGCTCCTGAATTGCCTCAATAAATAAATATGCAGAGCACCATTTGAAATTTAGCTTTGATCACAATTGAAACATATTTAATTTTTAATCTTTAATGATACACAATGAAGATTTGAGGGGTATATTTACTCAGAAATCTATACAGCAGTATCTCAGCCTCTGCATGGAAAAACACTGAAGAAAGATGAAACTATGAGACTGGTTAGGAGGAAGTCAAGCTTGAAAAGGTTATCATTAACATATCTTCAAACAGCTTAAATTTCTGATAGGGATTATATGAGTTTGTTGTTGTCAAAAAAAAAAAAAGGTCAACTTGGTGACCCTGAACCCTTTCTTTCTTCCTTGTGATATCTGGTGATTACAAGGAAATTTTACTATTCAATAAAATAATATGTTCCATTTCTCAGTTGCCAAGGGCAGACCTACTAGAGCTGACAGAGGAAAGCCATTAAGTAGCTCAGTCTTTTCCTCATTCTTTGTTGCTGTTTCCTTCTGCATCTAGTAAGACAAGAGGAATCTCTTTAGCCCTCCTGTTGTTACTAATGCTTTCATGGAAAAGTTTTTCATTGTCTTTTACATCAGCAGTCAGATTAAGTTTTATTTCAGCTTTGTTTATACTAATTTTCTCCCTGCATAACCTCTTGGCATCTTCCAAAGGTCATAAACTCTCCTTTTTTTCCTGAGTTTCAAAAAAACCTCCTAGACTGTTTCCTCTTTACTGTAGTCTATTATCAGCAGCCATCTGGCAAGCTGAAGTCCTCCATGGAAACAAGAGTTGTTGATTTTCAGATTTGTCCCAGCTACTGTAGAAGATTTCATCTCCTTCTTCATCCTGGCTGAGTGGTCCATAACAGACTCCCACCTTCCTTGTTTGCCTTTCCCCTGATTCCTACCCATGAACGCTCAAATCTGCCATCACCATTGCTAATCTCTTGACAGCCAAAATACTCCCTGGCATAAGGGGCTAACCCACAACCCCTCCTTCCTTGCCTATCCTCCTGAAGAATTTATAGTCATCCATAGAAGAACTTCAGTTGTGTAGGTCATCCCACCAGGTTTCCATGATGGCAACATTCCCCCACTTGGACAATGGCTTCCAGCTCCTCCTGTCTGTCACCCATCTGTGCTGGTTTTGCATTAATTGACATTTGGTGAGGAGGGAAGAAGCCGCTCACTGAGATGATTTTTCTGAGAGAAGCTGCTAAGAGCTTCCTCTATGCCTAGCAAAAACCAATAGCTGGATAGCTCTGAGAACTGACAACCTATTGAACTATTTAGAAGCTGGGTCCACCTCTGTGATGTTCACATTTTAAAGATGGGCAAGCCCGGGAAATCTCTATTGGTTTCTGGCTTTTGAAGAGGTAACTGGGTGCCAGTTGGATCTGCCCCATGGTCAGGTTGGGCCAGTCCCATGTGGCCCAGCCAAGATTTTCTGTCCCCTGAGGGGTTGTGAGTGGGCTTCTGAGCCTCTCACCAGGGAGTCCACCGGGACCCTTCCCAGTGGGCATCTAAGACATGTAAGGAAAACATGGGACACTGAGGTCAGTAAAGAAGGAGTCATGGTCTAGTTAGGAGGGAATTCAGGAGATGCCTTGGTCTTGGGCTGAAATTTTCTTTGTAAGGCTATGGTGAAGATATATGTTTGATATATCAAACTTTGTTTTTTTCTCTGTAATTCATGAAGTGTGGGGGGGGATGCAGCATTCACCTGCAGCCCGTGACAAAAGGGCACTTGTGCTGGAGCATGTGGATGCTGAAAAGCTGTAATCTAATGAGAAACTTGAACAGAGAGAAATGAGAAACTGTGCCCCAGGGACAGAAGGAGAAAAGCCTCTGCTCCCAGAGATAAAAGAAGAGAACTTTCGGGTTTTTTATGGTAGAGCAGCTCATCCTTAAAATATAAGCTGACATGGTCCATAAAAGCAGCTGTGGGAAAGCTGCAAGGTATGGGAGGGACTTTCACACTGTGAACAGATTTTCCTTTCCCGGGCAGCTAATTCACTGTGACATTGAAGCCACAAGAGAACTGTCTCTTGTGGAGAAGTCTCTATGGCTTTGACAGAGAGAAACTCTTCCCCCTACAAGAACTGATGAAAGACTATTGTAGAGGTGGTAGCTGATCAAAAATCCCAGGTTTTGTCCCTACGTTGTCCATGGGAAAGAGAAGAGGTTGTGGGGAGAAGTGCTCTGAAGGTTTTATTCTGATTCTTATTATTCTTTTAGTTCTGTTAATAAAGTTTTCTTTATAATTTTTAAGTTTTGAGCCTGTTTTGCCTTCCTCCTAATTCATATCTCACAGCAGGAAATGAGTAAATAATTCTAGTAGGTGCACTGACGATTTTAGCCAGCACTAAACCACCACACTATCCTGCATTCATTGGTGTAAGTGTACTTCAGAAGGGATGCTGAACCTGTCAAGGTTTTGGGAGGAGAAGCCCTGATTCCTATGTAATTGTTCTCAGATGCTTCTGTGGTTTCTAACAGATCAATAACTCTCATGTCTTTTTCGTCCCTTTGGATCTTCACACTTTACCACCACTGAGATAGCAGACTGAAGGTCCTTGCTTTCACACAGTCCCTAAAATTGCTGCAAATTGATCTTATTTCTAGTGAACCTGGTTTTACTCCTTTCCCCCTTCCAATCAAGTTTAGAGTTCCTTCCACGAGCCCTGCTGACTCCTGCACAAAGATCCTTCTCCATCTTTGAGAAGTGTTCCCTATCTGCCACCATCAGGTGTGTAGAGTAATTAATGATCAAAACCTCCAGATTTCTGCTGTTGACACAAGGCTTGGAGCCAAGTTATCAATCTAATGAACCAACCTTTCTGTTTCTTCCCTCACTGTTCCCTGCAACTGAAAGCACAGAGGAGGGCAATACCTGAGCTCCTCTGCAGATGTGCCAACATGGAAGCTGCTCTCCTCATCAGCTGAACCACCTAATGAATCGGTCACTGGTATTTCTGTTAACTGCAATGTTAAAAATAAATCCTCCAAGCCTTACATTATCTCGCAGATCTCTATGTCCTGTCAGTGCAGAGGGTCAATTTAGATCAACCATGAACCCATGGGAAGGTTCTCTTGTCATCTTGTGAAACCTCTCAATTCAGAGCATGTCAAGCTAGATGAGATTATTCAGGGCAGTTCCCAGTTGACTTTTAAAAGACTTCAAGACAGGAAATCTTGTAAGCTGTAAGCTCTCTGGCAATCTGTTCCATTGCTTGAACGTGGCCACAATGGTTTTTTTTCCCTTCTATCAAGTCAAAGTTTCCCATATTTCAGTTTGTGTCCATTGCCTCTTGCCCTTCCATTGCACACCCTTGTGAGAATATCTGTCTGTGTGTCTTTCTTCAGGTGATTGTAGACGATGATTTATTTTTTTTTGATTGCACTGCTAATCATGTGTAATTTTTGTCAATCAGGAGTGCTGGTCCTTTGTTGTGAAATCACTTTCTAGCTGGACTATTTTGCTACATTAGATCCCAGGGGCAGAACTTTTCCTTGCTAAATTTCCTGAGGTTCAATTCACTCCATTTTTTACAGCTTGACCAGCTCCTTCTGAATATGAGCCCTGTCCTGCAATCTGACATCCTCAAATATTCTGATCATCTGCCCCATCACCCATGCCATTAACACAGACATAAGGCAGAACTGACTCCTGAGGAGCACCACTAGTCACTGGCTACCAGTTGGACTTTGAGATTTCACTTTTTAAATATACATTAACTATAATATCCAAGAATGTGCCGATAAGGTAGACTAAAATGTGCAAAAACTTGTCTTAAAAGTGGAACAGCTGAAATCTCCAGTGTCCAGTTTCTCTTTAATATTTATATTGCTGTCAAATTGTTTTAGCAACCCCTTATCTAAGAGCTATCCTATCCCTTCCTGTACCCTCACTTTCCCTGGGCTCTGCAATAGTGTGACTAATAGCTACAAAAGAGTGTTTGAAATTACTTTAAAAATCATGGTGAAATTTTTGGTGGAGAAACACCAAAGCACTGAGGAGAAATTTGCAGGACTCTAATTTGTAAAACTTTTAGGAATTTGCTAAGAAAATGAATTGCTTTGATTTTTGCCCCTGTGGGGTCCTTTTTTATTGCCTGCTTAAATTAATGCTTTTCTGAAAGACAGGCTTCATTTGTATTTGTTATTTTTTTCTCATCACAATTACCTGTACTCTGGGGTTCTTAACTTTCATCACTCCCTATTACAGTAGAAGTTCACTTTGCCTGATACTCATATTATTTGAAGTGTTACTTTTTTGTGCTTTAGAATAGAGAGGGACTTAGTTTAATGGCAATTTGACAGCTTTTCCTCCAAGCAACAAACTAAAATTGATCAAATCTACATTAAAACTTTTATCTGTGAATGCTGTGGTATCCTGTAGGGAATGCAGCTGGAATAAGTTACGGTATATGAAAAATGCTGCATTCATAACTAGATCATTCACACTAAACTTCCAGTTAGCTCCTTTTATCTGTTTGACTGCTTCTCTGGGTTTAAAAGATGCATCCAGGGTGACTGTAAAAGTTTCAGATCAAAATCTTTTAAGCGTTTTGGCACAGTCTGTTGTGTAGTCAAAACCCACGTACTATGGATCAGCGATTCAACTAGTACTGCTAAGGCAGTACTAGCAAATGCCTGAATTTATTGTATGAAAGGAGAAGGAATATCTAAGCTGAAAACTGTATGGAAAAAAAATCAGAAGGGTTTATTATTTGGTTTTTTTTAAATAAAGTTGGGAATTATACTATATTAGTGTCAGTCATGGCATAGAAAAGTGAAAAAGATTATTTTCACTTTAAAATAATAACATCTGATTGATCCACTGCATAGACTGACATTGACTGCGAGTCATCAAAGAACACATCAAATCATGTTCAGCAATGCATAATGCCATTAAAAAGTATTTAGTTATATTTTCTAATGTTGGTTGTAAATGCAAATATAGCAAATGCTGGCAGGCATCTTGAGCACTGAGGTGTTTCTAACCATGGTGAAGTATTAACAGCCATCTATAAACTTGTTCCCTGAAGTCTATCCAGTGAAATTGAAAGATGTACTATATATATTCACTCTAGATTTGTACCTGTGTTCAGCAAATAGCCTTGCTCTAGAAATCCAGATATTTCTTTGTGTAAAACATAAAATGTCCTTTGAAACCTATGCAGTCTCATATGTCAACAATTTGACATATTATAGGTATTATCACATTGTTTCTTTATTTCTCTGAATTTGAAACCTTCCTAATCTTTAGAGACTATGTTTTTTCACAGTAGGAAATAAGAAAAAGTTTCAAGTTTTATATCAAGAAACTGTGAATAAATAAAGTTTATTTCTTGACAAATCAGTCCTTTTCTACAAGGTTCTCTAATATAGAATATGGTACTTCCATCTACAGCTCTGACAAATGCACTTTCCTGATATTTAAATGAATTATTATTTCTCTTTCACCGTAGCAATGTGAACATATACTTGACAGTTCAAACCTTATAGAGTACTTGATTTGAGGCAGCTTTGAAGATGACACTGTATCAGCTGTCAGGGTTTTCAGAGGAAAGTATTGTTCTCCTGCTACCTCACTTCCTTTTTTTTGATCTCTCTGTAACAGTAGTGCTGGGGAGATATAATATTAAGATAATTCTTATGCCTAATTCACTGTCTCCTGCAAGAAAGTTTCCTGCAATTGCAAACCCATGGTGCTGTGTAGATGCTGTGTAAATGTTCCCGTCTGCAAGTACAGGAAGCTTACCTTCCTCTGTATCCAGGCATTGAGAATATGCCACTTCATGGTGTAAGGACTGTCTCCTTGTGCAGTTCAGGGGGAAAATTATTTATCTTAAAAAAATCCTTCTCAAAAGCTAGAAAGCAGAACAGAAAGCTGCTGGAATATTAGGAACACTAGGGGGACTGAAGGAAAACATCTGTGTTAAATCCAGTCTCTGGCAATTGGGTGCCTTAGTCACATTTGCCATAATTTTATGCCAAAATCCTTGTGTCCTTTGCAAAATTTTCTGTACTTAGGATAATATAGATCCTTTTTTTTTTCAAGGCAAGACTTAAATACAGAGGAAATGTGTATCAAAAAAATGTTAGGGGTTTGTGGCATTTTCCAGGGGTTGACATACCTAAGTGAGCTAGCTTTCATGAGAGTGATGGGAAGTTTAGCAATAGTTGTGTGATATGTTGTGTTACATCACTAGTCTGAGATGTATTAGACTTGACTTTAAGTACAAGTGTGCTACTGGCAGATGGTGTACTCAAGGAAAACCAGTAACATATTGGTCTTGCAGTAGGTCCTGTGTGGTTGAACAAAATTTGCATCTGAACTCAGCAGAAGTTTACAGAGGAACAAGACTTCTTATTTCCAAGGATTTGTGCTCTAAGTGTCATCTTCCAAGAACTGTCACATACCAAAGGGGATTCCTTCTCCTGCATACTTTATCTTCTTTGATTTTCCAGGGGGTGCATTTTTTAAGTCACAGATTGTCTCTGCTGGTTTTCCTGCCAGGCACCTATCAATGCAGAGTCTTCATTAACCTGAGGTGTCCCGAGACTGGTGAAACCTAAGATAAAGAGTAACATGTAAGTGAAGGGTAAGTACAATACTCCCAGTCCTAATATTCCTGGGGTTTTGGGGAAGGTTTCTGTGTGGGTCTTTTTTTAGTTGTTGTTGTTTTGGGATCTTTTTTGGTTGGTTGGTTGGTTGGTTGGTTGATTGGTTGGTTGGTTTTTTTTAGTACTTGGGAAGATGGAAATTTGGTATTAGAAGCAATAGGCTGAGCCTAGTTTGAACCTGGGATGGAAACAGACTATCTTATAACTTACTTATGTTGTTTTGATACAAAATATTTGCAGGTTACCATGATATCTCATTTTATCTTCTGGTAGACTTCCTCATCTGAGTTTGCTTTTAAGGAAAAAAAAATGCAAATTGTAATAAATCTTACCCTTTTGGTCCCTACCTGATATGAAGATTATGCAGTTCAATTTAAATATGCTACAACTCCTCCAGTAAAATTTAAATCCGATTAAGTACATTTCAGTAGATCCCTAAATTCTCCTTCCCCCTCCCAAAAAAGACCTTAACAAACCAAAACACAAAAAACCACCAAACCCAAAAACTAGACCTTCTTTGAAGACTTTTTATGTAAAAATCTTAATAATTGCATTCTCTGATATAAAATAAATTAATTCTATTCTTAAACATTATGGAGGCATCTATAATAATTCTTTTTTTTTTTTTTTTCATGTCTTATTACACATTTTTACATCAGCAGATGAATAAAAAGCCTGAAACTGTGTTTATGAAAACACATGAAGCAAGTTTGTATGTTAAATCCATGGAAATAAGCTTCACTTGGAGCTGGTAATATTTCTGAGTTTTTTCTGATGGGACATAGATCCTCCTTTATTGACATGTTCTGATTCACATCAGTTCAGTTCCAGAGACAGCAAGGACATCAAGCAGCTAACCTGATTTAGTAATCAAAAATCTAAATAAAAAAGAAATGTGAACATGAGGAGTAATGCATGTTCCAAGATTTCCAACAATGCTATGTTTAATGAATTTAGTGCTTGAAAATGTCTTAAGTGCATTACTGCTGCTCTTTTGTCAGGTATTACTTCCTATAAAAATTAATCCCAGCAATGTACATTATAAAGAATATAACATTGAGATGAAAGAATCAATTGGTTTTACCGTGTACATTCCAATATACATGTACACTCATTCAATTTATTATTTGAACTCCCCAGTTACTCATGTATCTACAAAACCTTCAACATTAGGATCATATGGGTATTATACCTATTAATGGTTATCTATTTACTAGGTTAATTTTTCCATCCCACATTCTCTTTTATACACCTTTGCACTAGAAAAATATTTCTTTAAGTGTTCTTGGTTATTGTTTTCTTTTTTCTCTCTCATTCTACTGATGATAACAGAATAAGAGTTGAAGAATTTGCGTATATCACAGATATGCCAACTAAGCATGAGAGACAGTATAAAAACATGTCACACAGACTGGTGTTCTACAGTAAGTCTTAGCTGCACTTCTTGCTTTAAGTGGAAAAGTCGAGCTTGCCACAATGAAGTGTCAAAGGGAGCTTGACAAAAAACAGAATGTGTCAGCAAGTAGAAACAACTTGGCAAGGAACCATATGAAAACTAAAATATAGTTATCTTTTTCAATCGGTCTCCCTCTCGAAACAGTGGGATATAGGAAGATAGAAAAGAATCCATGAGTCTGAAAGATATTAAAAAATTTAATATAAGAGAAATGAAAATCCTTTTGATTCTAAAGGTTTTGTTACTTGATAAAAATCTAATTTGCCATTATCAGATGAAGAAAATGATATGGTAGAGCTTGAGGTTTAAATTTTAGGGAAAGGTTAAGGACTTAAAAAGTTCATAAAAAATAGCTGAGGTGTCAGTTAAAATTACTACTGTGGCCTTTCACTGCTTGATGAAATATTAGAGTTTGTGAACAGTTATGAAAAAGGTTCAAGACTAACTTCAGTGTACTTCTGCATAAGCAAATAAGTGCTACTCTATCAATTTGAGATTTTACAATGAGATTAAAGTAAAAGTGCCGAAAAGTCAAACTCTGTCAGTGAAATGGAACACAGAAAAAGAGGTATGAGACCAAAGAAGGATGAATTGAATTTTAGCACTGGAAAACAACCAAAAAGAAAACATCCCCCAAATTTAAACTCTGCTTTATCCTTGCTGCACAGAAGGTAAGCATGTTTGAAATGTAAAAGAAACTTCTCTGCTTAGAGGATAAGAACATAAAGACCTTTGTTACAGCAGGGAAAAAAAAACAGGACGAAAAAAGGGAAGGCCAAACAGAAGAAAAAAGAAAATAAAAGACAAGGCAAGGCAAGAGAATAAGTAGTTCTGTTCATAGATGTGAGGGCTAAATCTGCTTTTCTCTCCAGCTTCATATTTTCTCCATCATTTTGGAATAGGGACAGCTACAGAAGACATTCTTTTGGTACCTTTTTCTCTCGTGTCTGTTTGTACAGATGCCCTCAGGGTCCTTACGGTATCATTTTTGAAGCAACAAAGAGGAAGATTCAGAGATACACTCAAGACACTTAGTGTGGTCCATGCACCTGACATGTCCTGAGCCTGAGGCTTGTAAAAGTCTGGCAGCTCTGTGTTGCCTGCTCTTGAAGTAGATCCTAGGGTTGTCTTTTAGTTTCGGGCAAATTTGGGAAGGAAACTTCTGAAGTTGTCTCCTCTAAAAAGCAGGTGTCAGCAGCCCCTCCCCCGACAGTTCGGGTGAATAATCTCCTTGGAGAAAAGTGGAAAAAATCTGTTTATTTAATAAGCAAAGTATTCACAGACATGAGAAAATGAATACTATTAAGCAATGGAACCTCTTGCTGTTCTGAAGAGATGGCAAATGCAGACAGAGAGTCCTTCTCGTGGGGTGTAGCTCGGCTCGCTCAGGCTGATGTGAGTCCCTCCTGCGCTGGAAAGTGCCGCGTCCCGGGCCCCGCTGGGCCACAGGTGTGAGCTCTGGGGTTTGTCTGGGCTTTCTGTCCAGAGCAGGCTGAGCAGTTCCAGGAAAAGAAAAGCCACAGTCTGGGGAACTTCTCTGCCTCAGCTAGGAAAAAAAATGAACTAAAAGCAAAGGCGAGCTCTGTCCCCGTCCGTGCTGCAGACGAGAACAGGAGATGTTCCGCGGGAGCGAGAATGCAGCTTCTGCACGCCCAAACTGCGCCCCACCGCTTGCCCCTCTCTTCGCTCTTGGGCCCAGTTTTAAAGGTGTAAAACTTATTTCTGGGCTAAACAGATGAACAGGGATACAATTCGCCGTCATAAAGTCACCCTAAGACAGTTGGTTTTGGCTCTTAAGAGAAAATGCTTTTGTTTCCCTTAACTTATCCAATACTGCTTTGCCAAATTAGTGGAGAATGTAATGATGGTCATCTCTCAATCTCAAGTGAGCCTTGTTCTCAAAACTAAAGGATCATTTTTAAACTATTCATTGACATTTGAAATGGATACAAACTTTTTTTTTTTTTTTTCAATAACATGCATAAAAATAAAGATTTTCTTCACCACATTCCTTTGCCGGCTATAAAAAGAAATTAGAATAAGATTACTAGAGGTTTCCATCACAGGACTCTCTTTCTCAGCCCTTAACAAGAAATTCTTTCTCTCTTTTCCTCCCTTAACATTGTTCTTCTCATTTAAGGCTTCTAAGAAACATTCTACAGGAATTTTCCAAGCATATGTTCAGGGAAGGCTCTCAGAAATTTGAATGGATATTTATCCAAAGGTTATCTAAACCAGGCAATGATTAATAAACCTGTTCCCTTTTCTATTATTTTCATGTCCTTCACTTTTTTGTTTGTATTCTAAGAAATTGTTATTTTTTCACAAGGATTAGTCAAAATTATACAGTAAGCAACTTCCATGTGTAATTCATGATACTACTTTTTGAATATGTTAAGAAGTTTATCTCAAGGAATTGTTTAATATTCCTAAACCCCAAACATAAATATTGAGAACAAGTTTACAATGTGAATACTTCTATTTATGATTTAAAATAATTTGCCACAAATTATCTGCAATGTTGGCTTAATGTTCATTTTTATTAGAATATTTTCAGAAAATAAAAGCAAAAAAGGTGTACAAATATTTTAAGTAAATTAATGCACAGTTATGGCAAGTATTATTTTTATAATAGTTCCATAGAAATATATAGTTATTCTCTTCAAGACTGAAGTTAAATTGAGGATAAAGTTATTGCTTCAGACAGAAATTTAATCGTGGATCATAATTTTTTACCCATGTCACAAAAGTATGTTTTCGAGAATCAAAAAAAAAAACCAAAAACAAACAACCAAATAAAAATATGGGTTCCTCTATGTTTTGAGAAGTAATTGAGAACAGACAAAGTTTTGTCCAAGTTCCACTAAACAGATAGAAGTCAGAGATTAACCTGACATCCAGAAAGATGCTGGGTACATACTGTACAATAAATTTTGAGAATTCAGGTTAAAATCTTCAAACTAGATCCTGTGTTATTATGGATTTTCAATCTGAAGTATTAAATAGTCTCAAAAATTAAACCAGCAAAAATGAGAAGTCATATATAGACATGAAGAATATGTCCTTATCATTGGAGTGCTTTCATTAAAACCTGCTGTATTCTGAACAGATGAGCTGGATGCTGAACTCCTTGTTTGAAAACTGTCTGAACAATAGAAATTTCATCTGGATATGCAATTTAACTAAAACGTTCCCACATAACAAGGTGAAAAAATTAGAGCTTCGTAGAATAGTTCATGCTGGGGAGCAGCTCAAAAGATCATCTTCCCCAGGCACCAGTTCAGTAAAGGACTAAATTCAATGCTAGACAGGGGACATTATCTAAGTAAACCGTGAATATCTCCAGTCATGGAGACCACAAAACCTCTTGGATTTCTGGTTGAATTGTACTTCTCAATTACTGCAAGTACTGCAGTACTGCAAGACAACTTGCCAAGGGGCAGATTATCAAGATTTTAAACTGCCTCTGAATTTATTATGTCCACTCAAATTCTGCATTAGGTATTTGAAGCAATATTAGTCAGCTTCATGGAAAAAAAAATTATAAGTCAAAAGATTATTAAAAAAGTAGTAGTTTTTAAAAAATCTGTTTAATTTCTTACAGCAGTGTATGTTAAGAACTACAGGATAATCAAATCTGATTGCATACCAGGATTAAAAAATCTTGTGATATATGGCTCCTTCATTGAAGAGAAATAGACTGGCACAGTTTTCTCAGCAGGGAAAATGAAATGATGGTGGGTGGTCTGTCAAGAAATGGCATTACATTAGGAGAATGACAAATGATTGTAAATACAAAAATCTAATAAGCAGAGAAAGAACTCATCAGCCATTGGAACAAGCTTGGCTCCTTGTCAAGTTCTACATAACTTCAAACAAATTATTATTATATGAAGGTTGAATTTACATACAAGATACAGTAAAGCTGTTTTTACCCTTATTTTACCCTTACTGATTTCCCTCCCATAAGTGATTTCAGTAACATCTGGAGATAACATGGAGGAAAAATGTATTCTTCTAGCATAAGAAATTTTGTTAGAAACTGGCTATTGATGTATTAGCAGTAAAAGTGAGATTTTCAGTGTATACTAGCAATACTAGTGAAGTATTTGTTGTGTATCACCTGTGGAGAGTCTGGAGAGTGAGTCCAGCATGACTCACTTTGAACAGGAACTGTGGAAGATCTATGATGCAAATGACTTTTACTTCAGTTCAGTTAAGAAACTGAAGTTCCATCTGTAGCTCAAGAGACCAAATTCCCCACTGATGTGCAGGGCAGTCTTCCACAGAGAAACAAATTCTGCCTCCAAACCAGAGAAAATTATATTAAGACTCCTAAAAAGGATACAAACACAACACATAAAAGTTGTATTTTAAAGTTAGGAGCTTTAAAGCTTTGCAAGGCACAGACTGTGCGTATGTAATTTAGGTCATTAATCTGTGCCTTATTCCTGTCTCTCATCTCCCTCTAAATCTAATGGCCTGGGTTACTGTTTTTATGTTTGGTCCTGTGTACATTGCTTATTTCTATATGTTTCACAAATCATCTACTAGCATAGAAGAGAAAGAAAGAATTCTGAGTAGGTAGAGTAGATATGAAAAATCCATACATATGATGATGGTCTTGACTGGATAGTAAGTAACCTTACTAACATCATATTACTTACGTCATATGTAAGTATACTAACATCATATTACTTACGTCATTACTTACTAACGTCACTACCAATCATACAGATGGGCATTTTGGAGGGAGAATTAAAAAAAAACCAAAACATTTGAAGCTGTTTGAAGAAAATTTGAATCAGAAATTTCTATCAGAGAAGAACTGCAAATAAATTTTATGAAGTGTTGTAAAAATATGGTGAACTCCAGCAGTTCAAAAAAGTAGCAAAGATAGCTTTTTAGTCATGTACACCAGATCAATAATGATCAGAAGTTATGATGTTGGTTTCACAGCCTCTGTCAGACATATACAGTGTTAGATTCAGTGTTCAAAGCCAAAGCATGTGGAGCAAAAGCCCAGTACTTCAAACAGTAATGCTGTTTTATGGAAGATTTAGTTGAAATATTTGAAAATAACTAATAATAGAAACACGAATTCCAAGACAAGATTTAAATGTAATAATATAGTTAGGCAAAGTAAATTTGCACAGATTTGTCCTTGTCACTGTATTGCACCTGTGGTCTGAAGTTTTAATTCTTTATCATGGTTCACTTGTATACTTAGATACAAAAGAAAACACAATTTTTTAATCTTAACTAGAATTTGAGAAAAAAAATCTGCCCAGAAAAGGCAGTACTATGGCTGCAATACAGATAAGAGGGCTGACTGATCAGTAAGCCTAGAAAACAATTTCAATTAACAATTATTAACAGGATTGTAAGCTCGATTAACTTTCTATGAAAACTACCCCTCACTACCCATCACCAACTTTTGATGATTTACAAGATACAGCCCTATTTTCTAAAATTCCTATAGCTCATTATATGGCAATAGCAGAGCATAAATGCTCACGTAAGAGACAATATTGCTCTTCTTCCTTTGGGTATGGAAATGAGTGATTTATTTTTGGTCCAGGTTTCATGGTCCAAACAGACTGATTTTCTATAGTTTTAGAATTACTTATAGCGATGTTTTCCTTAAGCCAATAAGCTTTCAATCAAACTTAAGATCATTTTCTTTCCTCATTATATCATTATTTCTTTGAAAAACAATTCTGATTTGTGTTTTCAGCTTCAGTGGTGGTTTGTCAGAGGATCAGAGAACCCTGGCCTTCTAAGATAGTGGTAAATATGTCATGAAGTAATTTTTTCACTGAAAAGAATAAGACCATATAATAGGATAAGTGGCAAACTGTTATTTATTTCAGGAAAGTACATGGCACAGTATAATTGCACTCTACCCTCTATTTCCAGGCACAGTGCATATTGAATATTTGGTAATACTTCATATTTTGAAAAATATCAAAGTACATAATTTGAAGTTCTTCATATTACAGGGAAATACAGTTTTCTCTCAAAAAAGCCAAACTTCTGCAACTATGAGGAAACTGAGCAAGGATTAATGAGCATTTCACAATACACTTCTGGTAGTCTCATTTATTCAACAAATATTCAGGAGTAAATAAATACTGCTAATATATGTTTTCTACATCCTATTTGGAAGATTGAAGTACTTTCATTTAGATATACTCTGCAAACATCTTCGAAAGGTTCTTTAACACAGTTCTGCTGTGGACTCTAGAAAAGACTTATTCAAGCAGAATGTTCATAAGGCTTTTCTTTACCTCTTCAAAGAACATCATTTTCACATCCTCTGACACAGCATGGTAGGTTGTTTGATATGGCAATGGCAGGGCAGATCTGGACCTCCTCTCTTCTGTTATTGCTTAATCCTTATCACTTTTATGTCCAGCCCTTATGTATTTTTTAGTGATAGTTCTGCAGTTTGTGATCATGCAGCATGCAACCTGCAGTAAATGCAGGTCATTCTACAAACTATTGTCAAAGGATTTATTGAATCAGATAGAAATTTATTTTTTTAGCATGACTGTAAATTGTTTAGTCTTAAGTTTCATGTATGCATGTATTTATGTATTTATGTATTTATGTATGTATGTATGTATGTATGTATGTATTTATTTATTTATTTATTTATTTATGTATTTATTTTTTTATCTGAGCTAAAGAGATGGATTTGGCACTGCAACAATTATCACAGCTCAGCTATGGTCCAGTTGTCCTGTGGTAGTTGATGGAGACCTCAGGCTGCTTCTCTTTATTATGGCTGAACAAACTAGTGTGATGACTATTAGTGTCAATTCACTGAAATACAAAATTATAATCAAGTGAACTAGAACATACAAAAGTTAGTTTAAAATAAAATATGGGGGAAAAATCTTATGGGGGGAGATTTTGCTATCTCAGGCTGGTCTAGAAGGAGGAAACAAGTATATATATTACTTGATGGCTCCTGATCACTGAACTGGTTTAAAAGTTCTCTTTTCTTAATTAATTGAATTTTCTTAATTAACATTTAACAACATATTTTAGCATAATGATGAACTTGCAAAGTACCTCCTGGTCAAAAGGAGGATTAGACAAAAGCAGAGAAAATAAACAAGTCCCACTAGGAAACCTTCCAATGTCCTTTTCATTCAGTTCTATGTGCTTTGCTCTCGTTAAACTAGGGCTAAGAATTAAGCTGAATGTCCACAATGAATGTGAGAAATTATAGGCTCACTATGTTCATAGCACATCACCAGTGTGGAAATTTTTCTGCTGTGTTACAGGCAGGAGAAGCACTGATCATTTCTCACACAGCATCATAAGCCATTACAATGTGCACTCTTACAGTGATTTAAACCCCCATGGCTTTTAAGGGACATCATATTTAATATCATATACCTGACTAAACCATACTTCATATTATTTTTTTGCTGCATTACAAAAAATGGATGAGGTTTTTTGTTTGTTTTTATATTACCACTCTGCAATGTGATAAAGTATCCCAGATAGAAATAGACCTTGAGTGTCTGAGTAACTCAGTATGACAAAGCAGCACTAAAAAAATTTAGGAATGCCCTAAGTCTTTTTCTGAAAAGCCATGAGTGAGCCACCCGTCACCATAAATTACCAAAAGTTCAAAGCAAGAAAATCCCTAAATTATATTTGAATATAGTTTAATTTTTTTCAAGAGTTTATTATTATTACCATTTTTAAACAGATTGTTTCAACTTTTAAAAAGTCACCCTACCCCTTTTTATGGAAGACAATATTTTTCCCATTTCTCTATGAATTCTTCTTGACTGAAGACAAAAAATTTCTGTGCATGTGTGCTTCATTCTGCCTACATATTATCCTTTACACATTTTTAACATGTTGCCTAATTATTTTTAGTTAATAAAGAAACATAATTTTGAATAATAAATAATTTCAATAAATTATTTTTATTAAATAATTAAAAATGTATTTAAAAGTTAAATTTTAACTGTATTATAATAATTAATATTTTTTTTAAAGTTTCATGGAAACTTGTGTGCAGGAAAATGACTCTATAAACATCCTTGCTGAAAAAAGAGCTGATCAATAAGTTCAAACCTTTTTAAACTACATGGGATCTCCCTAGGAGATTCAGACTTTTCAAATTGAAAAAAATAGATCATGGAACATGATGAAGGGGAGGTACTGAAAATACAGAACTGAGTGCCTATATTAAGTAGAACTAATGAAAAAGTGTCTGGAGAGAAAAGTCAGTCAGTCGGACAAAATAATTAGTTCATATGGAAATAGAGTGCCTATACACAATTCCCTTGGCTTTTCAAGAAGTCTGAAGACATAGCACAGCTTCAAATAAATCCTCTTTGCCTTCACACTCTGTGGGGAGCAGAAGAGAGAATGGAGAATTGGGGAGTTCCTCAAATCTTTTATTGAAGCAGCTGTTCCTTAATAGCTTGGGGTAAGAGAATTTACCCATCTTGCCATAGAAGTGCTGCTGAGGCATTTGGGCAGCACATGGTTTTTAAGAAAAGAAAGCTGTTGCAGATTTCTTGCTGCTAAAATATTTGGATTATCCATGCTGGTTTCAAAAGCCTGTGACACTCTCAGAAAAGACATGGGTCACTGTGTCAATCCATTCTGCATCTTCAGAAAAGTACTTCTCCCCAAATGCACATTGTTGCTTTAGACAGCAGAATCTTTGGGATTAAACTCAAAGTATAATGCATTGCACTGCAGGCAAAAAAAAAAAAAAAGTACAAAATCTGTGTGTACCAAAAGGCTTTTAATGTTTGTAATTTTCTTTTCATGCTGGGAGGAAACCAGTAGAGACAGCACTTTTAAAATACATGAGACAGCTGTTGTTTCAGTCTGTAGACAGGCTGTACTAGCTCAAGGCATTCCAAATAATATTTTTTGCAAAGTCTTTAAAGATACTCAGACAGAGACACATTACAAAGCACCATGGCATCAAACACAGGCAGTCTCTTTTCCAGACTCTTAGAAAAGCAGTAACAAGGGAAGCTGATTGCTGAGCTACATTTAGGTAGTTGAACCCAGTTGTGCTGGAGATACCTTCCTGCACTGCATGTGTCCCCTGGCTTTTGTATAACCTCAAATCTCATGCAATTATTTTTAAGATAAAACATATGAATGAATGTGAATGCTTCAAAAGACTTAGTACAAATGTAAATAACTTTTTAAATACCTTTAGCTGGTATCCAGAATAATTTGCTTTGGAAATGGATTTTTATTTATTTGTGCAGTTAAGAGGATGATAAAGTTCTAAATTGTTCTAGCACAGCTATTTCCATTTTGGCTATTGTAAATGGATAATCATGCAGTTCTTGTGCACACTAACAGGTGGAACCATTAAATGTCTCCTTTCTCCCTTCCAATGCCTCCACTGCTCCCTATGAGTATAGCCACTAAAAACTGTACAAAACTTTCCAAATGAAATCTCAGGGAAACTGCTGGTCCATTTGGGATTTCAAATTAAATGAGGAAGTTCTCAGCCTTGATTAGGCCCAGCTCCTTTTCACAAGTCATCATAGAAGCTGAAGATAAGAGCAAACACACTTCCATGGAAGAGGGAGAAAAGTTCTAGGAGGGGCCAAAATTAGCTGATGGCTTTGCTATCATTTTATGATTCATTTTTATCTTGTCAGTGATTTCATTATGCCAAGGTGATGGTTGTAGAGAGGAACTGAATCCTTTTTCAGTTTTCAGTCTTTGCAAAACCAAGTACCTCTATTCCATTTTGGTTTCAGGTTTAGTTTTCCTCTAGATGGCAAAACCAGTGAAATGAACTTACCAACAGGGCATATTGAAGGCAGTACAGGTGCAGATCAGCTTCTGGAGAGTCCAGCTGTTTACTTTTAAATGAATGCTTCTTATAAAGACAGCTGAACCAATCAACTGCCATTGACTAAGAATATCATGCCTTGATGTTTTTTTCCAGCAGCTTTGGAAAAACATTTTCAGTGGGAACATTTTATTATTGCAACAATGAAGTGTTATTAAAATATACAATCAAACTGAAGCACACAAAATACATACACAGTGTGTTAAAACTCACTTGATTTATTTAGTCAGCTAATACAGAAAGTACGAGATACATCTGGTGGTTTTAAAGTGTCTTCATATTCACCACGGCACTCATTTGTGTCCTGGGGCATAACATAATAAGCTCCATGGATTGTACATTTTTTACCAGTAAGAAAAAAATTATCAGAAGTTTGCCTATTTATTGACAACAGAAAACAACCCTCCAAAATCCAGGGCTGATGTGAAAATGCAACCATATTTAATCAGGTACATCCCTTGAACTCATGTTTTCTTCACAAGGGAATTAATTTTAGAAAGATGAGAATGACTTGCATGCCAGCACAATGCTGATTCAGTTGGAAGTTGATAGATACATGAATAAAGGCACCAAGTTCCATCTGCCGAGGTTTGTGCAGGTTTTGCTACTTGCAATTCATTTTCTAGGTAGTTATTAAAGTGTGTATACATTCCAGTGTTTAAGACAAATGATGATTTTTCTTTCATTTTTACTATTTAATAGTTGACTATTTCAAAATGCTGACATGCAATGACAGATCAAACCCAAAACTGAGATACCTATCTGAATAACCAGGGGGGAACGATTTGCTTATTAATTCATACATTATCACTCTCTGTGGTTGGTGTGATGTCAGCTTGACAATTAAACTCTTTAATACAGTTACTAATTGATCTCAAAGGCTTCATCTGTTGGTATGGTGCTTATTTATGTCAACTTTTCAAAACAAACTCCATAAAAATAAAAGATCTGAAACGATATGTATTGAATCTTCCTTGTGATATTGTATAATAGTAAACCAGTTTATTTTCAAGTAATCATTACATGTCTGACAGTAGACCTGTCACGGAATTTAATAGAAATTAAAAAAAGACCAAAAAAAAAAAAAAAAAGGGATTCTTTCTGGTAATATCTTATATCTTTTAAAATGATGGTAGTGGCTAGTTCTGATAAAGGATTTGATAAAAAATATTTACAAATTTAAAAGCTCATAAGGCCTTGATAAATGAAGTTGGTGAGAACAAAATAATGAAGAATTAATAATTAAATATATCAATAAGAAAAACACAAGGAAAGCATGACTTAAATTAATGGAAACTGTGAGTAATTGAGTCCCAAAACCAAGTAACAGATTCAGAACTTGGGAAACATTTTAACAAATAGAGTCAGAGAATCATATATTCCATATCATCAGCCTGGTAAGTAGGTGAAAATAATTTCTATGGGCACATAGAATGAAACATAATATGGGAACCACTGCCATAAGACAGAGTAAATTATGCCAGAGTTTTTAAGAAAACTTATGAACCAAAGCATAGCCACACAGTTGCAGACCAGGAGTTCAATTAGGCCAATATCCTGTTTCTTACACTAATTACAGGAAGTCCAAGTAGGAATAAGACTAGAAAAACTATACCTATATATATATATATATATATATATATATATATATATATATATATATATATCCCCCAAAAAGGAGATGTGTGTATGTGTGGGTGTTATATGTATTTCTATATGTACTTTTATCTCTGTGTCCTCCAAGTGTCTGATTTTTCTATTTATTGGATAAGCTTAGTCATTCATTGTAGAAATCACCAGGCAATTACAACAGACATACAGATTAAAGCAGTTGAAGAAAGAATTACTGAATCTGAATGAGCTAAGCACTTATCTAACCTATATAATCAGGTACTCATAATTGCTAATTCTGGCTCTTGTTCTGTATTCTTCCTGATTCAAGGAGGTCTCTTTGCACCTCTGCTTCCCACTAATGTCAGCAAAAGAACTCATTTAAATTGAAAGTATGTCAGTAGCTGAGTCAGCAGGTGGTCAGAAAATAAAGAAAATTATGTAATTCATAAAAACGAAAGCTAAGAGGAATGAAGGGGAGAGGTAGGGTAGATTGTAGCAGTTCTTCAGCAAGCTTCAAATTAACATTTGATTAATATTTAAATTTGTCCTGAAGTAAATTTTTTATTTTGTAAACCTGAAACATTTAAAAAATAGAATCTAAGTTAAGAATAAATACCAATCTGTTTAATGTCAATGAGCTTGAACTCCCAATTTTTAAAACAGTATTGTTAGGAGCAAAGTAAGGTAATCAAGTAGCATATTAGAGAAATAAAAGGCTGGATTCAGGGAATCTCTACAATATTCAGCAATTATGCTTTTAGCCCACAGAGCCCAGCAAAGGAAGCTGGGTGTTAAGAAAGAAATACCAATATTTTCAAATTATTGATGCAGTGATACAATGATAAATTTTGCATCATAATACCATGATAAAGTTTACCAGCTATTCTGACTACATCCCAGCTGGAAGAAATTCTCTTCATCACAGCATGACATGTAAAAACTCATTTAAGTGTCTATGCATAATTTGCCATCTGAAAGTTTTAACCAGCTGCTCATAGATACACTTATATTCTCTTACTTCAGTAATGCAAATAGAATTTCTTCAGCTTTTTTGGCAGATATAATTAGGGAAATTATGTCTGTTTTTCCCTTCTGATGTGATTGTATTAGTGTGAAAATGGCCATTAAATCTTTCATTCAAAATACCCTCAGATATTCAAAGCACAGTTCTTTAAGGATGTTTTATTTCCAACAGATGTGTTACTATAGACCTTAATCCTTCCAATCTACAGGCAATTAGGATGTTGTTTCAACCAAACTGCAGAACCAGTCATTTACTCTGCAGTCCAGTTAATTGTTTAGGGGGACTTACACAGGTGTGGGGTGATGTTTTTCCCATTTTAAAACAGAGTATTTTTTGAAAGAAGATTCATAAGACAGAAGGTGTAACATGTATTGTTATTTCAATTAATTTGTAATTGGCTGATTTTGGCAGCTTTTAGCTGAGAAGCAAAGTGCCTTAAGCCATCACCTGAATTACTCCCCTCTCTGTGCCTTAGAATTTTTATTTAGAGACAGTGATGGAAGCCCAGGAAATGCCAGAGGTCTGAAAAAAGAGTAAGTACTGAGGCTATACATAAGTTTGGATCAGGAGGGAGTACAAGGGAACATTTTTCTCATGCTCCAAAGTCATCTAGGGTTTTAACATTTATATTATACTTCAGCATGTAAATTAACATGTAAAAATGGGTTCCTTGTCTAAGGTGCTCCATCAAGAGTAACTCCTCTCGAAGTCTTGCCCCTGCAAAAACATTTTGCAAACTGATTACTTTTAGGCCATAGATCAAAACCTGCCACCATCTGACAAATATGCTTTATAATCTGTATATTGATGGAACAGAGAATTCAGAACAGACTTTCTACCAGAGGGTCTGAAAAGTGCCTTGCCAACAGTAACTCAGAAAGCCTCCTAATTTGTGTTTGCTGGGAGAGTGTTTTACCCCAGCTGGGAGAGAAACAGGGAGTAGCTCCATTGCTAGTGCATAACAAACTACAATGGTGTCACAATCAGGATCTCTGAACAACAGTCGTAGAGTCCAAATGGCCACTTCCCTGGTGCCTCTGAGCAGGTTTTCATGTTATACAGATTACATGGTTCGCTTAATGTCTTGTGGTGCAGAGGTGGATATAAAATATTTGTTTGCAAAATACAGTGTGCAACTCAGAGCTTCAGAGTTCATGAACAGAAGTCATGATTTGGACTAAGCAAGATACTGTTTCAAACACACACTAATGCTTCACCAGGAACTGTGCTTAAATTTCAGTTGGATTTTTTGGGGAGGTTTTTGTGCCTTCATTTTGTCTTACATCAGTTTGCTCTACAGCCCAGTTATACTGAAGGCCAATAAAGTCCCAATTCCCTCTCAAGGTTTTTTGGGAAAAAAACATGTATCTTCAATAGATTTTTGGTTTATTTAATTTTTTTAGAACTTTTTTCTTCTTTTAATGGTTGAAAAATGGAGAACTTGCTTACAAAACACTCAGATCAAACATACTAGTTCTCTAATTCAGTAAAATGTGAATCTGTCAGCAGTTCTCAGATTACAATTCTGATGCTTATCCTTCATTTTTGCCTAACACTCATGACAAATCCAGATTTTAAATGAATATATATTGTTTGAGTCTAATTCTGGCGTCCCTGAAGAGAGCAAAAAACCAGTTCTTGGTGGCAACGTTATAGTCTGAACAACTCTGAATCAGAACTTTCCCCATTGTCATAAATACTCTTTTAGGAATATGTTAAACTAGGCAACCCTAATAGGATCTCTTCTAAAACTAAGCAATTATTTTCTGAGACATCCATGTCAAATGCATGCAGGATTCTGTTAAAATCACTTATAAATCAGATATTTTTTATACTGCAGCACTGCTTAAAACTAGAGAATATTTCTGAATACCTGAAAGTGAGTACCACCTAAGAGAGGCTTTCATGGGGAGTTCAGTAGCTAGTAACTTTGGAAAGTCTTACCTAGCACCTGGTTGCTTCTTTATCTGTGTTTAATTGCTTTGAAACACATATCCTTACATGCATTTCTTTAGAACTCATGCTCTTGACATGTCAAGCTTGACATTTTATCAAGATGTAACAGTAAGTGGAAAAGCAAACCAGACATTTAGGGGAGTAGAGAGGATGGAAGCTGATATACGCATGTACTTTATACTGAAAAGTGCCTATAGTAAAAAAAATTACATTACCTATGTTACCTAATTATATGAAGGCCACTTTAGAAATAGCACAAACTTATCTTTTCATGTCCTTTGTGGAGCAGTGGTTAATCTGCATGCATTGCTTCATCTTTTCCTTCTCCTACCCCTGTACAGCTCCAGTACGCAGGTACACTTATGTAGCCAAGCTCTCCAACGGGCCTCACCGGCACCGTTACATACCTGAGGTAATTACATAATCAGTCACATCCCAGTTATAAAGTTAGAGTTATTTATAACTGTGAGGCCTCCAGGCCAGCTGTAGGCCACCACAAAAGCCAGACAGATACATATTCAATCTCTGAAACTCAAACAGGAGGGAGAAAAATGTGTGAAATGGTCTGGGTTCCCATGATTTCAAAGTTGTACAGTATTATCTGTTCCAGCCTTCCTTGGACACAATTACACAGATGTAAGCTAGTCTTATGTCTGTGAGTTGTCAACATGCCAAATTTCCTTCTAGCATCTCCTTTTCAGTCCATCAGGGGACTCCGGGAAGGATTTTTCTTGTCATATTGTTTAATATCTATCTTTTCCTGTATCATTTGTCATATTCCTCATGACTATCAAAAATGTGAAATTACATAGTATAGAAAACCCTCTCAGGCTGGCTGATGTGTCTTGGTCACAAAGCCATGCAGATTTCTGGATTTGATATACAGAGAAATTTTCTCTCCGAGGAGATTGATGAGGCTTGCAAATAGACTGGTACTATATCTGATTTCCCCTGCCTCGTACAGCAAAACTTACCTAATTAATTCTCTGAAAAATACTGCAAGGTAGTCTGATGCTGCAAACTCTTTGGTCTCTCTGGTCTTTCCCGTTCCTTATCTTATACAGTGGAGTTGTTTTGACCTAATGTAAGCAAGCTCTTTTGACCTTACTTCCTAATCTGTCTGAACTCTTTAAAATACTAATAGCACGTTCTCTGTAATATGCATCTCAGAAGAACTGGAGACAGAATTCCCTTAAAACACAGGAAAAGGTGCATTCTTCAAAGGGGCACAAAAATGATAAAGGAATTCAACCAATTGTAAATGAGAAAACAGTTTTCTTTGAAGAAGACAACAAGACACAAATATGAGTTTGTTGTCTTTTCCTTCATCCTACAAAATTGTGTTGCTGTTGTGTTCTTATTATGAATAATCTGAATCTATAAAACTGGATCTCTCTGGATAGAATACCATGGGTGCTCTCAGTTCTTTTCCCTTTAGACATTAAGCCTGATCCCACAAGAAGAACTTGTCCTAATTCAGACTCTTGATTATCATCATTGTTAATTGGGTCTCAGAAAGCCTTCTTGTACTGTGAGGGTGGTTGAACAGTGGAACAAGTTGGCCAGAAAAATAATGGAATCTCCATCTGTGGACATATTCAAAGGCTGTACATTGTCCCAGGCAACCTGCTGCAGCTGACCCTCTTAAGCAGACCTTGGAATAGTTGACTTTCTCAAGATGTCAATAACTTTTTATCCCACTCTAGAAAGCTCTTGTTTTCTTCTTCGTCAGTCCCTCATTCTTGTAGTACACAAAGAAACTGTCAGAAGATACCTTCGACCTCTCTAATATGTCATTCTTTTATAACCTTCTGGTTGATTATCTGGTAAGGGACAGAAAATATTCACTGGATTGTTTTTATTCTTTTTCACTTTATACAATATACTGTAATCTTGTCATCTTTAAATCTGTACAATTATTTTTAATTTTTTACAACAATGCATATTCAATAATACATTGAATGTTTCCTTTTCTATTCAACTAAAGAGGTTTTTACTGATTCTCATGTGTCTCCTCCCCACATCTGCCCACTTTTATCTGCTCTCAAGCCTGAGCTGAAAGTGTTTTTTTCAATAAAAACCACAGTCACACTGTACACCTTTGACAGATTGTAGATTTTTTAGATTACTCTGCCATTTTAAGTAAAGGCCCAGTTTATCAAGGTTTTTCAGAGCTGTTGTAGTACATAATAGTAATTTTCCTTTAAATTATTTATCATCTCATCCAATTTCTGAACTACTCTTACACTGATACCTGTTGGCACTGAAATGGCTTCATATCAAGACATACTAAACCCCTCTCTTCCCACTGAAGTTAAAAAATCCTGTGGTAGCCTTTCTCTGAGTAAGTCCCTCATAGATCACCTCAAGACAAAGCTTTGATGCAGTTTGTCTCCTATTCCGCTCTGTAGTTATTTAAAAGTCTTGATAAAATTGAATTTTTCCTAAAAGCATCATCAATGAATCTGAGTAAAATGTATAATCACAGCTCCCAATGCAGTGTGTTTTTCTTGGCTGCTTCTCCTCTGCCACTGCTGTCCTTCATTCCTCCTATTCTTTGGAAGAAATGTGAATAAGACTGATCTCCTCTTTCTCTGGGCTGGTCACATGCCTAAAATATCTTTATATGTCCATTTTTTTCTCTCACATTGGCTTCTTATTCAATCATTTGTTTCTAAATAATTTTTAAAAGAATTTATACATTCCAAGAGTGCATCTAAATATGAAATTAATATAAAGGGAAAGGAGAGGTTGATGAAAGAATCAAACTAATAAATGCAAGTCATAAATCCATTGCACAGAGAAACTGAATGGCTTTTTAAAATGGCAAGAAATGTTTTTGAGCTCATACTTAAATGTCCCTGCTATGACTGCATGCAGTTTTATATTGGTAAAATGATTTCAATGGATGATGTTAGAAAAATAGGAACTTTAGTGTAGATCTGGTCATCTTTGGATAGAAATGTTTGTATGTGTAGATTATAAAAATATATGTAAGATTTAAATGGGTAGATTTTCTACTCTCAGGTATGAGTAAATATACAAGTATTTCTATAGAAATGGCATACAATGGTTTAACTATTCTGTATTAATTAAACCACTATTTTTCTGAGAGTAAAAGAGTTCTGGTTGAATATAATTTGTTCCAAGCTTGTGATGTTACTCTGCATCTATAATAACAAAAGTTAATTTTGAATTTACTTTGTTTAAACAATGTTTGCATTTAAGACAGCTGCAATTTTTTCTTCTTTCTAAGCACTTGCTTCCATCCTCTCATCCTTCTTGAGCTACATCTTGGCTGAATATTAGAATGGCGAAATTTTCATTTCCTGAGAATGGTAATTTGATGAAAATCCTATATAATTTTAGAACAGAGCTGAGAACCTTAGTTTCATAGGCTAAAATCTGAGTGTCGATACTTTATGGCTACTTCATAATGACTTTAACCACACAGAACTCTGTGCTGTCAAATAGTTTCAACCTCATTGCCAGTTGGCTGTGGTTGATGCTGTAAGGGGCCTCTGATCCACAGTGTACTCTGGTACACTGTCTGAAAAATAATGCAGCTCTGATGAATTGAAAGGAAACTTTACCAGTTTTCTCAATATACAACTTTGAAATTAAAATCATGATATTTACTGGATCATGAATGCAGGTTCTTTATCCAAAAGGCTGTCACATTTTCATAACAGAAAAGAGCTGTGAGGGAAAGGAGAAGAGAGAATGAAGTGAGGAAATGCTTGGTCTGATTGTCAGGAATCTGCAATGCCTGCTGCTCTCTTTGAGTTCAGCAGAATCTGTACATCCTCTACACTTAAGAAAAATCAGGCCATTTGGCTATTAAAAGCCAAAAGACCCCAGACACTTTCCTGTTTTGCCTATCCTAATCAAAATGACTTTTCAAAGCAGAGCTGGAGGGTCAGACTTATCGCATTTGCAGGCTTGAATAAAATTTCCCTATTTGACAGGACAATTTGCTGAAAAATGCTGTTCTAAGAACTATGTCAATTCACCTTCCTATGTATAGTATAGAGGGCTTGATCAGAGGCAGTATCTGAGGACAGCAGGTCATCACCCATTACACTTATTAAAGAAAACCCCCTAAAACCTGTTCATTCATTGCTCTCTTCTAGAATGTATTTGGGGGAAAAATAAGAGCTCACATTTTTTACATTAGATAAATGTTGCAAGTAAAAAAGGCTTTAATGCCTACATGCCTAAGGGTAGAGGAAGGTACAGTAATATTTCTGCTTTGCAGGGATCATTTTCTCTTTAAGGCCTTCTGCCTCTTGGAATTTTGATTAAGAAAGTAAGTTGAAATTAATGGTATATGAAGTCCAAGAATCTGCACAGGATTAAGGCAACACCACCATGAAAACATAATGTAGGCATGGGCAATTCCATCACATTCTCTTTTGCATTAGAAAACACATTATTTGGATATATCTCTAGAAATTTACAGAGCTGAACAATACATTACAATTCAAACAGTGAAAAAAAGCATCCTGACACAAGAGATAGGTATGGGAAATGGGAAACCACAGAAGAAACCGTAAACGTATTATTTCTGAAAGCTGAAACATATGAACACCATAATCTAAAAGTAATATTAATTTCTTCCTCAAAATAAGGAAATATTCCTATACTGCCTTATATTTCTGTATTGCCTTACTGAAATATTTCTATATATTTCCTGAACCTCAAGTGAAACTTTGACTTTCCAAGGAGCAAATATTTAAAAATACAGTTATCTATGGAATGGATTGGTTCAACCTTGGTGATTCTTAATATGATTATGATATATTGAAATTAAAGTAGGAAACGTGAATAAAATTCAAGTGCTCCTGGTCTTAGATATTTCAATTTGTAGAACAAAATTCACAGCTTTATATCTTGTAGGTGGAGAAATAGAGGCAAAAATCAGTTCTTTTGTGGACAAAACATAGAGTTACAATTTTGTGCAAGATAGATTTTATACGTATGTTTTGCAGTGGACAGTCATACGTGACTAAGAGAAAGCTCCATGAGGAATAGCAGTGCAAGATTTTAGTACAATTTACCACCTGGTTCTGGGGCAAGGAGAGATGATGTTAAAAACTGATTTTGTAGAATATATTGAAGTTTAAGGCTTAAAAGCAAATTTCCATAATATCCAGTTCAGGTGTGGATTTTGGGGTCTCACTGGAGTCTGGTGGATAGGAGACCTTATCTGATCCTGAAAGGCAAATGGACATATAGCATGGCCACACACAAGCACTATGAGACTGAAGTCTTACAGTGCCCATGAATTTCTTCCCAGTGGGCTTGACCTAGGGCAGAGCAATGGTTCAGAGAATGTCACACTTTTGTGTTCAGGCAGCAAGGAGCAGATTAGGAAAGTTTGATGTCTGCTCCCTCACATCATAGAGCTGGTGTGTCTACAAGAACAGACTCCATTCTCACAACACAGGCTACAGCTCATGGGCCAACACTGACATCTTGTTTAAAGGCGACTTATTTACTGGAAATTCCATTTATGTGGATGGCTGGCAGCCTGGTCTAACCTATAACATAATGGAAACACAACCTGCAAGTGTTAGCAGTGCCAGCAGATAAGTATTCCTCTACTTTAGAACACCTTAAAAATGAAAAGCAGAACATTTGTGCTAAAAAAAACATTCAAATGCCTACCTTTATTTAATACTATGGCAGCAGGTAAATGTACTTTTCTAGCTACCATGCTGGGTGCTCAGAGAATATCTGATGATCACAGAATCTCAGAATAAGCTGAGTTTGAAGAGACTCACAAGGATCATTGACTCCAACTCCCAATCCTGCACAGCACCATCCCCAACAGTCACACCATGTGCATGAGAGCATTGTCTAAACACTTGAAATCTGTCAGGCTTGGTGCTATGACCGTTTCTCTGGGGAGCCTGTGCCAGTGCCCAGCCACTCTCTGGCTGAAGAACCCTTTCCTGATACCAAATCTGGAGCACCCCTGACACAGCTTCAGGCCATTCCCTCAGGTCCTATCACTGTCACCACAATCAGTGCCTGCCCCTCCTCTTCCCCTCACGAACAAGTTGTAGACTGCAATGATGTCTGCCTTCTCCTCCAGACTTAACAGGCCAAGTGACTTCAGTCGTCTCCCTCCTCATACCAGAGGGCCCTCCAGACCCTTCACTCTGTTGCTCTCCTTCAGACACTCTCTAATAGTAATTTAATTTTTATGTTGTGGCACCCAAACCAGCCCCCAGCACTGGAGCTGAGGCTGCCCCAGCTCAGAGCAGAGCAGGACAATCCCCTCCCTTGCCTGGCTGGCCATGCTGTGCCTGATGTCCCCAGGGCAGGGTTGGCCCTCCTGGCTGCCAGGGCACTGCTGGCTCATGTTCAACTTGCCATAGACCAGGATCCCCAGGTCTCTTTCTGTTGGCACTACTTTCCACCCTCTCATTCCCCAGGCTATATGCATGTGCAGGATTTCCCCATCCCAGATGCAAAAATATATAAAATATGTAATATAAAATATATTATTTAAAATATACAATAGATAAATGTCTAGGTGTTACATCCTTTTCCACAGGTTTGGAAAATTGGTTTGGAGGAAAAACTCCCATCAGCCACCAGTAGCTTCAACTTCCCCTCTCTTTAATCTGTCTTAAAGCTGAAGCTACCCCATGACATTTCTATAAAACAGTTTCCACGGACTAAACTATTTTTTTGGTTTTATTAGCTGTAATCTTTCTAAAATAAAGCCTCGCCTTTCATTTTATCATGAGGTGATTCCACACCTCTATTGCCTTATTTGTATGAGAACTGGCGGTACCCTTTCTGTATGGAAAAAAAGTTCTGGAGAGAGCAGCTATGACTTACTGCCTGGAAATGGAAGGAAAAAAAAAACTCAATTCTATATGAAAATTAGGAGATTAGATATTAGGAAATGGTTTATATTTCTAAAGTTCATGGGAGGTTGCAAAGGTCTTCTGGATAGACTAATGGATCTCTTGCATGTTGTATCACGAAAGCAGGCTAGTTAGCACCTACCAAAGACTGCTTAATAATAGTAATTTCTACTCAGTGTGAGGGCACAGGATGGGAAGTCAGTTAGATGACCTCTTGTCAAACAAACAACAAAAAAAAATAGGAAATTGAAAAATCTTGCCAGGCAAGAATGAAAGTCAAGTTTTCATTCATGCTGAATCAGATATTAAAATAGCCAAAGAGGAGGGTAGATAGGACTTTCCATACATTTTTCACTACCACTTTGGAGCACTGTGTTTGCAGTGAAGAAATGCCAAGCTGATGGGCTTTTGTCTCTCAGGCATAAATTGCAGCAAAGTGTTGGAAGAATAGTGATGGAAGAAAAAAGTTTACTAAAGAGAAATTATCTATTTAAATAGATAAACTCAGATGTTTAGGGAATGATGACAAGTTTTTATTTCTTTTACTATGTTTTCAAGAAATAAACCCTTGCTAAATCAGCAAACTTAAAGAAAAATGAAGTAATATCCTTAAAAACTAGCTGGAGGATTTTTTTTAACATATCTTCCTTGGAAAGTTATATTTCCTGAGCTGGGAAAAATCAGATGTAAATTTACTACAGTATCTCCTTAGGACAACTACTTAAATACAGTCTAACAAAATCAGTTCTGAAGACAAAGTAGAGACATAAAACTACTTACACAACAATATTAAACTTTATATGGAAGAGAAACATACACCAAATACTTTATTTGTAGTGAAGACTATGAATTTATAGAAATATTGTAAGGAAGAAAAAGGATAGTTGTCTTTATGTTCTTGGTTTTTTACCACTTCATTTATCTTGCTTTTGAAAATCCAATTTACAACATTTTGAAAATTGCCCATGCTTTCTCCAAGGATCAGAGTTTCCTGAAGCAATTCTAAACAAAGTACAGGGTTATTTTTTGTCAGACTTGATGAATGTAGGTTGAATTTTGTAGCAGGTAGTTTCTGAAGATCAGCTTCATGAGCAATATCCTACAATTGCAGATGATATCCCAAAATGATAACTAATCTTAATCTAAGTTAAGAATGCGCCAACATTTAAAATTTTTGATTTTAATATGGTCTAAGTTAGCTTGCCACAGCATTTCTAGGAATTTTAATTTCAAAGAATAAAGAAGTGAAGATGGTTCCCCCATGGTTGTAAGGTGTGTTTTTAAAGGTTCAATAAGGAGGATATAGATCTTGAGAGGAAGAAAGTCATACATGCAAAATTAATAGAATGAATGGAACGAATGAAATGAATGGAAGAGGGGGGCTCAAATGCATGAAGATTAAGAAGGGTTAAATAGGTAATAGCAGGGGGAAAGGATAGGAAAGCTCATAGAGAATTAAGAAGAGCTGCAAATAAGGAAAAAGTTAGGGAGATGATAATGAAGGGGAGAGAAGGTGAGAAAAATAAACCAAAATCTTTATTGGATATATAATGCATTTGTGGGAGGCAGGTGCCAGAAGACAAGAGAATACAACTAGTAAAACTATAAAAGATAGGGAAGTGTCTATTTTATTTTTTTTTTCTTTATCAACAGTGGACTGAATTTGGTGTTCTGTCATAGAATCTTAGAAGCATATAATAGTTTGGGTTAGAATGATTAAAGATCATTTGGTTCCAACCTCCCTGCCATGGATGGGGACACCTTCCACTACAACTCAGGGTCCTATAAAATCTACCTTTGGACATTTCCAGGGATGGGGTATCTACATCTCTGGGCAACTTGTTCCAGTGTCCCGTCACCCTCACATGAAATGATTTCTTCCTAATATCTAATCCAAAACCACCCTCTTTAAGTTTGAAGATATTTTCCTTAGTGCCATCACTCCCTTCCCCTCTAAAAAGTCCCTCTACAGCTCTCTGTAGGCCCCTTTTAGGTATGGGAAGGCTGCTACAGGGTGTCTCAGAGCCATCTCTTCTAAAGGCTGAATAACTCAAATTCTCTCAGCCTGTCTTCATAGGAGAAGTTCTCCAGCCCTCTGATCATCTTCACGGCTCTCCTCTGGACTTGTTCCGCCAGGTTCACGCCCTTCCTATGTTGGGGGCCCCAGAGCTGGACACAGCACTCCAGGTGGGGACTCATGAGAGTGGGGTGGAGGAAATGTCCTGCTGGTCATGTTGTTTTTGATGGAGCCCAGGCCACAGTTGTCTTTCTGGTCTGCAAGTGCACATTGACAGTTCATGCTGAGCTTCTTCTCAACAACACTTCTAAGCTTTTCTCCTCAAAGCTGCTCTCAATCCACTCTCTGATCAGCCTGTACTTGTGCTTGGGATTGCCCCAACCTAGGTGCAGGACCTTGCTCTTGGCCTTATTGAACTCCATGAGGTTTGCACAGCCCCACCTCTCAAGCCAGCCAAGGTCCCTCTGGATGACATCCCTTCCTTCCTTAACATGTGGTGCATGTTAACTGCACCACACAGCTTGGTGTCATCAGCAAACTTGCTGAGGGTGCAAGAAATCCCACTGTCCATGTCACCAGCAAAGATGGTAAATAGCCCTGCCCAACCCTGACCCCTGAGGAACACAACCCACCACAGCCCCTGAGCAAAGTGTGAAAAACATGGTGTCCAAAGCACTCCAGATGCTTCTGCCATCCCCTGCCAAAAACACCTCCATGAATTCTAGCTCTTGATCCAGAGAATACCACCTGCCTTTCTCAATGGAGCTCCAGCTGCCAGAGATAAGGAAGCAGGGGGCAAGGAAGGTTGACACCATCTTCACTTTGTCTTTCAAGCCATGTTCTCAGCTGTGAAACACCATCTTGTGTATGGAAGGGGTTGCTAAGCCATTTCGGGTCTCTTTCTTTCCTGTGATGTTTGTGAGATTTAGCAATTGTGTATCCAGAGATTATTTACTGGTTTTTTTGCCTGGTGGGTGTTTTGCTTGTTAGTGAACTCTTATTTTTATAATTATGTCTGCTTGTATTTGTTCCTTATTGGTGGAAAGGGGTTGGTTGAAACTAGGGGAAGTAACTCATTTTAGAATTTACACCTCGTAAATGGTCTCACACTAAGACAATATCCAACCCTGGTGGTTTATGACCAGTGACTGAGTAGGTTAGAACTCAGGTGGTCAGGTTTCTGACACAGCGTCTTGTTTAGGGAGCCATAATTTTTCCACCACCTGAGGTCTAATTTTCAAATTTCCTTATTTTAAAATATATTATAAAATCAAATAAATAATGCTGAAATGTTATTTCTAGCTTTTATTGTTTCGGGCAAAGCAGACCTAATAATCAGTGACAGAGGTAGAATCAGAAAGATGGCTTTTGTTTATAAGTACATTTCTCTGAAGAGAAATTGGACTCAGAATATAAGCAAAGTAATTAATTCTAAATTAAAATAAATAACTGTTTTACCTAAGAAATGGGGGCATAAAGCATAAACAACTTGTTTCTGCCAGCAAATTTTTCTTAAGGGATTCTTAGTACAGATTTTGCATAATTAAGAATGCTTTATGTAGTGTAATGAGAGCTCAGAAGGCAACTGATGATGATGTTCTTTGGTTGTTGTTTTGTCTCAGACACGTTATAATATTTTTTACTATAAGCAATTATGCAGTAAGTAATTATTCACTATTGGTTTGCTTATGTTGTGAGCAAAAATTTTTAAAATATGTTTCCCTAAGTCCCCAAAGTCTGAACAAAGAGTTAAACTTACCATAACAAAAACATGAAGTTCCTAGCTTTTTTTTTTGTTTAAAATTACACACAAAGGATCTAATACAGAAATCCTACAAACAAATTTTCCACTTCCTTCATTTTTACATTTCCTGTTCTTGCTATTGCAAAAAAATAAAAAAAAACATTGAAAAAGTAGTTGAAAATAAGAACCAAAAATATACATTGCTCAGTCCAAGTATAGAGCATGGAATTTATTTATCATGATGTGAGGTGTATAAAACTGAACTATCTAGCCTCCTATCCAAGGTCTACCTGTCTTTTGTAATCTTGGGGTTATGAGACAGTAGCACTTGTGGAGGGCATCTCATACCTCCTAAGGTATGTGCCCTAGGTGTATGAGTTAAAATAGAATATAATAGAAGAAAAATCAACAAAGCAGAGCAGAGCAGAGCAGAGCAGAGCAGAGCAGAATAGAATAGAATAGAATAGAATAGAATAGAATAGAATAGAATAGAATAGAATAGAATAGAATAGAATAGAATAGAATAGAATAGAATAGAATAGAATAGAATAGAATAGAATAGAATAGAATAGAATAGAATAGAATAGAATAGAATAGAATAGAATAGAATAGAATAGAATAGAATAGAATAGAATAGAATAGAATAGAATAGAATAGAATAGAATAGAATAGAATAGTTCAGCTGGAAAGGACCTACACAACCATCTAGTCCAAGTATGACCATTTTGAGGCTGACCAAATCAAGATTCTGGATAGTCTTTTTTCTTACCTTTAGGTACAGGGGGAAGATGATGAACAAGCAAGATCCAATTCCTACTTAATGTATATCCCACACCTCTGGGAAAATGCTAACTGTTGGCTTGTTCTTTCCGAGGGTGGGAATAGCTGAAACATTTACAGCTCTATCTAATAAATCAAGTGAGAGGATTTTATTGGTTGGTTGGTTCTTTCTACAAAATATCACTCTCAAGTATTATATTTCTTAGCAACCTGTGAGACATTATGCACATACCAACCTTAGGCATAGAAAAGTATCATTACTAGAAAAAGAAGTAGAGGGTTGTGACAAATTCAGCAACAAATGATTGCTGGAAAAATGGAAAGCATGCTGGATTAACACTTTACCCCACACTCTCTGCCCCAGGAAACTCATCTGTGTGACAGTCACATGCATCAAAGCAAATTCAGAGCCTGGACTTTCCCAGCATTAAAGGATTGTTTTCCCATTTTCCGTTTCCAGATATACTTAGTGGGAGAGTTTCTTCATTGTGTCAAAACAGTTTCTTTCAACATTAAGAAGGCAAGTTTTTAAAGTTCTAAGGCTTTGCAAAGGAATTTGCAGTCAGGGCAGGTATTACAGTAACTCACAACAATGGAGCAAAGGATCTCGTTTCAAAGTCATCTCTTATGGGCTCCCTTTTTGGGATTACAGTGCAAGAGTAACTACTGACATTACAAAGCCTGTCTTTTTGGGATAAAAGCAGATTTTTTGCATCAGGTAGTGATGAGCCTGCATCAGAATTTTCCTTATTCCTATTGCTCATTAGCTCATACAGTGCTACTCTCAGCAGGAAAAGATCAGCACCTTTACTATTTCAGACAGGTACTACTAAAATTAGAAAGTACTGCTTCCTCATGATAGTCACTGGTTCCCATTTCTTCTCCTATGTGTATAGATGCAAAAAGCTGGTTTTGAAGTATAAAATATACAGTCCATGTTTAGGTTATAATGCTGGATAATCTTATACATATATAGCAACAAATAAACATGATTCAAGTTCTGATTCTTCACAGACTAGCACAGGTAGGAAAAATATTTTAAATTATTTCTGAAACATTTTCTGGTCACTCATACTCAAGAAAATTGAACTCAAGTCTGAAGAGATTCAGAAAACAATATTATATGTATAAGGGAATGGAGATTTTTTTTTTTTGCCAAAGACAGTGGGAGAGATTGACTTATTCAGCCCAGCAAAAGGAAAACTAAATGTGGAAACAGACATGAAATGCATGTGTTTATGTAGAAACACCAGAGTGGAAGAAGAATTATTTAAGTTCTCATAATAATATATTAAAAAAAGGTAATAAACCAACACCAAATTTGTCTAAACTGGAAATTAGAAAAGCATTCTCCAGTTAGAAATATACTTGGAAAAGAGGAGAGGAAGTGAATGAGGATGCTCCAAAGGAAGATATGGGTTGAATCAAGGCTAAAAACTGCAAATCTTTTTTTGCTGTAAATATTATACAATCCCCTTCATTCCTGTCCCCCCTAGAGAGTTGTCTGCCCTACACAGACCACGGTGGGGGGAATCCTGTAATATATTCAGAATGAACTTGGGTATATAGACGAAGAGGCTCAATCTTGTTGGGATGTGATCCTGGGTTTATTGTTCTCAGATGCCTAGGGCAAGAAAGAGATAGAAATATCTTTTGTGCTCTCTTTTAAACTGGAGGGAAGGAGATAAGGGGGGAGGCAACATTTTTTTGTTTGCCTCAATGTGTTGTGTTAATTTTAAAATATCTTTGACATGGAAAAAGCCAAACTGATCCAGAGAGAGAATGTAGATAACATTGAACCAAGGAATAAATTATTGGTTGGTGACTTTAAAAGATGTAAGGTTATGTTAATTTCTAGCCTTAATAAATACATATTCAAAGAGTAAGAGCAGTTCACATTAACGAGAAGACCCATCTTTGTATATGTCAGGCAGACAACCTAAAAGCATTGTTTTGTTAAATTTTTGTATGTCGATTCCTACCAATGCTCTGACCATCTTGGAGACATGCAGTTTTGAGGAAGATGGAGAGGTATCTCATCTATCAGCTGGGGATCCATGGAACAAAGAACAGTGTCAACAGAAGTGTGCATTCATTCTCCTAAAATAATAGTGGGTAATCATATTTTATGTGAGGTGTTTTAAATGGGAAACTTGGCAAATAGCACAGAAGATATTATAGAGTGAGTTGGACTATGCTGTTCTTTCTGTTCCATGAGAACTAAACTGGCACAAACACTGAAATATTTTCCTGGCATAAGAGCAAGGCTCTAAAAACAGTCTCCCTCATCCCTGTTCTGCACCTTTCCACCTCTGCTCTTTTCTCTTGCTAATCAGTTCATTGAACAAATTTTTGCTTTAGACTAATGACATAGTCATTACAGAGCCGTTCAGTACTTTCCTCCAAATTAAACAAGCATCTAAAGTCTAAGGTTCACATGCTTGTTTTTATTTTTAATGCCAAGTTAGTTAAGTGCATTATACAATCTAAGGCAAGGTGACTCTATCAGGATTTCCCGGATGGGTCTTTGTTTTTGTAGCAGAATAACTTTAAAACCAAAACATATATTCCATTTTTTTCCCCTATCAATTGCTTGTAGAAAAGAACACTTTAGGAATCCTAGAGCTTTATGTGGTAGAAGTGTGTCCAAGAACGACAGTAGTTTAGGCCTATGATCTGGTAGATGCCCAAGAACAGAGGACAGAAGGAAGAATATAAGAATGTTTGGAAGGGGTTCAAGAAGTTAAGTCTGTGCAGAAGGTGTGAGAGAGAATATGTTCATTGAAACATGAGGAGACAACCCAATAATCTCAAATTCTTGCTGACATCCTACAAACTTCACTTTTAAATGTGCCACTGTAAATGGCATATTCGACAAGGTTATTTTGTTTTCAAGGTATCTATGTGTTAAAAGACTAAGAAGCAAATATTTGTTTTACTCAGTTATCTATATTTCTAAAATTGATTTATCATTTTTGTGAAGATATTGGACTAATATCCAAGTATTATTAATTCTATAAATTAGAGGTTAAATTTTCTCTCCTTTGCATAGGATAGCATCTCTGTTCCATAAATAATCCTAAATACAGAGCAATGGATTATTGGAGGATGAAGGCTGCAATTGACACAAATAACCGAGATAGTTTCTAGATCAAAGATTCAAGACATTTCCCAGCACAGACCAAGCAATTCCTGTCCTTCTAGTCCTGTCTATTAAGTAAAAGTTGCTCTTGTATTCCAGGGACAAATGCAGAAGACAAAAACCATCCTGGAAGTATAAGAACAGTTCCCATCTGTGTTCTCCCATGGACATAGTGAAATTTATCAGGACAAAACTGACTATCTGAGAAACTTGTTTTGAGGAAGAGGGGAATGACACAGGGTTTTTAAATTAGAGTTTAATTTATTTGAGAAGAGATATTTTGTCAAGTGAAAACAAATATGATGGGCAGTCATGATCTCTGCTCATACCAAAGCAGTCCTTAAATTTTTAGATAGAACTGGGTTAAAAGCATATAAAAAATCATGACTGTAATTCCTGTAAATCCTAATGGCTGGCTTTGCAGAGAATAAAGCTTTGCCCTAGCAATCCTAAGTGCAGTCAACAGCATAAATAAAGTGTTCATTTTCAAATTGTCTAAACAAGAAATTATAGGGCAAAGAAGGAGAAAATAAAGTTGAGTTTGTAATGAGAAAAACCTACATCAGCCCCAAATGGAGATGTTAAATTTCAACATGATGAAAGTTGTTTTCATGTTAACTGTACTATAATTGTGACACAGAGAAGTGTTATAGGGAGCACTAAAAATATAAAAAGTAGAGGTAGCTGTAAAACCTTAGCCTATACATATCTATTGAATTGAGATTCACAAATTGTTTTGGAATATTGGAGAAAGACAGGGCTTTGGTTTGCTACAGCATGGTACAGATGAGCAGCTGGAGAAGAGGGAACAGCTTTTGTTTCTAATATCTCTTGTGGTTTTTTTCACCAAATTATCTTTTTTACACTCAAGTCTGAAAGGTTTGTTTTGGCCACAAAGTGCAGTGTAAGTGGTTAGGAACTGAAAATTCTCACTAGACCATGCTGAGCATTCATTAGAAAAACCCACATTTTCTTGCAGGAGTGAAGCTGGTACAGCATAACCTTTATTTAACCCCATAGTCACACACACTCTCTTTACCCCACAAAGATACATGGGATTCAATTACATTTTTGCCTCCAGTTATGTCAAATATAAAAAGGAAAATAAGATCTTAACAAGACTGGTTTTAAAATAGCTGCAGGTCATAACTTTAAAATGTTGGAAATTACTGTGCAATGTTCCAGACATCTTAAGTGAATGGTCCCAATGACTCAATACTAGGAACATTTCCAAAATAAACCTTCGTTGTATTCTAGGTGAGATGATTTGCAATTAAACTCCAAAGGATTCTATTCAAATTTTAAAGGAATCTCCTATTTTCTTTTGGAATACAGTTGACATATTTTTTTTTAATTGTTTCCAATGCTTCTGTAATTGAACTGTGCATTTTTAGAGTCTCAATCCATTATTCTAACATCTTAATTTTTAAAAATCCTTTGTATTTTCTTGTTTAGAAAATTTTGCAAAAGAGTAGTCTTGAAATTCTACTGTGCCTTACTTCACTGTAAATCCTTAACAGTTTTGGTGGGATTTTTTGTTTGGTTTGGGGGTTTTTGTTGTTTTTTTGGGGATTGTTGTTCTTGTTTCATTGGTTGGTTAGATTTTGTTTGTTGTTTGTTGGTTGTGTTTTTTCTGTTGTTTTGTTGTCGTTCTAATTGGGAACGGCGGGAAGAACGACACGGACTCTCAAAGGAGTCAGAACAGGAGAGAATCTCTAGTTTATTGTTACAGCCATGTTATATAGACTGGTTCGTCAAGAGTACAGAAAGGAAACTCTTATTGGTTAGTAAAGTACTACATTACCATCATTGGTCAGTGGGGTTTACCACCCCCTGACCTTCTCCTGTAAGGAAAACACAGGAATCAGAAAAACAGCACCTGCAGGCTGTTTTCTGTCTTTGAAGATTGTTTTGAATCCTCCCATGAATTTCCCAGGCTAGCTTCTCAGGCAGGCCTGTCAGGCCATGGGCCTACAGCTTGCTCCAAAGCTAGCATCCACATTTTGTTTGGGTTTTTTAATCTGGTTTCGTTTTCTCTCCCCATTTATTTAAAAGTGGATTGTTAGATCCTTAAAATACAAGGCTGAGAATCATAAAATGAGGCCAAAAAATTTTGCCATAACCTATACCAAACAGCATGTGTTGTAAACTCTCTATTGTCAGAAACAATGTTTCTTCTACATTGAATCTTAATTTCCCTTTTTTCCCTGATTTTAAGTCAAACATCCCATGGAGAAAATAATTCAATATTTTTAGACAAGCTCCCACATCTTAAAAAAACCCATTATGATGTGGTTCAATACTTCAAACATTTATTGTGTTTACACCTATTTATATGCTATTACTTACTTGTCACAATTGTAGAACCTTGGGTACTTACGCTGTCCACCTACAGGAGCTCATAATACATGAGCATGGGGAAGAAAAGGACATGGAGATTTCTCAAAGGCAGCTTTTAGCCCTGGAGTAGAAGATGGGGTCACCCTTAAACTCTTGAAAATGGGAAGTGTAAGGATTGTTGTACTCTCTAGACCTGGCTTTGCTTTTATCTGTGACACGTAGCAGTAGCACTCTATGATGAGGAAAGATGCCGTGAGCCACACACATCTTCCAGTACCACGAACTTGAGCGACCTTGTACAACTACTGACTCAATCTGACACAGTCCCTGGAAAATTGCTGTGGAGAGACAGTAGCACCTGAATAGCAACAGCAAAACTCTTTTCTCAGTCTGATAAGTCTCACCTTACATGTTTAGGACCGCACAGTATTAACGTATTTTTCTGGTTTTAGGATCAGACCAATGACTAAATGACATAAATATATCAGTTTTAATTATTGCTACTTTCAACATTACTGAAAAACATAGACTTCTGTAAAATAATCTTGCTAATTTGATAAGATGCTGTACAGACCCTAGCTCAGAATGTCTGAAATGTAGCACTGTCGCTTAACTGCAGCTCATTCTTCAGCAGTTATGTGGACTCTACTTTGGATTATGCAGACAGGTTTGAAAATTCCAAAGCAATATGTGGAACAAGTCAATGTCACTGTTCAGGCCATTTCTATTGCTAGAACAGCACTGAAATGAGGCCTGGGTCACTAGACCCTAACCTAAACCATACACCTAAATAGGAAAAGAGGGGAACTGGTTTCCATGCAGATCCCATCAAACACAACAGCTAGTCATTCATAAGGAGAAACTAGTTATTAGACTTACAGTCAGTATCTTCATGTCTAAAATGACAATAATTTTATACTGATACAACAGAATACAACTAGAGATGCAGTCATTAACTCTGAGTTCTGCAAAGAAGATGAAAACAAACAGGATAAAAACTCATTATTTCTGTTCTCTTCCTTATAATATACACAGCAAAGTCATAAAAAAGCTAAAGCCAAATCCAGCCTTATGATCCAATTCCCATTCATTAGATTTATTGTCAAGCATGGCTGTCAAGACTGGCTTGTTGTACATTGTGCATGAACTTTTTTCTGAAGTCCACTGAAAAATTCACATTTCATTATGGTAGACTTGCTATATTTTCTAATTATTATAAAATTCAACTTGTTCTGCACTGCTGATGCCTTGCCTAAAAAAATTGCCTTTTTGCAAATTAACATTTACTTTGCTATCACTGAATAATGCTATCCTTCATGCACTTAGCAGTGGCTCAAAGCATAAACTAGGCTCCTGATCTAGAAATGTGCATTTTATTTTAAAGACACAAGATGAAGCAAACCTTAGACAACTTCCACGTCCTTGTTTGTTTAAAATTCTTTCTTTCAGCTTCCACTTGCCTTTCCCAGAAAGGAAATATGTTTCTCACTGTAAGTTTTGCTCAGTATATCCTTGGATTCTTTGCTTGATTTTTCTGCTTGTTTCCACACTAGACTGATAATTTTTGCTGTCATTTTTATAGAGAATATTATAATACTGTGCAGAAGCTCCTCCATGAGGCTCATAAGTAGGAAACATTATCAGAGAATGAATGCTTGAAAGCTTGAAAATTAGCTTCATAGTATTAATGTCTAAGTTATGCAAAGTCATTAAGAAATAATGTTTTATATTATGAATAATCATTGTGCAATATACATCAAAGAACTCCTCTGAATGTTTGTCTGATAAAGACAACAGTTTAAGGATTAGCCCCATATCACTGGTGTTCAAAGTAGTATGATCACTGCAGTCTCTCAGAAGGTGATATATTCTACTAAAATAGTCTATATACTAAAACAAGTATTTATGTATCTGCTTAAAAAATTACACCCAAAACACATAACTGAATGAATTTCAAGAAATTCTTTATTACTACCATAATTGGAGTGGAAAGTGGAAGTGGACAAAAAAGCATTCTTAACCTATGAGAGGTAATAAATACAATGATGCAGTCTGTCAAACTGCCTATGAAATCCCATGATTAGATGAGCATGCAGAAAGCTCAGGGGGTAAGGAAGAAATTGGTTGTTAACGAAAAGTGTTATCACTTTGTTATTGCTTCTGGAAAGAATAGAAGTCATTTGTCTTTGCAAACACAATCTCTATAAATAATGAAGGATGTTCTGTAACAGGGATAATAAAACAACAGTTGCATTTTTACAGCAGGAAGACATACCAGGATTGGCCTTGTGGAAATATAGCTATGTAGAACAGCAATAAATATTGTTCCACAAGTTTTTGTGATATATTATTGTTAGTTTTAATTGTTACAAACAGCTACAACACAAAACAGGAGAACTTTGACATTGAGTGCTTCAGAGAACTCTCTGCTTTCCAAGCATGAGGTTGCAGGATTTTTACAACCTTCTTCAAAAGCACTTTAGTTCTTTCTCTTTTCATTTTCCTGGGAAGCTGATTTTTTGTTTCCCTCTATACAAGTACTACCCTGTAGCCTTTGTCAGGCACTATTGCATTTCTTACCGTGGCACCACGTGAAGGCACTCATTCCCTGACATAAAGTTTTGCAATGAAAGAATTTGCTTCCTCCACACAGGGATGAAACAGTTCAAAAAACTTTCAAAGTAGACTCTGAGACATGATGTAGGCCTTCTGTGTCATTCATACAGTATAAATATAATTTTTTTTCTCTCTGTCTTCCAATCTACCCTCTTATCAGGCTTATCAGGCAAGCACAGACTATAGACTGGAAGTAGGCATTTATGTTACACCCAAAGCTCTATAAGGTGAACAAGAAAGCCATTTATCAGATATGTTAATCTGATGGGAAGAAGCAGTAGCAAGCAGCTGAAAATGTCTGAATATATCCCTTATATCTACACTCTCATAGTTTAAAGATGTGGCCCCTTGTTCAACCACAACAGGTCCTGATAAGATGCTTGTCCCCATCATTTTAATAAGCCCCATTTACTACTGGAAGCTGGCATAAAATCTCCTGTGGACTCTGTGTCTAAGTCTGAAACAGAGAGCCTGTAGAAATTACAGGCTACATAGCTTCTCAGTCCTGCCTGAGAGCTAGCCCGAGAAATTCATGGGAGGATTTGAAAACAATCCTCAGAGACAGAAAACAGCCTTGCCAGGTGCTGTTTGTCTGTCCTTTGTTTTCTTTGCAAGAGAAAGTCAGGGGGTGTTGTACACCACTTACCAATGATGGTAATGTAGCACTTTACTAACAAATAAGAGTTTCCTTTCTGTACTTTGCACGTACCAGTCTATAAAACTAGCCTGAAGTAATAAACTAGAGGAATTCTCCTGTTCTGACTCCATGAGAGTCTGTGTCGTCTCTTCCCAGCTGTTCCTTAATAGAGCGACAATCTCCCTAGAGCTTTCTCTTCTCCAGACTGAAAACCCCCATCGTTCAGCTTGTTGTCATAGGAGAGGTGCTCCTGCCCTCTGATCACTCCAGCAGATCCATGTTTGTCTTGTGTGGGTTTTCCAAGCAAGGCTAACACCCTTATTCCAGGAGCCAGCCCGTGGCCTCTCTCCAGGGCCACCCCGGCCAATCTACCCACAAGACATCAATATGATGGATGGCGAAGCAATGGCGTTTATTGCAGGGGAATTTGACAATTTATAACCTAGGGTCATTGTGTTACTCCCATCTACATACGTCACACCTAAGTGCTATTGGCTAATTGCAGGTTTTGCTATCCTAACAGAGAGGGGGTCTAACAGCTTCCCGTTACAATCCCGAATTCTTCCGCAGCGCAATGCCCTAAACTACAACATATTCCCCCCTCTCTATGAATAATTAATTTGCTAAAATATAAGGTATATTAGTCTTAAAAATTCTAATGTTATTTTCTATACATATTTCTAAACACTTTGTCTACCTTATCTATATTATAAAATTTTAAAAATGGATAATATAAAATTGAGTAAAATATAAAATACTTAAAGGCTAAAAGCTTATAAAATGGATACTACAGTTTTCATTAGTAAATATGAGGCACAAGCAGTGACTAAGTATATTTTTAAAGCATCTGTTGCCTTTCTATAAACAAAATGTTAACTTTTTCTAGTCGGCTTTTAACAAAGGATACAAGCTTATTTAAAACACACGGTCCAAAGATTAGCACAAATAAAATCATCACAACTGGTCCAATCAAGGTAGACACCAGGGTGGTTAGCCACGGAGATTGGTTGAACCAGGACTGGAACCAGTTTTGCTGAGCTTCTCTCTCTGCTTTTCGTTGAGACAGCCTGTCTCGTAGCTCTGCCATGGTGTCTCTCACTACCCCGGTGTGGTCAGCGTAGAAGCAGCACTCCTCTTTCAGGGCAATGCAGAGGCCTCCTTGCTGCATGAATAGAAGGTCGAGACCTCGCCTGTTCTGTAAAACAACTTCAGAGAGTGAGGAGACTGATTTTTCTAGAAAGGATATGGATTTCTCAATTCTCTGTAGATCTTCATCTACAGTCATCTGTAGCTAAAACAGTCTCTGTTGTTGGGTCACGATGGCAGAGACACCTGTGGCAGCACCAGTTGCTCTCAGGTTAAGCAGCATCGCTATGGTTACACCTGTCACCACTTCTCTTTTCTGAAGCCGGGTGAGTCTCTCCACTTGCAGGCTCAACTCTTCATCCAGGTGGTACAGGACTCTGGGGATGATAACAGCTAATACACACAAAAGTCAGCAGAGGAGTTAAAGCTTTGGGTATAAATGCAAGGGCTAGACTATTAGATCATGAGTTTTCAGCTTGTACCACAAAATTGGGGCTCACTGCTTCAGGTGTTATAACTATAAACAACACAATTACTATAAGCAGTTTATCATGTAAATGACACCATGCTTGCAAACTCACAGTTAAAACTTTAACATTAAATGAACCTTTAAAGATGCTTACACTACCTCTTAAAGGAAAATACTTATATTTTATACTAACATAACAATTACTATACAAACTAAACACTTTATCTTAAACTATTATTTAACTACTTTTAACACACGTGCTCTATATATATGTAGTCTAAGCATGAAAGCAATTTGCTAAAAGGATAAACACACAATTACAATTTGCTTTATATATAGTTAGATGGAGTCTCTACACTTTTCTTAGGTCTTCTACAGAATTTCTCCAGCACAATTCAGTCCTGGAACGTTCACTGCTCCCGTGATGTCAGCTGGCAGCTAATCAGTGACTGAGGGCTTTGATGCTCAAGTTGTTCCTCAAACCCTTCTAAATCTTAAAACAAAGGACAACTGAAAAATTAATAGAAACACCACATCATAATAACAACATAAAATTTCTGTTGGCAACTGTCTGTGTCTTGTTCAGACACAACTGTGTCCTGACAGGTCCACTTCTGATCCAAGTCTGGAGTACCAAGGCTGTGTGATGACTTCTCTGTTCACTGGATCTCGTGTGTTCAGAGACAGACAGTCTGGTCAGATGAACAGGTGACCTTTCTGAACCTGCCAACAAAACACAGGCACTTCTCTCCTTAAAGTTAATGAAATACACTAATCAAATTGCTTTTAGGGAATCAATTTCCCCCGTTTTCTAAAAAATAAAAATGAGATGTATTTCTGTTCAACATTAACACAAAACCTTATATACAATTAATAAGAACCTATAGCAGTTAAAAATCAATTAATATAAAAGTACTGTTAATTATTAAAACACTGCACCAGCATCCCATAGTTAATAAACAAACAAAACCAAAAATCATCAGTGAAGGATTGGATCATCATCTCTGGAAATGATTCTCCAAGCCCACTTCAAAATTGATCCAGCTGTCATATTAATAGGGTCAAATTACAAAGTCAAAAAGTGACTCAAATACTGATTTGGGACAGAAAACATCTGGATCTGCTGGCAAACATTCCACCCAAGTAAAGTCAAGGCTTGGCCAGGGCCTGGCTTTAAACTGGAAAGATGCCTCTTAACTCATTTCTAAAACAAGGTTCTCAATAGCAACAGCTATGAGATGCTTACAGCACAGCAAACTGTTAAAATGCATTTGTACAAAGTAAATAATTAAAAACCTTAGGTACCAGACTAATTAAATCATCCAGCAGTTGGTTTAATCTGAAGCTTCTTCAATGGCAGCTAATCCTTAGCAATGGTACATCTTTTTAAAATTCTGAAAACACTGAAAAATAAAAAAGTTACAGCAAACGAAACTGCAAAAATTGCAACAACTAAATAGAACTCCCAATGAAGTCTAGGGTGTCACAGTCTGCATTCATTTCTGTCCACAAGCAGGTGTTCATCAGTGGTTTATCACAGTTGCTTCAGTTGTAGCTGTTTTCATATTTCTAGAAAAATAACTACACTTTGCAATTCAAACAAGTGTCTTCAATAAAACATAAAACAATTCAAATTAAACAAAATTTAAACTTTACAATAATTATTTATAACAAAAGGAAATAACAAAACATAACTTTAAAAGAATATCCAAGTTATACAGCTTAACTTGAAAACATTTAAGCCAACGGTAACATGGATTTACTATAAAATTATAAAAATTTAACAAATACATCACAATTCCATGTCATCTAGCTTTGAGAATAACCCATAATAACTGCAAATGTTACTAAAAACACTCATTCACAACAAGAATTTGCCTAGTATATGCTCAAATTAGCTAAGATTCTAAAGTGCAGCCTCTCTAAAAAAAAAGTCACAACACAGGATTGGGCAAGTTGTCATTTAGCTTTTGTAGTACTTTTCAGGAACATCAAGTCTAATTTTTAAATTAAAATCTAAAATCCGAATTGATATATATGCTGTTATATGTGTTTTATATAACAAAAAGATTCACATTAAAATTTCCTTATTAAAATTGTCAAAAACTCAGCAAATGGGTAATATATAATTAACATAACTTTAAAATTATTAAAACAAAACAAAAATCTTTTAAGTTTCTTGGGATACAAAAATACAACATTTAAACTTTTTAATTTATTTTCAAAGGCACTTCATTTAATAAAAACTTATTTTTAAATCTCAATTTTAATTACAACAATCTGCTAATTTATAAACAATACAACTTACAAAACTTCTAATTTTTTTAATTGTCTAATTAAAACTCTCTCTTTTTTTTTTTTTTATCCCTCTCAAAAATGTCCAGGTTTCTGTTGTTTTTTGTTGATTTATTGCTTTACTTTCCGCGGTTCCATTGAAGTCGCTGTTACTTGTTTCAGCGGTGGTTGCCATGGCGACAGCGTACTGCCGTGTGTTTTCCTGAACTGGGCCATGCCGGGCTACTTTTCAAATCTGAGAAAAACTCTGAAAACTCCAACTGCATAAACTCATAATTACTTAAAACACAAAATTAACTCCAAAAGGGTGCATAAACACCTTTTAAAAACTCAAGAAATCATGACTTTGTAGCAAACTCGCTATTATCCCAGCGCTTCTGCCCGGGGGGGGGGAGGGGGGTGCTGAACCACTCGTGTCTCGGTTACAGTTAGAACTCAACTGGTCAGCTACTTCCTGCTTGCCGTGCCTTTTCCTTGGGCCCCGACTACCACCCCTGTGGGCAGGCCGTTCCCTCCCCCCTGGCTCCACTCCGCCTCCATCCCACCTTTCCCTTTGCCCCTCACTCCAGGCTCTAACCCGCCCTTTGCCACCCCTCGTTTCCACCGCCTTCGCATTCCAAGCATTCCGCACACATCCTCCACTTTTTTCTCTACATTTCTTATCTTTCTCAACTCCCCAACTGTGCCCATCTTCCAAGGCCAGCTTTTGTTCTTTGTTAAAGACATACTTTTCCTGCTCTATAACATTTTTTTCAGCGCCATCTTTAAGTCCAAGGGGGGATGTGTCTCCCCTTACTTTCTTTGCTACATTTCTGGCTTCTTCTGTTAAATTTTCCCAAAAATCTCTTGCTTTCTGTTGCCCTTCTGAGAGCAGCTCAGGGTTTGGGGTTTTAGGAGGCATATCGTCCTCCTGTGTCCCCTTCTGCTCAGCTGAGCTACTCTCATCTGGGGATTCTAAAGTTTGTGTTGTAGCACTCACCCCTAGTTTTGGGGTGACCAACAGACAGCTTTTTGCTGCTGTCCAGGCTTCCTGCTTTTGTCTAGCTTTTTTCAAGGCCTTAACGACCTTCCCCCACGACTTAAAATGTTTCATATTACCAGAATCTACAGTTTCATTAGCCAGAGCTCTGGTACATTTCTCCCACACCTCAGGGTGAAGAATGTCCACTGGCTGTTTTATAATACCGATTTGTAAAAGCTGTATAACAGCAAGCATAAAATCCTTAGATTTACAGTCTACACCCCACTGTTTATATAGTTCAGATACGACCTTTATCCTTGGGTCCATCGTCGTTCAAGATACAGGGACGTCTCCCTCGTCTAGGAAAGGTCCAGCCTGTCCTGACCGCTGCTCCTGTTTTTTCAGGGATTCCTCGCTTTCTGGATTTTTTCCCACTTTTCCTCCCGGGTTTCGGCACCAATTGTGGGTTTTCCAAGCAAGGCTAACACCCTTATTCCAGGAGCCAGCCCGTGGCCTCTCTCCAGGGCCACCCCGGCCAATCTACCCACAAGACATCAATATGATGGATGGCGAAGCAATGGCGTTTATTGCAGGGGAATTTGACAATTTATAACCTAGGGTCATTGTGTTACTCCCATCTACATACGTCACACCTAAGTGCTATTGGCTAATTGCAGGTTTTGCTATCCTAACAGAGAGGGGGTCTAACAGCTTCCCGTTACAATCCCGAATTCTTCCGCAGCGCAATGCCCTAAACTACAACAGTCTTGCACTGTAGATGCCAGAGCTGGAGGCAGGACTTCTGATGGGGTATCACCAGAGAGAAGCAGGGAGATAAGTAAAGCCCTCCATAAAACTGAAAATTAAATATTGCTATAATCGATGGAAAATTTTACCCATAATCCATGTAGGGTAATTTAAACCAGATTGTTATGCACATGTATTTCAGGAAATAATCAGCAAAACAACCAATGTTAAATATTTTATGTTAGCATGTATATATAATACACAAGTAAAACGTATCTCATCTAACAGCTGTAGCAAACAATTCCTAAGGAATCAGTGAATTATTTTTTTTCTGTATTTATTTCCTGTCTCCCAAATCAGAGTTCTCTACTCCTCCCTAAGTCAGTTGCTGATGCTGTAACCTAATTCTAATAAATTCACTTCTCTTGGCCCAAAGAACTTCCATTCTACCCTACATATTTGCATTTTGCATGTAGGCTTTGTGAGTAAAATATATTCAGGCCTCGTCCCTGGGATAGTTGCGTTCAGCAGAGTGAAACGGAAACAGCAGTAGGGAAACATAGTTTTTCTGATCCATCAGCTATATTTGAACCTTTCTGCTGTTCAAATATATGATCATGATCCTGAGTTCGTGATTCAGGTTTTGCTGTACAAATGCCTTGAACCAAAACTGCAGAAATTTTTCTGTCACATTTTTTTTTTTTTCTCCTGTTTTGCATCAACAGACTTGCTTTGTTAGAGTCTGCAATTAGAATGAAGGACAGCCTGCTTATATCAGAGAAACACACTCTTATTTTAATTTGAGATATATTGTTCTCAAAGACTGGGCGAGAAGGGTACCTCTTAACAGAGCAGACATCTTCAGCCTGTCTCTCCACCCATCTAGCTTTTACTACTAGGAAAATAACTTCAAATACTTCTCTGTGTTGAATTCAGACCTTTAACATTAAGAGGATTGCACGCTGTTTGCCTGTGGATCTTCCATCAAGGCTGTATCAATTGCTGGGTTACAGTGACATATCATTATATTGATTGACTGGCGGGTGGATCATGCTGCACTCAAGGGGCTACTGCAGTTTAGTAGCTGAAATTTCCACCTTTGTGAAGAAAAAACCCCAGGTTTTTGAGAGCTACGAAGAAATAATTGTTTGCAAAAATGGGGTCATGCGAAAACAGACTCTGGAGCAGCCTTTTTTATTTTTAAAGGTGAGTTCTATCAAGTCAGTGCTGCCACAAGGAATAGTAATGCATGAGAAGTAGCTGGAGTCTGCTGAAAGACCAAACTAAATCTCAGTTCTTACTTACCTACTGCTAAATGTGAGAAGGCAATATGGAGAAAGGCTGGGAAAGACACTGTATATTCATAAGGACATTTAGTAATTTGCCTCTGGAGACACATCTTATCTGACAAATAGTATGTATATTATTCATTAAAACTCTGACCTTCTTTGTATAATGACTTTGCTAGGCCATCTCTTATTTCTGATGCTAACCAGCTTGTATTTCTAAAAATGTTATAAACTACATCACAAATTTTCACTAATTTTGAATCCTGACACAAGTTTGTGTGGTAAAGGTCTTTTTTCCATGCACATTAAGTGAAAAAAAAAGGCATAGGAGTGGAACAAATTTTAAGGTTGTAAAATCAAGTGCTCAGATATTAAGAAATGACAAAATTAAAGCTGTCTGAGCAGAATTGCCTATAGTCCCTTGTATTTCTGCATAATTAAGCAATATGCAATTGCTTCATCATTTAACACATGTGATGCAACTTTCACTTTGTTAACAGACATTCATTATTTTTGTTTATCAACATTTTTAAATGAGGGACTTTGTACATCTTTGTACATATAATTTAAATCATAAGTTGGGGATAACATGATTATTTTCTTTAGGGTTTCCCTCAGGTAATGTCTTTAGAACATTTTTATACTTCCTACATATTGAAAAAAATTAATCTTCAGAACACTTATGGAGGGTGAGATAAGGTGTGTTTCTCTTAATAGATACTTTTAGGCCTAGCCAGAACTATTCCTGAAACTTATTTGTCCTATGCAAATATGGCTTTTTTCCTGTGTAGGAAAAAAAAATAAAAAATCCCATGATTCTATAATTAATGTCAGGAGAATTAATTAGATGTGCATAGGCTATATAGTCAGAATGCTTGCATATCCTAAGTTTTAAGTTTGTGATTTAATGACAGTAACTCTTACTTTAAGTAATTTCTTCCTTTTTTTTTTTTTTTTTTAATTAAAAATCACAGAACTAATATCTTGTAGGGTTATATTTACTCGTATATGAGTCATTTTAAGGAGTTGGATCTTTAGATCTATAGCACAACCCTCTAGTCATTTGAAAGTTAAATGATTAAAAAATGGAAAAGGATTCAATTGCTAACAGCATTTTTCTTTTGAACTATTTTTAGATTATGAGGACCTGTCACTAAAGAGAGCAGAGATACTTGCTTTATCAGAATTTTAACAATTTCTAAATAAAAATTTTGACACTCTAGATTCACAGTTTTCTGAGGGTTACAGAGGCATAATTAAACAATTCTGTTCAGATCTGCTAGATGATTTTGCTTTTTCTCCCACTCCTAATGGTTCTCTGGGTGTCTGTATGTGTGTATAAATAAATTTGTGATTTTCCACAAAAAAATCTTACAAAAGAAATAGTTTTGAAAATGGAAAAAGCCAAAGGCCTGGGATCCTGAATTCTCTGACAATGAAGGAAGCGCTCTGTCAGGGTGAGCTGAGACAAAAGGACTGACAGGATCTTGAGTGAGTGGGAAAAATTAATAAGTAGAATGAGTTTAGCTATTTTTTTACTGTTGCTTTCTTCCCCCCCCACCTTGTGTACCTAAACTTTTCCTTTTGCTCTTCTTCTGATCCTGTCACTGTTTATTCTCTTACACCTACAATATGACTTCTGTCTTTGACAACTTCTGTATATTTCCTCAATGAAGGTTAAATAATTTTACCTAGATTATGAGAAAACCACCAACCATATCAACAAAAGAGTCAAAAGGAGATGCTCAGCTTCTGAAACGGATATGCACACCAGGCCACTGTTGGAATCAGTGAGCTAGGTGGTCTTCAGTTTCACTTGATACAGCACCTTTTTGTTCTAATGAAATTTCAGCTTGCCTGTTTTAAGCATAGCAAAACAGATCCTTGCCCTCAGGATCTCAGAATTCATTTTGAACCCTTGACCCTGATAATGCATTAAAATAGTGCACCTTTGTAATAGAGTCAAGTAATCCCTTCATTACAGCTTTTCTGTGTCTGGTAGAGTCTACCACCTCTGACATCAGCTTGCCATTATAAATTAATATCTTTCCACTCCTAAAACCTTTTATTATTATTTCAAAGGTACCAGAGTAGCAGATGGCAAGTCTCAAGACTTCCCAACCATGTCAACACTGAAATCTCACTCCCTGTCTGAACTCAACAGCATATTTCATTACAGAAAGCCAAGGAGCAAGCATCAATAGGAAATGTCTATGTGGAATGCTTATAAAAGTGTGCAAGTCCCACGGGTGCTCTGCAAGGTGGAGAGCAATCAAGATAGAAGGTTATAAGATGTCAGGAGTCCTCTCAGGGGCTGGATCTTGAAAAGAATTGTGTATATATTTAACCTGATGCACTCTGAGTAGTTCCAGCTGCTCAAAACAAAACATGCACAAGCCCTCAGCAGCATACAGAGCTCAGGCCTCAAGCTGAAAGCAGTGCAAAAAGCTAAAGGATGTTGTAGGGCTTATTCCTCTGATTAGAGGAATTCTTTAAACTCCAGATTCAAACAGTGTTATTGGAGATGACAGTTTTTCTGCCATGTCTCCACTGGGACAACAACCACTCACGGAATGGCAGTTTGTGCAGAAAAAATACTAAATAACACATTAGTGGAAAGACCAAATTTCCTGTAGGAGGTATTAGGATGTGCAAACATTCTAAACTGCCGACATTAAGTGCTTCAAAGCTGCAGGAGTGTGAGGAAGAGGCTCCCTAGTAAGCAAAAGAACAGTTTTCCAGGCAAAAAAAATAGGAAAAGGATGATTTTATAATAAGAACAATTATTACTACTACTAATAAATAACAATAAAAATATTTTATAAAAGATAAATTATAATTTGTAATAATATTATATATAATTAGAATTAGAATTAATAATAATAATGATGATGATGATGATGATAATAAATTTAATAAATTATTACTTTATTAAATAGGCAAACTCTGCAAATTATAGGCTCAGGCTCAAAACCGGTTTCAAAGCAGTGTGTGACCACATGATAATCTCAGTTAACCTTATATAAATTTATGAAACAAATAGGTAGACCTGCTAGAGGCAAATACTGAAGGAAACCCAGCCTGTGTGCTGAGAACTCCAGAAATATCCCTCTGGGTTAAAAGCCTGTTAATGCTCTTTTTTAGTGACAAATGAGTGTTCCAGGCAGGCCTAAAATTTAGGTTAGGCATGTTGCTGATTAAGAGATGTAGCTGCACAAATGCAGGCTGGGTAGAAAACAGATTGAGAGCAGCCCTGAGGCTGCTGGAAGAAGGACTTGGGCTCTTGGTGAAGGAGAAGCTCAACATGACAATCAGTGTGCACTCATAGCCCAGAAAGCTAACTGTATCCTGGGCTGCATCAAAAGCAGCGTGGCCAGCAGGGAAAGGGAGGGGATTCTGCCTCCCAACTCTGCTCTTGCTGTGTCCAGCTCTGGGTCCCCAACACAAGGACATGGAGAAAGTCCAAAGGAGACCACAAAGATTAAAGGGCTGGATCACCTCTCCTAAACAGACAGGCTGAGAGAATTGGGTTTATTCAACCCAAGAGAAGAGAAGGCTACAGGGAGAAGCTTAGAACACTTTCTAGTACCTAAAGGGGGCCTACAAGAATGCTGGAGAGAGACCTTTTCTGAGGGCATGGAGTGATAGAATAAATGGGAATATCTTTAAACTGAAAAGTTTAGATTAGATATTAAGAAGATATTTCTTTCCTGTGAGAGTGGTGAGACACTGAAATAGGTTGCCCAGAGAAGTTGTAGATGCCTGTAGTGGCTTAGAAGTGCTCAAGAGGTGTTTGGATGGGGGTCTGAGAAATTTGATCTAGCAAAAGGTGTCCCTGTCCATAGCAGGGGGTAGGAACTAGATGATCTTTAAGATCCTTTTCAACTCAAATCATTCTATGATTCTATGGTTCTATGAATTTATTTCTGAAGGTGCAGAAGAGGGCACTGTTTACTGCCATGGAAGAAGCTGGATAGGTATCAAATTGGTGTAATGAAACCATTCAAATCAAAAAGCACTCTTAGGTCCCAGTGGGAGAAAATAAAAAAAGACAGACAAATTATATCTCATATTCTATTTCACATTGCTACGCTTTGTATTAGTAATTTACTCAAACAACTCTGGTTATAATGGAAGTATTTTACTCCACATCTTAAATTTTGACCTTTTCATATTATCACTAAGAAAATAATATCTAATCTTTTACTGTGACTACAGGAATACGATCACATATATTGGTTGACATCTGAGTTTTTCTACACCAAATATCTCAGCTCAGGAAAAATAAACTGAAGGGAGAATGAAGAATTCCAGCTATATGGAAGAGACAGATGACTTAGTGATATTGTTAAAGAAGCAGCAGTGTGAGAAAAAAAATTCCTTTAACATGAATATTTAATTAACAAAGTGATATTGTAGCTCAACTGCGATAAGTGATTTATCATGTTGATAAAGCACTATCCAGGATTTAATTTTACCCACGGAAGAATTGTGAATGTGCAAGGAAGACGTGAAACAGTGCAAATTTAGAATGTCTCCAAATATGAGATTTCAAACAGTCAATACCAAAAAATGCATTGCTACCATATAGTACATTTTTCACACAGTCTTAAATAGAAACTAAAATAAAAGAATTTCCATCATTTAAGGTATTTTTATGATCTGAATCCAAATGAATTTTCAGTATTTGAACAAAAAGAGTCAAAATGCTTTCCATTACAAATGTCCATAGCCCAGACTAGGAGCACTGAAATCAAGCTTTGAAAGATTTCTGTGAAACTTGACATTACAAAAGAAAGTACTGAAGACATTTCCTCATATATTAAGACACAAAATGTGACTGCTGTTTGAGTTTCAGTCTCTGTTGAGTATGATTCCAGTATAAATACTGAGATACCACACACAAGAGATTAGTCTTGTAGAATTCTCATTTGTAATTCTTCTTTGAACTTAAAAAGTAAAAAACTTTTCTTTCCAATAATGATTTTATGAACTTGTTTTGCAATTGTTTTTAGAGGTCAATGGAAATTTTAATTCTTACATGATAATCATATTTGGTCTGAAAATACTCTTGTCTAGTATCAGAAAATAGATCAGTCAGATTGATGTGGGGATATGACAAGTGTGAGCTAATCAAGACCTTTGAAATTTGAAGGCTAAAAAAAAAGGGTGAGCTCACAAAGTATTGTCAAGGATTCTCTCTAAGCTAAGTTAGAACTACTTTGGTACTCAGCACACCAAGGCCATCAATCCCTCAAAGAAATGCGAGCCCATGTACTTATGGAAAAATTATGACATATAAAGGTTGGTGCAATTGGAAATGAAAAAGCTGGTAAAGGTACTTACAACATGAATTTTAAGTACTACAGCACATATGGGTTTTTTTGCTTTTTTATTGAGATTATTTATTTCTTTTTATTTCTTTAATTTTCATTGTTATTCATACTGAATGGCTATTATAATTATGGCAAAATTATGTTTTAACTTCTTAATAAGAAGAGGATTTTGTATAGTTAGTTTTTGGATTATTATTACTGTACACAAATGTTGATATTTTCTGCTTGGTGGAAATTTGGAGTCCTGGGATGAAAAACATAACTTGGAGGCCTTTCGACTATTTATAAGAGTGCTTGAAGAACACTACTTTGGTGATTGATCAGTAGAACATTGAAAGGTATCTCAGTTGAATAGGCATGATGGGTGGAATATTAGCAGGCAGAAAATGGCAGCTGAAATAATAGATTTATACTTTTCAATACTCACTCTGACTATAAAATAATGACCATATTATGAATAAAATATTATTATATAAAATAATTTATTCTGAATCTCTGGATGTCATATATTATTTTCTCCAAGTCATCCTTCTGTAGCTCACTTACTGGTGCTTAATAAAGAATTAGATGCCGTTGACTAAAGCACAGGTTTCCACATACATCCAGTCTTGAATGGAGAAATAAGAAATAGGACCCTATGATGTTTCTTGACTTTTTTTTTATTTTACCATTGATCTAGTCCATCTAGCTGTTAAAAATGGGGTTTTTTTCTAACTTTTTAAATTTGTATGGCTCCAGTTTCATCACTTCTATTTCTTTTCTCCCCTAGACTGAAGAACCTTCTCCTGATGAGGAAACAGCTAGAGAGGAGAATCTAGCAGAGCTCAACACTGTAAAGCACTTTCTCTATTATATTCAGAGAAGAGAAAAAACATATTTTGGTGAGGCAATTGTGTGAGCTTGCACAGGCAGGCTAAAGGAACAGCCACAAAAAACACAAATGAAGGGTAATTTTATTTTTGTTACCTTGTCATCGAGGCATCCCCAAAGCAGCACCTGGACAGAAGCACATAAGAGGGAATGCAGACACTGTGGATCTCAGTCCATGCTGGAGGACCACTGAACCTGCTGGTTTTGCCTGTATATCAGGGATTTACTCAAGCACAGATTACTACTGTGCTTTGATTTTTCCCACAGCAGGGCAGGAATCTTAAGCATATTGTGCAGGGTGTCTCTAAGTGTATCACAGGCCTATATTATTTAATCATAAATGTTCTACTTTTCCAATATGCAAGGCTAAAGAACAATTAAATTAATATATGAGGTTTTCTGTATCTCAGCTTCATGTCACTTGACTGTGTTTGCAAACAGTGTTGTCAATCTTCTATTATCTTCCCACAGCAATTAAACTTTTACATCAGCAGGATAATTTCTGAATGGAGACACTGCTCAAAACCAGCACCTTTTTTATTGTATTCATATCTGTCTTCACTTTGGTACTTAACAACAGTAATCAAAAGATGAGGGGTATCTCAAAGAAGTATTTATGTTTAAACTTTTTTGAGTTTATTTAAGTATTTAATTATTTCATGGAAGTGTTCTCCAATTATTTAGTAAATTCCATAACTGTAGTATTCACTTTTCCTTTGAAAACTCTGGACCTCTACATTTAATAAAAAAAATTCTAATAACTTCATAATGTCTCATACAGAATGAAATCAGGTTGGACTCCCACCTCCATTTTATGTAGTCATTTGTACCTTACTTGTGTTTCCCTAATAATGTATTCAAGGTTCATGCTTTTTCTTTACCTATATTTAAGCTGTTCTTTTCAAAGTGACTGACACTGAGACAAAACACCAATTTTTTACGTTGTGGAATGAATATCTTTTTTCTAGGTATGTATATTTGTTCTAAACTGCAGAAAAAATTCTAATATTAAAAAGGACCTGAACTAGCAAGTGATCAGGAGGACTATATAACCCTTCCACACTGTTCATTTGTCAAGATAGTAATGTCAGTGTCATCTTGAAAATTCATTTTGGTTTCATGATTTTTCTAGACCATTGATGAAAATGTTGAGTAGCATCAGATCTGATACTACATAATCAAATATTTCCATTGCATGAAAATACTGTGTGAATTTTTGTGACATATCAACCTGCTCTATTAACTCCTAATTAATAAGATTTATTATTCTGAATGGTAGTGCTAATTTCACACACTCAGTGTTGTGTAGAACTCAGGGGCTTAAGAAAAAATGACAATAAATGACAGCATATACATAGTTGGGTTTTTTTCCAGATAATAAATGACACAAAGCTTATTTTGATCACAGAAATGCTCCCCACTGTTTCATTTTGAATTTGGCACTCATTATTTATCCAGATCCTTTGCACAAGAGGGGTCTTCAACAGGTTCCCATGCAGCACTGGTAAATAGCAATGTTCCTCTCACTTTGCATTTCTCCCTGCTGAAATTTATGACATTTCTCTTAGCCCAGATTTTTTTTTCTCTGGATGAGGTCTCTAGCACTCAGCATGCCAACTGCTCCCACTAAGTTTGTTTAAATCTGTCAGACTCCCACTTCTCTGAAGCTGAATTTATTCAGGAGTCTTTTTATCCTTTACAAGAAATACACTGTTATAAAGTCAAGGTTTGGGAATTAATTTTGTTTATCCTATTTAGAAGCTTAACTATAATCCTGAGATAAAGCCTTAAGGAAAAACAAGAAGTTCTAGGAGGACTACAATAGCTGAAGAGAGAGCTTTTTGTAAAAAAAAAAAAAAAAAAAGTATTTAAAATATAACCTTTTAGGTAATGAGGAAAAGTATTTAAATGTAACTTTTTAGGCAAAAATATTTAAAATATTTTGAGAAGATATTATTAGAAGGTTTGAAGTGAATAATATAGTTTTTTATTAGATAATATAAAGATTATACCTATTATATATTTATATTTATGTATATCATATCATATATATAATACATAATTTTATAATTTATAATACAAACAATACATTTTTTGTGTGTATGTGTCCAGGTCTGAAAGAGTTTAAATAAGATGTTAGGAAGAAGTTCTTTACTTTAAGGGTGGTGAAGCACAGGAACAGGTTTCCCATAAAAGTTGTGGATGCTCCATCTCTGGAAGTGTTAAAGGCCAAGCTGGATAGGACTGAGGAATTTCTTCTAGTGAAAGGTGTCCAGGGAGCTTGGAACTATGTTATCGTTTGGGTCTCTTCCAAACCAAACCAAACCAAACCAAATCAAACCAAACCAAACCAAACCAAACCAAACCAAACCAAACCAAACCAAACCAAACCAAACCAAACCAAACCAAACCAAACCAAACCAAACCAAACCAAACCAAACCAAACCAAACCAAACCAAACCAAACCAAACCAAACCAAACCAAACAATTCTTTGGTTCTTTGATTCTATGTTATGAAAACTTATTTGGAAATGACTGATTCAGGTATTGAAATTTTCCAGTCAAAACAGGACTGAAATTTCTTTATTTCATACTTTCTTGATGAAAACCATAGTCTTCATTTACTGCTGAAGGTACATGTGAATTTCTTTTATTATCCCTTTATATCATATTATTCACACCTTGCTGACTATCCAAGATAAAATTTTGTTAAAAACATAGTGTTTTGAAATGAATTGTTTTATTCTATTCTTCCATCTACAGTGACTGTGGTTTACCACACCCCCAAAATTCACCCCAGCAATGGAATTTCCTACCTTTAAATATTTAACTTGAAAAATTTGATAGGTTGGAGCAATCCTATTAAACTCAGTCTGAACCAAGCTATCCATTCTATCAGCCAACAACATATTTGAAGGAACACTAGTACAATGAAATAAAATAATTTTAGTCCCATTCCATTTTTAGAGTTCCTATCCAGCAAAGCATAATAGCATGCACTGAACGTTAAGCACATGTTTCAATCCTTCCACAGCCATATAGGCATTTAAGAATGTTCTTGGTTTAAGTGCTACTTAAATCAGACTGGCAGCAATTTGACTTAAGCATATGCTTAACTGCTCTGCTGGATTGGGAAGGGATGGGACAACTAATGTGTTTAAGACTGGAAATGGGCTGCATGTGAAGGCAATGTGATATTATCACAGAAGGTTTTGGATCTGCCTAGGCCCCAACATGTGCTGCTATTTCTTCACTGGCACTGTCAGAAACACTCCAGCCCACCACTCCAGCATCTAGGAAAATGCATTGCTATAAAACAGATGGTCCTTGAGGGAACAGGTTATATGCCCTCCATATTACTTCAAAAGCAGAGTAATGGTGAACACAGGTCTTAACTCAGTCTCAAAATCTGGGTCCTGAAAGAAGATCTCCATAGAGAAGTGTTCCGTGTGAATGTAGCAGAAACAGCCAGAATGGTGCTGTACAACTGGTAAAAATCTTGGCATGTTCATCACACACAGAGTTCTGTTTTGGTTACTAAATCAGCTTTTTGGTGGAAATGATTATTCCTGAAAACTTCATCATTTTGAGGAATTACAACTTCATTTATTTTCTTTATTTTTTTTACAAAACTTAAAGTAGTTACTTGACTACCCCATCTTTTGAAGATCTGACTCCTTTGTAGAAACAGAGGGCGGGAGACTTTGGAACTCTATAGCACATAAATATAAAATGGCTTCAAGAACAGCTCTTCCCATGTCTTCTTAGACCAACTGGGAACCCAGAAGGAAACTCTCAGGTACAAAAAAGAATATTGCTATGGAACATATTGCTTTCTGACAAACCAACACATTTCATAGAAAAAGAAATTGTTGTCAGGCTTCCAGCAAGCTCTAATCCTCAGAAGAAAACCTTTGTTACTCTTAACACAGGCAGCTGTCCAAGAGAAGAATAAGATCACGTGTTAGCAATGGGTTAAGATACAGTCATGTAAGTATAGCAATAATTCAGGGAACAAAACACTAGCAATAAGAAGCTCTAAATGACATCATCTTTAACCTAAACCAAAACTGTTTGCACTGAGTAAAGGAGACAATGCTGCCACTCCTTATTCCTGAAAGAAAAGTCACTATGGCCCTAACTGTCACCCCAAACACTTGAACTCCTCTGCCTTCTCTGGAGAGAATTATGGCTACAGCCCAGCTGCCTGTGCCAACACCATAAATTCTGACAAGGTCATGCACAACAGTAGATACTGTTTCTCATGGGGTAGGGAGACAGAGAGCGCCTGAACTCATTTACTTCAAAAGGCACTCCGCACAGCAAAGAATACAAGATAAAACACTTTTGAGAAAAACAATGAAATAGTCAAACTCTGTCTAACAAGGCAAGTTTGATGGGTAATGGGGATCTGATAATTTAATTTTAGCCTTCTGTTTTTTGCTACCTTGTATAGAAGGTATATTCTGCTGCATACACCCCACCATTTGCTTGGTAGCACTGGCATTTCTTCTGCCCTAGAAATACACTTTGAATTATACTGTTGTTTTAAAGCCAACTTCCACCATGTCTCCTGCAGGGATTAATATGAGAACGTCACAGAAATACCATCAACAACCTTTGCTCCCATGCTGGAAGCAAACACCTATATCAACTGCTGCTGCTAAGTGGACAAATACATCGCAAGATCTACATGGCTTCAGGATTGATAAAAGTTTATAGAGCCAGGGGTTGCAAGCAAATGTTTTACTACCATCATATGGTAGTAAATCAGATGGAAACATTTACTTTTTGTTAGCTTCTGCACTTATAGAAAGCCATCTCGTGCTCCTACCCTGGATACTCCATTGTTCCTTTCAGCAATAATAACAGCTAGGCATCTGCCCAGGGCTGAGATAGTCCTGCCAGAGGCCACAGCCACAGCTGGGCAGTGAGGTGGGAGAGCTGTCAGGGCACCACAGTCACCACACCAGTGCAGTGACTGACAAAGGGAGATGTGCCAGCTCAGCAGGCAGAGCATCGCAGCACAGGGCTCAGGAGCCCACTGGGAGCACAGCAGCACGTTCAGTCAAATGCAAAGGGTGCGATAAACCCCCTGAGCCCAGTGCAGTTCCAAATCAGGTCAGGTAGAAACTGCCTCTCTGTGGCTGCTGCAGCTGCCCCTGCCCTCCCCATGCTCCCAGCTGCTCCTCCACATCCCCTGGGAGATTCACAGCTGCCTTGAGGCAAGGACAGCTCCTGCTTGGGCAGCCCCAGCAATTCCACCAGCAGGCAGGGTGAGCAGCACCCCAAAACCACTGCACTCTTCACGGTTCAATATCACTCAAAGTGGAGTACCTTTTTCCTCTGCTTGACACTATCACCTCTGAAAAGTGCACACCATTCCCTATTCCACTCATACACCCTGCATCACCTTTCAGGGCTTTCTCTGTTGATTGCCACTGGCAGGAGTGTGAAGATTAGGCAGCCTTTTAATCTTTTACTAGCCATGATTGCCATCAGTGGAGTAAAAGATCAATTTCCCGGCAGTGCAAGCGGCACAGTCCAATAAAAGGTTCCCAGAGCAGAAAGTGGTCATACACCAAGCTCAACTTCCAAACTGCTCAAGTCCATAGTGCCTCCCTTTAAAAACTGAAGAAATTGTTGTTAGCTTCCTGGAGGATTTTTCATGACCCTTTATGACAAAAGCTCATATTTATCATTAATAGCATTCCTTAAAAAAAAAGAGGAAAGGGAAGATTTTCACACCTGAACAAAATTATTTTTGTCTTAAATACTTCAGCATTTTTACTTCACTGGAAGGCTTTAATTTATATTTCAACAAAATCTGAACAAAGGACAACTAATTTCCAGAAAACTGGAATATCTCACTAGTATTCAGCAGCTACCCGAAACACTTTCAGCCCTGGGAAAGCTCCCATGGTGACAATTGTACAGCTCTGCCAGTATATGAGCTGAGATTATTTTGATTTAAGAATAAAAAAGTAATTAATTTCTCCATCACATAGACATGGGAATACTAATAACACTGATGTTACAGCTCTGTTCAGACTGCAATTAGGAATATAATTTCAGATCATGGAATTTTGATTAGTTACAATTCCTACACCAGTTGCAGTGGTAAGGTTTCTGTGTAGGTAAATCCTTGTAGGTGTCCCCCACAGCTCTGTACAGTCTTGATCACAAAATTAGCTGTCATGTGCATCTTCAGTGCTCTTGATATACACAATTACTGAACTAAAACATCCTGAGTGTGCTTCCACATGTTCCCAACAACCTATCTGACACAGCAAGAGCATGAGCATGACAGCTGTCAGGATTGAAGAAACCTGTTTTGAACAGATGTTTATAGATATCAAAATCTGATTTATAAAGCTAGCTTAACCCATTAGCAAAAGGTAACCACTAAGAAACAATGACATAACTGTTAATGGTAATATTCATGTAGGTGAAATCTAGATTAAAAGTTTAGTTATCTCACTGACATACTGTGAGTCACCCACTTCATTCTCAGCCTCATGCGAGATGTGAGTTAAACTTAAAATGCCTTTTGAAGCAAACAGACATGAAGTGATGTGGTTTGGCAGTTTCTCTTTTTTATATATATATTGATTTTGTTTAATTATTTTGTGAAGTATTAAAAGCATCTTACTCATTTAGATGGACACTTGTCACTTTAGAAATCTAAATAAACACCACAATATCTATTATAGAAGGAAAAATGGAGCTAATCTACTTTTAATCTCAAAAGTAAATGTGACCACAGCATTTTCATTCCAGCAGTCAAGAAACATGGGTAGTAAATAAATATTTGAGCCACAGACTTTGTCAGAGGTGAATGAACAACCTGACCTTACATGTGGAAATGTGACAGATCATAGTGTTAGAAAAGTCTTAAAATTAAATTCTCTTATAAAGTCTCTCCTATTAATTTGGGATGATCCTTCACACAGATCTAAGGGGGATCACATCACATCATATAATTGGTGACATAATTTCTCTGATATCTGAAATGTGAAATAAAAGAAACTGAAAAGAAAAAGGAAATACAAAAATAGCTAAATCATACACAGTACAGAAAAGGAACGGGAATGATGAGGGCAAGACTACTTAAAAGAGCATGCAGTGACAGGACAAAGGGGAATGGGTTCAAATTGGAAGTGAGTGGGTTTAGATCAGACTTTAAGACAAATTGCTGATAAATCAAAATATTGTTATCAAATAAAAGCACAATAGGAGTGCAGTTTTCTGTCTGAAGTCTGGTTCTGACACTGGATTATTTAATGTTGCACCTTTCTAAAGTTGTCAAAAAGTTCTAGGAGACATAAATGTATGAGTAAGTGTACAGTGCACTTTTCAGTATGCAGATATTAAATACTGATTTGGTACTTCTTCCCAGCTCCTGCAAACAGCTACAAAGCTGAACCATCGCTGGCAATGACTGACTATTCTCATCTTTCACAACAAGAAAGAAAAAGCTCCATACTGCTCCTGTTTATGTGAGCACCAGTTTCTTTCTGTTTCATCTACAAATTACTTTTGAAGTGCATCTTGGAGTGTTCATCAAAGAAAGAAATTAGTTTTGTTTTTTTTTTAACTTTATGATTAGAGTATTTGAAAACTACAGCTTCATTTGCATAATACAAGCTCCGTGCACCACAAAAATGGGACTTGCAGAACTTTGTGAATCCTCCAATGTTTTGAAACATTAAGCAAATTGAAAGCACATTCTTCTTATAAGCACCAGTCAGGTTTTCTTCTTTTTGTACACAGGACTGAAGGACAATAGCAACCACATCAGATACAATATTAAAAAAGCATTAACTAAAAAAGTTACCTCTTTGACTTTCAGGATATGTAATGATACACACAACCCAAAGCAGTGTAACCACATGCAAACACTCTTTGAAGGATAGAAATACATGGCTGTGGATATGCTTCCATATGCTCTCATCACCTTGGAACTAAGAGAAGCACAGAAGCTTTTGCTGGTCCTGGAATATTTCCTTCTTCTATGCTAATTCCCATCTCCAAAACTGCTATAATAGTACACACTTATGAAGGACATCTACTCAATCTAATGGCATTGTCAATCAGACTGGATAAATTAGGCAGCTAAGGACAGACTGCCACATGCCACCCCCAGTCAATTTTACAGTCCAAGAGACAGGTTACATCTTTCTCAGAGTTTTCTCACGGTATGGTTTTCAGTGTATCCCTCCGGCTTCTAATTTCCATCTGCTCAGATCAGCTGCTGCTATAAAAGTAGGTCCACAGGGGAAGTTTCCAATGCAAATGCATATATAATTGCCATTCCTGGCTGCTACATAAAGTCTATCTATCCATCTGATAAATCCACAGCCATAAAGATAACAGTCAAAATAAAGGAAAAAAATAATCCAATCGGGGAAAAAAATAAAATACAGCAAAAATAAATCACCAAATTTATAGTAAATTCTGCATTATTAATTTCTATTTTTTATGGTATGCCTGCCACGAAACTCACTTACCAGGACCACAGTCTGTTTCTTTTAAGGGTGAAATTTTACAGATCTAAAGACATACAGTTTAGACCCATAGTAAGAAATCAGATCTGAAGCAAAAACTGCTTTCAGCAATGGTGGTGTAAGAAAGCACCCTGTCAATAATGTCAAGCTGAAAGAATGGTTAGTTGAGTGATGACCAAAAAACATTTCAAGCAAACCTTCTCATGTCCAGATAGGAAAGCAGAACATATTGTACCAAAATATTTTAGGAAGTCTAACTAACAGCAAATCTTTATGCTGTATATCTGACTATTTTTCCTGTAACACTAAATTGTTTATGCAGACATATATTAACATAAATATGAGATACTGCAAGCGTGAAATAAAATATGCAAAGCACCACTGAACAAAGCATTTGCAACTAGAAGATGAGAGAGAATACAGATAAAACCAGCAATTAGACATTGTGGAGATTTTCCTAAAATAGATATTCAGGTCAAACACTTTCAATAATGTGGCCATTTCTGCATCCAGACTGCTGGAATTTCAGCATTCAAATCAACCTGACTGCACAAGGTGTTTAGACATGGAAGAGATGTAGGTCAAAAAAGAAATTAATATCCATGAGATCTCTGGACAATAATCAAAAAATCTCCTTTGTTCAGGCAGCTTATTCATGCCTATCCAGGAACAGTCAATGTGATCTATAGTTGAAAGGGTGAATTCAATGTTATTTTATATCAAACCATTATCTGAAGGCTCTGTAGGTTTCCTGAAATGGATATTTCAGGAGAAATATTGACTGTGTTCTGCCTCTATCAGCAGGGTATGCATACTTAATTTTATTTTGCAGCAACTGATGGAAGATACAATGGCTATAGTGTCCCTGCATTTACCTGCAAGGCTGTTTTTCCAGGACCCACTCCAGTGCCTTGAAACTACTCAGAAAGGTCCTTGTGAAACCCATAGAATGGTGAATCAGACCCTTGAATTGAAGCTAGCTTAACAGTGCCATTAGGCTTTCACCATAAAAGAAAATAAAATTTCCAGGCATTTCTGCTTCTGAAGTCTTGAGCAGTGTATTCAATATCAAAAGCTTGGAATCTTCACCATCCATCAGGTGGAGAGACAGTCCTTGACATGACTTTCCTGCTACCTGTCTTACATGTATATTTGAGAAAAATACATAATGAGGTAATGTTCTTCTGTCCTGAAACCTCATTTCAAAATTCAAGGAAACTCAACATAGCAGTTTAACAAAACACAAAGTTGTTTGTATCCATACTAGTATGTGCAATGAATATAAAAATGCGGGTAAAATAATTTTCATTAAAGCCCCTCCATTTATTATATCAAAAATTTAATACAGGAATATGTGAATTTTAATAATTTACATGTTTTTGCTGTGTATAGAAACTTTGGACCTTGCGTGCAAGAAGTACATTTGGTAGTGAGAGTAATCAATGGCAGGTGTACAGTTCCTTTGAGAGTAATATCTTTCTTTTCATTGGGAGTTCTGAAAATAAGAAAAGAATATTTGCAGCATGAACTGTATTTAATGGACTCTGTGCAAGGATCCCTCTGTGAAATCTCAGGCCCTTGTTACAGAGGAAGTAAAGTTGGCTCTTTCTGACCTTAAAATGTACAAAACTCTAGAAAGTCACACTGGAGACCCTCCTTACAGCCATTGAGTTTTAACCTGATTAAAACTCCAGTTCTCCAGGAAGGAGATTTCTTGAATTTCTGTTGAAAAGCTCACCTTTCTGATAACTGACATTTAAATATTCTGACTGATGGTGTTCGTTGTCAAGCCATCTTTTCTGGGATGTCTGCATGGAAAAGGAAAGATAATTTCAGAAGAGGTTTTTAGTACAGCAAGACCGTGATCCATGCACTTAATATTTCTATTGTGTGCATATACATTAGCAGTTCATTTTGAATCTGAAGTGTCCTTTTAAAGTGATGCTCCCAAACATCCCCATTTTACTCTCTTGGTTGACAGAGCAGGTTTTTACTGCATGCAGTACATATCTTCTGGGTGAAAATAAACTGAAATACATGTCAAGAGTGCCACAAATAACCAAGGACTAGAGTTAATGTAAAACCTGATGAACGATCATGTGTGTCAAATAGACTCCAAAGGTCCACCCCAATGAGCTAGAATTTTTATTGTGTAGATAGGGGAATTCTGTGACGTGAAATCTGTAGGCCAGGAGCTCAGGAAGGCTCCCTCTCTGACACAAAGTGACTCCTCCGTTGAAGCTCTCCACTGCTGTCAACATACAGGACCAAATTTTCAGGACCTGTCCTATCTCCTACCTGCCTAGATAGCACTAATGAATTCCTGCATCAAATATACTCTTGCTTTCATCTTCAATTACTTCCAAAGCTCAGACCATGGCCTTCCGAAACTCAGATCTAAGGTCTCTTGGGCAAACAGTGTAGATGGTATGGTTAGCTGATTTAGTGTATAGTGCAGAGTTCTACCTTGACATATTTTGCTACAACCCTCAGACCACGCACTGAATAGCAGCTTTCCAGAGCCTGCTCATCTGAGCAAGTTGTACTTTAAAAGGGTCAAGGGTAATGGAGAAAAGGCAGGCATATACACTATCCAGTAAAGAGCAGAGCCTGGCTGAAGAAAATGGTGATTTTTTTTTTTTTATAAACATTTGTTTTCAACTGCAATCAAACATTTATCATAAGCTAATTTATCTGGATTGGACTCACACATCCTGTGACATCTTTAAGTGTGCAGTAGTAGCCAGGAAGTACCACTTAGAAATTTAGTCTTTCAGTAAGAGGACTCCTTTTAGGTTCATTTGTACTTGTATAGAGATATCCTAAAACCTTATAATTTTTAAGGCATTACTGGATGGGGGACAATCCAAATTTTTTTTTTTTTTTTTTTTTTTCTCTTTCTGTCTTTCCAGGTAAGTAAGAGATAAATAAATGTCTTAAAATGTGTGAAACACAGGTGTGGCCTTGCTCTCCATGCTCAGTCATGTGAAATAGCTACTGATCCAATGCTAATCTCTTCATCAGATATTTAATCACAAAACTACAGAGCAGTTCTAGAGCCTCTCTGGAAAATGAAGTTATTCTTTGCTTTGCCTATGATTTCTCCTCCTTTTATACATACAGTTCAGGCATGAGAAAATAACAATTTTCTCCTTGAATGTCTAAAAGTGCAGTCAGCTTACCAGATAAATAAATCCTTTCCCTGTTTACCCTTCACTTCCCAAATTACTGTGCATACATACAACTTCATGACTAGGAGGTTGTAACCTTGGACCTACCAATACCTCATAGCAAGAGAAGAAAGGCGAGGAGAATGCATCAAAGAGCAAATGCTGTGGTCTGATAGAAGTCTAATATTTTCTGATCTCCAGTCCCAAGGGCCCACAGTTAATGCATATCATGAAGCATTATTTAGCTCTCATTGTACGCATGATTTGCTGATACCCTTGTTCCCTGGTGACACCAGACACATACTGGCTCTGACCTTCCTCCTCCCCACAAACATTTTCAAATATCTTCTCTACTACTGAGGTCTTTATAAAAAAACAAAACAAAACAAAAAAATAGAAGTATTTTTGGTCATTTGTTTTATATCAGGACACAATCTTGGGGAAGGTCATTCCTTCCCTCAACTGCAAGCAGCTTCTTAAATGTCTTTATACCCTTCAAATAGACGCATTTTTTTTAATTTTCATAGAAGATTTTTGTAGAGAAGCCTCTGCACATTTCCATTTTCACACTAGGTGAAAAATGTCCCTAGGCATCTGAAGGTAAGGGAAAAAATTAATGCCTACCCACTCTGATTAACTTGTTTTGAAAAGCAGTTTTAGCAGATATCCCCTCTGGAAAAAAGTTCTTAATTGCTTCTTGAAGGCAGAATGCCTGTGACTATCCCTTGACATTATTAGGGAACTATTTTACTGTGATTTTTGGTGTTGTTCACACAATCTATTACTTACAGAGAAACAAATCTCCATGCTCTTATTCATAATTTCCTGGAGTTTAATAATTAATGTGGAAAGAAGCAGTCAATTGTCAATTAGCTGCATTTTCATGAGGTTCTTAAGTAATAAAAAACACATTCTGGCACATGTGTCTAAAAATCCCCCAGCCATGCAGGCTTTCTATCTCCAGAAGAAGAGAGATATTATATTCATGAAGAATGTCACATACTGGGTAATGCAAATTTAGCGAAAAAAAAGCCCCACCAACTGATAGGAACTGTACAATGTCAAGACAGAAGCATCAATAGCAAGATTTCACTTTCTAAGGTCCCTAACTCCTGACCCACTCAGTGCTCCTAAATAATGGCACAATCAGCTCAAGAAAACAGACATCACCAGGTTTCTGCAAACTACTGAGCATACTGCTTCTGCAAGTAGGAGTTAAACAGCAAAACTTGACACTTCACTGAACACCTTCAAATGTAACAATGAATTGCACTGGACTTCACAGTAATTATCTTCTCTTTCTGGTTTAGAAACAGTCTATATATTTTTTTCCATCTACACAAGAACCAATCAGGGTAAATTGCAGCAACAACAAGAAAAATATCTTGTGATTTTTAAGGTCAACAGTAGCTCCACTTATCTTTTTAGACAGTGCCTAGGTAGAAGGACATGTTATGATCTAGTAGTTCATTAAACTGTGATAAACTAAAGCCACTGGATATAACCAGTGGGATTCAGTCTACTCTGCAGGTATATATGTCATGTGCAAGTAAAAGACTGCACTAATAATGGAACCACAGAATCATAAGAATGGATGGGTTGTAAGGGACCTTAAAGATCATCTAGGTCCATTCTCCCCTGCTATAGAAAGGGATACCTTCCACTAGAACAGGTTGTTCAGAGAACTATTATCTTGTATTGGACCTATATTGCTTTCAGCAAGCATTTAAAGCAATGAGTATGTGCCAGAGGTGTGCAGTGTGCTCAGGTGGCCAAGAAGGCAAATAACATCCTGGCCTGTATCAGAAACAGTGTGACCAATAAGAATAAGGAAGGAACTTTTCCCCTGTGCTCAGCATTGGTGAGGGCACACCTGAAGTTCTGTGTCCAGTCCTGGGTCCCTCAAATCAGTAATGACATTGAGGCACTGGAGCATGCCTAGAGAAGGGCAATGAAGCTGGTGAAGGGTCTGGAGCACAAGTATTATGAGGAGCAGCTGAGGAAGCTGAGATTGTCTAGCCTGAAGAAAAGAAAGCTCAGGGTGGGACATTATTGCTCTCTACAACTGTCTGAAAGTAAGTTGAAGCTAGGAAGGGGCCAACCTCTTCTCCCAGGTAACCAGGGACAGGACAATAGGACATGATCTCAAGCTGCACCAGGGAAGGTTTAGGTTGGATATTAGGAGGAATTTCTTCACAGAAATCAGATTAGACATTGAAATGGGCTGCCCAGGGAGGTGGTAGAGTCACCAGCCCTGAAGGTATTTAAGGAAAGACTGGATATGGCCCTTAGTGCCATGGTCTAATTGACATGGTTGTGTTCAGTCATAGGTTGGACCTGATTATTTCAAAGGTCTTTTCCAGCTTAAATGATTCTGTGATTCTGTATTCTGTCCTCCCTCACATTCATAATGACAGATTACCTATCAGATTACAAGATGTTGGCTTCTCTTAAGGAAGCAAGACACAGACCTGTGTCTGTGAAGATATCTTTAAATCTGGTTTAAAGAGGCAACTGTTATATCAGGGAAAGATAGATCATCATTTTTGATTTATCAAAATACAGAGGATACCTGTACTCACTACCCTTCTTCTGCTGTAGTCCTTTCCACTTGATAAAGTATTTTGATCCTCACCCTGCCTACTTTCATATTCCACCACCTACTGAGAGATGAAAACCACAGTAGACAAGAAGTGGATGAGCTGTGTTAGACACAAAGCAGAAAGAATTTCCACACAAGGGGAAAGATCATACGTCTTTATCAGAGCTCGTGATAATGACAAAGATAGATTGGAAAGAAAGTTGATTCCATTGGGCTTAAGTGCCTTGTTGAGTGAGAAAAGAGGCTTTCAACTCCCAGGATTTAGCTTGCTTCTTTTGGAGAAAGATTTTACAAACATTATTTTTCACTGAGCAACCAGGCTGTACCCATCAGCTTCCTAGTCAAAAATGCTGATCTAAAGCCAGGGTGTGGGGTAAGCCTCTCTGTTTCAGCCTTTTAGGGGTTCAGCAGAAACACACCCATTTATAAAGGGGTTGTATCTGGATTCTATGCCCTATAATATAAGGTCATGCTTAGAAAAAACATCCAAGCTAGATAATTCATGTTGCAGAACACAACATGTTAATATGTTAATATGTTATGTTAATAACTCAACGTTTTGTATATGGTACATGTCAAGGTGTTTACTGGGACAGCATTGCTGCAGGAGTGGCCTCTGTGAGATGTCAGGAGCTGCCTCCAACATAAACAGAGACAGTTCCAGCTGGCTTCAAACTGGACCTGCCACTGGCCAAATATGAGCCCATCAGGGATGCTGGTGGCACCTCTGAGATAATGTGTTTAAGAAAGGGCAAAAGAACACTGCACTGAGGCTGTGTGACACAGGTGAGAATATGTGAGAGGAAAACCTCTATGGACATCAAGGTCAGTGAATAAGGAGAGGGGAACTGCCAGAGCAGAGATTCCCCTGCAGCTCTTGCAGAAGACCATGATGGCTTGCCTTTTTCTCCTGCACCCCCTAGAGGACCAGGTTGAAGGAAATATCTACAGTGCAGTGCATGGAGGACCCCCAAAAGAAGAGGTGGATGTGCCCTGAAGGAAGCTGCAAACCATGGAGAGCCCATGCTGAATTCAGCTCCTGGCAGGAACTGTGGCCCCTCTCAGCATTCATGCTGAATGCTGTTTTTTCCTGAGGGATAGTACCCCATGGGAAGACCTCACCTTGGAGCAGCTGTTGAAGAACTTCAGCCAGTGGAAGAGGCCCATGCTGGATCAGTCTTTGAAGAATTGTACCCCATGGGAGGGACCCCTCATTGGACTAGCATAACAATGTGATAAGGAAGGAAGGGCAAAGAGCTGTTTTGGACTGACCACATCATTCCAATCCTCCTGACCTGCTGGTGGGAGGAGATGGAAAATAGGAGAGATGTGCCTGTGAAGAAGGGGAAAAAGAGGTGGAGGTGCTTTTAATTTTGCTTTTGTTTCTCACTGTCCTACTCTTAATAATGCCAAGGCAAGTCTATTTTGTCTGTGATGACGAGCAATCTTTCTGTCCTTGTCTTTACCACAAGCCTTGTTTTCTCTACCTGTCCTGCTGAGGAGGGGGAGCAAGAGAGCAGCTGGATGGGCACCTGGCAGTCAGTCAAGGTTAAAACACTGCACACTGTTTTGTGGCTTCTGAGGGACTGCAGCATTACTGGAGAGAGTGACCACACTGGTTATGTCTGTTGGAGACAGGGCTCAGTACAATAATAACCTTTCTTTTACTAGCCAGACTAATATGACTTATGCACCATAACATGCAAATTAGTGATTGTGTATTTTTGTCCAGGGGACAAACTAAGAGACACCTCCTTTCAAACATTTTGCTAATAAATAAAAGAGGGAGGTGGTATCAATTGCCACAAATCAATGAAACTTAATATTCTTCTGTAAATTAGCACTTGTCAGTGCTCCCTCTGCTTGCTTTTCATTTTATTCCAGAGGGGTTTCTGTAGCAAGTAGATCATGTGCCCAGTTAATTTTCCAAAGCTGTGACTTCACAGTAGATCCTTTTTCTAAGTGAAAAAAACAACAAAGGGCACTTTTTTTATTTGCAGCCCATCAGACAAAACTATAAAGGAGCTCTACAAAAGAATCTCTTGGAGCAAGGCACGTGAAAGTTCACCATTTTTCTCTGGTGGTGATCAACTAGTTATGGAAAGGAACATGAAGGACTGGTAGCAGCTCTTTTCTAGAACTTTTCCAACATAAAAAACAGTACCATCCTAGACACTTTCTGGAGGTGAACAGCAGACCTGACACTAGTACTCCATAACCCTTTTCAGCCTGGCAGTGCTGTCTTGTCACTGCTTATTTTTTCAAACAGAGGGCTGATGTGCTTGGAAAGAGAATCTCAACAGCTTAAGCAAAGGAAATATTATTCATTTTTTAGCAGTGTGCTTGATCCAAAACATCTACAGATGTAGAGGGTAAACAAGGTGAAAGGAGCCAAGCATTTTTCACTTTTAAGTACAACCTTAGACTAGAAGAGAGGTTTTATGGGATTTTTGGTCATAAAAGCTAATGTCCAAATACAAAATTGTTGGTTTAACCCCAGCTAGCAACTAAGTTGACAGACAGTCTTCCCAGTCCCAGCCAGTGACATGGGGAAAGGAACTGGAAAAATGCAAAACCTGTAGGTAGAAATAAGAAAAATGAAAAATAAAATAAGTAAATAAAATAATAATAGTGGTAATAATAATAGTAGTAGTAGTAGTAGTAGTATAGCCATGAAAAGGAAAAAGAGGAGTGAAACAGTAACAAGAGAAGAGAAACAAGTGATGCACATTCAAGTTTCTCACTACTCACTGATGCCCAGCCCATCCCTGAGCAGCAAGAGACCCCTGCTGACCTAAATCCCCTATTTTACATACTGAGCATGATGTTCCGTGGTATGAAATATCCTTTTTCTCAGTTCAGGTCAGATGTCCTGGCTGGGTTCCCTCCCAGCTTCTTGTGCACCTGCTTACTGGCAGAGCTTGGGAAGATGAAAAGTCCTTGTCACAAGCTAAGTGCCACTTAGCAACAACTACAATGTTGGTGTGTTATCAGCATTATTCTCATCCTAAGTCAAAACCAGTACACTCTATCAGCTGTTAGGAAGAAAATTAGCTCTACCACAGTTGAAACATGAGTTTTATATGGAAAAGGAAACAATGAACAAATTTACTCAAATGAGCACATTCCCTCTTTTGCAGCCCTGCTCCAAGTAATAACAAGATGAAAAAATTCAGAAAATTGCCACCTTATTCTCTTAAGCAGTCCATCTTATATCATGAGTGCCCTGACATCCTAAAGCATGTCCTTCTGGCACGAGCAAGGCAAAAGACAAGCCAGAAACTCTTGTTTTGTCCAGATTTCACTCTCACATTCCTCATTCTATGAAGAACTCCATGCTCTGTTTGGCTGCTTTTTTCACCAGTTACCACCTGCCTGAAAATAGCAACTTATATTTTTTAGATAAAGAATATAAATTAAAAAATAGGCCTTAGATCCTCTACTTGATTCCAAGGAATGAGTATCATGAAAGTAATAAAACAGCCTAGAATATTCCTGCTTAAAGGGATTAATTAATTGGATGGAGGAGTTTTTGCCTTTTGTTTACAAAGAACTTTTATTTTTCTTAGGACAATATGCAGTAACCAAAGCTCATGATTAAATCTCCCATTTCTGAAAATATTACAATTAAATGTGAGTGTTTGTAGCCCAATGTTAACAAAAAATTTTCAGACATATCATAGAATATTAGTAAGTGTTTAAAACACTGTGTATGCAATCATGTGGGAGGCTGAACTAATTAAATATGACATCATTCCAGTGCCTAATTAAAGTGAAATATTAAATACATCTTTCACTTACGAAAATGAGAAAGTGAACTAAGTTTAATGAAGGAGAAACATTCTAAGAAATTATGACATCTGCAAAATTGGTATATCCTCTATTAAGATCTTTAAGGGAAAGAGGCCACTTCTAGTATATGCTCTCATTTAAATGGTGGTTACCTAATGCCTCACTGAATGATGGCCTTTGGGAAACAAAGGTTGCAGTTTTCTGTACAGAATATTCTGCATCACCTAAGAAAACCATGTAAAAGCAGAAAATTTTTATTTAACCCCGTAAGCACTAACCATGAGTCATCCATAATATCTTTTAGTTATCCAATCACACCACAGCCCAAATCACGGCCTCTATTGGTTTTCAGAAATACTTTTTAGCCATTCTGTTTGAAATTGGTTCTTACATGACTGGCAAACTAAATGACATATTTGACTTTCAAATCAAGCTTTTCTCACCTTTTCATAGGATCTCACTGCATCTGTAATGAAGTATAACAAAAAAAAGACAATCAAACCTCTGATATAATCTCACTCCACCCTTTTCCCTTGCCTTTCATTCCCCCTCTTTTAATTCATTATCCTTTGCCACCCATGCAGATTTGAACAACTCCTGCCTTTCAACTCTTCTAATCTGGCTGATTTCTCCCTTCATTTTATACCTCTCACACTCCCTTTCTTTTCCATCTCCACTTACCCTTTCTTTTACAGTGTAAACATATTCCATTCATCAGTAAAAAATTAATTCCTTATAGTCCTTACTAGATTCAGTTGTCCCCGTGATGAATATGCCACAATGAAGTCAATGTCTTTAGCTTCTTAACGCTGTTGCACTGGTTACATGTGTTCCCTTCCACATGATTTGTCTTGAACAGAGGGAGAAGTTGGTTTGCTAAAATAATACCTTCATCCCACAGCTTCATTCCTTGATATCCCACCCTGTGATTGATGTGTGCCTATCCAGTAAAACCAATTGTGTCAGCCAGGAGGACGGGCATGATCAAGACACCTCTTCCCAGCTGGATTCCAAGGATAAACCTTATATTGGGTCACATCAGAGAGACATATCTAGACTGAATGCAGGAAAAATATGCATATATATAATTTATCATGAAGAAGCCAGTAAAGTACACAGGGAATTAAAGTAGTGACAACAGGAGAAGTGGATGGAAACTAGAAGAAATGACAAATTAGAGTAAAAGATGTGTCACAGACTGTACCACTCCTTTAAAACTGGATGGAGGCTTCAGGGGAATGTCTTGACAGCACAATGCAAGGAAGATGCCAGAGGTGGTGTCTTTCTTGAACTATTAAAGATTGAACCTCTTTGGCATTGTCCCTTAAAAGGAAATGGAGGTGGCAAGAGAAGATTAAAAAGGCTGGAGAGAGAGAAGATGTGGAAAAGGGATCTAAAATAATTGAAATCATGCAAAGGAAGAATGAAAAAATAAAAACATTGGGTTATTTTTAAAAAGTATAAAAGTTCTATTAAAATTTCATTTTTAATTATGTGTTTTTCTTGTTCATCATGTAACAATAAACAGATGGTAAAGGAAAAAACACCAGGGATTTCAATTCATTTGTTTCTTGTCTGATTTTACCTGCCCTTGACAAAGAGGTATTATTGTTGTGACAGGTAGAAGCTCAAGAGTAAAGCAGCATACACAAAGACATCACTGCTTAAGGACATTTCTTTTTAGTGTAGTGCATCTCTGTTTATTAACCTTGCTGAGTAAGTCTTTGTCAATGTAAAGCAAAAAATATGTCCATGCCACAGAAAATACCTATGTGAGCTGTAAAATTGGAAAGAGAGGACAACTCTGATTTTGATAATTTTTTTTTTCTAAGAAAATACAGAAGGAGTCAAGACTTAACTGGCATGCACAGTGGAGAGAAGCATCTGGGAGTGACTCAGATGTACACTATTTTGAACCAAAAAATGACCATAATTTCTTTTACTGGGAGGTTGAGAGCATGTAACCGGCCACAACGTAAAAAGTTCTGCTCAGCCATTTGAAAGGAGATTTATTTGACTGTTCCTCTTCCAACATACTTAACTGAATTTATATTCCCTTTTTGGGAACAACACTGATAAATTTTATCTCTGCATGCTTTTATAAGTAATTTGGCTTTTTTCATCAGCGTGCACAAATACTTTTCATTAAAGGTGTGATTGACAAAGAAATTTCAACTTCTTCCAGCCTTCTAGTAAACATTTAACACATTAAATGTCTAAAAATATGTTAAAAAAATATGGTTTTTGGATGTCTGTGTTTTCAACTAGAAATACCAAAATCTTTAGCCTGTGGTGTAAATTGCTGAAAATGCCTGCAGAGGCAATTGATAAGCAAAAGGTTTAGAATTTAAAGGTGTCAAATAACATTTTTTACCATCTGTTATTGAGAAATGATGACCAGTTTAACAGATGAGCTGTGAGATTATATGTAGAGGTGACTTTTTTCTTCTCTGTTGTATAGCAGTTAATGCTTTCCAAATACTTTTATTAGAAAATTTCAAACAACTGTATAAGTAAGTTTGTACTTCTTCTGTTCCTTTAGAAAGAAGTGATTGCTAACAGTTCTGGATGTGGTGTACTGTACTGTTACTGTGGCAAGTCAAGTAATGTTTAACTTCAGTAACCCAGTAATGAACAAAAAGACTATTTTAACACTCAAGATGCTTTGCTGTATATGGATATTAAAGATTGATGGCAGTGAAGGAATTGTGGGATGCAAAGGAATGTAAAGTAACTTGTAGACCCTTCTTACTCCCACCTAAACCAGTCTGGATACTGGAAGCACTACATTAAATGGAAGAAGCACCCCTGGAGTAAGTAAAGATTGCTATTGTGGCTAAGGTGCCAGGGCACACTTCCTGTTTCTTTGCACAGGTTTCTTCCAGAAGCTGCTGAACTTCAACATGTCAAATCTGCTATCCCTTTTTTTTTAGCAAAAATAAACATGATTCCTGCTTTGGTCAATAAGAACACAGTTCTGCCACACAGCAATCCTTCTGTATTCATGAGGAAAAAGGCAAGATTTATCTCCCAAAAATAATTCTGTTCTGTACCTGATAAATTTTGTGATTGCTTTCCATTGATAGCAATTCCTTCACAAATCCTGTAACAGTCAGATTTAGGGCAGTTACCTTGGACACCATGGTTTACAGGAGACAGGCTCTCTCCACCATTCCATTCTCTGGGGTTTTCTCAGCATATAATGCATATATGTTTACATAAATTAGAGCATGACAGATTAGCATGATATCTGCAATAACAATCTTTTTGGGATTAGATGAAATTTGGAAAGAGTGCATACATTTGATTTTATTAAGCTATTTAGCCATGGGTGTATTTGAGAAATTATTTAATTATTTGCACAAGGCTTTTAAAGCAGGTAGTAAACTGAGGGATGAGAGGAAGCTTTTCTTAGTCACTAAGGCCTTAGAAAAGAAAGAGAGAGGTAACTCACAGAGTTCCTTGGGTATCACTGGTGGAACTGATTTATTTTTCTATTTTCATGGGTTGGGACAAAAAGGAGGAAGTTGTTTCTGGTGACTGTAAGTTAATAGATCTGACTGATGGAAAAGATCTGTTTGTTGTACAGGAAGAAATGATGAGTCCAGGCTGTAGCATTGCAAATACCAAAATGCAGTAGCCAAAATACAAGTCTATCTTTCAGGACTTAGGGCAAGAACTTCTGCTAGAAAAAATGAGTTTATCAGCTGGATATGACCATGAAAAGGAGACACTGCTACACTTGCTAATTGTAGAATAAATATCAGGAAAACTATATGACACTTTTGATATCATTTTTCATGGAACAGATTTTCTGTTTTCTGGGAGCGCTAATAACAGTGTGAAATTTACGAGGGGAATCGGGGCATTTGCATGAAATATCATGCACTCAAAAAATAAGCTATCTAGAGTCTGAGAAATACTGTTTGGACAAATCCCATTACGACAAAGTTCCAGTGTGATCCTTGATAGGATTTGGGTATATTTGCTTTTTTTCTTTTGAGAAGCTTCCTGACTTACAATTTCCCAGTCAGGCTATCATTTCAGCAGAACAAATAACAAGGTACAAGACAACTGGAAAAAAACAAAACATCTCTAGTACTAGATGTAAAGTTCCCTGAAGTAAATGGAAAGATTCAAATTAACTTCAGTGTGCTTTAGTTACAATATAAAATGCAAAGGTTATTTTAATACATGTTTTCTGCATATAACTAGGTTGTTTTGATGGAAATTTAAGAGAGAAAGCTGAGAGGAATAAAGACTGTCTTTAGGTAGCTGTAACCTAGGCATTCTGATAATCTAACCATTCTACAAATTACCAAGCCAAGTACACTAGCCAATGCTAGCCCAATAGATAACTCAGTCTCTGGGAAAAATTCATTAACCTTTAAGTACTACTGAGCTAAATCCCTCTTTACAAGAGTCTACTTCACTGTGACAGCTTTAAGTTTTTCACAGTCCTCAGAGGGGGGAGGAAAGAGAGAGCTGAAAGCCTAGTATGCCTCTCTACATTGACAAAACGTATGCTGTATGTTTATTAACTTGCAAATTTTGACAATAAAATGAACAAGAGAATGGACGTCATTACAAGGGTTTTTTGTACTTTAGTTATAATTTATTACCCCTACAACAGTGGTTTTGCAAAAACAAGATGGGTTGCCACAGATATCCATATGCCACCATTTTACAAAATATTTCTTACAGTTGACTATTTTGATTAGATAAATTATATTTGAGGAATTTGAAAATTGCTTAGACAAAAAAGCTTATGTTGGGAGTAGGAAGTATGCGTCTGGAGAGGAAAACCTAGGTTAGGACAAATGCTTCTTTGACTCTGAATGGAATCAATAATGAAGATTCATAAAGTAGCTAAAGCTGAACTGCAGAACAGAGCAGACACAAAGACTAAGGCAGCATCCACCATATTCCTAGGATGTCCTTCTGGAGAGGCCTGCAGTAGGCCCAGCCTGGAATGGCAAAATATACTGAAGAACTGGAGCCCTAAATCTTATCCAGAAGATTTCTCAGGAAATAAGGGGATTCAGGAAAGACATGTTTCTTTTTAATTTCCTAAAGGATTGCTACACAATTGGAACATTGAACTAGAAGGATGCTTCTGTGTCATTGAGAAAACCTATGAAAATTGTAGTACTATTTTAGGAAGCAGAGACAAGCATCATACAATGGTTTGTAGGAGACTGACAGCACCTTTGTAGTTTGCCAAGTAAATATCAAAGTGATTAGAATAAATAAGGATTTCATTAAAGAGATCACCATATACAAAAGTTGCATAAATCAAGCCACTACCTAAGTTCTAGAAGTAGATTTTTTATTTTTTTTTTTTCATAGCAGAAAGCAGGGTCATAAATTAGAGACATGATGAATATGTCCAAGTTAGCAAACAATGGATATTCAAAGCAGGTAATCAAACTAATCAAATTGCACTATAGATGAGAAAATTACTCTGTCATCTTAAATCAGGAAAAAATTTACAGAGTAGTAATATTCTTCCTGAGATACTTTGCTAACGTTTAAAAAAATATAGTGCTTTTTCTTTCTACCAAAGGACAAAATGATCTGTAGGATATGACTGCCTGTGGGAGAGAATCTACTTCGATCTCAGATTCTTGCAAGAACAAATTGACTAAACATACAATCATTATAGCTTGGCTGTCCTTCATAAATTATAGCAATACTTATAAAAAAATCTGATTTATCATGTTCTCCTCTAGTTTCTTGTTGCTAGAATTTATTTTGTCTTATCCCTTCTAATATAATGCACAAATTTTTCCAAGACTGTGTAAAGGTGGAACAGTCAAAACTTACACACCAGCTTCTGAACAACAGTAATTTTAACTCCAAACAATTTACAGACTAACAAGAGAGCAACTGGATTTTACTTTTAGGAAATTAGTAAAAATTAGCAGTTACCATGCCAACAGCCACAGCTTATAAACATAAGCAAAATTAAAGTAAAATTTATACTGCTTCACCTTTGTGGGAAGGGCTGAGAATTCAGATATTTTGAGAATAAGTAATATAGAAAAAATATCTATCAAAGCTCTCATTAGTCTGGTGTAACAAAAAATTCTTGCTTATTTATCATCTTTGGCAATTAACACAGTAAATCCAAGAGAATTTTATTATCTTTTTTTTTTTTTTACTTACTGGCTCCTCAAGGGTAAACACACTGCAGCTGGAAAACACGACAAAAAATCTCAGTAACATTGGGACGGAGAAAATGAGAACAAGCAGGGATGAGTTCCATAGTCTCAGCTGATCTCTTCAATGTGCTATGGCAATTTAAAAGCATGGTAAGTAGACTGGTCCTGGGGATTTTCCTAACAGCTGTGAGGAATTTATCTTCTTATCCCACAGAGATATGAGGCTCTTTAGGAACAGCAGATCCATTGAATGGACATCTTTATGCCTTACCGGGAGAAAGTGACCAGCATGGAGTGCTCATGTTGTGAGAACCCAATTAACTGTTCAACCAGCTCTTGGACCTTGCCCTGATTCTGGTAGAAAGGTTTTTAGAAGGCCATTTTTTAGCAGCACCAAATTTTGTGTGGATCACTGAAACTGAATTCTCACTTTGAGGGATTTTTGCACATTACTTCACACATTACCTTGTGTGCTGAGGCAATTGCCATCTGATTTGTCATGCTGGATCTTAAACTGTGTTTTGGCAGGATGTATCAAGACAAAGTCTGTGACAATTAAATGAGATGGCTTTTGGCTTCTGCACAGAGGCAGAGAACAAGCCAAATGCACACCAGCCCCAAGATGTAAACTCCTGTCTAAGCTAGTGTTTCAAGGACATTAAGCATACGAAGTATGTTTGTGGTATCAGGATGTCCAATTTTAAAGAAACTCTTCCTCACAAAGAGTCTCAGTCCCTACCCAGTATCCTCTATCCAATTCTCATTGAGAGCCCAAGGAAATTTGCAAGGCTGTGCAATGCTGGGTACCCAGAATTGCATTAGTCTGTCACTTATTGTCACCTTTGTATGCCCAGAATTTCCACAGACCATAAATCCCCTGAGAATTAAGAAGCACAGCATCAGCTCGTCCAAAGGCTACCTTGCCATGTAAGAGAGGGATTGCTCATGTGCATGCAGAACTCACACCTACCCTATGTCCAGACAGACCTGAGCTCCCCAGGAGTAAATCTGCCATGAACAAATGCCACATGATAGGTGTGTCATCACCACCAGCTGTTATGACAGGAACAGGAGAAAAAGCAGCAAATATTTGGCCAGATTCCCTTCTACCAGCAGTTTCTCAAGCAGATGGAATGCCAAAAAAACCTCAGCTCAGTGTTAACAGGAAGGAGGAAAGGAATAACAACAGAATAAGTTAGCCTAATTACACTACGTCTATGATGGCTTTTCAGAGGAGATGGAAAACGCTTGGTATTGCTGGAAAGAAAATTTCCAGGACAACACAGTCGGAGAGGTAAAAATCATCCACAAAGTAGATTTCTCATTTTTCCACAACAATAGAGTTCATAATATTGAGAGTTAGTTTGCAGTTACCTATGCTTGACCCACAAAAAAAGACCAAAAATTAGATAACTTTTAGTGTAACCACCTTACAATATAAAGGGGTTGTAGAGATAGGTTTCAGGGTCCTGCTTTTCAGTGACTAGAGAGAACATGTCAGCCAGGACCATGATCCACAGCAGGAAGTATGCTGTAAAGTCATACTTCCTTTTCAAATGTACCAGAATTTGCTTTATCTAAATTACTGTGGCTTTTAGTGAGCCAAAGCTCAGCCATGTGAAAGAGACTAATAGATGCACATGCTTCACCTAAATGACTATAGCTCTTAGCAAGCAAAGACTCTGCCAGGTGAAAGGAGAAGATAGAGGCAATACCAATAAAACTTTCCTGAAAATCTTTTATTTTTACTCTATAAAATAGCTTCTCTAAAATTTGCAAAATAAACAAAAATCGTGGGTTGTTTGCGGCAGTAGATGAGTTTATTTTATATACTTAGGACAAGCAGAATAATTCATTCATGGCTTTACTTTTTGTGGATCAGCCAGCTGTTCTCTGCTTGAGCAATAAAAATGTTTCTCACGTGTCCAACAAAAGCAGCAAATGCAATATGAAATACCATTCAAAACAAGTACCTACTAAAAGTGGGTTTCTTAGTCTCTTGGAAATTGCATTAAGCAGTGATTTGAATGTCAGGTTAATAAAGATATACAAATTCAAATCTGCATTTTAACTGAAAACCTCAGCATTTTTCAACACTTAAAGAACAACGGATTTTGCTTGTATGTATTCTGGTGAATGTAGATGTAGCCATGAGGAAAATTTCTGGAACAGAGATTACAAAAAAGCCCTTACTGATTAGTTTATGACTCAAATATACACATTTCACATTTTATAATCACAAAGTCTACCTCAGCATTTGAAAATCATCTGACAACATAAAACTTACAAAAAAAATAAATTTAATCCTTTTTACTGCTAATTTTCCTTCCAGCTGAACCAACTCCAAACAGCCATCAAGGAAAGATCTCCATTAGCCCCTAAGTCAGTGTTGCTTTAGAAAACAATGCCCTAAACCTTCTGGAACTGCTTTTCAGCCACCTCACTTCAGAAGACCTTGATGAAAGATATATCATGCTAGCTCATCACTAGTCCTGGTTCCAACTTGTGCAGTTATGGAATTAGCACATCAAAAAACTTATGGAGGGGAGTTCAGTATCCTGAGGAACCATAGAACAGCTACCTGTTAAAGGAACAGATTCTACATTAAGGGTACATTCCAGGTCTCCCCTCCTTTTTATTAATATCTATTAATTTAACATTATTGTATTAAATTTTAAATTTAATTTAATATTATAAAATATATAAATTTTTAATTAAATGTTAATTATTATTTTAAAATATTAGCAGCAATCTAGGCTTTCCCACTGACATCTGCTTTTTTTACTTTAAGATACTGCATACAACTGTTTCAGCTACCATACTGAAGGCCAGCTCTTTCCCCTCTGCCAGATGTTTTAGATTGCACTTGGCCCTTTGCTTTTGGAGTCTCAGGGGAGCACCTCAATAATCTTCAACTTCCTGTCTTTTATTTATTTATTTCTTTATCCTTTATTTATACTTGCCCTTCTTCACTAAAGATAGCTATCAGTAGTAAAATGACAGATGGTTGGGACCCAGCCTTGGATCTTTCTTCTTCAATTGTAGTGGATTTTTATTTGTAACTTCTTTCCTTTACATGCACAACATGAACTATGTGGACATGAGTTGCACTCTCAGAGGCTCACCTACACATCTATGTTTCCAAGTCCCCTCTGCAAATCCTCAGACCATGAGACATGGAGCTGCTACCCCCATTTCTAACAGTGAAAGGGACTGGGCTCATTTCAGAATTGACCAGAAGATTTCTACTAGTGAAAATCAGTATATACATACCTCTTTGAGATATTAACATATAAATCCACTCTCAAACTTGAAGTTTAATGCTTGCACATTGTATCAGTAGAGTGAAAGGTATCAGCCACCCAAAGAAGATCCAAAGTATGTCTAAACCCAGAATGAGTTAAATCCAAACATCAAAAATTCCTCTTGGGATCTTCAATAGTTCCTTAAAATACAAAATTCCATTTCATCCTTCTTTAAAAGACTATATTTTTTTAAACTGAAAGTTTCAGAGGTTTTGAAATACAGCTTCAGCTGTTGGCCAGAACATCAACTTTCTCCCTGTTTTCTGGATTAAAATATCTGAAATATATGCATAATATTACAGGAACACTGAGCATCTCAGCTTTCTTCTGTGAGAAAGTGGACCCTTCTTAATCCAAAAAAACAAAAAAAAAAAAACCAAACAAAATAAAATCCCCTCAAAAAAAAAAAAAAAACCCACAAAAAATCGCCAAAACCCCAAACAACAACAAGACAACAAAACACAACAGGAATTTTAATGACTTACCTTAACATTTCTTGTAATTGTTTCATATTAACCAAACTACTTATGAAAGTCACCAGACTCTTCTAAGACACTTCTAATATGTTAATTTTTCCACTCTTTATTTCCTTTTCTATCTTTACTTTTCCTATTTGATTTCTAGCTTCTGGAAAAAAATGATGCAGTCCTGACTTGACTTTTGAAGGAGGAAACCCCATATATCTTGTGTCTAAATGACTCTTACTAAAGGATATCAGGCAAAAAAGCTGTTGCAGAAAATGAAATACTGGATATTGATTATGACATTCATGAAAAATGTTGACATATCATATGCAGAAAAAAGGAGTATAAATTAGCATCTGCCTTTCATGAAGATGACAGATACCTGTTATAAAATACCTGCATGGTCTTTTCTTTCAGGCTCATCAACCTTCTCAAATATCATTCAATTAAAAAGAAAAAAAGCTAACAGACAAATGACAGGATTTTCCATCTACCCAATCATATGCTATAAAATTTGTCAGCATGGAGCGTTCAGCCACAAAGTTAAGTGGAGACAGATGATTAAAGTCACATGGGTTGCCTGCAGAAAGTGCTATACTACATATCAGATTTGGGGTCAAGAAGAATTTTTGTCCCAAAGACTGATGGATGCAATAGAAATCTTCCCTTGCCCCTGGAGAAAAGACTTGAGCACAGTCAGTCTGAAGAGCCCAAGCTCAGCCCATCCTCAACACCAGGAACTTTGAGGTGACCAAGTGGTCATGGATGCTGTGACAACTGTTAGCAAACTGCTGTTTCTGTGACTGTCATCACCACTAAGCTATGGATAACTCCTCAATTTAGGCAAAGTAGGTACAAGCAAAGAGGAGCACAGAGGCAAGGAAGAGCAGAGGGACACAGAGAGTAAGCATTTGGTGAAATTTAAGAAAACCAGATCAGCTGTTTCGGCTGTTACCTGAGAAGGGAGGTAGAAAATACCATTAGTCTCCTCATCCCATTGCAATTCCTGATGGAACAGGCTCACCTCCTTCCAGCTCTCCCCAGTTAGACAAATTTAATGTTGCAGCTTGTGGAGAAGCGAACAGGATCGTGAAATTGCACCTCCAGCAATCACAGGGAAAGAGAAAGGTCAAGAGAATATTTTCATCCCACAGCCCAAATGAACTGAGGGTCACATGTGCTTCCATTGGCCTAGGAGAAATTTACAAGCAGAATCTTAAATTTTATTGTGCTGGAAGAGGTGAGTATAAATATTGAGATCAGTGGCACTGAGTCCCAATCGTGGTGATTTGCTGAGTGAAATTCCCACACAATTGTAGGAAGTGGTTCACAGCCTGCATGCCAGAGGAAAGCACGCCCAAGGATCTTTAGTTAAAACTGAGTGCTTAAAACAATTTTTGTTGTATTACAAACAAAATTTGTAATGTAAATTACAAATTTAAATTACTGCAAATGTACTGAAGTATACTCACAAAATTGGGAAGACATGGATTATTGTCTCTGATAAGAATTGAATGGATAACACCTAGCATAGTTTTCCATTTTAATTCTTATTATATGTATAAAGGGTTGCTCAGTTCCCAGACTGCATGGGCTCTTGAGGATCCACTGAAAGCTTGAGTCAGTCAGAGCTGGTACTCTGTGAGTCTCCAGGCTTCATACTCTTGACACTGCTGTTCTCAAAGCTCCCCCTAGAACACATCTAATGGGAAAAAGCTCAAAACTGTACAGAGCTCACACTGACAGATGCAGAGGGGCTAGTTGTTGTTTCTAGACATATGTTTGATTATTGCTTTGTCCATGAAACTTATAAACCTCAATTAACACTCCGGAGAGATGTCTCTTATAATAAAATTATCTCTCAAACATCCTGGACCCATTCCAATTACAGTCATGGTTTTTTTTTCCTTTTGTGGGATGACTAAATTGTTCTTACAAGTCTTCCAGGTAACCTTTAAATTGAAAACAAGAAAATATAGCCAAACGGAATCATCCACATTTCACTAAGTCCTAAAATATATTCTCAGAGTTAGCCAGAATATAAATGCTAAATATGAAGATTTTGGGGAAAACTCTGAATTTTGATTGAATGACTGTATTTAAAGTCTCTTAATTATTAAAAAAAACCCAAAAAACTATATACAACCACATCATTTAGACTGTAAATAAGTGTATAAAAATGCCTCAAGAGGCTTACTTCCAATGTCAAACAATAAAAAATTTACTTTCTTTAACAGAAAGAGGTTTGTGAAATTAGATGGACATCATTGTCACAAAAAAATTTTAGCCAATTCTCTTTGTAGAAAAAAGCCTTAGGGAGCTCAATTAGGACACTGCAGAGTGGGATCCATGCATAAGAAATCTACATGTGAGCTTTTTACTCCAGGCTCCCTTTACTGCCACTTGAGAAAAATAGGTAGATCACGACCATAATTCATGTGCCACTGAAGGTGATGGCTAAAACAGACTGGATGAATGACGGCCTAAGTGTCTATAGCCCTTCATTGTATCTAAGGGGAGCCTGGGGTCACCAGCACTGAGGTAAATTTCTACACTGCAGGTAACAAAATCAGATGAGTTGGAGTGCACCCTGTACGCAGGAGGGAAGTTAAACTGAAAACTGTTCAGTTCCTTTCTTTTCAAAGCCAAGCTCCGTAGTCAGACATCATTTTTGCAATGAAACAAAGATGTCGTATCTGGGGCATGAATGTGGCTGTACTGTTTGTAGCAGAAGGCAAAGTTTGACAGCTGTGACATTCCCTTCAAAATGTGATCATGTGCTGTGGCTCCCGTTGCTCGATCCAGCTGCTGTGGCACTCGTGAAAGAGCTTCATGGGCAGCAGCCAGCAGAGCCTCATCCTGTGCTGGGCACATCCTGACCATCACTGCTTGGTGGCCACTGCGTGTAAGTAAATGATGTTTGTTCCACTTGGAACGCTCCCCATGTTTTTCCTCATGAGGACAGTATCTGGCATCAGATTGTTTAGAATCAAATGTTTGATGAGAACTTCTGGGTGTTTTTTCATCTAAGGCTAGTCATTTCAGTGGGCTGTCAGAAGGTTTAGAGTTTAATTCTCACTTAATGTCATGCTTGTAAATGGAAGATGTGCACATAGCCTTGTTTTCTTCAAAAAATCTCAGGCTGAGAAGAGGAATGAAGAAAGAGAGACAGTGTAAAAATCAGGAAATTATAAAGGTTCCCTCCAAATTTGCTTTACTTTCCCCTTAGCATTCCCTTGCAGACAAAACCGAAGGTTTAAATTTTAATTTAATATCAAATTTAAAAAGCTGTTATTTTTTTATTCTAAACCAACTTGTAAGGGGAAGGAGTATACTTGGAAACACTGTTCTTAAAATAATTTCCTTTGAAATATTATTACACCAAGTGTAATGCTTTTCTGGAGGTGCCTCAATAGTTTAGTTTCAAAGTTTAGTGAGATATCACACATTGACTACATTTTGAGTAACATACCTTTAGTATGCGGCAGCAGTGATTAGAGCTGATGCATAACAGCAAAAAGAGTAGAAAATTATTTTCTTCATACTCAAGAAAATCACCCCAGCTTTACATAGAAAGGAGATTTTCCTGAAGCGACCAAATGGTTCCAAGGACACTTCTCACTACATTTTTCATCTATTTGAAAACAGAAGAGACATTTTAGTCTTTAACTATCCTGCTTACAAACAGACTGGTTCTGCTTTATGCTAAAATCATGTTACATTTCTAGGATCTTCTTTTCAGTCCTGTTTACATTGTGAGGGAACTAAAACCCTTGGCTAAACAATTAGGGATAGTTTTTATGAACATGCTGATCCACAGATTTTTTCTTTGAACATTAATGCTCTATCTAGTGTCAGCAAACTCTTTAGTTTTCAATTGATACACAACATTTGCAATTCCATGTTGTGTTAGTGGAATGTGGCTGATCACCAGTTTCATGTTTCCCTTCTCTTAAAAAGGATCATGGAATGGGATAGGAAGAAGCATATGAATTATGAATTTCTGGAGTAGAGGTAAAGGAGAAAATATGTAGCACATAAGAAACTGACACTTCGTTCCCCATCTGAATTCTAGGACAATATGGCTTTAGATATTCAACGAAATTTCTTGACTGGATGTGGTACCTAAATTTAGTCTTCTCTTGTTGTAGCCAGGAAAAATGAATTTACATTTACAGTAGCATGCCCTCAAAGGAACACAGGCTGGCTTTTATCTCAGTCTTTCTGCATTTGGATATATTCAAAACTGCAAGGAGCATTAACCTCCAATGAAAGATCTTTTTTTTCCCACTCATTGAAAATAGAGAATGGGCAGAGCAATCTTCATTCATATGAACATTCCTTCCAACCTCAATTATTCAGTGACTGAATCTGAATTACAGAAATGTTCTTTAAAAAATAAAAATTAAAAATTAAAATAAAAATTTAAAAAATTAAAAGAAAGCCAATGCAAATGCATTTCATTGTTCATTTACTTTAAATACTTTTAAAATTTGTCTTCGGATGTGGCATGTTTTCAGTTTTAGAGTGAAAAAATAAAAAAAAAATTAGTAACTTCTAACTCAAAATTAGGGCTAAATCCAGTAATGTCTCTGGTAGGGAAAACAAAATCAGATGTTATGAGAGCACATGTTACTCATTGGCCACATCAACCCTTCTCCACTGTGATTTTCAAAACAAAAATATCTGCTCTAACAAATTCCATAGTTTAGGTGCTCATGCAAGGCTGCTTACACTCCTGATGAAGACCCAAATGCTTCAGGTTTCAAGACAAAACTTTGCTCTATAGCTAAGGATGTACAATTAGACAATACTGTTTGTTAAGCTGGGCACTAGTTTCACTCCCAATGGTATTTAAAATTTAGAAAACAGCAACACAATTGGATTTATACAGTAACAAACAGATTTTATCCTTACATGTGCTCAGAAGACACCTAACATTTTGAAAAGACAGAGTTTTAAAATAATGTGTTTGCAAGTGTGATGGTGTTTCACCTGCTTTTGAGCATCAACTCACTATTTGCAAAACTGGCTTTTCACCAGCCCTCAGTTCCCTACTGTAGGTTAAAAATTTAAAAGGCAAGTAAGCTCTTAAAAGGATCTACATTTTTGGCGATTCAGTAAGTAAGAAAATACCTGAATATAGTTCAAAGGAGCAAAGCAGACTTATGGAGAAGGCAGATTTCTGAAGGTCTCATGATATTTGATGACACTGATGAAATTTCATTTGAAACAGTATAGATAAAGTCACATTCAGGGTGGGTAAAGACATAGAAACCTGAATGAGGAATAAACAGACAAAACTACCTGAATATGATGGTAGGCTTGAAATCACCTGTCATTACCAAGGAAGAGATTTTGGATCCACTGAAGATAGTTCTCTGAAAATATGCTTTTTGTATCTGTGATGGTAAAGAATAAATGGAACAATTGAAATTGTTAGACAGAAAGAGAATGCAAAGTAAGTATTAAATGTTACTGTGTCTATTAAGGGAATCTCTGTGTCTTGATTCCTATACAGAGTTCTGGTCTCCTGTTTCAAAAGAGATGCAACATAAATAGAGAAAAAATGTGAAAAATTTTATCAAAGTTATGACATGATGAGAGATTAAATTAATTAGGATTTTTAAGGTGGTAAATGAAAGAATCTTATTTAGTAATATGGTAGACACGTTATAAAATAATGAGTAGATGAAGAAGAAATATTAGTCAGATCCTCATAATGTCAGAACAAAGGGATATCAAATCAAATTATCAAACTGCTCATGGCAGGGGGTTGGAACAAGGTGATCTTTAAGGTCTCTTTCAACTCAAACCATTCTGTGATTCTATAACTACAGGTGTAAAACTGAGCTTACTTAAGTTGTAGAAGTGTCTGTTCCAGGAGGCTGGGGAGAGCAGATTTCTAAATAGAGTCAAAATGTAATTAGATGTAGAGAAGAAAAGTTAAGAACTATTAAATGGAAATTACTACCCTTGAATCAGGAACTCCCTGCATCAGGAGCTGCAGCATGTGAGTGAGCAGAGTCAGAGACCTTTTGCTCTGAGCCTGCTGTCTTGCACAGGCACTTACTGCTACTCATGATTTTAGAAACCTCCCTGAAGCTAGACAACATCACCGCTGTTTTACAAATTAAGTTTAGCTGTGGAGAATTTCTCAATATAGTCTTGGTTTTTTTTTCCATGGAAGGCATAGAAATCCCATTTTCCTACTGCTTCTGTGAGTGCATTAAACCTGGACTACATAGGAGACTCCAAGGGCAAGAAGTTGTTTTATTTACTTATTCTTCCATTTTTCTAAAGCTACATAGGAGGCAAAAGTGGCAAACATGCTCTTTCCCGTAATATTTCAGTGCAGGTGATAGTGTAAAAGGTTTTAAAATCATAGAAAATTCGGGGACTTAGAAAGAAAGTTAAGCTTGGAAAGCCCTGAGAAAAATAGGCCCTGGGAAATGTTAGGCCTTGTGCTTCCTAAAGATCAGGTGAAACTGCACCTGTGTAATCAGTATATGATAAATGATATAATTGTTAGATGTGATTAGATATAATTATTGTTTGTATTATTGAACATTAGGAACAATGTTAGGGGGTTGAGGGGGATCATGAGAAATTAATGCTTGCGTAAAAACAATGCATACAATAAATAAATGTAAGTTTAATAATTAATATGTAAGTTGTATAACTATAGAGTATAAAAACATGTTCAGCTCAAAACCAAGAAGGGTCAGATTTGGGTATGTGTACCCCTGACACCCAGAGTTCTTAATAAATCACCTTCATATAATCATTCTGTGATTATGTGTGTTCCTGAAGGCTAACACTGAATTCAGCATGTTGGAGTGCCTAATACTGGGATTTACATAAGAGCGTATGTCCTATTTCATTCCCAAATAAAACTAATGAGTTCTTCCCCCAGAACCAGCACCTACTTTCTGGCACTGTTGGACCTTACAATACCCAGAAGTGCTTGGCAAATACAGAACAGAGATTCTTCACTGTGACTCCCAAACACTCAGTTTCCATGGGTTACAAGAAGTACAGGCAGGGTGAGGGGAGTGTAACAGATCAGAGGACACAAGGTCAAACTCCAGGCAGAGCAGCTCTTCTTTTTGCAATATTTGTCCCATGATTCACTTGAACAACTCTGATCCTATCTTGTCAAAGCATCTGGAACTAGAGAGGTAAAAAACATAGAACTTCTGAGAGCAAAGCAGAGTAATCAAGATGGCTCAAAAGGGTCTGAAGAAACATGAAAACAAGTGCAGTCACCAAGGAACAAAAAAAGAAGAGCTGTTTTCAGCACACCTTGCTGTGAAACGAGCCCTGAAATAGGCCATATTTAGAAAAAACATGAACTGGGTTAAGAATTCTGTTCCAAGTCTGAGCGGTTACCTGCTGTGAGAAGGACCTGTCTGTCTCTGACATTTTCACAGGCTTTTGAAAGAGATAAAGGTAAGAAGATGGAAAAGGAAGTCAAAACAGGACACTATGAGTGGTGTCTGCTTCTGCTATCTTTGCCTCATTTAAAGTTAAGTATTTACCCAAGTACATGAATACTCTTAGAGAAGTTGGATAACCTGATCTGTGTGGAAGTTCAAGTGCCAGGCTATTACCAAGAACAACACTGAAAGCAAAAAAAAACAAGTATTGCATGTAGTTACACAGAGAAATAGCTGCTTCAACAACTCTGTAGAGTGGAATAACAGCAGTTATCCCACATCCTTCTCTGTTTCAGACTCCTGGACTCTAGAAGTCTGACTTTTCTACACTCTTTAGATACTTGCTTGTCCTGAGCACCCAATGCTGTCATCAAGGGAATGGTTTAGCAGATGGAGAAGGCTGACAGATTCAGCATTGGGACTGATATTCACCACTTGCCATATTAATACATTTTTAAAATCATACATTCTCTATACACCTTGGGGGACATGAACAAGGCAAGGATTTTTGGACACAATAGATTTATTTCCTAGTTAGTTCCTTGCTCTCCTGTACTGTACTCAAAGCAGTGACAACGGAAAAAATGAGCCACAATGCTCTTTCACAGCCATTCATAATCTTCAAGGAAAACTTAGATTTCTGTTCCAGGAGCACCAGAGCAATCAGTTTATCTGTATTTTCAGCATATTGACACAAATTTTTGTGATTTCTGCCCATACACTAGAAAATACTTCCCAGTTGACGCCACAAGCACATATCTAGCCCTCTCAAACTGTTGCTTGCTAACAGAGCAGAACAGAATGGAAACTCTTCTTGTGCTTATAAGGGTGTCAGGGCAATACAACTGACTTGATAGAATCATTGTTTGCCATAGCTGTATGCAAACATTTCCTACTTCCGTCCACTCAGTGTCTAATTCTGTTACTAAAAAGGCAGAGCTACACATTTTTCTGCACAGCAGGGCATGGAGAGGCTGTGCTGGGAGTGCTCTCCTACAGGCAGCAGGGCTGGCAGCACTGGCAGCAGGGCAGCTACAAACCACCTGGTCTGGCAGCCAGGCTCCACCAAGTGTCATTGGCATGAAACTGGAGCCCACAGAGCCAGGAAAAAAGCACTGCTGAAGGAGTTTGGGCCAATTTATGGATTTATCAGGACCATGTGGGAAGAGAAAAGAGAGAAAGAAAGAAAAAAAAAAAGCCCGCACAAATAAAATTGATGCAAAAATAAAGCAAAATACTTCATCTGGGATCAGATTTACTACCTTGTGGGATTCACCTTGCATGTTCCCTCTAGCCAGGAAGCAGAGGAAAGATGGGGAGATATATTTGCAGAGAACTAGAAAGCAAGTCCAAAACAAAAACATACACCACTAATGGCCTCTGGGAAAAAGAAATAGAAAACAACTTTCCCTTTTTATCCCTTTGAAAAGACTGTCTGACAAACAGTTACATACCACGATTTTAAAAAAGAGGAAAATGTCAAAATATCATTGATGCCTTAAGCCTGAGTAGAAAATTCAAAAAATCCCATATAATAAAACTCTTGGGAGGTATGAGATTAGAGCTCAAACATTCCTCCTACTGAATCCAAAGCAAAGGCTTAGGCCTTGCTTCCCCCCAGTCCAAACAGATTCTATCTCCGGGCCAATCTCTAAATTACATGCAGGAAAGATAACACCACTCTGAATGTGGAGGTCTTTTCACAGCCACTCCCAATTACACTGGCCACTGCACAGGGTGGAACGCCTCACAGCAGCTCACCACACATGTAGGACATTTCATCCCACTGCCAAGAAACAGTCAGTCCCACAGAATGTTTTGATCTTCCTGACTGGAGTAGTCAAGTCTTTTGTACACATGGTATATGCCAGCTTGTAAAAAAAAAGGAAAGCTAAGAGTGTTTTTTCAAAAAACAAGTATGCACTCACCTTGCAAATGTGGCCTATAATTTCTGGTATGGTTGTAGAGGTTTCATTTGCTGAAAGGCTGAAAGCACCTGCCTCTTGTTGTAAATTAGCATAACGTGTATTAAAATCTTCTGTGACCACACTCTGAATTTCTAGCTGCATATCCACACAGAGATTAGGCTGGGTCAGCAAGACAAGGAAGAATTAAGAGTTTCCCAGGCATCAAACAGGACCTGAAACAGACACAACAGATAAATTAAACACTATAAACACATTACTCAATCGACAGAAATTAGTTCCAGATAAAGGACCAAACATAACCTTTTTGTTTTCTATCATAAATGAAGTGATTTCATCTGGACTGTCTCTTAGGGGAAAGGGTATTATATGAAGCATGTATTACAAAGCAAAATTTACTATGCTATCCATTGAAGCAACATCCATGAGTGAAAACAAATCATATTTGGTATTGTGAGTCTTTCTGAAGCATTTCTCAGCTTGTGTAAAGATTTTGCTAAAATGCTAAACAACGTGAGCCTGAAAGGAGCTATTTACTATTAAATATCCACCAACTTCAGTAATCTCAAATGTAAAAGGAGAATAGTGAGATATTCAGAGCCCAGTCCAAGGGTGAGTGAGGGAGTAAAAGTTCTTGAGGATGATCAGATGCTGCAAGGATACAACATGAGCACACAAACAGGATGGATCTCATTTACAACTTTCAGTGTGAGGGCGGAAGACAACAGCCAATCTAGTGTGATCTCTGTGTCTTGTTTTGATCAATAAATGATACAAAACTTGGAGCCTGCACTGCTATTTATTGGATCTCAGGGTGTCATTTGATGTTCATACCCCATCTCACTGCCAGGATGAGCTTCTTGTTGACAGTAAACATCTAAGTCTTTCTTTGCAAATTGAGGCTGTGGTCTTTATCTGCACCCAGGTCCACCCAGACATCTCAATACAACTGGCTTATCTGCACAGAGAACACTGAGCCCACAAAGAAGTTAAGGAATTTTTCAGCATTGATTATGTGAAGTACTGGTGTGCTTTCCACTGTACTTTCACACCCCCTTCCTTTGGGAGGAGGGAGTTGAAAAAGCAGCCTTAGCGGCTGCCCTTCCCAACACCAAAGAGCTTAACAGTGTTTGCAGTTCACAGAAAGGCAGGAGGAGAACAATACAAAAGTTTTAATTCGGTTTCATTTCCCACCTTCTCAAAGATCTATAAGGGATTTTACTCCTAAACCATGCCTTCAAGCAGACAGCTTACATCTCACAAGAGATGAATGAATGGGTCCTGACATCAGTAAACAAGGACAAGTTGGCAGGTCTAAACACACGTGATTTTTGGTGTCACTACTACCATGATACCATTGCAGTCATGTATGACAAAGAGCCGTAGGTCCGGTGGAGCTGGCTGGAAGGTGCAATAAAAGACAAAGCACTGTGGGAAAAGGGGATGTTGAAGGGATGAGCCTTGAACACCAATACACCTCAGTACAGATTTGCCCATCACCTATCCAAAACCAAACGCAGCATGACAAATACTCTTGACTTGAAAGCTGAATGGCTTTTAGGGGAAAAGTGGAAGGCAGTGCTCCTCCACTGTTCTTTTCCATAGTTGCACATGTAATATCCTGGACACCAACTCTTCTACATGAGGGTTCAAAGAACATACAGCTTATTTCTCCTTTAACCTTAATTTTCTGATTTTTCCCTTTAAATTTGATTGCCTTTGTCATCTGAAGTTCTGTGTCTCAAGCATTTCTTTTGATCTGCTGTAGATCCTTTCCTAACTTAAGTGAATTTTTATACAATCCTTGGTTTACTTCTTCCAAAATATCTTTTTATTCTATTGAGATATCTTGTGGATCCATTAGGGATTTGATATAATGTGGCTTTTATTTGCATATCATTTTGGTGCTTTTGAACACCAGTAGAATATTAAAGAAGAAGATACATAACTTTCAATGTCAAGTAAGATTTGGAGGTGGAATTTTTTTTATATATGAAAGCAGCTGTTTCAGGTGCAAGTGAAGAATTTCTTGAGCAAAAACTGAATTATGACTTTAGACACAGAATATTCTGTATCTCTGTTAAAATCAATGTTTCAATTAAAAATGAGGACTTGCTTTAGCATCAGACTACCACATTTTAAATTATTTATCTATAACAAAAGAGGCAAACACCACTACTAACAAAGGGGAGTCATTAAGATTCCTGCCCTCATCCCTGTTAAGCTCAGAGATCTCTTCAACAGTACACATATATTCAATACCTATTCATTTATAAACACTACTGTGGGTTACTCAAAACACTTTCATTCTACCTAAGGAACTAAGTGCTTGCAATTTAATGCATTTGTTCTTTATATTAACTATTCTACTGCTCTGGCTGCACTGATGGCTGCTGTAAGCAGAGGTGTGTTACACCTTGATACCTATTTTGTGTTTCTAGATAATTAGGAGCCGGAACAGTGCCATTTCTAGATATACATGCATGTCCCACTTTGATGAGTGAAAGTAATTTACAGGCTTTTGGATGTTGTATTAGTACAGTCATGACAAAAGGATCCTCTTTGTAACAGGAAGTAAAATGCACATCATATAGGCTTGCTAGGTTCTCTTAGAAATTGCTTCTGTAATGGTTATTTACAACTTATCCTCACTGCATGAAGATAAGCAGTTTAAACTCTGTGCATTGAAGAGGCATACACGATATGGTATGAGGAAAAATAAACATGGCTAAGGATATTCTATTCCTCATTGTCCCATTTCTGTTTCCATATTATTTGAATCTCAGTTCAGATACAGAGCTTTAAATGGGAAAAAAATGAGAAGTGTTATTGAGCCAGGGCTGTTTTTGTATTTTTAGTAAATGAAACAAACAATCCTCTACTTGAATTGAACTGGTTGCAGTACTTATCGCTGGTGTGAGAATCTGACACAATCAACAACACAGAAAAGATTTCTGAGATATCATTTAAGCCTTGTTCATATCTGCAGAGTTCAAAACATTTAGCTAAACCAGGTTTCTTCCAATTTCCCTCACTCCCTTATCACCACTAAATGTACTGCTTCTCCCTTACAAATATCTGAGTTACTTAAAAGCTCCCCATTAGTCCATACTCAATAGCAGCAGTTTAACATCCACCAGGGTCTCTGTGTCTGGCATTTGCAAGTGTCTGGCTCTTCATGCCTTTCTGCTGCAAGCACCAACTTAGCCTAGATTCCTGAATCACATAGAGTCTGTCAGATGCTCCTAAGTATCCTCAGTTAGAACAGGGGAAGAGGGGAAAGGACATTCTGCTCTTCCAGCCCTGCCTCTCACAAGTTTTTTCTGCAGTAAAATTGTAAGCTGCAAGTCCTCTGTCTTGAGCAGTCAGTCAAATACAGTTCCAGCCAGCCTCAGGGGCTTAGCCTCCCCACACCAGGTGCAGCCTCTTTAGAAAGTAAGAAAAGACTTTTCCTGATTTCTTTATCATAAACGTAGCATTAATTTTAATTTAGATTTCAAACTTATAAAATGCTATGTTTCCCGATGCCTGGGTCCTTGCACCAAAGTCCCGACTGTATTACCACAGACTTTTCAGCCAGAATGGGTCATTGTTAACAGGCTCTATGTACCAAGTATCTCTCATTCAGAATAATAAAATAAAGCATGATGGAGTTTTTCTTATGCAGAATCATCACCCTTACCAAATTTCTACACCTTTCCTCTAATGACACCCTTTTTTTACATTCTTAGAAAATTCTGACACAAACTATTTCCCTTTCATTAGCATAGGACTGCAAGAAGAAATCTTCAGTGAGCTGAAGCTGAATTGCAGCTTCCTAGTCACTGACTCATACACAAGACAAGTATGTCTTGAAATCCATCTTATTAACACCAATGCTGCAGCTGCAGGAAGAAGCAAAGTGGCCTCACCACTGTAAGCTCTCAAGCACTCTGCTGTGAATATTGTTTTATTGCTGAAACCACTCTGTGCTGGTTTTGGCTGAGAGTTAATTTTCTTTCCAGTGTCTGGTATGGGGCTAGGTTTGGATTTGTGCTGAACATAGAGTAGACAATGTAGAGATGTTTTTATTGTTGAGCAGGGCTTGCACAGAGCCAAGGCCTTTTCTGCTTTTTGTACTGCCACACTGGTGAGGGAAGTTGGAAGAGCACGTTGTTACAAGTGTTTTAAGTAAACTAATTGTTGTAACATGTTAATTAATTGGTAAGGTTGAGTTATAAAGTAATAGTTATTCAATATAAGACGTTCCTAGATAAAAGTTAATATATGTTTTTAGGGAGTTAGGGTTCTATGGGGTTTATAAGGGAAGTCAGCAAGGTCTGGTGATTGGGGCAAGGGGCAATCAAGTGGAGACGGGGGTGGTCCAGGGCTGGTAGGGTATTTAGCAGTGGTACGAAAGGTTCAGAACAGTCCAGAACACGACCTCCAGACACAACCATTGGTGAAGACAACCAATCATTCAACAGCCTGGGAGAATGATTGGTCTGGAGTGCACAGCACTAAGAACCAATGAGAGCCCTGGAAATGGACCAATCAGAGGACAGATCCTAAATGGACCAATCCGGGACAAGGCAGGGGTCTGTGAAAGGGGCAGTGGGACCTCACCCTGGGTCTTCCTGAGGAGCTCTGTGTCTGAGGGAGGTGTCCAGCCACACGGCTGTAACTATTTTACCCAGTTTGCTGTTTGGGCTCTGGCTTACCTCATCCTCAGCCCTCAGTGGTTTCTGGTTTTTAAATAAACGAGTTGACTTCTGAGGAACATCTGGGCCTCGTTTACCACACATGTGATGCCTTAAGTTTTATCTTTCTTATTTTCCAGATTCTGTACACTATTGGTATATAACTGAAGTTCACATAAAGTGCTAGCAAGCTCTCTTCACAGTGTAGTTAGACAAAACAGTCCTTTTCCAGCCTGTGAACCAAGGACATCGTTGCAGCTTCAGGCCCAATAAGTGTAAACAACAGTGAGTTGAGGAGAGCAATCTGGGAGGATGGGACTTCATAACCTGCAGCTGTAATTGGACAATTATCCCCAATGTGTAAATGGACCAAAACTTACAAAAGTGTGAAAACTCGTGACCCGTTGTACATCTTGGGTAGAGCCAAGCCAGGCTCTTGTACTGCCCAAGGTGTATCTTTGAAGGCCTTTTCAATAAATACCTACTTTATTCCTTTAGCTCTGTCTAGTCTCTGTTCTAGGTAGCCTCTCAGAGCATTACATGAGAGATTTTGGAGCAAACACAACCAGGACAGATGACCCAAACTGATCACAGGGATATTCCAGACCATATGACATCATGCTCAATATTTGAATTGGCGGGAAGAAGGATGGTGGAAACATTTGGAGTGATGGTGTTCTCCAAAGTAACCATTAGATTTGATGAGGCCCTACTCTCCAGAGGATGGCTGAACACCTGCTTGCTCACAGGAAGCAGTGAATTAATTCCTTGTTTTTCTTTACTTGTGTGCATGGCTTTTGCTTTCCCTAATAAACTGTCTTTATCTCAGCCCATGTGTTCTCCAGTGGGTGAGCAAGCTGCGTGGGGTTTGATTTCTGCCTGGGGTGAAACCACAACACGCACTCAAGCTAGAATTGAGCTGCAATACAGAAATCCCCAGTTTTGGCAGATGTTGGTTAGCTAGGTTTGTATTTATGTTCTTGAGTGTGTTTATAATTCCATCTGCCAATTTCATCATTGCCTCTGCCTGGGTTCTAACAAATGCTCTATTATACTCAAGACTGTCTGTAATACACAGGTCAGCTTTCAAAACTTAGATGTCTGATGTTTGTCCCAGATCTGTACCTAGGGTCTCATAATGCTCCTACTAGCTTCACATCATATAGGTTCACTCTTAAACAGTGAAATTAGCTGAAATCACCTTTTAGTTCCTATTTTGTTCTTTTATCAGAAGTATTAAATTTATCAAAACTAATTCATGGCAAAACAATAATTTTTAGTGATTGGTTCAATCTCCCTCCTGGTTCAGCTGTCTTGGTATGAGCACTGTGAGCCTTCTGCCCTCTCTACTTGCTCCTTGCCTATCGGTGTTTGTTACTGTAGCTGCTGTTCCTCTCTTTAGGTAGCCAGTGCAAGAGTGCCTTTATGCAGCTGCAGACCTCCACTAAATCTGGTGAAGATCTGCTTACAAATTGCTTAAGAGCATTTTGCAAATAATTCCTCCCAGATTGTAGTGTTTGTTGCAGCCCAGAAATTGAAATCATACTGAATATTATGTCTGCTTTTTAAATGTCAGTGTGTTGGAAGGAGTTTGTCATTTCCAGCACTACTCTGATATTATGCATAACTTTGATGATGAAAGTTGTTTTCTTAGAAGAGACTTTACCATTATGTATTTAATCTAGCTTGTATCAAACCTCTGTAGATGATAAAAACATTAGAGGTAACTAAATCACCTCAAATATTTGCAAAGAGCAGTTAAATTTGTGATGACTCACTAAAGCATGATAGAAAAAACTTCAATTTTTTTCTGAGGGGGAAACGACTTTGGCTTGGATAGGCCACAATATTTTATTCTTCAACCTAAAGATGTATTTACTTTTCTGTTTGAAAAAAACAAGACAGCTTAGTTCAGAGGAAGAACATATGAGGGGCTACCTTCCACTCCAGAGGAAAATGTTCTCTAGCCAATAGAGATAGGCCAATTCTTTCCACTTAAAAAATGTCATCTACTTATTATTTCTCCATAAAGTTCAGCTCCAAAGGAATGAAAAAGATTTGCAAATACCATTTATAAGTCAAAACCACTGAAGCATCAAATTATACCAGACTCATAAAATAGAAGCCTTTTGGAAGATCAAAAGCTATGCAAATTCTGTTTTACAGCTCAAGTATATCACATCAGGAGGACCACAAGAATACAGTCTTCAAATTATAAGAAAAAAATTTAAGTATATGTACCATTTTCTGTTCTTATTACAATCATGCATTTCCATTAAAATATTTTTCTTTATCCAACTGTCTGCAGTAGCAGTACAAGAAATCAAAATTATTTTGCCTATCAACATTTATTAAAGATAGTTAGGAAGATACAAGACTGATTTAATCTTTTCAATATCCATCCTATAATTTTTGTTAGCTGGCATCCTGCCCCTACCTCACAGCCCAGAAGCTGAAACCACAAGTATTAAGAAGTCAATTGAGATGTGGAAGAGCTTTGAAAAGGCCACATGGAGTACATTCAGCTCTGCCTTTCACAGCTTGCATGCGGGCTTGAAACCACCTTCCCATGCCAAAGACCATAAGCAGAAATTCAGAAGAATGGCTATGTCTACACTGTGGTTTGGAATCAGACAAAAACTTATTCTGCCCACTCTCTGAGGTGGTAGGATAGGAGCCAGCTCTCATCTGGAAATTACATGGACAGATTTGCATGGCAGGATGGCCCTGTGTTTGAACTAACATGTCCCTCTGAGGCACACACACAGCACACAGAAGTGAAACATTTCTCTGCACTCTCCATCAGCTGAAATATTATTCTCAGGCAGTGCAACCTTACAAAATGTCATCCCCAGGAAATGCCTTGAAAAAGAGAGGGTGGAAGCATAATCAGAATCTCTCCTGTCATCCTACTCCCCTTCACAGAAAGGTTTCCAGCTACTTCATTAATAATACAGACTCTTCATTAAAGCATCAGATAACTCCAGCCATAACTGGACCTGTTCATAGAATATCAAAACTTATTCTGTTTGCCTTTGCATCTCAGAACAGAAGAATATTTCAAAGCAAGGAATACACACTTGAACTCTGAACTCCATGCTATAGGTAAGTATGGGGAACAGAGAGAAAACCTGTGAGGAAAAGGTTTGCAAATTTCCAGAAAGGGCAATTCCAGGCAGGATATTTGCATGGATAATGTTGCCTTTTCCCAAACATTAATTTGAGAAAGCACGTTCAAGTGTTCTCTCTGTTTACAGTATACAACATTTCAGTGCTTTTTCACAGGTTTTATCAAAGTAAAGAATGATCACTCACTTCTGAGTTTTATATTTACACCAGAATAGAGATGAACTTGCTAGTCTTATACGTAGGCTGATTAGAAGATACTACATACAAGGCAGAGAATCAAAACCCCATAGACAGAATTTTGAACAGAAAACTTCCTCTGACTATGTTTTGTCTTTAACACCAAGCCTTCTACATCTCAAAGAACCTGGCATTTCCTAAGCCAACTGCAGCATTAAAGCAGCAACTTTTGAGATCACCTTTTTCATCCTCCTCTGTCAGATTCTGTTTGCCTCTGATTCCTCCCATCTTCCTGCACAGAGGAATGCAGTGCATGTGAAGGTGCACATGAAGTGCACATCTGGAGCAGAGGCTGTAAGATCTTTTCTCCATCCCAGATAGCAGAGTCGATGGTTATTTAAAAAAAATTATTTTCACCTTTATTTTCACCAGTGGGAGCTGCTTCCTTTGAACTTCCCCCTTGCTCTGGACAAGTTTAAACTAAAAAAGCAAACTCCATTTTAGATGTGAAGACTTCAAATTGTTATCTGTGCTTTTTATTAACAAATGATGGCATTCTGGCAGAACAAATAGAAATATTCATTAAATACTTTATCCTGGAAGAAAAAGAAGTCCAACTTATTCTAAATTCTAATGATAATGTATGATTTTAAAATGTCATCAGATATCCTTGTAAATGCAATTCAAACATCATTTGGGGACAGAGAGGTTAAAAAGCATAGAGTTTGCTTAGTGCGTGGTCTGATTTCAATCACAATCAATTCACCCTCTTTCCTGCCCTAGACCTTAACCAAAGGCAGCAGATAGAGGTAGTGAACTCTCTTGTTCATTACCATCACTGGAAGCAGGATTAATACTGGTTTCTGCCAGACATGCTGGGAAAATTGGGAGAGGAGAAAATATCTGAAGCAGCAGAGCCTGCATCTCCACTTAGTATCCCGTGGGTTAACTGACCCCAAATAACCTTAACAAACTTACTGTGGTTTATTGAGGCAGGGGCTGGTTGTTCTACACGTTGTTACAATTGTAGCAGCTTGTGCAGGCACAGGAGCTCAGCAAATACCATTCCAGTGCATTTGGCAGTGTTACAAAAGTCTGAATGAAACCCTCCAATTTGTGTGGAATTAGCAAGCTTCCTAAAAGCATGGGAAATAAATTATATTGTATCTATCACACATCACTCTAGTGATGATTGAGTTCAGCTTTGTAACAGATTCACATTTAAATTAGTAAAGAGGGACAAGTGGATTGGCCTCAAATACACCACCAGCTCCAGGTCTGAGACACAGACAGGTTTTCAGCTTCCACTGGCCAAACCCTGAGTTTAGAAGCTGAGGAAGAAAAGAAATACTTTAAAATCTTCAACAAAGATAGCAATGTTACATAACAGAAAAAAGCTCAAACTAGACAGGCAGCAAAATAGCTTCTACTCAGCCAATATGTTTTCTGGTTTGAAACCTGGGGATGTTCAGATCCAAAACCCCTGACTAAAATGTTCTCTGATGCTGATAATAATCAAGGGCATCTTGACATTAACTTAATAGGGGTTTGTCTTATAACACAAAGTTAAATAACATTCTAAAGCTAACAGGTCTGGAGTACTGGTGTATTCACCACAAGACTTTGGCTGCAGTAGAGCTGAGTTGGTTTTTTTGTGTTTTTAGGTGCCTCATGCACATTATTACATTAATTTCAAAGATTTTGTGTGCCCTATTTGTTCTATTTCTGTGTCCCTCCTTGATGGCAACAGATACTTTGAACTTCCAAATTCTCTACACCCTAAGAGCAAAGTAACAGATATCTCTGCTGCTTCTGCCACCTTCTTTGCTTTTCATCCTCTGCCATTTCCAACAATGTGACACAGATTAAGGTACTGAGGAATACAGTGCTCTCTATGGCTTAAAAATATTTGTAGAATATGAGCACGACATGGAACTTCTCCCATGTTCTGACCTGCACATTATCTGTGGACTTCAGCAAGGAAGTCAGTTAAGATGCTTATTAGGATAGAGGAAGTCCTGTACTAAAAAAGACACCATAATTTCAGTCTTGCTCTCTCCTTTCACTGTTCAAATTCATGTAACTTATCTAATCATTACTTTTTGGAGTGGGAAATGAGACAACCTCTTTTTACATGTGTGATATGGAGGATAGGTATTTTTTTTCTCTTCTTTTCTTAAAGTTTTCCACTGAGCCAAGAACTCATGAACATTCATAATTAAATATTACTTTACTTTTAAATCAGATATTAATGATATATATGATTCATTCTCAGCAAATTGAATATTCCAGAGGGAGGGACTTCTGTTAAAAGGCACAATCAAGTAAGTATTGGCATAGATCTGTCTATTATATGGAACAAGAAATAGATAGACAGCCTGAGGAGCTTTTCAGGTGGAGATGAAAGTCACAAGTATGTGTGTGAATTAAAAAGAACAGATCCATTCATCTCTGTCTCTTTACACCTGGGCTGAATGCTAAGAGCCATCTGTCAAAACTGCATGTGAAGCAATAAGAGCATTTTGTTTATCTTTGAATAAATTAACAGCCTCAGACAGGATTTCGGCAGCAGCGTGGTAAGTTAAGTCGATTCTCTCACGATTCACCCTGGCAGTTGTCCTTTCTGAGAAACCCCAAGAGAGCTTTTGACGGGTATTCTCAGAGGTGGAAGGAGAAAATATAGAAGGTATTTGAAAATTGGGTCTTCCCTTTCAGTATTGTCTTTCTTACTGTCAGTTATCCTTTCAGACCAGACAGCTGTTGTGTTTCTTAAACAAGAACAGGCTAACTGGATGTGGTGGGTTGACCCTGGCTGAGTGCCAGGCACCCACTAAAGCTGCTCTATCACTTCCCTCCACAAGTGGACTGGGAAAAGAAAATATAATTAAAGCTTCATGAGTTGAGATAAGGACCAGGAGAAATCACTCACCAAGTGATGTCACAGGCAAAACAGACTTGAATTATAGATATTAATTGATTTTATTATGAAGAAAAACAGAGCAGTATAATGAGAAGTAAAAAACTACCTTAAAAACACTTCCCCCCCACCTGTCCCTCCTTCTCAGCTCTGCTTCCTCCCCATCAGTGCCGCAGGGAGACAGGGAATGGGAATTATGCTCAGTTCATGATATGTTGTTTCTGCCACTGCTCAGGGAGAAAAGTCTTTCCCCAACTCCAGCATGGTCCCTCCTAGGGGGTAGTTCTTCATGAACTTCTCCAAGTTAGTCCATCACACTGGCAATGGCTCTCCACAAACTACTCCAACATGGGGCACTTTTCATGGTCATTCAAGGACAGGCTGCTCCAGCATGGGTCCCCCATGAGATCAGAAGTTCTACCAGGAAACTGGCTCCAGCATGGGCACCTCTCTCCATGGGTCTGCAGGTCTCTGTCAGGAGCCTGTTCCAGCACAGGCCTCCCATGGGATCACAGCCTCCTCTCAGGCATCCAGCTGTTCCAGCATGATCTCCTCCGTGGGCTGCAGGTGGATTTCTGCATCGCTGTGGAGCTCCATGGGCTGCAGGGGCACAGCTGCCCTGCCCTGGTCTGCACCTCAGGCTGCAGAGAAATCCCAGCTCCAGTGCCTGGAGCACCTCCTGCCCCTCCTTCTGCCGACCTTGGTGTCTGCAGGGCTGTTCCTCCCACACATTCTCACCCTGCTCTTCTCTGGCCACAATTACATCTGCACAATAACTTCTTTTTCTCTTGTTTAAATCTGTTACCCCAGAGGTGTTACCACCATTTCTGATGTGCTCAGCCTTGGCCAGTGGCACATCCATCCTGGAGCCAGCTGGAATTGTCACTGCTGGACATGGAAGAAGCTTCTCAGAGAAGCTTCCACCTTTCTAACAACCCTACGACCAAAACTTGGCCACACAAACCCAACACACTGTGGAGCTACTAGATATTTTTTAGGACTGTCCCACTAAAGGAATGAGTTATTCTGGAAAGCAAAGAACCTACTGGATTTGACACATCTGAACATCACTGTGGCAAACATCACTGATGGAAAGAGTCTTTCTACATATAAAGCCAAGGGATCTATTACTGGAGAGATCCAAATATGCCCACAAGTGTGAAAATCCTTTAACAAACCAGTTAGGCCTCCAGAGAAAATAAAACACCATTACTGGTGTTTGGAAACACAGGAACTGTAAATTAGTTATTAAGTGCGCTGTAAATTATACATGAATTATGACTAGTTATTTAGCTTTCATCCTTCTCTTGGAGAAAGTAGAAAAAATTGTTTCCATATTGTCTAGCAAATATTCTGCTAGATTATTATATTTATCTGATGTATTCCATAACCTGCATGCTACCAATCTCTTCAGTCAGTGACACAAAATTACAATAAACTCTAAGTAATCCTGTAATCTAAAAAAAAGCAATGCTGTGCATCAAAAGAAAACTTTCCAAAGCTTCAGAGTGACTCAGGACCAATAAAAGACCAATAAACTTTCTAATAAGAGAGTTTTGGGTGGGAAGAGATGGGCAAAAGTGCTTGAAGAAAAAGCTGGAGAGGAAATAACACCAGAGGAAGCTTTTGGTATTTGTCCTCCTGGAAGCATGACCTTTAATTACAGTACAGGTCTCAAATGAACCAAGCTGAGTTCCCACCTCTTCCACAGATTTCTGGCACAGCCTTGACCAATTAAACAAACTCCTTTGTACCACAGAACAAGCAAGCATAACAGTAGCCATCTCCAGTGCCTAGTCATGTCTAGTTAGACTGTTAAAATTAGTGGTTTCTTATAAAGTATAATTTTGTCCCTTTTAAGGGGATAGATCTTTTGCGCAGGGCACTTGGCACAGTTGGTGTAAAGGCTTTACATTTTACAAGTAGAAAACAAGGTGGAGAAGGACTTTACTGTGCGTTGTTATTATTCACTCTTGCTGGAGTGAGTGTGGGAGCTTTTCTTCACAAGAAAGGGACAGATTTTGCAGAATGACAAAATTCTAAGAGAGACTGGCTTTGCCATCTCAGCAATGCAAATGAAAAGCAGAGGATTTGCACATGAAGTGGTAGGAGCAGCAATACTGCTGGACCCTCCATGGAGAAGTGGCACAGACTGAGAGCATCCTGGCACCCTTGACCCATTATCTGCTGTGTGGTTCTGGTTATTTTTAGCAATCCCCTTGTGGGAAGGCAGAGAATAAATTGTTGTTTGGCAGCTTATGAAAGAAATTTCAGTATACAACATTACCATAAACTAAAGAGCATGGTTATTGAGCGCAGAGGGAGAGAGAGTATAAGGTTTCCTGCCTCATGCTCGGTGACGAAATTTCCCCAGTGTGAGCTGTAAGTAGAAAATATCTGAGCCTGCTAATTCAACTTCAAATGTATTTTTCAGACTGAATCAATTAGGATGACCCTACTTAGGGTCCTCACACAAATTAAGAATAATTGTGTGATCCCCACACAAATCTAGAAGGGTAGTTTGAGCTGTCATTATGCCTTCCTTGTTTACAAAATTGCCTTTTGTAGCCTCTGGGTACGGGTAATGTCTTCTGTTCTCTACTCAGCAGAAAAAACAGAAAGAATACAAAATTATGTGTATGTACCTATTAATGCATCTTGACAATAATAACTCATGCAATTAACCCTCTGTACTAGAGAAAGTATATTATGGTGCTCTGCTTTCTACAGTCAATGAATACACTATCATTATATTGGTAGCCTACAACAGGCATGTTTTTCTTTGGTCCTGCATGTGTAACCACAGAAAAATAACTGATTTGTTATTAATTGCTTTACTGATCATGTTATTTGCCTTCTTACCACAAGACTCAACTCCACAGTGTTTTCTTGAATACTCCAGGTCTGAGAACCTTCATCTGAAGAGCCTTAAAAAGACTGACCTGCCAAATATAAAATTTCAATTTCTGAATTTGAAATGTAAATTTAATCCTATTGAGTCCCCTCTGCGTTTAGTGCTTCCAATTACTTAAAATTTTATCAGCCTGAGGTCTAGAAAATTCTGTCCTGAAGTACACACTGGTGATCTTGCCACACATAAAGGCCAGAATCCACTGTTTTCTCCATCTGTCAGAGTAGATGGACAGTTTACATAGCTGAGCACAGGAAATTCCACACTCCCATTTCTCACGTGAGTTCTGGAACTTAAAGTGATTAACTGTGTAGAAGATGAACATGTGTTAGATTTTTTTAAAAAGAAAAGTTTATTTTTTTCCTGTTTACTTTTTTCCTACTACCAAAATTCTTTTTCATGGCTTCACAGCAGGGCTAAGACCCCTGGTCAGAAAACAGCCTACAACATACTTAGGAAGGGGTACTTAAGTAACTGTAGGTCACCTTTACCTCTATGTCTTCTCAGTCCTGGGCTGGCCCAGAACATGAGAGGCCTGTGGTAGTGCTTAGAAAACCCGATACAAATTGCAACAGCCGACCTCTGGCTTTAGAGTTAAATATTTCCCTCACAATAACATGCACTGTATCATAGCTTCTAATATATTCTGCCTTCTTTGTCAACAAGTGCTCAAGATTTTTTCATCTGTGATTCTGGACACAGTGGCTGTCCCAGGGAGGCTGAAACAGTGCATTTGTGCGTGGACAAGATGTGCCACGCTTTCATTAGCAATGTCATTACATACTCAATACAGGCAAGTAAGTGCTTTGCACCAAAGAGATTTTAAAGCAATCAGATCATTTCAAAACAGTCCTTGGCCCATTATAGATGAGATTAGGCAGCTGATGGATTTTAGAAGAGAGAATATATTGCACAAGCTGTCTCTTTTTGTCTTTCCAGATATTTCTAAATTTTTTTTCCAGCATGGGACAAATACATGAGAAGTATTATGGTAGGCTAATGGTACAGCACTGTTTTCTTTAGTTGGCTCTTCCAGCTGCAAGAAGTGTTTTGAAAAATATTCATAGCAGAGCACAGTCTTTTCCCTGTTCTACATGTATTCACACCTGCCTGGGTAAAGAGCAGTGCTGATTATCATAAAGCCCAAGCCTTTCTCATCTGAGTAAAATAATCCCCCTAGAGATCAAGCACTATAGGAGACTTAATATTCACATAGGTATCAGTAGTGCAGAAGGAACATGTATAAAGAAAAAATAGCTTTGGAATTTGGAAGAAACGTACTTTTTTAATGAGCTACACTGAAGATTAAACTTGTTTACTCTGAAATTTCTTTAGAGTTTGGTTGTAGCATTCTGTAAGAAAAAAAAACTAAAACAGATTTATCCTGACATAGATATGGTGGTCCAAACATCAATTTTATTCCTAAATTGTTTAATTTATTCCCAATTTCATTAAATTATTCATTTATAAATTTTATATGCCATCAAATCCAATCCTTTTAGGCAATAGGCACTACTTAAGAATCTTTTCAAGTCATTAAAATAAAGAATTTTTTTTTTTTTTTATAAAAGTACATTGCAAGCTGAGTTTTGGTGAGCTTGGAATGTAGTTAATGTAGGCAGCACTAAATTTGAGTCAACTTTGCCTTCTTCCCTTTTCTGTGCTCATTAGAGTCTCTATTCAGCTGCCTTTTTGCTTTTCTCCCTTATCTGAAGATCTTGTGGACTTACTTAATAGAGAATTGGACACCCAAAATATTCTTCCTTAAGCTGTTCCAAAAAGGTAAAGAGCTTTTCATTTCTGAGAAATGATTTATTTTCTTAATTTCCCTGGAACCTCATTGGTCCTCGTTCAATTAGGCTCTATATGACTTAATCATAAACATACTCATGTCAGAATTCTCCCTTATTTTTCCCCTTGAGCCAGGCTGATGCATATTCCAGATGGAGTGATAGGTGCATCAGAGACAATGAATCAGGAGGAATGTAAGAGATTATGGAACTTTAAATTAGATTTCAAAAGCCAACAGTTTTTCTAAGCAGTTCTGTTAATTCTTCCAGTCCCAAAAGAATTTACATATAATTACACGAAAGAAAAGGAAAAACTAATTTTGCATGCAGAGAATCTACTATAATATTCATATTATAGTAGATAATATGAATATTTTCATAATTTTTTTTTTGGTCATAATAAATGAAGTTATAATGCCTTTAAACATTATCCCCTACTTGCTTTTTAGTTCAGCAGAAAATCTTGGGGGGGACTGAGGAGGTGGTTCTTTGTTGTCAGAGTTGGATACAGGGCATTGTCATCTACTGTTCAGAACCAGCAGTTATTAATGTACATTTTATTTCATATTTTGCTGTATTTTTAGCAGGGCAATATATTGTTCTTACCACTGAAACTTCAACATGCACGGAATGAACACAACCATTATGGCTGACAGGAATCTTGCTATGTCAGCCTTCCTCCTACACTGAGCTCTCCATCCCTGCTTGCACAGCTGTTACTGTATTCAGAAGAAAACACTTAGATCCAAAACATCTGTGGTTTTCCAAAAGCTGTTAAAAGTCACAAGCTTACTCTTAATTATAAAATATATTTGGGGGGTGAATAAGGAGGTTAAGGTGGCTTATGTGATAAGCTCAATAAAAAGACTTGCAAGAGCAGCTTAATGTAATTCTACCTTATGTCAAAGGATTAACGTAAAAAGGAGGTACGACTTGAACCCCTTGTCCATCCTGCTATTGATATTCCAAGAAGATGATGTTCCTGAAAAAAATCCAGGTGAATATGAAAATCTTTGTAGTCCAGGCTTTATTGTTGTTGTTTGTATTAAAGGAGCTTTGTTTCTATTACTGTTCACCCAGCCTCTTTTCATATGAGAAACAAGTCTATTTGCATATGCAATAGATGATTTGACATGGATGGATTTTTTTTCCCCCCATTTTTGATAAGCCACAGGTTTTTAAAAGATACTTCCGTGCAAGAAAGGAAAACAAGTAATGTTGGGGAGTGACCAGTCACTTCACAGAGAATTCAGACAGAAAAAATAGTAAATAATCCATAACATAAAATGGGTTTGCTGCTTGGCAAATGCTTCTGAGTAATGATTGTTTCTATAAAAATCTGGATCTGCTTATGAACAGGAAAGAAAAGGGCTACATTCATTCAGATAATTCACAGTAGCACTTTGACAGAGATAATAGAAAGTATCATTACCCTTGAAAGAAACTACAATAGATGTGGTATTTTCTTGAGGATATAAACTGTTATTGCATTGTTCATAAACTCCAGGAGCATTACAATTTTAACAGTTAAACAGTTAAACAGATCTATCATAAATATCTTCTGTGCCTAGAGGTAGGTCAGAAGTACACAGAAAAACAAAGCAAGCCAATCCAATTTTACAAGATTAACAAATCTCCATTAATGACAGAAAAAGAATGTAGATAAATTGCAAAAATGATTAAATATGAATTGGTAGGACCTTAAGACACATTTGTTTTCTGCGGTTAAAAAAAAGCACTGGATAAAATGTTGAAGTATTTCTTAACCCAGTAAATTCTTTGTTTTTAACACTGTTATTTTTTCTGGTCTTAGTTAAAAGCAGAGAGTTTTTTAGTTTCTGTTATTTGTTTAAACCAATTAAAATTGCCAAATCATTTGGATTTGTCTCTAATCTGGTATTAACACTTTATTCTATTAAGTAATTAATAGCCTTCTATTAGGTTGTTAATACCTTATTCTGTTCTCACACGCTTCTTCAAAGATACCTGTGCAAATAAAATATATGCTTTGACCACAAACGACAGACACTTTCCAGGGTAAGTATTGCCACTATAACACCTAAGGTAGACTCATCTTCTCTGTCCAGCAGAATAGACAAATTCTGGCACCAAACTTTCAGTAAAGTGTAACAGAGAAAGTTCAAATTTAAGGAGGACATTGACCTGCTGGAAGGAGTTCAGAGAGCCATGAAGATGATTAGAGGGATGGAGCACCTCTCCTGTGAGGTAAGGCTGAGAGAATTGGGATTGTTCAGCCTGAAGGAGACTTGGGGTGTTTGACCCAATTGAGGCCTTCCAGTACTTGAAGGAAGCCTACAAGAAAGATGGGAGAAAATATTTTACAAGGTCATATAGTGATAAGGCAAGGGGGAAGGGATTCAAACTGAGAGTAGGTTTAGATTAGACATTAGGAAGAAATTCTTTACTGTGAGGGCAGTCAGGCACTGGAACAGGTTGCCCATAGAAGTTGTGGATGCCCCAACCCTGGGAGTTTTTAAGGTCAGGTTGGGTGGGGCTGTGACAAACCTGCCGAGTGAAAGGTGCCCCATGGCAAGGAGGGTTGGAATGAGATGATCTTTAAGGCCCCTTGTAACTCAAGCCATTCGATAGTTTTATGATTCTATGAGAGTAATTTTCCCCTCATAAGAGCATATATTATATTGGTTGTTGATTTTATATGTAGAGCTTTACCATAGTTCTGAATAAGATATTCCATCACATAGGCATGGTAGTAGCAATTCATGAGATGTATTAGACAAAGAACCAATATTGATACTTTGTTTTTTTAAAATAAGATTTGTAATGAAACAGGGAATGAAAACTAACTATTGATCTTCTTACCTGCAAAAGGATTTCACACAAGAAAAATGTGCATCATTTGGATGGAGTTGTTCCCCTGTCTTAGGAAAATTTTTCTTTTGAAATACACTTTCCAGTTAAATGGCACTAACACTCAATAGGTTTAAATATAGAATTAAATCTCTGTATTTGTTAATACCTTAATTTTTAATATAATTTTATTTTTTTAAGCTTCTTGGCTTTTACTTTTTTTTCTTGTATTCTCAGTGCATTATTACATATGCTTCTGAAAAGAATAAAGGCACTATTGCAAGCCTCAGTACATTCCTCATTAAGACTCAAACAGTAATAATTTAATTTTTATATGGTGTTTGATCATAGTAGCAGAAGAAGAATAGGTGAAACCCCTCTTTATGAATGAGCTGAACATAGTGTCTTCTTGTGATGCAGAGATAGTACAAATTCTTGACTTATTAAAAAATCTAGATAGCATATCAGAGAACTTCAGTGACTTAAGTTCTCAACTTTACACACTCTCTGAGTGAGTTGTTTTTTTTTAAAAAAGAGTAGTTAATTTTTAAGGAGATGTGAGGTGAACAACCCTAATCCAAAAGCAAAATTAAATTTGGTATTCAAGTGTCAAATGCAATCATTCTAATTTAGTGAATGCTTGTTGAAAAAACCCAGCTCACCAAAATATTCATGAATATCATGGACTTTTCTTTCACCTTGTTGATGAGTGGCTCAGTATATGCAAATTACTTCATTATGTTCTATTGCCTTGGAAAATTTTCAGGAAGCAACCATTTTGTAAGCACCCCTACAGGCTCATAATTTCTTAGAAGAGGATGAAAGCTCAGAGAAAATGATGTAGTTCATCTTCCCTTATGCTCACAACTCCAAAAGCTTATTTCTGTAGAGTACAAGCTGAAAGAAAAGTCCCCTTGGCCTCAGCCACTCTGAGTGTGACTGCCTGGGTACTCCAAAGAATGAAGAGCACTGAGAAAAAAAATACTGCAGAACGAGATGGGGGAAAAGGAGCATTAATTCAATTTGGGAATTGTTTATTTCAGAGTGTACTGTCAGCATGAGGTGGAACCAGGAGGTATTCTTAACAGATCTATCTGTTGTTACTCTCTCCAGAAGAGAAATTCTACAGATTATACAGATAAAAAAGGATTTTTAAAATATATTTGTGAAGGGATTGAAATGCTACTTGTTGTTATGGGAGAACATCTGGAAACAGGTGGTACTTGCATTGTATTGACCACTGGAAAAAGGGGAATCATAGTTACACCTGGCAAACAGTGGTTCATTTCCCCTTGAGTCCTGTCCCCCACGTGAATGTCACCAATGATGCTATGTGGTTTTGAAGAGCTCTTGTTCTTTTGTCCCAGAGCTGTACATCAGAATCAGAGAATCTATGAACAGAGACAGGGAAGCACATCTGAAACCAGGAGAACGGGCATTTTTTTATCTTTCCATGTTTGCAAGACTACCATGTGCTGTAGAGCTGCATGAAGTCCTCAGTGTCCACTCTGGCTACCCTTGGCAGCCTAAATGACACCTGCTACATGTGGGAACAGCAACTCCCCTGTCACTATGTGAGGAAGGAAATTTGCTTGTCTTTGGTGGTGCTGAGTTCAGACATGACTGCGGCTCTGCAAGAAAGGCAGATTACAACAGATTACGAGAGTATTCAGCTCCTTTACCTAAGAGAGTTTGTCAGTGAGTGCCACCCATTTAAGGAGATAGAAGCAAGGAGCATGAGGTGGAGCTGCAGGCAGACCAGGGGCAAGGCAGGGATGGGATACAAAATGGGTCTTTCAGACCCTTAACCATACAGAGGAAGGAAGCAAGCAAGATAGCAAGCAAGCAAGCTCTCTGGTAAGTCAGACACTAGAGGTTAGAGTTCTTGCAAGCAAGGAATGAAGCCATATGTATCAAACTGGGCAGAATGACTTTTAGCATAGTTGTAGCTTGCCCACAGGGTCTTGAAATACTGTCTTTAAAATGCTACTCCACGTGGATACAGTGGTGTCCTGATGTAAAAGATACCATACCTCTGAACAAGATGTTATTGCATTCCTAAATATTCCAGCATTAAACTTAATATTTCACTATCAGTCTTTCATGAGTTTGTACAGGAATATCAGAAAAATAGGAAAGTTCCAAGACAGAGTTAGAATGTTGAATTTAGAAACCAGTTAAAATACCTCTTTATATAGAATCTGGAAAAAGTATACTAAATATGGGTGTCCTGTTGTCTTCATTTATCTTTGTGTTCTATTAATATCCCTGTGTCTTTTAAAAAGACAGTCAGTCTTGCATTCCCCAGATGGATGTGCCTATCTCCAAGGCACTGCAAGAAAATGAGAGAACTTCACTCGAGTGCACAGTACCCTTCACTGCTTGGCACTCCAGATTAAGAACTACAGATAACTACTTATCTGCTTTGTTGCAGCAGTCAGAATACTGATTTTCTTCAAGAATATACTACATCAAAGTATGTACCTGAGGAACAAGACATATTTGAAATTTGTTTCCTAACTTCAACTTCAAAAACAATAAAAAAGAGAGTTTTTTAAGTATCAGGTGTCATCCACAATTAATTTATTTTCCTTCCTTGTCTTTCAAACTCACTACCGCAAATTCCACATAACACCTATTTGCTATTCTACCTAAACATTTTGGCAGGGGGCTCTAGTGGATGTTTTTCACTCATCTTTCTGGCTCCTTGTACTCACCCTGCCCTACTGTATCAGGTGTCATGAGGCCATTCATTCTCACTGCCTTCAAAGACTCCACAAATTAAACAGCAGCTTTCTGTAAACTAACACTTTTAAATTACTTCTATTCACACTCTTCAGCATATTCTGCTTTGCTAAAGATTTCAGGACAGATCTCAATGATTTGCCTGCCTGAACAAGTTACCTGTCTCCTCACAGCAGGATAACACCAGTAAAAAACACCACTCCACAAGAAATTTCTCTCAGAAAGCAAGCACTTTCACCTGAGTTTGCCACAAAACAGATGCTTAGGCAGAAACCACAAGACATGTTTTCTGAGGACATCAAAACTAACTGAATTATTCTCTGATTTTGATGAAATCAGAACATGCTGAAAATAGGTTCACTTTGTTTTCAGAACAGACCAAAGACAAGAAGAAAAACGTTTACTCAGAAAAGTAACTATGTATTAGTGGATTTCATATGGACAGGAAGAAAAAGGTGTAAAAGCAAGAACCTGGGCATAAAATAAACATAACAGTAGTTTCCCCTTGGGTGTGTAAACCATCTCCCCAGATTCTTAATTTGTCCACTTTCCACTGACACATTTCAAGTGAAATCCATGAAATGACTACTCCTCCTAAGGCTGAGCTATAAAGGAAAATCAAGAACAAAAATATTTATTAATTACTGAACTTGGAAAAATGCATCATATATAATACAAATGTGATGTGCACCACATGTAAACTGTGAGGAGCACTGAACAGCAAAGAGACTGCATCATGCTGTGGAAACTGCAAATGTAAAATATCCAGCATCCCTGAGAACTGCATTGCAATAGTATCTCTGCTCAAATTCCCACATCCTTGTTCTGGACAATACTCTTTCTACCACTTCTACTAAGGAAATAATTTCGAAAAATCTTTAGAGTTTTAAAAGAGGCATATATCAGGGCTAGAGTGCAAAAACAAACTACATAAACACCCTCTGTTTCAGATATTCTAGACACTCTAGGTGCTATAGCTGAGTATTTATAAGAGAAACAGGGCAGCCATGGGATACATGACCTCTAGGGGGGCACAGAGCAGTCCAATGTCACTTTGTGCTGTTTTGTCTTCACTCTCAGGCTCTCAGATGCAAAGCACAGGCTTCCAGCTCCTCTTTCATCAATGTTCATTATTACATCCTGCAGCAGGTGTTTTTTGTTTTGTTTTTTTCCAGGCTTATATGGAACAAATATTTTATTATGTGTGTGGACATAAAAAATAATATGAAAAAGGTTAAATTTAATTAGAGTTTGGGTCACAAACCCTGAGTGACCTTTGGTTTAATTAGGATAATTCTATTGTTCTCTTCTTTTGTCATTGATGACAGCAGCATCGTTCATAGAACATAATTTGGGTAATGGTGAAAGGTGGTTCTATGGATCCAAAATCTACTCTATTCTTGGATTCCCTGAAATAATGATTAGGCAAGTGCAGTATTTGATCTTCCTGTTTGTCAATGTAAACTAAATCTTGAGCCACAGCAAAAAACAGAGAAGAATGAACCTCATCACTTTCAGTGTTTTGAACCAATGCCACATTAGTGGACACACTCAGAATTCCAATCTGAGGCCAGAAGTAGATACAATATACTATTTCATGGACCCCACAAGCATTTAAGGAAATAATAAAAAATAAACCCACAGTGATGTTTTAGTAAGTGCTGCTTGGTGTTACAGTGAAAGAAAATTTATTTGGTAGGATTTAAACATCACATTTAGGAAATTACTGTCTCCAAGGCAGGGCAGCTATATACTCCAGGAAAGAAAATCAGAGTGACAGCCTTTCCACTGAATACACTGACAGTTTAAGAAAATGTTCTCATGGACATTTAAACTTAGGTACACTGATCAATAACTAAGCAGACAACAGACCTGACCTGAGACCTGTGAAACCACCTGTAAGAATGGTGAACAGCAAATGTGACTGAGCATCAGAGAGGTGCTGACAAATTATCCAGGGCAAGCATGAGTAATGCACTATGCCAGAAGGGAGTCACTAAATATTTTTTTTAAATCCTCTATGAAGGGATGAAAAATCAGAAAATAGCTGAATTATGAGACTTTGAGTAAAATAATAGTTGCTGATTTTCAGACACTTTGGAATCACAGATAATAATTACTGCTCTCAGCATGGCAAAGTTCCTTGATTGTAGTAGAAATTAATACTCACACACTGTCAACTCACCTAATAAAATATGAGAGAAAAGGAGGTCTCATGTGAAGTGGTTTTATGTGGGGCAGTTAAAAGGAGTGATACAAAAAGTCACCACTGGTAACACCAGCAGATGCCAGAATTCATCTTTCATAACTTGAGATGTTAAATTAGGTCTCTGAATCTAAACTAAGCACCTTCAGCTTATGTTTTAATCAATGGGGGAAAAACCCAAGCACTGTCCAAGTGCAGTTCATCTAAACTATCTCACATATCTGCCTCAGATGTTGTCACAAATGAATGTTTCAGGTCAATGTTTCACTCAGAAAATGAGGTTTTTATATTCTGCAGATAGATGAAGGAAAATTCTGGAATTTGCATTATAATAAATGTGTCAATGCCTAAGCAAAAATCTCAATTTAGTGATAATCTGATGCAATTTCATTATCTTTTAATAAAATGATCATGTTTGATAGTTATGGGTCTAAAAGCTTATGATAAAGAAAGAATCAGGGAAAGTTTGAGATCTGTCAGAGTGCACCTCCCTCTCTTAAAATGCCTATTGTGAAAGTAGTGTAATAGCAATAACAGTAGTTCTGAAAAATTAAAATAATACCATAGTGGTCACTAGACAACTCACAAAAAGCACAAGTAGTTTGGACGAGAGAAGTTGAAAATATGTTTAACTGTTCTGTTCAGTATTTATGAATATTAAATTATACTGACAGACAAGGAAAGAAAATATTTCCTCAAAAATCAGCTTCTGAGTCTTTTCCTGCCTTGGTTTCACTAGACACATTTTTTTTTTGTTAAATACTGATAAAACTAAGAATGTGTTTTATATGACAGATATAAAAGATGCTATAAATTCTATAGGAAATTGGTGCTTTCCCACCAAGAGTGAAAAAAAAGTATATTTTTGGTGGCAAGTGGTTTATGAGTAGTTCAGACCTTGGGGTAGGCAGGAGTATATCATAAACTCCTACCTTCTTATATCCCAGTCAACATAAATACTATTTACTTTCCCTGTAATTTTAAGAATTACTAAAAATTTGAAAGCTCCTACTGTTTTTTTCAGTCTGTAAACTGTATGCTATAATCAGTGCATCATTTCAATAATACCCAATTATAAACCTACTTATACACAACATCTAAATTTTTTGCTTTAGGAAACTGAAAGCTTGAAAGTTTACAGGAATCTTCTACTGTGATGTGCATTAGATGAGAAATACTAATTATTAAAGCTGTTATATTACGGTCTGGTTTTCAAAAATTAAAAGGTTTTTTTAATCCCTTTGGTATTTCCTTGATAACTACACATGGCTGCATATTATGCATTCTGAAATTAAAATTCTTCACCCCGCTCCTCAACGATTTTTTTTTTCATTTCTGCTGCTGTTATTACCTGAGGCAGAGATGTATACATGTGAAAGACTTGCCACCAGCAGTTGCCACACTTCATTCCTTTTCCATACAAATATGTACACACACATACCTTTGAGGGTTTAATCACTAACATCTAATGCACAGGCACATATCAACACACATCCTGAAAAATCAGCCTTGCTGAATTTCATTTGCACAGAGGACAGGACTCAAGGCAACACACAGATTGACTATATTTCTTCTACAGAAGAGTTATATTTGCATATCTGGGAGCTGATCTTATTCAACGTGGTTGAATATTGTTCAGTCCTTCCCAGTTTCCCTTTTTGGTCAAAATTAGGAGTCAATGCCTTAAAAAAACAAGGTAGTAGATTAAAAATTCTTTTATTTTATTCATTCCTTTGCTAATTTTTATTATTCCAGATTGTAAACTAAAACTTTTTAAAACATTCTCTTTTAGCAAGTCAATCATATGACTTAGGCGTGTATAAAATTAGTGATCACAGTCTACAACTTAATTTATTCCCAAAATCCACCTTTTGAAAAGCAGATATCAATGAGGTGAAAAGGAGAGAAATAAAATTGAAGGAGATGAGGTGTTAGAACAAAAGCTGTATACACTGGACTTTCTAAAAGTTATACACAGCTTTGTTTATTCATACCATAATCTTACATTTAAGTATGTTTGATGCTGTCATATGGTTGATATTTTCCCTTTATAAAACTTCAGCATATTGGATATGCATACCACCTCCCCACATTCTTTCCTTATGTTCAGAGACCAAAAACTTCTTTGCAAAGATATTTTCAGCGAAGCAAATAGAGGTGACCCCAAGTTAATGATATGCTCACAACTCATTCTCCTTGTCTCCCATTGCCACTAAGGTATTTGTGTGGAAAAAAGTTTCAATTGCTTCATATTGCAACATGTCCTTTTGTGTTTGTGGATGAACACTTACCAGGGTGCATGAAAACATCTCTATTTCTGTTTTCTTGTACATGGCACCTAGGAGATCTGGAGCTATTAACAACCTGCAAGCTTCCTCAAAGCTGCCTGTTTCACCCTGAGCTTATTTCAGCCAGGAGAGTAATTGTAGGAGGCTGGTCCCGAACCATTTCTCCCTTTCATCTTCTGCTGCATGTATGTGCCAGCTAATGGCTCATCTATTTTGCACTTCAAATCCAGTGTACTCACACATATACTTCTGGTGTTTCCCACCTCACTCACAGCTGGGGAGCACGTAAGGGAGAATTTGAATTTATATATTTTGCAGATACATTTTACTTGATGTATATCCTTACAGGGATTTCCAAAAATGTTGGTGCTTTTATAGGAATCAGCCAAGAATTTCAGAGGTTTCATCACTTCTGTGTGAGTCAACACATGTTGGGAATGAGTCATTATAATAAGAAGGAATTTTTTTGTTTCCTCTCTTCCTAAAGGATGAAATTTCCAGGGACTGTGGGGACAGCAGTCAGTCTTTACCTTGCACTGGTTTCTGGTGCAGGGATGGTCTGCTAAATGTGCTCACTGGAAATCAAATGATACCGAGTTGTGTTTCAGGGTTATTTGAAAGTTGAATACTTTCCTGAGGAATTGTTTCTGCAGTGATTGCCAATTTTCTGCTTGAGAGGTTTATGATCAAATAGTTTCTGGCAGGAGAATTTTGTTGGGTTCTTTCAACTGCTGGTTTTCCAAGGACTCTTGCTAGTGAACGTTCAAAATTCTTCTGCTGTTTCTATCAACATTTAGAGAACAAATTTCAGCACCTGCTAGAAGATGTGAAGTACTGATAATACAGAGATGGAGAGGATGTGGGATCAGCTGTGGCAGGAAATAATAAAAGAGTACTTTAACTGCACAGCAGAAAATAAAGGTACAAGTCCAGAGATAGATGTTAAATAATTTGACATTTAAAAGAAAAGGCTTGATATTTATTTTAAGCTAACTTCAAAAGGGACCCAACTGGCTAGTAGGACACATCTGCCCCAAATATCCTTCCAGGGTGAGTTCCTTTCCAAAGAATTTTCAAGCCATATATCCTGAGGTCACTTTTATACCTCTGAGTATAGCTGTTATAAAACCAAATCTAAATGGTAATATTTATGTTGAGGGGCACTTGTGAAATCAGGGGCAAATGAAAATCTTCAGTTAAATTGACAAAACTGGCACATAGCAGACATAAAAAACTTGTGGGAGCTAGGGAAGCCAACATGATGTGAGACACACTGAATAACCTGGCACTAGCATGGGCCAAAATTACAATAATAATAACTATTTGATTCCTCTGCTGCATGCAGCAGAAGGTTGAGTAAATGAGTCACACTTAAGTTAATGCTGGACATAAAAACAAGCCATTAAGAGACCATTCCTATATCATTTGGATTTACAAAGAAAGCTGTTTTAAAATACACACACACTTAGAAAATTAAGACTCACCGTGGAGACTTGAGATAAGCTGAAAAAGGTGTAGTTACCATTATTCTCTTGAGATAATCCCAGCAGCTGAGAAGGTGGGATGGCCATTACAGGAAAGCAAGGAACTTTATTCATTGTAGATTCCTCATTTTGTCATTTGTTTTAAATTGTTTTTGGTGTTCCTCCTAATTGAATGTAATGCTTGTGAGAGTTGGGCTGACAAGTTTGGAAAATTAAGTCCAATATGCTCATTCCTGAAACCAGCAGAGCAAAGGCAAAACTGTGCAGCTTTGCCCAGCTAAATATGCCCTCTGTGTTGTGAGCTGGAAGAAACTAATAATTTAAGTCCTAAAATGCTCATAATTCCTCTGGTGCAAATAGCTTGTTCCAACAACTGCATTAAAACCATGTGTTTACTGGGTAAATACAGGTCTCATTCACTTTCAGAATCAATTATGTCTAACCTAGAGATCTATCAGTAAATCATTGACTATTACTGTAATTATCAGCCGTATCTCTACTATTATCATCACTCCCTTCAGAGATACCAGACTGCTTTATGATAGGCTGTGCACTGTGTACATTTAGGGAGAGAGCATACGGGCTCCAGTGAAAGACAGACCCCACTCTCAGATGGACTAAGGCCACAGTTCAGGAATTCTGTTTGCAAAAACCCATTATGCACCAGGGAAAATCCTTTCCCAAACAGTTATGATTTCCTTTTAAGAGCAAGATAGGCAACAGACGAAGCAGGATCATTTCACAGAAGACTCAAAGCATAAAAAAAATGCAGTGACTTGTCAGCACCTGCCCTAAGGTCAGAATTAAGTGCAGCATTTTTGGAGTTTCTCAAACAGACGTTTTTCATATTTACTTTGAGTGGGTCATTATCTCTGCTCCTTTCTGTCCATGTGCAAATCTGCTTTATTTTGTGTACTCTGCTCCTTCTAACGCAGCAGCACCTGTCTCTTGAGGAGCATCAGGTAGACTTGAATGACACAGCCTAACTCCCTCTTCTGTCTTACAGTGGCAGGAAGGGTGGGTAAACCCTAGTGGCAGAGTTTACCCACCCTCTACAAGCAGTCTCCTTGGACAGAAAAACCTCAGTCCCTTAATTATTTTGCCATCTTTCTCCTGTGTATTCTCCTCTCTGTATTATTTCTTTGTTCCTTTTCCAATGCACATTTTCCATGCCAGTATTGCCACAGAAAGCAGAAAGAAATTCACCACCATTTATTTCTTCTTACTCCTGCCTTGTTGTTTAAAGGGTTTCTCTGTCCATACTGCTGAAAGTTCTATTTTAATCATTGTGTAGCCATCGCTTAAAGTATTTAGTTTCAGTTTTGTGGCTTCTTACAGGAATATGTAGCTAGTGCTTGTAACACAGTTTCCAGATCTTTGAGTAACTTTGCTTTGTTCACAAATAATATTGATAATTGCTTCAATAATCCTAAAGTGAGAGATCATTCACCTTAGTGCACCTTACACTTTTCCAATATTTGGTATTTACAGTTTCTATCTCTCCATTCCAAAGTTTTGGCTGAGCAAAACCAGATAAGGACAATTACAGAATCATGGAATCACACAGAATCATATAATCAATTAACTTGGAAAAGACCTCCGAGATCAATGAGTCCAACCTATGACCGAACACCACCATGTCAACTTATTAATTAATTAATTAATCATTAGCTAATTAATGAGTTGATGTAATAGAGCATTTGCATTGTATCTTTTTCAGGCACTGTAATTTTCAAATCTAAACCAGAGGGAGGATGACTTATAGATGCTAAGAGATAATTAGTGACTGGGCAAAGATAGCAGGAGGAACACTGAACATTTCCAGCAGGAGAGTGAACTTTGCCTTCCAAATACAGGCTGAGGAAGTATTTCAATTAATTCTCCTCAACAGCAAATAATCTTAATTCAAAATAAGCCAAACAAGAAAACACAAGATCCCAGATGAATATACTTATTACTTTCTGCAGCCTTCTCAACAAAGCTATCAAGGCTAATGGTAGCGTTATTAGGAAAATGCAAATGAAAAGCAGTCCCTGGAGCAATTTCTATCCAGTCAGCAAGAGGGAATGCAGGATGGTCTATGAATATTAACAAATTGTCAGATGGGAGTAAGGGTGAGGGAAACTCAGGATTGCAGTTTTGTGGTTAAGACAGTATACCAGGATACCTTGCATTTTCTTCACTGCTCCCCTTTTATAATCCTACACCTTTAATAAATGATCAAGTCAAAGATCAGCCCCTGATAATTGGAATGTAGACACTTTCAGGTCTGACTGCTGCAGAGAATCAGTAATTCTAAATTACTGCTTTCAAACTTGATGTTGGGAGTCATGGTTACAGCACCATGTATGAATCATAGAGGTTCAGAGGAGAGCACCTGTGAAGTCTGTTCTAATTCATTTACCGGTGGGGAAAAGAGGACACACTGCACTGCATATTTGCTCATAATTAAATTGGTATTATATCACCAGTCATGTGAACAAGAAAAATAAGCTTCTTAATGGCAATGATCTTCTAATAAAAAAAAATCAGATATCCATTCAGTTCTTCTGGAAACATGGACATGGGTGCCTTAGTCACAATGCTAGCCCTCTGGCATAGTGTGAAAAAGTACTTTAGTTTTGTGTATAATAGAAGTATTCACAGCTTTAATCTTAAGGACTGGTACAGGGTGTGTAGCAAATGGCAGGACTCAGCCCATAATCTCAAACATAACAATAAATATCTTTGTGTCAGGAAATTAGATTTTAGAAGATTTCCAATTTTCTTTATTGTTTCTGTATTTCTCTTTGTATTCTGTAAGCCTTTCTTGTTTTTAAGTTACTGAACCAACAGCTTTTTCAATAATCTTGATTTTTAGTGCTGCCTCTCCCATTGAAAAATGTGTATTTTCAAAATGGCAATGTAGTTATTAACCTAGGAAGAATGCCAAAGAATTATTTTATATTCTTCATATATATGATATACATTTGCCTGTGTCTGTCTATCCTACCACACTGTGCCAGGAACACATTTTTACCTTCAGCAAAGGTGAAACACCACCCCTGTTACCTGCCATGAAAAGACAGGGAAATAGTTTATTTAAATATTACTTCCTGTACTTTTTTCTTGGTATTCCCAAATGAATTTATAGGATGACAGCATGTGCTGCATGGTTATTGGTAGCCATTGATCCCAGAATCACAGAATCAGTCATGCATTAATACAAGAGTTAGCTGTACAGCCATCTACCCTATACCTCCCATCTTCCTGTCTACAACACAAAATTTAAATTCAAGCATATGTTCATAGAGTTTTTACTCAGATACCTATAAATTAGCTATATCACCTTTATGTACTTTTTCTCCAAGAGGAAAGTTAGATTTGAGATCTATGATGTCTAGTGGCTAAAACCATTGGCAAGTGCTTACCTGGTAAAGGCAGGCCTAGGCAACACCACAGCTCCATGAACACAGGAAACAGGATGAATGTCCAGCCCTGACTGGGGACACTTCTGCAGGAGATGATGTCACCAATCTCCCAGTTTCTTCTGGAAATTCTTCCCATTTGTTGTCAGCACCTCAGTTGTATCTGAGGAGGGCTGCTGAAGGGATAATGATCCCTTGCCCCAGGTCATTCTGGCACTGTTCAAAGGGAGTTTGTGACAGATGCTGGGAGCTCTTTGACTAATATCAAAAATCCTGTTATCAGGATTTACTCATGTTTTTAAGGTTGTATTTCAGTTCTGTTCTGTATGGATACCACAAACTGCATGCACTCTTCCACAGGTTTAACCGGCAATCAATCACATGCACTTTAACCGTTAACCAAGTGATGTTCTATTTAACAACAATTTTTCCAAAAATCACCTACTGGCCCCCAACATATGTAGTTAAAAACTGAAATGCTGCTACAATTGCTAGATTATGACTATTACTAAAATTTTAATACAATATTTATTGCCAACTCCTCCTCTTTAATAACAGATCTGGGAGTAATTTTGTAGAGATGAAAACAGTCTCACTGACCTGACATTTAGTACTACACAGAGGTAATAACAAGAGCCCAAAGAGCGTTCAATTTTTAAAGAAGAAAAATCATATGTAGCCATTATTTATTTACCAATACAAAATACAGGCACTTTTTAAAAGGTTTTAAAATTGCATCAGTAGGATTACAAGTTCACAGGAGTGGCAGTGATCCACAGAGACCTCCTGAGGGATTCAGGGAGAAAAGAAATGGACAGAATTCTTATCAGGTTATTTTTCCTACATAATGAGAGTCCTCCAGAAATTTTGTCCATGGAACTTTAGAAATTTCTGCAAACTGGCAATTACCTCAGTGGAGCAATTGGACCCATTGTAAGAGTAATTGAGAAATCCATAGTGGTTAATATGAAATTGCAATCTTTCAATAGCAGTAAGTTTAACAGGAAAGTTTCCAGTGCAGAACTTATGAGCTCCCCTGAGCAGAGCTGTGAAGGATACATATATCTCAAAGTACTGCTATTTGGGGCAAGGAGCTTACAAGTCTAGCTTCTTGCCAAACCCTTCAAGCCAATACTTTCAGGTCTTAAATACTACATCAGAGACAATGTTCTATGGCCATAAAATTTAAATTTTCCTTTTTTAGAGGGCAGGGGGGAGAAAAAAGACTATTTTTTCATACTGCATGTTCCAGGAAGTCTGACTTATTTGGAGCTGTTACTGATCCCTGTTGCATATTTGCAGAACAGATATTTTAACTCAAGAAGTCAGAACTCAGACATAACAAACTTTTTGTGCTAGATAAGATATTCCTGTAACTTTATTTAGTGGCAAGAAGAATAAGAACCTTGATTTGAAAATATTTTCTATAACTTCATAATCTACTTAAAATGTCTTATCCTATTTCACAATATCATTTTCACTGCATACAGCCAGGACTTATTTCAAATACAACTTGGAGCAACATCCATGCACTATCATGCTGTGTCCAACAAAAACACCTTTCTGTGTCTTCTCTGCATCCTGGAATTTCCTGATTGGATTTTTGGAATCCACATATGAAGTAGGAAAGATTTGTAGATGTAGCAGAAATGTCCATGAATAGCAATGCATCCACTGGAGCTAAGAGGAATCAGGGTGCCCTGAGATTAGCAACACAGTTTTTCCAACTAACACAAGGAAAGCTCTTGAGGGAGAAGAGTATTTATTATTGTAATCATCGTCTTCATTAATAAACATGATAATGATTTAATAATAATTCTTATTTTAGGAGTATGAAGAGGCCTCTAGCAATCAGATACTATTGTGTTAGGCTTGATGTAAAATTAATGTTAATGTCAGACATGAGGAATATGTCTACACTGCTAAACAAAAGGGACCATGGAACAAGGCTGAACATCATATCCCTCATTGTGTGTTGTTGGATATACCTAAATGTTTTGGAGCACATAAGTTACAAGCATGCTTCTAAAGAATGAGGAGGAGACATTAATATTCAGAGAGTGTTGTAGACCACAAAGCCACCTGACCAAATAAGCTGGCAGTGCAGGAACTGGTAAAAAGCTGACCTTGTAACAAAGAGTGGTTTATTCATATTGAATCTCATTTACTGACAAGACAACCTAGACAGAGGCAATTTTGAAGAGCACAGCATGTAGGAGGGCAAAGGAAGATCTGATTGTCTCCAGTGGGTATGATGAAGCTCCTTGCTGGACAAAGAAAATGAATTCTGGGAAGCACTTAACGAATTTATAAGAAAGACTAGCAATGCAGAAAAATCAAAAGAAGGAAGCAACAAAGAAGGCCTTTCACTAGGGAAGGAGAAGAATCAGGGACATAAGGAACCATATCAAAAAATAGACTGGACACAGCCGTGGAAGAACCCAGGTCCAACTGCTATACCTTGGATACCTTTGCTCTCCAGAGGAACGGGCAGCAATAACAAACAGATTCTTCCTATCCTTTATATATCTTTTAAATCAATTTTCTCCAACAGCTGAAACTCTGACCATTGCTAAGAAAACTGAAAGTTTCTTTTGGTTCTTTTTGATGAGACTACCCCTAGACCATTCTTCCTGATGTTCCAATTCAGCTTAGACTGGTTTCAAAAGTGTCAGAAAGACAGTGGAGAGAAAACGCAAAAATAATGAATTGTCCACAGTGTCATGTTGAACCGTGAACACGGATGTACATGCAGAGCAGTTGTTGTACAAACAGCCATAGAACATCCCCACCTTACAACACTGCCTGGCCAACAGACCTATGGAGCAGAGTAAAATAAAAATTATATAAAGCCTTTCTGTGACTGTATATGGACACTGTGTTCAGAGAATTAATTAATTTCGATGACTTTCATGTTAGGCAGAGGATACATTAGAAAACACATACAAGTTAGGAAGAAATATATCTAAAAGAAAACCATACAGTGCTGTCAAATAAGAATATGGGATGCCTTGAGATTGATTTTGTATACAGCTTAATGCATCTGATGCACTACAAATACTTGTGTTTGCATTTAATTTTTATTTTTTTTTTTATTTTTACTTTGTTGCACTTAAATCAGGTCTAATTTGTGCAAGCATTTACTTATTACCTACCGTAAATTGTGAAATAAGGAATGCTTGCAAGGCAGCAATTACCAGAGTGTTCCATCTTTCTTGGGATGCCATTACACCTGTAAACATGGATTCAGCCTCTCATCGTATGTGGAAAATATGCCAAATACATATAGTTAAACTCTAGATTTATCCTCTGGTGACTTTCTCCTCCATATCACAGGAACAGTAGGGGTCACCAAGATAAAAAGGAGAGGTGCAAAAATATTTGAGCCACTTTGAGACATTTGAGACACTGTGATGACACCTAGAAGCAGTATTGTTTCATTATTCTATGAAACAAGAGAACTAGAAGTATTCTATGTGTTTTCCCTGCTTCTGCTATATTAGACATTTGGTGGGTAGCAGCTGTGCAATACCACTGTAGTCTCATATTTGCATTCCAGAGTCACGTTTTGTTGTAGATGGAGCTATGCACTTCACTTGTAAGAGAAACAACAATAAACTTTATTGATATTGTGAAGTTCAACAGTAAATGCACCGGTGGTTTAGCAAGTTTTAATGGCCAGGTACAGTTGATTATTTACTGTATAGTGGACAGGGTCAGACAGAATTGTCGGGGAGACCCTCCTGTTCAGTCATAAGCATAATTACCCCCTCATGTTCTAAACTCATTCTCAGAGGAAGTATATGTGCAGCTGAATCCAGACTTAGTCCCAGACTCAGTCAATAATTTAAGTCTAAAGGATTCACTCATTTACATCATTTAGCTAGGATTTCAAAGTTTACCATGCCAATCACTGGAAAATCTAAAAGCCAGAGCTGCCAGCAAACTCACATTTTCATTCTTCATTCATTCATTTTTATGCCACATACCTCCTCACCCCCACTGTCTAATTGCACAGCTGGGACTGTCTTGTATATACATTTTTTTTCTATGGACTCTGCCTACATAGAAGGTTTGAATTTAATCACCAAGAATATGTTGTTGCAAGGGATCTCTCAGTCCCAAGGAATAAGCTTGAGAGATCTCCCTATCAAGCAGAGATACTGCCAAGGATGCTGCTGCATGCAGGAAACCTCAGTGGGTCCTGGGCTCTTCATGGAATAAGAAGATTGACTCATACTCACCTTTGCATGTCAGCTAGAGATGTTAGTTTCTTCCTTCTTGGCTTGAGTCAGACCTTAACCACCACTATGGTTTGGTTGCATTGCCCAAATAAGCCTTTGGCTATGGTGTTCCTATCTCTCTCCCCTGAATCCACTTTGAGATGGATGCAGTCATCACAAACAGATGGATCCATTATGATCACCACTGGTGATTTTCCATATCTGGAAAATAAAGGTCAGTTTGGGGGAGAGAGGGAAGAGGACCATACCATCACACCTCTATTTTCTCATACTATAACTTCCTTTAACTTTTCAGCATTTTCTGGAAGTTTTCCAGGTTTCTCTGTCTCCACATTTAAGAATAGCCAAAGGCAAACAAGTCATTTGCAAAGATGAAGGGAATGACATATAGTAAATATTATGGAAACCTATGTGAAAATAGTTATAAAAAAAATCATAGTTTTTAAAATAACACTGGAAAAAATAAAAGTGAGAGCTGCCAGCACACTCATGTTTTCATTCTTCATTCATTCATTTTTATATCTCAAACCTCCTCACCCCTGCTGTCTAATTGTACTGTTAGGACTGTCTTTCTTGTGTATACATTTTTTTCCTATGGAGTCTACTTGCATAGAGGATTTGAATTTTTTTGTGGTCTTTTAGAGTGGAAATAAGCAAACAAGCAAACAAATAAATAATTTAAGCACATTCAAGCTGGGAGATAGCAACAGATATTACAATAGAGCAAATTACATTAGTTATGGACATTTGCTGTTTAATTACACTATAGCTTATTACATCTTAAGTAGAGTGCCACAGCCAGACCATAATAAAGCAGCTGGGTAGGTTTACATGACTGAAAAAAGCCTTTCTGAAATTACTAAGGAAAGGCCATAGACAGAAAAAACCTCACTTCTTTGTAGAAGAGGACATAGCTTGCCATTGCAATCAGCAGTTCTATGGTACCAGTCATATTTGTGACTCAGGCTTGGTGTCATGGCTAAAATGTTTGGGGTTTGAATGTTATTGGAAGGAATACTGAAAAGTGGTAGTTGATCTGTTGCAAGTATTTTCATCAAAGTTTAAACCTGAAGATTTTTGGAAGATATTGATACTTGAAAAAGTTTTAACTTGTCTTGAAAAACTGTAAATATAAAAACCAGCAAGGTTATGTAATTTATTTTTTTTTCATATTAACATCTGTGATCAGTGAAGGGTAAAAATAGGATTTTTCTTGAGGAAAATCTAAAATAAAATTCACCTCTATGAAAATGTTCATTTAATCAAATATAATCCTTTTTTCTCAATCCTTCATATTCATCCTTGCCAGCTCTACCTGTGTAGACCCAAGTTGAACCTGGTGTTAGCACAGAGGGCCAGCCCTAAACACTACTCATTGATCCATGCTCTGTTTTGTGTAAGTTAAATATATAGAAGTGTGATAGATTGGCATTTAAGAAAACAAAGAGAAAACACCTAAGGAAGTTAAAACCGCTGGAGGCTGATGGGAGCTTTTCTCCTAGACAACAGCTGGCCATTTCTAAGAATTGACAGCAGTTTTAACCATTGAAAAGTGAGATCAACCTGTGAACACCACCTTAATACCTAAGCCTGGGAATTTCTTTGTCTCTTTGTTCCCTGGCTGTGAAAGGTAACTGAGCTTTAGCTGGCTCCCGTCCCCTGCCCAGGCCATGTGGGCCTGCCGCAGCTCCCGGCCGGGAGATGGGGCCTGCGGGGCCTGCCCTGGGCTCTGGCCAGGCCGGTCCCTGGCTCGGCTGCAGTTTTTGCTGTGACTGAATTCACCAGAGACTGCCGAGTGAAGAAAGAAAAAAGCTCTTGACCTGCGGCGGGCTGAGATAGTGACCACACTCTCCAGAGCAGCCATGAAGAATCTTCCATTGCAGACAACTCCACAAAGATCACAGAACCATCTACAATGCCTGGGCAAGATTTTAACCTTTTCATTACCCAGATGAGACTTGCAGATTAATCCTTTTTTCCAGAGAAATAAAAAGAGAGTAATCTGTTGCCGCTGAAGATGAATAGATAACACGGACACAGGTCGAGGTGTGGTGAAAAGAAGAGAGAGTTTATTTTTCCTCACAGGATTTATAGGTTTCTGACCACGGCCAGGGATTGGATGGTCAGGATAGCACTTTCCCACTGCACTGGCCATGAGAGATGCCCATCACAAGATGTGTAACAGAAAGAATGTACACATATCTATGTTTACAGTTACTGTCCTGGGAAAGTCTTTAGAAAACCATGTCAGCAAACTCAGAAGCTGAGTTTTCAGGGCAACATCTCACCCTTTTTGGTTTAACAAAAAGAAAAGGAAAAAGAAAAATGAACAAAGAAACTAGCGACATTATAAAAAATCAAAAGGATAAATAATAGGAAAATACAATACTCCATACAATCAGAAGGCTGTAATTTCAGGGTGATATCTCACCCTTTTGTTATTACAAAAAAACAGAAACAACAAAACCCAAAAAATAAATTAAACAAATGTCCAACATCAACACCTGCTTGTGGATGGGTCTCAATTTGGTCACGGAGGCAGAATCCATGGCCAAATTGAAAGGTGCCTGGGAGAACTTCTGAAATGTTATGACAGCAGCCCATAATTCCACCAACTGGGCTGATCCAACCTCATGACTCTCCAAAAAAAAACAAACAAAAAACCAGTGACATCAATGAAAATATCAATGTGATAAACCTGATAAGCAGAAACTGCTCGCAGAACCTCCTCCAGTATCTACTGTGCCTGTGGGGTCAGTGTCAGAGGTGACTTTAAAATCAGAGTCCCCCTTTAATAGACCAAACAAGGGAGACAGTTGTGTTGTGGTAAGTTCCATATAAGGACACAACCATGCAAAAGTCCATTAATATCTGGACATCATTCATGCAGTGTCTGTACTGAATGCAAAAAAATAATTGCACCTCCAGATGCAGGACTGTTCATCCCAAAAATTATTCTGACCCTCAAATAATTTGAATGAGGTTGTTTCTGGAGTCACTTGCAGCCCCATATGATCAGCAAATGCCAGCAAATTTTCACATGCCTTACAGCAAAATCTCCATTGATATCTCTGTGTGGGCTCAGCATTAATGATAGCTGGCACCAGAATGGCAAATTTCGGTCTGTCATCAGGATGCAAAGGAATCACTAAAAAAACAATCCTTCAGATCCACGATGAGGACTGGCCAATCAGCAGGAAGCATGGCAGGTGAAGGCATGCTAGCCTGCAACATCCCCATGCTTTTCCATCATAGCAGTAACTTTCTGGAGGTATTGTAGTAGCCTCCATTTCCCAGACTTCTTCTTGATACAGAAAACAGGAATGTCCCAGAGACTGGTCAAAGCTCCAGATCACCGTGATCCAATTGTTCCTGCATCAAGTCATGGAGGGTGTCTAGTCTATTATGAGAAAAGACAACAGAATCTGCCGAACAAAGAGTCAGTCTCAAGTTCTTCTTTGTGTTGAATGTGTCAGCATCGGGTCCAAGGGTCACTCCGGGGCCCATCAGCAAACTTGACAATCGTGATGTCCATGCCAGTGTCAAGAAACCCACAGAGGCTAATCTCTGACAGCATCTCACCAAGGATGGACAGGGTGCAGACCCGTTCAGGATGATCCCTGGCTGTCAGAACAGCAGTCCATGAACCCAGGGAGGTCCAGGGAACCCGAAGCCACCATCTCCCCACAGCTGGTTCTCAGCTCTGCGAACACAAGACTCAAAAGGCACAAGGTGAGCAAATCCGGGTCCCACAGTGATCGGAACAGGAGAGGTGAGTGTGGAACCCATGGCAGAAATGCACCCCAGGAATTCTGAATCAACGTCCCCTAGGTGAACAATGATGCCCTGAGCAGTGGTATTCAACCACACCACAAGAAGAGCACTCATGCCCTCACCCACCAGACCAAAGCATTCAGAAGCACATGGAATGCCTGATACATTCAGCTGCACAGCCATCTGACAGGAAGACGAAGTCCACAGGCCAGTTGAAGAGGCTCCAGCAGCCTGGGACCCTTTGTCCATGGAGGCCACTGGCCTCTCCCCCGCGGCACCACCGGAGCCAGTGGTAAACAGCGCAGGACCTTGGTCTGCCACGGCTGCAGGAGGCAACGGGGGAGGGCCGCTTTCAGCCGCAGGCTCGAGCAATGCCCGGGAACCTGAGGCAGGGAGGGCTGGAGCCAGCTCGACACAGCCCGCCTCTGGTGCCAGGGGGGACCAAGGCGTAGGTAGAGGCACAGCCCGCGAAGCCGCGACATTGTCCTGCTCCGCTGCCAGGGGACAACCCAGGCTCGCAGGAGAGGAATCCCGCAGCATGGGGCTGGCAGAACCTGGCCCAGCATCCGCACCAGTCGCAGCACCCATCCCCATGCCCCACGAATCTGGCGTGGTGGGGGCTGGTGGGGGCATCGCTCGGAACCGCCCCTAACACCGTTTTTTCAGGGGCAAAAGGTCCAAGAAGCAGCGCCGGCCGCTCCTCCACTGGAACAGCGTGTGCGGCCATCGGCGCAGAGCCTGGGCCTGTCCCATCCCCCACTGTGGGGCAGGGCACGGCCCAGCCGCAGCAGGGACATGGGACCAACCCTGAGGTATCCCCCAGAGGTGGTGGCATGGCCCCCTGTTCAGGCAGCCCCTCATCAGTCTGCACCGGGAGAGCACATAAAGGAGGCGGCCCCGCCCCAGGCCTACACCATTGGGGCACCGGCCGAGGCAGGGTCATGCCCACTGGGTCCATGGCGCCCCCGTTCAACCTGCTGGGGGCCCCGGTGATCCCGGGGGAGCCGACCTCGGGACCCAAGACACAGCTGCCCTTTGGCTCCGTGTCACCAGGGGAGAGGGAGAGCCCCGCCCCGCTCCCACAGCCAGAGCCGGAGCCAGAGCCCTCACCCAGGGCAGAGGAAGCAGCTCTCGATCTGGCAGAAGAGGACACGCAGCTCCTCAGAACACCGCTGCATCTTTGCCAGATCCCCAGCAGCCGGACCAGCTGGGGCTCATAATCGACCAGCAAAGCCTCGAGCAGGGAATTGCCCAAAGCGTCCCAAGCCAACTTCGAAAAAATCGCTTCAACCACAGGGAAAAACCCCTCAGTTCTCCCATACTCACACAATCGCTGAAAGTCAACATACAAAACATCATTCCCTTTCTGATCAAACACTGCACGCCATAGTTCGATAACCAGGCCCTCCATAGGAGAAAACCCAAAACCAGCCATAGCCACAGGCTAGACAGTACCCTGTAGCCATCACCTGCAACACACGTCGGAGGTCACCAGATGTTGCCGCTGAAGATGAATAGATCACACGGACACAGGTCGAGGTGTGGTGAAAAGAAGAGAAAGTTTATTTTTCCTCACAGGATTTATAGGTTTCTGACCACGGCCAGGGATTGGATGATCAAGATAACACTTTCCCACTGCACTGGCCATGAGAGATGCCCATCACAAGACGTGTAACAGAAAGAATGTACACATATCTATGTTTACAGTTACTGTCCTGGGAAAGTCTTTAGAAAACTATGTTAGCAAGTTCAGAAGCTGAGTTTTCAGGGCGACAGTAATCAACATGTAAAGAGACTTTATAAACTATCAGAGACAGTAAAGAAAAGAATTAAGCTTCAGAAGAGGTAGAGAATAAGGAGATGCTTTAATTAAGCTGAAATATTTTTCTGTTAAAGCTATGGAGATTGACAATAGTGTTCTGAAAAAACTCCTTTAATTCATGACAGAGTATATGAGGAGGAATGGAGTGTTCCAAGTGTGGATTTTGAGCAAAAGGTGGAGTAATTGTGATACAGTGAGGTGCTGGAACAGAGCGGGGAGAAGTAATAGTTGACGATTTGGGGCCGCTTGAGGCAAAGGGAAAACTTCTGTTTTCCAGGGAAGCTCACAGGGATAGATGAAGAGAACTTTTGCCTTTGAATAACTCATCCTTAAAAATTACATCCCTAGACTCATGGCCCACAACACACCTCAGAGTGATGTGAAATGGGAAGACAAAATCTGATGATAGATTTCCGGGCAGCTGGCATCAGAAAAATAGAAAGCTATAACAGAAATAGTTTTCTTGTGAGAAACTCCATAGATTAGCAGAAGAAGACTTCTGTTTCTCTACAGAGACTGATGAAAAGATTCTAGCAGGAATTGGGGACTGTTTTAAACACCAAAGTTCTAAAGTTTTTTGTCTCTATGTTGTCATGTAAACGAAAGAATGGTTGGGTAGTGGGGGAAAAAAAGGTTTTCTGGAAGTTTTATTTTAGTTTTCTTATTCTTGTAGTTTTGTTAGTAAACTTTCTTGATTCCTTTTAAGTTTTAAGCCTGTTTTGCTCTCGTTCTAATCCACATCTCACAGCAAGAAATAAGTAAGTTTTCTAGTTTTTTTTTAGTTACTGCTTTAAAACCACAACAAGAAGTTGTTAAACATTAAAACTACATAGTTGGCTACCCTGTGCTGCACCAAGATGTGTGGCTATCTTGTGTGGCTATCTCTGTTAACTCTGGAAAAGCACTGGTGTCAGTCAGCCATCCCTGACACACATCAACCACTTAGAATAAATCCCAAAGCAAAACTTACTTCCAGGAATTATACTTAATAAAGCTGCTGTCATGAGTTGGAAATAAAACCTAAAGTGGTTATAAACACCATAAAATAATTTTACACAGATGAAGCTTAAAAAGAAAAAGGAAATTAATAAAGAAATTAGTACTTTTGAAACTAGTTTAAATAAACTAATGCCCAGAAATGGAATGAAGTAAATTACCTATCATTATTCAATAATCCTGAGGACTACAAAAAATAAACAGAAATTAAGAGTTCTATGAGAGAGAAGGGAAAAATGAAATCAGAATATCCACACTGGGCTAGTTAAAGGCTCTGAAGGAGTGGAAATGTCTTTGTCTTAGCACTACATAAATTCAGGCTATAGTGAAAAAAAAACCAACAAGAAAACAAAAAAAGAAAAACTAAAATCAAAATGAAATAAAAAGACAAAACCCCTAAAAATTAATGTAATTTATATCAAGAGAAAAAAAAGTAAACATATTTTTTTTATTAGGAGACACAACTTCAGTTTCTAATCAGCATAGTTGAACTGAGCTCTTTACATTTTATGCTTGCATTATAAAACTTTGATTGTTTTTTTAATTAGAAAGTTTACTTTGATAATAAAAAACCTACTGGTTTTGCATTCAAATTAAGATCAAGAGAGAAACAAGACTGATCAAGTTGCTGCTATAATGAGGCAGATTTTTAGTCTCAGTTTAACAATTTTTCTATTAGCATTTCTCTTACTTGTGAATATGTATTCAAAAGATGAGCTCTGCAGCTACTACAAACTGGAATTGCTTCCTTACACTCTCATTGATTTACACCATCTTAGCATCTGGCTTATTGTTTCAACTACCATTTTCTATTATGTGATGTGCTTTCGATTTTCTACAAAGTACGAGAGATCTAGGTTCTAATGGACAGTTACTTACACTATTGGTAGGCCATAAAATAAAAATAAATGTTTCTAATGGCTTCCACTGCACTTTATGGATATGCAGAAAACAGACAAGGGTGTTACTCTAGTGAGATTGCAATCAGTGTTGTATGTAGGCTAACACCATCCCCTGTTCAAATTTCCCAATGCTTCATATTCTTAAGTCCTTTGCCATTTCTACAAATTGTTTAGGCTGAAATGCTGTGAGAGAATGGTGACCCAAAGCTGAGCTAGATCAAGGCAAACAGGACTTTACTGAGCAAGTAAAAAGTCTGAAAGAGATGGGGACTGCGAGCTATAAAAAAACACAGAGACTTATTTGCCTGGCTTAGACTTGAAGCTTGCTGCTAGAGCTTAAGCAATTTGGCACAGATGAATAGGAACTGGAACAGGGAGAAGAGCCATGTGAGACATGCTGGGATGCAAAAGGATGGGACCAGAGAGGAAGTGAGACTGCTGAAAGAGCCCAGGAGGGAGCATGGAGATGATCTGAGACTGATGAAAAGGTTGGAGGTAGACAAGGACTAGGATCCAAGAACAAGCAAAGTGGATGTCAAAAGAATTGAGAAAGGACCATTGGACATGGATGGACAAGTGAGACTGGTATGACATACATGAAGAGTTCAGGTTGAGACACTGCAGGCAAAGAAAATGAGATTAGGAAAAGGAATTTAGAAGAGAGAAAACAGCATAATTGAACAGGGCCAGATGACTGGCTGGGGAAATAGGCAGTGGGATGAAGAAACCACTACAGAGCTCCAGATCAAGCCACAGATCCCAGCTCCATGACCTACCAGTGTTTATGAACCCATCCTGTCCAGTAGAACAGGAAGAACTGACATTCTCTGTAGAATTTCTCCCATCCCCCAAAACAGATGCTATACCTCTTGCACCCAGAAACTTTAGCTCCGTGACCAAAATGGAGAATTATATAATCTGGCCATTTCTGAATGTGCTTCTGAGGACAGGAAAATTACAGAAATATTTCCTTCTTTCTGCCTTCACTGACGCTGTTTATTGTTACATTATAGTTGACCTGAAATTTGCCACAGCCTAAACCCACATGTTATGCAGCAAAACAATATGCTAAATAAGAAAGGGAATTCTATTTTAGTAAAGCAATTGTATAACTCAGCTGGCTAAACTCTGCTAATACTGTTCAGAAGAGATTCAGCTGGAAAAGGCAAAAGTAAGACATTAATTGTTTTATTGCTCAGCTTCTTATTTTTGACTTAGCTCTTCCGTCATCTAAAACTGCTTCAGCCACTAAAGCCAATCCTCATCAAAATCCCACTCTAAATCACAGTACCAAGGGAGTTCTCAGTTGACTCTGAGATTCATGACTTGCCCCTAAAGCACAATCTCTCTTTAGAAGCTGAGCACATAGATTATGGATCCAAGTCTTTCCCCATGGCCCAGCTGGCAGAATCACTCTATTTCACCAGGCCTTCCTTCATGCCTGCAGGAACCTGATGTGGCCTGGCCTCAGTGTGATGCTCAAGTGCCCAGGAGCCAGGATGCATTGCAGAATGCACCAGCTCAGTCCAGATGCAGTCTGTGAGAATCTGTTTTACCCGTCTCACATCTGTGAATAGTCAATATAGTCGTGATTTAACTGTCTCCCTTGTTGATGTAGACATTGCTGTTACTGTCTAACACTAACAATTCCTTCTATCTCTCAGTAAAATAGAAAATGTTTCTAAGAAGTTTGCTCTATTTAAAAATCGAACATTTCCAATTGTGGTCAAAATACCACATGTTAAAGGGCCTAGAAAACCCACACTGTTTTGTTGAGAATGGATCTTGCTTATTACAGCCTTGTAGCTGTCAGTATTTGGTGACCAGTTCTGGAATTACTGATCTCAGTGAAATAGGAGCAGTTTCTGGTAACCACTGTAATTGAATAAACAGCAAGTAAAATGGAGAGAGTCAGCAAAATGATTGAAAATTCATGGGGAAAAAGTGTCTTGTCAGCTTACCAGAAAAGTCCATTGAAAAATACAGCCCTTCAGATCCTACACCTGAGTTCTGCAGCCCATCATTTCTTTAATTGCCTTTGAAAACTTTCCAACCATCCATTAGAAATGATGCTTTTACCTTGTTGCTGCTATGATTTCTTAAATTCTTAGAAAAGATTATTTTTCAAAGAAGTCTTTTCCTCTTGTCATGGTTTTTGGTATGTGCATTGGATAGTAAGAAAAAAAAAGAAACTGGAAAAGTTTTTGTATGTTTTGCATACAATAGTGCTGAAATTTTCTCCCTCTGCCAAAGAGCGTGATGTGATTGAAATGCTGAAGATTTTTGTTTGTACTGTAGGAGAAGTGGAGGCTGGTTTGTTATAGAAGTACTTCGACAGACTCACTTGAAATAAAAGTGCTGTGCTGCTTTTGCAGCACGGCAGCTTGAGCGACTGACAAACCTGTCACAGCACTTCCACTAACAGCAGGGAAAGGCACACATTTCCAAGTGGATAGTTTTCACAAAAATCTTATACTGCAGCCCAATTATTTCTTTCTTAAAGAATAAAACTTTTTTTCCAGATTTGACTAATACTCCTCTGAATGTTTTGGATTTTTATCTGAAGTTTAACAGCTTCTTTGTTTATATTTGCAAAATACCGTTACATTAATGACAAATCACATATTTTTGAGACACGACATTTTTACATTATATCCATTTTTATCTGTTTTACTTTGGAGTGGTTAATTCTTTGGCACAATGTATTTCTCATAAATCCTTTTGCTTTCTTTCATTAATTATATATAATATATGGATGGGTTTGAGGGGAGGTAGTTAATGATTTTGAATAAAAGGCTTTTATTTGTGAAAGGACTGACTGAAAAGGAGCAGAAGATTAGGAAAAACTCCCATGTCCTTAAAATGAAAGTTTGGATTTGTGGATGACAGAAGAGACAAAACAGATCTTATCCCCGTCTGCCTTTAGGGAAAGGCCTTTCCCTTTACTCCCCTTTTTTCAACCAAAGCTCACAGCCTTCCAGTTCTCTGACAATTTAGCAATCCCTTGCCAAGACACTAAGGTGGTTTTAAGCTGCTGTAATTCAGGAGTCTGTTGAATCTATTTGGTCTCTTGACTGCTGTTGATGCTGAAAGGAAATTGCACTTTTAAGCAGCTTTTGTTTCATAATTCAAAGGCAGTAGAAACTAAAACAATACATTAAAAAGCTCTGAGACAAACAATAGGTCAGAGAGATTACCCATATGGATAAAGAGTAAAAGAAACTGTACTAAAATACTCGGAATGAAAGGATGGAGGTGCTGAAAGCTCTATCAGAGTAGCTGAATCACTTTATAAATGTAAAAAAAAAAAAAAAAAACAACCTCAAAGGACCTTTTCCTCTGCATGTATTAAGAAGCAGTAAGTGTAAAATATCAGATATTTTTCATGGTTTCCAGATTCCGCAGGTTTTGATTTACCTAATGGCTTAAAAGAAACTTTGGTAGTATTAGTCTCCATTCTATAAATACATTTCACATGCATTTGATTTTTATCAGATGAGGCTAAGGCAGAGTGAAAAAAACAGAGGACCTTTTTACTGATCTGAAGCTGAAAAGTCCATCTTACAGCTTCTGAAAGCCCAGTTGCTAATTGACTTTAGAATAAAATAACTAAGAATAAGACTACATGAAGAAGATTTCATCATCTGCCTTTTGCTGTATAATGCAAGTTAAAAGTTTCAGGGCAGACTCTGACCTTCCAATCATAATCTACAAGTAAATAAAAACTCAATGGCAGAAGGATCACAAAACGGGACTGTTCAAGATGAAGAAAATAGTATGCAATGTGGTATTTCTCTGCCAGAGCACTGTCTTAGGCAATCCTAGAAAATAGGGAACATGGAGTAGAATAAAAAGAACAATATTATTTCTTGGTTTCTGAGTGCTGCTAGCATACTGGCAATAATCATGGCATATAGGATCTCCTCACAGAGCTGTAGACAGTGATTCCACAAAAGCTGAGTTGACAGCCCACATGGATGCAAGTGAAGCAGCACTTCTCCCAGTCTAGGTGTTGGCATATAAATCACTGTGTTGTCACAGGACTTTTACCTCCTCTGAAATTTGTGTTCTAGACAGTACAAGATGATACCTAACAATTTCTCCTATATTTAATAAAACTTATAGATATATCTTCATAAAAGATATTTTTCCTGCACTGAAATTATGCCAGTGCCTGGATCATTCGATGTGCTACAAATGATAATTTAAGGCAGCTACAGAGAAGGCAAGAGTTTGGAAAGCCTGATAAGGTAGCTTATCCTGAGGACCTGAGACAGAAAAATGAAAATCCTGTAGACAAGAGGTGTCATTCAAGCAGTATGTTGTACATTCTTCTTTTAGCACTGAAATTAAAGTAATAATAATATTTTTTTTTAAAAAGTAGACGTGCAGACATACAACAGAAGGAACCAAATAAAACTGAGCAGACTGGTATAAAAACTGCTCTGTCTGTTCCTTTGAGTGAATGTGGCTGTTCGAAACACAACCAAAAAAAGCTTGCCAGTAGTAACACAGGAGAGTGGCAAACTGTCCTAAGAACACAATCTTATGTTTTTAGTTAAACATCTACAGTTTACAAGTAAAAACAAGTTCAGGAGAATGTTAATCAAGCAAGCACATTCTCCATGATAAAAGTGCAATCAAGTCTGACAAAAAGAGAAATTGTTGGATAAACTGTAGATGGAACCACATTTTAGAAGAGAGGAAACAATTAGTCTGTTAACTTAGGAAGGTTGGAAGCTCAAACTCAGAGGCACTATGGTCAAGCCAAGGGCAATCTCTCAAATCTAAAAGGAATTCTGATTAAAGACAAAAGACTGCAGTATGTATAACAGAGTATACAACAGAGGCTTAAGAATGCAAATTTAGGGAAAAAAAAATCCAATAATCAAACCACAACAAAATAATATTTTACTCTGGCCTCTACTGAATAGCCTGGACACTATCAAGACACATTATATATGTTAAAACAGAGGTCCAGGATAAGTAGGAGAGCATGTGTTGGTAATGAAGGAAATAAAGACCCAAAATAAGCCTATATATAGTGAGTATGTAGAAAACCATTTTCTTGCATCATTATTATTCAGTTTTCTGTCTAATAGTTTATTCTAGAAGACAGAGTGACTGTGCATGTCAAAGATGATTTAATGTTAGGTTCAGTACCTGATTTAACAGTAATGCCCTACAGTGAACATTAGATTTTTGTGAGTATTAATTTAAATATACTTCAGTAGTATTTATTTAGTTATTTCATTGAAAATAAACTTTCCTAATTTTCATTAGTCTCAGAAACCCTGATGTGGTGGATGAGTAAATTAAGGAGTAAAAAGGTTACAGGGTAAGATCCCAATTATATATAATTTTTCAGGGATAGGGTGCACAGCAGCTACAGTGAAATTCTCATTGCGATCTTCTGACACTCATATAATGTATCATAGGGAACATGGAGATCTTAGACATCAAGGATTCAGGAAAGAAGTGTGTGAAAAAAATATAAGGAAAATTCAAACAGAGAAACAAGAGTTAACATAATAAGGGGTACTGGAAGCAGTGATGGCTTCAAGCAAATGATGAAATATTAATTTCTTTCAAGCAGTGTGGCTGCAGGCAGTAACAGCTACCCAACAGCTTGTTCACAGCCTTGTAAGGTTGTTGTCTCCCCTGGACATATTCTGAGCAGGAAAGGACAACTGCACTTCTACCAGGATGTGGAAGATAAAAGAAAAGTGAGCTCAAATTTATCTACTAGGGCTGCACACAGATAGAAGATGCAGATAGACTGGTAGACCCTAAGACATTATAATGTTAGAACAAATGAACTTAGTACCAGAGTCTCGATGTAATTCCAAGCATCTCAGTGCTTACAGTCTAATTTTATAACACAACCTGTGTTTTGAGGCAGAAGAAAAATGAGCAAGAATAGCACAAACACAATTATCACAGGAAAACTGAGGATTGGTAAGCAGGGATTAAATTTTAGAAGTAGGAGATACAAGGCCCTGTCCAAAATCTATTAAACATATCGCCTTCATGTGCTAAGTTTTACTTCAGAGATGACTGAGGAATAAAACACTGAGAAAGAGATCAAGTCAAGTTGTAGAAGGCAAATATGTACTTAATTTTCAGTCATTTAATGAAAAAAAAAAATCAAATAAATGCTGATAAATGTTACTGCTTTACAGTGTGCCCCTAAAGGAAACCTTTTTGTTTGGACAGAGGTTAAAATATATAAACGAGCAAAAGGCTCCTTCTGAAGTCTGTTCTAATATTTCCCCTACAGTGCAGAATGCATATGGAAATACTGCTTTCTCACCTAATTCATGGAGTGTTTGGAGGATTAATTAGTTAATGTTTATACAGTGCTTTAGAGAACAAAAGCATAGGATAAGCACCAAGTACTATTGTAAGAAATCACAAGAAGCAGGAAATGAGAAACCTCCATCTCATAAAAGGAAAGAGTTTGGTGCTTGTTATTTATCAAGCCTTCCACTCACTTGTCAGGCCTTTCATTTAGGAAGACCGTTTTTATGTTCTCCTTTTTGTTGCTAAGGGTTACATTTCAACAGCTGTTAACTAGAACTAGTGTCAACAGCTTTCAATATCATTAGGCAGCTGGGAAGAATATAATAATATTACTGGTACCCAGCTGCACCTTTTTCTTCTTTGAAGCGGGGGAAAAGTAGGCAAAAAGGTTCATTAACAACATGTCTTGGTTGTTATTATCCCACTATTGATGTAACCACCCAAAAGTCTAAAATTAGAGAATCACAGAATGCTTTGTGTTGGAAGGGATATTAAAGATCATCTAGGTAGATAATAAATCATGGTAAAGCATAAATAGCTTATGCCAGAAGGTCTCTGCAGTAGAACATTCACAGTAAGTCACAACTGCTTATCCTCTAAAAGTTTGTACAAATTTTGTTGGCTTCTGAGCAAGCTGCTGTTCACCCTTGTGGGCACACTGGGTTCAAGCCCCAGAGCTGTAAGTGTGCAGCAGCTACATCTAAGTTTTCTGATCTATTACAAAAAAAAGGACATTCAAAACCAGATAACCAAATGACATCCACTTGGAAAGGGAGAATTTGTCCAAGAAATCTCAGAAATTAAAGTAGATTCCAGGTTGGTTTTTGCTAGAGGTCAGATTAGATAAATTCTGTGGTCCAAGCTGGCCACAGCTAAGGTTATGTACCAGCCCTCACAGTGTTACAAAAGCAGGAAACCCTTCAGTGGTAATTGTCTCTCCTGTGTAAACTGAGGTAAAGGATCCACAGCTCTATATAATTTTCTGGTCTTTTTAAATAAAGTCTTTCAAAAGATGTCCCTGCTTTCTAATCTTCTCACAGTGAAGCATTACTTTTCAATTCCAGTTTTTCAGTCTCCTGACTCAACTAAATATATTAATGTAATTTTATATGGTTGGGAAAAAGGGGAAATGAATCATTAAGAGCCATAGGTATTTTATATTCTTCCTCACACTACATACTTTCCCAGTTGCATTTACTACTGGTTAAATTGCAGAATAGAATCCTTACATCAGTTATGTTCAACAGTGCAGCACACAAACCTGAAGGAAAGACAAAGCACATGAGTTTAAAATGCCCTCAAGGTAGTGTTTAGTACCTTTGTTGAGCTATCCCATTGCTTCACTTGCCTCATCAGAATACCTCAAGTTGAACTGCTTCCTTTGTATGGAACATAAAAATCATCAGCTTTAGCAGAAGAAAGTGAAAATCATTGGGAAAGGAGTAAGATCATATGGATTTCAGTGAGCTTCCTAGGCTCCAGGGATGGGCTGACTTTCAGCCTGCCTTGGACATCCTGCATATTTGGTTTAATGCAAAAAGTGCAGAGCCCCTACCCCTCAAAAAATAAAATTAATTTTCTGAGAAGAGACATATCCAGAAATAGAACAGGATTCTGTCAGAAACTTGCTATCCTGAAGCTACATCATAAATTTTTATGAACTGGATCATTGAAAAAAAATAAAGGATAAGAGTTCAGCAGCAGTTATTTTGGTGTTAAATGACTAGACTGTAAATGAATCTTTTGGATTAGAGAAAACCCTAAACTAAGTTGACTGTCAGATACATCATAACTTACATAATTAACACAAGGGCATGGCAGCAAAAAAAGTGTTTTGCTTCATATCCCACTGCTCAAGTTCAAGACTCATTGGGGACTATCAGGAAGACTTGCTTCCATTTAAATTGGCTCCAAATAGATATCAACAGACAGGAGGCTTAAATGTTGGTTTCATTACTCCTTTGAGCATAGGTGGAAACAGGCACAACTCCAATTAACCCAAATTAATCTGTTAGGATGGCTTGTTTACAGCAGCCTGCAGGTAGCCTGAAGCCTGTGAACAGTAAATGGGAAATTTGCTTAAATCTCTCTTTACCTGTTGACTACTCGGTAGTTACTGATCTTATGGCAAGTATGAGTCACTACAGAAGCCTGAGTGTCTCCCAGACTAAGTTTATATAGGTTCCAAATCTTATTCAGTGTGGAGGCACACCCTGGAAATAATGAATCTTTTCCAGTGCTAGAGGTAATCGTATTAAGATCCTTTTCTTCTTTCAATAAAACTGTGCCAGATTCACCAGTTTCTAAAACTTAAAGGTTTTCACGGAACAAAAAAACATGTTGAAACAGCAACCTTGTCCATCTCCCTCTGCCCTAGTAAGAGAAATCTGCTAAAAGGATTAATGGTACCAAATGATTGTGGGGAAAGGTGTAATCTGCATTTAAATAGAAAAAATCCCATGTGCCCAGGTATTCATTTTTCTTTCTATAGCAGGACACAGTGCATTTTTCATGTGTAGAGTTTGAAGTTAAAAGGACACTGTGGTGGAGGTCTGTGGTTTATCTCACTAGTGCACAGCCAGCTGGGTATAACTTCATCTGCCAGAGTAATGCTGAATGTTTGTGCTGAGCAACATCCTAAGAAACGAATATTGCTAGAAGGCAGATTTGTGTGAGGCTTTTATAGTGCAGCTAATGTAGAAAACACACACAATTATACAGTACAGTGAAATGGCCTGATTCATAAAAGCTCATGTGCAGTGGAAGTACCAAGAAAAGTGTAAAATGGAGTGAAGACCTAGGCAGAGCTCATCTAACTCATCAGATCCTGTCCCTTGCTATCAGATACTTTGTGCCTTCTTCACATATGAAATGACAACCAAAAAAAAAACCTGCCCAAAATTTTAAACATCCATAAGAAAATGAAATCCACTAAGGTCTTACACTAATGTACAACAGAAAAATAAAGAACAAAGTCTGTGCAATCCGTGGTTAAAAGCCTATGTGGAGGCCACATAAAATTGATAGGCACAAAACTCAAGGGATTTGAAGGAATATGAGCAGGTTTCCCTGAGTACATAAAATCCCTCAGTGTGCTGCTGATGAGTTAATGTTCAGATAACTATATCAGGTGAAATTGCTTAATTAGAGTTCTAATTATTTTCCAGCCATCCAGAAAAAGAAACAAACAAAAAAAAAAATTCATTAAGAAGACTCTCCTATTTTAATTAAGAATTCATTTTGGATAAGCAGGTGATTCTATCAGTCACTGACAGCTACAAGGAAGACAGCATATTTGTGTGTTTATATTTTTGCATAATTATATATTCACACCCACAGTCAGATTGGATGTGTGACATATTTAAGGCTCAGTTCTGACAGATGCTTAATCGCATGAGTAATCCCATGGGTTTACATGAGTAAATGTTTGTTGTGGAGAGCTCCATTTAGATTTCATTGATAGTATGTGAATTTCCACTGTGACTATGATCACCCCCCAGAATGGCTCAGGCCCCATGTGTTATATGTTTCATGTTTGAGCAAATCGTCAGGGTCCTGCATACAGTAGGCCACAGTTCCTCTTTTTGATGCAATGAATCCCATATAGCTGATGGAAAGTGGCCTGTCTCTCTCTCTCTTTTTAGACAGCCTGTAGGAAAATACCCAGTATTCTTGTATTTGGTACAGATCCTGGTGCAGTACTCAGTCTTGGTACTTAACTTCCAGTTTGGACAATTTGGAGGGAAAGATAAAAATGTGTCCAGGAATACAAAAGGATGAAGCTTTTCTAATGCGTGTTTATATAGACAGTGGCAGCCTTCCAGTAAACCAACCAATCAACCAACCAACAACCCAAACCTGAGGCAACTTCACTGTTTAAGTATCTATTGGGTATACAAGGAGTTTCTGGCTCACAGGTGCCTAAATAGTCCTTAAGATAGCTGCACAGCTTTCAATCCAAAGCCTTGTTCTTCTATTACTTCTGGACAATGCCCAGAACTTTTTAGAAAAGTTTTTTAGAAAATGTATTGCAGCAGTGCTACAACTTTAGGCTCTCACCTAGGGCTCTTCTCCTTTGAAAAGTCATCTGGTTTCATTAGCTACAAAAGTATTCACAAATCCTTTGGCCAAAACAGTTTTGTATGTAGCCAAAGTTACTATATTGTGAAACATAACACACTTCTATATCTTAATTTACATGAAAGTCCAGCTTTATATTTTTAAAGTTTTCCCTTTTGTTTATTAAAAGCGCAGTATTAATGAAATTATGATTAAAGAGTTAATTCACTCTTTCTTCTTTCTCATTCTTGCATTGGACTTGTTCTTGGTGGTTGCTAAAACATTTAAAAATCATCAAAATACTCAGCACCTAATTAACTAACACCTGATATTTTAAAACTTCTAAGAGACTGCAAAATTGGTGTCCAGTGACATGACTTTTAGGTACATGTTCATCCCAAATCCCTGGCCTACATCTGTGTTTTGGCTACACCTTGGTCATAATCCCTCTGTAACCGAGCTTTCTGTTTATAGGTGTAATGAGACAATGGCAGCAATTGGACCCAAATATTTTTGAGGAATCATGTAGACTTCAGTGCTGTTTGCAAAAATCTTGTGCTCAGAACTGAAGCTTCTGGACACTCTCAGGCTTAAAAGAAATTATACTCCAAATACATGATAGCTGTTGATAAATATTTAAATATCAAAAATTCTAAAAAATCTGCTCTTAATATCCAAAATAATGAAGGATGTTGGTTCTCATAGAGCAATGTGCAATAATTGTTCAATTTCAATTGCAATTAGGTGACATACGAAATTAAAATCAGTATTAAGCTAACACTCCCTTCCTGGCCTGCCTCCAGCCTCCTCTGTAAAGTACAGAGGCTCCATCTGAGCATTTGAGATACAAAACAACCCCAAAGTTATATCACTCATTACTACTAAAAGCCCATGGCTTCTGCCTGAGCCACATGAGGGCAAGCATTCTTGCCCTCTTTCTTCTTCTGCTTACAAATCTCTCCTTGTTTTCTTCCAATAAAGAAAATTGCTTGAAAGGGAAGCAATGGCACAAGAGTGGAAAAACTAGCTGAGAATTGCAAGGATAACATCAGCCCAAGGTCTGGGACATATTTTATTTTGCTGTAGGTGAATAGCCAGCAGTGTTTATTTCAAAATCAGTTTGACTTCAGACCACTCCAGGTATATGATATCGCATATAAAAATGCAATGCATACGCCTCTGCCTTGGGTGAGCTGATCAGTAATATTTAGCTGTCTCACTGTCCTTGCTGCAGCCTCCTCATATTTACCATAATATAATTCCATTTGGTTGTCAGATCACTGGTTTCCTCTATCGTGTTCAGAGTACACATGGAAAGATTTGATTTTGAAGGTTGTTTCGGTTTTTTCCTGTAAGTTTAAAACATTCCCTGAGAAAAATTTATATAAGGACTGACTTGATTCAGAGTCTATCAAGGCAATATTGCAGTGATAAAGGTGACAACTTTAAGTCATATTTTGCATTGGGTGATCTCTGAGGCTTGCAGTCACTGATTCTGTGATTTTTTTCAGTTTAATTGAGAACAGTTTGCTGCACCTCAAAGCCCTGGAACAAGCCTGTTGTCTGTCACCATGCCCTGGGTGCTCTCTCAGCCATGTGGGGAAATTAAGTCCAAGAATCCATGGAGAAGGCAGCCAGTTTAGAGGGGGCCATCTGACAGTGGATAAGTCTAATGCAGTTGCCACAGAGGAATGTGAACAATAGTAAACTCTGTGGTTGTGGTACCCAGAACATGTAAAGCTTTATAGATGTCACAAAAAAATCTTAGCAAATTGAATATTTCACACTGGTGAAGGGACGTTTTGATATTCCACTGTGACATATCAATGGCTGAATTTTTCCCAAATGTGGCTGACAGATGTTCCTTGAGCAATAAGAATATTAGATACTGAATTCTGTGTGTTGTACACTCCTGAGCTTAGTAAGCCCCAGTTAAGCTTAGCAGTCTGCAAGAAGCCCTTTTTACCACAGCTTATGTTATGGATTTCTTTAAAACCTTTGATTGCTATCAGACTGCTAGTCTCCAAGTGGATATAAGGAATTCCCTTGTATTTTAAACTTTGGTATCTGAATCCAATACTCAGTGTGATCTCTTAGAAAAGGATGTTTTATCTAAATTAAAAATATATACATGTTTTATAACTATGATAACTTCTGATGAAAAAGTGATATACTTTTATTATATAAGGGATGCTTCTAGGTCATAAGGGATTCATAATGCTCAGTGATTCAATGCCTGTTATGAACTTAAAATGTTTTGTAGGCTACTACAGTGTGTTTGCCTAAGAATTAAAAATTGCTATAAAAATGTAAGTTGCAGTAATGGTGTTATTGCAAGACGTTTTTGCCAGCCACAATGAATGATTTCTAAATGCCACAGTGTGATTAAACTGTAAAGCACAATGGGTTATATTAGAGTATGAAGCCCTAGGTGTGCTGAAATTACCATTCAACAACTCACCTGGGAGCATCTCTGGCAGATTATAACATGCCACTTTTACTGTTTTTTAAAAATGAAAAAATGAAGTCATTAAAAAGCATTTTTTTCCCAGATAAGTGAAGTGTCTTCCATCACCCAGCATGCAGTCATTAGGTCTAATGTGCTCTTCTGCAGAAATATTTCAAAACGATCCAGGATTCCCTTCTTTTCTATTCTGTCAAAGGGAAGATTTGTTACAGGAATCCTGTTTCTCTCTGAATGAAGTACATATTTACAATTACCCAACATACTCGGTTTCCAGTTTCTGCAAAACTGCCTTACTAATAAACCCACTATGTTTCCTAAAACCTGTTTTGCTCCAAATATTTTTATTTTTCTGTCCGTTAAGTTTTTCTTCCCTATTTCTTCCTTCAAAGAACAAATAATACCAGAGACCTCACTATGTGTAGTCCAGTAGTATTGTTGATTCCCTAGGAGCTGTTTTAGTGGAGAGACCTTTCAAAACTATATACCAAAAAGCCCACTAAGTCTTGATCATCATATATCTTTTTTAGTTAAGCAATGTGGCACACCAGTCTTCCCCCTGTTTTGGGGAATACATTCCCTAGGAAACAAGAAAACATAAACTACATTTGTGTGTTGACTGCACACAAAGATGCCATGCTGCAGCAATTCCAGCCCAGCAAATTGTGAGACCTTTGCAGGACATGGGCAATAGCTCAGGAGGATAACCAGAAAATGTAACTAAAAGCAGAGTAAAGGTCTCAGTGTGGTGATGCATACTCCTCCGCCTCCAGGCTGCACCATGATCTCAGAATTGCTTGTCAGGCCTCAGAGTTAGCCAAAAACAACTGGGCTCTTGAGCTTATTAAAAACCTTGTCTGCTGCCAGGAACTTAGGCTGTCTAATGAGCTTCTCCTTTTTTTTTTTTTTTTTTTTTGGTTCAAATGTCATAACATTTTGTTCTTACAATTGTGAAGAAAGTTTCCAACAGTATCCAGGAGGAAACACTGTTATGACTATCGCATACTCACTTTCAGGCCTATAAACAGTGGTCCAAAATGAGACCCTTTGAGCTCTCCTGGACCTCAGTGGGCTGTGACCAGCAGCCTCCCTCTGAGTGAGGCCTCTCAGAGCCAGCGAGCTCCTAGGTCTGCTGTTCTCAGAGGATGGCCAAACAAGGTCAGATCCTGGGCTGGTACCCCCATTCCTCGATGCTCAACCTTTAACTCACTAAAAAGATGTTTCCAAGCCAAACAGCTGTAATATTTTACTACCTTCAAGGGTGATTTTTCACAGGTATCTTGTACAGACTCTTTATGTCTAGGAGTATGCAAGTGTGCCTATGATAGAGCAAATGTGGGAGAAATGCTCTATTTGAGACTGCTAAGTTTGGCCTGTAATGGTATAGTACGCTGTTAAGTTGTAAGCTGTTAAATTAAAGGCTGTTAAGTTTAAGGTGCTGTTAAGTTTAAGTACTGTTAAGTTTAAATGATGTCAAATTAAGGGCTGTTGGGCCTTCAGGCTGTATTCCTTCTTATCCTTACCCTTTCTATCCTTTTATTCCCCACACATATCCAACCACTCATCCCCCCTTCACCCCCACAGACACTGTCCCTGACCTCCTCACCTCCACACAGATATTTTTTAGCTTATTTTGGTTTCATTTGATTGACTCCAGCTTTTTATTTGTTGTTTTTCCTAGGTGTGCTTTAACCATCTAGTAAGTGATAGAGTGAATCTTGCCAATGAACTCTATGACACTGTTGCCTTTATGTTAAATCTGTTTTCCTTTGCTGGTGATTCCTTAAGGTATCTTAAAATACTTTTTTGTTTTACCTAGCCCATGGGCTCTTTTCTGAGCAAAACATACTACTCTAAGTCCAGTTTTTCAGCACAGCACCAACATCAATATCTGGTTCAGACCTTACCAATGAACAGTCAAGATCAAATCAAGAACAAGAAAGCCTTTTGCCTCTTCACCCTGCTTTGACATTGGAGCTCTCCTGTCTTTGAACTGAGACCTCAGATTTTGTGAACTAGTGTATAGCCTAGGAAATGGTCAGGCTTCACATCATTTTGTCAGCCTCCATGGGGGAGTAGTTGACCCTCATCAGCCCCATAAAAAGAAGACTATCTTCTCTGCAGCTCTGCCATGAAACATTTGCCTTCTCTGCAGCATCCTGTGCCCTGGAGAGATGCCAAAAGATCTCATGGAGAAAATGCATGAATAAGCTATTTAAGGCAAAGGGAATGGTAGAGGTAAAGGCAAGTTTAAGGGGAGCATGTAAAGATGTGAAGAGCTAAAGCACAGAGGCAGCAGGTTTGGAGTCTTTCATTAAACCTACTTAACAAGTTAAAGTACATCAGACCTATCCAGTTCTGCACAGGAAAGATAAGCCATAGTGCTCTTGCATCACTGTGCTTTTTGATCATGTCCATTTTTTCATTGTACCTGCACATGAACTTTTCAGTAGGCTGCAAAAGCTCTTAAAGAAGAGATTAGAGCAATGTCTGTGTCTGTAGTTTCTCCAGCTCCAATGAGACCTTCAGGAGCTGGTATCCTGGATAATGAATACTCACTGCAGAGGCAGGAGTGCATCTCTCTCTGTGGACCTTGGAATAAAAGTCCTAGCTGAATTAAATAAATGTAAATTTCTTTAACCTGTATGCAGGGTTGGAGGGTATTAGGGTTAATCCTCTACAATAGGTACACCTTCTTCAGCTGTACATAACTGCTGTAGGAAAAAAATAAAAGAAATAACAGAATTAATGTTTGCAATGGTTCTGTCTTTAAACAAATTAAAGGATTATTGCAACTTACCTTTCATGATTTGTGCCACAGGTGAACCCACAGTTAAAAAACTACTACCAGCTTTTCATGGTACAGATGGCAAGAGCTTATACTTCAGTTGGTGTCAGAGTGGATCATACTTATGGCTGAGTGTTTTGATAATGCTTCATTGGTAATGACACAAGCACTATATCCATCCGACTCTTAGTTCTACTTCTTTCTGCAATAATTAAGTGTGATTAGTTATTTGCAAAATCCCTAAACCATTACCTATAATTTAACTTTCCATTTTATTTGGAGAATAATCCAATTTGAATACAAGGAAAATACTGCTTCAGTACAAAGGCATAGAAAACTTAAAACAGTGTGAAAATTAATTTAAGGATTTTTTTTATCTTGTTGTAGCTTACATGCTGTTGCTAGAAAATGAAGTTGAGATTAGTTTCCACTATACAGGGTATTCCAAACCTGATTTTGGAAAAAAAACAGTTTACAGACATTGAAGTATATCACCTTTTACCATTGGCTTTGACTATTTTGAGGAACTGTACCTTTTCACATTTTATTTTGGCACCTGGATCCAATTGAAATATTTGTTTTGATGGAAAATACTGTAAGAAGAAATTCTTCTACTGCAAAGAAAGGAACTGCCATAAATTTCATGACATATATGAAGATCATAAGTTGAAGTATTTAATACAGTACATTGCTCCCTCTCCCAAGTGTTACAAAATAAGCCAGTTTGGTTAGATATATTGGATAAGTGAAAGGCAAGAGTGCTGTAGCTGTCCCAGACTCACAGTACTGAAAACTGAGAACATGGTTTGGTTTTTTAGCTGTCCTCTAACAACACAGACCTCTTCAATTTAATACATTTTCAAGTGGTTTAGCAGACTAATTTTTAAATGATTCACTGCTGGAGTTTCTACTGTGTCCCTCTAGAGATTGTATCACTCTGATAGATGTCACCATTAGAAAATATATCAGCAGTGAGGCTTAAATAGCTTTTGTCCAGTTTCATCTCAATATTACTTCATGGGCTACATTACAGAAATCCTGCTCCTCCTTGGCTGCCACATTACTCCTAGTTGCATTACTATAGTCTCTTGAAATTCACATCAGGACTGAATTCTCCTTGAACCATGATTTTTGTACAAATGCTTTATAAACTATTGTTTCTACCTTGTCAGTTTGCAGTCTCCTCAGACAAAGAACTTGGAAAATAAGAAGTGCTAAGCAGACAGAGGGACAGACATAATACAAAAACAATCTTATGCAAATTTCTTGGTACTTATAAGCAGACAAGTGCACTGACATTTAACCTACCTCTCCCTCCTAATTTATGTTATTTTCTCATCAGTCATCACAAGTTTGTTGTTTGTAAATTAGCCAAAAAAAGTTTTCAAGCATTATTAGGGAATTACACAATAGCATTTCTACAGCCTCAGATGATGGATTTGTAAATATTTTTTCTTGCACAGAACTACACAAGTATACTCAGGTATGTCAAACAATACTAAATGGGAACAACAGAGAAACCTAAATTACCTTCTTGAATCGAAAAAGAAGTACCCTTACAGGCTTCTCAGTAAAAATCTTGACTCAGTATACACTTGTCACAAAATCTAAAGTAGTAGAATGTACACAGAAATGGAAAACACCCATGATGAAATTATGGGATGCTGTTCAAAACCAGTTGTTTCCTTATTTAGAACACAGGGTCTAGGTCAGAGTATCTGGATGAGGGCAGCTGAAGAATTAAGGAAAGAGAAGAAATTACGTCCTCCATATAATAAAAGACCAGGAAAAGGCTACTAAGAATAGGATAGTTAAACTTGCAAGAAAATGGATAAAACAAGCCACAGGAAAAGAATGAAAAATTGTATCAGGTATAATTGTTTTCACCCAGAGGATATGAAGGATAAGAGGTCATAAAAAAGAATCAAAATCGTTCTACAGCACTCAAAAATACATTCCAATTTAGAATTAATTTTTTTTTCACTTTTAGCTGCACATCCTTAACCTTCAAGATCAAGTATTTTCTGTCAAGATCCCAAAACAAGCACTGAAATATAAAACATATGGCTTTGTCACTCTCATAAAGGATGTGTGTTTTACTCTTTTGGTAAAAAACGAATGGGTCAAGTGAAAAATATTCTAAATATAGTTTTATTAATACACAAGGGGGGCTTAGGCTCATCTGTCAATCTTTTTTCCATGCTTCAGTACTCTTTTTTTCTTTTGTAAACAAAAGAGATTAATAAAAACTAGAAAAAATGTTTGATTCTAATTCACCGTACGTACAATGCTTTCTGCTGATTCTCTCAGGATAACAAGGGAGGAAATTTGTCAGCCTGTTTTATCTAATTAGCCAGCAGATCATGCACAGCAGCCAGGACAAAGGTCGGTATAGTTGCCTCCTGCCTGGGAAATGCTATCACAATGACCTGACTGCTGGCACTCTAGGGCAGAATGATCATGGCTTCTCAAACTGTCTTACTTCTCTGTGTCTCTTCAACTGCAGATACAATTATTAAAAATTCATTGCACACAGATATCCCAGCTCTCAAGAAAGTGCTCTACCTGCCAGGATGAGGCACCTTTCCCAGGGACTCTCTGAGCTGATGAATATTTAAAATATTTTATTCAAAATCAAATAGCTCCAGTAAGTGAGATCAAGGAAGCCCAGCTCATATGACCCTAGGAATACATAACTGTGAACCTTTCCTAGGGGTTTGGGATTTTTTTAAATTACCTGCTCACAATCAGCTATGAGCAAATCTGAGTCAGTGTCTCTTTCACAGGTGTCCTAGCTACCAGTTTGTGGAGTCATTGATATTAATTTCAGCCAGTTTTGCATATGAATGTCAGTGCTTGATGCACAGTGGAATAGGATCAATGGGACAGTGAGGGCACTTCAACTAGACCATTACTCCCCAAGGAACTGAAAGTAAAATAGAAGGCATATAGAAGAGTCTTGGCTGATACAACCAGAAACACTCTGGGTTTGCTCTCAAGATAAAACAAAAAAGATCTTCTATTTCTCAAACTACCAGATAATTTCTGCCTTATCTTTGTACTGAGCACCCTTCCCTAGAGGCAAGAGTTCAGTTGTTGGCAACACCGCTGTTCCCCAAGTGCCTGCCCTGCCCCCTGTATCAGCTCATGTGTCTGCACCCCTGTCTGATTGCAGCTGAACTGAGAACCCGGCAACATTTAGTACAAGCCCCAGCCAGCCCCAGCCAGCTGCTATAGCCCTAGAGAAATCAGAGCTTGATCCAAAGCCTGTTGAATTCAATGCAAAGACAGCTGTCATTTGGATTCAAAAAAGAAAATGTTTAGGGGGAAAAAAATATTTGATTTTGAGGTTTTCTTTTCCAAAGCCAAATAAGTAAAATACAAATACTTCAGAGTGAAAAATAGTGATTTTGACATTATACCGAACCAAATCAAGCAGAAACCATTTCCAAATGACAGGTTTTTCTCTTAACTCCAATGCTCAGTATTCTTTGCTGTTAAAGTTGCAGGAACAATTCAGTCGCCATTGTCCTTACACCAAACCATATGTGGATGCTTAGATATTTCTGTAAAAGGCAGTGATTTTGTTGTTTGCATTACAGCTATTTCAACTGTTGCTGGAAGTTGTTATAGGAAGTAATAGCAAGTTGCTACAGGAAAATGTGCTTAAAATTAATTCTTTATCACAACAGTAATTTTAAATGTAATTTGTGTTATTTTCTACTTAAGCATTTTCATACAAGTTCATGTGAGTTTATAAAAGGGAAAGACAGTGTACCTAGTTTTTAAAACATGATTTGGCCCTGAAAGACTGGCTTTCATTTGAATCTGGCATGAAGACACAGAAAAGTGAAAATAAGAACATCCTCACTCCTGAAGTTTTGCATTCAGACCAGAACTGTGGATAATTTTGTCCTTATGTGCCCAAAGTTCTAGAGGGGTTGTAAATGGCCAAATATTATTCTGTGATAATGGATAGATTCCTGCAGCAATTTCACTGGTAGCTCTAGGTAAGACAAAGAGATTCTCTCCTCAAACCCTTGCCTATTCTCATACAATTTTCATCATTAAATAACCTTCTCTGTTTCTCAAAATCTAGGAGCATAACACTATGTTACAAACCAATGGTTACTTTATTGCCTTATTTTAATTGACACTCTTTTCTGAATTTATTTCAGCCTTAAAATTCAGTTATCATATTACAATGTGATTGATATACAGAAGATTTTTATCTATGGTATGCCAAAGACATAAGGTTGAGATATACTGTTAGCAACTACTGCTCAGCAGAAATTGCTGTTCCTACCTGCTTTAGAATCCTTAGATATCCACTGCCTAAGACTCTAATAGCCCTAGCCTTAGTTGTGAGGACAAAAGGATTTAATGCACCCCATTATCTCGCAGTGTCTGCCAAGCATCACCTGTATAAATAATTTCTCTTTGATTGGTATGCTGTTTCAGAGATGTGGAGAAAAAAACATGTAGCCTGAGATAGCTGAGTTCATTTCATTTTAATGTACTGTTTGGAATATACAGGCCACTGGTTTGTTTCAGTGTACACAGACTGAAATGAAATGCATTGTAATAACAAAAGTGTAGCCTGGATAATATTAAAATAAACTGTTATATCACAGATTCAGGCAAAATAAGTTTCAATAAAGAGCACTAATTAAAATATGCATCTCTACATTACTTAAACTTTAGTGATGCTGTCATATGCGTGACTCTGACATTAAAGTTTCTTGCTAATGTCAGTTATAAACAGTGATGTCATATTCAAAGCTACTCTAAGTGACAAATCATTCTCCTTCAGTTTCTATACAAGCTTTTTTCAAGCATGCCTCACTGCAAAATCACAAGCTGGATTTCACTGCTAGAGCTTTTGCTCCCAAACTCATATTTATTAGCCCACATATAAATGCATGCATGAAAAGGAGCTGACAGCACAGTGAGGCATGAATTTCAAGTATATTCCAGCACCAAAGGTCAGAAGCGGATTTCCTATTTGAGAGGCAATTATAAATAGCCATCAGAGGTGAAACAGAATTGACATACTGGGTTACATTGTGTTTCCTGTTGATTTTGAAAGGTTATCATTCTGAATGAAAGAAGAAAAATCCCTTTTTCATCTTGTGAAAAAATTAAATACTTTTCAAAAACAGGGTACCAGAGAACCCTTTTCTTTTCCTGGGAGGTGTTCAAGACTCAGAGATTTAGGGCCAGAAGAATAGTCCAAGGACACCTTTCTATTCATGTACTATTGCTTTTCGTCTTCCTTGTCAGATTCCTTAATATATGTTTCACATCCCAGAGAGTATAGACTGAGAGGCAGACGGTCGCTGGTGTGCACCCTGGGGACCTCATCATCTACAGCAAGTCGAGGCTGTGCAAAATTTCTGTATCCTGAAAGCCTCCTCTCAAAGTAGCTAACTCCAAGGTTTCAAGGGGGAGGCACCTCTAGAACCATAGATTTCCAACAGTACATATTGCTTTTCCATGATACGACTACAGGTAATTATCCAAAATCAGTTGTTTCTTTCTCTATTTTTTTTTTTTTTCTCCATCCATAGATCACACTTGGTTTGGTAACTCCCATCAGTATCTTTCCATGAATACCACTCTTCTTCTGCTCTCTGATTTCAATATATATACTAAACAATATTTTTGGTTTCACCTCTGTTCTTCTTCCCCACCCCCATCAGAAACATACCCAATTCCACCACTATAATACTTGAACACCATAATTATTGCTAGGAGAAAAAGTAATGATAAAAACTACTTTCTTATTCCCAGTACATTTTTTGAATGCTCAGGAATATGTACTGAAGGGATAAAAAGAGTCAGCACTGGGGCTCCTATCTGGAGTGAAAATCCTCATGGTTGTGAAATGTTCCATTAAACAGCTGCTGTAACAGTTCCACTTTAGCATTTAGGGGAAATAACACAGATAGAAGCCTTTTGCTTAAGCTGATTTTGCACAGACCAACTATGAAGCACTTCATTATAAATTAAATGACTTTGACAAGTAACAGCCCTCACAGCTACTTTGTCCTAATGCTCTCAGTGAAGGTCTCTGGATTTGGGGGTTATCTAGGTGACATCATTGAGAAGTCAAAGAAGGAAATTAAACGTATCCTAGGTCATTTCTTCTGAGCAGGCTTTATGTGAAAGATCATAGAGCTCTGTATTTTGAACAGGAGGTTGTATCAGGGGCAGTGCTGACAGGCTCCAGGCTTTGTGCCAAGGTATTTATTTACTTGTTGTGTCATGGCAAATATTAAGCTACAATCTGAAGTCTTGCTGAGCAGAAAACCTCAGAGGCCCTGTCACAGAGGAGTTTGCTGTGACTCTGTGTCCCCTCTCTATGGGGAATGAGAAGTCCATGTGTTTCATCAATGTCCTGACCACCTGGATTTCTTCACCATAGGGATGAAAACAATTGTGCTTTTGCCAATGAATAACTCAAGAGTTTTTCCCAGGACTGTCAAATTTGCACAATGCTCCACATTTATGAACAAGTCCAAAACAAAGCAGTTTTGATTTAACAGCAGCAAAACATGTTTTAAATATTGAATGGCTGTGTTTGGGAGGAGTATTGCCTTCAATCTTTGTGTACCAGGAAATGGCTTCTGTCAGACATTTGCTAAATAGAAAACAAAACAAAATTTTAGACATTATTGATAGAAGTACGGAAAGAATTACTTAATTAAATGGTTAAAGACTGGTGACTGCAGACAATATCTTTTACTGAGAAAAGCTGAGAAAAGCAGTTTATAAGAGTGATAGTAAAGAATGAGAGCTATGAAATATATGCTTAATAAAAAAATTGTTATATCCATTTAGTAAAATTTACCTCTTTTGTTTGTGTAGTCACTGAAAATGGGTTCGATTGGATCATAAAAGTATATTTTGATATATAAGTTATCATCCAGTGGAAATAAAACATTTTTCCCTTTGCAATCAGGATTTGAACTGTACTCACAGGAATATTAGGAAGATGCCAGCACTAGGCAAGTGGGCTTCAGAACAAATCACATTTGATTAAATTGCCTCTTTTAGTCACTTCAGTAATAGCTTGGTGATACACTGTGCTGCTCTATTCACAAAAGAGCCAGGTCACTCTATTCTTTCCCTGGGCCTTTGATTCTCAAGCCTGGGAGAACAAAAAGCACCATGAAATGACATTTCCTGAGAGTGATTCCCTACTGCTTCCCCAGTGCCACAACAGGAAGAAGGAATCAAGCTATTGTCTTCAAAGTAGAGATTTTGTTCCTGGTCCCTAATAGTAAAAGCCAATCTGCAGCTTTTGAAGGAGGTGCCTCTGTGCCCTAAATGAATACACAACATGACACATAAACTAAGGCTTGAAAACAAAGTGAGATTTGGACAATGAAATCTGTTTGACAGTGCATGAGATCGAGGGGAGCCCAGAACAAGAAATCAAAAAGCTTCACTCTTAGGTCTGCAATATCTGTGATGGAATTTTGCCAGGCTAAACATAAAGGCCTTTGCACCATGCAATACAATATGAAAAGACATCCACTTGCATCCATAAATCTACCAGAAGAACAGCGTTCGGTCTTTGTGCTAGCGTGGGTGTTAATCTACAAGTATCATGAACTCACATTTGGAGTGAGTACAAAAAAACATGAGGGTAAAGGAGACTTCTTGCTTTCACTAAAGGTTGATGGTATAGTCTTATTCCCCTCCTCACTGCTTCTGCTTGGTAATGCTGGAAGGAAAATGAAGACTGTGAAACAGCAGGGAAGTGGAAAAAACAGCACCCAGATACAGAGCCTTTGCTGTCAAATGTCTGCTGACACTGTTTTTGTATTCAGAGGAAAGCTGAAGGGAGGGGAAAAACTTTAACTTTTCACTAGCAATAATATGCCATTGAAGAAAATTATATACCCAGCTGTCTTCACGGTGCACCACTGTTTTCCTGCCTGAAATATAGTATTTACTGCTGTATTGGTCTTCTCCAGACCTCATCAGGCTTGAAACCAGAAACACTTGTACAGTTAATAACCCTCAATTATCTGTGGTAAAAATATGGCTTGTAGTATTCATACTCTCATCAAACTAACATATTGTCTCATCTCTTCATCTGACAGTTCTTCCTGACTTTGCACATAGAAGAAAATGTTTAAAAATAAACTATCAGAAAAACGTGCTACTGAAGTAAGGATAGGTCTGAAGTAGTGAATCTGGAAAGATATCTCTGCCAATGGCTACCAGGATCAGCTCAAGATTTCTCAAGATTTGTGATTGCCTGTTTCACAGCGAGTCCACTATTGAAATCAGTTTGTGAGGATTTAGGAGGAAGATTTCAACAATTATCTATAGTGAAAATATAATTATAAGAAATAGAAAAATGTAATTTAGAAGAGATAAGGGATGAGTTAAAAGAGATTAATGAGATTAGACAGCATTGCTGGACAAAAAAGGGGCTGAACATACACTGCAAAGCTCTCTGTCATCTATTTTGTGTGTGTGACTTCATGTTTACATTGTAAAGTTGAGATTTTTTTAACCCTTCTGCTCTTTAACCATTTCATTGCAACAAGCAAAGTGAGGTGGGACTTACAGGTGATACATGACAAGCCAGTCCTGTTTCAGGGCTGTTGGACATGGATCTGACTGTCCTCCCAGACTATGGGCTGAAGTTTCCATCTCATGCCAATCCATGTAAGAAGAACCTGTGCCAGGCACCACAGATGGGTCAACAGCTGGCATATGTGAGCTTTGTGTATCACTGAGTATTTCCCAGCCAGCCAGATAGCTTTGGAAATTGTTCAGGGAAGACATTAGAAAGCTGTCCAGTGCCATTGATAATGAAAAGAATAATGCTCCATGGAAGACTTGCTGCCAGAGCAAAATGTTGGCATGTGATAAATATCACAAAACTTACATCTTTTTGAATTTCTTAGGCTGAGCTAGATCACCAGCCAAATGCCACCCAGTTCCAAGAAGGCTTTCACAGCTGTTTTATAAAAATAGAAAAAGATAGTCACTGACATTAATAAACTCCCTCTACAACTGGTTCAGTACTTGAACCAAATCCAATATCAACACTCGGCCCCCCAACCTGACCCCATGTCTTAAGTCACTGTCAGGTTTGATAACATTCTCCAGCTGAGAATAGGAGAGCATTTTCTGTAAAGTTTAAACAGATACCAGTAGTAATGTTCTCCATGAGTTCATGGCATCTTTTGAAACCATAATAGTTCTTGACTTTTTCTGTCACCAACTCAGTACACAAAGGCAGAAGACAGTGACAATGTAGTTCTGAGGCTATATATACACTGTCAGTAACTTTTCTTCAGACATGTTAGGTAACATGGAAAAGAAAAACTTGAAACCCGAAAGTTCTCATTTTCAGGACATATGTAAGTCTCATGTTGGACTGTTTATATAAAAGACTTCTTCTTTTTATATAAAAAACATCTTCAAGCCCATTTTTAACTCATGGACTATTAGCCACTGATGAAAAGATAATGAAAATCCTATAAAAATATTTTAAGAGTGAAGCTAGTAGAGGATGTTAGTGTATGCATCCAACACAACACACATTCAATGTAATTCCTCACAAAACCTGTCTAGGGTCCAAAGGCTTCTTCCAAATAAATCCTGGGAAGTCTTCTCCAGTGTAGGGCTTTACAAAACCCAACTACAGTTCAACAACTGAGTCATTATCATCACTTTTTTCCTATTGACCACATGTTGCTTGCTCTTGTACTGCACTTCACTGCATTACTCACTTGCTGCTTACATTTACAATCTATTCCTCAAAGCAAGAGTCAGCCCCTTGTGTGTATTTGTGCAGTGCCTTGCACAGTGGAGCTCTGGCCTCTAGGTGTTACCATAATATAAAGAATAAACAAAATCTCTGTTTTGGGATAACCATACATTTTTCAAGCACAAAGGTTTTGTGTTAGTATTTAATTAATAACCATCATTTTTCATAACAAGCAATAGCAGGGTGATAAACCAATATTAGCCATAGAAAAAAGAATTTTGTTTGTACCCATAAACAGTTATTTCATGCTTCCTGGAAGTCTCTCTTTATCACAGACATTCTTTTTCAGGTGAATAGCATGGCAGTGGTAATTGCCTGAGATATTAACAGAGCCCTGATATAATTGTGAGGGGCTGAGACAGAGTGTTCTGCCATAAGGTTCTGAACTCCAGAACTTGCTTTTCCCATCCTTCCACAGAGCTAGAATTAGTTGACCTCTAGGTCATGCTAAAAAAGACACCTTTTTCTACAAGGCTCTTCTGGGAAACCGGGATGAGTGGGTTGCATTGGGTGGTGAGCAAAACCTCATTTTCAATACTTTCATAAGGCTTTTATATTATTCCACTGTTTTTGACTGTGTTTCACTTCACATACATTCTTTGATTTTGGATAGGCTTGTTTTTCACTAAATCAAAACAATAAATAATGATGCAGTAGATCACTGTTGAAATTGCAATACTTACTCTTATAACAGTTTTATTAATTTCTGAACCATTTGTTCCCTATAGGTAGAAAGAGGCAGGGACAGTCTGTCACTGTCTGCTGCTGTGGAACAAAATTTTCTTTGGATTTCCTGACAGGGCTGAGACTATAGCTACCTTGTGTTCTTGTAGTGGATATTACACCAGTAGTGCTGTCCAGAGCTACAGCAGAATCTGCATAATTTCTCTCAACTAGAGCTCACATTACATACCAGAGAAAACCGGGAAAGAAATCTCAAGAGGTCAGTTCCATAAATAGCTTTAAACTGTGACTTTTGCTACAGTTCAATATGAAAAGAGCTCTGAATCTAGGGAAGCCAGAGTTTGTCCTCAGCTCCTAATAGTATGAGTGGGGCTATTTTTTCATGTTTCATCTGGGTCCTGAGACTGGTTCAAGTTTCTCTAAGCTGGCTGAAATAAACACAGTGGTACCAGATGTGCTGGATGAAAACAGAAATGTCATGTGCAATAGGTATCCTGTCAATATTTATTTGTAAACAGACTTAGATTTAGGACAGATTATTTTGTTAGGAAAACCCTCAGTCAATATGTTTAACTGCTACAGGTCCCAGAGTATGTTGTGATGTCTAGGCACCCACCTTACTAAACAGCTGATAAGAGTGAGCCAGGGAGAAGTGTCCAATGTCTTAATTCTGTGTGATCTAACTCCAAAACAGCATCTATAAAATATGGGCTCTGAAATTATTTTTTCTTTTTTTTTTTTTTTTTTTTTTTTTGCTGTGGATCTTGCCAACATGAGGAGCTAGCACAGTCCTATCCAAAGCCAGGAAAGATTTTGCCCTGTGAATAAGTCAAACCCTCTCTAAACTGGTTTGCCGTCACTTTATATGAGAGACCTTCAGAAGTCACTTTTTTGTCTAGGGTTTTCTCTGATCTAGGAGAAAGCTGCCTTTTACTTTGTAAACATTACTTCAGCTAAAACTCACCTTAGTGGGAATTACATCATTCAAAAATACCTTAAGTCCCTGTTTTTATTCAAGATAATAGACAGAGCCACAGAGTGCCTGGTGTGAGCTGGGAATTGCATGGGAAGAAAACTTCCTCTGACTGTAACTTTTCTCCAAAAAGTCCTTTTTCTCTTTCTCTGATTCTGCTGCATTTCTTCTGTATTTTTCTTTCTCTTCCTGGATTTCTCAGCCTCCTTTGGACTGAATTCTTTTGGGATTCTCCCTCATGGGGAGCTCTGTTTATCTCAGTTCTTATGATTTGAAGAAAACTCCCGAGCTTGTTAGAATCTTGTTTCTTGTGTTTATTAGAAGGTCATCACAAAACTTGGCAGGTTTAACTAACTGCATAAGGTTAATTCTTTGCAATCTGGTACATTTCTTTCTTCTGATGGTACAAACAAGGCCTTGTGGATCACCCTGTGCTTGAAAGCACAAAATGGCCCCGAATTACACTGCTCTTTTATCTTTATACTTATTTTTACCAAATTAACAATAGACACGTATATTATTTTTCTTAATGACCTAATGACCCATCACCTCTGTGCTGCACTGCGGCATTTTTTGTCCAATCACCTACTATTACCCAAAAACCTCTAGAAGAAGAACATGAAGAAGAAGAAAGACAAGAGACAACATCTTAAATCCTCCATCTTGCCTTCTGCTCTGTAAACTAACTTTTTCACCCAGTGATTTAAGAAAACTTTCTAATCTACACACACTTTTAGCTTTTTCTATCTAACTTTAACAGTTGTTTTCATGTATCGCCATGAAAACATGCTCATGAATTTCATGTTACATGAAATTCAGTGCTTTTCTGGATCTTAGAACTAAGTATCAGAAACAAGGGCACACACTCTGTGTCCCAGACTCCAGCACTGACCTCAAGAGAAAGAAATTCCTCTGAAAGTACTTCCTTCCTCTAACACAGTTTTTAGTTTATCTGAATGTAACCAGGGAAGGTTTCTAAGTCTTTGTTTGACTTGTAGTGTTCCTTCAGTTATTTCAAAGATTTAAATTTCTCCACTCAGTGTTTGGGAAGAGCAGGCAAGCATCCCTCACTCCACTACTTCTCTTTTTATTATGTGAAGGCCCCCTGCTTTACTAAGAAAGCTATGCAGAACCCTCCAAGCCCCGAAACAACAGATTTTTGAGGAAAACTGTTAAAACAAAAATACCTATATATCATCATGCCACCAGAAACATTAGGCAGAAGATCTGAATTTTTAATGTGAATAATTGAACTTAAAGAATTTTATGGTATTCACCACAATAACATTAGGACTAAGGAAGATCTATCTGCAGAGTCAGGGAGCTGCTGGCAAATCTTGGTCCAGTTATGTCAATGTAATTCTTGAAATTACAACCAGTTCTTTCCACCTGTTAACACCTGTGTCTCCATGTACCCTCATCTCTATCATGGTGCAGCACTGGCAATTGTGCTGCTGCTATAGTTCTCCTGTTCCTGCATGTGAAGTGTGGTCTTTGCCTCTCACCTCTGAACCAACTCTTATTGAAATTTCAGCCTTCTGCTGACTTATTCTAATTGTCTGTTGATCAACAGCAGTTCCTCAACTTGTTCAGAGTAAGAAAATAGTAAACAAATGCTGGTATTTATTAGACTCACAGGAAAAGGAGATCAGTAGCATTTTCCCCAATGGTATTTAAAAAAAAAAAAAAACAAAAACAAAAAAAAAAAAAACCCAAAACAAGAAAAACCTTATACTTAAAAGTTCTTAAAATGACAAGTCTAAACACAACTGGCTACCACTTAAATAAACTGCTGAAACACAGGCTCCCTCACACCATATATCCAGCTCCTTGGAAAATGGAAATATTCTAGCAATTTAAGATCTACAAAAATGAAAAGCATGATTCAAAAGCTGTACTTTTAAACCAAACCATCTGTAAGTATACCACACACCTTCTATCATGATGAAATAAGAGTACACCCCAGCAGATTTCATTGACATACGTTCTGTCTTTTGATGAAATACTAATTAAAATGGAGCAATTTGCTTATATAGAATAACATCTTTGTTATGACAAATGTCTTATCATCAGTTATAAGAGGATCATGACTTTTCTCTCAACTCTTTTCAGTGTCACTAAAGGGTGCAGCAGCTCCAGGAAGCAGGAGTGGAAAACTCTCTACCATACTTGCGTATGCCCAACCTCACACTACCTCCTTCTGCAAAGATGAGCTGTCTTTTGTATGACTTCACAGTAAAGCTGAACATTTTCTAGGAACAAAAAATACTCCTGCTCAAGATATTTTCTAAGATGCACATGCCAGCATAAGTCAGGCCTCGGGGCATGGTGCGAGTTGGTTTTTTGAGAGGACAGAATTCATGAAAAGAGGAAAAAACAGAGAGAAGTATAAGAGCATAGCACTTCTCCCACATCATCAAGGACCAGCCTTTGCTTCAAATAGGGATCAGCAAATCCCTGCGTGAGCAATAAGAATGATAAATTTACCATATGACAGTAAAATTGACTGTAATAGTAGCCATTCCTACTGCTCAGAAAATGTTAGGCTGGATGTCTTTGATTGTGGATCCAACCAAGATATTAGTCTAGTGCTTTTAGCTGCTAAAGGCTGGCAAAAAATTATTTAAAAATTAATAATTAAAATAATTAAAAATTTAAAAAATATTTTTATCTAAAATAAAACCAAAAATTTGATCCTTTCTTTGCTTTATTATACCAGGGCAGTGAAGCAGAAATTTTTCCCGCTTCTCACTTTTCCACCTTCTGGCCCTTCCCTTGCACAGTAAAAAGTGTTTTGGGAAGTGTTTTTTGGAAGCCCAGTTAGTCCTGCTTTCTTCTGTATGAAAAAATTATCCCTGTGATTTAAAATACTATCTTTGACACTTGTCAATTTTGAATGCATCCACAAACACAAATAAATTTTTAGATGGCTGAAACTTAGTAGAAAAATCCAAACCCAAAATCAAGCCAAACCAACCAAAAAAAAAAAAAAAAAAATCAATGTGAACATTAATGAGTCTAAAAATAAGAACTTAAAGCATTATGGTTGCCTGACAAAAAAATAATATATGAATTTATTATTTCCAAATTAAAAACATACATCCAAACCTTTTCTTTTAAGATTTATTTTCTAAAGAAAATAAACCAATTTTTAAAATTTCCTTTTAAATGTAGTAATTTAATCTCAACACTAATAAAACAGGAGTTAAAAATCTATGATATTAATAACACATTATTGCCTCAGGTTGACCAAAACTGTAAATTCCAAGGATTATTTTGTCTTTTATGGATATATTTAGACACCTTTTTTTTTTTTTTGGTGAAAATATATTTTTCTTTCTTACATTTTCTTTTTCATCTAGGTAAATATAAGCAGCAAATATCTCATACTTTTTCTACATTCTTTATTTTCTTTCCCATTAAAAACATACAAAATGTAGATAGTTGGCTTAGAAAATCTACCCAGCAGATCTCCCAGAGATCTATAGTGGTAGGAGTTACTTCCACCCATGAGGCTGATGTCCTTCTGGGATGCCCTGGCGGGTCAGGCCAGGGACTCCTGTCTCTGGCTGGGTTTTTGGGATTCCCCTACCTGTCATTGTTCCTCTGTGCTTCATTCTGTGTGGGAACAAGATTCTTGTCATGCATCCTAACAATACTTAGCACAAAAGGATGGTTGGGTGGAGTAGGGGTCCAAAAACTCGTACTCTGGGTGGAGCTACTCTTCAGCCATGCTCATGTCCTCTTCTGGTTACATCTCTAAGCATATGAGCAATGCTTTATTTTGTACTGTTGTTTGGATAAGGACTGTTGCTAAAACTGATTTATTATTCAAAACAAAACAAAACAAAACAAAACAAAAAATATTTAAAAAAATAAATGCATTTTCTGCGTCTTTTTCTTCCTAATTGAAAATGTTCATTAATCAATTCAGAAAAGAGGGAGTAGGTGAAAAAGCCATGTCTATTGTCAGAGATTTTTTCAGTAGCTGAAGTATTGAAACAGATGTCATCTCACATGGCAAAGTTATGAGCATCTTTGGTTGGTGCGCTATGGGCATGTCATCTTCAGTGACAAAAGATGCACTACATGTACCAGACTGTCCCACATCAGTGTTGAACAGGTGATTCTTTGTAAAATATTTCTACAGTGCCTTGTGGGGTGACAGCTGCCAATTTTATTTTCAATTTCAAGCAAAAGACTCTTTTACCGAAAATTTCCATTTTTGCAGCTATTAATTTCCAGTAATCCCCCTTGTAACGTCCATGCTCTGATCCTCCATGTTTACCAGTCTCTCTGCTGGAAATGGCTACAAGCGCAGATGCTGCAGTGTTGGTGTAATTCTTCTGTCAGATCTAAAAAGAACTCTTGTTTCTTCTTCTTTGGCAGAGCTACAGCAAATATTGCAGTGGCTGACCACTGAGCCAGGAAAATGAGAAAGTCTGCTGCAATATAAAATGAGAATTGCCAGGTGATGAAGGCAATCATTGACCAGCTACAGAGAGAGGAGTGGTGCCCCTGGGCTTCTGAAGCAGCTGAGATTTTATAGCTATTCAAACCGAGTTATCAGCAAAACCATGACAATTTTCCAGTATAGAAAATGAAACCTCTGGTGACTTTATGTGGTAGGGCACCCAGTTCTGCTCAGGAGCAGCAGCACCAGAAGACAAACTCAAATTTTTCACCAGCCCTTTGCATTGCAGTCATATTGCAGCTCTTTCATCTTGTCTAGCAGTCTTGTGCATTCATCTTTTTCTTGGCTTGCCCAGCACTTGAGTAAGGATCGCTAATTACTGCATTTACTCAGAAGCTATGGTTGCACTGTTGACTGAGGTAGGGTAACAAACACATTTTTAGACCAACACACAGCCTGAAACTGTTTTAAAATGTATTTTAAAAATAAGGGTGGATCTTCTGTAATTCATTGCTCTCATCTGAATCTTGGTGGCAACTGATAAGCCAAGAAACAAGAACAATTAATCAAAACCCACTAATGCCTGCTTATGTCTTGAGTCCATAAACTTCAATGACTGCATCCTCCTTTGGAAGGAAATGATCCATCTTATACATATTTCCAAATTTCAGTATTTTTCCTGCACAGTATCAGCAACGCTGCTCCCACACAAGACATTGTGCTGTGCCATAAGGGACTTACGCCGTTATGGGAGGTCATCTGTATTTGAAAGACAGGAGCCTGAAGTTACTTACTGAACTCAAAATTGAGAATTGATGCACACAGAGTGTCTGTGTCTGTGTATAAACAGAGTTAAATATTTCCTATAATTTTTTATTCTACACTCAACAAATATCAGCCAGCTAAGTTTTCCACACACTTTCGCTTTACACCTTCAAATACGAGGTAATGAAAATAGCAATTTTTCTGATCAAGTATGACATCATTACACATATAAATTAAGACACATATAAATTAAGGCACATATGAATGAGTGTCTCTTTTCTGATCTGGAACTAGAATCTGGAACTAGAATCTGCTTTATTTTCCTTTAAATGGTAGAAAAGACTTGGGTTCTGTTCACTTATAAGTATTTCTTTCCATCGAGACCTAAGGCACTTCTAATTTCTAATTTTGTCTGTTTACTTTACAAATACAAAACTTCCCACATTATTTCAGCATTGGATTTGCGTTGAAAAATCTCAGTTGCTTCTTTGTGTAACACCCATTTGTTCTTGGGTTGAAATACTTCCCTATGAACTCAAAAAAAGGATTTGCTCACCAGTGAAGGTTGAAGGATCACCCTTCACCCTTAATCATTTACAACCCTCTGAGATTTCAAAGCTTCTCATGGGAAAACACAAATTGAATAGCCCCACAGAACCACCTGAGTCAGTGACCTGTCTCACAATCTTAGTCAAAGATCATGTTCAGAGTTTTAGTGTTCAACTCTATTCTTTTAACTATTTTTTCACCCTTTTCATTACATGGAATGTGCACACTGCAGGGCTTGAGCCATGAGCAAGGCTACTTTCATTCATGAGAACTGATATCATTAATATCATATTTATTTATAGTAGAGGCACTAATTTATGGAATCTACACTGATGTGTCTATCATACTATGTTTTAATAGCTGTTTTTATATGCAACTATGAGTAATCATCTAAAATAATTTTCTGATACAGCCTTAGGAAGTATTGACTTTAGTTCATGTAATCATTTGTTTTAATAATAGATTTTTGTAGATTTTCTTTAGTGCAATAGACTAGCTGATTATAATAAGACTGCAAATTCTGAGGATAACCTATGCTATTACAGAAAATGACTGGTTGACATGGTAAGACACCAATTCCAGCGGAAGCTCTTCAGTGGTTGAAGTGGAAGGAGAGGAAGGGAAGAAGTTGTGCACAATTGAAACAAGGACTCATTGCCAAAAAAACAATGTAGAAGAATAGCATATGATGCAGCGATAGGCACAAAAGCCTACAGCACAAAATGATATACTGCTGGAAGAAAACATAAAAGGCAATCAGGAAATGCTCTGAAATGCTTTAAATGTAATAACGGGATGAGAGAAAGAAGGGCTTGTTAGTTAAAGGGAGAGGGCAAGCTATTGCAGGGGACAGAGAAAGCCAGAGTGCACTTGCTTCTGTTTGGTTGCTTTATTCTATACAGACAGTTTAGTTCACATTTAGTTCACTTAGCATGGTTAATATTGATAACAAGGATGAAGAAAAGAAGCGATATTGCAGTAAAAAATCCAGACCAATTATATGAAGATAACTTAGATTTTTCAAGTTATTCCCTGATGAGAATCACTTAAGACAACCAGTTTAGGCAGTTTTCTCCGATGACCCATAAAGACTCAGTGGACTGAAAAAAGGTAAACAATGAATATCTATTAGGGAAAAGGAAAGGAGTAGGGAGAAGAAAGCTTAAAGGAGGTAGAAGCCCTGATGCCTGAAAAAATTATAGGAATCATGTTATTAATCAATTTTCAAGAACATCAAGAATAATCAAGTAATAATGAACAGCCAACATTTGTTAGTCATTGCCAGGTTTTATGCAAGATGGTTTTGTTACCTACTAGTAGGACAAATTTCCTAGAAGACATAGGAAAAGTAGATGTGATTTCTTTTGACTTTAGTAACTCTTATGTTTGCTGCCAAACTAATGTTAGTTTGATAGTAGTTCAAGTAGTCCTGTAAGCATAGAAAAATAACAAAAACAACTCGAAAAACTGAGTTTAGTTATTGAGTTTAGTCTCAAAGAGAGCATTTTGGCTCACACAGTGTTCTCACCTATCTGATATTTATTATCCAATTACTATTTATGACAATTATATAAACAATGGAACAGGAAAGTACGTATCTTAAAACTGGGCATGACACCAAACCAGAAAACAAAGACTTTGGAAGTGGGATAGGAATTCAAATTATGCTTATAAATTGAAGAAATTACGAGTAGATTGTTACATGATTACAAGAGTAAAGAACTAGTGTAAGTAGGAAAAAGTCTCATATAAAAATTTATGTTGGGAAACAGCTATCTCGAAAACTGCAGTGCAGAAAAGATTCTGACACAGTAGAATACACACATCACAAAAATATGTGTTACTGGAAATAAGGCAAATGACATTTTAAGAAGCATTCTTTAGAATGAGTTCTGTGTACACCACAAAAGGCAGGGAATTACACCTTTTCATCCAACATTGCTAAAACTTCTCATGAAAGGTCATATCTAGAATAATTGGAGAAAAACGTAAAATGCAAGAATAAGAGTCTTGGCAAACAAGATCTGTGTGGAAAAGTTAAAAGAAAAAAAAAAAAAGGAGAGAAGACTAGGAAAGGGATGATATACAAAAGGTTATACTAAACAGGGGAGAAATATGCCATTGTCTAAAACTACAGGGATAGGAAACAAGTTGAGGGTCTAATATAGAACTCAGAATAGACATAAAGAGAGGCTGTCCAAGGAAAATTAATGTTTAAACAACAGAATTATAACAGAATGTGTGTTTTTAGAAAAGCTTCATATCAGCTATTCACAAACAGTTTCATCAACATCTGCCAAAATCTGTTACCCAATAGTAAGCATCAGTTGGGATGCTCAAAAACAGTAGAATGATCTATTTCTTCATGGCCTGTGTAAAGATCATCCTTGGGGTTTAAGAATCAGAACAGTACATTTGGATCCTCTAAAAATTTTCCACTGCATGATTCTTCCATTTTCCAATGGAAAAATATTAAGAACATTTCCGCACTGATTCAGCAAAACACATTTCCTTTTTCCCATTCCTTAGCAATCCCACAGGCAGTACAGTACTTCTCCATTCTATGAGGCCTCCATTAACTGTGAAAAAGAAAAAAAGAAAAGAAAGGGTGACACTGAATTGAAAGAATATATTGGGAAAACAGATAAGATCATTTCATTAATTCATCCATGTACTTCACACAGTCACTTCAGAAAAGCCCCTTGTCAACTGGAGGAACTGTGGGGTAACATTGTTTTTAATCTATAATTAATCTCAAATATGCCACTGTTTCAGAGAAAGAGGATCCAAACTGACAATTGTTTGACAGTTATTTTATATGTATGAGAGTAACTGGCCAAAAATATCTTTTTTTGTGAAGAAGAACACACATTTTTATGGTGTCATTATACTTCATTAATTAATATTTATCTTTAAAATAATAACAGATGAGAGAATAGGACTAAAGTGTCAAAAATAAAGTGGAAAAGAATCTTGCTTAATATATATATATACACAATTAATTTACATCTCTAGAGAAAATTAGAACTACTTCTATTTCCCTAACCTCCCCCTGCTTACTGACAGGGAATATCTTGATGTTCCGGTTTTATGTATGATCTGTTTATTCATAATTTTTCTTATTCTGTATTTTTAACTGTGTTTCATACTTCCTCCCTTTGTGCTTTGACAAACAGCTATCAGCATAATAGTGTTTGGAAGTGAATGAATGCCAGGGAGCAGATGCTTGAAATGAAGTTTAGGCAACTAGAAACACAGAACAGTATGTTAGCTACAGTATTAGCCATTTAACTCTTTCTTGCCATCAGAGCCATGACCTAATTTCCTCTTTCATGCAGAAGCATAGTTTATAGAGACTGGTACTATGAAGTGAAATGATGTGACCCTAACACTGGGAGACCAGGATACAGCTCAAGGTGTATGCCAGTGGACTGAAGCACCTCAATCTAAGGAAGGTGCTGCAGCAGAGTTTTGTTACTTGCTCAATTTAGATGATTTCAATTCCTGTGCTGAGTGCCTATGACCCAGTGATACTGCATAAAAGTTTTTCACTGGACATTCCACTAGAATTAATTCACAACCATTATATTTTTCCTTAGTCTGCCATTGTCTCTGTTTAGTTTCACATTTGCTAAATCCAGTACTCTCTCCCTTGTCTTCCTCCCTTTTCACTTCTTAAGAAAATAGATAAAAGTATAAAACTGTATGCTTACTATAAAATACATCTCCAGCAAGAAAAATTCCTTCTTTAATCTGTCAGCAGTTTTTAGGCCAAGAAGAGAGATTCTGTAACGTGTCTTGAATAACTTTTTTTCATGCAGGTATTATGAAGGTAACTTTTCCAACTAGAGATCTTGTTACATAGTTCGTCTTTCATGTGAGTTTTTATGGAGAGGACACAGATGAAAAAAGGACACGTTTTTCATTTCTATACAAACAATTATTTTAAAATGTCCAGGAGAATGTCAGCTAAGTTTACTACAAGCATTATAGCATTTGTGCCCTATCAGATGCTGAAAAGAGCTGATATATAACTATCCCTAGTCTGGGACAAGGGCTCCTGTCCCAGCAATGCCACAGCACTGAGTGTTCCCTGTATCTCCCAAATGAAGTACTTCTCTGTGAGAAGGGTAAGGGAAGAAGCCTTACTTGACTCAGGTTCATGAATAGCTGAATTTCATGCACTGCCAGAAATGACATATAAAATAAAGTTGAAGCTGGGATGAGGAGTTTTGATGCTACTACAGTTTTTGCTAGTGGAATCTACACTGACAATCCAAGAGAGATGCTAAATAAAGAAATAAATTCTACATTCTACATCCCACACTGAAAAGAAGAGTTCCATTGCCAAGGGTGACACAACTTGCCCAGGAGGCTTTTTTTGAACACCAATTGTTCATATTATTACTGCAAGATAAAGAAAATAGGAAAGGGAGAAGAAATGAAAAAAATTAGGAGTGTTAGTAACTGTTTTGTTGGGGGGTCTTAAGCACTAAAATCATGTCAGGAAGAATTAGAATATTAGTTTTTAACTTCGGGATGCTTTTGAATGTAAAAAAAAAAAAGGTGTCATATCTTTAAAAGAAAAGTGAAGTGTTTTTAATCTATGACTGAAGGTACTGAAAGGTATAATTATTTGCCTCCCTTAGCAATTCCGTTCTACAAAAGAAACAGTTTCGCAGTTTCTACTTAAGCTCTCACTTCTTTTATTATGTTCTTCTCTTCCTATTTCATCTCTCCCCCATATTACTCAACAGTACTATTTATCCCTCCCCCAGATTTAAGAAAGTGACAAATTTTGATACATTTTTTATTCTGTGTTGTACTTTTTTTTCCTTTTTGTTACCCTATTTTCCCTTCATTTCCTTAACTCTTTCCCTTTAGACTTGTGCTTAATTTCCATCTCCCTCCCTTGATTCTCTATTTCTCCTTTTTCTCTCAATTGTTATTGTCTTCCTAGAACCCAAGTTCTGATCACTTCTCTGCATATTTTGTCACTTGCCTCTCGATCTCTTGTTTTTCTGCTCATGCCCTTCATCGTCCTCAACACAAGAAATGTGGCAAGGAAGGCAAGAGTTCAGCATGGCTGAGTAGGGACCTGCTAGTCAAATTAAAGGGCAAGAAGCGAATGCACAGGCAATGGAAGCACGGTACAGAAGGGTATAGGGATACAGCCTGGTTGGGTAGGGGTGGGGTGAGGAAGGCCAAGGTGCACCTGATGCTGAATTTGGCAAAGGATGCAAAAAAATAACAAGAAGGGCTGGTATTCCAGACAGAAGAGGAAGGTCAAAGGAGGCACCTGTTGGCTCTTCCCCCTGCCCCTTCCCAGTAAAAAAATTGATGGCAAACTGCAAAAAAATGGATGAGGAACTGGATGAGGTACTCAACAATATTTTTGTCTCAGTTTTCTATGGCAACATCTTTTTCTTAAGTCAGTGGAATGCAAGGAAAGGATTGGGGGAGCAAAGTGCTTCCCACTGAGTGAAGAACAGTTTTGTGAGCACTTGAAGAATCTGATTGTCATAGTCCATACATAAGTCCATGAGACATGGTGGGATGCATGCCAGAATCCTGAGGGAATAGACAGATGTCATTGCCAAGCTATTCTCCATCGTGTTTGAAATGTCATAGCAGTCAGAAGAAGTCCTAGATGACAAAAACAAAACAAAACACACAAACAAACAAAAAACAAAACAAAGAACAAATAAACAAACAAAAAAATCCCAAAACATAGTACCCATCTTTAAAAAGGGTATATAAGAGGACCCTGGGAACTACAGGCCAGTCAGCCTCCCCTCTGTGCCCAAAAAATCATGGAACAGATTTTCCTAGAAGCTGTGTTAAGGCACATGGAGACCAGGGAGGTGATTTGGGACAGCCATCATGGCTTCACCAAGGATTAGCCTTACCTCTTCAACCTGGTGGCCTTCTATGATGGAGTGGCAACATCAGTGGACAAGGGAAGGCCTGCAGCTGTCTCCTACCTGGATCTCTGAAAGGTCTTAAACATCCTTTTCTTTAAATTGGGAAGAGAAGGATTTGATGGATGGAATGTTTGCATGAGGAATTGCTTGGATGGTCGCATCCAGAGGGGAATGATCAATTGCTCAGACTCTTGGCAGGAGCCTCAGGGGTCTGTTTAGGGAGTAGTGCTATTCAATGTCTGCATCAATGATAGAGGTGGAAGGATTAAGCACATCCTCAGCAAATTTGTAAATGATAACAGAGTGATGCAGCTGACACATCTGAAGGATAGGATACCATTCAGAGGGGCCTGGACAAGCTCGAGAAGAGAGCCCATGGAAATCTCATGAGATTTAACAAGGCCAAGTGCAAGGTGTTACACCTGGTTTGGGGCAACCTCCCATCTGAGGTACTGCATCCAGCTTTAGAGTCACCAGCACAGGAGGGACATGGACCTGTTGGAACAAGTTCAGAGAAGGGACATGAAGATGATTACAGGGACAAAGAGGGACAAAACACCTCTCCTATGGGGGAAGGTTGAGAGTTTGGATGGCATTTTGAACCCAGTTTAGTAGAAAGTGCCCTGACCAGTGTGTGTGTGTGTGTGTGTAGTGGGGTGTTGGAACTAGATAGTCATTAAGACCCCTTCCAACCCAAACCATTCTGTGATTCTCCATCTGTAAAATCACTAAGCATGATGAAAAAAAGGTAAAATATAGAAAATATAGGGTTCATACAAGACATGTAGAGGTCTCTCCCTTCCTCTGGCACCAGATAGCAGTAGTTATCAAGTAATTGTTTTTTTTTAAAGTAGCCTTCCTCATCTATTGCCTGTGGGCCAAAGAGGACTCCTTCTTTTTACCAGAAAGATAGATCTGCTTTGATGCCCTAAGAAGCAAAGCAAGAATATATGCTTGAAAACCAACTCAAATATTGATACTTCTCCTGTTTGCAATAGCATCCATAGTCCCAGAAATTCCTTCAGGAGCAAGGGTGACATTTTCAAAAGGACCTACTGTTGAATCCTTGCTCCTACTTCTTCCGAGAAAGTGAGTTACATTATACATACGCAAGATTTTTTAGCTGAGTAAAATTGTCTAACCCCTTTGGAATAAAAAAAAAAAGAAAAAAAGAGGAAAAAGGGTTAAACACACCTTTCTGAAACACTTTTGTTTCCAGTGTAACCACAAAATTAAAGAAGATAAATGTTTCCTGGTAGAGCAATTCTACTACTTAATATCACTAATCAATTACTCACAAGACCATTGTGTGGGCATTTTCAGCCCCAGCACCCAAATCCATCCCTTAAAGGAGTTGCTACTCTGAGCACAGGAGATTTTTTTTTTGAGCTGCCCTGCATTGACCAGCTTCATTTTTATGGACTTCCTAAATGCCCACTCTGTCAGAGAGACCCCTCCCCTCTTTAGAGCAGAGGAGAGTAGACACCTGGGTGTTAATTGCTGGTCTGACCTGCAGATTAATTAAATCCTTCTCCCTCCTGAGAGCACTACACCATACAAAAATATTCTCATTTACCTTCCACTTCATCACTGATAACAATGACAGAATTTTTGCTGACTGTGGGCTTGAATAAGCTGCAATGTAATTATATTACTGTACTTCATAGTGTTATACTTTTATATTCTATACCGTAATTACACAGCACAGAATTAATTGCATGCAAATGTGTTAGCACGTCATTAATAAGATTTATCACACATTCTTCCAAGTAAATTACGAGAAATGATTATAACATGGTAATGATGTGGTGTCATAATTTTTTGGAAAATGTGAATGGGAGGGCTAGAGCTTTTGTACAACCACTATTATGCTGCCTAATGCAATACCCCAAGGGTTTGTTAAGGAGGGAACATGCACTGCCACTGTTGCTTATTCAAGACTAACAGACACTGCTGAAATGAATTTGCTCTAAAGTTCTGGCTTAAAGCAGAAGTTTCTCTGTACCAGGCCTGAAACGCTCCACGTCTGTGAATATCACTCTACAAGCCTGTATAATATATTGTACAACCTAGGCTTAATCTTGAGAACTCTACAGTCTTAGAAACATCTGAAAAAACTTTCATTGGTCTCTAAATTAGTAAATTAAATTTAAGTATTTCATCTTCCTATAGTGCTTTAATTTGTACCACAGATTTTCTCATGTGCTTCACTGTTCTTGCTCTAATGCTGCTGTAAGACACAGTGTTTTTCAAGGCATGTGCAACTGGAAGCCATTAAGGAGCATGGAAACCATGCTACATAACATGGTTAAGTAGCATGATTCTGCTACTTAAGCTAGAGTAATACTAAGAAATACGTACTATAAACAAAACAGGGAGCATGCCAAAATGGGGTGCCTAACACATGCTCTGTGGGGATCTTCACACAGCAGTACCTTGCACATCCTGTGAACCATCCATACTGTAATGCAGTAATTTACTTTCTCAAACAACAGCATAAAGAAATACTGAAATAATGACTAGCAAAATTCTTAGGAAGATCCTTAATGTCAGTTCAGAGGACCTTAACACATGTGACAACTTCTTAGAAATAGCTGCAAAGTCTATGATAGCAAAATATGATGATTTGTGGATTAAGGTAAGGACAGAACACACAGGTTTAACTCTGCAGACTTATGTGTTTAAATAGGTTCCATTTATAATTAAATTTCACACTGTTTCTGACAGGAGGGAAAAAACCAAATAGCCTCTAGTGCAGTTAATATATTTGTCACACAATTTTGGCAACTTTGATCAGCTTTGTCATTTCAGGCAGACAGTAGTTTTTATATTGATTTGGGCATTAATCAGAACACATTTTTTATTTCAGAATTAGCATACCAGAAGTGTTTTGTGAGTTATCATGCTAATATGTCCTATCAAAGACTAAATTAACATTTTACTGCTGCTAACCAGAGGCAATGCTTCATATACAATGCAGATGATGTTGCCAAATTTTTCACATTACCAGCTGTTTAAATTTGAGGGTGCTTAATAGCTGTGGACCTAAAGAAAGATCTTTTGAAAATAACCTAACAAAGCCCCCCACAGTCCAGTTCCAATATTCCCAGAGCTAATGAAGCCCCATACTGTTCCTGATCTCTATTGTGCTTCCTGTAATGAGGTAAAGTACAATGTTCCAAACACCATTATGCTGCACCCGTTTCCATCTTCACCCTTCCTTTCATTTCTTCAAACATTTTATAGTTTCAGTGGTATTCTGAAAAAAGATAGGAGAGCAGAAGAGAGGAGGGAACTTCTAACCTGCTACATCTGAACTGCTTCCATTTCCTGAGAATAAAAGATAATGACATAGTGTTAAGAGTATATTTTGCTGTTTTCCACCATATTCACATGAAAACTGCTACCCTTCCTCTAAAGCAACCACCCAATGTCAGCAGTTACCATTATGCATTAGTGTTTTGCTGGCAAAATTCCTGTCCGTCAACACAGAGGTTTCCTATGGCAAACATCCCAGTTTCATCCTACCTGTAAATGCACAGATTGTGCAGCAGCTACTGCTTGCCAGGGAGTACTCATTGTACCATTCAAGTGATATTTCTTGACTTTTGTGAGGTCTGTATAACAAAAGTCAGCATGGCATCTGTAAACTGTGGCAGCAGAAGTTTGTGTCTTCTACAGAGATGCAGAATTGTTGCCAGGGATCTGATAGCAGCAGTTAAGGGTAGACAGAAGTGTTCAATTTTTATCTGAGAATGGGTCCTGTCTACAATGAGGAACACAGCTTTTGCGCTCTGCTTAGACTCAGAATAAACATTACCTAAGTTTAAATTCAGATTTAAAGTGTCATTTAAAAGAACAAACCCTCAAATGTATTTAGAACAACAGATTCACTCAATTATAGAATTTAACACACACTCCTAGAATCAACCTTACATAACTAATCATTATTTAAAAACAATTAAATTTAGATAGTTCCAAAACGGATTATCCAAGAAGTTGACTTGCTCCAAAGAATTACCCATCTCCTTGGTCACCTTTTGATACACAAGAGTGTTGAAAAGACTTTTTCATCAAGGTAAGGATATCACCAAATTTTGACAATGTCAGATTGGAGGTACCAAATTCCTGAGTACTGATACTGTCTCAGATGGAAAGAAATATCAACTACAGCAAAAAACAGGAGCTAGGCTGATCCTCAGCTATTATTTCTATTCACTCTGTGATCTGCAGGAACTCTGTAAAATCCTGGGAAGAAGTATGTTCCCATCAAATTACTCTCCTCATAATAAAAATGCCAGAATCCTCTTTGGCATCCCTCTATAAATGTCACATGTTTAACAATAATTTAATGTTTAAGAGGTTAGGACTTGGATGACACTGCCAATGTCTGTATCCACAAGGAAGGTCACAAGTCCTTAGCCAAACACCAATAATTCAAGCCTGTGTGGATTTCTGCTCTGACATAGTTGTCAAATTAGTGCCTGGGAGTTTACAATCACATCTTAGCTGCGGGTACTCTTAATTAATGGTGGATACATTTTTCCTACAGAGGAGCTAAAATTACTTTGTCTCCTCTGGCTACTTTCCCAACCTATCATCACAATCTCAGTTAATCTGAGTTGATCTTCAGATAGCTAATTAATATCTCTGCTTTGCTCTTCTTTGTGAACCGAGGTGTTGCATCATCCATTATAACTGGAAGATAGAGATTTTTATACATTTTCTTTATAAATAGATTAAAAATTAAAAGATCACACACTTCCTAAGGGTGGGATTCATCTAATTTAACTTTTATCCACCTGAAGCCCAATCTGGTTTCCCATACCGCCACAAAAAAAAAAAAAAATTTAAAAAAATTTTAAAAAGTAATAAGCATATTCAGAAGACAAGGTATTAGACCTAGTTTAGACTTCAAACTTCTGCTTTCAAAGCCTGTTTCTCTCTCTCTCTCTCACTTCATTTTCACTGACTGAGGATAGTCAAAGTGTCTAGCTCAGATTTGGTCAGATTTTTTTGACCCCAAAGTTAGATCCCACACTAACACCCAAATGGCTCCTTTTCTGTTTGAAAACCTAACCAGTGACCAGCCCTATCCTCACTAGAATGATGTTTCAGGGAAAAAAATTGTCCATACTCATCTCCTGAAATCTGCCTAAAAGGAAGAAAGCAGATATTGAAGAATAGTTTCATCCTACTCTGATAAGACACCAGTCAGTCACTTAACAGTCCTTCACAAACAACAGTGGTGAAAGCACTTGTAATCTTTAAAGCTAGTGAAAAAACATCTACTCCAAATCATCAACTACTCCTTACACAGATGCTGTCAACCCTCTCAATCTCTCTGGCAGTGCCATCCTCAATTTTTACATCCCAGTGCTCCAAGCCCTCAATTTTAGAAATTCTGTAAGAATTCACTTCATAATGAGGCAGGCTGCAATACCCTGAAGAGGACGCACCTTTTCATTGGCTTCCAGTAAATTTTTTTCCAAAGACCTTCCAAAATCATGGGTTTACAGAAAAAGAAAAAAATAATCAAACAAAATCCAAATACTTGTTAAATTGTTCAGAGAGATATGGAACCAAGAATACTTTCCTTGCAATGAAAAAAAAGATGTATTTAAAAATATAGCTTTTATTTACAAATACTTGATATTCAGAGTTGACTACTGTCAATAAGTATTCTCTTTTGGAAGTCAACATTTTTCACCTGTGTTGTTTTAACAGTTCAAGAAGATACGTTGTTACTTTGACAATATATTTAGCTTTTTAGAATCTAGGATCTACAATGAAGATTTCACAGATTTAGGTGCTGTGTGCTCATGTAGAAAAGTTTTTCCCTTTCTAGGTTTCAGATGACCTGGCTAAATGTCTATTCCTTTTCTGTAAACATCAAGGGATCTTATAGCATTGGCAAGTAATGAAAATAACTAAGACAAAACTTTTTTCTTAGTATTTTGACTGGGACACTATTTCCTAGCATTATAATAAGATTTCCTGGAAACCTAGTGCCCAAAAATGAAAAAAAAAAAAAGAAAAAAAAAACCAAACAAAAACAAATAAACAAACAAAAAACAATAAAAAGAAATGACAACTAATTACCTAATATACTTTGCTGTTTCATCTTTAAATTTAAGGAATGTATTTAACTTGCAGAGAGAAGTTTGAAGATGTCTCTGCACATTTGGAAGCCAAACTATCATTGAATCTGCTGGCTTACATGTTTTCCAGCACAGAGCACAGTATCACTCTTGATCTAGCACAGTGTAATTGCCACTCACTTATGAAGCAAGAACACAATACTACTGCAGCCCTTCACACACAGTATGATGCAACACAGCACGCAGGGGATCAGTAACAGAGCATGCAGCCTTTGACTAATGAGCCACGAGCCAAGGCTGCTTACTCCATCATTAGGGTGAAAAAGTGTCAGAGTAGTTCTATAATTTCTGCATCAGCTCATCACCCAAAGTGCAAGGCAGCTTGCTGAAGCAATGAAGCCCAGAGACCTGTTCCTTTCCAGCCTACTGAGCCATTTGTTATCAGTGTTACGCTTTCAAAAATGAAACAATTTCTCTGCCTGGAAAAGAGGTAAATTTGCGTTCTTAGAAGAAATCTGTTTTTTTTTTCATTAAGACTCAAAAATAATAAAACCAAACATTAATCAAGGTGTCACAGTAGTGAACTCAGTGTGACATAGGGTTATTTAAAGAGGCTTTCTTTAGCCCAGGAATGCAAATATTCAGAGTAGTCCCTGTAGAAGGAACACATGGTCTCAGAAGTACATTTAAGATCAGACTCTGAAACACAGGTGCTCTGACTTATCCACTGAAGGAACCTCTTGATTGTAAGTCAGATTTTCTCAAGCTCCCTGCAAGCCTGACCTTTTCTGGGTTTCATTATCTTTGTAAAACTCCTTGTCCCCAAAGAGAGGAAAAGCTACCACTTTTGACTGATGCTAGCAACTCCTCTCCTAGGGAGTAAGGAAGAGAGAATCAGACGTAATTATAGGGAAGAACTTAGTTCATTTTTCACCCATCACATGGGAGCTAAGCCATTGCTGCAATTAGAGGTTGTTAGCTGTCCCCTGGCCAGTATAAACTAGTAACCAGCAGCTGCAGCTGCTTTGTACTACATTACATGGGAGTACTAGCTGCTGCTAGTAATAAATCAGCATAATTTAATTTTGATTTAATGTTTATCTTTTTTCCTTTAGTAGCTACCAGTATTTTGATCCCTCTAAAACATTTTCTCTCACTGTAGTGCTCATTTTGATAAGATGCTACAGACATATCAAACTTTAGCTTTGAGAACACCTTTTTTCCCACAAGCCTTCCATCTGTAGAGCACCACTGCATCTCCTCTAATATTTAAGTGATAAACCCATTCAATTACCAATATATTACTTGAAATCTTTGTTTCATTTGTGGAACTTCCTGTGACAGCTCAGGTCTGGAGAGAGGGGGTGTTATGTTTACAGTAAGAACAAGCTGTAATTACGAGCTGCGGATATAAATATGCACCTCTAAACCACAGAGAAAGTGAGTTGTTTTAGCCATTAAAGTTATCCAGCAGTGTAAACATTTCAATACTTGTAATGACAGCTTGTTCTCATTTCCTTGCTTACAGAAATTGGCCTGCTTCTGGCTGCTATCAATTAGCACATCCCAACACTTTGCAGGAATGTGCCTGTCAGCGACCCCACATTCATGTGTCAAGATAGAAGCCACGTGCATCTGAATATCTGTCCTTGGCTTTCCTAAGCTTGATGACAGCTTGGGTTGCTAAATCACTCAGTCTGGCACTTCACTGAGCAACAGCTTGCAAGAGCAATGATAATAATAACAACATATCTTTATAATATGGTAATACGCTTATAATAAATAGAATCTATTTCTAACTGGAGAATAACAGGCTACACTGGAACAAGATGGTTTCATCTTGATCTCCTAGTCCAGTACTCAGCATCTACAGTAAGGCATCAAAAATAAGTTTCATATTTTATTTATAAAAAGCCCAGCTTTTTTAAGAATTGTTGGAAATGGAAGAAGAGATGTATCAGTGAATATTTTAGCAGTCTAAATAAATAAAGCATAAGTGATGAAATGTGGGACTAGGTAATTTTTGAGTCTTCTTTAAGCAACTGCTTAGGTGCCTGAGAGCTCAGAAAGGAACTATTGATCTTTACATCTTTCATGTAAAGTATTTTCTCAATACCTTTGCTCTAACAATTTCAGTAGTTAAACTTATGCTTCCTATAATACTGCTTCCTTCAAAAGTTCATTTGAAGTCTTTTGGTAGAGGTAGGCTGCCTCCTCCAAGCATTTTTGTCACTCTCCTTATTTTGGTGAGACAGTCAGATCTGGAAAAGTTACAGTTAGCCTAAGTCACTGCCACTACAGCTGGCCTTCCTCAGTAGCTTAGATAATCTCACGCATTGCTCAGGGTCATTAGACATAACCCTAAATGCTGAAAATTTACAAAGACTTAGCAGTAAACATGAAACCAAATTTTCCCTTTTCAGGAATTACTCTTGGTTGCTTTAACTCATCCCCGTTTCAGTTCATACTATCAGTGATGGAAACCATGAGTTTCCACAGTACTTAATTCCAGCTATCAGGATCTTGAATTTAATTCCCAGAGCCTCCAGTCTGACACAATATGATATTATCATATTTAAAAGCATTTGACAAAGTTTTAAGCTATTTAAATTTAGAAAAATCAGTTGCATTTAAATGAACTCTCTGTTAATTAGAATTAGGTTTATTCTTTCCCATCTGCAGTATAGACATCTTTGATTTCTGTAGTAGGGGACAGTAACCACATATTTATGACCAACTTAAGTCCTCCCTTGTTGAAAGAAAGCAAAAGTAAGTTGTCCTTCCTTCTTGCCACACTGATAAACATTCAATTGTTTGAAACAAATGAGGTCCTCTGAGCATGCCAAAGCATTTCAATCAGTTGGCAAGGTCATTGGAACAATTTGGACTGTGTTTCAGATTATTTGCTAGACTTAAGACTCAAAATGCTACATCTTATAAAACCCTTTTAGAATCATAGAATGATTTGTAGTAGAAGGAACCTTTAAGATCATCCATGGGCAGGACACCTCCTACTAGACCAGGTTGCTCAGGATCCCATCTAACCTGGTCCTGAACCCTTCCAGGGATGGGGCATCCACATCATCTCTGGGAAACCAGAGATGCTCCAGTGCCTCACTGCTAATAACTTCCTCTTAATATCTAGTCTGAATTTACTCTTTTTTAGCTTGAATCCATTCCCCTTTTTCCTGTCACTACATGCTCTTACAAAAAGTCACTCTCTGTCTTTCCTGTAGGCTCCCTTCAGGTACCGGAAGGCTGCAGTTAGGTCAGTCCTAAGACCGATCTTTTCCAGGCTGAACAAATTCAATTCTCTCAGCCTTTCCTCAGACAAGAGGTGTTCCATCTTGGTGTCCCTCTGGACTCTTTCCAACAGGCCCATGTTTTTCTTGTGCTGGGAACTCCAGAGCTGGATTCAGTACTCCAGGTGGAGTCTCATCAGAATGGAAAGCAAGTGGCTTAATGTTTGTCCATCTTATATTTAACAACTATTTTACAATAAAGTTTCCCTCATTTTCATTTTATTAATTCTTGGCCATAAATACTGAACTTGTTGAGAAGAAAATTTCAATTATTTTCAATTTATTTGAAAATTGATATTACATCACAAATTTTAGAGAAAGGAATAGGCTCACAGAGAGGGTCTGAGCATCAGCCTCTTCCTTGACTCCATCAGAATACAGGATAACTTGGAGGAGGTTGTTGTCACACCTCCTTGTTGAAGTTATGACACTTGAAGAAATGTGTCCTTATCCCCAGAAAAACAAACTCTCCAGATTAGAAGGAAGAATGCTTTGGGACACTTTGTGAGCCACTACCCATGGAGTCTACTTGCTAATCCTGCAGATAGTGGCATTGTACAGTTTGTCATGAGGTAATGACTTGGGAACAATCATGACTTATCTGCGCCTTAGGATTTTGGGAAAAAGCATGCAAAGTAACTAAATTCCCCTTAGTGTATAAGGAAACTAAATCTCCTTATCTCATACTCTAGCCAAACACTTCACTTTTTTTTTTTTGTAAAAATATAGGTGAACTTATACCACAGACAAAGTTAAAAAAAAATATATATATCACCAAATCAGGAAGCTGACAGAGAACACTTGGCTGTAAAAGCTAACAGCGTGCAAAGGAACAGAGAATGAAATGTTCTTTGTTTTAGACTTGTAATAAAACTTTCAGTGCTTCCCAGTGCCTCTGGTAGCTCTTCAGACCCTCTCAAAGGAATTGTGACTCATCAGCTTAAGAATGTGAGTCTGGGGCTCACTTTTTTTTTTTTTTTGAGACCATGCCACCTTCACTTTAGTGCCTACATCCATAACAGAAGTTAAAAATGTTATGATTCTGCACTGTTTGGCACATTCCGCACTCCTAGGAATAAAATGGTTTTGCTGGAAAGAAGGGCAGATGTGATTATGTAAAACATTCTTACATTTGCAACAAGTTATTGCTCTTTCTATACAAGTAAGTCATGGTTAAAATTTCATGTTAATAGCATTGGGGAGTAGCAAGAGACAAAGCCAATGTAATGAAAGAGGCTAATAAAGTAAGGCATCTTTTGGCCTTCTGCCTCCCTGTGTTATCTATACTGTGCTTTAATTCAGCTGCACATCCTAAATTTTTTGGTAATACAAACATGAAAACTCTAATTTGGAACACTTTGGCTAATGTATATGTGAATCAAGAAGGCTTTTGACAAAATTGAAGAAACAAAGGAAAACCCCATCGGACATGAATGCTCCAGAACATTTTTGTGTGGGTTTCTGGGTTGTGTGTATTTACAGATCTTCATGCTCCAAAACAACTAATGTGGAACACATAGGGAAGGGAAATGGGGTCAGAAACATTCCTACGAGTTTTCATTTTCTTTGAATGAAAAACAACTTCAAAAAGACCTGGAAAGCTTCAAAGATGATATTTCAATGCCAGAATAATGACAGCATTTGTGACACTGTTATTGCAAATCAATATCAGAGTGACATGAGGTCAGTACAAGTTATCCTGCTATGGAAACAAACACACCAGGAAATTTAAGACCTAATGATGTTATGTGTGGAAAACTTGTAGCAAGAGATACAAAGAGGGGAGTTGGTGCTGTATCAGTAAATCTGAGGCCTAAATCAAGTAGAAAAACAAACATAGAAGCTGTAAAAAATCCATTACTTAGTAATGGATTTCCTCCTCAGAATTGCATCAGTAACCATGAATAACGTTGGTTCTTTGTCCAGACAGAATACTGCTCACCATAGGAAAGGAGAAGATAGAAAGAAGGTGGGTCTGTATGTCGCCTCTGCCTGGCCAAATTCTAAGATTTCCAGAGTCTCTCTGACACAGGCATAAATCAGAGCCTCTTGTCAGGAGCACTTTCAGCTGGGGAAATAGGCTGACTTAATAGTACATTTTTATGGCAAAAAAAAAAAAAAGGGCTGCAGAAGAATGAAGAATAAGGCCTGTCATGTGCAAATAATGTAGGATGAGGTGAGAATTAGGATCTTGACAAGTAATAATAAGAGCTTTTAGGCAACAGGCAGCTGATTCTGCTGAGGAGAGAACTTTCAGCCTGAAAAAGCAGCTGGGACCTTTCCTTACTAAGACCAATGCCCTGAAAGGATGTCAGGACTTAGAAGAATTTCTATACAGCTCACTCCCAAACCCATTTCACATGCTCTGATTAGCCCCACTCTTTGCTCAGAGCCAGGTTTACAGCATGGTTGAGAACAATGAGGAGACAGATGGATTTGGATGGGAATACTGTTACCAAGAATAGTGGGAACATGACCCAAAAAGATCAGAAACCAGCATTAGGTGTAAATTTTAAAACTGTGAGAATTCCAAAATTCATTACAAAAATGCTTGAACTACATCGATGTCAGTGGATCAGGACCATTTGAATACAACAAAAAATCAGGAAGTGTGCCATAACAAAACCTATGACACAGCCTCAATGTTATATAACAAAGAATCAGAAAACTATGGAAATTATTGGAAGAGGTAAAGGGAATGCAAGGCATAGACTTTGCCTGTTTTAGTAATTTACAGAAGCTTAATTGTGGAGTTTTCCAACTTCATAGCTGAGAGAGAACTTTATATAAGATCAGATAACGGTTGCAAGACCATTTAGTTGAATAACCAAACAATCAAAAATTATTTTCATATCTTCTGCAAAGCACTATAGAAGTAAAGAAGATCTGTAGAGAACTGTTTATTGCTTATGCAAACTTAATTAAGCTGAACTCAAGAATCTGTACTAATGCAAATAGTTTAGGCCTTGGGCTCAGAATGTGCAGCCAAGTGCTTATTATACTTATTATTTCCTTAGTGCACTTTTTACTTTTCCTTTCCTTCTGCTGCCTGCTATATATCATCAGCAATTTTTTTAGCTTGATTTTTTTCACTTGAAAAAAATTAATTTGGGAATTTTACAAATAAATGAAGCAAAACCACACACACTTCTACAAGAATATTCCTTAATGAAGAAGCACACACACGCACACATACACACACCTGCCCCAATTTTATCTTATTGCCCTCCTGTTCTTCTGCAAACAATTTCCTGCTCAGGTAGGCATTTTCAGCAGGACTTATAAAAAAAATAGATCATTTAGGAAGCTGTAGGGCAACTTCACCATATGGTATGCCCAAAGAATACGCTTAGAGCCCATCATGTCAATACTTCTGTATTAAACATCCCTCGTTGCCTCCACTTGTAGCACAGGTCTGAACCAGAAAACATGAGTAAATGCATACATGACAGTTCTCATTCTCCAAGTAGTTCATAGCAAAAATGATATCTAAGGAATGAAATAAAAATGTGCAGGGAGAATAAAAACTGTATTGAGCAGACCAAATATTACCTTTTCTCTTCCTGAATGGTTTCCATGTTCAGTAACATGCAGGCCATCCAGTGCAGAAAGGTAAGGGTACTGCCCCAGGGCCTAAGTTGCTGTATTATTATATGAGAATTATTATATTATATTATATTACACATATTAGAATAGCATATATTATTATATCACAGATATAATAAATACCCTAACTTTTCTGTTTCAATAGATGATCAACTATTGCCCTACAATGTAAGAAGAATCCGATGTTAGTGCTTGTGAGGCCTCTGTACTGGTGTACATGCACACAGATAGTGCAAGGCACCTGAGAGTCTGACCTAGAAATTCATCTGTTCTGAGGCCCCTTTAAATCTTTTGCACACTCTCTTTGGAGCCCTGAATGAAAATAAAAGCTTTTAGCACTGCTTCTTTTTTACAAAAGTCTCCACTACCAACCACTGTTAAAGTTTCACACAGTGAAGTGCCTGAAGAACTTCTGCTGAAGCTCTGTGATTTAGAAAAAAGGCAAAAGAGAAAGAAACAAGGAAAGAAGGAAGGAGAAAGAGAAAGAAATACAGCTCACTTCTACTGTCTTTGAAAAAGTGGAGCATTTCAAAGGGGATTAAGCATTAGATGAGACAGTTCAGACACAAAGTATAACTGACCAAAAAAAAAAAGGTACATCACAGGTTGGAACTTCTGTGTCTGCTGGATGATTTTTGGCAGCTGCTTCTGCAAAAGCAACCACTTGCCACTACTCTTCAATCCAGTGGCTGAGGACAAAACACATCATCCATCACTCACACAAAAAGCTCTCTGTTTCTCATCAGCAACATTCCTTGTGCTGCAGCCCTGAAGGGTGGAGAGTGAGCTCCCTATACTGTTTACTCTTAGCTAAACTGAACTACATTCAAGTATCATTCAGATGACACCTGGCAGGAAAAAAACCACAAAGGCTTTTGTTCAGCAGTAATCCAGCCTTCAGGTTCAGCATCCACTGTCTTTTCTTTTCATAGAAACATAGAAGGATAGAAGGATTTGGGTTGAAAAGGACCCCTCTGCCATGGGCAGGGATGCCAGACACTAGATCAAGGTGTTGAAATCCCCATACAGCTTAACTTTGAATATTCCAGGGATGACACATCCACAACTTCTCTCAGCAACTTGTTCCAATGTCTCCCCTCTCCCACAGTGTGGGATTTTCTTCCTAAATCTAATCTAAACATATTCTCTTTCAGTTTAAAATTAGTCACCCTTCCCCTACCACTGCATACACTTCTCAAATGTCCCTCTCTAGCTCTCTTGCAGGCCTCCTTTAGTTACTGAAAGGTTTCTATAAGGTCTCAGCAGAGCTTTCTCTTCTCAAGGCTGATCATTCCCAGCTTTTTCAGCCTGTCTCCAAAGGAGAGTTGATCCAACCCTCTGATCATCTTGGTGGCTCTTCTCTGGACTCACTCTAACAGGCTTATACCCTTCCTGTGCTCGGGAATTTCAGGCTGGATGCAGTGCTCGTGGTGGGGTTTCAGAGGGAGAATCCCCTCCCTTTCCCTGCTGGTCACACTGCTCTTGATTCAGCCCAGGACATGTTTGGCTTTCTGGGCTGTGAGCACACCAAGTCACGTGGAGCTTTTCATCCACCAATACCCCCACATCCTCCTCCTTTGGGCTCTTCTAAATCCTTGTCCATCCAGCTTGTATTTGTCCTTGGTGTCATCTTGGCCCAAGTGCAGGAACTTCCTCTTGGCCTTGTTGAACTTTTGAGGTTTATATGGAGCCACTTGAGCCTGTCAAAGTCCCTGAGGATGACATCCCTTCCCTCCAGTGTGTTAACTGCACCACACAGCTTGGTGTCATCAGCAAACTTGCTGAGGGCGCAAGAAATCCTAACCATTTCATTTTTATTTATATTTGTTTTATTTTATTTTCTCTTCACTTTTAAATATGAGTTGTCACTATTTGATTTTAAAATTACCACTCTAACTCAAAATCTACACCAAAAGTCAAAATGGGATGTAATTATAAACTTTTAGTGTCATTATGAAATTAAATTATAAGAACATCTTATGCAATTGCAACTAAACATTCTAAACAGATGGTAAAATTGCACTTTACTACTGCTAAGTAAAGCTGGAAACAGGACTGGGTGTTGATAGAAATCAGTTACAAATGTAAAATTGATCACTAATTGACCAAAACTTCACAGATAATCAATCAAATAACAGTTAATCAAACAAGAGTTAAAAGTTAAACAAATAAATCCTTTGCTCACAGTTCCTCTTTTTGATACCCTATTCCCTATGAAGGGGACTTCATTCAGTGATCATTTAAGAGGCCAGACATTTTTAGAGCTCATTTTTGCTCAAATTGTAGACAGGCTTGAGACCGATTTCATAAAACAAAGCCTTCAGCACCAGCGACTCCTGTCACAGCACATTATCTCCTCAGTAGTGTTGGCACAGCTGCCCGAGAGGCTTTGCGGTGAACCAGACCAAGGAGTTGATAAAGCTGGAAATAATCCCGTGGATTTTTAAACTTTTTTTTACTCAAGTCAGATCACTTTCTCTGTCTAGATCTCTGCAAGAGTGGGAACACGCAGGGAGGTGGCAGTTATCCACTGCCTGCTACTTCAAAATTCTGGATAACAGCCTAACAACTTATTTTCTTTGTTGTTCCTTTTAAACAGTTGTAGATTATACATGCAAAAGCAGTAATAAATACTCAGCATTTAGCACATGTCCCAGAATCTCAAATTTTGGAATGAGGTATGTGGTGAAGCCTTAAAACTATGCACAGCTGCACTTCTGCAAAAGACTGAATTACAGAACATTCAAAATATTGAAATTTCTTTTTTTCCCCCACTTAAATATTTTCCTGCCATTTTCCAAATATCTTTCATTCTCCTCTTACTAGCACCAAGTTTGCAGCAGCAAGGTTCAGCAAGGCTCAGGTTGCTGGGCACTCTGGACTCTGTCTCCTCTTGACAGAGGAGAACACAGGGGTCTACTCTGATGGCTGGAGCCTTGAACCAAATCATCCGTGCTTGACTTGGGAAAGCTGCACTGTAGCAGATTGCCCCACACCACCTCAGTCTATCCAGGACACTGCAGTGGAAACCTACACCTATAATTTTGGGCCCCATGTGCAGAAAACTCCAAGCTTTGCCTCGGATGAGCAATAATAAGTGGAAGTTGGGGGATTTATAATGTGCAGTTGTGAGGAAATCTGTCTCAAGAACATGTACTTAACTGATGGTATAGACATGCTGAGAGCTGCTCTGCTGAGAGCAGTTTATTCCTCCAACATTCAGTTATTGCTTCAGGGGACTTTAAATATCATTTCTTGTGGCCCAGATGATCACAGGTATTCAGGCGCATACAAGAAATGTAAGCTTTCCAGAGTGCTATTTCACTGAGGCACAGATGGAGCTGTATGATTTATCTGAAGTCACCCAGGGATACAGCAGCAATCAACCTCACCAGGACTATTCCCCAAAGCACAGCCAGACTTCATAATAGATGCTGACTAAGTACACAGTCAGCACGAGGAGAAGAAATGGATTCCTCCGCTGAATTCTGTTTATTGCTATAAACAATTTACATGGATAGCAGCTTGTTATGGGCTTTGTGATTCATTGAGATGTCTTACTAGATCATACTTGCTGTATAACTTGAACTGCTGGTGCAACTAATGTCTGTGAGGCTGGGCAGTTGGCTGGGTTTTGGCTAACTTGTCGGCAATTCAAACAGGGGATTTCTAAACCATAACATCAGATTCAGCAGCAGGTGACAAAAAGCCCTTCACAGAGTGGAAGGAGTTGTGGAAAAAAGGCATAAAGTTTGGAGTGACATTCACAGTCTAAAGATGACATCACATCACTGAAGCCACAGTGGCAGTTCTCATATCATCTCCACAGTCAGGCTTTATCTGCATTGATCTTTTAAGTTTCACTGATGGTGACCTCAGCCTAGCTTCTCTTTTACACAAAGGTATTTAATCCAACTTGAGACCATTACAAAGGTTTTGCACCTTTCTTTGCCACCTACTGTAAGATTGTTTTTAACCAGCAGTTCAGACTGGAAGGATCTCAAGATGAATGGGATTCAGATCCCCACTCTGCCCTGATTACTGTGCTCTTGAACATATGTTGAGAAGCCTATAATGGTTTGCTGTAACAACCAACTCACTGTATAATGGTTGACAAATTAGTTATAATATTTTACTGCACTTGGCTTAGTACATGAAGTGGCATATGCAGGGAGCATATTTCAGGATTTATTCAAGTGCAGGCATTGAAACATTCGTGTTCTTTGCAGGAGGCAAAAGGAAATAAAGACTTAGATTGTTGGGGGTTTTTTATAAAACTGAAACATTCTTTGAAAGGATTTTCTCTGGTTCTGCCAGTTTGAGGTACTAAATACAAAGCAGTTTAGCAGAGTTATGCTTAAATTATATTCTAACGTTTGCTGCTATGTATAACTTGAGAGGAAGAAGGCTGTGAGATTCTCAGATACAGCTCTGTTAGATGCTGCAGGGAAGCTGCCTGAGTCAGGGAAACAGGAGGAGACAATGACCAGTGGCACAATCTGCCAAGAGCTGGACAATCCAACAGGCCTTTTCAGTGGGATTTCTCCGCAGACATTTGACATGGGTCTGTGATGTATTAGTGAGATATCAGTGCCGATTGATACTAACACCTGCTTACATTGCCATCTCAGGTTCCTCTTTGCCATTTAGTTTCCTTTCTGTAATAGAAGATGGGTTTTTCTAAGTGAAGAAACTGCACCATACCTGTCCTATATAATAGAGGACAGTTGTAATATTATGGTATTGATAATTGTAAAAGTGAGCTGTGGACTGATGCAGTAACCACAATTTGTCCTCCCATCTGTTAAAAAACAGAGGTTTTTCCTGAATCTCAACATCTTCACTCCCAATATTCAGCCACTAAATGAAAGAAGTATTCTTTTAAACTCTCTTTTTGCTTATCATTAGATTTCCATTAAAAGCTGCCATTTGGTGGTTTTCACCCACAGCAGAAAATTATCATCATACCCTATCATTCTGTCCTTCTTTCCAGACCTAATGTCCACATTGTCCTGTTTGAGACAACACTAGAATGTTGACACTGAATGTCTTCTATTTGAATTTAATGTCATATTGCTGCCTAGTTATTATTCAATTGGTCCCAGACAAGAGCAAAACTCAATCTATGTGAAAGTCAAACAAGGGAAATTCAGCTGTGGGAGAGAAAACAAAGTAAAGCAAAACAAAACAAAATAAACCAAAACAAGCTCGCTACAATGAAACAAACAAAAATCCATTTTTTGTGTTTGTCCTATAATAATACAAATATCTTGCAAGATCTTCAACATAGTCCCACACAACATCTTTACCTCCAGTTGGAAAGATATGGATTTGAAGGGTGGACTATTCAGTGAATATGAAATTATCAGGATGGGTACTGCCAGAGAGTTGTAGTCAGTGTCCAGCTAGAGGCTGGTGAGAAAACTGTCTTGGGAGGGGTGCTCTTCAATATCTTCATCAATGACATGGACAGTGAGATCGAGTGCACACTCAGCAAGCTGGCAGATATAGACCTGAACAGTGCAGCTGACACACCTGAAGGATGGGATGCCACCTTCATCCTGGGACCTGGACAAACTTGAGAAGTAAGCCCACAGAAACCTCAAGAAATTGAGAAGGTGCAAGGCCAAGGTGCTGCACCTGGGAAAGGGCAATCCCAGACATGAATATTAACTGGGAGAACACATATCAAGCAGCCTTGAGGAGAAGACTTGAAGGTTCTCATGGATAAAAAGTCAGACATTACCCACCAAAGTGTGCTTGCATCCCAAGCAGCTAACTGGATCCTGGGCTGCATCAAAAGAGGAGTGGCCAGCAGGTGAGGGGAGTTGATTTTGCCCCTCCACTCTGCCTTCATAAGGCTCCCCCTGGAGTAACTGCATCCAGCTCTGAACTTCTCAGCACAAGAAAGATGTGTACCTGTTGAAGCAGGTCCTGAGGCAGGTCACCAAGATGATCAGAGGGCTGGAACACCTTTCCTACACAGGAGATGTTCAGCCTGGATAAAAGAATGTTACAGGGACATCTCATTACACACTTCCAGTGTCTAAAGAGGTCTTATAAAAAAAGACTGAGAAATATATTACATGAGCAGATAGTGATAAGTCAAGGGGAACAGTTTCAAACTAAAAGAGAAATTTAGCCTGGGTGTTAAGAAGAAATTCTTTCCTGTAGTGAGGGACTGGAACAGGTTGCTCAGAAAAGTTGGGGATGTTCCATCTCTGGCAGTGTTCCAAGCCGGGTTGGATGGGGCTTTGAGCAACCTGGTCTAGTGGGTGACATCCCTATTCAGGGCAAAGTGGTTGGATTTTTAGGGTCCCTCCCAAGTCAGGCCATTGTATGATTCTGTGGGAGGGTGTATATTTCAGATTCAGATATTAGATATATGTCTTGTTTTTACTTTAATTAGAGTGGATCCTCATCAACATGAACACGCAGCTTAGCTTTACAGGGACTAAACAGTTGTATTTTCCTCACACATTGAGAATGCTGGGAGTCAGGTTTTATGCTTCAAAAGTCAGGACAAGCCATCAACGAAGGGCAGAAAAGTAAAAGCGATTGAAACAAAACTGCACTGTCAGCCGCATTTTCCTCTTGATTCTTAATCTGAAAATGACCACATAACTACATAATTCACACATTGTCATGGAAGACAATTATATGCATTGTCTTGCACAGTAAATTATAGAACCTTGACCAGTGTGTGCTTTTCCTGGCAATTAATCACACTGATATAATTTAAAGATGCTTTCTCCAATTTGTTTTTTCACCAACAAGAAGATGAAAGCCTGAAAAACATACTTAGTTGAGTGCTTTCCTATTGATTTATTTTATCCCATTAAAGCCTTTTTTTCCTTAATGCAAAGTTGTAAAATACTTAAAATCTCCATGACACAAATCCAGAGTCACAATAAACTTTTTTTAAAGTCATAGCTCTACATACACTCCACACTGCCTTTAACTCTATGAAAATAAACTGAATTTGCATAGGTGTTAAATAATATTAATTAATTACCATTGGCCCACAGGTACATAGGCTTATATTCATAAAATACCACAGGCAACAACATGTTTTTCTCCTGTTAACCCTGACCATGACAGTAGCAATTTCCTGTGTCTCCAAGCAACGTTAGAGGATGTCCAGGACAAAATATTGTCTACAAGGATTGAGTTAAAACCCATATTAGACATTCCATTTCAGATATACAAGGTTTAAAAATGTACCCTGTTGGGAGCATAGAGCAAGGGAAAGGCATGTGCTACAGGCATGATGCTCCCAAAGTCAGTGAACCATTACAAGAAACCAGAAGATACTGCAGGGAGCTGTTTGCTGAGCCAGAGATCTCAGTGAGATTTGCTGTCTCTGTCCAACCCTATGGGCTCTGCAGCCTCTCCTTCAGTGCCTCCACTGGGTGCTGATTGTCTGTTTCCAGGGACAGCTCTGATGTGGCACAGTGGTGAATCCTCAGACCATGTGTAAACCTCCAAGATGGAAGAAGAAGATGTGAAAAGCTTTGTCTGGAGCTTCTGCACCTTGTCCCAGGAGCCGTCCTTGTCTCAGGCCTGTGTCGCAGCTGTGCAGTGGCTGTTCTGGAATTCAAATATCAGTCATTTTATGATATTTGACCTTCCATACTCAACTCTGTCTTGTCCCTCATGAACACAATTGAATGAGTCAAGCCTCCATGACTGTTCCTGCTTCCTAGAGACTTTTCAGCCTTAGTGAAAACCATCTGGATCAGTTCCTGCTTGTTTTAATAGAGCATGAGAGTATAGACATTCAAACAGTAGCACTGGGTTGGGGTCAGACAGCCTACTGTATAACTACAGGGTTGCAGTAACTACAGGGTTGCAGTAAGTGGTTGTAAATAATCATTTATCTCCAAAAATTTGAGATAAAAATTACTTCTGGCACAGCTGAGTGTTTTGAGTTTTGGACGTACATTCAAATGATATTACAAATAAGAGGCTTTCCCTTTTCCAGTCAGGATAGGGTTAATTTTTGCAGTGGACAGGAGGGGGCATGTCAGGACTCAGAGGTTATTCTACATCACCTCACATTTTCTGGGGATATGGGAAGGGCTCCCTTCCAGGTCAGGATAGGTGTGGTAGAGGAAGGAGTGGGTTATTCTCAAGTGTTTTCCACGGGGTGAGCAATAATGTTTCTTTTCTTGTATCCCCTGCCATTAGTAGTATCACTGTTACTGTTAATTTTCTTATCACATTGCTGTTTCTAGAAAATTGTCCTTGTCTCAATCCATAATCTTAACCTTTTGTGCCTCCATCCTCTCCAACCCACTGCAGGGGAGGTAGAGGAGAAGTGAACAAGTGACACATGGTTTGGAGTAGTTTCAAGTGGGAGCACTAAATTGGAGAATACCATTCCTACACCACAGAAGGGGCATTGTTTTTACATATAAAAAGTGTGGCTGTTACGTAGACATCATAATATCAAAGTATTAACAGCCACAGAAAATTCTAGTTTCATAGTATGTGTAGTGTTCATAAGGTTAGGTTCCAGGAATAACAAAAACCACAGGATAGTTACTAATTTAAGTAAACTAATTCTTATTGTATAGCAGATATATGGAAATATTCCCCAGAAAGGTGTCAATGAACCATTTTATGTCCCATGCTGTACTCAGTTCTACAGGATCGATATAGAGGTAATTAATGAATCTTCTCTAACTAGCCAGCCACACACCCATTACCAAGCTCGTGAGTCAGCGTTACTAATTCACAACAGCTTCAGCTGCTGGCTAGGGATTGTCCCTCACAGCGTGTGCCGCGTTTAACTCATGTGTATGACACTAATTACACCGGCACATGCTGAATAATTCAAGCTTCCTTGGACTCAAACACATATGTCAGTAAGGCTTATTCATGCCCACTAAGCACTGTCCCGTGCTAGAAGTTGTGCACAGTGCATTCTGTCCCTATTTTCAATATAGAAAATGGCAATTCCTAATAGAGCTGAGGCTGCCAGGCATGTTGGTTTTTCTGGGCTTGTTTTTTTAATGATAAGAAATATTGCCCAGGTGGAATCTAAAAACCCTGCACTGCAATTTGTGGTGCCCAGGCATGATCATGGATGAAGCACCCAGTGTGCAATATGCATGATATTGCCTCATTTCCAAGTTTGTAGGATGGACACAGCAGACAGAAGGGAGATGTAAAGAGGGAAAAGTACATTTTAGTTTTCCTGGATGTATTGGACATCCTGAAAATGTGCTGCACCAATGACCTAAACAATTGCAGTAAATTTGATGTACAGAAGAGCTGGAAACTCATGTGCATTTGTGAGTCACCAGTATGTGAGTCCATACACACAGGCTGGGAACTGCAATTACCCCTATGAGGGTGACATACAACACAGTCTGGCAGATGTTTGTGAAAATGAAATGGTGCTGCCATTTGGAAAATGGCACTGACAGAGTCAAATCACTTTCACAGGTCTGTTGAGTACTTATCGCTGCAAAGAGGAAACTGAAGAGGAAACTGAGCTCCATGGCTGCAATCTGAATGCAGAAAAGTAGATATGGTGAGCGATAAGAGCCTTTTAAAAAGGTTGGCTTACTCTGTGGTTTACAAACAGTGAGAGAAGCAAGTACTGTTAATGAGGAAATTGGACCTATTTTCATTCATCCCTACAGCTCATGAATGCAACAAATTTGTAGTGCTCCTATCAACATCTGCACTTTTCAAAAACCTGGATAAAATATAGGTCCAACAGAGAATGACTGAGTCCAAAGGTCATTTAATACTGTATATTTAAAGTGTTCAGTGCAATGACAGCTTTGTTTAAAGAAAAAAAAAAAAATCAGTCTGGCAATATTTGAGATAGGGATCTGGAAATTACACTGAAAAAAAAACCCATGATAGTGAAGAAATAAATTATTTATTGATGTTTTTCTCTTGGCTATACTGATTTTCATCTATGTGCTCAGAACAAAACATGGATCTTTAACTCTATGAAAATTTTAGGTAAGTTTCAAGACCATCAAGACAGCAGAGAGGATACAGCTCAAAAATATATTAAAGACATTTGTGTCAGTCTTAAAATATGCAATAATTTAATTAAGAATAGGAAAGCTAAATTTCATCTACCACCCCACACATTAGAACTATATTAAAGCAAGAACTCAAGCTTTCCTTTAATTTTTCATTATAATAGAATATTTGGTACATTCTCTTCTGCCTATGACATATCTTCACTGAAAAATTCAATCTTTCCTGAAATGAAATCCCTTTTAAAATAAGGTAAAATTTGATTCTCATGTTCCAAACATCTGATCTTTCTCAGCCCTCAAAGAGGGGTTTTATTCAGGAAAGACATAGTGAAGGAATAATATAGAACTACCAAGACAGATTTTACTCGCCTGTAGGAATTTGTTCCTGAATCTCAAAATGGCAGCCACCGGTAACTACCCTGAAGCAGGGTGGAAAACAACGCTTTTTCAATGAAAGAACTGCACTCACACAACTAAATGTCATTCTCAGGCATTTATAGTCCATTTCCCTTGCCTAACTTATTATTTTTTCTTTAATTTCATGTTGGATGATTTTAGACTTTGGGAGAGTCTATACAACAATATTGTGGCCAGGTGTGTGTATCACAAGAGATGATTGTCATGTGCTCTTCCTTATTTACACCTCTAGATTTGCCATCTGTCTCCTGGAATTGGAAGAGATTCAATGAAATATTTCTATTCTTCAAACACTGAACAAGGAACTTGATTACTAAAAGGAGCATTGAATAAACCTCAAAGCTACTGTTCTTCCCTTTCCATTTCATTGCAGAGTTTGTGCATAAATTTCTCTGTGCTGGATTCTTACTGCAAGCCAAGATAAACAGTTTACCACATCATCACAGCAACCAGTGCACTCTTACATTTACATTGCCTTTAGGCTGATAAGAAGTGTGATCATTTTCTTTTTTGTTATTAGTCACATTACCTTCATTTGGCATTTGAAAGTTGTTTCTTCTAGCTGAGTAATTGTTATTCAGTCAAAAGGTTGTTTCATTAATTCACTTAATACTTCCTCCCAGCATATTCTTATTACTTTTCTCCTCCAAATATTGCTTTATATGTAAGTTTATATTCAAACCCTCTGATCTAAATATAAAGCCCTAGGAGGATTTATTATTATTGCTGCTATTCTTTTCTCTGTGTTGTGACCTATCCAATGTTTTTACTGAATCTAGTAATTTGATCTAGCAAATCAAATCTAGATTGTAACAAATATTTTAGAAATCAGTCTCCCGGAGCTTTTGGCTCAACATAAGATATGCTGTATGGAGTTTCAGGGGCATTTTTGCCCTGTTACATATATTTGAAGTATATTTCAGTAACCTATTAAGAGAACTATTAAGAGAGGGTTTTATTTCCAGCTATGTTTCTTTTTTCTTTTATGTATTCTTTCACCTTTGGCTTAAACTGCAGTGGGATCGAGTCTTTAATCCTGAATTTATTCTGAGAAACTAAAGATCAGAAATTACAGGCTGTAATCTTAGACAACATCCTCAGATGCTTTCAAGCAGCAAACAACATACAGTACTTATATTACAGAAATATTTTTCACATGTACTCTTTCTGGCCATTGGAAATTGTATAATCAATAGTAGTCTATTTTGCCTCTTGCATCATTTCTTCAGAATCAGTACTTGGCCTCTGCAAGAATTTACTAATCCAGTTTTAAATACAGTTCCTTGCTTTAGCAATCCATAAGAAATCTAACATTTTTACAACATCAAACACAGAAGTGCACACACACATGCACACACAAATATGGATTTTTCTATGGTTTCAGAAACATCTCATTGTTATGTTAAAGTGAGTGTAATGGTATTTTATATTAAGTTACACAATTCCAACATGGTTCAGGAAAATACAGATGTTGTCTTTCAGAACAAGCCAGGCTGTTGAAATACCTTCCTCTACCTGGGACATTTCCAGACAGAAAATAGTTAATCTATTGGAAGCATCATTATCTGCAGCATGCAGCAAATCCTAATTATCCTGGAAGATGGACAGCTCACTTGTTTTGCAGTGAAGAGTCTAACAAGTTCTATTATTCTGTTTAGAACAGGTGCAGATAGGCAAAAGCCCAACATCATGCACAGCAGAAAACAGAGCAATGCAATGACTGCAGCTCTCCCTGATCCTAAATGAGTCAAGTAACTGCCCTTGTCCATACACTCCAGATTCAAAGTCCAACTCTTCAGTTTTCCAGGAATACTCAACTAATTAGGATATTTTTCCTGCTTTCAGTTCACTTTGAACATGCTTTGAGATATAACTCTTTCTCTTCTTCCTCTCCTAAACTAAAAATATTTCTTCCATGCTGATACTCTGGCTTTGTCTTCAAAAAGAAAACACTGTCATCATTCTTAGCAACCTGAAGCTTCCTCCTGCAACCTCCTCAGGCACCTTCCTTTTGTTTGTTTCATCTGTTACCCAGTTTGCTGAACTTGATCCTCCAAGACTATGTCAAATATCTATCAGAGAACAATCTCTGTGATTTTATGTGTACCAAAGGTGTGAAATTTGGTTGTTTACTTGAATGAAAAGATATATACCATTCATAGAAAATATCAAGGATGTGCACAGTCCTGTTACAGGATCCAGATAAGAATGACTTTTTTATAGAAATCATGCTGTATCTGAACACAAAGTAATGATTAAGTAACCTCTCCTATATATATAAATAAAGATTTCCAGAAGCAAAACAAAAACTAAAACAAAAACAAATGAACAATGGAAGAATTACAAAATTCTGGGATTACTCCAAATAAGTCATTGCTGATACACACACATTTGAGCCAGCTTTGATGCTTTTCAGCTGTTGAGAAACAGTGCTTCATCCTGCTTTATCAAAAAAAAAAAAAAAACCCAACAAATTATTCCACTAAACAATTTATTCTTACTATTCACCTTGTGGATGAAGCTGCAGGACACTCAGCGAGTTGTGACTCTCTCATTCTGCCTTATGGGACACTGTCCTGGGGTGACTTTATGATACTGGTATCCCCAATCGTCTGGTTTATGTTATATATTAAGTTCTGCACCTTTAAGACTGGCTCTGAGAGCAAGAGAGGGGGAAGAAGAAGCTGCAGTTTGTGTTAAAGAAAAACATCACTCCCCCACATCTCGCGCCTGGACTGTGGCTCAGCCCATGCTTTGGCAGCTTTGGGAGAAGCCAAGTAAATCTCCATAAAGGGTTATTGCCAGAGAGCAACACATCCTGCAGTGTTAAGCTCACTGACAGCAGGAATATCCATAGGATATTATAATAGGATATAGGATAGGATAATAGGATGGAAAAGACTCAGGAAGTCTACTGGTCAGAATGTACCTCTATACTCCCAAGACAAGAGCCACCCATCTAAAATCCATTTTTATTGCAAGATCCTGAAAGGCCTTTCCTTATGGCCAATGCCTCATTCAACACTGCTGAGCACCGTGCCCTGAATTAATCCATCTTTCTGAGATGCAGGGAAACTGAGTCCATTTGCATCAGATGTGTACAGCTTATCCAGTTCAACCTGCAGATAATATTTTTTGCTTCTAAAATCCTTAGGGCTGGTCTTTTAACACTTTTAACATTGTTTTCTACAGCACCTTAATTATTTGGCAATTGCACACATAAAAGGTGTTGCTATCATTATGGAGAAATTAAGGGAAGAAGCACACATAAATGGGTGCCATACTTTTACTTGCTTTTGATTTCTTTGAGCCTTTCTTGAAATATTAAAAGAAATTCAACACTATGTGAAAGATTCAAAGTTCAGGAGAATTTTAATGAATAACTAATGGTATCAAAAAACTTACCTAGAAAAAATGTGTGCAACTATTACATATTTACTGTGCATTCATTAAAGTCTTTCAAGGTGATCACTTCAAATAATTTTGTAGAAATGATTGGAATTTAACATCTCCATTAATAAATTATATAAGAAAAATCTTGCTTGATTGAACAGTGTAATTATTGTCAAAAGTGAAACCTTTTCAGACCCTATTTTTTCCTCAGCATTCTATCAAATTAAAACTTGTAAGAAATGCGTGATACACTGAAGTACATTATGTGATACAAGATAGTGCAGTGGAAAAAAGCAAAGGTAATATACAGGCTCTGCCACTTACCAAACAAAAGATAATTAACAGTTAGTCAAAAAGTTGGCAAATAAACTCCTCACTTATTGGAATATATGCATTTCCCAGGAGCAGTTTATTCCAAAGTAAAAAGCGTCAGAAATAGTCTAGTTGAACAGGATTTCAAAAGATTCTATTACCTCTTATACACTATGGAGAAAAGCAAGATAATTAGTTTAAATACCTAAATCCCAGACAACTATGGTAGGTAGGATGACTGTCACCTAGAATTTCTAGATCCCAAAGTCCAGGTATCTACCTTTGGAGCTTCATACACTTATTTTTAAAATCTCACAAAACTCTCTTGTATGTATTTTAGTCATGGATACATACATTTACAGATAACTCAGAAGTAAAAGTCTTGAAATGATGATGTAGGTACTAAAAGATTCTCTAATTTTCTGGAAAACACATTACTATAAATTACACAGTACAAATAGGTGAGATAAGACTCTTCAACTATCAGAATAAACACATAATGGACTACCGAGTTCAGCATTCAAAAAAATTGACAGTTCTATAGATTATCACTTCAGTAACTGGCTGTGAGGAAAAACTAACCAGCTGTGAGAAAACAAAACAAAACAAATTTAGAACCAAAAGATACAGAAAAATAATTTTGTCTCAGCAGACAAAAATACAATATATCAGTATTTTAGATTATCATATGGTGACATGAACTACGTATTTATCAAAGACAGTCTAACTACTCTTTAAATAAATTCTCTAAGGATTTTCCACGACGTGTATTCATTCATGCCCCTGAAGCCATGTACTCCCACTTGAGAACAGGCTAGTGCTACAAGCATTGACAGAATTTTCCTTTAATACCATTTAACACAGGAAAAGGTGTGCTATACAAGTGCAAAGTGGAAAATTACTGGCACAGAACTGTATCCTAAAACTTGGGAGTCATGATGTTTCTTACACAGCACTGTGGCTAGTTTTTAAGGTACTTTTCACTTTTAGAAATTGAGACCTCTATGCCCAAATACACCATATTTCCCCTTTGCCACCAGACAAGATAATTCCTAGCAGAGTGTGCATTCCTGTGCCATAAAAAACCAGTTTTTATTTTACACTTTGAGAAAATAGTTTCTGATTTTCATTAATGAAAATGAAATTAAAAATAGAAAATTTAACTAATGATCAGAGAAAATTGGGAAAATATAATATTGGGATTTAAAAAATAAATTTCAGACCTATTATGCAGCTTAAGGTCAGCCCACTGACATCACATGCTGTGAATGCAATTTATGCGACAAAAGATGATGTGGAAACATAGGATAAAAACTAGGCACTCATATATATTCATTATTGACATGCATAAATGAAAGGTGCAAGTTAGACATTTTTATTTTAATGTGCAAAATTCAAGCAACATGCCCTAAATACCAAGAAACAAGTGGCTTATGTATATCAGATGAAAAAAATAAAAACTTATTTTCAGCCTAAACTGAAAAACTTCTTTATTTGCTATTCTGTAGTTAATTTCAATTCTGGGAATCATCTATTCTCAAAGTTTCACTAGTTATTAAAGTATCTTCAGAGGTTTCTTCTGATTGACAATTTAGTTATGGGTCAGCTTTGCCTCATTTCATTGCACGGCTGTTCAAGGGAAGGTTAACTTGACACCTCCTCTAAAGAATGATTCAGTCCAGATTCCTTTCATTATTTTTCACTAGATAATCAGGCATTTACAAAAGCTGAAAACTAAATAATTAATCAGTCAAAGAGCTGAAAATGTGAAAAACTAATGAGTCAGGGTTTATGTAAGAGTCACAGCTCCTGTATGATGGAATATGTGTAGCACCAATTTATATTTTTATTTAGACTTCACCTTTACAGGTTCTCAAAATTAATGTCTACAGCCATTTTAAAGGTCAACAGGATTGAGTATACTGATGATTTTGTATACCAATCTGAATTATTTTTAAGGCTGCACCTGGTGTGAGTGACTTTTGAATCATTCCTTGATCTTTACTGAAATAGATCAGTTAGCAACAGAAATTGCATTTCTGTGAAAACCCCATCTAATATATGGAGATTTCAATCTCTCTTGGAAAGGTTACAAGACACCTGGTCATGTTAATCCTTATGTAGAATAACTTATTTTTCTAATTCCAAGCAACATAGGCAATATTTTCCTACTAACTTTAAGTAAACATGGATCACTGACAATCCCAGTCTTTAGAGATTTGACCTACTTCTATTGCAAAACCAGAAGTCATGTATTTTATTCGAAAGTACTGCAAGGAAATGAAAATGAAAAGGACCATACATCTAGCAGAAAAAGACCAGAAGGAAAATGTGACACTGACAGATGAAAATGACAGTGAGGTCAGGGGAACTGCCATGCATATGCCAACATATAAATAGCAGTGCAAGTGGATACTGTAACGTATCGACAGAGCATGAAGAGGTTGACTGCCCCTCATTGCTCTGTGCCATGTGTTTGTCTATTTTGATTGCTCAAAGCAGATTTGTTCCCTGGTAAAGAAGTCCAGTCCTGCAATAAATGTCCCAAACTTTGTGATGCAAAGGCAGAAGGCTCTTGGGATATTTCCCATCTAACACACTGATAGGAATCCTTTTAGATGATTTTCAAGGGTCGTGAAAAAGATATAAACAAGCAACTGGAGAGCTTTAAAAGCCAACAGAGAAGGAGAAGAGCTTCCCCCGTCCCTCATCCCCCCTCCATTTATAGTGACGCATTGCCTACCTCTATCGTAGCACAATAAAAAGCACACAGTCTCCTGCCTGAGGACTGCCTAAACATGAAACTGTTACTAGGAACCACGTTTCAACTAGAGATTTCTCAAACAAATCCTGGACGTCAAGGGTTTGTATGGGCTGTTTCCAACAGGCTGCCTGAATAATGCCATCCTTTTTAGGTGGGGAAGAGCATTAGTGGTTTGGACATGGTCCATATAATGCCAGCTGGACACAAAGAACTGTCCTGGATTGGGTTTTTGTTGCTGTTTTTAAACTTGGTAAATGTAACCATAGGATTGAGCCAGTCCAATAGCTTGTCTAAGGCAATGGGAAATAGAAAATGTTTAGGGAAAGCATTTGAAAAACAGGAAAGGTACAGAGTGTTATATCCCCTAGTGTATCCTGTTGCCTTCCAGCAATCAAAGACCTAGGGGATTTAATGAACCACAGACTGAAACCAGATGCATTGATTTTAATAGCTTTGTCTTCTTGTTTCCAGCCATTTCCAGCTTTGCATTTCCCATTTTCTTTAGGTTTAGTTTTAAATTGAGATCTTTGAACAAGAGGGGAATACATCCTTCCTGTCTTCCAGTTTCCGGGACAAGCTATGCACAAGCTACATTGGGTCACACCAGCTCCAGTAGATGCAGTGGGCTGGATCCAGAAAATTCAGTTCTGGAAAGATCCAAGTACCTGCCTAATCTCTTTGACTTCTCAGTCAGTGGCCTGCTTTGGGCTCCCATGCTGAAGAGAAACAACCTATGACAAGGTGACAGAAGTTCCATCATGCAGTAGCACTTAAATGCTTGAATACTTGAATAATTGAAATTCACATGAGAAAATTCTGATTTTATTTCAAAATTAGATATCTTATTTCCAAACTTAATCAGCACTATTTCTTCATATGTTTTCTAGGTTTTGTGGATTTTTCATGAACTCTTCCAAAGGCTCCTTGCTGATAAACTTGCATGTATAACTGAAGGCTTTCATAAAAATAATTTATTTTGAAGATTACCTGTTCTCCAGCTTAATTAACATCTCTGTATGGAGTTAAAAGTGTGACATCTGCCTGTACAAGATATGATCTGTCCAAGTACAGGAATTGGTGCCATTGCAAAGAGAGAGGGTGGGGACCTTAGAAGAGGAAAGCAGGCAAGAGACCTTTTGAATATCTGAGAGGACAAAGTAATCTAGGAGAAGAGCAGAGGCTGATGGGCTGAAAGGAGAAGTAAAGTCACAGTCTATCACCAATTATTTCTTAGAGAAAATAAATATAACGTGAAAAATACATTTGACTATAGTTCCACTACAGTTTATATTAAAATAATTTCTAATACTCTTTAAAACCTAGATTGGGTCTTATCACCGGATGCAGGAATCCGTGACAAAGAGGGATCTAGCAGAGATAAGTACTACAGGCCCGTGAACATGAACAGTGTAAGCAGCAGGTAATGCTGCTGGTGGAGGCAGACCCCATCAGTGTGTCTGATCACTTCAGGGGGATTAACACACCACCTGTGGCACATATGCTGCTGTTTAATAGCCTATGATCAAGTGAAAAACAGATTTTTTAAATCAGGAGACAAAAAACTGTGCCTTAACAGAAACCTCAGCTCTGCATAATTGTTCTTTTACTCGTGTTAAAACACAGTTTTGTTGATAAGAGTTTTTAAATGTTTTTCCCAAATGTCTTTGCTCATCTAGATATAAGACTTTGTGCCATAGTTCCTAGTACAAAAGAAATCAAATTGTAAGTAAATCACTCAGGGCAATTATATTCCTTATAGACTTCTTCATGGCAAATAACAAACAGACCTGTTACTAATTATATTCTAGTTAGTCTTAAAATAATAGAGTAGGATAGGCTAAAATGAACACTACACTTACCTAACCAGGAATGTTGATTGGTGATATGGCCTAGGCCATAAAACCTTTAGTTTACCAGCAATGTCAGTACTTATTTTCTTTATTTCTCTTTTTTATTTTTTCTTTTCTTTTTTTTTTTTTAACACAGAAAATAAGCCTATATTTTTATTTGATTTTGTTTCTAAATTAATTTTACATCTCAGCTGTTAAGGAAATGAGATGTGAAAACAGTTCTGTACTGTGCATGAACGCATCCTTAGTCTAGCTGACACTATCACTAGGCTACATTTATCTTTTTTCTAACAAATGAATAAAAAAACCTGTGCGAAATTAATTCTTTCTTTTTTTCTTTTCCCATTAATAGAAAATATTTAAGTACATTAAAAAGATAAATTTCAGTGTGGAATGCCAACAGTGAGTGCCCAGGAAGTCATAAATGGTCAGTGACCCAGAAGGCTAAGCAGTACATCACTGAGAGTTGGAAAAGTCTCTCAGAATTTACAAAATCCTCTATCACTTTACAAATATGTGCCCTCTGCACAGTTAAGTGGACTGGCTCGCTGATCTATGTGTCACACCTGAAACAATAGAATTCTAATTTTGACCTTGTATCAATTTCACTTTATTGTAGTTACAAAGACTCCAGTAGAGTTATTTCATAAGTACACATGTGCAGCTGAACCAATGCACACAGCTCTCTAATATCACTGCAGGAGCTCATCTTCATTATCACCCACATTTCTTCTCTGTCTCTCATTGTACTCAAGAGCTGCCTTTGCTTCTTTTATATTTCAAGCTCTCTGGAACAGACTGCTTATTTATACTTTTCCAGTCATTGTTTCTGGACATTTCTGTAAAGTGAATCTGAAATAATGATAGTATTCAGAGAGTGTCTAGACAAGGTACAAGCAATTACTGAGCCAAGGCTCTTCCATAATCATGCATTGCCTACCAATTGTATAAAAATCATCTGACTTCTCACTAGAACATATTCTTGTTATTTTTTGGTCATGTGAGAGGTTTGTTGTCAGTCAAAAGCTGATGGCAATCTAATCCATAGGATCATTTTGCAATTTCTTTTCTTGCCTGTAACATACCCAGGCAGTCCATCTCAATCAGAGCATAACAAAATGCAGTATGCCTTCAGTGTCCTCAGTCTTTGTGCAGATTGCTTTGGCTGACCATGAATTCACACTTAGCTGTCTTCACTTCTATTTGAGTGTACTCACTAGAAGGAGAGAAGGAAACACTGGCACGCCTTCCAAGTCATCCAAACTGATGGAAGCTTACTTTCTCAATATTAAGTGCTTTCATTTTTCAGAATTTGTTATAGGAAAACAGGCTGTCTTTCAGAGATCTCTGCATGGACTAAAGAAAAAAAAACAATCAAAATTCTATTTGGGGATTCAAGGTTTTGTGCATTTGTTCTCATTTTGTATCCAACTAGCCTGAGATATTCAATGATATTTCAGCATTCTCATCATCTCTAATGCCTAGAGATAAAAATCCCCACCAGGGATAGATAATAGCAATATTCAAGGTTCTTTAAGGTACAACTAGAAAACAAACTATTTATTTGTATGTGAAAAAAACCAGCTTTAATTTTGAATGCTAATTAGCAGCACCTACTTGTGTGTATGCCTGCTGGGGTGTCTGAAACTGAATTTTTGAAACTCTTCAAGTTTCAAGCAGACAACTGCTACTTGGTAGATGCAGCTCATGTGGCTAGTTGCAAATTTTGATGATATTCAGACTGAACAAAGTGACATATCCTGAATCCTCCAGTTAATAAGAAATTATGAGGCAGAATCACCAATTAGAAGGACAATCATGTGTGGCTCTTACACAAATAAGGTATTTAGACTGGAAAAATGGGAGACTTGGGGACCCAGAAAGAAGAGCTGGTGCCAAAAAGAAGTGGTCTCAGGAAAGAGAAGGGAACTGGAAAGCAACATAGTAAAAGCTCTTTCCAGTCCTTAAACAAAGTCCAGCATCCAGGTCCCCCACAGATTGTGGTTCAGTCTGCCACACCTGTAACTCTCTACTGGGCTGTCCTTACTTGCTTTCATCTACTTTGTGTCTTTCTTCCTATCTGTCAGCTAAGTTATGTATGAAAACCCTCTATTTCAAGAGTCTCTATCTCCTGCAAAGTGTTTGTCAAAAAAAAAAAAAAAATACTAACTATTTAGAAGAGGCAGTGAGTCATTGTAGAAAGTCTTTTATTTCCAAAATGAATTCAGAAATTTGTGCTACTTTACTAGCTGCTGCTTTCTCCCTATTTGGATCTGTTACTTGCTTGCTAATTGTTTCCTAGGAGCCCAGAATGACTGTAATAAAGGCAGCACTTATTTCTCCTGAGTTTTAGGCCCACAAACTTCATTGTTTCACTATATAGACTTACTGTGTCCTTCTTCAAAAAGGTCATCATACAATACCACCTGTAAGCAATCACTGTCCAGGTGCTATAGTTGCTATTATTTTCCTTTTTAGGAATTGAAGTGTGTGAATATGTCAAGAGGAAAGAGTCTATTTAAATTGTTAAATAAAATTAGCTAACTTGACACTTCATAAATGTAGAGAAACCTGGGAGGAAATGGAAGACCGTAAGCAAGCAAAACAGTAGCTTGTTAATCTTGAAAGAATTTTGCCCAGTACAAGCAAGGCATGTCAGGAATACACAATTTTTGTTAAAAAAACCCATAATTCTAAATTAATCCAAATCACATAAACCTGACTTAACTGCACTGTTTCCTTCCAAGTGAATATTTTTTTTTTAGCTACCCAACTGTCAGTCAATCCTAGCTTTTCAAAATTTTGATAGGCAAAGTACCTACCAGACCTTGAAACATGGAAAAAACACCAAAACCATGCTTACCAAAATTTAAAAAAAAAACAAAACAATAAAATTTTCCATACTTTAAAATGTTTTGTATCCTGATTTCTGACAATATGCAATGTTGAGAGATCTAATATTTTGTAAATTGCATATGCAACTCTTCTGTCAATTTTTAATTAACCTCCTCCAGCTATCCTTTAACTGGGCAAAGAATTTTAAAGAATGGAAATTTCAGAAGAAATTTGGCTTCTGTCATCTCAAACATTTTTCAAGTTTTACTTGAATTTCACCCAGTCCTATCAAGTGAGAGGCATGCGTTCAAAGTCGGTTTGTTAAAAGTAGCAATTGGTGATATTTGCCGCTATTCTCTGATAGTTCAGTAGTTCAAACACTCTCAGAGGAAGACATTCCTGTTTTGTGCCCATGGTTTGTAGAGTCCTGGGAAGGATTTGAACATGTTGAAATCTTAATGTTTTTCATATTGAAAATGTACAGTCGGAAGTTGCTAAAACCAGTAGTTGGACTGATTGCCCTTTCCCACCACCCATGCAAAGCAAAACTATCTGCTAGGGACTAAATTCTATGGACTCCTAAGGTATCCAGGAAGTCTGGATGTTCCTCAAGAAGGAAATCCTGAAGGAGCAGGAGCATCTGTCCTCATGTTGCGAAAGACAATGCATCAAGGAAGAAAACTGCCAGGCTGACCAGAAAGATTTTACTGGATCTCAGAGGAAAAAAGGAGAGTTATGATCTTTGGAAGAGGGGGAGGTAATTTAGGATATTGGGAAGTTATGCAGCGAAAAAAAAGAAGACTAAAGACTGACTTAAACTTAGTCTGGTTACTGCTGCAAAAGATAATGAAACCATTTTTATAAATGCATTAGCAATAAAAGGAGGTTCTCAGTGGTTTGTTGGATTCATGGAGAAACAGAGTGGCAAAGGATAATGAAAAGGCAGAGTGCCTTAGTGCCTTCATAAGACCAGTAGTTGTCTGAGTATTTAGGCCCCTGGATTGGAAGATGGGATGTGGATCAGAATAAAGCCCCAATAATCCAAAGGGAAATGATCAGCAACCTGCTGCACCACTCAGACATCCACAAGTCTATGGGTTGGGATAGCATTAACCCTAAGGGCCTGAGGGCAGAGGTGTTCACTCAGACATTTTGAATCATTTATCAGCAGTCCTGGTGGAACCCTTGTAATAAATATCCTTAGTTTAATTATTTTCTAGAAAACTTTTGCAGAGTTTTCCTCCTAAATAGTTTTTAAACAAAATGTGTATTAACTAACCTTGCTTTTGCTGACCCAGTTAGATTACATTTATCATCTGTTCCTTTAATAATTTTACATTTGGCTTTTATAAAGTCACTGTTAGAAACTCACCTTCAAAAACACACTAGGAAATGATTCAAGAAAGAGATGCACACATATTTTCTTGTCTTCTAACTTCCCTCACCTTCATTACTCAAAATACACCAGCAGAAACTTCTTTCTTCCTTCTCTTCCAGTATTATTTCTTCAGGTTGTCATTTCCCTGACATGTTGAATCTACCTAAGACTCGGCCTTTTTTTATTTTGAGTGTTTTCTTGCTCTTCAAAACTTTTGTCCTCTGAGGAGCTGAAATATTCTTACTTCCGTCCCTAATTCTTCCAGGTGCCTTAACTACGCACATTCTTTATAGATGTCTACACTCTTCTTCTTTTGATAGTTTCTATCAAAACTGTTTTTGCAGAGAGTCTTTACTCAGTATTCCATGAAAACCCGAGGCCCACTTGCAAATATTTAAATATATTAATTAATTATGAAATTGATTAACTGTTAAAGCCTGTTAAATACTCAAATGTTCTTGTAAACATATGCATTTTTTTGCCATACAATAAAATATTCTTTTAAGAATTAAACTTTATCTGAAAATTAAATAGGAAAATAGCATTTAAATTTAATAATAGTTTACTTCCATTTGACTTTGTAATGAGAAAGCATGATAAATTCTATCAAACAGGAAAAAATAGTTCCACCAACCATCTTTTTTTCCTCCTTACCCAGACTGATGATCCAGCCCAGATGTATTCCATGTCTTCAAAGACAGAGCTCTTCTCCTAAATAATTTGAAAGCATTGATCCTACAAAAAAACATAAAAAGGTATGGTTTCACTTCTACACCTAAAGCCTTTCAGGCACCACAGGGTCTTGTTTGCATACACAATGAAACACAAGCTGTGCATTGTATGCTGAGTTTATACATAGCCTACTTCTCTTGATGGATTACTAATGTAGGGAATTTTGTGAGAATCTATGAAGCAGTGTTTTGTAAAATAACACAGTGGCTACTAAAATGAAGAATTCAAGGAGTAGATGTTAAAAGTACATAAAAAAAATTATATTAAATTGCACAACTTAGAGTGAGTTTTAAAATTTAGCTATCCCTCAACCACTCTCCATGCTTAGGTATGTCTTTGGGAATTCTGAGTGATTTTAAATATTAGAAAGGTTTTATTGACTGTGCCAAATAAAGGAAATAAGGAATCCACCACCAGTACTACAAGAAGTCAGCTCTCACTTGATTTGAAAAATAAATCAGAGCCTGAAGAAAATAGAAAAATGTGCAAAGAGTTTGGCTAATAAATCACAGAATCAAAGAATATTTTGAGTTACAAGGATCATCAAGTCCAATTCTTAAGTGAATTGTCTTCATGGGGATTGAAACCATGACTGGCATTAGTATCATGCTCTAACCAACTGAGCTAAATGAGCTAGAAAACCCAAGTCTATTTACTTAGTCTATTTATTTTTTAGGTAAAAACATTTCTAATTTTCAGAATAGCTAGAAAAAAATGGTCTTTTCATCCTGAAATCCTAGCAACCTTTTTGCATCAGCTCTTTTAAAATGGTTCTCCCTCTTCTTTACACAGGTGGAGTGATGTAAGAGGAAGGCTTGTGGGATTTTCTTCCTTTCTTTTATCTATTTAGAAAGTTTGCAGTCCACAGCCTATGAAAGTTTTGAGAACATATTTGTCTGTCCTTGCTCGCCTCAGTTATGATGATATCAAAGCCAGCATTCAAAATGATGGTAGACAAGTCTGGAGTATATGAGATTGATACTTTTTATACCTGCCCTTCCTCTTTTTTATTGTTTTTATTTCTCTTCTTCAGCAACTTATTATGTAGCCTCAACACACAGGGCTATCCTCTAACAGACCCAATAGAAAATACTGCAGTGATAAAAAACTTGCCAGAAAACACAGTCAACCACATTCACACCTTGCCAACGAGAATCTTACACCTGCTTCAAGGCTTCCTGGTATCACAACATACTGATCAGAAGGGTCCCCAGAGCAATTTAATATGTGACGAATTTTGAATGTCCACTGAAGTGAGCCCATTGTTTTCTGTGCTACTAAGACAAAAGCCAGAGTCAATAACCATAACTGTTTGCCAAGGGCACCAAAGAAATCTTTTAAATATTTACAGGAAAAAAAAAAAAAGATATTTGGGGAAATTAAAAAGAAATTTATTTTAGAAAAAAATCAAGTCCTATACAATGCAATTACTAGCTGTATATCAAAAAAATTAATTAAAATTCAATTAAGGAATCAAATTAACTTTTTAGAAAATTACAAGGGTTTAGGATTTCTGTTAAAAGTCATTCCAGATTGTTAGCAATTAATTTATGTCATTTAGTATTGACATGTAATTAAGTTCAAAAAGTAACTTTTATTTCCAGTGGAAGAGCTTTTCTGATTACATTATGGAACTTAATCAGGTAAAGGAGCCACAAAGGCATTCCCTTCCTCTCTTAACAAGCAGCAATATATATTGTCGGTGTTTGACAGGCAATGGTGTATATGTACAAAGTTTCAAACCAATTATGTATCTTGTATTTTATTTATGAAAGCATGGTTTTGGTTGTATAATTTCTTCCAATAAAAATTCTATCAAATATAATTACAGGTTGGAAATAGATGCATGAAACAGAATAGATAGACACAAGTTCTGAAACAAATACCAAGCAATTTTTACTTACATTGAAATAACAGCCCAAGCTAAACATTAAACTTAAACATTTTCTTAATTTCTTAGTTCTAGTCTATTTTATATTTTGAACTGGAGAAAATGTGTTGCAAACAAAAAATGTGCTGTATTTGCAGCATCTTATATTTTTCTTCTTCTAAATGACTCTTTTCAAAAACTGTTGCCAAAATCAGTTATTGATTATGGCAGAAAAGACCCTGAGGTCTTGAAGACTAACAAGGCAATCATGAGAGAGCAGCACACCTTCCTGGCAAAGCCCCTTCTCTGTTCAATACTGGTGAGGCACTGAGCGCTGGGCTCCCCAGTACAAAAGACAAAGACATACTGGAGGGAGGGAGTGAGTGAGTGAGTGAGTGAGTGAGTGAGTGAGTGAGTGAGTGAGCCCAGAACTGGGCCAGAAGGATGTTTAAGAGTCTGTAACACCTCTCATATGGGAAGAGGTTAAGAGATGGAACAGTTCAGCCTGGAGGAGGGAAGGTTTAGGGGGATCTTATCCATGTGCACAAATGCAAGATGGGTGGGTGTATAGGAGAGAAAGCCAGACTTTCCTCTTTGGTGACCAGTAAAGAGACAATCACAGAATTAATAAAATCATAGAATCATAGAACAGTTTGGAAGGACCCATGAAAGGGACCCATGTAGGGTCCCTCACCTAGTCCAACCCTCCTGCAATGAACAGGAACATCTAGTTGAACATCTTCAATAGATCAGGTTGCTCAGAGTCCTGTCCAACCTGACCTTGAGAGTTTACAGGGAAAGGGCATCTACAACTTCTCTGGAAAACCTGTTCAAATATTCTACCACCCTCATAGTAATTTTTCTTTCCTTATCTCTAATCTAAACATCTCTAGCTCTCTCAACCTTTCTACATAGGAGGGGTGTTCCACCCCTCTGATCATTTCTGTGGTTGTTCTCTGAACTTACTCCAACAGGCCCCTGTCTTTCCTGTGCTGGGGATCCCAGAGCCAGATGAAGTCCTCCAGGTGGGATCTCACAGACATGGAGTAGTGAGGGAGAATATCCTTTCTCAGCCTACTGGGCATTACTTTGTTGTAGCTCAGGATACAGTTGAATTTCTGAAATGTGGGTGTACATTGTTGGCTCATGCCCAGCTTTTCATCCGCTAGGAGGTAATGAGCACAAGTCAAAAGATAGAGAATTACATCTGAGCACAAGAAAAAATGTTTTGATTATGAGCATGGTTGAGCAGTAGAATGTTATCCAAGTTATCCAAGGATGCAGTGAAATGTCCTTCCTTGGAGACAGTCAAAACCCAAATGAACATGGTTCTGGACATCCTGTGTTTTGAGCAGGGATAGTGGGATAGATTATCTCCACAGGTCACTTCCAACCTCTGCTACTTTGTGATTCTGCACATAAAAGTAATTTCCAGTGTCTGAGCACAATCAATGGAGACTATTATGATTTTTGCTATTGATTCCAAAAGAGTGCGGTCAGACTTAATGGATAAGTTGGTGGCCTTGTAATACCATGGGATTGTTAATATAGTGAATTCAAAGTTACAGAACAACATTGGTGTGCTTAATTATTTTGTTGCCTTAAAGGTCAATACAAATGTGGTCTGGAATGGTGGCAAAAACTTACTTCAGATTGCAAATGATAACTGTGAGCTAACAGCCATGGAGCTGACATGTCTGAATAAATGGAAAGATAACTATTTCTCAGAAGTTCCATGTGTGAATTAACCTTGATACAAAATAATGACACGTGCCTAAATTTACAGTAAACAGAACATGAGATTCATGATATTGAGTTCTTGCAGCTGATTTGTCTAATATCTATTGCTCACTTAAGGAAGTCTCTCACTTAAAGGAAAAAGCTTTCTTCTTTCTAAGATATTTTTCTTCTTTAAAGCAAGAGGGGGTTTCAGCATGAAAACTACCCTCAAAGGCTAAGACTGCTAAGATGCATTTGTTTTGCTTGCTTCAAACTTACATTGCATGAAAATGAGATGGCTAAATGCAGAGGTTTAACGTGTTTCTTTTTTTTTTTTTTTGCAAAGGATTCATAGTCCAGAAGAACGTGAGCATATTACAGAATGCAGTACTGACAAATACAGCTTCTTTATTCATTACCCATTGCATTATCCCATAAAATCTCTTTTTTTTCCTATTTCCTGTCCCTCTTCCCCGCCTCAAAAATCTTAATCAAGGTCAGACTGATATGAATGGATTAAGGCTTAGCATTAAATCAGAGTCATCCGTCTCTCTTGGGATGCAATATGCCTACATTTAATTTACCATACGATCCTGAGTAAGCCTTTTAAACAGCAGTCCACTTCTCTTGCTTCTAAACACCTGACATTTTTGAATTTCTCATATTTTTTGCCACTTCATTTGGCAATTTAATTTTTTCTAAGGGAAGATTTATTCACTGACTCAGAAATTTAGGGGCTTTTTTCCACAGAGTGGAGTATATGCAAGTAGGTACATTTGAAGTATTCACTCTTAGTATCTCTACTGCTAGTAACAGCTAGACAGAAAGTTTTACTATTTTGAAACTGACCCTTCTGAGAATAATCTTGTAAGAAATTTAATAGTACACTTTTTCAAGGAGTCTCCTAGATTTTCAACAAAGTAAACCTCAAACCATTATATTGAGCAATATATCAGTATAAAACAGTGACTCTGAGCAAAAAAAGATTACAACTCATTGAATCACAGAATCATTTCATTTGGAAAAGGCCTTTGAGATCATCAAGTCCAACTTATGATGTAACACCATCTTGTCAACTAGATCAGTCTTTTCTTAAATACCTCCAGGGACAGTGACTCCACCACCTCCCTGGGCAGTTCCCAATCACCCTTTCTGTGAAGAACTTCTAAAACTTCCCCTGTCACAGCTGAAGACTATGTTATCTCATCCTCTTACTGGAATGCCTGGGAGAATTTAAAAATTAACAAAATGGATCATTTTAGTTTTCATAATTAGTAGTTAATGAAAATTCTTTGGTTTATTTATAAAGTTAAGGTCCAACCTGGTAACAGTTTTCACATACTATCACATTTTTGAAAATGTAAATGCTTATGCTAAGGGGGAAAACAAAAGATAACATAAGCTGTCCTGAAAGAAGATAAATTGAGAAAAATAGCGGATAAAATTAAATTATCATTTCCTGTAGGGATACTGCCATTAAGAACATTTTACTAATATTGCAGACTGGATATCACCTGATATCTTCGTTAAAAACAAAATATTTTGCTCACACAAATGTTATAAGCTCCAGTAAGTACTGTATTCTAAGTTTCATGAAAAAATGTATGCAATATGATGGTAAGATTTTCTGGCCTTCCTGTGGCACTCTAACTTAATTTGGTTTTGGCAATCCTCTGTGATCATTCAGTGAGATCCAAAATAGTACTTTGGCATCTGTAGCATAATTCAGAAGAAATGTAAGGACTTTTTTTTTACAACACCCAAAAAACCTGCTTAGGTGATCAAGAGGCCGTAACTGCATAAGTTTTCACAAGATGATTTGCTTTTATGCACACCACAGGCACTTGCACCACACTGAGGCTGCAGGTTTCTTTGCCCCCAGCACTGATTCAGCAGGTAGACTCAAGGCAAAATTAACATGTGATGATTCATTAAGTACAACACATTATTGTTACTTAAATTTAAGAATAGACAGCAGAAGAATGGTACTAATGATCTTTCATGCAATATCTTCATGATAAGATTCACTTAGCTATTCAATAAGTTCTAATATTTGTGCATGTAGACTTTAAAATAGAAAGTTTCTAATAGCTCCTATTTATGCTCCTCTCTGAGGATTTTGAGTGAGAAAACTAAGAAATCAAAACAGTAGGACTAAAATATATTCATATCAGAATCAGAATTCTGCTTTTCCTGCTCCTTCATCACACTGGGCTCAAAGAGTTCTCACATCAAGCAACTATCAGTAAGAGTGGCTGACACTGGGAAAGAAGGGGGGCATAATATGAGCCTTGACTGATTAGACACCTGACATCTGTCACTGAGCTCGGAATGCAGAAATGAAAACTGCACCTTCCGAATATCCAAACAGTGTCGTCTCCAGCACTGTACACTGTCTAGAGACTTCTTATGTATCAGTTGCAGATAGTGGTTAATGGTTAAAAAAGTCTAGAGAGAGACTTTTCACATGAAAGAACAAGATATTAGATTGTAAAAAAGGAACCCTCTACATATATACATTCCTTCCTTTCTACCTTTTTGATTGCCCCATCTCACAAGCAAAAAGGCCTCCAGAAACAACCACTTTGTATCTGAGATTCAAAATTCTAGCTCTAAGACTCTGTCACATCTACAAGTGATGTAGTGCCATTACTTCTTATCTTCATATACATGTATCTGTATGTCCACATATCAACCTATGAAACAAACATCAAATCTCAGAACCAGCAGCACATCTGTGATATTTATAGAGTCAATTTACTAACATGGATTTAGAAATGGGAGAAAAGATCAAAGTAATTTCTTTTTTAAGTAATACAGTCAATTTTGTTTGTCTGTGCTGGTTTTGGAGAGAAGCTATCAATATACAGTCTAAATAAAAACTTTCTGTGCCAATTCACTGTTTTCTTTATTGATGAAAATTTGAAGTTTCAGTTTGTGTTGAATTTAACAATATCTCCCTGAGCTACTACTTTTTATTTTGACTTGATGCCCATAAAATGTCAGAAATTATATCTTTAGACACTTATTCAAATAAATGTTGTCCTTGACAAGAGAGAGCAAAGATCAAATGACACATAGTCTTATAGAGAAAAATACAGATTGTAGTAATTACAGGCATCCAAACCACTTTATCTTGCTACAACTAGGAGTAACTACATAAAGAAAAAAGTCAGAGGGATCTCGTAAAATAAATACCAGTCCAGTATTTCCCTCTTCCTCATTTATTTATCTTATAGCTCCCTTCATTTCTTTCTATCTACCTTGCAAGTACAGAACAGTAGTGATTTCTTTCTGGTCTTTCCTTCAACAGTCTCAAAGAGTAATCTTTAAACTGAATATTCAAACAAGGTAAGAAAATATGCATTTACCCTTCTTCAGGTCAACATAGTACCAGTAATGTAAGCATCCAAAACAGGCCAGATGGACTTTACACTTGAAGAACATGCCCATTTCTCACACACAGAATAACAAGCATGAACAACTACAGTGTTATCTCCAATAATGCTTTCAACACTCTGTCATTTGTAGTTGAAATATATATCCCCCAATGTAGCATGTAGGCACTCAGGTCATGCAAGTGGTCAGCAAACACCCTGACTGGTACAGTGAGGTTTTATGAGCAGTCTTGGTGCCACCAAGTAGCTCCATCAGCCTTGAGTGTTCCATGATGGAGGTGCCTCCATCGTGGTGAAGGAGGAGTGGAAACACTCCTCACACATCTCAGTCCCTTTGGATTCCCAGCCTCAGTGTTTTAAGTCCTCAAGAGTCCTCCGAGATATGCTTGGAGGAGTTCTCACTCTTTTGCACAACAGCAAACCTGTCCAGCATCCTTTCAAGAAAATAACACTTTCACTCACACCTCCTTCTAACAGTCCTGGATAAGTCTGCAAAGTACATCAGGATTCAGATGTTCATTTTCTTACATCTAAGCCTAGACTGTGTCCTGTGCCTAGCTTTCTGATTAACCAAACTGGGCATCTGCTTTGAGGACAAATGCATGGTTTCCCTCTCAGTGAAGATTTATGGAAGCAGTGAGGTTGGTTCAGACATTTTTGCCAGACCTGACACTGGAAATATTTGGTGGGTCTTATGATTTAGATAAAGAATTTTGATGACTTGGATGTTCATTCTTTATCAACATTGATTTCCACAGTATTCCTCTAAAATATATTTCTCTTCCCACAGAACAGGATACATACGCTCTTTTTGTTTTGTACTGAGATTCAAAATTGAAAATTGAAAGTCTCAAAGATTTTATGAGCATCCTCATAAACTGAGGATGCTCAGTTAGAGAATACTTGAAACAAACTTAATGAAGTAATCAGAATTTTAGGTGACTCTGTACATGTAAAGGAGAGTTCCCAATAACAGAGACAGCTGGTCAGAATTCCTAGGTGTCAGAGAACAGGTGTGCATTGCTGGGTAACCAAAAGATGAAGTGTTTAGTATTAGCAATCATCTTTGAAAACTTTAGGTAACAGTCCTGCCATTACATAGAAATAATATAAAAACAACAAGAACAGAGTCCTTGACAATCTAATGTTTTGTCCATTGAATAAAAAAAAATCCTTTTTCTTTATTCTGTTCTCATATGGAGTCTGGGTCATCCTTCAAAGAATAGATAATTTGGCAGAAAATACAACCTTACAGTGAACAGAGTAGGAAGGGATTAAGAGAGAGGATCATAAAAGGAGATTAAACAGAATGCACCTTCACAGAATATTAGTGTAATACTGCATTACATAAAAGTGAAGCAGCCTTCAAGTATAAGCATTTTAACCCTTGATTTCAAATAGCTGTCTTCTTTTGAAGTTCTCCTATATGGGGAAGAAAAACTTAAATATACTTGGTAAGATGATATGAAATACCTTTTTTGTTTGTTTTTCTTTTTGCCTGATGATAACAATAATAATAATATCCAAAACTCTTCTGCTTATCTCCTGAAACAATATGGGAAACAAATAATATTTCCAAATCCATATTCAAAGTTTTATTTGTACACTCCTTTTTAGTGTCTGCAGCAAATTAGGTAGAAGCTAGAGTAATCACACTTTTTAACCATAATCTTTGGTTCATCTCCAAAAAAAGGTCTGTACTATACTTCCACAAGACAAGGATTTATGTGGATAATACAGCATATGATTAAATAATCATAGGCAATATTGTAATGCAAATACAAAAAGACACAAATGGGGGTTGGTTAATCATAATCACAGAATCTCAACTTGGTACTAAGATCTAAATTGTTACTACATCCAAGAATGGGATACATATCTTCTCAGACTGCTAGCAGTATCTTAGCACTGTGGCCTTTTCAAAGAAGGAAAGGTATGACAAAGCAGTATGCATTTATGAATATTTGTCATCAAGATTTTTAAAACCTATCCTTGCAAATGCATCGCTTAGAACAAAATAATTACATTTATTTGATCAGTGTCTTGATCTGTGCATAGATGCAAGCATATATAATAACTGACCAGATTCACAGCTATGCAACTTGACCAAAAGATGTTTTTCCTAACAGTTGCAACTACATTTTTCTGGTCTTTCTACCAAAACCAACTCAAGCAGGCTGAAGACAGGTAAGCTTTTGATAAAAAATTGTATATCTCTGGAAATACCACTAAAATGGCATCTTGTCCTAAGCCTGCACAGTAGTATGATGTTATACCAAAGACATAAGACCTTTAATCAGTGTACCTTTGCAGATAAAATGCAGCATAAAAAGATTAACCTGTTTTTCACAGGAAGAGTCCTGGGATATTTTGTAGTATTTTATGTAAGTGACAGATAAGTAGAGTCTTAATTTAGTTACCCACTCCACCCAATATACAGGAACATCAAAACCTACACAAACTCTTATAACCCAAATCTAGCCCTGCATATGGATATCTTCAATTAAAACTACATTAACTACACCATGGAAATCTAAAAGACTCCCAAGAGTCAGTTCATTGAATTACCAGTTGCATAATAGTTACCATTGCTAATGCCCTCCCTTCTGCTTTTCTCTGCTGCTGAGAAGTGTATAAACACCCGCTGCCATCTGTGCTGACTTTCAGCAGGGAAATATCACGTTTCCTGACTGTCACAGCACTCAGCAGCAAGGGCAGGGCTACCCCCCTTCACACAGTGGATGCCTTCTCTGGCAAGAGAGAATTTCTCTTCCACCCACCCTACTCCTTCCCTACAAACCTGGAGATACAGGACAAAAGTGGGCTTCACAAGCCCTCACCGATGCCTTATTGTCCTGCCCAGCTGGAGAAGCCTTTCCATACTTTGGACAAGACCTTCCACGTACCTATGCTGCATGGATGTCAACATAGATCTATGGTCTGCTTCCTCAATACCTGCATCTGAACAATCAGATTAATGCAAGATAAATCTTTCACATATATAAGATTTGGATGTGACCAGCCCAATACAGAGATGGTCCAAAATATGATTCCTCACAAAAGTTAGCTGGGGGGCCTTGGTGTGCCTGCCCACATTGCAAAGCTTATGGCAGGAACTCACTTTGTTTGACATGTTGCCCAGAGAAAGAGGAACAATGTTCATAAAATGATGCAAATTTAATTTAAAAAGTCTAGTAAGGATATATGTTTTGCAGGAAATTATTTTGGTTCTAATTTGTCCCAGATGGATCTGCTCATGAAACTTGTGACATGGTGTGCAAAACAGAAGTACTTTGAGCTTTTCCAACCATTTAAGAAATGCAGTGTATTCCAAATATCTAAAGCTAACACTGCATATATCTTTTTAACCTGACATATTCAACTACTCTTTAAACTGGAAAGTGACAAATTACTCAGATTATGTGTATGGTAGACATATATGTTGACAGCTGTATATCACAGCTTTTAAGCACACAGATTTTAAGAAGTGTTGTTTGAAACAAGACAGAGCAACTTTGCAAAAAAAAAAATACTGCTAGTAAAACCTTAAAAGAAAGTTTAAGAAGAAACATGAAAGTTAGCAGTGAATCTATTTGTGTATTTTATGTTTTCTGTTATAACCCACACAATTCAAAAATTACCAGGTTGTGACTACAGCCCGTAGACACATCATTCTGTTTCACTGAAAACTACTTTGTCAGGCACATTCTGAGCCTCTTCAGAAAATTTTATTTCTAGAAATGTCTTGCATGGACAAAACAGGTGTGGGAAGAAGAGTAAATTACCCTCTTGATACCACTAATCTTATTTGCAACAGTATAACAATGTCAGGTGGAAAAACAAACACAAGTTTTAAACACACGAAAGAACAAAAAATATTAAGGCTCAAATACACCAGTAAAATTCAGTTAGAATTATATAAACAGCAGTCCAGTCTGGAATATGGCATTAATAATATTGATAACTTGTCTCAGACTGCTCATTTACTGAACAGTACTAAACAAAATGTCTGGAGATGTCTGACAAATGTTTTATGTACATGTTGATATGTCAGCTCCTGCCCTTCTCACACCTTGCCATGCAAATAAAACATTTATCAAGCTCACAGAGAGGACTGAATACCATTTATTTGCCAAGAAATTGTGCACTTATTGAACATTTGCCTGGTGTGTATTGTACATCTTGCAGTACAGAATTATCTTTCTGGACCTTCAAGCCAGCTGTGACTGCAAATACTTTGCTTTTTCCTGTGTCGTTGCTTTCCAAGGGTCAGACTCTTTCCCACTAGGACTTTTTTACAATATTCAGGTAAAGTGGTGAAACAACTTAATGGCTAGAAGAGGTAATACTGCACCCTTTATTACTGTCACGGTGATGACAGCTTTGTACAAGTGCGAAAAGCTCACAAACATTATTAGGGACATCAGCAAACAGACAGAAAACCCCCCATTCCTTCTAAAAACACATACCTTGAATTGTCTGGGAATTTCACAATTTGGATATCCCATACTGTTTTAGGTCTGCTTCTCACCCTCTAAAACCAAACTAGATTTTTAAAAATTGCATCATGGGTGACATATTGCAATCACAATCAGAACAGGAGGATTTCACTGGATAATTGTTCTTTGTGTCAACTATTGGGCCAGCACTGAATTCAGATGGAACATTCACTGTTCAGGAACACATAGATGAATGGAATTTGTCTAGGCCTTGCTAAAACATCTAGCTGAAATGTCAGAGCATATGTGCAAGAAAAGTGGAGTTGATCAGCAATTCACAGGGTAGTATCAGGGTCATAGATGTCTGGTTTATTTACTTTATGTGAATGACCATTCTATGGTGATTTGAACATTGAACTTCTACTAATCTACATCCATCAAATACAGTCATTTGTTGTCCCCACATAAAAATGAAAGCTTGTTTGTTTATTCTTCAAAAGAAAAAAATTAGTCCACATAAATAATAAAAGATTGAACAGCAAATTTTGGTATTGTTTGTGGCAAATAAATCTGTAACAGGGGCTAAAGAGGACATAGTTAAAACAGTGTGCCACCCAGAAGAAATTGTATAATCTTGAGTAGATACAGAGTGTGAACTATGGACAAAGTATATGCACATTCCAGAGAAACCAAAATACTGGAAAAGAAGGGACCTTCCTCTCATTTAGAAACAAGAGACGAGTGTTACTTTACATAACACATGTGAAGATCTGCAAAGTGCAGACAATGTGGCTAAAAAGACAGCAACATATTAAGGCAAATAGATTTATTTAAAGACCCCATAGCTGCTGTTGCAACTGAGAGAAGTAATTCCTCAGTCTTGTATTGCTCAACAATATTCAGCCCAAAACACAGAGTGCACATATCCATGTATTCACTGTTCTACAGGCATATGCACAAAAAGAAAAACAGCAGAAAATAGAAAGTTACTTGATAAACCAGAGTGTTTATGATTGTAACCTTATCCCTACAGGGGAGTGTGTAAACTGAACATGTGAAAGAAAAACAATAATAAATGGGAAAAGACAAAATTTATAATAGAACCAGTGAGAAATGTGTCTATTATAGGATGAAAGCTCACCCAGCCATTGCTGTCCCTCAAGAAAAAAGCAGTCACTGAAAGGCTGAGACTTAAATAAGGAAGAATCTGAGACTGCTTTCTTCTTAATGGTGAAGGAATAATCAGAAAACCATAAAAAGAGAGCTGAAAGATCATCACCATAGGTTATATACAAATAATTTTCAGTACCCTGAAATAAAAGAAGAGTTCATTATTTGGATAATTGTTGTTTAAGTAGAATAGCTGGTAAATCAGGAATCTTCACTCTTACTTCCAGCTGGAAGCAAAAACCTTTCCTTTTGCATCTACTAGCAAAAATTTAACATAGATGTGTAAAAAAATTATTTTTCACTCCTTGTCATGTGAGAAATCAAACAGATTTCTCAAGTAAAGGTGTCTTAGCTAGATCCAGGCAAAGTTCACTTGTGCCTTTTTTTCTGTATTTCACATAATTCACTGAAAGACAGAACACATTTATGATGCCAAGGGACTGTAGCTGTCAGTCTGAAATGCCAGTTTCTTTGAGATTAGTGAGAGCAACTAGCAGACTGATAAACTGTTCACAGTGGTCCTCTTTTCCTGAGGAGATGAACTCTTGGCTGGATTAATTTTACAGAATCCAGCAGGAATTCAAAAGGAAACAGAAGTATTTGTAAAGAAAAAGAGCCCAAAAAGAAAGGTTCAGAATAGTTCTAAAAATATTTTCTGGATAACAATAAATATATATCCCACACAATGAAAATGCCATATGAGATTCTCTTTGGGAGCAAAAAAGCTCCTTGCTTGATATTATAAGACAGGAGTACCTTTGAGCACTGTCTGTCCAACTTAGCTGTTCAAAAAAACATCGTAAGGACCAGAGACATGCAACTGAAATGGGATAATTCAACTTAGTAAAAAACATGAGAACTAGTCTAAGATTTACATAACAATGACACAATCCTTAAGTATTCTAAAGATCAAAATTGTTCACAAGTATTTCAAGGAATTAAAGTAAGGCAATTTCTATGGGTGCAAAAGAGTAATTGAGCTCTGTTTCTCTCCAGTATGCTGCACATTACAGATCATAGCTTTCTGTGTTCAGCTCCTCTTGCAATAACAGAGCAGAGAAGAAAGATGTCTCATACATAACATCGGAATAGAAAAACAGCAAAAAAAGTCACTTAAAAGAAGCTTATTTGACATAAAAAGGGATTTTTTTATTTTTTTTTTTAACTTGTGAGTCTTCAGGATCAGCATTTTTATGCATTGGTAAGACATGACTCAGGAGTAGGAGAAAATGAAGATGAGGATGCTGAAGTGCTCAAGGGACAGTGATCATAATGTATGAGGGGAATATGAGAGAGAAGAAAAAACTCTGGGAAAGTTTAATTGCTCTTTCCTCTTTCCTACAATATAAAGGGACACTAAGAGAAGATGAAGACAGATTCATCTTGGAGGTCCACAGGAAAATGACACAAGTTAGTGCAAGTTAAACTCAGTCTTGCTAAGAAAAAACTTTCTCCTCAAGGAACATGATTGAGCCCATGAATAGGTTTTCATTTCTGTAGATTTTAAAAATTCAGATGGACAAGGCCCTGAACAACCTTATCTAAACTTTGAAAGTAGCCTTTGTTTGAGCAGGAAGTTGGACTAGATGATGTACACAATCAATTGTTTCCAATTTTTTTCCTATTTATCTAGGCTTATAAGTAGAATTTAACAGACCAGTTCAGTATTAAGGGTTAAATTTTGGAATGTAAATACAACCAAATGAAACTGAACCCCAGTATTACAGATTACTGAAAAGAGTTGCAGGCTAACAATATTTCCTTTTATTACATACCTGAGAACCTCATTTCAGATTCACCTCATAGTTAGAAGCTGGCAATAAACCCCACGTACACCAACATCTGAATTATGCAACTGCAATTCCAGGAACAACTTTGGACAAATATTAACTTCGTAAATTTTGCAGTATTCTGTAGCTCTTAATGTTGCTGTTGCAATAAAAAAGCCATATAAAAATGAGCCACAAATGACTATCCTTATCTATCAAAAGAGTACCTGGGATTCTTCACACTTTTGAAGGATTATTCTTTTACTAACTGCACTATCTCATAAAGCTTCCTGTATACAATGGTAGATTGATTGTGAGTGTCCTCTTTATTCATGATGAAATACTCCGTTATGATTGGAGGGGTGATTTCTATCACTTGCTCTTAATTTTGCGTATGAATCTGTAGATGGAAATCTTAAACTTCAGAGGATCAAGATGCTGAGAGATGGTTTCATATGATTTAATATGGACATATTGTTGTCAAAGAATTTTCAAAGGCCTCTCTCCACTCCTCTGTGGAATCCATATTGATATTAATTCTTTGTTTCTGTATACTGCACTATTAAACTTAGTCAACGTTCCTCAGGGTGAGATCCGAGGCAGGTTGACTATATTCCTTCAGGTTTTGGTTTGCACATGGATTTTGTTTGTGTCCACTGAGGACAGAAGGCTGAGTGGTGAGACTGTGCAGACTAGAGTTTTTTACAACTGTTGCAGGACTGAACTTTCCAGGCAGAGGGAATTTCAGTGTGAATATTTTCTGTGCAATTCTGTTTATATGGAGTCACTCTCTTTTCAGTGCTACCTACCAACAAACATCTGTTGATTACAGCAGCCACATAGAGGCTGCATGCTTCTTCATCCCCACAAAACACAGGTGCTGGAACCAGGTCTTCACTGGAAACAATTATCTGTAGCAGAATAGTGCATGGGGCTTATAAAGTACCTATCACAAACTACTGAAGTTTGGCTCTTATGTAAAAAAAAGCTCCACTTATTTGGTGCTCATAAACATTACCTGCCCCTTCTGCTGCATCAAAAATATATGTATAATTCTCTTACTCTGAGAATATAAATTTCTCCATTTATGCTGGATGCAGAAAGGAAATTGTTAGCAAAGCATAGCCGGTTCATAGTGCAACATGAAACAACAAAGGAATGCCAACCTCTGCTGGCTAGACAGGAATCTTGGCAATGACACCAATTTGTCTCATGCATTTCCTTGTCACCATAAAAGAGTTGCATCTTGTGGAGGTATTCCAATAATTCATGCAACTATGACATTCACCAGTAGATAAATCCCATGTATGTGACAGATTGCAGGATAAAGAGCAACTCTCACAGGCTATATAGTATAAGCAGCAACCATCTCAAAACAGCAAGAGGGATATTTGGAGGAGTTCATAAAATCATAGATTTATAGAAGGGTTTGGATTGGAAGGGCCCTTTAAGGGTCACCTAACCCAACTCTCACTGCAATAAGAAGGATCATCTTCAATGAAATCAGGTTGCTCAGAACCCAGACCAACCTGGCCTTGAATGCTTCCACAGATGGGGCTACTGCCTCTCTGGACACCCTGTATCAGTGTTTCTCAACCCTCATTCTAAAAAAAGTCTTCCTTATATCTAGTATGAATATATATTCTTAACTCTTGCTTTAACATTATTGTTAGACCCTGTTAAAAGGTTTGTACACCTCCTTCCTGTAAGCCCTCTTTTAATACTGAAACACCTCAATAAGGTCTCCCCAGAGCCTTCTCTTCTCCAGACTGAACAACCCCAACTCTCTCAGCCTGCTGTCATATGAGAGATGTTCAAGCCCTGTGATCATCTTTGTGGTTGTCATCTGGATTCATTCCAACAGGTCCACGTCTTTCTTCTGCTGGGGGCCCCAGGGCTGGACACAGAACTCCAGGTGGGGTCTCACAAGGGCAGAGAGAGACCAGCTGGCCACACTTCTTTTCAAGCAGCCTAGGGTAGTTTCGGCTTTAAACTGAAAGAGAGTGGATTTAGACTAGATATTAGAAAGAAATTCTTTTCTGTGGGTGTGGTGAAAGCCTGCAACAGGTTGCCCAGAGAAGCTGTGGATGCTCCATCCTTGGAAGTGTTAAAGGCCATGCTGGATGGGTCTTGTTTAGTGGGAGGTGTCCCTGTTCGTGGCAGGGGAATTGAAACCATTCTGTGCTTCTGTGATACAATTCAATGATCTAATGTTATTGCTGTGATACCCTCCCCTTTCACATTGTCTTATAAAACTGATGCAGTACTAGACATTTTTAGAATGGCTGACACTTTGCAATGTGTTTTTACCTTCCATTTGCATGGGAAAGCACACAGGGACAATTCTCTGTGGTAGAAATGCCTAGGGCTGTTTGGACTGGTACAACAGAGCACAGCAGAGAAACAGCATGCGCTTTTTCATATTTGTGACTTTTCAAGGTCATAGGCCTTTTTTCTCCATCTTTAAAAAAACCTAACCCCAATAATATGGGTGCTTCAATAACTTAGTGAATAGGTGAAATGCAAGTAAGGGCATGAATGAAACAAACCTCTGCTCTCACAGGTTCATACATCACCACGCAGTGCCCCAAGAGCATGCTTCAAAATCACCCTACCAGGATAAGAGAACTGTTGGACAAAGGCAAATGTTGATCAAAGGCATAAGAAATCATCATAAAAATCTCACTAAAACTTATATTATTTAAATACTGTATCTCTAAAGTAACTCAGAGTTTATCTTGTGTGGGCATTATGGACTAAAAATGTAAGATTCATAATCACTTGGTAACTACAAGAGTGCTGAAGCACAAAGTGGCAATTAAACTTTCTTTATAAGTAGCATATGGTCATACTGCTCCAAAAAGAAAAAAGCTAAATAATGGTAGACTGAGAGAATACTGGAAAGATGCATAAAAAAGAGAGGCTCTCCATTTAGTAACCAACTACTGATAGAATCCAAAGCTTTAGTTTTAAGGCAGAAAATATTTCACTGATGTTTTCAACTTGAGACAGATATTTACTAATACACTGGACAACCCAAATAAAAAAAATTAATTTTGCACTGAAGTGGAACATCTCCAAGGAACAGGGAAGCACACCCATAAGACTTCAGCCAGCAGACAAACCTTCAGTAGATGCACACTGTTTGTCACTGCTGTAAGATACAGAAGATGACCTATGTAGCTGTTATATCTGTGAAGGAAGTGTCAAGTGAAAAGAATAACCTTGACACTACAAAGATTGAAAATACAAAAAATAAAATGTTAGTAAAAAAAATTGGTCTGAGTTTGTTTGATATATTTTGCAATTTTTATCCCTTTGTGTTGTGTCAAAAGTTCCCATATAGACTAAGGTGACAACGTAATTTCTAGGCAGTAGCCAGGTACCATGTACACTTCATAAATTTAATAAATTATGAATTTCTTCCTAAGAAATGCTACAATACCCCTTCAAACCATACCACAGTGTGAGTTCTGACTGGGAGCTTCCCAGAGGACCTGATGCACTCCCTCATTTTTGCATCAGTACAAAAGTCCTCCAAGTCAGGAAAGATCCCTAATGCATTTTTTGTTTTTTTTTCTTTTTTATTAGAAAAATATTTCTATGCATATTGACACAGGATGCTAAACAATGCCCTTTCTCTCCTCAGGGAGTATTTGCTTTCACATCCTAACCTGTTCTTTGAAAGCTGAGATGGGATTTGCAGAGGAAGTTGCACATGGGACAGACCTAATGGCTGTGACACATTTCTCTAGCACCATGGAGCCCAGAAGTGTATTTCCAACAATAATCATGTAAAATATTTGTCTATCCCCTAGAAGGATTACTAAGAATCACAAAGAAAGCAAACAACACCTGTAAGCTGGACTGAAATATCTTCAAACCCTAGATCGAAAGTAACTAATTCTCCAGGTGTTTCTGCATGAACAGATCAAACCCACAGAGGTATCTAAAATTAACTTAGGGATGTAACTTTATGACAACAATGAAAACAGAAAGGAAAAAACACAATTTATTTTTCTTCATATTTATAAATTTATTTATCTTCTTGAATCTTCTCTCTCACATAGAAACCAATCCCAGTGTAGACTACATCCTGAAGAGAACTTAGTACCCAAAACTTAATTTTCTCTTTTGTATGTTTTCTGACTTGGTTGTTCAAGCAGGTTACCAGCTGATAACACTCATGTTTGTGGGAGGCATGAGGATGGGAATGGGAAATGGGAGTCCAAAACCACCTCTTTCAAATGCAGTATCATTTTATACCTGCTGCACTAGATTACAGAGTCACAATTTGGGTGCATCTAGCCATCATAACAACACACATGGGATTTTCTTAAATTTTCTGTTATGTGGAGATCAAGTTTTGATGTTCTTCCAGCAGTTCAGTCCAGCCTGAATTAAAGCTATTTATTTTGTTCTGTACTTATAATCAAACATCTGCTTTGGTCAAAGTAAAGCTTTAGTCAGAGAAAGGGTTTAAGTTCAAGGTTCCTCAGTTCATGTCAAGGCTAAAAGCCTAATCTGATTAGTGACTGAAGAAAACCTTTTTCATCCTTACTTTTCACCGGTAGGCCCAGGAAGCCCAAGACTTCATGGATCCTGACAGATTTATTGTCTGAACTTAAGATTCAAATATGATTTTTTTCGCATTAACCTTGACATGAAACAATTATGTGCACATGGACAGCTCTGCACTTAAAAAGAGCAGAGGCATCTCCTTCCCTTAAGTGTTATAAGGCAAGGTGTTGGCAAAGTACTCTGTGAATCTGTCCTCCCTGTTACATCAAGTTCTATTTGTTTCTATTACTTTAATACCAGGTAAGAATAGTGCTCATCAATTTCCTGTTGTTGTTAAAATGAGTACATGAGTGTGTTTATTCTTGTTCTTGACTGATTTCTAATAGATTTGTAAAGCCTTGTTTTCTTGTAGTACGAAGTATTATTCCAGTCTTCAAAACACAGAGCTTTCACATGACCATTAACACTGGAGAATGACCATGTAACATCACAAGATTGTGAGTTTTTGAAAATAGAATGAGATAATTATTTTACTTATATTTTCTAGTGTTTTTTCTAAGAACTAGTTGGGTATATCAAGCTGGTTGAATATAGATGAGAGAACAGCCATTGTTTTAGCAACTATTAAAAGTCAATACCAGCATCAGCCTTAATTGTGACTAAACCACTGGCTAGGATATTTTTTTTAAAAGGATCAATCTTTAGATTCTCACACTGGAATGAGCGATTTCTAAGAACTGGAATTTCCATACTAAGCTTTTCAGTCAGCGTAAAACTCTTTTAACTAGACCAGTTGTTTAATTTGTAAGGAGAAGAAATATACCAGACACCATATTGTCATGGGTTAATTTCCTTTTCCCTAATAAATACAGAAATGATCAAATAAATAATTCCTATAGGAGCAAGAACATTATGAAAAACATTTCTTCAGAGTCCAAATGAAGATTCACAGAGAGATTCATCTGCTGTGAAATAGCACATTGTTTCACAAATTCCTAGATGCCAAGACATTACCTGAATACAGAATCATAGAATCATAGAATGGCTTGTGTTAGAAGGTCCCTTAAAGACCACCTAGTTCCAATACCCTGTGTAGGCAGAGACACCTTTCATTAGAACAAGCTGCTCAGAGCCCTATCCAGCCTGTCCTGGAGCTTCCATGGGGCAGACATGGGACATCAAACACTTCTCTGTGCAACCTATTCCAGTGTCTTAACATCCTCACCGTGAAGAATGTCTTCCTAATATCTAATCTAAACCTACTCTCAGTTTGAAGCCATTCCCCCTTGCTCTGCCAGTGTGTGCTGTTCTAAATAGTCTCTCCCATCTTTCTTGCAGGCTCCCTTCAGGTACTGGAAGGCCACAATTAGGTTACACCAAAGTCACCTCCTCTCCAGGCTGAACAAACCCAGTTCTCTCAGCCTTACCTTATAGGAGATGTGCTGAATCCTTCTAATCAGCTTGGTAGCCTCTGGCCTTGCTGCAACAGGCTGATGTCCTTCCTCTGCTGGGAAATCAGAAGGAAGTTCACAGAACCTCAAGCCTGCTTCCAGTTTTTAAAAGAGTATGGCCAGGCATACCTTCATGTTTTGAACAATATTGAATGCTGACACTTTTTCTTGCAGCATGTGCCAGGCTAATGCAGCTGTCAAAGATGAACATATCCAAATTCCTTCTTTCAGACTGAGAACAAATCTTGCAAGCCGGGAGCTCTAATGCAAGGCAAGTCACCAACTCCTGTGTGATCTAGAAAGCATGTCCTTTGGGCCTCAGTTAAAATAGAAAACAGCTCTAAGCTGGGCAAAATAGCTGGTGGGACAGACAGACCTGTCAGAAAAACTACAATTACTTGGAAATGAAAACCTTTCACAAGTATGTGTCAAATTTGACTATATTTTGGGGGAGAAGTGTCAAAACAAATAATTTCTACATGCTTGTTTCAGTAACATGAAAAATAGTGAAGTATTTTGTCTAGATATAGTGGAAATGCTATAACTTCTATAATATTAATGTCACTATAACAATATACATATATTATATTTATAATTTCTACCTTATAGAGAAAGTGTTCACATTTTTGATATTTTAACACTTGTTAAATTCTTTCAAAATGGCATTTTGTTGCAGAATTTTAACACTCACCTGAAAATAAACACAGGTGAAGTCTGAAAGACAAATTTCACAAAGCATGACAGTCATTTTCTATCTAGTTTTTGCATGAGATGTATTCATAAATAAGGTGCTTAGTCCAAATATTTGCCACTGACACAGTGCTTGGAAATCCTCAGATGCAAAATGCTGTGAAACTATAAACTGCCCAAATACCCATGTGTTCTAAGAAATACCTGAACTACAGTAACATCTAGAACAGCTGCATTCCATCAGAATTTCTCTGCAGGCATTATCTGTGATAATAACATTTTATTTTTCACAGCTATGATGTTTCCTACATCTGGATCACTCTTGCAGATGACAGCTGTCTGAACAAGTACCTTTATTTTGTATAGTCTCCTACAGTGCTTAGCACCATTAGTTTGGGAAAAAAAAAAATGCCCCCTTTGGTAATCAATATGCTCTGTTTTATTAAATTTGTTCTCTAATCACAAGCACATTCTGTGCAGTTTAGAAAGGATAAAATATTTCACTACCTGCCAAATAATTAAATTATTCTTATGACTTTCTACTCTCACTTCATCGTTATTAGTATCCTCAGGCATAAAGATGGGAAGAAGGAAGGAAAAAAACCAGGTAGGGCTCTAAGAGAATCCTGTTGGAAATAATGAAAGTAAATGATTAAGTGATAGTCAATGAATATTAATTTTATTTTTATTCAATAAGACATTTATCTGTATCAGTTAATAACAAAAATATTTTAAAGCCATCTGCTGAGACTGGAAAATAAAATACTACATACCAACACCATGGTAATTACTTTTCAATTGCTGTGTACCAATAATTAATTACTATTTAATATAAAATAATTGTTCTAATGAAGTCTGGGGTTTTATTTGGTTATAAATAAATAACAGTTAAATATCAATTACATGAATTAATTTTTCCCCCAATATTACACCATTTGTGGATAGCTCTGGTTTTGAGTAATTCCTTTAGGAATTCATGCAACAACAGGATTTTATTCATTATTGTCTGTTTTGAAGTTCTTTCTTAAGTGCATTGGTTTGTGTTCAATGCTAGTGACTTCATTTAGGGGTGTTACTTTGAAGGTACTTTACAGCTCTCATGTCCCTTGTTTTCTTTTAAAGAATACATAATTTTTGTCTCTTCATCTTCCTATGTTTTACCTGCTCTTTTCTTCACTTCATGTTATTTCTTTTGTGTTCTTTCTAGTGTCAGTCCTACATTCTGTACAGTAATCCAGATGTGTTCAAACTAGAACTTTATAGCTCTATTTGTACTTAATCTACTAATAAGTAATTAAGCTGCCCTTTCCTTTCAATAAAGCCGATATGTGAGGGATGTCGTATATACGGTCTGCACATGAAGAACCTGAATTTTAGATTTGGTGCTTTGCAACAACACAAGCAGGACAGGTTTGAGGGAAGTCAAAATAGGCAGACAAAGTACTTATTATCAACTATTTCATGTTCCTCTATAGATCTTACATAAAGGTAATTTTTTTATGCATAAAAACACCATCATTTGAACTCTACCACTGGCATTGTTAATACCAAACATGAGGAGAGGTATTAACTTTCGAAGTAGCTCATCTTCAAAAATCTTTTGCAAAGGAGACTTTGAGCTTTCTGCTTTATAGACACATATAAACACTTAGCATCAACTCCTCAGCCATTGCCTCATGAACAGAGCTGAAAAAGCCACTATCAGGTTGGGACTTTTAGCCCACTTGATTTACTATAGTCAAGTGCAATTCTGAGATATATTTCAGTTTTCTTTCAGTGGGATAATACAAAATATCATAGAAGTGGTTTCAGGAAAAAATACTTTTAAAAAAATAGACTTATTTTTATTCTGAATTGCTGGAAGCCACTTGTCTATCAAGGTAGAACTTTAAAATAGTAGGGATAAAGAAAAAAATTATAAGCTCTAAGGAAACATGGAAGCATAATGGAACAAAGACACAAGAATCTAAGATGGCTCCAGCAATCCTTCTTATTTCATGGCTCATTATTTAAGTTGGTTGTTAGGTTTTCACACTGCTCAGTTTCATTTAAAACAATGTTTGATTTAATTTATACATTCTGGTTACCCAGGCCAACAGGAAGCTTCACATAACATGATTACTGAATTTGCATGGATCTGATGGCTATAGGATACAATACTGCATAATGTTAACCCATTTCCCAACAAAATCTGGGTGCAATAAGCTCTGCTGAACTAGCTGAATGCATTAGAACAGTAAATGGTAGTACTATGACAGCTCTGCTTTAGCATAGTAGTCCCCTGCAATGCTTTTTATATGAGGAGAACATGTATTTCGTAATTTTCTCCCTAAAAAGTTAAAATTCTTAAGGGATTCCAGAGAAGGTGAAGCGTTCCTTGCTTTAAAGAAATATATTTAGAAGAAAGCAGTCCTTCCTGATACAAAAAGAACAATAATGAATGTTTAACCATCTTCCTCTCCATCTGTGCAAAACTTTAGATGTCCATTATAATTTAAGCTTTCACTGATATTCTTTTAGTGTCAGCAATGAGTTCAGTTTCTTCCTCCAGAAAATGCCAAGGATTTTCATGTCTTTGAGAACATTCTTGGTGTGTCTTATACGAAAATGGTCTAAAGGAAACAAACAGGTTATTAAAAAAGACACAGAAAAACTAGACAGGCAAAAAAAATTTTCCCAGCTTTAAGTTCCTCAGCAGTTCAGAGTACAGAACAGGCTCGAGTGCTGCTGCACCTAAAGGAACAGAGCTGACCATGAAGCACCAGCGCTGAGAGCCCCACAAGAAGACTAGCATGACATGGGACCTGAACTAGTACAGCCTAAGTAGAGCTGGACATCATGAAACAGACCCCAGTTATGTGACAATAGAATGTCTGGACTGAGCTTGTATCTTCAGCCCCTGACTCACAAAACAGTGGCACAAATCTGTATTCTCACCTGCTGGCCCAGCCTGGTGGAATGACACCGTATTGATGTTGCTGTGGCACTTAAAATTAGTCTGTGACAAAAAGAAAAGAGTCAGTATTTTATAGGAAAAATATCTTTGTTCAGAACAGCCATCCATCACTGAGGCAAGAAGAACTTCTTTTTGTCTGACAGATTTTGGCAACAGATTATCAATGCCAGGCAGTGGCAGTGAATTGAGTTGTTGATAAATGGGATAGTTCAATGGAGCCATCACTCCTGAGTTATAAATTCTCATCTGTTTTAAAATACAAAGAAAAAACATCAGACTGCAGCTAAAGTGATGTAAATCTAGAACCATGCAAAGGAATTATTTCTTTACGAGTCACATGTACCTATTTAGTCTATTGCTACAAACAGTCACTGAGAAAAACATGGATTGCCTAAAAAAAAAGTCTAGGTATTTTTTTGCAAATATTAATTGTATTTGTGAATATTGTCACCAGCAATGCTAAGGGACGATATGCACCAGAGATAGAATAAGGTCATAAAAATGTCATGTTTAATTGCCAAAGATTTAGAGAAAAGAAACTACCACATAAGTTCACAGCTATTTAATTTTACAAGGCAGTTGAAGTTTCTGAATGTCAGATAAAACTAATTCATCATTTTCAATTATCTCAGCCATCTTTGGTATTCTACTTTATAAAGCAGAATATCTTTTATCTATGAGCAAGTCCCAGCACCGCTAATGGTTTGATGGTTTTCATGGTGTGAATAAGCTGCTGATCACTTCTAAATTTATAGTGGTACCAAGCCACTGTGGTTAAATGTAGATTCTTTTCTGTTGAGCTTTAGAAGGCTTGCAGCTGAGTTTCCATTCCATTCTATTGTCATCATGGACTGATCATAGAGCTCAGTTCAGCATCTGAAAAGACACATATTTAAAGGCTTTCCGACATGTGTTTAGCATTTGTATCCTTGAACATGTATCCAAGAGTGGACCTGGCATGCAGATATTTTCTGTATTAATATCTGCTGTGACTAGATCCCTCAATTTTAATAGGCTTCTTCAGATTTTACTTGCTCATTTCTACTCACCCCAGCATTTTTTCCCTCTTGTTCCTTTCAGAAAAGCTCCTTCATTGGATGTGTTCATTAAGCCAGTTTTTATTTCCTTATTTTCTACCAAAGGGGTAAAAATAAAACCAGATGTGATCTGAGTCCATAAGTTTAAATATCCTAATGAATAGAATCTTCCAAAAGATGTTTGAGGTGCTTCTACTTTAAGTAGGATACAGGACAGTCTCCCATGGAAAAGTCTTCTTCAAACACCCAGTAGATTACAAAAAAAAAAAAAAAAAAGTGAATCCTAAATGATGATATTTTCAAATTGGATACATTCACTGCTAAGGCTCAGAACCCTTGGTTATGTACCAAAGATAATGATTTAATCTTTTTCATTTCACTAGCTTCTTAATTCTATGTCTCATAAAGAAAATACTTCTTTTTATAAAGCTCAATCCATTTCATTTATTTGCTTTTCCTGGGTTTTGGCTCAGCAGAAGGCAGCCCTCCCTAACAGAATATGCCACAGCCCCATTAAAAATAAATAAATAAATAAATAGAAAATTGTCCCTTCTATCTTAAAACAGAGGTAATCACATATTCAAGATTTAAGTCACAAGAAAAATATCAGCCCTCATCAATACAACAGCTTCAAAATCACTTTCAAACATATATAATGCTTTTATGTTCTGGTTACTAGTTGACCTAAAGGAAAGAAAAAACGTAACCTAAATCTAACAGAGTTAATTTATTAATGTTTAATCAAGTATGTCTGAGGTCATTAAGGTGCTATGAAGAGCATGATTCACTCTCTGCAAGAAAAGTTGCTCAATACAAAAAATATTTTGAGAGATCAGGTCCTTTGTTTTACATATTTTCTTGAGCGTTTGTCTGTGAAAGCCTGGAGATCTCTAGTAAACAGCTATATTTGTGACCTTTAGAATAGTTAAAGCTATAGAGGAGGGAAAAATGACATGACTGACTTCTTCCCTCTCAGCTACTTTAATTGGCCTTAGCAATTGCATCTAGCATCACTGCATCTTCTCATTACTGAGCAGAGCAACTCCAACAGCTTTTTCATGGCCATTATTGCTTTGCTTCTTTGATAAATTCTAGGTCAAAAGTAGACATTTCCACACACAGAGCACAAAGCTGCTAACTTTTCTTTCATAGCCCAAATCCCCAGCTGCCCATAAGGACGAAACAGCAATCTCAAGGAGATGAAAGCCAACCTAAACTCATTTCCTCAGCCAGCAAGATACAAAGTGGACAGGAGCATGACCTGATCTGTGGTTGGGTTTGCTTTGTTCTCTCACTCTTACCCCAGGTCTCATTTAGCTTATATTTTCTTTGAAAAACAGTTTTTGCAAGTGCTGAGAAAACCTTTGGAACTTACTTGGTCTTCAGACACCTTTGTTTTCCTTGGGCAGAAAGAAGATTTGGGAGCTGGAGAAGGGAAGGATGGCTTCTCCTAAAATCACACCTCATCAACATGTGTACAACTCTCAGCCTTTGACCTACTCAATCAGAAAAACTTCAGACCAGGGCTGGGCACACAAAAGTCAGTCCTTTAAGGTAAGTTAACTCTCTGAACGCTAGTAATGGCCTTCCCTACCAACTGCATAGATTAGCTATATCAACAGGATCACATCAGAGTATCCTGCTGCTTCTGACAGCAGAAAGACCAGGGCAGGTGAAAGTTTTTTGCAGAGAGAAGCCATGGCCCATTTCCAGACGGTAAAGAAGAGCCTCAGGGCTGGCAGACAGGACTGCACTTCTACAAGAGCTGAACCTGTTGCAGAGACCAGCGGAAAGCAGTTCCAGTGAATAACAACTACCCCCATTCCCAGCCTTGCATGAGAACCAAGTGACTGTGGCTAGTTAGCTAAATAGCAATTGGGAGGTGACAGGTTTAGTTCTGCTCACCACTCTGAGCAGCTCAGCTTGCTGTGCATACAGAAGATAACACTGCCTGCTGTGCAGGGACTTGGATGACTTGCTGCTTCTAATTCCCATTTTACCTGGGGTTACTTCAGGCTTTCCAAATAGCTTCCCATTTTTGTTCACTTCTGAAGGCTTTCTGATCTTATGAAAAGGTACTATAAACATAAGATATTACCCCACAAAAGACACAATACGATTATCTATCTGCCTCACCCATTATTTCTAACATAGCTATTTCTTTTGTAGCAGTTAATCTGACAGTGATTTGCCTCAAAAGAGAGACAGAGAGCGTGTGACTTGCTGCTGATACCACAACATTTTGCACAATTCAATGCAGAAAGAGCAGCCCCTGGGGGACTCCCTGCAGACTTCACCTCCCATCCACGCAGTCTCTGCAGTCCCACACCAGCTGAGCTGCCTGCCAGGTGCCAAGGGGACTCTCCCATTCTGGATTTCACTCGCCGCCTGCTCCGGGATGCCGCTGTTTGCCTTGCTCTGGCCTGCACCCGTGTTTGCTGCAGGAGCAGGCAGAGATGCGCTCCCCTGGTGCCAGGCCTCACTGTGGGCATCCCAGGGCCTTGCTCCACAAGTGGATAATTCCAGCAGCCTCTCCCAGGCACAGCTTCATCCACCCTGGCTGCTCACAGCGCCAGCCTTTACATAGGAATTTGGAAGATGACTGGGCACTAAGCTTTCTGCTTCTGTGTTTAAGAAACCAAATCTGCAGGAAGCACTCAGCCCTTCTTGACTCTTTGTGGCTGAATAAAACCCACAAAGAGTATAGCAGCTGCTAATGCATTATCCTAACAAGCTAGTGGCACAAACTTCAGAACCCGCTTAAATCTGAGTCAAAGCAAGGCACCTCCCCATTACTACCACTCAATACTTCCTACCCACAGAACAAAAGCCAGCACAAAACACTGTCTAGCAAGCCTGTCCATTCCCAGGCAGGAACTTTGGCTGCTGAAGGAAAGCTTTGAATGAGATTGAAAAAGAATGATTAGAAGTTTACCAAAATGGCCTGTGTCCATGTATACCACCAGGCTAGGGAACTGTGAAACACCTGCTTGCTGCTTGAAAATGTATAAACATGTTCTTTAGAGGGTTAAAAGGAAATGAATTCCAACAGATATATTGCTATCATTTAAAAATTACATTTCCATGCCCATGCCTGCAGCATGGGAGTCTGAGCTGCCAGAGCTTAATATCTGTTCAGCAAGGTAGCCTGGTCCAAGCAGAGCACAGCAATAACACAGGGCTTGGGCTGCCAGGAACCAAATCAGTTTCCTAGAATTGCTGACTCCTCAAATCTCCTCTGTGTCTTTCTTCCTTGCAGGAAGCATAAATGCTCCATGCTCAGCCTGTCAAGGATTTTTGTCAGCTGGTCTTTTAAATTATAGAATGACCCTGATGAAACAGGATTTTGATAAAATGCAATTTTTCATGTAAATAGCTGAGAACTAGAATAAAATTAGACATATTCAGAGAGACTAGAGATTTGTATCAATATAAAGAGGCTGAAATAGCTATGTAAAACCAGTAGGTTTAGATTCTGCCAGCTCACAGGTATAAATATTTGGGGTTGTATGTTCCTTTCTACATATTTTGCTTTACCCAGGAAACAAAGATACAGGACTGGGAACAAGTGGGATTTTTTAACTTATCTTTGATCCGTGGTAATAAAGGTGTGCATAGGAACTCAGCTGCAGTGTCTGTATTGCAGGCATTGTCCCAATAACGTTTCAGATTGTTCCCCAAACAGATGTGCTTCAAGAAGAGCAGAGCTTCCAGAAGGGAGGCACAAAGGGTACTTAATTTAATGTTTCAATTGAAGACACATTTTTGCATTAATAATTTTTAATTAAGCTAACCAAGTCCTGGGAAAATACTAAATGTGAACTGCATGGCTTTCTTTTCCAAAAAAAAAAAAACCCAAAACAAACCAAATCAAACCAAACCAACACCCCACAACACTCACACAAAAAAATAAACACACCAAAAAAAACCCACACCAAAAAAAAAACCCACACAAAAAAAAAAAAAACCAAACCAAACAAAACAAAGAAAAACCTCAAAATTAATTTAAAAATGCCAAAAACATAATTATAAGTCAAAAACTGGACTTTTTGTGGCAACTAAGAGGAGATAAACCCTGGATCAAGAAATAAGAAGGAAAATTTTTGTCAGGTGGTCCCTGGTAGAGACCAGAGGCATGGACAGAGGCATGTACTTTGGGCTTTAAGTCCTATCTTCAGGACCCTACTTTCCTAAACACAGCTGACAGTAATTCTGAAATGCCAAGTATGCATGACCTTCCTTTCCCATCAAAATGTGTATAGCCAAAACTGCCATCTTAATATGATATTTGAGGCTCCAAAACTGTGATAAAGTTTTTGCAGCTACACTGATATTTTAAGAAGTCCAAGAAATTATGCAGAATCCTGCAAGGATTTAAAAAAAATCAAAAAAACATGTTTGCTAAATCTGGATAGCAGATTTGTTTTAAGTACTTAAGATCATATGTTGTTTGTTAGCTAGTATTAAGTTTTGGCAGGGAAAGAAGAAGCAGCCCTGGAAACTGTATCTTTAAGGGCCTCAAATTCACAAGCACATAAAACTTGGGACAAGGGCATTGAGAAAAAAATGTTTATTAAACAGAACTTGCTGGAGGTGAATACTGAAAAAAGAAGAATGAGATTCAAGTACTTGAAAGCATCTGTGCTCCTACTGGAAATAAATGACAGAGCTGCAAAGAGATTCCAGGCACCTCTCCTCTCCATTACCAGCTCTGATACTGGACTCATTCACTCTGAACCGAAAATTCTGCTTGAAAGGCTTGTGCTTCAGTGAGTCCAAAATTCACTTCTTTCCAAACTGCATCAGACTGTGGAATTGCAGTGATTTTATTAAGAGAGAATGTGCTCCCCACAGGTGAAAAGAGCAAAAGCTGATTCTATTAGTTGTGCAGCTGGCTCAGAGGGTTCACAGATAAGAGATGCAGACTGGTTTTTACTCATTTGCAGAGCACTTCTTTTTCCTTAAGCTGACCAGCAAATTGTAGGATTTGAGATGCCTGCTAGAAAGAGTCAAATCCATTACTACTGAGGTAGTAATATAAATGCAATAAAAGCTTAAATTACAGTCTTCATGTTTAAGCAACTGGTCACAACCCAGGAAGGATATATCCCCACTGACCATGAAAAAATAAATCTTAAGTTAGTATAAATTAATTGCCTATAGTAATATAGAATCTTTGTAATCATTTATGTTCAAGCGTATAAGTAAGTATTCATTAAACTGTGTTTTCAGACATTTAGAGAGATTATTTAACACATAAATTAACAAAATCATTAGCTTCAAATTGGAGAAAATACCCTCCACACTGACACTGTCATTTTATTCTACTCAGCGTCACCGAATCAAGGAAATAGATAATCTATTCACACAACAGGAGGAGATGCACAGTTTGGGCTTTGGTACCTGTTTATTCTCACCTGAGAATGCACTCTGCATTTACCAATACTTAATGGGTTACAACCTTGCCCTTTTCCAACACACAAGACCCACTGGGGTCTTTAGACCTGACCTTCTTTGTGTCTTCCAGAGATTTTAGTGCATCACTCAGAAGAGATTAAAAAGGGAAACATTCCAATATTATTCTTATTCTACTTCAGATTTCTATTTCTGTCTTGATCTCCTTAGTTCCTGCACACTTTTGCCATGTTTCACTTGCAGAAAAGTGCAGGTGAGAACCCACACCTGCACTTGGTGTAAGGATGGTGATGGAAGGGGGGAGGTTACAGGGAGTGAATACCAGTAATGCAGTCAATTGGAGGGCTGCAAGGAAAGCAGAGTTACAGAGACTTATTCATGCTTCTCCCAATCATAGGACAGTAGAAATTATATTTCGCCTGTTTTCTGTTTACCCCTATATCATTGATCAATGTACATTATTAGCACTTTGCTAGTTTCAACTCCCTAACCATCAGGAATCAAGTCATCTTGTTGACAAACTTGCTACAGAAACTGAAAACCCTAGGCATCAGTGGAAAATGTTTTAAAGGTTCTGACCAGTATAAGGTAATACCAGTATAAGGTGATACAAACTCAGCCACCAACCAAAACTGAAAAATACCCAACTGTTCTGAATCAGTTACAATGCTTCATACATTTTACCTAAAAAGGCCTGCAGAAAGATTTAATAGAGCTTGAATGACTCCATCACTGGTTATTAGTGGTAAGATTTCCACAAAAGAAAACAGTGTTTAATATAATAAGCCCTAAACCAAATACATACACATAAATCACAGAATCACAGAATCACAGAATAAGCTGAGTTGGAAGGGATCCATAAGGATCATTGAGCCCAGCTCAGTCCTGCACAGCACCTCCCAAGAGTCACACCATATGCCTGAGAGCATTGTCTAAATGCTTCTTGAACTCTGTCAGACTTGGTGCTGTGACCACTTCCCTGGGGAGATTGTGCCAGTGTTCAACCACCCTCTGGGTGAAGAACCTTTCCCTGATATCCAACATCAACCTCCCCTAACACTTCTTCAGGCCATTCCCTTGGTCCTGTCACTGGCAGAGGAGATGTCAGTGATTTTCCCTCTGCTTCCCCCTCATGAGAAAGTTGTAGCTGTGAGGGGGTCTCCTCTCAATCTCCTCCTCTCCAGGCTGAACAGACCAAGTGACTTCAACTGCTTCTCATACAGCTTCCCCTAAAGGCCCTTCACCATCTTCATTGCCCTTCTTTGGATGCTTTCAAAAATTAAAGAATAGCTAATAATTTTTAGAAGAGAGAAAGAGAGATTTTTTAATGTGCCTACAAGCAGAATGTGGTCATGAGTACAAGATGCATCATGGTAAATTACAAAAAAAAAAAGAATAATAATCCTAGCACTTGAAATTTTCAATCAAATTATATGTGGAAAATATGCATCGAATGGAAAGTTTCTTACAGTAGATGGCCTTTTAAATATAATAGCAAATAGAAGCAGAAAGTTTCAGGAAAGAAATCTGAACAAAACAACTTTGAGCTGCAAAAACAGAGAATCACTTGCTCAGATTACAGATATGCAATTGCTGTGCATGACAGTATGGAGGCCAGGGAACCTGCCAGTTGAGAAATCCTGGCTATCACCTGGAGAGCTTCTTTCTAGGCAAGACACTTTATGTCATTCAGAGAAAAAGTGTCACACCCAGAGGCCCTAGAGTTGAACATGTTAATTTGTTACACCCCATTGGTTTCCCTCCCTATCAATCCACCCCAATACATGTATCCAAGTTTCCCATGCCCCTCTCCTTCCCTATAAATATCCCAGTTTTTCCCTTGTTTGGAGAGCTGTTGTCACTGGCTCCCTTCACTGAAGGCCCTGCTATAATAAAGGCTATTTCTCAGTGGAATGCCATACAGCTCTCTAGTCTCTCTCCGTGTCGCCTGCACGCTGCTGCTGAGCTGAAATCACTCGCCGGGCAGAGGATGTGCCTGTGCCCCTGGGCAGTCCTTTTCAGGACGGCTTCTTCAGGGTAGTCGCGACACCCCTGTCATCGACACCGCTGCGGCATGACAGTGTTTGGTGCTATTGGGCAACATTGGCTCATAGCCCCATATGAGTCTTTGAAATCCCAGAATAGTTTACCATGCATGTCTGGATACTATGAAATAAATGTAAGAGCAACCCTGTAGTTCTACATTGCTCAGCATGCCTAGTGTGGGATATAGAATAAAGATAGGAAACAGTTTAAAATAATCACCTAACTATAAATCTCCTGCTTTAGGTTTGCTCCAGGGTTGCTGTAAACCTATCTGGAGTATCTGGGACATAGTGCCACTTTCTGTGGATATTATATCCCCGTTAAAACAATTTATAAATATAACAATTAGAGAATCACAGAATCATTTGTTTTGGAAAAGATCTCTAAAACCATTGAGTTCAGCCTTTGACTGATTGCTACCCTGTAAATTAGGCCAAAGCACTAAGTGTCACTTTTAGTGGTTTCTTGAACACTTCCAGAGATGGTGACTCTACAACTTCCCTGGCCAGCCCATTTCAGTGTTCAACAGCTCTTCCCATGAAGAAATTCTTCCTGCTGTCCAATCTGAGCCTTCCTTGGCACTATATCCTCCTGTCCTTCACTGGTTGCCTGGGAGAAGAGGACAACCCCCACCTGGCCATAACACCCTTTCAGTCAGTTGTAGGGAGTCTGCCCTTGATCCTCTTTTTCTCCAGGATAAACCCCAGCTCCCCCAGCTGCTCCTTACATGACTTACTCTCTAGATCCTTCACCAGCCTTTTTGACCTTCCCTGGACACATTGCAGAACATCAGTGTCTTTCTTGTAGTGACAAACACAAAACTGAACACAGTATTTTCTTACTAGTCTAATACTTTCATATTTTGCTTTATAAGGTTCAGAATATACCACCACTTTAGAGATATGCATAGAATGATGGTTCTAAGTAAAAATAATGGCTGTTAATGACAACCTTCTACAGTTCAGTTCTGCCTCCCCTGAAATATATGTTAGCAGATCAAAAAACCCAAACAAGGTAATCCAACGGTTTGTTGTGAAAAATCTGCAGGCAGCCTCAACACCAATAATACTTCCCTTTCACCAAGTTAATATATCAAATTCACCTATGATATTCACATCAGCAGAATCAATAGGAAAAAAAAAATTAGAAGTCAAGAAGACCACTGGAGCACAGTTTCATAATTTCTTGAAGATGTCTTGGGAGCTGCCCATTGCTTATGTATCTGCCAAATAATGAAAATTGTTATGAGAAATGCAAAAATCCAAATGGATTCTCTGGGTTTGCTTTATATCAGGGAACATTGAGGTAGCAGAGGGCATGTATGGAAATAAATAAATAAATAAATCAGATTAAAGCCTAAACTTAAACCTTCTGTTCATCTGGTAAATATACTGTCCTACATTCGGACTTGAAATAAAGAGCCCAACTTCCAATCAACTGCATCATGTCATGTGGTAGGGAGAGAGATGCACCATACTACAGCTAATGAAACTTCCTGCTTGCTGAGACACTGAGTATATTTAATCCTCAAGACAAATAATTCACCTGTGAGTAACAGAATGTTGACAGGATATAGATTTGAATTTCAAAAAGGATATAGGGCAAAAGAAAAGTCAATTGTGCCAGAACTGCTGGCATATGCAGTGGATTCATTTTTCCAGAATGTTGTTTTGTACTAACGCTCACACAGCCTTGCCATGTGTGGTCCAATGACCCCAGTAAAATTGGACCTATTAGCTGTACTGCAATGACCAGTCTCTCCACATGCCAGGGGAGAGACCAGGCTGCTTGGCTCTTTCTAGTCTCTAGCTAAAGGCATGGGTCTGTCTACTCATTAAAAGGCCAAGTGCAAACCTGATTTTCCATGGGTTTAGATTTCATTTAAGAAAGAAAAATTAATTAAATAAATAGATAAATAAATAAATATAATATCTCAACAATCACTCTGATTATCTTTCCCACAGGCTGGCTGATTTTAGCCTACCTTTAATTCATAGTTACTAGAACTATCCTCCTTTTCTCTATTTCTTTTTTTTTTTTTTTATACTGCCATTGTCTATCACCTGGCTAGCAATTATTAGAAATTTTATATATGACATAAGCATTGGGGAAGCATTTTGCATATTCTATAATACTCTAAGTAATCAAGATTTGACAAGGCCCTGACATTAATGTCTGCTAGCTCTCCACAGAACAGCAAAAGGCACCTCTACAAATACAGTTTGAGTACTGCTTTGTCAGTGAAGTAATTTTTTCAAGGACAATACATTATATCTTCCCTTACAAAATGGAATACATGTAAAAGAATCTGGCATGGACTTTCAACTAACTTATTGAGCTATATAAATATTGAAATCCATAAATATGAGATTATATATCTAGCTATCTAATTAGAGCCAATAAGGCACTAGTACTTCTAAGTTTAAAGAGTGATGCGATAGTTTGAAAAATTGCTCTGAAAACAGATTTCCATTGTCTCACAACAATTCAATTTCAAATATGTTCTTGCAACCAAAAAAGATACTCTGCCCACCTTCAATTTATCTAAAAATATGAAAAATGAATTGTTTCTAGCACATCAATCCATGCCTGGAAAGCAAATCAAACAAAGGTAATGCAACAAATTGAAAGGAATCTGGCATGTTTTCTGTCTCTGCACTCTTCTAGCAAGGCTACCATAAATAATTCTGGCCACCCAACACTTGAACTGAGATTGATCAGGTTGTGCAGAATCCAGGCAGGTAAGAAAGGATTTGAATGCTGACATCTCCTAATGGGGATATGGTTCGTATCACATTACCCAAAACTAGACCAACGATCCACAAAAATTATGTTTAATTGTCTAAAGTTAAATACTGAAATACATATTTTAATAGTTGTCCTTTTCAGAGCTGCTGCAGTTATAAGCTTAGGGTAACCAGGGATATCTGTAACCCACATTCAATTTTGTGTTGAGTGCAGACACTTAAAACTCAGATCAAATATCTTCAGCTTCTAATTACAGAGTGAAATAACTAATTTAAAACATGTAAATCTGAGACTTTTGACTTGAGCCTACCTATGCAGTTGAACCTTTGCTTCCTCCACTTCAGTGACTCATAAAAGTACTTAGAAATTTGAATTTGTTTGAGGTCATATTCTCAACTGAAACATTAGCAAATTGAAAAGTGAGGAATATGAGCAGATACAGCTTGTTCTGAGCTGAGTCCAAACTACTGTTTTCACTGTCGGTCTGAAATTTTTCAGTAGTGTTACAACATAAGTCCAGTGGTTTTTCTGTAAATCCATACAGAATATTTCAAGTCTATTTTAGATCTCCTACAAGTTCAATTGAATTGTCTGAATGCTTCTCTCTACAGCATTTTGTGAAGCATCACCTTAGAGGACATTTCTGAAATCCCACCAGATCCCACGAAATTAATTCCATGATACCCATAGGATTTAAAGGTAACATACTGAGAAGACATGGGACATGAAAAAATATGCTTCATTACAGTATTTAGATGAAGTTTAATGCATAGACCATGGTTAGCAGTCAAAAGAAAGCTTAAGGATTTTTATTTCAGCTGTAAAACTACTGGTATGTGCCTTCAGTATTACAAAAAGCAGCTGAAGCCTGCCAGCCAAACAATGAAGTGAAATCCAGTTGCAAGCAAATTCAAAGATGCCTGGTGTGAAGGGATTGTATGACCTGCAAGAACACGTATTATATAGGTGTATTTTCTTCCAGAACACTAAAAACCATTGTTACACTGTTCTTTCAATTGGAATAAGACCCAAATCTGCCAGGAAAAATTCCCACATTCCCTAAGAAGACTGTTTTCCAAAAGAAAGCAAGTTGTTTTTCTACAGGGTCCTTTTCAGTGATAAGAAACGTTCCTACTTCTGGAAAGGAACAGAGAATGGAAAACTCCGCATGTTTCTTTTTTCTGTCAATACTCTTTATACAATCTTTTATAACCCACAAGCTATCAAATGCATTAATTAAATATGCCAAGCTATAGAATAACTTCATGTAGTAGGGGGATATTTTTTTAACTTGTGATGCACCACACAAAATGCATCTCAAGCTTTACAATGATTTAGTTGTCACAAGAACCTTCCTCTTAAAGTGTTCTGTGTGAAATGAAGATTCCCTGTTATTCTAGTCAACTGTCTCAAGGTTTCTTGAACTCTGACATACACAATATCTGACCTTTGGGAATTTTCTCTTTGTTTTCCATCTGCTGGACACTCAGGAAGAGCTTGGTGGTCATTGGAGATGCTTACATGTCTGTACCCTCACATGTGGTGCTTGTCTCTATGCACAGATCAGTCTGGAGAGGAGCCAGACCTAAGATTCAAGACTCCTCTAATAGATATCCAGAGAAAAATGAACTCTATCACTACGGTGGCAGTATTACTGTGTTATAATGCAGTAAAGTGCCCCATAATGGCAGAGAAAGGGCTGAAACCATTAATAGTTCTTTTCCATCTCCAACAACTATGTAAGTGGAACACAAAAAATCTGAAATAGCTTAGGGAATACTGTAATACTTAGTGGTTACTTCATTTTATTTTTTTTTCCCAAGAAAACATTAGAATTTGCTGGTTGTCGGGCTAAATCCCAAAAGGTGTGCTTTGCAGAGAATCTTGATTGGATCCAGTTTGCTGCAATATTTAACTTATTTGAAACCAAGGAAAAGATAGAGTATTTAATCAAAGAAGAAAAAACTGCAGCCATTGGCCGGGGAAGTTATAGTCACATTGTCCCTCTGTATTCCCCATCCATAACCACATCTGACTATAATATCCCCCTGTACCCAGGAGCTGCTATACTTTATGTTGTACCTTGAACAGTGAATTTCCAACCAAATGCAAAGCATTGTTTTTTAAAGACCTACAAAAAGAGAGACCAAATGACAAGTAGTATTGAAGAAAAATCTGAGGGTCTTTTGCTTTTAAAATTGAAGTACTGGATTTTTTTTCTTTCCTTAGGAAAACAGAAAAATAACGCAAATTCCGAAAAAGCTGTCGAGGGAGCATCCAGAGGCCAAAATGCTTAACACGCTCATGAGTATGTAATGATCCTTCTTCCCAAGGACTTGAGATTGAGCCCTGAAGCTACAACACTTTGCACAGTGTCTTTTTCTTCCCTTTTTTTTTTTTTTTAATCTTATTCTGTCTCTTTTATTAGTGATAGCTGCAAGCAAATTTATTTTTTTCTCCTCACTCATTTGGTTCAGTTGTGTCACACGTCATGGTTAGCTTCTTTAATGGAGTGTTTGCAGATGAGGTTGTAAAAATCATTAGGCACGGTCGGCAGATGCTAGGTACTGCTAGGATGCTGTTCCAATCACTCCTTTTCTTTAATTAAAATTCTAAATAAATCATGAGGTTTTGCAAACACAAGCTGACAGTACTTGCATAAGATGAAAGCTGTGTTGACTGCTGGCCGTCTTGATGCAGCTCTTTAGTCTTCATTTCTTCCATGTTTTGTTTTGCTGTTTTTTGGTAGTTTGTTTTTTTTTTTTTCCCTTGGCCATCACACAAAATCCCCATATGCACTACTTCAGTGCTTAAAAATCATTATTGTTGGAGATCAATACCAAGAAAACATCTGCGGCTCTTCATGGAGTACAAACAGATTTACTCAGGGTTGTTTTATTTTGTTTTGTTTTTTTACAATAAATGCAACTAAAACTTCATGTAAAGAGCTAAGGAAATATTCTATATTCAGTAGCTTATTGATTTTTTCGTGATATTCTTGTAAACATAGATGTGAGAGCATTAAATATTCAGAGCAGAAGAATATTTATTTGCCACGAAACCTGAATAAATTGAATCTTTTTCTCCTTGTTTCTATGGGAACAAGTTCTATTGAATAAACAGTCTTTGAATAATATTTTCTTATTTTAAATTATATTAATTATAATTCAATATGTCACATTAAAATAATTTCAATAGTAATAAGAAATTTTTATACTGGTGAAAACCTTAAAAAAAATAGGCTAGTTGAGTTTAAAGTAATTTATGCTGCCTGTAATTTTTAGTTTCCATTGTCACGAGAGCTAATTACTAGTTACTAGACCCGAATGTTTGCATTTGAATTCTTAATGTGGTGATGTTTTACTGTGGTATTAAGAAAAGATACAAAATATCCATGATGAAAAGACCAAAAGTTGTTGAAAAATAATTTTAGTGAAGCAATTGGTCACTAGGGAGCTTTTCTTGGCCAAAATCCCTGCATTTTCCCATTTTTTATATAACCATTATATTTTTTCTTCTTTCTTCTTTTGCTAAAGTAGCCAACATACATCCCAAATATGAGTTTTAATACAAGTGAAAAGAAGATGTTATCCTCTATGTCTACATAAAATCAGTGAGTCCCTCACAGGACATCTCAGAAAGATCAATGTGAAGATATGGGTTTCAAAACAACACCATGATGGAATAGTAAAATTATTTTTTCCCCCAATGAAGTGAACACAGCAGTGTTTAGTCAAAAATACATTTGGGTTAAACCCAGTCTAACCAATATAAAAAAGAGCAGTAACAACAAGGATATCAAAACAAAACCAATCTAAAACAAAATAAAGACATTAAAGTGGAGGTTTAAGCAGCTTTATGAAGGAATTAAGTATAAAAAGTTAACTGGCCTTTTTCTTTTTTCTTCCTGTTATTACACTGGTGCTGATCATCATACTGGTTTTGTCATAACACCTAACTAACTGCTCATATGGAAAATATCAAAAGTCAGGAGAAATTTTCTTTTTTTTTAAAAAAAAAAATCTGTATTTAAAAAAAAAAGAGAGAAAATCAGTTGTAGACTCAGTATTACCAGCCTTTTCTTAATTATACTGTAGCAATGTCAGAATCTCTTCCTCTTGAATTCTTTTCCATATCAGAAAGTCAGCCAAATCATGACATCAACATAAATAAGAGATTAAATGATGATTCAGAGAGAGAATCAAATTCCTGGCACAATATGCAACCATTTCATTAAAGTAGCAAAGGGAAATCTGAAAACAATGTGAAAAGAAAAATGTGTTCTCACTTTATGAAAGGCAACTATTTAAACATTCTCATAGCTGCATTTGTTTAGAAAACACTGAGCAGCAAAGTTCTGTTCACAGTGTCATAGAACAGTTTGGGTTGGAAGGGACCTTTAAAGATCACCTAATCCAGCCTCCCTGCAGTGAGCAGGGACATCTTCAAAAAGATCAGGTTGCTCAGAGCCCTCTCCAGCCTGACCTTGAATATTTCCTTTCATGGTCTGCAGAGGTAAGACTTATGATCATAGAAATAGAAATTTACTTTCAGATTTTTCATCTGCCATGACTCAAATAAACCTGTCACAATCGATCATCTATATCAGAAATATTTCAGTAAGTTTTAAAAAGCCATTGCAGAGTTTTTCATTTAACAGCTGGAATATCTAATTAATTTGAATAATGGTTTTATAACTGCAGTGCACTAAGGGATCAGAAATCATTTTTATCTCTTACTAAAAGGAATTATTCACTAACCATAAATATTTAAAAAATACATACTTGAAAATGCAATATGCTACATTTGGCAACATGTTGTGTAAACATGATGAGTTCAGAGAGAAAAAGTTCTCAATATGATCTTCTTTGTTCTGCATTAGCTTTTTGAGATCTGCAATACAGTCTGAAACGGCAGGATTTTTTTTTACTGTAGAACGACAACAATTTTTCAATATTTGCTCTCTCTGTTTGAGAGAGCAAAATTACTTTTCTTATTACAGAGGAGGTAGCAATGATTTTAGTACAGATTAGTCCACATTTTATCCCAAAAATAAGTGATAAAGATTTTTAATGCCATTTTGTAGAGCTGGCACCTTTAATTCAATAAGGGTATTAGAAATTGCATGTGCAATTTGTTCCAGGACCATGCAACTAAAACAGCTACTTATTGAGAAATAACTTCTTCAGAAAAAAACTCCCTGCAGTAAATCCTAATGTACGGAAATGATTCATAAATCAAAGTTTTATCTTCAGTGAAGTTTGTAACTGAGGATGATTCTCAAAAGGAGAAAAGTCACTTAAGGCATTCATTTCAAAACAATTGAATGAGGCACTTGTCACCACAGCAGGAAACAGAAAAGCACTTAAAGCTTGTACAAGTAATTTATTTTAGCAATCATCTCAAAATTTATACAGGAAACAAAATGCAAAGGAAATAACTAATGAGAGTTCATTAATCTGAACCCCAGCAGTTACCAATTTATAGGAATGGGATATGTATTAAAAGTTTCCACAATGCAAGCAATATGAAATGAAACATTTCAGAAGAGGGTTTTAAAGCCAGATAAAAATAATTTATGCAAGCACCTTAGCTAAGGTAAAAACTTCAGGAAGGTGAAACCCAGGAGGTCAGTAAACACATATGCCCAAGAATTCAAAGTATGCATTTTGACTGCTTTGACTGAAGCAGTCTTTCAGTTGAGGGCTTCACAAAATAACTGGCAGTTATTTTAGAAGCTCCAGAGGTTTTAGAAAACGCTCAGTACACTTTCCATACTCAAAATCAAAAGAGCATGTTTCTGGTATCTACCAATCACTAAATTTATCTTCACTCTAGTAAAATGCAAGCACAACTAAGTGAAAATGCTACATGATATTTTAGAAAGCGGTAATAAGGACTAGAACTGCAGGAAAAGCAGCAAGAATAATACTATTCTCAACAGGAATTCATTTGAAAGACACAGTAGGGGACTAAGTAGAAACAGACAAACAATAAAATAAGTGGTCAAATGAAGAGTATGTAGATATTGAGGAAGCAAAGACAGTGAAAAGATAGGAAGCACTGAAATAAGGAGTAGAGGGACAAAGTGGCAATGGGTAGGAGATGATATATGCATTTTCTCCTCAGCAGAGTTCTGTTGTTACAGTTCTGAAAACAGATCTTGAAAAACATACAGAATTCTTCAGTATGCACTTTTGACATGGACAGTGATACTGTGAAATAGGATAAGAAATCACAGACTAAATTCCTTATTTCCAGGCAGCAGAACTGCATTGCAAATTCTTCCACTTTTCCAGGCAGCTGGAGCAAATGCGAGGACCACAACCACAGACCTTACCATGTTCCTGGGTTCCACTTCAAGAGAAGCAAAGCAGACTACATCCTCATTAGAGGATTCTTATTTCAGACTGTGGTGACACTTTTAAAGCAAGCTTCTTCATTTTCCACTATGTTTCATTTCATAATGAAACATATTGGTCTCACACTGCTCACACTGCTCACACTGGTAGACTTCTGGATGAAATCAGAATATATAGGAGGTCCAGAGCCCTCCTAACAAGTCTTACCTAATAGATGCATGTGTGTGAAGCAAAAGCTCTTGACCTACATGTAGGCTGGATGTCATATCTGCAATGTCAATAGTTTGGACCTTCAGTTGCCCTCCCATGATTCTGCTCTACCAGCTTCAATAGATATTGCTGCAGATGCATTTGCAGAAGCACAGCCTATAATCTAGTGTCAGACATGCCCCTTATGCCTTTAAAAGTTAGGAGAATTTTCCTTTATTTTGCTGAACTTTGCTTCCCTTGACTTCAGAAACCCTCCAGATTGCAACTAGTTTACAATTCATACATCATTGGTTTCAGTGGGTCACATATTCTGAAAAACAAAAAGAAAATTATTTTTGAAACTGCTGCTTGAAGACTTATAAACTGTTTTTAAAAGCAAGGTAATGCTGGAACATTTGACACTGAGAGCCTTCATAACTGACTCAAGAACATCTAACTGTTAAGAGAGTGATACCATCTGTATTCACTATTATATCTCATCTCAGAGAACACTTTTAAGTTGACAACATGATCACATAACGATACATATTAAAGACAAAATAACTGTATGAAGCAAACTACATGTGGATGTTTTCAGTAATATTAGTTCATTTCTTTGTCAAGAGTAATCAGATAAACTTTAGAAATAGGAACGGCTTTAGCAAACATTTTGAAGGATATTTTAAAAGTAAAATTTCTAAGAAAATACAAAATTAATTGAAACTTTGTCATAATTTTTGAAGAGCAATGTCCAAAACTACAAATTTGTTTTATTTCATAGATGGATTGCTAGTAATATCAGAAATTTTATGTTCACTGTAACAATATTTATTCATACTTCACTGGGCATAAGTACTGAGATAAAGAAAGAGAGAAAAAGATTAAAAAAGAATTAAGGTTTCAGGGCAAAAATTTCTTTTCAACAGACAATAAAATAATCCTGGTTTTGCAGTCCCTTCTGTCAGGACCAAGGCAGACAGAGGTCAGCAGAGATGGACAAAATCTTACTTGGTTTTGAACACCTTAAATAATAGCTAAACATAACTAAGTATCACATTAGGCATCTCAGGAAAATTGTAGCAAATAATATAAATTAATAATATATCTTATATAATATCTATAATAAAACCTATATAGCCTATTCTTTTTACATATTTAAAAAATAAACTGCAGGGATTAAGAACTTTTTTCCCAATCTCATCCCAAACCACTCAAAGGGTTTTTGTGTAATATAAGGTGTGTTGAAGTGAGTTAACTTGTCCTATTTAAACTAAGGACTGCGGCAAAATTATTTAGTTTTAAAGATAAATGTGTAATTTTTTTTATAGCATCTAGTAAGATTCACCAGATGACAACACCCAACCTATTAAAAAAAACAACTGACAATTAATTTGATAATCAGCAGTGGCTTTCAGTTGCTACTGCTTGTGAGTCAATGACACATCCAACAATTTCTATTATCATTACTAATCTAAAAATTAAATAAAAACAAAAAGGAATTTCTCATTTTTATTTTACTGAACAACACTATTTCAGAGATCAATTTAGAAAGTTGTAAGTAGACAGCAAAACTAAATGACAGACAAAAAATATGGTATTAATACAACAAGAGGAGCTTTTTGTTGTTTGTTTTGTAGTACCTTCAGCTCTTTCCTGTACCAGAGTATGACCAATGGACCGGACAAAAGCTACATGTAATTATTCAGTTTTTCCCCATCATAAACAGAAAAACATTTTAATCTATTACTTTTATCCTGTCAAGATCGTACCACACAGCATTTCTCTGCATAAGCACACTTGCAGTTGGTGGCACCTTCCCAGAATCCAGTTGTGGTATATTTTTGAACTACATATTTCTGTTGGCATAAATATATTTTTTAAGAAGACATTGAAATACCATTCTAACAGTCATCTCCAAAACGATATATTAAAGAAAGATTTTATTAACATTTAAAAATCTATGAAAGAAAAATTCTAGCTTTAAAAACTCACAGGTCTGGGAAATTAAAGTCTCTGCACAAGAAACCATTCTCATGGCTTGCTGCAGTTTTCTGCAGACCCTGGAAGACAGATTCTCACTTGTCTTTCCATTTTTCCTTGTGCAAAATGAAGATATTGATTCGTCAAAGTGGTGCTGGAAAGTTTAACTCATCTTGTGAAATACTTTCTGTACTTTTTTTTGCAGGGTTATTCTAATCCAAAGAATCTAAATTAAATCCACATTCTCTCTCTCTCACACACACACACGCACACAAAGACAGTGCACCATATTTTTCATTAAGTACAGTTGGATTTGGCTGTTACTTGAAATCATAGGAACGATTTTGCTTTAGGATAAGTTGAGTTTAAGCAGAATATGACAAGGATTAGAAATTATCCTGTACATTTTCACCTCTCACTACCTTTCACCACCACTTTCCTGCATTATTAAGAGTTCTTGGTCAATTCTTTTGTCTTTGGTCTAACAGCTGATTCACTTTTTTAAAGCTTGTTTATAAAAGTTTCATGAGCCATGCACCATCATAACTTCTACCATTTTCTCCATCAACGCCAAGTGGAAAAGAAAGGGACAGATCAAGGATATGCATATAGGAAAAGCAGTTTCACTAACAAATGTGAAAAACAAATATTTCATCAATTTACTGTCTTCATGGCTCACTTTTAATGGTCTAGTTTTATAAATGACATCAGCTTGCCTATCAAAAAACTGGGCACCACCAGATGTATCAAACTGGTATCTGTCTTAATGGGAGTTTTGTATCTACATTTCAGCTAGACATCGCAGTGAAAAATGAAAAAAAAACATTAATAAATGCGCACTGATAACAAATCTTATCTTATTGGCTTCTCTCAGATTACACTGAAATATAAATTTGTCTGTCATCATTGCACCCCACTCTGTTGTATGCTGTGGGAAGCAAGCACAGCATCAAGGCCTGAGGCAAGCAGAAAAGACAGACTTCTCTGGTATTCAAGCCTATGCAGAGTTTGATGGGTTTATGCTGAAAAAAATTAAATTTCTTCAGATTTACACACTTGTTCTAATCTGATGTTGCTAAAGAAGGCCTCTGGCTGTATCATGCTTCTGGAATACAATTGTTTTTTTCAGGAAAGCTTTCAGATAAATTTTGTAAAAAATGCTCTCTGACTCAAGGTCAATGCAAAGAAGAGATTACACTTAGGAGAGTGCATTAATCTCACTACATTCCCCTTCAGCACAGAGGAGTTTTCCACAACTGCAATGAAATTTTGCACCCTCTTTTCTCCTGTATGATGGAAAACTGGGAAGTGGTAACCCTGATACTTTCTGTTGGTCTGAATACTGGAGGTACGTATACTAAGGTACAACTCACTGGACATCTGCCCCATTTCACAGACAGACCTTATGATCTGTGAGACAGGTCAGCCTTACAATGACATTTTTGCAGTCAGTTCTTCACACTAATCCAGACTCAATCATGTAGAATTCAACTCAGAAAGAAGATACCTACACACACACAGACAGACACACACACACAGACACACACACACACACAGACACACACACACGTTTATCTATATCTATGTAGGCCCAAGTGCCCTTTGCAGTCAATGGAGATTTGACCAATAGCCAATGAAACCCATAAATTTTATCTCACCAGACAAGTTCTGTCCACCTTGAATCATAAAATTATAGAATGCTTTGGGTTGGAAGAGAATATTAAAAATAATCCAGTGCAAACCCCTACCATGGGAAGCATTTTTGAATGGATCAGGTTTCTCAAAGCCCTTGTGCAATCTCACTTTGACCTCTTCCAATGAAGGAACATCCACAACTTCTCTAGGAGGCATGGTCCAGTGTGCCAACACCATAAAAAATTTCTTCCTTATGTTCAGTCTAAGTACACCATTTTTCAGTTTACAAGCATTGTCTCTTGTTACTACAGGTCCTGGTAAAAACTCTTCCTGAATCTTTCATAGAAGTTTACTTTCTATAATAAAAGGCTCAAAAATCATCTTCTCAGAGCCTTCTCTTCTCCAGGCTGAAAAACCTCAACTCTCTCAGCCTGTCTGCATAGGAGAGGTGCTCCAGTCCTTCAGTCATCTTTGTGACCTCCTCTGGACTTGCTCCAACAGGTCCAAGTCCTTCTTATGTTGGGTACCCTAGAGCTGGATGAAGTACTCCAGGTGCAATCCCACTAGAGCAGAGTAGAGGTGAAAATCACAAAACTAAACCTACGCACTTCTTTCTCTGCAGCTTTTGCTTGCAGCATATGCTTGATACAGACAAGTGCTCCACTGGCTGTAATAGGAGTCTGGCACCTTGCTTATGTGATGACACCTCTGCTTAGTAATTTAAACCTCTAACTGAATCATACCTTGTAGACACCTAATGTCAGGTGTCACCTAATGCCAAGTTGCCTGGCCCGATCTGGCATTTGGTTTCTTTTCCAGAAAGGCACAGAACCTGGATTATATCTGCCAGTCCTATGCAGATATCTCATCTGGCCTAGGGCATTTCAATATACCAACCAGACAGGGACCACAGTATCAACTTTTTGATTATCAATTTGATTGATAATTTTGACAATCAATTAGATTAGCAGCCTACTTGCAAAAAACAGAAACAACAAAACTAATATCCCTGAAGACACCTTTCATCCAAATTACACTGCCACAAATTTCATAATGTCATATAGTGTAAATTAATATCTTTGATACACTTGCAGTCCTTTGATGTGATACATCCTAAAGGGTTACAAAAGAAATAAGGACTAAATATTTTTATGCTCTATTCAAGATTTCCCTATATATTCCTATAATAAGTGGGAGTAAGTCATCACACTTCTGTGAAATAATTAAAATTAATTCCCTTTAATGTATTGTATCACTTTTTATGTGGAACCAACATGACACTGCTAATGGAATGTGTTATGAAGAATAAAAATGCTACTGCACAATAATATGAACTTTTCTGAATTATTTAATATGTAGATAGACAGGTAAATAGCTAGATGCATTCATACATAAATAGACACAGACACATAGATAGATTAGACAGACAGATAAATAGATAGATAGATAGATAGATAGATAGATAGATAGATAGATAGATAGATAGATAGATAGATAGATGATAGGAAAATAAACAAAGTATTTGGTTTATTTATGAGCCTGAGAGACTGGCACATTTCCTTGCACAATTCTGTCCCTTTATGCATGCCACAGATGCTTAAATCCACACAAAAAAGACAAAGAACCTTGTTGTGTGTACATTAGCTTCGATATTTTAATCTTTTCCTTGGCTGCTCAAAACTGAAATGCATATATATATATATATATATATATATATATATATATATATATATATATATATATATATACACATATATATAAATATATATATTCACTTAACATTTACTGACATGACTTCTGATAAGTCAGGCCATAAAATTTTAAATATGATAATCTATAGCCTTCAGTTCAAGTGATTATAATGGTAACTGGAATATATTTAATTAACTATTTATTAATGTATCTATTGCAAAGTTTAAAACTTTTTATAAAGTTCAAGATTATTTAATGATTGAAAACACATGCTCCTCTAACTCACAGTATACAACAATTAAATACTCTACTATTCAAAGCAAAATCTAATCAGCTAGAACTCGAGATTTTATTTTATTTTGGATCTTATAGAAAGTTAACTTGATAAGAAGCCTTAAATTTAAAAGCTTTATAAGTTAAAGAACAGATTAAAATCTGTGAAAAGAAGAGTGAAAGAAAGGCATACAAATAAAAGTAAAATCAGAAGAAGGATTCATTAATCATTTTTGTATCTAGGTTTACATTTTCTTTAAAAGCTGAAAGATTTAAAAGGATACAGAAAATTGGTTCACAGTAATACAAACATATTTGTGCCATGTAGATCTCTCCATTTCTCCTTCTCTCACTTCTTATTTTTAAGACAGGTTAGCAATAACGCAATTAAAGCCCTGTTTGGCCTTTCAGTCAGTCAGCTCCCTGTCAGGGATGCCAGAGCACTGAAATGCTGCTAGTGTGTCATGGGATCCATCCAGAGTTTACTTTTCTCACAGATGTAGGCTGATCCTGTTGAACTGACCCTGACCATCACTCAGCATGAAGATGCCAAAACAGGTAGCAGTCAGGAGCAGCAGGTACAGCCTCCTGTCACCATGCTGATCTAGCCCTGATTTATGCCAGTTTCCACCAGTGTAATTCAACAATCTGCCTTTTAGGCTCAGGATAAGACAAGGAAACAACAGGAACATCACAGAAGAGCAGTAGGACTGAGACCAGTCTGTCATACTTTACATTTCAGTTTGAGAGCTATTTTCACAAGTCCTTGTGTCCACTTGCATTTTTTGTGCATTTGAGTTGCCAAAACTGCACATGTGGAAAGCTAATAAAATTTTTAACACACAGATTCTGCCAGGACTGCTATTTGTATAAGGTATGTATGCTCTGCAAACCAGGAAGAGACAAATACCTGCTGGAAACTGGTGTCCAAAGCTTTACACAATCCCCTAGCTACTGTCACACCACAGAGTCCCCACAGAAATGACCTGTCTTTTCTAGTTTGCCTTTGCCTTTTACTGCTGAACCTCCATCAGCTGAACTTGCTTTTTGTAGAATGCTAATGTGAGTCCAGCCTATGAAAAGAGTGCTTGCCCTACATACTCAGGACAGAACAATTGTATGGATACAAATGAGGCTGTCCAGATCAGGAAGCTCATCAACAGCTCCCAGAGCATCTCTTTTGGGACTATGAGTTTTCACACTCATTTTCATAACATTTGGTTTTGGCTTGTATGTTTTGAGACCTACTTGCTTAGTAGTTCTGATTAGAAAGTTTGTTGTTGTGTTTCCTATGCCAGCACATTCAGGAAGCAACTGTCATTCATATTCATATAAGTCTAGTGAGACTACAAATAATCCATCCTTGACATCCTTTGTTTGTTAATAATGCTTCTAAATGGCCTGGTTTATTTTACAAGGACATAAACATATTTCTGTTGCCTGGCAAGGAAATACTTTATTCATCCACAAAATGTCTGTCAGGCTTAGGAGGAGTGACAGCTGCCATTCATCTCTTTTTTTCCTTTACTTTTATACACAAATTGAACAATGCAAGAATAAACGTGATGAAATTAAGCTAATCTGAGTCTGAGGTCAATAGCATTGTCCATCCTATCCATTTTGCAAAATGGGATCAGGAGGATTTTTATTTTTTTTTAAGGATGCTTTTTAACTCTGAACTGGCCCAGCAAATAGCAAATGACCTCTGCTTTATGCTGCAGATGCAAGCATGAACAGAATGATGAAAAGTTCTTTCAAATGGGTGTGCTTTACAGAAAGGCACACTTTCTGTGTAAAGCCTCATTTATTGGCCTCTTTAGTGCTTTGAATCTGAGACGAGAACATATCCAGGCCAATTAGTCACTCAGGCATGTGTCAGGAGTAATTTGGAGTTATATTTCCCATGATTCTGGAGAAGACTCATTCTCCAGCACCCAAAAAATCAAATTTTTCTGCTATTATTTTGTATTATCCTTCAGTTTTAATTTGTAAGCTTGTTTGTGGGCATCTGGTCTGAGTTCTTTCCTCCAATGATGCTTTTGTATCAAATGGAGGTCTCTTAAAACACACTGAAAATTACCTATGCCTCCATTTACTTATATCTTTGTGGAAACAGAAGATGAAATGAAATTCTATATTTATGTTTTATTTATAATACTGTACCTGAAAATAATTTTAAGCAGATGATTTCTGGTTTAGTGAATCTTTCCTTTATTCTCTTTTTGATTGTTTTTTAGATTACTACACTTGGCTTTCAATATATTTTTCCTTTTTAATAATTTTACTATTAGTTTCACTTTGAGGGGTTTTTCTCTCCATTAACTTAAAAACAATGTCTAGGTCTGTCTGCTTCTGTTCATAATAGCTTTCCACGTTGTGCAGATGAACTATTTCTCTCTTCTATCCAAACTGTTCCTACATATATTGTCAAATACATATCTGAAGATTTCTCCAAATACATATCTGAGGAGTCATCCCAGTTTTTCCTCTCTTATCAGAAATGAAAAGCTGCAAACATGATGGAAAAGCTGTCCAAGGAGAAGGCTCAAACTCCTCCCTACTTTGATGGTAGAGGATACATCTGAAAACAGGCGTTCTTTGAAAATGCTTTTTAAAATAAAATTTCTCAACACAGCACACAAGTCATGGTTATTTTCTCCATTGGCTTCCCTGATATACAAATATTGAAAATAATTAAACAAATTGCTTGGTTTGCTGAATTTTTATGAATCTGTGTTAAACAACTGTTCTCACCAAGCTGGTCATCCTTGCTATTACATTTACATATTCTTTACGTGCCAGTGGTGTTTTTACTTTATGATTGTCTATTCTATGACATTTAGGGAGACTGATAGGTAAGGTAGAAACTTAAGGAATTGTCTTTTTCATATTGTGAAATGTGAAATTAAATGCAAAATACAGGATTTTAATCAGATTCACATATTGCATACGGATTTTGCAATATTGTAGTCTTGGTCTAGGATAGCTTTGAGACCCTATGATAAGTTATATTCTTACAATTAGAAAACTCCAGTGTATTTTATCAGGTTCTGTCCCTTGGCTCAGCTGATTTGTGTCCTTGATCATACATATCCCACGTAAGGTCATGCACAAGCACTCAGCTTCATTTTCTCAGTCAGAAGACTACAGGACAGCTAATAAAATTAATGTGCTTGGCTTATTATATCTTAATGAGACATTCTTAAAATAACAGACTCTTTATTCCTCAGACCCCTAGTAGAAAAAAAAATCAGTCCCAGAGGCTATTGAATAAAACAGAGAGGCCTCAACCTCCACTTCCTACAGCAAATCTCTTCAGTCTGTATACTGTAGCCAGCAGCCTGGGTGAGATTTTTTCAATAGATTTTCACCATAATTTTTCAAAACTAAGAATTCTTGTTTACAGAAACACATCTTTTTTGTTGAGAACTTTTCCCAGGAGCATGATGGGCTTATATATTTGTTTTAACCTCAGAGATAAATTGTGTAGGAAAAGATCCATGTAAGTTTTGGACCCTTTCTCCACTGAGTGTCCTGTCCATTGAAATAGCAGATTATACCATTTTCTGGTAGAATCCAGCACATCGAAGTTCTAAGGAATGGACAAACACAAAAACATTTCTCATTTCCCTCTTTCAATATTTCAAGTAAGCATGCTAAAAAAACTTGTACCATAAAGACTGTCAATAAATGTAGCAGTAATCTAATTTTTCTTGCAACGATGCCTCAGGCAAATTAACTGGGGCAAGAAAGGGAAAGTATTAAAGCTCTTTGAAACTCCCTTGTTCATTTAGATTCTACATATTCTCTATTTTCTTAAGCTACTACTGCTACCAAGTGATTCAAAGTCTTAGTGCTGTTCAGTTCTTCTACCAAACAGAGAGAAGAAAGGTTTAATGATGGTTATTAGATTAATTCTGACAAATAGCTCAGTAGTTTTAAGCCAAGTAATTTTACTTTTAACAAAAATATACTAAAAATAGCATATAAGAAAGTTGCAAAAAAATTCAGTCATTTAGCTCTTTTTGTGGACCCTTCTCACACACTGAAAAAACTTTTGTTTCCATTCACAACAGAAAATATGATGAAATTAATCTCTGACTGATGAATCCATGCCAAAATTCATCTGAATGGCTAGCTACTACCCTTTCTGTTCCTCAGTAATTTCAGAGAAGTGTCTTTAAAGCTGGCATACCCATTATCAATAATGTTGATACTGTACACACTGCATCCAGAAATAAAAACCCATTAGCCATGCTATGACTATCCCATAGATAGAAGTATAATGCTCATTCTTATACTGTTGGGATCTCTCTGCATTGTTCAGTGTTTCCATCATGAAAACATGAGACAGAAGTGTGCCATCTAAGGAGGTAATTCATATTTTGTACAGCATTCTGCTCCTTTAACTTTCATAGCCTGAGCAACCTTTGTGTACAGCTACTTCTATAAGGATGTATTCTCTTGAGGTGACACCTAATTCTTGCTAAGCAAACATATCTCATGACAGAAAACAAGAAATTAAAATTTTAGACAATTCACACACAAAGATTCAGAATGGTCATTCATCTTCCACTATTTAGAAAACTGGTTAGACATTACAGACTCAAATTTGAATCTGTTTGCTAATGGCACACAGTTCTGTTTGCCCTTCACATCATACAGGTATATTACCCTGACTAAATTAATCTACGTTTTGATGGAGATGAGTTCATGGATGAAGAACAACAGTTTGAAAATTAAACAGACCAAAATTAGAATTACACTGTGAGGCAGGGAAAACAGCCTTTGCAAATAGGCATGTTCTCATCTATTTGATAAAGTGTAATCATAATTAGTCCAGTCTTAACACAAGTTACTTGAGAATTCTTTTTCTTCACTGATAGGAAATTTTCATGATACAGTAATATCCAGGGAGAAGTAATTAATTTTGACTAGGACACTTGGTAATCATTTGCCTTAAATAACCTGACCCTATGTATCCTGGATGTGCTTAGAAAGATTGTAGCATAGCTGTGGACATAAAACAGAAATCCAGAAAATACAGTCAAGTCTGAAACTGGGCTTTGCCTTCGGGTCTCCCTGCAGAAATTTCCGTAACAATCGAGATCTTGCATCACCTTTCAGGTTAGGCTTCCCTTAAAAAAAACCTTAACCAACCAAAAAACTGCTTTTTCCTAAAAAACACTATGATTAACAGGTAAAATGCTGCTTGTTGCCGGGTGAATTAGGGTTCTTGGCTGGACAAAACATTAGTTGGACCTGGCCCAATACTTCTGAAAACATTATCAGAAGACTTGAGAACCAATACTGGCTTGCTAATCTTCTCCTCTGTCTTCACAACCAATCTTCTTGACCTTCACTCTTCTAATAAACACCTAGTAGAACATATGAAAATGCAAGAAGTATTTTTATTTTTTTTATCTTCAGACAAACATGCCCTAGGAGAAGGCAGAGAAAAATAAGAAAATAACCTGAAAAAAATTAACATCTTTGAATTATTCATTTTTCAGAGTATTAATAATGTTTTTGTATAAAATAAGGACTCTCCTGCACACTTTAAATAACCCATAAGGTTATGACAGAATTGACTGCCCCCAAAGAACAGATATTTTTTTGCTTATCATTCAAACATACCAGATGTATCAAATTTTGCTATGAAATTAGTGTTTTTTCTGCCCTGTAGGATTCATGGTGCCTTACAGAAACCTAATACTTAACCTCTAAATTATGGAAGCCACCTCTGATTTCTATCAAGAGGAATTAGGAAGCAGACTCCTACTCAGGTTTTTTATATTTTTTGCTCACATCGTGAAGCTTGGTGTGATTTTGTTACTCATTGTCAGCTTACAAGACTCAAATATTTTTACTGTAAAATGAGTCAGTGATAATGGTTTTCAACGCAAAAATAATTATATATGAATTTTATTAAGCAATATGCTTTTCATGAACCCCAAAAATGAAGTAATTGAGACAACCAGTAATGATCCAGCTCTAAAATAATTAAAACACAAGGCTGCTTGTATCTATTTGTACGTTTTGAACTATGAATAAAAAAAACCCAAAAATCTAGTCCAGTAATTCCAAGGACAATTAAGAATATGGAATATTTTATTTGTCCCCAACCTTATCACATCTCTTAAGTTGCTTTTAAACTTCTGCCTCTGAAGATAGCCAGTTCTATTTCCTGCTTACACTGAGAAGAGGCAGAGCAGAGCTTTGCTGCCTTTCTTGCTCAACATTCAGCACCAAAAGGTAGAAGAGACAAGACAACACATGTTAAGACAGTGCCAGCTTTCTTTAGGAAGCTGAGTCTTAACTGGCTCTACTACAGAGGTGTAGCATTGGTAACTGAGCTTCTTCTGACCATCCAACATTGAGCAGCTTCCCACTTACCAGATACCATATGGCTTAAAACAAGAAAATTACAAGTGCTCTGTTTCCTTGTTATTGTTGCTATGAAGAAACATATTACTTTTAAAGAGCAGATTCTAGTGCAAGGCATAGAAATAACTCAAAATACGTATACATGATTTTCCATTATCATGAAACAAACTTCTCTAAGAAATTTAAAATCAGGTCCATCAATTTCATATGATGAAATGTAACATCTAGTTCCGAGGTTAGATTAATCCTTCATCTTTAAGCTCAACTATAATCTCTATATCCAAGAAAGGGCAGAATTGCCTTCTAAATGTATATCTGCTAGCTGAACTGGCCTGCTGAAGGGCCTGTAACACATTATGCATTTAATAAATTTTATTTCATCTTTAAAGACCGGAACAGAGAAAACCTAGCTAACTGGATTTAGAATTCACATGGCAACACAGAGAAATACGCTGATTTCATTCTGATTGGCAGGCTCTGTGTTACCCAGAAGACTATTGAACATGACTACTTCACCTCAGGAACTACCTGCTGAGATATATCATTTAACAAAACATTGAGCAGAAAGGAAATTAATTGTTCAGCATGAAAACTTCAGAAATTACTAGGACAAGTTCAGGACAGAGTTTATTCATAGAAAGAAAGTGGAAAAACATTAAGAACTACTAACTAATTGAATTTTTCTGTATTAAATAAAAATGGAAGATCTGGTTGACGTTGTAGCTCAAGAAATTAGTGAAGTTATATCCTCTCAGAAAATATTGTTTATTGAAATGGAGGCTGAAGTTACAAAACTGAAATGAATATAAGTCTCAATTTCCTATCAGAGGTATTGCATTTCTCAAAAAGATCCACCAGAAAGAAGTTCAGCCACTCGGCTACAGAGCAGATTGGTTTTCCCATTTTCAGAAGTTACAGGGATACAGGAGTTAGGACCACAGAAAAAAAACACACAGTAGGAACAGAGGAAAAGGATTTAAAAGGTACGGAGGGAATACTATGTGACATTGCCTTGAAAAATAGCCTTCAAGAAATTTGCTCACTGTCTAATTTTGCTCACTGTTTTAGAATTTTGATTATTTCATTGTTATCATTCATTTCTTTAACAAAAATTAATTAAGAAACTGACCAATAACACAAAGCCATGAAGTTAATCCTTTCAAAAGATAAATGGAATAACACCTAGGGAGAACCTGGTGACCTTGAAACAAAAAGAAACAGAAGTGTAATGGTAAAATAAAATACAAGATCCTGAATTAAAGAAATAACATGAATTTTTAGCATCAGCTAGAACTGAAGGAGAAGGAGAGACTCATAAGTACCTTAATTTATCATAACAAAGCCATAAACCAGCAAAGAGAAGCAGCAACAAATAATAAGATTAAAAGGTATTTCAGTCAAGCTGTTTCTAGCTGAATTAGGCAAATGTGAATGTCATGTGATTCCCAATTTAAAATACAGCTTTCACAACACATTTAGGTACAAGAAAATCAGATGTACAACAGATGTAAAGAAGTACTGATATGCTCTGACCAATGACCAGCCCATCATATAAGGCGAGTTTAGATGAAACTGACTTCTTTTCAGTCAAGTAAAATGAAGACCAGGAGGAGTTTGTTATCTGCATGTCTGAGGTAAATAAATGAGGAAAAAAGAATGCTTTAATTTTGAATACAGAAAACATGTAATGGGATGTAAACTTTTATTAAGAGATCAGAAAAATTCTAATTTATAATTTGTTCAGTAGTCAAGTCTGGAACATCTTTTTTAGAGACTTCTCATCAATCATATGCTTCCGTCTTTCAGTTTTGATTAAATTCAATTAACTTCCACTATTATTAAATTATAGAAAACTGTGGGCTTACAAATATTGAGAAGTTAAACACTGGAAATTTTTGTTTTCTTGTTTCCCATTAGGTCAGGCTGGCAGAAGAATTGCCTGAGTCCTTAGTGTTGCACCAGAATGGACCTCTGAACCTGCAGCCAGGTAATCTTCTCCAAAGCAAGCAGCTTGATGCTATTTACATGAAGTAAAACGAGTGTATTTTCATGCACAATAACTCAAATGTTGTCTTCCACCTGCAATTAGTGGAAACCTGAACATCCTAAAGAAATCAGATTTTGTGCAGAGATCCAGTGCCGAGCAGAGAGCCATTTATGGAGGCAAAGGAGCAAGTGAAAGAGGAGTACAGCCCAGCTCAGGTGTCAAGTCTGGTTTTGCTCATATAATGTCTCTCAGAGTGATGGGATGTGTATGGATAAACTCTTCTTCATCGCACAGCTCAGAGGGATCCATGGGCATTGGGCCACATGTACAATGTGATCTGAACATCACTATGACAAACAGCTGTGCATTGTAAATTCTCCTTGTTTCCTTAAATTAAGTGTTTTTCTCTTATATTAAAAATGTGGTCTGTGCAAATTGTTTCCACTTGCAAATAGACATTACCTGAAAGATAGCTTTAAAGCAACATCCTTCCCACCCATATTTTCTCAACTTGTCATAAAACATCATGGTCATCTCTTTGCCATATCAATTCAGATATGCTTTTTCTTAGCTATTTTGTCATTTTTTATCAGTGCTTTCTATATTATTTTTTGCATTATTATTACACTTCAATATTCTATATCATTATTACCAGAAACCAACTTGAGCAAACAACCTTAGCTGTTATGGCTTTATACTCTTTTTTAATCACTGCACCAGATCACTCCTCATTTAGGTGATTGAAGTAACACAGAAAATCAGAAACAGTCCAGGAAGCTCCTGTAAAGCATTGCTGACAACTTCTTGCCACAGGTAGGGGAGGATCCCACAAGGAATGGTGTCCTGGTTAACTCAGAGTGACAAACAGGGAAGGCTTTGTCAGAGATGTGAAGGCTGGGGGGCTGCCTTGGCCACAGTGACCATGAGATTGTGGAGTTCAGCACTGGACAAGGAAGAAGCAGGGCAGAGAGTAAGATTGTAACCATGGATTTCACGACAGCTGAATTTAGGGATCTTTAGGGAATTTCAGCCTCTTTAGGGATCTTCTTGGAAGAATCCATGGGAACAGATCCTGTGGGAAGAGGGGTCCAAGAGTTGATATTCAAGGATCACTTCCTCCAGACTCAAGAAATTGAGCAAAAGGGGAAAGAAACCAGCATGGATTGAGACACCATTCGTGGTGACAGAAACAGAAGCAAAGCTAGAGCAGTAGTCATTAGAATGAATTTATTTTATTCATTGAGAACAGTACACTTGTGTCATGCAGAAGGAATTACATCAGCTGGGCTTAAGATGCACCTTGTGAATAAAATTCCCTACAAAAGGCATTACAAGACAGCATTTTGGCAAGACAGAGTTTTAGCATAGAAGGTTCATATCAGTCCTTGTGCTTACCATAAGAATGCTGGAAGATCATTGCTGCTTTGTTGCACTTGCAGAAATAGAACAGCCTTGAAAAGTATATTAAAAAAAATATTCTGGACAAAGAACATATTTACCTGCATTAAGCACTTCTAAGCATTTGCCAGGGAAATAATATGTAAATGCAGATATTGGAATTCATTATGAAGAATTTGCAACATCCTCATGATCCACCTGCAGACAGTAGGGGGGGGAAAAAAAAAGAATAGTGAAATAAAGTTAAAAGCAAGAAGACTTTGGAAAACCTCAGGAAACCTGAACATTTTCTTCTCTTTTTTTTAACACTAACTTAGCATCAAATTCAGTATTCAGATGAGGCATTCAGAAAGACCTTGGAAGAAGCAGAGCACAAGACCACATGCAGAAAGCCAAAACTGTATTTAGAAATATAATCAACGACTGAGGAATTGCTAAATGGCAATAGAGTATATCTGAACTTGTTACAGTGATGTGGAGCACTGACAAACTAAATGGGGTTCAGTGAGCAGGCAACGAGTGCTACTCATTCGTTCAGCATTTCAACTGCTGCACTCAGGCACCCATTTACAATCCTTACCCACAAAAGGGCACAAGTGAAAATTTTATCCATTCTGAAATCATGTAGTGACACTTCATTGAAAAGATTCATTACATTTAGATAGGTTAAAAAAATAGTGAGGAGAGGCTTAGGTAATCATTTTTGCAGATGAACATGAATGACTTAGGATGTGCAAAAGCAGTTATTGGAGAAATTATACAAGAAACACTATGATTTGAAGCAAGTGAAAGTTTGATCTATTTCAATATCTTGAAAAGTTTATTCATATGGACTTATCACTAAGATCATCTGAATTAAAAATAGCTAAAAGACCATGAAAAATAGGGAAATAAAAAAAGGAATATATCAATTTGTGATAGCTCGGCCTCAGTGCTCACATAGATAAGATTATATCAGTATGTTAGGCTGAAAGAAACTCAAACCGTCAAAGGGAGATGCAGTGGTAACAATATTGGCTGCTAACAATGGAATATTTATGAGTGCAACGTCACTTGAACAAATCAGTGTCCTAGCCTGCCTTCTGAGTAGAGCCCAGATAATCTAGAACTACTCAAAAAGGTCCATCCACTAGAAATGTCACCTATATCTGCATTAAATTCACAGAAATATGTATCCTAGGGCACCTCCTCCAGTCCTGACCTTGAATGGGGAGAACGCAAAACTAGATTGTTTTGATTATTCTTGCATCTTAATGAAATTCCTACATAATTTTGGCAATTGAGAAATAGGATAAATTGGCTGTGAAAGGTGGCTGATCAAAAGTCTCGTGGAAAGAAGTATGGATTGAAGCAAATTTTTCCTTTTTTTTCACTTTTCAGTTGGATGAAAGTAAGGTTTCATATTTATATTTATATATATCTATAGGCATATGTTCACTTGTTTGGTAATAAATATGGAGAAAGTAAATAATATAACAATATAACATAAGAATGGCTTTTACCTTTTTTTTTTTTTTTTTTTTTTTAATTTCCTAATGCAGTTCTTACATTTTCAATAGTGTTACTCTTGTAGTCTTCCAGGGACCACAACAATTTGTTAATGGAGATGGGCTAGCAGGGCAGCTATTTAGATAAAATAGTTTATCATATAGACCATAATGTTCAGACACCTCTAAACATTGACAAAGATTATATGCTATTAACTCAAAAAGAGTAATTCTTCACCTGCACAGGAAAATACCTTTCTAAAGTGACCTTGTGTAATCTAATGACTTACCCACTGGAGTCTATTATGCTAGTGACAGAACATTTCCAGAAATAGAATCTTCAATGTCTTGTTCTCTAAGGCCAGACTGCTGCTACTGCTGCTAACACTGAGTATCTCCTTACTAACCCAAATACCACAGTGGTGTACAGAAGACTACTTTCAGGAAGGAAGAATACTCCAAGAAAGGTCTGTTTAATACCTCGGGAAAATATAGATTACAACTCAAAACACAAAAAGGCAACATAGCTTAAAGTCTCCCAAATTGCCTGTTACTTCATTTGTTAAGTTTCAGATTTTTTTGTGTACCCATCCTAAAAATATCAGATACCCTTTCACAGGATAAATTTACAGAGTGTTCTGCATGAACCTGCTCTGACGGGGCTGAGGACCCTCCAATGGAAACTCAGTAGCATTATAAAGACCTTCATTGCATCTATTTCTCTCCTTTTTTTTCCGAGGGCAAGAATGGTTAGTTTCCTGAGAAGGAGCTTTGTTGCTCTGTTGCTTTTGTTTATAGCAAGTGTAAGGGCTCCCTCTGTCATCCAGCTAGAAAGACAGGTGCATCCAACACTGATCTGCCCCATCTGAACAAAGGCTGAGATGAGCCATCACGTCAAAGTGTCACTCTTTTATCTGAGTGAGTTTTGACTGGCAGCTAAGATTAGGTGAAACACACAGCATCCATAATGTCTAGACAACTCAATGTCCACTGCCTGTAGAGGGGGTAACTATACCTACAAATTCATAGATACTCTGTAGTTGCTGTAAGCTTTGTGACAATTTGCTAATAAGAAAACACAAAATAAATTTCCTAACAATGGTCAGTGTCCATATTTACCTCTGGAAAATTACAGCAAAATCTATTCACATAACCAAGAACAAATTAGATTCATTTGACTCAGAAACTTTATACTTCTCCAAGAGGAAATGACAACACAAAAATAAAAAGAGATTTGTGATTTTCCAAAGTTATTTTAAAATATTTGTGCATAAAATTTGTACTTATTTCAGCTTTTTTCTCTCATGTAAAACACAGCTCTCTAGCTAACAGGAAAACTTGAAAAAGTTTTACATTTATTTTCCATTTAGATAAGCCCATTAAATTTCAAAAATCTTTACAAGAAATTATCAAACCCTTTGAAGGCTGGGTTTAGATCTCATTTACGCTGATTTGAGTCATACCTACTGAATTTAGTATGATTGCTTCTGATTTAGATCGGAATAAATGAGTTTCAGACCTGTGTGGTCTGCAAATGGGAGTAGATCAAATACAAGAACTGCTTGTCTTTCAGGACTCCCAACACTTCTGAACACAGCTGGGAATTTCTCTAGCAGCAGCACCTCTCAAGATATCTTGACTCTTCCATTGCTGGTCAGTTCCAGAAAACTCAAGGGCTAAAAAAATAAAAAATAGGATAAATGTCTTGAAATCTTTCAGAACCTCAGCAAAGTCTATCTCACATCTGGAAATGGAGCCATTTTTGCAAAAACACCCCCAAACAAGATGGAGTGAACAGAGTTGTTTAAATTCCCAGTTGATTCTCTGTCTCTAGTTCTATTCTTGTACTCAAGTTTCCCTGCAGTTTATTGCTGAGTGCAAAATGATGTTTCATTTCAAGGCACATAGTGACTCAACAACCAGAGTTTAGTTCCTTGCTTTCCAAAGTGCTTTTATGCAATGGAGAAATGAAAGGTACTAAAATAAAATCATGTTATATTCTTCAAATCTGTTCACTTGCATTATGTTGGGGACTTGATATAATACATAAGACTACATAATGCTTAAGAGAGGACAGCAAGGAATTATGGTTGTGCATCACAGAACTCTGAAGAAGGTCAGCTGACTTATATTTCTCAGCAGAGATACACAATCATTTTCTAGTCAGATACTTTTGTAAAAGATAGATCAGTTCTTGATAATCAACCAAAATTTTGCACACACCTTTTTCCAACCAATTACTTCTAATTAACAGACTTTTACTATTGAACAATATATATATATATATCTTGATCATTGGCATTTTCAATGTAAAAGCAACTTATTATAACTGCAGAAGCAAAAGTAAAAGTAACTGTTTTTGCCGAGTTTGTGTGACACTCATAATTAACTAATTCAATTTTTATTGTCTCTCTTTGCATACTTTCTGTCCTTTATGTCTATTACTGAACTATGAAATCTGGCCCAGACTTTAATGGTTCAGAATCGTGTTTGCAGAAAAAGCCACTATTTTATTGGTGAAAACTGCTTGAATAAAAACCTGTTCTCTTTTTTTACATATTCAGAAACAACAATTACATAATTTTTTCCACTGCCTTAAATTGCAGGTTTAAATCTCTTCCAAGTCAAATCATGTTTTGCCTGCACTTTTTATTCCCTGATGAAAATGTTTGCCTCCTTCTTAAGATTTTTCACTGAAGATCATCTGACCACATGGCAAATAAGTTAAGTTTGGCTGGAAAAAACCCTGTAGTACTGGTAATAATAATAAACAGTCATAACAGTCGCAATAATGTAGGTATCTATGTGTTCCTACATGACAAACCATAAAATGCAATACAAATTTTCACAACATATTTTATATTTTCTGTCAGCTGCAAAATTAATTGTAGCCAACTTAACTGTGGTATCACTGGAAAAAATAAAAAAAAACCAATTCTTTTCTACACAGTACTTTTTAAAAAAATATATATTTTATGGAAAGAAAGGTTAATCTCCCAGATTCTGTCTATGTCTAGCAGAAAGCAAAAGGGATACACTTTCAGCCTGCAGTATTTTCAACCTATCATCCCTCATCCTCACACCTAGAATTTAGACCTTTAATATGGTCTCTGGCTATAGGATTGCAAGCTTTCCTATAAAACCAGGACAGTAAGAGAACTAATGTTAAATAGGGAAAAGTAATACAATATGTAATTGCATACAGAAACAGCTTTAACAACAATCACCATGTAACACATGCTGGTACCATTATACACTTGTTCCCTAGTGACATCTCTTTTGTCAGCACAAGTGTCGTGTCTACTGCACAAAAAGGCAGGTTTTAATGCCTGTTTGCCAAGACACTCTTTCATGAGCTTCACAGCAACAGAACTTTGTAAACCTTAAAATCACAATGAAAAGTGAAAATATAACTAGGGGTTGTTAGTCAAAGACTCTAGAAAATGGAGTGGATTTCAGCTCACACAGCAGTCATCAGACTGATCTTCAGGGTAAAGAACTGCATAGTTTTTTACTTACCTAGGACACAGATGCTGAAATCCTCTCACTTAGAATTTAAATTAAATAAGAAAAAAATCTACATTTCCTGTTCTAAAAAATTCACTTTTTAGCCTCTTACTCAAAAGGATAGACAAAATCCCTAATTATTTTGGGGGAAATAAAATAACTGCATTGAAGCACAAGAATTAAATTGGCATAAAATTGTAGCAAATATTCTGTGTAAAAGGTCTTTGACTATGCTTCCTGTTATAACTGAATAAAATATTTAAATTTGTACCTTATCAAAACAGCTACTTGTTTTGGGTGGATGAGCAAGTGGAATTTTGCCTATATATGTTAAAATATCCACTTCTCTGACCCAATCTTTTTTCTGCTTTCCAGCCAAACAAAATAACAGAAAGGGACTAACTATTTCAACTGGCAAGTTCTGAGCACTGACAAATTTTCACAAGAGGAGGCATCCCAAGCACTGTACTAAACTCTCATGTTCCAAGTATAATTTTAGGCCATTGACTTAAACCCAAACATCTGCAGATTGAAATAAAACCTCTGTTTAATCTCCTGGATCTTCATGGTATGAAAATAATTTTGCTTCTGAAGCTAGATGGTGTTGACATATTAGTCAAGCCACCCACTTCTCTGCTTCAGTTTTTCCACTAACTTTTCCATTTTCCTATTAAGAAAATATAGCTGTGAAGTCATCTACCTCTACAGCTATTAATCATTTTTCCATGATCAGTTCTCAATCTTCATCCTTCAGGTCTTGCCAGAGTGTTGTCACTCCTTATCTTTCATGCCAACTTCTCACTCCCTATGATAATCTCAAGTTCCTCTGCATCTTTTGCACAGATTATGCCCATATTTCATCTTGATTTTCATGCCATAACTCTCAAGTTGCACACCAGAAATTATTTTACATTATTGCTTTTTTGCCACGTGAATCTAACTTTCTTTTAAGCTTTATAGAGCTGTCAAAGCCTCTGGGAAGCAGATACAGCCTACAGCAATCTGCTGTTAAGGACACCAGGAGGGTACATGGGTTCGTTGAAGAACAACTCCTTCCAGGTCTGCAGAGCAGTAAACCTCCAACAGCATTACAAGCATTGAAAGCAATACATTAAAACAAGAATTTCAAGTCCACTGCAAAGAAGAAAGGGATAACTACTGCAGCAGACCTTCAGCCTCTTCCTCCCCCTGACTCAGCTCTCCCTTTCCCTTTGCTAGTAATTCTCTTGTTCTCTCTGAAAGCCCCTCTTTTTCCAAAACAGAGTTTGAATCCTATTCCTACCTACTGATACAGCCCAGATCTAACGAGTGTACTTTCTAGCATTTCCAGTCCTTCATTTGTCTTGCCTTTCTGGAAGTGTGACCTTGTGAAGGCTTACTTGTCCTTCTATAAGCAAAGTCTGCTAGGTATATTAGCACAGCATGCAGATGGTGCAAAGGGGAATCAAACTCTGTGTGGGTCATTAATGCTTCTGCAATCAGGAGACAGAAAATACAATTAAACCAGGGAAAGCAGGGGCCAAGGTAAAGCTGTATGGTTTTGAGGGGAGGGGTTGTTTTATCATCTTATCTAGTTTTTTTCCCACTCTACTTTTAGAGTAAACCCAACCTTGCTACTCCTATTAAAGCTTCATAGAACGATGGTAGGGAAGGTAGGGAAGGGTTTCACATTTATCTTCTTACTTCCATTGAGCAATGTTTGCTAAAACCCCTCTGACAGTAAAACCTCAATGAGAGGAGCTGCATGACTGCTTTGGTAGGCTAAACAGACCATGGATGGATGAAGGAAAAGTCTCATGTCAATCATGGGTTTGAACATAAACAAGGGTTAACAAGCAGGCTTGTACACAGAAAAATCACATTACGACACAGATTTTCATTTAAGGCATGACTTACAGGAGATGCCAGGTCACTCCCTGTCACAATGGGAAACTTCACACTCTAACCCAGAACGGTATTTCCCAATACCCTCTGGCAGTAAAACTGCAATTTAAAGGGCAACAGATCCCAGGCTGCTTTCCTAACCATGAAAAGAAGGTGGTGTTGTCCCTGTCAAACTCTGTCAAAACTGATTGCTTCAGCTTTATGAAAGTGTCTCAATATTTTATGTGTCTTACTTAAAACCTAGCTCAAGGAGCTATTATTTTAAGCTCCCACAGTCACAGAAAAGGCTCATAAAGTATATTTTACAGGCTCCTACTCATAAAAGATTTTTTTTTTAAAAATTAAAAAAAGGTAATGGCTTCATGAATTGTCATGATTTTGATGGCTCTTGAGCACTTTCAGCTGCCAATACCAATGTTACCCTCTCCCTTTCCAGCCGAAGCTATCAATATTAGCTGTAAGTGTCCAGTGTGTTTGCAGCTTTGTGACTTTGTTATGCTTAAGAGAGCAATCCCTAGGTATCCTGCTCCTTTCCTCCTACATTGCCATCACCAGCCATCTAAAGAAACAACTGCTGACAAGCACCAACAGCTTTAGGTCTAAGTGAAATAGATAATTGCCTTGTACTGAAAACAACAGGCTTTGCTGTAATCTTTGCCTAGGTGTTGTCTTGTCTAGCAAGAAATGAACTAGCAGAAAGGTAGGCCAGAGTCACAGGAGGTAGCTGACCCGGTATGAACCCATTCTTTGCAACAGAGTACTGCAAAGCAGCAATGGTCTGGTGTAAAGGGAATAGGAATAAGAAAGGTTTTTAGTTTTTTTTACTTGTCCACCCTTTTCCTTCCAAGGAAAAGACTTCAAATCTATTGATTTCATGCTTTTCCATCACTTTATTTTGCCAGCAAAGCTGACGAGCCTTGAGTCAAAGTTTCTAACAGTATGCTATGCATTTATATAAAATTTTAAACTATGGAAGAGTGGAAGAATACTGCAATAAAAATTAATGAGGTAAACTGGACAAATCATCAGCTGGCAGTTCCAGTAAGAGCAACACATTGAGCTAATGTTAGGATGGAAAGAGAGTATTTCAAAATTGGCCCAGTTTTTGGTAGGTTTCTACAAAAAATTCTCATTCCTGGCAAAATCAGTAGGAAAGAACAGCACATTGGCACGTGTTGACTTTTACCTGAATTGTGAACCAACACTTGTTCAAAATATCAAGACATGGATTTATATCCAAGAGAAAAATGTTTTGAGACTTTTCCCAGCAGAGAAGATAGAAAGACTGAATTAAAAAAATTAGCACTTTTTCATAAACAAGGAAAAAAAGTCATTGCTTTATTTCACTCATCAGAACCTCCCCAAATTCTGGCACATTTTAAAGTACATTTTTGACCCAGTACCAAACTAAAAATTTGTGCATCCTGGATTTATATTTTACCATTTGCTGATACAGCTGCTTATCATTTAAATCTTAACAATAATATAAAATAAAAGTTTTTAAAAATTAAAGAAAATACTATTCTAGTGCATATTCTAAGAAGTTTGGCAAATTAGCTTGCATTTTTTTAAAAATGAAAATATCAATTGTGACCTGTTTCTTGGTAATGAATACAAAATCCTATAAAAATAATAGATGTTTCTGAAAAAACCTTGAAGCAAAATTAACACTTTGGTACAACTTTAACAGCTGCAATCTCTAGGCAGTAGCTGAGTTGATGACCAAAAGTAGCTATTTGATATTAGCTGAAACAGGGATGCTTATGGGGTCACACTTGCAGTCCGAGCAGAAAACATGATGGTACACTAAGTTCAGCCCTTCTGAAGACATGAAACAGATGCCAAGGCGGGTGCCCCTAGATCCTCTTCTTCCAAGATGATTTCCTGCTGGCTGCCCCTCCACGTATACTAGCGTATGGCTTTCTCTTCCCCAGGAAAGTCTTTCCTACAGGCAGTGCTAGTATGAATCCAATAGCCTTTAGCCAGGGTGCTTAATTAGATACTTCTATGGTAGCATTGCATTCTTTGTGGGAGTCTATTAGGGGACACTGAGATGTGACTGAGACTCCGCGCAGTTACTGCTGAGTTAAAAATATGACAAAGAAACAGAAACTTACATTTCAAAATAAGTCAGACACCTTTCTAAATCTGAAAGGAAGAGAGGCAAGTAAGCCCTCTGGAAGTTAGTCACCAAGGAACCTGGGACTAAATATAGAGCCAAAAGTGCCACTTCTCAGGAACCACTGTTCAGCATAAGGTACACTGTGTTTGTGTCCATCCTAGAGTTCGGGCAAAATCTGCTTTCACAGTAATTTCCTGTAATGAAGAGATCTAATCAGCATATACTTTTGGCTATATCAGAGTACTGGCAATTATAAATAGCAAGGGGTGGGTCTATCAGGTTTTTTAGGGCCTCTTCCACACGAAGCACAAATTTTAGTTGAGATTCCCATCTCGAGTCACACCTAAATTTCTTTCCATGGGAATTTGAAACTGAGTTATGTGTATACTTTTGGAGGATACTTATTATTACCTTCTTTTCTGCCACTTCAACAAATGATCTGGTGATACAAGTATGTCATAGAAAACACAGTAATCAGCTGACTATGTTTTCTTTTGACATAAGCCCTGCCCTGCCATTCTGCTAACAGCTCTCTTTCTGCAGCTCAAATACAGCTCTCTGGAAGTATATCATCAAGACAGGTGACCAGGAGAATCTCCAAATGAATTTTACCTCACAGACTCACAAAATGCTATCCTCTGCTACCACCCTCCCCTTCTCTGATCACAAAATGTATGCCTAATAAAATATCAGAGTATACAGAGAACTAAAAGATAAAAAAGCCTAAGCTTCTCATGTGCATAGGTCTGCATACAAGTGGTATATAACCTCTTCTACAGGCAACAGAAAGAAGTTCAGATAACAGAATTTCTTTGGAGTTATGCAAATGTCAGCAACCAGTATTTCCTTTCAGCTTTTTCCTATTATAAGAACAGGATCTAAAAAAGAAGAATTGGTGAATTAACTTGGTAGCAAAGGACTACATTATCAATTGTCTCATTTAATCAGGAGGGAATCAATCAGTACCACTACCCTTAAGCTTCCCCATCAGCATTTCTCCCTCCCACCCATCCTGCTTTGTTTAATTCATCCTTAGAACTTGTCTCAGTTATGAAATACTAGACCCTCACATTTATTTAGATTCTCAGTTTCCTGTGAAAACAAATGGTAAGCCTATACTTAATAACTTTGAAAGGCTGGCTCTTAAAATCTGAATGTCCATTTGCTAACAAATAAGAAAATGTGAGCAAGCATCCCACAGGAAACTAGTAAATATTTGGCAGCAAACAAAAGAAAGATTATACTTCACTGAGATTTCTTCTCTTAATGAACAGATACTGAGTGTTTATTTTTCATTTCATAATAGCTAAGCAAGCAGAACCAAATACCTTTTTTTATCATAATGAATTCTGCTATCCAAGCATCCATTTACAGGCAGACAGCTTTAGGAGGGAAAAACCTCTGAAACACTTCTAAAAGCTAAGCAAAAGACAATGCCCTTGGTGCAAAACAGCTTAGTTATTTTTCTTAGACTTTTTAATATATAGCATATAAAACTGTATTGTTCCATCAATTTCAATGAAACTATTCTAGAAAATATTCATCAAGTAAAGCTCATTTAATGTTCAGATCCCGAAAGTCCTGCAAACTGAAAACAAAATGCTTGCAGATGCCTTTTAAAATTACTTTAGGCATACCCTCACACTTACTTAGATATTAATGAAACTAACCACCAAATAATATCTGCCTAGGTCTTTGTTATCTGTGTTACTTCCTTGGAGGAAGTCCCATTTCTGCTTCACTACTACACGTTGTACTTGAACAATCCATGCTAGAGCAGTACCATCTGCAGAACTAGACACCACCTATCAATCAATACCATTATTGAAATACTATATACCAAACCCCACATTCATTTCATCAATTTCTTGCTGATTTTTCAAACATGCCATATTCACCTGACTACATATTTGGGAGATAAAAATGTGTTTAATCACCCCAAAAAATGTTTCAAAGGAAATCAGAAATTAAAACATTCTATATCTACGGTATTTGAAATAAGAAATGCCAAGATGGTGGTGTATATAATGTCCCAAAGGTTGCTGGATTACCAAAAGCCATGCATGAATAAGGAGAGGAACATGCTACAGGGAAAAGCAATAGGCTCTTTTTGTCCTTAAGCCAGTGGAATCTAATCAAGGGTCTGTGCTACTTTTGCACATTTTAGAGAATATCACCAGAGAATTTAGGTTGTAATAGGTCTGCATTGCACAGGAAAGAAATTAAATAGAAGTTGCTATCACATACTCATGGCTAAATAAATGACTTCTCTGTCAGACTTGACAAAGTGATAGTATAAATAACTTCCAAGGATAATTTGCTAACACTTGGCTAGTTGGCTTGATTCAGCAATTGGCACTGATAGATAACCCAGCCTTATTCTCAGAAGAGCAATGACATTGTTTAATTCTTAATTCCCACTGCAGAAAATTGCAATCTGTTGTAAGAACCAATGATTTACCATGTTAACATAGATCACCAGTATACACATTGCAGAGTTTCAGAGTGGCTATCTGTATCATCCTCTCAAAATGTGTAGACCTTTATAAAATACAGGGGAAGAAATGGAGCCAAAATGTTAGTCCAAAACATCCCAAAGAAAGCAAAACCACAAAATAAATATTTTTTATAAATCCTAATTATAGCTTTCACAGACATAGCCTGATACTGGGATCTAATTGTAATCTACTATACAGACAGATCCTTGCTGGTTGCCCTCCTGCTTCTTATTTAAGTGTGTTAAAATAGCAGCTAAGTGATGGAAAAACGTCCTTCTGCATGAGAAAGCCTGAAGATTGCTACTGCTGCAACTTTGATAACTACTTACTTGTCCGAAAGAGACACTGCCATGCAGCACCAGCTCACTTGTTGCCATGTGTTTGATTACTGCCTTGCTATCCCTAGTCACCTGTCATTCTTCCCAGTTTGAAATCTAAATCTCCCCCAGCTGCTGCTGTGGCTGCTTTATCTGCCATGGCTAATGACACAGAGAGTGATAAATAGCACCCTGCTGGTTGGGCATGCCCCAGGGAGAAGAAAGACCTGAACAAAGGGAATCGGATTTATTTAGTACCGCTCCTGTCGATAACTGTCAATTCAGAAACCTCATGTTCATATTCATGGCTGACCAGCTCACAGCAACCCTTCCCTGACTACATGCTACGTGAATCACATCCTCTTCAAGGTGTCCAATAGCAGTAGATATAAATATTTTAACCAATGCAGGATGCAGGATTTTTCTGGGAAAAAAAACCAACCCCACTTTATATTACTTAAGGACTGACAACAATATACAAAAAATCAACCACCTGTTGTACAGTAGCTGGTTTTTTTTCCACTTATTTACACTAAAGTCCAAAAAGAGAAGAAGAGAGGCCTGAGCCAAGCATTTGACCCCACACCTATCCTCACCAGTGCTGGTATTGGTATTGATATCCATTTTGTAGCATCCTCTGTAAGGTTTAAGATTTCAACCACCTAAGTATCTCAAAGACTTTGAAGTCACGAAGGACAATACTTCTGGTGATTCAGTCCAAACACATCAGTACTGTCTCCACCTAATAACTGATGCAACATTTTAAAAACAAGGAGGCAGGGATGACCTTTGAACAGCACTGCTAAAATTCTCAAAGCTCTGATTCATGCACAGTCCTTATTGTTGACTGTATTTTAGGGAATAAGCAGCTTGAATTTCATTCTTCAAAACTGAAGGAAATGAAAATGTAAAGGTGATATTTAGAACAGAACATTTTGATGGAGAACAAGGAGTTCCATCTTATTCTCTTTTTAGAATTTTTCCATCTCCTAATGCTATTGATCTTTGAGGGGGATGATCCCTCTGTTTAAAGAAGTTGTGTGGTGGGTCTGAGTAAGATGGAGCTCATTTTCCCAGAGCAGCCCTCAAGGTGCTGTGCTTTGCATGGCTATCTGAAAGGTGCTGATAACACACTGGTGTTCTGGCTACTGCTGAGCAGGGCTGGCACTGCACCAGTGGTGTCTCTCAACACTCCCCCACCACCAAGGGGCTGGGAGTGGGCAAGGTCCTGGGAGGGGGCACAACTGGACCAGGTGAGAAAAATTTGAAAACCAACAGACACTAAATACCAATTCTATTGATAAGATTAATAATGTTTTTTAAGGCTCCTCAAATTCAATCTTGAGCCCTTTTTTTTGCATGGTCTTATCTTTTTTTTTTATTTCTACAGCAGATGAAATGCTCTAGAAACACCTTCATGAACAGAACATGCATTAGATATTTGACACCTCATAAGACAGACTTGCTGTCAGAGGAGAGTATTCAGCCACTTCCTACAAATCAGGCAAAACTAAAAAAGATCAAAAATGAAGTGAAACGGTTCAATTACCCAGCTCTTGAGGGCTGGCTACTGGAGATAACTTTAAATGACTATGCAGAAACATACATAACAAACTATCAGAAGCATAACCTGTGCTTATTTTGTAGATCATATATAAAAGCAATGGGATGAATGGATTTAAAAATTTAGTAATGCCTTCATGACAAAGATGACAACATGACATCCAGCACAAAATGCTTCAGACATCCAGCAGGAGTTAATATTTCAGAAATTCAAGAGAAGAGAAAGACTATCACACGGACAAAGCTACAAAATAATGAGGTTATTAAAGAAAGACTGCAATTACAGGGATAAAGTACAGCCGACTGAAACAAGTTCAATAGCTAATACAAAGGTATTAGTAGAAACTCAGCTATAATCTGGCTATAAAGGTTGATTATTAAAATTACAAGAGCATTTGAATACTCTAAATTCCACCTAAAGGAGATTATTGCTATGCAATTGTAGTTACAGAAAGAACTGTCTTTTCAAACAAGCCCACAGAAACCTATTTCACAAGAGGTAAACATAATTATATGAAAGCGTAAGAGGATATAAAACTTTATAAGAAAAAAAAAAAGACAAGAGGGAATGATGGGGTGGAGAACAGAAGGGGAAAAGCCAATATTAGTCTTTGCTATAGGAAATAACAAGTAAATTCAGGTATTGTACAAAATAGAAGATGGTAATTTGCATAAGTAAATAACCATTTCTTGCTTACTTCCTTCCTTTGTTCAGTTCAGTTGACCTCTATTTGCTACATAACTACACCTAAGTTCTCTTCCCACTTCCTTTCAAATTAGCTTCCCCATTACAACATTTCTGAGCACATTTATGTACTTGTAGAAAACCTGTACATTGAAGATTTAGGCAGTTTATAATTTTATCCTGAACAATAATAACAATAAGAAATAATTGTAATAATTATACCACAAGTAATAAGTACTTGGCCAAGATTACAGCTTAGAAAATGCTTCATTTTTTTAAATTTAGATCCTAAATGGGAAGTGGGCAGCAAAAACATGGAAAAGACTATTTGCTGACTGAGGGATCTATAAAAAAACAATGCAATAGAAATGGGAGGGATGTGGGCATGAGCCTGTGATGCACAACAGAGCAGTTTACTTGGGGATCTACTTTGTTCTGCTGAAAACCCATTCTGTTTTCTTACCCTCCCTGAAATGGCTGAATCCACATCATCAAGCATGGGGGAGGAGAAATTTTCAATGTCTTATGTGGAGTATGTTCCGCCTTTGTGCAACGTACTTCCATACCTACTGAGGCACAGAAAGAAATTACATTACAATCTATGGGCCGCAGCAATGCAGTACATTCCCATTCCTAGTCCCTGCTCCATGAATATGAAGTACATCATGAAGCATAACAACATCAACAGGCAGTACTGGGAGCTGCCCATCTACAAGACGGTGCTCAGTTTGAATTCATCAATTCAAAGATGAGTTCAAACTGAGCTACATCAGTTTGAATTCATCTTTGCAGTATCTGCTCCAGACTGCATCCTAAGCACCATCTTGTGAAAGCTCATAAAGTGATCCAACTACAGCGTATCTCATTAGCTGCATGAGTATTTAAATATCTTTTATGAAGCCAAACAGTACCAATAGAACAAAAATGCACCTACCTTCTCATTCATGCATAGTCTGTATCACTGTGTTGGAAAAATTTTAATTGTGAGTAGGATATAAACCCCTAATCTACTGATTAGGGCAGAAAGGGGAGCATCACTATATGGAAATATTTGCTAAATTCAAAACAAATTCAAGAATAATTTCAAGCAATTAAATTCCTTAGATCCATTTATCTCTATTGTAAGATAAATTTGCTGGACAATTTCTGTTATTCATGGACCTCATGTAAAAGAAATTATTTAAGTATAGAATACAAATAATTAACAATTAACTTGAATTTTGAAAATGTGAAAATGTTTAAGTAGTAATCCAAAGTGATAGTTTATTTTATGTAAATCTAACTGCTAAAAGATTATATTAATCTTTCATCAGGAACTGTAGTGATAGGACAAAGAGTAATAGGTTCAAACTGAAAGAGGAGAAATTCCATTAGACATATAGAAGAATTGCTTTCCTGTGAGTGTGGTCAGACACTGGAACAGGTTGCCCAGAGAAGTTGTGGATGTCCCATTCCTAGCAGTGTACAAGGCCAGCTTGGATGGATCATTGAGCAAACTGGTCTAGTGGGTGGTATTCCTGCCCAGGGCAAGGTGGTTGGAACAGGATGATCTTTAAAGTCTCTTCCAATTCAAACCATTGTATGATACTAAAAAATAAGTATCATAAAATAAGAGTTTTATTATATTCTTGGCCTTAGTTGTATTATTTTGGACACAAAAAAAACCCAAAAAACCCAAACCAAAACAAAAACAAAAACAAACAAACAAAAAAGTAAATAAAATGCAACATGCACAACTTCTTCAGTATCTTTTGTTTTTAACTTGCACACACTTTTAAAAATGAAACCAGTTGAGTAGTTAAAGTCTTTTGGCAGCTTTGCCTCTTCTTCTAGAACTGGAAAAGAACTCTCCCTAACAGTTAAAGCTGCAACTGACTTTTCTACTCTTGCCTCCTTTCTTCTGGTATTATATTAATTTTTCCCCAGATTCATTCCCTTCTTTTCCATCTATTTTTCCATCATTTTTAAATTATTATTATTTTATTCCCTTATTTTTTAGTAAAGCTTTTTACTTACATAGCTCAGAACCATTCCTGAATGGACTCAAGGGAGAAGGGAGGAGAGAGCAGGGGAGATAGGAAATGATGTCTCAGCAGCTGGAAGGCTTCTAAAAGAATTCTGCATCCTATCCTCTATTCAGTGAAACTATTTTGTATTTTTACGTCCCATTTCATAACAAATGGCAACTACCACTACTTCTAGTCACTGCAGACCCCACGAATACATCAGAGCTTGCATAGGCTCAGGACAGTGCAAAGCACTTGTACGGCAGGACATCTCTAGTTGCTCCACACCACTCTCCTGTGTGATCACATCCCCCAGCAGGAAGCATAGCTGGGGCACAACCAAGCAATAGATATTAATGTCCAGGGCAAGCATGAAATAGTCTTAAACTAAGTTCACAGTGTCACCTCTTCAGCTTTCATATCCTTTAAATAAATAAATAATGGGTTTGGGTTCTGTGCCTTTCCAGAAAAAAATCTCATTAATACTGCGCTAAGACACAAATAATCTCCTCTCAAAAAAAAAAACCACCCACAAGAAAACACAAATAGAATATGAAAAAAATTACCCTCAACCCACATAATTGCCCATCACACACTTTGGCAAACATGCTGTTTCCTCAGCAAGCATGAACTTCCCAGCCTCGCTTCCACTCATGGGTATTACTGAGCCTCCACAGTGAACATTAAAGAAGACAAATGTAGAAAAGGATACTGAGGGGAAGAAAAATAAAATGGAAAAGAAGAATCACATTAGTCATTCTATAATTTCTAATAATAATGATGTTGAACAATTCCTTTAAAGTAACTACTTTGGTGGTAGGAATTTAAAAAACAAATTAACATACCAGGATTTTGAAATGCTATTTCTAACTCCTCTCAAAAAAAAAAAAAAGATAATAAATTTTGGGAAGGTCATCTTTGCAGCCTGTTGCATTTTCTCTGGGGTAGTAATACAATTGCTTTGGGAACAAAGTAAAATTACAAACCTGGAAAAATTCACAAAGGAACACATTAGACAAACAGGAAATAACAGATTATTGTCCTCAACTTCTTGCTACAATTAACGATGCACCAGTGTCTCCACGGGTTCACATGGGTTTAAAATAAAAATTTTAGTTACAGTTCCAGCAACATCAGTCTTATAAGGGGGAGTTATGATGCAGTTGGGATTTTTTAGCCTGGGAAAAAGTAGGCACAGAGGCAACGTTGCTCTGTACAACTCCCTGAAAGGAGCCTGTAGCCAGGTGGGCTTCAGTCTCTTCTCCCATGTAACAATTGATGGGACAAGAAGAAATGGCCTCAGGCTGTGCCAGGAGAGGTTTAAATTGGATATTAGGAAAAATTTCTTCACAGAGACAGAGTTGACAAACATTGAAACACTCTACCCAGAGAAATAGTTGAGGCGCTATGCCTAGCGATATTTAGAAGACATGTATATGTGGAATTTAGGGACATGATTTAGTGGTGCACTTGGCAGTGCTGCATTTACAGTTGGACTTGATGATCTTAAAGATCTTGTCTAAGCTAAATAATTCTGTGATTCTCTTTTTCCATAGAGAGCTACATCTTATTTTTCACATGGTTGAATTACACCTATGTAATAAAGGAATTAGATTAAATCAGACTAAAAAACTCAGACAAGATCCAGATCTGCTCTGTAAATGCAGTTTTTCAGATTTATAAATGGTTAAAGGTTTTATGCTTTTGTGTGGTTTAGAGTATCCCACATTACACAAGGGGGACCAAAAATCTGTTTTTTCTTGCAAACTTTTCTCTATTTTTCTAGATTAGCAAAACATATCTTCTCACATGAGTGTCAGCAAGGGATAGCTAGAATGGACACTCCAAGATATTGAGAAATGTGATCCCAAGAAAAGAAATGATATTTTCAGAAATGCATAGCTCCTACCATCCTCTGTGAACTTCTGAATTGTAAAATAAAGAAAGGAGCAAACACAATAATAGAATATTGCATGCCTGAGTCATGTATCCACTAGAGTATCACAAGATTTATACAACCACAATTCCAGAATCTAGGACCCTAAAAAATATACATATAATAGTTATATATTTTGTTTAAAGTGCAAGATCTAATTTGGTTATTAAAAAAAAAAAAAAATTCTTTTAAAACCATGTTTGCTCACATTCATACAAATGGCAAAGATTCTGAATTATCAGAATCAGTTTAGAAAGTGGATTTGACTGTCACTATAAAAATAAAGGTGCATCTATGGTCAAATCAGGGAAACAAGATATTGTATAAGGACTAGGGAAAAACATCTTTGAAAAAGACACAATACTTTTCCTATAAATGAGAAATATAACTTCATCTGAATTAATATGAATTAATTAATATTAATATTAATATTCCAAACCAGTCAATGACATTTAGGTGAGATTCAAGGAATGATAGTAAGAATTATACAAATGGACACAATCTTATGAAGAGTGATAAAAAAATAGTAGGTCTCTACTGTAAAACAAGTAGAGTGCAATATTTATTAAAATCAGTACTATAGGGAAGAAAGATTAGCAGTTCCTCTCACAGTAACATAGGGAATCCCCCAAAAAATAATTTAATTTAATTTTTTTTTTAATAATGTAAAATTTTGAAAATAATTTACAGCAGAGTGTATGAACAACAAAAGCTAGAAAGAGTCAAGGAACACCTGATAGATACCAGGCGTAGTTCATGTAATGAGAACTGCTAGAAAATATCTTTGTTTTTGCAAATTATATAAAGCCTAATATTTCTAGGCTTAAGTCAATCCATCCAAAAGCCCAGGCCAGTGATGAACAGGACTACAAGTTATCCTATTCTGCCTCCAAGGAGCTGTGATGCTTTCCAAACCAGCTATTTGTGCTAGCTTTTGTTGACAGGACCACATGACAAACCTCAGCTCAATAAAATCTGACAATTCCTACACTCACATAAAATTTCCTATCTAGAGAACAACCTTTTCCCTGAAGTCTCACATAATTATCAGTATTTTTACATCTAAAACCCAGAAAGGTTATATTGGAATATGAACTGCTAGAGCAAGAGTAGCCAGCTTTCTGAATCAAAAAGTGGTAATTCCTTACTGCAAGTTTCATGCTTTTTGCTAGTTCAGTGTCAAATACAAAAAGAGAGTTCTATTTTTTTGCCATCTCTACCCCTGCATTTAAAAATGCTGAATTTTTCTTTTATTTCCCCTGAACAGCACTCAGCCAGTACAGCAATATATTTGAGATTGGATTAACTACAGCAGACCAGACTCTGGAAATTTAAAAAAAAAAAAAAAATTCCACATTAAAAAAAATAAAAATAATAATAATAATAATAATAAAAATCACATAGTCCTAAATGTCTTTTCCAAGGCACAGACAGCTATACATGCAGGAAGTTTTTCTAGAAGGAAAGCAACCAGAGACTAATGCATAAAACTATAAATATTTTTTAATGCTTAAAATTGAATCAAGGGAGCTACTTTCCCCATCTCCCTCCCCACTAAGAGGTGTTAAAAAAAAAAAAAGTTGATATTTCTACCTCTTGACAGATTACATTGAAAATGCCATTCTTTTTCCTAATAGAATTTACACAACAAGACAAGTAAGAAGATTCATGTCTATTTATGTCTATATAAATATCAGTATAAGCACATGTGTAACAAGGGTAACAGGAACATAATTGAGACATAATTTGAACAAACTACTAACAGAGATACAAGGATTGCTGTATTGCATTGTTAATTTTGCTCCCCATGGTGTTATGTTAATGGCTTGTTCCCCTCTCCCCTCACTTTTGTTATTAGATTAGCGCGAGTTGAACCCTCCTATCCCAATTGTCAATCCACCCTTGTACCTGCCCCTTGTTCCTGAATGTTCTCTGTTCCTCCCCTCTGTGCCCTGTCTGTCACCTGACTACTCCTCCCAGCTTCTAGAAAGCTCGGAGAGCATCGTCGAGTGATAGGGCAGAGACAGAGGAGGTCCCTCCCTGAACCATCCTCATTGGTTCTCCCCAATGTCCCTCTGATCCCTTCACACGCCCCCCCCTTGTTTCCCATTGGTTTGAGATCTGTCCCCGCCTCTTGTTCCTCCCCTATATTTAAGTTGTTGTGCTGGAGTGGCGTCTTGGAAGTTGGAGATCTTTGTGGGGACTGAGTAAACCTTGGGCTTTTCCCTTCAAGAGACCCTGGCATCTGCCTCCTCCATTGTCGCTGCAGTCTCTTCCATCAAGCCACTCCTCTGATTCCCAGGATTTGGAGGGGTGTCCCCCCACAGGTCGGTGGCGTCGAGCTAGCCCAGGAGAGTGAAGTGATAACTCCTAAAGGGACACTGCAACAAAGGATCATGAAAAAGGAACAAAACCCAGCCCTTCACTGAAGGTACAACAAACCCCCCACTCCAAGTAAAGTCATTTATGGTCAAGTGCGTTTTTATACCATACCACCATCTTTTAAAAGCTGCCTACATTCGGAAGTAATATAAAATTCCAGTCCACAATTTTAGAATTGTAAGTGCTTAGTGAGAAGAGCACAGGCCAGAAAACAATCTATGATGGGGTTTGATAATCTCTATGTGACTAGCCTGTGCTAATATCTCAAATGCTGTAACAAGGGTAATGCTGTAGAGTGAAACATTTTCATAATTTTCCCCTTGTGAAATTTAGCTTTTTCTGGTGATTTTTCCACAGTTTATCACCACACATATGGTGCTTCACTTACCAAGCCACAAAAGCAGCACCCTGTGAGGAGCCACTAGCTTCAAAGAGTCAAGCAAGCACCCTATAAAAGAGGCATTTTTTCCAGCTTTCTCTGCTCTTCAGCTCAGAGCCATTTTCCAGTCCTTGCTGGAAAATTGCAATGAAGTAGCAAAATAAACAAATTGTATATAAATAAAATGCAAAAAGAATGAGAAAAACACTAAAGAAAAATCATTCTGTCACACACACAGTCCTTTAGTATAGCTCAGTATTTTCAGTTTTGTTTTAACAAAGGGATGTCTTTCACAGATTTATAGGGTTGGGTTACCATCAAGAAGTCACCTGTGTTGCTCCCTCCCAACATTACTTACAGCAATTCTGACATATATTTTGTGTTTTAGACTGATTATAAAAGATGTGCACTAAGAGACTCTGAGACCACACAGCCACAAAGGCAATGTAGATCAGTTGCACTAGGGAAACAAATTTTCCAGTGCTACCATGTAAGGTCATTACTATTACAACGCATCAGGAATATAGAAACAGATTTATTCTATTCTTCTTATAGGTCTTCATCTGTGCCATTAGTATTCTCTTCAAGTTAAACAATGTCTCCTTTTTCTTTCCCCAAAAACTGTGCTCCTTTGATCTCTGATCATTCTCCCACCAGTTTCATGCCATCTGGCCCACATTCTTCCATATCCAAGTACGTGTTGTATGCAACCTTATGCTTTACAACTGCAGAACAGATTTTGAAGGATTACATAGCTCATTCTGAAGCTATATTCCCATATAAATATGTATATAAACTTAGTATGTCCAGTTCTGGTAATGACAGGATGCTAACTCCTCTTTGGCTTATGATCCACAAATGATCTCTTTGTTACTACCTCATTAGAGGTATTTACACTATTTTAAGCTCCTAATTAAAGTACTTGATCTGGCAATGTTCAGTTCCTCATTTTAATCTTTTGCATGGTCCCAAACACACATCTAAAGTAGCCTGAACTAAATAATAAAAATGATTTCTCAGCATTTTCCATGTGAGGTATAAATTTGTCTTACTGTCTTTTCCAATTAAATACTATCACAGGTCTGATATATTCAAGTATTACACACAAGTATTTCTGAAGATACTAGTTTCAGAGTGGATCTACTTTGACAGAAATTCAAGTTATATAATAATAGTCAGAAGATTCCTTCATATACCCAAGGACCATAGCAACAAAGTAATTAACTGGGTGATGAAATTGAACAGAAGGGTCTCACAAGCAGGCTTCTGAATAAAAGGCAAAGATGGGCTTTTTATTTTACGTGCTCTGCAGATCATGGGGGGGACACAGAATGAAACAATAAGGATATTCAATTTTTGGCATGATGTGTACTTTACATTTTGCAGTAGTCTATTTTATCATTAGACGTGCCAAGCCCTCAACCTGCTGTTGCAAACTGCAGCTATTACCAACTCTATACTGGCTAAGTTGAATTTGAAAAAAACAACTGTGACAAGTATCTGTAACTTAATTGTCACAGACTCACAGAGGCTTCCAAATTCCATCACTCTGACAACAATCCCTTGCCGCCTATTTTTCAAAGAGGTCATCCAAAATTTGATCAGGGGCAAAAGCTCTGGCCTAGCATATTGTATTTCATTACCTGTCAGTGGGCAATAGAGAATATCTGAAAAAGGATCTGGAAAAAGCTATACATGGAGAGTGCTAGTGAAAATTAGGTGGGAAAAATAGGACAATATTTACATTACAATGGTGTATCTTATAAAAACTATGCTAGAAATTGATATGGAACCTAAGAAACTAACTGTAAAAACATAAGCCTTAAAAAAATTTCTTGTCACCATACAGAAACTAGGAGAAAAGTAGTGAATCTAAATTGCTGTTCTATGAGTACGAGATTATATCCAAGCCTTTATTATACTCAATGCTTAATGCCCATGTCAGGAATGCCCAAAATACATAATCAGCACTGATGAGACCTAACTTAGATTTTCATAAACCAAGATCAGAGTCAGTCTAAAGAAATACAAATGAATTGTCATTGATGAAGAGAAGGCGAGAACACCTATGGTATTCACATTTACTTATGAGTGATCTGTAGGGACTTAACAAATTACTCTTGATCATGGAGCTCTATTTCTAAAATGTTTTAAGGTAGTATTAAAGAAAAAACCAAAAAATATAAACACCATGTTGAAGTAGCTCTTCTACTAGCCACATTAAAAGAAAAAAAGGGTTTAAAAATCTAAGGTACTTTCTTGCTTTTAAGGAGCCTTGACCTCCCTTTAAACATTTACAGTACCTTACTTCTCCCCGGTCACCTACTGTCACAAAATATGCAGTGTTAATAAGGTCTTTGGCTCCCCAATGGCAATTGGTAATTATATTATCCAGTGCGTTTAAAAATTTTAAACAAACCAACAGACACACGTGTACAGACAGACACAGATACATGTATTTAAGTATATCCGTATATAAAAACATACAAAAAATATAAAGTTTTCTTTTCTTTGAAAATTAGGCAATTCTCCGTATTCACCAATTTTGGAAAGAGAAGCTTTAGTTTACTCTACTTGGGAAGTGGTTTGGGGTATAGGGGTACCAGGCTTTCAGGGGTGTATTTTCCAGACTCACGCGATTATTTCAGTATCTAGTTTTGTAAATTCCACAGTACATGGGAAACCTTTTCCTTCTGTCATCCCCATAACAGCATCAAGTGCAAATTGCGTAAACTCCAAGCACAGCCTACAATCATATTTGAGGCTATTTTCATCTTCTGAAGTAAACTAAAAAAAAAAAAATTCAGCATTCTTTTAATATTATGTTCACTTAGAATTATTAATTTATTTGCTTTGAAGACTTTAGAAAGCCCACAGGTAACTGAGGAGTATAATAAATACCTCTGTAATTCTCAGATTATAACCTTTCTGAGGCTGTAGTTATTTTATGGTAACACCCTTCCAGATTCCCCATAAAGGTTTTATTAGACATATCAGCTGATGCATACTAACTGCTTCTGTAAGGTGCATTGCCTTCTAGAAATGTAAGCAGAAAGTTCATATTTCTAACACATTATCATTTCTACTGTGTACAGTATTTGTATTTCAATATATTGTAGACATAAATAAAATTTATGCATTAATAACAAAATTTGGGTTGTACTTGATGCAGGTATTGTCTTATTATTATTTCCATCTGCTTTTGACAGAAATATTGTTATTTTCATTTGTTCTGAAGGGACTACCTGATGCTATCAATGTTTACTTTAAGAGAATGTTCTATAAATCATTCATAATAATGATGAGGAAATTACAGAACTTTGAAGTATAAAATGCAAGTTTAGCAGCAGCGTGTATTGAATGTTAAGATATCAGTCAAGTACATCTTCAGACTAACTTGTAGAAAATATGCAAAGGAAATGGAATCTTTTCTGGTACAGGCAATCTCTGGCTCAATATTACACCAGCCACTCCAGAGTTTTGAATACATTTTTTCTCCATCTACTCTATCTATCTCTGTTTCACTGAATCAACCTTTAAAGGAAAAAATGTCAAATTAAAATCTAGTGAGGAAAAGAAATGAATTTGTGTGCTGTTTACATAGTGATATATTCACCTGATTATTATAGGATGATATGAGTTAAAATAATGCTGTTGAATGAGAGCTACAAAGAACTTCCAGTAGGCACCATGGAAACTCATAATCATAAAGCCATCTTAGACTAGGATAATAAAAATATACTTAAACAGACTTTGTTCCTTAGTGGTACAGGATAAATCACAAAAAGAAAAATGGAAATAATGATTCCAAGACTACAACACAGTCATTATCTGTAGACAGTGCAGAGGAAATGGCAGTGAGATAGCCAAAATCATAGCGATGGCATTAGAGGTCACTTACACCATGATGACTGAACGTGTTTTTGAAATGTCATATACAAACTTTAAACAGATATATGGGAGTTCATTTTCCTTTTTATATAGAATATTTCACAAGAAATATTTAAGTAAATTTGTAAATAAATTATGACAGTATAATGCTTCTAGGTCTGTATAATTAAAGGTATATTTTTCTGCTTCATTACATCCCTGAAGCTCTTTGCCCCAGATTAAGACTGAGTGGATACTTTGGATTGATCAGGCAAGCCACTGTAAAATATTCTTAGTTTGGGATTTATGGGTAGGGGCTAAGTAGCTAAAAGTCAGGAGAAGATTTTAAATACTAATTCATTTAGAAAATGCAATAGCTTTTAAAATAGCATCCAACCTATTTACCTTCTTTTTTTATGGTGTGTTAATTAGCTTTCTCTGGGCATATAAATAAAAGTGGTACACAAACTCCTCACAGGTTTACTTTCTGTGCTCTGGTGCTATTTTTATCTAGTCTTGTTTGCTGTATAGAAACCTTTAATATATGAACTGTGTCTTTCAAAACTGTATTTTTCTATTTATGTTTTTCTTTACAAATGCAGAAAGAAGGAAAAAATAAAGATAAAAAAGCTGATAAGGCTATTATAAAAATAATTCACTAGAGATAAGATGCCCCACACTCTTCTTCCAAGATGTATTACTTTTTAGGCTCAAATTTCAAATTCTTAAAGGCAAGGTTTGGGGTATCATATGATTAATCTGGAGTTTAAGATCATGGTACTAACACATATTTCTAACACATATTTTGATTTAGAATAGGAGAAAAGAGAATATCTTGGGTTGGAAGATCATCTAGCTCCAGTCCTCTTGCCGTGGGCAGGGACACCTTCCACTGAGCCAGGCTGCTCAAAGCCCCATCCATCCTGGTCTCAAATACTTCCAGGGTACCCACTGATTCCCTGTGAGTTCCAGAGCCTCACTGTCCTCACAGTGAAAATTTTCTGCTCAATATCTAATCTAAACCTGTCTTCCTTCAGTGTGAAGCCATTTCACCTTATCCTGCCTCTACATGCCCACGTCAAAAGTCCCCTCCCATGTTCTCCTGTAGGTCCACTCTAGGTACCAGAAGGATGCTCCCTGGAACCTTCTCTCCTCCAGGCTGAACAACCCCAGCTCCCTCACCCTGCTTCTGCAGAAGTGCTCCAGCCCTCTGATGATCTTTATGGCCTCCTCTGGACTCTCTCCAGAGGTCCACATTGTTCTTATCTTGGAGTTCCCTGGGTACAACACTCCAGGTGGGGTATCATGACTGGAGTAGAAGGGAAGAATCACCTCCCTTGACCTGCTGGCCATGCTGCTTTTGATGTGGCCCACCCGGATATGTCAGGTTCTTCAAGGATCTCTCTTGCTGTGTACCTACTAAAGGTTGCAATGCTTCTGTTTGCAGCTCTCTTGCTACCCATTACAAAATCTAATTTACTGTCAAAACAACACTAGAAGACACTACATTTTGATACTACTGCCCAAGTAAAGGTAAATAGGGAGTCACTATTAAGTTTGATGCTGTTTCTAGAGGTTCTTTTGAAATTTTGGGGTGTTTTTTACCTCACTCATGAACTTCAGATTGGGAAACTTTCTTTCTAGTCATAGTTGAAAAGCATAGCAAAGTTTTAATAATCTGACGACCATCAGACCGTCTTACTGTATCTTTAATTGTATTATACACAGTAAAAAACAGTCAATAGCATCGAAGGCAAACTACATCCCTACAGTAGAAAAAGATACAACTTTACAGGAATTTCAGAAGAAATATTTTGTTTGTTTATGAACTAGAGGAAAATGCAGCTTTGACAGCTTTTGAAGTTTTGCCCAGGCTTACAACTGCTGCAAAATTCTGACCAAGTCATTATAAAAAATATGCTGGTATCTCCCATCTTTGCTTCTGAATTCTGATTAATTCAAAAAGCACTGGTCAGCTTCCCTTCATCATCCTACATTTCTGATACATTTCAGAGTGGTTTTAGCCAGATATAATCCTTTTGCTCTGATGAGCCAGCCAGCAGAAATCCCCAGTCCACCTCTGCTCAGTGACTAAGAGGTCCTGAATCACTGCTGGAAGTGCTGGCAGCAAAAAAGCATTAATTGCTGCACTGGAAGAGTAAACTGCCTAGTAATATAAGTAGCATTTGTTTTCCTTCTCTTGTTAAAGCTGCCACCTTAAAAATCTAACTATTTTGCACTTCCTTTTTTTTTCTACTAAATTAAGCCAGACAGATGTCTCATACACTGTGAGAACCACAGAAAAAACCAAGAAAAACAGCAGGAGAAGCTAGTCTTTGAAAAGGTACAATACAAAGAGACAACAATAAGAGTAATTTTTAGAAAAGCATGCTGTAACAGTGAATTCTCTAGAGGAGCTCCTTACCCTGGTTACACGTCAGATGGTAGATTCAGTAACTACAGAATTGCAAAATACCAGTTTTTGTGTTAGTCTTCATGTGTTTAGGTGATAACCCGTGACACCTTTATCATATAATATATAAGTAAAAATTAATATTTTGTGGATGGCAATGATGGTACACAACTTTCACTAGACCTTTAGGATAAATTATTTCTCTCCATCTATTTTACAGCTCTGTGATTGACTCAGCTTTGTTAACAGAAGCTTAAGTCCTACTGTCCCCTAAAAAAAATTCATCTAGCTACTTCCAGCTCAGCAATAAATTTCAGCCCATCATGTAATCTATTACGAGTTACAGTAATCTTAAAAACAGTGAGACAAATGATTCAGAATGGTTCCAGGCGTGCACAACCAGTTCTTCACCTGAAATGCAACCTGTCAGTCAGTACATAAGAGAAGAGTGAACCTTGAAGGTCTTTCAGAAGATAGAAATCCTTTAAGAGAAGCAGCTCAGGATGTTTGTGCCTCACCATCCATGTCACAAGATTCCAACCCTGCTGCCTCACACCTCCCATTAGCCATCTACCTCCGAGCAAAATGAGTGCAAACATCGTTATGGTCTGATCTGCTGCACCTATTCTTCAAGTACAAGCAGCTACAAAGAATTGAAGGCTTGGAGAAGAAGCCCTATGTACATCTCAAGAAGTGAAAGGGATTTGGACACAGAATTCCAATGGCTGCTTTCCAAACACAAGCACGTTCCAACCCGTGAGCATCATGAGTGACCTGAAGAAACTGATGAGTTCCTGTATACAAATGCACAAACTAAGTTGAAAATTATTAGGACAAGAAAAGCTATTTAAGTTTTGATTGTATAAGTGTACACAGTTTACAGTTGGTTATCTTATTATTAATGTATTTTTTTGCCCATAAACAGTTCTCCTGTGGTGACACTTTGAATCCTTACGCTAAAGTTGGCTGACCTGCTAAACAATGTATTGCAGTTTTCATTGAAACAATACCTCTGCTCCTACTGTGATCCATCTGCAGTTTAAACCTTTGTTTCCTCATGGACATTCTCTGCCAGTCAGAGGTCAGTCTCTGACTGACTCCCTGCCTCTAGAAAGCATATTGGCATGGTAAGAGGACAGAGGTGCAAAGAAGCTGTCTTAATTTTAGGTAAGTCTAGGTTTAGTCTCATATAAACCTTAAATTTAGGTGCAGTCTAATCCTCAGTGCCACTACCTTTAGAGGAGGGAGGCTAGCACCTCTACTCTGCATGGACTACACAGGGAGCCCTGTGTACAAACCTAACCCCAGCACCTTGTTTCAGTTCCTGAATTTTGGTAGCATGAATTCTCTTCCTTTTCTCCTCCATGTGGACACATTCTGGGTTTTTTTAGATTTTTTTTTTTTTATTTTTCATTTCTCAGAAATTCTTTTCCATATCTGAAAGAGTAAAATCTCAACAAACAAGCACTACAATGCAGGTGGGCCAGCCTAAGACCTAGGGTGTCTTATAAAAATTATCAGTACTTGACCACCTTGATAAATCTCCCACAAAACAAGAACCTACCGTGAGCATAGTTACTTTAAAAATACCCCAGTTCATTTAAAATGATAATTATTCAGGGCTAAGTAGACAGCATTTATTTAAAGGTGAACTGCCATAAGAATTGGAAAACCTTTGCTTAATCTCCAAATTGCCTATTTCAAAAAAGATGCAGAGTGGACCTTTGACACTTAGCTAATTACAGGGTTTTTACAGATTTGAGCCCAGTTATTTTGAAGATAGAAAGAAAATAAAGCTAATTTTATTTTGGCTTCCACTCAGCATTCACCAGATCTGCCATGCTAAATCAGTTAATCCAGAAAAACCAGCTAAATCAGTTAATCATTGACAAACTTGCAGCTCCACTTCAGAGACAGGAGGCAAGAGGCAAGCAGGTCAGATGTGCCTGTGTTCCTGCCTGCTGATGGAAGAGAGCACATAAAGGGTGACAGCACAAGTACATATGCAGGTGCTTACTGCTTGCACTGCCTGGAGGAAGCAGGATCTGTTCTGAAAAGACAGACCCAAGAAGATGTCTATAGAGACAGAACATAAAAAGGAATCAAGGCATTTGTTTAAATTAGGTTCAGCAAGGCTCCAGGCAGCGGGAATGGTACCAGGACTTTTTCCAGCATCAGATCCATAAATCAATGCCTGGAATACTATGAGCTAAAAATGTATCTCAAAGAGATGCTATCGACAGAGAACTAGGAGAGCTCCAAGAGAAAGGCAATACCTGGCATATAGGTAATAGCCCCATTTTAAGAGATGGTCTACTTATTCATATTCTCCTGACCCAGAGATTTGCAGGGATTTCATTCAGCTGGGAAAAGCTGGGTTTTAATTTTTACTTCCGTGGCCTGAAGGTTGCTGGAGCAGGGTTCTGCTGAACTGCCTAGGAAATCCTCTTAGCAGAGAAAGCCTTAGCTCCAACCCAGAGTGCTTGGGTTTAGAGGAAGATGAATTAAACACTTTCCACATATATTTTTTCTGCTTCCTGCAGGTCAGCAGGGAGGCAGCCTGCCAGAAAGGTAGGTCACAAGCCACTCTTTCCTATACAGAGAAACCATTTTTCATAAAAGCAATAAGGAAATACCATGATATCAACCAGGAGCCTCACGTGATCGTTCTCACTCCTACATATGACGAAAATGGTTTCCACATACCTCAGTAAGTCATGAAAAAACTCAGGAAGTGTCTACCTGCTGAGCTTGTTTGAACCAGGATTATCCATTAGCTTGAATATTTCTTCAGCCCTTCTTACTTTACTTCCATGCCAAAACACATCTAGGAACTGTCACCATATGTTGATAGTATTCATTTACTTATGCATTACTTCTTTTTTTTTTTACTGAACAGATGCCACTGCAATTTGGAGAACTAAAGAGTTTTTGCTTTCTTTCTTTTCCTGACATATATTAAACTAAAACTAATAGTCCAGAACTTAGCAGCCTGGGTTTGGGTACTGGTCTGTAACAAGAAAAAGCCAGAATCTGAATTTCACTTACAGAATTTTTCATGTATCCAGAATAACTTCTTATTGTCAATGTTTTCTTACACCCATGAAAGCAAGTTACTAAAGAGCTGGTTTTAATAAAAGATGATTGAAATCCCTCCTGCCTCTTTAACCACCACACATACATATATTGAGTATTTTGGCTCATATACTTGTAAAGTAGTGTCAGCCAAAAAATTCATGTTTTAAAAGAGGGTATTAACCATACAGAAGTAGATAGTGCAGCAAAAGAAATGTTTGTAAGTATCATCCTCTTTTACAAGGCCCCAGTAAAACCTTACCTTGAATACATATCTCAAATGTGTAATACAAATTGATTCAATCTGTAACAGATACAGAGAAGGATTTCTAAGGTGATCAAGGAATTGGAGAGCTGATGTTAGTAAAGACTACAAGAAGGCTAGATTGTCCACCCAGAGAAAAGTCCAACAATGGATCTTAAAGTTCTCTATTAATAGATCAAAAGATAAACAGAAGGGAGGGGAAAGGAGCTATTAAAACTTAGGGTCAATGTCAATGGAATACCAAATGGTTATAGAGTGACCATAAATAAGTTTCAGTCAGAAGTGAGAAGAATATTTCTAAACAAGACAGAACTCAAACTTTGGAACCCTCCTTCAGTAGAAGCAGAGAGGGAAAACACTTTAATTAAGTGCAAGATGGAGCTCAGTGGATTTGTTTGGTAATAGCAGCAAATTGGATTAAATTATGCAGTCCCCTCTGTTCTCTATCCCTTTTTTATTTCAAAGCAGAAACTGAGAATATTTGTAGATATTTGCACATGAAGTATACAAGGATTAAGATAGGATCCCAATGTGTGCAACATTTTTTTCACTCGTATGAGAGCAGCAATTCACACTGCCTTCAAAAGAAACCATGATGCAAACTACAAAACCTCGACAATTATTTCCAGATTAAGCCTCAGGTTAATTTCCAGATTAATACAGCAAATTACATTTCTGAGGTACTATGCAGTTTTAGCTACTGGAAGGTGTTTTTTGTACTATCATCTGAAAAATCATGGCTAAACACTTCAAATTGAAGTGACAAATGTTTATTGCTGGATTCAGCCTTGCAAGATGAATGTGTAGCTGGTCAATAATCCATTCTTTCATTTGATTTAATGTGTTTGTTTTTAAATGCTACACTGCTGATTTGGTTAAAACATGTTCCAACATCAGTGAATCACTGATAATCCTCAGGTAACCAGGGGCTATTATATCCAATTAGAAAGGGAGATTTAAATAAATTTAAATAAAATATCTGGAGATAAGTACTCAGTGGAATGGCATATCTTTAACTTCAGTTTGAAAATGAGTGAAAAGCAAGAAAATACAGTAAAAATATCCTTAGAGGGGATAAAAATATACTTGAGGGGTGATCCTACTCTGAAAAAGGTAGTTTGTAAATTTGTCTTATCATCATTTGGAAAACTAAAATGAGAGTCAGTGATTTTGTAAGTATTCACAGATGAGGGGGGGATGGGAATCACAAAGTGATCTGTCTGGATCTGAGCACAGGCATTTTTATTTCAAGGCATGAAGCAAATTTCCTTTCAGAGGCTTAAGCAGTAACATTTTAAAATTTCACTGTCTGAGTTCGGGCTTTTGCTTTGTTTTTAGGGAAGCACAGATGTCAGTTCTGTAGTTTCATCTTATTTAAAAGGATTAGTGGAAATAGCAAAAACAAGATTCCAGCAGCAAGATGGACATTAGCATAACAGGAATACTGGTGGCTGCTACTTCTGCAAAAATGTTCAGGCCACGTTACTAAATTTTAAGAATGGATAGGCTTTCTCTTCTGGGCAATGGAGCCTCTAGAGGGTGAGGGGGAATGGAAATAGTTGGAAATGACCAGATCCTGGTTGCCTACAAAGTTAATCTTTCTTTGGAAACATAAGCAAAAGACATTCTTTCTGGGAAAAGGGAGAGCCAATTTAGTATTGATGGGTGCAACTAGATTCCTGTAGACAGCTGGAAATCTCACCATCCAAATCTCTCGATATCAAAGCCTCCCACAATATAACCTCGTATTCTGAATACAGCTTGGATTTCTCCCTTTGAGCATTTTGCTATCAATGTCAAGCTTCCCATTTGAGAAGAGAGTTATTTAGTGGAGGGAGATGGGCAGAGTATACATTCTAGGATTTGACCTTTTGGGCCAAAGGAGAAGTTCTGTTCTCAACGTACCTGAAATTGAGAGGGCTGGGGTTTAGCATCCCTAGAAGTCCTTTCTGAAGGTTCTGTTTCTTATTGACCAGTTTTTTATTGTCAGCAACTTGTGTAGAAAGCTGACTTCTGCAGTGTTTTGTTGATTCACACCATTTGTCCCAAAATAGGAAAAAAACTTAGTAATTATATTGTTTGGAACTGTTTTAAGACCAAATTCCATGGTTACCAATTCCTCCAGGCTTGAAGGAAATTAAGGGAAAAAAAAAAAAAAAAAAAATCATAAAAAAGTAAATGGACCTTTGTGTTCCACGTCTTTAAACTCCAAGAATGGTAATACACAGCATTTGGTACTTAACTTCATACCATAATTTTAGCATAATTTATGCAAGAATACTTGTGTTTATTATAGAGAAATTCTGAACACAAATTGAAGAGAAGTCTGACTTTCAAAACAGTCCATGAATTTTCATGTTATCTGATCACTTCCTCTAAGGATCACTTTCTCAGCTCATTCTCTAGCCTTCACTGTATCTCACAATTAGACTGAAAATCTGATCCGCTCCAGCATCTAATGTGGCATTCTATATTTTTCTGCATCAAAGGTTATTTTCAAATTTATTTTCTGCTTCTCATGCAATTTTAAATTCATTTATTTCCTGTTTTTCTGCAAACTCTGCAAAGGCAGCAATTTTGTAACATTTTGTGACACTGAGTATGTCTTTCCAAATCTTTTTCTTTATGTTACTACATGTATTATAAACAAATTCTGTTCCAGTTGTTTGGCCTAGTGCGCTTCTTGTAAAAGAAAATAAATAAACAGATGACAGTGATAACATATTTCTCATCAATAGTTGTGAGTTACCACATAAGCTTTTCCTTGGTAACAGGGTTTTGTCTTTCACTTCCTTTAAGGCTTTGTTTAACCAACTGATTATCTCTAGAGTGAGGTGTGCTTCCAACTGAGAATTTACTGCTCAAAATTTACTCTTCGGGGGGATTTTTTGACATTATCAATAATTCCTTAAATAACAAAAATGCACATTTCTCAAAGGTGATGTCTTTCTATATGATAAGATTTCTTACAGGATCTTCACAGGAGGGCTCCCTTGTTTTGCATCCCTGTTGAGGTCTGGTTGCCCTCAGTAATGCAAGCCAAGCAGTGCCAGTTCTCAGCGCCTGGCCCACAGGACCCAAAGCCAAGACAGACTGCTGTGGTCAGTACTATTAAACTTGCACTTTTCCAGCATGTAGCAACACTGAAATTGCTGAGTGAGAGCTCTGCCCTGGAGTTGTCTGGCCAATGGTGCTCTGCCAGAGCCAAAAGCTGTGAGGGACCATCCATCACTTTTACAGGTAGATATGATTGCAAGATCTAGACCTTTTTCAATTCATAAGCAATATCCTATATTGCCAGTAAATCAGCAGAATTATAGTATGACTAAACAGAGATTGACCATTCATGTCTTAGCCAACAAGAAATTAACTGGTTTTAAAAATTCTCAAACCACTGTGCAACCAGAGAATGAGGCTGAGACAAGTAAACAGGAGTTTTCAACATGTTGAAAAAATTGTATAGAATACATTTTCACAATAGAGGAGGAGAACACAGGAGTTAGGCACAAAGTTTCTCAAATGCTGTTTCTTTCTGTAGGAATGTCTACTTATTTTTTTTCCATTAATTATTTCCCCTGTGGTTATTTAATCTCTCCTCCTGAAATATTTCAATAAAAATTAAATTAAAATAGGATTTGAGGGAATGCTATTAAAAATTGGAATTTTCATTGTTTGAGCGTAAGGATTTAGTTGCTGTCTTGGCTCTCTTCTCACTTTTGTTGGTTACAGAAAATTTAAACACCCACCGAGTAAGACATGTTACATTATTAACTCCTGAGTGTGAAAAAATGCAGTTTCACTTGAATAACACATGCCATCCAGCTGTCCAAACCAGCAAAATCTCATCAGTTACTTACAAAGGGATTAGGAATTTAAGAGCAAGACTATGATCTAGAGAATAAATGGACAATAAAAAAATCAAACCTAGACTCCCTAAGCTTCTGCTTCTGATTCGCTCTGAGATTTCAGGTGTCTCTTAACCTCTCTGTCCCACAGTTCCTCCATCTGTAAGGGAGAAACAGCAAGTTCTTTGCAAAGTATGTGGAAACGTGTAAAAAGCTTGATGGCAGTCGCCATAGCAGTTACTGATTGAATATAATGCAAATAGAGCCTTGCTGTACTGTAGCATTGTAACATTTAGATTCTTTCATGAATGCTAACAATAAAATCAACGTTCACAAGCTATTTTGAATAAGAAAATGGAAATAATGAAGGAATTTGCATACTGATTAATTTCTTCCAACACATACAGACTGATGATATAAGATGATAAATTTTCACATGCAGTAATTAGTTGTATTTCCAGACTGCCTCCTTTCAGCATCCTTCTCACCACATGTTCTTCACAGTGGACTTGTAAAGCAGATAATATTTAGTGCATAGAACCATGCAAATAAAACATCCTACCCTATTAATACCAAGGATACTTAGCTCACATTGCTCTGCAGCTTGCAGGCTTAACACTATATATCACGCTGGACAGAAACAACTTTTAAATTAAAACAGAATAAAATAAGTTCCATAGAGGTATTTTTTAGAATAGAAATTAGACATTAACACCCGAAAATAATATAGACAGATTGACAGTGAAGACATTCTGTTTATGGAATGACGTTCCAACCCACCACTACATCTTGCCTTTTTTTTTTAAGTTTGAGAAGGAATTTGAATTTGGGCCACACACGTTCCAGATCAGTGCTTGGGCCATGAAGCAGATCATAGTTTGGAGGCTGGTTAGTTACTGGTTTAAGTCAAAATTCCAACCAGAATATAATGGTAGGCACTTTCAAATAAAAAACATTCTTAAATAATCATTCCTTTCTGTTTCTGTCAATAAAAATTAAAAACCCTTGCCTATCTCTAACTATTCAATATGGTGAATTTTCACAACACAAAAGGAACAATGTATATATATATATATACATTGACAACCAGATGCTTGTGTGAATCTCTTCACACGTGTATCTACATGTAAAGAGAAGAAACTATTCAGCTTATAGTACCAGTACTAATTTCCTAACACCACAGCCTCAGTGTATGGTTGACCTGGTTTAGGGCAAATTTGGGAGAAAACCTCCAATGGGCCACCCCCCGGGAAGCAAACCAACGTGGCCCCTTTCTCCCACCCCCCAGCCGGTTCGGGAAGAGATTCCTCTGAGAGAAGTGGAAAAAACCTGTTTATTTCACAGGCACAGCACCACCCAGCACAAAAATGAATGATATCAAGTTACAAAACCTCTCGCCCTTCAGAAGAGATGACAAACTTCAGAGGGTCTCTTTCCTGTGGGTGTTTGCTCTGTTATCAGTCCCTCTGGCGCTGGAAAATGCCGCTGCCCAGGCTGGGCTCCCGGTAGTCCACAGGTGCAAGCTCCCGGTGCTCCCCCGAGTCCCCAGTCCAAAGCAGGTTCGATTTGTTTCAGAAAAGGGAAAGAAAACAGTCCAGGAAGACCTCTCTGCTCTGGCTAGTTGGAAAGCCAAGGCGATCTGTGTCTTGTTGTCTGTCTGTGCTGTAGTCAAAACTCCCGATGCAGGGGGGGGAGCAAGTACAGTCTTTGATAACAGACTCGGTGCTTCTTTTACACTCACTTTTAGTCTCAGATGGAATTTCAAGGTAACAAAATCTGTCTCTGGGTTAGGTGGACGAATGGAAATACAATTTAACATCATAATCAACCCAAGACATTGATCTCCTGATATGACCCAAGAAAAAATATTTGTAATTTTGTGCCAAGATTTTTTTGGCTATTATGTGGAAAGTCAACATTATTTACTAAAATAATTTCACCATGAAACAGTCAGTTTTCACACTGAACTGCTTTCATTTGTAAATACATTGCATATTTTGAACTGTCAAAAATTTATTCAAAGAAAATATTGTTTCGGATTACACAGAACAAACACAAAATAAATTACAAAAAGTCTATTTCACCAGCAAAATTGAAAACTCTTATTTTTGAACTCATGAGAAGTCATATTCCTTTCCATTTCTTTCAGAAACCCCCAAGTTAATTTAGTCATCCAGTTTTATGTCCCATATATTCATTACTTCAATTAAAATATCTCATCTTTGTGTTTTCCAGATTCTGAGGTTTCTCACCCATATCCTCTTTCACCTTAGGATATGACTTATTTAATCTACAGTCATAAATGTAAGTATCATTTTTCTGCAGATTCCTCAAAGATGTACCTTAATTCTGTACACCTATTCTTACACAATTATAAATATAATTTTGTTTACCTGATTGTTCCCTCTCAAAAAGAGAAAGTTCTGGGGTGACCAGATTGTGGTCACCTTAAGGGACCCTACAAGAAAGGTGAAGTGAGACTATTTACAAGAACGTGGAGTGACAGGACAAAGGATAATAGCTTTAAATTGACAGAGAGTAGGTTTAGATTACATATTAGGAGGAAATTCTTTACTGTGAAGGTGGTGAAGCACTGGAACAGGTTGCCCACAGAAGTTGTGGGTGTTCCATCCTTGGAAGTATTGAAGGCCAGGCTGGATGGGGTTCTGAAGCACCTGGTCTAGTGCAAGGTATCCCTGCCCATATCTGGAGGATTGGAACTAGATGATTTCTCAGGTCCCTTCCAACCCAAGCCATTCTATGATTCTGTAGTCTAATAATTGATAATTTCATATCAAGCTTAACAAACTTCTTTCTTCAAACCTTCATCACTATATTATGTCTTGACAGCCATGAGTACTGCCATCCTGCTTTGCCTGCTGGGTATAAACAGAGCATAATCTTCAAAGCAAACCTCTTAAAATACTGATATAACCATCATTGTTACATGCTGCAGTTTCTCCCTCCATAACTTTTCTATGAAGAAGCAACTCTTCCATCTATGAGCTCCCACAAAAAAAAATCAAATAAATTTTAAAAAAACCAAACCCAACAAAAAACCAAAAAACACAAACCCTACAGGCTTCTTCTGTAGCCTTTATTCTGTATTTAGATAGTAATCACACTTGATGATCACTTCTCCCGATTGTCACATCTCTAAATCACTCTCAGAGCTCTGCCATTTGCTGCATTGTTCATCAGGTATTTACTCCCTCTCTACAGGCTCTTCACAGCTTTGTTCCATGCTCACAATTATCTCATGTGCAGTTCCAAGAAGTTATCTCCAAGCAGCCTATTGGATAGCTTTCATTTTCAAATATACTTTTTTCCCATTATGCTTTTTCCTCTTTGGAAGAATTTAGCAAATCATCCAAGAAAATCCTTCAGTACTCTCCTCTAGATTGCTCCTCAAGTCTTTGATGGTCACTGGGCTGTTGATGCATTAAAACCACAATTTATCATGCCGAATAATGCTCATGTGTGGTGATTAATTTTAGCTTTATTTGTCATCCCCAGTATTCTGCAAAGATGATAGGGAGACAAAGATAAGCTAGGTTTATATTCACAATAAATAGGTCAACAAATCCACACCCATCTTTGTTTAATGCTGTATAATCAGTGGCAGAACATACAGGAGGCAGAAATAATAGTCTTCTGCATCTAGTTTCAAAATTGCACACCAAATTTGACAGAGGATTATTTATAACTGTACAGGCACATTTGGTTGGCTTCTTTTTCCAGCCTTGTAAAGCAACACCAGCATCACCAGGCTGAGTTTCTATTACCTACATTCTCTGGGAGACTCCCAGGGTGAAAGTGATGTCACAATTGGTTTACCTCACCTTAACACTGTGCATATTCATGCTATTAGAGAGATGTCTTTGAGAAGAAAGTATTAAGAGCATGCAGCAAATTTTAAAGCTGTTCAGTAAAAGTGGGTTTATTTTCTATGTGCTTCTTTTACTTCAGAGACCTGTGACAGTGGCCAAAAGAGGAAGCAAGATTCAGCTCCAGTACATGGATTTGAATAAGGTCAGATGTCAATCTTAAAGTGCCTTCCTTTCCTGTAAGCATTTTCTATTCCTTATTGCTCTCTTTGAGTCTATATCAGAGCTAGCCTTCAGCAACAGAGCAACAGGGACAACTATAAAGTAAAAGAAATATAAAACAGCTGCAAAAACTCTTTCCTATTCACCTGAAAACCCAGTGGCAGAAAAGTGGTGTTGATTCAGCAGACAGGGCCTCCCAGAGGGTTACAGATAGCTGGCAAAAGCTGTGGATAAGGGGGCTGCCAAAAGAAAAAGAATAGCAGGCAATAAATTTCAAAGTAGCAACCAGATTGTAGAGGAAACAACTGAAACTGGAGAATGTATTAAGATTAGTCAGTCTAACTGAGAACTGAGTGGATGACACTGCTTCCCTTCCCTCTGAGGACAAAAAAGGGAAACTGCTTTGCCAGCTGTGTGGTAATCTTGAGATAGGAAGTTAAAGCATTAACAGATCAAAATAATTTGGACTTGGTTGATGCAACAAGTTACTTAAAAGGATTATTATAGCACTATCTGACAAAGCTTACAGCATCAGCAGCAACATTTATACACATATATATCTGTAAATTAGATCCATCAACATTCTCTGTAACTTTCCATCTACATTCTTCAGAAACATAGCAAATTGTTTCCATAGTTATTAATTAAAAAAACAAAAAAAAATATCTATGACAAAGCAGGGGGAAAATTATATTTTCCCAAACATCTAGTAAATCAACAGAGGGTGGCAATACAACAATTTATTTTTTTTTTAAATAACAAAACCAAACACATGTCCACAAAAAAATTCTACAGCACACACATAAGTTAAACCCTCTTGCAGAAATTTACTTTGGTAAAAGCCAGAAAAATATCACAGCAAAGCATAAAGGCAACAAACTTTGCAGTAGGAAATGCAAAGATATATTCCTTCCAAACAATATTAATCCAGAAATCACCCCTAAAATCTTCCATTATTTTGTCTGGGGAAATCAGTATATTTTAGCTTTCTCGCACATACACAATCTTTTCATACCTAAATTCACAGCATTCACTTGCCAGCTCAACCTTGCCCTAGTCACAGCCAATGCAAATGTCTGACTAACATCAAAACAGTAATAATCTTCTTGATTTTGAAAGTCAAGACAAGTATTGTGAGACATCCACAATTAATACCTCAAAGGAGGCATAAAGCAAGGCAGTTTAAATAAATTAGAAGCCAATGAGAAATGGAATGATGCCATGATAGCAGAGATTTCTTCACGCGTTCCTGGGGGCTCATGCCACAGCTCCTACTTGTGCAAACCACAACATGCACCCGCACTTACTTGGAACATCATCACCTCACATAAAGTCCACAAATCCATGACAATAGGTACATGTGCTCATTTGCAGCTGGAGGATAAATATCACATTTTTCAGTCCTGGGCAGCAAGAGAATTATTACCCTGTGCAATTCAATTGTAAAACAAGTCCTATAGCCAGAATAATTCCTTTCTGGTTTCATACTCTGCAGGTAGTGTTAAAATATTCCTCAAGAAAATGAAAGAAAAGGGATTATTTCTCCCACAGAAGGGGAAGGATCTCCCACATCACTGAAGAATATGTAATTATTTTATCCAAGTTTTTTTCTTAATGATAACTGGAGTACTTTTACCAGATTTCCACACCAAAAATTTAGCTTAGTTACCTGAAACCAATATTGGTATTGACATCATATGGTATGAAAAAATATATTAAAAAATGTAATTTCCAACAGCACTGGCCACTTCTGTTAGTGTTACTCATGAGAGCAAGAAGACATAACATCTAAACAACAGAGAGGTTTTTGTGGGGTATGGAAAAAAATAATTGCTTGTTTTGTCTTGGCCAAAGGTGTGTTTTGATGACTGAAGATTTAAATGCCTATGTTCAACTGCCATTGAAGGGTCTGTTCACTTCTTACTTAAATTTTGTCCTCTTAGAAAGCAGTCACTACAGAGAGCTGCATTTAGTTTCCACAGATGCATCCACTGTGTGGAGCTCAGTGTATAGCTCTGAGGTGGATGTGAGAGTCTCTCCTGAGACAACTGTTCTGGTAAGAAACCTGAAAGTAGTGAGGTGAAAAAACCTGTAGAGGAAACTGTGAAAAGCAGTCAAGAAAATATCATTTCAGTAAGATGGGGCACAGTTAACAGAAGTGATGAACAAATGTATTTTTAATTTTCTAAAAGCATAGAGTCTGTCCATCTCCAGGAAGCATAAAGAGAGATATAAAACTACAGCTCATTTGAGGAAAGAGAGAACCCAAATATATTTGTACAGAAGTTTCTACACTGTAAATAATATATCCTGTAATTTTTTTGCATGTTTATATGGGAATATATTTGAATTTCTAAACTTTAAATTTGATCAGTGTTTTTTCTAAGCAGTAAGTTCATTGGTCATCAGTGGGTGAACACATTTGTCACTATGCCTAGACAACCCATCACATACCTGTGGCTTGGTCTCTTTTATGCTGATTCCCCATGCTCTTTAGTGGCAAGAGAGAATATTCAGTATGCTGCACTGCATGCATGTGAACACAAGACTTTTATTTAGTCATTCATTCATTTAAAACAACAAATTAAACTAGACTTTGTGATACAGTTACATATATACTATAATAGGCAGTGCTTCTGATCCCAAAGATACAATCTTCTCTTACATAGAAGGTCCTTTGCACAGTCTTTAAGGGGGGGAAAAACCCCTTCTCCTCCTCCCCTCTTGTTAATGAATAATGTCCAATTATTCATTCATTATAGATGCAAGTATTAATATCCAGGTCTATATGATGAGTCAGGGAGCTCCAAGTTCTATCTCTGCCTTGAGATTCTTTCCCTCTTCAAGAAAATACCAGAGACAATCAAGGAGCTGGCCACAATATCTCTATAAAGCCTCTCCAATGTAGGTTTTAAAGCCTGTCAATGTGTCTCAGGAGGTGATGAAGCATGTTTGACTGTGGCCCTCTGCATTCACCAGTTAGATTAGTTAGATTAGAAGAAGTTTCTAAATTTCTTTAAACAGCTTCATTTGACTCCTAACAGGGGCACTTGAGAGTGAAAAATACTGCAAATATATTATATCAAACAAAAATATCAAGATCTGGATTAAAAAGTTGGAAACAGAATTGCAAAAAGTAAAAACCAATACAGTTCTTGGGTTATACTTGGCCATCGCAATTCCTCCTTAGCTAGACAGGTAGCCTCTTCATCCTGAAGCTTCATCGAAGACCTCATTCCAATCTACAGCTTCCTCATAAGGGGAAGCAAAGGGGCAGGGATTTTTTCTTTTGTTATCTCTGCTTACCAAGTGAACAGAATCCAAGAACCCAAGTAAACAGAATGAAGCTGTTTCAGGGGAGATTTAGGCTGGGTATTAGGAAAGGGTTCTTTACCCAGTGTGTGGGTAAAGCTCTGGAACAGGCTCCCTAGGGAGGCGATCAGAGTGCTAAACCTGACAGAGTTCAAGCAACTTTTGATCATCAGGCCCATGGTGTGACTCTTGGCAACAGTGCTGTTCAGGGCCAGGAACTGGACTCAGTGATCCTTGTAGGTCCCTTCCAACTCCAGATATTCTGTGACTCCCTGTGAGGCAATCTGAGATGTCTTTCCATCACTTACTAATATTCTGTTTTTCAAGTGCTACTACACGCAGCATAATCTAATTCATACCCAAAAGAAATACATATTCAAGATTTGCTCATTAAAGTTTTGAAGCTGTTCTTGGAAGACTGGATGCTTTCCCCATCTAGCCTTCCACAGGATGAAAGCTTGAGCCTATGGACACCAAAACAACTTGCAGTCTAGGGAACCCAGAGAAATTACCAACTTTTGCATGATCATAGTTCATTGGGCTGGCAATTACCCATTTTTTCACCATGTTCTGACTAGAAAACGGACTAAATAGCTGGCTAGTCAGAGCAGTTCCTTAAAATAAAATTAATTCTTTGCAACAGGAAAAAATTGCATAAAAGGTATCAACTGCCAGCTGTTATACTCCATTGGCTCCTTGCAGAGATGAATTGCAATACATAATAATACAGTCTACACTTGGCAAGGATATATAAGATAGCAGTGTGTTCTCTACCCTCAGAGGTGTTGTCAGCCTTGTCGGAATTCATCAGCTCAGCTGAGAAGGTGGTAAATCTCACTGTGGAAATTGGGATCTCCAGAGCTCTCCATTCCCACCAGCTGCAGGGGTAAAAAGTCAGGAGTCAGTCCATCCCTGCAGTACAGACCGAGGTTTTTGGTTCCAGATGGAGGCACGCAGGCACAAGTGCCAGACCTAACATTCTTGCACCTGTAGCCACTCTTGCTGGTATAGAAAAGAACCTGCTGCCTGTTCAGGTCTGCCTGCTTCTGTGTCTGCCTTAGGCTGGGGAGGCAATGAAGGAGTAGCAGGTATCTGAAAGCAGACCAACAGGGACCATGACACATTCCCACTCAGCAGAGCAAACTTTCCCAGGCCTGTCTTCTAGTGCAGGGCAGGGAGACAAAATCTCCATGCTGAGCCAGGCTCTTACATCAAAATTGTATTTGAGTATTTTAAAGTACAGGCTCCTACTGCTGGCTTTTGGCTGTGACTCCTTTCTAGTTGAAGCTCATCTATCAGGCTGTAAAGTCCATATACTATAAGAGCGGGAAGAGTCAGGCTGCTAATCCTGCTTACACTGGCAAAACTTTGCCTGGGTTCATGAGTCCTTTCTGGAAGTGCTGACAATCATTGCTCAGTAACAGAACAGATAATTTAAAGGAGTACATTTTATTGGTGCATGGAAAATACAGTGCCCAAGGTGTGGAGGAGAAAAAAGCACCTAAATAAAGATTTCTGCACAGCATGAACACCCAAATGGTTTGACCTAGACTTGTAATTTTACTTCTGGTGCTCATGGATTTTTCAGTGGTTGGCCTTTCAACCCTAAGTCTTTCTTTTATATTGACATTTTGTATGGGAAAATTATAGTGGAAAAGAACTCCTAGAAAATACAAAAATTCAGAGAGATTGCAATTACAGTCTGCACACACTGGTGCAGGATTGCAGATGCTAAAAGGATATGCTTTGAGAAGTAATTTCACAAAATATGTACATTCTCACAATGTGATTCTGTGCCATTTTCCCTGTTGGAGATAGTATCAATCTTGCAGATTAACTGCTACTCATTCAGCTACATCCTCCAAGGGACTGTGGTTCTCTTCATAAATGATTCAAGCAGCAACAGTATACGAACTTAACTCCTTGATGAGGAGGGAGCAACTCCTTGATCTTTTACTTTAAATTAATGCATTTTATTCCCTGTTACTCTGTAGGACTGGGAGCTAGGAGATGGGTCTCCCAAGTGAATGCTGTAGCTCATCTCCTTGTTTTGATCACTTCCACAGGCTGAGAACCAAGTTTTAACATGGACAAAGGACTGACCTCGGCAACAAAAAAAACAGCAGTCAGTGATAAAACCAAACAAAGTATATTTGGACAGTTTTTCCTCATCTACCTTTAAAACTTCAGACTATACAGAAAGCTGGACTGTTTTTATCCCCTTTGGTGTCAAATTCACATTGAACATGTGAGAAAGAGAAACTGAAACATGATTCATAGGACAGGACTAAGGGAACACTGAATGGGCAAGGAAAAGAGCAGAAGAAAGCCTAAGACAGTAAGGGACCATAACCAAATAGTGATAAGGATGACTTGTTGCTAGGCTCTGAAGGAGAACAGAATGATCTGCTGACAGCAGAATGAAAGCTTAAGATTTAGACCAGAACTAGGAAAAGGTACTGACTATTGGACTTCCTTGTAAGAATTGACAAGTCTGTCACTACACTGTTGCAGACAAGGAAGATGTGCAATATCTGCCATAAACAAAAAGCATGAGATATGTGTCTGTGGGAAGAGCAAATACTGATAGGAAGTGGGGGCAAGGAAAGCATAGACAAAACCCTCCTAGTTACCCTCCACATTGGAACAAATGATCCTGCCAGAGCAGCTCTGCCCACCAGGCTCAAAGGAAGATGATCTGTGTGATAACTATCTCTGTCCCTAATGCAGAGAATGCATGGGGTCAACAACAAAGTGAAGATTAATAGATGAATTAATTAAATAGGTTATTTGCATCTGAGGAAGATTTCTGATGTGCAATCCTTGGGAGTAATTAAAAGGAAACAGTCTTTTGACACAGGATTTCCTTGCTGTTGTCATCCTAAAGATACCATTAGCACAAAATTTGTGTTAGGGTTGATGACGTATTTTTATACATTTTTTAGTGTTTAATGGTTCAGGTACTCAGGAAGCTCCTAACAAGAATTTATTTGACCAGCAGATAAGTCCAAGCTCAAAATACAGCAGGGTCCCTTTTGACCATCACAGGATCTGAATCAGCATCCAGGTTGAAATTTTAAAAAAAGCCCTATGCTATACTTGTGCTTAGCTTGAGATTTTTTAACTATCTTCCTTAAACTGGTTAAGTTTTCTAGCTCCAAAGCCTAGGACAAAGTCATTCTGGTTTTGAAAAGCTTTCTGGCATTATACCTTAAAAAAACACTAATGAAATCCTGCATCAGAACTTACTAGAGCAGCTAAACAAAGAATAAATCACAGTATCCAAAAAGTAGCACATTAAAGTGTTATATCAAACTGAAATATGACAAAGAAGAGGATGTGATTACTCATTACATTGGAAGTGTATAAAGCCTAATCTGATCTACTAGTATTATAAGCCAGATATTTTACACCTAACATTTTATATAACAAGTAAAATGCTCATTATGTTTTAAATATTTTTGTGCCTGATACTGACTTTAAGCCTGCAGAATAGACAATTCAACACTTGCCAAGACAATATTTTAGTTTAATAATCCTTATTCTTAATGATCCACACTTTATTTTCAGCTAGCATGTTTCTAGTTTTGTCTTCCAGCTGCTGGTCCCTGTTATGCAGCTCCATGTTAGACTAAAGAGCTCTGGGATACCCAGTAACTTCTTCCCATGAAAAGACTTATCCACATTGATCACATTTCAGGTAAATAATCTTCTAGATAAAACAAACCAACCATACTGAGCTTTCTCTTTCAGTCTGAAATTACTCTCAGCCCTCATACTTTCTGTTGATTCCCTCTGTGTTCTCAATTTTTAAGCTTCCTTCTTTAAATACCAGTTCATCTCATTTTAGCTGTTTACAAGCTAGACCCTTAGTGTAAAACAGGTCTCCAAGATCCCTCGACAGTCTACAGAGGACAGAAGGTAACTCCAGAAAGCAAATCATCCTTATCTCTTAGATACCTCTCTCAGGATCAGGAAATGATGATTCAGATATAATTTGTTCTCCACAGACTGCAGCAGGAATTTAGGCCACCCATCTGCACTGCACACCCCACTTTCAGAAGGCTGAATTTCAGTTAATTCAAACAGATATTCAAACTCTGCTATCAGTTGCTTTCACCGTGTCTGACCCTGTCCGCTACATTGTAACGGAGATGCTCATTTTGATTTCTTTCATAGTCCATGACCCCTCTATCTTTACTAGTAAATGCTCTTCCAGATTGCATTTTCTCATTTTGTAACCTGTATTTGGATCTACCATGTCCTGGGAAAATAAAGATCACTCTGCAAGCTGCATTACAATTCCCATTGTTGTTATCATCATTGAAACAGTTTCACATCTCAGCTGGACCATTTGAAACTTCTTGTTTAGGAGTTTTAATTAAATAACACTAAGCTTTACAGATAAATGGCAACTTTGATGCAAGCTGAAAATTTATTTTAAAGATAGAGTAACACAGCATATTCTTTCATAAAAAAGACCTAAAACTCAGACAGTTGCATAGATTTCAGCCTTCAAAACAGCCATAAATTTTGGAAACTAACTTCATCTGGTAATAACACCTTTTAGTGATACAACATGAGCTTGTCTCAATAGGTAATGGTTGAAAATATCTCAATTCTGAAAAGTATGAGATTATACAGAGAGAAATAACAGTTATTGAAAAAACACTTATCCTTAAATCTTTGAATTTCTAAGATCCTAACATAAATAGGCAACAAGATGTTATGAAAAACCTCTGTTGGGATATGAATCAAGGAAAACCTTACCTCAAGAGCTTAGAAATTTTCCAAAGGCACTATGAAAATAACCAGCTAACCTAGATCTTTAAATTAGTGACCTTACAGTCTACTCTGAACCACCTACAATATCTTGCAGCCATTCTAAAGCTGCAAATGAACTTTGCTTCAATTACTTTTATGTATTGCATCAAAAACCATAAAGAACTGTTTTGAAATCAGGAAAAATATGCAAAAACCTGAGATCTCTATGTATTACATAACATGAATGAAATAAAGTGAAATAAAATCTTCATACTTTCCATAACTATATAAGAAAACTGAAGGATAAAAAAGAAGTGAGTTAAGGAAAAAAAATAAAGAGAAAAATCAAGTTATTAGAAAAAAATTAACAATCTACACTAAAGCCAAAAAGGCAAAAGAAACACTAAGGAAAGCTACAAGTTGCATTATCAGGCAGAAGGCATTTCTCAATAGTGAGTTATGCTAGCCCTCAGTTACATAGGGCATTTCTTTTAGAAGATACCATGCAGGAACATTTAGAGGAAGGGACTGATGTTCCTCCCCTGGAACAGCTACTGAGAGACGTTCCAAAGACATGGGGGGGTGGCACAGGGGTAAATTCCCAGCTTGTGCAAAGTGGAATCAAGGAGGAGCTGGGAATAGACAGGCAGGCTACCCTGTGTGCTGCAACCCCAAGTTGCTGAGATGGTTAAAGCCAGATAGAGAAAGAGTCATTTGCAAAAAGAAAGTGGGCAGGGGAAAAGCTGCACATAAGTTCTGCTTCTTCCTGTTCCACTTTCTCCCAGCCAATTTGCATTTTATGTAATTAAAAATTATTTATGTTTGTAGCTTTTCAATCAGTTCATATGGGAGTGGGGGAAGCTATCTTTTAAACCAGCTGGTCTTTGAGGAGATGAACACTGATATTCATGTAGCAAAATGCAGAAATGAAACAGGTAAGATGCCCAAATAACATGAGTTCTTTCTTGTGAGAAAAAAAAAAAAAGAAAAAAACAGCAACATGCAAAACTGAAAGAACAGCAAATTTTAAAAGATACATTATTTAATCTGGAACTGTAAATGCAAATGTCGTCATCGTAGGTGAGTTACTGAGCTCTACAACAACTCAGTCACACTAGTGAGTATTCATAGTTTTTTGGTAAGTCAGCAACCCATTAGCCTCTGATGGTCATCCTCCAGCATTAGTAAAAAGACACTTATTTTCATATGCCTTCCCAGCAAAATAGTAGTCTAAAAGTATTCTTTAATACCTAATCTGCAAGATATTTAAATTAAGTAAGTCATTTTAAATCTTTTCTTTTTTGAATGACCAATTTGAAATTAATCAACAGATTTTAAATTATTTCAAATCATTTGAATGAATCTATCACTTGTAAGATAGAAAAATGCTTTTTGTAGGTGAAATTAATTATGTTATTTAATTTTTGTTGTTTTTTAAAGGAAAGTAGTAGTTTCAAATTAAAAATGGAAATTTGTCTAAAATTCAAATACAAAAAAAAATAGAACAGCTGAATATTGGGTAGCTATTCCTTCCTCTCTGGGTCATCACTCAGTGATAGTCTTCTTAGGGCACTGCAGTAACTCTGAGTGATCTGGGATGTGGAAGTGGTCTCCCAAAGAAATCAGAACAATGCAGACTAGGAAATCAGAAGAGGACATGGACTCTCACTAGGGAACACTAAAGATGGATGAGGCTAATGTTCCAAAGGGACAGAGAGTACAGGTTTACTGTTTTATCATTAAAGCAAGCTGAAATGTGTTTACAATGATGTGGCAGTGCAGCACCTGGCAAGGTTTCTTTTCTGGACCTCAAATCACCTAGCTCAAAACTCTTTTATTTTGCAAAAATTATGTTACTCCCCTTCAGAAAACATTTTTTTCTGCTCCTCTTTCATCCCCGAAGCCTTACTGAAAAATGAATTAAGAATGCCAGGCTTGAAACTGTTTAAAGAGTATTGTCCACTACACTAATTTTTATTAAGTAAAACATAAAGGTGCTATATTTCTGCTGAGGTTATAATGAGACATTAAGTGTTATGAGATGCACCACCACATTAAGTGAAACCCTCCAACTCCCTTGCAATACAGAAGTATTTGTCAAAGGAATCATCAACAAAGCTGTACTTTGTAGTTATGCCTGTGCTTACTTTAGCAGCAATCTCCCTCTTGCCCATAATCACCTTTCTTAAGCTAAGCTAAAGATGTTCCAGCAGCACTGAATAAAGATTTGCTAACATTTCTTTTGTCTTCTTTTTAAGTTGCAATCTTTGCTTTCTGCTTTGCATTTCATTGTGGGTTATTATGGCATGGGAGTGAAACTTGTCAGTTGTCAAGCTCACAGTGTCAGCAGCCTGGAAATGCTCATGCTGCTAACTAGCAATTACTCACACAGCAGTGTTAGATCTGAGCAAGCATGGGCGTCTTTGCAAAGCCTTCAGAACTTCAGTTTCAGCTCCCAGTACATGCTATTAATGACAAACTACAAATCAGGGAAAGAAATGCTTTTTCAAATGAGGCATTCATCTTGGGAGATTTCCATTCACTTTGCTACAGTTCCAATCAAGGAACTTGGGAATGTGCTGATTTACATGGGACCCTGCTGGCATTGTTGAGATGACAGATGGTACTTGGCCAATCAAATCAAATCAAAATGTGATTCTTTAAAGAAATGTGGCACGTTGTTCTAGTGCTCATACATGATGTTTATTTGCAAATGTATCAGAGATTTCCACCACTAATGACTAATTTTCAAGTTACTGAACTGTATCTCAGATTGTCATCATTTTCTTCCAAGTTGGGGATATTATTTCTCACAAGTGAAGTGGGGCAGGGTTCCAAGTGTACTGAGAAAAAGCCATACTAGCCTATCTTCTGTTGACAAGAAACTTGCAGGAGATTTGCTACCACATACATCATTCTTACATTTTCCTCACGAAGTAGTTCTAGATTTTGTAAAAAAATCTTGTTATATTGGTCTCATTTTACAAATTTCTTTTTTTTTTTTTCCCAGCTGAACAATAGAAACAATGATTGGTAATAGCACTACTATTGTTAATTTGATTGAAAATACATACTGGAGTTATCAAAGTACAAATATACCTTCACGTAGATTTATCTTATTGTCTTAAGTTGCTATGGAAGCAGGCAAAATTACTAGAAGTTAAATGAACTTTCTTTTTAGATGAACATAAATTATTTTGGTTCATGCAACTTTAAAAGTAGATTAATAGTGGTTATTTAGCTAAGCCATATTATTTCCCCTTTAGGAGTTGAGAAGTTTCTCCTCAAACATGTAACTCCTGGTTACTTACTCTTCGCTACAATGTCTTAGAGATTATAGTTACTATCTCCCAGAGGAACTATTTAATAAAACAAAATTAAATAATTAGGTATATAATTTGTAAAGATTTTTTTCTTCTTTTTTCCTTTGATAACTGATTACACAGTCAAATGTTAAAATTTGTCACACATAGTCAGATTTTAGTTATCCCTCTAAGTGTTCAAGGCCAGGTTGGATGGAGCTGTGTGCAACCTAGTCTAGTGGAAAGTGTCCCTGGCCATGGCAGGAAGGTTGGAACCAGATGTTCTTTAGTGTTTCTTGCAACTCAGACCACTCTATGACTCTGAGTATAAATATCAACTGTCTTCAGCTACTCAAACGACTACTTTGACATAATGGTTTATATCAACTGCTTTGATTGGTTATTTTTATCTGTGTTTTGTCGTGACCAGTTTGGGATCATGTAACAGAAAATAAACCTTGAGATATTTCTTGGCCTAGCTTCACATCCTATCTTCTCACTCAAATCCTCTCTTCTCTGGAGAAAAAAGAAATGATGAGTGAAGAACAGACATTTGTACTTTCCTGACAAAGCAAAGACTAGATTTGAAGGTGTTGTGGAAAATCCACAAAATCACTAAGCAAGATTCAAGTCTAAGGACACCCAAAGTTCAGCGAGGATAAAAAGCTGTCCGGAAATTCATTCCACAATGAACGGCTGCAAAAGTCAGCTCAAAGGAGTAAGCTTCACTTGGCAGTGCCAGCTCTTCTTAATGACAATCACGTAAGACTTGGAAAGTCATCTCCACATTCTTGGCTAAGAATCCCCTCCTCAACATTCACAATTTAGGAACATATGGGCTCCCTTGTCAGCTTACACTCATGCCCATCTGTTCAGATGGCATGGAGTCTGCCCACAAGTCAGTCAGATGGTTGCTGGAGGGTACACGTGGCATGCAGTTATGGGTTTAGATGAGCAGCCTGCACAATAGTGAAAACGTGTTTTCTGCTGCAGGATGTCCCTCATCTGTACCAGCAGTCAAGCATTGCCAACACTTGCCTCCTTATACTTGAACAAAGATGTGTGTATGTATTTGACAGAAAGAGAAGGAAGCTGTCAGCTGACCACTCTAATTGATCATGGCAAATAGGACTACCTGGTAACAAAAAAAACACAAAAAGGATTTCTTCCTCAAGACTCGAAGTCATGCAAACTTGCTATTCATGCAAACTCAACGGGCTTACAAAGTACTCCAGAGGAATATACAGAATATACAGAACTACAACTGAATATTCCAGTGAAGATTAAGGCATAGACTGTAGTACCTAAAATATACCTAGAAACATCATTTCACTTTTGCCTTCATCTTTCAGTGTTGCTGGGTAAACATGGGGACCAGGTGAGATCAGGAAAAAAATCATCTAACAGACACAGTGAGCTCCTAGACAATAATATGACCCTCATAGCACAGCAGCAATCCGAATGTAGGAACTTGAATTTCCTGTAACAAACTGGGAACTGGTTTTAGATTTTGCAGTGGTTGCTCCCTAGAAATACCCCTTAGACACATTAATTGATAGGATTACACAGTGAGTATAACTGGGATGGCCCAGGGTGTCTAGGAAGAAGCTATACATCTGCCCAGATATTGAACAAAGTTACTTTTCAACATCAGTGAGGCAGCACCCCAATGAAGCAAAGTTCTTTTGCATTCAGTGAAAAGACTTAATAAATGAGAAGGTAAAATGGGTGAAGGGAACGGAAGGATGCTTCCTTTATGTGGCAATACAGCATGCTGGTAGATTGACCCAGAAAGCTTTTAGAGAACAGAATGCCACATAGCTACACCAACACTGCATATCTGGGAGAGTGCACATTTCTATCCAAGCACTTGGCAGGATACTCAGCACAAGGCTTTTTTCACAGCTCCATCTAGGGTTAGGGTTATGCCTAGGGTTAGGGTTCAGAAAACCACAAAGCCCAGAGCTCCTTGTGTTGCCGCTGGAGATGAATAGATCACACGGACACAGCTCAAGGGGTGGTAAAAGGAAGAGAAAGTTTATTTCTTCTCCCAGGATTTATAGATTTCTGACCACGGCCAGGGATTGGATGGTCAACCCAACTGCACTGGCCATGACAGATGTCCATCACAAGATGTGTAACAGAAGGAATGCATACGTATCTATGTTTATAGTTACTGTCCTGGGAAGGTCTTAGAAAACTATGTCAGCAAGCTCAGAAGCTGAGTTTTCAGGGTGACATCCTTGCACACTGCAGCCACAACAGACCTGAGAAACTGAATAGAAAATTGAAATTTATCCTGTGTAGTTTTCCAGGGCAAACTGCAGTGCTTCATTTTCTTGAAGCAGGTGTTCCAACATTGTTTTTGTAATTTGGCCCGAGTTTATCTCAACTGGGAGCTGAATGCACTCAAAGTCACATCCTGCAAACTCCCAGGGTCCTGGCCTTCTGGATCGATTCTGCTACCAGCTCTTGTGGCTTGGTCATTCTTTTGTACTGATGGTGACTGAGGAAAACCCACTCTATTATTAAGAGGGGATCCCTACAGTCTCGGTCCCTTTTTCCCTTGTCCATCTTCTCCCATTGGAAGATGACCCCATGAAAGTGTGGCAGTCTTCCAAGGATGACAAATTTAAATGGCAGGTCTGGTCGGCATCTATTGGCCTGCCTGGTGGCCGTACAGTCCTGTACCTTTTCTAGAACTGCCCGTGCCTCTGAAGGGTCCTAGGAGAACACAGCTCCTCTCCCCTCTTCCAAAAATCAAAGAGGGGGACTAGGTCTTTGGTGGTCAGACCCAGACAAGGCCTTACCCAATTCAAAGACCCACACAATTGCTTGGCATCTACCAAGGTCTTAATGTTGTTTTTAATAGCCAATTTTTGCGGCACAGTGGTCCACTTACCAATCTCCAGACCCAGGTACTTCCAAGATATCATCTTCTGAATTTTTTCCTCCTGAAGCTCAAACCCTGCAGCAACCAATGAACTGATTGTCAGGTTAAGCATGTGGGTCAGCAGGTCATCACTGAGGGTGCACACAAGCGCATCATCCATTGTAGTGGAGGATGATGGCCTCTCCCACAGCTGTGCATACCGGGGACAGCAAGGAAGAAACATACCACTCGCAGATGGCTGGGCTGTTCTTCATCCCCTGAGGGAGAATGATACCTCTTCCTCGGGGCTTCCTGGTTAATGGTTGGAACCGAGAAGGCAAAATGTGGGGTATCATCAGGGTGTAAGGGAATTTAAAAGAAACAGTCTTTTATATCAATGACTGCCAAATTCCAATTTTGGGGGAGCATCACTGGGTATGGCATCCCTGGTTGGGGAGAGCCCATGTCTTCAATAACGTTGTTGATCTGACGGAGGTCGTGGAGGAGCCACCACTTGTCTTTGTTGGCTTTTTTAATAGCAAAGACTGGGGAGTTCCATGATGACGTGGTCTCCACCATGTGGCCTTTAGCCAGCTGCTCATCCACGAGCTCCTGGAGCACCAGCGGTCTTCCAGTAGAGCTTCTGAGTAGGCCACTTCTCAGTGACCACCACCCAAAAAACCAGGGGGGCACCTGGGATGTCCACTGTGATCCCCCACTGGGACATCAGGTCTCTCCCCAACAAGGGCTCTGAATAATTGAAAACAAACGGACACAATGTCGCCAATTGTCCATTTGGCCCTTCAATTTGTACAACACTCTTTGATTGTCTTGCCAATTGCATTCCCCCTGCACCTTGCACGTGTGCGGCCACGTTTTGCAATTCCCAATGTGACAGCAAATCCTGCGAGGGGATGATCGTCACATCTGCCCCTGTGTCCAGAAGTCCTTTGATGTATCTGACTTCCCCGCCCCAGTGGACCTCACACCCTACTTTGGGCTTCTTCTCCCAGATAATTTGCGTGGCGCAAACTTCAGGGTTTTTGTTCTTGTTATTGCTCCTTCTAGGGAGTGAGTCCAACACTGGAATTGCCCGTGCCACGACCTATCCAGCAGGCAGGAACAAAGGTGGACAGACACAACACAGCCAGAGAACAAGTCGTTCAGGGCCTGCCGAAACAAGACCCAGAAGGATCTCCATCTCCTGCGGGGTGTGCTTCATGTCCCCAAAGACGACATACTGTCAATCCGGTGCCAAGAGCCCTTCTCTCGCGGGTCTACGGAACGCAAATGCCAATCGATGTTCCTTAGATGGATCGGCTCTGTCAACTGCAACCTGAAAGGTTCATGCCGACAAGTAGTGGTTAGAATAGGTTTACTTACGACATGGTCAGTCAGGTTAGAGGTCACGTCCAGCAAAGGCTGCTGAGCAGCAACAGTGGTCCCAAATTTATTGGTTTTTGAGTCAACACTTGGCCTATGTTCTTTCATTCCACCTTCTGGGACCTGCCCCTTTTTTGTTGGCGTGCTGGGCAGGCCAGTGCTCCCCTTTTAGTTATTTGGCTGGTTGCCCTTAAGCCCTTCCCCCGCCATGGTCTTTAAAATCTTCAAATTGTCTCTTAAGCGGGCATTGAGATGCCCAACGTCCAGCCTGACCGCATAACAGGCATGTTGGTCTCCTCCTGGTTGGTGGTCTGGAAGATGGTCCTTCTGGCACTGGCAGCAGCACTGGCACAGCATCCGCCACAGCGACTCTGCGTTGACTTATTGATGTTCCTTGAGCCCTGTCCCAAGGTGTTGATCATGAATGGAACCTTCCTCGCACAAACGTGCAGCATGTTCTGCAGGGTCGGAGGAGGTTCCATTGGCAGGCTGAGAATGGCTGCTTTACACTGCTCGTTAGCATTAACCAGGGCCATCTCTTACAGCACTTCTTCTCAGGCTCCTTCTTTCTTAACCTGCAACTCAATAGCCCAAGTTAATCTCTCCACAGACTTTAAAAAAGGCTCATTAGGGAGCTGTTTCAATTTCCCATATTGCTCGAGAGGGCTGTCAGGCAGCAGGGAAAAGAACGCCCTTGATGCTGTATCTTTAATGCATTCCAGCACTGCTATTGGAATGTCTTGTGCCTGCTTAGGTGCCAGGGCCCATTCTCCCTCACCGCTCAGAGGTTCTATAGAAAGTGGTATATTATTATTGTCCATTGCTGCCTCAGGATCCCTACAGAGCTCCAGTAATAAATCTTTCAGCAGCTTTTTCCATGCCACCTCCCAGAGTTGAAACTCTGTGGAGGACACGAGACACGAGAAAAGCTGCCGGAGATCAAAAGGAACCACCCCACTTCCCGACAAATTTGCCTTTAAAAATCCAGAAAAGTATTCACTTTCGTGGCCGAATTCTTTGTGGGCTCTGCAGAGATCCTGGATAGTCTGTTGAGGGAAGGGGTTCCAGGTGGTATGGATCACATGTCCCCCCACCTCAATCAGTGAAATGTGACTGGAGCAGCTGAAAGAATGGCAACCTGGCCCTGGGTCTGGGTTGCAGGCTCCTCCCCCTCCCATTCCGGAGCGTGGGAATCAGAAGGGGAGGTGGGGAGAGTGTGGGAACCGGAGGCAGGGAGGGGCTGGAGGCGTGGCTGATGGGAGGGTGGGGTCAGGTGATTGACAATAAAAAAGGGGAGGCACTTTGGCAATTAAAGGGAGGAGTCAAGGGAGGCGGCGGTACCAGGGGAAGGAGGGCTTCAGGAAGAGAAAGGGGTTGGTTGGGTTTGGAAAGGGATTTTGTGAAGGAGGAGGATAGGAGGGAAACTGTGCCATGAGGCACCCGCCATCTTGATTTTCAGAGAACTGACAGCCATTTTGTGTCTCGTCCCTGGTGGCAAAGTGCACTTGTGGCTTAGGAAGGGGAACTTGGACTTCACAACCCTTTTTGAACCAGGGGCAAACTGGGGATTTCACAACCAGGAAAACTGGGGAAATATGGAGTAGGGGAGATCCCTGGGCTATCTGGCCAGGACTGTCAGGGCAGGGGGAGCCAGGGGTTTGGAGAGAGCCAGGGAGACTGCAGCCAGCTCCCTTCTGAACTCCTGGGCTAGTGGGAAATGGTTTGGTGCTGGGACAAATGCGAACAGGGAGAACTGGGACAGATTTGCTGGGAGATGGCTGTTTCTCTACATCCAGCTGTCTCTGTAAAGCAGACTGAATCTGCAGACTCCAGAATACAAATTTAGCTGAGGATGGAGATTTTCCCAATTCTATCAATTTCCTTCCGACAGAATCCCAAAAATGGGTGCTGTGGACCTGACCTGGCGACACTTGGGAAAAGTGAGGAACAGCCACCTAACAAATCCCTTCAACTGACCCTCTGAAAAACGGATCCCACCCCCCTGAAGGATTTCCACAACTTGGTAGTAGACTCCCTTTTGGGACACAGAAAGCTGTGCACCCATCATGGCTGTGATATTAAAATCTGCGTCCCTTCAACACAACAACTGGGGAAATTAATGAAAAAGAGGAAACACAAAAACCACCACCAGATGAGAAACCGAATGGGGAACCACCTGCTCCCCCTCCCAGGGCTGCGAAGCCAAGCCGAGACCTCAGAAGGTTGGCTCCAAAAGCCTAACCCTCCCCAAAAAGTCCTCAAGGTTAGCCCGGAAGGCTAAAACCTTCCCTGGTAGGTAACCCTGAAGGGTAAAGCCTCCTCCAAGGCTATCCCCTTCCTCAGGGTCACTTACCAATCTGGCATGGTGTGCAGAAGGGTCCCAGTTGCTGTCTTCCTCCTGAAGATGAATCTCCTGGTGCGAAGAAAGCTACCACCTTCACCTCCCAGGAGTGCCACCCACCAAAGAGGGGTCTGCTCCCAGTGGGAGTAGCGTGCCACCCAGGAGACTTCTTGTCAGCTGCCCTCAGGGCAAACTGACAGTCTCTTCCACAGGGTCCGATATTCCAGGGGCCCCATGTTGGGCGTTAGCACTGTTGCAGTGTCCCTTTTGGAGTTACCACTCCACCCACCCGGGCTAGCTTGACACTGTTGACCTGCAGCGGGACACCCCTCCGAATCCTGGGAATCAGAGGAGTGGCTTGATGGAAGAGACCACAGCAATAATAGAGGAGGCAGGAGTCAGACTCTCTTGAAGGGCAAAGTCCAAGGTTTATTGAGTCCCCACAGGGACCTCTGACCTCAGAGATGCTTCTCCAGGAGAGCAGGGCTGACAGCAGCTTAAACTTGGGGGAGGATCCAGGGCAGGGGACAGATCTCAAACCAATGGGAAACAAGGAGGGAGTGTGAAAGGATCAGAAGGACATTGGGAAGAATCAATGAGGAGGGTTCAGGGAGGGACCTCCTCTGCCTCTGCCCTATCACTCGACCAGCCTCCCTGAACTTTCTAGAAGCTGGGAGGACTAGACGAGTGACAGACAGGGCCCAGAGGGGAGGAACAGAGAACATTCAGGAACAAGGGGCAGGTACAAGGGTGGATTGACAACTGGAGTAGGAGGATACAATTTGGGTTAAACTAATAACAAAAACAAAGGGGAGAGGGAAACAAGCCATTAACATAACAACATGGGGAGCAAATAACAACACAATAAAACAAAAACCGCCATTAAATTGCTCTCATTATATTTTATTGCTTGGCACCATTTTCAGCCCAAGGCTCTTTTCACTGCTCAACCTAGGGTTAGGGTTACGCCTAGGCTTAGGGTTACGCGAAGGTTTAGGGTTCAGAAAACTACAAAGCGCAGAGCCCCAGGCACACTGCAGCCACAATACACCTGCCAAACTGAATGGAAAACCGCTACCAAATCGCTCTCCCTATAACTTTTTGCTTGGCACTTGTCTCGGCCCAAGGCTCTTTTCACGACTCAACTTAGGGCTAGGTTTATACCTAGGGTTAAGGTTATGCCTAGGTTTAGGGTTCAGAAGACCACAAAGCCCAGAGTTCTGTGGATTGTGCAGCTCTAAAAGGCATGCCAAGGGAACAAAATCCTGTCATAACATGGCTCCTTCCATACTGATCTACTTGGCACCTGATTCAGCGCAAGGCTCTTTTCATAGCTAGGGTTAGGGTTACATGTAGGGTTAGGGTTACTCCTAGGGTCAGGGTTGTTAAAAGTTCAAAGCCCTGAGCTCTAGGCCCTGTGTAGCTGAGTGGTTGCTCTTTCATTTACATCACATGAAAGAGCATTCAGCTGCTACTTTTTCTGTATCCCAATAATTTTTTTATCCAAATATGCTCCAATTCATGAGAAAATTTTGACATATTCAAGTATATGTAGGCATGTAGGATAATGTTTGAGCTGTAGATGAGTATCTCCTCTGAAATTCTTTGGGTTGTAAATATTGTGTATCCAAACAACTTTGGGGAATAGCTTCTTACAATTATTGTACTAAAAAAAAAATATTAAAAAAAAAAAAATTGCTGCCACAGTTCATAGGCCAGAAAAGGAATAAACTGGTAGTTAGTATTGTTTGAAATGTCTAATCAATATCCTGTAAAATGCTGTCTTTCAATTCTATTTCAGTTGTGATTAAATTAGGGACAGCTGAACCTCTTAATGAATGTAAATCCAAAAATAAGAACAAATACAAAGAAAATAATTCTTCAGTAAGCAGTGGAGATTTAGTACATGTCTAATACAATTATTTCTACTCAAATAACATAAAGTATTTCACTCAAATATTTGTTTCAATTCTTTAGGTAATTCACACTTCCACTTGTGTTTCCTTTCTATGAACTTTTGAATAGCAAAGATTTTTTTCTGCAAGTTCTATGGAATACAAATTGCAAAGTGTGTTCTACATCATAAATAAAAGCCAGTCTTAAAATCTGCTCATTAAGTAGTACAAAGAATACCTTCAAGGAATTTTTTTTTATGTATTGCAGATGAAAAGTAACTGTACACAACCTGGTATTTATTAACATCTTTGTTTCTATGTTTTTCAGAGCTAATTTTCCTCTGTGGTCACTATTTTTTTCTTAGCAAATAAGGCACTAAGAAACCATGCCAGAGTACTTGCAACCAGAACTAGAGGTTAGCATGATCTTTTCTTAATAGCAAACTTGAAATAAGTCCTATTGATTTATGTTGGTTTGATTCTCAGGTCTAGAAAGTTTTATCAGAATAAAGTGTAAGGAGAATGCTTCACTGAAAAAGTGCTCATTTTTCCTTGCACCTTTACCTTTTTAAGTATTCCTCCTCAGGAGCAGAAGAAATCATAGCACTCTAAAAGGCATGAAAGACAAAGAGCAGTAAATTTGGCCTTGGATCTAAGGCAGCTGTAGTACAATGACAAATGGATTTGCTAATATCATTTATATTCTGGAAAACGAAGACAGAAAAAAAACCTTTACTTTTCATGAATAGACACAATATCAAATGTAATGATTCTTCAAGTTCTTGGATCTTACCTTCTATCATTACCAAAATGGAATGGACTGTCATGCGATTGACTATGATTCAGTACACACCCCACAACAAAAGCCATAATTGAAAACAAGGATACAGGAGCATATATTAGTAAAACTGGCCTCAATAAAGTCAAACTTCTCCAAACAACAGACAAAACCATGATGACAGATGGTCTACTGAATGCCCAATATTAATAAATTCTTAATGCATATATTCACATCACTATGTTAGGAAAAAAATATACTAAAAGTACTTTCACACACTCAAGAAACTCCATTAGGTAAAGTACTCTCTTGGACATTCAAGAATGAATGCCACAGGTACAGCAGGGACATATGCTGAAAAACCTTTTTCCTTCTGCTTGTTAAATTAATTATTGTATGAAAATCTTAGTCTTTCCTTTTGAAAACAAGCAAATTCAGTAAAAAAAGAGGATTACCTAGAGTTAATCCTACCATTGAAAACTGAGGTATTGAACTAAATCCTAAAAGTTTCAGGACCATTCAACAGCGCATACTTTTGACTTTTGATTTCCCAGTGTCAGGGGTCCATCAGCTCACCACCTGTGGAGCAAGGTGAGCTTAAATGTCCACACACATATAAGGAACTAAATACAGAACTAAAAAGAGAATAGGAGAATTTGAATAAAATTACAATGATGAAACCTCACAAAAATATTTTAGTCACAGCTCTGGAACCAAAATTCAGATCATTTAAAGATGTCAGCTCTCCCAGATGCAATTTCTGAGAAAAACAAATGGGCAACAGACACGTAATCTTTTTAACCCAAATTCAGACCAGTGGTGCTTACCTAATCTGAAAAGCATAAAAGACCTATTCCCTCCTATCAATACAGAGGAAAAACAATGCATGAAGAAGTGCTATTTTTAGATAGCATTTGCATTAGGTTATATCTAACCGTTCCATCGAAATATATACTACCCAAGCAGTACAGAGATGAATATTGGGGTGCAGTACAGGGACTGAGAATTTGGACATTCAGGTGTGTTCCCAAAGCAAAAGTCCGGCTAAGTTTTGAAATAGCCTTTGATAAAATTTTAAAAAATAATTAAAACTGAGGAAGTCAAGCCAGTTGGAATTGGGCAGCAAGGGCCTATAAACATGCATTTGGGATCAATTCTACTTTCATGGGAACAGAAACTAGAACAAATTACTTTGTAAAACCACAATAAAATAAGCTTCCTTTCAATAAGTATATATCTACCATCTTTTTTATGAGTATAATTCTGTACACCAAGAACTGACACTTTCACTGTGAGACTACAGTCTTTCAGGACTCTGTCTTTATTTGGAACATGAAAAAAGGGAGTAAAAATTTGAAACAACATTACTGATTCCACAATAGCAACCTACAGAAGAACATGACTTCTGAGGTACTCATCTTGTCAGAGCATCCACCAAAAATACAAAAATTGTCCTCCAGCATTCTTTGGATAATGGAGTCTGTCCCATCACTAAATGGAAGCCTGGAGTGAGGTGACAGGGCTGGGAACATCAACCCACCCAGAGCCTGTGCAGCAGACACGGAAAAGCTGAAACACTTCAGTAATGGAGGGGCACTCTGGAACCGCTGCATAATGAGTCCTGATGGAACAAAAGAAATCCTTCCATTTCCGTACAATTAGGTTACTGCAGACTGGAATTGATTATGCAGACCTGATCAGCAATATTACTCAGCCTAGAAACTGTGCAGCGATTAATATTCTGTTAGGGACTGACTTGATTATTCCAATTATAAGAATTAACTAACAATGGACTATAAGAAATTTAACCATGTGGGAAATCCCTTGCAGTGAGTAACTCTCATTCTTAACACATTCCATATATGACACTAGTGTATTTAAAACTGGATTATTTATGCTCGTGTACATTAGAAGAAAAGAGCCATTCTGCAAAAGCAGAGATGATAGACCAGGGAAAGCCTTTCTAGGACACACAAAGTTTAAAAGCATTTGTCCTTGAATGCAGCAGGGGATGGTGATGCCGTAAGTTGAATGGATGTGTGTGAGAATGCCCACATCAATAAAAAAGGTTTGTACACTGTTAAATACAGTCTTTGGAGATAGGCTAATTAGCAAACTAGAGAGTTTTAAAACTCTCAAGTGAAATCTTTGAACTGAAAAAAAAGTTATCTACTAATGAAGTCCCCTGTGGGTTCCAGTGTAGATTTGGCAGCATACAAACTGCTATAGCTGAATTTCAACTAGAACAGTACGCAGGACTTCAGCAAGAGAAGTTGCATTTAAGGAAAGAAAAAATGATAGGTACGTATATAAAATACCCAGTGACCAACATCTCTCTTCACAACTATTAGTGTTTAAGCTGTAAAGTGAAGAGCAATCTAAACATCCTCTCTCTGAAAGGGAAGTGGCAAGTGAGATACACATTCATGGATGATTGGTTTCAAGCAATATCTGAGAAGTCTCTCACCCATACAAAATGTAACAGAATTGTTATGAAAGTTATATAAGTATAGATTTTAAGTGTATTGTACAGAAACAGATGTGACCTCTCCTTTTTGGGCTTTCTGTAAAAAGGTTTCTTTTTCTGTGTTGTTTAGCATAAAGTATTCAGTTTTACAACTATGCTTGAACTAGAATCTTGAATCTAATAAAAAAATGATAGCAGACTAAATATCCAGTGTGAAGCTCCATATAGATTTAATAATTGCACTAAACTTAAAATTAAGAGAAGGATTGTACCTGAAAGAGTGTTACTTATTCCTTATTAAAGACACATAATTTTACATGATTCACACTGCAACCAAGATGCTGGCCAGATAAGCTTCATTATTTAATAAATATTATATTTTCATATGTTTTATGATTCGTTCTCTCTCTTTGACTACAAATTCTGGGAGTTACACAAAAGTGGTTTTGCAAAACAGTCAAAACAAATCAAGCTCTGAAGTTATCAGCTTCCTAAAACTGTCGCAAGTTAGAAACACACAGACATAGAAAACAGAGATCTGTATTGAAAACATGAGAAGTTGTTTCTTATTCTCCAGGAATAGCACTGGGACTTTAAAAACTGCCATCAGAAAGGCCAGGGCAGTCACAGGAAAGGGAAAAGGTATGAAGAAAGCAAAAGAAAGAAAGAAAGAAAAGAAAGAAAGCCACTCCAAAAAAGTGGCTCCGATAAACAGCAGGGTTATTATGTCCAGACATATGAGGAGAGAATTACATTTCTCCTCATTCCTCCTCTCTTACCTAGAAAGAATTTTCCATCCACACATACTTTTCTCCTCCAGGTTGAAGGTTGACACCTCTTTGACCTGTGGCTTTTTAGTGGAAGAGGGAAGAAAGCACTCCCAGGCTGCCTTGGAGAGTGCACTGCAGAGCTGTAACAGAAAAGTTAACAGAACAAGGAAAACCTGGCTTTCACATTCTGTAATTTTATTAATTTCATTAAATTTCATTATTTGTATGGGATCTGCTGCTCCAGCTGGATCCCTGTAAGTCTATAGAATCTGATGGGCTTCATCTGAGAATACTCATAGAGCCGGCTTATATCAGTTTGAGGCATCCCTCAGTGACCGTGAAATGGTTTTGGAAGTCTGGAGATGCCCCAGTTGACTGGAATCTGGCAAATGTTGTCCCAATTTTCAAGAAAAGGATGACCCTGAAAACTACAGGTCCAAGAAGCTTACTTCAGTGCATAGTAAAATTTTGGAGAAGATTATTCTGGGAGTTCCTGAAAAACACCTGAAGGACAATACAGTCATCAGTCACAACCAATATGGTGTCACAAGGTGAAAGTTCTTGTCAAGCTTAGTTTCCTTAATTTCACCAGTTGTCCTCTCAGAAACTTGCTTGGGAAGTTAGGAGAGAAGTTTTTGATTCTGTTTCTTCTTCTGGACAAAATGTCTACCATTCAGCTGGATAAACATCATGCGATGGGTGAGCAACTAGCTCATGGGTCAGGTACAAAGGGTTATAGGGAATGAAGAAACATCAAGCTGCTGACTGTTGGAGTTAGAGGCACAGGAAGTATTTATTCCTTTATCTGTGCTAACAGGCTCTGACACCCAAGAGAACACTAAGTTTAACCTAAAATTGTGGAGACGGCTTCTAACATTAAGAAACTAATAATGTGAGTATGTAAGTTAGATAGAGTTATCCTAAGTCACTGGGTGAAAAAGAGTTTGGAGTTTTAGTTATATTAATAAGTGAATCCAAATGGAGACTTTGGGGCATTTTCTCTTCTTCTTCATCTTCTTCTTCTAAGGGTTTTTGGATAATATTAGAGGATTGGATAAAAAAGTCCGCATTGCAGCACACAGGTGTCAGGTCTTTGGGTCATTAAAGAAAATAAGTTGCTTGGCATTTTATTATTGGGTAAATAGAAAAGGCCTTGGAGAGATTCTTCATCCCTCCATTTTGCACCTTGCTAGCTTAGTATATGTAGCTCCTTGTACTCTGTATATGTGTAATATAGATAAGGAAAGAATAAACAACTGAGCCCAAACATGAGAAAACAGTCTCACTCTTGTCAGTCTCAGTCCTGGGGAAAAGAACCCAACCACTAGTGTCACCGCAACAGCTGACCCGTCACTAATGGGATTCCACAGGGCTCCATTGTAGGGAAAATACCCTTCAATGCCTTCATAAATGACTTGGACACAGGACTCAAAGGAATACTAAGCTTGCCCACAACACTAAATTGGGAGGAGCTGTTAACTCCCTCCAAGGCAGAGAGGCCCTGCAGAGAGACCTCGACAAATCAGGGACATGGGCAATCACCAACTGTATGAAGTTCAACAAGGGAAAAGTGAAGTCACATTCAGCACCTGGGATGGGGCAACTCTGGATATATGGACAGACTTGGGAACAAAAAGCTGGAGATCAGCCCCATGGAAAGGGACCTGGGGGTCCTGGTCATTGACAAGTGGAACATGAGTCAGCATTGTCCTGGCAGCCAGGAAGACCAACAATATCAGGCACAGCATCACCAGCCAGGCAAGGGAGGGGATTGTATAACTCTGCTCTGCACTGCAAGTAAGAGTCCCTTCCAGCTCAGTATATCCTGTGATTCCATTCCTCATTTAAATCAAGCTTGAAGTTTCTGGCTTGCCTTCGTTTTGGTAGCAACAGACTTTTTCTTTTTGAAGTAAGCAGAACTTGCCTTGCTGACATGTCTATTCTTTTATTTGCCAGATGGGGCTATCTTCAAAGGTGCACTTCTGTTTATTCAATACACATCTTTCAGCAGTTTTACTGGTATTTAGTGACTATAAGGGATGCAGAAAGCACATTTTCTCTTGTGTTAAAGTTATCTGGGAAGAGAGAAAAGTGGCTGACATTAGTGTTCCCACAAAACAGAATATAAAAATTGGGATGTCACAGGGACACTATAAATATCCTCATCCATAGAGAAAATGCAAGTTAAAGATGTACACTTTGAACCTCCTGTTGCTTTGTTAATTGTTCTTGTGATGCCTTTGGAGACCATAAGGTTCATTCCTATCCATCTTCTCTGTGAGGCCATCATGCTTAACACTAATCAGAAAGCTCTAGATTATTGATTCATTGTTTACTAGACACTTGCTTAGAACAGACACTTTTTTTAGGTGGTTTCTGAATTATTTGCTGCCTAACTAATCCCATTTTTTCCTTCCAGGACATTTGAAAACAAAACACTGTTTTGAAGCTGCAAAATGTAACTGCAAAAATATTAACCTGTATTCAGCAAATGCATAGTGGCATTGGAAAGCTACCTATGGATCACTTGTTTGTGTTAATGCAATCAAGAAAAAAAATGAGGAAACTGACTTTTGTGTATGCAAAAAAAGACTGCAGAACTTATCTGCTGCGCTGTGCTAGAGAGAAAAACTTGGCCCCAAAGTAGATGAACTGAAAGAATCTCTTTATTCCTCATGGACTTGTTTTAAATTATTTCAGCACTGTTATTTCCCATATAAAGCAGAGTAAAGAAACAACTGTCAGGTTGCAAATGCCTGAAGGCAGGGAAAGAAGAGGTCAGGCAGTCAGACATCTTTTATGTTCCTTTTCTACATTAAATAAAAACCAAAAAAAAAAGTAAGAGTATATTGCTCAGAACAAAGTCAACTTCATCCAGCCTCCTGTCTGCCGGTGGACAGTAACAGATGTGTCAGAAACAAGAGGGCAATAAACACAGTACTCTCAGCTTCCAGAAACCTATGGCTTAAGGTCTCACCAAGACAGTGTTTACATCTTTGAGTTTAATAACTTGTGATGGAGTTTTTATTATTATTCCATGAACTTACTCATGACTTTTGACCTGTTTTAGTAAGGGTTTTCTTTGGTTGTTGTAAAGCTGCTGCCATTTGTTTCTTTTACAGGCAAAAAGAAGAGTAAATACCAATTCTTAAGAGCTGTAAGTGCATCCTGGATCCATTCAGCTCCATGTGGATGACTTTTATATAATCTCCATTCCTTTTCCATGTGTTGCCTGCCATTCCACAACTGGGCACCAGGATGACAGTCAATGGACCTACCCGTGGTGATACCAGGATTGATTTTCTGATGAGTTAGAGCTATTTTTTAAATTATACTAATTTAAGTAAGGTAATTTCTCTCTCTAGCTTACTAACAGCGATATGCCATGGCCTATGAACAGTACCCTGAGCAAAGAAATATTAAAAAGCAAATTATCATTGCAAGTCTAATTCTTTTAGGAAAGGCCATAAAACATGTTGATGAGTGGCTGAAAATACACACCTACTGTATTTTAATGCATTTAAACTGCATTTTGGATAGTTTACACTCCTGAAAAAAGACCAGGTATTTGAAAAGCAATCATGTGTTAACAAAGCTCTTCATACAGACTGCTGAAAACCCTAGGAGCACGGTGCAGGAATCTGATTTGCAAGAGTTCCTGAAATAGAAAGGGAGTGAAGTGGGACAGTGAAATGGATACAAAATCCTTCCTAGATCACTTACGTGTTCAAGATTTGAGGGCCAAATAAACAGATGAATTAATGTAGAGAACTCAGACACAATGTCTCCATAGTGATTAGCAAATAAGCAACACATTTGTTCCTTCCTGGTCTCTGGCATCTTACACCCATCCCGAACAGAATGTTTTCACAAAGTTCAACGTCTGTTTTACAAAATACAAGTGCTTGTTTTTTTAAAAGATTCCCAGATTAGGAATGTCAAAGTCAAACATCAGCAGAATGTCCAGGCCTCGTTTTATTTTAAATTTTTGCACAGCACTAATGAGATTACATCTAGACTAAAGGGAATTATGTACTATGCTATTGTGCTTTTCATCTCCTACCTAAGTCTTCTTCAAAATTCACTGCTTATTTGAACCTTTTGACTACTTAATAAACAAAGCTTGTTATTATCACTGTTATCTCCTAATTAAAATATATCTAATTTCAGAGTTTTATTGAGCAACATAAAGCTTCAGCTGCATCTACCGAAGTTATTGTGCAGACTTGAGCTAATTGCACCTCTGAAACCATAGTTCTGCTATAAACTGACAGAAGACAAGCTACATATAAGAGATATCAATTACTTCTCTTTCAGAAAATTCTAGAGAAAGATCTTATAAGTTTTAAGCTCAGTTTTACAGAAAACATGTTTCAGCCTACATCTTTACAGCTATAAAAAAGTGTTATTTTTCCTTTTAACACCTCATGATACCAGAAAGGGTTTCTTGTGCAATCTGAGTTATTTTTTCTTCATTTGAGACTGCTTTATTATTATTTGTGTCAGAGGAATTTGACATCTGTCACAATTTAAAACCAACCCCAATGAAAACTTTTCTAAATTGTATTGCCACAAAATCTACTGGCAGAATGCAAACTTTGTTTTCTGCAGGCATATCTACCCACAATCTGCCTGTGCTGTGAGAGGAGAAGAATAAATTTTTGTGGTATGTTGAACTTTCTCACAAACTGCAGTGGGTGTGTTACGAGAGACAGCATAACAATGACAAATTATAACTGCCAATACTCCTCACACGTAGTATATATGCCTGCCTTTGTGCTGGGGTCTCTGGGGGGAGAAAGAGGCAAGGGAGCCATCATCTAAAGAGTGAGGTGGAAGATGTGTACCTGTTAATTGCATGGGAAGATACAAAGAGGGTGATGAAAGTAGCAAGCTCTTCCTTATCATCGTGAAGCACAAACCACCTTGGGAGGAGGGAACCTGGAGAAGGATGGAAACACTTAACCTCTGCTTCATCTGAACACTGCTGATTTTCACTTTTGTGTGACTCACTAAGGCTTGGACTGCTTCCATCAATGTCACAAGGATAAATTCACAGCTATGAAATGCTGCAGCATAAGTGTCTCTTTTAAAGAGGAGCTGGGTGCCACAGCACAATGTCAATGCAGTGCTCATAGTCACACTTTGGAATGACAGGACAGCCCTATGCTCAACCAAAATCACTGTAATTGAGATGGATCTTCACCATGAAGGATGCAGATCATGGCAGTAACACATCAGGGAAGAGCAGGGAACAGATCTACAAACTTAGTCACAGCAATAGTAGTAAAAGCAGTAGTAAACATTTGCAATTCCAGGTAGCCCTGCTGCCATAGTACCTCCCCCTCCCATTGCAGCTGAGGTGTTCATGTGCCCTCAGGAGGGAACCAGGCTCTTGATAATGGGACAGGATCCTTTAGTTTTTAAAAGAATGGCAGGACCCAACACAGTCACAGCTTAAAGAGACACCTTCCTCTATGTCAGCCAAGGTCACTAAAAAGGCATACTTCATCTGAATGCAAATCAACATAATAAAGGAAAAATAAAAAAGCAGCGTGTGGAGACAGAAGTATGAGCAGTTTATATGCAATGCTCTCCCTACCCACCATTCCTCTGTAGGCAAGTCCTTCTTTCATACAATTTTAGGATTTTCTGAGTTGCAGGCATCTCTGTCCACTCCACCTGCTCCCCTTTCTGCCCTCTCTAGAAGATCACTACATGCTCTCTGGCCCTCATTCTCCTCGGAAAAGCCTCCAGACCCACCTACAGCTGCTCCCAAAGTCCATGCAGTGCTCCCCAGAACAAGGTGCTCAGGCAGGGGCACCCTCCAGCTCCAGACATTCCTTCCAAAACAGCCCCCTCAAAGGTGCAGCTGTGCACAGCAGCAAAACCCCAACACTGCCCATCACAAAAAGCAACAGAAGAATGTAACAGAAACAGGAGATGAGTAGAGAGGAGCAACCAGGATCATCTAAGAGGTGCTGTGAACCAGGAGAAATGTGACGGATGTGTATAAATAATGAGTGCAGTAGGGAATGGAATGGTTGTCCATCTTTGCTAAGTTAAGAATTAAAGCACAGTGAATGGCAATAATAAGTGAAGGATTCACGACAGAGATGGTTCCTCAGATGTGTAGTTCAGGTGTGTTGTGGATACAATAAAGATTGCTCGGGTGAAAAGAGGCACAGAAAAAAATAATTGGCTAAAAAAATTATTTAGCAGCACGGAATATAAGGCAGTATCTCTGATTCAGGAGCTTCAAAAATCACTGATCGGTGGTTGCTTGGAGAATATTTGGATAAAATATGCTTTTGTGTGTCTTATGCTTTTCCCTTCATTTCATTAGCAGGATCATTGATGACCATCAAGGACAGGAAACTAAGATAGACTGAGTAAAACCTTAGTTTTTTCAATTAATGAAAAAGGAATTTTTGCATAAATTGCATTTAAAATTGTTATATAAGGAGCCCCATACCCACGGGGTAACTGCAAATAAGAGGGTGTTACATATCCCTGTCCAGAGAGCAGCAACATAGCTCTCTCTTAAAATTAAGGATTGACACTAGTAAGTATCTTCTTATTAAAAATATAGAGATCTATTATTTTCCAATCACAGTGGTTCAGATTGAGCCTTCTTGGATTTTTGTTAAATAACCATAGACGAAGATGGAAGAAATCAAAAAAGTTTAAGGTGGCTGTCAGAGTGGAAAAAGAGGGAAGCATCATATGACTATTTAACTAATAATATATTAAGCTAATAAAGTACCAAATTAAACTAATAAACTAATACTATGAAAGGGGAAGGAAGGAAGCAGGACAATATAATACTTTGATGGTGTTTGGAAACTTAAACTGAAGACCCTGTACCATGACATTCAACAAAAAGGCAATTTAAGAGACCTGGATTAGAAAAGTAGAGGGAAAAAAAAATAGTGGTCTTGAGAATGTCATAGTCTCTTTATTTATGAGTTTAATTTTTGGTGTAATGAAATTTACAAAGATGCAGAAATCTTTACATCAAAGAAACAAGAACAACAATATCTGCACACAACAGTATCAGCAGTGCCAGCAGAGCAACTCTCTTCATACATGGGAACTTTTGATCTTGAGTAATTTTAATTTTGAAAATATCTAAAGGTTTTTCTGTTGTATTTAGATCCATCTTTGGTAAAATAAAATCCTTATTAGGCTATTCCCTTCCTCTTTTCTGATTTGTCTTAAAATATTGCCTTCCTCTTTTTACCTTAGACTTTCTATCCTATTGATAATGATTTTCTTTCTACACCTCTCTCAGACTATTCCTTAATCAGTAAGGAATGTCTTGACAAACAGGTTCAGGTTGTTGTATTTCTTCATTCTTCCAATCACTTCAGGAATTCCTAGATTGTAGTCCTGTTTGCAAGTCCTGTTTGCAAGTCCTTTACAGACCAAAAAAAGGCATTAATTATTTCTCAGAGGAAGATATATAGCAGTTAGCCCCACTATTTTCTAAGTGAGGAATTTCTAAGAGGAATTTGAAGATAAAGATGCAGCACCTAAAATACTGAAGTACTTGAACAAATTCTTCTGAAATTTCACAAGCACAATTCATTTTATTCCAAGATAGCCTGTGTCAATTCACAAGAGTTAGTTTGTGGGGTTTTTTTCATGGTTTAGCATTATAGGGATTCCCAATTTTTTATATTTAACTAGGAAACATGTTCTTACAATATTTCTATGAAGACCATCTATTTGTTTTGCAGTGGGGAAGTATTTTTATTTCTTCATGTATACACTTTGACTCTTTATGATTTCAGATACTATACTGTCTCTGAAAGTTTTGTTCTTTAAACATGTTCCTGCCCATGATTTGTACATTTATTTTTCTGTTTATCCTTTTTATTAATTTTGTTTTACTTTAGTTTCACTTCTAGAGTTTTCTGCAACCTATTATTAGTATTTATAAAGGATTAACACTGGAAAATATGCATGATTACTGGATTATGCAAACAGAAAAACAAGCAGTGCATTCAAATTCCTTGCCTAATTGCTGTTAGGAACGAACCAGACAGTTTTCAAGTGCTGCTCACCACTTCATCACCTTGACAATTGTAGTGCTAGCTTCATTAAAGAGTGGACAAATCAAAAACATTAAAAGCTATGGCAGCACTTTTTAAAAAATGGGCAGGTTTAGCTGCTGTTGTGTTTACCAGGGATTACTAGTGTAATACTACAGCATCCTGCAACACCAGCACTGTCTCAGAAGCAACAGCCCGTAGCCCCTTCCATCAGCCAGTATAAACTTGCAGACTAAAGGCCCTATGGATGTTTCATTATGGGGAACAGTAAAAAAGGCTAATTAAAGGAAATGTCTTGTTCACATTACCCAGTCTTTTAGGAACATAAAGGCCTAAAACTGTCATACCATATAAGTCATGAATTTTGCAACTCTTAATTTTAAAATTATGTGTGGTGTTCCTGTCAAAACATGTCCCTCTACAACCTAAATTATTGTTGTGAGCAGAAAAACATGATGTTTAACTCATAGAAAGAAATCAGATGGAAAATTTAGACTTCCTTTTAGCAGTAAATAACATTAAAAGAAGTGTCATAGAGCACATTTCAACAATCAGCCACAGGCTAAATAAGGAGGAAACAAAGTGCAATGAAGCAATCCAGTGGATTGATTTGTGAGGCTTGCATGCCAGCAAAGCTTGGTCTGAACCCTGTCTGGAGTTAGAAGTAAAAACAAAAGTAACCAACTCATCTTTAGCCTCCCTACAGTAGCAAAAAATACCAGTTCTGTTCCCATATGGAGAAAGCAGCAAAGATAGGGTCAGCTATATTAAGATGACAGCAGGAAACTGAGGTAGCAAGATTTCTCTGTGCAAGGGTAACAACGGGAGTTTAAAGCAGCAATTTTCATGGAAACAGAGATGTGAGTAGTTGGTAACAAAAGGAAAAGATAACCCTTCTTTCTGTGGCATTAAGACAATGCTTCCATCATTTTTTAACACCTCCAGAACAAGGTGTGCCTTCCAGAGAAGACTGCTGTACCCAGTAGAGCCAAACTGGGTACATTTATATATTTTTTTCTCACCATGTCCCTGGATACAGCAGTTTATTTAATCAAATATACACTTGAACAAATACAGCATTTACAATAAAAGCATTTTTAAATCTGCTGAAACACTGTTTTGCTAAGTCTGACTGAAGATGCAGTTCCATCTCATACACAAAAACAGAGGTTTTGGTCGTAGAACAGGAGAAAGCTCTCCAATTTATCTTGAGTGTTCTGGAGCCCATCCTTCCTTTTCCTAATACAGCATCAGATGACAGAAACTACAGCATATCTATGATTTTATTATATAATTGCATTAGCAACATATTTTTCATTACTTTTGTGCTTCATTCAAGTGTTTTTGTTTTGCATGGTACCAAGAGAAATCTCTTTTAAAAGCCGTACACACTTAATGATTCTTGTCTCAGCTATCTTCACAGTCTTCTGATCATTTCACAAGTTCCACTGACTTTTAAATAATAATTTGATAGGAATTTATAATCATTTGCTTAAATTATAAGAAAACACCATTCATATGCTAAACTCACTGAACAGCATGGTATAAAGCAGTTACCACCAACACATTGAGCACTCAGAGAGCTGTAGCTTCTGTTCAGAACCTGCTGTTCAGCACTTTCCCAATGTTTCCAAAGTTTTCTCACAGTGAATTCAGAAGTTTCAGCTGACACAAATTATAGAATCATTTAGGTTCAAAAATACTTCTAAGTTCATCAAGTCCAGCTATTAACACTTTTTCCATTAAACCATGCTCCTAAATGCCACATCTACATCCAACCTTACTGCAAAAAGTAAGCGGTCATGTCCTTGCAAAATGTTCTTGTTTCTCTTTCTCCCCCACCTCATACATCAACCCAATCACTCAAATAGTCAAATCCACCAACTGACGTAGGTTAAAACCAGAATATTCTGGCTTAAATTGCTTGAGAAGCAATGAAATAATACATAGTCTAGGCATGAAACAAAGTTTATGTTTCTTCTGATGCTTCCAGTTAACAGCAGAAATTCAAAACTCTGGGGAGAAGCAGAGAGTTGTTTTAGGAAAATATCTAGGAAAGTGACCAGTGATAGTCACTTCTGAGGGCACTGATCATTTCCAGAGTCCACTTTGGCTGTACAAGTTGTGTTTGATGAGGACCTAGAAATAGTGAAACCTAAGACAGCTGTGCACAAAGATCAACATGTAGTGGTTTTCAATATTGTTGTGCTTGGTTGCCAAAGATTCTCATGCAAATCTGTTACTTCTGGAAAGTGATGTTCGCCTGCACAAGTGCCTGAAAATTGCCCAATCTATAGATACAAATAGATACAATTACAGAATTCAATAGAGGAATAACTGTGCACGTCCACTTCCAGCAATCAGCATTGTTGCATCGATAATTGGCTTCTCCCTTCCCACGGGTTTCAGTTGTATTTTCTGCTTTATTTCTTAAAGCCCTAACAGCAGAAACCCCATTTCCACTTCATTACTTCTCTACTTTTGGTTCTTATGTATAACAGGAGTTGCCAAATTTAGAAGTATTAATACCAGAGCCTGATTATAGTTAAGAAATAATTGACAATATTTCAAAAAGCTTGACTCTGTGGTTCTACTTCAGTGGACAAATTAGGCATGATGATCCAATCACATCCCATTGGAGTCTAAATGGCACTAAGACCTTTATTTTAACAGGAAGCTTTTTTGCCCTAATTAGGGCAGCAATGAAGGCCTCTTTCTATTGCTAGAGTTAAACATTTTCACTTCAATACCAGTAAATAGGGAAGATGCATTTGAGAACTTTAGGCCTCTTGAAGGAGCACATCTCATAGCCCTTTCAGCTACTGGACTTCAACAGGGAGCACTTATCACCTCACAGAAACTGAAAACATCCAGGAAGTAAGCAATATTGGTTTGGACTGAAAGAGTTTAAAAAAAAAAAAATCCATTTCCCAAAGTGATGGGGTAATGTACCTTCATTGTACAGTTTTCTTCAGTCTAGGAAGAAAATGTTTGAATGAGGCAGATCTGGAAATAGAAACAAACATTTTCATTTTAAAATGCTTGCAACACTGGAAAAGAATACCACATCTAAATCTCTGCTGCCTGCAGCAAGAATCAAGTGAAAAGCCTGCTTGTTCCTGCCAATTAAAATTTGTGGTTTTCTTCTGTAACCCTAACAAATTCCCATAGATGTTTTATGGTGTTTTGCTGTCTCTGAGTCTCAAAGGAAAAGGAAGCTAAACACCTCTCATTCACTCAGTACAGCATTTATTGCAACTATTCTGCAGGCTTTAAATTTGTCTGAGTTCCCTAAGAGCATTTTAAAAGGGGAGAGACAAAATTATGAGACTGGAAAAAATCCCAAGACAGCAATTTAAAAAGGTATATTAAATGCACCTGAAATAATTTCTTGGATGCATTGCCTAAGAAGGATACATTAATTCCTGACCATTCCTCCAGGAGATTCCCAAGACCGTGCATGAGAAGGAACATATGCTCCTTTGGTGTCTTTTTAATGCAATGTCAGTAATATTGCATGACCATCAGTATCCTAGGGTTTTTCTACATATGAAGGGAAAGAGAATACCAGGAATCTTCCTTCTTTTGCTTCTGAGATTCCTCTCCTATTGTGTTTGTATGACCACTCTCTTCAGGTTAAAACAAAAAGAAAGCAGAAAAAGGGTACAGCACCACTGAACAACCCAAGTTGTAAAACTCATTCTTCTGCAATGCTTTTTAAATATTTTGAGGCACCTTGAAAACATATAACTCAAGAAAAAAAATCAGCTAGAAGAAAAACAGCATCCAGGTAAACCAGACAGCCAAGAATAGCCAGCTGAACCACATTGTCATGACATTTTCTGCAAAGAGAATTAGGGAGCAGCAATATGTTTTTTTACAACTGTTGGTAATGTAATCAATAATTCTAGTTAAAGCTGTAAAAAACACAAGTATCAACCTTGTAAGCATTAAGAAAAATATTCAGAACAGAACCTCACCTCCATTTAGCTCTAAATGGTTAAAAGGACTCTAGTATATGCATAAGAATCAATGCATTATTTAAATAGATTTTTTTTTCTATAAAGGTTTTGAACGTATGTTCAAACTACACCACCAGCATAAATTTCACTTTTATTACATCTATCTTAAAATGTGACAAAACACTTCCTGTGGGCAAATTAATAATGTATATTCCCAGACCAAGAGCATTTATTCATTTATAGCACAAATTAAATCTGTCCAGGTCTCTCTCCTCCATAGTGGCTGAATTCTGTAGATAGCCTTGCAGCATAGTAAGGAAACATTTTCAGTTTTTCACTTATGGATAACTAAAAATTTGTTAATGGATAAAATGAAGTATAACCATTAAGGCAAACACACAGGAAATTCAACATCTTCATTGATACTAAACTCAATTCACTATTTTTTCCACCCACAGAATTCCTGCAAAAGAGTCTATATCTCTTTGAGATCAGTGGCCTCTGGGTTTGTGCCAGCATGCAATCAAAAGTCTCATTTACTTCTAGCAATTAATTTAAAAATAAAGGTATGAATTCTAGCATTTAATAATTTTCTTCTGATTACTCATAAGTCTTTATATTATTCATTCTTAATCAGCTTCAGGAGTTGGAACATTTTCTGCACAATTGTCTCTTACTTCAATAAAAACAATCAATACACATTTCCATTCTCTTTCTCCTATTTGCTGCTTCAATTAGTCTGCCCCATCATCTGTTTTTATTAAGCTTTGCTTTATTTCTGAGACTGAATTCAGAAGCTTAGCAAATGATGAGGCTGCCTGTTGTTTCAGTTCCTTAATTTCCCTCCTAAATTATCTGGCAGGCTGCTGGGGTGCTGGAGAGGTCCACTGTCTCTTTCTCCTGGCTGTTATTTTGTTGTTCATTCTTCCATTTCTTTGAATTAGAAAGTTTTTTCACTAGTTATGTTGGTTTATTATTTCTGTTGATGCCTCAGCTTTTCTCCAGCGATTGCCACCTTTCAATAAAAAGCAGGGCCTGATTTTAAGGGCTTGTACACAGGTCAGACACTTTGGTGTCTTTGATCCTTGAAGATTTACTGGATACATTCAGTGCTGCATCAAGTCACTGGTCTGTCTGCAGAAAGGAATACAATTCCCCCTCCTCCTGATCTCTGTTTATATCTCAGCAACTGAAGGTCACAATTTTGTGAACTGCAACCATGTTACCCCAAAGGTGTGTTTTAATTCCAATATCTGAAACAGACTTTATTCAGATCCCACTGTGCCATGGCAGTGCTACTCTTTAGTGTAACATCATAACTGCACAGTCTCAAGGTGTGGAGAACATGTAGGAGATATTAAAAGTTCAAGCACAAAGCTCAGCCATGGATCTCCTACCCTGTCCCTCAGACATCAGCAGGGAAACATTTTCAAGGCAACTCTCTGCCTTGAGAGTTTGCATGTTTTTCCCATACTGTCACAGATCTTCTCAGATTTGCTGATGTCTGAGCAATATTTGTCCTCTTCTGAGGAAGAACGGTACGAGACCACCAGAAACATTACCTGCAGGCTCATCCATTCACCCAAGCAAAAAAATCTGCCTGAAATGCTGAGTTTGCGACATCTGTGCCTATCATCTGCTCCAGCTACAAAAAAAATGGGAGGAAGAATCCCTGGAATTTCTTATACATTAACATGTAGACCAGAAGCCAATGTAGAGTGAATAACAAAATCCACGTTTCCTTAGCCAAGCTGCTCAACAAGGGAGAAAGAGAATAAAGTCATCAGCTCTTACTTTGAAAAGTTACAGAAGAATTTGCCAGATTTATTTTTCTATTATCATAATGGTTGCTTGCCACTTCTTTCTCTTGCTATGCTCTGAAAATTATGAAAGTTAAAAAAATATTGGGCCAAATTGCTTAGTCAGAAATATGTTGTGGTGCCTTTATCAATCTGCTTTTGCTTTGCTTTGCTTTCCTTCCCTTCATTCTTCTTACTCATTCAACTTTTCTCCCTGAAATCAAGTCAAGAAATTTTGCCTCATATCTAATATTGTTTGTAGCTGTAATCACCTCTTTAAAGATGCTTCCTAATCTGTGTCCATTTTCTGTGTAACAAGATTTTCCCGATCCATGCTCATTTTGCATGCAGAGGGTTGTGACTTTAAAACACAGTTGCTTGGAACATTGTTTCAGAGGTGACTGAATGGCTGCTGGGCCTAGGTTTCCCAGTCTAAAGAGTAAGTAAAGGTTACATCCAAAATGTTTTGGGGGTATATTTTTTCTAGAGCAGTGTCTGAAAATACAGCTAACTTGCATTTTTTTTCCCAAGATCCCATTTTCCACTTAAGCTTGCTTACTTTACTTGCTCCCACTTCAAATCTGATTACAGTTTATATTTTGCTTTCAATGTGATACAAGGAGGCATTTTAGGTGCCATAATTTTCTTTTGCCCAAGTGGGATACCTGGTAGTCTTCCATCATATCAGGACACAGCCTTTCCTTTCTCCCAGCTCTTCTCGTCATGCTTTGCTCAGATTCCTGCCTGCCTCTTGAAATGCTCAGACAATTGCCACATCAGGGAATGAAAACTGAATTTCTAACTAATAGGTACTGTAATTTTTGTTAATGTGTAATTATCTCATGGCAGGAAGCCTTATTTACTTATTATGCTAACAGGTATAAACCCTACAGGAAAGCAAAACCCTGACAAGGGAAGGAGCTGAAATGCTGTCTTGTGCAAAAAGGATTTAGAAGGCAGGAGAACGAGCTATTTAGCCTCAGAGTTATTTAGCCTCTGAAGTTATTTAGCTTCTGCTATCTCAAGAGAATAGGAGAATATTCTTGTTCTTGATCATGAGCCTATATAGTTATCCAGGATAAATTTCTGATTTTCCTTACAGTCCTTAATTTCTGATGATCTGATGTTCCTGTTTCCTTGAAGTCAGTCCAGATACTACCCTCTTGTGCTTCCCACCATGTGAAAACCTGAAATCCTCATATTGGTTAAAAGTAGACCCCAACGTATGATCAGAACAGATTTCACACAGAAAGTGCATTTAGAGCATCCCTAAGGCAAGTTGCTTGGAGCTCACTCAGAGCTACTGTCCAAAGAAGAGGAGGTTTATGTTATCTTTTTAACATTAGTTTAATGTTTAAAACACCTACCAAGCAAATGGGAGATATAATCCCACAGCAACACCTCCCAGATGGGAATGATGCTGAAGAAAGAGGATTTGAAACAACCACTGTGGGGTCAGGAATACAAGATTCACAGGATTAGATAATGAACAATTTAAATTGAGTGTAAATCTGCCCTAGGATTTACAAGTTGAAGAGTACAGCCCAGGTGTCATGGCTCTCTTCCAGAACCCTTCTTGATTTTATCCAGCACATAAGCAATTTAAAATGCATAAACTTTTCTAAGAAAGCAGGTGAAAAGGTGCTAAACTTAGAATTACCCTGTAACTTCTATGGCATTAGATAATGAAAGAAGTAGTAAAATTAACAGTTCTAAATGTACGTCCATTCTTAATTCAGAAGAATTTCTCCTTCTAAGAAGAGACAAACAGTATATTTGTACACAGTGACAGTGTGTAACAGTAAACCAAGTGCAAAAAATCCACAAAATGTGGATACTAGTGAATATTTTTCAGAACATTATTTTTCAGAAACTTTCTATAACCAAATTTAAGAAAAATCTTCTAAAATATTACAGTAGAAAATATGAAAACTAAAACATTTTTATAAATTCTTAAGCATGCATTTCAGCTACTACAAATCCTCACTGGAATGATTAATTTTCCTATATTTCAAGTAGAATGAATGAATAAAGGAATGGAAATGTCTTTTGGGTTCCCTGGTTTTACTCTTGTATCTTCAATTTGATAAATAAACTAATAAACATTTGGTACATAAGTTATTCTTTATTGGGTCAACTAAGAAAATGTAAATGTCTGCAAAGAGTAATACAAACTGTTACTACAACAGTGACAGAAAATATATTACAGGAACTCAATGTGACCAACCTGAGACAGCCCTTGGGGGAACAGAATAGGCTCATGCACATTTGTAGTTGAAACATTAGGAAAACATCTGAGACTGCTTGACATGAGCAGCAGCAGCAAAACTGTGCCCCTGCAAGGTATACTGGACCTCTCACTTATGCCATGTGTTCTTTTCTGTGAACCAAAATTCTACTCACAGCACTGAAGCTGCTTACAAAAAAAACCCCAACTGTTAACAAATACATGTGACCCACAGTTCTCATCAAATAAAAGAGTTTTGTTTCACATTGGAAAAACAAAAAAAAAGCATTTACCTACTACATACAAGATAGAAAGCTTTTCTGTTATGTCTGCCAGTTGAGTTCTAAAAATGCATCTTTTAAATTGCTAAGGAATACACGTTTTGAATTGCTAAGGACATAATTTTGACACTAGTGAGAGTAAGCTCCTAGTTAGAAGCCAGGATACCTAATTTAGATGGCACTGAAGTATATCACTAACAGACAAAATAAACAACAGGCCACAAGACGTGTAAGAAAAATATGTGCAAATTTATCAAATCTAAGAAGTGTGCTGGAAAAACATGCAATTCTCGCATTTCATAATACCCAGGTCATACTGAAGATAAATAATGAAATCTAAAACAGGACATTTTTGAAATAATTTACATAGTACTCCCATGATAAGTGAAGATCAAGTAGAATAATTAATCATCCATTCTGAGCCAAAAGACATAGGACCAGCCACAAAGACATGCAGGAATAATGAAGAACTAAGCCTAGCTGGTTTTATTGGGAAATTACTTGGAGAAAATGTTGCCTTTAGTCACAGAAACACATGAATAATAATGAGAACTAAACCATGATAAATAATCACTCTCATTGGCATGAAGGGAGACCCAGATATTACTAAATGTTAGAGGGGGATTTAGTTAGTGCAGGTTTATTTAGAACCTCACCTCCCCATTGAGGCAGCTGATAAGGCCAAAGAGCAGTAGAATGACAGTGGCTATGGGAGACTTAGGGACAGAGGGAGGGACAGAGCTCATCAGCCCTTGGACCTGATCAGCCCCTCATCTCATTTCAAATTCATGCAAGGTTTTCAAGGCACTGGGAAAGGAAGTTGTCCATGTTTTCTTAAAGTCAACATATGACGGTATTTTGGAGGACCTGGGGATAGCCAAGAGTCACAAGCCTAGAGAGATTGAACACTGGGGTCTCCATCTCTGCTGGTAACTTGCTCTGGTAGATCCTTTCAGCCAAGATCTGAGAGCAATCAATTAACTGATTTTTTTTCATGCCAAATTCCACTAGAAAACAATAAAATTTCTCAAACATCCAGAGCATGTATTTGGAGCAGAAAGCCCTGTATGAGATAAGAATGTCTCAAGAAACAGGCTAAGGAACATCCCTTGTGTGCTAAAACAGTCCTAAGACCTAATACTTATATAACATTGGGTTCCTCAGAAGAAGAGGTGCTAAGTAAACATAAGATATATTCAAACAGACAATAAATTAATTGCCAATGCACACTGAAGGAAATGAGGTACTACAATGTTTTATCCATAGAATACCAAAAAAGCAAATTATTGGAAAAGCAAAAGACTAGCCACACATACAGGAGACACAAGACATCTTTTCAGAAAAATGCATGCAATGCATAACAAAAATGTAAACACAGGGAAGGTAATTATCTTTAAGAACTTAGATGTTATGTTAGGCCTTCAACAGACAATGCATTCCCCCAGGAACAGCTAGAAAGTCCAAACTTTTGTGAGTCAATAAAATATTTTAAAAGAAATTAAATAATATCCCCACAGTAGAAGTCAAAATTACAGCATATGCAAAAAAAAAAAAAAAATTTTCCCTAATATTCTGTATTGTGAGGCTTCTAATCTGCCCTGCATTCTTGCACCACAAATATTTACTTAAAGCCCTTGCTTTTTTCCAAGACTGTTCTCACGCATTCACCCCTTAAAGAAGTTTATTCTCATCATCAAATACTGCTGCTTACCTGTCCCAGGACTGATTTATTTTGTTGTTCATACTCATAAGGCAAGATCTGATCAATGAAAATAAGGAAGCAGTAGCTAAAGGCACTACAAATCGCTCCAAAGTCACTCTGGTACATCTTTCCCTTATAGGTATGGCAATCCACTATTCATCCGAGTGATTCACAATTATCTGGGTACAAAATGCTGCAGACTAGTTTATTTTCTTTTTCCAAAGGTGGATCACAAGATAGATCTGCCTAAATTTGAGAATCTGTGTTTAAGAAATCAAGGTTTGGTCAGCACCTTGGCTACAGGTTGCCCTATTAGTGTTGCCCTATTAGACAACCTCCAGATATAACAAATCCAATAACTCCAACAAAAGATCCAACAAATGTGATCTCCTGCCTTAACAGGCTGCCATGAAAATCCAAGAGGCACATTTTTTGTAAAAGGAAATCATGCTTGGCAAATCTGATGGAGTTTTTCCTCTGCCTATAGGGCATCTTACAGAAGATGAAGCCAGACTCAGAATCAAGTATTCTGATTAACCTGCAAAAAAAAAAAAAAATACCTGCTCTTCACAAAGCCTTATACACTATGTCTTCTTACACATTCTTTTTAATTCTTATGGATTGCTTCTGTATAAATTTATTAAAGTCCAGCCTTCCCTAATATCTTCTAAAGCAAAAGATCCACCAAAAAAAATCAGGAAAAAGACATTCCATGACAGCCATCTGTCCATTATAAAAAACAAAACTCAATAGCAAATATCTGAATAAAAGTAGCAAAATTAATGATTCTGTTCCCTCTTTAACTAAAGAACTATATCTCCAAGTAATGGCTCGTGTCCATACTACAAATGCCATTACCCTATTTTCCTGTGATGTAAAATGTCCGGTTCCAGTCTTCTAGAGCCCCCAGGTTGTTTTGCAGAATTTGCTGGTGTTCTTGGACAGTTTCAGAACACCTTCATCCATTAACTTAACTTGCAGGTTCTCTCATAGCCTAGAGTACACCTGGGTTCTGATATTTTCTGTTTTTTAGTTTTGATCACAGACATAGAGACTGTTCATCTGCAAGATGAAGTTAAAAAGTCACAGGATGACCCTTTAAAAGCAACTTTAGCTGAAAATCTGAAATTACTTGTGTTGATGTACAGAAAGAAGGGGAGGGGGGCACAGATGTAGGAATGTGCAGGTGCCTAGTCATGGTTTTCTACTATTATTTTTCTTAAATAATTTATTCCTACCCCTTGACACTGATAGAAATAATATCTTCTATGCTTGTTTTCAGAAGAAATTTGAAAGGGAAAAAAACACCTTTCAAATTAATTGCTGCACGGAGTTCTCACCAACATAAATGGCTGAGGTTTTGAACCTGTGCAGCCCTTGAAATAGCACATCATCTCTATTTCTAACCATTTAGAATCCCTACATGCAAAACAGAAAAAGCAGAAAGGATCCCTGTATCCAGGATGCATTAGTTTGTCAGAGAACCGTTACAATACATGAATGATGCTTTGGCTGTTTTTCTGGCAAATATATCTGTATAACAGCACAGATATCAATAGACAAGAAGTGTGTTAAATTGTAAGATAATCCAGAAAGAGGAGAAGCATTAACAATTTTCTATTTGTGCTGCTTTATTTGCTCCATCATTTAGTCTATTGAACCATCAAATTAATTTAATTGAAGGTGACAAATATAATATACTCTTCCAAGAATCAATTTGAACTGCCAAATATAGCTAAAATTAACATCCCTCTGTTATATTTCACCTAATTTTTCAGTAATTATTTAGAATAAAAATATATTTTACACTAGATAATGCCTATGTATAGCTTTTGTGTTTATTTTAAAACTACTACAGAAACAGAACTGTTTCTCTAACTGTAAAATTTTGATATATCTGGATACTAATTCCTGCCAATAGGAGATGCATTTTCAAAAACCGAAGCTAGTATTTTCCCACCAATTATTATAAAGATGATTATGCCTCAATTAACAAAAGTGAAGATGGAGGTGATATTAAATGAAATTTGAATTTACAGATAACTGCATATAAACTGTCATAAACCAGAATACTTGTCGCTATGAATTCCAGTTTGGTTTCTAAATGAGAACAGTTATGATATAGATCTTGAAATTTTTCTATAAGAATAGTCCTTAATTCCATATTTTAATTTTAAGTATATATAATGTGATCATGCCTCAGTAAATCAAGAGCTTTGGCCAGGCCTCTAGCTATTACAGCCAATTTATCATTAGCACTTTATTATCCATAATGGAAAGATATTACCTCTCTTGCAACCTGGAACTGCTATGTAATGTTTTGATCACCACTTGCAAGCAGGGTAGCCAAAATCTTAACGTACAATCCTCTCCTAGTAGAAGAGGTAGGGAAATGGAAGCATTCAGTCTAAGGGATAAGAATAGACCTGTTTTCTTAAAGATACTCAAGAGATTGTTAAATATTTAAATCATGAATTAATGTTTCTTATCATTTTCTGTGGCCACTATTTAAAAGTGACCCAAGAATCTTTGGCTTTGAACACTTCATATATATGTGTATATATGTATATACTTATGGTTTTGGGTTTTGTACAAAATTAGAGTATTCTCATTACTAAGCAGTTATCTATGAAGGTAATACATATTTCCAAAACAGCTGCTAAGAGGTCGAGGTGTTTCACAGGTACAGGACATGTATAAAGATTATAAAGGACAAACTGGAGAAAAGTTGTTCTATACCTTTTTAATGATATCTCACTTCTTACCAATGGACCTTCTTTAGTGTGATGAATGTTATTGAAATTGCTATTTCAAACAGAAATAGCATAATCTAAAAATAAAACCACTAATGCCTCTTATGTTTCAAGCACCCTTAGGTGCTCAAAAAACCACCTATCTCTATCTGTGGTGAATTTAGAATGTGCACAAGAAATTTCTTCTCAAAGCTGACTGTGGGAAAAAAATACTTGTAAAGAAGCTGTAAGAACTGCAAGTTCTGTAATGGCAACCCTGCTCAAACTTTTCCATCTAGTGTGGTTGTGACTCATCAGAGGTTTGTTCATTAGAATTGTGTGTTTAATTCCAGCTCCATATGGTTTTTTCCTATGTTTCTTCTGTTCTAACTGGGTGGATAGATGGCATATCTACAGGATGAATATTTGCAAGTTAAATACATCAGCAGTGTACCCTTGCAGCAAAAGCTGGATGCATAGCAAGTTGCATTAACCAGCAGGTCCAGGCAAGTGATTCTTCCCTTCTACTCAGTACTTCTGGACTTTTGTGCTCTCTTTGGAGTTCACCAATATAAGACAGACATCAGTGCACTGGAACAAGTCCAAGAGACACCAAAGTGAGCAGGGAGCTGGCACGCAGTAGGGCCAAGGAGAAGTTGAGAAAGATGGGCTTGTTCAGCATTGAGAGGAGAAAGCTTCATGGGGGGATCTTATTGCTGTTTACAGTACCTAGAGAGAAAATGCAGACCAAATAAACTCAGGATCTTCTTAAAGCTAGACAGCAACAAGATGAGAAGCAACAGAGAAGCTAAAACGAGATTCTCACTAGATTGCAGAATATTCTATTCTTTACCACTAACAAGGGTGTTTAAACACTGGAACGCACTGCTTAGAGAAATTAAGGAATCTCCATATCTGGAGATATTCAGAACTTGACTGGACAGAATCTTAAGCAACCTGATTTGGCTGGTCCTGCTTTGCCCAGGGATTTGACAAGACGGTCCACAGAGTTCCCTTCCAACCTAGATTACTCTGTGGATCTATAAAGTGCAGACAGCTTCATTCTGTGTGTGTTCACCAAAGACCTGATCACAAAGTCACAGTTGTGTAAAGGTGTTTAAATTCCTCTGGACAGGAACTGGCACACATCTTGTCATTTAGACACAGTTATGGGTGCCCAGAATATGGGCAGATTTCCCAATATATGGCAGTACCTGTCTGTACAAACATATCTCTACATTCTTTACTAAGAGATAAAAATTATCACTTCTGCTTTCAACCATTACATGCTTTGAAAAAGACATCATCCTTTTTCCAGCTGATTGGATCTGTACTCCTGTGAAGTGCCTCCATAACTCCCCTTACTGCTTGGTCTGGCAGGCTCTTAGTGCCCACCTCTGCCCTTCACATGGTATCTACACATGCTTCACTTTCCCATTACTCTGTGTTTTAGAGCCAGCTCGATCTCTCCTTCAGAAGAGGAATAGTCTTTCTTGGCTCAGATGAATGCTACCTATAACTTCAGCTGCCTGACACCAACCTAAAGTTCCTCTACAGTCAGCAAAGAGAAAACAGCCCCTCTGGAGGGTGATTCATCCTCACTTTTCTTGGAAACAAGGCTGGTAAATTTCTGAACATATGCAAATCTCAGATATGTACAGTTAAGACACTATTTATGTCTTTAGCTGTCTTCATTTGTGAAGCTTTTGGTAAGGCACAGACCAGAAAAACACAGAGGCTTCTGAAAAAATTTAGAGTTTTTAGTTAGTGTGACCCACAGAAGAAGGTACTAAGAGCAAGAAAAAAGCTCACTTTATATACTTGGTTTCCTGTATAAAACATGGAGTGAAAAAATCATATAAATTAATTTGGTCTCTGAAACAAGTTACAGTTTTGTAGATGAGAGCACCTTACCCAAGTAAGCCCTTAGAAAAGGTACAGTATTTATGTAACACTCCAATTACAATATCTCCTTCATAACACCCAAGAACTTAATTCAGAAATTAACTCTTTCTCTTTTCTTCTTTTCCAAACCCTGTACCAGCAACAGTAGTTTCTACAAATGTGGCACGATTTCCCAGTCTTACAGATGAGTCTGCACAGCAGCATGAAAAACCTGTTATCTTTTCATACATTTGTGCACTTCTACTGGCTGAAGAAACCCACAGAGCTGTTGAGACAACCACAAGTCCCAAAAGCTGTAAATGGAGGCTTGTATGGCTGCAAGGCACAGCAACCAAGCTGTAAAAGTCAAACCTCTCCAATTGAAGAATGCCAACAGACAATTTTACATCATATTTGTTCTTTGTTATCTCACAGGTCTTCTGTTCTTCCTTCTGGCATCATCTCTGAAGATTCAAGTTGTGTCAATTAATTTCACATCAAGACCAGAAGTGTGCCAGCAGCCTGCAGCTCCTGCTGAGGCCCCACTACACGAGGAGGAAGCAGGGATGCAGGAGGTGCTCCAGCAGCAGCGCTCGGGGCAGCTGACAGGTGTCAGACCATACGGCAGGCATGCAGGGCCGGGCTGGGGGGAGAAACACTCCCATCAATGTCAGCCGAGTCACCAGGGTGCCTGGGCATAACAAAAGACACATGGTAGAAACTCTCCCGGCTAGACAACTGTAAAGGAGTTTCTTCACAGGATGACATGAACCCAGCCTCCTTTAGAGACAGAGGACAAAAGGACAATATGCCTCTCATCTTGTTCTCCTCCTGTAAGAAAGAGAGAAGATAAACTCATTTCCTCGAGTATTTCTCAACACATCTGTAAATAAAAGCACTTTAAGCACTTTTCATCAGACATCATTTGTGTGTCAAAACTGTTTAGGGCTTGACTTGAAATCCTCTCCTTCAGAAAGCAAACAAGCAAGAAATAGCTGCCTTTGATTTATTAAAGATGAGCTACCTGTACTGTAAAAGGCAGAATGGCAATGCACACACACATACTAAGAGCAGGGAGGGACGGATACTACCTTGACATTTATGTACAAAGTTCAGTCCACAGCTTTTCTTATTTATTAGCCTGTCAACATTCATGCAGACACAGTACATCTACACTGATGTTTTTGAGAATTTTACCTGTGTGTTATTTGCTCATGATTGGACCAATTTAGACACAGAATGCTTCCCTGTCTGTATAAATCACTTGGGAATCAAATTTGGGAGGTAAATAGCATAGGAAAAGGAACACATGAAAAAAACTGTGGTTTTTAGTTAAATGAAAGGACAAGATTAACTGGAATTCAAGCACAGAAAGCAAGGGAAGAGTAAAGTAACAAGGATAAAAACCCCAGTGTCTGGTACTGCATTATTTCCAAACTACAATCAGATCATAATTCAACTCTGGCTCTCTGGAAGTGCCAGTGGACTCAGCAGCCAGAGCTGTGCCGTGCCTGGACAGGAGTTGAGAAAGTATTGCCTTCAAATTACTGAATGTAGTCCTCAGCTGACAGCAAAAACAACCACTACATATCCCAAATATTCCTCTACAGAAGCCATTAGCAGGAATGACACCAGTGTCAGGGAGACATGGCACACCGCAGCTATTTGAGCAGAGGATGCCTACAAGCATGCTCCTGCTCCCCTTTTTAATTGTTATATTTCGATATCTTAACCCCTGAGAGCTGATGCCGGGCTGTGCTGCAAGGCAAGGCTGTGCTAAAGATGCTGTTGCTATCTCAGATACAGAAATTCTGCCCATGGCAAGAGGTGTTGGAGCCCCATTGCCCTCCATCAGCTCCTACTTCCCATCATTAGCTAGCATCCAGAATTTTCCGACTAGGCAAAGCAGTTCTCTTCAAAAGAAGATGAGATAACTGTGGATGGTGACATGCAAACAACACAGACAACAGAAATAGTAAGACCTAACTCTTTGTATAAAGATACTTAAAACACTACTGTTTCAAATTCATTGAAAACTAAAGAGAAGAGAAGAAAATTAACTTGGGGCAAAATTGGTTTTTATGCTGTTTATGTCTCAAATCCAAGGCTGTTCTTTCCATTCATACAGCTCTCAGAGGCTCTCAGTTATTAACTCAACCAAAATGAAATAATCTTCAGAAGCCAAGTGCAAAGCAGCTCACTGTGGAAGACAGTTGTTGGACAGCTTTGTTGTCACTGTTAGTTTGTTTCTGGTTTCCATGTGGCACATTATGAAATGCATATTATTACTGCCTGGGGTCCCCAGTGTCCTATTCTGCCCTGCTGCCTGTAAGAGCCATGTGCTCTCACTCTCTGAGGCTGTGCAGAAGCAAGGCTTTGCTCATTTGGTGACTGCCAGCCTCATGCACTTCCCCATGGAGCAGGGGGTGGGGGGGACACAGGCATGTCAGTGATAGCAGCACCTGCCAGGCTAAAAAGCCTTTCAGAGCAAGCATTTGAGGGGAAACAATCAAGTGTGAGGAAGGCAGTCTGACTGTGGAATATGTCCCTCAGCAGATCTCTCCAGCTGCCCATGCTTGCCCTAGGCAGGGTGACTGGCAGACACAGTGACAACCTGCCCTCCTGCATCAACATTTCATGCAGTTCAAACTTCAGCCGAGCCCTCACAGAGCTTAGGGACAATTCTGGCAGAGGCAGTCTCTGACACAGCTCTGAGTGGTTTTACCTTTCAAAAAACCACCACTATCAGGCTGCCCCTGGGTTTCATGCCAAATGGCACCATGCTGCAAAAAGACAGACTGTAACCCTTCCAAAAGTACAGCAGTCCCTAGAACCCTAAGCCTTCCATTACAGTGGTTTATGTCTGCTGTTCCCTCAGTTAGGTAAAAAGACCAATGTCCTTTGAAATCTGGCAACCAGCTGTATGGCTCCAGTACAATTCTTGTCTTAATAGAGTTTTGAGGTGGCTGGCAGTATTTGCCGCAGGTTCTGGGCCAGCCAGACCTGCCTCCCATATTTCTGCTCACAGTCCAGCACTCAGATTTACACCTCATCCAGTTGTTCAGCAGGCAGGAAAATGAGCCAACATGGCACACAACACAGCAGAGCACCAGAGGGCAGCAGGAAAAATCACACACGTTTCTCCCCTGTGGGCAGTATGAGCCCACTGATGTGAACTCCGGCGACTGGGAGTGCTCTGCCCTCGAAGCTAGTAAAGGAGTAGTCCTTGCCTCGAACCAGATAACTAGCTGTAGCAATAGAAAGTCTGCTGGAACAAGGCATCTTCAATCCATTTCTCTCATGGAAGTGTCAGACTGGCAAGGCAAAAGCCTTGGAACGAGGGAAACAGAGCCATTTCCAAGCTGTCTCTCCTAGATGGTCTTCTGTGAAACTCCATGGAAATTTGAAAACTGCTACCTGCCAGTAGCAAATTGGCTCTTCTTGCAGGCACTAAATGTGTCATATAAGGTGGCTCCAGCCCAAGCCATGGAAACTTGCTGTGTCAGCACATCTGCATTTGTGTTTTGGCAGCAAAAAGCAGGTTCTGGGGGTGATTAGCAGTAATGGTGCTCATCTTTCGACCGTTTGAACTGAACACAGACATTCAGCCTATATTAACAGCATAACTCAAGCTCAATATGAACAAAATAATATTTCCCAAAGCTACCCCCCACTATCTCCTTTTTCTGTGGCAGAGTATAATGCATCCTGCCTGTCATAAAAGCTTTCACCTCAAGACCACTTCCTATCCAGGTATCCTACTAGGTCTTCACCTCTAATAATATTTGAATGTGTCTATCTCTCCAATGCTCAGCCATGTGTCAGTTCCAAAGTTTTCTGCATAATGTATCAAACTCCTGGTTTTTCCCATTTCACAAAATACTTCTCATTTTACACTGCCAAAAACATAACCTCTTCCGCCTCAAATGCTGCTTCTTTTGTCAGAATCTTACAATATTGAAGCCCCAGCTGATACTCTAGGAAAAAAAGGTGAATTAACAGAATGAGAGAGCAGGGCCCATTGCACAGGGGTCACCCAACCCTTTGCCTCCACCAGGACTTCTTCCAGTGCAGTGTCATTTCTGCTGCCCAACTTGGGCCCTCTGAGTTCACAGCACAAAACTCACCCAACACAGTGAGGAGGTCACTGCTCTGTGTGTTCCAGAGGCATCTTTCAGGCTGGTCTCTGTCTCATATTTTACTCAGGTAAACTCTCTGCTCTAATTTCTGCACAAGTTGCATCCTTGGTATCATCTGGATTATTGCTACGAGGTACGGCAAAATTTTGAATTAAGCTTTTTGTCCTAGAAAGTTCTGCCTAAATTCCCCTTGAGATTATTGGATGAGCTAGAGAGAAACTCAGATCTAAAACAGTGAAGTGTGGCTTTCAAGAGAGAGTGAAAGAAAAGGAATGAAAAGTCATTGGAATTTAGGTAAAGTAATTTACATCACTGCTAGTGGTAGAGCTCACCTAACAGCTCTTGTTACTGTTGGTCTTCAGTCCAGTTAGACCAGGATAGCAAAGACCTAAGTGTGCCAGATAAAAGCCTTATTTCTATAGAAATTCTGCCATGTTGACTTTTTGAACTCTTGAAAATGCGGTCCTGAAATAAAAGTGAAAACCTAGATTTGAACCTTTTAAAACACGTTGTCTTACAAGGCTCGAATTTTGCAGTAAACATGAAGTATACAACAGCTTTACAATAGAAACTACATGATAACTCTCTACCAGTCCAGACATAAACTAAAAAGTGACACAGGGACTAAGACCATGTTGAGAACAAAGTAATTCTTGTCAGTGCTACAACTTGACTGGACTGGCTCATAACATTCTAAAATTATGGACACCATTATAAGTCTTTCTGTGCATTTTTGCACTAAGCTCTAAATAATGCTCTTTTCATAGCTAATGTGACTTTTTCTTTCTTCCAGGCTGTGGCCAAAAAAACATTATGTTATTAAAGATGCTCTGATATAAATTTGAGTCTGAGAATAGATTTGATTGGAGTACACAGGGGTTTTTTACCTAAAATCCCTGTGTACTTCAGTCTATCCATAGAGTTAATTCTTTACCCCCTGTGTAAAGAATTAACTCCATGGACAAGTATGTCAGAAACAGGCAAACATTGTTAAACATTTTTTTAAAGATATAATTACAATAACCTCCACTCTTCCACTGAATCATAATCAGAAAAAAAAACCCAAACCAAAAAAAAACCCAAAAACTAGACAACACAAAGAGATTGCTGTTGCTATCTAATTGCTGGATTTTGTTTACTGCTGGCTTCAGTAGGTATTCAACACATTTGTTTGTTAATAGTTTAAGAAATGCAGGAATTCTTTTTTATGTCATAATCCAAGCAAAAACTGCATGAGTTCTTTGAAAAGAAATATGTATGTTAGCAAGCAAGGTCTCAAGCAAAACAGAAAACTTAGCAACAGCAGAGAAATAGTGCATTAGTATTCTTTATTAGTCAGTACAGAAGAAAAAAAAAACCAGAATGGATTAATGAGAATGTACTAAGCTATAAATACTAGGCATTAGCCCACGTTTCACTTGGGGAATCGACCATTTTCCTTTGTTTACAATTCTGCTTTCTCATTTACCTGAAAAAATGTTAGTACCAAACCAGCAATCCCAGCTGCTAACAGCTGCCAGAAGGTTGTTTATGATCAATGCCTTATTTTTTATTTTTTTTCTAAAATTCAAACTATTCTGAATTAGCTAAAGAATAAAAAACAGTTAATTTCTATGGCTTTCTATGCTAAGATTTCTTTCTCAAATAAGATTCAAAATAATGACTTGTAGATACTCTGGCAGTGCTTTATTTTTTAATGCATCATATCACACTGCAATATATGGGGAATCACTCAAATTAGATTTACTCCTGAGAGATGCAATAACTTTCAATCAAACCACAGGTACTCAGCATCCTTCAGAAAATAGGTCTATATGCAGGATGAATGAATGAGAGAGAGCACAATCAGCTGGACAAAACAAATTACTGTTGCTGGATTCAAATAGGAACAGGCTTAGAAAAACTAGTTTGATTAGCTGAATAACTCACAGGTTATGTGTGACCCCAGCAAAAGACATTTCTGAGAATGCAGTTCTCAGGTGAAATGGTGTCTTCTTTCCATATGCAGATTCAAATGGGCCACATTCCGAAATGCCTGAGTAGCATCTTAATGTTGTTATTCAGGCATCAATAATAATAAATAACTAGGAAATAATCCTTAGCAAAACATATGTAGCTGTCCTATTAAGCAGTTTCCCAGCTACTTCTGACTGGCTGCCTCTCCCCCACTATGCCTAGCTACAGGTAAAGCAAGTAAGCAAGAAAAGTTAAGAGGTGTAAAAAGTCAGCACACAGAACCCACCTCAGGAGAGAAACCCTTTGTGTGCCCACACACATGGGCTAAAGTTCTTTACAAGCGTTCAAATCACCTTTTGGGTGTTTAGGGTCCTTCCAAGAGCAGGATGCATTTTAGAACCATTCCCACCACTGACCCCAAGTTTCTCTTCAGGAAAGGAACCCCTGGCTACCCAAAGCTTCTGATGGCACTGGAGTCCAAACCACCTAAATTGCCTTTTTAACTTTTAAGTTAAAAGGGCCTGTTAGTTATTAAGATGCTCACCATTTATGAGTTTGTCTCAGCTGGTCACACATACAAGACAAATTAAAGCAACTGCAAAAGTTTCAGCTGCAGGAGCTGTGGAGAAATAACGCGCTGTGAACTGGTTATTTTCTAAAGCTGAGACAAGGTAATTGAGAGGATTCTGCTTTAAGGAAATTAAGGTGTTTTCACAAAACTTTTCTTCCCAAGTTAATACTTAATTGCTCATAAAAACACATGTTCAGTAATCCCACATTAGACACTTTATTCTCAGACTGTGGCTTTGGATGGTGTTTTAACTGCTTGTGAAAATTGTCATTTTTATAGGGTCTGGACCATTGTAAATCTTCATATTTGTCCTCTGAAAAGAAAAAAGGTCACTATGTCTGCTTAAAGAAATCATCATATCCTCATATAAATCACAACCTCTGCAAAATGGAAAATTTCAAGGCAATAAACAAGGTGTCCACAATCTATTGGGGCCCAGTATTTTAGTCCTGCTTTGTAACACTATTGCTCCTTTGGCTGATCCAAGTGTTTTTGTCTTAAGCCTAGTGCCTGGTGGGATAAACAATTTCCTAAATTCTTTTTGTTATCTATTCCAGTTGCCTAAATTCTTTTTTGTTATCTATTCATACTCAATTTACATCATCAGTGCTGAGTTGGAAAAACCAGTTCTGATTGCTTTTCTGTGCCAGTTAAATTTTTATTGACTTGCATTACATACTTGACTACACTTTTCTAAACTCCACTAATTTTTTAGGTCCTTTTAGCCTTAAAATCAATTTTCTTTTCCCTGAAAAGGGAAAAAAATCATACCCTCCATATAACAAGAAGCTTATAGATTTAAATGTGAGTCAGAAAAATATGAAATTAAGAATTAGACATGTGATCTAAAAATTCTACTCAGAATTTACAGGCTTACTCTTCAGAAGGGCTGTAATCCATATTCCTGCTACAAGTATTAGGATCCTTGCATAAATTTGTATGTGTGAGTAATTCTATATGTGAGACTATGCCATAGAATTTGCTGAAAATACATATTCATGTGTAAAGTTAATAGAGCTACTCAGGAATGTAATTTATTTGTACACACCATTCGTAGCTGGCTAGGAAGATAATGCTACATATTCAAGTCCACATAATGACAATTTGCTCATCTAGCATATATTGTGTACTTCAGTACAGTATAGCTGGGTTACTTTTGACAAAAAAACCCAAAAACCAACCAAACAAAAACGGATGTGAATAGTAATTAGTCAGCACAAAATTGTTCCCAGAAAGCACTCATTTCTACTGCTTGGAAGTTGGTGCTCGATTATATCCGTGTGGATTTTGGCAGGGGTAGAGTCGATTTTCCTCATAGAAGCTGAAACAGGGCTGTGTTTTGGATTTGTGCTGGAAAGAGTGTTGATAGTACAGGGATGTTTTTGCTAAAGCTGAACAGGGCTAGCACAGAGCTCTGTTCCTCACTCTACCAGCGATGGGGCTGGGAGGGGACACAGCTGGGACAGCTGTCCCCACCTGACCACAGGAATATCCCATTCCATATGACATTGTGCTCTGCATATAAACCTGGGGAAAGAAGGAGGAAAGAGCAGGCCTTTGAAGTGATGGTGTTTTCCCAAGTCACCATTTTATGTGACAGAGCCCTGCTTTCCTGGGGATAGCTGAACACCTGCAGTGGGGTATTAATTCCTTATCTTGCTTTGCTGGTGTGCAAGACTTTTGCTTTACCTATTAAACTGCCTTTATCCCAACCCATAGGTTTCCTCTCTTTTTCTCTTCCCATTCTCTCCCCCATCCCACTGGGAGGAGGTGAGTGAGCGGCTGTTTGGGGCTGAGTTGCCAGCTGGTGTTGGACCAGAACAATATCATAAAACAGTTGTTGCCTCAACACAGACCTAGGTTTTTATCAAACCAGTTTCTCTAAAAACAAACACAACTCACCTCCCTGCAGTAAATACTGGAGAATTCAGCAGAATGCACAGACAATAAGCTTCTGGAAGGCAGAAATGGTCTCTTACTGCACTGAGGACCTACCTGTGCATGAAAGCTGCCTATCAAAGAAGTCTACAGTACAAATACTGAGCAATAAAGAGGAGCAGGGGATAAAAAAGACACCTATATAAGTTTCTCATGAAGAGAACAGCGTGAGAATAATTTCTTATTGCACTTTCAGGGATATAACTTTTTCCTTTGTATCTATAACATATATAGAGACAGATACATACATATTGTCTCTCTAAAATATCATCTGATATTAAATTCTGTGTGTAGAGTCCAAGGCAATTCACTTTCTGCAAGGTTAACATTTTATACCTCAATTCATGGGACCCATCTTTGCATTTAATGAGCAAAAGCTCACAGAGCTAATAATATCTCCTTTCATTTTTTATTAGCTCCGTTTATGTAAAAAACTGAGCACCCTCAGTTTCCATTGCAGTCAAAAGATATGATTATTCATCACCTACAGAAGGGAGACATGGGGCCTGATTCTTCCTGAATGAATGTGTGTGTGCAGTATGCACCATGCACGTTAAACACCTCTCTTACTGACTTTAAGACAAGTTGCAGATAATTAGCATGAAGCAATCTGATCATGCTTACACATTATTTGGTGCAAGGAATCAGGATTGTGCCTGCAAGCTCTAATAGGTTTTGTGCATACCTCTGCTGATCTAAGAATGAACCCTTCAATGATTGTATTTTTTCTTTATAAGTTATTTTTTCAACAATTGAATACCATGTTATGTTCCAAGAGAATGCTGTACCAATTTAACTGAGTGTTGTTTTGAAGTTACAGTGATGAGAAAAATCCAGTAGCCTTAAAATCTTTTTTTGTTGTAACCCTTACTTAATTTCAACTGACTGGGATTAGGTGAAAGTACACATTATAAAAAATAGAAGTGACTCTAAAGTAATGAATTTTGTAATTAAAGTGATATTACTGTGCAGTGATTTAACTTTGTTTTAAACTCTAGAACAGCCTATCAATTTTCAAGACGCATTCCTTTAGCACTTTTGGTATACAGGCATAAAAAATTCTGCAGTTTGTCAGATTTCTCTGGTGAAACAGAAAAATCTGTAATGCACTGGTTTTGTAGCCTTAGCAAATAGCTGCTGCTGGTAAGATGTGCAACATATGCCTGTTCAAAAATTCATTTTTCAGTTTTTACAGAAATGCTGTAAATTTTACTGACCAGCTCACAGACCAAATCCTGCCTCAAGAGCAATAGATACATACAGCCAGCAACAGGAATCTGCCAGAGGCAAAAATAATGAGTCAGCTTTTCTGCAGCCAATCCATAATTCTGGATTCCAAGGCTTAGGTTACATTACATCATGCTGTATTTTCCCTGATTTAAGTCAGTATCATAATATTTGCCCACATGCAATATTTACAGTGTATTCATCACTCAGCCTATCACTGAACACTTTTCTCAGTGAATTCTCTTGCTGAACAATATCCTTCTCTCCTAGTAATATTTCATTCCTCACACTGTAAGGATATCCAATTGCTCAGCATATAGAATTTGCTCCTCGTTAACCATTTCTTTCCCACTTTTTAAAGAAATGTCAGAACCAAACTACAAGTACAGCTGACTAGAAAAGAATTTTTGCAAGAGTAACAAAGAGTCCTGGAAACTCCAGCTAGCCATAAAAAGTAAAGCATGATTTACTCCACTGTACAGCATTCCTGCCAACGCATGTTCTCTGTGTGCTACAGTCACATGTCAACATCTAGAGTAGTAAAAGTTTTATTTTAACTATATTAATAGATAAATGTAGCAAAATATATCAAAGGCTATTTTTTTATGGAGCAGTGGGAGGTGGAAAAACAGTGCAGACTGGTACAAGAAAAACATGACAAAACAGTGATCATACTAGTTAGTGGGAACTAGTTTGGAAAATGCAAAACCAACCAGCTGTTGGTCAATACTAATTTAAAATCCTTCAGTTCAGAGGACTCAAGAGATTGCGTAAATTCATTATAAGAAGCTTTGCAGAGTCATGATCTCTGGAAACATCTATTGGCACTGTCAGAAAGAGGCACACACACAGAAGACACCACTAAGAGCCACTTTCAAGCCCAGCAGCCTTCTTACAAGGACACAAGACAAAGATATATCACAGCTCCCTGCAGAGTATTGCACTCTGCTGCATGGACCTAGCTTGTGTGGCATTTGGTAAGTCATCTCTGAGATATAGTTCTTTATCCCTTGGGAATGCAAGACACTAGTATCCCAAAAGGCTTTTGGAAGGACAATGCCCTAAAGATAATGCCATCACTTAGCTATTAGGAAGCAGAACACACAGATATCTTTCCTAGATGTGTGCCTACAGGACAGCTGGCAGTCTAGATGAGATTCTTTTCTTCTTTGCAACCATACGTTGACCAGTGTTCTTCCCCTTAGGGAGAATTTCACACTCCTTATGAGCAACCTGGATGAAGACAGAGGCCTCATTTCCAGAAGAGCTCTCTGTGGAGTCACGTATCTTAGAGCCAGTCTGTTCAGACAAGACACCAGTACAAGCTCCAGGCAAGAAAAGCTGCCAGCACTGCCTGCAAGTCAAACTTCATGGCTGGCAGCACAGCATGAGTAGGAGGTAAGTCAGAAAGAGACAAGTGAATACTCACAAGGCTGCAACAAAACTTCTTAAGAATGCCTTTCTCCATGCCCACCTTGCTTGACATCTCAGATCTGAATCATGTTGTCATGACAGATCATATGGCTTGCTCAAGATGCTCTTTCCCTGTGTTGTATCTTTCGTACAATAAGGCTGGAGGTGACCATAATTATACACCAGACTCCGTTTCACACATTTAGGGCTGGCTGTGAATGTTTTGTAACCTCTTGTGAATATGTTGTCCTTACTTCCTCTAGAAAAGCCTTTTAAGTATAAACACAGTTTGTAAATATGTATTACATGCTTAGGCATACTACAGAAAGAAAAACAGAGGATGAGAGTTAACAACACTTAAAATGAAAATAAATTATAGAAATGTGAACTGCCTTTTTAAACATTATCTTAATCAATTTACTGGCTAAGAATCTCTGACAACTGTCTAAAGATCCAACTGTCTCACCTTGGTTATTATGTCCACTTGCCCTTCCCATTTCCCAGTTACAAGGGAGATATTGGTGCCCTAGCCATCCTGACACAAGCCCCTGTTGGATACTCTTTAAAATAAGTAAAAAGTTTAAAATAAGCTCTGGGACTCCCACCAGCCCCAGCTCCATATCCCTCCTTGTTCCTCACCAGCTCCTGCACTTGTCTCTTGGCTGTGTAGCAGAGCAAGACATTGCCTGCCTATATTGAGATGAAGAACAGAAAGGAGATGCAAACCACCAGCAGTAATCCCTCTGTGAAGATTCCAGTTAGAATCCCTGTGGATGGCCTGCAGCCCCTGAGAGGTTTCATCTGGGTGTTCCTAGGAGCAAGGCATCACAAGAGAGGACTAGAAATAATTCTGGGAGCAAACCATAAGTCTAAGAATAAAGACTATGAAAAAGAAAGCAAAAGGAATGAGAATGTTAATGACATTCACAGCAGATTTCTGGTGCACCAATGAGTCACTGTTATGCCATTGTAATTCATGATGATAGAACCATTGTTGCCCCCAAGTATAAAAGATTTATCACAAAAATTTAAAAGTAAGATTCACTCTTTAAGCAAGATTGAATTCTGTAGTCTAAAGACACAGTCATACAGATAGATGAGAGTAAAGACTAGAAGGTCATAGTATGAAATAAGAACAACAAAGACCCAAGATGAACTATCCATGACAAACAGGTCATGGAATTCAGAAGGTGCCCAGAGAAGAGGAACAGCTGAAGATTTATTTCATTTGGTTTTCCATCTGGAGGTAGCCCTTGCACTGCCCTCTGAACTGAGACTTTCCTATAGAACACTTATAAGCTATAAACCTTCCTTGCCCCAAAGGAAGCCCCAAGACATTAACAGAGTGTCAGCCTTTGAGAAATGCATGAGTGTCTCCATGCTTTTTCTATAGCCCAGAGTGAGTGAGAATGAAGCTCCTCTTCTCTCAGGTGTGTGAGACAACCACTTCTGTGTCCCTAGCAGAAAACCAAGGAAGGAAAAATCAAGCCTATCAGAACATTAAATCACCTTGCTCAAATAACAATAAATGAGATAGCACCTGCTCCCTGCCCTGTAGCCTTTTTTACCAAACTCTGCCTGGTAGGGCATCTTGAACTGCCAAGAACACGGTTCTGTTCACTCCCCCAGAAAGACCTGCTTCAACCTCATATCTACAAAATTCTCATAGCCTTCTCCTTTTGTATGCCCCGTATCATCTCCTACTAAAGTTCTGCTGTACATAAATACACTGCTATGAGTGAATTTGGAAAGTAATTATGAACCCCCCAAAAGATTTTACTTAGGGCAAAATCATTAGCTCACTGAAAGTGTTAGAGGTGACCTCTGGCATAAAAAGTAATGTGGCTAGTAAATGGGTTAGTTTCTAAAGATACATTCAAATCCAATGCATGGTAATAATTCAGAAATTGGCAATCATTTTCCAAATCTCTTGTGCAAAATACTGCTATTATTCCTGTGACTATCTCTTTCAAGAGGTGAGTTATGGAAGTATGACATCTCTTGAGAGCAGCTATAATAAACCTTTACTGACATGTTTTTCAAACAGCAAGAAAAATTCTACTACAAAAAGGCTTCAAGTTAAAATGTTACCATATTCAAACTTTTTATTTGTTAGGAAAATGTACAGTCATCTCCAGATGTTTGATGCTACTTGTTCTGAGCAGTGGAAGTAGTGATGCTACTCCAGGGGAAACATCTATGACTCTGGAATTGTTGATCTTAAAATAAAGTGTAGTATAAATACACAAAGTCATGTCAATCAGACAGGCAGTATTCTAAGATACAAATTACACTCTCATGATACACATACAGAGTAGTGCTGTGTAGGTGTTGAAAAGAGAATCTGATCAGCAGTATCTGATTTGCAACACAGAAGTCCAATGCATTGTGACCCTTGCTTGGGAACTGAGGTGTCAGCATCTACACTGACCCCCTGAAAGGGAGCAAGGTTTTCCTGCTTTGTTTGCTCTATGTTGTCACAGTAAGCTCTTTTGTTGTTACAGTATGCTTTTATGGGTTGTGTGTTATAACCAATTCCTTCAGTCTTCAAAAACAAAGACAATTTCTGTGTTGAAATACATGATCCCATTGCATAGCAAAGTAAAAAAAAAAAATCAAGGCTTACTGCATTGGTTTCTAAATCTGTTCTAGTAAATAGCCTGAAGAGCTTTGGTGTATTACAGATCTGTTGGTTTTGCTAATGAAAAAGCCAAACTGTGGAAGCAAAATCTCACAACAACTGGGATTCTAAGATTTAAGAGATGTTTACATATACTTGTCATCACTGAAAATTATCTCCAAAAATTGTAGGTACCCCTAACAGGAAGTACAAGAAGCTTTGTGTGCAGCACAGGAGTTGAAATACAAGCAGAAAATACTCCAATACAAAGGAAATGGGATTAAAGCTAGTTTCTGGCCATCCATAAATCTGTGGCCAAAATAATAAAATATTTTCCCACTGATGACATGGAAAGTAAGCCTTTTACTAATTTTTCTATGCCATTGACAGCCCCCAGATGGAATTTTCCACTTCATAACAGTAGGGCTGAACAAAAAACTGATACGAATTGGTCCTAGAAAACAAAATGACATAGCAGCTTTCCAGTAAACAGAGATGAAAGGCCAGATTCTGATCCCAGGCAGATGATGCTGGCTTGCATCAGCAGGTTTCTGAAGAACACAACAGCATCTGTAAGTGGTGAAGAGTGGTCTGTGACACAGTGGCCAAAAACACCCAAGTTCCCACATGAACCATCTAATAGGAAAGTTGTACTTACAGCTGCCCCTTGCTAGAAAATGTAATTTCCTTCTCTTTTGAAATTAAAAGAATCCAGGGACTCAGAAAGGGAGCTCTGCTACCCTAGATGTAAAGACTGGCCTGAAAGACAACTTTCTATTAGATTAAGAAACTCAGCTCATACAGTAAATTGTTCTTAATTTCATCCCTGACTAACGGCCAGGTGTCTTAGTATACTGAATGAGATTTTGGGCTGCATCTAGTTGAATACTTGCCCATGCCAAGTTTCTTTCCAATAACAAGAATAAATCATCCCAAGGAAATTATGACTTGTCTCATATAAAACAGAATCTTCCAAGCCTCTTGTTCAGTTCATCTCATGCTTTTGGGTTCACATATTTGGGTAGCAAAATAATGGAGGAATAGGGAGCTGAAAATACTTTCAAATATTAGGTCATTAAAAGTCATTGGAGTAAAAACATAATGCATGTGATTCAGTAAAGACAAGTGCAAACCATTACTCTAAACTGGAGCTACCAGGTGCATAATTGTGAAATGCAGAATTTACATCAAAACAGAAACATCCTCGATAGGGATCCACTAAGTTAAAAGGTTCAGGACCTGCCCAGAGACAACATTATCATTTCACTGCTCTGTTTCATTTCAGGCCACCTATTTGTAAAATGGAGCTGCTTTCATGCAAGCCTTCCACATACCTCAGATTTTGCAGTTTCGGTAAAAACTTTCACATTCGTAATATAATTGTATGTAATTGTTGTACCTGGGGAAGGATACCTGGTATAATAATATATAATATATAATATATAATATATAATATATAATATATAATATATAATATATAATATGTTATATATAACATACAATATATAATATATATGTGATATATTATTTTTATATACATATATATACACCTCTGTTTTTGGAAAAAGCATCTGCTCTTTGGGAGAAATGTGAGAGACAAATAAATCTTCTCTCAAAGTGAGTGGAAGCAGTGGTTGCTACTACCCAGAATCCCAGCTTCACATAACACCAGTCAGAAACTGAGCTATGCAGAGGAAGAAAAACAGGCATATTCACTGTGGGCATTCTGTAAATTCAGAGATCTGTCTGCTGTTTGCGGAAGCTGTCATTACACAACCAAAGCCTAAAATGCCAGATGCATAAACACAGGGGGTGGCAGGAGGTCTGACAGGCAGAGATGCACTTATGTGATCTAGAAACAAAAATGAGAGGATTTTTAAATGAAATGCAGTAAAAGGCTTTAAAAGGCAGCGGGGGAGAGGGGGGAAGGAAGGCTCGGATTATTGGGAAAGGAAATGACTTACTTTTACTCACTTTTACCATAGTGGAAGCTTGGAATTTTGTAAATTATAGTTCTATCAAGAAATTATCTGACTTTCTCTTCCCCTTGCAAACAAAAACAATATTTTGAAGGCCAAATATAGTCAAAGCAGTTCAGTCAAAAGAAGTTAGATAATAAACATGACAGTGTGCAGCTGAGTACACAAAGCTGACATTGGTGCAAAGCTCTCCATTTGTCTTCGAAGTCAGATACATGATCATAACAAAAATAGGAGCTCTGCATTTAGCCTCAATTCATTCAGGTTTTTAAGGGCATGAGTAGTTTAACTGAATGCAAGCATACTTTTAAAATTAGGCCTATACTTATACTTTTGTACTTGGTCATCATGGAATGAGTGAAAATGGAAAATATTGAAATGGAAATACAGCTTTTCATTTCACAAAAGTTCTGTCTGCAATCTGCTTTTTAAGGTCTCAGACAATGTAATAGGCCCATATCAGATTCCTGGCTAAATCAGGACTTAAGAAGGCTTTTTTCCTTACAATCAAATTGTATTTGTGTGCGCAATTCACTTCTGAAGGTTTAAGTCAATATATAAATCTGCAACAAATTCATTGCATTATTCTGAAATAAAAGAAAGAGTGACAGCAGGGAGTACAATGAGATGCAGGAGGTGAACATTTGTACAGAGTAATGTGCTCGTTACAATTTTTTTAATCTCATTTTCTGATATTTGAGTCCCTTTGAACAAGTTATTTCCTTTTCTATGACCCAGCTTCTTCTCCTGTTAATCCTCCTCCAATAACATAATTCTTTTTTGTGGCAGTTTAGCTCCCTGCCACGCAAATGAACAGAGATGTTATAAACTCATCATTAAGATTACACTGAAGAAGCCACAACAGTAAAAACGAGCTGTGGAGAGAAGAAAACTCCATTAAAAAAATAAAAATCGGATGATTGGAAGTTCTGGTAGCTCTCTTTTCTCTCTAGAAAATAACTCATTTAACATATAACTCATTTATTTCAATGCCATTCAGAACCACTTAGTTCAAATCAATAGGGCTACTCTCAATTTACATCAGTATTAGGAATGTCAGAATTTAATTTTTATGTTTCAATTTACTTATGTATTAGTAGTGATCCTTCTTGCACATATTTAGGGTAGTCAGAGAAAATAAAAGGTTTTGGAGAAGAAAAGTTGAGTCCTGAGTGAGAAAGAAGGAATTTCTTTTCATTTTTGTGATTCCTAAAGATGATTTTTATTGTAAAGCAGTACACCCACCTTCCCTTAAAGCGAGTTAATTACCTTCAGAAGGAAGCTAAGGTACTCCTGTTATTTCCCACATTCCCTCATCATAATTCCAAAAAGACCATCTTCAAATACTCAAAAAGCAGCAACAGAGTGGGTGGGGGGAACTGAATCAGAATCCATTGTTTTAAAGAAAAAGGATCACCGTCACAGCACAGTAGTTGTATTCCAGATTACAACAATAATAACAGTCTGGACACCTTGGCAAGGCAGATCCAACACTATCAATCACATAAACAATCAAGTAGTCATATAAATAAATAAATGTGGAATTTTTTTTTATTTTTTTTAAACACACAACATTTAATTTTATGCAAAAAATAATAGATGTATCACTGGCAAGACTTTCAATATGCAGGGGTTTTAGGACACTGTCCTCTGCTGATTTTTTCAAAGCTTCCTCACACAGTCTTTCTGTAGAAAATAATTAAACAGGTCTTCATTTGTATTATGCATCCTTGTGCTTACTTAGAAACAGCTTTGAATCAAACTTGGAAAGCAAATACAAGTGGGACAGGAGTTTCATCAGAAGCCCACCCTCACTGGAATCTGGAGGTTGGTTATGACAATAGTCAATACTCTGTTGAGAGGCAGAGGCCAAAACAAAATTTAGGATGTAAAACCGATTAGGAGGAGCTGCGTGAACTGTTGATAACACCAGGTAGAAGTAAGTAATAAGGAAAAAACACGAGTGATGCTTCTCAGGAGAAGCAAAGGAATAGGAAATGGAGGAAGCCCAGCACCTACTGCTGTGGTCTAACACAGTGGAAAAACTAAGAAGAGAGTTAAAAAAAGGCGCTTATCTTCCCAAACAACAGAGCTCAGGTGTCAGACCCACCAAGTAGCAGAGAGGCAATAATGGAGAGGATTGACCTATTCATTTTGAATAAGAGTGAGGGAACCTCTGGAGAATGAAAGAGAGGGAAACCAGATAGACACAACACAAAGGAAGGCAGGGCAAGAGGATAGCAATAGTAGGAATGGTGAGAGATAAAGAGAAGACTCAGGAAGAAAGGAAGCTAGAAGAGAAAGGAGCAGGGAGATGCAGGGGCAGAATAAATGTGGTCAGTTGCAGACAAGCACAGCTGCAAACAAACCAAGTACTGCTGCAAGAAAAATCCACTCAGCTCTCCTTCAGGAAAATGGCATGTGCTCCCCTCCACCCACACGTGGAGCACAGCGAGAACAAAATGGGGTGTGTGGCATCACAAGGACAACGTGCTCTTCCACAGCCAGCAAAGAGCATACACAAATTCCTGCAGAATAAATGCTTTCAAAGCAAATCTAGTAATTCATACATTTAAGCTGATTTTGATTTTATTTTGCATTTCCATGGCACTCAGCCATGGAAATATTCAAATCACAGTTCATCTGTGCTCACTGTGCAACAGCAGGTGTAGAGCAAGTAGAGGCTGCAGTGGAGGGCACAGGGCACTGACTGGGCTGTGCTGCAGCTCCAAACCAGAAACACATTATGTGAGCCCCAGTTAAGTAATTTAAATGCAAGTCTGACCATCACTTTTTTGATGGATGGATAATCCTTAAATTTTGCATAATCAATATGTCCATTTAATTTGATTTAAGCAACTCTAATTGTAAAAGAGCATCTCTCACTGAAAACACTTGCCACTTCCACCATAATATTTTTTACTCAGAAACAGCAACATTTTTGTCAGAGGTAGGGGCTCTCTGCTTGTTCCAGTCTCATGCCACTACCTAACTTTTTTTATTGGACAAAGTTGTTTTCATAAAGCTAATATCCTGCAGCATGTCATTCTGTTCATTTCAGCATCCTTTATCTTTTTTATTACCTACCTACCGATTTTTCTGCCAAGACCTTTTCATGATTGATCTGTTACAACTTTAATAGAAACCATACACTTACAGAAGGCTTGAGGAGGGTCACATTTACTCCCAATGTAATTAAACTGACAGCAGTGGCTTTATCCCAAGAAAAATTTGGCTGTGTACATTCACAATAAATAATGAAATCCAAAATTACTCAATTGTTTCCATATCTCATTTCTCTTCTAGAGAGTTAAGGTCTATATTGAGCCATGTATCTTGGTCTTGTACACATTCTTTACTATCAGGAGATAGCAAGAGTAATTACATCAGTAATTACATCTGGGTTAGTTAATTGGATTTAAAATATTCTGGTCATGAATATAGGTCGGACCTGGTTTTGAATCACAGGTAGTTTGAATTGCTGGCATAGTAGATATGCCAGACACATTTGTTTATTAAATCACTCATCTGCATTTCATTCATTGCCTTTTGTTACAGAAGCAACAAAAGTCCTAAGTATCTCAAGTCATTTACAATTACAGTCTTTCCTTCTTATACCTACCTTATCACACATTCTTCTGTTTCTTATGTGCTGTGTGTGCTCTCACCACCTCTCCTATTTACTTCCAGTACATAAGAGGTTGGTTTATGCCACCACTTCAGAACTAAGTAATAAGCTTTCCTCTAAATCATGTCTGGTATTCACCTTCTCACCTTTTTACCATCTCCTGTCTGCTCTCCATAATCACTGTTCTCCTTTCTTTTGTGGAAACTTGCCATGATTGCCCAACTTTGAATCTACAAACCGGTTTGCACCAGAAAGTCTAAATACTGCCAATTTCTCTTCATAGTGTTACTAAATGCTAGGACTGGCCCCTGGGATTTTTCTGAGAGAAATGACTCTGCAATGAAGTTTTTTGACAAATGTGAGCTGTGAGAAGAAAAATTTGAAAGGACAAAGGTTACCCTATCCTTCATAGCAGCAAGAAAACCAAAGTAGGAGACCATACGGATGAATTTTAGGCTGTACACCACTTCTTACATGGGCATGAGCTATTTAAATATTGAGGAACCTTACTTACAGAGGAACTTAACAAGGAAAATAACCTGAGATTACCATGGGCATAGCAAACACCAGCATCATGCTGGATTATGGTGCTGCAGCACCTCATCAACCTCATATCACATTATGAAAAATATATTTTTTGTGGCCCGAAGTTAGTCAGACCTTAATGTGCACCATGTAATGGTGAGCAAGTCAGCAGGCAGCTCTGCTCCATTCAAACTGTGACTATACTCCTTCAGGAAAAACAGTTGATGTGATGTTTTCATGGTCTCCAAAGGCACTGAAGGGACCACTGTATTGGGTTCACTTGGCCAGCTTTTGGTACTGGGAGGGGGAGCTAAAGGAGTCAGAAGCTGTGAGAATCTTCCCTTATATCCAACAGTGCCAATGTCAGATGGCTCCTAGAGGGACCCACTGCTGGCAAAGTCTGAGACAATCAGCGATGGTAATAATGCATCTGTGATAACATATTTAAGAAAGAAAAAAAGTTATTATGCTGAAGTATTTGCATCCAGAAGAGAAGTGTGAGAATATGTGAGACAAACAACTATTCAGGCCCCAATGTCAGCTCAGAAGAAGGGGGAGGAGGTGATCCAAGCATTGGAGCTGGGATTCCTCTGCAGCCTGTGGTCCCAACCATGCTGAAGCAGGCTTTCTCCCTGTAGCCCATGGAGGCCCATTCTGGAGCAGAGATCCACCTGCAGCTCACAGAGGAGACCCATGCCAGAGTTGGTGAATGCATGAAAGGAGGTTGTGAACCTGTGGGAGGCTTGTGCTGGAGCAGAGTCTTGCAGGGACCTGCAAACTACGGAGAGAGGAGCCCTTACTGGAGCAGGTTTCCCGGTAAGACTTGTGCCACTTTGGAGGAGCCACAATGGAGAAGCCTGTTCTTGAAGGACTGCACCCCACGGAAAGGAATCCGTGTTGGAACAATTCATCAAGAACAGTAGCCCATGAGGAGGACTCACATTGGAGATGTTTGTGAAAGAGTGTCTCCAGAAACTGTGTGGGAAGGACCTCACACTGGAGCACAGGAAGGACTCCTCTCCCTGAGCGACAGCGGGAACAACATGCAGTGAACTGACCATAACCTCCATTCCCATTTCCCTGCACTCTGCGGGAGGAGGTAGAGCCCCAGAAGAAGGGAGGGGGAAGGGAAGGGAAGGTGTTTTTAAGATTTGTTTTCCTTCTCACTATCCTGCTCTGATTTTGATTGGTGATAAATTCAATTAGCTTCCCCAGGTCATATTTTTTTTGCCCACACCAATAATCAGTGACTGATCTATTTCTGTCCTTATCTCAACTCAAGCCTTTGGTTATACTTTCTCTCCCATGTCCAGCTGTAGAGAGGAGTGATAGAGAGGCTGTGGTGGGTACCTGGCATCCAGCCAGGGTCAACTCATAACAACACTGTAAATAACCTGTGGCCTCCATACAAGCCCAAAAAAAAAAAAAAATCAGCTCTAAGAGTACTTTGATTTATGCCACTTTGCATTTTTAAGATGCCAAGAAAAGTGATTTTTTGAATTATGAAAAATATCCTTCAAAATGTCCTCTAGAATCTGGAGCTGGGAAAATGCAGAAAGACACAGTCATTTGCAAAACTATTTGCTAAAAGGTAAGAGGGAAATGTGTAAAATTTCCCAGTTAAAACAATCTCCATGCAAACAGAAGGGGGATAGCACCTCATGGTCATCAAAAATTAAATTGTTCCAGTTCTTATCAAACAACAAAACCTTCAAACTCTGCACAAAGTCTGGCTCACATATGGCGAGTCCACTCCTCAGGTAAACTGTGCGGTGAATCACTGAAGGCAGACCAGAGGCTGAACTTCCTTGCATAAGCCACCTGCCAACTAATATTGAGGAACAACAGTGAAATACAATATACGTTTCTAAGCAATATGCCCAGGGGGGAAAAAAATGCTATTGAGGGAATAAATAAGTACGCTGATACAAATACTGTGCCTCATTATTTCTTTGCCTCATGACTTGCTATGATCACACAGGCTGAAAATACTTTGGTTTTAATATCTCCAGCCCCTTATTATTTTCCATTTCCTTCCCTTTCCCTCAATTGTACATCCACATTTAGGGTGTCAGTTCTGCTTCACTCTCTCTTCCAGCAAATTCTGTTGATTTTTTTTTTTTAAATGGGAAGTTATGAGGGACAGAGAAATCGCACCAGGACCCATATTCTGTGACCAGAATTTCTGCATGCTTGCAGGTATGAAGCAGAACAAAATGTTCACTTCCACACTGCACCTGTCTAACAGCAGAAATTAATCCATCCCTTTTATCCCTTAGAAAGCCACCTTGGAGCACTGCATTCTGCATTCTCCTCTACCACACCGGGAACCTTTTCTTCCCGGTCTGGACTGGGGAGCGGTACAATGTCCCCATCTGTTTAGCGTGGTTCTCCTCAGCGCGCTGTCAGGCACCCTGAGAACGCTCGGTTATTAAGGCGCTAATGTGAGAGTGCAGCTAATTAATGTGCGGTGTGTCCCGGCGCACTGGTCGCCCCGTGTGCCAGCAAGGGACCCTCACCTGCAGCAAAGCAGGGAGATAAATGCTTCCCTGGAGTCCCCAAAGCCACGCTCCACCGCTGGCTGCTCCTCCGGGGCCAGGCACAGAACAGTGACATTTCTCTCGAAAAGCTTTCGGATTAGTCGTGTCTGCGCCCACTGATGTAGAAACTATGAAAGTGGCACCAGGAGCAATGACGAAAGGATAATTAAAAAATAATTTACAAGAATAATTTGCAGGGGGCCAAGGGACAAGAGCTTTTATTTCATCAGCTGGTGTAAGTGATTAAATAGGTACACAACACTGCTGCAGAAGTACCCCTTTTTATAAAACGAGAGGAGGGATGGCGTACAGGGAATAATTACCAATTACTTTCTTTCTTTTGTTCTTTTGTCAGACTGACTAACTTGCATGACCAAGTAGTTTACTCCAAAACAAGCAGTTAACAAATCACCTACCCCCACTGTGAAGAGTATCTCTGGCAGCACGATGGTATCTGATGGAGAACATAGCTGCACAGATAAAAGGAGAAGGAAGCAGCAGAACATTAGACTCTCTGCACTTCAATGCCCCTGGATGGGGGCTGTGATGGGGGAGGAAGCCTTACTGCATCTCCCAGCAGCTATCACAGTGCTTCTCTCGTCTGAAATAATTTATTGCTTTGTAAGAAAGGAGAACCAAAAGAGTTCCCTCCTGATATTTTGTGGTTTGTTTTGGTATCTGAAACTAAGATTACATCTCTAAGAGATGCGCGCTCTAAGACTTGCTTTCAGCCAGACACATCCTTCTAGCAGCTGAATATCTTCCCCGGGCAAAGGCAGCTTCCCTGCGGCTGGTCAAGGTTGTTGCACTCTGCATAGTACCAAAAGGTATCCAGCTGAGAGTAAATCCCACCTTAAGAGAAACAATCCCCGTGATTTTGTGCGTTTCTCTGAAAATAATCCAGCATCTTTCATTTGAACACTTTGGCTTTTGTTCCTTCCTTCTTGCAAGTCTTTGAACTCCACAGCAGTTCCTGCATGTGGATGGGACCCTGCTGTCAACCTTATCATGGACAGGACCTGCGGCTTCTGGTTTAGATTAAGAATCAAGAAGGCAGCTTTTTTTCTCCCGGGGTAGTTTCAAGTCCTAAATCTACTTCTCTCTCTTCAAGGTACATTGATCTCAGGGTGGGTTTTTTTTTCCTGCAGCTCCCTGCTCTTGAAATTCCCTTGCATTTGACCTCTGCTTGAAATGTGATGAAAATGATACCAACAGCTAAATGATTCACACGAATAAGAAGCAGCATAAAATATACAACAAGCCTGAGAAGCAGCCTTCTGTTATTAAAATACCTCAAAAAGAAAGAATTGAAATCCCAGTTCAGCATCCAAACTGCAGATTTTATGCCAGATTTCCAGGCCAGTACAGCATGAATACATTTCTGGGAAGTATCCAAGCCTTTGAATACTTTTCTAGACCTTTCAAGTTCACCAAGCATTAATGACTGTATGAAAAATGCAAATTAAGTACCATATGTGAATTCAAAATCAAAGCCTTGTAAAGAACAATGTGGAGATGTATATTCCAGATGCATTTCTGCTTGGGAGCTAAAAGAAAAGCAGCTTTCAGGATTTTGCCAGGTTACCCCATTGTAATTTTATCCTCTCTTTTGAACAGCTCTCTATGTAAATGATGATAGGGCAGTTAAGCACAGTGATTGTTAAATGCTTCCTACTGTTCACTGGGGTTTTTATCAGAGGATTTCAAATTCAGCATCTTTATCTCTACTGCCTTTCAGTCAGTACTAATGCCTGCTTCTCACCAGCCCTAACAAATACCTCTTCTGTAAGTCTGATCATCCTGCTGTCACAAGTAGTACACAATATAAAAGTCAGGCTTCTAGCAGCAGGGAAGTGGATCTACTCACATACCAAATATTCATTTACTACACTCAGTCCTGTTGTCTTCAGTTCAGGGAGTACAAACAAGTTACCAAGCACTGCACCAAGGGCCAAAGTCTTGCCTGCCCTAGGCTGGAGAGTCTTACAGTCAAAGGGAGTTTTCCCCTGTGCCCCGACAGCACAGCACATTCCAATGAAACAAGTTATCATCAGGCACTCAAGAGTGATCACGTCTCTCCTGCAGATTGCACTTGACCCAAGCAAGGTTAATTGCCATGTTAGGCTCTATGCACATAGGCTTTGCAGTAACTAGCATTTCCAGAGGAAAACCTGAAGCTCACAAAGTCCTTATTTTCCACATTATCTGTGTTGTTTTCAAGATACTGAATTTATTTTTCTATTTTTATTTCCCTGTAATCACCCAAGTCTTTTCTACACAAAGGAAATTCTCCTACCATTTCAGCATCACATTCTATGTCCTGCTTACAAACATGAATAACTTTTCGCATTAGGACTCTGCCAAAATAAATTGGAGTCCACAGATGTTAGGGAAAAATGGGACATTGTCAAATAGGAGCAAGCACTACAAAGCCATTTCCCAAAGACATGCTCGAAAGTCATTCTTTTATTCATATGCGTCTACAAAATTCCCTGAAGTGTAAGGTACTTTGACAGAGGTTTGCACAGCGCTATCTCCCCTGGCACAAGACAGTCTTCCTCTGCCTCAGAACCTGGAGCAGGCTGCACTACATTTAGCTTCTTCACCTCCTTTCATCCCTTCAGCCTGAAAGTCCACATGCATACTGGAAAAATACCAAGAGCTGTTTACTCAAAACAAGTTTTTAAGTTTTTCCATTTTCTCTAGCATCTGCTTGGTAAAATATAACAAAATGTAGCTCAAAGAGCCTAAAGATCTGGCTGCTGAAGATGGAATTTCACAGATGCTAATATAATTCATAGGTAATGGTGGAGTATCTCTCTACAAATATTTTGTGAAACACCAGTAAACTAACTTTCAGACTCAGTGGAATCACACACTAAAGAGGGAGCTTCTGGCTACTGTAGATTTCTAAACACAGGTGGGCATTTTATAACCCATACTAAATGAATTAATTATAGGCTTTACCTCTCCACTACAAATGGACTACCATACCATATCAAAGTAAATTGTTCCTGAAAGTTTTCAGTATTCCTGGAATACTTTGTTTTAACGTTCTGCTTTAGAAAATTGAAAGATTTGCTAAAATAACAACAGCAAGAAAACCATTTCATTCTCAGACAAATTAAATGTCTAAAGGAGGAAGGGGTGTCAAAACGGAGGTTATAAAAAATACTTTCCATTGTTTTGATTCTGTCACTGAAAAACTCTGTTCATGTCTATCTTAACTCCTGAGTATAACAGGTCATTTCTGTCTTCTACAAAAATCTCAGTGCTATCATAAGTGCAAAAAGCCACATAAGATGAAGTTCAGCTGCTAAGAAAAAAATATAAGCTAGAAATTGCTCTATTCCAGAATCCAGATGAAGGTTACTCAGTCATTAAAGAGCTGAGGTTAAAGAACAGTATTTCCTTAGAAAGGGAACTTAGAAGAAGAGGAAAACTTAGCAACTTTCACGTGGATTTTGGAACTTGATTGTGCATAACATAGGAATTGTCATTCTTTCTAAGACCTTTATGAGAGTAACCATTTACAATAATAATTTCAGAAGCTGTGGAAGGAAAACTCATCAAGCACTGTATATGCATCTTGTAACTAGATCTCTGTGCACACAGGCAGAAAACAACCGAAGGCAAAATCATTTGCTGCGTTGGCCTGAGCACAGCCACTCTCAGCAGAGAAATAATCCTGAAGGAAATCAAAATAGTCAAGTGCTATTGAATAAAAGCTTTTAGAAGCAAGACATTGATAGTATGGCAAGCCGCTTGAGCACTGTCATGATAGGACTTTTTTGCTAGAGCAAAGACTCAGGTGTTGTGTAAAAGTCTCTGCTCAAATAGGAGCAGATCTAGGAGATCTACAGCAAAAAGAACTAGTGGAATAAAGTTTGAGCTGGCAGTTACTGTGAAAACTTTAGATTTTGCTGGTGAAACACCCAAAGGTCTCAGGTGTCCTATTGACAAAGGGCAATACATATGAAAATGTACTCTGCAGCCATGAACCCAAAATCCAAGGCAAATTTTCTCATAAAAACAGAATCTTGGTGTGAGGTGGATGGAATGAAGTGCTGACACCTGGAGATATTTTCACTCATCTTACATTCATGACACACTGGGAAAACCTTTTGGCTAATGCTAATAAATGTGAATAAGTAAATCTCTCAGACTTTTATTCTGCAAGGATTTTCTCCTAATTTTCCACTGTCTCAGACCCTCCAGCTTCACCAGGCCACTGCTGTAGCATATTTTTCTGATATCATCTAGAGTGACTGTTTTATTTCCATACAAAATGCCAGATGAAGGTCCTGAAGTGGGAACACTTTTTCCTGAAGGAACAGTGTTATATCTTCCATCTGTTTTCAAAGGGACAGACAAATACTTATCAGATGATAACCTGTCGTGACTATCCAGATGACATATACTCAGTTCAATAACCTAAAGTGAAACTCTCTGGTTTTTATTACTTTCTAGCACATCTGTTCCTCTAACAGAATTGCTATAATGCTGAATGCTTGGCAAAACTGGAAAAGCTGGATATAAAGAGAAAAAGCCATCACTGTCACATGTTGTAAGGGTGTGCTTTATGTTATTTTACACAAGGAGTGACCACCTCAGTGCACTTCACTTTTATTTGGTTCTTTGAAAGAGGACAGTAGTAATTTTAATGAAATAACATTTTTCCTCAGATCACATTGATACACAAAGTCAGAATCAGAATGGTTTGAGTTGGGAGAGACTTTAAAAATCATCTAGTTCCAAACCCTGTGCCATGGTCAGGGACACCTCCCCCTAGACCAAGTTGCTTAAAGCCTCTCTCAGCCTGGCCTTGAATACCTGTTTATCCAGCTCCCCCTGCTACTATGAGAATCCCCACACAGTGCTTCTTATCATCCTTAACAGTATAAGTACAAGAGGAAAAACATTTATCTTACTCACAGCTGGTACCAGATAAACCAGGATAAACAAGAGAGAAAACTAACACACTGTCGTATTTTAGATACACAGTATGGGAGACAATACCCTAGAGAATCATATTAAAGAGACTATACAGTTAGATGCTGTCAGATATGCAGTGGCCTTTCATTGATAATGCATTGACATCATATAGAATAAGAAATAGAAAAACAATTTGAAACTTTATGTTTTTCTTTGTACAGATAGCCTTGAGAAAATAGCCTATGGTGATGTGAAAAGGACCATATTGACCCCTTTTCCCTTTTGGCAGTTGAGCTGGCAATAACTGTCTCTTTTTATTAATATTGTTTTTATCTAGAGCCATAATGACCATCCCACAGAGGTGAAATGAAAGACATTTGTTTTATGCCTAACACCTCAGTGGGAAAAAAAATTCAATGTATTGCACTAATTTGTTAAATAACTTTTTGCTGTCGAGGAGAAACAGCCCTCAAGGGCCAGACACCTCACCTGGCCTGCTCAGAAGCTAATTACAAATCACTGTGTCTGAGAAGTGGGATCTCAGAGCGTGCTGCGGTCTGCAGCGCTCTGTGCTAACATGATCAGCAGTGATGACATCAGCTACAGAGAAGTTCCTTGAGGACAACCTAAATCTTTCTTAAAACATTAGTCAGAATTTGCATAAAAGGTAACAGAAACTATGGAACATCACTGACAAGCCCAAGCAAGCTCACAGATACTGTGCCTGCCTGGGTACTGTGCTGAGATCAGAACTGAGACATTATCATCTCCAAGGCACCAGCAGCAATGAATTGAACACAGATTAAAAACCAGCTCCTTTCCAGTTGCTTCTCCCTAGAGGAACAGAGGAATTTATTGGATATTTTCAATCAGAGATTCCTATCCAGGACATTTAGAGAAAAGGGATATTTCTCCCCCTAGTAAGGAATCTATGGTAGGAGACATCACTTTCCTGTGGGACCTGAGGATATGTCTGTGGGGCACTCACCATCCAGTATAACCAGAATATCCTACTTCCCTTTCTCACATAGCTGCCAGCAGCAGAGATACAGCTCTGTGTTTCTCAGTGAAGGTTATAAAACCCATCTAAGAAGCTTAACATACAATTGAACAGGTTTAGCAGCCAGCACTAAGTTTTATATTGCCATAGTGGTTCTGTTAATGCTAACTTAAAGGTAGCTCATGTCTAGTCTGAAGAACAGCTGTCCCGATTTCACCTGGAAGAATAACCTGAGATAGCAGCAGTGAAAATTAAACTAGTGTTTCACAACTTCATCACTCACAGTGTGAGTAGGACTGCTCTGTTTCTTTGTGCTTTTTCAGTGGGGCATGGCAAGTCAGTGTCTGTCTTGGAGATGGACTGGTCTATCTCAGAAGCTCTGAGCTGGTGAGTTAAAGAGGAAGCTAACAGGGGCTTATGAAACAGCAGCTCCTTAAGTCTGCTGAGTGTGATAAATGCAAACAAAACACTTCCAAAACAGACAAATAAGCACATTGAGGAATGCTTCTGGTATAATCAAATTTGTTATTTTAAATTTCTTTCTGGAAGTCCAACTCTGCTTACAAGAAAACCCTGTAAAAATTCTGTTGAGAAGTTGATACATATGTAGATCTTACATTGGAATTTTATCCTTTTGCACCTTAAACAGTGGCTTTTCTAGCTTCATCCAGGATACAAACCCTAAGAAGAGTGATATTTTCCTTGAGGTCTGGTCTTTCAATATACTCAGACTTTGTCCTTTATGTTTTTCTCTCACTCCTAAATATTTTGGTTTATCTTTAGCTTCATTTTCAATCAAAGACCCAAATTATAAATTTTCCCCCTTTCTGGCTGGATACTAGGATATGTAGGTCCTTTTTCATCAGAAGAGCTTGCAGAATTTGTTCCTTCACCTTCTCGTCACAGCAATAGCACCTCTATATATTGTGTTATTACTAAATTATAAACCCCAAACAGTATTTTTGAAAATTATTTGTGCCTAACATAACATCTCACTCATATCGTCTGATACTAAAAAAAAATGGGTATACTTTTCTCTGTCTGCAGTCATTCACCCATCTCAGACTTTTCTCATAAGATAAATTCTTCCAGTTACTGTGGGCATTTGAAGATTATTTCTGTCTGGGATAGAAATGCTTTCCTATAATATCATCTTTTACCTATAATTTGCAATCTAAAATATACAAGTGAGAAAACATATAGTAAAACTCATCCAAGATGAATACAAACAAAAATAGATTTAAAATAGCTTCAAAGAATTTACAACTAATAACATACCCATCTTTATAGAAAATAGTCATTGAAAGTCAAGAAATCACATGCAAGAAGGTCAAAGAGTTGTGGAATCATGGAAGCCAAAAAGTAATTCTTCCAGAAAGTACCAGGTACCAAAATATTTGGGTTTGCAGTCTCTGCTTTGAAACCCCTTGATAACTCACAACTACTCAGTGAAACTGAAATCTTACTGTCTATTAGCCTCACAAGAGGATGAATTAATGCACAGCAAATTTGAAAATGCTTTTCTTTACCCCACTATAGTGCTAACGCTCTATAGCGTTCCACTATATATATATATAAATTTATATATATATATATATAAATTCCACTATGGAGTTTCTTGTCTTTCCACTGAAACTCAAAAACGTCATCACTTTCCCTAGCTAAATCAAGCTCTGCAGCCCACTCAGGGCCAGTTTCCAAAGCATGCTGTAGTGAAAGGAAGGATTTATTCCAATGATCTATGGCTTGAACTTTTAGAAAGAAGTAATCAAAGTAAACAAAAATCTTATAAAAAGATTTTAGTCAAGCTACCATTCCGCAGAGGTTTGATATTCAATATTATCTAAAATTTTAAAGCAACTTTATTGCTATAGTGGTTATAATGAGCATCTCCATTCTTATTGCTGCGTTGGGCATTTCAGCAAGATTTGACTTGGTCACAGTAGAGGAGAAAATAAAGTTGTTCAGAGCTAGATGTGTGGTAGAAATAAAACCAGCAAAGCAAAAGTTGGTTAGGGTGATGGAAGACCTAGCAGGGAAAGCTGTTTATTAAAACTCATAGTGGAGGTGACAATACAAACAAAAAGTGTCAGTGTGCCATTCACAAGGGCTGCAGCTGTGCAACAGAGATGTCAGGCAGTAGTAACTAGGAATGAAAGTACAAATTAGGCACACATACTGGCAAACAATAATTATAATGATAATAACAGATAAAAATTGACACACCATGAGGAAAATTTATGAATAAGTTATTCCACTCAGATAGAAATATATATGATATTATGAATTGGCAACATGAGATTTTAATTAAATTGTGGGTGTTTGATTCCAGTTGTTTTTTATAACACTATAAAACGCAGTATGAAAAAGCAAAGCTTTTTTCCCTGATATATATCTGTGCACACAAATAGGCTGCTACAACAGCATGGAAAATTTACACCAAGGTGTTTCTCTTTGGTTTTTAATAGACTGTAATTTTTCTTTAACAGACTGTGAATTTCTGTTGTATAGATCGTTTGTATGCATGAAAAATCATCTAGGCAGGGGCATGAGGAACAAATCTCAGGTCGATAGAGAAAGAAACGGGATAGCTCAATAAAATCAAGCTATTGCCTGACTATTCTCATCCCTATGATAACAGCCAGTTCCTATCCCCATGCTCCATGTAGGGTGAGGAACACAGAGCAAGGCTAAACGGGCTGCCTGTATCTGCAGAGAAATCGCCAGAGACTGAACGTAAAGTCAGGACAGTTTTGGCTCCTTGCCGAGTTTTTCAAAACCCAAGCTTGTCTTGCCATCAACACACACATTTCCCTGCAAAACTGCACAACCAAACGCTCATGGGTTTTGCTGCATTAGCAACTTAACCTCCCCAGCCTCTCACCTGTGGCCTGAGCGCTCTTAATTAAGATTCAAGAGGACCAAAGCAGCGGCTGCTCAGGGTCACCGGGCAGGCCCTGGTGCTCTGAGGAGGGCCCTTGGGTCGGGCACTGCTCTCTTAGCCAGCCGGGATGCTCTGCGTGCGCTGCCACACCACGGGGCACGGCTCTGCACCAGCCCTGCCCCAGCTGGGCCAGCAGAACCCAGGGGGAAGCAGCTGGATGGGTTCTGCAGCTGGAAGGGCAGCGAGGTGTGTTCTGTGCCCGACCTGCACGCCCGCAGCCCGCAGCGGGGTCCCGGGCAAGTAATTCTCTCTGAATGGTGCTTCAGCTGGTTAGGACCTGACGCTGTCCACCCACATACACAGGAAAAACAGGATCTTGCTAAAACCGTCTCTCCATGTGTTTACACAGCAGGGAGAGTGTATATGCAAAAATAATTGTGATCATTACCCCTAACATTGTGAAAGAAATTACTCAAAAGAGAGATCAATATAAATTTGTTATAAATGTGTGACAGGATGATTTTAAAATTGGGATAAGGATCTATAGGAAGCTAACTCAGTGAAAAAACAAATACATAATGAGAAAAATCAAATTATCTTTTTTATGTGGGAGAAAGATTTGACATTAACGATTTTCTCCAAATATTTGTAAGCTGTCTGGTGACTAATATTAAAATACCAAAATGACAGCTAAAGTCTCATATTAGCACATCGGCTAGCAAAGGCAGAGTGTAAGTTTGATTGCTGGGATGTTTCAGGATGTTTAGAGGCTGACTGAGGCTGCAACACAGCTTTAATGAATATACTCAGCAGGATATTCTGGTATTCAAAAATTGTAAGTAATGACAAAATTTATGTCCAGACCAGTGCAAAACAGGGCTTTCCTTCCTTCATCTTTGAGGCCAGTCTGGTTACAACATGGCCATGGTTTAACACCCAATCAGTTAGCCATTTCAAATTGTACCTACTTTGCTTTCCAAATTATAACTCTCTTCTTTGTGACCTTATGTACTGAAGATTAAGAAAAAGTGGATATAATCTCCTGGAAATTGCAAAAATCAGCTTCCCTTCTTCTTTCTCATGTTCTACATGTAAGCAAAAACCACACTTACAGCATATAACAATTTACAACTGTATTTTACAGAAACTTGATTAAAATTACACAAGTTGAGAGGAGGGGGAAGATGAGAGCAAAATGAATTTGCAACTGCCAGAGGAAAACTCATTAACCTTGGTGGGCTTGTTAAGAAGTTATTTTTTAATGCATCCAGGCACTTCTTATGATGTCCAGTGTATCCAGAGGCACTGTTTCCCTGGTCACTACAACTGACCACTACCAGGAGAGAGCAAGGGTTCCCATCCAGGGCATGCTCTAAATTCTGTCTCTGAAAAAAATGAATGAGAGGAGACACAAAAGAAAAGAAGATAAGGAAAGAGAAGAACAGACAGAAAAAACTTGCTAGACAAACACCTCATCTTAATATGAAGTTTAGACATGCCTGGTGCTTGCAGCCAGACCAATAACCTGGGAAATTCTCAAGAGTCAAGTAGTAAAGACTGCTAGGGTTTTTTTCATTTGAACACCAAATCTTTATCCAAGGCTCTTCAGTGATATTCACCATATTAACACCTCAACACTTAAAAAAATTCTTATGCATTTAAAATTTCTTCCTTAATTCTCTGTTAGTCAAGGACTGCATCGAATAAAACAATTTCAAGTACTGATGAAAGTACAGAGAATGGAAAATTATGTCTAGGGAGGGATGGGGCAGGAAGAAGAGTGAGGCAGTTCAAAGATATCAAGGCTGAGCCAGAAGCTCATGAAGAAGTTCATGAAGATTACACTACAAGTTGCTATCACCAGAAGCAGCACCAGGCTGCCTTCAGGAAAAGCAGCAGCAGTGCCTAGTTCTTCCTTCCCTGCTTCTCCCACTAAGAATGGGGAAAGGAAGAAGGTACACATTTCTTACAAGGAAAACATCATGTGACAAATAAAACTGCTACTCTGCAGTTTCCATTATTTTTATTTTTTCATATTTTCTCATTTGTTTTTCTTGGCCAGTAGGTTGGTTTTATATGTTTGTTCCACCAAACCACTTCACTCATTTTGGAGTACACTGGAAAGCTCTCACTCTTCTGACATGTTAGATCAGAACAAGGACCAGTCCTATGCACTTAGTGAAATATAAGACCATTGCCTACTTCCTTTATTTCATCCTTTTCAAACCACAGATTCTTATTCCTTGTCCTTTGTGCACTGAGAAAACAGCTTTCCAGAAGGTATTTTTATTGGTTTCAATTAAAAAAAAAGCAAAAACAGAAACAACCCAGGGCAGTCTAGGTACATTTATTTTCTAGTTTATTTCACCTTAATAGGCTTAGGTTTCAGCCAAAGCTTACAAATTGTGAGGCTCTAAACTTTACTTTTTTTTCTTAGGGAAACGAAGCACACACCAAAAAAATTCAGAAATCGTGGATAAACATCTATTTTATTCATAAACCATAATGAAAATAATTAGAAAAAGTAATTGAAGATGCAATGAAAGCTAGTATACACAAACATATAATCCCTGGCTCAAGAAAAACTGCAGAGCACAAGAAACTGGGGAGAATACTAGGAAAAATAATTTTTCTGTTCTCATAAACTTCCCCAAGTCTTCTTCAGGCCAGTTTTGTAGCCAGGATACCAAGCTGGGTGTATCTATGCTCTGATCCAGTACAACAACTCTTATCTTCCTAAAACATATCAAACATCTGATAAAGTCTGACAGTACCAAAACTCACATGGGTAATTAGTGATTAACAAAACATTGGGTGTTACTGGCCAAGCCTGGTTTTGATTGTTACATTATTTGCACCACAGCCAGCTTGTCCATATATGTTCCAGTTACTGGCACAATAAAACATTATGAAAAGCAGCATAAAGTGGGAGGGGATGCCAATCACAGCAGCAGGGAGACCAGTCACACGGTCCCTTTGCACACAGGGGGGCCTGGTACAGTACAGGAGGCTCCAACCCTGTGTTTACTAAACTCAGGCTCTGCGTCACATCACAGAGGGTCACCGCTCCACCAGGGAGCCTTGTGTACACACAGCCTTGCTATCACAAACAAGCTGAAACCTCGGTTTGCTCGGTGTTCTGCTGCCTTCTGTAAATAAATGCCGCATAAGCTGTCCATCTCGAGCTTCCAACTTACTTGTCATAAAACAGACATTCTGCGCACATCATTTGCAGAATTACATCTTCAGTTTTGATAATAAAGCAGCTCCTGAATTCACATCTGCTTCTGGAAGGCTAGCCAAACTCTAAAGAAATTGCTGTAGGTGTTAAAAAGATCAGAAGTTCAAAAAAAGTGCAAAAAAATTAAGTATATGGAAAAGATGTTTTCAAGCTTTCATAGAAAATTTGGATATATTTTTAAAAGAAAAATTAAAATAAAATATTTTCTAATAAGACATATACCTTTTGTCTTCATTGGACTGTCATTGGAGCCCTTTAGCCAGTGCAAACAAAGTGATCCATGGTTTCCCACATATCACAAGAAATGTGAGAAAAAAACTTGTCACAACTTAGAATTCTTTCTGTGCAGCTAAGCACCAGCTTCAGCATTATATTCAGGTTTAATGGAAAATTAGAAATGAGTGGATTCTCTTTTTTATTCCATGCCTCCATTTCTATCTTGCACATTCATTCCACTAGAACACCTGCTTCCATCAGGAGATTCTCTGTTATACTGGATCGTGGTCTGCTGTGGTACAGAGCACCAAGGGGTACATTATGTACATTATCCCGTGGCTCTACAGGGGAGCTGCAGTAAGACGGGGGTGAAATACCTTTAGAAATATATGCTATAAATGTGTTAAATAACAACAGCCAAGGGCAAATTTCATCTTAAGAGCTCTTATTTTAAATTATACTGTTGTGCATGCTCTCTGGTTTCAGTGTACAGTTTAAGTCTGTACTCAGCCCTGTGTTGACCTCAAAGGCTTTCTTGGCAGTGTGTCTTGGTTTAGGGCAAATTTAGGAGAAAACTTCCAGTGGGGCTTCCCCCCCCGGGAAGCAAACCCACGTGGCCCTTTTCCCCCACCCCCCAACCGGTTCGGGAAGAGATTTCTCTGAGAGAAGTGGAAAAAACCTGTTTATTTCACAGGCACAGCACCACTCAGTACAAAAATGAATGATATCAAGTTACAAAACCTCTCGCCCTTCAGAAGAGATGACAAACTTCAGAGGGTCTCTTTCCTGTGGGTGTTCGCTCTGTCCCTCTGGCGCTGGAAAATGCCGCTGCCCAGGCTGGGCTCCCGGTAGTCCACGGGTGCAAGCTCCCGGTGCTCCCCCGAGTCCCCAGTCCAAAGCAGGTTCGATTTGTTTCAGAAAAAGGGAAAGAAAACAGTCCAGGAAGACCTCTCTGCTCCGGCTAGTTGGAAAGCCAAGGCGATCTGTGTCTTGTTGTCTGTCTGTGCTGTAGTCAAAACTCCCGATGCGGGGGGGGAGCAAGTACAGTCTTTGATAACAGACTCGGTGCTTCTTTTCCACTCACTTTTAGTCTCAGATGGAATTTTAAGAATATGAAACCTGTCTCTGGGTTAGGTGGACAAATGGGGATACAATTTAACATCATAATCAACCCAGGACACAGTGTGAGCAAGAATCCATATCCAACACTCATTTTTCTGTCTGTATTCCTCATAGGCTTGCCCTGGATGCATCATGCAAGCCCCTGTAGACAAAAATTTTTGCCTCATAGGTGCACATAAACATTAGACTGTCCTGAAAAAATATAATTATATGCATGTATGTGTAGTCACAGAGGTGCACGTGTCAGTTTATTTGATATCAATATTCTAGTACTCTTCTACCTCTAACAAGCTGATGCTCTGATATTGTTATCCTTATGACCATCCTGACACTTTTGATGGCAGCAACAGCAAGAATTGCTTTGACACCGCACTCGTACTGACATCCCAATATTCCTGCCCTCCACCTCTGGTGCATACCGTGTTCTCAGTTTAGCCCCCAAACTAGGCTCAGCATGTACAGATACACCTGCTTCACAGGAACAACACCCATGCTACTTTCAAGGGCAGAGTGAAGAAATACAATGAAACCCAGGCAAACAGTTTAGGCTGATTTAATCCCAGCTGCTCCTCATTGCTGAAGCTAGGCAGACCCTGGCCTGTCTCATGTCCCTGTAGAGCCAAGGCAGAGCAATTCACTTTTTAATTAGAGTATTAGTCCCCCTTGGCTTTACTGTTTTTAAGTCACCCAATAGACACTGATCCTTTCTGAATACTGTGCCTATTCTTCTGCACATCTGGGCCGCACAATGAGGACATGCCTGCATTCAGCATCCAGCTGCCAAGACAGACTAACCTCTCACACATCTTCAACTTATCCTTGGCTGGAGCCCCACCCTGAGTACTCAGATTTACTACAATTCCTGAAATCATAGTCTGATGATGTCTTTAAGATACTTTAATGTCTCCAGGACTGTTTATCCTCTCTAATGAGTTCTACTGAGAGAACAGGCTCTTGTCCTTCAGAAGGTGCTGCAAGGTACAACCAGGAGACGGGCAGCTTTGAAGTTAGAGCTCCTCAAATGAGAGATCAAACCATATCAGAAAGCTAACGATCTCAGGAAAGAGATCTGACAGGCCATTTAGGAATGTCAATAAAATGTCCAGGGAAACAAACATTATTTTTGTTGATTTCATTAATCTTGGCCCAAATTTTTTTGAGCCAGCACAATTCACAATGGCAAGCACTTAATCCATATGACAGCATAATAAGAAAATTGCCACTCAGAAAATGAGCCTTTTCCATTTTCTGACATTCATTTATCCAGGGGAAATCATGCAACATCTGAAATTATGTAGGCCTTATCTTGAAAAAAAAGTTATTGAATCATAGAAGCTGTCAATACAGTTTTAACCTTTGAAGAAACACTTTCTTTTCAGGAGTCACATTGCCTTTTACAAGGATAATTTTTGAAGTGACCCATGAGCATTTTCCAAAGAGTTCTTTCTTATTACAGTATCTAATATCCTCTAAAATTATCTCACTTTTGTGTTTACTCAAATAATTGGCTCAAAAAACAGCACAAGTACTATGACAGCAAAACAATTAGTGATACAATGTGCAAGTTATCGCCTACTTTTAACAAATCAAAACATGACAAACTATTCCTATCTGTTAGTGTGATTGCAGGTAACTTCTTTGAATGAATTTAGCATTTAGATACTTTGACTCCTTACATTATATAGTATTTCTAATTTATTAGAAATTTTATTTTACTTTATTTTATTATTTATTTTAATTCTTTTATTTTAATTAACTTGCCTAAAGAAGAAAGAAATGCCTAGACATTGCAGATATTTATCCTTGGTTTACTTTTTCCCAGTTTTAGCCTATTGTTTCCATCTAAGTTTATCCCTTTTACTCTTTTACATTGTTCTTGTAACAGTATAGCTACAGCTGCTTAGCAGTAATCTTTCACACAGATTTGAGCAAGCAAAAAGTAATCCAAACCAGTGAGAACTGCTTATATGCTATAAAAATCAGTATAAGGTGCTTCACAACACTAGAGCCGATTGATTTATTTGTCATGAACATGGTACATGATGATGAAATCCCAGGGTTTTTTTTTCACAAACCCTTTACAATTGGTTGTGATTATTGTAGATCTATCATTCATTTTTTTTTGACAAATTCAAATACAGATTTCAACCTACTGGTCAGCCAGAAAACTATTTAAAAGTACTTATTTTTCATTTAAAATTGTGAATGGTGGCATGTATTACACATCATTTATGCTCTGGAAGATATAGCAATGTAGGGCATGCAAGCAGTTATACGTCTGTTGACAGAAACATTCTCAAGATCTTTTTATTAATGCTACAGAAATACAGAGGACTCTCTAAACTTTTCACACCCTTTATTAAAATGAAAAATAATATAAAGCTATTCTTTATGACTGTGAGGAAAACAATGAAAAGAGCATATTTTAATACATAAAAAGATAGCTATCAACATATAGCTCAGAGTTTCTGAGGAAAATATTTTAATTAAGTGGATTCAGCTCATTAAGCCACAAAAACCAATGCTATGAAATGAGGTGGATCATTTAGAAGGACAGCATTAATGCAAACAGAATAATTTCCAAAAACATTTGCATGACGTAGAAGTCATCTTGGTAAACTAAAGGGTTTCACTAACAATCACAGCTACAATTCCAGAACACAAACAATCCACACTAGCTAGAAGTGGACCTAGCACTGCTATGTCAGTGAGCTAACTGCTCATGAGTGTAGGCACCACAAGGCACTTGCTGTGCTTAATGAGGCAGCCAGTTTATATCACTTCATGTTTCTCCACACTTGGGGATGATACCAGTTTGTTCCACCACTCCATTCCAACTGCAGGGGTCAATATACCTGCCTGCATTTTTATGGGCTTTATACCAGCAAAAGTTCTTTCCCTCAATTTTTTTTTTTTCCCTCTATAACAGAAGTCAAAACAAAGAGACAAAACCCTTGCTCAAATTAGGCAGCAATGGCCTGGAAGGTTCTTGTTCTACACTGTTTTACAGGCACATTCAGCATAATGCTGAATAATGGAAAGGAGACACTGAGCAACTATTCACCCATCATCACATTAGCTCTTCATGAAGTCTGTGCCTCTCCCATCTCCTTAAATACTGATCTTCCTGTGCAGATATCAAAACCAAGATCAAAAATACACAAGCACATCTCAAGTGATTGTAGGCACAAGGTTAAACTGGAAGTCCTCCTTCAAAGTTATAGTTGAGTTGGAACAGGCGTAACAGTCTAATTGTCCTCTGTGACCTCCATGTATATTAAATACTGCTGCTGTTTTCTTCTTTGCCAACTGCAAAGGTGAGTGCAATACAACAATCTGCAGATTTGGAGTACCATAAGTTTTGTGAGACATATTTCTCAACTGCAGCAAGCACCAATTCAGCTATTCACTTGATTCACTCACACCTACAAGATAAACAAGTATCTGAAAACCACACCATGCAGGTATGCAGAAAGGACATTTTTAAGTAATTTCAAATACAGGCTCATGGCACTAAGAACTCTTTAGAAGAGGTGGATCTTGGGGCTTCCTGAGTAACAGACAAAATAAAGCACAATAGTTAATGAACTAATCTCACCAGCAATTCTTCTTAAATCTAGACCTTGAACTACCAATTGCTACTGAACTAAGCATGAGCCACAAGCTATTGATAAATCAATTAAGACCCAACTGACTGAGTGCTTTAAACATTTTAAAAGTATATCTGAACAGTTTAGGTCATGTTTCAGCTCCGCACCTTACACAAATGCGTTCAAAGCACTCAGCCAGCAAGTCCCAGAATACTGGAGAGTGTTTAAGGAAACAATGGATTCACTGAGAGATAATTGCTTACTACTAAAGTGCCTGATGCTCCCCTTGTCTATCCTCATGTCTTCCTATTCTGCTTTCCTTAGGACTGTTAATTCCCTCCATTCTGTGGCTCTCTTTCTCCTTTTGCCTCTGGATTTAACTCTGTCCACCTCTTCTCTGACCTTCCCTCCTCTCCATGAATCCATTTTCTTCAGTTCTCTGCCCATCTCCCTATGATTTTGATCCGCCTGTAAAACCAGGTCAGCCCTGCTGTCCATGTCCACCAGGGTTTGGCATACATTTTGCAATTGCTGGCTGCTCAGCACATGTGCAGCCAAACACCACAGTGGGTCCTGTGTCCTGGAGGAGCTGAGATGTTGCCAAGCCAGAGACAATTGACTCCTTGCTGACTATTGACTTGTAAGGCACCACAAGCTCCCTGATCCACCACCCCACTGAGCTCAAAAGCAGCACAGCTGAGTCAGAGAAACATTGATCTCACCTCCAGCTGTGGCCAATAGCAAACGCTTCAGAGAAACAAAACACCCTGTATGGGTAAATACGCCAGAATTTGCTGTGATCAGATGGACAAAATCTACAGCTAAAAGCAGGTTATGTGACTCTTCTGAAAATAAGGTCTAAAACTTCACACTGCTTTGAAATATAATTCAGCAACATCAGGTTTGGAAAGAGCTCCTTCCTTGTGGAGGAAGTATAAGAGGAAAGCTTCACAACAGTGTTTTCATAGATATATTTGTGAAGACAAAGATTTTGTTCATTTCATTGAGCGGTGACTTACAGAAGTGAATCCCACCTGGATTTTCATTTGAACTACAAATGTATCTTCCCTGTAGCATCAATTACCATGCTTTTTCAGCAATATGGTTTGTTTCCTTTCTAAATTATAAGAGAATGTCTCTTGTTTTAGAAGTCTAAGCCATGAGAAGAAAAAGTAGTCTTCTCTCATACGGTTTATCTCCTGCTTCTTATTATCGCCTTACCTTCTAAAATTCCTATTTGTAAAAGGGAGACAAACACAGTATGACCAACAGTGAAAGGTAATACATTGCTATCACTTGCATTCTCTGTACTATTCTTTTTACAAAGCCATGCTATATATTTTATTTTTGCCCACTTCTGATTTTTCCTCACAGGCATCCAGGACAAACCATTGATTACAATTTGTCATGCTGAAAATTAGTATCTTTATTTTCATTTGACTTCTTTAATTTGTGATCCATGATGGCACTTCAGGTGAGTAACTTTTTAACAATTTTAAGAGACACTATGTCAAAGGCCTTTGAAAGTCCAAATAAATCCTTCATACTAATCTCCAAGCTGAAGAGGAGTTAAATCTGACATTTTAAAAAATGAGGGCACTTTTTATTAATCTAATTTTCATAAGAAAATTTCTGATAATTCTTCAAATGTTTTTTTTTAAAAAAATACAAGAAAGAGTCGTGCTTTCAAGTCCAATCCCATACATTAAACTCCTAAGGATAACTAGAGTGATAGCGCTATGAACTTATACTAGTAGAGTACTACACTTGTACATTTTTCATTGTTAGTATTTCTAACAGAGTTGACTCTTCGCACACCATCACTGTCAGGGAAATGTTTGTTGCATCTTCATCTAAAATAACAGAATACAGCATTCCTTGTTTCTTCCAGAAAAGGTAATTTTCCATACCAATTATCAATTCTGCCAGGTGGCACAGATCAGATAAAGGAAGAACTAGTAGTTTAGGCATAGCAGAGGACTTGAATCACCAGTGGCTCTCTTCATTACTGTGTTTGGTCTCAGCTTTCAGAAATACTGTAGGTTTTACAGCAAAGTTATTCTTTTCTTATCTCAGACTCATGGTCCCTCTGAAATACAGAGTAACTTTTGTTAGAAGCTCTGTATTTCAGCTTTATATCTTTAGATGAAACAACAGAGACTGATGAGACTTGGTGTGCTTGTATCTCGGCCACTCAAACATTTCCAGAAAGACGCACCACAGATTTGTATCAACTGAGTTTTGGGTTGTCCCCTTATTTATGCTCCTGTTGCTGAGACAAATGAACAAACAAGTCACAAAAACAAATTCATTAAATGAAATGAATAGACAAATGGAACAGAAAAATCATCTATTAATAAGAAATCACTTACCAACAACATGATCATTTAAACTTTGGCAGATCATCTGAGATGTATTTGTAACCAGAAGGAAAAATGGAACAAAATAAAAAATTAACTAGTCTCTGTTGCTGGCAGAAAACAGTGAAATTAAATTGCAGGGTATGTTAGCACTGAAAATCAAGTCATCCTGAAAAAAGAACCCCTGTCTTTTTGTGATTAGTACAGTTATCATAGTGACAAGCACTTCTGCAAAAACATTCCAAATTCTACACTTAAGTTTTTAGTCCCTGCTTGCAGCAGATATGAGTTTGCATGTACTTTTATATCCAAAATCTAACTAACACCTAAAACCCCTAAAAGTTTTGAAATCAGGTAACAAAATAATCTCCCAGACTTAATTAGCTTGCTTGTGCTTGGACTTTTAGAAGAAAACCCAAACTTTATGTTAAACATGATCAATTATCTGGTGGGTTTGTCGGCAGTTGAGATGCCAGTGGTTTTAATTTTCCCTTTCAATACAATACTACCTCTCAAGCATTGCAGTGGTTGTGTTTCTTATCATTAGTGATAGAAAAACAACCTTTTTTTATCTCCCTACCTGCTGTACACTTTCCCTTGGATGTCTCATCATCTTCTATGAGCAGACAAAACAGAAAACTCAGTGCTCTCCATATTATCTGACACTGTTAAAAATTCAACACAACATTCCTGTCACTCCTGCTGATGCTGCTGCAGGCTGCATCACTGGTTCTTTATGTCTACCAGACATGCACTGAGTAACAGAGTGACAGCAGACTTGTGAGCCCTTCTTTCTTATCCACTCCTTTGGGAGAGATCTGTATGTGTTGTGCAATGTCTGTCCAACCAAGTGAAAACATCATATTTCAAACTAATTTTTCTAAGCCATCTTCCCAGCTGAGGTTGTAGAGGCTTCATCCCTGGAAACATTCAAGGTCAGCTTGAAGTAGGCTCTGAACAACCTGATCTAGTTGAAGATGTCCCTCCTCATTGCGGTGGGCTTGGACTAGACAGCCTTTAAGGGTCCTTTCCAATCAAAACTGTTTTATGATTCTAATTAAAGCACACTGGAATTTATGTCTCAAATCTTCCACTGAGTCCCAGTGTTTCAGTAAATCAAACTAAGAAATATCAAAAAAGATATTTCCATTAGATGCCCGATTCTTACATTTTGTCATGCTTCTCCCTTGCTTTCCTGTTCTACCAGCAGATCATTCTCCCAGATGCTCTAGAAGAACATCCTGCTTCTGAGCTTCCTGCCCAGCAACCGTTTCAGCACTGAGTTTCCTAATCAGTATATACATATACATCCTTTTTTAATCTAAATCATTGCTTGGAATCCATCTTCACTGTTTTGTCTAGATAAAGTCACATAGTTAATGACAACTTGAGACACAAATAGGCACTCCATCAACTTATAAAAACAGTTAAACAATGTAAATGTGTCTCATCTCAAAACAGATTTATTTTATTTTCTCATTTGTCTCTCTTTTCAGGTCACGTCTTCCTTTAAATTGTGCGTATTTATACCACACTTAGGACAGTGGGGGTCCCAGTCTTGGCTGGGGCCCCTGGGAAACAACCATTACAAGCATTAAGTAACAGTGTTACACATGCTTTATGCTGATGTAAATAATGTCTTTAGAAGAGGAAATTTCATTACACAACATGACAAATGTGATCAGCTAAAACTGTGGTTTCATTGCTTATATACATTGTAGTATTAACTGTGGTCTTAAAAGTTATGTTCATTAAATAAAGTACTAAAGTCTTAAATATTGGACCATATCTGTCTACACACAAATATGTGAGCATAGATCACACGTTATTACTCTTGTCTTCCTAATGTTTGTTCTCCTTGTAAACAATCCTTACAACTATCAAAGAAAGCCACATAAATCCAAAGAAAGAGGCATGAACTACATAGCCAGGAAGAGAAAGACATAATTCAAGGCACAGTGTCCTTATTAATACATAATTGCTGACACAAAGAGGTTCAAAAGCTCTTGTGATGCAACAAATCCTTTGGAGAGCTGAGACTCAGGACGAGTCTTGCCACAAGCACCCCACCAGCCCTCATGGCCATTTGCTATGCTCATATCCCTGTTGAACCCTGGTGCTGGAGGGACATGTCCCCTGGGGCACCTCTGCCCAGGGCCAGCCTCCTGCCCTTGGCTGTTCCTGTCACACATAATCACTGCCTAGCTCCTTAGGGCATAGCTGTGCACGTGTAGGTCATGTCCAAGGTTGGTCTGTGCACTATCACTGGTGAGGTGTGAAGCCACAGAAGGAGCAGGATCTGCACTTACTCCTCTCACCTCTTTCAGAAACCTTGGCACTGAGATGCTCCCCATGCTTGTTTTCACTCTTGCATCATGCACCTTGCAAACAAATGGCTACACAAATTCAGACACATGTTGGTCTTCCTTTCACACTCAAATAGAAAAGACAGGAAAATCTAAGAGCAACTCAATTCTTGGGGTACTCTCTCATGACCCTCCCACACTTACTGCTCATGGCATGCTCCTGAGAGATGTCTTTGAACACTGCCAGGTTGAGGAAGGAACTGACCTGCATCTTCCTCTTCCAGGGATAGAATTTATGTGGAGCAATGCTCTTCTTAGCTGCTACCTTTTTAAATGAAATATCCACACCTCCTGCACTCCCTTCTGTGTTTGTTCTCATCACTGACTAGTCCATGGGCACCCAGATGAGCTAAGAACAATTAGCAACCGTGCCAAGGCCATCTGAACAGCACAGACCACACATTGACTATGCTCATGAATACTGAAATGCTTACACATGAGATTGTCACAGCAGAGGTAGTTTCAATCATGTGCATGTCCTTTAGCCCTCTCCAATTCTCAGGTGACTCCTTCTACCACTGAGTAGTGCACATGGGTAGTGGATAATGCAAAACAAAACCATGAGAAAGTTTGAGTCATTACCTAAACACTAATTATTTCAGATTTTCTTTTTCTTCGAAGTAACTGCTGAAGTAGCTTCGTTGTTTTATTTCATTTAGAAGTGCATAGAGATGGGTTTGTCTTCAAATTTAACTAGGAACATTATTAGTAAGTCTTTAAAGATAATATTTATAAAAGGACAAAATCAGACATCATCATTGTCTGTTGCTGAGGCTCTACGTGACTTTAGCTTTGCTCTGCACAGCTGGGCTTAAAACAAAAGCCTAACCACAGACACACAACTCAGTGATCATCTTCCTCAAACAATGAAACCAAAACTTTTCAAAGGAGATTAGAGACATTCCCTTTTTGAAAACTGACACTGATGCTTTATAATACAGCCCAGCTAAAGATAAGCAAGTTTGCTGAGACATTGCAGCTGAAGTGGGGCATCTTCCCACTGCATCTGTAACAGTCAGCAGCTCTTGTCAGTACAGATAGGAATATTTTAACTGCTGAGTTTTACACATCAGCCAATTCCCTACCCAAAATTAAAGCTGGGGAAAATAGCCATAATTGACAGTAAAGTTTCTTTGCATGTTTCCTGCCCACTTGCCTAACTTTTATTACTGCATAAAAGAGAAATTACTTGATTCCACCAATACAATACACATGCTTTACTGTAGCTTCTTTCTGCCTCAGGCATGGCACAAGTTTAGGTGAATTATTCTCAGGAGAGCTGTGGAAGAGATTATTGGGGGGGAGAAGCAGCCAACAAGCAGCCTAACCTTGCATTATCCATCTTCAGAGTCACTCAGCTGTCTGCTCTGAACTGTGTCCTTAGAGCAAATGTTCAATGCTGCTGTTAGTAATGCCATTCTCATTCACTCAGCACTGATGGGCACTGCAATCATTACAAAAAGATTGTTCTATCTTCTTTATTTTAAGCATCAGCCTTCCAGCCTTTTCACATTTCCATGGAGGAGCCTTTCCAATCTGAGGTCAGATGACATACTGCTGCTGAGACAGAAACACTTACAGTATACTAAATATCTGACTCACCTGGGGGAGGTATTAAAATATACCAAATACAGAAATGGACTATACTCACTGACACACTGCACTTAAAAAAAAAAAAAAAAAGATATTTTTCTTTTTTTTTTTAAATAAAAAATTGTTAGCTTTGAATCAGCAAAGACAATGAAGACCAAGATGTTTAAAAGTTTGTGTTATAAATGCATATTTTCAGCTCTCTTACACATAATTGTTCAATAACTATCACTGAAACCTTTCCAGGTGAAGAAGAGATTAATTATTCAGTGAAATGACAGAAGGTAAACATAAAAAAATAAAGATCCATGATGCATATAAAAGAACTGGGACACTTGGTTTTGAAATGGCTTACATTACTCATGAGGGACAAAGCCACATGAGAATTTTACAGGTCACCCTAGGTGTCAATGAGGCTGCCATGCCCCAAGACACCAATAACTTTTGCATCTCTCCACCTGTATTGCTGCATTTCCTTAGTGCCACAGGTCTAACAGAGTCTCAGAAAAAAATTAAATTGTAACTCCTAAAATAGAACCTAGTTCAAGCCAAGCACCATTCCATTCTGGAAGTTAACTCCTGCTGGGAATCTCACCTACCTAATAATCTTCTGGCTCATAAAAATTTGGAGCACTAGGCAAAAGTGGGATTTATACCACTGTTAAAACAGTCCCTCCCTGTGACAAATGCTGCTATCAATTTTAAGCAGATTTCATGCAGGTCAGATCATTATTGAGGTTCAAGATTGCATCAAACATGCCAACCACAGCATTGTTAATGGTCTTGTCTTACCAAACATTCTGGAAGCTGCTTTGGGAGTGTGCCAACAAGTCCAGCAGGGAAGTATTTGCAGTCAAAGAGGCACAAGTCAAATGTAGAATGTCAATTCATATTAAGCACATAAATATTACATCCCATTCATACACTGTACATGCAACAAAATGCTATTGAGACAGTAAGATCAGCAACTCAGACCATTCACAATTTACACCTTGGACACTACTAGAGGGAACTGCAGTTACTGTTGAATGGGAGAACATAAATTAGGATACTCCATACAGAAAAGGACAACCTATGCCTGTGTCTGGAATAGACTTGTGCAAAAAAGGCAGCCAGAGATTTTTCCAAGAGCTACAAGTTTCCTTCGACAGACAGGGAGGGATTACCAAGTGTCCCCCTGGAAGGAAGGCATATATGTTCATGGGTCAGTCTCTCAGAAAGCAACCCTGACTTGCATGGTGGCCAAAGATGGGAAAAATCAGCCTCTACTGACTCTCTTACAAACTTTACATGGGATGGTGTTCCAAGAGTTGGCCTCCTTACTGCACACTCTGAAAATACACAGCCTGTGTCCCTCAAATACACATTTTTATTCAATATAATCCTACCTGCCACTCATAATTCTCACTTGTGCCTAATCAGTGTAGTCAGGCTGGAAGATATTGATAACTTTTTCTACAGCAAATATTTATTTAAAAATTCAAACACTTGGTTTCATATGGAGATGAAGTTCATATAGATGAAGAACTCTATTACAAAGAACATCATTTTTATGTGAGTATATCACTTACTGAATTATCATTATGTCAAAAGGTCCATATCTCATAACACAGAACATTGAAAGGCCATCGCTTGGGTATTGTTGTTTAGTCATGCAGTGGAAATAATACTAAAGGATGATTGTTGACCAAAAGTCTGACCATTTCTACACATAAAAGCAGGAATTAAAACAAATTTAGTGCTATATTTCATCTTGCCACTTTCTGTGACTTTTATGACCACTGTTTTCCATTAATTTTTTTCTCTTTCACTGATCACCATGGAAAAAGACAAGAGGGGGAACTGATTAAGACTCTGTCAGGACCTGTCACATTTAATAACAGTAAGTTCAGGTATCACCTTCTAAATCAAACAAAACCCAGCAGTGTGAGCCCTAGATTTCCTACCCTGCAAAGAGACCTTTACACAGAGAAACCCCTAGGATCACAGGGAGTTAGCAGAGATTTGGGATATAACTGGTTGTGATAACAGGCTCAGCATGGGCAATGGAAATGTGGACTTAAGAACAAAACAAAAGGAGAGAGTGTAAGAAAATGGGGACGAAACCTTCTGTCACCACTTCTGTGTAACACTCTTAAATACTACCTGTAGCAATGTGAAATGTAAAATAATGCAGAATAAAAATAACTATATTTAGCTTGATGTCTGCTCTCTATTACCACTGTCAAAAGAGGTACTTATACATAATAGAAAGTCATTTTTTCAAAAGGATGCTGCTGCACAGGGCATAAATGCAAGATATCCAAGTTAGATTTTGAGATTAAATGCTAGGATCTCCATTAGTTTCTGTTGTCTGTGATTTCCATACATTTCCTTGCTGAGGGCAGATTATACCTTAACAATTTTAACCACATCGACTGTGCTTTTAGGCAATCCAAAACCCTTGTATAAAATTATAGTCTTGAAGTGGTGATAACCCTAAGGTAAACAAGATCTAGTAAAAAATGCCTACTGAGGGCCTTCAGAAGTATACCGACTCTGTGAGTGAGATTCCTCTCATCTCCCTTTCATAATCTAAAATGTAGGCATATGGTTGACACTAATGGTCCCTCTGTAATTTAGAAAGAGGAATGCAGGTCTGTTCCCAAGAGTGATTCATTTAATCAGAAGATAAATTGGATACACATTCTGCTGGAAGTGTCTGGTCTTTCTCCACTGCCTACAAAAACACCTCAGGACAACTCCCGCATATACAAAGAAGAAATACTCATCTCCAAAGACTTAAATGGCTAGTGGCAAGGGAGAACAACACTTACCCTCATTGTCTGTGGAGCCCACAGAGTTACAGGTAATTTTGAAATATGAAGTTCTCTGATTAAAAGATCTCCCAGCAGCCAGTTTCCAATATTTTTCTTATTCTGGCAAGCTTGTATAAATCAGAACTACTGAGAGGTGAATGTAGGCCAAATAGATATAGCAATATGACATTTTATAGGCAGTTTTTCAAAAATAAAACCAAATGGTTTTATTCACAACTTATGCAAATTGGAAAGAGGTTTAAATTAGAAACGGAACTGAAAAAGATGACACTTATAGCATAGCATGGGCATTCACACAAGGAATCAAAAGTTGTTGGCATAACTCTTTGGAAAAAAATAGGTTTGAAGAAAAGATGGGAGGAATTACAGAGCAACTGCAAGGAGATGAATGACAGTTTATCACATTTGCACTCATTTTCTAACATAAGTTTTAAGCTCACACAGACTAAAATTCCTCATAGATGCCTCAGAAGGTTTCTTCATTATGGGTAATCTATACCTTCAAGGGATGCAGTTTTATGCACAGTCTTATACAGCACTTTGACTAAAGGATATGTACTTTCTCCCCAAAATTTTATTTCTGGGTGAGAAAACAGACCTGCAGGCCTTCATTTTCCCAGTTTGGAGTGGAATGTGAATTAATTTTTCGCAGTTTCATAGTTTCAAAATGCAAAAGGAGTCTGGTGTCCCATTTAACACAGATTGCAGTACTTTAGTCAGAAATATCTTCAGTACCTGCTTTTTGCTTCTCTACCACAGAAGGTAATGGCAATGAGACAGAGAAAAACTTCGCTTGCTATGATTAAAGCTGAATTGGATTGTGTTCCTCTGTTATGCTTTCCAGTCACTTAGTAAACAGTCTTTGGATTTTGGAAGAAAATGCTGGCATTTTTTTTTCCTTCTAATTTCAACTAAAAGGAATCCATATAACTATTCATTAGGAAAGCAATTCCACAAACGATTATTGTAAATCCATAACTTTCAGATATACATGCAGTGACAAATATGCATTCCTTCCACAAGAGAACAAAAAAACAGTCTTCATGCAAGCCTGGAGTTTGAATAGACTACAGCTTCTATTATTGGTCATTGCTGAGTGTTTCCAAAGAAAAAAAACAAACTATGTAAAATGAGACCAATTATGAAATGTTATGTCATGGAATTGTATTTTTTTTCCCAAACAGATTAGTCTATGCCTTGAAACATAAAGAAGATAATCCTCACAATTTGTTTCCTAACATGATCTTAGTTATTTTAAATGATTACTCACAGAAGCAAATAATCTTCTTGGATTACAAAAACTATTTCAATATTCAATATTCAGTGGCAATCAGATGCTCATGTCTACATCTGGGATGTCAAGTGTATATCCTAAAGCCCTCAGGGAGGTGCACTGTTACTCAGCATGATAGAATACATAATTTTAGTCATAAAGCAACCCTTATGAATAAAAGCAGACCTACTTTTAAGAAGTATTTTGTGGAATATGAACTCTCTTATTTGGCCAAGGGCGCTAGCCACACGAGACTAAAACATCTTGAAATATAAATGAGAGCATAAACTAATTCTCACATGCTTAACATATACACAGACATTCTATTTATAGGCTAAAGGTGAAAAAAAAAAATTAATATGCTACAGAGAAACAAAGTCTATCTGTATTTATGTCTATGGAAGAATCACCAAGACCACTAGCACCACATGTAAATTGCACTGCAGGAGAACAGAATTTTTTCCTCCAGTGTTGCTCTGAAAAGCATACCATCCCCATATTTGATTAGATAAATTCCCTGCAACTGTAGTCTTTTGGATGATCTTTTACATCTAATTGTAATCCTAACAAGCCTATGTCAGCACAGCCTTTGCAGCCATAAATCTTACCAATGACAGCATCTTTACAGATTTTTTGTTTCATACCCCAAGCACAGCAAAATTGTCAGATCAGTTCATGAAGAAGTGGCAGGCTATTGTTCTTCCTTGCAATCATGACCAGATCATTAAAACACAAATTTAATGCCCGTAACATTTTAGTGGCTTTGATTAGGTATAGAAATCTCACTACACTGTGTAAGGGACAAAAGTGTGCCATCACATTACAGAACACAAGTGAATGCTCATAAAAATCCAATTGTTATTTTTTTAAAGGGAAACTAGAAAAAAGCTAGCAGGTTCATTAAAAGCAATCCTTTCCAGCTGGTCTTGAAGGATAAATACGTTCGTTTTGAGGAAGAATACATGAATTATTTATTTTAGTCAAAAGAGAGCAGTACATTAATCCAGGTTCTCTACCTTCTGCCCAGATTCAACTGACGGTAAGCTATAAAATTACTCAAGGGAAGTTAGTTTCATTTGGATTAGCGCACATATTTAGTGTATAATAACTCACAATACAGAGAGATTTCACACTGGGACTGAGAGAATGCCTTTTAATAAAAGTGATCTGGATTGCAATGAAGCCATGAGAATTTCTAGTCAATGGTGTATGAAATACAATTTAAAAATTGGTTATTCCATAACGTATGTTTCAATATCATCTTACGAAAAGAAATAGACTTCACTTTCTTGCAGTGCAAGCTGACTTCAAATAGTAAAAAAAGAGAAATGGAGCTTCAGGCTGTTCTATAGGGTCAGAAGCAAGGAAAGCCTCAATACAGGAATAAATTTAAATACCTAAAACATGCTAAAACAAAGGGGCTTAAGCAGAAATTTACAGTTAAGTTTTTGATTGTGTTTCCTCAGGTCCCTAATAAGTCAGTAGCATTAATATTTTCTCAGTAATCTCCTCAGATTTACAGTCCACTGCTTTCTCACATCCAGAAAAACACTAAAAGGGAGGTACCATGTTCACATTTCTTGGTATGAAGCTGTTTCAGGATGCTAAGGTCTACTGCCAGTGACAGGATTAGAATGTTGCTATTGGCACAAAAATCCATCCAACAAACCAACAAACCAACCAACCAATAAACCTTAATGAATTTTAAAAACATGTAAAAGGACAGGAAAGAAGGACTTTCTTGATAAAGAACTTTGCCTGAGATGTAGTATTGGAATTTATTCCCGCCTTGCAACTTAATAATCCTTAATCTTAGCTTGTTTGTTCCATATCCTTCCCTATCACCAAAGATCCAACTTAGAAAGTGCAGAATTTCAGAATAGGGCTGTCACTCTAGTGCCCTAAATGAATTACAGATTTATAAATATATAGGAATTCAGAATTATCAGCTTGTAGCACACCAACCACATATGCCTTCTGTTACATGATTCAGATTATTAAACATGTGAGTTTTTCTCATAAGCCTCTCGAGCTGAAAAGGCATTCATCTCAACTCTGCAGGCTGCCTCTATGGCTGGAAGGTTAAACATATTTTTAGGTTCTGAAATACTACTCCAGTGTAGCCAGTATTCTCTGCCCACACACATTTCCTGTGCTTCTACAAGTGACTGTAGGAGTATGTCCTCACCCAAAAGTGAGGCAGCCTCTTAAAATTTCTTTGCAAATGAAATCCAAGAGGAAGAGCCTGCAGGGTTCCTAGGCATAACTGGAGCCTCCTCTCAAAGAGGCTCTGGAGGAGACAGCATTTACAGCATCTTGTTTGCATGAATAATGTAAACCATCAGGGTGATGTTTGTGCGCAGTGAAAAGTAACAGCATCATGTGTACCCTGTATTCAGAGTGTCCAGAGGGCTTTCAGATCAGAATTTCTTCAAAGTACAAGCACAAAATTATATTTTTCCTAGCTTCTGGCTCTGAAAACTTCAACTGAATGTTGACCTGAAATGCTTACATTTATTGTACGTTGCAAAGATTTTGTGAGCCAAAATGCACTCTAAATTACAGATAGGAAACTGCATTTTTCTTCAAGGTCTTAATTTTTACCTTGGAAATCTGTCCTTATGTCTGAAGTTCTGTTAACAATTGATATTGTATGAGCCAGGTGAAATCAATTTTGCCTTCCTACAACCACAGGTTCTGTGATTTAAGTACAAGATGAAGCTTTAATTAAACATTATCTGTGAGAGCGGTGACTACCACTGCTGAGTCAGAAAATGTAATTTCTATTATTTCTCAGATACAGCTGCAATTCCAGGAACTACCATGAATTAATTACTTAATGAAAGTGGTATTCCCAAAAAATATAAAATACATTTTTGAAAATACAGTGAAATGGTTCTGTCAGAAAATTACTGGCTTTCACACGTGTCTTCTGGTACTAGGGGGAAAATGCCAGCGTTAACTTCAGCACAATCATTGGGGGGGGGTTACCCCACAGCTGGAAGCTGTGGAAAAACACACGTTTTAGGTAGGCAGAGAAGTGTGGGGGAGCTGCCATGAGTTCACCACAAAACCACAGCTGTGTTAGCCCAATTGGAGTCCTTGCTAAGTGCTTTCTCTAGCTGTAAATCCATATGCCTCCTGAAAATCTGCTGTTACTTTGTGTAAATCCCTAGCACTCTTTAGCCTACGTGACCCTTCTAATACAGAGACATGTAAAGTGATAGCCAGATTATTTCGATTTCTCCTTCATCAATGACTACAATATTCCTTTGGAGTTACACTCTATTAAGAAACACAAGCAGAGATCAATACTCGGATCTTTATCTGTTTCAACTTTATTTGCTTATTCCCCACTGTGCTTTCTGTGGGGGAATGATATCTAGTACTTTCTGCTTTACGGGATTTTGAACTGTACCAAGATAATACGGTTCAGGAGAACTGTTCGCCTGAATACAAAACTGATGCATGTAGGGCTGAAATTAAGATAAAACTGTTTTATTGGTAGAGAAAGAAAGTAAATTCAGAGTCTTTTTCTCTGCTCTAAACTTAGCATTTTCTGCTCTGTCTGCATGAGGTAAAAAATCTCATACCTTGCTATAAAACCTTTTTTAGAGCCTCTGTGGCAGCACTTTACAGCAGCTTTTGAGCTTGGAAGCAGTGGATGAGGGATGTGGGAAGAACCTGCAGACCACTCTGGATGGACAGTCCTTCCCCAAATTCCTGTGCCAGCTAAGGGCATGGCCCCTCATCCTGCCCTTCCCTCCTCCCAAGCCTCTGAAACTGCTGTCCCTTTGCTGAAAGCTATTGTCCTCAATTTTTTCCAGCAGAAGAGTTAGTACAGTAGCTTCAGAAAAAATCATTATATCTTAAGTGTCTCACCTCCTCTGTGTAGAGCCTTAGGAAAGCAAGGCCCTTCTTCCACCAGATGCTGATGAGAAATACAAGGCAGTAACATCTCCCACTACCCATTACTTACCAGCTGGAGTGCAGGTGGGAGAGGGCTGGCTGAAGGCATGTAGGTATTTCTTTAGACATTCAGATCTTCACAGGCAGGTGAGGAGTGAGGCCTGAGTTTCTGGAACCAGAATTCCCCTCTAGCAGAATTATCAATTATGGAATTGCTAAGTCCAACCATTAAACCAGCACTGCCAAGTCCATTACTAAATCATGTGTTTAAGCTCTACATTTACCTGTCTTTTAAATACTTCCAGGGATAAGGACTCAGCCACTTCCTTGGCAGCCTGTTCCAATGCTTGACAACCCTTTCCAGAAAGAATTTTTCCCTAAGTGCAATCTAAGCCTACCCTGGCACAACTTGAGGCAATTCCCCCTTGTCCTGTCACTTGTCACCTGAGAGAAAGGACACCTCACTAGAGCCTCCTTTCAGGTAGTTGTAGAGAGCAATAAGGTCTCCCCTGAGCCTCTTTTCTTCCAGGCTAAACATCCCCAGCTCCATCAAGCTGCTCCTTACAAGATTTGTTAGCCAGACATCCACCAGCTCCACTGCCCTTCTCTGGATATGCTCCAACATCTCAATGTCTTTCTTGTAGCAAGGGACCCAAAACTGAAAACAGGATTCAAGGTGTGGCCTCATGACCAGTGCTGAGCACAGAGGCACAATCCCTGCCCTGGTCCTGCTGGCCACACCATTGCTGACACAGGCCAGATGCCATCAGCCTTCTTGGCCACCTGGGAACACACCAGCTCCTGTTCAGCTGGCTGTCAACCAGCACCACCAGGTCCTTCTCCAAGGGGCAGATTCCCTTCTGCTCTGCCACAAGCCTGTGGTGTTGCATGGGGTTGTTGTGACCCAAGTGCAAGATCAAGCACCTGGCCATGTTGAAATTCATAGAGTTGGCCTTGTTTCATCTGTCCAGCTCCCATCACAGAGCCATACTGCCCTCCAGCAGGTCAGCACTCCTGCCCAAATTAGAATAGTAACATATGCCTCAGCCTATAGGCTGCTGAAGGACAGTCAAACCCAGGCACAATGTTGCGCCAATGCTACACTTAAGCATGGCTCCCTCTGCACACATCTGCATAATTATAACTCAGACACTTTCAAATTGTATTTTGAGTTTTCACAAGAACAGAAATTTGTATTTTTAGCAAAGGTGCCAACATCAAAATGACTGGGTGATTATATTCCTAACACTTCCATGCTTTCCTGTCTGTCTTGGGACTTTACAATATGGCTCCTTGCCTTGCTGTTCAGTTTTTCTGTGAGCAAGAATTGATCTGTCCTCACCAGGGCTTTTACAAGCCTGTGTTCAATTGCAGGGCAAATATCCAGTGAATCTCAGCTGGAGGACCTGCATTTAGATTTTTCTTAGATTATTCTTCCAACATGCCCACCCCATTGTGTGGGACTTAGTAACACACCCACATACTTAAGAGGGGTGTTTATGCTTTAGAAACAGGCATGCATCCAAGAGCTTTGCTGGATCAGGATCAGAGTATTCACCACCAGATGGCACCCACAGGTGGAAAGTTTTTATTCCCTTTGTTACATACTTTCATGATTTTTTTGTGCAGTAGTGACTAGACATGAGAATATTAAATACTATCCCAAAACCTGTGATTGTTTCTTATTTGCTTAAGACAACACAACCAAATTATTTATCATTTTTATCTGAGTAGTCATGTGAAAGCAGGCACATCACACGATTCAGACATGCTCCAACACCACACTCCCTCTCTGTTCAGACTCATTAGCCTGCTGCACTTTCTTGTGCTTGAAGATTCAGCACAGCCCTGCAGATTTCATTTAATTTTATCCACAAGCACCCCCAAGCCACAGGACTGTGGACTGAGGTGGAAGGACTGAATGGCATCAGAGGCACCAAGATGAGACACCATAACTTAAAACTATAACATAGCTTTCTGTATTTGGTGTCACTGAGAGACATAGGTCAATAACTAGGTCTGAACACAATGTCTGCAGCATCTTCTTCTGAGAAATTAGCAACAAATCATTACAGTCTGTACAATGTCAAGCTGTTGCCATGTCAGTAATACCAACTCTATTTAATGGTTCACGTTTGCAAAGCCAAATGCCACTCTGCTACGATCACAGGTATTCCCCACCATGCAGGAAAGCTGAGTCACATAGACACAGTTTTAAACCTGTTAATGTTTAGAAGAGCTGTTGCCCAACACAGCAGGAGGTGTACATGCTCCCAGAGAGTTTTTTTGGCCTAACTAGCAGAGCCTGAATATGTGCCTCAAAGCATTTGGCCATGCTAGCCACAGAACCTCAACACCTCATGGAAATACCTCCTGGCTGTGGGCAACAAGCATACTCACATGGATGTTGAGTCACAGAATGACAGAGTAGAGACAGACAGGATTTAATGACTGAGAAAAAAAAATGAAACACAACACAAAACTAGTGCCACATTTTCTTCTAATACAGTGGAGGTATCTAGATCTCCAGAAAACTTCATGGCCATATACTCCCTAGTCCTATGTCAAGTCCATGCTCCTAGCATCACAACTCATCTATAATTGTTCTTTTACTTACTTTTTTTTAGTTTGTTTCTTCCCACAGGTTGTGCCACCTTAATTCCTCATGAATACCACGATGATGATGATGATGATGATGATGATGATGATGATGATGATGATGATGATGATGATGATGATGATGATGCAACACAGAAGAATTCATCCAAGCACTCTTCAGTTTTCAGGTGACTTAACGCAATATTAAGCAGGTTCCACTATGAATGTGAGGTTCTGATATGGAAAGGTACACTGACATACAGGTTTAATAGTTAAAAGCTGTATTTTTTTTTAAAACACTGACAGTGAAATTCAATATAGACAGATATAGAAGGATGCAAATAGGGAAAAACAATCTAAGTTTTACATTAGTAGGAGAAGGCTTAGAGCTGATTCCTGACCAGATTGTGATCCTCAGCTTATAATAAATCATTTAAGAAAACATCAGCATGATGCTGAGCAGAAGCCAAAGTAAATGTTCAGAATGATGAGAATTCTACCATGGTAGCTGGTATCATGCTATGTTTTGGATTTGTTATGAAAACAGCATTGATAACAGAGAATTTTTAGCTATTACTGAGCAACACCTTCACAGACTCAAAGTCAAACAGTCATATTTCTGTTTCCCATGCTACACAACCAGTCAGTTGGCTGGGGATGCACAAGAATTTGTGAGGGGACATAGCCTGGACAACAGATCCCAAGTGACCAAAGGGATGTTCCATACCATGTGGCATCATGCCCAGCATACAAAAATGGGGAAAGGAGAAGCAAGTGGGAGATGTTGTGAGTCACAGTGCTTGTCTTCCTGTCACCATTATGCCTGATGGAGCCCTGCTTTCCTGGGGATGGCTGAACACCTGCCTGCCCATGGGAATGACTGACTGAATTCGTTGCTTCATTTTGTTTGTGTGCAGAGCTTTTGCCTTATGTATTAAACTGCCTTTCTGCCTTTATCTCAGCCATGAGAGAAACCTTTTTTCTCACTTTTACCCTTCTGATTCTTTTCTTCATTCTACTCTGGGAAAGAGAGCAAGCAGCTATGTGGGGCTGAGCTGCCTACAACAGTAAACCCTGGTATACCACTACCTGCATCTCTTCATGAATACTCTGTGCAGTTCTTGTGCCCCTCTCCATTGCAAAAAGGAGCTCAGAAAAAATAGCAGAGAAGTAAAACAACATTGAAGCCAATTACAGAAGTTGTTTGAAGCCTTTTTCAGAATGATTCCCATTAAAAGAACAATTGAAATTATTAGTCTTATATCCAGAGTCCAGCTGAGGGTGCATTGCAGAAGAGATCTATGGAATTGTGAAGATGTGAACAAGGAGCAGCTCAAGCTGCTGAAGCTGTGGCAGGTAAAAGTAAGCATGGCAGAAACACATGCTGGAAGACACACAAATCAGTAAATCCACATGAATTTAGAAGGGGATTGAAGAAAGAAGAGAATACCAAAGACATGATATGGTTCAGGAGTACTGAGTTGCAATATGTTAAAGCATAATCTAGGGAAATATCACACTGTGTTTGCTCCTGTCTTACACACTTCCCTGCACCTTGCTTCTCAAATTAAGGCTCTTCTTGCATCCATTTCCATTTTTAAAGAGTTATGGAAAGCAGTTTCCTGGTTTGACACCTGTGTAAATTTTCAGGGGGGTTCTAATGGAAATATTAATTTGCAAGATACTGGAAAATCCATTTATATAATAAGCTTCTATTTAATAGAAGAACCTCAGCTAAATGGATTAATCAAGCTATTCTTGTCTGTGGGGAATCATTGGTGAGCACAGTGGTTTGCAGATGGGTTAATTCCTCATCCTACATATCTTCAAATCACAATGTAGGCATGGAAGACAGACCATAAGAAAAGTGTAACCTCGTGCTTGCCACTGCCTTGTCACTTCCCAGGACAATTTTGTTGTACAGCATAAACTGCAGAAATAGAGCAAACTCCCATGGAGAAAAGGATAACAAAATGGGGACAGTGTAAAAGGTTAAGCAAAGAAGAAAACACCAATGAAGCTAACAAAGATCTCCATGGAAGATTCACAAGGAGGAATCATTATCAACAGGGTTGGGTCCAGAAAACATCATGGTAAAAGGAAATTCAGCTTTCATTTGTGTAGGTGAAAGAAAACCAAAGAGGGACTTCTAGCTCCTGGTCCTTCAAAAATTATCTGAAAAAAAGCCCTCACAGATAAACAGGTACAGATAAAACATCTGCCTGGAGGACCTCTTGGTTCAATAATTCTCAAGAAACTGAACTGGCCTATCTAATTTATTGGGCTATTAGCTCCCAGAAACTAGGTTTTAAAGAGCCCTAGCAACCAAAAACCACTAAGAGGGGGTCTTTGCTTGCATATCACTTTCATCCCCAAGGTCTCTCAAATTCTTAAGGTACATTTACATCAGACTAAGAACAATCAACTGCCATCCTCTCACAAAACCCCAACTACAAAAAGCACAGAGAGGAGCCTTTGTGCAACAGAGAGGCTCTTACCTGGAAGGCAGACTTCTTGTGACAGGACAGAGAAGAAAATTCTCCTGTGAATGCTGCTTGGTAAACAGTCATCACCCTAAATCACATTAATTAGTTTAATTTAGAGTCTCACAGAACAGTACAAGTGTCAGGAATGCAATACTGCAGTGCACAGCAAATGGGAAATTGCTAGTGGGCATTTTCTCGTTCCTGTTCCCCACAGATCTGAAAGGATGAAAAGTGTTGGTATTTTCCTGACTGTAACCAAGTACCAAAGCTGATACCTTAAGGAGCAAAAATAGAAGCCATGGCACAGGAAGGACTGTGAATGAAGAAAATATAAAATATGAATGAGAAAATGCTAAACTCACTTAAAACAAGAGGACTTAGACACTGTAACAGAGAGCAAGCCTGGAGACTGGCCACAAGTTAATGCAAAATAGATATTTAAGTGGGTCTGCAAGTCTGGAGATTTCTGTATTTATATTTTGATATTGGTTCAAACTGTGTTACAAAAGGAGCCCTCTAAATCCATTATAAAATGTAGAAACACTCAGTGGTTTTTTTTTATCCCATCTTTCTTGCGATTAAGCTGGAAGGCTGTAAAGGATGGACATCAGATAGGTGCAACAAATTTTCTAGGTTATTTCTCAGCTTTTCCTGCCCTGAGAGTGCTGAGGGAGTGACAGCTTAGACTGCTCCAAAGCCATACAAATGGGCTCTCGGTGTGGGATGAAGCATCCCTTTGGAGAGCTAATTGAAAGAAGCAGTTCCACAATAGCTGCTCAAGGCCAGATCTCTATTGAAGACAGTTTGGCCAAAACAACTGTTGACAAAGCAGCCGATATCCGAACCAGCTGCTTGAGCCAGCCTCTGGCACACCCTGCTCTCTGCCTTGCTTGGGCTGGAATACAGAAATTGCAGGTCCCTGTGTGGTGCAATGGTTCCCAGGGCTGCATCTCTGCACTCTGGGCAAAGAAACCTTCCAGTTCTGAAAATGCAGCATGCTGGCAGTTGATTCCAGTGCATTGAGAAGTGCTAGATCTAATAATTCTTATTTATAGGATAACATTGGGATGATTTGAGAGATAATATCTATTGTTAGATCAAACTGCAGTAGCTGCAAATTGTTTTAAAAGGAGGTGTAAATATACCTGTGTTCAGAGATTTAGTTCCTCAGCTGGATGCTTGCAAAGTCTGCAAATTGGGTGCTGTTTGTACTGATTTAAACTTCTTTTATCACATTAGAACTAGCTCTGTGGGAAAACGAGTGTCCTCTTCCTCTCAATGCAGTTAACAAAGCAAAATGATCAGAGCATTTTCACTGCAAAATTCTTCATTAAAGGACATTGATGGATGAGCAGAAAATAATATGAGGGGGAAAGGAAAAATATAGCTGCACGGATGATTTTATTTTTTCAGGATCAGAAACCAGATTCCTCCATTTACAGTGACGTGTAATGTCAAATTGTCTAAAAATAAATAATATAAACTTACATCAGATTAAGTAATCTTTATATTTTCTGTGTAAATTAAATCAGATCTGATCTGGAATTTACTGACACAACCAGTGAACTCTAAAATGCTCTCTTCATCCAGACACTGTTCATAGAAGAGCTGCACTCAAATTACTTTCACTCTTTGTACCAATTTAAATGTCAAAAAAAGGAAGATGCAAAAGTGCACATGAGGGCATATGATTTTTTTCATTCTGATAATTTAAGATATTAGTGCTACAAGCAGCAGCAATTTTAAGTACGGAATATATGCATTTCCATCTATGCCTTTCCAAAACTGCTTTTCTAACTGTACCTAACAGACTTTGCAGTGTTCTCCACAAAGTATAAACATAATTAATTGATTGTGGTCTGTATTAAACTACTCCAGCAGGGGACATCACACATGCAGCTGTCAGCTGCAAAACTCAATTCTGTCCCTCAGAGCTTTGTCTTCCACATTTACATTATGCTGCACCTGGAAGACATTTTTCACCATTACCAGACACACATAAACTGTAGCTTGAAAGTATAAATAAACATACAGAGGAGCTACTCATTAAGACTCAAGCATCTATTACAGACAGTCATCAGCACCAGACAGCACTAGACATACAGCAAAGGATGACTTTCTCTTCCATTTTATTAATTCTGTGAAAGTTTGCAAGTCTCCTGCCTAAAGATCAATTGTCTCAGATTTTCATTTCTTTAGCTCATTCAATTACAACCAATGTTACTTACTTGATTACTGGACCTGTTCCTCATGAGAAAATGGTGATCATTTTATATACCAGGCACAAACACTGCTCTGCATTCCACTCATTGGACTACATCAACACCATTTGCATATGTAAGTTAGCACTGTGGAGTGTCCAAGTTTTCCCATTTGTTCAGCAGCTGAAAATGTATGGCAGTAACTCAGTCAAAGTCTGCCTGCTGTCAGAACCAGATGACAATGAATGATTGGGTGACAGTGGATGACGTTCATCTCCTTTTCTTGCATACTGATGATCATCAAGCATACAATTGCAAATTGTGGTTAATCTGGGACTTCTGAAAGTCTGCTGAAACCTTTTTTTAAATGACTGCTCAAGAAACAAGAAGTAACAAAGTGTTCATAGACCAAATTACCTAATAACAGGGAAATAAGTAACTGGGTAAATCAGCTTGAAAAAATAACAAATAATAACAATTAAAAAAATCTAAGAGATGAGTAGAAATCTGAATTAGAATATTTTTCTGCCCTGTTTAGTTTATATGATTAGCTGGTTCATAGCCTTTTCTCCCCCATCAGCTCTAATATTTTAACTAATGTAATTCATTTAATTATGGGTAAAAGCTGAGGAATGTTCATTATTCAGACCATAAGACTGGTTTAAATGTTTTAAATTGTTTTGTTCCCTGACATAGACTGCCTTGAATCTGAAAACTGTTTTTTTCATCTATTTTGGTCTAAATTTTCAATGCCTTCCTCTCTATATTTTGCTATTTTAAGTATACTTATTCTGAAACCATGTTATTTGTTAAAAAATATTCACCTAATATGCTTTTATTTTACTTTAAAACACAAATGTACTCTTCAAAGTGGTAATATTTCAAGGTTTCATGTCTTACAGATAGTGGAACATGGTTGGAAGATGCACAGTCCCAAGTTGCTAGGACAAAAGAACTTCATAGTGCCTGTGAATGGAGGGCTCCTTCTTTGCTTTTTCCACTCCAGGTTGCATATTCCTGGGCTCAGACAGAATCACTAATTCACCTCCCTGAAAAGTAGCAAGAACCAAATGGAGAGTAAATAAAAATTGAGACAGAAAGTATCTCTTTAGGATATGGAAGTGCTTTACACCATTAAATCTTTAGGAGGTATAGATTCCCCAGGGGCTGACAACACACAAACCAGAGCCCAGGACACACATCTCATTCACACTGCTCCTGTGCCTGGGCCTGTCCATCAGCTGTGCTATGAAAACATTACCACAGCATAAATGTTTAATAGTGGAGAGAGACAATGTGATTGATATAACTAGAAAGCAAATCCAGTCATGTATTGACTATGCTATTCCACTTCCTCTGCAGCCTGACTCTGGGACTTAATGAAAGAAAAGGAGTACATTAAATTCACGCTGACAACAAAACTGAAGCAGGGATCTTTTAGCTGTTCTAGGAGCCATCTGTAAATGTTAGTTGGCTTAGAACAGAAGTAAGCCAAAATCTTCATGGGGAAATATGTGATGATGTAATATGGTCATCCCAAATGCATGGCTATAAAACTTTATAGCACACCACACTTTGCAATACCCTATAAAGATTTTATGGCCATGCATCTGGGATGAGTACTTTGCTCATGAGTGATGGAGCCACCAGTGAGTAATTTAAGTCTTTGCCAGAGGAGCAGCATAGAACATAAACATTTTTATAGGACTCCACACCATCTCATGTAGCAATCTAAGGATGAACTTTCTCAGTTTTACTTATTTTTGGTCCTTGTTGGAAGAGAAATGGTTAGAAACAATGTTATATGAGGAACAGCAGAAACCATTTCCATCACCACTCCCTTCAGCAGCTACTTATATAATGGAAGTTTTGTCAATTCGATTGCACAGTTGTAATGTGACTTACAGATGCCTGTGGTATTGCCATCACCACAGATGCAACTGACGTGCTCAGGAGGAGTCAGGAAGGCAGCAGTGGCCACTGTGCTGGCAGACTTAACATCCCTCTGCTCCCATAACCACTGCACCTCTGCACATCACAGAACAAAGTGGAAATCATTCCACTGCATTCCTTTTGATGGGCTTTGTGCTTTGTGGGTTTTCTGTACATCAAGTTATCCAGGCAATATACAACACAGTTCCTATAATTAAATTGGCACTGTACAAATCTGAGCTCCCATAGCTACACAGTGACCTCAACAGAAGGTAATGAATCTGTCCCCTTCCCCACTGTACACTGGGCAAGGTTATCCAACAACCAGTTCCTCAGAGACCTAAATGAAAGGAAATGCCACTATATACATCCAGGATTTCATCTCATGTTAAAAGAGAGCCTGGAACCACCTTCAAAGAAGCACTTGGGACATTATCCAGTCTGGAGGTCGTCATGGAGGGACTAAAGCTGATCACTGCAAAAGCGAATCAAAGAAAGCTGATCAAAGAAACAGAGCTAAAACTCTACAATCCACAACCAGTATGATTTTATGAAATTACTTAATTCATTTTATTTGTTTTTTTATGTTTCTTTTGTTTCTTTTGTTTTCTTATGTTTGTATGTTGTATTCATCTCTCTAACATGCAATAGTGGTGGCCTTCTCTGGGGGCTAGAACTCAGGATGCATATTGCTGTTTCTTCCATGCATCCTTAAGTACATTTAATTTAGTAAAGAACTAATACACACACAGTAGTTTAACTGGTAATCCTGAATAGGGAGAGTTAGCAGCCAGACAAGGTCTACTGGATTCTTCTTTTTCAAAAATGTGGCTTGCTTGATTATTGAGAGATTTCTATTCTTTCTTCTTCACAATCTGGTCAAACTACCCATCAAGAAACAAAGACCAGTGTAATTGCATGAACTTCCTTTTATATTAAGCTTCTTGACTGCTGAAGTACTACTATTGGGTTCTGCTACCAGTTTTAACATTTCAGAATTTTGGGGACTTGGTTTGCAAAAAAAAGTTATTAGAAAAAATGTTGTAGCATGCACACTTTTGTTAATATATGCACTGCTTTATGTATATCTGTATAAAACATATTTTAGTACTTCAAGTAAAGAAATAAAGTGCAGAACAGTTTGAACAGCAAATGTTCTTCAACCTACAGAGAGATGGGAGGATGTATTCATCAAATGGGTTGTATAATCTATGACAAGATTAGAGGGGGCTACAAAGGAATACAAAAGAATAACGAGAAAACCAGGACCAAGCAGTTCATACTGAGAATAAAACTCCTTTTCACATTCCAAAAGCAGTAAAGACAGCGGAAGATGATAAGTATTTCCTGCTGTGATACATCAACAGAACTGTTTAATAGGCTGCAGTCACATAAGCAAAACTGCAGAAAACACAGGGGTTTACAGGTGGCAATGAGGTCCAGTTCATAGATAGCAGACTTGCTATGGTACAACTGAAGATTTCAATCGGTCCTTCGAGTGCTCTGTTGCTGGCAATCACAAGGGAGAAGAAAAGAATCCAGCGTGAACTTCAAGTTTAGGTTATGCTCATGGGGGCTGACAGAATGGAACAAAATTGTCTTTTCCATTGCTCACAGACAACATCAGATATGAAAAAATTTTGGCAATGATAGGCACGAAACCTCACAATGCCTTTTCCAGAATCATTTTTCAGCATAGAGCTGCACTTTAAACTTCTGTCAGATAATCAAAATATTTGGGAGCATCAGATGATACTATCACTATCTGATGCTATAGAGATCATCAATTTATTTCAGTGAAGAAGAGGAAAAACAAAAAACAGATGAAATGATGAAGCAATTGCTCTCTCTTTTGACCTGATTGCATGATCTAGGGGAGACCCTCAGCATCTGACTTCACAAAATGAGATTAATGGAGCCCAGAACCATCTACGCTGGCAATGTGTTGTCCATCAAATGCTTTAGGGGGGGTTCTGCAAACTGTGTGTGGTTCAAAACTGAAATCAGTGCTTTGTACCTCACCTTGGACATTCCTGAATGTCTAACCTCCCTCTGTAACCTGAAAGCTTCAGCAGTGGGAGACAACTCAACCAGAGATGAAGAAGAAATGTCTGGGGAAAGCACCTATTAATCACTAACCATGTGGTTTGCAGAGCTGCACATGGGCTGGACATAGGTATTATGTAGCAGAGCCAAATGTAAAAACAGGGAGACATTTCGCACAGTTCATTTAGGACCTAGCAGCACCAAAATCAATTTTACAAGAGGAGCCAGCACATGGGTAAATTGAGCAAGGCAGTATTTAGAAACATTGTTGGACGAAGGATGGAAGGACACAGAGTCTTTCGGAGATACCCACAAGAGTCAGTCAGGCTCTCACACCTGTACAGACACCTTTTCTCGGCAGCTGGCAGAAGGTTCTGCTCTGGTGCATGAAGGGAAGCTTATCTAGCTTTGCTTGCAGTGAAGCATGAGATTAGGTTAGACAAAATATTCACATGGCTGTCTCAAATACCTTTCTCTATTGTTTTTCTCTATTGCTAAATGAGGGTGACTCTGTATGATGAAGGATTCTGATCAAGTACCACAGTATTTCAGAATCAAGGAATTGCAGGTGCCTGGAACCTAGTTGGAAACAGAATGTGAGGAACGCACTGAGGTACAGCAGTAATCTTACCTGCTTGTCCTGGATATGAAAATAAAGGACCTGGTTTAAGCTGGATTTTTACCTTAGCATAACTTCAGTGCAAGTTAAAAAAACAAGCAAACAACAAACATCTTTTCAGATGTGCAGACAAGCCTACAGCAAGGCAACAGGGATACAACACTGGAATCACAAACTTGGCTAAGGACTCCTTCCACAGTGGCATGCATGGTAGCAAATCCTTCGTATGTAGGTGTCTAGGAATAGAGAGGTGAGATAAAAATAAGGAGGTGAGAGCATCATGTATGCCAACACCCAGAGACTTGATGCCCACTGATAATTCTTTTTCAAAATGGGCACTTAACATTTACTACATGAGTGACTTACAAAGTCCTGTTGGGTATTTAAAAAAACCCAATATAAAAAACCTGAAATATCCACAGCTCATTACCATGCTTTTATCAGCACACAGCTCAACATGGAACACCCCTGGCTTGCCACTGGTAGTCTGTAAATATTGTAAAATAGACCAAGCAAAATTAAGCACTTAAATGTCGCCTATTTCTCTAAAAACAAAAATGTTAAGTGCTTTGATTGTTCAAGTCTTGTCCTCTGTCACAAGGCCACTGGTGAAAACTAAATTCCCAGCTCTTCAGTGGGGTTGGCAACCCTCAGTGTGAGGCTGCCTTGATGTTCAAGGTGGACAACTTGCTGACCCACAATGCAGACCTCTGCCTTTCCACTATGTTTGCATATCAGTTTAAACTGAAAATTTCTCTGAAAACTTCCTGATTACCTTGGTAAATGAGGTAAGGTTTGTTTATTATTTTTTTGTCTTTCAGAAGTTATGCACTTAAAAGGAGAAGGAAGACTTGCAGAACAAAAGGGAGAATGTGTGGAATCCAATGTTGAAAACTTCTGTAAATGTTTCCATTAATCTTATGTTTTAAACCAATGTTTTTTCTTTATCTATAAGCAAAGCCTAGTTAAAGTACCACCAATCATCATCATCAATCATGCTTGAGCAATCTAACATTCTCTGTGTTCTGTCTTCTCATTGTACATAGTAAGGAACTGAGAAAAATTAGATGCGGAAAAGTTAGCTATGTGCTGTTGTCAAGCTGAATGATGATGCAAATAGGACATAATTACATCCCAGCACTTCAAACTAACCTGTGAAATCTGGTTCTTGTACTGAGCCCAGATCTGAGTTGTAGCTGGTTTGGGATCCATTGTCTCTCTCTTGTGTCTTTTGGAAAGCATGGCACAGGAAGAGTTATGGAGGAACATGTAAAGGCAAATAAGAAAATTAAGCTAGTATTTTTTTTAAACATCAAATGAAATGGAAACAATGGAAAACTCCCCAAAAGGAAGGAAGAGAAGTCTTTTGATTTGAGCCAGTAAATCTGTTCAAGAGCTATAATCTTGCATTGACAGGGTAATGGGCTACATGACTCGAAGCTTTTCTGTTTGCTGTGGACTATTTTTTTCTCTCCTAGAATAAGTGTGCTGAAATTTCAGGTTGACAGTGTTGCAGCTGAGGAGAAGGGGGCACTGTAATATGATTACCTAAGATGCTCCTAGACAGGAGTCACACTCTGAACTCACATCAACTTGTCACAGCTCTCCCTCCACTGTGGAGTGAACTAGACCAGTGTTATTCTCTCCCCATTCCAACACATCCCTCATCAGCTTCCAGCAACAGGGTCAAACCCCTCAGGAAAATGGTCCTGAGCTACCCCAGGTGGCTGGGATTGACATGGTCCTTCAACTACCCACAATATTACATGAAACAGCTCGGATTTGCCGTGGAATATTGAGTGTGAATTTCAGTTTGACTGCCTCACTTCATCACCATAAATAACAAAACTCTCTGCTTGGCCCTGTGATCCCTCAGAGGTACAGATATATATCAGTCCCAGTGTTTCCATGCTATCTTTTTATGAGAGAGAAACTCTCTTCATCTCTTGCTTGATGTCAGTGAGTATTGAGTATTAAGAACAGATCTTTCATAAAATCCTTCACAAAAATGATTATATTGATTTTGTAAGTAAAGATCCTCTGAAAACAAAATGCAGGGGGCACAGAATTGAATGTAAGAGAATCAAATAAAATTTTCCACTGGCTTGCCATACCTCCAATATGGCAAATCACACTGAGATATAGAAAACCAAACAGCAACAGTATTACAGTTAAGTAAAAGTTTGCATTTCAAATACTACCAACCAAGACAGAAAATATAACCTTGTATATGTGACCTCTTGGTTTTTTATTTAAAACTATCATGGGATCTTTAGCTTCTATCCAGCTGCAAGTCATAGTCAGATAAAGTGACTCATCTTATGGTCTTATCCAAAGGAAAACATTTCCTAACAAATCACAGAGCCAAAGTTGAAAGCCCTGAGGCTATATCTATATCTACACTAGTAAAGGAAATGTGCCAGGGCCTGTTTTCTGGCTCTGAGATCAGCTGACACATGTTGCCATGAGTCTTCTACTAAGTTCTCTTAGCCTTGAAAACCAGGTCATCCGAACTGCCACAGCAAGTAGTCTTTGTAAAGACTGTACACAGCATTTGCTAAGCCCCACACTGAACCTGTAAAGTCTTTGAGAAAACACTAGTTATTCTGGCCAAAAAGAGCACCAGGGTCTATTTCAACAAATGCCTTGGAATGCTGTAACGTCATTTAATTCAGCAGCATAGGTGCAGCCTAAGTCTCAATTATCAGAGCTTTAAATTTGCGGAAATAATAGCAAGGCAGGAAGTTAGATCTGGGACTTTTACATATGGGACTATCTTTAAACCAAGTGTCTGACTCATTATGGAAAGGAGACTCACTGTGAAAGTCACAGTAGGATTAAGCATCTTGACATTTGGGAGATGTTCAGATCTAGGTTATCTGGGTTTGAGATTATGCTTAAAGTATATCTCTAACTGAAACACTCTGCTGACATCAGTCATGAGAAATGAGAATAAGGTACTTTCCCACTGTAACCACAAAGGCAATATTAATGCTGAGAGACTATTTTACAGTGTTACTTCACTGCAATGAACCAATACAGAATTTATTGTACCTCGGGAACTGCCTCAGAAAATCTTTAAAAAAATAAAAAAAAAACAGGAAACTGACCTTTAATAGCTCCTTGGTTATGAATGCCAATGCTACCAAGCCCTTGTGTTCTGGTCTGCAAGATTCCAGAGGCAGACTGAGCCATATAACTTCAGACAGAGGTATTGCAAGCTGCCTCTGATTAGGTAGACCGGTATACACGAAAAGATTTAATGAAATGCTGAGCAAAAGATCAAAGGGAATTAGAGATGTATAGCTCCAGAAAGAAGACCAGATTTCTTTCCTCTTTTCCTCCTATGATCCGCAATTCCTTTTAAACCAGCAGGAATTCCAGAAGACTCATGCCACTGACAAGAGCCTCTTCTGTCTGTGCTCCTGTGTTTCAAACAGAAGCTGCTCTCAAAGATCAAAATCCACACAGTTCTCCAAAATCTTTTTATTCACTATGTATTTAAAGTTAAAACTACTCAGCAAGCAAAGCACTTTTTTCAGATAGTCAAGAGAAAAGCAACTCACGCAAGGTAAGTAAGCAGGAGCAAAGTGAAACACACAGCTGCTAAGCATAATCCCAGTCAGGGTGTCTGATTGCTTTTTTGTTTCTCACAAGCCCTGTGGCTCCCCTTAATTTCAAGGATGTATCTACCACTCTAATTGCTCCCACAGCTGTTGCAGTCATGGGCATTATCCCTGCAGCTCCTTCTACTTCTGCAGAAGGCTATGCATGAGCAAAAAGCCCTGTTTCTCTTAGAGGAATGCAATCTCACTTCTCTTTAATGCAGTAGCAGTACAATAATACTTTTGAGAGGACTATCAATAAGGATAGAAGATAAACCTGTCTTGTGTGAGGTGTTGCCCAAGTGATTAAAAAGCCCAGATGCAAAATGTCAGCTGAAGGACAGAGAGGCATCATAGCAGATGGAAACTTCAGGAAAAGTCTCATAAATGTTCTTCTCATTCACTGGAATAGATGTATTAGGGGCACAATGCCTGGCTCATTTTCCCTCTCTGCCTATTTGCTTTATAAAGCCAAGACCTGAAATTTAAATGGCTACTTGACATGTCTGTTTTAAGCAATTTCACCTCAATGGACTTCCTTCAGCTTTGGTTGTTTATCAAAGTGCTGACCCTTGAATTTTATTTCCCTACTAATCTTATATTTTACTGGTCTCTAGGAAGTTGACATATGGATCAGTGTCACCAGAGTGACTGAACAAGGTAAACTTAATAATCCAGTCTGTGTTTTTACATATTTACATAGAAGGGTGAAGCAAATGCAGGAGACTAATCTATGTTTGATCTTAAAGGACATGAGAACATGATGTCCTGATTTTGCTAGATGAAGTCCTTCTTCTTTCTCTAATATCCTTATTGTGAAATCCTAGAAGTGCTATAACAAACACTACTTGAAAAATAAATTACTAGCTCATTTCAAAGCAATAGGTAATGACTAGTTCATTTCAGAGCAATAGGTGTATCTTGGGCTAAATATAAACCTGGAAACAAAAGGCTGAGAAGTTATTTTCTCAAATAAAAGTTACTGACAGGTTAAAGTAAGTATATTTAAGCTCCTTTTTCTTTATCTTGAAATATTTCTGCTCTAAATATACCTCCTCTACTTCTGCTTCAAAAACATTGAAATAATCTTGTTTCTGCTCCTGATCAGAGCTGATATAAGCATTTGGAAGAGAGAAACTGTTAGGATTGATAATACAAAGGCAACATTATGCCTCCTTTCTGTCCCTGTTCCTATAGACCCAACTTATGTTCTCTTCTCATTGGCTGAAGGTTAAAATGAGAAAATTCAACTCCCATCACTAATAATAAAGAGATAAGAAAACAGTGGAAGCTCTCCCTACATTTGTAAGAAATTCATATTAAGAAGTCAAGGTGGGAGGGCAAGGAGACACTTTCCTCCAAGGCAAAACTTAAATGTCAGTATAGATTATCAGCTAAAGCTGCGTTATTTTGTGCTCATTCCTATGCCAAAAAATCCAAGCACAGGCTTAATTATAGTAATCAGAATGTGTAGAGGGTAGACTGCCAGCGTTATTTTCTTCAGGGGATTGCTATAAGCAGTATAAGAAATCTCCATTTGCTGATAAATCTGCACCTACATTAGTATATTTTGTCAGTATCATTATAAAAGCAAACCTTTCCCCAGTGTTGGGTAAGACTTCATTTAGAAATCACAGATCAAAGAAGTTGTTACTTATTTGCCAAAGAAAGGGCAGAGAAAATAGCTCAGCTGATCCCTACTTTTAGGAAATGTTTAGCCTTTGCGCCATGTACACGAGTTGTATCTGCAATCATTATTTACTTATGTTAACACACAGCCTCTGCCATTTTTTCTGTATCCATATTCTCTAAATTCAAGGATAGTGCTATAATCATGCAGACACCAAGGCACAGATAGCACAGCTCAGGTTTTTACATGCTATGCTATAACTTTATCCTGGAGAAGAATCTGGTAATGTTACAGGTGTCCCCTAGTTTGCATACACAAAAACAAAGTTAAAACTGTTCGGGCAATGCCAAGGCAACTGAGCTGATCATGTGGGTGTCTGCTCTGGTCATGACCCTGTAGGCGCAAGGGTCTGCTGTGAAACACTGTCACAAAATTACAGACCAGAATGTCTTTCTGCTTCATATTCACTAAGTCCTGTGACACCTGACATTTCCTGAAGCAGGCACCATGGAGGGACTTGATACCATGTCTAAATCACAAGCAGCTACTTATTCTTCTAAATTATGTCATTCCCTGTACTTTCACTGAGAAATATTATCTAAATAGAAATAAAGGACTTGCACAATCAGTTATTGGTTATTTCTGAATAAGCATATAATGATCATGAAAATCATTACCATACATTGGTTTTTATAATTTCTTTTCTAGAGAATTTTCCCATATATACTAATATCTCTTTCTAATTGCTATCAGAAATAGTGCTTCCACCCTCCACCTCCTCAGTTCTTCTCAATTTTTCTCACCATGTAAGAAAATGTTTCCCAGCCCAAAAACCCACAAACTACTTAAAAGTTTTCCCTAATTTCAAAATGACAGCAATACAATGTGACAGCATAGGAAAGTGAGCTAGAAACTGAGAGCACGCTAAATGTCAAGCTAAAGTTTTCATTCAAAACTGAGAAAGAGATTTGTGTTTCAGTTCTGCTATTCAAAAAGCTCCTGCCTACAACTTTCAGTTTCCATTTGATTTCCAGTATTTTCTGGTGTTGGAAAAATACACAAGGTCAGAGCCAAAATAAAGGAAAAGCTGATCCTAATGGTATGCTCACCACTTTTGGAAACAGAAGTTCACAAGAATTTGGATCCACTTTGGTGGCGGGAAAATATTCATATTTTTTAAATGTTTTTCCAAAATGAACTGTCAATGTGCTTGACATGTAAGTTTTACCAAAATAGATAACTGCATGCTTGTCTGGAACCCTACTCAACTCCACTGTTGCACAGTATCGTGATATTCACACCACTTTTGACTTTAGAGACACACAGTTCTCCTACACATCCATGACAGAGATTGATGCAAGTATAAAATGCCCAGTTCTTGTATTTTAACACACATCCCATGTAGTAAACTTCTGCAATCTCACAAATTTGCACACCTAAGAAAACCAGTTTCCTTGAATTATATGGAAGAAATTAAGAACTTAAAATCTTTCCCTGCTTGTTTTCAGAACAAAGTTGTTAACCATACACTAACATGTGCTATTTATAGATTATATAGGTAAAGAGATTGCCATTAATCACTGATTTTGTGGTTACAGGATGTCACTCATAGTAGTTCTTTCAAGTAATATCTTCTTTCATGATCTGCCTTCCTTAGGGAGACTTATTTGGAATCATTATTTTTAAACTAAAGCTCATGTACTTTAAACAACCTATTCCACTGCATTTCTTGCTCCTTCTTGGCATGTCCCTGCCCATGGAAGGGCACGAAGGAGCCCAGTGCCTTCCCTCCTGGCTGCAACTGAGCTTGACCAGTGCAAACTTGTCCTTCCTGGGATGCAAACAGTGAGAGTCAGGTACTATCACATATCCATCCTGTCATTTGGCTGCTGCTGAGAGCAAGATGTGGAGACAGTCAGACCTCTAGTCAGAAAGAGGGCAACTGCTTTTACCTACATTTGGTGGTCCTTTGTCTCAGATGGGTGAAGAACTGTTCTCAGAGTGAAAGGCTTGGCAACACTGATGTTTTAAAACAGTGCAATTAGGTCTGTCCCAGCCAACCTGTCATGGCACTGAGCTCCCAGTTTGGCATAATATTGCTGTTCTGAAAGTAAGATAGAAGAAAGCCACACAAACCAAGCAATTACAACAAAAATTTTCATACCCACATGAATCTCAAAGCAACATCTGTCAGGGATTATTCGTGCCACAGTGAAGAATTAAAAACCTCACTCCTAGGATTTCTGACTCACTGTTGTCCTGCTTTCTTCTATCTATTGCCATATTTTAGTTGTTCAATTACAAAGCCTTGCCTCATTAACCCACCCCACCTATCAAGCCTTTTTACCTTTCATCATCCTGATCTTACTGTCCTGTGTTATATTGCTTACTGTCTTCTATCCTTTAATCCTAGATCCCTGCCTTTCATTTCTGTTACACCACACTGTTTATGCATTGCATTTGTGTTTGCACTGTCCTCTGTAGACTGACATCCATACACAAGATATTTAAATGAGAAAAAAATTCAAAGACAAGTAGAGTTTACACACAGTTTCTCCATAGATTCAATATTTTGTTTTGCCAACTTAACTGAACTGAGCTGTTAATAGATTGAAGCATCAATGCAACTCCCAAACAAAACCCCAAGGAAGACAGGTTCCTTTCCCTGGAAAGTTTTCTTTTAAATTATTAATCAACAATAATGTTGTTAGGACATACTAAGGATATACATATATATATAATTTTAAAATGCACTTAAATCAGGTCATTTCTTAGAAGACTCTTTCCCAATATTGCTATTCATATTTAATTCTTCAGGTTTATTTTTTATTTTTTTTTGATGATTAGCAAGAGGATGATTCTTTCTGGACACATCTAAGATATTTCCATACCACAATGAGATTACCTGGGTTTAAATTATTTTCTAAACTAATTTGTTTATGTTGTGGTACAAACCACCTAATCAAAAAGAATTAGAAGATGATGTCTTCTTCAGGATATTGGAAGAAATCTCACTCTCACAGGCCTTTGTGCTCTTAGGGTAGTTGAACCAGCCCAGCATCTGCTGGAGGGATGGTAGAGAGGACAGAAAACCCTGGAGTTTATGGATGATAACTGCCTGGACTCTGTGCATCTGTACATGCCAGGGACCAACTGACTGGAAAACAGCTTTGCAGAGAAGGACCTTCAGGTCTTGGTGAACAAGCTGAGCAAGAGGTAGCAAAGTGCCCTTACAACAAAAAAGGCCAACATCCTTATAAAGCTGCATGAGGAAGAGCATCACCAGATGATTGAGAGATGTGACCCTTCCCCTCTACTCAACACTGAGACACATCTGGAGTTCTGGGTCCTGGTCGGGGCTTCACAGCGTGAGACATGGACATACTGGAGTGAGTCCAGTGAAGGGCAACAAAAGTGACTGGAGCACCTGTAATACAAGGAGAGACTGAGAGAACTGGGATTGTTTAGACTGGAAAAGAGAAGGCTCAGAAGGATCTTATGAATTAAGTCTGTAAATACCTGATGGGGAGAAGTGAAGGAAACAGAGCCCCTTTTCAGCAGTGCCCCATAAAAAGACATGAGTCAGTGGATACAGAATTAAAAACAAGAAAGTTTATTTAAAAGTCCATTTATTCTTAAAAATAAGAAAAACTGCTTAATTGTAAGAGTGATTGAACCAGATTATCCAGAGGGGTCATAGAGGCACAATCCTTGGAAATATTCAAAGTCTGAGTACACACAGCCCTGACCTGTTCTAGGTGACCTGCCCTGAGCAGCAATTTTGGACTGAGCAGTCTCAAGATGCCTTCCCAAAGTCAGCCTTCCTCTACTTCTGTGAACTATCTTTATTTGAATGCTCAGTGAGTAGGCTCCAATCACCCAGCCTTAGGCACCCAGTTTGCCCTTCCTTCAGTGCTCTAGATGGGAAAGTCAAAGGTCTCTCTCTAATCAATAGAACAATGGTAATGTCTCCAGTGGCAAATTTTACCTGCCTAAGCACGAGGGGCTTTTTAGTTATAGCACAAGGCTGTTAGGAGAATTACACAGAATGGAATTCATCCATTGATTTTTCTGCTGACTGAAGGCTACAGCTCCAAAAAACCTACTGAACAAGGGAATTTAACTAAAGTTCAAGTGTTGTGTTTATCAGAGAGTTATTATTAAAATAACTGGAGCTAGTACAGAAGTCTCATTCACGGCTGAAATTTATTGTAGCTTATTATTATTCAGCAGGTGCACTATAATGTCTTACCCTTAAGTAAATTGTGTGTGTGGCTGAGTTCACTCAGTTCTGAGTTTGGGGTTATGTGATGCAGATGATATTTTCCATTATCAGAAAGGAAGTCCAAGTCCCCATGCAAACACATATTCCTGCTAACATAATTTTTTCCTGCCCCCACCATTCTACCTCCAGAGCACACCTTCAAAAAGCAATAACCAACTCACTAACACAGCAGAAAATAAATGCTTTATCTCAGTAGACTGGTTTTCTACTAGTTGAGCAAGTTTGCCTTGGCTTGGAGCAAGATCATAGGATGCACATAGTCAGCTCAACAGGGAGGTCAGGGTTGCAAAGCAAAGAACTTTAGGTAAAATGGGAGGGAAATGGGACAGAGGGTGACAGGGTCAAACTGCCCTGGAGGCATCACTTAACCTCCAAACCGGCTCAATCAAGTAACTTTACCCTTAGCAACCAATCATAATTCATAACACCCCAAGCATAAACAGGTGACAAAAACAAGACTCGCAGTCACAGACAAAGGAGAATATGTCATTGGAAAAATGAAACCACAGCCTGGATTTTCTTCTTAAAGCACCCAGAGCAACACACTGTGCACAGGGGTCCTCATCCAGGGGGGTGCAGGAGAGCAGGTAATCAAGGCTAACGTCACTAGCAGAACAAGGCAGGTTCCCATGTCACACTGGTAGGAGAAAAAGCTGAACAGGACCAAACAGAAGTAAACTTTTTTTATCTGCTCTAGTAGGTTGCCTTGATATGTCACAAGAGAAAGAGCCAAAGCAGGGAAAGAAGTTGTTGCAATGTATGAGTCACGGTCCCCAGATGTGGAATAGCCAGAAACATTTATTAAAAGTGTACATAGCTTTTATAATATTTTCACTACTAAGTTAGAATAACATGAGCTTGGATAGCCAATAGTATAAAAGTTCAGATGTCTGCTAACCAATAATATACATGATCTATTCCCTCATAGCAACGTCAGCTTTTCTTCCCTAAGACAAGTGCTTGTATAACAATTTCTTCTGCAAAACTACGGTGCTTCTGCTACTTGTTATGTTTTAGAAACTGTTACATCTCTCCTGCCTTGACTGACTAGTCCTTTCTTTTCTAATTAAAATGTCTTTGTTTTCTTTCCCTACATGTTGTAATAGCTAGTGTTTCATTTTAGGCTTGCGCTCGTTTCCATCAATATTGCTAGACTTTTAACAAAGTCCCACATAATCAAAATAGCTGCTAAGAGCAGAAAACTACACCAGGCAATGTATAGTATTAGTTCATATCTTCTAGGAACTTCTGCAACCAAAAATTGTCCTTCCTAGTGGCATCATGGCAAAAATGTGCTTTTTTTCCAAACTAAGGATACGAAATTCTAAATAAGCATGTAAAAAAAAATTCTGGAAACTACAATGTCTGTTCATTTAATTGTACACATAAGTTTTATATCCAAAATCTGGGAGTTGAATCACTGAGGTTAAAGAGCTAAAAATCTGAAATTTAATAAGTCATGTTTTGTTTCACTGTCCTGCATACACAGAATCACATATTTTTTCATGTTTTGCCAATTCTCATTTAAAGCATTTTCTGAGAAGAAGCTGACAGCTCTCCCTAGTTTTCTCTTGATATTCAGATGTTGTTCTAAACATAAATTGTACTTTGAACACTTATTTGTTCAATGTGATGAAACAAACAAGTTTTACTGTTGAATTTTGTTACAAAAATAGAGACTTGTCATTAAATTATTCAGTCATTTAGGAAAATAATCAATAAAATCATTATGTGTTAGGTAAAATTTTTGGAAAACTGGAGCTTTAAAAGTCATTCAAAATTAAGTTTTCATATATAGCAATGAAAGCAGCTTTCCTATTGAGCAAGGATATCATTGAATAACTAATAGCATCTTGATGAGGTACCTTTTCTTGGATTTGTACATGTGAAGAACCAGTGGGTATAAAATTAGTTTCACTGACCATATATCTGTTTTGTTTAAGTATTTGGGTGCCTTTGGCATCACTCTGTTACAAGCCAGTCACTACTCTCCTAGGTAATACACAGACATGATTTGAAGGATGGCACACACTTGGGACTTGTCCACATAGACGCTTTGAGCAGAACGAACTTATTATGGAGCAGAAGATTAATTATAAGAAGAATCATGCTGTGAGATACTGAGAACAGTCTTCTGTGTGATTAAATACATTAGAAGTAGCTATAGGGTTCCTGGGAAGCCTTTTGAAAAACTACCAACCTGCTCACTGACCATTGTTTTAAACCTACATTAAACCATCAGCTTCACTGTAGTGGCCCTTACAGATCGGCCAGTGCCTGTGCCCTGTGGCAGATAATGCATATATGTAATATAAATATAGTTCCCATCTAATAACTATGAGGTTTGTGGCTTGATCTTCCTATATATTTTTTTGTTTTAATCATTTAGTCTAGTACATCTTGGGAAGAGGGGATTCCAACCTTTTTCTGAATTTAAGATTAGCAAACAAGAAAACAATTTCACTTCCCTGAATTTATGATTAGCAAACAACAAAACAATCAAGGCAAAGACAGATAAGACAACTGAAAGTAAGAAAACACCAGATAGCTATAATTATATTTGTTTGCTTGATTAGATTGCAAATAGTTATTTTTCTTTCACCCAGTAATTCTGTGAAATGAGTGAATTGATAAATAAATGATGGTATGGTAGAAAGGCATTATCTGCAGCATGAGCACAGGAGGAGTGAAATCAACTTATTCAGAGAGATGGTATTAAACAAGTGCTAAAAAAACTTTTAATACTTCTCCTGGCTTTTTAACTATTAGTAATTATGTGTTACCTGAAAAAGAAAAATAATCAGAATTTTAAAAATATTTCATGATAGAAGACCAGGTTGGATGAAATTCTGAGCAACCTGATCTAGTTGAAGGTGTCCCTGCTGACTGGAAGAGACATTGGACTAGATGAGCTTTAAAGGTGCCTTCCAACCCAAACAATTCAATGATTCTAAGTACACCTTATACTGATATGCACAGGAGAAAAGAGCAGTAGATGTTTGCATTTGAAATACAAATTGGGTGACAATTAGATAAGCATAACTATCCAACCAATAAAGGACAACAAACTTGAACAGTGAAAATTTTAAGAAATTCTGAAAACTGGTAGCTAAGATCCAATAAATCTGTAACTCCTTAAAGAAAAGAAATAATAGATTAATATTTTCTGCAGAAAATAGAATAAACCAAAAAAAGCATAGGTGGATAAATTATCAATCCTTCAGTGATCTAAAGACCAAATCACATGGAAACTGTAAATTAGGCAGAACTGATACAACAGAGTTTGAAAGAGCTTACACAGACAAAAGGAAAAGAGTGCAAAGACCATGGCTGAAAATTAGATATCACAAGCCAGAGAAAACTTGCATATTGAAATGAAAAACCAAGGAAAGGTTTCCTGCTCTGTAGCTCTTAGGCACTTATAGTCCAATACTGACAACAGAGAAAAAAATGCCATACAGGCAGTTAGTATAATGAAAGGAATAAGTGAGGTAGTTACTGAGAAAGGCATAAGAAGTCAGTTGCAGCAGGGGAAGACCAGACTAGAAAATACTTTTATAAATTGGATGCTTTCACATTAGTTTGGCCAAATGAGTTTCACTCTCGTGTAATAAACAAGTAGCTCAGAACCACTGGCAGTTGTCACTGAGAGTTAATGAAGGATGGAGAGATATTCCAGGAAATAATGCAAATGTAATGCTGGCATTCTTCCTTCTTAGGATAAAAACTGAAGAAAATAGTTAATGTGAAAGCCCCTAGAAAATGGCAATGAAATAAGTAGCGATCAAGAACAAACCAAAGCAAGGAAATCTCATCTCCAGCTGTGATGGAGTAATGGATATCACAGAGAGGGAACAAGCACTACCTTTGAAATACTTCGATTTCAGCACAGCTTTGGGCACTGCCTTGAGTGACTTTCACAAGCATGTGCAGATTAGAAGCTGCACTACCACACCACAGACCTGTGTCTGCCCTGAGTCTTATATTTGCACAACTTACTGCTTGCACCAATGGTTTGGATCAAGGAATACATGCTGGGCATGCTGCAGGAAGGGTTGCAAACACCAGGGGATGGGATTAGAATTCTAATCTAAAGCCTTTTACCTAATACAAAATATAGCCATGAAGAAAAAAAGATGCGCTGTAGTCAGGACAAATAAATAAAGGTCTGAGTTTAAGTAGGAATAATCCACTGCATAAATAGAGAGTGTACAATAACCACTGCAGCAGTCAACATGGAGAAAAGGATTTGCCATTATGAATTGCCATCTGAACTTGCCTGAGTGATGTCATGAAGTCGCAAAGAAAGGCAAGCAGCACGTAAAAACTAAAGGTAAACATGATCTAGAAGCATGACCACCCACTGTCAGCATGGATGAATGTTTCTTTTAAGATGTGGTAGTACAGAAAAATACAAGTACAGGAAGAGTCTGTACTTTCTTTCCATTTTGTACAATCTTTCCATTGGAGGCTTTATGCATTAGTTAGACAAGCTCCAGCCAGGAACTGTACAGCTGTGGCTGATCCTACCTTTGGGCATGTGATTGGACTCTCTGGCCTTTCAAGGTACTCAGCCTTACAACTTACAGGTTCTGTCATCAGTGAATCCTTCCAGCACAGCCTAAAATTGCAGTGGCAGGATGGCCTTCACCAATACCACTCTGGTATTCAGAGAGCAGCAGTGGTACAGCTAAACAGCATCCCCTAAACAGCAGTGACGTGATACTTCTTCACCTCTCTCTATGAGGTCTGGTTATAGGAGGGAGCTCCACTCAAGTACTGAACCACTACACTGAACAAGATGTAGTGCTTTGACACTTTGAAACTGAGGGACAGACATGCATATCCTGATTTCCTTATAAAAAAATAAACAAAAACAAGAAATAAGAAAGCCCACAAATTTCCTTGCATTTTGTCTCAGGATTTGAGGGGGAGGAGAGACTTAAGCAGAGCAACCTGCACCCATTTAAAGACAGCAATAAAACTCCTCCACAGATGAGGTGATGAGTAAGATCAGAACTTGAAGGCTGTGTGTCCAAATTTGACTCCCATCCTCCAAAGAAAATGACAAAAGAAAGTGAAAATTCAATTCAACAATAGTAGCAGAATTAGTTGGGCAGAATAGGTTGCATAGATAAGAGACTCTAGAGACTCTGGAAAAAACAGGTCATGATAACTGTGGCAAGTCCCAGGGGCTGCAGGTGAAGACTTTTCTTTCTCTCTCTCTCTGCCCTTCCCACTTCACTTCAATAGACCTTCCTCTTCCTTGCCCAGGAGGAACTTTCCCAGACACTGAAATCCAGTCATGTCTAACTGACTGTCCATCTTCCTTCTCCCACAGAAGCTTTCCTCCTGCTCCCACTAATAGTTGTTCATCTACCTCCCCCTCCACTTTTTTGGGTGGGTGCCCCCTTGTACATCTCCCTGGGGGTCTGAGCAGCCATGTTGGAAGCGAGGCAGTGAAGGGAGTGATGTAGCAGGGCAATCTGCAGGAACCTCCCCCTCTCACCATCCCAGCAGTGCCAGCAATGACATCAGCTGAAGTCTTGTAAAGGAAGGAAAGAAACAAGGACAGAAGTTGCTGCCTTCAGCACTCTGCTCCTGCAGGCAGCTGCCAAGGTTGTATTTATAGAAAGCCCACCCTGGCTTGTCAGTGGTAGCAATATACAGCAGTGCCTGCTGCCTAAATAATCCCCAATCTTTGAGCTTTTCACCTTTCCCTTTTTCTTGGGGAGCAGCTTATCCTTCTTGTCTTCAAACCTCCTGGTTTGGGTTTGTTTGATTTTTTTGTCATAGCAGAGTTTCAGTCTGTAACAAAGCCTGCATAATGGATGTCCTGATGCCACAGACATCTTCATCATACAAAGCTAAACAAACAGAAAGAATGTGAACAAAATCATCAAAAAGTGTGTGATGTGTCTTTGAAATCATTACAGGAGAAAATAATGAGGAAAATAAATTTAAACTTCCGAAATTCCTGTTCAATTAAATTGCATAAATAGTACCTGAAGCAACAGATACGGGAACAGAGCTGTTACAGCTAAAACAAACAGCTTACACACATTTTATATCCAGAAATTAGAATTCTTTCCATCAGTGCATTCTTGAATCTCATGCACTAATTTAGCTACAATGCAGCAGAGCTCACACTGCAGTAATAGAATATTGATTGTACAATGTTCAGAGACAAAGAACTCATGTTGCTGAACTTTATACACATGCATGTTGTTGCAGTAAGAAAGCCACATCAATATTCTTTGCCAAATGTATCAAATCACCACTGGGCCTCCTGATGATTCAAATACAAAATATAGAGGTTTTGGTGGGACAGAGGCAAGTTCTCATTAAACTAAAATTCCAGTAATGGAAATGACCTTGAGTAAAGGAAAAGATTAAATGTTCAAACTCAGGAAAGTGTGATGCTCAATTAGTTCTACTTCTTTGCTGTTTATTAATATATAGCAATATACTTCAGAGTTGCCAGGGACTTCTCTGAAGATGAATAATATACCTGTAGTGTAAATTTCACATCCTAATTCAAAGTAACCTGCATTTTTGTAGGTCTTCATGGGTTTGAAACCCAGTGTTAAAAGAGTGATAATGAACCAGTGGTCACTGTGCGAGCATTATTCCTCAGAACAGCTTCCCAAAACACTTCTTCAAAATAAATCAATCATAATACAGGAGTAATTTGAGAGTAATGCAAGCTGCTTACCCCACATTCCTTGCTCCTACCTCTCCTACAGGCCACACATCCCACTCCACAGCTGGGAGGCACCTCCAGCATCCACTGCTGTTCAGTTTCTTGCTTCTGTTTCACCACTGAATCTAATCATCCTCCAAAAGATCATCTCTCAACTCCTCTGTAGGATTTCCTGACAGTGGCATGAATATAACACCAATATTATATGTATTTTAAGGTAATTTCTATGTAATGGCAGTTATTAAAAAAAGTATGTGGAGTCAAGATTTTCCTTGAGATTTTGTTTCACTGTTGGTGGTGGAGGGAAGGTTGGGCATTTAATCAACTATCACTGACAGCTGCTGGATAAAATACTGGACTGATGGTCTGATCCCCTAAGGCAATTTCCATATTTCATATTTCCATATTTCTGTTTTCTCATTTGGGAAGGAATACCATTACTCTGTTTTGTTCACTGAGCAATATCCTATCGATGATGTATTATGAGCATGCATATCTATTGAGCATACTCTGGGACTGCAAGTATCTTTTAAAAAATCACTGGAAATAACTTTGAGACACTCAGAATACTTGCAGTAATTTTTAACTATGCAATGCACAAAACTTTATAAGCAAACAAGTTCTCTCAAATATTCTTACATTTTTTACTACAGATGTATTTCAGTAGCCCATGTAATAGCATTTACTGTTAAAATAATAGCACAGAAATAGAGTGAGATCCTGCCCCCATCCATTTGCTTCTCCTCTCCCATTATGCTTTTACTGTCCTTCCATCCTGTAGAGACAAAAGTTGATTACTCCCCACCAATTACCATTTCCCACTACAATATACAGCACAGGAGTAAAAAAAATACTATAACCTGTGTTTTTGTCATCTTCTCTGAGTTCCCATTAACTGTTAACAACAACATTTGAGTTCAGAGGCAAATCTCTGTTGGAGGAGGAGAGATTGGTACCATTAGAAGTTCAACCTTCTACCAGTAACAAATATTTCCTTTAAAATGCTTATAGTTATTTAGAACCTAAACATGTCTTAATTTGACCTAAGAATAAAAACATGGTATCTATCTTTTTGATTAGTATTCCTTATGGCTTTCTATGTAATTACCTTAAAAGTGTTTACAGAAGATACTGCTTGCAACCAGCTTTTTGTATGCCTTTGTATTGTCCCTTCAAGGCATTAGTTTCATATACTATAAAGCACAAGAAAGATGCCTTTATTACCACAATTCATTAGAATGTGCTAAACAGTGCCAAATGAAGAAGCATTTTTTACAATTATTGTTATTACCTAGTGTAATTCACATTTTGCTGACTAGAAAAAAAAGTTACCTTTTAAAATAAGCTTTTGTGAAAAAGAGGTGTTATTATAAACCCTCATGCAGAAAAAGCCTGAAGGCTCTTTAAATTTGTTACTTTGTGTTTGAAATCTATTAACCTGTACCAGCACCATCTTAACTAATCTTGAGTATTGCTGCAAGAAAAGTGCACCAGTCTTATCTACCATCTAATACACCAGCATGGAAAAAAACAAGGAATTCTGATGGAGGAGCTAATTTCAAAAAAATAATCTCCCCACAACTGGAGATATATTTTTTTACTGGATGGACAAAGTTTTCATTTTGCATTCTACATTTGAATAGTTATCAGGATTCAAATGACAAATGAAAGAAGTCACTCCTAAATTGTTGTGAAGCAGCTCCTGAGGGAAGAAAAAAGTTGTAGAAGAGCCTATCTGGAATAGTTCCCCTAGGATTTGGGCTAGTGGAAGAGAAAGTCCTGCTGCAACACAGAGAGGTCAGGAAGCTTCATGTTTGGTAATGTTCTTTAACCCACTGAGTCAGATTCCTCAGCAGTTGGTTAAATGGGGAGATACCTCCTTTCAGCTCTCTGAACACTTGTACCTGAGAAAAATTAGTCCTGGTTAACAGCAGGGATACCTCTTTTTGTGACTCCATGGGGGAAAACACAGATGGAAGAAGTTGCAGAACAAGAGATTTAGCCCCAGTTGCCCAGCACAGCCAAAATTTTGGGCCATTTCCTCCATAGTCTGCTGTTGCCGTATCTCTTGTCCAGCGCAGAGAAGAGGTCTGTCTGAAAGACTCTGCATTTGCACAGGAAGAATTCATGGTTGAGAGATGAGCATCATAAGACTTCGATAAAAGGAACAGCATAAGGTCACTGACCTTGCATATTGGATGTAAAATCAATAAACTTTGTCCCAGGGATAATGACAAAAGCTGAAGGAGGCTTTGAGGAGGCTCAGAGTGAAAAAAGTTTTGCAAAAAATATAAAATGAATTATGAAAATAGCTTTCTTTGTCTCAGAAAAAAATGTCTGCAGTAACATAGGGTGGAAAAAAAACAGACCTTTCAAACTTCAGGACTTCTTAAGTTCAGTGAACAACAGCTCACAAATTAAAATCATGCATGCCCAAGGAGTTGATATGCTGTGACAAGATGCTTCTTGAGGATTTCCAAAGCAGAGAGACTTGATTCACTCTAGGAAACAGTCAGTATTTTTTAGCTGCAATTTAAACAAAATAAAATAAAAGTATGAATCTGCAGTGCTAATATCAGCAGTCAGCTATGATGGTATCATCAGAATTGGAGGTTCAGTGAGTCATAATACTGACAATATTCTTCGACACATACACAGTTGTAAGGGTCTTTTATTGAAACCCTGGGACCAAAACCATGGAAATCATCATGCTTAGGGAGCACTGGCTTGTCCCTACAAGTTCTCTCCCTGCCCTAAAGTATCTGAGAAGTTGCTAACTTTTTCCAATGTGGTTTCCCCCAGAGCCATGTAGATCCTCTGAGTATAGAATTCACATCTATATTATCTCCACGTCAGAAAAAAGAGAAACTCTGACACTAGAGACCAGGATTATTCATAGAATCATTAGATTGTTTGGGTTGGAAGAGGCCTTAAAGATCATCAGTTCCAACCCCCCTGCCTTGCATAGGGACGCTTTTCACTAGACTGGTTGAACCATTCAGCCTGGCCTTGACCACAACAGGGTAACCTGTTCCATTATCCAACAGGGATGATTTTTTTCCTAATATCCAGTCTAAAACTACTGTCTTTCAGTTTAAAACCATTCCCCCTTCACCTATCACTACAATTACTATGTGAGGGAAGGCAGAAAAAGAAGACCAAAGAAACATGCACTAAGGGATGCCTGTGTTTGGTGAGGTATTACTCTTGTTTCAGTGATGAAGAATTTTGCAGTTAGTTCATGAATAGAACAAAGTAATTGAGGCAAACCTGAGAGAAGAGCAGACTGGGTTTAGACTCAAGAGATGATGTGTGAATCACATTTTCATTCTAAAAATACAGGAGAGAATGTCCAATAGCAAACAACCACATGCCACAAATGTCAAAGATTTTAAAAAGTATTTGGCAGCCTGTGCTGCAATTGACTCTGGACCATTTTAAAGTAAAATAGATTGCCAATAGAAACTATTACCATCATAGGGGTTTTATGTTAAGGTGCACATTGTGTGGTCAAAAAAAATCAGACTTGATCATTTTTTTAAATGGTGTCAAGTGAGGGTGTGTTTCCCTTTAGCATGGGCACCAGCTGCACGGTTAAAACAAGCACGTACACAGGGCAGGCAGACACAACACTGGCACTGCCTGTCTTGACTGCACATCAGAAGAATTAGGTTTCAAATAAGGACACTACTCTTCCCAGTAACAGAGTAGCTGATTTGGAAGCTGTGGCCAAAATACACAGCATTAAAACTGTGACAAAATTTAATTTAAAAGGTCCACAAAGATTCCGGAGAATGTTTTCACCTCTCCTTTTTCCTTGAGTGGACATTTTGCCAGGCTCCTGATAATTAAATCTGAATAAACCTCCTCTCTCCTCATGGCCTAGAAGACAACAGTTTCCTTACCCTCTGAAGCCCTGGTCCTTGCCCAGCTCCTCTGCATCAAAATCTCTCTAGATGAAGTTCTCCTTTAAGGCAAACCCATGTAACAGAAATCAGATTACATACTTTGAAAGAGACAGGATTTTTTTTCCCCCTGAAGGGAAAAACATTACTAATTGGTAAGGCCAGACTACAGGCTCTCAATCCTACCTCCAATTTAGAATACTGATGTGAAGCCTGGAAATCTACCCATGCACAAGAAGGCATCAAAATGCCTCCAAAAGCACATAAATCAGGAAAATACCAGGCAAGTAGGAAATTAATTTTTAATGAATGTTATAGCTGGCCACAGAGTTCAACAGCACTCTATTTCTAAAGGTACCTAGAAGGAAGCCTGGGACACATTAAAAACAAACTTACAGTCTGTCAATGTCAGTGTATCATTGGGCAAATAAAGGGAATTTGAGGAAGTGGATGGACAGTCATCTGTTAAACAGCATATTGAGAGGAAACACAACTGTTTTAACAACAAATAACAGCAAAAGGTTACAAGTGCCTATGCCCAGACAACATAGGAAGAGCTCTGCCTGTGCTCAAAGCAGTGTTCAGCCATGCAGGAAAGATTCAGAGCTGCCTATTGGCTTTTAGGATAAATGAAGATTTAATTCATCACACTGCAGCAATTGATGCGATACACTGACTTGTAGTCAATTCTAGGAAGCTTCTGGGTGTAGTTTGTAATGAAACCATGGAAAAATGAAATTCAGAAGTAGTCAAAGGGGGAATACTTGAGCAGACAGTCTACTCTTGTGTCTGAGGAGATTGGAGCAAATTCCAGTCTCTTGAGATGTAATAGAAGTTCCATTAATTTCAAAAGCATCCAATTGTCTTACAATTGCAAAAGGTTCCTTAGGGACAGAAGCAGGAATAGAGCTGAACAAAAAACTCACAATGATTTTTTCCTTTTAAAAAAAATCTTGATCACCAAATCCTTTAGTCATGCAAAAATACCACTTGCAACATAACACAATTCCTTATTAAGGAAAGCAGTCTTCCCTCTTTAAATATTTACAAAACATAGCAATCTAAAAATAATCAAGATTAACTTTTGAAGCAGAGTGCTAATGTTAAATTAATTATATTGTAATTCTTAATTATTTGAGCAATTTCAGCAAAATTTTCAGTGTGATTCAACACTATTTGCTATTTTTGTGTGCCTTTTTCCATAGGTCTCATTAAACAAGGACTGCAAATAGGACATTGAACTGATGCCTTTTCTAAACAATTTTTTTTGTGTGTTCTTGAGAACTCTGTAGGTGTATATTTTTTCTTATGGATTTCAATAAGTTTTGATCTCTTTTTATTAGCAACTTATCTGAATGGAGCATTCATTTTTAAAAAGGCTTTTTTTCTATTTTTGCAGTTTGTGTAAATTTAAAGATAATGTATTTTGTAGCAGCTCCCCAATAAGATAAAACATATAATGGCATTCTCCAGTAGCTTGAGTATTTTACTGACTCTATATTCTGGCAGTATGTTTCATGCCTCATTTGGTAGAAAACTCATTAGACTAGTGCAAACCATGCTTTAAAGCAATAGGTTAAGACTTCTTCCCCAACTAACTTGAGTCAGTTATTTTCTGTACTTTTGTGCTCAAGCTAATAAATTGCAAACTTTCAGCTCCTCGGTTTGCTCTGATCTCCTTTACATACCATTTGTTGGTAGCTCTGTATTTTGACAGTGAAAGAACAGATGAAAGTCAAATTATCCCCTTGGGTTCATGGAATAAATGTTGCCATCACATAATCTGTATTCTTATGAGGCATTATATTTTATTGAGTTCTCAAATTGTGACAAGAGCATTCACTGAAACACAGAAATGTCAATAGGAAAGAACACTGACGAGCAAATAGCTGAGAAATTTCAAAACCAGTTTAATGAGTTTAAGTCATGATTTTGGATTTGATAGCTGAAATCACTTGGAAGATCTGCTGCTAGGATCTATTGTATTCTATCAGACACAGGTAGATTTCTAAAATGCTTATTAATCATAGCTGGTGTATGTGCATGCATATAAGTATGCACTTGCAGCAGGTTTTTTGGTTAACCAAGCAACTATCCAACTAATGGAAACTCAGGAATGGATCCTTCAGCAATTCTGTGTTGCAAGCTTCAAGACACCTGAGATCAGCGTGTGTCATGACCATAGCTCCAATATTTAAAGAATTGACTAAGTCTAGACCTGAAAGTAAATAGAGTAACTTCCAGAAAAGGACTGAATTCTTAAAGTCATTCAACAACAGTGCAGTTAGCAGCACATTTTTTGTGATTATAAAGCAAGAGGCAACAGGACTGTAGTTTCATCATTCACATTATAAGGGGTGGAAAGCACCAATCCTAGTCTTACAATGTAGTTATTTTGGAACAAATGTCAAAATTTTTGGAAGAAAAATTGACATTTCAAGGATCTGGCCATGTTAGATGATCCAGAACATACAGAATAAATGCCTCTCTAATATTATTATTTTTTTCCTAAAATTGCATCCCTAGACAGGTTCACAGGATTGGAAAACCACAGAATACTTGAAATTGGAAGGGAGATCTGGAGGTCATCTGGTTCAATCTTTTCGTAAAGCGGAGTTTCCCAGAGCAATTGCCAAGATCCATCTCCAAAAATCTTTTGAATATTCCAAGGATGGAGTCTCCACAGCCCCTGTGAGCAACCTGTGCTGGTGCTGTCAGTAATCCTGAGATAACAGCCTGGATGGAGGAGTTGACCTGCTGACACAATGGGGAAAAGGCTTTTTCTTATATCCTGTCTGAGCTTCTCCTGCTTGGTTCAGTCAATGCTCCTTGTCTGCCTAGCTCCCTCTTCTCAACCCCCATAGGTATTGGGGAGGCTGTTGTTAGACCCCAAAAAATTGTCCCTGAAGACAAATCAGACCTCATCCCTCAGCCTCTCCTCACAGGGCAATCCATTTCCAAGTTCTTACCTATACATTTGTCCCCACTGAATTTCCCCCAGTTTGTTTCCCTAGCCACGTGTATTTGTGCAAATACAGTTAAGGAGGTGTCCTTATGCATAATTTCTGGAGCAGCCACTGGGCCACCACAGCCACTGACATCTATTTTATGACAATTCCTTGGCAAGGGTGGAACAAATGACCCACATTTTAATCCATTCCCATGAAATACTGAAAAATCTTCATCAGAAAAAGTGTGTGTAATTATCTCCACTGATTTTCCCAGGGTTTGATATCATCATTTCTGATGTAAGTCATGCATTCACTTCAGGTCCACATGTACACTGTACACAGTGCTGTCAGCTATTAGTGAGATTATTGTAGCCCAAAGGTGCTGTCACAATAGCACAACTAATGGAACAAAATTATAGGAGTAATTTGTAGAACAATAAATATCACAGCTGAAGGAAAAGGAAAATGAGCTTGTAGTTACTTAGGATTGCCTACAAAAATTAGGGTTTGAACACTAATACAAGCATGCATAGGAATGACAGACAGAATATAATTTCACTTTGCACTTTTGATGTCACCTGCACTCTCCTTGTTAATCATTCCAGGACAAAAACCCTGGGCATGTTAAAACAGCTACGTTAAAAAAAAAAAAAAAAGTAACAACAAGAACAAACAAAAAAACAAACAAACAAAAAAAAACCTCCTGACAATTAAACTTATTATTATTATTATTATTATTATTATTATTATTATTATTATTATTATTATTATTATTATTATTATTATTATTATTATTGTTACTATTCATCAAAGAAGGAATACATGTCCCACAGGACAGAATCATTCAGTTCTGGATCAGTTACAAATTTCTGAGAGTATCCACTTAGACAAAAAGCAAGTGATTCTGCTAGGCATTGTCTTACCACCTCACTCCTGGTTAGCTCTTCTGTCTCCTTTGGCTTTGAATTCCAATGTTCTGTTTCTCTCACATCAAGGCATATGATTTATTTGGATCTACATCATTGCTTATGTGGATCTAGAGACAAACCTTATTACAAGATAAACCTTTATATACAAGTACAAGCAGAAAGTTGCAATAATAAACAATTTTTGTGTATCACATAACAAATTACAGTCTCTACATAAGGTTTATTTGGTACTTGTTGGGATGACCTACATAATTTAGCTCTGGCTTTTGCTTCTCTTGAGTAATGCAGGGATCTCATGATCATGCTAATAAATTCTTTATATTACACCACTAAGTCTCCCCTTTACATAATTCATCATGCATGGTTTGGGGTTTTTTGTCCTGTGTTTCATATCCAGTCCGCTGCACTTCTGTTTTCCTGAGGGAGACGGATTGGAGGAAAATACACAAACAGAAAAGAGAGAGTGTTGGCACAGCACAGAGCTTACTTATGCAGGCACACACAGCACATGTTCTCTTTAACTGAAGCTGCGCAATAGTTGAATAATTCTGACCCAGCACATCTGGTTTAAAGCATTGGAACCACTTAAAAAGTTATACATAAAGCAGGAGAAGGAGAAAAGAAGACAATATTAACTCCAGGGCCTTCAAACACTGCACTGTCTTTTTTTTTTTTTTTTTTTTTTTTTTTTTTTTTTTTTGAGAAATAGGTATCCTGCCAACTTTATTCTCCTCATCTTATTCAAACTCAAAAGTTACAGATGAAGGTCACATCTGAAACATCCTATCAGGATTTTTGAGTGAAGGCTTGTAAAAAATAGTTTCTCTCCCAGAATACAGCAATGTAAAAGCCACATTTATTTGCTTTTCACAGTGTCCCTCCTGTATATTCACTTTGCATCCTTATCATGCATAATATTTTTCAAGAGCCTTTAAGGTACTGTGAACAAACTGCATTATTCTGAAACTAATTAATCTGTGGCACATTTGCAAGAAGCAACTGCATCTCATTATAGATATATATTGCTGTAGTGAAAGAACAGCTTAATCTTCCTAATATCTAGTCTTACAGGGTTTATTACACAGCTTCTGGCATGCTAATTTTTCACTTTTTTGACTATTTTTCTAATGATTGATAAACATTCTTACAAAGATGTTCAGGTGAGCCCATTACTCAGTTTTAAGCTATTTAAATTGTGATGATTAATGCCTGTGAAGTGTAAAAAAAGCTAACATGCAGGTGTGAGGCCCAGCTCAGATTCTGAGGATGTGGCATTTCCTGCCTTGGTGCCTCACAGTTTACTGGGAGCTCAGCAGCTACACTGCAACCTTGAAGATAAAAAGCACTAAAAATAATAAGAAAGGGAGAGAGATAGGACTGTAGTAATAATGTTATGTGACTGCAATAAATATTAAAACAGTATCACAAATTACTCTGATTTAAGATAAAGCAACCAGCCATTTGTGAGTGTTGCACAGATCAAGTATTAAAATCTGGGGTTACAAAACAGTAAAATGGTGCTGAGTTGTACTCCATTAATCTCACTGAAGATAAATTCTTCTCCTTCCCATATCCTCTCTTCTATGCACTACTATTTTTCCAGTGGCACACAATAGTAGTCACAGAAGGTCTTTGCAGAAGAAGTGGAAATATTAAATTTAAAAAGTGGGAGTCTACAGCTCTGAAATCTCATTTTTTAAAAAAAAATGTTGAACTCTCTGTGTTGGTGTGAAAACACAAAGCTGCAATTCTTCAATGCAAGTACTATCTGGATGTTGTATTATAAATATGATAATATATAGTTATATAATATTATTATTTCATATTTGCGTTCATCTCTTCATAATTGAAACAGTTTTTTATAGGTGATTCATGGTACCTATGGCATCATTTTCAGAAAAAAAAATCTAAAAATAATTTGCAGATGACTTGAACGTTTGGTAAGCGGCTGATTAAAACACAAATACCTGCAACTGTCTGTACCCATGACTATTAGTGTATGAACAATATTTGTTTTGAACTTGTCATAATTGTGTTGGGTTTCATTGGGTTTTTTCCCCTCTGTTTACTCTGTTTCAGCTGCTGTATTAAAGGCCAGATCCAATACCATATGATAGAAACTTTTGCACATCATAAATATTCATTGTGAGAAACTGCAAACAACCATTTCACCTAACAACTATCCAACTCATTTAGTAACTGATTATAACTATCAAATACTTGCACAGAAATGAATGCACAAATATATGCAGAAAAGAAAACCAGTTTTAGCCATAACATATTTGCAAGGACTACAATACCCAGATCAAATCCTTACACAAATATTTGCCACAGATAGAGCTTCCCCAAGATAGTTCTCCTTTTTTTCCCCCTTAAGTTATTTTTGTTTTCCTCTCAGCAATAGCAGTATTCACAGTGCATAGCAGGAAAAAAAGCTAATTTAGAAGAATGAATCACCAAACGGCTTCACAGCCTGTCAATATAATATCAATACTTCTAATTGCTATTGTTTATGTCATTAACAACCCATTCAAACAAAGCTGCTTAACGAAGATATGTTATCAGGTGTGGTATGTTACCATGACAGATTCATTGTGGATTCCAGGAGAGATACAGACTTCAGAGGGGAATCTCCTCTTACTTATCAAGCAGAGCTGTTGAAACCTTGACACTTCCAATTTGCAGAGATCTATGCAAACCTTTCCCTTGGCATGGATTCAAGCCTCCTGGATTTCACTGTGAGCCTTAGGTTTGAATTAGTCCAAAGCCCATAGTAATGCTTAGCCGAAATTGTTAATTTATGCCAAATTCACAGAGCCTTGAATGGTTTCCATTTCTTGTTAAATCAGTGCTGTACAGCTGGCTTAAAAATTGGTTCAGTTTTGGCAGTAAACTTGCAAATTAAATCTGACTCAGTTCTGTACCCACACTAAATCACGCCTGGCAAGTGCAAACCCACACGGGGGGGCACTCAGGGCTCCCACTGCAGGCAGACCTGGCAGAGCAGCCCAGGGGCAGGTATGGAGAGCACTCAGCCCCTTCAGCTGCAGCAAGTGTCCCCTTCCAGCCTGATCCGTACTGCAATGCCTTACTGGATGGCAAGAGGCATTCAGGATAAGTGTGGATATAGCATACCCTACTTTCTGCCATGAGATTCCTCCTCCCCAGGCACTGTCACATTTTCCCTCCTTACATTTCATCTAGCTGTTCTGTCCTCATTATGATAGCAATTAATATATCCCCATCATCTACCACTAACTAAATTTCAAGGACAAAAACCTCCAGATACCATTTTTCTTCTGGATTAGAGCTGCCTGAGGCAGATCATAGCCGTGCCAGCTGCCTGGGATTGAGTGCTCTGACTGACAAATGAGGACTGTCTACCTTGGGACAGTGGTGGCAGCTCCCACTTCCAGCTTTCTGCTCCCCTTCTCTTCCTCCACTCTCTGGGTGACAGAGAGCCTCACACGGAGGATCAGTGCCACGTAACCAGGTGAGCTGGCACTCCTTCCCCATTGCCTCAGTACGAGACACAAGCTATGGGAGCCAAGCAACAGCAGAGCCATCCAACGGGAGGGGTGAGAAGCTCTAAAAAAGAGTGGGCTGAACAGACTGCTGGGAATGACTGTGGCTTCCCCCTGCTGTAAATCTGCAGCATTTCTGAAGGCAGAAAGTCAAGTGGCAGGAGCACTGACACCTCTGATAGATCTGGGGGGGTTTCCACAAAATTTAAGATGGGATTTGCCAAAACTCAGACACAATTTTGAAAAATTAAGATTTACTAATTTTTCAATGACATTCTCCTACATAAAACAAAGCATGAAGAAAAAAGATGTATTCAAATCTTTACTTGTCAAGATAGGAGTGGAATACAAAAATCACTTCAAAAACAACCGAGCTATAATTCTACTCACATTTTATTACAAAAAGTACGTTGATAAAAATATGTTCCTTATTTTACAAAACTATTTGTATTCACTTATTTTTCTGCATTCACAACACCTAAAATAAAAAGAATATTTAGCTCTATCATAAAGTTGTCTGTTTCAGAAAGTGCCAGATGACATCTAAATCCAGTGTCTGTGGCAACCAGTTTGCACATCGTGTGCTCCCATATCAAAGCTGTAAAGTCATTTGACTTAAATCAGCAGCAAAGTAAGACAAAATGAAAATAAACATAAACCATAAAACTTCAAACTCTGAGTTTTATTTTCGCAATTGTCTGGGCAAAACACACAGCTCCTGTTTCCAGATGTGCTTACAGTAAGCAGTACAGCTGCTCTTGGTTTCAGAGTGATGCAATGCAGATGAACATCAGCAAGTGGTCTGAAAACAGAGGACCTTGATTTATTTTTTGTTATTTAAAAAAAATAAATAAATAAACAAGCCAACAACAACAACAACAAATCTTTTCCTCACAATGGATGTCTTTGCTAGAGATCTTTGATAGCAAGCCAGTGAGGAAATGGCCCTAGGGGGAGACATGCCTCCCATCCCAGGAGAGGTGAGCTTTGCCTCTCAGGGCAGATGCCCAGAGCATAGCTGGTAGTAGAACCTGCATCATGTGGTCTCCACATGGCAGAAGTGCTTGAGTGACTAGCCAAGCACCCATGTCACTCACAGGACAATGCTCTGAATTCCCATACTTGGAGACCTGAGTTAGTGGGGAAAAAACAAGACACCGGGTGTTTTCAGCTCCTCTTAACAGAATATTCATCTTTATGCTTTCCTCACCCTATTCTGATCCTCCTTATCCTCCCATCTGCCTCAGTGTTGCCTTTCTGCCTCAGGCAGATATTGGAGAACAACTTTTATTGCAGGAGACCTCAGCCTGTGTACGGCTGCTAAGCAGCACCTTGGTCAATAGAGGTATTGCTGACAATGCTAAGAGTCATGAGGAGAATGATAGATTTTATAACAGAAAATGTAGACTAAATTTAGACCCAGCGTCTCACGTCTGCAGAACTTAGAGCAGAACACTGATTTGTGGCACTGTAATGAAAGTAAATGTAGATGCAGTGATGGATCCTGAAACCAGTGCACTTTCCTGTTTATTAGAAATACATGTTTTCCTTTGCAGTGTCTCCACTCACAGTCCCTCAGGGATGGTACCAAGAGCTTCACAGAGAGAGCCCAGCAGGGCAGCATGAAATACATGGGAATGTGCACCAAGAAGGAAAACTGTGATGGTTTCTAAAGGAAATGTTATGTGCCTCAGTCTGCCTGACATTTGCTGCTTACAAGAAAATACTCCTTAATGAAATGCTTTTATCAAACAAATCCAAATAATCCTAATGGGAAAGTAGTGTGTTTAATACATTCTTGGTATGCTAGAATGGTTTCCATTAATCCTTCACATAGTGTTAAAATTTCAGCCAGCATTCATTGTATTAATTCATTCTGGATTTTTCAGTCATTTCTTTATCTCTTACTGTTTAACACACCATCAAGAATTTTTCATTTCTACTCCAGGATCTATTTCCTGCTTTATGCTAAGTTTAAACCTTTTTTTGCATTTATTTTACAATGAATTTATTTCATTTATAGAATAATTATGCTAATTCCAAGTGAATTTATGATCATTTAAGGATGCAATTGTGATAGTGTAACAAAATATTACTGTTTTCACTGAGTCATAGCATTTCCAAAATCTCTATTTTTATGAAAGATAAACACCTCCAAATTTATGAAGGCTATTACGTGTTTAATGACAGAATAAAATGATAGCAAGGAGAGATAGAAATTGATACATTTAGACCAGGAGTAGAAAAAATCTGAAATAATCAGGATGATTGATCCTTTTGACAGAGAGAAACTCATATTCCACAGTGTTTCATAAGCTCTACATAAGGATAAACAATGCCTGCCATCTGACAGAGATACTACTAGGTTTCCCTGTTATTAAACCAGAAACAAATTGCTGGAAATCCAGTCAAAGAATTTCCTTCAAGATTTGAGCTTTTAGCTTTGGAAAAACCACAATTATTCTGAAAATTTTTCTCTGGATGGCTGTTCATGCAAGAAGTTACTGCAGAATGACTTGGTTTACAGGGCACTTATGTTGGCCAGGGTAGAAAAAAAGGGGGGAAGAGAGACATATGTCTGGGAAGCTGGGAGGTTTTGAGGTAAGGGGAGAAAAACTGACATTAAAAATGATGAGCAAAATGATCTGATGCAGGAGAGATTATGACCATCTGTGCATATGTGCAAAGCGAGGCGCCATTCTATTCAGGCTGCAGATGGAAAATCGTGGAAAAGGGAAGACTGTAATGTCCTCTAGCAACTTATGGAAGAAATTAGCTAGTGCATTTCTCTCTGCACAGTCAACACTACCAGTATGTTCCCAGCAGCAAAAAGGAAAGGGACCCGCTGAGCAAGACTTGGGTTATAAGTAAAAACTGGAAACCCCAACTCAAAAACCCGAGGGGAGCAGCAAGACCCTGGCCCTCACACAGATGATACCTTTTTGCAGAGGGACAAGGGGCAGTCCCTGAGTTCTGAGCATGGATGAGGTGGGGAGCCCTAGGCACACAGGTCCCAGGCCAAGAAATGAGACACTGCAGGGCTTTTTGCCACAAGCCCTGAGGCTCCACCATTCAAAGAGAGAAGAGCAAGGAGGACATAGGAGCCCCAGGAAATTCTTGGAGGCGGTCTAAGAGGAGTTTCCTTTCTTACAAATAGGCACGTGAGACCATCCTACAGAAAAAAAAAGATTCCGTGGTTTTTCATTCTTGAGCAGGAGAAAGTGTGGTTTGCTTTCCCTCCAGCACTGAGTATTTGAGCTATCCCAACAAAAACACCCTTTCTTCTTCTCCCTTTCTTCCTGCTGTTTTTCTTACTCTGCTCACGGAAAGGTAAATTAGTATGCAGGGTAGAAGGCAGAGGGGAAGGAGGCAGTCATTGCAGACTTATAAGAGGAGACTTCGGCATCTTGGATAACATGATACAAACAAGAATTCTGAAGCACAGGAAGAAACTAGAAACTTACCTTGCCCAAGATAAGTCAAGGGGGAATTTTCTTTTCCTTAACCTGAATGAGCATATGGACAAAAACACCTTTCTTTACATCTTCTTACTTATGGTACTATGAGTATACAGTTGAGAATCATCAGCATTAAGCCATAAGATATGAAGGTCACTTATCTAAACTTCCATCCAGCCCTAAGCAATGTAGAACTCATTACTTTGAAAACTCAGATGACTCATAAAATGGGAGCTAAAATCTTCCATTTCCCAGCATTATTGTGGGATTTTATTAGTTAAGACTATAATACGAAGCAAATTCTCCCCGTCATCAACATATTTTTTTTCACACTGTTTAAGAAATGAGGAATTCGCGACAAAAGCACCATTTCAATATTGTTAATCTTTTTTATAATCTGCCATATTTTTATGTTGCCTTCTCAATTTCCATCAGTATATTAACAAAGAACCCTGCAACTACAGCTGCTTTCTAAAATATTATAAATATTACTTTGCACTTTTTAGTAACACCAAGGATCAGGCTTTGATTACTTTGCGTCAGAGCTGAAGGGGCAGGACAAGCTTGATCTTCTATGACAAGGTGTTACTCAGTGGGAGAAGGAAAGGTTGTGGATGTAGTTTATGTACTTTAGTAAAGCCTTTGACACTGTTTCCCACCGCATTCTCCTGGATAATCTGGCTGCTCATGGCTTGGCCGGGGTTTTACCCAGCTCACTGGGTAAAAAGCTGCCTGGATGACCAGGCCCAGAGAGCAGTGGTCAATGGGGTTACATCCAGTGGGCAGCAGCCACAAGCGGTGTCCCCCAAGGCTCAGTATTGGGTCCAGTCCCATTTAATATCCTAATGATGCTCTGGATTACAAAATGGAGTGTACCCTCAGTCAGTTTGTAGGCAATACCAAGCTGGGCAGGAGTGCTGATCTGCTGGAAGGCAGCAAGGCTCTGTGGAGAGATCCAGACAGGCTGGATCCACAGGCCAAGGCCAGTGGGATGAGGTTCAACAAGGCCAAGTGCCAAGTTCTGGCTTTGGGTTGCAACAACCTCACATGGACTGCAGGAAGAGTGGCTGGAAAACTGCCCAGAGGAAAAGAATATGGTCAACAGCCAGCTGAATGTGAGCCAGCTGTGCCCAGGTGGCCAAGAAGGCAAATGGCATCCTGGCTTGTATCAGACATAATGTGGCCAGTGGGACCAGGGCACCTCTGATCTGTGATCAGTTTTAGGCCCCTCACTACAAGAAAAAAAATTTAGTACTGGAGTATGACCAGAGAAGGGCAGAAAAGCTGGTGAAGGGTCTGGAGAACAAGTCTTGTGAGGAGTGTCTTGAAGGAGCTAGAGATGATTAGCCAGGAGCAAAGAAGGGTCAGGGGTGACCTTATTGTTCCCTACAATCACTTGAAAGGAAGCTGTAGTGAGGTGGAGGTCACTCTCTTCTCACAGGTAACAAGTGACAGAATGAGAAGAAATGGATTTAAATTGTGTCAGGGTAGGTTTAGACTGGATATCAGGAGCAACTTCCTCAGGGAAAGAGTTATCGAACACTGAGGTTGTCCAGGGAAGTGGTGCAGTCACCATCCCTATAGGTATTTTAAAAATGTGTAGATGTGTCACTTAGAGAGGTTTAATGGTGGACTTGGCAGCGCTGAGTTAATGACTGGACTCAATGATCCTAAAGTTGTTTTGCAACCTAAATTATTACATGATTCTATGACTTGTCTCCAGATTAAGACACCTATATGTAGTATTTTATCCAAGTTCATGTGCTGACATATTCAGTTAGGTATCTTACTCTGGAGATGAATCTCACTCTAAACCCTTAGTAGTGGGATCACATGGGACTCTGTTAGTATATCAGCTGTGTGCATGGCAATTCCAGCTTTTTTGGGGTTTGTTTGTTTGTTTGTTTTGGTTTTTTTTTTTAGGAAAAGACAGCTCTACATTGTCTGCACACAAGTATATATGTACCCTAGAAGGAAGTAGTTCTTTTCTCTGTAGTAAAGGAACTTAATAGGTTGATACCATTGTTTTTCTAATTTCCACTAATAAGGGCAAATGTTAGTGATAGATAATTTTTCCTACGGTGTTGCAGCTTTTTCTCTTCATTTGCCACATTTTGTCTAGGCTGTTCTGTATTTGTCATGAATGTCTCTTGCAAAAAGTCATTGACACTACTAGAATCAAGGTTGTAACAGCCTGATTTATCACTATTTGAGGTATTTTATTTCATCTTGACTAAAATGACTTATTATTAAAGCACTTTTCTAATTATGAGCAATTTACTTGTTCAATACTTGAGAGTTTTGCAAAATAAAATCTTGCGATCTGCTCACATATCAAAGGCCGTGGTTTTCATAGTTTGTTCATTTTCTGTGGGCCCATTACCTCTTTGATTAGCAGTTTCTGTGATTATTTTAACATCACCAAACAAAGCAGGTAACCTTCTCACTCAAGGTGCCTTTTGACTGAAAATCCACCATTGCCCCTTCGTTTCCCAACAACAAGGAGTCAGTTTTCACACAGGAGATGTCAGTCAAATCAGTCTGACTTTCGCTGAGAGCCTACTCTCAAACTTTTATATTCTCAGGGCATTCCTGTAGTTCCATGTCCCTGTATACAACAAAACCTCACTTGCATGGAGATTGTTGTGGCTATTTCACTTTCGTAATATCCCACTTCATCATGAAATATATGAAGTAGGGATAAATGAAGTATATCAGAGTTCTCCATGGAGATTGGATTAAACAAAAAAATAAAAAAAAATATTTTACCTCCTCATCCAATGAAATTAATGGCCAAATTATGCTTGTCTGTCTTTGAATACAAAGTCCTTTAATTGAAGAGGGTCTTTGTCAATAAGTTAGACTATGCCTTGTCAACAAAAAGAGAAATTTCTTCTGTACTGCTGAGATTACAGCTGCATAAACCAAACATTCAGCCCTCTCAATGACGAAACTAACGAAACCTAAACCCTAGGGCTTTCCACCAAACTGATTTGCTCTCCATGTGCTACAGGAAATCTTCCCTCTGTCCCCTCCCTACACAGGCACCCTGTGCAAGATGAATGTGATAGGAGCACCAACACATCCACAGCAAACATTGCAGTAGTCAAAGCTCACCCCTCCCTCCCACCTCCCCCTGTGCCCCAGCAGAGCACTACCAAGGTCCATAAATTTATGTCTGGTCCTGACAGTTTTATTGGGCCAGAACTACAGTGCTGATCCATGCTGGATTCAGCTGAAAGCCTGGATGATATTTCTGGCTTGGCATTCACCCTGAGCAAGGATGCCTCCGGGAAGTTTCAGCTCCAGTTCACAGTCATGCCAAGGAAATGGGCTGCACATCTCAGCTGAATTATTTTGCCTCTATCAATCACCTTCTGACTACAATACACTTTGGTGATGTTCTTCCTTTTCAGATTTGACCTCCTCCTCAAAAGTAGACTTCCAGTGTATAACCTTGTGCTTGCTGACAAGACAACAGTTAAAGCTGGCTCAGTACTGTCATTAAACTGTCATCTAGTACAACCGTATTTGAGGATATACTCTTTGCATCTACAATGCTTTGGCTTATCTGTACCAACCAGAGACTCCTAAAATACCTTATTCTTCATGTCATGCCTCAGGTGGCAATCCCCTTGCCCTCCCTTGCCCAGCCTACAAAAACACTCTCAACAGCTCATGTCAGAATGGGGGTTCTGAATTTCCTGTTAAGCCCTTTTTTTGTTGTTTGTTTTCTGTTTGTTTGGGGCTTTTTAAGGTTTTTTTGGGGTTTTCTTTGTTAAGCAAAGCCTACACAGGCCTCTCACAAGTAATTTGCAGTCTAAGAAACTATAAGTAGTATAAGCACTCTGATGGAATAGACCTGCAAATCAATTTCCTTGAGTCCTATCTGCCCACACTGGCAGGTGACAGGAACACTGCACTTCACTTGGCACATGCAATTATATTGACTGAATCAGTTTCTCGGTGCAAAGGTGGTCTCTCAAGTCCAGAAACTGTGGAGCAACATTTAAACAAAAATACACATATATACAAAAAAAAAGTTAAATCCCAAAACCAAAAGAAATATTAAAGTAGTGAATAATGAAAAAAATTACCAAAAAACTAGAAGAAAAACATGGTGATTGCCATTCCTTGATGTCTTCTGGGAGCCAAGCATTAATCAAAGATCTGGATTTGGCTGAAGACAGGGAGGAAACACCTTAACAACCATAAGACATAAAATTCAGTGACTTACTGATCTATTTCTGGCCTTAAAATCTAAGATTACCTTTCCATCTAAAGCCTTGGACAAGATCAAATTGATATTGAAGGCTTGTTGCATATAAAGATTTTTTTAAAAGCAAAAAAAAAAACTTTTTAACTTGTTTTTCTGTTTTGAAATAGCAGCAGTCTCAGTAACTCCATTTCTCAGTCTGCCAGTAAAAGCAGAGGGACACTGCAGACGGGTTTCCTGCCTGCCAGCCCAGCACAATTTTGTCCTTTCCATCACACATAGGGGTAATAATGCAAAGGTTAGCAGGCCAAAGAGTGCACATGCAGGAAAAAACAAGATGTGGCCCTTTTGCCAGGTGTCCTATCACAGCAGGGGAAACAGATGGGAAGATCAGTAAATTTGGACTCACAAAAAGCTGCTCCATTGGGCAGAATGCTACCTCTTTGAAAATATGACCTTCCAAAGACAGCTTCTCCCTAAAATCACTGGCTGAACATTGCCTTACATTAAAAGGAAATGCCAATAAAAGAATTTGAGGTAAGCAATAAGTCTGATACTTCTGCTTTTGTTCTTGAAAAGGCAAATTTACAACTGAATGAGTCATTAGAAAGTCAATTCACAGCTGTGACAAACAAGGGAAGAGCTATTCAAGTCACAGTATCACCAATAGTATTAATGATCTTGGTAATGAAAAGCTGATGAGTTTTAACAAGTGTTATCTGACACACAAGATAAATACTATTAAATATGAAAGTCTCTTTAATTACATGGGGAGTTTAGAGGCTCATAAAAGCCGACCTCATTGGTATGCTGCCGGCCCCCTCACCTGTCAGTAGGCAGAATAATGCCATTGCTCAGTCACTGCCAGCACCACCTGAGCCCCGGATTTCCACAGCACGTGGAGGCACTGGATTTCTGTTCTGGATCTTTCCATAAGGAAGCCACAGGCTCATGGCAATTTCAAAAATTATGGTGCTGCTTCAGTTCTGTATGAGTGGGTGGCAGAGCCCCCAGGCAGACAAAAATGTTATCACATTTAAATGGATTTAACTGCGTGTTTGTTTTTCATATGCAAGGACCTTACAGAGATGCCTATGCCATGTTTTTCTCTGACACTAGTAGTCACAAAGGCATATTGTAGCTCTTGAAAGAGATTTTAAAAGGCAAAGTCCAACGGACAATTCCTGACCAGGTCTGTAATTTAGAATTTAGCAGGCTTTTTTTCAGTGCCTGTGACAAATATTTGGCTCAAATGTTTATAAATACCTGTCTGCTTTTCACTAAGATGGCAAGTGTCTGTTTAAGAAAAAAATCTTTCCCAGTCTTCACACTTCTTTACACCTATACTTTTATACCAAAATTTGAAGCAGCAGATGAAAGATGAATCTTTTTCATCTTAATTGGCATCATGTTTTCTTAATATTGGCACTGCTTCAATTAAGTTGTTTCGGTGAAAGAAATTTATTTAACCTGCCCTCATGAATAATAGAACCACTTCCTACTACTTCTAATCTATGGCAGGAGCACAAGAGAGAAATACAATTTTATAAAATTGCACCTCTGGCTATACTGTCCCACAAACCCCTTTAAATATCCTCATATTTAACATGAAAAAGCTGAGTCATGTTCACACTAGTTTGCAGGGTAGGCCTGGGGCTCAGGGCATCTTTTGAAGGGAATGGAATAATGAACCATCCAGACACGGAGGGATTAAAATCTCAGATGAATGATTTTTTTTGTAGTATTTTCTTAAATAAAACAAATTAAAATAAATAATAAAATAAAAATAAAGTTTCAATTTTTATTAAATTGGACCATTGATCCATTTATGTCTTAATGATACATATATTTCTATAATTTGTAAAAAATATTATGTATATATATATATAATTTCAATTGTATATATGCAGTTATAATTGACATATTAAAAAAATCCCAATTTCATTTAACAGAGAGCTAAGCCAAGGTCCTCTGAACATTTGTTAACCAATCTCACTTTTTTGTTTCCTGAGGAAGAAGAAATGAGCTCCCAACATGTATGTATATAAGACACATATAAAAATATTTGGGGTGAGTTTCTATGTATGTCATCCCAAATTTCCTGGATCCGGTCAGGTAGGAAATGATGTTTTCTACTCATTTTTCATTTAGTTAATATTTATTAAAATAACAGTTCATATTTCATTGAAAACAAATTCTAGCCGTGGTAGGAAACAAACTGGGAGCAAGTCGTAGAAGAAGGGAGAGAGTAGGGTAGAGAACAAATTAATGAAGTAGCTTCACTTCATTTACCAGTTGTTTGAAAATATAAGTAAAATCCACTTCTCCCTGGCTCACTGAGTGACACTTTAGCTGTAAACCCTATCCTGCTCATTTTCACTGTATGCCACCAGCACTGGAATGCATTTGTGGGGATTAGTAGTGCTTTGAGTGCTTTGAGTAGCTATTTGGGTATCACACAAGCAGGCATCTATGCTGACAAGCATTAAGTGTGCAAACTCCAGTAGGAGCCAAGACCCTGTTGTGCCTCCCAGGCTGGGATTTTTACATTTGGTGCTGTCACTTGCTGTGGAGTCACTTCTGGCTGCTTTTAACAGGATCATGCAGTACTGTACAACAGATTCCACTCCTAATTGGCAAAAGTTGCACGACCTTACCTTGTAAAATGTAACAGTTTTCCTTTGATATGTTCCACTCTGTTGCTTCCAGAAGCTAAGGATCCTCAGCCCTTCCAGGAGTTGCTCAGATCATCTCAGGATCCAGCCTGTTTCAGACTGTTAACATTCCCTGTGCATTATATTATTATCACCATAGAAACAGATATAAAGTGCATTTGAATTAAGGAATAAGCACAATTAATATTTTATAGCTCAGATTTAAAATGCTTTTAACCTTTTATAATCAGAACCAGATACTCTCAAATTTTGAAATGATACAGCATTTTTTTTTTTTAATTTTAAAGCTGCCTCCATTAAAACCACTGGAGGTGTTAAAGATATGTCTTTGACTTTTAATGTGAATGAGGTAAACTCTTAAGTATCTGATCTAACCACAGGATTTTTTTATGAATTATATGATACTCCCATGAGAACATGGTAAGAGTTTCACATCTTTACAATACCAAAGAGCCTTGATGTATTTATTACTTACTTTGTATTGCCCTAAGCATTTGAGAGGCCAAAAGAGAAGGCTGAAAGGAGGGGGATCAGCAAAAAAACACAGCATGAAAAGGATGTGAGGTTTTTCAGAGAAAAGGAGATGAAAAGTTTAACATATTTAATTATGGAATTTCTGTGGAATTATAATTTAAACCATTGAACTGAATTCTGTAATTCATTATACCTCTGGGACCAACCACACTGCAACAGCATGTTAAAAACACAACACATAAACATGTGTCAAAACTGGCCAACCATATGGACAACTTTGTCTGCAGATACGCACCTGGGTCTACCTGAGGAAGCAACTCACTGCATTACCAGAACTGTCTTTGCACAATGCTTCTGGGTGGCAACATGCATTAAAATTTTCTGGTCACTCCACAGCTCACAGGGCAGCTCAGTGGCACTGTGGGAAGGAGACAAGACACCAAATTGCAGCTTCAGCGTCTCATTTTGAGCTCACTGTCTTCCTTGGGGAAAATCACCGAGTAAAAGCAGTACGCTTTGTGGCACGTTGCTGTACACCGCATCTATGGCTGCCTTCAGACACCTGCCAGCTCAAATCACCAACACAAACATGCATGCACACATAAGGTACACAACACATGAGCTCTCCTACAGCAGATAGGCTGACATCCTTGATGCAATAAAGCCAAGGAAAACATATTCATGTCCCATCATCTCAGTGAGTTTAGGAGGCTCTTGCCCAGAAGGCACAGTCAGAGGATTAGTGGAGCACTTTGAGTTTATTGCCATCTCCATACCTACTTTTCTCCAAAAGCAAAACTCCTGCTGGCTCCAACAATGCAGTATCAGAGGGAAGATGTTCTATATCATCTGAGGATCTCACCATTCTCATCAAGTGAAATACCACAGATGATGCAAAGACTCATGAGACAAAAATATTTTTGCTCGCAGGAAATGGAATTGTAAAAAGAAAGAATTAATGGTTCATCTGGTAAAAGTTTACAGTGTGTTTGATTACACAGCAGTCAGATACTTCCCTAACTTTCTCTCTGCTTTTAGTACAAAATGCAACACAAAGCCTCTAAAGGCAACAAAACCCAATGGGAAGAGAAATACATCAGTCATGGGTGCATTGTAATTCACATGGACTTTGTCATGGTTTACTTTTTGTTCAACCCTGCCTTAAAAATGATCCCTTAAAATCACATGTAGATTTGCAACTACAAGTAAATGACACAAATATCTGTAAGCTGTGTGGCAACCACAGTGAGAAAAATCAACCAAAACTTAGTAGTTAGAGTTATAAACTGCAGAAATATTAAAACCTTATGTAGTAACAACTTCATAGTATGCCATATGGGAAATAAACACAAATGACTGGGAGTGTTTATTTTTCCCATTCTGAAGTAACCCCTTGTGTTTTTTAATTTGGTTAGTTTTGTTTGGGTTTTTTTGTTTAAAAACCAACAAACAAACAACAAAAAAAAAAAAAAAGAAAAAAAAAAAGCTGAAAAAACACTGTGAGAAGACATTAAAAGCATAACATATTCCCAAACACAAAAATGTGTATCTGTCTGTCTATCTGTCTATCTATCTATCTATCTATCTATCTATCTATCTAATATGCATTGTAGTATTATCATCTTTACTCCACTATAGAAAGCAAAGTCACAAGAAGCAATAAATGCCTACTTATTTAAAATGGAATTAAATTCAGCTAATAACCTGTTGGCATATTTATAGTTGTACTCTGCATTCTTCCATTTATTTACAAGTATACGTCAAAATGCAGCTATTACAATAATTGCAAAGTATTTCAGGGAAACTGGGGATATTTCACCCTTCTTTTAAAGGCAGTTTGGCAGCAGACACAGAAATGTATCAAGAAACTGTCCAAAGGTGCAGGGTGAACTATTATCAGAGGCAAAAACCAAATTCAGAGACCTGACTAGGGGGGAAAATAAAGCATAAAACTTGACTTAAAAAAAAAAGCATGATTGTTGTAGAAAGACATTGGGAAAGATCCCGCAGTGTGTCCCATGGGCCATGGAGAAAAGTTAGGGTTTTTGTTGTCAAATTCAGAGTTACAGGAGATCTCTGCTCCACTGCAGCTGAACAGTTCTGTGCTTGTATCAGATGTGGGTAGGAAAAGATCTTTCCCCTGGGCTAAAATAGATTATTCGCATTTCCATTCAGTGCGAATACTACTCACTGATAGTGCCTCCACTCCAAATAAATAAACAAAACAAACACTTAAATATTTCATTTTTCTCTCAGTATTAACTTGGAAAAGAGAAGAAATCTCAAAATTTTTCAATGAAAGTAAAATATCCAACTCCCAAAAATATGTGGTTTTTTCTCCAGACCATGCTACTTCTGTATGCTATTACTTCTATATCTTTCTGTCAGAGAAACATAGAAGCAGTAGAACTGGGAGATGCAGCCAAGCACAGCCACCTGCAGATACTAGGAAAACCACAAAATATTTGCTGGAGCAACAGATGCCAATGTTTAGCTTGCTACAGCTATTGAGGAGAAACAGAAGAGGAAAAAACATGAGGAAAGCTTCTGTGATTGACTTACTGAAGGATGGAGAGATTAAATTAAAAGATGGCTAAATAAAAATGTAAATCTGTGTTCATATGTCTTTTCTGGGAGGTATAAAATGTGCAGAATAAGCAGGAGTGTCTAGATTGTTGTTTTCCTTTGACTCAAGGCACAGTAATATTTCTGGTCTCAGAAATCTTCACTCTGATTGAAAACGAGGTGTTCCTGACAGAAGTTTCACATTTTAGAACTTTTCAGCCTAAGGGTCAGAGCTGCAGTGCGTAGGAGTCAATAATGTGAAGTGAAACAATGTAAATAATGAAATCAATGAAAAACTCCCAGAGAATCCAGCTCCTTGTGTACTGTGCCATAAGACAATAAGAATACATCCAACGGAACTGAAATCCTGGGAGGAAAATGAATTTAGGAAAATATGTTTCTGCATTTTTTGATGTAGAAAACATATGGAAGGAATTCAACCATTTGTTGCTACAATGCCCCTCACAAAGATGCAATAACCTACCTCTCCAAGAGCCCAGGCTAGCAGTGAGGTGTGACATTTGTGCAGGACAGCAAATTGTTACTGGGGAGAGAAGCTATATTCCTTGATTGTTTGGCATATTGACAATAAACCTATATTTTCTGACAATGAAGACTTTTAAATTTAGTTTTCAAGGTAAAAGGAAAAGAAAACATGTTGGGCATGAGAAATACACTAGCAGGAATGAACAGATGGTACTGTAAATAGGAATAGGTCAGAGCTTTCCTCTTCTTGCTGATTTCTTCTCAAAGGTTTCATTAGATCAATGCCTAGAAAAACTGAACAAATTGTAAAGGCTGAATAAAAAGCAATATGGAGTCATTTGAGAAAGGTTGGAGTATATGTAATCACGGAAAACAAAACAAAATGTACTAGGAATGTAAGGATATTTCTGCCTGTCATGTAAAGAAAAACATCTGCTTACATTCTTTTTTATCATTTGTCTTTTCCTGTTTTCCAGTTTAGTGGAATTAATTTGGGTTCTGGGGATCCCTTCAACTCCACTGTTTGGCCACAGCTTTTAGGGGATCCAAACTTGCTGGTATTTTTCTGGACAAGAACTATGATCTGGAGATTCTTTAGTATTCAACTTTATTAGACAAACAAGTAAAGCAAGACTGACTTAGTGACTTGCACAAAGCAACGGTGGAAATCTGGAGCAAAGCAGAGAAAGAAACCCATGTCTTCCCAGGCAGGATTCAGCACCAAAACACATAGATCACTCTTTTGTCACTACCTCAGTGTTATCAGAGAAACAGAGCAGGAATTAAATTCTGACAAATAATCAATTATGTAAGCAAGGCAATCTGTCCTGGGAATGTTTTAATCACCATTTTCCCCTCAGTCTTCCTCCAAAGCCTGATGACTATGGTACTGCAAATCAGGAGCTCAGATCTGGCAGATCTGAGCAGAATAAAGCAGAAAAGGATACAAGTTCTTTAGTGTTATGACTTTTGTGAACTTCATTGAGGTTACAAAAATGCAGTAATTGTCCTCTGCATAACTGAAAGGCTAAGGCTCATTGGAAATTCACAGGATGATTTCTGATTTCTAGCTGCTTATTGCTTCTCAGTTCCTGGTATCCTGTTAAGGACAGGAGAAACACTGCTGCTGGTCACTCTTTTGAAATTATAATGAAAAAGTTAATTCTCTTGGAACTAATCAGATATTACACATCGTTCTACAATTATTCTATTGAAAAAAGGTCTCTCTAAAGAAAAATTGATCTAACACCTCTAAACGATGCAGTCACATGTATTTCCAATTGTCACAAATAAGAGATCTATTCACCCTCTTAGCATCAATTTTTGCTTCATGGTTTTGTGAAAATAGGTCTCTTCAAAATTCATAAGATCTTTGTGTTCATTTAATTTCAGCTGTTCTGAAAAAAGTATATTAGTACTTTGTCAAATATATTGACCTCATTTTTTGTAATGAGGACTGCCCAATAACCGGATAGTTCAAAGGATTCCTGCCTTTTTAAATTCAAGACTGAATAACACTACATCGTCTTTTGAATGCCGGAACTATAAAACCATCTGGCCGTACAGTTGTTCTAAATTTCTCATTATTTTAGGCTGCATAGTATGTGTTTGCTATTTTAAATTACAGTGCTGCAATTCATATCCACAGGCAGAAGAGATGGAAACTGAAAAATCTTAATGCCTTCTATAAGCTGATGTGCTCAAAGGAGAGCAAGAAGCATAACAAGTTGGCATTAATGCCCTTGTCAGTGATTTCTTTTTACAGCAGTTGAAACTTGTGCTTGCTGATGATAGATATATTAAATCGTATGTCTGGAAGCCTGGCTCAACACCTCCCAGTTGTAAGGCTCTGCTGGCCCATCTCGTGGTTCCAACACACTGAGCAGAGTGCTCACTCCTTGTTGTAATGCATCCAAAGATGAAGGAGCTGCAACCAGGAATTCCACTGGTGATGGACAGCAGTGTAGGTGCTTTGTATTTTTCAGACTGGCCAAAATAATGCAACAACAGATACACACAGAAAAAAGCTGACATCCTGTGATGTTCCTGTTGACATATCCTTAAGGAAATCCCTCCACATTCATGACCTAGTGTAAAATGGTCTAGGAAGGAAAGGAAAGATTTTAAGACAAACTCCTTGCTGGGAATCTTAGACGTCCAGACCTGATACACTGCTTTTCTCTGAGATTTCCCGTACAGGTGGTGAGCTACAGTGTTTTTCTTTCTCACCTTTATCTTACTGAGATCCAAGGAAACAATTGCCTACAGCCTTTCCACTTGTTACTAAGACTTTTCCATAAATCGCGTGAATTAAAGTTTCCTACAGAAAAAAACTGGTGGCTTGCTTCAAATTTCTATTTCCCTTCTCAAAAATAGTGTTGTATGTCCACATAGGTCATTTAGTTTGAAATGTAATAGCCATTACATCTTTTAAGTTGGAGCCTAAATTTTTCTATATGTATTTCCAAATTCAAACTGAAGAATGTTTATACAGCCTCTTTAAATTATTTTTTCCTAACTAACTTAAAAATCAGACTTCTGACAAGCAAACTAATAAGCCACTGTCGTTAGCAGTATAACCTTTCCCCTAACAAACATAAACTAAAAGTGACAGAGATACGGTAACTGATTTAATTATGTAATAAAATATGATATTTAAATGAAGCTTTATTTAAATTAAGTTAATGCTGTCTGTAAAGTGTTTTTAGTACTTAAAGGCTGGAAAAGATGGTGAGGGGTTCAATAAACTGCTACTGGGGAGAAATCTCAAAAAAAAACTAACAACCTACATCTTTGTAACAGGCCACCACAATCAATCAACAGTACATTCTGCTTTAGATGTAAGAACGGTATGTTAGAACTCAGCTGAAAGTTGAGCATTGGTGTAGTCTCCCATTGACCATAAAACCACATTTGTCTCAGTACTTTGACGGCCAAACAAGCAGGAATGCATGAATGATGCTTAGGGATGACACTTGTGAATGTAATGCTTCCCAAAACCTCTTCAAGCACACATCATCCTTGGAACACACAATTCCTAATTCTGTCAAGTTTGGTGTCTCCACAAGTTATCTGTCAAGTCACTGACACTTGTTTAACCTAATAGTGTCTTGGGACAACTCCAGAGGTTAACTGGAACATGAAGATATTTTGGCTTTCTCCCTCTCTGCATATTCACTTCCCTTCAGCTGCAGGTTTTCCCCATGTCACAACCTGCTTTCACACTTCTATGTTCACATCAAGTAGTTATCCAGATGCAACGTGGAGCAGAATAGGCCAGACCTGAGCTGGCTTACAGTGAGCGCTGCACAGCCAAGCTGACCCTATTACAACAAAATGTTAGAGAGCATTCCTGGCCTTAGTCCCAGCCACCACCACATTCCTGCATCTGTGTCACACTTCCACTAGTGCTCTCACTTCTCTCTCCAAATTATTTGCCTGCACACACCTCTGCTCAGCCTCCGCCATACTTCTTTGCCTGGAGGTTTCCTGGCTTCACCCATTGCTGTTCTCAGTGCAGGGGAGGCGAATAGCAAAAAATGGGGACCCTAGATTTCACTGCCATCCATAACCTGACCCATTGCTGTGGTTTAGGAAAGTATTCTCCAATTTAGTGCTGTGACTAGAACCCTGTGCTGTTCAATCCCTCTCCATCCTCCCCAGCCGCAGGACAGAGAGGAGAATTGGAGGCATAAAAGGTAATAATCACAGGTTGAGATAAGAACAATTTACTGGAAGCAGCAATGAAATTAGAAAACAAACTGTAACAGCAACAGTGTTAATAACAAAAGCGTACAAAAGAGAGACTGATTCACATGCAAAATATTCACCACGGAGTCCAAGACCCAACCATCCAACCTCAGCCACCCTGACCAGAGGAGAGATGTGAGGTGCTGTAGAATATCCTCTGGGTCTGAGCCATGACACCTCCTGGCTACTGCAAAAATTAACCCTGTCCCAGACAGAACCAGGACACCCCTGTACACAGATTCATCAGCAGGGTCTGGAGTGCATGTGCAGACACCAAGAGAGAGAAAATGTGCTCCATCCACTTTTCAGTCCAGAAAGTATTGACACTCATCTCAGAGAGATTCATAGCCCTGAACTGGGACCACTTCTTGGACTGACTGACTCAGAGTACAGCAGGGTAAAGGTGATCTGCATGAGGGAACAAAGGAGTTAAGTCTGTCAGCACAACAAGGACTGGAATGGTTCAGGTTGGAAGAGATCTTGAAAATCATTTAGTTCCAAACCTCTTGCCATTCATAAGGACATTTTCCACCAGACCAGGTTGTTCAAAGCCTCATCCAATCTGGACTAGGTTGGACTATCCACAATTTCTCTGGGCAACCTGTTGCATTGCCCTACCACCTGCACATTTCTTCCTAACACCTTGTCTCAATCTGCCCTCTTTCAGTTTGAAGCCATTGCCCCTTGTCCTATCACTACTTGTGAAAAGTCCCACTCCACCTGCCCTTTAGGTATTGGAAGGCTGCTCTAAGGTCTCCCAAATATTCTCCATGGTAAACAACCCCAGCTCTCTCAGCCTGTCTTTATAAGAGAAATGCTCCAGCCCTCTGATCATCTTTGTGGGCTTCCTGTGGACCTGCTCCAGCATGCCCACATCCATCTTGTGCTGGGAACCCCAGAGCTGGACACAGCACTCTAAGTGAGGTGAGAGTGGAATAGATGAAAGATTGGGTGAGATTTTACACTCTAATTTCAGACATGACTTTTCAAGTGCTCAAATGGTAGGTACATTGTCAGCTCACCTCTAGTTATCTGCTTCCCTCACCTCAGCCCTGCTTTGAAAATGCAGACAGAGGTAAAAATGCCTTGCCTTAACTGTAGTCTTACAGTGTTCAAACAGACTGTCATTTTTCTTATGGCAGACAAGTAAAAATGACAAGCCTTATGCTTGTTGTAAAAAATAGTATGCCATAAAATATTATTAAATGCATCTCCACCCAAATACCGTTTCATCTAAATCTCCCTCTTCTCAAAAGAAACCGAGCTAGTTTACCAGAAAGTGATAAAATAGCATGGCTTTTGCTCAGTAAAAATTATAGGTAATCTCTGCAATTTCTTGTTAAGACTAGTCTCCCTGTACTATGCTTGCAATTTGTCATTTTTACCCTGTAACTATCCCAGCTACCTGCTAAAGATGCAGAAAAATTCCCTTTACACAGATAGAAAAGGGCTGTTCTTCATAGTCCCAGTCCTGCTTCATTCTCAACATGGGAGAAGAAGGGTAATGTCATCCTGGGGATGGAATTCAGGCAGTCTGTAGCCAATTTCTCCTTCAGCCTTTCAACAAGGAGGAGGCTGCAGGACCAAATGACATAAAGCTTTGCCTGCCTTTGATCCTTTAGGCAAAGGGGATGAGCTCCTGTTGCATCTTCCCATCTGCTCTTGTGCCCTGCAAGCACACAGACCAACCCACAGCACTGCCTGCAAGCCACAGGGAAAACCATGGGGTGCTTTATACTGTCTATCCAGGTGATAAGGTGGGGATGGAGGGAAGAAGAAGCCCACTGACGCCAGGGTGCAGCTGTGCCAAAATGCACTGACCTGTGTGTTTACTGGCACACTGTTGCTGACCTGTGGGCGGTCAGGAATTAGGATGTGGTCTTCTGCCTCATTTTCTGATCTGTAGTTAACAGTCTAGTAAAGGAGATTCTGTTCTTCCTGCTGCTGCTAGAAATAAAGCATTTATTGGAAAGTAGGGTTATGTCACATAGTTAAAAACAGGTGTTTTTCAGGGGTTTTTACAACAAAAAGGCATAATGCCTCTTCAACCTGCAAAAATAAAACAGAATTACTTTATGGTCTACATTATTTAGTCTTTCTTATAACAAAACCTTGCGAATCAGGAGGAAGGAACATGACTACGTTCTGTATGGAAGATGCCCATACTGGATACAAGCATAGCACCTGCAATGTCCTGTGTCCCTTCACACACTGGAGTCAACCTAACATGCGGGAAAGTTCCTCTGAGTGAAAATCTCTCATAAGTTGATCCAAAGTTCACGTTAAAATGTAGATCAAAAATCCAGAGAGAATTACATAATATCACTAAAATTTCTTCATGAATGCTCTGTATTTCACTATCTGTCTCCTTCCAAGAAAGATATAAAGTCGTTCTGCCATCTTCCATCATTCTCTAGGACTTTTACCTTTATATTTAAGGCAGATTGAAGTGGTTGAAAAATTAATTTGGCAACAGATTTTACTTTCTTAATAATAAAATTATATTCCAAACAAGTTAGAAAAAGGGGAAATGTGTGGGGGTTGAGGGGTATGTCCATATATCAGTATTTTCTCACTTGAGGGGTGTTATGTTACTACCAGGGGGTTTTGTACAGTGGCAACACAGTAAACAAAATCCATGAAGTACAGGTTCTGTTCCTGGAACTAAAATTGTGGTGTCAGATAAAAGGTGCTGACTAACAGAAATATTAACTGTCATGTGATGTTCAGAGAAACTCTTCTGCTTATATCTTTTCTAGAAATATATTTATGCAGACCTCTATCTCACCTGTGTGAAAGGAAGAAAAAATTCCACTCTATTTTTAGAGCCAGTCAAGTGCCTTATCCTTTCATGTTTGGTGCCATCTTCTTTCCATTGGGTTCTGCTTCTTTGAAGCATCTCCTTTTTAACCATATAGACAAACATATTTTTCCTGGTTAAGTAGCTCATATGAAAAATAAAATACCCACTGGTTTTAATCTGTGCAAATGAGGTATCCATGGCTTTATTTTCTGGCTGTTCTATATATGCTGACACAAAATCATCTCTTGTAGAATATAAGTTATTCATGAGGACAATCTCATTTGCCCTAAACAATGCTCTGCTTTTAATTACATTGCCACAGAGCAGTTGAACAACTCTCTGGAGTCTGAAAATATAAAAAAAATATTTAGCTCAGACAGGACTTCTGTTTACTGCAAGGTTGTATTTAAACTAGACATTTCTATATACTGATATATATGTAGTAAAAGATATAGAAAACAGCTCTGGTAAGTGTGCAGCTTTATGCCTGGTGTTGTATCAAAGACACCTCCATGACTACTTCCTGGAAAGCAGAAATACAGGAACATAGTATAGTTAAACAAAAAATCCCCAAAATTTAGACCTTGCATCTTCCCATAAATTTCAATCCCAAATCCTATTCACCTGGGCCATATAAGCTCCACTGTTATAAAAGGTGCTCAAATCTATTGCTTTGCTTTGTGCCAGTTTATTTTCTCCCAGACCTGTTTGGTTATGTAAATATTGTACTTTCATGATCCATCCTAGATCTATCTGTATTACATAGCATAGCTGTTTGCCCTCTGCTCCACAGTCCTGTTTCCCTAATAATGCATATATGTTAGAGCTGTGATTTCCTGGGAAATCAAAACGCAGAAAAGAGGGGCGAAGTGTGCACACAGATATATCCCCACATCTCATACATGAATCAATGAGCTGGAAAGAGCTCCTGGTACATGGGCTTGCTCTTTCTACAAGTTTCACAGATATTTATGATAATAAGGAAAAATAAACAATTTATTAGGTAAAGGTCTTTTAACTTCTGTGGGACTGTGGTGTTGTTTAAGCTACATTAGGCCTGACAGTGAAAATTCTGGTCCCTGTAACTGCAGACATGTAAACTGTAAAAGATACAACTTAAATGCCTCAACTAAAAGCTATGACCTAAGTCTTACGAGGGTACTTGGATAACAAAAATCTTCCTGTTCATCCAGAACAGCAATGTAATGCATGGTAAATTAAAACAAATGCAAGACTGAGTTGTTGGAGTCTTAAACATCCATAAAAAGCCTTTCTAAAAAAGTTTATTTATTTTCTTCCCACAAATTTACAACTCTAGAGGAAAAACAGACTGACCTATTAGTTACAACTTTAAAACCTGACACTGAAATTGCCTTTAGGTTTTGCTCCTGGTGCATCAGCTCAGTGGTAGAATCAGCTCTGCAAGCTGTTATCTGGTTAGAACCTGCCAAGATGAAACTAAGCTACTTTTTATAAATATGGTACCTAGAAACTTCACACAGGGCCTGACTCTTGCTCCTGAAACTTTCTGAGTTTTAAAAAGACTTCTTCTAAAATCATGTTTTTAAATACATTGCTTCACAAACAGTGCATTCATTATAATATAGAGGAATAAATACATTATAAAAAGGATTTTGTTAAAGAGAACAACTATGTTTGCTAAACTTCGCAAACAAAATGTTTACATGGGATTCCAATTCAGTCCTCAGAAGTTTAGCTGTCTGGTTCTTCTAATCACTGTTGAAGAACAGAAGAAGAAATTGAATAGTTCTAGTATTCTACTTTTAGTCTCCAAATAGTATTTTTTTATGCCACTGACATTCAGACACCCAAGATTACTTATTATGTTATAGGTATGTTATTTACTTTTAAATGCAATTTTTAGCCCATATACCCTTATTTGTTCACTTGTTTCCACTAAAACAGTGTCAAATATTCTTGCAAATAGCAGCTTCCCGCAGTTTGAGTATCTCATGTGCTAGAAAAAGAATGTGCCCATCTGAAAATTACAATTTGGGTTTCATATAGAGCTGTTGTAATTACACGTAAGCAAAGACATATTTTACTAATATCTATTCTACATTTTCATTCCCTGTGGAAGACCAGCATATAGCATTTGCCCAATGGAAAGCTAGGGAAGTAAAGCTTATACTGATAAACCCCTGCCTCAGAAGACTAATGTTTATCATGGCAAAGGGATGAATAAGAATACTAAATTTCTCTGCAATAAAAAGTAGTTTCTAAATCACAAAAGGCATGTGAAAATCGCCTTTGTAAAATGAAAGAAAATATCTGAGTCCAGGTACTAAATGACAAAACCATGAGGGATTCAAATGACTCTCTTAATAAGTAACAGAGTCTGAAATGTTGATCTCTAGCTCACCTATTAAAATCCAGCTAAATTCAATAATAAAAGATTATTGCTGTTTAATAACAACTTCCTGAACAAGAAAAAAGAGTGTGTCTAGAGGTAAAGGAAGCTCAAGAACAGAGGGAGTCCTTCAATTGCAAATCCACTGATTTAAAATAAGACACTTGTGATAATGCCAGCTGCAACAGAATTCTTTTTATCCCCTGCCATAATGGAAAAACTATTACAATATTATATTCAAGTAAGCTGGGAAATTCTTCTCTTGAAGTATGTTAAACTATCTCTGTTTTTCAGAGTGATGAACCCGTAAGGAAGGAGTTTTCCCACACACAAAACTTCTGTCTGCCTGAGGGACTGCTCAGGAGGGGCTTTACATGGAGATGACTTTTATGAGAGAGAAATAATTTTTTGAGGGTAATATAACAAGCAGTGGCTTGAGGGAAAAGGAAAACCTCCAGGGTATTGGGGGGATGACTCCATTCTTGCTTACATCAGTTTAAAAACAGCTGAAGAGCACAGGCTATCAGTGCCCGGCAGGAACATTCCAGAGTGCATGGGCACTGCCAGACCAGGCTGTGGAAACTCTATTACCTGTTCACAGGGTTAAAAATTCCTTGCAAGTCTGAAAGGCAAAGGATGGTCAGGACTACAGGATGCATCTCCAGTAAGGGATGGATATAAATTATCATGATCAAAGATCACTTATCAGCACTACAGTAAAGAAAACTGATAATGAACATCAGCTCAGTGCATGTTACCACTGCTTCTAAACCAACACTGTGATGGGAACCTTTCAGAGTGCAATTCAGTTTCTTTTCATTAATGCAGTGACTGGAAACTGCATACATGTACTAATGTTTTACTCAGTGCTTGTGAGAGAACTGTAGGAGAGAAAAGCCTGTTTTCACTAACAGTTCATCCTTTATGAGCAAGGATACAGACAAGCACATACTGCTGTCAGGCAAGAGTGGTTTTTCTCTTGATATTATATACCAGTTAAATCACTTGCCTTCTTCCCCATCCAATACAAAAAATAAAATCTCCAGAGCTTTCCTACACCTCTGGAAGAAACTACTGGTGCTTGTCTGCTGCTCCTGGGCAATGATTCTATGATTACTCTATAAGCTCCAGGAATTTTCTCTGTTGCAGATGGAGAGAGGTCATCTCTTCCAGAAAAGATTCAGAACAAAAACTCAAAGCAGCTATACTTTATTAAATCTGAAAGGGTTTGTCTTTTTCCACTGACTGCACAGGAGTCCATGGAAATGATACTTACCAGAGTAAGGGTAGCCTTCCTCCAGAATTCACCCTCCTCCCATACTTTTATCTTACTTACTTTGTCTATCTTTACAAAGAACCAGAAAAGGAAAAAGAAAACTTGACTTCAATTTATGTTGTTTTGTAGGCATTTTCTGTAATATTTATTAGCAACAAATTATGTTTACATATATTTTTTAACATATACTTACTGGGCTATTTAGTGTCTTAACCTCCTAATTCATGGGCAAGAGGAATGACAAATTACAACAGAAGAAAAGGAGCATCAGCTGATTCTAATGTCCATATTAAAGACTATAATATCTCCTTAGGAGGCAAATGTTTCTAAGACATCAAGACCATTTATGGAATCAAGAGTTCTATGCCAATAGTTTATATTTAATATAAAATTGGCTAGAAGCTATTTTTGATTATGGAATACTGTAGAATATTTTCTGATACCTATATGTGACTGCATCCAACACTCACTGAAATTTCTCAGTAACCTTTTTAATGCATTTTACTCTAATGAGGTAAACAATTAAGCTAAAACAAAGAGGGGAGCAGTGCTCCTGACTACCCATATACCCGGGCACAAGGAAGAAGATGGAGATTTAGTGGGATCACATGGCTTGGTTAAAGAGCACTCAGAAGACCATCAAGCATCAACTTTAATTTTCTTGGTTTGTCTCTTCACTTATCAACATTATTTCAGTCCTATATTGCACTACATTCTGAAAATTCATCTTCATCAAGGTCCAAACAGAGCCACAGCCCTCTGACTCAGTATTTGAGACTAAGTGAAACTGAAACACATTTTAACAGTCTACAGAGCACTAGAGGTCAACCTTATGATCCCTTTTGATTACTATAATCAACCTGAGTATAATTAATTGCAGGATTTGATTTATGTTTACAAACACCTGAGTTCTGCACTTAGGAAAAAATTAACCAAAACAATAAAAGCAGCAAACATTTTTGCTTGTCCATTCATTGGTTCACTGAGGTTTTATGCGCTTCAATGCACACAGTACAGTTTTCAGTCATAGAATCATAGTGTTAAAGGTTTGTGTTGGAAAGGAACTTAAAAGATCAGCTAGTTCCAACCATCTGCCATGGGCAGGGACACGTTGCAGTAGACCAGGATGCTCAAAGTTCCATCCACCTGGCACAACTGCAGCTGGAGAGAAGTGAGAGAATGTGTGAGAGGAAGAGCCCTGCAGACACCAAACTCAGTGGAGGACGTGCTGCAGGTGCTGGGGCAGAGATTCCCCTGCAGCTCGTGGTGCAGCCCATGGTGAGGCAGCTGTGCCCCTGAAGCCCAGGGAGGTCCCTGGTGAAGCAGGGATCCACCTGCAGGCCCTGGAGGACCCCACCCTGGAACAGGTGAAACACTGCAGCTCCATGGGAAGTGCACGCTACAGGAGAGTCTTGGCAGGAGCTATGGGCCTGTGGAGAGGAGCACCTGTGCTGGACAGGGTTTCTGGCAGGACTTGTGACTCCACGAGGAGCCTAGGCCAGAGAAGTCTGCACCTGAAGGACTGCACTCAGTGGAAGGGACAGATGCTGGAGCAGTTTGTGAGGAGCTGCAGCCTGCAGGAAGGACTCACATTGGAGAAATTCACAGAAGACTGTCTCCCATGAGAGGCACATGACACTGGACCAGGTGAAGTGTGTGAAGAGTATTCCCATTGCAGAAAAAGGGGTGTGAGAAATGTGTGACTGAAATCTGTCTTCTCCATCCTCCTGCGCAATTGTAGGGAGATAGACAGAGAATTCAGGAGAAAAGTTGGGCCTGAGAAGAAAGAAGGGATGGGGGGAAAGTGTTTTTAAGATTTGGTTTTATTTCTCATTACTCTACTCTGATCTGACTGGTAATAATTTCAATCAATTTCCTCAAGTCGAGTCTCTTTAGCCCATGATGGTAACTGGTGAGTAATCTCCCTCTGCTCTTATCTCAACTCAGAAGCCCTTCATTACACTCCTTCTCCCCTGTTCAGTCAAACAGTAATAAAGCAGCTTTGGTGAATACCTAGCATCCAGATAGGATCAACTCCGAAATTTATTTTATTACTCTTGTAAAGGCATCTGGTTGATATTTTTTAATTTTAAAGCTGGTTACTTCCCAGGTTCCCAAATGCTTAGACTCTCTTTGCTCTATTTGTCCATCTCAATGACAAGAAGCTCAGATTAAATCTCCACAGCTAAAAATTGAAGGAGCAAAGGATAAAGAGCACTAGACAGGCCTGACACAGGACACAACTCAGCAACTTCTATTTATGGATCCACTTTCCATAACCACCCATCCTGTTTTGGGAAGGACAGAAAAGTAACTCACTTTATATTAATGCATTAACCTAAAGCAACCCATTCATATTTTCCTGTTCTCAGTACTATGTCTGCTTTACTTGTGTTGAGGCATTCATCACAGTACTTAATTCACTGCATTAACCATTCACAAGCCACAGACCAGCGTGGTAGAAGCAGTGCTGCACTGGTGGCTTAACCTCCAACAATGCTTATAGACAAATTCAACAGCAGGGAACAACTCTGCTCCTGTGTAGAATTTGTTAGTCAAGGGCTCAGAGCACACAACTGATACTACATCACACAGACTATTTCTACAACCCAGTAAGAAATAAAACTGACTAAAAGTGGGTGGAATTAGTCAGTGTCTAATGGGAGTAACAGTCACAAAACTGGCTCTAAGAAAGACCAAACCTGTCACTTTGAAAGACTTACACCGTTTCTGCATTTTCCCTGGTTACTGCGCACCATCATGGTCAGATCTAGATGATCACAGGTCAGTAAGGCTAAGAACTGCTGGTGTGTAGAGGACATGAGGGATAGCTGGCTAAAGATCTTCTTGCCTCTGGCTAGTACAAGCAACAGCTGTAAAGACATCCTGCTCATCTATGGGTTGTGACTCTAGCTGACAATAAATAATGTCTTGTGATGGCATCTGGTTTCCTGAAGTGGTACGTCAAGGATTTTGGTTTTTGCCTCAGATTTTTGCTCCCAAAAGCTTGCTTTATATTTACTCCCTCTTTTTCTTCCACACAAACACAACCCTAAGAACTTCTCTCTTCTGTCATTTTTCCAGCAGTCCATTTACCACGTGGTCCATATTCCATGGACAAATCACCATATTTGTGTTGTCAATCTTGAATTATGGTCTTTCAGGTCTCTAGTTTCCCCTCACAGAAGACAATTATAGGATCAATGACCCTTTCAGAATATACCAATAGAGCCATCTCCAGGCTGGGGGGAGATGTTTTCTTCTGTGCAGGTTACAAAAGGATGGGATAGTGCCTGTTCTCCTTCAGGACAACTGGATATAGGAACACACTGTAGGTAAATCTATAGCCTGAGTGTTGCACCAGCCTGTGTTCCTAATCTTCCACTTTTTTGGTGAGATGCTGATGGGCAATGGGCTTACATGAAGCTATTGCCTGTCTGTGAGACCAGAGGGTGGCTACATGTGGCACAAACACATCAGTGATTGAGTGAATAGCCAGAGGTGCAAAAAGACCTTGGTGGTAAAGGTGTGGTTGCTGAAGTGGCTTGTGGAGGACCCTGTACAGACCCAGTTGGACCCTTAATAGGACAGGACTGGTGAGAGGACAGAACTGGCCTTCCCCACCACAAACACCCTTTTCAAAAACGGAACAAAACAGCATAGTGCTGGTCATTCTGAGGAAAACACTTAACGGTTAATTTTTCTGTGCACCTGAGTTCTGCACCATCAAATGTCACCATGAACAGAAACAGAGGAGGAAATGTGAAGCAACACAAGACAGAAAATCCTTCTTTGAAGAGATATGGCAGGATTGTAGTAAAAGACATCACGACACCAAACCACTTCTGATTAAGATTTTTAAAGATCACTTTGCCTGTTTTTTCAAAAGCAGTCTGTTCCAGCTCTCACAGAGGCATAGGATAGGTCATACCAGCCCAAACAATTAGAGAAACATGGCTTTACCCTGCTGTTAGCTAGGATGGATTTATTCTTTCTTCCATTGCAACTAGAGAGAAGAATAAATTACTCGCAGATGCTTAAATGCAATGTGGTAAACTTTGTTGTTCATCAGGAAACACCCCTCACTGGTAAAGGAAAAAAAATTCTAACTTTAAAGATCTGTTTTTCAGGGCAGTTTGCAAATCAATGTATTCCTAATATAGGTCAACAATAAGGTGTATGCCCATGAAAATTAATTGCCTCTATGCTAACACAAGGGAGAAAAAAGTGGAACAAGGCAAACCTGTATTAAATAGGTGATTCTAGGAGCATGACAACCTTACCCAGGTACCTCATGCTGTTCTGTTTGGAATTTGTCCTCTGTGTTCATGTACATACATTAACAATTAACTAATTTTGCTGTCTCTTGTCTGTTGATTTGAATATGTAAGGAGAAAGAAGAGCCAAACTATTTTCATTTGAGCAAAATTGCTAGTGTCAATGGTGAGTCAAAAAATAGGAACAGACCATGCATAATTTTCAAATGTAGCCAGTCACTGGTTAACTTTAGAAAATAGCAGATATTACCTCTTATGGTAGATACAGTGTCTAAATATGTTGTTCATTCACTGTTAGAGTATTACCTTCCACATTTGCAACTGTGTCAAAGGCAGATTCCTACCCTGCTGGCAGGGACGTTAAAGGAATAGCTTGTGTAAAAGAGAACTAGAGAAACAAGCAGAAGCATGAAACTACTAAAATCTTAGAGGAGCTTGTACCACTTGTCCCCCACTTTGTAGATTTGACTCACATACATTTATGCTAACATTTACCCTTTTCTTAAGACATGCATGGAGAACTTCATGCCACAGATACCAGTCTGAAAGTCAAAAATATGTTATTCAGTCTTCTGCTGCTTTTTTGAGAGAGAAGGATTTCCTTATTAACATTTGCTTCTGTCTGAGTAATTATTGTCCTTTTTCATCCTTAAATATTTTCTTGAGTCTCATCTTAAATTGAAATCTGCCTGTCAGAAAGCTACATCAGTCTTGTCATTCTTGTGTTTGGGGTCTCACACTGCCTGGTGCTTTTGAGGGACACAATGCACTCAAAGATGCCCTGTATTCAGCAAAGCATTATACACTGCAAGCTCAGGGTTGCAGCAATGAACCAGAGCATCAGATGATATTGAAGCACTACAGCTGTCAATAAAGCAGAAGGCTCAGGGACAATTGGGCATATGTGGGGGAGAAAGGAGACCTGTGTCTCAGGAATACAGCCAAAAAATTTAAATGAACCAGAGCTAGCCTAGGATACACTGTCCATGGTATACTACAAGTCCTTGGATAAGTTACTGAGCATTGAAAATGAGGAAGAATTTAATTTCTAAGGAAAACAAAGCTAAACTTTTCACCCCAAAACCATATTTCACCAAAGGATATCAAACTAAACTCCATACATTAAGTTTCACTGTGAAATAGATTAGGTCTTACTTTACAGCTGAGGAAACTAAGGTTCACCATCACACAGACAAAAAATGGCAAAACTATTTTTGTTATCAAGGTTTTCAGTAAGATATTGGTCTAGACAAACAGCAAGAGCAAAGGTCAGATTAACACCAATTTTTTTTTTTTCTGCATCATTTAGCCCAAGCGGTAAATCAAACAAAGGCATTTCAGCAGGATAAAGGATCAGATTTGAAGTCAGGCTGAAACTCCTGGATTTCATTTAGGGAAGACAAATAACTCACAACTGTGTAAGATCTGAGCAGTCACATGTGCGTTGTGCGCACATGCACCATCTGCCAGTTTGCAGCTGACAGCCATTATTTGGGGAGGGATTTTGCAAAGAAAAAAATTGTACAGCCCATCAGGTGGTAGCTGGACATTTCTGACGCAATATCAGTGTGTGTCAAGGTGAGTCAGAACACACACACCACAGACAGGAAAGCAAAAAAAAGATTAACCCTCTGCCACCAAAAGGCTTCTGTGGCTTGGAGTATCCACCGACGGAATCCACCAAGGACTGATGGAACTGGCCACACTTTTAAGCAAAAATCTGTGAAACAAAAATGTGTCCTAATTACAACCACTGGGAAAAAGTGCACCACTGTATTCCAGATGATGAAGCCAGTAAGCAGTGGAATAATTTCAAGAGGAAAGGTTAACTAAAAAATATCTAAATATTGCTTATAACCCCACATCCATAACAGATGTACAGAAAGAGAAAGAACCTTTAAAATAGAGTCAAAAATCAAGTATATTCATAGTAATGCTGCAGTCAAACAGGGCACAGTCAGTAAACCACATCTGTACTTCTTTTAAAATGTGCTGTTGAGCAAAATTAAGTCATCTGGTTAGAGAAATACGTTGGGAAGAGAGGCACAAGGACACCACTTCAACTATTACTTGAGGGTAATTTACATAATCCATGTGTCATCACATGTGTTCAGGGGGAAAAAAAGCTCAGGACCAGTGGTTTTTATGAAATAGTCAGGGAGTCATTGAATACGAAATTAAAATTTTGTACAAATTAAGTAAGCATGGCTAGTATAAAGAAATAAATAATTTGCAGTGTCCTTTGCTTTTAAGATTTCTTGTTGATACTTTTAGTCATCTATTATAGCATATTTTTACTCCTTAGAAGGTTTATCAGGTTGGAAATCTCTGCTCTAACCACTTTTCCTTGAGGCTACACACTAACAGTGCCAGATCTATTTTGCAGCCAAGACGTACAGTTATTCCAATCCTCTGGCTGCTAAACAGCTGTTAAATGGCTACAAACACCAACTCCAATGGCCACATCTTGTTTTCTGCCAACATATCTCCCCTCTGGTCCAGAAAAATGAAAACACCTTGGAAAGGACAGGAAGTCTGTTTTCCAAGGACCCTCTTAAAAAATTTTGCCTTCCTGTCTTGATTTAATCTTCTCAGAACCTACTAAACTCATACCTACCTATAAAAGTGATGTACAAACTTAATGACAGTGAGAAAAAGAGTTGCTGGGAACTCCTTTAGTTGCTACAGTCATGGTTCTGGCACAAGATATTTTACTGCTATTAGAGATAATTAAATCCAAAGGAAAACAGTCCACAGCATTAAACCACTTTCAGTCACTTACAATCCACTGAGATTTGTCCCTTAAATATATGCCCAATCTGGTGGCCTTTTACCTTTCCTGGGGATTGTGGGTACAAAATAGAGGCAGGAAGAAAAAGAGCAGCAGTCTTATTCTAGGTAACAGCAGTCTCTTCACTTCTGAGGGAGAAGTGAATATGTACCTGTCACGACTTTTAATCTCTTCAAGATCTAAGGCTCAGATGGAATTTCATGGGATGTCTCCAAACAACTCCATCCTTAACTGCTATGCAAATAATTACATGAGATTCTGAATCTTAAATACTAAAATACCATAAGAGCTAGCTTCCATTTCTTAGTTCTATGGCTAAAATTTTCTTCAAGGATATGAACACAGATAAATTTCTGGAAAGAGGAATAAAGTTTGTAGTCCCTTTTCTTTCCATTATTTTTATGTTTACCTCTATATTCCTCTCCCTTACACATTGAAAACCAAACCATGTCTGTTTGCTTTGAGGGAGTGCAAAAGTCTCTAACTAAAACAATTATAAAAGGATAAAAAGCCAGAACTAAAGTGAGATATTCTCAAAGATGCCATCTAAGGCTGAGTATGATATATTCCATGCTACTACTGAATACAATACTGCAAGCAGTCACAGGTTAAATTCTAGATTCAGGTTTCTTGCAATGTTGAAGACAATGATTTTAATCTTTCATGTTTTAATAGAACAAAAGTCAAACATTTTCTTCAGACAGCATTTCTTGCAGTTCATTTTCTGTGCCTTCTGAAATCTTGGGGAGGAGAGAAAGGGCAAAGCTTTTCTGCCCTTAGCTGGATGCTTACCTGTGTGCTTCCAGCAAAGCCTCCCAATAGACACTGAAAGCTGCATGCACTAGAGATTTTGTTTGGAGAAATGAATGACCCTATCCCTCAGGTGGGGATGGAAAATATTTCCAATCACACTGGTAGAAGAGAGACCTCTCATAGAATTGACAACCATGCTGGGAAAGAGTTGAAAAAGTGTTTATGAAGGTTTGTAAGCTTACAGCTTAGCTTCATATTCCTGATTCACTTATTTCTATAGTATTTATAAAGTTTAGTTGTTAGCCACAATCACCTCATGTGTTAGGCTAGAGGAAATATTTGAGAAAGGATGTGATAAAATTTAATTTTCTTTCTTCTGTTTTTCATCTTCAAATGGGAGACCAATCTTCAACACACATCTCACTGGGAAGGAGATAAGCTGGTGTCTTCCATCTCTCAGACTAGTGCCCCAGCTCTTAGGCTGTAGGCTCCTCTGGGAGTGGAGTATTCTTACTTCAAGGCTGTTAAGCAACGCTCAGTGGAAAACTTTTCTCCTCTTTGCCTTCAAAGTCCTGCACTGTCTCTGAGTCATAGCACCACTTCAAAAAGAATGGTGGTGGGGGATGTACATGTTGCAGTGCAAAAGAGGATAATTTGAATCCCCCAAGACTACAAAACATGTCAAACACAGATCTCCAACTCCTGAGCAAGTGCTCTAACCACAGGACTCCTAAATAAGTGGTCAACACTTCTCTCTTCTGAGCTCTTAAAAAAAGCATCAGGCAGTCCTGTATTCTCAAAACACTGAAGACTGAACAAAGTTTTTGTGGCAGTGAATCATACTTTCCTCACAGACTGAATTCAGAACTGCAGCCAGCCGCCAAAATCAGAGAGATAGAGAGCATTTCATACACATCTGGTCCTCAAATGGTCAAAGCCGCCTTCCAAACAGCACACTGAATGTTATGAATCCAGCTTGTATGCTCTGGGAACCCTAAGTCTGCCGCGTTACTTAGTATATGAGGAGCTGGATGTGTAAATTTGGTTTATGAGTCACTTTCCCGAAGGCAAATTTGTTAAAAGTATCTCTGAAAGCTTTGTAAAAGTCTTGCATTTCAAAAGGAAGCTGTCAAGTGTTTTTGTAATACTGGGAACCCCTTGCAAGGGTGTGGCATTGTTACAAACTCACTATCCACAAAGATGTATCAGTCGTATCTCTGCCTCAACTGAGTGGGCCTAAAAGTGGGACAACTGTTAATTCTCTTTCTTATCTGTTGGATGTATCTTTCAGACCAAGCAGGTTAATTCCTTATCAGTAGACAAGATCTAAGGCCAGAACTGTGACAAATTAGGTATAAGTTGATTAAAAAAATGAAAACAAAAACAAACAAAAAACCCAGAACCAAACTATTATAAGAGGATTTTTTGTTTGTTTTCTTTTTTCCCCAGGCCTTTCAATCAATATGTAACAAATTTCCCCATTCAGAACATTTATTATATAAAAGAGTCTTGTTCCTTATTATGCAAATATCCCTCTCACCACCTCTCATGCATCAGTTCTACCTTTCTATAAATGTTTGACCTGTGCACGGCTGCTGGAAAATTATTCCTGATTCTGCAGCTGAATCCACAGGAGCAGTATTTCCCTTCGTGGGAGAGATGCAGTCCAGTGTTTTCTTGGTATAACCAAACTGTGTAGGACCCAGCCTTACCCAGCATAGCAAAACAACTGGCCAGAGACTTGGGTTTTTTTCCCATTTTAGCTGATTTCAAAAAAATCCAGCCCAAAGTAGTAGGCAGTTCAATGTCCACTGGTTGAATATGCTGACAGAGTTGTATTCAAAGAGGCTTAACCAGTGCAAATCCTGGTGTGGGCAGGTGGGCTTTTACTGTCTTAATGCAAACACCAAGCTTCTCTTGTTTGTATTTTATTTGGATCTTTTGACACTATTTAAGTGCCTATGAACATGGTTTAACTTTATAGCTGAAGTGCCTGTTGCACACAGACAGTTGAACATGAGCATTGTACAGCCCTCCATTTTACTACTTGAAATCTAAGGTATTTCACTCTGAGGTACTCCTTGTATTATTGTGGTCCTTGGAATACCTTGTGCCTGAAGTAAACTAGTGACAAAAAGCCCAAGGAACTTGTATATCACTGTTGGGTTGAGGCAGTCTTTTTGTCTTTCAGTCTCTGTTGCCCTCATGTAGTGAACAGCTCCATATGCCAGTAACTTTACATGCATCGATAGTCCCACTGAATAGATCCCACATGACCTTACTGGTAACTGTAACAGTAAGTGCTAACAACAGAAACACTCTGCATACAAAATTTTGAATTATCATCTCATCACAAAGGCTTGAGAATTTAGCAATTTCCATCTTTGCATTGAAAATCCTCATTGTTGTGTCCATCATGCTCAGGATGTCCCAAAGACAGTGACAAGCATGGCAGTGAAACCCCTGGCATGAGACCACACTTGGCCCCTAGCACTTAGGATGAACACCAAAAGAAGACAAAAGGCTGATGAGTTCCGAGAGCCTCATTTTAGGAGACACAGGAGCAGAGCCTCATGTGAAGGTATTTTCTACACCTGCATCCATCAATGAAGTGCTAAAGAAATATGGCAACCTAAGGAATGACATCAGAATACTGAAGGAAGACATTTCTTCCAGCAATATCTTCTGCTTCCAAATATTATCATATAAGTAGTGATGAGCTTTGAGGGCAATCTGTGAAAAATATTGCACACCCACATACACAGTGATTGAAGCAGAATATGCTCGCTGAGGCTAAGAGTGGTATTTCACCATTTAAGAAGCTTTTTCATTAGTCAACTGTCTTTCAACAGCTAAACCCCATATTGCTACCTTATATGTTGCTTAAAAAAAAAATAAATTAAATAAAATCACCATGGATTCTTATCTCCTTTTCCAAGCAGTCTGATTTCTTCAGCCCTAAACAATTTTGTCTTGGCACAGCTATTAGGCTACGTTAAACATTTCTGGGAAATGTGTGTCAAAGTCAGAGTGCTTATTGTTTAGTTTGAGCAATAGTTTCATATTTAAATGTGGGAAAATGCAACTCAGGAAAAAAAAATATGATTTGAAAGAAAACGAGAATAAAAACTAAATTAAATTACTGATCTCACTGAATATGAAGTTGGGCCCCTGATCCTTCAGTTTCATGTATAATCCTGAAATTTTACAGAAGCATTTGCTTATATACTTAGGGGAGTTTTTCAGGACTCACTCCAACATTTCTACATAACTGTCTTCTCTGAACCTGTTTTTAATTAATCTGTTACATATTCTAACTTCTAAAGAAAGGGATTTGGAAAAGCACTGGGCAGCAGTCTTGCTTTATTCCTATTAAGTCAATGGTAAAACTCCCCTTAATTCCACTGGGAGCAAAATTAGATCCATGCCAAGCCCATTTTCAAAATCATGTCTTTAAGGCTTACACAATGCCTTCTCCCTGCCCTTGCTTAAGGCACAGACTTCCCTCTACCGTCGTCTTTTTTTTTTCCTTGCAAAATAAAGCCATGCAAATGCGCAAACAAACCAACCTCAGCACCCTAACTTCTGGGAACAACATATCTCACTGTTTTCTTTCTGACAGTGTGGTTAACATTTTGGGGGAAATGTTGAACATTACAGTGCTGAACTGCTGTGAAACTCTAGGTAGACTCTGAGTATGTTCCAAAAAAGTTGGAGATAAACTCCTGGATGCTGGCTGGGTTCCCTTTTTCTGTTAAAGTGACACAACATTTTATTCATCTCACATGTCTGCTGTTTATTGCATTGCTCTGTAACACGGGCAAAAATAATAAATCGGTATCTTATTTTTTTTGGAAACTTTCCCTCTCACTGAATGCTTGGGGAGCTTGATGCAGCAATTTGATCCACTATCAAACACTGTATTTCCTCGTGCCAACACATGACTGTCTTTTAATTTGTACTAGTGTAGATGCAAAGTCGGATTTTCACCTTACCCTACTTTCTTGGAAAAGGTGGACCTTTTACCTAGAGAAAAATAAAGTAAAATAAAATAAAATAAAATAAAATAAAATAAAATAAAATAAAATAAAATAAAATAAAATAAAATAAAATAAAATAAAATAAAATAAAATAAAATAAAATAAAATAAAATAAAATAAAATAAAATAAACCCCTGTTTTTCTTACAAAGAATAGATTAGGGCTCGTCCTGGCCGGTGGGTCAGGAGTTGCTCCCGTCCCCGCCGTGCCCCCGCTGCCCTCGCAGCGCCCCCGGCCCAGCGCACGCCCCAGTGAGTGTGTGCACGCCTGTGCACGCGCTCCCGTGAGCGCGCAGACCCCGCCGCGCGCCCGTGCGGGGGTACACGCGCCTGTGTGTGCGCGCATCAGCGTGCACGTGGGTGCGCGAGGGCGCGCTGCCGGCATGTACCGGTGCCGCGCACCCGCCCTCCCGGGGCCGCCGCCGCCGCCCGCGGGGCCGAAGCGGGCGGGTCCCGCCGCCACCGCCGAGCCCCTCCGGCCGCGGGGGTCCGGCGGCTCCCAGAGCAGCGCATCCCACGGCTGAGCCCCGGGACCCCGCCCCCCCCGCCATTGGGCCGGCGGCGGCCCCGCCCCGCCCCGCCCCCGGCTGCCCGGCAGTTCCGCGCGGGCGGAGCGGGGAGCGGCACCCGCGGCGGCGGCGGCCCGGCGGCGGCATGGGCTGGAGCTGACAGCGCCCGCCCCGCAGACGCTGCCGAGCGCTGCCGGCGGGGGAGCAGAGAGAGCGCGGCCGCGGGGAAGAGAAAAGTTGCCGCGTCCGCCCGGGGAAACTTTGTGCAGCCGAGGCGGGGAGGGGGCGGCGGAGCCGAGCCGTCCGGTGCGGTGCGGTCCCTGCGCGGCGGCGGCGGGGCGCGCAGCGCGGCGCTGAGGCGGCGCGGGGGTCATGCCCGCCGCCAGCTTGCTGCCGCTCTTCGGTAGCGCGGCGGGGCCGGGGACGCTGGGCGGCCCCGCGGGCAGCGGCGCGGGCGGCGGGGGCAGGAAGGCGGCGGGCCCCGGCGCGTTCCGGCTGACGGAGAAGTTCGTGCTGCTGCTGGTGTTCAGCGCCTTCATCACCCTCTGCTTCGGGGCCATCTTTTTCCTGCCCGACTCCTCCAAGCTTCTCAGCGGCGTCTTCTTCCACTCGGCCGCCCTGCAGCCGCCGCCGCCGCCGCCCGGTGGGCAGCCCCGCGCCCCTCCGCAGCCCGGAGGCGGCCCGGCGGCGGCGGCGGCGGCCGCGGGCGGGGCGGGCAGCCTGGAGCGGATCCGCGCGGACCACGAACGGGCTCTGCGGGAGGCCAAGGAGACGCTGCAGAAGCTGCCCGAGGAGATCCGCAGAGATATCCGCCAGGACAAGGAGAAACTTCTGCAGGACGCCCGCGGCAGGAAGGAGGCGGGCGCCCCCGGGCTGCCCCAGCGCCTCTTCCGTCAGCCCGTCGGTGCCGTGGGGCAGGAGCCCGCCGACCCCGAGGTCCGGCAGAGGAGGGAGAAAATCAAAGAGGTGGGTGGTGGCGACTGTCGGTCCTGCTCCGGGGGATGCGCCTCGACACTCCCGCGCGGGGCAACAGGTCGCTGCCGGGTCTTGCGGCGGTGTTGGTGGATCCCTGATCTTTCTTGCCGCCTCCTCCCTGCGGGAAGAGGGTCTTTCTGGCCGGCTGTCGCTCGGTAGCCGCAGCGCGGGTCGGCGGCTTCGCCCGCTGTTGCATCCTCGCAGCCCGCGATGCGTTCCCGCTTGCGAGCCCGCGCTGCCGGCTCCGCGCCGGCTCTGTGCCGGCTGCGCCTTCCTCTCTCCTGATGTTGCCGGGTTCCTCCAGCTGTTGCACCGAAACCCGCCTAGAAAGCAAAGCCCAGCGAGGCTTGGCAGGCTACGGGTCGCTTCGCGGGGCGCCGAAGGCTGGGGACAGCGACGCCGGGGAGAAGGAGCGGCGCGGGTCCAACTGCGCTCCCCGCGGGACGTCCCGGGCTCGGTCGGGGAGCTCGGATGCCTCCGGGGGTGCGGGAGGCAGCGGGGCACGGCGCCCTGCCCGTGCCGCACTCCTGGCAGAGGAGCTGCTCAGGGCTGTCCGGCGCCGGGCGAGTGCGGGGTGCAGGTGCGGTGCATCGCTCCAGAGGTTTCGCCGTCTGCCTCGGGTTCGTGCGGTTCACTATTCAGCCATACCGGCTCTCAAAAGAGTTGAGGGTATTTGGCGAAATATAGACAATTTAGGTTACAGTGGTAAAGCGTCAGAGCTGTGTGTGCTTTAACAAATTTCCTTCAACAACCTTTTTTTTTGGTCCTGCTGCTCGGTTGGTTCAGGTACCAGTTTAAATCCTTCCTGACAGAAATTCTCCAAACTGTGTCTAGGTAATGCAGTCGTGAGCAGAGCTTGACGGGGTCCTCTAGCAGAAGAATAATTTCCTTGATAATACAGTTCAACTTCCCATCAGTGCTGGCTGGTTTATTTATCGAACTGACAATTTCAGCTGCCTGCAGAGATTAGGGTTTATGAATTAATTAGTAGTATGTATTTCATGTTCTGTGGTGATGGAAATGAGATAGGCGTAAGACTTACTACAGAGTATTTCAGTATTTGTGAAACCTGGTTAGCCTTACTTAAAATGATTTGTTTTTATAGTGTGTTTGTACAGAGTGCCCTGAAAAGCGAGCTGTGATATCACACGGAGCATCAGATTATAAACTCTCACAAATATCAAGCTGTGTTCTGTGCTCTGGAGTCCTTGTGTCACTTTAACTATTTCAGCAAACTGTGTAGCCTAGTTATAAGTAGTATGTACCAATGCAAAGGTATTTTGGAGGGAGAAACTCTTAGGAGTACACGGCACAGACCACGTCTTGAAGTGTGCAGAGACTATGTTGTCTTCTGGTTTAGTCATGCAGCCTCCCTGAGGCATACGGAAAGTTAGACCAGCAAACTCTTTTTCCAGCTATGTGAAATTGCCGTGTAGAAGTATTTAGAAGTAATGAGGCTCCAGACCTGATGTACACGATTCTGTGATACAGAAGACTGCAACAAGTAAATAAACAGGAGGAGGAAGATAACACTTAGATATACTGCTGTCTTGCTGGTCCCTCTGTGTGCCAGCTAGTCTGAGTTACCTTTTATTACATGTGGATATGCATGTGTATGTGTGCATACGAACAAATGGCCAGTATTTCTGCAATTTCTTCCTCTCTTTCCATCTTTCCCTCCACTTCCACACAGAGTATGAGTTTCACAATAGCCCCTCCAAACCGGAGTTTTGGCTGTTTAAGCATAGGAGTTGATGCAGAGACTACACTTAGTTTCCAGACCTTTGTTTTCCTTCATACCTCAGTTTAAGTCCTGAATACTAAGTGTTGTTTCTGGGAGTTTCTTCTCCTCCTAAATCATGACTATTTGACGTTAGCATCTTGGTCCCTTACCTTAACATTTTTGCAGTACTTTATCTGGTTTGGTTTTTGTCTTTTTTAAAGAATACATTTTTTCCATTGACAAAAAAACAGTGTTTCTGTTCTGTGCTTACTTGCTTCACATTGTTTCATGTGTTGGCCTTTTTTGTTGCTTTCCTCTTTGGCTTTTTGCAAGCTTTAGTCCCCGTTTTTGTTTTGGTTTTTTTTTCACATTGTTACCTTAATGACAAGATGGATATCTAATCTGCAGTCTTTTTAGCTTAATTTTAAAACTTTCAGTAGTTTAAATTGTATCTTTTTTAAAGTATGAACTTTTGTACTCTACTGTAAATGCAGGGAAACCAGCATTATCCCTTAAAGTTCTTCTCTTTGTGTCCAGTGGTTGAATACTGGAGATGCAAACATAAAGAGTCTTTCTGCTTTCATACTCTTTTGAGCCTGGAGTTTGTGTCTGTATTGTATGATTTATGTCATATATCTAGAACCCAAATTTGAAACTACTCTTATATATTTTACAGAAGGAAGCAAGTTACTTTAAAGGAAAAGAATGCCAAAAAATAAGGTTGTTCTTCTCTGCCTTTCTGTTCTGGAAGGGCTCCATCCTGTCAGCTTTATGCTGACATAAAGCTGAGAGGGGAGATACCTTAGAGATGTTTTGTCCATTTACTGTTTTAAATTTTAAGTTGACATGCATGTTTAGAAGTCGAGACAGTACAATATCATTTGCAATCACAAAGTAATGAAATGCTGTGACTTTACAGTCACTAGCCAAGTTTTGTTCTAGAAATTTTAACCACTTTTTTTACAGCTTGCTCTTTTATATTAGAAAAAAAAAACCAAAGCAAAAAACCCAAAAAGCCCTCAAAAAACTGGGTGAAACTTAAACCAAGAGGGAAATATAAAGGTTTTTGAACCTCTATTAGTGTTTAAGCCAACTTAATATTACCAAAAAGGAAAAGAAATTCTAGATGCTTACTGAGCGACTAAAATACTTGTGAAAACATGGAGAAGTAGAGATCCTGTTGCTGTCACTGCTTTTCTCTCTGTCAGAATGATATGCTTGCTCTCAAGGTCTGTGTGTGGGAACTGCCCTGCTGCGTTACACCTCTGGGGCCTGGCTGTGTGCAGGGAGGGGATGTGGGTCAGAGACACGAATGTTTGCTGTGATAATCCTCTGTTTCTCTTCTGTTGGTGTGTTACAGTCAAACTTGGAAGAAGGAGCAGTACTGCCAGCAGTGGGGCTTTCCCCAGTACTTCCTGTTCAACTGCTATCAGTGACTTGTGGCTGCTGTTTTTTTTACTGGATGGACTAATGTTGCCTGCCCTGAGCACTGTCCTCATGCAGGATGCCTCAGGGAGGCTCGAGCAAAGAAGCACGTTTTAAGCATACCAGCACACTTGCATTTGCCAGAACTTAGGTTCTTCACTCAGTTCCTCCAGTGTTCCCATGACTTGGGGCAAGGTCTGGGTCCCTGGTATGCCTCACACTGGTCTCTGTTTCTATGTCCTGACAGGAGACTGTGGTTTGTATTCTTGCTCTGCCCCTCATTGCTTTGAGAGGTGGCCCCTCTTTTGAGCAAGTACATCCTGTGGTATCTGTTCCCTACCTGAAAAAAGGAGGAGTGGAAGGCAATGATGATTCCATTCCACTCAAGTACAATGTCTTCCAGTCTCTGCTCTTGTCACTGTTGGTTGTTGTTACAAGGTTGATTATGGGTGGACATCATTATTCCTGATGTCAAGGGAAGACTTGCAGGTGCATAGGTAGTTGATACAAGCAAAATAAGTGATTAGAAGAGGATGGTAATAGTGGAGAGAGGCTATGAAGGCAGGAGATGCATTATTTCAATTAGGAAAATCTGATTTTGAGCCTTCTCCAAGTTTCATTTCTCTCTCTTCCAAGAAAAAAATGGTGCTGGAGTTTTTTAGGTGTTAAGAAAACAGCAAAACCTAAGCTCTTTTTATTTCAGGGCAAAGGAATAGAAACGATGAATGAGCTAGCTCAGGTACTAGAAGCTATATAATCACATTAGTGCGGTGCTCTGCCCAGACTAATTAATCCTGCTGAACAGCAAGCTCTTGATGTTGGTGGAGCACCATACTAATGCAGCTGTGCTGTTCTTGTGCAAGGTAACTAGCTTGGAAACTCTTCACATTATTGATCAGAGCTGTTTGGACATGTTTTCAGGATAAAAGCCTCCCTGGTAAACTGGAATCAACATCTGAAGAGCATGGTCATGCAGTGCTCCAAATACTTGCACAGCTCTCAGCTGTTGCAGCAAGTCCCGCAGAGAGGAATTTGAGCACCAGTCCTGTGAGCTCAACAGGGCAGTGGCTGTAAGTCAGCAAAACAGACTCTGCACCTATCTTTCTGTAAAGAAATGAATTGAAGGGGTATTGGCAGTTTGAATTCTGAAGCTCCCTAAGTCCTCAGTTTTCATTTTCTATGGTGGCTTTTATTCAGTTTAGATGGAAGTCCCAGTAATGTTACAGGGATGTTCAGCAATATCTTGAGTAAAGAAAGCTTGTGAGCATGGAAATAAAGCACTAATCAGAGATCTAATATGGGCTTTGAATATGAAATTATTTGACATAATTGTGTCTCTTCACTAACAAGGAGTGATGGCAAAATTATGGATGGTCAATCACTGCTGTAGAAGGGCGATTGGCCCCTTGTGTCTTCCTGCATGCTTCTACCAGTTGTTTTCCTTCTACCTGGTATCCTGGTGCTGCTGCTCAGGAAGGTCCAGTGCCTGGCTGGATGGAGTTTTAGTTCCTTCTGAGGGTGTTTACACGACGAGGTGAGGTCACTAATACTTGCTATTGGAAGAGGAGGAGAAGTCTCTTCATACCACTTTTGACTGCCTCTCCCACTATCTTCTTTCTGTGACTTCCACTGCATCCCTCCATAAGCTGTTTCAGCTCAGTAAGTCAGCAGCAAAAAAAAACAAACTATGGGTTTCTGTTAAACTTCCTGTCAGGTTGGTGAGTCAGAGGTGTTAATGAAAGGGTTGACTTGGTGTTAGGTCTAGCTGTGGTGAGGGAACAGGTGGATGAAAGGTATGAAATCTGAGTAGCCGTGTTTTAGCAGATGGTGTCTGATCTTCTTGCCTAAGTCCTCCATTAAAACCAAATCTCTGCAATGAGACTTTTGCAGAGCAAAGGTTTTATCTACTGTAATAACCCTCTTTAGCAGAATGAAGTGTTTCCCTTCAGGAGATTTAGTTCCCAACACCTCTTAACAGAAAAGGAGAAAGAAAGTACCGAAGCAGGAATTACTGAAGCCCCAGCCTCCTGTAGACCAAAATTCAGAGTGCTTTTACTGAGAGGAACATTGTGAGAACCTTCACAGGAGAGGGAACAGTTAAAATGCAGCAGTGTAAGTATTGGGTGGTTTGGGTTTCAAACAGAAAAAGCCACATTCCCTGATGGTACATTTCGTTAAGAACATGATTCAGTGAGAGGAAAAGAGTTGACATGTAATGAGTAAGCAACATGGTGATTCCTGCCAACATGCTGATGATGCAATTAATACATTTTGAAAGAAGTTTTCATGAAGTATCTTGTGACCTTAATGCTGGCATCTTATTAAGTTTGTTGAAGTTTAAAATTAATCTTGTTTTTTTTCTCACCCAAAGCTTTGTTTATTTACTTGTAATCTTCAGAATTTTTGTATTTGCTATTTCTTTTTGAATGTTTCATAGTACTTTCCTTCCTGATAAATACTGCTTATTGTGGTGTTTTATTGTTGTTTGTTTGGGTTTTTTTAATTTTTTTTAAAAGCCACTGAGGAGGTGAATAAAATGCCTAAAGATGGGAATCACATATGATGATGGTAAGCTGGAGGTGGCCAAGGTTGCCTTATGATATCCAAAATGTCACAAAACAAGTTAAAGTGCTTGCTTAGGGTTAATGGCACTACAGGATACAGAGAGGCTTCAGCTGTGTTCCTGACTATGATTCAGTGACATGTTGTATTTGGCACTTAGCAGAACCTATGGAGAGCCAGCCCAACTTGCCAACCAGACATGAAGCTACCCCTGCTTTTGTTGGGTTTGTGGCCTGTCAGGGTAGGGAGCTGGAATGGTTTAGTGGAGGTCTGAGCACAGTGGATGCAGTGGACCTCCACTAAGCCATGACATTTGGAAAGAGAAGAAAGTAGAGGAGAATAATCTGAGGTATTTTTATGTTCCCAAAATATAAAATAGGGTATATATTTGCCAAATTAATGTTCTTCCTGCCAAGACCCCCTAGGGTTTTTTAAGGGAAGGACATTGTTTCAGGTGAGTTGTTTCAGGTGCTGCTTTAGGTTTTTTTGTTTGGGTTTTTTTGGGGTTTTTTTTGAGAACCTCATAGCCTCCCTTCAGTCAAATGATCTTGTATTTGAACTTTGATAATGATTTGGAGGGGGGTGTTTCACTGTGTGACTGTGTGCATATCTGATTGGAATAGGGTGTGTTCCAAATTATTAGTTCATGTTTTTACAGCCTTGCACCTGTTTTCTGTGTGCTAAGAAGAGTATTTATTTTTCCTATCTTCAGGCTTGGTCTATATTTTCAACATGCAAATTTATCAAAACTAACTGAATGTCCTTTATAACCGGATACTCAGAATTGTGGGGGAAATGAAAAGGCTTTAAATGTTTGGTGGAAAACATCTGGCTTTCACAAAACAAAACAAAACAAAAAAAAAAAGCCAAAAAACAAGCGCATGATTAATTCTTTATCTTTTTGTAGAGGCAAAATGTATATTCTGGACACACAGGACTCTTTTAATGAGAACTAAATAAGGTGATGTAAAGACATGAGTTAAAGCTTAAACTGGAATATCTCCTTTGCTTCAGCAAAAGTTATATTCTCATGGTGATGATTTTTGTATTTAATGCTAGTATGGCAGCCAATTAATATAAAGAAATAGAGTAAATCATAATGTTAGTGAGTATAGTTGCTTAAGGCTGTAGTTCTGTGCTGCAGGCAAACTGAAGCAGAAAAAATGCTACCTGTTTATTAAAATCTACTGTTAAGACCAAAAAAAGTCTTATCTCATTCAGGGAGCAAATAACGGTAAGCATCCAGGCTCTGATACCTTCTTTGAATGTTAATGAAAGCACAGGATTTATGAAAAGGGAGTCATGGAGAGAGAGAAGATTTCTTCTTGTGGAAAATAATTAATGTCCTTGCAGAAGGACCTGTGTAACTGTCGGATGGACAGACCTTTCCTTAAAGTTTTCTGAAACATGCTGCTCTAAGGATTGCTGAGTGTGTTAACTTCCTGTTTGGTTAGGTTGGGGTGTTTTTTACTAGCTTGGGAAGCCAGCAAAAGAGGAAATTTCTGCGATTTTCATCTTTAAGATAAGATCTTGATAAGCATTTCCTTTATTTGCAAATAACAAATTTGTCTTCCTAACTCATTTGGCACAGTAAGAGTAATACTTCAGGAAAGTGGCTTTGATTCAGTGTTTGCTCTGTCTCAACAGTGCAGCACTTACTCTGGCAATAAATTGCCACCTGAGGTGGTACAGAGATGACGAGACACTCTGGTTGTGTGTCTTTTTGGTAACAAACTCAGGTATTCAGATGTGTCTCTGTGTAAATTCTGGTTTAGACATTCAGTTTTGAAGGATTTTGTGCTCTCTTTCTAAGTTATTTATAGAACTGTCATTTTAAAAGTGAGGAAAATAATTGGGGAGGAGGGGAGGATGAGGGACTGTAAATTAGCAATACGAGCAATGTACTAGATGCTCAATATACTGGTTCCTTTTGTGTGAAAATCTTCTTTATCCTCAACATTTTTCAGTTGTTTGTTTTTTGTTGGTTTGTTTTTTTTCACCGAGTTGTCTGGGCTTTTTTAAGCATGTGATATAAAGAGCGTGTGTGCACACTTCTGAGCATCATCGTCTGTTTTTCTGTTTTCCATGGCTCTTTTTAAGCGTGTCTGCAAGTCTGTTATGAAAACATAATTGATGACTAATGAAGAGCATGCTTCCCCAAACCAGACTAAATGAAACCTTTTACAGACCTGTGGTCAAGCCGCAGTTGTATCGCAGTGCTTGGCAGCCCTGCCTGCAGAGTCCAGAAAGCTTTACTGATGAGGGGAAGCAGTTGGGTTTTCTAGGGCTGAGAGCAGTCTGTTGACTCACACTGGGCTGCACAGTGTGCTGGTTTTGGAGCAGAACTGGGATACCTGGTTCCTGTTTCGCTGTTCCCTGCTAAACCAGGGCTGTTGCTGTGCTGGGTGAAGGCTGTTCTCACTCCCAGCTGTGCTGCAGGTCTCCAGCATCTGCATGCCAGGTCATTAGGGTCAGTTTAAACCTGAGTTTTGGAGTGTGATTCATGACTGCCCATGAGCAGCTTTGCTTTACCACTAAACCACTGCTAAATGCATTGTTTTATTGCAGTGGGAGGTTAAACCTTAGACTCATGTTCTGTGTTTAGGTCACTAGCTTCGTAAGCTTTTGAAGCAACACTTGAGTGCTGTGCTCCAGTGTTGTTATGAAGGAAGGCATGTAGGGTAGTAAAACTCCTAGTTTGCCTTTCTTGCATCTTGAAATCTTCAGTTTGAACTCTGTTGTAACCAAGAAAGGCTTGCATGAAGTAATATGACAACTTGCTATAACTCTCCACGGTAAGCTGGTTGGATTTTATAGCTAGTGTTTATGAAGATACAGGTATTGCTCATTTTGATGCCTCTGATTTTAAAAGCTTTTCAAACAGATTGGATGAGCACATAACCTGCTGTTACATTCTTATAACTGTTAAAGTTGAACATTCACAGTCCTTGTGGGAGCACTGAGATATGCAGTCACTTAGGCAAGGGTAACTACAAGTGTAAAATCTATTTTCATTTGTCTTCCTACTCTTTCTTGGAAGCTGTATTAAAACCTTGGTTTTAAACTGGTTTTAGGAATAAAATAAGTGGACTCTGACTTACATGAAACTTGGGCCCTTTCTTTTAAGGGCAAATCTCTAATCAGATAATAAAAATAGGTGAAAATCAGAAGAGATGGTACATTATACTGTGCAAAGGACCGAAATGATTCTGTGCAATGAATGAGCTGATGGCTGTGGAACATCTGGCTGTTATAAGACTTTGTGCATCTCAGAAATACTTTTAGAAGAATCAGCTTCCTTCTCTGGTACTGGGTAGAAACAGAAGTTGCAGTTTTAATGGAAAAGTATGCAGCTTTGCACTACTCATGTGAAGATCCATAATGCTGGCATTTAGGGTAGAGGTAGCATTATGTATTTTTTCATATGAATAACGTAGAAAGAAAGTATGTCTGATACTTTCTTCCCGGAATTTTGCATCGTCTCACTTGTGTAGGTGTGATTTTATTGCTTGGCAACATAAACTCTCTTTTTCAATTATTTATTAAAAGTCAGTATCAGCCTTTAAAACATTACAATAAAATTACATTAGATCAGTGTGGCTTGCTTCTTTAATTAGTATTCAGACCACTGTGAGACTTTTTTTCTTAAAGTATCTGCATACTTTTTTGCAGATACTTTTCACTTAATTCTCTGCTTAATATAAATCTCTGCCTTTTGAAATTTCTTTTGTTCAGGGTCTGCTTTCTTCCACAGAAATAGGAAGTAGCTACTGTAAAAGAATATTAAACTAAGAAAAGCCATTTTGCTTTCAAAGTGCAGTGCTTAAGGAGATAGAAATTTTACTATTCAGTCACAAACACATGCAGATGCAGACCCAGTCTTTAACTCCGCTGTCACTTTCCTCACTGCCTTTGAGCACTGACATCTGTTGGTGCAGTGAATGGTGGTACTGCTGATAAAGCTCTGCCCATACTGCTGTCTTTGAGGAAATCTGTTGCTTGCTACTGTGGTTGTAGTTCTCCACCCATCTGTGATTTCAAGAATTGCACTTTAAATTCTGTGTTGGACCTAGGTAATAATACTAAATTCTTTAAAGCTTAAAGAAGATAAATAGATGTTAATAATTTGCAGTGATGGATTTCTGTCTCGCATCCACATCATACAACAAAAAACCTAATTACCATTTAGAAAGTAGAAGAGTTACTTACATGTCACTTATTTAAAACGTTATACTACTTCAAAACTTCATGCTGCTTTCTTTGTTCTGGTGAGATCATCTGAAGAATCACCATGGGAAAAACTATGCCAGGTAAAGACAAACTGCAAATTGACTGATATTTTTATATCTTATTCTGTAAATCTCTAGAGTAAGCGTGGCACTGAACCTGAACTGACTGAAATAGAAAGGTGTGTGATGTTGTCAAGGGCTGAAGTGACATCACAGATTAGGAAGGGCACTACAAAGAAATGACCTTTCTGAAGAAAAGCCCATATGTCTTCATGCAGTTTCTTAAAAAAAAAAAAATTAAAACAATTAAAAAAACCCAAACATGTATTGATAGATATGTGTTCATATCTCTGTCCACATGTGTGTTTTACATAAGAGTGAAATATGTTGTGCAATTGGTCTGTTGTGTGTAGCTGAGAATGCAGTTTGTTGGGGACAAGCTCTGAAAAAACACCTTCTGTGATGTGGTGTTTCAGACCAAGGTGTGGTCTGAAAAAACACCTTGAAAAAAGTTAAAGGCATAGGGTTTGTTTTGTTTTACAAACCATTGCCTAAATTGAAAATATAATTAATTATACATATGCTACAAATAAAGTCCAGAACATTAGGATGAAGCAAAGAAATCGTTGTGTTTCAATAATCAGCTTTGCTCAAGTTATTTTTTTATTATGTAAATCTAAATATTGCAGAAAGTAGATGTTCTCAGAGAAAGTTTTCAGACTTCATGGAAACAGTTTTCATATGCAGCCTTATCATCTGTGGGTGTTATGGACACTCAGTTGGTCTGCATTTATGGACACTGTAGTCCTATTTTTTCTTTTTCCCAACCTCCTGCTTACCATAGGATTTTGTTGTTGAGAAGGGGACTTTGGACCTCTGGAGGCCTGATCTCTTGCACATAGCACAGCTGACTTCAAAATAAAATTGAGTTGCTCAGTCTTATGCACTCAAGTGTGGAAGATTTCTGCAGAGGGAGATTATGCAGCCCCTCTGGACAAATGTATTCCAGTATCTGAAGATCCTTATTGTAGGATTTTTGAATTATTATGGTATCCAGATACAGTTTCTCTTGCTGCAGCTGATGACACTGCCTTTACTCCTTTTATTGTGCCCCACTGAGATGATCTTGGCTACCTTTCTCCATGGGTCCCCCCTAAGTCATTAAGAAGCCCCTCTTTTGTAGTCCAAAGCTTCATCTACCTCTTTACATAGGTCATTGTATTCTCCATCAAAAAAAGTCTCTAATTGTTGCAGGGGAGCTGAAAACCAGGAACAGGGCTTCCATTTGAGGCATCAGGAATGTCACAGGGTGCTTCCCATCACAAGCATGCACTCATGCTAACACAGCCCACTCTACAGTTTGCTTTCATCATTGCAAGGATGCCTTGGTTGTTTGTGTTCAGCCAGTTGTTTCACCAGGACCACCAGGACATCTGTTCCAAAGCTGGTTTTTTTTGCCTGTAAGTTCCCATTAGATACTTAGGCATAAGATTTTTGCATTAGGTTTTATTTGGTTTCAAGAATTGGTTGTCAGCTCATGGGGTCATTCAGGTGGGAGCCCTCTTGCCCCCCTTCTTGATTGCTGGAGTTTGGCTTACATGTGAAGTTGGTGACTGTGTATGCTTGCTCTTTTGATCAATTTAACCCTGGAGACACGCCAGTCATAGCTAGCTGCTAGTTAGACTTTGGCCTGTTTACTGCTGTCTTGAGAGTGTCAAACCAGCCACTTTTTCATGAATCTTGTCCATAACTTTTTGACTGCTTAGTGCTAAGACAGGACTGTCAAAAAGCCTGCTCAGAAAGTCAGGGAAATTGTGTCTGCTGTACTGCCCTCATCCACAGAGCCAGTGGCTTCATCATAATTAAGCAGGTCGATATGGCACATTTTGCCTTTGGGAAATTTTCCTTGCCGTTTGCAAAGGTGTTTTTGTCCTTCGTATTCCTGGAAATAGAGTCAAGGAGGTTGTGCTCCATTTTCTTCCCAAGGTTTGGAATAAAGCTGTCTTGTAATTCCCTGGGATTTCCTTCTTGGTTTTTTTTTTTTTTCCACAGTTACCAGTGCTTGTTGGGCTTGGTCCTTCATTTGTTATTCTGTAAAGGCACCTCCTGTCCTCTGGCAGCTTCCAGATGAGTTTTGGCTTCCTCTTCCCTGGTGCCCAGCCAATGTTTCTGAGTTGCAGTTGGACATCTCCCCACATCTCCTCCTCCCCCCTCTTCCCTGAGGTCTTGTGCTCCACCTGAGCTCCTTATGCAGCCACCCTCCTCTACTGATGTGGCACACTGAAGATCAGTGAGGTCTCCTGGGCACCTCAGCTCTACAGGGGATTTTCCCATGGGTTCCTGCAGACCAGGTCCTTGAAGAAACTGCACTCATTCTCCTGCAGTTCAGGGTCTTATATTGCCTTCTGCAGTTCTTTCAGGATTGTAATCTCTGCTGTGTAGCATATAAATAGATTTGGGGGTCAGACGTTTTTCATTCATGCATCAGTTGCTTTGAAGCAAGCTTTTATGATGGGAGTTGGAGTGGTGGAGGAAAATGCCAATGCAGCCTTTACTGGCTATTTTGCTGCCTCTCTGTTTCCTTGGGGAAGCCCAGCAGGCAACTGTATGTTAGCTCAGCAGATATTTTTTGACTTAAAAAATTAGGAAAGGTTTACTGGACAAAGAGATTTGGTTAATATAGGGAATTGACATTAGAATTTTTGAAATACAAGTTACTGATGGAAAACAAAGCTCTTAGTTGCAGCTTTTGCCACTTTTGTGGCTGTAGATGGGTAACTAGCACACTGGCATGGTCTGGGTCCTCTTTTGAAGCATCCTTCATCTGCACACCTCTGATCAAAATATCAGTCACCTGATGTTTATACATTGCAGATATTATGAAACTAATGATATGAAAGCTAACATAGTGTCATTTAAAAGTTGGTAGGTTTGGATTTTGTGTTGAAACTTACATGGATGCTGCTAAAGTAGGTTTAAAGCACAGTTCTGTCTGATTTCTTTTTTAAGGGCCTAACCACTAGTTTATAATCATATTTTTCAATTAAATTTCCATCTGGTTTTTGTGACTTATTATGGGGTTTACAGGAGAAACTGTAAATATTTTTACAGTGGGCTTGTGTTGTTGAACTACATACTGATTCAGAAGAGTCCAATTCATCAGCATTTGATTTTTTGTCACTTTTAACGTCATAAAGAGGTCTGGCTTTACAGAAGCTTGGTTTTGAAAATGATGTCTTTCTTTACACTACCTCATGCTCAGTGTCCACACCCACTTGTCACTTCTAAAAGGGTTGATTTCCAGCATTCTGGAAATACATGGGCATCCCTTCAGTTTTACATAGCTATTCTGATTTTGTGACGTGAGAAGCAAATCTCCTTCTGTCTATAGCAGGGACTTTCCTTTTGCCCCAAATGTATGGCCCTTTGTTATGGGAACAGTGACCACACACAGTTTTTATTTGGCCCCGTAAATGTGAAAAGGTAGCTGTTTAAAACCTATAATGTAACCAAACTTTTTGGTAGGAACTAAGTAAATTTGAGGAAAGGGCTTTGAGGCTTTAAAAAAGAGTTAATCTTCTTTTAATTGGAATTTTTTATTTCTTTAAATTTTCTACTGTACCCGAGTATGGTTTCAATTCATCAAGGAAGTAAGTTTTTTTGGATGTTGCTCAGCAATCCAAAGCATGACCAGTGGCTGCACATGTCCACTTCTACATTTTTGATTGGTGTCTTGAATCAAAAATTGAACGTTTTCCTACATAAGGCTGATCCTGTAGTCTAAGCTAGTGAAGTGGCAGCATTTGGATCCCTTGCATGTGAAAAGAAACTTTTAGATGAACGGTCACCTGGTGGGCAATGAGAGAACATTTTTTTTTGTCAGCTGTAGTCTTGATCATAAGAGTCTAGGAGGACACAAATATGAATGGAGCTATTTTAAATACATAGTAGTGCAGTGCAAAGCATTTACATGCATTCATTTCAGAGTACCTCTGCAGTAGCTTCATAGTGTGCTGATTACCCATTACTGTGTCCTCTGATGATTTTGCTGAGTCTTTCTTTACTTTTTGTTTGAGCATAGTATTTTTGTGATGCCAGTTTTATTCTTTAGTTTTCATGATGAGTTCTTCATACTTCAGATTCCTGCCACTGTTTGCCAAATGTGTGTCTTCTAAGGAAGGCACAGGACCAGTGGCTGATGCCAAAGACAAGTCTCAAAACCAGCTTGAAAAGTCCCCTGTGTTCATGTGAACACTGCTGTGTAAATAAATGCAGACGTGATCAGCTGTCTCAATGCCAAACACACTCAAGTGTCTGTTTTACCAGCCCTGCCTTATGTCCACATAGAGAAACATTCCCTGGGAAGTTTGTGGCTGATTTTACTGCAGCATCACCAATAATGATTCTCTTGTGCTTAGTAACTTCATGTTGCCTTTAGTTCTGCTAATTATCTGGAAGAGAATGTCTGATTGACAGGGTTTTTTTGGATATTCCTGCTATGGTGTAATATCTGGTTTCAAATATGCTGTTTCTAGGAAGCATCCTGGGTGGCATTGTACATGCTGTAATCAAAACAAGATGGAATTTGTTACATGTTATGTTTCCTTCTCCCCATCCCCTCAGTCCCACGCAAATTTCAACTTCAGCCTTTTCCTTGGACTTGACTAAATTCCCCTAAGATGTTTTCTATAAGAAGGAGTGAAAATTTTCTGATGGGCTAAGGGAAACTAGCTTGTCTTTCGTTTGAAAAGTAACTGGGGATGTCATGAATGTGACACATTTTACCAAGGAAACCAGCATTTAAGAGTGTTTGGAGTGGAGGAAGATTTGTATGCATATGGATATATAAATCTGTATGTTTGTTAATGAAAAAAGACTAAAGAAAAAGGTCATACCCTGATATGTGGAATTATTGCCGAAGAAGTAAGCTCAAATTGTAATTTTTACTTAGCATGCTTTTCTATAACATGAATATTTCACAGCTGTTCCTGCTTGTTCAGCTGGTCCCAGACTGAAGCCTGGGAAAGGCCCTTGTTTTGGCTGGTGAGCAGGGAGGAAGTGTTTGACAGCTCAGATTATGAAAGATAGTTTTGGGAACTTAGTATGTAGCTGTATGCTGATGTATAGATAGATCATATATACGTGTGTATATATATATACACATACATATATACATGTATGTAGCTGTAGGCTGATGACTGTTGTAGGAACTCTGATTAAATGTTGCATTATTCATATATTTTGCCTTTTGCCCTTTGGACTGCTGGGGATAAGGAATATTTTTGGTCTTCAGAAGGGCTATTACTAACTAAATATAGACCTATTTGGCAAAACCAGTATCTGCTTGCAAGTCAGAATGTGCTGAAAAACAAATTAGGTTCACTACTTTACAGCTTACTGAAAATTCTTATCAGCAGTTCTCAATCAGGTTTTTATACAAGGTACTTGATAACAATTAATTGCTGCAGTTAATTCATGTAGCTAATTTCTCACTTTGGGACATCACTCCGTTTCAACGTGCTCTCCAGCTTTTGTGAGATGGTTAGTATTACTGATGTAGCAATGACCTCAGTAGTACCTCTGGGCTAATGTAGAAATAATTTGGGGTTTTATTGCAGAATTTAATTTCTTTTAGCACCTGTCTCTAAACCCGCTTGCTTCTGTTTCTACAGAAAAGTAGTGAAAATATGTATTGTGAGGAAAAAAGGTATTTTTGCATTTTCATGACCTTTTAAGATCTGTCAACCACTTTCCCCAAATCAGCACAAACTCCTGTTCTTTTTATTCTCCCTTGGACTTTAGCAGTATACTTAAAATTCTAACCAGCCATGGTTCTGCCAGATCAGAGCTGGAAGCAAATTCACCAAAAAACAGATGCTTTTTTGGCACACACTTTGTCACTGAAAAATCATCTCTCCCTGAAGTCATGGTGTGTGTGCTGGTGTTATTCATAGAATATCATGGCACCTGGTGCCAAGCCTTTTGGAGCACAGGGGGCAGATATTTCTGAAAGTGAATGAAGATCGTGGAATATTTGTACTTTTTTCTTGAAATTTCGGCATAGATTGAGCATGTATTCCTTTATTTACTTTGTAATGTGGACTAAAGCCAAGCTAAAACTGTATTCCACTTTGATCTGTAAAAAACACCTTCCATGAACAAATGATTACAGTAGTTTGCTTCCAAGAAGAGTGTTAGTGTACAGAGATGGAACCACTGAAATATTCCTCCATCTGGGGTGAGGTATTGAACTCTCCCACTGTCTACCTTGTAAGGTGACTGTGACATGGTGGCACGGAGCTGGCATTTCCCAGCGGTTTCTTAAAGTATTCTAATGTCACTTCATCATTATTGGGAATAAAGACAGAGAATTAGAGGGAGCACTGCAGTGAAAGTGGGTTTCCTTTCTTTATGGCTGTATCTGTCACTTTCGAACATAGCAAATGGTGCTCCACACAGACTGCTGTTCTTCCAAAAGAAAGCAGTAAACAATTTCTCTTTAAATATATTAAAACTGGCACCAGACTGCAAATATTAAACAAGTTTTTCAGGGCATATGTTTTGAAAGACTGTAATTTTTGAATTTGAGTTTATTTAATACTGTCAAGAAACTTCAAATACAGACATACTTCTGATGTGCTGCCTCTCTTGCAGACCCTTCATTTTACATTCTGCTTGACACTGCCTTGGGTTTAGTCTGCAGTCTGATTACAGCACTCACTTGCACCAGCAGGCATTACTGACTTTTGATGCTGACTTTATAACTTCCTCAAAAATGTAAAATACTTGCTCAATATTTAAACTTGATAATTTCTTCCTCTGGCATCTGGTTATTACCTATTATTAGCACGTAGTAGAGGCATCATATATAAGGTAGGCATGAAGTCAGGTAGAGAAATGGAAAGTCAGAGCTGCTGCATATTTTAATTACAGCAGTGTGTTGTGGGATCAACTCCCTGGCTTTCCATCTTTGGCCAGAGGGCCCAATATGAGACCAGTTCCAGTAGCACCACGCACCAGAGCAAAGCCTTCTCTCCTGTGCTGTACAGCCCAAAGGCTTTCCTTCCACATCTCACTGCTCTTGGATGGGACATGAAAAGCTCCAGGCTTCAGGACTCCAGCTGTGGGCCCTGACTGGTGTGACACTTCTGGAGGGGTCCGCTTTGATGTAGCTGGAGCAATGGTTAGTGACCTATTTCAGAGTCAGTAGCAGATGAACACACTGCCTAGTAGCTCTTGTCAAAGCTACTACACCAGTACGTGTAAAAGGACTAAGCTCAAAGCTGATTTTTCCTCAAAGAAATGACAGCCTTAAAAGAATATAGGCTATTAATGGGTACAAGTATAATACAAGGAAATGAGTCTCCTCTGTTCATCAGGGTGAGGCAGTGATAGAGTTGGCTTGTTTGTTTTTATGACTGACAGATGGGACAATAAGATTTCCACTTCAATATTCACATCAGCACTTCATCGCCTTCCTTAGCTACTGCAGGTAAATTTTTAACTCTCAGTTAACCGTGTCACTAAAAGTTTGCAAATATGTTTAACTGAGTGTGTTGGGTTGGCCCTGTGTGGAATTCAGATGCCCACCAAAGCTGCTCTATCTTGCCCCTCCTCTGCTGAACAGGTGAGAGAATAGAATGAAAGGCTCATGGGTAGATGTAGGGACAGGGAGAGTTCACTCACCAGTCACCATCGTGAGCAAAATAGATTCAACATGGGAAGATCAAATTGGATTAAGGTAATGAAAAGTAAACCCAAATCTTAAAGTACCTTTCCTCCACCCTTCTTTTGTTCCTGGGATTAGCTTCACTGCTAATTTTCTCTGCCACCTCCTCCTCCAGTGGTGGAGGGGACAGATAATGAGGTCTGTGGCCAGTTCATCACACATTGTCTCTGCTGTTCCATTCTCCTCAGGGGCAGACTACTCAAACTCTTCCTCAGCTTGGGGTTCCTCCAGCAGGAGACAGTCTTTCCCAAACTTCTCCAGCATGAGCGCTTCCCACAGCTGCAGTTCTTCATGAGCTGCTCTAGTATGGGTCCCTTCCATGGAGTGCAGTCCTTCAGGAATAGACTGCTCTAGTTTATATACTGGGAATGATGTTCCATGATATGGAATATCTCTTTGGCCAGTTTGGTCAGCTGTCCTGGCCATGCTCCCTCACAGCTTCTTGTACACCTGCTGTCAGAGTTTAGGAAACTTGAAAAGTCCTTGATTTGGATAAGCACCACTTAGCAACAACAAAAACATTGGTGTGTTATCAACATTAGTCTCTTACTGAATCCAAAACTCAGCACTGTACCAGCTACTGAGAAGAAAACTAACTCCATCCCAGCCAAAATCAGGACACCAATACACACAGGTTTGCTGTTCCATGTGCTTGGCAGCCCTAAATCGCTGGACACAGGGAATGATGAATTGTTATGATTAACAGGAAACAGCTAGGATACATTGTGTCCTACTCTAAACAAGTGATGTCAGAACCTTCCAATGTGTCCTGGTTTGAAAACAAACAAACTAAAAACATTGCTAATTACAGATCCAAGGCACAATGTTCAGATGAGATCTCTGTGTATGGTCAGTCATGTGGAGAAAACATGATTCAGCACTTTGTGAAAGTGAGCAGACAAAACAGATGTACAGGTGTGTCAGGAGGGTGTTTTTTACTCATAGTTTTCTTTCAAGTGGTCATTACAGGATGAAAACCTTGGAATGGAAAACCTATGTAGTTTTACTGTGTTAGTCCCAAACGCAGCAGCAGAAGAGCTTTGGAAGAACTGAAAAGTCTTTCTCAAATTCTTTGATGTAAGAATAAAACATTTCACATTTTTGTAAAAATGTAGTGTCAGACCAACAGCTATTTCTTCCTCTTTCATTTTTGAACAGAGATATTGTGAAAGAATAAGTTCCAGGAATGAAACATAATGCAGTTTTAAGAAGATTGTAAGACGCTGTCTAAATAGGTTATGTGTTCAACTTCTGTGCTCAAAAAAGGAAGCTTGTGTAGTTCTAGTGAAATGTTATATCCTTAGGAGGACTGAAACTTCTGTTGTCCTAAACTGTCATCTATAAGGCATGTTAATTTAACATGCTAAATGTTATATTTGAATCCTTAAAAGTTCTGGATTTCTGTAATTTGATTCTGAAATCAATAAATATATTGAGACTGAGATCATGGGCAAGTAACCTGCCTCTCACTCTAATTCAAAAATTGCTGCTCATGAACATGGTGTGGAAACTGGATACTCTGATAACACATGGCTATCTTATATAAGGTTTTTATGGATGGATCTAATGAAGTATTTGAGAGAAGATCAGAATTGCTTCCCCATTTTAGAATGCAGGCACTAAGATTTAAAGCACATTAACTTCTTCTAATTAAAAAATAGTAGATAATTAGAAGGAAGTATATCACACATTTCAGTCAAGTCTTTTCTCCACAAAAACAATCTTTACCAAAATGCATAATAAAAGCATACTTTGTTTCAAAATTTTAAGATTAAATAGAGTCTGTGTTTTTTAGGAAAGTGCTGTAATTGGGAGAAAGAGGTAAGAGTAAGACATCAGTTTTTATGGTGTACTTAGCAGCATTATTTACATATATTCTGAGAAATATTCCTGTTTGTCGAATATAAAGCACATCAAGTGAAACTACTAGATGATAAAATCAGAATAAACCTGTTCTTTGCATGTTACGTTGCAGAGCTGTAGAGATCTTTCTGCAGGATGTTATAAATATAAAAAATTCAAACAAGTTCAGAAAACAGTTGAGTAATTTCATGGAAGAAAACTCTACTGGGCATTATTAATCATGCAAGCATCACATCTGGCTCTGAAAATCTCCCACTCTTAAGCTCTGAACACTCCTATTACTCATAGGAAGTGTTTATTTGCTTGTACTATTCATAAGCATTTGTTAGGGATAGGAAACTGTAGTAGATAATGCCTTTTAGACTCTGATCTAGAAGTCATTTTTTGGGTTGGGTGTCTTCTGAGAACTGGAATCATTGTTGCCTGCCTTGTACTGAGAGAAATCTATTTTTGAGACAGGAAAAACAACAACAAAAAAAAAAGGTCCTGAGTAAAATTATTTGCCTTGTTTCAGAATGGCACAAACAGAATTCATTACTTTCATGAACAGAGTTTCATTAGTATTACCTAAATGCTCAGTTAATGAGCTATAAACATGGGGAAAGGTCTGCTCCATTTGGTATATTTTAAGACCTCGGGATCTCCTCTCTAGTGGTTCCCTCACCTGCAGGAGGGAGAGCACCCAGGTTCCTCCTCACTGCATTGATAATGTGCCCTCAAACACCTGATTTGTTTCTCCTTTGCATTCCCTTCTCCTGTTCTTTGCTTTCCAAGTTCTTTCCATTTATCATCCTCATCACTTCCCAATTAATCAGCCCGGTTTCACTTTTCTCACCGGCGTCAATCCTGTTAAAAGCTGCCAGTCTGTTATCTCTAGCACCTGCCTGCCCTTTGTCCTGTCGCAGTCTCGTCAGTGGTGCCACAGGACAGGGTGAGCCATCTGCTCGTGGGCTGCTCCCCCTCTGTTATCTGCAGCATCTCACCCTCGCTGCTGGTGTTATCTCTGCAGAGACACCTCCAGCCTGGCACATTCCCATGCTGCCCTGCCCCACAGAGTCTGGCAGTCTGTAATTCTTTGCACCTGCACCCCCGAAAAGGTTGCAGAAAAATGCAGTTCACACATACCTCAATGTTTATGTAACTATAGATGTAGCTGGGCGTTTCCTAAGGTCTTTCTATAGGGATAACCACAACTGTTTGCGTTGGAGATTAGGGGGCTTGGTAGTGGGAAAAGGATAAACTTGGAAAAGGGGTTGACCCTAGAGTTGGATAGAGAGCATTCCTGGTGGAAAAATTTGAGATTTAGGGAAGAAATGTGAGACTAAAGGACAATATATTTATTTTCAAAAAATGTTTCACCCAAAAGTAGAATCTTCAGAATTTACAAAAGTTGCTCGTGGGCAGGCAGTAAGCCAGAAATGAAAACTGACAGGACCTGTCAAGTGGGCTGCTGGAAAGGCTCAGTCCCTGCCTGCTCTGCTCCTCAGCCATCAGCCTGCCTGGAAGGGGCTTGTCAAATTCATCTTTCTATCCACAGCAAGTGAAGTTGATGCGTGTTTTCCTTGTATATGTTTGGTTGGTTGGTTGTTTTCTGTGCATTGAGGGAGAGCTGTTTATAAACATAGGCAGTAGATTTTCAACAGCAAACTTCATCCCTAGCTTTACTCTGCCAGACACTTTGTAGCTTGGTGACCTGACATAGATATTTTTTTAAATTATTATAATGATTTGGATGTTTTCTTTTCACTTTTGCCATATAATTGTGTTTATCTTTGAAGTAGATCTTAGCAAAGATACATATCTTAGCTAAGCTGGTCTTAGCAAACAGCTGCAACAAACCCCCTAGATTGTTTTCATAGGATGATTTGGGCTGGATGAAACCTTAAAGATCATCTAGTTCCAAGCCCCTGAAGTTGGAGCTTTAGGCTGTACTGTCTAAAGCAGTTAGAGGGAGAGCAAGGACTTTGTCTTGTCTGTATTGTAGTTTACATTAAGTACTCTGATTGATCTCCTTAAGAAATCTTGAACTGCAAGTGAGGAGGCAACAGAGGTTCAGGGAGACTTGTGTGGTTTTACATACCTGCCTGAAAAAAGCAAGAGAATTTAAAAAAGGAGTGGCTGGAAAGCAAGTCACATCCGCAGTTATCCTTTCTCTCAGTAGCTGGCTTTCCTGTTCCTTCTTAGGAAGGGTCAGAAATTACAGGTGCTTGTTGAATGCATTGTATTATGGAGAAGCATCACACTTTCTGGTTTTTTATGATAGCTTATGTATTTGTGTGAGGCACCATATATGCTGAAAAACTGTAAGTTTAGATGGCAGTGAAAAGCTAAAATTTTCACCCATTGTGGGAGATGGGGTTGTTTGGCCTGGAGAAAAGGAGGCTCAGAGGGGATGTTATTGCTCTCTACGACTGCCTGAAAGGAGGCTGTAGCAGGGTGAGGTTCCTCTTCCCCAGGTAAGGAGCAATAAATAGGACAAGGGGGAATGGCCTCAGGTTGCACCAGTGGAGGTTCAGGTTGGGTATTAGGAAAAACTTTGTCACAAAAAGCATTGGAACAGGCTGCCCAGGGAATCCCCATCCCTGTAGGTATTTAAAAGGTATGTAGTTGTGATGCTTAGGGACATATTTTGTTGGTGGCCTTAGCAGATCTGGGTTAATGGTTGGACTTGGTGGCCTTAGAGGTCTTTTCCAACCTTAACAATTCTATGACTCAATAATAAGTCTCTACTGGTTGTGTTGGGTGGAAGGTATCTTCTAATAACACTATGGTGCTTGAAAGTCATCATGCCATTATCTCTGTTACAGATAGTGCAAACTAAAATTATATTCCGTTTGTGCCGTGAAAACTGCATTTGACGTGCTTTTTGTTAACAGTTTAGGAAATGCAGTATGAAGTTTGGGCCTCTGACCATCTGCTCTCTCAAATCCTTCAGTATCCTGTTTAGGTTGTCATATCTTCTGGCAATGATTCTTGAGTGTTTGCCTTTTCAGTAACAAACCTAATTGTTTGTGTGTTTAATTTCTTCCTTTTGTCTTTTACAGTGTCATTCAGGAACTATCCCTACTTTTTCCATGTCTTTATTTTTACCTTGTTGCCCATTTTTCAGCCCTTTCATTGAGGAAAATATTTTCATGCCTCTTAATTGAATCCTTCCTTTTTCTTCTGTATCCTCTGCTGCCAGGAGGTGTTTGGAACAGACCACTTACTAGTGGTCTACACTTACTACACTTACCCTTTGTGGCTGTTTTTATCTCATAATGGCTTTATGGTTTTGCATTCATTTTCTTGTACAACTGAGCACCTGATTTCTTTTGACTGTCATGAAAACATGATCACAGGCATTCTCCACGGGCCTATGACAGTTCTTCCCAAATTCATGTGGAGCTGATGAACTATTAACCATCCTATGATTTGCTATATTACTATATCTGCTTATTGCTGAGGAAGATTTGGAAAAATAAGAAAAATACTGTGTAAAGCACTAGTATGCTGTGTATAGCACTGGAAGAGATACTACCTAAGGATTAAATAAATTTTAGAACATAAAAGCAGATTTGTTTAAATTTTAAGGTTGTTCTTAAGCAGCATCCTTCCACAAAAGGATCCATGGCATATACTTTTCAGTATAAAGACCTTATTTCCAAGGTGCCATCATTACTACAGCCTGATGGAAGGAAATATGGATACCAGTAAGTACATTGCACCTGCTGGATATGGGGAAAATGTCTTATTACTATTTTTGCAGATGTGTTTACATGAGCTGGAAAGTTAATTTACCAATCCAGCCACTGTTTTGTATCATGTATATACTGTGGTAGTGGAATTAAGTAAAAGTTGTAAGGTCTGACTGTCTTGTATTTGGGGAGCTTGACCAGCACAGATTGTGTCAGGATCCACAAGGCACCTAATCAAATAAGTATTTCAAGAGGAAAAAAAATCCCACACAAAGAATAGTAATGTTTAGGCAGCTTTATTTCAAATACCGTGATAAAACTGCTGAAGGAAAATAGTTGATACACGTTTCCTGTTTTGGTGGTTATTTCATTGTTTGCACAGCTAGATGTGATGATTAATTTACAGCAAGAAATTTTCACCTCAGAAAAGTTGCTGCTATGCAACCCATGTTTCCTGGAGATAGTTTGAGGGCTGCAGAAATAAATATTTCTTAAAATAAATTTTTTTCTGAAGTCAAATGCAGCCCTAGAAAAGCTGTTTGATCAATTCTGACCAAGATAAGTAGATGTAAACATGAGATGGGGAGAAATAATGAATTTGTAGATGACACTGGATCTTAATCACGTTTTTCCAGGTCTGACTATCTTAACTGTTCTTCTTGGATCTTTCTGCACTAATGCCTCAAGCAGATAGCTCTTACTTCCTGACAGAAATGAGCTGGCAGTGTTTGCATAGCTGACATTTATTTTTTTCAATATAGAAGATACCTTGAAATATTTCTGAAAGCTGGGAAAAGAATTTAACAATTCATGATTTTCATCTGGAATATTTTAAACAGCCACAATCTTGGGCTGAAATTTGAGTTGTGTCCTTGTTGATTGGGAAAAGCAAGTCAATCTACTTGCCCTGTAAAATGTGCATAAATTTCTGCAATCCATACTGAACTTGGTGGGATTGCAGGATAACTTGGTTGGGAGGTATGAGAAGGTCCTTGATCCAAGGTTAGACAGGGCTGCTTAGGTCTGGGTCTCCCTCCACGGTGCTGGAATCCCCTGGAGCAGAGCTGGCACAGCCACTGCAGGCAGCTCACACCTCTGCCTCCCTGGCTCCTTGTCCTTGTGCACCATCTGAACCCTGCTAAATTTCATGAAGTTTTTGTCAGCCTGTTCTCCAGCCTGTTTTGACCTCTGCCAACAGCAGCCCTGGCTCCCAGATAGGATTTCCTTCCCCCACCCCAAAGTGGTTGCTTACAAGCTTGGTAAGATTGCACTGCATGATATTCTTCAGGTGCCACCTGCTTTTGACCCACGTGTAACTGGTTTTCAGCTGCTGGGAAACAGTTCCATCCTTTTGCCCTAATTCCAGCATATTAGGTTGAAGAGACTTCTCTGGCAGTAGTGGTGATGATGCAGACTTATCCTTGATCCATGTAGCAACTGCGTATCTGGTTAATCTATGTAAATACTCTCCAGTGAACCGGCTCTAACTTCGGACCGTGCCACAATAATGAGCTTTAGCAGTGAAGTACTTCAGCTTCTCTGACTGGGTGCTAGAGAGGAGAGGGAAGGGCAAAGGAAAAGTTGACCTTTTGTCAAAGCTGATGGTCTGAGCATGGGGGAAGTATTTACTGTCAGTACCCAGCATTTTTGAAAACTCAAAGTGCACTGCACTTCATGGGTTCAGGGGCAGCATCAAGCTCTAGTAAGTTTCTCATTAGCTGGGAAACTAGTAGCTTTTGTAGCTTGTTTGTGTTTTCACTTACTGTTATTAGCCATTTAACTTAAGTTGGTAATGGCCCCAAACCAACTAATAATGCCAGGCTCACAGTTTCATTTTTTTTCTTAAAAAAACCCCTACAATTAAAAAAACATTCAAAAATACTTGCTTCAAACAAATGTAAGTAAAAGAAAATGCAGTTAAAGAAAAATTGCTCTTAGAAAATACGTCTGAAATTTTGCCTTTCAGTGCCAGTTTGGCATTTGTCTCACCACTAAAACTTCTTACCATCAAGGAGACCATCTTGTCGCTTCCAATTCCCTGGTGGAGAAGCAGGATTGTGGGATGAATGTAGACTAATATTGCAAGGGAGAGAAACTTCAGGAAGGTTGTTGTTGCTTTTTTTAGTTGTTGTTCCTGTTTTAAAAGACATGCTGGATAGACCTGGATATATTGATGATTTCCGTTGAACAAGGGTGCCAAAACTTTGTTACTGACTTTAGCAGCAGAGCAAAACTTAGAAATGTGTAAGGAGAGACTGAGGTTCAAAATGCTTGAAGGTATCTTCATTTTAGTGTATGTTAATCATGCTCTTGAATCACCTTGATGTTAATCACTTCCTGTGGCTGTGCTGTATTGCATAACACTGCTTGTTATTGTACTGCTTATTTTTTTTTCGTGTTGCCCCTGCTGAGATTTGCAACTTCACTAGCAGCATGGCTATGGATTGCTAGGTACCAAAACCAAGTAGGACATACAGTCCATGCCATGAATTATTTATAATCTAATTAAAAGCAAACTTTACCCAATAATTTCTTAAAGAATAGTAGGAAAAAGAGAACAAAAGCATGATTGTATCATGCAGGTGCAGGAGCTGCTGTTCAGCTTGGGAGTTCTTGGAAACTGTAGCAAGTCATAAGTAGACCAACAAAAAAAAAATGACACTGAGTGGGATGAGTCTATGTATGCCACTATTCTTCATAATAGTAGTATTTCCACAAATTGCTTTCTTTTTTCCTTCACTTTTATGACATTAATCAAATTGTGCATGAACTTAAGAGGTTGCTACTAATTCTGCAAATTTTTATACAAGTCTTCAATGCTTTTATGTTTTAAGTAAAAATGTTTGAACTTTCTTTCTGGTTATTGTCAGTAGTGAACAATGACCTGAGTTCTTCCACATTACCTTATGATGTCATTTGCTTATCTATTAACGGGTGTTTCATTAACATAAAACATCTGTGTGATCTGGTTCTTTAAAAAAATAGCTAACAGTTACTCTCCTTAGACAAAAAAACTAGAACAATAGAGCATCACCACAGAGCTTTAAGAAAAAAATAAATATCCAAACTGCTGAAATAATAGGTTGTCTGTAGAAACATCATCTATCTCTTGTGCTAGTGATAAGGAAGTACTTTTTCTCTGTATCTGTTAAAGAGCCCATCTGATTTTTTATGTTAACTATTAAAGAAGACAGCCTTGGAGAAATGCAGTGGTTTTGAGTGACAGGCTGTAGGCTTCATTTTTTTTTCTGAAATGCACATCTTGGTAACAGTTGCTAAGTTGTAAGGTAGAAGCTGTATGGCTTGTTCTTTAGACTGCACCTTTGTTTGGAGCTGGATGGAAGATTTCCATCTTGTTTATGTATACAGACATAAATGGCGAGTGGCATAAGTTGAAAAGGAACATTTTCAGTTATTAATTTAAATTTTGCTAAATTTCATAATACTGCACCTCAGTACTATATTTTCTTTTCTTTTTCCTTAGTCCTGTAGTTAGTGGGAAAGCATTGTTGGTTCACCCACTAGTAACTGAGAGCTGGAGGAAGAAGGAGTTCAACAATATCCTAATTGATGCTTTCAAGGCAGTTATTTTTGGGAAAAACTGTTTAAATGCCTACAGAACATACTCAAATCATAGCTTACCTGGGAGGGGAAATGAAAAATAATAATAAAAAAAAGATTATTCAAACCCCTCTGTTTGATAAGGAAATAGCATTTTCTTGCATATCTATTTAGTTTTCTATACTTTTGGTGGAAGACAGAGTTGAGTGATTAAATCTAAAACTGAGCTAAAACTGATCTGCTCTGGCTGGTTCAAGGTAGGATGAATGCTGCTATATTATACAGGCAAGATTTTTGAACCACATTTTTTCTATTTCCCTGAAATAGCTGATTTAATTTGGCTGAAATTAGACATTTGGTTACAGAAGGTGCAAGGACAGTGCTCTTTGTGGGAAGGGCTGTACATTTTTCTTGCCTCCTTAATTTTTGATTAGTCAAGGAAAGAGTCTCAGGATATTTCTGTGCTGCACCAAATAGTTTGTTTTTCTCGTAGCTGTACTGGTCAGATGGCCAGGTAAGAGGCAGGCTGTAGATACTGGCTAATATACTGACTGAATTATATGAGTATACGAAGGATGCAGGAAAACTCTTCCTTCTTGAAGGTCTTCCTGCAGGTTTCTCTGACTTATCACTCTTCTACTGAAATGAACAATTCAGTAATTAATGCACTATAGCCCAGCTCTCAGAAACTAATAGAAAAACATTCTGGTATCTCCAGTTTTTCAGTAAATTTATAATTTTAGCAGTACATAACTGTTAGCAAAGAGAGATATTTCAGATATATTCAATTACCAGAGAGGTGTGCCTGACAAATGAGTAAAACGTGACTTGTTATCATGGTCTAGTTTCGGATGTCATACAATCATTTTCAAATAACTTTTTTTTTTTTTTTTAATGGAGACATCAAAGCATAAGGGGTGCTGTTCTTATTAGTTATTTCTTATTTGAAATAACCTCTTTTTTCTTGTGTCCTTGTGCATTAAATAAAATACACTGTAATAGAATAAGTGTAGAAAATACGTTACCTGAAAATTTCCTGTTCTCTTTAGTTACCTTTTAATTAAAATTCTTGTTACAGAATTAATAGGATAATTGATTCCTTTTAAAATGAGTAACAGAATGAAGCACTGTGTGGAGTCTGTCCCTGGTTAATAAATGATGCCCAGAACGGCATATGATGAATATTAGTTGGATAGTTTAATACAGTCCTAAGGAGGCTTACAAGCTACTGTGAGGAATAGAAAATATAAGAATAGAAGCTTATCTGTAACTTAACACATAAGGGAATAATACTTAGCATTTTTGTCAGGCTTTCCATTTGAGGAGTTTGAAGTCCTTTGCAATAAAAATGATGAATTAATTCTCCGAATAGGCCTTAAGATTTTTATTTTCTCTTTCTTCTTTTTTTTTCTATGCAAATGCTAGATTTTTTTTTTTTAATTTGTCTTTGTGGGCAAGAAATAAATTATTTGTAAGATACTTAAATGCTGAGGAGTAGTAGGACTTCACTAGCATGTCCCTTTAATGCAGATCATTAAATACAGAGCCATATAAAGTATTCCATGGTATGATATGCATGTTTAGTATTAATGGAAAATCCTGTAAATCAGTTTGGCTACCTTAGCTCTATTGTCATGATAAGAGGTACGGGTATTTCCCCCACTTTGTGTCTGGTGGTGCCCTATGCTTGGGCAGCACTGCTGGATGAACCTGTGTGTTGTTAAGAGTCCTTCATTCCTATCACAATGCACAAGGAAGCTGTGAGCACCTAAATGTTCCCCAAACCCTTGTCTGCTGCTTAGTGGAAAAGAGCGATTGGGAATCCTTGGTACTGTCCCATTAACTCATACTGAAGTCTCCTTTGTGGCTTTTCTTGGCTGGGTGGAGGTCCCATCAGGAAGCACTCACGGGAGCTCCTCCAGCCTGCCAGGGCTTCAGAGCATGGTTATCATCCACCTGCTAAATTAGAAATGGTGACACTTTGGCAGTGACTATTAAACAAGCATTGACACTGTGTGGTTGGCTTTTAACTCAGGATGATGCTGTTAGGAAATGAGGTTATAAACACCAAAAATCTGTCAAGCTCCTGATTTGCAATAATCTCCCTGCTGACAGATAAGAAGTGATTATTTATATGAAGGTTCATAGTGACAGGATTTATTTTACATGTCTTGAAGGAAAAAAACAGATTTCTGTTGCCAGTAGAGAAAGGGAGTCTGTCATTTGTATCTTCTGTCAGATTCAAGAGAAAAAAAATAAACAGTATCAACTAAGATGAACCTTTATATATTTGAGATTATTTCTTCAGCTTGTTTCTGGAGTAAGAAATAGCAACAGAAAATAAAGAGCTTAAAATAAAATTCAGACAACTATAATTGCTAATTTTTAGTTTAAAAATAAACTTGAGGCACAATTCTACCTACAGAAAACAATGATCTGAACATAAACCAGTTTTAATTAGTTATCTAGTGAATCTTGGTGTTCACTTAAAAAGCTAACTTTTAGTTTTCATTTTATGAAAACTTGCTTATAATGAATTCTGTCAGCAGTCCAGCATAGCAGTAGACAGAGTAACTGAAAGAGCCTAAAGCAGACATGTATCACTGTTAGTCAGATCTGCATGTCTGCTTAGATAAGGTTATGAACTGATCAACAAAGAAGTAACTATAGTAGAACACTTTACATCTTTACCTAGAATTTCCATTATAGAGCAAGTCTGCACACACTGTGAATACTGATAAAAATTACTTTTAAAAAAAAAAAAAAAAAAGTTAAGGTAGTTATTGTGATCAAAACATTTCCAGATGGAAAAGATATTGGAATGTATTAGGATTGCTTGCAGAACTGCAAGAAAAGATTGAAATAAAAGGTTTAAAGCACTACCAAAGCAATAATAGTGAATATTGACAAAGGTAACAAAGATCATGCTCAGAAACAAAGGAAATTGTAAAATGAATTTGCAATGTAGATGTGCTTACTAATCCTACAAAAAGTGTTATGTGTTGAGATAAAAGAAAATTCACTTATTACTTCATGTTTTCAAGATGCATATTAAGAAAAGAGAAAAGCTCCATAAACTTAGTTAATAACATGTATTTCTTTAAAGTTCAATGTTACACTAAATACCACAGTATTGAAGATGATGAAACACAAATGTAATACTTTTGATAACTAAAGAAAAAAAGGCTGTGTGTTTCCAAGAGTTACTCACTGTGGTAATCAGTAGATTCAGTAAGAGCATATTAAACAAAGCTTTCATATATACAGCAAAGCTTTTTGAAAATGATAGTGAATCAGCTGAAGGTGGATCATACAGTTTTTCACAGAGAAATCATAATTGGTGGCAATAATTTCAAAGGTAGTATTGCATTTGCTAATAATATTTTTTTTGTAATGATTTTTTCTGCTGTGCTGCAATTTGGTTGGTACTGAGTGGCTGTGGAAACAGCTGAGAACAGGGCTTTCACTGAGCTTTGGACAAAGATGATTTAGAGAGTCCCTTCCAACCTCAACCCTTCTGTGATTCTGATTCACTGAGTCTTAGTTAGCTTGTTGGTTAACAGTGGTGGGAGCAGAAAGAATATAAGGCTTTCTAAAATGTGAGTTTTTGCTAATGTTGATGTAATATTTCATCAGAGCAACAAAACCAGCTGGGGGTTGCGTTGTGGTCACAAACTTCCTGCACTGATGAGAGACACTGAGGTGGGTTCACCAGGGCCAGCAGCCGAGCACCCACGCAACTGTTGGCACAGGTGGGCTGCAGGAAAGAACAGGAAGAATGAAAGCCAGAGAGGAGGTGGGTCAAGATGAAGCCCATTTATTAGGTGAAAGAAGGAGGGGACAGGGACAAATGATGCAAAGGCAATCACTCATATCCTCCCACAATCAGACTGATGCCCAGTTGCTGAACACCAGCCACCTTGGAAAGCTGCTCTTTCTTCCTCTGCCCCAGTTTTTGTTGCTGAGCATGTTGTTAACATGGTAGGAAATAACCCTTTGAGACCTAACCAACTGGAGTCAGCTCTCCCAGCTGTCCCCCCTCAACCTTATAGCCACCTCCTCCATTCTCCCTCTCAGAGGGAGTGGAAAAGGGGCAGGAGCTGAAAAAAGAGAAAGCCTTACTGTTTTATAAGTGCTGTTCAGCAACAGCCAAAACATTGTGTTATCAGCGTTATTTCAGGCACCAATTCAAAACACCATATGGGCCGCAGTGATGGATGCTAACTCCAGCCCAGCCAGACCCAGAACAGTTCTCAGCTATGCAAGTTGATTTGTGCAGGAGGAAAATTCAAGTGGAATGTCTGTTGAGGTTTCTTACTAATTCTAGGGACTTCCTTACCCTTCCTCATACTGTGGAAAAATGATGTTTTAGTTACAGCATCAAGGAGAGAAGATGCAGGGAGACTAGTCTGAGTGAACATGTAGCTCTGGTGAGGAGTTTAAAAGGTGAGAATAACTTAAATGTGTAGAAAGATCAGTGTAAACTGAGAAAGGAAAGATTATTTAAGCTAGGTGTGGGAGTTAATAGAAAAATAGATAAACTGTTACATTTTCTTCAGAGGTTTGTTGCAGGGGGAGGTTTGACTTGGGAGGGAGTTGTTTGGGATTTTTTTTTGTCTCTTCATATCTTGAACTTTCAGGACCTTGGTCTTCTGCCTTCTTTCTCTGTCTTGGCAAAATTTAAATGGCTCTGTTGAAGGTCAGAATGGTACTATTTCATGCAATCAATCCTTTTTCTACTTTAATATCCCAGTTTAAAAGGTGCTTTAATTCTTTCCCTGACATTCTCTTTGGCATCTCCCCCATTTATATGTAACTGCTAAAAATAAACCTTATAAAGTTATTATTTTCACTGCACCTGGTACTGCAATAGTTTCCATCTAAACACCGTTATTACTGTGCCAATTCAGCATTGCTGTTGTTTTCTGTCAATGTTTGAATAGAACTGTGTTTTGCAGATTTCAAGTGACTTAAATGTGCTTTGAAAGACGGCAGCAACTAAAATACCAACAAATGAATGCATTATCATCATCTTTTAGTTGGCCAATACTTTGGCTGTAGGAAAGGGTTCTGTTTCTGTTTTCACAGAACAAGGATCTCTGAGCCCCTTGTAGAGTTTGAGGTTCAATGAACCTTTCTGGGCTCCCCGGTTCAAGAAAGACAAGAAGTTACTGGAGAGTGTCTGGCAAAGGGCTAAGAAGATGATGTGGGGACTTGAGCGTCTCTCTGTTATGAGAAAAGGCTAAGGGCTTGTTGAACCTGAAGAGGACAACTGAGATAGGATTTTATCAATGCATACAAATATCTTAAGGTCAGGATGGGGTCAGGCTTTTCAGTGATACCCAGCAATAAGATAAGTGGCAATTGGCAGAAACTGAAACACAGGAAGTTCCATCTAAATGTGAGGAAAAAACTACTGCGAGAGAGTCAAAGCACTGGAACAAGCGTCTGGTTATGGATTCTCCTTCTCCAGAGATGCTCAAAACTTGCCTGAACAAAATCCTGTGCAGCCTGCTGTGGATGAACCTGCTTTAGCACTGGGACTGGAAGTGGTTGATCTCCAGATCATCTCTCCTTTCCAATCCCAACCATTCTGTGGTTTATTTTTTTTTACATGTAGTAAAACTAGAAGGATTGAGGGTTGCTTCTATGCAAATGTAACTCTGCCTATTAACATCCATGTATGGAAGACATAGGGAATTATTTAAAACAATTTCATTAGCTGTACTGGAGAGGAGTTTGAGAGTACCAGGAATCATCTAGTCAAAAGCTGTTGAAGTATCCCTCACTGGGAATTTCTCCTTTTAACAGCATCAGTAATGTTGTGTTGGTATACCAGATGCTCTCAGTAACTGTGATCTTTAGAAATCTTAAGTGATCAACAGCACTTGTACAAGCAGTCAGGGAAGTGATCAAAAGACTCTTCATGAATTACCAAAAAAAAAAAAAAATTAAAAATCAGTAGATAATGATTTAGTGCTATCCCATTCAAACAAAAAGGTGAAGACAGCAAAGATAGATGGATTTCTCAAAAAAAAAAGTTAAAATTAATTCCCAAAGTACCAGTATCAGTTTTGCCTAAGCAAAGAATCCCCTGGGTGAGCTGGGTCTATTAAAATTGCTACTCAATATTTTAAAACATTTTCATTCTGACATAGAAAGTGAAGTTATTCACAGATAGGAAGTTAATGTAGTGGGAAACTTAATATGGTTTTGTAATTTCAACAGCAGGGAAAGAATGTAGAGTATTTCTGATCTGTTGAATCCTAGAAATTGAGACTTCTTGATAGGTTAAGTGACTACTTGTGTAGCAAGGCAGTGTTGATTAAGGTAGAGTCCTTTGGCTGCCCTATCTGCGGGCTCTTTGCCCAGTAACTAATAACTTTTTTCTAAGGAGCCATTCACTTTTGTGTCTGTTTGGAATGCCTCATTTCTTTTGAAACACTAGAGGGCTCACTGACTGCTTTTGGAGCTGCCTTTTGCTTTCAATGTATGTCCATAAATCCCCAAATGTCTAAGCAAGGATGTCCTAAAGGTGCATTTTCTTAGGAGCAAACTTACTTACTTACCTCAGTCGTTTTGTCTAAATCTAGGCTTTCTGGAAGAGCTCTAAAGAACACTTTAATTAGCTAAAAGGGGTGAATTTGATCTCTCACTCAGTAAATTCTGGTAGGGTTTTTCCTCCTGGAATATTTCCGTAAGTTTAGGTAGAGCAGTTCTTTTTGGTTTATTGTTTGTTTGTTTGTTTGTGGGTTTTGTTGGGGCTTCTTTTGTCTGCTTAGCTTGTGAAATCCACCCACTGCAATTTCCTAGGAAGCAATTAGATAAATATACCTGGGTAGCTAGCAGAATGGGAGGAAAGCTTTGTAAAAAACCCAACAACCCATCTGATGTTCACTGGCACACAATAATAAATATTATTAGAAGGTAGTGTCTACTGTCTGGCTTATCTTCCTGTCTTACTAGCTCGGGACAATACAATGGCAATAGTGTAATCAGTGGTTTCTGCTACCAAAGCACACATACATTTATGACACAATGATTGAAGTGTCAATCCATGGGGAAAAACTAATGGCAAGTTTTTCATCATCTAGAACATCTTCTAGCATCACACACTTTGTGACTGTTGTGGCTGGACTGAACCTGCAGCAGTCTGAAGCTGCTCCTGCCTTTCTCTGACTCTGATACTTGTGACAATCTGACTGGGGGAATCGGACAAGACAAAAATGATCCTCAAAACAGCAATGCCACCTGCAAAAGTTTCTCTTTCCTGAACTGACTTGGTTTGGGAATAGATGACCACTGTATTTCTTATGCAAGAGAAGGAGCACAGATGTGCTAGGAGAAAAAGGGAAGGACAATGGGAGTGGCTTGAGCAATTATGATGTTGTTATAATACTACATATTTAGGCTCTTTGATTCAGGCCACCTAATTCCAAGTTTAGTTTATTAAAAAAAAAAAAAAAAAAAAGACCTTTTGTGTGGTGTGTCCTGATTAAGATTAAGCAAATGAAAAGATTCTGATGTGATTGCATCAGAAAATAAGCTTTGAGAAATCATAGAATTTAGCCTCCCAAAATCCCTGAGAATTTGTATGTTAATATCTGAAGCTGAGCTTGCAGATCTGGGATATGATGGCAGGGCAGAATAAGTCTTTCTTGTATAGGAGACAAAATTACCAGAAAATTTCAATTGATAAATTGTAAAACATGCTGTGGAGAAGTGATTGGTTCCATGGTTGGTTTCATGTAGTCTTGATCCTTGTAGCCAGGGATTGGGAAAGCCCCATAGTCATAAAGTCTGCCAGTTGGCTGCCTATTAACAGTTCTGCTTTGAGACAAAAAGCTCTGTCCTGGGAGAGCTAAGCCATTCTGCAATGAAGTCAAGCAATGGACACAGCTCTTGCCATCCAGCATATCACTACCATGCATGGCCTGAGACCATTTCCACAGAGTCTCTGACTTGCTGCCTTTCAGATGAGATCTTACACCAGGCTAGTCTTTTGGTTGAAAATGCTCTCATATTAGCTGCTGTTGCCAATTTTTGTATTTGTAAAGCTGGACTGGTAGTGTAGATTAACATCCATGAATTTTCCTGCAGGATAGATGTGCATTTTTTTCTCCTGCTAATACTGGAGAAATGTTTATTCTCACAGGTATAGCAGTATTCTAGAAAATCTGTTGTCATTTATTATGGTATGGCTTAATGCAGATTTTTAATTGACATAATTTCTCTGTGGTTTGAGCAAAGGAAAGAGGAAGGGAGAAAGTGCTGGATTACTATTATCAGCGTGTCCCAAGGCTGCTGCTTTTAAATTTAGGGTTGTAACTGTTATTTAACAGAATTATCCTTGACACATGGCCTAAAGAAGAGATCTGATAGCAAGGACAGAACAGTGTTGTCATCTGACAGCCTGAAGCAGTATCTTTGAAAAGGTCTGTAATTGTCACTTTTTGTCTAGAAGATGACCTCTGGCATTCCCAACCCTACTCTGTCTTGTGGAAGAGGGGAGGAGGGACAGCAAGGAGACAAAATCTTTCTTTCTGTTACATAAAGTCATGCTGCTTGTGGTGGCCTTTAAAGAAGACTCTTCCTGAGCAGGTGTTAAAAGTGGTGGTTGGTAAGGGGAGGTGTTGGATCTGCTGGTGTGGCAGTGGTTTGTGACAGAGCTGTATGCATTCTTCTCACCCCACATTTGGGGAGGGGCAGGTGAGCTCCTGGACATGCACCTGGACCACCCTGAAAAAGGACAGCTCAGACCAGATACGTCTGGTGATGGTGATGGAGTGTGAGCTGTTCTTGAGTCAACCCACTCCCCTGACTTCTGGTGTGGATACCCCCTGCTCTTACTACAGCACTGCTGTGTTACTACAGCACTACTGGCTCTGCAAGGCTGTTTCCCAAAGCAGTATTTATCTGTGGTGCACCTCTTCTCGTGCAAAATATGACTTGGTAGTGATAAGTTTAGTTGTAAAGGTTTTGTCTCTTTGTGCAGAGTGACATGTGAAAGTAGCCACAGATGCATCTATAGTCATAAAAGATTGTATTGTAAAAACCTCAAAACATTTTCTAGGTGTTCTGCCTGCCCACTTTACCATCCTTCTACTGTTACTAGCTGTGCTGAGTTTGAACCAGCAAGCAAGTCTCTGCCAGAATCTGTAAACTACCGTAAACTTTATTTTCACCTTAAAAAATCTAAAGGTTCTAGGGGAAAAACCTTCCTTTAAAATATTACTTCTCTCAATTTTTGAGGTATATGCTAAAGGGAAATAAAATCTCAATTGAATTGGTATATGACACAATGAATTCCCTTCCTAAAAATTAGTTATTTTTGAGTGTGTCTTGACCATAAGCTTGCAGGTAACAGAAGTGGAGAGGACAGTCATGTAATTCTTATAGCAGCCATCCCACTGCTACCTGGAAAACAGTGCCACTGTTATTCTTTATCGAATATTTCATAGATCTAATGCTTACAGCAGGACTTTGGTTAAGAATTGAATTAAATGTTTTTAATATTGGGAATATTCTCAAGTGGGTGTTTGCTGTGGCTTCTTGCTAAATCAACATTATAATCCTGCTTTCGTTTCCCTACAGATGATGAAGCATGCCTGGGATAATTATAAGCGTTACGCATGGGGATTAAATGAACTGAAACCCATATCTAAGCAAGGACATTCAAGCAATTTATTTGGTGAGTAGAGTGTATTTTTGTGCTTAGTGACGTTAGCACAAAACAGTAAATCAGCTGAAAAGCTTATAAGTGATAAACATGTTTTCTTTTGCTCCCTGTCATGCAGCATGATGTTTCTTGCTTCTGTTATGTATAAAAAGTAGCAGTAAATGAAGGTGCTTTCTGTGACTTTTATAGATTAGTGTCTGAATGAGGATAAATGGAGCATGGCATTGCTGCATGATAAAAATATAGTTTTGCTGCAATAAATACTGTCCTGTCTTAAACATTTACTATGGAAATCATTGATGCCACATTCAATAAGCAGGGAACTAAGGGGGAAGGGGTGGAGAGGAGGAGAAATCCTATACAAGGAAAAAACAGTACTCTCTACAGTCACAAAGGCAGCTGCAGCTGTGTGCAGTTCTCAGGAATTTATTTCCATTTCTTATAAAAATTCGTTGATTTGTATCAGACTCCCTTATCAGGCTTTCTTTTTCATTAATGCAACTGTTGTTTGCACCTCTAAATATTGTACAGGAGATGTTAAATAAAGCCCAAGTTGTTATCAGTGTAGAACAAATATGGGACTGAAAAGTTCTAGTAGGAGAGGCACACAGTAAAAATCCAGTGTAATGAGTCAAAACTTTCTCAGTGTCCAAGTGGGACTTGTGGCTGGATAAATAGCAGCTGAAGAGAAAGAGCATTCTGAGAAAGCACAAGAAAACAGTCCTATGAACGGTCATTATCTTCAGTTTTGCAGAAGAATGAAAATTTAAACTGTTTGACACCAATTTTTCTATTCAAATAGCTTGTTTTCCAAACAGAAAGCTGAAAAATGACTAATTTCTATAGCCGAGACAAAATCAATACATTATTTTGATTTTAACAGGAACTTACTTTGTTGAATGTTTGCAAAAGATAGCTTGAAGTGGAAACATTTCCTAAAACAGCCTAAATAGAACACTTATCAAATCCCCAACTATATTTGGAGGTTGCTTAGAGACAGTAGTTGTGATTACAAAAATAAGTTGGAAAATACAACGTTCTACAATCTATATTGATCTTGCTACCCCAAGGTAACATCGAAAATGTTAATAAGTAATTATTATCTAGTTAGTTATTGGACTTCTTTTTTGAGTTCTTGAAACCAGAATAGTTTGAGTTGACTTCAAGGTTGAGTCATCATATTTCTGTTTCCTTCTCTAAATTGAAAATTATTTCTTATCTTCAGGAGAATGATAGTTGAGTGGTTTAATATATTTGAGAAAATATTTAATGGAATTTTGGATGGAATTTTAATGGAATGTGTGCTTGCAGTACAACAAAATGGCATGAAATTTCTTGAAAATTAAGATGCTTAATGTAGTTTCATTTGAAAACAGAGATGGAATAAAATTTTCTAAGGTTTGAATTAATAACAATATTGCATGGATTTTCAGAAAAAGCTGTAGATGTATTGACTTGTGAAATTCTTAAGCAGGAGTTCTGTGGATGTTGCATAAATTTAAGTCACTTCAGGCACAATTCTCTGTGAAACACGACAAGTGTTGAATTGAAAAATAAAACTACATTTAAAAGAGTATGAGCCAGACTCAGTCTAAATGCAGATCAGTTTCTCATCATGGTCATCTGGTATAAGTTCTTATTGCTGAGGAGTTTTCCTTAGAAACATCTTCAATCTTATTGATCTTGATGCAAATCAAAATAAACATTAGGTCTCTTTCTGCTGAACTGCTTTACAGAATATCAAAGACCTGCCAGCAGGTCTGCCTCATAAGTTACCCTTGCCCAAATCCATAATTGCCTTTTGTTTGTTACAAACAAAACCTTGTTTCTGTAAGTGTCCTAAGATGATTAGATCTGATCTGTACCTTCATGTTTGAATTCAACAAATGCCACCTTTTTCATAAAACAATAAAAGCAAACATCTGTTTGTGTGTTGAATTTCTTTTCTTCATGAAAGGACGGACAAGTTTCCTTATCTTTCTTGTTTCTTATTAAAAAAAAAAAAAAAAAATAAAAAATTTACAAGTAGTTGACTAATTGAAGGTAATTCTGAATTGTATTTGTGGAGAATAGGTTACCTTCAGATCTGTGTCCTGTGAATTTCTTCCCAACCTTCAGAAACCAAGTAAGACCTTCAGTTCAGTGATAACTATCTCCAATTTTCCAAGACTGTCTTTTCTTCTTGCTGCCAGGTCTCAATTGTTTTAAAAATACAAGTTTCAAAGTGTCTTAGTATCAGTAAAACACAGCTTATTTCATTAGGCACTGTTTGATTTTAAGCACTTCTCCTCCTTTGAATTAACTGCTGCATTTACATTGCTTTGAATAAACTGGGAGTGGCTGTTATGGGATAAAGACTTTTGGTATCTCACTGTGAGGAACAGCAGAGTCCAGTGCTGTGTGGTGCTTTATGTTGCACAAGTTATAGTACGGCTCTCCTGACACAGAAGGAGAGAGTTGTTTTCAAATGATACTGCTCCTAAGCTTATTTTTGAAAGTATAAATGCATGGCTCCTTTCTATCTCCATTTTGCAGGTAGATTGTAATGACTGTTGTGTCTTGAAGGCAAGTCGTAACTGTCATGCTGTGTTTCTCAGAAGGACAAAAATAAGATGGCTTTTGTGAGATGTAATTACACATAGATGTGGTTTAGGAAATATCATCATGAAATACAGACACTGTACCTAGGCTAGGAGAGGAGGAAAATGGCCAGTGGGATGTTGATGGGAGAAAAGGTAGGGACAACTGGTGGTTCTAATTTTGGGGGAAGGAAAAGAACCCTGCTTTAGCACCTTTTACAAATTAGTAGTAGTAGAGCTATCCTCTAGGATATCCTCTAGATCCTCTAGCTGAGGACTTCTTGCTGAACTTGGAAATTAGTTTTTTTTGTCCTAATCTCAGGCCATGAATACAAATTGCGAAGTCAAGGAACTGCCTTGCTCTTGCTGGCATTCTGCAAGCAGTGTGTGTGGAGGGGTGTGTGTGATAAGTTGAGAAAGTCTTTAGACAGGCAGTCTGTAGATATATTCATGCTATGAGCAGAAGTTGCTTTCTCTCACATGTGCACACCAAGAATAATATATTTTTAGAGAAACACTGAAACATATGTGAACTGAAACATTTCTCCTTGAAGCCAGTGCCACATACGTGCCTCAATGGCAATGTCTTTTCAGCACATCCATGCAATGCTTTTATTTCCTTTGTATTTGCCATGTTAGGTTTTACCATATTGTAGCAACTATTTGAAAAGACAGAAATATTTTGATTGGTTTAATTCCATGAAGTGTACAACTGTTTCTAGATGAGTCAAATAAATTGGAATACTCAGCATCTGTCTACACCATATCTGTCCATTACCAAAACAGGGCATGACTTCTTCCATAACTACTAAATCTTGTCTGACTATTCCTAGTAGAAAGTAGGCCCTGAGTAAGTGCTGTTAGTTTTTAATACTTTAACCTTTATGCTTCAGGTTACTGTTAACAATGTTAGATGAAGCAGAGATTTACTAATCTACTTTCCTATTGTGAAAGTGGCAAAATCACAATTTTGCCTTTTTTTTCATAGCACTCCACCACCAGCCCCTCAAACTAGGAGCTGTTCCTCTCTAAGCCTTCTGAACTAATTTTAAAACTAATGAGTGCTGCTGCACTAGCAGAGAACTCTTTCTAGAAGTGTTTTCTGCACATAAGTGACTGTAACTAAAGGGCTTTTTTTAATTATCTGAAGTTAAGTTTCATGTGCAGTATTGTCAGTTTGATATTGTAACTTGTGGGCATAGTATAATTAATCTCTACAAGTGAAAAATACCTTTTCTGGAGGCAAAAAGGTAGGCATTTAATAAATACTCACACTCTGTAAACCCCAAAGTACTATAATTTAGCAAGAATCTGCTCCTCCCACTTTGAACAGTTTTTTTGTTGTTTCTTTTATGGAGTGTTGACGTGTATGAATATTTTTAAAGTCTGCCAAAATTTATATCCAAAACTGTCTTGACAGTATATAGCAATGTATCTTTTCAAACTCTAAGTTTATTAATATAGCCTAGGCAATTAATTGTGCATGTGTTTAAACAACATATTAATTTAAATTGAAAGGATTCAAAATCTTCCCCCGCATCCCAGTCTTGTTTGTCTTTACTGTTCCTGCTGTATTCCTTGAAATTTTGTGCTTTGGTATGTGGTTTTAATTTTAGAAGTAAACCTGACATCTATCTCAACTAAATTAACTTGTGTAAAGAATAACATTAGCAAATATGTGGATGAATTGGTCAACACAGCATTTTTGAGAGGAGGTTATGTTGCACAACAAAGACAAATGTAGTGTCTTTTTAGATTTCCAAAAAACATTTTTCAGGCTTATTACTGGCCTCTCACTCTCAAATTACTCATCCCAATGCTCAAAAATCAAATGACCAGAGTGAAATTTGGCAGCTCAAATAAGTTACTTGGGGTAGCTTTGACAATGGCAAACTGCAAACAGTTTTACAAACCCAGAAGGATTTCCCAACAGGCGATAATTGCACTTAGAAATAGAAAATGTTCCTAATTTAAGCTGGCACTTAGTGAAATGGGAGATATAATTCTGAGTTAATACACACAACAGGCAGACTTCGTAGTAAGTAGTAAAGCTTGACAACTTTCCAGAACAATACGTGGAGGTCCATAAAAAGCGGCATAGATGGAATGAACAAGGATTTATTGTTCCTTGTGGGGAGTGATATCCTTTGTAAGGAAGGGGTGGAGATAGCAAATTACTAGGCAGCATGTTCAAACAAAGGAAGGTGGTTCATAACAAAGCATATAGCTGAGCTGCATGGTGCTAGAAGTGTGGTGGATGCCAAAGGCTTCCACAGGAAGCACAGAGATAAGCAATGAAGGAAAGGAATTATTTGAGCTTTATCAAATTCAAAGACACCAGAGTTGGCTCTAAAATGCACAGATGTATAAAATATTAGAGATTTAGAAGAGCATTCTAGAAATATTACTCTATTGTTTCATGTTACGCATACAAAAAGCTAGGTTTATTAAAAATTGAATGAATTTTCTTTCTCCACTCTTAACCAGGTGCTAATAGTCACTGAAATTAGAAGTGTTAATATTGCTGAGGGTTTGCCAGTACTTCAGTCGAGAGTTTCGTGTTTTGGCATAGCACACTTTAATAATTAATCACTTTTGACACTTTAAATTGCTAATGATATTGGATAGGAACCTTTTCAGTGAACTTTAAATAAAGGAAAACACTGTTCTAAAATATGAGTCAGCTTTTGAAGCAATGCTACAAAAAACCTACAGCTCAAATCACAATGTTGCTTTAGTGAAAACTATATGTATTCTCAAATGCCAAGCTTGGTGTGCAAGGGATGGGAGGAAATTGTAAACTCTCAAATGCACTGACAAGCATTGATTCTGAAGGATTCTATTCCGGACTCTTCTGGCCATATCTAAAAACCTGGGCTAGACAAGTGAGAACTTATTTTGGCACATGCTACAAAGGTTTTGGCCATAAGCCAGTTGTGATTCTTAAACCATATGGACATATAAGCTCAGTCACAGAGCTGTGCTAATAAGGTTGTCATTCACATCCAGAGCAGTTCTCCCTGCAGTGCCATCCTGGAAACTCATACAAAGTTATTCATCCTCTGACCACTCTTCTTATTCTGCTTTTGCAGCCCAGTCCTGAGATGCCACTCCATTCTCTGATGTAATCCCTTCTTTTTTTTACTTGTGTGCACGTACACTGGCACTGTTAGATATTAAAAAGCATGCAGTTTAAATGGGCTGACTGTGCATTACCCAGAGGAGATACACTGTACATGTGCTTTACATTGTACAGTTCTGAAATGCTGGGTAATAAGCCATTGTGGTTAATAGTCCACAAGTCTTGTTAGCAGTATGTTCTTTTTCTGTGTTCTTCCAGATCATTGCTCAAGATTTTAAGAGTTATACTGGAAAGTAAGTTCTGTAGGTGTTTCTTGATGGTCTACTGGAAATTTCATGTTGACTGATTTCATTTGCATTCTTTTCAGTTAAAAATAGTAGGCTATTATATGTGTTCTCTATTAATCTCTTGAAGTAAATGATGCTGTTAGTAAAGAGAAGAGATAAAAGTAAAGGGTTAGCAACAGAAGTAAAATGGAGCATATATGAGTACTTGGTCTGGAGGTTTTGATAGAGTTTAATAATTCTTTTTGGTAGGCATCTGGTTATCTCTTTTATCATCAAAATTACTCCCTATGAGCTTATGTTTTATGAGTTTCAAGTTCATTTTCTCTACCTTGAGTGTGTATATATATATATAATTTTTTTAATTATCTGCAAAATGTATTTGTATTTACCTGGGGTCTATGAATTTTATCTGGGTATTGTTTGTGGTATCTTCCTCCTGCCTAGGGCAACTAGGAAACTCTACCATGGTGACTGCAACTTTGCTGGTACTCTATAACACAGTGCTCACTCTTAGTAGGTGTATAGGAAAACAGTCCTCTTGTCCAAATATTCTGTTTCATGAGTGTGTACTGTAATTGCCTAGCAATAATCTTTGCTTCTTGTAGCCCATGACTGCTGTGTAATTCCTTGGGAATGTTGTGTAGGAATGAATAACAGTGATAACTGTATTTAATAATTTATGTGCTGTGCTTTGAGAAGCATAGCTTATATAGGCTTGTGAGATATTTGGTCTTATCCCATAATAAGAAACATTCATTTAATTTCTTTGCACTCCTTCCCTCACCTGCACCACTACTTTGTCTGACTGTTTATTAATGAACTGCTCAGCATCACGATTTCCATACTACTCTCAAGTTCAAGTTATCTTGTTGGCTGACTTAGCATAAACTGCAGTTGTTCACAAGTCATAATTCTGGCCGCTAAACTGACTTTCTCTGTTCTTTTGTCTTTTATCAAGAACTTGGAAGTACAGCTGTTTGACAAACTTGACTAATTGTCACATTAATTGTTTTATTCCATTTTCTGGAGCCTTCAGAATAATAGCAGAAGTTATTTCAAATAAAGAAAGATCTACTTGAGATTCTAGCATTTTTTTTTTTCTGTCTGTGTTCTAAGCAGGTCACATAGGCCAGATTCAGGAAAAAAAATCTTAAGTAGGTGACTCCAAGGGTGATTTCTCAATAAATTTTCTTCTTATTTTCTCCTCTTTTCCTTCTGACTTAGTAGTGGGTTGCAGCTCAAGTACTAATCCCTAAAATTGAAAGCTCAACTGTTTAGTGGTGGTGTTAGTTGTATTACAAGAGGATTATCACAAAGAGTGTCTTTGCATGGTGAGGCTATCACAATCCACTGAAGCAAATCAGGTTATAGATGGTTCTCCAGTAAGTAGAACTCAGCTGTAAAGGTTCACTAGGAACTGCTTTTGTTGTATGGAGTTACCAGACATCTCCAGAGCTTTTGCAGTAGCATTCTTGAGCAAATGTCCTCCAGCAGTTTTCCACTCACACTTTCTCATAAGCTCAAGAAAAATATAAGTTGCTTAGCCAAGTTTAAAGGAATACTTTTCCTTTTGTATTAGAGAAGGGCAGCCAAGTTCCAAATAAGCTCTTGGAGGATATTATGTTGTACTTACCAAAGTCTGCTGCAGTTTTATTGGTGGAATATCTGGGGGAAAATGTAGAGATTACTTCCTTCAGGGTAGGAAAGAGGCATTCAAAAAATGGGTGGTATAAGCAGCTGCTAAAATAGAGAAATTATCTGATTCTGTTAAATGGACCAAATAACTGTTGTAATAACCTCAAATATTGTTTTGTTTAAGATGGTGGAAACGGAAAATTATTTTCTGCCTGGAAGCTTAATTTAAGAAAGTGATGTTAGTCCTGCTATATAGAGCTCTCCAATCACCTCTATGTTTCATGTGGAAGCAGAAAACTCACGATGGCAGTGAACACAAGAATTGACTGATATAGTAGCTTGCTTTCTTAAATATGAAAAACTGAATTCTGATATTTGATAAGTTTATTTTTTCATCAGGTATTTCAGAGACAAGATTATAATCAAGTTCCTTAATTAGTTGTAACTACTATCTTGTTATTCTCCTGGTACAATCAATTCCAGAATGAGTAGTCAGCTATTCACCTGACTCATTAGCCCTGCTGTGGGAGACAGGGATTGGACCTAATGACTTTCTCTGTTGATTGCAACCTAAATTATTTTGTAATTATAAATGTTTACTTCTCTATCAGAGTCTTCTCTAAAATATAACAATGGTTTTCCATTCATTATGAAAACTGTGGGAGCCAAGTAAGGAAATATAAATTCTAGTAGAGTGGTCAAAAATGAATTTTTGTCATTATCCCATAAATAGGAATTGAAACTTCTCCTAGACAAAAATAGTATTTTGAAAAGGTCAAGGTAAATTTGAAGTAAGCACTGGAAAGTACTTTGAGTGACTGTGTTTTCTTGAACCACACCATCCACATTAACCTTTCAGTACAGGATGATGAACATTTAATCCATTCCAAAGCCAACATACTGATGATATTTCATCTGGCAGTGTTAGGTCAAGGCTAACTCTCACCCACCTCTGCAACAGAGGTAGAAGGGTGCTGCACTTGCAGACCACCAGTGCCTTACTCTGAAAACCAGTGCCTTGCTCTGAAAACCAGTGCCTTGCAGCACCTCCTGAGCTGACAAACCCATGTGTGCAAGTTTGCCTTTGCCTCCCCCAGTGATAACTTTTGCAGGTTATAGGGTGATGCACTATACCAGAAAAATTGTTGTCCACAGACTATGCTTCCTAAAAGGATTTCCTAACTGAAATGAGATCAGTACTCACCAGCTTCTCAAAGCTTTACGTATGTTCTTGAGTACAAAAATAAAAAAGCAACTGATGATTTTAATTCCAAACTGGAAGAAACAGGAATTTCTCAATTACCGAGATTTACTATGTTTTATGTCTTTTTATGGTGAACTGTTCTATCAGTGGTTTAAAATGCAAAATTATGGCTGAAAATACAGTGCATTAGAACAGCTCTTCAAAAGTTCATTAGGGGAAGAAATACTTAAATATTATGATGTTGTGTTGTGGCATGGGAATCAAAGTAAGGGCTGTGAATTACTAGTTACCACTTAAATGCTTATGCACCCAGTTTTTAATTGGATTAATTGAAATTGGATTTTGAAATTAGAATTAATTTAAATTAATTAAATCTAACTGGAATGTCTTCTGTTGGAAAGTAAATCAGTGGCTCTTCATGTATTTCAGGTAACATACAAGGAGCAACAATCGTGGATGCCCTTGATACACTGTACATCATGGAAATGAAAGAGGAGTTCAAGGAAGCCAAGGAGTGGGTTGAAAAAAACTTGGATTTCAATGTGGTAAGGAGCGTTGCTGATTAACATTTAATGCTCTGTTTAGTCTCCAGGGGCCAACTGAGGACTGGGTTCTAGTATTACAAGCATGATGCAAGGCTAAAGAATTTAGATCATTGATAGATAAAGCAAGGCAGGAAGCTGGAAGATAGGAAATGTACTGCTCTGCTTATATGCTCTTTTTCAGTCAGAGAGATTTAAGTAGATGGAAGGCAATGAAAGAGCTGTACTGAAGGAAGGAAAAAGGAAATAAAGTATTTGCCATTGTAAAGTGAAAAAACAGCCTTTTCAGCTTTTCTGGGTAGAAGAACTGGTAACCTTCAGGCATTAATTTTTTCATTATGTAAACCTTTTACATTTTCCATTTATGAAATCTTTCACAGATTTTACTTGTCTACAGGGAAAGGTATGTACCATACATATGACTTAGGTTCGTTTGTCTACTCCAGTAAAGTTGAGTATCATGAGTTAGGCTGAACTATTGGCACAACTGGACTGCTTTAGTCTTACAAAGCATCAGGTCTTCACAGCTCCACAAATCACTCTATTAAGTGGCAAATATGCAGCTGAGGGCAAAGTTCATTATTGAAGATTTTATTCTAGAAAGGCCTTGAACAAGCAGGAACCTCTTCAATTAAATTGAGAAGTCCTGGGTTTTTTGTTTTTTTTTCCTGGGCCAGGGGATTTATTTTTGGGTTCAGAGAGCTGATGAAGCACCTCTGATACACGCAGTAAAGTAAGCACAGTACTTAAAAGCTCTTGTAGTTGACATGCTTAATGTTAGAAACCTTTTTTGAAAACAAAGTACTCCTTCTAATAAGTTATGCAAAACCCAGGTTTAATTAGGGTCGCTTCCATGCTTGAGAATTAATTATCGTTTTAAGAAGGAGTTATTAAGAGTGGATATTACATAGTTTATAGAAGCAGTAATTTAGTATGCACTTATATTACCTTTTATAATGTAAATAGTGGATATTAAACAGTGCTCCTCTGTAGTGTCAGAAGCCTGAATGACATACTAACTTTATTTTGTGCATAAGAGTTTTTTTTTCCTAAAGGTATTTTTGTAATGCTAAATTCCTGTCTTATTAGCTTGGTATTATCAAGATGTTTAAAAAACAGGATAAGACAACAGAAAATAACAAACTCCACTTAAAAGGATGAGCTGAGTTCTACTTGGAGGAACACTGTAAAGCATTGTGATTTACATTATTAACATGAAAATCTTTGGTTTTACATAAATCTTGCTATATTTGGTACTGGAAACTTATAGATGGAATTGCCTGCATTTCCACTTTTTAATGCATCCATTCTTTATCTCAGTAATGCTTATAAACTAAGAAAATGTCAGAAATTTTGTATTCCATTAGTTGGTCAATGCAGGAGTCAAGCAGATTTACCATAGCAACTTCACAGATAACACTGACGTGCGTCACTAACAGTATATTGTTACTGATATTCCTGTAAATAGCAGTCTGGAGTTCAACACCTCACAAAATTATTTTTATAATACTTCATCATCATATGTAATTGAATTTTACATTGGCATCAGTAGCAAGTAGATGAACTTTCCCAAACTGGAAAAAGGAAATTAAAATAAATAACTGCAACACCAAATTTAATAACAGATATCCATTTGTTTAATGGCTGGATTGTTGGAAGCTACTCAGCTTGTACTTTTGTTTAGTTTTCCACTTTTAAGTATAGGTTTTAGATTCAAATACCATTTTGTATTTATATTTTTCAGTTTAAAGAACAGCAGTTCTCTTTTGTGTTTAAGCATTTATCCTGTATTGGACCTTACATGACATATTCTGCAAAAATGTTGTGTACACCATTACTTGCTTCAGTTTTAGAAACCTTTGTCCCATGAAAGGGATTTGTTTGGAATAACTGACACACTGACATATCCTTAAGAGTTACTACTTCTGAATAATATAAACCTGTGTTTGGTGTTTCTGATCATTTTCTGGGCAGCAGCTACTTAATCAACATATTTGGCCTTTATTTGCATAAATAGGATGAGTTTTTCTCCTCATTTATTCTTAGAACCATGTCTTTCAAATCTTTAATTTTCTTTAAGATGTTCCTTACAAAAATTGCTGCGACTGTATTCTGTAGCAGATTTTTTGCTCCTTTATGTTCTGTGTCAATGCAGCTGGACATAGGAAATTTTTACAAACTCTAGAAAATACTCATCAAACTATTTGGCCAGCACTCACACCACTCTCAACACCTGATCATAAAAGTTTCCTATTGTCACTTTGTAAAGTAGGCACTGATTTATCCACATGAAAGGATTTATGGAATAAAGATGACTTAATGGGAAATGACAACATCGCTTTATGTGTTAGATTTCAATCTTGCAGTTCAGTGAATTAGATGTCAGGGTTGTTCTTCTTTACCCTTCCAAAGATAGGTTTTGATTTTGAAGGAAAATTCTAGTTAAGTCAGCAGCACCTTTCTTGGCAAACTTGTGCATTTTAGAAAGCTTGTCAGTGGATATGTTTAGAAGCTTTCCCTTTTGGAATATAAAAGAGGCTATTTTCACTACAGCTGTAGCTGGTAGCCCTGTGATTTTATAACTGAGATATCCACGTTGCAATGCTTGGAGCTTTTTTATGTCACAACTGCTGACATTTTTTTTACACTTGAAACCTTGCTGAAGTTTCAGCTAAACTGAGCCATTCCTTCGGGAATTAAGTAGCATTTTCTGATTCCGTCAATATTATAAGAGATGTAGACATCCTTGTACTTTTGGAAAGAGATGACATTTGAAGTGGCTAAATCCATGGTCTTTGCTTTGAGTAGCACCATGGATATGTGCTCTGTACTCTGTTAAAGCACTTATCTCTCTGGGGGATTCAACTTTGCTCTTCTAATTAGTACAGCCAAGGCTTTGTTCTGACATCCCCACACAGGCTGTTGCCCACACACCCCTTCACAGTGCACAGCCCAAGGCTGCAACAACTGGGTTGGGCTGGGTGTATCAGCAGGTTACAAGGGAGGAAAAGGCAACCAGTTTATGGGATCTTTAGGGAGCTTGGTTGTTTCCTAGCTAAAACTATGCACTGCTGCCTGCTCCTCTGCTCTTATTTTTTCTTATTTGTTTCTGAAGTTGCACACAGAGCTTTCTGAAAGAGTTTCTATACCACTACCCCACTTCTACTTCCCACTGGGGAGGAAAAAGCTATCGGTCTCTGCAGTCCAAGAGCCAGATAACGCTGAATATATGCTTGGGAAGAGACAGAGAGGAAAAGGGATCTTAATGAGGCAAATGAAGGCGTCAGGTGTTGGGGAGTAGTGGTGCAGGAGCTGAGCCACATGGCACAGCAGTGAAGGGTTTAGGATTTGTTAAGTATTGGAATTGATGGTGTCCTTGCATCTACAGCCAAACACACCTCCCCCAGGATCTTTAGGATGAATGTCTAAGTGATCCATCCCCCTCTTCTTCAGCCCTGCTAAACTACTTCTGTGCAAAAGGGCAGTCTTGCACTGCCTCTGCAGTCTGTGCTGCCTACTGGGAGCAGTCCTTGGTCTACGGGGCATCCTAAAGCATGTCTGGACATTGACTGGAACAACAGGGGCCCACACCAAGACCAGAAGATGCTAGCAATCAAACTGTGCTTGGGACAGGGCTTGAATTCATACCCTGATCGGCTGTCTTGATGGAAGTGTAGCCAGAGAGGATCAGAATGGGAACAAGGTATTGAGCAGAAAGCTATGCACTTTTTTGGATAAGAGGGAAACTGGGAAAGAATGAAGGGTATTTCATTATTTGCTCTCAAAGAGAGGTACTAATGAATTGAAGAACTGCATAAAGAGAAGGGAATGAGTAAGAAGGTGAGGGTACCCTCAGTCTTGTGTCCTACCAATGCTCTCAAGCAAAGCTGTTCAGAGGTTGGTCAGTCACTGTAGCTGATTTTATATGCCATTTTTGAAGCTTGAAGGCTAACTTACCCCTTCTGATTTTCATCTTTGTGCTTAGCTCAGCAAATCTGAGTATCTTTTAATGAGGTTTTTGTCAGCAGCTTCATGCAACCTAGAAGTTTTGTAAGTGATGTGTCTATTATTTGGGAACTAGAAAAGCACTGGTAGAAGTAGGGAAACTTGAAGTTATGGAGTTTTTTTTCTGCTATCGTGTATACACCAGTGTACCCCATTTCCAAGATATCAGACCAGCAAATATTATTTACATCTGTAATAAATAAGTCTTCCAGCATTTTTCATTGACTCAGCTGTATGTGTGATGTGGCAATCAGTAACAGGACAGACTTCGGTTTGCTTGTTTCAAACTTCAGAATTTACAAATCTAAATCCTACTATTCTCAGACTGTAAGTATTATGACTTGTAATTGTACTTAACAGTCCACCACCTAATGTTCTGACTTTGAGCATTATAGTTTTTTGGCTCTTTATTCTTCAAGTGAGAAAATCAGAAAGTTTCCTAATACAACAATTTGGAACAGCTTTCCCATGAAAAAAGAAATAAAAATAAAAAGCCGTGTGGGAGGTGTGAGTAAATGTATAATGGGTCAGAGTGAAATCTGAAGAAAGTCAGCAGTTGAAAATGGTTCTTTAGTTTGTGGGACTATTTGATTACTAGTTTGCCACATAACTTATTAGTACACTGTAAATGCCAGACTTCAAAGTGACTAGATTTTGTTTTGATTATGTGTAAGAACGTATTTTGATGGGCTAAAAGGAGATTCTGCAAATTCATTACTAAATGCAGTTCTTTTGCTGTTAGAGTTCATTAATGCCCCCAGTAGCATTTTATTTTTGTTCCTGTTTAAGATCTTGCAGTTTGCCATGCAGGGACTTCAGCAAGGTTAAATAACATGTTATGCAATAACCAGGCTTTGACACTTCTGATAAAAAGGTTGCTAAGATTGTTTCCCATGTCTTTGGGAACTGAATATTTTAGCAAGCTGCCAGTAACTTTCATTTGTAGAATATGAATGAAACTTTTTTCCCCACAATTGGAAGTAATTAAAATCTTGTTTAATTACAGTAGTTGAAAGTGAGCTGTTGTAGTATTATCCATGACTATCGTACTTCCTGGGCTGCTTGAAAATGGTAGGATTTGTTGCTGTTCCCAACCTTTGTGCTTCAGCAGGGGAATATTATTATTTAATAGTAATAATAATTACAAGTTAAACTCATTGAACTGATTAAACTTGGAAATGTGGGCCCTTTGTGTCCACTTTTTTAGTCTAGAATTATATACATTATTCAGCATTGTTCAGCACAGGGTCCCTGGTGTTCTCTTGCACAGCTTGTTAAACTGCAGGATATGGGCTGCTTGCCATGGTGTCTGTGCGTGGGGGGAGTTGCTATATTCCTTGTACTCAGGAGCAATAGGTGGAAATGCAGATGAGGTGACTGAAGTTCTATATATTCTTGATACAAGAACAGGAGAATCAAAGGAAAGTAAGTTTTGCCAGGAATCATTGCAATAGAATAGAAACAAATAGATTTAAACAAATTATATGTTAGGATTTGTGGTGTTATTTTTTGTTATCTTTATAAAAACTAAGAGAGTAAGCTCTTTTTCAAATATAAATTAAGGTGACTTGATTATTGGGAATACATTCATCTGTGTAAAGAGCACACAGTATTCTCTCCAGTTGAATTTTGAATGGCAGAACATGCAACCAGTGCTTCTGATGAGTGCCAGGTGGAACCTAACACTGGATAAATAAAACAGTGTTGTGTTTCAAATGTTGTGTTTGTAAGGGAGGGTGACTTCCCATGAGAAAATACAGATGGAAATTGTTTCGGCCTTGGTCTGTGAATTGTGGAGAGGAAGATTATCAGGAGCGAGATGCATTAATGAAATTATCCAAAAGGATATGAATACTAATTTTTGGGAAGCTGGAGGAGTTCAATAGGCAAAGGCCTTCAGGGGAGCCCAGCTGACAGTAGTTTTTTTGTCTGAACAATGTTTTCAGTATTAAATTCAATATAACAGCTGTTTAAAGCCTCAGTAGTTTACCAGTTGTAGTCTTAAGCCCCTGGTTTATGGAAGGGTGAAGGAAGTTGAGTGGTGAGATGCAGCTGAAATCAAATTGTCCCTGTCATAGATTTGCAAATAAAATAGAAATGCAGAGTAACACAGGCTAATTAATAGAATTCTTGGCACTTTATTCTGACTGCACCCTACCAATTTGGTTATATTTGTTGTTTTCTGAGCATGGGTCTTGCTAAGGCATTGCCACTCTCCCTTTCTTTAAAAAGAGTTAGTATAATAGGTTTTCTAGTTATATCTGTAACTTTATCCAGTACCTTGAATGTTTCTGAGCTGTGGGTTTTCTTCTACTTAAAAAGCAATTTTAACATTGCTTTGGTATTATGTGTCTAGCCAGCAATGTAAAAGATGCTGTATGTCCTTGTCAAAATAATTTCATCTTGTACAGTCTTGTATAGTACTTGGACTATTCCATTTATTATTCAAATAGTGAATGATAAATTACTGAATAAACATAAGACAGAAGACCCAATTACTCGCATTCAGCAATTAACATAAAAGCCTTGGAATTAAAACAAAAACACATAATTCCCAATAGGCATAGTATGTGTGTATATATATATATAAAAACATCTTCAGACTTTTGGAATCCTTTCTAAAAGGGAGGCCTGCAAATATCAGATCAAACTGACGTTTAGATGTTAGTGCAGATGTGTACTAACAAAGGTGTTTCAGATATTCTCATACATTGCACAGTCTATGTGGGGTACTAATGTAAAGACCATAAAATTGGAAATTGTATTTATCCAGATTTTCAGAGCTGTCTTTTACACTGTTCCTTAAAAAGGGAACATTGTAGTCATCTTGAAATATACATTTGAAATATACAAGTCACTTTGCCTTACTGAATTCCATTAGATATATTGGAATTAATTGAACCACTTCTCAGACTCGCTATATAAGTGATACAATGACTGTTTGAGGGAGAAGGCTAAATTTAAAATAAAAAGTAATTCTCACCTCTACAGATGGTGAAGCAGTAAGAAGTTAAGATGAAAGTTTTTCTGAGATATTTTGGTACTGTTAAATGGATCATAAGGTATTTATGCACAGCTTGATCTGAGAGCAAAATAAAAGACAGTTTTGCTTAACTAGGATTTGAGTAGAAATATACAGACTTATTTGTACAAACTGTACGTGGATGATTAAAAGAGGATAATGATCAGGGTGTGGCACCTTCAATGTGTCATACAAAAATTTTAAAATTCAAACCAGAAAGCTGGAGTAGCAGAAATCCTCTACTTTTCGGACAAGCTCATTTTTCTTAACAGACTATTTCTTCAAACAAACTTTCCACGCAGAGATGTTTCTTTGACATGAAATTATAAAACTTTGTTTTGCCAGTTTCTGTTATTTGTGTGCTGAGAATAATACTAACCTGGTACAGTGAGTTTAAGAGTAACTGTATCTGGCATACAGCTTTCAAATCTATCATTAATGAAATGTCTGTCTCAGTGTTTGTCTGTTTCAGTGGCTTGCACAGAGCTTTTAGTAAGAGGCAAGTATTTCAAACGAAGGTTCAGTGGTTCAAGTGACCTATTGGGAATCTGATACCATTATAATAATGGTTGCCTTCAAGAAATGTCCTGAAAGATCACCCCCTCAACACATGTTCAATATTACAGTGCAAGTAATCTTTGTGGCTCAAGAGTAAAACCTTTATTCACATTATTTCCAAGTAGTCTTCTTGTCTGTAGCTGATTTCCAGAAGCAGATGTCAGTGCACACATACTGAGCCTTCCTTAAAGGGCCTTTGCACTCCTTGAAAGATAGCAATGGTTTTGTGAGTTAAGTGGTCATATTTAAATCCAGAAAGTCAAAATGTAAAGTTCTGGAGACAAAATATTCAGGTCATACAGCACTCAATTTACTTCAAGCAATTGAAAATCAAAAAGTAATTTAATTCAGTTCTCAAAGGAAACACAAGTGTCTGGGATATCTGATTAACTCATTTCCTCATCTGACACCTACCTCTTTACAGCTTCCACCTTCCCACATCATAAAAAAGGTACTTGATATGTGCTAAGGCTCAGGATTGAAATGGAAAGAACCTGAACTTATGAAAAAGGTTCACATAGCATATTCTCATACTATTCATAGGAGTTTCAGCTAGCTCAGTCTCTAGGGAAGAGAAGCCACCCCTTTCACTCATTTAATCATCCTTTCTCCAATCAGATCAGGTCAGATCAGGCTTTCTTTAGTCAAATCAGATCTCTACTAGCTGTCCTATGTGTTGGATTTTAAGGTAGACTTCTGTATTAAATGTACACGTACTGTAGCTCCTAACACAGGTGGCCTGCTTAGCAAGCAAACAGGTGCATCATCTAGATAGTTCAGATTTCTAAAGGATTTAAATGTTTTTATATCCCCCTCCCCAGGTTTAACATGGATCATGGCATAATAAAAAAGCCTGCACAGGAATGTTAAAGTTAAGTTGAATACCTGTTTCCATTTACCTTATTGCTGCATTTAGTGAGACAATGGCTGAACACTTGGAAAGAGAAATTACAGATTTTGAAAAAAAAGACATTTTGGAAACAAATATTAAGCTGCACAACTTAAACTTTGTCTTTTCTCTTATAAAGAATAAGAGAGGACCAGTGGGGAAGAGCAGTGACAGAGGAGAAACTGCAGCTTTCTAGAATACTCAAAATAAACTTGAAAGAGTGTTATGTTCTAAACACTGCAAGACAGCAAGATAATTTTGAAGTCTTAACCCCATGATGCCAGTCTGAGTTTTCAAGAGTCAGATGTGTGTGATAGCTTTACTTTGTCAGCCCCTTTGAATTGTGCTCACATGTTTTAAAAAAATTTACAGGGACACACATATATCCTATATTAATTATAAATTAGTAAATTTAGCTAAATTGCAAACTGCAATGGCACTGAAGTGCAGAATACATTTTAGAGGAGAAAAGTTAAATTCCTGAATGTAAACCAACCAGCCTTGTAGCAAGTCTGAGAGTGTGTTTTGAAGGCTATACCTTTAAAATTCACAAAAAAACTGCAATGTGTCTAGATGCCTTTTTTTAATCAGAACACCTTGCAAAATGAAAAGCATGAAGTAATATTTCTAATAAGTAGCCTAGTGCTGGTTGGTTTGTTTTTTCTGTAAAGCCAGTTTACTACAATTCAAAATACATAGAAAACAGGGAGCAATTTTTTCCTCCTATGTAAACTGACATCTGAATGTTTAAACTGGAAAAGCATGAAACCCAGCCGAATGAAAAAAGCCTGCAAGCCTTTCAGAAGAAAATCCATCAGTTCCACTATGCATTGATTTATATTAAATATAACTATAGTGTACAGCAAATAGAAAATGGAAAAGTGACTCAGTAGAAGCAAGAGCAACCCAGAACATGTGAAAGCCAAATGCCTTTTTTATATGCCCAAGATTTTGGGATACTATTTCCTTTTCCACTGGACCTTTTTCTGCAGAAATACAGAAATATAAAAAGTAGTTTCACATAAGAAAGCAAAAATTAAGAAACTTCACTAGACCAACTCTTTAATTGAATGCCTTGAGTGATTTAAATGTTGGGGAAAGGTTGGAATTGCCTTAATAAAGAACAGAAGCATGTGAGACTCAGATCCATCATTTATGCTTGAATTTCAAAAGGCAGGGAAGAATGTGCTTTGGGTTTTGAGATAGATACTGGCTGGACCTAGTCTTTATCATTGATAAAGTATTTATCCATGCCAGCTTGGAAAGGGCTGTCACTGTACCAGGGAAAGATAATCTTCTTCCTTGTGAATGCACTTCTTTGTGAATAATGATTACAATTTTTTCATGAACATGTAATTAACTCATTCTAATGTTACTTTGTTTTTTGCAGTAAGTTACATTTAGACTGAAGTAGGAAAACACTTGATAGGACATTTTGATCAATACTGGTCTGTCTGAGATGGTGTGAGGGGAGGTAGTGTGGGACATGTGATCCAAGAACACTTTTTGGGCAAATGCTGAATCATCTGCAAGGAATGATAAGTACTTAGATATGTGGATTTAGAGATCACCGTATAGCCCAACAGAAGAGATGAAAAGTTGAGCAGGATGAGAATAATAGAGAGGATATTTTGTCAAACTGAGGAAAAGAAAGAAATTATTTAAAGTCTTGGCCTTCCTACATCTTCTGCATTTTGCTATTTACAGTTGTTGTGCCTTAAAACCTGTATGTATGTATATGTGTAAATATATAAACAAACATTTGTAGAAATAAATTTATGTTTATTTTAACAGAATGCTGAAATTTCCGTATTTGAAGTGAACATTCGTTTCGTTGGTGGACTACTTTCAGCTTACTATCTTTCAGGAGAAGAGGTAAGATAGATTTTATTTATCTAAATAAAATAATTTCATTTATCCATTGTTTAAAACTTTGAAAGGGGCTTGTACAGTGGAGGCCAGTCCAATGGGTCTTCTTGCTTCTATTACTGCTGCTTTCTGTAAGTCCTAAAGCTATTACTTCCTTTAAGTGTTAAATGATATTTGGGGTTTTTTCCTTAGTGGGAATGACATCCAGTACATCTTACTGGGCTTCATGCTAGACTGTGTAATTATGGAGTTCCTACTCTATGGTAGTGGTAGATTTGGTGAATCAGCTTCCTGCTTCGCAAATGAGTTTCAAGTGTACCCTTGAACTCATTTAAACTCTTACTTTCAGTTTGCCTACCTGAATCTGAGGCTTCAACTCATGTGGGAAAAATATATTAAGAAAGAAAAGGCAACTGTAAACCTATACATGTGAATGTCATTAATCTCTATTACCTGTCATGGTTTCTGAAGAGAATGAAGATGCAATTTCATCTTAGAGCTTTGTCTAAATGCAATTGCTTGTTTAATTTTTTAAAAGGTATTACTCTGTGTAATAACTTTTTTGGAGAAGACCAAAAGAGTCATAGGTGCCATTTTAAGTGACGAATTGTGATATTTTCTAGTCTTAGCTTGGCAGTTGAGAAATCTTACTAATTTAAATTCTTGTTTCTGTCTCTGGATTATAGTAGTATTTTGTTGCAGGATTACACAAGTTAATACTGTTTAACTATAAATTGAATTTATTTTTCCTTAAATCCAAAGCAATTACTGGTGGGCACTTCACAAACCCAAGGAAGTTAATTTTTTTCATGAGTAAATTTCCCAAATACTAGGTAGGGCTCTGTTTTGAAGCTGTCATGTTAAATTACTTAAATTCTGTGGCTGTGAGTGATTATTTTTTATTAAAATTTATCATTATGTTAAAGCTATTTTAGCACCTATAGTACTATTGGGTCATGTACCCAGCAAAGAAGTTGTAAGTAGACAGTGCTCCTCTGACATTTTTATGTCTTAACTAGACTTACCTGCTTATTTCACATGGACCTGTTCTGAATGTAGATGGTGTGGAAAAGGCATTCATATCTTAAAATATACAGGTTTTATTATTTGAATTTTATAGTAATTTGGGGGGGGGGGGGAAGAAATGCAGTTGGACACTTAACAGTAATGAAAAAAACTGAGAGGTGTTTGGGAGCTGGCTTCTGGATCTTTGCTAAATATTGTTTAACTAGTGTTTCTTCTTTTTTCACTGGAGCTCTACTTGGGAAACAGGTGTAGACTTTTCTAGCATTACCATAACACTTTAATTAACCAGTTCTGACAGAAGCAGAGGATATTTTTTGGCAGACAAGCTGGTAGATGAATGCTCATGGGCCTTTATATCAAGTGGCAGTTTGTCTGCCAAGAAATGCCTTAATCATTTGTCATCAGTGCTGGTGATTTTGTACGTATGCTGATGGTTTATGTCCTATGTCTGTTAATGTGCAGTCTCACTTTCAATCAGCATATATAGTTTCTCCTAAATAACATCTCAAGCATTTGTTCATCCTCAGAGAGGCAGTTTTATTGCCTCTACCTCTTCAGCTAGATTGAGCACTCCTGTTTCAGTAAAACTCTTGCACAAATGAAATGCAGAGACATCTGAAGCAAAAGAAAGTGTTTCACGCAACAGATAATTAAGTGGAACTCTTTGCAGTGGAATATCGGTGATAATGAATGCTAGTGCCCATTCTAAAATTGATGGACTCAGTAATGAAAGTAAAATGGGCTCTTACATATGGAGAAGAGGTGTATTATTAAGGAGGGTGCCAAGCTCTTGCAGGACAGGAAGGGCATCGTCCGCACTTGCCACTGGTTCTCCCACTCTCTGTTAAACATCTGCTGTCCAAGACAGAATGATGTCCCTAAACAGTTGTTCTGGTGGCTTAGAGTGTGCAATTCAGCATGCTCTGCCTCCATCAGATTTGGGGAAACTTCACGATTTGTCTCCTAAATCCCAAGATGCTGTGGCAATAGCCAACATCTGCCAATGGAAAGAAGCGGATGCAACAGGGTGAGGTTCTCCTGTATTATGTGGGTCCCTTCTTCCCTGCTGCTGATGAGAGATGTGGAAAGACCTGAGGGCCCCAGAGGTTGGCTGCCACCATAGAAAGTATATCTTTAATAATCTGTTAGTCCATTACATTACTGGGTATTCCTAAAATGGTGGCACAATCTGTATGTACAGTGTTCAAAAAAAGTAAACTTCTTTGGCTAGAAGCTCAATTAATTCTTTATCAGATTAACTATTAAAAAATCTTATATTCACTGTGCTCACTTACCAGGATTCTAATTAAAGAAAGCTATGTTTTGGTAGAAGGAGTGATGGAAATAATTATTGTTTGTGCTTCTGAATTACATTTCCATGGGTAATGATCCAAAGTTGCAACACATTGTATGTTCCATAATCATTTGTAAGTCTAACTAATCACGATTAAAGAATATGCTATCATACTGAGTAGTTCCTAAAACATCCTGCTCACATAATAGTTCATTTAGATAAAGTCACCAATGTGAATCAGTCTGAAAATGAACAAATTGAATACTTTATCCCTTGATAACTGTATGTGCCGCTCTCTTGCAAATAGAGCCATGAGACGCTTTCTGTTAAACTTCCTACAATTTCTACCTTACTAGAATTAATATGAAATAACTAAAAGTGCTAAAGCATCATATGCTTTTTTTTTTTTTTTTTCCCCATGGTGGTAACTGTCTAAACCCAAGCCAGAAAGAGTTTTAGTCAAATATCAATTTCATTTGTAAAATAGCTACAAATATGAGAAAACTTGATTTTAAGATGAGTAACTGTTTAAGTGCTGCTCCTTTTTTTGTTGGTTGTTTTTTGGTTTCTTTTGGGTTTTTAAGTTCCTAAGAATAATATTCCATGTGAATGCTTTTCTTGGTATTTTTTCAATAAGTCACTGGCTGTAAAGGATTTTTAAAAATAAGCCTGGCTCCTTAAAAGCACTCCTAGTATTGAATTTTTATTCTTTTTTTTTTGTATGAAAGTATCTTTAGGAAACTGTAATATGATAGATTTTTCCCATAGGACTGGGACAGATTTTTTTTCAAAATTTCTTGATCATTTTTTTAAAATAAACCTTGATTAATTACTAGACATGTCTTAGAATCTTAGAAGATTCCTTGTTTGAGTAATTTTTTGGTTTGAAATGAAAAATAAAATGTAAGGGACAAATTTGTTTTACAACTGCTTTCTGTACTTACTAGTCTGATGTTAAATTCTGGTATACCAAGGGTCAGGAGTATTGCATGCAGCAAGGTCCTCTGTTCTGCAGACCCAGATATTTACAATTCCAAATGTAGTTGTATAAAGAGATAATTTTTTAACTTTTGGAGGAGGACAACACTGAACCCTCTAACAGCAACTAAGATCTTTCTTGAAATTCATGGAGATTACAAACATTACTTTTCAGCACTGTAATTTTCACTGCTGGGAATAGCTGTCATGCTGGTGCTGAAAGTCATGGTAAGTGTATGGGCCTCCCTGCTCTGAGTCCAGTCAGGTTTGTATGTTCTCTAGGTCTTCTGATTTACTCAAAACTCCTTCTTAAAGGCACTACTCAAGCTAAGTAATAAGGGCACTGTTTTACTTGAAGACTGGTTCCACAGTCAGGGAATACATTGCATAGGCAGAAATAGAAGGGGCTTTTAATTTGCTGACTGTGTGAGTAGCAAAAAAAGCAAATCCAAGACACTGTGAAGTGAATAAGGAACACATGAGTTTCAGATTCAACTGGTAATTTCCCAGATTTCTTTGAAGCTTTTCTATTTTCTGAGTAGGAAAAGTAACTTTTTTTTCCCCCCAGAGTTAAAATATTTTAGATGCAGCAGCTGTTCTTCATGCATAATATGCTCATATTGCAATTCTTCTCCATGGCATGAAGCAAAAATGTAATAGATTTGTACTTATTTTACTGTGGTAGGATAACCTGTTTGAAGGAACACTAATTTATTCTGAACAGGGGGAAGAAATAACAAAAACAAACCAAAACAAACAAACAACTCCAAAAACACCAAAACAAACAAACACAAACAAACAAAACCCCAAAAAACCCCACCGAAACCCAAGCTGTTCTTCATGATGGTGTTTGACTTAGAGTTTCATCTGTTACTCTCTACCAGCTGTTAATCAAAGGTTAAAAAAAAATAATTGGGGAAACATGACATATTTAATTAGTTTATATCTGCAGTTGGAGTTACAGTGCCACAGTTCAACCTCACTTGATGATCTTGGCTTCCTGTCTGACTTCAGACAGACCAATCGTTGCTCTCTGTAAACCACCATCCCTCAGTGATTATAGAGGTATCTTACTAATGAGGAGCAGGTATGAAATAATGATGCAGATGCTATTGATCTAGAACTGCCTTTGCCAGATTGATCACAGAAAATTGCTGACTTCATATAGTCCTGTGACATTCTGCAGAATTTAGCTGTAGCTATTCTGTCTCTCCCTCTCTTGTAGAGGTGTCCCTTCAGAGAGAATATTTAAATTCCATGTATACAAAAAAAAAATAAAAATCATCATTCAGCAGTCTTGAATGGTAGGAGAATTAAGTTTATGTCACCTATACAAAGGTCTTGGCCTTTTCTGGAAATTTTGATTAAGTTCCAGTGTGTGTGCCTTAGGGATCTTAACTCACCAAGTGTGAGCACTGACCGCATGTTTTATCTCCTGCTTCCTCTCACTTAACTTGACATTAGTTAACAAGAGGACTTTTCCTTTTATGTCTTGGAAGCTTGATTTCTAATGCTGTTTGAAACTCCAGGCATACTGTATCAGCTTGATCACTTCTCTGTGAATGCCACTTAACTCCTTCTTAATCATCTTCACAGACTGGCAGTAAAACTCCCTGTGTGGTACAGACTAGACGACTTCTATTGCCTGTGGTTTTCTACAGCCCTGTTTTTTGATTTGGGTCCTGTTTCCCACCTACCATCCATCTGCTGCTACTTTAAAGCAATACATCAGTGTTTCAGTGGTGTCATGTTTTAGTTCCTGGAGAGCTCTGAAATGATCTTTTTACTCTCTTTCATTTTTATAGATTTATGATTTTTAACTTGTTATTTCATTGAATCCTGGAGCCATTCAACTTGGAAGTGACCTCAGGAGATATTCTAGTCCAGCCTCAATATTGCAGCAGTCCTTTAGGCTTGTTCTTGTCCAAGAACCTTCCTGCATGGGAACATGCCCAGGCTCCTCGAGACCAAACACAGGGGCAAGTTTATTTTATTGGCAATGGCTTTGGTTCATGCGCTACGCTCTTTTAAACAGGCATCTCCTGTTGCTTCTCCTGGCTCTCTAGCAGGCCTCATGTTTCTCTTTTTTTTTTAACTTTAGGCACTTGTTCCTCAAAAATTACATTTAGCCTGACCTAAGAGTTTTCATTTAACTTGTCAAACATTATAAGTTTTTGTATTCCTTACTTAGACTCAGTATAATTTTACTTTTAAATACCTTCTTTACAGTCATACCAAAAGAAAGTAAAAGTCATCTGAACCTTTTGATTTGAGAAATTTTGGACTTTGAACCTCACCTTTTATTCTCCAAATCATCTCCAAGCAATTTAACCATGCGGCTGTTCCTTTCTAAGTTCATTTCAGCTGGTCATCTTGATTCTCTTTCCAAACTTAAACATTACCGAAGTGAACCTTTCCTTTAAAGTAATGTGTTGAACTGGGGCATGTGGCCCCTATTGACAGTAATATGTCAAACTAAGTTAAGAGCTACTTTTTCTCCTATAGACTGAATTTCTGCAGAATGCTGTCATTACAGTGTATAAAATCAAGGTTTATATGGGCTCTGATGTAGCACTTAACAGCCTACTCAGGGACAGAGAAGGATTTAAATCTCTGTTTCTCACAATCACAGTCTGTAATCTCTATTACTATTTCAGTCTCTTCACCACCTTTAATAAATCTAATGCTGTTCACTTTCTGTGCTAGCTGCATCAAAATGTACTGCAGAATCCCTCTGGATTCACATCCTGGAGATAACCTTGACTCCTAAGATTTTCTTTTATCTAGACTGTTCTGCTGTTGCAAGCAGACTGCCCTTCAGTCTTCTATTTCTGTCTCTTAAGTTCCTGAGTGCAATTACAGTGTCACTGTTGATGAAACCCATCTCTCTCAAATAGGTTCCCTTTACTCCAAAAGTTTTCTCACTCCTAAGTACTTCTGTCCCCTTTCTCCCAGTTCTACTTGCTCAGCTGCTCTGTGCAACTCTGTGCTGCTCACAAGGTGGCCCCACACTTAATTCTGGGGAAGAATGGTAGCAGAGATGTGGATTTCCAGTCTTGCACTTAATTAAGATGTTGCTTCCAAGTTTTCCTTCTCTCCCCAGTGGGGCAACTGATACCACCCACGTATACATTGACAGGGAACTGCTTCTGGAATCGAAGTACCTGAAGCTTGATGGAGACTCTGCCCCTGTCCTGCAATTAGGCACCACCACTGGGCGCACAATCAGCTGCCACCAACAGTTTTTGTGCCTCAGAATGAGGGCCCTCAGGCTTCTCTGCTAATGTAAAGTGGGAATAGTGGCAATTTGCCTTAATTCAATGAATTGCTGTCTGCTGGAGTCCAGCAGTGGGTATGTTTTGCTTTTGTTTGTCTGCCATCATTTTGTTTGTCTATCGGTGTGAACACCCGCAGCAGGGGACTGAGAAGCTGTGGTGACAGCCTGCTGCAGCTGCCATAACTAAGCCTGCTATAAAAGCGAGAATCAGAGCCCTGATTTTGGTCTGAGAAACATCAGTTTAAAGCTCCAACCATAACTTAGGTTCTTGACTTTTAGTAATTTCCCATTTGTGTAGCAGAAAAGGGTTTGTTTAGGGAGTTTTCTCCAAACAGCAAAAAAATTTGCCTCGTTCCATGGTAAACTTATTTGACATGTTTTTGCATTCATATGTTGACTTTTGAAATAACCAAGAAGTTCACTTCTCATTACATTAATTTTAACTAAAATCCCTGCTCACCTCCACACTACTGTAGGCTGATGGCAAATTGCTAGAAAGGAGAATGGATGATAATGACACCTAAGAAATATCGGATTGTGATTGTAACAGCTGGTATATTTGACATGAGCTCATGAGCTAAGCGATTAAGTAGAATTCAAGCAGCTGAGAGAGAGGGGGCTGTTTGTTTCTTCTAAGGATTTGGCTTTCAATTAGTTCCTGCAGTTTCACTTCATTCTGGTTCTACAGTACAGTTGGAGAGACAATGTCTATCAGAAATAGTAGTGAGTGCTTTCCTTTTGAGCAGCAACACCTCTGGATAGACCCTAAAGAAGAATTCTTTGCATGTGGGTTAATATACTGTAAAGAAGAAATTACATGCTATTAACAGTGTCCAGAATCACCAGGCACCTGCAGAGAAGTTGTTTCCAAGATATTCCTCTCTTTTATTTATCTCAGTTTCCAGTTCTATCACTTTGCAGCACAAAATGAATTTGCAATAATAAAGAGTAAAAGGAGGGTAAAAACATGCTGCTTGAAGAGGTGGTGGAATTGCTCTGCAGATTTAATAGAAAATGTACAACATATGGGTACAATATACAGGGTTCTGTGGAGACATTTGCAAACAGCATTTAGATTGTTGCAAATATATTATTCATATCTAAATAACAATCTTTATGTATAATACTACAGTGAAGAATTCTACTTTCTTCTGCAAATGAAAGCAACATAAAAATATCTTGGTGCTGACAATGGGAATAGATCAGCATTAATTTATACTGCTTGAATTCCGAGCTGTATAAAATATTTGGGAAGTATGTTCTCTCTGTGGATGTGGCATAAAAGTTCAATTAGGTGATAACTAATAGGTGTTATTGAATCATTGTACTGATTTTTTACAAAAAAAAAAAAGTACATATGAAAATGTTATTTTACTCTGGGTGTGGAGTAATTCTTAATTTCTTCATCTAAATATTTCACAATGTATAAGTAGTGTGTATGAGATTCCATTTTGTGCTTTGTTTCGTAGACTGTCTGAGGTTATTTTTCATTAAGTTGGGAGTTAAGTAGATGATAACATCCTTCTCTTATTAACTTAAAGAAGATAAAAGCATAAACCATCCAGTAGAAAATTACCACCTTTTTAAATTATTCTGTGGGCAGCTATGAAGACATTGAAGACATTCCATCAGATTCCCAAACCTGACTTTAGCGAAGAATCTTTCAACTTTTATATCTCTTTTCAAAAATTTAAATTACTTCTAGTAAAAAATATGTAGGAATTAATTAATTCTTACTATTTTAAGTACAATTTGAGTGAACAGAAATGCATGATGAAATTTGGGAAGTTTCTTATCCAATTAGCTCTGTAAAGGGATCAGATTAGAAATTTATTACTAAACACTACTTCGTGCCACCCACAAATTCTGCTGCTTCAAGCTAACTGAAGATCATTGAGAAAATTGAATGCCTGAAATCAGAAATAGACAGAAATCATTGCTGCTCTTGCATGCTCTTCATATCTCCAGCAACAGGTAGAGATAATGACATCCTTGCTGCAGGAGAAACAGATACGCTTTTAAAAGTCTCCTTTGCACTTGTGTCACGTCTTGCTCAGCAGATGAAATATGAGACAGATACAGACAAGGTTCATTTGCTTTAAGTTAGCACCAGCTCTTGGGATCAATTTATGGTGAGTGCTAATTGTCCTGTGGATTTTTTTTGGCAGGATCAATTGTTTGTTATTTTCAGGCAACAGAAATCTAAAAGATTTGTAAGGTGAGTAGGGAGCTTTCTCCCACACCTTTCAAAAACTGCAGGAAGCCACATGCTTTGTTTGCCATTTGTTTGTAAAAATGCAACAGTTGAATAATAGTTGTGGTTGATAAATGAGTCCAGTTCCCGTATCATCTGTGCCAAAAGCTTGCCTCTGCCATACACAGACTGTATTTCCACCCTGTGTGCAAATGATTGAGAAGGAATTTGGAAAAGATGTGCACATGAAAAATCCTATGCCACTTCCAGCATGACAGATGCCAATGGGAATTTGTGGTTTTGGCAGGTGATTGCCCCTAAACAGACCTGTCATAAAATATTTGAAAGACAAATCTTTTTTTTCCTCCGATCAGTAAATGTAAGGGTTCATTTTGCCCAAGACTAAATGCAGAGAATTGGGCAAACTGCGAACTTTTCTTAAGCCAAAAACTGAGAAGAGGATGAACATGAAGATTTGAAAGCTGAAAAGGAGGTATGTAGTGCCAGTGTCTCATACAAGTCTTGCTTGGTTTCCCCAAGAAAAAAATAATTTAGGACATAGTTAAACAGTAGATTCAGTTTCTTAGCTCACTATTTACATTGCAGGTCTTTTGTCAACACATGTAAAAGCTTTTGTATTCCCATAGGTGTTAGCTGGTCAGGCATCTGACTGTTTAATTTCTTAGTAAAGCAAAAGATACAAGAGACGTCAGGAGGTGGCAAAATATTCTGAAGAATTTGGATTTTTTTTTATGTGTTTAGTTCTGATACTCTTTACTCAACACCTCTAATTGCTTACATTAACCCACCAACCCTGATGAACTCCTTCAAGTACTAGGTAATTGAAACAGTACAGTATGAGGGGACTGTTGTCATTCAGCTACATAAGGGCTCAAAAGCTTGTTTTAACATCCTAGTCTTATGTAAACTGCCATAACTCTAAAGCAAACAAGGAAGATCACTCCAGCAGCAGTGTTACTGGAGTGGAGTCAATCTTCAATTAATAGAGAGCTGTCTTCTTTCTGTCATAAAGGGACGGTTCTGTTGTTTCTGATGTATCAAATGCATTGAACTACAAAAAATACTCAGGACCTAGTTCGTCTGAAGAACTAGATGTGTCTGGTTTGTTTCTTTTCTTCAGTCTTTAGGCAATCATCTGCTTTTGCAGGCGAAGCAAAATAACCATACTAGTTGTTTTTGGAAGCTGGTTCAGTCCTGTTACTGCTTTAAAGTTGTGTTGTCCCTTGGGGCCCAAGCTGTCCTTAATTTTTGCAAGCATGACTAGATAATTTTATAGTCCAATAGATCCTAAGGATCATCATGTGGAAAGGATATGCTATGAACTTCACTCCCTTCCATTTCTCTTTAAAAACTCTTCTTTTTGTTTTCTTCAAACTAACAGCTGCAGAACAAAGCAGCTTACAATGCCATTTCTTAAAGGATGCTATTTTCCCCAACTTGTTCTTAAAAACACTATTCATAGTATACAGACTATTTCAATAGTTTTCCTTTTATCATGCAAAGCTAGTGAATAGCTGAAACCTTCTCATCAGCATTTACTGCTTACAGGGTATCTCTTACAAACATGGTTCAGCCTGTGCTCAGCCTTTTATTTCCAAAGTTGCTTTTATTTCCATTTATGTTCTAGAGGGAAGAATAAATAATCTTCCTGATTCCAGGCAAGATTTACAACTGCTGTAATGCTTTGGGCCATCATTGCCACACTGCTGCAGGAAACTACAGTGGTGGTTCTCAGCACGCCTCAGTAGAATTAGTTCAGTGTTAAATGCCGTCAGCTTTTCTGATTTGCTTGAAGAGCCTGTCTTAAGTCAATATGGTTACTAACTGACCCAAGGTCAAAAGTAAAGATTTACTGAGATAACGAGAAGGACTTACTCAGGCACATTTTTTTTCTTGATAGACTGTGACAGTTGTTAATAGAATTAAGGAGTGGAGCTGGTGACTAAGATGCCCTTTTTCTAAATCATACTTTGAAGAATTTTTTTCTATCTAGTTCCCACTTGAAAATGCAGTTAAGGTACTCTAATGTCTTAACCTACATGCTATTAAATATAGAAATAATTTAGTGAAGCCTGAAAGGCTTTCTCTCTAGAAGTGGCTATGTTAAGTTAGAAGTGTTCAGTTAAAGAATAAAATAAAACACTACAGCCATGTAATAAGTTTTGTTAAAAATGGAGAGAGTTTACATGTTTGTCATGCTTTTCTTTTTTCCTCTTGCTTCCAGTGGGGGCATGGAAAGCAATGTACACATGCTAATATGCATACTTGAAGGCTTTATGAATATTCCAAACATTGTTTCCTTCAAATATGTGCTGCATTCAAAAATAGTGTTAATCTTTAGAGAGTGCAACTCATGGCTGTTTAAATACAGGAATGGTTTTAAGGTTTAACTAAGAAAAAAGTAAAAAATGTAAAAAAGTTTTAACTGCAAGAAATTCAGAGAAGCAATTGAATTGCTCATAAATTTGGCATGCTGGCAGCTCTGCTGCTCAGTCAGAGGACTTGTTTCTGAGTCTTTAAGAATTGAAAAATCTAATATTTTAGTCACTTTAGTTTAATGGCTTGTCCAGTAAGAGAAATAGTCTTACAGGAAATAGAAAGGAATTTAATTAGTCTGTCTTAATTTACAACACAAAAGCAGCTTCTTAAATCACAGTTCTTCTCTCTTGAAGCATCCTGTTTGGCTTACATAAAAATAAAAACTACAAGAGTTCACATCTCTTATATTTAATTTAAGGAAAATATACGAGCACTTTATTCAGGCTCATTTTGATCCACTCCATTATTCATCAGACAATTCAATCACTATTGTCTGTCAGAGAAATCTCAGTAATAAAAAGAAAGCACTGCGTTAGGAAACCATCATCTTTTTGTCCTGCTGTATAAAGGAAGATTTTTCTTGTTACATTGCTTATGTAAAAAGCAATATAGGTGGTGTGTAAGAGGTGTTGCAGGGAAAGGAACATGCAGAGGAACATGCAAATTTTAACCTGTCCCTCCCTGTGAAAAATAAGAACTTAAGATGCAACAATGCAACTGCTAGTGTTACCAAAGTCATCTGTCATGGGGTCAGGAGTTGCTGTTCACATGGTTGCAAATCCAAGCTGCACTTACCTAAATGGCTCAGTCTCAATTCCGTTTTTTTTAATGGAATTTACCAAAACAAGTTCTTTTGTAATCTGAGAATCCACTGAAACCTAAGGGTGAAACAGCTAAAGCAGTTGATTTCTTTCCCATATATCTATACACGTGTGACAGAAGCAGTCTGTAGCTGCTGGTGGTAGAGAAAGCTCAGTGAGAGAGTTTTGTGATCCAATGGCTTGTTCATAAGTGATCCATGCTGTAGATCCAACAGAGGGACTGTTGGCACTGTCTTCATACTTATGATCATTCTACTTTTTTCCAGTATCTGTGATCACAAAATCTGGAAATACCTGCATGGACTTCGAGCCTACTATAATGATTAAAAGAAGCACTTTACTGTTTAAACATGGGACAGCCATAATATACAACACTAATTTCCAGTGAATACTCATTATATTTGATATATGTTTAAACAGCATAAGAGACACTCTAAAGTAGTAGTGCTCCATGAACACATCAGACTAATGGGCAGTAGAATGTGGAATTGCCTATGCATGAAGAGGAACATAGGGTCTCTCACAAAGGACATTAGAGTAATGCAAATTAACTCCTTAGGCTTTTTGTGTTTAATGAAGACTGTGTAAAGCCTGGAACTCTAATTCTTTGCCTAATATCATGGCTTGTTTTTAAAATTTCAGTATTCAAGCTTGTCAGTTTGGATTCTCGTCGTACTTTGTTCCATATGCTAATCCTTTCATAGCCTGCAATACATGTAGCTCACTAGTTATTAGTTGTCCTTATTGTTGCTATTATTACAAGTTTACTGCTTGCTTCATTCTAAATCAAGCCACTAATAACAAGACAAGACTCTTGATAAATACCTTGTTGGAGTGTCTACTGAAGATACAGCTTGGACAATAGTCACTTAGGCCTATACTATGCTACTGCCCTGTGCATGTCCTAATGCCAAAATATACATATAACATTTATGTTAAACATCAAGCAGAAACTGAAACCCAAGAGGTTCCCTTTGAACATCGGGAAACACGTTTTTACTGTAAGGATGACTGGGCACTGCAGTGATTTGCAGTGATTGCCCAGTGTGCAGAGTCCTTGACCTTGGACATATTCAGAAGTTATCTATACACGTTCCTGTTCCTGGGCAGCAGGCTCTGGGTGGCCACAGGTGGACCAGATGACCTTCAGAGCTCCCTCTGCACAGGTCTCTCCCAACCTCAACCATCCTTCTGTGAACTTTCACTCACAGCTTCATAAAAACACAGTCCTTGGCTATCTGGAGCACTTTGCAAGAAAGCAGCAGGGAAGAGGGAAGATTTTCTTCCCTGCTGCTACTGCACTAGCACTGCAGACTCAGCACAACTGCGGTAGAGCAATGGGAGTAACTCCAGGAAGAACCAACCCCGAGCTGGCTGGAGAGCTGCTACTCTGTGCTACCTTGCCTGAGGACACGGCCCGTGTAAGCTTTAACCATCTGAGGACCCACCTCTGAATGAGGTAATACAAGTAACTGACTTAAAATTCTTGTGATGATGTCAGATTGAGACTATGTAGTGGTTGAGGAAGACCATTTTTTTGAGGGCAAACAGAGCAAAAAGGAGTAGTTAGTTTTTTCCATTTGCTCAGGGGCTGCTCAGGTTTGCTAGTGGTTGGTTCAAGGGAGATGACAGAATATGGGAGACCCTGAGTCTTGGGCCCTTTTGTCCAAGGACCTTTTTGATTCAAACTGATGAAAGTAATTTCATTAAGCTGTTGTTCTGGTGTTGGAGTAAAATATTATAGTGAGTAAATGAAGTTAGGAAAAAAATGAATGAAAGAACAAATGAAGTAGGCACCCTTGGTATCCTATTCACATTGTTATACTTGGATATTTGATAACCATCATTTAAAACTCTTGCCATTACTGCCTGGAAGAAACTTGCAAGTGTCACATAACATTGGCTGAAACAAACAGCTCCCCATTTGCTGCTGAGTTGCCATTAAAAAGAAAATAGAATTCCCTTTATGTACAAAGACTGATTTTAGCCTTTTCTGTGCCTGCCACCATGGTCTAGAAGTGTAGTTTAGAGCAAAGGCATCACTTTAAATCACTTAATGGTATTGGAATTAAAATATACAGTCAAATTTACGAGCCTAGGAATAAATCTTCTGAAAGCACTTTATGCTGCATTGAGGATGTAATTATTGATTCCCCATGCAGTTTATTTGGCTCCTCCACCCCACCCCCTGCTTTCACACAGATGGTGCTGCAAATCACCTCTCAATGGTCACCTGCTTGAAAGGAAAGTTTCATATGCAAAGTGCTGTTCTTTGTTTAGTCAAGATAGCTTGCAAGATATAAAATGAGGCAGCTATTTAAATTTGTTGTTACAGCAGTTGAGCTGGGTACACAAGATTAAATAAAAAGAAAATTAGGAAGCAGATGCTTGTGGCTTAACAGAAGAATTGAGCTAAAAGATACTCTTCGTTACTGCTGGATATGAGTAATTTTACTAAGGCAGCTGTTTCTTTAATCAGGAAAAACACCAACCACTTAAGATAACATCCAGATGTTTTCTGTATCGCTTCACAATGTAATGAGTTTCCATTTTATATGCCACATTTTTAATTTCAGTTGCATTCACTTACATCCTATATACTTTCAAATACATGTATCATCTTCCTGAACTGTAGAAGACCTGACTACTAAATACATGACTTTTTCTGTACTCTTGACATCCTTGCCTGGTGTTAGTCTAAAAGTTGCTTCCAGGGCTGGCAGTGCCTCTCACCAATATCCAAACATATGAATATTGGACGTCCACAGGTTGGAGAGGGCTTATTTTGTTGGGGACAGAGTTTTTTAGTGGGAAAGAGTTTTTTAGTGCTATCTGTTCATACTTTAGTTGTATGGTGTCTCTCACAGTGGTGCCTGTTGTTCAAAGCAGGACATTCCATTAAGACATACCATGTGTTAATTCACATGGAGTGAGTTAAAATCCTGTTCCTCTTCTGTGGCTATCATGTAAAAACAGAGATTTAAAACTTCCACTAGCTCTTAGGTGGGGGCTTAGTCCTCCATCATGACTGCTGTCACTTTTAATGCCTGCTAACTTGCCATCTGTCCTTGCTTGAAACAAATGCTTTATTTGACTGGAGACCTGCAGTTCCAGGCTTTCTATTGCTGATAAGACATGAAGTTGGCATCTCAAATCTTTGCACCGATTTGCTTATCCAGAGCTCTTTCATAATTAATGTATTTGTGGTGGTGTGGTATTTCAGAGTCTTAAGATTTGAGCATAGTTTTTGCAGGTGTGAGTCTTGTTACCTGTATTTGGGGCCTTGGGAGCCAGTTGCCAGTGCTCAGTGAGTCCGTACATGTGCAGTAAATCAAAGTCATTACTCTTTGTGCATGCTGCTTATCACACCTCTTGAGAAACTAAAGCTGCCCTGTGTCTATGGTCAGGAATCCTCAAAGGCTTTTGTAAGTAACAAATTCCTTTTGTTATTACAGGCAATCATTGCAGTTTGTTTACTGTATTCATCACCACCTTTCCTAAAATTATTGCAGCAGAGATATTATTAAATGGTTGGTTCATAAGCTTTCTAGTGCTAGTGGGTTGTAGCTAAGCTTCTAATTGTTCGAGTATACATAAGCTTTGAAAAAACTTATGCTATTTGACATTAGTAGATAAACAAGCAGTTGCTTTTTCTCCTGTGGTCTAAAAGTTCTTCCTCTTAAATAGTTCTTGGAGTCTGCCTGTGTAAGCAACCCTAAATACGCATGAATAGTACAAAAGAAAATAACCAAATATAACAGCAACAAAGTCTCCCTTTATGATTTTTTTAAAATTCTGCAGTTATCTAGCAATTTCTGTCTTCATTTTAAAGTTTTAAAGTGCAAGTGAGATATGGAAAGCTTATTGTATATTACTGTCTTTGGTTTATGCCTTGCACTCTTTTTTGACAGTTTATACCATTTAATTCTGGCCTTTCTAAAATATGATTTTCAAACACAGTATATCTACTTAGAAATTCTTTAGTTAAAAAATGACTGAAGTAATTACATACATTAGCTACTGCTGATAATTTGAGGGGGTTTCTGCTTTTTGCTGTGTGCATTTGAATGAAATCTGAAAATCTCTCACTAATCCTGTTACTTCCGTTCGATTGAGCTCTCTACAATCTTTTCCACAGAGGGGATACTCTTCAGGGTACGATGTGACTTCTTTGGTACAACAGTCAGCTAGAAAAGAAAATTAATTTTCTTGCTGACAGTGAAACCATAACAAAAAAAAAAGTTAATTGAATAAAAGAAGGAATTCTATTAATTATTTTCTTTTTTTTTTCATTTTCTTTTTTTTTTTTTTTTAATCTAATTTATGAAATAATCAGATTTTTTTAAGGTGAACTTTCTTCTACAAGCTGGTGACCAGCATACTGGATTTTTCTGGAAAGGCAGTAGAAATCTAAAAGCTTAGTCATGTTTGTTATTTCCTCAAGTTGTGAAAAAGACATATGTTATTCTAGCAGCTTGCAGGTGAGTGGTTGCTCACAGATACCACAGTCTGCCTGAATCTCTCCAGTAAGTCATTTGCATGTCTCTACAATCACTGTTTTCAAAAGCTTTGAGAAGAGTTGTACAGATGGGCAAAGGTGCTTTGGGTTTGGCATTCTGCTGGCAAACTGGAAAGCCTCCCCAAAACTCAGAATGGTGAAGAGTGTGATGCTGACTGGTGTCAGCTTGTGTCATTTTGTTGATCAGCTCTGACTGATCCTTGACCACTGTAGGTGTAGTCTCAAGTGGAGCCACTCGTTTTGAATGGACTGTTCCCCTCTTCTTCATCCTTCTAGAAAAACTTGAGATTGGTTACAGTCCTGGGCTGGAGGTGGGCTCATGTTGGTGTGGCATTTCACATGCTCAAGTCCAGCAGGACCAGGGCTGGCCTGGAAATAGGAAGTTGTCTTGAACACAGTCTGTTTCCTGTGGAAAATGCTCAAAACACACTCTTGACACTTTATGGATCTAGATGTACAAAAATACTTCTGCAGCTGTGAAAGTCTTCTTTGAGGGCCATTTGGCTTCTTCTCTTGGCACTGATGATCACAGTGATGTGACTCATTACAGTGATTGTTTTCAGAAATGTTATTAATTGTCTCTTCACCTTTTAGCACAGAATATTCATAAATGACTTGAACTCAGCTGGAAGTGAGGACTGAATAAAATAATTCTCACAGCCACCTGCTAGTGTCAAGGTGACTGTAATTGTAAAATCACTACTTGCTGATGAATTAATGCCAGCATCTGGATAACTTATCCAGCTGTCATAAACACTGAAAATGTGTTATAGGAAAGGGCTTCAAATAATACGGCAGGTGTGGTATCACATGGTACTGCAGATAGTGGCAGAATTCAGCTTATACTATTTCAAGTATTGTTATGTCAGGTGGAGTATCACAATTTTCTAGTAGCATTTCTGGTCTTCCATTGTAAAAATAAAACAAATGTAAATACAGCAAAAATCCTGGATTGTCTTTCAGTAAAGAAGGTATTGGAACAAGATGTTCTGAGAGAGTTCTTTTTTGTTAGCAGATGACTTTAAACGCAAATCAGCATTTGTTATGCTGAGAGGATTTCTATTCAGTGGTCTGAAGAGCAGGAAAGCGGCCTGTCCCTGTTCGTTTTTCTGCTCTCGTTTTCTGCTTTTGCACTGAAATATTCATTCCTTACCCTACTGGGAAAGGCAGTCAGGTACAGGAAAGAAAGCAATAAATCTTACTTAGTGACTTGTCAGTTTTTATCTGTAAATATAAAAACAAAAATGAGAAATGCTTAATTTGATAGAATTAGAAATGTTGAGAAAACATCTTTGTCAACTGAAAAAAAGATTATATTATAGTATTCTTTCCTTTGGTGTTAAATTTTAACTTCAGATTCCCTTTATATGGAGGAGTTCTTAAGGCAGAATTCTGGCTGTTCTTTAATTTATGATGCTGTACCATGTTATGCCTTTTTTAAAATTGGAGTTGCCACATACGCAATTCTAAGATATTTGTTTCCTGTGCTTTCTTTTCTTCCTGATTAGCAATAGCAATTAAAACTACAATGAGGTAATCTGACATTTTGAGAGGGATTTGTCATTCCAGCCAGAGGAAACATTTTTGTTTATCCAGAGGAGATAACATTCTTGCACTATAATGAAAGCCAGTGCTCACCAGATGACAGGTCTGGTCTTTGCCCTGCAGTTGCATCTTTGCAGGCAGAGTCTTGTTTCTCTGTGGGAACACTCTTTTCCCTAATAAGATTTGTTAATGGATGGAAGACTCTGCAAGAACTGATTGATTGTGGCATTGGGTATTCTAACATGAGCATCACAGTTCTGGATGTATGATCTCTTAGATAGTTAGTTTGTTCTCTCTTACGAAGACCAAAAATACTTATAAGTGTTTAAGAAATATTTAAGCTATCTAATGAGTGAGAAAATAATATCTTGTTCCCTGGCTTGGTGTCTGTGTTGCCTATGGAATGAACAGACTGTAATAGGAAAAACTATTGTGTGTGGCAGTGAGAGGTGGATTTCTTGTTTACCTACCAGTTCTTACTCAAATGTTGTTCAAAGAATTTCTGGACTGGAGTAATGGTGGTGCTCTGATGTGACTTTTGTGTTTGTAAGCAGCTCAAGATTGGTAACTCAAAGGACAATGAATGTGCTTCTTTATTAGCCTTGAGCTTATTTTAACAATTCACAGCCTACTAACATAAACAGAGATTGAAATAGAAAGTATAGTAACTCTGTCTTCATATCTATTGTATGATTATAAGTAAGTGTCTTATTGGCTTTAGTGATGATTTTGAGTAGGACTGCAGAGTGCAAAGGAATCTCTACTTATTTCATGGAGGAGTCCATCTCGCACAGTAAAATTAGCATTATACTTTTAAAAAATGTTAGTAACACCTTAGAGTTTAAAAGAGAATTATCTCACATCCAAAGTCTGACTACTAGCAAAAATTAGGTTAAAGAGAAATGCTTGAGAAAGCCCAACTTTATAGTTTTAAATACTGATCATGTATTTGTGACTGGTGCCAATTATCATTTTCTTTCCTGAACCACAGTGCTTCACTTAGAATAACATTCTTTGTTGTAGTATGGTGTTTAGCTGAGTTGAATATCAGTGCAATTTTTAGTGGCTTCATTGCTCTTTAAAGGTAATAACAGTACTTTGCTGTGAATCCTCAATTTAAAAGGAGGGATTGATGGCAGTGTGGCTTACTCTGTGCACCACCTGGTAAAGGGACTGCCAATATGCCAGGTAAATAACTCCACAGTCCCCCTTCTTTGAAAAGTAAGCTGCCTAGATATGAAAGAGCATTGGAGAAAGTGATGGAGGCCTCAGGAGTGCTTCGTAGACCTTTGTATTCGTAGGTAAATATTTAAACTAAGCATGGAGTGAAGGTATGGGACTGTGACAGTTTCTCCCAGGTCTGCCCCAGTTGGAGTACTTCAGGTAAGTAATCTTTCATTACTGCTCATGACCATTCATGAGGAAAAGCCAAGAAAGGTCCTTGAGGCTCTAAAGATAACCACTGGGATGGGAAATTTTGCTGTAGATGTTTTCCTTTATTATATATAATGTCTCTCATTTTGTGCTCTGTCACTTCTCCCTTTGTTTTGTGCTTCTCAGTAATGGCTGTCAGAGTTTGTGCTTACCAAACCATCACTTTACTGGGTGGTACTGGGGAAGGATCAGGGCTTGGCAAAAGTTGAAGTTCGATTCAGAAGTAGAGATAATATGTAAAAGTTACTATTGTTTATTTACTTTTATTACCCAAAAAATATCTTATCCAGCACAATATTTATTTCTTGTCCAATACTGTAAGTTTCTGCAGAAGAAAAATACAGTGAACATTGTGGATGATGTGTAATAGTTGCAGCACCTGCTTTTCCTATTATTATTATTATTAACTGTTAAATTTGCAAATTGAAAAATAAAGTGGTTCCTTTATTTATCTTCACCCTTTTACCCTTGCTGAAAGAGTATAATTTCACTGCATGAGGCTACAATTTATTGTGCTCAGTCATTCAGTGCTCTTGGAGTCTTGTCATTATTGTCTGTGCTGTTCTACTTCATAGATAGTGATTTACCAGTCAGTTTTTCAGCCACGTTAAATTAGACCTAGAGATAAAATTAGACCATGTCCACAGTTGATTTTTATTTTTAACTTTGGAAGGGGAAGGAAAATCACCAGCATGCATTTCTTATAATAATAATAGCCTGTTTAATAGCCTGTTGAAATTCCCATGCAAACAAAAAGTGCATCTTCACCTCAGCACTTGTTTCAAAATTGTGTGATGGTTTAAAAATATTTTTAAATTATTTTTTCCTAATTGCCTCCTATGAAAATAGTCTAGTGCATTGAAAAAGGTGAAATGCATTCACTGCACATTCTAATGTTGGTGCTCAGGGCGCTAGTTTTGTCAGGAATTACCTTTTCCTTCTATATCCATATGTGGAACAATACTTACTGCTTTGTATCTCATGTGGGGATTTTTTTGATAGCCATTGTTTGTGACATTTCCATAAAGGAGGCAATTTTTATTCTGAGAGAATTTGTGTTGTTTATGTATAAAATAAATACAGTAGAATTTTAAAAATATGTTAGACTTGGTAGAAGTATTTGAAAGTGAAGCATTATTGCTCTACATCAAATTAAGATGCTAAAATTTCACATTTTTGTTCAGAAGCAATTATTGTAAAAGATTTAATTCTGAGCTTGCATGTAATCTTTTTAATGATGAAGGATTTATACAGCTTGCAAGGTACAGCAGATACTGAGCCTTGCTGCCTCAACTGTGGTTAAGCGTGTGCCTTCTGAAGGGGAGATCTCTTCTTGTTCTTACATAAACATCTAAAAAGAATACGTATGGCACCTTTAACAACATCCCATGAGATATCTATCTAGCCCCTTTATGTAATGCCAGAGGTGGGGGGTTTATGCCGTGCAGCAGATGCTTCTACAGAATATCAGGGTCCTGGCGTGCCCGTGTCTGAGGAGGATGATTGTAACCACTCTTCTGTCAGTGCTTCAATGTTTCAGGGCAGAAAGGCTGATGAGTTGATCACACACTATGCTGTGAAAGGCTGAGGGACGCCTCTCTTGTGCTAAAAGAGCAAACCATAGGTTTGGCTTCAGCAGACCAAGGTGAAAAATGTGGCTGTGAAACGAGGGAAAGCTTGTGGGCTCTGGGTGGGTTACTGCCCCTTGCTCCTCCCAAGGAAATCTGCTTAGAGGTGATTATGCTCTGCATCAACTCTTTCTGAATGTTCACCATGGCTTTAACCCTTGGGAAGACTGAAATATGTGCTGGATAAAGATCACAAATCCATAACTAATTCTCATCAGAATCTACATAAGTGGTAAACGGGGAAGTCAGAAATATCATGGATTATGGAGGGATTTCCAAGCAACTGTTTTCCCTGCTGCTTTGCTTCTAGTTTCTCCCAGCACTTGAGTGCAATCCACTCAAGAAAGTTTTCTGACTCCAGATATAATTTGGCTTAAAATTACTTAACCTCCCTCAAAATATCTTTTAATGTAATTCTAAATCTTGGACTGTTGCCACAGAAATCTTGAGATCTGTATCATATGGAGAGACCATGGGATGGGATAGTCTGGAGGTTCTTTATGGTAACATGATTGTCCCAGGCTTTTATATTCGCTCCTGATAACATATTTTTCAATAATAAAAACCTTCATTCAGTGTGGTTTTTAGAAAGTGGTATTTTACAAATTGTATTTTAATTTTGTGGAAGGAAATTTCTTCATTACCTTGTTTTTCCCAGTAACTGTCTTTATATATTCACATAAACGTATATGCAGGGCTGCACCACAAGATGCATCAGAGGTACAAACTGATTTCTAATACATAAGGAAATATAAATCCATCATAAATATGTCTGAGGAGAAAAAAAATGAATTGAGAGGAACCATTATTAGAAACAGAATACAATGAAGGTGACTTTGCTATTTTGACTGCTACACCTGGGATAATCCCTTTCAGTGTTGCGCAAGATCCCAGTGTAATTCCAACCAAATAGGCCTTGAACATCCACATATTGAAATCACTAAATAGGTTTCTATATTTAAGTTGGAACAATATTGCTTCTAATTAAAAACTCTCTTAGTAGAGCACTCAGTGCACAAACAGTAAGGTTAATGTAACCTGAGCTGAGCAGGCAGACGAAGGAAAGCAAAATCCTCTTTGTTCCAGCTTCTTAACTATTTACCTGGACATAAAAGTTCCTCTTGTTAAATTGTCTGTCATTCTTGTGGGTGTATAGGAAGCATTTGGGTTCTTTCTGCTTCATGTTTTTGAAATGAAAGCTGAAACTCTTTAGATGCTGCATATCAGTGAAGTCCCAGTTGGCCGCAGGGGTATATTCCAATTTTTTGATTATTTGTGGCACTGACACTCTCTGGGTATAAGCCAGCTGAGTCCATAAAGACTGTAGTGCTGCAAAATGTGTGGGGTTTATTTTTTTGGTGATCTGGGGTGGTGTTTTTGCCACAGACTGCTCGTGCAGCAGGTTGGCAGTTCAGCAGCCACACGGCGATGGAGCCCAGGCTCCCGCAGCGTGCTGAGCCTCTGTTAATGAACCTGACAGAGAGCGAAGGTGGCCTTGCTGCAGCCATGTCCCCAAGCTCCAGGAGGATGTGGCACTTGGGGCAGGGAGCTGCCAGCCCACCAGCCAAGGTGCAGCAGCATCCTTGGCCTGTGGCCCATTCCCTGAGCACAGGGTACCTGGCAGGGCAGCCAGGAGTGCCTAACCTGCTCTGCAGGGTCAGCTCTGGCTGTACTGGTGGCTCTGGCAGGATGCTGGTCGTGCCAAGGCATCTGGACATTGTCACTGTTGGCCCTGCTGTGTGAGTTCTCTCCTTAGCAGGTGCAGTGGAAAACAGGCTGTGCTGCTTCGTTCCTTTGACGTCACTCTAAAGGAGCAGGGATGCTTCACTGTGCTGAGATGGATTGTACCACATGCTCAATAATGATGTTAGCTAAATTAATTTAGTTGGAGCAACAATGCATTTTCCAACACTTGGTTTCTTCTTAACTTACAGGTTTTCCGAAAAAAGGCAGTGGAGCTTGGAGAGAAATTGCTACCTGCTTTCAACACTCCCACTGGGATACCTTGGGCATTGCTTAATATCAAGAGGTAAAATTACTGCTTTTTGGTGACTAGAACACATAAAAAATTATGTTGAATCCATCTTTGCCACAAAACTCTTACAATTGCTGCAGTTTTTGTCTTTCTGGTTCTACACTTTAAATTGGGAAATTTAAGTGGATATATGTTGCATACAGAAGAATACATACAGAAATGTATTTATTCATTTTGGAACAGTGTTTTTTTCAGTTAGTATGTTGCTCATCACTCTTCCTAAAGTCCTTTTAGTGTTGTTTTAGGTAGGCTAAGAGCATTAGGATATGCGCTACTCTGGAAGTTTTCTAGCCACTTTGTACTCTTACCTGTTCTCAAATGTGGTATAAGCATGTCCTTCATATCAAGAAACATACCTACTACAAGAGACTCACTGTTTTCTACCCTCTCCCAAGGAGTGGTTTTGCTTTAGGCAGTTATGGTTTGAAGGCAGCTCTGTGTTTGCTGTAGGAGATGCTGCCTTTCCTGAAGTCACTCTTGCCTCCAGTATGTGGCTCCAGACATGTCAGCAATTCCTTGGTCCAACTCAGGACCGCTGCCTGTGATACTGTGCTGGGAAAGAAAATGGTTTCTTTGCATTGCTTGGTGAAAAATACTGAAAATTACACCCGTGAGGTGTATTTCTATGTTCATAAGGACACATCAACTTTCTTCATACTGATAAGAAACCTCAGCATCACTCACCTCAAGAAAGTGAATAAAAAACAATTTCACATGTGTGTGTGTTGGTGATGTGTTTGGCTGCCTCCTTGACAATCAGTATCTTCTGCTGTTCCCTGCTTGCTCTGTATTTATGAGTGCACCTTTTCACCACAGTGGGATGGACACTGATGTGCTGACAGCTTGGTCTAGCTTCCCAGTAAAGTGCTCAGGGCCAGAACCCTTGGCGTGGCAGTTCAGACAGGCTTATCTTCCACCTTCCTTTCAAACAGCAGTGAGGTAAAAAGCCAAAAAAACCACACGTTTGTGTGTGGGAGCAGGAGGGGTTAGTGACTCCTGAACTTTCTCATCATTGAAGGGGCTGGTTAACTGCTGCCTGGTGATGATCCTTGGACTTTGGCTGGTTACTTACATGCATGCTAATAATTTTTTCACAACAAGCTTTAATAAGTTCTGCACAAGTTCAGTACTACAGCAGCTTGAGGCATATTGGTTATTTGTTTTTAATCTGTTAGAGAAACTTCTGAATACAAAACCCAAGCATGTTTGTAATTGCAAAACAATACCTTGCTCTACATAGTATATTTAAACATGCTTAAAGTGTTCAGGCTAACAATATGTCTTTTATATAGCCCTTATCTAAATCCCTCCTTAACTGTTAATATGTCGATGTTCTTTTTGCATATAGTTCAAATTATGTGGTAGATCTTTATGGTTTGCTCCTGCTTTCTCACAACAACTGCTGTGGGGCACTACAGATGTTAGCTGAAAACAGTGCAAGGTGGTAATGCAGGGATTAGTTTCTTACCTGACACAAAAGTCAAAGAGGGCTTCTGCCGAGATAATTTCCCTTGCTGTGGCAGAAAAATTGACATAAAATGCTGGGTTCTTGCTTATTCATTCTGAATCCTTGCACATCTGCCTAGCTTTGACCTTCAGTAGATGACTCTTCCATAATTCTGTGAGTAAACAAATATGCTGTCATCCAGGCTTAGGAAATGCTAAGCCACTGAAGCCTGCATACATTGCAGATCTAATATGCCTCATTTCTGATTAGTATTTTATTTGATTTTATTTTGATTTATGCTTCAAATTGGAAAACACTCACAATAGATTAAGGGTGTCAGTGGTTATTTTTAAATTGTTATTTCTGGATTAAGAGATGAGCTGGATATTTGTTTAACTTTGCAAATGTTCTTCAGAAAATAGTTGGTTTTCTCTGCTCATCCTGTATCATCATAGCCAGACTTGCTCCTTCTTGCATGCCTCTGTGTGTAAACACATGTATGTGCTTTTTTCTCCTCACATGCCAAAAACATCCACCTGAAGTATTATTCTCTTTATCTTTTCCATTGTTTCAGTTCATCCTGCCTCTTTCCTCGCCACTTAGGGATCATGGGACACTTGCTGTCTTGTTTGTGGAACTCTTATTATCAAATATAATGAAAAGTTCATTGTAAAAGTATTCTTCAGCTAAAAACACTTGCCAGTTCATGAGTATGTTTGCACATAAAACTTCCTTTGGCCTCTAAAGTTCAGTTTTAAGTAATTAGATCAGTGGTTTGTAGGGGGATTTCCTTTTCTTTCTTTCTAAAGTTTCAGTTGCACTTCTATATTTCTGATGTTGCTTTGTATTTTCAGTTCATCTTCAGCATCAGTTTTTCACTTCTGCTGAAAAATTTGAAGTTCCGTCTATGGCTCACTTGCTTATTTAAGTAAACAGTGTGGTATAGTACTTGTGGACTCTTCTGGCTTAAAACAGGGTAGAAAAGACTGTAGAGGGAGAAATGTATAAAGCAGTGGTGGATTGACAGACAGGTTTGAGTCTTATTTTTGGGGATAAGAAACACAAAGCCACTTTTCTTTCTTTATTTGCTTGCTTATTTATTTTCCTCCTCACACAGGTCCTTTGTTTAGATATTTCCTCTTCAGTACTTCTAAAATGCCAACTTTAACAGTTTCTTAAAATACCACTAGTTCATGACCCCTTTTTCCTTCTTCCTAGTAAGCTGTGACAATTGGAGTTCTCCATGCTAAAATTGTCATTTCTCTTTTTCTCTATAAACTTTAAGTAGTTTATGACTGATCAATCAGATTGCTTGTGTATTTCTGAAATTTACCTCTCAGATTTATAGAAATAAAAAAAAAAAAAAAACAAACTTGCTTAGTGAGTTAAGTAATCTTAACAAATACCCAAACTTGCATCAAGTTTGCATGATCAAGTAATCTTTTTAGCATATCTATTTAATTTTACCCCTGTAAGTATTAAAGGGGAAGATGTATGGGGCTTGTGCTTATGGAATGATGCCCAGCTGTCAAATACAGGAAGAAACACAGATTGTTGTTATTCTGTTGAATCAATCAGGAATAAAATCTGAGTATAAAAGTCTGTGCTTTTTTTTTTTTTTTTTCTTTCAGATGGAAATTTTGTCTTTATGTCACTTTTTCCCCCTCTGAAAGCAGACCTGTATCTGGTTTTTAGTCACTATTTCCAGTAAGACCACATTACTGCTTGCCAGTAAGCAACCCAGAAGAATTCCTATATGAAAGAATGTATTTTCTGTTAAATGTTTGCTCTCTATACATTGACCAGTTGTGTAGTTTTAAGGTTATTTATTGTGCCTTGTGTGCCATGATGTAGCAATACTGTTAGGCATTAAGGTGCCTGCCTTTTTGGGAAGAATCAATGTAGCATAAAATAGTTATGCCTTGCCTTAATGAAAAAGTTTCAACTAGAGTAAATAATATTTTTATTTTGGAAACATAACAAACTGGAAATGGGGTTTTTTTGGGTGTCCAGCCTGTTCATAAGTATTGTTGTGGCTAAGGGGGATACTGTGCCTGTTTCTGCGGCTCACTGACAAACCTAAATTATGTAATTTCTGGCTTTAGGGACCATGGGAAGTGTTGTATAGAAGGAAAAGCTGTGAGGTGTAGTTGGAGTGGGTCAGAGTGGGAAAACCTAACAGAAGTTAAAAAAGAGGAGTTTGAAATACATGTGATTAATTTGTATTGAAGTCAAACCACAGGGAATGGTAAGATTTACTTGATATAACTGTAGAATGTTTACTGTGTCTGGTGTCAGTTCAGGATCTTTTGTCTTTTGCAGTTTAATATTCACTGTACATAAATAATGGATCTGAGGTGTATTCAATATAATGTATTTTATGAAGTGAAATAGCAGGGGCCTTGCTGAATTGTTTGCACAAAGTAGTTATTCATAGGTAACTGAGGAGGGACGTGACAGAGAGACTTGACAATATTTGTGTCTCCAGGATGTTATCAGCATGATTTTAAAGCAAGGTCCTCTTTTGACTTTCAAAATTACTACTATTTTTTAAATTACTACATTTTTTACAGCATAGTTAAATTATGCCACAGGTTTTTTCAGGCCTCAAAGTGTTTAGTTTAAACAAGAGTTTCTTGGCACTTCTGAGCCCTTGCAGCCCCTGTGTATTCAGAGCAAGGAGATACACCCATAGGACAGTTTCAAACACAGTTTTTTATTTCACATCACTTGGAAAAAAAAGAAAATAGCAAGAAAAAATTCACCCATAGTTTTGGGGTTTTTTTATTAAGAACGTTTTACCACCAGCTAAGATTTCTGTTCTGTGACAGTAGTGCTAAACAGGATGGTTTCCCCCCTCCATCTCAGCTTGCCCAGAAGATCCTGGCAGCTTTGGAAAGGGGTTTCACACTAAAACACTACAGTGTTTGGAAGGATCACACACACACAGGTGGTTGTCTTATGGGACACTCAGTCTGGTATTTCTGACTGCTGGTGGCTTGTTTTAGGTTGCAGCTGTTGAAAGGAGCTTCTCAGCACTTTCCATGTAGGTGGAAATGTGGCCAATAGACCAACCACCTTGGAGGTATGGAATATTGGTCTTTAGACAACAGAATTTGCTTGGAAATATTTCAGCGTTTCAAAGTGATTCCCAATTTCAAACCAGGCTTGAGGTCTCATAGTCTTCAAAATGTCTTGTGGGTGTGGTACTTCATTAGAGAAACTCCAGTGTTCTTAAGGAAGGAATTCAGCATATAACAGAACGATTCTTTTTTAGTTCTTTGACATCTCCAAAACATCATAATCAATGCATTTAAGACTACGTATCTTTACAGTTTGTAAGGAGTTTTAATGCATTGAGAAAGTTTGAGAATATAACTAAGGGATCCAAATGTAAATTCAGTAAAACTTTTTGACAGCTTGATTCTCCCACTTACACTGTCAGAAATGCCTGAAATGTGATTGATTGTTGCATTATTTTTCAAAATTTTTGTATGACACTATATTTTTAAAAGAATTAGCAGCTCATGCTTTTACTTGTCCAAGTGACACAAGAAGCACTTTTTTGCAGAAATTTAACCAGGATGGATAATTTAATTTTTCTGGTTTGCACTATTAACTACAGTGTATAAATAAAAATTAATTTAAAAAAAATTCCCTAATTAATTTGTAGAGTTAAACAAAGGTTATTCTTCAAATTTGACTGTATTTAGCAAAAATAAACTTATTTTTAAAGGGAGTTCAGAGATGTAAAGCTTACACTGTCTGCACACTTTGTTATTGTAAGATCATGCAGAAGCTGTGTTTAGATGAAATCTTTAATTATATCCCTTCTGTCTAATTTTGGCATAATTTTAGAGGAAGAAATCAAAATTACCTAAGGAAAAAAAGCTAAATGTAGCAGACATACTTTATAAAGGCTTTTTATGTGTGGTTTTGGCAAATGACTCCACTGATGTAATAAAGTGGTAATAATAACAAAAAAGGATTTGGATGCTGAGTTAAACCCTGAGACTTCCCCTGCAGCAAAACAGACCAATGGAAAGCAGACTTTTACCTCCAGGCATTTGGATCACAGAGTGGATTTGTATTAGCACTGGATGCAAAGAGATAATCCTGGGTGAACTTTGCCTCTCTAAAAATTATTTGTTTTGTGTTAAACATATGTTTTGGCATAGAATGACCTGCTGTCTGGATTTACCAATCTCTTTCTATTGATTAAAGAAAACCTTGCACAATTAATTGCAAGCACTAACATCTTGAGATGAGAAAATTAATTACATCCTCATTTATAAGTAACTAGTGACAAGGATGATTTCAGAAAAGGGTACATTTCTTCAGCACAGCCATTTCAGTTCATTGCATGGTTCAATAACAAGTTTACATTTCTTGAGTCAGTATTGAATGCAAAACAACCTGGAAAAATAGTTATGCATGTTAAATAACAGAAAATTTGAAATTTCTATATTTTAAGATATGTTAGAACACCACAGGAAACTAATTCCTTGCCATGTCTTTGCCTCATCTGAAATTCCTTGCTATGTCATCACTTCAGCTAAAATGAGTAGGTAGTTCCACATTGCACGACTAGTGCTTTATATTCAGTATTCAGTATATTTGACCTGTGGTGATGTTTGATTTACCATTAAGCCATGTAAAAAAAATCTCATTTAGAATAAAATCACAGAAATTTCATGAGATAGTTCAAAGAATGTAGCTCTTTGCCAAGAAAGAAAAAGAAACAAGAAAAATATTGTTTTGGTGATAGCCCGTAATGATAGGCTGCATTATTCAACTAGCAGCTTCAATTCAATATTGTAATGCAGAATCTGTGTGGGAGGCTGCCCTCTGGCAATAACACAAGAAGAATTTGGGACCTATTATTATTACTGCAAAATATCCTTCCTTGTTTAAGTGCTTTCTTTATAGCCAAAAGAAAGATTCTAGTCCCAGATTCCAAGTTTGAACACTCTTTCCCTACAGTTTATTAGTGCAATGTAAAATGAGTATAGATACTTACAAGTTCATAATTATCATATTACTTAACTGTGTAAAAGGCAATGTGAGTATTAGTAATGGTATTCCTCAGCACAAAATGTACGATTATCAACGCTTTAAAGATCTCTGTGGTGCTAACAAAAGGTAATGTTCTTTTACAAAACTGAACAAACCTGCTGTCAGACAATCCCACAGAAACCAACTGGTTACCAGAGCCTCAGCTTTATGGGCCTTGCCCCCCTCGTCAGCAGACGCTCTCCAGGGTATCAAAACCTTCCCTGAATATCATAAGATTTTGTCTTGATGGCTTAAAAAAATAGGGAATTGCTTTTTTTGGTAGGTTATTTATAAAGAAGATATAAAAGTTTTCTCTGCCAGAAGTGGGGAGGGATAAGCAGGTTGAACTGTTTTGTGTTTGGCCCTGGAAGAAACCAGGACTAGGAAGTTCACCCCAGTCACCTATGACCAATAGGTGGCATGTACCAATTTCCTGCCAGTCTGGTTGTAACCAGTCCTTCACTGAAGTGCAGTGACATAAGGGTGGGACAGTTGCATCAGATCCTCACTTTGCTTCCTGAGAGTTAAAACCATTCTTGCTTCCCTGCAAGTTTTTGAAATTGCATTTATTGAAAATAGGATTTTATAAATTAGCATATGGCTAAGGGTGTTACTCATGCTCTTGCTTTAGGTGGATAAGTGCTGTTGGCTCCTCTATATTGGCGGATAATCAGCAGTTATTTGTATGCCATACCTTCCCGTTGCCTAGGAGTTGCAAGGGAACCCTTAGTGTTGAATTGCCAGACATATTTGAGAGTTGGAGTTGTTTGTGAAGATGTGCAGGATGGGGCTCAGTTCCAGATGAGATTTGCATGTTCACCAGCAAGCAGGAACAAGCTCCCACTGCAGTGGGACACTGCAAAGGGCACTGTGAAGCAGCTTGAGGAGCATTTATCCTGCCCTGAAATAAGTGCCCAGGGCCTGGCCCACTGGGCTGCTTTTCCTTGGCCAATACTGACTGTACTGGGAACACTGACACCTGAGTGTAGGCATATCAATCTTTGCAGTTGGTCAATGATCATTTCCCTTTTAATTGCTTGTATCATGTATGACCTAATTTTCATCTGTGTATAGTAAATGATAATCTTACAGCAGACAAAATGTGGCTGTCAAAAGAGGCTTCCTTCAAAAGGAAGGGAATCAGTTTCTAGAGACTTCAGTTTCATTAAATGTATAAAATGAGCACAAGTACTCAGTCATTTCCACCACAATTCAAGTCACCTCAGAAAAAACACATCATCTAAAAAATATAGCTGTGTTGGGCTTTTTCCACCTATGAATTTTTCAACAAATTATAAAGCCCCTTATTAGTTGTTTAGTTTATGTATTTGTTGCAATCTGTGTACATTTGCAGGATTTTACCTGCAAAATCCATGACTCATTCATTTCTCATTAGGAAAATCCTGAAATGACCATGAAAAGTGAAGGGGGGGGGGGGGGGGGACTTGCAAAGTGCTTTGCTTGTGTATTTTAGCTGGAATTTGATACTTCCACCTGGTTAACTTCTCAGCTATGTGGGGCTGTTTGGTTATTTTTCCTACAGTGGTTTAAGCATCTATAGATGCTTAAACGTGGTAGATAATAAGAATCGAGATCCTCCGAGGAAATAGCTGATGTTTGTAGTTACTCGGTATTCTTACCATCCTAAAATGATAAGCATGAACAAGTGTTGATAGCTGTATTTTTTCAGATACCATTACTGAGAAAGATTCTGCTATCTTCAAAGGATACTGGATTTTTTTCCTCAAAAAAGCAATTTCCTTCAATACTTCTCAAAGTACATCTTTGGTTTCAGATAAACACATAGATAGATGTATGTATTGGTAAATACAAATACAAATCTTTATTCATCATTTTCTGGTTTCTTACTGCTGCTGATGCAAGAGGCTCTCTCCTTAACCTCCATCAAACCATGGCCTCTCTGCTGGACAGCCAAAACCCTGCTACAGCTGACACAGTTCCAGTGCATCACATATATCACAAATAACAGTTTTACTTATCTGAATTTTCAACTTCTCTTTTTAGCACTTGATCATCTAATTAATACTGTGAAACTTTAATTTTGTGGTTTTTGGTTTCATTATACCAGTGCTGAGTGGTGTGTGTTATACCATTTTTATAAGTATGTGTAATTTTAAGATGACTATTCATAAGTGCTTCTGACACCTTTTGTTATTCTGAAATTCATGGCATATGTGTTTTCATGGATATGTCAGATACTCTTACAGTACAATTTTCCATTTAATCTTTTAGATTGACATTAAAACAACAAATCAGCATAAAATAGGTTATCTTTTTTCCCCTAGAAATCAGTCTATTATATCAGAATTGTAAGAACTATTCATGCAGATTCATTTTTTGCTTTACCTTTTAACAGAAACAAAAGTTTATTATTTGTTAAAAGTTCAGTTATGTTTAAGATTTGGTGAGAATTCGAGAGTTTTCTTTCTTTTCAGGAACAATGTAAGTATTAATTTCTTGCCTGCTTGCATAATTACTGATCATTACTTGTATTTTCTCAGCTTCATGATCAGCTTCATGCACCCAGCTGAATACAGAACATCTAATTGTTTTTAAACAGGAATTTCAGCATTAAATACACATTCCTGTGGTGCTGTGTTTGTTACTTTTAGTTATCTAGATGTTGATCAGTGTAATAGAAAAGGTTTTGCTTGGAAAACAGTTACGTTTCTCATAATGTCTCCTAAACATCCAGATCCTTAATTTAAGTTGCAGTATTTTAGTACAAGATTCTGAGATCATCCAGCTCCTTTTTGTAGTATGTTTTCTGTAAATCAAAACTCTTGCAGTCTGTCTTTGATCCTGCTCTACTTTGTGTATTTTCTAACCCTGCTACTTCTCTTCCATGCTTGCTCCCCTCTTCTAATCCATTTTGATTTTGGAGGAGAAACACACTGGTGATCACTTTCAGCTCTGACAGTTTTTTCTACTGAACTGTGACTCTGTCCTTGCTCACACATCCTTCACAAGACAAATCTGAATCCTGGATGTATCATGTTTTCCCAATCTTGGGGTTACTTCTCTGAGGCTTTTCCAGATGTTTCAGTTTGATGGCATGTGAAAATAAATATTTGAGAATTGTACTGGGTATTGTCCCACACATGTCTTCTGAGACTTCTAGGCAGACCATTATTCATTTCCACCCCTTCCTATCTTCCATTCCCCCTTCTATCCATCCATCTTTACCTCCTTGCTTTCCTACATCCCTAATGTTCTTGAGGTCACCTAGCTGATTGGCTCCCTGCAGTCCCTCAGTGGGACATATACTAAATTTGTTGCTTTATGGATCATTTATGGAAGAGTTGATCCACAAATCCTACTTGTCCTAGTGTATCATCTAATACACTGTTCCATAAGATCTTAAATATATTGAAATATTTGAATAGTCTGTAAAGAGTGATAATCAAGCCTATGTGTATTTTGGTGTGCGGTTGTATGTATGCACATTGGGGGTGGAGGGGGTGTGTATGTACACCTCAACATAAACTTATAGATGTTTTACACATATATCTATATATAAAACATGTTTAAAACATTTAACAATGTAAGGCAAATTGGACTCCTGTAGGGAAATTTGGGAGAAAAAAAAGTTACAAAAAGCTTGTGCCTGCTTTGCTGCTGAAGGCTATATATTCTCTTAAAATCCCTTTTCTTATCTCTAGTCTTTCACAAATACAAAGTTACTTTCTCTTTAGCATTCCCCAGAAGACTTCAGAAACATTAAAAATTCCAAACACCTTTTCAACCTTCATTTGTTGCTGACATTTTCTCTTCCTTTTCTCACACTTAAGCTGACCATGTGAAGAGTTCTATTAGATCAAAATAGAATAGGCTACCACACTTTGGAAGCCACAATGTCATAATTCTCATATTTCTACACTCATCTTTTACAAAGGAAGGAAAATGAGGAGAGAAAAAAATATACATTTTAAGTAGTAATGAGACTGGAGAAATAAACCAACTTTTGGACTTAATGAAAAATGAAAAAATGGTGCATTGACTTTACATGAATAATCCTTTCCATCTTATAAAAACGCCTCTTGTTACTAACGCAGACGTGGACACAGGGGAATATATGCTCTTTGAATGCTGCTTTAATTATCCTTGCTGTCTTTATAATTGAATGAGAACTTTGATGAACTTTACCCTGTATCTCTATAAAGTTGTTTTCCTTTACTAGTTCTCAAAAATTTCTCGCAATATGTGCAGAGGTCTGGAGCGCTTCTGATGATTTCTAATGGCAAAGTCACTTGACAAAGAAATTTTATAAGTCTCAGTAGTGAAGGTTTTCAGCAACGTATGAGTAAACCCTCTTTTCATGTTCAAAATATGTTGGAACACAGTATCCACTTCTAAATCTTGTCATTAAGAAGATTCTTTAAGAATTCATTTTTAAGCTTTTTGTAGTTTTTGTACTTACTAAGTCAAATTATAATTTATAATTTATTGGCCTTATTACAACACTTCATTAAAATGTCAGAAGATTCAGCTCCTAGGCAGGGTATTACTGCAAGAGCTGTGCATGCGATGTTCTTTGCGTATGGAAATAGCTACGGCAGTTATGTTCTGCAGCATGAATTAACAAAGATTGATTGCAATCTGTTTTTATTAGCTCAAGGAAGAAAAGCGGTGTAGTGATATTAAGAAAATTAATTATAACTTTCTAATCTAGTAATTAATGTGCAGCTGGGCATGAGTGCAGTTAGTGTGTTTCAGTAATTTGGCAGTCCTGACAAATTATCATCATCCGTTTTAAGGTAGACAACTGTTCTCTAATCTTCGCTCAAATTTTTATAATCTTTAGCATTTCAGAAGGGTTTTAACAGCATAGATGTTAGATATGGGCTTTTACCACAATAACGTGAGCAAAAGTTCAGCTTTATCTTTCAGAACTGAGGTTCAGTTGTAATTTTTAGAACCATCTATCATTCTTTTCCAGTGTTGTACTGAAATTTCTTCTGAAGCAGTTGTATGAAATGGTGATTACTGGTAATTGACCTGCATATGTTGCCTATCATCTTAAAATGCTACTGAGGATTTAATGTATCCTGTAAATTGAGATGTTTCCAATTAAATAGAGTTCTTATGATAATCACTTTGAAAACTAATCATGTAATATAATGGTGTTACTAAAACTCTTATTGACTTAATTTTGACAAATTAATAAATGTAACCAAAGCAATTACTGTAATGGTCTTACTAGTCTGCATTTTTCAAAACCTATCCCTAAATGTTTTTCAGAAATGCAAGGAGAAATTAGAAATAAAATAGGTGTGTTGAATTAGCATAACAAGGTGACTTGAGGGGGAGAGTATTTGTGTCCTTGCTTTCTTTAGGAGGCGTGAAGGTTATTGTGGGTCACCCCATGCTCAAAGCCTCTTGTCTGTTAGGAAATTAAATGATACTGAACAGAAACTACAACTAGGATCCGAGCAGCAAAATTAATAAGAGAAAATGCTCTTAAGCAGACTGCCTGGTTTTGCTACTATCAAACCTTACCTGCTAAAATCTATAAATAATTGTAATCTTCTCAGTATGGTTTAGTCTTGCTTTTAACAAGTGATTAGGAAAAAGCACAAAGCATCTATGTAGATCAGACACTGTCAGTGGTCTAAAACTATTCAGTATCCTTACGCTGTCAGTGAACAGACAGTAAAAGCCACCTGATTTATTTACGTAAAACTTCTGGGGAATTTGTTTGTCTTGTTTTAAGAACTATGTTGTTAAGTTTTCATTAGGAATGCATTAGAGAAGGTGTTCTGGGACCAAAAGCCAGGAGTTTTCAGTCCAGTGAATAGTCCTTTTGCTTCTGTTGTGCCATAATTTCAACTGAAAATGGACAGCATTTGCTAGAAGAGCTTTTTTCCTAGTACTTGAGACATTCTCCAGAAATTCAGCAGGCTTGGGTTTTTCACTTCTCAGACATGTGCTTTTCCTCCCTAGGTTATTGCTTCCTTTAAAAGAAAGCATTAGTTAGAGTCCAAATTAGATATTACTGATAGGTGGAACAGTGGGCATGTTATGCCTAAGGGCTTGTGAATAATTAAGATCAAGGAATTAATGTGAGTGTCTTCATTAGCAGGTCAGCCCAGCTCAGGAGTTGAACTTCTTAAGTGTCTCTCCCAGTCTTCCCCACTTGGTGTGCTGCATTTTGTGGGTAAATGCAAAAGTACCTAAAAGTGGATATTTGTTTGGCACTGTTGACCTGCTTGTTCCCAGGCCATGTGGGGATCACCAACCTGGTTTTGGATAACTAAGTAAAGCAAAGCCATCAATTTAACTTTTGTCTGATCCAGCTCAATCTGAGCAGAGAGCTAGCCAAATCAAATATTTTAAGCAGAAATTAAAATATTTGACTGCTCTATAATGACAATAAAATATATAAGGCATTGGGGGAAGTGGGGGAGTGAGTTACTGAGGCTCCAATCAAGTAACAGCCTTGGAATTTTAGAAAGGACCTACTCGGAAATTCTGTTGGTTTAGTGGAAGATAATAAGATTCATGCAGATCTTATATCAGTCTTGCTTTAGGCATAACTCTCAGATACACAAAAAAACCCAAATTAACAAACAAAACAATCACAAAAAATCAAACACTGAGTATGGAACTTGAAAATTGTCTGAGGTTTGTGGCTGACCTTAATGACTGTGAGTAATGCATTGTGGTGATGACCATCTTATGTTGGCTATTAATTTGTGTTTCACAGGCAGTGGAATATCAGTGGTTTTAGGACCTTGAAATATTCCATTTTGTTCTTCCTATAAAAAAACACCAACTTATTAAATAAACTAGCTTGCACTTCAAAATTAGCAATAGGGCATCACTTCAGTTTATTGCATTAGTTATATTGAATAAATCACTTTGGAACAAATCAAATTAATAAAGAATACAGTGAATTTGGCTTTCTTTCTCTTTAGACATGTAGTTGCAAATAATTCATATTTGAATTGTTCAAATAATTGATTGGTTTTAATCTGCTTCAAACCATTTTGTCAATATCCTAAGTTTCTAAATTGTGTTATTTCCAAATTTGTTATTTGTTTTCTGCAAAGTTACCCATGTAACACAATTTTCAGGAGCATTTGCACTAATAAAGCTTACTTTGCACATGTCAAAACAAGAGTAGTTACATGACATGCTGCTGTTTGGAAAAAGAGATATTTTTAAGTGTCTTATGGATTCTTTGAAGTCATTCTGTGGTGGATTAGGCCATCCAGCACTGTAAATCAGTTTGATCATACTGTAACTTTCAGTTACACCAGCTGCACTTTTTTTCCTGTGCTTTCATGTACTGCAAGATATTACAAGTGACAAAGAATACACATTAAAGAATTAGTTTGTAGATAGGTGGGATGAATATAACCCTAAATGATATCCAGTGCTGTAACTCATTCAGCTGTGTTGAGAAAATGGGTGGTTGCAGAACTGACATGGGTAATAATGTCCAAAAGCTCCTCCAAATTCTGTCATGTATATGAATGCCTCAAGGCTTTTTGTAGCTATCTGACGTTTTTCCTCACAGCATTAAAAGGTATGGAATCTTAGCTGAAAAACTTCAATTTTTCTGTCAGGCCATTCCCTTGGGTCCTGTCACTCGTCACCACAGAGAAGAGATCACTGTCTGCCCCTCTTTTTCCCCTCACAATAAAGTTGTAGACTGTGGTGAGATCTCCCCTCAGTCTCCTCCAGGCTGAACAGATCAAGTGACCTCAGGTGGTCCTCATGTGGCTTCCCCTCAAGGACATTCACCGTCCTTGTTGCCCTCCTTTGGACACTCTCTTGTGCCTTAATGTCTTTTTTATATTGTGGCACCCAAACCAGCCCCCAGCACTGGAGGTGAGGCTGCCCCAGCTCAGAGCAGAGCAGGACAATCCCCTCCCTTGCCCAGCTGGCCGTGCTGTGCCTGATGTCCCCAGGACAGGGATGGCCCTCCTGGCTACCAGGGCACTGCTGACTTGTGTTCCACTTGCCATAGACCAGGACCCCCAGGTCCCTTTTCGCTGCACTGTTTTCCAGGATAACATTCTCCAGTTTGTCCCATACATCCAGGGTTGCTCTGTCCCAGGTACAGAATCTGGCACTTTCCCTTGTGCAGCTTCATATGGTTGGTGATTGCCCAGCCCTCTACTTTGTTGAGATCTCTGCTGGACCTCTCTCCCCTCAAGGGAGGCAACACCTCCTCCCAGTTTTGTATCATCTGAAAACTTGCTTAGTATCCCTTCCAGACCTCTGACCAAGTCATTTCTGAAGATGTTGAAGATCACAGGGCCAATTTGATTCTGTGTAGGCTGACTCTGCTGAGCTTTTTTCCCTAATATTGCTGTATAATGTTGGAATTATTATAGTAGAAAGTTGTAAAGAGAGTAGAGAGTTAATGCCTGGCAAGTTAACCTTTAGAATGAATAACCCAATGAGCAACACTGGTGATTGTGTTCTGCCTTGACTGACTTTTAGCTCATTACAGACTGACTTTTTTAAGGACAGGGAAGAGTAGGAGCTCACTAACCTGTCTTTATGTTGGGGAAAACATTCAGCCTGACTTCTTACCCAATGGGCAGATGTGGACTGTCTTCTAAATGTTGAATTAGGTGGATACACCTAGCCAACATCCAAAATATATGGTGTTGTCCCCTCTTTTTATCTCACATAAAAAACTGGATGTTCTTGTGTTTCCTTATTTTTAATGAGCAGGCCTTGACACTATAGCATACCATAACCTAACTGAGTAGACCTGGCTTAGAGGATGTGGTATGACTGAATATAATATTAAAAGAATAGTCTGTTGTTTTATATTAAACAAGCAGTAATAAAAACCCAGCAGTAAATGCCGGAGGTACATGCATGTCGCTGTAGAAATCCATATAGCAGAAGGTAAAGGCAAAATGAGGCTTGTACAATGATAGGCTAGTTTGAGACCTATTGAGAAGGAAATAAAAAGAGGTTAGCAAGACAGCTAAGTAGTTTGTTCCAGCACACTGGTTTAAACTTCGTGTTAAAATGACATCTTTATTGTTATAACACCAACACATCTTTAGGAGGAAATTAGTTAATAGGAGGGAACAATCTTTCAGCAAATTAAATGAAAGGCTACTATTTCCACTTGACATCTGTGAAACTGCTGCTACATTCCTTGGAGTAGTGCTTAGAGAAATAAATGAGCAAGTATTCCTTATAATTGAGCTTTAATGGTATCCATATGCTATATATCTTGTAATGGTGCTCATGTTGTGCAGTTTCTGCGTAGTATAAGAAAATTGAGAATTGGTCTGTCAAAGGCCCATTAATGTAAATGTCTTGATTCAATTCTTAGCTGTAGAGAGGCTCATGTGTTTTAAATACATCCTAGCAAATTGTGGTTGGTACAGCAGCTCTGACAGTCTTTCCGGTTGACCTTTCAGGTTTCCCATTTCATGTCATACAGCAACCTCTCTAGGTAATGAAATCTACTGGAACAAAGAAGATTTTAAAAATGTATTATTTTTAATTTAATTCTTTTCAAATGAACACTTTCTAACAGGCATTAGAACATCCAGTCTTTTAGCAATGTTGTCATGTTGCAGTGTTCTACTGAGGCCATAAATGAACTGTTTTCTCTATCTTTTACCCAGCGTTCCCTTTGTAAATTAATTGAATTTTGCTTAACTAACTTTGTCAGCATTGCTTTAATGGCTAATAGCTTTTGGGCATGTCTTTGAAGGTTTAAAGATGCCATTTGAATATTCAGCCTGTTGTATGGTTACAGTTTCCTAGCATCTGAGATTTTCATGAGTAGTACAAGTTCACAAAAACCTACTTTTGAGTCAATTTTGTTTGTGAGACAGATTGGTTTGTTGGTAATTGGTCATGAATTGACTAAACATGTCTTAGGTACTTCAGATGGTTAGAAAAACGCCTGTTCCTGCCCACAGAGACCACAGCTTGTAGCAGAGGTGGTCCTTCATGCTTGCCTTTTAGGGAGGAGAAGTGAGTCTGGCCTTGTATATTCTATCCTTATATTCACCCACACATCAAAGAAAATTTGGACTCTGATTGCTGGCCCTTAAAGATACCCTTTGGAAATCTGCCTTCCTGAAAGAGGAAGAAGTGAGAAAGGGGAGTCATGTCAATTTTTTTATTTTCCTCTGATCACTTTTGATTTGCCAGAGTGTTGCTCTCATATTCCCAAATATGCGATGTAACGTGTCAAGAAGTTACTCATGATAGACCTAAAGATAGTTTATTTTGGTGGCTTTTGTGTTCAAGGTCTCTCTGGTATTCAAAAGACAACTGTGCTCGTTACCAAAAGTATTTATTTTGACTGACATTATCTTTCAGAAGTGTCAAGAAAACAAACCAGTATGCCATATCTATCCAGAACATACTTCATTCCCGACATGATCTTCATTGCATTGGAAAAACAAATATGGTACTTCTTATGTGACAATTCTTGCAAGATATTCCATGCTATGTTATTCCAGTCTATGGCTGGGAATACAGAAAAGAAAAAAGTTTTTAAAAGGGCAGGAATTAAAAAAAAAAAAATTTAAATGCTGATTCTTTCACTAAAGCCATCAAGAGCAATGAGGGATTACAAAAAACATTTAAAACCTTTGACCAAATGTTTTGCTGGAATTGGGACAGAAACCCAATTTTCTTAAATGCTTCATAAAACTGTATCATCATTGTTCTCATTGATAATTTATGAAAGAAAAATAACAATGTGCTTTCCCTCTGTATGTTGTTAATATGCAGAAGCTTTTTCAAGGTGATTAGTGAAACACTGTGTGCTGGTGCAGGAACAAAAAGTACATATATTGTCTCCAGCAGGGTTCCAGAAATGTGTGGTTTGTTTTCCTGGGGCTTTTTGTTCTATTACTTTAAATAGTAATCTCTTCATGCTTATTTCACTTCATCCTTTATTATATTATTTACATTTTATTGATTAAAGTCCCATTAATCTTAAGAAAATTATTTGACTACTCGATGTCAGGTCCTTTATTATCTGATAATCTGGTTTACAAAATCCTCCAAGGAATATCTTAAATGTGGCCATTAGTATTAGTGCGTGGATTGTGATTATTTATTTTAAGTACTTTTAGAATAGATGCTTGGTACTTCTCATTTTCTGCTCTACCAAGGTAACAAATGTCTTTTAGCCTTTTTCAGCTCTATTGGATTGTTAAGTAATTGGGTGGAAAACTCCTTTCCTTCTTCAGGATATTTGCTGTAGTGAGGTATTGTTGTAATTTAATACTGCAAAAAAATTATGGAACAAAATTATTTTTTCTTTAAAAATAAGAGTCTTGACTAATCTGACTTTCCTGAGTTTTTGAGGTAATGTTTGTCCTTTTCTTTCTTCTTTGACTTTTCTTTATGGTGTATTCATATTGTCCTGGCACAGAATTTTTAGTGCCTATGTGGGAATTAAGCTGTATTGTGCTGTGCCTTGTCAACTGAGATAGTCAGCATGCTTTCTTGTAAATAGCTCATCTGTAAGATAAACAGCGGCTGTGTAGAGGTATTTGTTGCTTGAAGTAATAATAAGGAATTTACTGATGAAGTTCAGGGTTAGGTAGAACGCAGAATAACTGACAACAGAAACTCTTTTCACAGGAAACATAGAATAGCGTTATTTCCTCAGGTGAAAATCAGATGTGTATTAGATTATGTGTCATTTTTTGGTTTGTTTATGGGGTTGTTTTCTTTTTCATTTGCCTGCAATATAGTAGAAAATTTTCTTGATCTTTGATCACATTTTAGCCATTGTTTGATTTTCTGTGATGATGCAAACAGCAATGAGCTTGATTCAATTATGAAGATGTGAGCAATAAAATAAAATTTAGTGTTTATTAAACACAGGGCAAAAGCATAACGTTCAGAATCAGAATCTGATAAATATAATGTATATTATCACCTAGCTGAGTGATATGTCTGAAATTAATGTCATTTGAGAAAAATAGGGATGGCCCTTTATTGTTAAATTTCCTGGATTATACTGAATAAATGTATCTTCTATTAATGTATAAAGAATGGGAAAAGGATGTAAACTGCATGTAAGTAGTTCTTTAAAATATTGACATAAATTTTATTTTTATGTTGTTAGTAGGCATTGAAGGACAAAACTGTGCATAAGCAAATGTGTCATTTGCTGGGAAAAGAAACTTTTTTTTACATTATATCACTGATTTTTAGAAAATGAACGAGCTCAGCTCCTGAATCTGAATGGAGTTAACAGAAAGGATTTATACAGTGATACTGGTGTTTCAGTCTGGCTGCAGGGGCTCCTTGCATTCGTATTAACTTATTGTCTCTTCAACAGTTTTAATGACAGTTACAGAATCTTAATGCTCAATCGGTCCCTGTTGAAGCAACCACAAGCCTTTCTATTGACTGTGAGTAAGGATCAAGGCCTTAGTGACTGGCACTGAGAAAAACAATGTTTATCTGATGCCAGAACAAATGGATTTTTATGACACAGCAATGTGTGGGTAAAGAAAAACAAGAAGATTGAAGCAGACTGGAAGAAGAGGACACTTATACTTTTCTTAAAGCATTTGTCAAAACAGATTCTGTCTTTCACAACACTAGTCTGAAAAAGAATGCATAAGTTTTTTTAATCTAGGGAAGCTGTCCCTTTCAGTGAACCAGAATGCCATTTCAGTAGAGTTTCATACAGCTGTCACAGCATCTGTGACAGCAGATATGAAGAGAGGTTTCCCTCAACAACAGTGGTGTCTCCGTATTGTACATGTTTAGATTGATACAAATACCTGCAAATCCCAATGTAAGTGTAATTTACAGCATTTGTTAAGTTAATGTTAATATCTGAAGACTATCACAGCTGCAAGTCCTGTGACAAGCTGTCCAGTGTCTGAAACTGCTGTATTAGAAGGAGAAATAATTGACTATCAGTCAGCAAGCCTTTGATGTAGGCTCATTGCAATGACTGGTAGCTACAAAATGGCTTGAAACAGACCTTTGCAACTTGTCAGCCCATTATTTTTAATAATGGTGCCATGCCATTAGTGTAATGATTTTGATTCTATGATTCAAGCATTTAATGGCACCACATGCGGCATCAAGCACAATAAATGTGCCTAGATGCTTTGAAAGACTTTTTAACCTGAATGACTGTGAACCCACATAAAATATTTTTGTGACATGAGAAGCTAATACGAGCTAATTGAGTTCAGAGAAGAAAAATATTAAATCCACTTTTTAGCTTTACTGTCTGATGATAAGGAATGAATATGAACTGTATAGACAGGAGTGATACAGATATGTTTTAAATGACTGAGATTGAGATTAAGATTATTTGGGATATTGGAAAATTAGTGCTAGGAAGTGAGAAAGTGGAAATTAGTGGCAGAGAAATTACATATAGCTGTCACTCGCCATCTGTGCTTTGGTGCTTTGAATCTTTACTTGTTCTTTTAAGTCCTCATGGGACTGAAAATATCAAATACTGGGATTTTGTCCTGTCCAGAAGATCAGTAGTGGCTTTTCTTGAAAAACTGATACAGCCCTTCTGATCGAGAAACCATGGTTTTCACAATGTTTCAGTACATTTATACTCTTGATTGGGTTGTGAGTGCGCATAGCCTGATTGGAGGGACTGCTTTTGCAGGATCTCCACCAGACAAACATCTTGCTGCCTTCACTTGAGGATGTGTGGAGACAATGTGATCTCCAGTGACTGGCAGTAAAAGAAAGACTATCTCATAACAAGAAGATTGACTGGGAGAGAAAGAGGATAGTTGTGGAACTGGAAAAGAGCAGAACAGCCAAAAAAAAAAAAAAAAAAAAGGTCCAACAAACACATCAAGAAGAAAAAAATGAAATAAGGAAGTTCTGGGTTTAGCATCAATTCTCCACCCTATTTCTATGTTACAAATGCAAACTGCTCAACATTCATAACAAATTTTACAGACATAAGTTAATGACATTTCTTTGCACTTGGACAATGCAACTGATATAACAAAAGAACAATTTAGCGAAACTTGAATATCAATTACTAGTAAAAGAAATCTGATGTGGGATAGAAACTGACTGAAGTCAGAAGTTGATGAACTAATCAGCATGGAGGGGGGATTTATAGCAAATCCTCAGAAGAAAAAAAAAGGATAACATAAAAATTGAATGTTGGAAAAGTGATGTAGAACTGTGAGCAGAATCTTACAGAGGGATGTACTGACTAAAGTATATCAGAAGTGCCCATGCCATGGCTACAGTGGTTTTAAGGCAGCAAACAATCTCGATGTGAAATGTGAAATTCTAAAATAAGCTTCAAACTTAAGCAGATAGTTTGTCTTTTAGTATTAAAAGGCATGGTAGAGAGGACAAGAATAGAGATAAATGGTGGTTTTCATAGATTCTTCCAAAATTCTTAATTATTTTCCTGCCTAGGGAATCTGCTTCTCAGAAGCAGGAGTTGTTGGGTTTGGGTTTTTTTTTGCTTTGCTTAGGCTGTTTTTTCTTTGGGTTTGGTTCTGTAAGGTTTTTGACTGTCAGTAACACTGAGTTACACCACTTGCTACAGCAGGGAATTTCATTCTAATACCACCTCCTTTTATTCTGTCTTAACTTATCACAGGGATGGCAGAACTGTGAAATTCCATTCATTACTTTCATTTCCTGTTATTTTCACTTCTCTTTGGGGACCTGATTAAAAGTAGTCCATGCTGGTACTTATTATCTCTGGCGTTGCTCTGTTGTGTTCTATTCCCTCTTGCTTTTTTAGCCTTTGGAATTGATTAATTAAACCTTAGTATATAAAGTAATAGGAAGCATGAATTGTTTAGTTTATTCATTAGTGTGTTGTGGAAGACATGTAGGTCTGTGCTGTGCTCAGATAACTTTTATCAGAAATTATCATGGTAACAAGTACGGTTTTAGATGGTGACACTGAAAATTACCTTTAGACACTTGACATGTGTCATATTGGTATTACAGATCATGTAATGCCTGACTAGTAATTGTCTCTCCCTTTCTCCATGTGGGCATGTAAATGTGAGCTTAGTGCTCTGTTGGTTTGCCACAGAGTGCCAATTCCACAGGCTTTGATGCCCCTTTAGAGCACCAGTAATGTGAGAAGTGTCACAGGGCAGACAGCCATAAGGAAAGGGTTGTACGAACCCCGCCTGTAAAATCCTAAAGAAATTCAGTCTTTTTCCACTGAGAAATGTTACAGGAATTTGATGTAAACAAAGCAGCCCAACAGTCTGGATGGACTGTTTTGTAAAAATAAGATACTCTGATTATTTTAAGCACCAATAGACACAGTATCACTAGATCCAGCTGTCCAAAATCCATGTATCAGACCACAGAAGTACTCCATGATATCTGGTCATTTTTGTCCTCCATGGAGGAGGTGATTTATTTTTATTGTCAGCAGCTATCAGACTTCAATGCATACAGTAAAGCATGGTCTTTCCAAAGGCAATCTCACTGGCCTTTGCTTATTCTCTGCTGCTCTCCAGAGGCAGAAGAGATTGTTTCCTCTTTGCCGTGGTTCCCTCTGGCATTTTGTTCTCCACCTGGATCTTGGCTCCTCCTGCTCCATGTCTGCTGTTTCCATTCACTGCATTGTCCTCTCACATAAGTGTTCCCCAGGAGCCATCATTACTCTGACTTAATTATGAGCTGATACCTTTCACCACAGAGAATATTTAGTGGGCTTTCATGTAGGATGACTTGGACATGGAGCAGACAGAACCCTCTTGCTTTCCTTGTGTCTGCTGCTGCTGACTGACCCTTCAGGGAGGTGGGGAATTGTCCTGGCAGAGGCCATAGCACAGACTGGTACTGGAAATTTTATACTTCATGTACCTCCTGCTCCCCTTCTGCTTTTATATTAATAGTGCTCTTCAGTCTCTGTTACCATTCTGTCCAGTTTCAAGAGAAATTGCCTGTTGGGTGGTCACCTTGGTGAAGATCAGTCCACTGGATAACATCTGAACATTTTACCCTTTTGCCTGAAAGTACAATAAAGAGCCAGTGACCATTCTAGGGCAGCTATAGGTCTCTGGGTATGTTTCCTTATAAAGATAAAAGGCAAAAATGTTGGGAGGAGGGTAACTTCTTGGAAAATGTAACTATAAACATTGCCTTTGAAGGACCTGATGAACTTAATGGAGAAAAGCAAGGATCTTGTTTTGAAATCTGTTTCATATTAGCATCTTTAGGAGGCTGTGCTGTTAGCTTCTCAAATGAACAGTTAGCCACAGCAATCTGATTTTTCAGATTTACTGATTTTTTTTTTTATTTACTCTCATTTCCAGACAGATGATGATGTGCATGTATCTGCAATACAGACAGATGCATCTCCTGAACTGGCATCACTAAAGTGGCCAGGAGATCAGCATCTATTAGTGCTGACACTGCATATGAATAGGCAAATAGACAAAACTAATAGCTCTTGAGGCTATACCTCTTCATTATCTCACTTGTTGCAGTAAAAAACATTCATGTTTTGTCTGACATTGAGGACAAATGTAGAATTTTTTTTATTCCCTGTCATCCCATAAAATTGAGTAACCACTCGTGTTAGTATTCCTCCCGGGGTTGCTGATGGTACTAATCCACTGTCTGCCCCCTCCTGCTAAGTCAGCACCCCTAAAGACCATCTCTGCAGGTAAGAGCTGATATCAGTCAGTCTTCAGAGAGGGCAGCTGGGCTGAGCTGGAAGCTGACAGCTGGTCAGTGGTTAGGCAAGGGCAGTAGTTAACACATTTATTGTCACAGCTGAAAAACTAACCAGCTGTTAGAATTTGCCTGCGCAATGCTCCTTACAATGAGGAATAAAACAGATGTCAAAAACTACCCTGCAGGCTATCTCGTTGATTTTCAGTTTCTTTTTCAGCTATCTCCAGCTGTCGAGATAGTGAATGAGAGGTGCTTGATCAGATTATAATCATTTTCCTATCTCAGAGAAGGGATACTGTGGAAAAGTCAGAGCTCCAGCAAGAGTCTGGATGCCTAGGGTGATTTTGGGACCACTTAAGCCTGCAAAAAGTTTACTGTTAACAGAAATACAGTTACTGTGCTAGTCCTGTCACATGCTCCCAGCTTGACCCTGCCTCGGCAGCTCCTGCCACAAGATTTGGGTGGAAAAGTTGAGTGAGTGCCAGTGGTGTGTATTGAAAACATGGGGTTTCTGTACCTTTCTTTCTACTCTCAAACAAGGATAAGGATGACTTGCCAGTTAGGGGGAAAAGAAAAACACATTAAATATCTTTGAACGGTTAAAAAAGAAATCATCAGTTTCAGTGCCTGTGAAGACAGGTCCTTAAACCTATATATTGTACTTTTGGGGGTGGGGGAGAAAGAAGTAAATTAAAAAGAAAAAAATCTTTTTAGCATTTAATTTATCAAATGGAGCAATTGAAACTTCAGGCAAGCGTTTCCGGTGTGCTACATAGTTGGGTTTGTCTTTAATTTTCCTTTAAAATATGAATCTCTAATTAAAACTCAAATCATACAGCATAATTTATTAACATTCTTAGCAGCAGTACTAAAAGGAGAAAGATGTAGCACAGGAGTTTGAAGGGAACCTATTCTAAGAAGTATTAACAGCAGATCATCCTTTAACTCCTGCAGTGTGGTCTGTGGTATTGGATTTAGCCTCCTCAGCAAGTTGTTAGGAGGAAATGAGTGTCTAACAATCAGCACTGGTTTCTGGAAAGAGAAGAAGCAGTTCTTTTTCTTTTTCTTTTTCTTTTTCTTTTTCTTTTTCTTTTTCTTTTTCTTTTTCTTTTTCTTTTTCTTTTTCTTTTTCTTTTTCTTTTTCTTTTTCTTTTTCTTTTTCTTTTTCTTTTTTTTTTTCTTTTTTTTTTCTTTTTTTTTTTGTGACACATTGACAAATGGCTCCATTCAGGGCAATCCAAAAAATTATTCTTATGAAAGTATTTTGAGATGTGGCAATCCTAAATAATTCATGAAACATTAGATACTCTATGAAAATGGCCTCTGAGAATCACCCTTTTGGCTGCCATTTGTCTCCCTTTCCTAAGGGATCACAGAATCACAGTATGGGTCAGGTTGGAAGAAACCACAGTGGATCATCTGGTCCAACCTTCCTGCTCAAGCAGGGCTATTCTACAGTACTATACTAGAGGATGCTACTGTAATATCCATAAAATACTTTTCCGTTGCATTTGCTTATTTTTTATGTTGAGAGTGTGGCTATATTTAGAACATATTAATTGTTGGGGTTTGAGTTTAATCATTTGCCTAGGAATTTCTGAAAGCAATTAAGTTTTATTTAGCATTTTGATGTATTTTGTGCCTTCTATGCCTCTACAGCAACTTCATCTTTTAAATATATTTTTGTTTGAAATCACATATAGATACCAAGTAGGTAGATGAAAACTTGATGGTTTACTGACCTCTCTTCATTTGTTCTAAGGAGACTTAGTTGATTTAATTAAAATATTATGAAGGACTGGTAGTGACAGAAAAGAAATACATCAAAATTTTTGGCAGTGTATAGACTGAAGGCTTTTGCAATATATAAACACTTTATTAAAAATGCTGTGACTGGACACTGTGTGTATTTATATACTGACTTTTTATAAAAGGAAGACATAGGGATAATGAGCAATTCTGCCAAAACAGACAGTGCCCTTGGAGATTGTTCTAACTGGATTGAAATATAAAATTGTAGAATGGTTTGGATTGGAACAGACCTTAAAAATCATCTAGTTCCTAAAAAAATCATTAAAGATAAATAGTGAGCTAGGAAAGAACTTTTTTCTGTAATTAAAGATTTTAAAATATAACATTACAGAGTGTTTATCTCCAAACCTCCTTTTTGTTATGCGTATTAGCCTGTAGAGAGTTAAAAAACCCATCTGGTACCTGTGAAGCTAATTGAAATTTTGAGATCTGGGCACCTGGCAAGGGGTAACTGTAGGAGACTGGTCTCCACGGATTTACTCTATAACAAGAAAGACTCCATCTTCAGTTTAATCTCCTCTGTGAAGTGATTTAATTCTGTTATCTCCCTGTACTGATTATCAGGGGAGCCCCAAAGAGATTAATTTCTGTGAGTACCCTTGCTGGAGCTGCAGTGCTCTCACATTTCCCCACCTTCTCTCGTGGTCAGACCTGTAGCTGGCACACAGTGTGTCTGCTGAATTACAGTGTGGGGTTTCAGCTGTGCATCCAAATGGCATGTGGCCATAATTTTAAGTCTAAAGCATGGAAAAGCAATCATATTATGCTTTCAAAATCGTCTGGGGACCACAGGCTTCCTTTGGGGAAAAGCGGGGGGGATGGTTTGTGGTTTTCTCTGACAAAAAAAAACCCTGATAATTCTACGTTACTTCAGTTTTCAAGGCATGTTTCCTCAGGGGTTGAGACTCAAGGAGAAATGCGAAGCGCATCCTGGGGTGCTGGGAGGAGAAAGCTGCAGGGAAGTTTGTGTGTCCATTGCAACACCCTCTGCCTGTTTCTCTACCTCCATTTGGAAAGGTCCCTCTCTCTCCTGGGTGTCTGAGTGACAGCTGGTGGTGGGAAGGGACATCAGCCAGGTTCTGAGGACTGGGCTGGGCAGCACTCTTCTGCAGAAATCCTCTTAAAACAGGATTAAGCCTAACCAATTTCAGTCACAAGCTGTATTTTCCAGGCAGATCCTCCTTGGTCCCTCAGCATTGTTGGAAGTACCAGGCACAACTGGCATGCTCCTGCTCTGGTGAATTTAAATGGACCCTTCTCAGTGATTTCTCTGTCACAGCATTTTGCCTTTTCACCCACAATCGCAGGGTAGTTTCTTACAAAAAAATATCAGCATTAGTAAAATCCAAAGTGGCTGTTGGAACCTATTTTCATATTTAATTCTAAAACTTTTCTTAACAGCTATACTTGGACACTTTACATTGTTGCTGCTGCATCTCTTTTATTCTGGCCTTACACCTTATTACTAGCTAAGTCTGCAGGAGGATATTGACTATCCTGTTACGCTGGTACGTTTTGCATTAAATATTGAAATTCTGACTTCTTGTTGTGTCTTCAGTTTGCAGAGTTGTCCTGGCATCCTCCAGGAGAGGTTGGGGTATAATAAACAAGTTGTCTGTGGAGACAAACAGTTCTGCTCACTGGTGACAAGAATTTTGATAAGTGTTTTGGCCCTTTGAAGTATTTGTGCAGTTTCCCTGAGGATTTGCTTTTTCTTTCAGTTGAAAATTAGCTGCTGCTTTATATATTTTTGGGATGTAGTATAATTTTTAAAAACTCTTTTAAATATGGTTTTGCTTCTGAATTTCAGTATTTTTTTAAAAAGCAATCTTTGAATATTTATATTTCCTCTGTGGTCCCCTCTCTCGGTACAGTCTGTACATTTTAGAAGACTTAATGATCTCATACTTTCTGTTCTTATGTACAGATGGACCAACAATGGTCTGCTGAGTTACCAGCAGCCCAGGTCAATCAGGCTCATGTTTCCCAGGAATGAATGACAGTAGAATTACAAACACTGGTTTTCATATTCTGTGACACTCAGTGTTCAGAAGGAAAATTTATGAAATCAGTGAGAAAACTTATAATTCAAAATATTATGCTTCTCTGATCCAGATCCTCACTTCAAATTTGTCTTACATAATTAAAGTTATAATGAGTCCTAAAGTGCTGTGAATACGATACAGAATTTTTTTGTGTGCTTTATGCAGTGTAAAATAGTAAAATAGTAATAAAATAGACATAGTAATTTGAGATAGGTTAAAGTAGTGCTCTTTAAACTGAAATTATTTTAGTACTCATCTGGATCTTCAAAGTAGTTTGAGTAGCGCGTCTCCTTCCCTCTTTCCTTCCTGAAGTGTATAGTAGGAGTTTTGTTTCTATCTCTGATGTCAGTACATGACTGACACTTAGTACAGGTTGTAGTATCAACATAAGAAAAATTGAACAATTCAGTGGCAAAGAAAATTACAAAAAGAAAGCAAGACAAAGGAATGCAACTAATATAAAAAGTATCATACCTGGCCCCCTTTGCTGTCCTCCATCTCCTTCTGAAAACTGTATTTGTCGGCTTACAAGACATGTGTGACATTAAACTATTAAACTGAGTGAAAATAAGATGCAAAAAGTTTTCAGTGCTTTACAGTCTTTGCTTTGATTGGGAAGAGTGATCTGCACATAAGTTTGGCACAGAGTCATAAACCACCTTCTGAGAATCCCCCAAATGCCCTGATCATTCTTTGGGTTCAGATTGCTGCTGTTGTCTCGTAACTTCAGTAATGGGCACCTCCAGAAAAAAAAACAAACTGTAGGAACTTGCAACATTATGTAGGTTTGATAGAACCTGGGAGTAGAAGTACAGGCTTTCATCAGAACTCAGGTTTGCATCTCAAGACTTCAGGAAGCCAGTGCATAACTTCATAACCAAAGAGTAATGAGATACCTGGCATTGACTTCATGGCTAGAGAGTAAACAGGTACTTAGCATTGTTTTTTTCAATTTTGCAGAAGTTTTTTTTCACCCTGATAATGGTAGTGGTGAAGAGCTTGGAAAAATGTCTAAGTGGGGAGCAGTGGTTGTTATATCATGCATGGGCAGAAATCAGTATTTTACTATGCCTAGTAATTAAGATTTACAGAGCTCTTAGATTTATTTATTGCATGTTATTTTCTAGAGTGCCTCAAGTATTTTATAAATTTACTCATTGTTTATAATCTCTGACACAGATGTCTTTTTCCATTTACTTTGTTCTGTTCAGGTTCTCTCTTTTTAAAGTTCTGTTTTGTTTAAAAGTACACAATATTTAGGATTTGGAGAGTGGGGATGGAAGGGCTTAAAAAGAGCACCCTCTTCATTTCCTTTTTTTTAAGATACTGTTAAACAAAAGTCAAAGTCTACTTTCCCAATCAAAAACTATCAGAGTGTGAAATTTCTCACATTCTGTATGCTGAAAGCTTTGTTGTATGTTTCCTGGTCGCTCTCTTCAGGAGCTGACTGCATTGTGCACACTGGACTATCATCCTAAAATAAGGGTGGAGTTAAATGGAATCAAAAGCAGTACTGTGGCTGTTCCAGTTAGTGTGAGGGAATATAGAAAACTTACCCATTCCATTGCTCCCAAAGATGAAATATATCCTATTAAGATGATCAGAGGGCTGGAGAACCCCTCTTATGGAGTCAGGCTGAGAAAATTCGGCTGTTCAGTCTGGAGAAGTGTTTGAAAGGTGTCCCTGCCCATGACAGGGGAGATGGAACAAGATGGTTTTTACTGTCCCTTTCAACCCAGACCCTTCTGTGATATGAGAAAACACCAGACATCCATAGCTGAAGGTTGCATGGAAAATAGTTGAGGGACTGAAGTACAAATCTTGGGTTCTACCACTTACTGGAAAGAGCTTTTCAGTGACAGAGTTTTCATCTGGGGCTAAGCCAACACATAGCCTTCTTATTCTGCAGATTTACCAGAAATATGTTGATGCTTTTTTTTCCTAACCACCTGACCCAACTTGAAAAATGAAAGCTACATTAAATAGTACATAAGATGTAACATAGATGTTTATTTCTACTTACTTTTTGCCTGAAGAGTTCGTAATTTTTGAACCATCTTAAACAAGAAGAATCTTCCACTCAGTACAAAACACATTGCTTCATGCAGAAAACCTTTTGACAGCTGTGTTTGGAAATTTTCCTTGTTAACAAAACACACTACATCAGAGTGTTCTGGCAGGTTGTATTGATATCAGCGTCCACTGGGGTTGAGTGCAAGTAGGAACTCTATTACGTTTTCTGTCAATTTTGGTTGATGCCTTCCTGCAGGAACAGCTCGATGTTTTCACTTTGAGATTGATTGAGAAACTTGATAGAAAAAAAACACATGTGCTTTTTCCATTTGCACCACAACATGGTAACTTTTCAAAATTCTGAGGGTTTGGGGTTTTTTTTCTTCCTGTGAACCTTGTGTCAGCTCTTTCACTCTGGGTGATTTGAAAACAAGCTAAAATATTTTTGTCTAGAAGTTAGCAGTTAGAACTTGAGACAGCATGTACCAGAGATGGAGTCTGTTCTTGGGTGAATAACTAGTCTGTGAGTTCTTCAGACTGCAAAGAAGAGGTTTCCAGACATGTCGGCAGTACTCACCTTGATCCAATTTTCTGTAATATCTCATGCTTTTACATTACCCTTCAAATTCCAAACCACAGTAGATTGAAGTGCAGACAGTTCGTAAACCAGGTGTGGGTTTCTCTTCACTCTGTAAAAAGTACTCTGGTCTTTGTAAGATAGATCTTAAAATGAGATATTAAGATACCATAAAACTCGTGTTCTGTTTCAGTCACACAAATACCATATCAAATTGGGATTGTGTGCATCTTTGCAGTACCCTGATTTCATTGTGTCATTGATTTTGGTCTGCACCTATGAAGATTAGAAACACTTTTGGGCAATTATTTACATCAGAGGACTTGCATGTGTCCCAGACTCTTGCATCTTTATGGTCATCCAGAGGAGCTTCATCAGATCTCCTTCCTTTGTTCTCTCTGTGCCTTTTCTCTGCTTTTAAAGTTTCATGGCTTGGTTTTATTTTGTGTGTCTTGCAGAAGTCTCAAAATACCGTGTTAATATAGCTAGCAAGGAGATTGACTTAATGGAGTCTTAATTTCTGTGTATTGGTTAAGCTTCAGTTATAGATGATCTTTTGAGAAGAGATTTTAATGTGTCTGAGAACTTCCATCATGATTTATTGGGGTTTTTTCTGGTTTTGGTTTTTTTTTTTTTTTTTTGAGTCACATTTTAACTTGGGAAGACTACCGTATTTTCACGGTTGTGCAACTGCTAATTGATAACTGTAGTGGTTGCTCATGTGTAAAAGTAGAATTAAAATTTTATTTTTAAATGGATGTGGTTTTGTTTAATGTTGTTTACAACTTGGAAATGTGGAAGACATTCCAGTACCTAATAAGTGTATTTATATGTAACATTAATGTTAATAATGTGCCAATCTAATATGTCATTATTCACCTATATGCTCTGAAACATTGCCTAGCTTTTCTTTAATTTTCTTTAATTTTCTGAATATTGCTGCTGGAAATTTCAAGGGGGAAAAAACTCCCCTTTTTGTAATGAAACTTTAGTAGATTTGCAACCAGCATTAGTTTCTAGTGGGGATTTAGCAATAAATGTGCTTTTCTCTATTCTCAACACAAATCCTAAGATTAATTTTCCTGTGAAGTATCTTTAGGTCATTATTAAAACTGAAGTTACTCATCCTCATAGGAGTGCCCAGACAGACAATACATACTTATCCTACTCTATTGAAGTTTCATGTTTTAAGAAGGATGTGCTGCATGCAGTACTTATAACTTAAAGCCTATTCTGTAGATATACATTAATTTAAATTAATAAACAATTGCACTGTAGAAATTAGAGTTAGAATTGGAGAGTGTTGTGTTAAGTTCAGGGGAAAAAAGGTGAAGTATGAGAATGCTTTCTTATAGTCAGGGTTTTTTTGTCATGTCTTTAAACATGGCATCCTGCAATGAAACCCTGTTACAATGATAAGTGTAATGGGGCCATTTGTGAGCTAAAAGATTGGGTTGTTGCAAGAAGTAACTATACAGCCTAACCAGAGCTGAACTGAAGTAATTCAGCTCCTGTGGTGAAATCATGGAAGGCTGCTGAAGCATGGCTTCAGCATATCAACATACATATTAAGTACATTTTAGACTAATTATCTTCTCATTATACCAGTATAGCTACTGCCTATTACATTTTATTAGCATTGCCTTATAGATGCTCATGATTGTTTTCTGTCTTTCTCTTCCCGCCATCTTAGTGGAATCGGTCGAAATTGGCCATGGGCCTCTGGTGGAAGCAGCATTTTGGCAGAATTTGGGACTTTGCACCTGGAGTTTGTACATTTGAGCCATCTTTCTGGAAACCCTGTCTTTGCTGAAAAGGTTAGACTGCTCCATCAAAATAATTTTGTAAAAGATAAGTTACATATTCAGAGACTAATGTGAATGGGGAGAGATTCGGATTTTCCTCGGTTGTAAGCAATTGTCACATTTTCCCTAATCACCTTGGCATATTTTTTGTATTAAAAAGTCAAAAGTCCCTTCCAAAATTATTCTGATGTATGTTCTTGTATATGGCACCATAAAATATTTAATTTCTGTTTATCTTCTAAATTAGTATCACATTAAGCAATCAGACAGCTTTCTTCAGTTCTTAACTTAATGGGGTGTAAACAAAACCTGACATTATATTCAGGATAATAACTGATATCTAGAGAAAGCAAAGCACCATGGTGATTTCAACAAGTTTACTCTTCAAAATTCTGTATAATATCACTGCTGTCAGTAAGGTCAGAAAGCCCTTCCATTGCACTGACCTATAAGAGATATATTTTGAACTCTCTTTGGGAAAGGAAAAATATATCACATCCTTACACAAAACAGTTGTTGTGCATACTAATTCTTCCAAAATTTGATAATATTGTCCTCTGGATAATTTTTTATATACATGAGCCATGTAAAGAACTCCTCCTTCCCTCAATTCCCACCTGAACAATTTTGCTTTACTTTTTGACTTACTAATAGCCAGCAAGTCCTGTTCTTTGTAATATGCTTTATCATTTATCTTCTATTTCCTAATTAAAATGTACACTTCTTTTGATTTTGTATTCTTACTGCAGCCTCCCCATGTTACCTAAAGCCAATGTTATCAACTTAATAATCTAATTATTGATGACTCCAATGTTTAGCAGTAGGTCTAAAAGCAATAGTCAAATCTAAAATTATTTTTGTGTAAGGACTGAGTGGCTTTGCTGCAGTACCATTGTCAGCATTGGAATAAATTTTGTGAAGCAAACTCCTAGCAATTTTCATGTATTTAGGGGTAAATTTAAGGACATTTTATCTTAAATTTGAAGTGGGGAGGGGGAGTGGATGGGCAGGGGGTAGCAGCACTGAGGAGTAGCCAGGAACAAATTGACAACATAAATTTCTTGTGACATTTATGGTAATTTAATGCATAATATCTGTTCTAATAAGAAACAATGAAAGTGTGTATATTAAAAATCCTAGCCCATGGTTCTCCTGCACAGTGCCATCATGCTGTAGCTGCAAGATGCTGGAAATCTGTTTATGTAAGCTGTTCTTAAAATCCTTTGGAGACTGCAATTCCAAAGCTCAGCAGCAAACCATTCCAGGGCTGGTACACTTGATAACGAAGAAGAAACGCTGGAAAAAGCTTTGCATGGATGTATTCATAGAAAAACTCACTAACTGAGGTCTAGGACTCATTGCAGCCTACATTTGGGCAACGAGTAATGTCAAGAGGCAGGAGAAAGTTTGTGTAGCTCAACAGAAATCCTTCTGCAGCTTGGTATAAGTTAATTTATCTTCTTTTTCAGTAGCTACTTCAGTGGGTCTCTAGTCACTCAGGGGTTTATAATGAAGCTGTCAGTACCTTTTTTGTTACAATTTCTGGCCTGCAGTGCTCAGGATCCTCATTCTTCCAAGCTGCTACATTTGCTTTTTCTATGAATTCTAAAATTCAGTATAACTCATTTCATGTGCTCTGCAGCGGGTTGTGTTGCTAGATGGCTCCAGCTGCTGAACATCTGGACTGTAATTGTTTCCCCGGGCATCTCATTTGTAGTGAGCTCCTTAGCAGTGCCGGCAGAGTGCTCAGGGCTGCCTGGGTCCCTGCTGCTGGGCAAGCTGTTTGTATAAAGCTCAGTCATTTCCAGCCATGCTCTCTTTTCCAAACTCCTTTACAGTGCCCTTCCACATCTGAACTAGGTGATAAGCTTAATATTTAATAGCATTTCTGATTTAGGTAAACAAGGAATATAAATGCTGATGTAGCTGAACTTAGTTAAGGCAAATAGCCTCGGTGAATTTCAGTATCCTGTGGAGAAGGAGGATACTCTGCAGGGCAAGTCCTGAACTTGCTTGCTCCTGTTGTGTTGTTTTATTGCTTGACTCAGAAACTCCAGAGGTTTTCAGGAACTTGTTTGCATGATGATATCAGCTTTTTCAATAGTGATATGTTTGCACAGAGGTAGTTTGGGTGTTTGTGTTGAATAAGATCAGGGGGGTTATTTTTTAGGCATATTTATACTCCTGTATTTTGTGGGGAAAATGTTTAAGTGCTCAATGTTTTGTACCTTCCACTAGGTAATGAATATCCGAAAAGTTCTAAATCGACTGGATAAACCAGAGGGCCTTTACCCCAACTACCTGAATCCCAGCAGTGGCCAGTGGGGCCAGCGTAAGTAGCTGAAGTCTTTGGTACTATGACCTATCTGTAAGCGTTCTCTTTGCAGTCATTAACTTCTTTCAGTCACTGTGTACGTTTTTTTTAATATAAAATGAACTTTTATGATGTATAGAAATTCACTTTATATCTAAGGTTCTGTAAAAGGCAAAAAATACTGCAAATATAAAAATAATACTCTTGCTTGCTGTATTTTAATATACTTCTTCTGAGCTTTCAGTGTGACTTGTGGAAGCAGGGAAATGTATGAATATGTATGACTTCAGAAAGGAATTTGTGGACTACAGAAGTCTCTTATTCAAAAATCTAAAGTGCTCTCTGAAGTAGCTGTACAAGGAAACATTACCAACTTGTCTGAAGAAAATTCCACATTTTCAGAGTTGTGTGGTTCCACTGAAGGGAAAAGAAGTAATAAGACATGTCTTTCCAGTTAAAACCAGCTGTGATTTCTGTTGAAATTTAATGCCACCAACTGAGGAAGCAAACTAAACAGAAATATGTCATGGCATTAATCCCCTTGGAATCACTACTGAAGATACCAAAATTAGAAGGAAAAGACTGTAAAATACTTGAATTACTTGAATTCCTTAGCCCCTTCCTGATGACTGAGCCTTTTTTTGTTGTTCATGTCTTTCTCTGATCTCCACAACATGTCGAAAGTCTGCACAGTGTGCAGGATTATGCTTCTAGAGACCTTACTGCTTTTTCCACTTTTCCTGCTTAGGTTCCATCTGACACCATCCTATTCATGCAACTCAGTGTCTTTCCATTTTTTCTTCCTTACCTTATTGAATGAAAACAAACAAGATATGCTGTCATGGTCTGAAAAGATACAGGCAGATTAGCTGCTCCCATAGGGCAATGCTACAGAGGGAAAGAACTGGAGAGGTTTGTTAATATGAGAGTTTGTTCAGGATGTAGCTAAGGGAAAAGTGAGGTTCTGGACTCCTTATGGGACTGGCCACAGTCTGAATAGATAGTTTTCACAAAGGCAAAGACAAGTGTCTGCTCTCCACCATGCTGCAGACAAATGCACCCACCATCCACTTCACAAGAAGCAATGGACGCCCTACCCACTCTCCACCAGGCTGAAGTAGGGCACCTTAAAGGCAGAGCAGAGCAGAAACAGCTTTCTGCTCAGCCTGGCAGGAGAATATGCACCCAATACACCTCATTTTCCCAGGCGTCCTCATACAATTGTTACGAAGTCCTGGAATCTGAGGAAATGAGAATGTGCACAAAGGCCTGTCAGGTTGGAGGGGTCACCCAGGGTAAGGGAATGTCAGAAGGAAGACTTTCCCTTGGTCAAAAAGGATTGGGTTAGAGAACATCTAGGCAAACTTTATATCCACAAGTCCTGATGGGATGCATGTGTGAATGCTGAGAGAGCTCACAGGCTCAATCTGAGAGGCTGTTCATGGTCATCTTTGAAAGATTGCAGAGTTCAGGAGAGGTGCCTGAGGACTGGAAAAAACAAAATGTAATCCCAGCCTTCAGAAAGGACAAGGAGGATGACCCATAGAACTACTGGCCCATCAGCCTCACCTCAATCCCTGAAAAGATGATGGAGAACCTCATCCTAGAGTCCATCTCTATCCATATGGATGACAAGAAGTTGATCAAGAGTAGTCAGCATTGGTTCACTAAAGGTAAATCCTGCTTGACCAACCTGATTGCCTTCTGTGATGTGGCAGCTGCCTGGATGGATGAGGGCAGAGCAGTGGGTATTGTGTACCTCAAGTTTAACAAGGATTTCAACACTGTCATGATATTCTTGTGGGCAAACTCAGGAAGTGTGGCCTGGATGAGTGGGCAGTGAGGTGGATTGAGAACTGGCTGAGCAGCAGATCCCCGAGGGTCACAGTCAGTGACACAGGGTCTGGTTGGCAGCCTGACACTGGTGGTGTCCCCCAGGGGTTGGTGCTGGGCCTGGTATTGTTCAACTTATCCATCAATTACTTGGATGGAGGGGAAGATGCCTCATCAGCAAGTTCTCTGAAGACACAAACCTGGAATGGTCGATACTCCAGGGTGCTGTGCAGCCCTTCAGCAGGACCTCAACAGCTTGGAGAAATGAGAAAACAGGAACTGTCTGAAACTCAACAAAGACAAATGCAGGGTCCTGGACCTGGGGAATGATAACCTCAGGCACCCATACATGCTGGAGGCCAGCCTGCTGAAAGCAACTCTGCAGAAAAGGACCTGGCAATCCTAGAGGACAACAAGGTGGCCATGAACCAGCAGTGCCCTTTTGGCCAAGAAGGCATCCTGGGCTGCATTATGAAGACCACTCCCAGCAGGTCAAGTGAGATGATCCTGCCTCTTTACTAAGCCCTATTGAGGCCGCAACTGAAGTGTTGTGTTTAGTTCTGGGCTCATCAGTAAAAGAGACAGATATCAGATAGAGCAGGTCTATCAGAGGGTGACAAAGATTATTTGGGATTGGAGCATGTCTCCTTTGAGAAAAGGCTGAGAGAACTGGGCTGGTTCAGCATTAAGAGACAACTGAGAGGGAACCTTATCAATGTCTCTTAAGTATCTGAAGAGAGGATATCAGGGGATGGACCAGGCTCTTCTCCAGATTGCCAAGAACAAGAGACTACAGGAATAAACTGATGCTCAGAAAATTCTACCTGAATATGAGGAAGAACTTTTCTGTTCAGGTGACAGAGCACTGGAACAAATTGCCTCTGTCTGGTAGAGGTTGTGGAGTGTCCTTAACTGGAAATATTCAAGAACTATCTGGACACAACCCTGTGCCATGTGCTTTAGTATAACCCTGCTGGTGCAAGGAGCTTGGACCAGGTGATCCATTGTGATCCCTTCCAACCTGATCCATTCTGTGATTTTATTTATTAAAATCTATTTTTGAAAGCTTTGTGTCACTCTGAGTTAAAATGGTGTCCAAAAAGGTTGTGTTCCTCAGTTGTATTTTCCCATTTGGGAAAATGGGAAAATAAATGGAAGGGGATTTGCCATTTCCCTTTGTGAGTTAGAAGTACACCTGTCATTTCTTAGTTTGCTGTGCTGTGAGGCTTCCTGAAGGTCACTGTGCCACAAGGCCTGTGGCAGGTCAGCATGCATGACCATTGACAGTGGTTGCACATGGTATAAATCCTGACATCCCTTTAGAGATCTGAGACATGTGCCCAATTGTAACACATGTTGGTTCAGCACAGCTTTGCAAGACATAAAAACCTCCTGTGGAAGTTGATCCTACAGCTGTAGGTACTGGATTTAATTAGAGACAATCTCAGCACCTGTGAGACAGATCCAGTTAACTGCTTTCTTGGCTTCTGTTAGTCACAGAAAGAGCTTTCTGATGCTTCATGAGAGCAGATCCTTCTAGTGGCTGAGGCACTTAGTGGCTCTGCCTTATATATTTCAAAGCAGTCAAAACACTTTTTCTGCCTTATGGCCTTTGTTATTTCCATATTTCTAATATAATTGCATCTTAAGGACTCCTCATTCACACCAAATGCCAATTTTTGTTGGTGTGCACAGAAAATTTTATAGCATACACGAGCTTTGTTTTCCAATAGCATGCAGTGTTGACAAATAAATAGCTTCCCGTGCCTGTGAATGATGGGTGCAGATGTTGATACAGGTCTATCCCTGGCATGCTGAAGCAGCAAAGACAAGTTCCATCTTGTTGCACCTCTTTCATATCAGTCACCTCCATTCACCAATGCTGATTAACTAATATTTTCCCCACAGAGGAGATCAGAATGTGAGACTTGAAAGATATGCTATTTGAGATTGCTTTTCTAGGCTATTTTCAGCTGATTACAACAGAAGGGAAAAACCAAACAATAAAAAAACCAACCAAACAAACAATCTTGTACCCTTAACTGGTACAAGACAGAAATATTTTCTTTTAAGCATAAAAAGTGGAGCAAGAGGAATGTTTCTGAATGTTTCTTCTCCAGCAGTGCTTTAGCTGTGAGGGCCACTGATGGATCTCTGCCATTGTTCCTGTAAATTCATTTAGCCCTTGTTATTTTGACAGTAAACTGACAGTGATTTGCTGCAGCATGCGTCAATTGGATTTGTCTACTGCAATAATGTATATAATAACAGGGCTTATTATTGATGAAACTCTGCTTGTGCTATTTAGTTTGCAAATGTCAGAGGTTTCTATGGTAATTTATTTAGGAAACTGTAAAGGTCATTTAAATGCTGCTGTTCAAAGATCAGCCTTTGATCACAGGAAATGTTCCCATTGTTTTAAGAAACCTCTTCTCCTTTTGGATCATGAACATTTAATTTTAAAAATGGTGTAGTCTTCCCAGAATTTCAATCTATCTCATTCAAAAGAGGTTGGAGAGGAAAAAACAAAAGCCATTTCAAAGCCAGGTGTGATGGTACAAAATATTTGGCAGGCAAAGGGACAGGATACATTCCGAAAACTGGATTTTTTTTTTGTATGTCACAGGCTAGTAGAGGAAAAGGACACTGTTGGTACAGTTTGAATAGACAAATCTCTATCTTCTACATTTGCATCTCTTTGCAACCTGTCTGGAAGGTGAAAGGAGTATCTTCTCTTTCCACGGAGAGAAGATGCAAAGGGGTGTAAAAATAAATTCTCTGTGTTCATTTGAATTCTACCAATAGGGGGATAACTTTGAAGGGAGGATTAGAGTTAAGTGTAAGGGAGTGTGAGTTCAGTATCACAAACCTGTCTGCATCTTGCTTAATGAGTCTGGATCATCCCATGCAGTTTGGTTTTTTTTTATTTTCTTGGTTTTCTCATGACCAGAATTTTGTGGTATGACTCAGGGACTTGCTGTGTGATCTGTGTAATGACATGTCCATTCTGGATTTCTTAAGTGGAATTAACAGATCCCTCCTTTGCTGTAAAATTGACAGTTAGATGAGTAGTCCTGGTAAAGCACTTTGAAATTTTTCACTGAAGACTCAGTAAATGCCAAATCACTTAATTTTACCAGGCAGCAACAAGTCTCAAAAGCAAACCTCTAGCTACTCTTCCTAACTTAATGGAGATTAGAAAAACACTTCACATACATAAATAGTTGTAGTATTTAATGTATTTAAGGGGTCTATGCTGAAATCATGACAACCCATCAAAATTTTGCCAAGAATCTTTTTGGTTCCTGGACAGTAAATGAGTTCCATCTTGTACAAGCAGCTGAGAGCATCACTAAATTTCCCCTCACTGGTGCAACTGATGTTGAATGTCTGACTTGTGTGGTGTTAGTGTTTCCAGAGTCACGTCCTAAAATTGTGCAATTGAATAATCACAGCGTCTGTAGTACCAGATTGCTTCACATAGTAAGCATAGAGCAGAATAAAGCAGTGTCACTGCAACAATACTCTGTAGATGTGGTAACGTCCTTGGTTTTCCTTCCAAACTCCTGCTGAGTTCTGGAGCAGTCAGATGTTCAAAAAAGTAGTCTTATTTTTAAACATATGGCTCAGCATTTTTAAATACCACTAAATAACTTGAAATTCAACTCTGCAGTAAGGAGCTAAAAGCTTTTTATATGAACTGACTTAAATGGAAGTTTAGTGACTAAAAGAGCAATGCCTGCACATTAAGGGAAAGCCGTTACCAAATTAGAGAACACTTTCTATCTTTTTACCTTTTTAGAATAAAAATAAAACTTAGTTTGACATGGTTTTGTATGGAATAGACTACATGAATTAGAATGGACACATATAAATTGTTTTTTCTTTGCCATGATCTCCTGTGGCATATTGTGGATATTAAGTAACTATGGCATTTTAGCTAAATTAAAAATATAGCAATAAAAGAAATAATTTTCTGTATATACCAGTAAAGTTTTTCCTGAGGTTCCAGGCTTATATTTATTAAAGATGTTGTAGAAATAGATCATTAAATACATTGTTTCAAACTGTAATTGTATTTTATTGTCCTGGCTAACGATGAAATTGCTGTTCAATCTCTTTCTTCCCTATTAAGATCATGTCTCTATTGGAGGGCTTGGGGATAGCTTTTATGAATATCTGCTCAAGGCATGGCTGATGTCAGACAAGACAGATGAAGATGGCAAGAAAATGTATTATGATGCTGTTCAGGTAAATAAAACATTTAAATCTTCCTTTCCATAATAATCTAATCAATGATAATCCTAAAGAGACAGGCTCTGAGGACAATATGAGAGATTTATGTATTTGCTACCACAGGGTGTTTTTTTAAAGAATTAGTTTCTGTTTTAAAAAAGACTTCTTCAAACAGAAGTGCTAAAGGAATACAGATACTGTGGGAAAGGGGAGAATTTTGAAATATAACTATTTCTTTTACTGCAATGTAGTCAATTGTCTCTGGAGGAGAAAAGTATAAAATAAGCAACAAAAAATGTACCTACAAGTAGTTCTCAGACTGATGTTCTACTCTTTTTCCTGAGTCTTCTCTAGATATGTATTAGTCTTGTCCTTTTCCTTTATATCCAGGAGGGAAATCCTCTCTTGTATTCAATTCTTTCATGTATTTCAGCCATAAGAAGTGTTTTGACTGTGGTCCACACGTGGATCAATGTGTTATGGTAGATAATTAGAAATTAAAATAGGGCTATTGTTTCACAATGGCTTTTTGGTGCAAGAGCATATATTTGTCAGCTTCTCCAAAACAGCCCAATTGGACACAAGAGAAAGTTTTATAAAATCAGAGCTCTTCATACTTACATTTCTTTATGGTATTCTATTTATGATCCTGCTGGTCTGCACTTTGCTTTGTTATTTATGGTATTTCCTTAATATGCTGTTTTAGGAGAAATAATAGGTTTGTGACACCAGATTGAGACTTGGGAAGTATTCCATTTAAATTCATATTTACAGGCTTTCCTTCCAGTCCTGGGAAAATGCCCTATTTTCTCAGTTCTTTGGTTTCATATATATAGATATATATTAAAAAAGAGGATAATATTACTTCTCTTTTTTTCACCATCCTTTCATCTGTTTTGACTGGAAGCTGTCTAGGGCCAGGACTTTTATCTCTTATTAACTGTGTGTATCTACAGTGCCTCTACAGACAAGGCTTTGAGATGCTAAGCAATACCTGCTTATTCTTTCATATATCTGGAAACACACTGTCCCTAGGGAAGTCATAAGTCTCCTTTTACTTCCCATACACAAAAAGTGGCGGCATTAAAAAAATAACAACCATGGTTGCTTATTGCAACCATCTTTTTTTTCATTAGAGAGGAAAGTCAAGTGTGAAGATCTGAGGGAGGGTGTGATCTCTGGTGGTTGTAAATTTGACAACCAAGTATCCTCTGCTAAGGAAATCTTGCCTTTAATTTTGTAAGTGCAGATTTGGATGCAGTCAGCCTCATTTTCACTGCTAGTGTGGTTTCAACTTCAGAGCAAAAGGTGGATCTTAAATTAGATTTGAGTGCATTTGAGGCTATAACATAAGAACAGTGCTGTTGTAATAGCTCAGCCATTGGGTTGGCAGCCAAACAGAGAGAACAAAGTGTGTGAAATTATCAATTCATCTTACCACAGAAGACATTTTGAAGCAGCTCAAAGCTGCTTCTAGCCTTCTACTTCTGCTGGTTTGAAACATCAAGGTTTTACTGAGGTTCCAGCAGGGAGCAGAAGTGGTGACAGCCCCCACATTACAGGACCGGTTCTCCCTGCCCAGATTTCAGCTAGAGGAGCAGAATCACCTGTTCAGCAGCATCACTGAACCTGACAATATCAATGACAGGGTCTCAGCTCTGCTGCACACGGCTGTACTTAAAGTACCTATTTTCTTAATGTTTTTTAGTAGTACTAGCTCAGAAGCAGTCCGAGCATCATGTCTGACCAGAATGTTAGTGTTTGAGAAGACCTGACTAAAACCAGATTTCCTTATGCTGCTGGCTGTTGCTATTTCCAGTATTTTCCAATCGATAGTATTCCTGTTGTCTGTTTTCTGTACTGAGGTACATCTGTACCAGAGCTGGAAGTGTACATGCAGCATTAGGAGCTGCAACTTGATGTTGTAAAAAGTAACTTGTTCAGAAAGCAGCAGCAGAGTGTCAGCTTCACAGAAACTGTAGGATGAGTGGGCCCCACTGAGATTCCAGGTTCTTCATCAACTATCCTGATTTGAAATCTATCCTGATACTGGCTTCATTGCTATCGACCCACTACTTATCTAAATTAAAGCTGATTTAAGTGTCTGTGCAAGCTGCGGTCATTCTTTACGACTAAGGCTGCAGAGTTTGGGCATTCTGGGTCTGCTTGGTATTTTCTTAGAGAAATTTCCCCCAGTGCTCTCAGAATCTTTTTAAGACTACTCCAAAGGGAACAGCATGATTATTCCTGGCCATTCAGTCCAGCACATACCCACCAGATTCTGAAAGAGTGATGTGAAGGTTTGATGCTTAATTCAATACCTTCTGCTATCCAGAAACCACAAATGAAAATATATGGTGAGTTATATAGTTCACTGTGAAAAGCCGAAATCTATTTAGATAGAGCTTAGGGGTTATTTTTCACATTGTTCTATAAATCATATTAAAAAAAAAAAAGGAATGCTTTCCATTAGAATTTTTGTATCACCTATAGATTATATAATGGCTGAAGTTAAAAGCAATAACTAAGATGTCACACTAGATTTAAAAACTGCTTCTGCTTGCCATGATAATGCATATATGGCTGAAGCTATTTAAAGAGTTTATTTCTAGTGGGAAAAGGGATCAAGATAGTCTTGTTTTGAATACCAGAACGTAGTATGACTGTATAAGGCCATCAGAGGGATTCATAAATTGTAGAATTCACACAAAAAGACAAGTGAATGTATTTTTAATGTAAGTTATTTTTTCTCTTTTGAAAAGTAATACAAATAATGTCCTGCTTCACATAATACATGAAGTAAGAGATCTTCCTAAACTGGTTTAATGGATAGCATGCAATATTTAGTTACAGAATAAATGTGTATTCAGCTTTTAACTATATTTTGAGGCAATAACTGCCAATAGAATAATCCATCAGTCTTTTCAAGTATCCAGGACAAGAACCATCTCACTCTTCTCAGTTAAAAAACTGATCTCTGAGACACAATTGAGTAGGTTTATAAGAGAACATGATAATTTAGAGCAAAAATGAACCTTGTGGGTTCACTTGTATCTAGTCTAGCAACAGCAGTGTCACAAGCAACTGCATCAAATCCTCTCTTCTTAAATGTGTCAGCCCTCATTTTCTAAGCTGAAGGGCAATTTTCCCTTTATTCCTGCAAATAGGTTGTCTCTTGATGTCTGATGGTCAGATATCTTTCCCAAGTTTTCCCATTACATTTACTTATGGCCATTTCTGCAATCTTTCTGCATTTTATATATATATTTATTCTCTCTCTCTGACTTTGCCTTCATCCCCCTCTCAGTGTAGTTCTAGAGAAGTGGCATATCTAGAGGTAGAGAGAATGGTAACTCACCCCAGAAGAACTTCACAGGAAAAGGGAAAATGAGGTGAGGTGAGGACCAGCACTTCCCAAGCAGCTCAGTCCAGTGCAGCCCTTGGTGGCCCTGTGGTTTCAGTGAGGTAAAGCAGCTGCTTTCTGCAGTTTTACCTTGAGCCAGAGTAGCTAGCTCACTTTTAGACATTGAGACTGTTTATTCTTTCTTAATGGGTAACAACTGCTCAGATGATCCTAACAAGAAAAGAAGTGATTTCTGCAGAACATAGCACATGGAAGTGGAAACAGTGGAAATGGCCAGAAGAGAAACACATGTTTTGAAGCAGTGCCAGAGCCACTCTGCCAGATTTCAACACCATTTCAGAGATTGCTGCTAGGCTGGGTTGCACAATTAAGCAATGCCGTGAATGCAGTAAACTTCTGTGTGTATCAAAAGTAAGTTTTGGCCTCAGAATTTTGAGTATTCAGACAGAAAATATATAGAATTACTTTATGGGAGGGAGTGGGTTTAAATTTTTTTGGCCAACTTTGGAGACTAACTTTGATATATACTCAAAGTTGATAGTGTGCAACTATAACACAAAGTTTTATATGTCTAAAACATGTCTAAAAGCCAAAAGAAGCTTTGATTTTGATTGGGGGATTTAGGGTATATTTAACTGTCAGCATTAAATAGTGAATATTTTTCAGAGCTGTTGATTTCAGCCTTTGAGATAAATAAAGCAAGCCTGTGGAGACACCTTTCTCCTTGAAAGGAGAGGGAAAACGAAGTGTTGTTAGCAAATTGAAAACATGATATTGGTAGATAGGCCTTTTTCATCTCTGGAGTTTCGTGAGTATCTGTTTAAATGAGATGACAGTCTGGTAGCTGGTTTGTGCTGACTGCAGTCTCCATTAAGCTGCTTATAGTGGTTTGCTTTGTGATTGTAGTGGTCTTGAAAACTGCATAACTGATGTGGACAATGAGAGAGCTGCAACAACTCAAATATAATGGTTTGTCATACTGGGTAAAGCTAAAAGTGATTAATGACTTGAATATTCAATACTTGAGCACTTCTTGACATTTAAGAAAATACAGAAACAGGACAGGCAGGATGCTGCATTAGCAGCCCATCTTAGAATGAAACATTTGGTAGCCAGCATTCCCACTGCATATTTTGTTTTGGGTTGGTTTTTTATGGTGTGGGAGGCGGGAGGCAAGTTAACTGAATGTAACTTCAATGTGTTAAAATCAATAAACAGGCAGTTTTGTCAGCTGTCGTGTTTAAAATACTTATCACCCAGCTGCACTGGTGTTGTGCACACAGCGATAGTATGGCTGCTCTATGTAGGAGCACAAGATTCATTACACTTAGCAGACAAGAACATCCAGAGACTCGCTGCTTCTTGTTATTCTCTTCACTGTATTTTCCCTCTCAGCAAGAGTTTTGAGACTCTCTACAAGTGCTCACAGAAAGCATCAAGGCTAAAGACAGGCTTCTGCAGATCTTTAAATTGTTAATAATTTACTGATAACCTCACAATGTCTTAAGTTTCAGACCAGATAAAGTATTTATTCAAATTTTTGCTTATTTATGGACTGTCAGGAGAAGCAGCAAGCTTTAATTTTGTTAGAAGACTTTAACAAGGATTTTTTAAGGAGGATTTTAACAAGGAAAGTCTAAAGAGGAATTGTATGGGTTTTGCTCATGGCTTTGCTCTTTTCAGGGCAGTCGTGCTATTTTCCCTCCCCTTGTCTGATAGCAAAAAAACAACTTGTCAGAATCAGCAGATACCCTAGAGTATTCAGAACATGCACAACGTAACATTTTGATAGTGACTTGATTTGATTCATGCCAGACCATCAATACTGTTTTAAAATATGAATAAATTTATCCTTCTGGTACCACACAACATTTAATATATTTAGAGGTAGAGCAGTGGTGCTCTGAGAGACTGATACATCTATAGAGGGAAAAAAATAGTGATTTTCAAACACAAGCAAATAGTCAGCTTTCCTCTAGAACTTAATCATCTTTTTAGTGATCAGATGAATATGTATCACAGCAGTTAAATGTTTGCCAATGATTTCCCTTTTAAAAATTTAGGTACCTCCATTATAAGCACTCATATTTCATTACTTGTCTATATAATATGTCTAAAATCCAAAAGAAGTGCTTTGGTGCTTCCAAAATGTTTCTTATATGTTGTGTTTAAGCAAATTAAAGATCTGTGTTCGGATTTCATTTTTGATTATTAGAACTCCGTTTAGTAAGCAGTGAGGACCTCAGCATAAGACACTACTTTTGTTTGGCATAAGTATTTAAATTGTTTGTAACAAGGGCTTGAACTTCCTATTCCAGCAATAAACCTTTTGTAATGAGCTCAATAAAGGATAAATTTTATTAATGGTGAAGGCTGAGAAAGAAAAATATCTACTCCATTAGATCAACTAAACAGAGAAAATGTAAGGGAAGTAACTAAGTAACAAGAAAGCAGACAATTTACTGAGAAACTTACAGAATGTAAACCCACAGTAATCCTGACCTGCTGCTGTGTGCTGTTTCAAAGTAATAAAATGTTCTGGTTCAAGCTGTAAATATTAAAAAAAATAAGTGAGCAATTGACACTATACATCTTTGAATTATTGGAAATAACACATGGCAGAATTCTCTTTCATCCTCACTGTTGCTTCAAATCATCAAAATACCGTTTATGAAAATTCCTAGGGGAAGAAAAATATATTAAAAGTTTGAACAGAGATAATTTATGGTGCTTTGTTATGAAAACGCCTGCAGAGTTGTAATTATCCCCAAAACAGACATTATAAACCCTTGAAATTTGAAAATATAATCATATTTTTGAAGTTTGAAATTTATTAAGGTATGGAATATGGAACTGTCTTGCTGGGCAGTTTTATCTCCAACTACAGTGACATCTTGAGGCAGGAAATGAAACCACCTGGGTTTTATTAAAACAGCAGTAATCGTTGAAATCCATTAATCATAATTAAGAAGATACTGTAAAAGGAGAGGTAAAATGCCTAAGAGCTAGAGGCAGCAGAACTGTGGGGTCACATTTCCGTTTGAGGTTTGTTATGCGTTAGCTCCTTCAGCAGAGTTAACACTTCTGTGGCACATGTTTATTTAGAACCTGAGCAGCCTTGAGGAGCAGCTCATTTTTCCTGAGAAGCCTCTACCTGTGCTCTGCAGGCATCTCAATGTTTTGTTACCTGTCAGTGTAATCCACCAAGAGAACACCTATACAAATAAGCTTATTAATTAGTTTTTAACTCATTTGAACAGTGAGATGATTCAGTTCTGGGTCTTCTGTGTCTCCCTATAAGCAATACATTTTAAATAACTCAGAGGGTAAATGAAGGACTTTGCAACCACAAAATCAAGTCAGGGATGGACTGAAGGGGGTGGTGAAGACATCATTTAAGATGTATGAATACCTTGAAGAAGAACTGAATGAAAAAGAATGGTTATTTATTAGGAGGGTCTAATTCTGCTTATTTTTGCAAGGGTAAGAACTGGCAGTATAATGTATAGGTTAAGGAACAGGCTAATAAGCAGAGAACACAAAGCATATTTCCTTAACAATGAGGGCAGGAAGGGGAGGAAGTCAGGTTGGGAAAAACTGAAGAGTTTCTCCCTTATGCTGTCAATAACAGAGATTACACAAACATGCAATATGCAATCCTGTAGTTGGAACAATTCCTAATGTCTCATTCACTGCAGCAGATAGGCAAGGGCATAATTTTAACATGCAAACTCATGAGTAAGATGCCAGAAGTAATGCAAGGAGCACTTGATTCACAATTCAAACTGTAAAAAGGACTCTTTCTAATTGAGTGCTCAAGCATTTATACAGTTGTTGCATCGAAGGAATAATTTCCCACAAGATGGAGAAAAAAGTAATTTGGCTGAAGGCTTTACTGCAGTGAGGTCTGTAAGCAGAGCCTTAGGTAAAAGCTTAAAAAGAAAAATTGCCAGGAGCTGTATCAGCCATAAAAAGTTTACTCTGGCTCTAAGAGCTTATGGGTCCATGACATATTGTATGCCATACCAGCTTTACATGTAGTAAATTTATTTCTTTAAATATCTGTAAAATGTTTATTTACCTTTAGTTTCCTTCTCTTTTTTTTTTTTTTTTTTTTTTGTCCACTACAGCCTCAAATCAGGTTGTCTCAATTTTTTGTTTCAAATTTTTTTTTTTCCACTCCCAGGTAGCAACTGCTATTGCTCCCTTTGGTAACATATATTTGTAGCTACTTTTTCTCTTTCCAGCCTTTTCTTTAGTACTGTCTCTCTACCCTTCCTTGATGGAAATTACTATCTGAATTGCAGAAATACGTTCTACAATGAAATGAAATTAAATTTCCATTTACTTAAAGCTGTACCAGGTCCAATTATCCATCAGTAATGTATTTTCAGCTAATCAAAGACCACATTCTTCTAGCTTTTTTGATTGCTTTCAGACACCATATATTGGTTTATATTGAGAATATTAATTACATTAGTAAGAAATAATAATCTCTATAGTGATAAATATCACAGACTTATACAATTATTTGAATTGGAAGGGATCTTAAAGACAATCTCATTCTAACCCCCTGCCATGGACAGGGAAACCTTTCACTTGCTCAGAGCTCTATCCAGTCTGACCTTGAAAGCTTCCAGGGATAGGGCATCCACAACTTCTCTGGGCTACAAGTTCCAGTGGCCTCACTATCCTCACAGGAAAGAACTTTTTTCTATTATCTGATCTAAACCTACCCTCTTTCAGTTCTAAGCCATTCCCCCTCATCCTGTCACTGCACGCCCTTGCAAAAGTCCCTCTCCATCTCTCCTGTAGGCTCCCTTTGGGTACTGGAAGGCTGAAATTAGGTCACCCCAAAGCCACCTCTTCTCCAGACTGAACAATCCCAATTTCATCAGCTCTTCCTCACAGGAGAGGTGCTACATTCCTCCACCTGATCTGCAAACAATGCAGAAAGGAATTATTTGTAGTTGGGGAGCAAGTTGAAATTGACCTGCAATTCAAATAAATGTGTCCCTTGAAATGGATACATAATTATATCAAAAATAGAAATAAGTTTATTTTAAGTATGAAATTCAGAACCAATTGTACCCAAACAGCTTTTCACTTGTGTGGATCTTTGTCACCACATTCCATATGATAACACTCACTTTTATGTGAGTGTCACCACACTCCTTTTATGATAACTTGTTTTACTCACTTGATCTCCGTGCCAGAACTGCACCCAAAGCAAGAAGCAGAAAGCAAGGAACATTCCCCTATGGGAATGTAGCCCTTCCTTCCTATTGTGCTCTTAAACTTCACATTCCATGTCTAGGTAAATATGCATAGGGACACCTAGCATGCCATTAATAAAGACACAGACACTGGTATAGGTATTACCTAGCACTCAGGGACCCAGGACTGTACAAAACATGACAAGGCAATCTGAGAGTCTGTCAATATCTAATAACTACCTCATAAAAATAGCTTTAAATAAGATGGTTACATATTAAAATAACTTTTAATAGACATATATACTAGTTCTTAATAGGCCCCATTTATAAAACAGAGATGATTTGCTTTACTAAACACGAATACTTAAATTGGAAATATATTTTTATTTTGTGACATTCTTGGTATCAATCAACATCAATTTGTTAGTTTCTTAACGCCAGTTAGAATAATTTTAAAACTCTTGGAAGTCATCCTTTTTCAGCCTGCACTTTAATCTTGAGCTAAAAGGGAAAAACCTTACCAACACTAATTGGTATCACAAAATCCATTTTTATACTACAAGAATCAGCTCTGGTCTAGTTAATGTAGTTCAAAAGTGCATCATTGCTGTTATGTTGGTCAGATACAGTAATGCTTCATTCTGTTTTTCAGTCATTACTTAAAAAAAAATTCAGCATAGTTAAATTTAGTTATCAATCTATTTTTATAGTTGTTTTCTTTTTAAATAAATTCTGACCCAACAGCTAAGTGACCAATAGAGTTATTGCCTATTTTTAAAACTGTTATTCTGGTGAGATGGGAGATACCATGCTGAAAGGTTAAATGAAATGTCATTAAAGTTTTTTCTTTCTTAACTTGGTTTTAGGTAGCTGGTTGTTAGAATGCCCAATTAGTCTGAAAGTTATTTTCCACAAAACTGTTGTGTGTTTTCTCACCTTTCCCCTTTCACATCTAATTCCTGTTTTTATAGGTTAAATTATGAAGGATTTCTTTAAAGCAGAATTTGTTTAAAGCACAGGATTTTTTATTATTTACTTATTCTTTAAAATTTAGGTATGTTTTCTAGTAGGTACCTAGTGGTAAAAGCATACAATCAAGGTGGAAACAAGGGGTTGAGGAATTTTCTGAGCTAATAGTGGCTCTGGATCTGGACAGAAAACATCCTTACTAAGTGCTTTACAAAGTATAGTTTTCAATGTGACATTCTTGGCAGAAAAAAAAAAAAACAAACCAATATGTAAAAATTGTACAATTATTCTACTGATGCTTCTAATTTAGAGAGGATTTTTTCATGCTTATAGGAACAACCTTTACAAATGCTTAAATGGGGAGAAGTAATTACAATCACTACTTTCTCTTTATGATTTTTTCTTTTTAAATCCTGGCTTTTTTGTTAACGGTTGTCTGTAGTGATATCTTTTAATTGTTTTTCTCTTGTATAATGCATGTTGAGTACTGTTTCTGGATCTTATGATTTCAACAGAAATCAGCTAAAGCACTAATGGATAACTCAATGCATGACAGTCATCTCTTCTCCATTAGCATTTAAAGAGTAATACCTTACTTTGTGGGCTTCTAATTAATGTTCTCTTCTGCATCTCCTCTGATGTTTTAATTCTGTTCCTGCCACAACAGAAGGTTGCCTTCCTGGATTTTGTCATTAGTGACCATACATTGCTAACATCACCAACTTTCAGTTCCCTCTAGATTTGTGTATTTTTATTCCGCTTAGGTTTTTTTCCCCAGAAATCTCAGTGGGACCCTGCTCTTGATAAATAAGTACAGGATTTCAGTTTGGAAGGGGAAACCCATTGGACTGTGGCAATGCCATCTAGAGTCAGAGGCCTAACATCATTCACTGAACAGACTAAGTGTTTTGAATATGGGTTATGACTGCATATAATTTACATGAAATTATATCAATAACGACCTCCTTTAAGTCAGAATTAAAACGGGAAGTACAAAAGATGAAATGATGGCTAATAACTATTGAAAGTTAAATTACTGTTGAAAGCTAAATTACCTGAAACTGTTTAATGTAGAAAGGGAAAAAAATAAAATAATTTAAAATTTGAAGTGTATTTTGTATGTCTTTCCAACATTTTTATAAAACGTACCCATTTTTATAAAACTGTAAATTGCTCAAAGCTGAAGCAAAATTAGTCACCATTACTGATGTGTGTTAATCTGCCTTGGTTTGTCTGCACTTTGAAGTATGCAAGCTCATATTATCCATTGCATTTTATGAGCAAAGGCAATACAGAGCTAAAACAACCAATATACAAGACAGCTTTGTCCTTTGCACTTTACCAAATGGGCTTTGGTTTGAGATCATGTCCTTCTGCAGGCCATAGAGACCCACCTCATCCGAAAGTCAAGCGGGGGCCTGACGTACATTGCCGAGTGGAAGGGCGGATTGCTGGAACACAAGATGGGACACCTCACTTGTTTTGCTGGAGGCATGTTTGCTCTGGGAGCAGATGGAGCACCCAGTGACAAGACAGGCCATCACATCGAGCTGGGTGCTGAAATTGCCAGGACTTGCCATGAATCCTATGACCGTACACGTGAGTACCATGTTGTAGAGTTCAGCTGCACAGCTTGCCTTCATGAAGGCAGCCACTGGTGCTTCAGCAGAAAGCTGAATGAAAACTGTAGCAAGGTGAGAGCTGTTTATCCCTTCTGAGCAAATGCTGCCTGGCTTTAAAAGTAACTTTTAAAATGGCTGCTCTTTTTATAAATAATTTCTGTGCACCTGAAGTGTATCTCCACACTGTAGTAATTGACATGACTGTTACATAACAGTGATTAACAAGCTTTTTTTATGGTGCCAATTTCTGTATAGCTGAATAGAAGTAAGAGAGGGACTCTGTTCATTTATGTACCAATATAGGTAATGATCACGTTTTATGCACAAAAGAATATTTTACACTCAGTTCTGTTGATACAATGCTGCAAACAATAGAATTGCACAAAGAAAGTGGATTTCTGTAGAGGAAATTTCTTTGGATTTTATCATCTTCATATAGAAGTAACCCTGGCAGCATTTCAGGTCCCAGAGTGTATTTTCCAGTTTGATATAGAAAAGTAAATATCCTCCTCATCTTTTAGCCAAAATTTCACTTGTTGCTAGTTACATGAAGTCTTTCAGAATGCAAATGTTAGCATTGCTGTTCAAACTGTAGCTGCCAGTTAAGGCATTGGTAAAGAACAGCTCTGTCCTACTCCAGATTATTTATAAAATATTAAAAACAGGAGGAGCTGCAGTATCTTTCATAAATTATATTGTTTTAGGTAACCTGGCTTTGTGCCACATAACAGCCTAGTTTGATTTGGTAATTTGGAGAGTTTGATTTGGTTACATAATTTGAAACCTTTTTTAATGCCTTTATTTTATTCTGTGCTTTTTTTTACTGGCTAGGAATGAAACTGGGACCAGAAGCCTTCAGATTTGATGGTGGTGTTGAGGCCATTGCTACAAGACAAAATGAGAAATACTACATCCTACGACCAGAAGTCATTGAGACCTACATGTACATGTGGCGCCTCACTCATGATCCAAAGTACAGGGACTGGGGATGGGAAGCTGTTGAGGTAGTGTTCTATTGGACATTTTCATTGTTAAATCCTAGTAATATTGTAAAGTGAGCTATTGAATGACATTGTTCAGCAGTTGGAGACTGAATACTTATTTTAAATCAGTGATATCAATTCATGTTTCCAGGAATTCATTTGCCAAATAGATGACATTTTGACAAAACCAAATACTGCTGATACTGTGTAATAGAAAGGTACCTTGTGATGTGTCCTTCTTAAATACTTCTAGGATTAGGGGTCATATTTGGATGTACTGTCCAAGACACTGAGTGTTGCTGCATGTGCATACACATGTCAGATTTGAGCCTTGGATATGGAAATGCATTTTCTGAAATGTATTTTCAATAATTGTATGAAGGTGATTTTAATTAAGGTGACAAAAGCCAGATAGTACCAAACATAAAACCATGTCACTTTCAAGAAGCATAACTTATTTGGAAAAAAAAATCCCTAAATAATAGCAATCTCTTCTAGATTTGAAATTTTTTTTGTCCCACTGGCTTTTGAGCTTCAATCAGTCATGCTGAACCTAGCTATTTGTGCTTGTCTGGCACAAGCAAAAGGGCAGCTAGTCTGCAGTGCAAAAAGTGGGCTTGCCAAATCTATTGTTTCCCTTATTTCAGCAGTTAATCACTCTTACTCTTAAGGTTGGGAGGCTTTAGATTTACCATGTTTCATCCTCCAGGTATGGGTCCTTATTATGCTTCTCTGGAGTTCTCTTCTGTCCTCCTCACAGTGATGTTGTCCTTGCTAAATTATCAGACATCTGATAGGAAATACAGCAAGCTGAAGAACATTGTTTTTCTGGCTCTGTGTACTTAAGAAAAATGAAAAAAAAATATAAATAAATCAAAACGCTCTGAAGTATTTTGTTCTCAGTGACCTCTCTTGTGCAGAGGTACTGCTTTGCAGGATTATTTTAAAAATGTCCTGTTTGTCAGTTTACCCAATACCTCTTGCTTCTATAAGTGTGTGATTACTCCACTTCTTGGAGAGGCTTACACCACTGCTTATGGAAGGTTGCTCTACTCTGAGGGTAGAACACGTAGGATTGTGTCCTACAATTTCTCATCCTAAGGGACCCTACTAGAGAGCTGTTACTGGGTTATGACCAACTCCCTCCACAGCAATCAAGGTCTGTAAATGTATTCACTATTCACTGTATAGATTCTTATCATATCAGAAATGTGCAAATGCTATTGAGCATTGTGGAAAAAAGGGTATTTCAAGCCTGGTACTTAGATATCCTCCAGGAATTAAATTTAAGGCAAAATCTGATTTTCAAAAAAGAATAGTTATATTAACTATGCTTGTACTCTCAAACTTCTTGCCTGAATGTTCACAGTTGTTCCATACCTGCACTGAGCACTGTATTCAGCTAGGTAGATTGTAGTTATTTAGGGCATTGTATTTGCCTCCCTCAGGTGTTGGCTCTGGGGTCCTGAAACAATATGCTTCTGAGTTACTAATTCCAAAGCAATCGGGGTTTTAAAACCTCTTATTTAGAGGGCTGTTCCCTTACTTTCTTCTTTGCTAACACCACCCATAGGCACACATTTTACTACTGGAATCTTCCCAGGCAGATTTTAATTGGCATATTTACAATGGCTGTTTGTGGAAATCATCCCATCAGGTTTCAGCAATGCCAACTGCTCCTGCTCCAGGAGATGTTTTCCCTGACTCATTGTTACTGCCCACACTGATAACATTGTTATAAACAATTGAAACATTTTCCTTATTATTATTCTTTACCCATTTGGTTCCGTTTGTTTGTGTTTCTTTCAAGTTGGTACACTTGTTTAGTGTCTTCTCGCTCCCCACGTGTTCCTTGTTTAACATTCTTGTGGTTATTCTCAATCTGGCTCTAACACAGGCTGTGTGTGGGAGATGCAGCTGGTCCCATTCTGCCCGCAGCCCATCTTCCACTGTCCTAATGTGCAGTTGGGTGTTTCACAAAAACAAATCCCACAGCTTTCCAGAAGTTATACAGTCAGTTGTAGGTTTAAAATAATTTTTCTTCCTGTTTTGTCTTGGTGTTTATAACCATACAGCTCTACCTCATATAATGTTTTTTTGTTACAGCACATATCATGCTAGCTTACTGTAACTATTTCATAAATTCTGTTCCCTCTTGCTCCTTAACTGTTGCCCCAAAGAGCACCTGACCCTTTCTGTCCTTGGGGAAGTCCCCAAGCACTGAGAGTCATTGGTTTAATTACCAGTACATGTTGCACAAAGGGGAACCTGAGATTGAAACAAGAAAAAAGAGGAAACAATGATCAGACCATTTGGGTTTTGTCCAAATAAAGTTATTCTTCAGGTGTTTCATGTCCATTTTCAACTCATTACTCTGCCAAAAAGAACCCATTAGGTTTTTTCCCAATGCCCTTGTAGTAGAAAAGGAGGCTGGTTTAGAGTCATGACTTCTAAACTCTCTGACAAGTCTCTTAAGTCTTTCTCTAACTTTATAGACTAAAAAAATGTTATAGCCTCTCCTTTTTTTCTTTGTGAATTTGCTTTGCTGCTTTGAGTCCAAGATAATTTTGTATGTACTTCAGCAGCTGGAGAAAATGCAGTTATGACCACCAGCAATATCCACTGTTACTGAGTCAGAAAGGTTTTATCAGCTTAGCTCATGAAAGCCTCCCTTTCTGCATTATAAATGTGGCACATATTTTAAATTTGTAGCACTTCCTTTGTTTTTCCCTTTATGATAGTTTGAGACTGTCAGCCAGTTTTCACTGTGCTTGATGTTTTCCATTACTGCATCATAACTGATCCTACCCACCCTCATTTTCCAAGAACTACTTATTTAAAATGTATTTGATTCTGCCCACCACTACCCCTATCACTGTGAACATCACTGTACTCTCAAACTCTCAAAAAGGAAATGGCACAAAAGCCCCTCACTGCCAGGATGGTTGACAATTTAGAGCCTTTTTGTCCTACTAATCCTGCAGGTGGATGTCCTGTTTCTTTAGTTAGGTGGAAAGTAGCTTTGAGAGATGAGATGCTTCATATTTGCATCAAGTAGATACCACCAGAAGGCAAATATGGGGCAAGTTATCCCCTTAGTTTACGTCATAGCAGTGCCTCCAGGTACCTTTATGACACCTCTGAACTCAAAGAAGGCTCTAAGTACGTTAGAGCATATAAATGGTAAATACAATTTGCTTTTATTTTGCCTCACCCTGTTTAGAATGCAGATATTTCCTTGCATAGCAGACTTATCCTTCAAGTTCTAGTTCTGCTATGCCTTGAAAAACATCATCTTTTGTTTGATACTGAAAATCCAGACACAGATGCAGCATTTTGAATTTGTTGCAGGTTGAAGTAGACAAGAGGGAAGGAATACCAGCCAGAGGAAATTACTTTTTTAAACTTTAGAATATTTGTCACTTAGTAAAATTGTCCAGGAAATTTAAAGAACCTAAAGACGCATAAGAAAAGACAAATAGGCTGTTATATTTTAAAGGATCTCTTCTGGAGAAAATTCCCTTTTAAATATACGATAGGCAGCTTACTCTCCAGTGAAAATTAAGGAGAGCCTGACATGCAAGCCAAATGTGTGCAGACAACTACAGGGACTCCAGCAAAATCAAGGACATTTAGGATATCTACTCACAGCAAAACACAGATCTTAAAGAATCTTTAGAGCAGGGGAAGCTGATGAATACCTCAGTAAATATGAGACTTTTAGTCCCATCTGTCTTCAGAAAATACTTATTCTGCCTTTTTAGCTAGTGTGTTTTCAAATGCAGCATCTTTCCCTAAATAAAATCCACACATCCTGTACTCACTTCAGTGATATTTGTAGTAACTTCAGAAAGGGAGGAACTAGTTATCTCCTGGCTCTCTTTGGGGGGGATAAAGCCCCAGGTATTTCTGCCTGAATGTTGTTGTCCCAATACCAGAACAGAAAACACTCTGTTTCACAGTATTGTGATCCTGAGTGAATGCAGTCATCCAGCATACTTACTGTCATTTTTCATTGCAAGAAGTTATTTAGGGTTAAGTACCATTTTCTGAATTTGTTTTTGAATAATGATTTAATATATCTTGAATTCTCTTTACTCCTTCCTTGTACTGTGTGATACCACAGTTACTGTAAAAGAGAATAAGAAAAATGAACAGAGTAAGAATACTTGTGGCCTTTTTAAATCGGTAAATTATAAAGGAAAAAAAGATTATTTAATATTTTTAAATATAGTTGTGATAAGGAAACAATACTCAAATAAGGTATTGGATAGCAGTATATTTAAAGCAGTTATGGCTCATACTGCTATAGGCATATAGGTATATGCCACCTATAAACTATAGGCATATAGGTACCACCTTTCTATTGCAAACACCTAATATAAAGAAAAGCAACAAAGCTGATTAAATAGTCCCACTGTATGTATTCCACAGTTCCAGCATCTTTTTTGCCCTTTTATATATACTCTTCATCTGACCATTTTTCTCTTTCAAAAACATATCTTCTTCAAAATATAGGACATTCCTGTGAGCAGAAAATAAATTGTATTTTTAGGTGGCCCGTGTATTCCTTTTTATTGTGAAATAGGAATCAGGCATCTGTTTTACACCTCTTAACTGAATAAAGAGTTTGGAAACTAGCTAGAGAAAAACACATTGTTATTGTTACAGCTAAATTATGTTGTGTTAAGTCCTGGCTTTCTGTCTACTCCTGTGTAACAGACAAAGCTTTTTCAGAGAGGTAGCAAAGAAAAATATGACTGCTGCACAAAAGAAATCCAGTCAGAGCCCAATATCGGTGGTTTCCCATTGAAAAATTAAATAATTGCAAAGTGAAGCCATACAACTTACACAGAAAATGGAGTTGCCTTACCTTTTTTTTTTTTTTGAAGGGAGGTAAGGAAAAGACTGATCTTTAGTATGGTGTTCAATTATGTCACAATCATTTTAAGTACCAAAATATGACCAGGAAAGGTATAGGTAACACCATTTCCAAAGGCTGAGAGATTGGGAGAGAAAGGCTATTGTTACTCCTGTTAAAAATGGGAAAAATAATATAAGTGAAAATCCATATGTCTTTAAATCCTTATACCCATACATCTTTCCTTCTGAAAGCTGTTTTGTGTTCACTTTTTATTCATTTATTATTTTGCTTCTCTTCCTAAATGTAAAATTAGGCAGGTGTACTTATGTCTTTTTTTAAAGGGTTTTTTATCTAGAGCTTTACCAAGTTTTCATCTTTTTATCAAAAAATTGTGGCAATTCTTTTTTGCTAATTTTATTGTCAAACAGAAAAAATGGACATATTATTCACTTTGTTAATCCCACTGATTCGGGTGTTTTCTTCCCTGCTTCAGGCACTGGAAAAACACTGCAGAGTGGATGGTGGCTATTCTGGCATTAGAGATGTTTATAACAATCATGAAAGCCATGATGATGTGCAGCAAAGTTTCTTCCTTTCAGAGACACTCAAGTAAGTTAAGAAACTTGACTTGCATTAATGTGAAGTAGTTCTATGTATCGTCTTTACAGATAAGTATTTATCATTAGTACCCTTGGCATTCACATAACAAAATCTGAGTGAAATAGCAGAGCTTTTCATAGATGACAGGAAGCCAAATTGCCTTTTTTTTTCCAATCTGTCAATAAACTAAATTCCCTGACTTCTGCAAATTATCTTTACTTCTGATAAAGGTACTTGATAGTTTCTGAGACATTGCAACTCCTATCTTTGATAGGATCTAATTATATATGCCAGCACTAATGAAACAAATTGACTAGACAGAGAATTTATCAGGCTTATATTGCATACTTTTCATTTTAAAACTTCAGAAAAAGAAGAACAAACAACTTCCATGGATAGCTTGCATGGCTTGTTAAGAGAGAAATCCAAAAGCTTTCATTATCTATCATCATCTCCTAAATTTTTAATGAGATTAAAGTTTTGTCTTGATCTCTTCAGTTCTGGCTATTTTTTTTTTTTCTTTTCTGTGCAAGAAAAAATCAGTCATGCCATCTCAACAGGAAGTCTAATACTCAAGTAAATTAAATATGAATTATGAATTATTATTGTGTTTTCATGAAAATCACTTTCCTGATGTAGTCTCATTTCCTGTTTTTTTTTTCTTGCCAGGTACCTGTATTTGCTCTTCTCTGAAGATGATCTTCTTCCACTTGAACACTGGGTCTTCAACACAGAGGCTCATCCTCTCCCTGTTCTACACAAAGATGATGGGAATAAAGAAGAAAACCAGAAATAGATGAAGATTAATTTATACTTTGATTCATTCCTTACATTTCCAGGACTTGGGCACATGATTTGGTTTTAAAATCCTAAGTTAAATTTTTTAATCAAGTGTTTTGCAGTCCGTTTTCTTTAACAGTAAATTTTTATGAATGTACCAACTAAATTATGATAAAACCTCAATCCTCTAATTCAGATTGATAGATTCTTAGAAGCGAAATAGGATATCTTCCCAAATTCTGTTAGGCTGCAGTGTCATTTTGGTGAAAAAAAGCAGAAGGTCTGCCTGTTACTTGTTTCAAATTTGCTTTTAATTTGACTGCAAAATTCTTCTCTCCTCTGTGAGGAGATGTATGCTTTAAGCTGTAATATTTTGCCATGTTGCAAAAAGCCATATTGAATTAAGTATAAAGAGCTTTTTCCTTTTTTTTTTTGATTTTGTTTTGTTTTGTTCTATGTTAGTTTGTTTTGTGTGTCATCCAGGACAAATCTTGTGACTGTGACAGCCTCTTCTTATGCGGGTCTATCATTACTTGCTAAAGTATCTGATGTATTTCATTGTCAATGAAGTCTACATAGGGGTATTTTCATCTCATGCAGACACAACTCTGAAACTGCAGTATAAGTTGAAGGTAGATTAAACTAGTTTCTATGGATTTAGCACATTAGTTAGCACATCTTGGTTTTTCAGGTTTTGATTAGAATATTATAATAGAATAAATTGTTTCCTCCCTTTTCTAAATGGTGTTATTCTTATGTCTTTAGTCAAGCTGCTATGGAGTAAAATAAGGTAGTCTTTTCATATTAAGAACCTTCTTTATATATTTAGTCCAGTAGCTTTCATTTGGTTGGTTGGCAAAAAAAAACACTCAATGACATTTTCCTGGAAGCTTAGAATTCTATCAGATACAATTTTTTTTTCTGTTACTTTTGCAAAGATTTGGGTAGGTTCAGACTTGACACCAGACTTGATGGTGAATTGTCACAAAGCAGTTTAATGTATCTATATGAATAAAGGTAGATGTTCAAATGCCTTGAAGAAAACCTGCCTCTTCAAAAGAAGATAAGTCATTCAGAGAGGAAGTTATCCTGCATTGAACTAAAACTTTCTGGTAACACTGTCAACACTGTCTTGTCTTAAGTAACAGAAATGCAGCGTGCTTTAAAAATATTCCTTAGAGTAGAGGTCTGGCCCACTAAGAAAGGTAACAGCTTTGCCAAAAACGTTTTGCTTTGTGGCGTCACCAAAGGGAAAAAGAAATGAGGCATGATTAATTCCTGTTTCTACTTGGTTTGAAGTGGTTTACATGATTTTTAAGTCTACCTGTGTTTTCATTTAGTGATAGGATGACTTCCATACATTTCAGGTAGGAAACACCTGGCTTCCCATTCTGAGAAAGAACATTATTCATTGATTGGACTGCAGTGAAACAAATCTGGTTCTGAACAGTAACGTTCTTGAATGGTATTTAGTAAGATAGCTCACATGTCCAGCATTGCTAATCACAGCTGAGGGAACACATTTATTTAGGCTTTAGAGTACATTTTTTCTACACTTATAGAGAGGTCTGCAGTGGAAGTTCTCTTAGGTATAAGCCAAAAATAACTAATTACACTTTTATATATAGCGGCTGGAAGCTGACCCATAGATTTTGCCCTCAAGTCTGTAAAGAGTCTATAATGACTCCCCTGCTGATAGAGGAGATGGCACATGACACACAGGATGCCAAAGACTTTGGTGTAGGAGGCAAGGCAAGGATCCAGGCTTGGCAGAGCTGGGCATTCCTACATGGGAGTTATTGGGGCACCTTGGTGAGCCTGGGCCACCCAGCACTGGGAGAATGGATAGAAATGGATGTGCAGGTAAAGCCTGCTTACATAGAGACAGCACAGCTGCTCAAAACTTTTTGATCCACTTTTTTTTAATTATTATTATTATTATTTTATTTTTTAAAGTATGGATTCTCTCATGTCACAGCAGGCTTCTGAACCCAATCAAGCAAGGATGAGGTCTTGACTCTCTCTGTTGAAAAACAGAGTTCTGCTGCTTTTGATTCTCCAGAATTTGTACCACTGGAGGACTATACTTCTTTGTATTTCTTTATAAATAGTACTTATAAAGGAGTTTTTTTTCACCTCCCTGAACCACCATAGCTGTGGAAGAAAAACAAAATATTTCCTCTCTTTTTAACATGCAATAATAATTACTTTTTTCTTACTTATGTTTATTGGGTCACCTGCTGCTATTTCCTCCCACATGCATGTGCTGCTTTAGACCTTGTCTCAGTTAAAGAACTACAAAAGCTCGGACGAAACAGTGTTTGAGAAGTGTTTCCTAAGCCACTTTCTACATTGTTTTCTTGACCTAGGTTTGTTTCCCCCAGCTGTCTGTAGTGATCTTGCTGGTACTTAGCAAGCTGAAGGGAAGAGTAGAGAAACAGACTTCAGTTTGGAGGTCTTCCCCATGTTTCAAAAGCAGCTCCAATCTCACAGCTCTGTATGCATTGGGTCTTATGTACTTCATATAAGCATCATGACAGTTTCCTTGTAATACAGACATTTCATATGAATTTTTCTTAGCATGGGAGTTAGGATGATTTGAAAGAGCACAAATTTGATGTGGTATTGGTATTCAGGTTGTATGTACAAACTGCACTATACTGTACTTTTTGTAAACTAATGTAAGTAGACGAGAAGATTGTACAACGTGTAGATCTGCCAACTGTAAGAAAAAAACTTTTCATAAACTTAGAATATATCAATTTTTCTTTTTTTTTTAAATATTCCCAAAACACCAAAGTTAGAGCAAACATTTTTAAACAGTCCATATTTACCACTGCTTGTTAGATCAGTAAGATTACATGCATTTTAATTCCCATTCACTTAACTAACTTCATGGAAGTAGCTAGTGATGGTGACTTTGTGTTCCCAGTCATTCATAAGAGCAAAAGAAATTGCTTATTTTTGGGGCTTGGGGGGGCAGGGGGAAGAAGGCAGTGATATGGAGACATTATCTTCGCATAAACACACTGCCCACACTTCTTCCATTTCTTTGTAGCATAATAATGTGTTTAAATCTGCACATGTTAAGTCCCAAGAGGTAGATCCCTTTAAATGGCACCAACATTGTTTCACAGGAAAAAAAAAAAATTTTTTTTGATTGTTTGTGAGATAAGTATTGCATATGTGTTGGTTATACACAGATTTTTGCAATGCCCAGTGGCTCACTGTTTCTATGGTAACTTCATATATATCCATTTCTATCATGTATTTAAATTGGTTTTGATTTGTACATATTCCATTTAGTCTTTTCATCTTTATATAAACTGAAATTATGGAATACCTAATAGATCAAGATGCTTAATTTTTAAGAACTTATATTTGTAAAAATTTCTCTATTGTGAATAAAGTCTTTTAATATATCTGTTCAACTGGTTATAGTTTTTCTTATGTGTTTCAGAAGTAACTACAGGAATCTGCTGTACTCACAAATTTTTGTCAGTACTCTGTGTACTTGTTAAGATGCTCTTCTTAATTAATATCAGTATATAGAATTTCTGCCACTGAAATAAGTTTCTAGGAATTTTTGTCAATAAAATTCAGCATACCAAATGTATTTTGGTAGAAAATGAGCCTGCTAATGAAAAGAGGGAAGCTGGGAAGTGGGAGGTGGCAGGCAATAAGCACAGTGAGGGTCAGTCACTACAGTTCATGCTCTGCACAACACAAGTGGGCAAAGCTAAATGCCATTTAGGAGCAAACAGTGCAGTGGAGATGACAAGGCTGTCACAGTGCCCAGTGTTACATGACCATGTAATGAAATCCTGTCGTTAGCCCATGCTCCAGAGGAGAGAGAAAGAGTTGTCATAGGAACTGTATTTTGTTTCAGAAGGACATTAAGATTTCCAATCTAAATATTGAAATAACAGCTACACCTCCTGGATAACCTTGTTTTCTCTGTTTAGTAGAAAGCCTCCTCCCAAGATGATACTGAAATAAACCGTGGTTTTACAGAACAGTCTCAGTAGTATCAATTTCTGTCAAAAGACTTAAGCATTAGACCTGCTTAAATAATTTTTGAGAGTAGCTCTGAGATTTCTTTGCAGCAGTTTCAGCTACACAGTGAGTCCTTGGGGCAGTCAGCAGGCAGTGCCCTCCTGCAGCTGGCTCCAGGACTGGACAAACTACTACTCAACAAGGCAAACACAAACTAATGCAAACCTTCCTTCAGACCATGGTTGAGAAGAGATGTAAAATGTGAGGCTGGTTAAAATTTCAACCAATTCAGTCTCCTTAAATGGAGGCTCAGTGTGGTTTGCTTTCTGCAGGGGAAAAGGGAACTAGGACTGAGTTGACAATTAGTCAAGACAAACAGGATTTTCCCCATCTGCATTACCCTATGGCCTTGCTCTATCAGAAGAGGAACTCTGCACTTGCATTGCAGCATAGCTATGGAAACAGCCCTTCATCTGACCCACCTTAATCTTGGGATTAGTCTGTCCTAGCTGATCTCAAATGCAGAAGAAAAGAGTACACATCAAAAAGCAAGCTGCCAAACCCAGGAAATGGTCACTGAGGCTCAAGAGTTCCGCTCTGAATACTGCAAGAAGAGGTAAACCACAGGGTTTTGCTCTCTCCTGGGTTTATACATGCACAGAGTAGTGGATGGAACAAGTTCCACATCTGCAGAATCCTGCTAGAGCCCAGCAGGCTGTTAGCATTCAGTATTATTCTAAAGCAAGCACTTTGACCCTTATGTCTCAGGTATCTGCTCCTCTGTCTGCACCAGCTCTCACTCACTCTGTAAACTCACTGTAATAAACCCTCCCACTGAAGCCCCTCTAAAACTTTCACATGCTCCAAACTCTGTGCACACTTTGTGGCCAAGTTGTGGAAGATTGTTTGCCTTTTACCATTCCCGTGCTGACATTTTACAGGACCCCTCTCATTATTAATATTTTATGCCTTCATTCCAGTTGTGTGTTGCTTTCACATCATCCATCAAGCTAGCTCAGAACTATTATTAGTCTTGAACACCTCAAGTTAAAGAAAAAAACAACTGGCAGTGTGGTTTTAATGTATTGTAACAATCTTGTCCAGAAAAAATACTATTGTCTACCTCTTACTTTAATCCCAAACCTGAACAGTTCTCCCTAAAAAAGTGAGAGAACATGCAGACTCTGTTTGTATTTTATACTAAAACATATTTACAGACCTAAGCAAATCTTACAACTATCCACTTCTGCCATAGGATTTGATAGACTGTAATATAGTTCTCAGTATCCAATTCTCACTTCTTTCTGCTCCAAAGCAAAAAATGAGGATGCAACAGTGTCACTGCAACAGTGTCACACTAAAGTATACAAACATTTTCCAACAGAGCATTAATTGGCTGGTCATGTTGAAACCTGCTTGGGCAATCTTCTATCTTTATATCCATGGTATGACCAAAAATGTGCTAATATGGATAAATTTCTTGCATCAATGAACATTTTAGTTTCTAAAAATAACTTCTACAGCAAGAAAACCAGCTCCATTTAAGTCAGTGTTCATTTTAGCGAAGCCAATTTTTCACTCAAAGGAAACAGTTCCATAGAATTTTACATGGAGACTTACAGAGTGGATACAGCTGAAGTTACACTTCAGGAAACGCAACAGACATGCTATGTTTTTCTTTTCTATCTTTTATTTTTTAATATCCTACAGATTATCTGTTTCTCAAATATGGTTTAGACAATAAACACCATGTATGAATTTATTCTCACTAAGCAAAATCTCCATCTTCTTATCACTCAGAGCTGCTTTTCCCAGTGAAAACAAATCAGTGGCTTCAATTCAGCTGGTGCTTGGCTTCTTTAATTAAAGTGTGTCTTAACTTGAACAGCTTCAACAAAATTTGAAGCTTTCTTTTCTCTATCATTCTAATTTTTTTTAATATATCACATATATCACTCTGTTTCCAACACTGGCTGCCAAATACACACAAAGCCAAATCTTCTGCTTTCATAATTTGCATACGAAATCCTGCAGCCTCTTCCCATTTCTCAGCAAAAATTTTACAGCCAGACACAGTAGCGAGTTCCCATTTTGTGGGACTCCATTAATTTTATGAAATATGCTGACGACTACTTACAAGCATGACATAAATATTATATGTTAAAATAGAAGTACACTTGTCAAATAGGAGGCCATTTTGGTATGCAATATTAATAACAACCATTTATACTCTGTAGTGCCATAAAGGTACAGCAAGTTATGTAGACACATTCTCTTCCTGAGAATTTTTACAATAGGAGATAAGGTAAATCTAAGTCACTGAGCAATTATTCAAATGTGAAAAGGGCATAGGAGATCAGTAGTGAAAAGAGTAAGGCAAAATGGGTCACTGAAAGCATTGGGTTGAAAAGAAGATGGCAAAGAGACAATGACATAACTTATAAATAGGCTACACCAGGCAAGATGATCCATGAGAACTGTAAGGTACTTCAGAATGGAAGAGGAGAAGGAATCAGAGATAATGGGTATGAACCACAAACTGGGCACTTTAAAAACCTCATCTACAGACAGGCCAAGAATTGAAAAATGGTGCTTCCTTTCAAGGACTGAGGCTAACAGAGCAGAAGGAAGATGTAGTGTGCCTGTTCTGCATCTGCAGGGGCACCAACTTTGGAAACCACACATTGAAATCAGTCATTAAAAACATGTACTATAACCAGAAATAAAAAAAAAATAAATTGAAAAACATTTGCCAAATACTACCCTGCAAGATGGCCTCTGGTCCTCTCACTACTCCAAAATTCCCCTCCCTCATCATGGTGTATCTGTGAACCTCCGTGCTTCCCCATGGCACAGGAGGCTGCTGGATGGCTGAACACCTGCCTGCCCATGAGAAGCAGCGAATTAATTCCTTGTTTTGCTTTGCTTGTGTGAGGAGCTTTTGCTTTCCCTGTTACAGCGCCTTTATCTCAACCCACAAGTTTTCTGGCTTTCACTCTTCCAGTTCTCTCCCCAGTCGTGCTGGTGGGGGAATGAGGGAGCTGCTGCCTGGGGTTAAACTACAACAACAGGAAATATGTAATTATTTGTGCATAGCTTTCCTTTCCTGGGTTATTAACTCTCTCTCCTTAGCTTCTAGACTTCATGTTCACTTAAAGCCCTCACTGGATTTTTCCTTTCACATGTAGGTAGGAATCTAGAGGCATTCTTCAAGTAAATCACCAAGAAATGCACACATACCTTTAAGGTTTAGAATGGAGATTTATTTCCCTGATCTCACACATCTCTTCCCTGCCTACCCAGACCTCAAGCATTTATACAGTTTCCTAAATTTGAATAGGCTTTTTTTTAAAATCCTGGTGGCAAATCCCAGCCCAGGCTGCAAAGCATAAGGATTAGCACTCAGGCTTGAGTTATCACTGGGGACTTCAGCAAGTCCCAGGCTGAAGCTGTTTGTAGTGTTTAGCCAAGAGCCCCAAATTGTTGTAAACAACAGTATTTGCAGTTCTGCAGCATGATGAGCTGATTAAAAGCCCAGAAGTAGCATGTGTGGTAATCCTGACACAGCGGCATCTTCAGAGTAATTTAGGGGGATGTTATAAAGAGGCTCAAAGTATCTTTCTGTCTCCAGTTACCAGCCATAATGTGTAAATAATTCATTAAGAAAGGGCAGCCTGCACATCATCACCACTCAGAGGAAACAGAAAGCCCACAAAAATGAAAAGAGAAACATAATCATTATATTAATTACTGATAATGTAAGGTTTAGCAGCTCCATTTCATATTATAATAGCCCAGCTTCAAAAAAACTGATGTAAACACTTCTTAGGAAACAAAACACCAGCAGAAATGAGCCAGTCTCCTTGCTTAGCTTTCTTAAGAGCCTAAAAATGCTGAAAGTGACCAGGTTAGGCAAAAATGGACATTCTGTGGGGTCCATTGGTGTTCATTGACACCAATAAACAAACATTACCCACACTCCAGAACCAATGCATTTTTGCTAGTCCCATGGATTTTTATGAAGCACCTACTTGAACTTTTAAAAGCCAGAGGCCATCTCAGAGCCAATCCAGCCAATCCAGAACTCTTCTCTTGCCCCACCTTCAAAAATAAAACACACGCCACCACTGTTGTCCTCCACAGGGGCAGAAAAAGGTCTCAAGATTCTCCAAAGTTGGCAATGCAACATCTTTACCTCTTTTCATGCCTTTTTTTTTTCTTTTCAGATCCACCTCATCCTTGCCAAAGTCTATCATTTCAGGCAATCTCTAAACCTTGAGAGGGAGGTGCTGTTCAGCCCACACCACAGAGCAAAGCTCTGACTATCCTTTAACTTGGGGATTTTCACAACATTTTCACTAGTAACAGTCCTGGAAGGAGGTTCCCAGGCACAATTCATTTGTGCCTCCAGTCCAGCTTATTTGTCCCACAATGTAGGTACCTTAGAAAATGATGTACTTCATCTGATTCTCATAATGCCTACTCCCACAGGCCCTAATCTTTTTATCTCATTATTTTATAACTTTAAAACCAAAGGATATTTGCTTTTCTTTGAAGATTACTTTCCACTCTGTCGCCAGAAAAGATGTAAAGACTGAAATACACTTGGAGCAATATATCAGCTACAGGAGAAGGGGAGGAGGAAATGCTCTTATTCAAACATGGCAATAGAGCAGCACCACACCAGAGTCCTATTTTCTGGTGCCTCACTTGGGGAGAACAAATCCCTCTACAAACTAGCCAAGAATTAGACCTGTATTTACAGGAGGCAGCATGTACACCACACACACTAAATGACTCACCCGAGGTTACAGAGCCAGGCAGTCAAACCCTTCAGTACAGCTGCCAATTCTCAACTCCACTCAGCTTTCCAGCCACTAAACAATAATCTTTTTCCCATCCCATGTAAGACATGAGCCAATTTTACTTTTATGAGACTAAATTACCTCTATTCATCTCCTGTCACAGTAAATGAGTTACTAGTGAACTCTCTCATTTCTCAAAATTTTATTCCCAAATGTCTTTATAATTCTGTTTACCTGTACGTGAAGAGATACACTCTATTTATACAAGCATAAATCAGGTATGATTTACTTTGCATTAAGCTGGTGTTTCTTTTACTGCCAGAGAAGAGACAAGTGTAAGTAGTAAAAGCAAGAATTTTTATTTTTTTTTTTTTTTTAAATTAGAAGTGGAGAGACTATGGATAATATGCCTTAAATGGGGAAAAATTTCAGGAGTCAGACTGCACCATGAAGCAACAAGTATAGCACACATCCCTCAACACGTAGGAGCTGATTTAGGATGAATCCTGTATCCTTTCCTTGCATGCCCTGTGAAGGAAGCAGGAAAAGGCGCACACCATTCAGATCTCTCCATGAGCAGTTGGGTGTAACAAGGAGTCTGCAACACAAGCATGCAAGAATAACCAGAAGTAAATTGGTGCAAAGATATACTCAAAGGAATACTAGGGGACACCAGTCTTTGTCTTCCACTATGCACAATGAGACAGGGCAGCAGGTAAATGGTCATGGCCTGACAACACTCCTGGAAAAACATTAGATTTCTAACCATAATCCATTTATAAATGACAATTTAGTCTAGCCATGTTGGTTTGTACCTCTACAAGGGCTTTCTAACCTCTCAGGTTGATTTCAGACAATTTTTTTTACCAGAGATAAAGTACTCCAGTTCCACTAACAGTTACACACCATAAAAATACAACATTAAGAAAAAGGAGAGGGTGTTTATGACAGTTTTTGATCCCATTAAATGTGGTGGTGGTGGTAAATCAGTTGGGAATAGGGAGCTGCTCATTTTAGGACAAACAGGAACCACACAATCAGACATCAATAACTCAGGGTGGCACTGCTGGCTGCTCTCAGCAAGAGGGACATCAGGGATGGCTGGGGAGGCAGCTGCACCCCAGCAGCAGCTGCAGCATTTTGGAGGCACCAGCAAAGGAATTTAGCAGGTTGTGTTATGCAAGGTCAAGTCTGTAAGGAAGAACCTTTGAGCCTCAAGCTTTAGGCCAAAGAGAACAAGTAGCTCCTTAGCATCTATACCTGCAACCAAGTTATTTTTCCCTTGCAGGAGTTCCCAAAATGTGCCTGGTCCTTTTCCTAGCCTGAGGAGACTCCCTCCATAGGCAGTTTATAGTTTAACAATATGAAAATGACATCTTAATTACCAAATAAGCATCTCTTACACCTATAAGGTTGGGGTGTTTTGGGTTTTTTTTTTTTTGTTTCCCCAGTCTTGTGACCTTTTTCAGGCTGTTTTTCACCTTCTTTGATAACTTGTAAGCTATAGTCACATCAGCATATCTGTAGCCAAAAGTTTAAAAAAATCCTTGTAAGAACACTATAAAGAAGATGAACACTTAACAATTTTTTCTCCTTTGCTAAACAAGGCCCTGGGAGTTGTTTGGCTTTTTTTGAGTTTTATTTAAGGGCAGGTAAGAGAGGAAGAAAAGGATATTTTACTAAAAAGTAAGTCTACTACAGTTCAATGGATTTAGAATTCCCAAGTTTTCAATTAAAACCTGGATCAAAGTAACAATGAATGCCAGTTGGAATGCCTGCATTCATCTGAAAAGAGACACTAATAAGTCCAGTGCTTTCCAAACCCATCACATTCAGCAGCCTCACAAGGGATGGAGAGGAACAGCACAGACCTGCTCAGCCAGCTGGGCTGTCAAGTGGCTTTTATTTCCCTGTTCGAGAGAGCAGGAAAGGTGTTGAGCAGCCAGATGATGAAAAGATGGGGGGAGGAGGGCAGAACATCAGAGGAAACAAATTCATAAGAATAATTTAATTTAGGACATAAAATTAATCCAACAAAATAGAGGAACAGATGCGAAGGGATTTGAAACTCCTTCTTGGATCGTATCCCCTTAACTTTACTATACTCACAATCTGAATGTGATCTTATTTATTCATAATATTGAAACCATATTAATTAAGCAATAAAATACTCCAGACAGCTTGTTGTTAGGATTATTTACATACTGTGTGTGTGTTAAAGGGGGAGGAGGAGAAATTAGTATCCCCATCCTGAGAGGTGACTAAACACTAGAGGAAACAATTCCAGGCTTTTTATAGCATGAAGGATTCCTCTTTGCTGTTGGAGCACTTGCCACAGCCAGTTTTTCAAAGGACTCTGCTAATTAAGATATGTACTTATACAAGCAAATATTTGGCTGTCTCAGTGCTGCTGTTATCTCCCCTGTGAAGCTGAGAAAACCAAGACAAAGAGAACAATAAGGAGATCTGAAATATTTCCCCTCTCTAACCCTGCTAAGGGGACTAAACCAGGCATATGCACTAACCACAAGGTGATTAGTACAGCAAGGACAAATAGATACAAATCTAGATGAGCCTTCTGGGGACCCTGCTGAGGAACACGTTGCCTTCCCAAGCAGAAGATGTGCCACTCTTCACACTGCCGTATAACTGATGTGAGACCTTGGGCAGCAAATGACAGAACCTGAGGGCATTGGGTTTGCCTCCAAGGTAGCACAATAGAGGTCATATCACTGACTTCCTCAGCTGGCCAGGCCTGCCTGTTATTACAGAGCTGTGGTATGCAGGAGGCAGATGAATTTTGTCTATACAAACAAACTTGACAAACAGAAATTAAGAGCAGGAAAGAGAGGAGGCTGTTCATCAACAGGTACTTGGCTGAATACTTGGGGCAACAGAGCCAATATGAAAGTCATTTTCTTTTTCCACACAAAAAGAGCCCACTTTACAACACTTGCACTGCCTTCAAGTTTAGCAGAGATGGTACCACAATCTCTTCCAGAATGAAAGAAATAATCTCTGCTTCTGTTGAAGCTGAATTCACATTTAAGGGACACTTCAGATCTCCCAAGTGCTTAACAAACACAGGTCAGGCCCTCATGCCTGTGTAATTTACTGAGACAACTGCACCTGTGCTCCAGATGCCTTCACTACTTCCTAATTTTTTTCCTTTGGAGAAGGATGAGCCATTACCACCTGACTTTTTCTTCATAGTTTTAGGCTTCTTAATCCTATGTACCAAGCAGTCCCTGCAGAGCAGTGCAGAGCTGATGCCTAAGTACAGCCGAGAGAGGAAAAAAATCTCTCATGGCCTGAGCTCAGTGTCCATGGCCAGTATTAGCAGAATGATGTTTGAGAGGGCAGGAGACAGATAAAAGCAGTTTGTATGAGGAAGACTCCATCATGTTGGGAGCCCTACACACATATTATGGTAGTTAAGAGCCTAGACTTCATTGCTGCTGTAGACAAACTGTTATTTTTTCTGTTGTAAAGTATAGACACATCTTTTCCCTTGCAAGAGAATACTATTTTATTGATTTCCCTTCAGAGACTACTTGGAGGAAGGAGACTTCATTGGTAAGAAAAAAAAAAATTCAGCCAGGAGGGTGACAATATGGTAGGGTACAGCAGTTATTCTGTCTAACCTTGGATACGGCTGCTCAAAAGGATCTTCCTCCCCTGAATCACTTTCAAGGATGTTGTTTTTCTCCCACAGCCAAAATACTTATATTGAAAACTGTATTCTACCTTGCCCTCAAATAAACATCTTGTCTATATGTACAGTCACAGGGAAAATATATAGGCTATATATTCCAGGATATAAAAAGCCTGAAATTGTTTCCTCTGGCATTTAGTCACCTCTCAGGATGGAGCCACTAATTCCTCCTCCTCCCCCTTTAACACACACAATATGTAAATAATCCTAACAACAAGCTGTCTGGAGTATTTTATTGTTTAATTACTATGGTTTCAATATTATGAAGGTAGTCAAAATAATGTACTGAAACCCAGAAAGCCTATGTTCAGTCAGTCACAAAAAGAGATGACACTGAGGAATTAGTAGAAGAGTTTCTATCAGAGAAGATTACTGATCTAACCCATTTACCTGGGAGGCCCACGTCTGAAATGCTATTTTAAATTGTGTCATTACACAGTAAGGAATTAAAATTATTCATCGTGTCTAACTTAACCTCATTACAGCTTCCACTGGGAATAATTATTTCAAAACATTTCTTGCTCTTCAGAACCTAAGGGCACAATTATTGAGTCTTCCTGAACTTGGCTCAAATGACTTCTCTAAATTCTAGGGAGCTGCTCTGGCTCCCAGCACAAAGTGAACCTGCCTAAGAACTAATCTTATTTGCAGCAAAGAAACACAGACAGCTGCTTGATACATTCACCTACCTGCCTGGCCTCCACCATCACATCACAGCCTATGGCTGTGTCCCTCATATCTCTTTCCATCCCAAAAATGCATTTCCCCAGGTGGAGGATCCCACCTTTCAAGTCAGGACAGTTACTGCTACCAAAGAGCTACAAAGCAAACCTGCCCAAAATCAGGGGCCTTCCTACTTTGTTTGACCCTTCCCTGCAGAAATGGAAGGGCAATTAAATGTGTGTCAATATTTACAATTTATAACTTATGTATGTTTTGGAGAAACCGCTCACAGACCCCTCACCCAGCTCCTGACAGAAAAAACTTTTCTAAAACAATGGCTCATAGGGATGACAATATGGACAAATACTTTATTTGTAGAAAATAGTGCAAACATTTCTTTCTGCATTTTGTCTAATTTGTGAGGATCAGAGTGTACTTATTATTTATAAAATTATTACATTATTAAGAAATGTGAGGTCAGCAAAAAAACTGCACAAGGTTCCGGCAAAACTGTTAGCACAGCTGCATGAGGGTATCAAATTGCTGTTTAAAGGTTTAACTAGAAATTATCTCTCAGTAATATTTCAGATTCTTTTCACAAAGATAAAGTTCCAACAAAAATATGTGCTGTGACTTCTATCAATCAGGTCTTGACTTGTGTAATACCATTATCTCTTTTCTATATAAATTAGACTGTTCAGATCTGACCTTTGTCCTTTCAAGGATTTTTTATGCCTTTTTAAATAGATCAAGAGAGCTGACATCCAAAAGGAGTTGAGGTGGAAGATGTCCTCCTCTGGTGTTTTAAATTCAGATGTTCTGTCTGCTGAAAAAAAAGCATATTATATCTTCAGCTCAGGAATATTCTTTTACATTGTTCTAATCTAAAATTATGACCATCACAAAAGAGGTATAAACATTGGTTCTGTTTTCCAGTAAGCTACTTAAGATTTCTGGAGACAATTCAGAATTGAAATAGCCTCTCCTGAAATTAGCAGACATAAAATTATTTCATCTCCACAAATAAACAGATTGTGATGCATTTCCTGATTAGCCAGAAGAGCCCAGCAAGACAAGACTGAGTAAACTAACAGATGTAAAAACAAGACATAATATCTCATCTAAGTGAAATGTTGACGTGCTAAACAAAATGAATGAGGACAAACGCATTTGTAAAAGTGGCCCGGTGTTTGTCTGTATGTTTCTTCATTTTCAAAGCTCTTACTACAGCACAAGTCATAAATAAATTATATTTTGCTTTCATAGTGTTCCAGTAACCACCACTTGGTAGTTAGGTTTGCAATACTACAACATTCATGTATTACACAGGTCCAAATCACTTAAATTCATAATATAAATAAGCACAATATAAGAACTAAAAACAATATAATCACACCACCAATCTTCAACAATACAAAACTTTTGTGTTTGAGCTTTGACCAGTGTGCCCCAGAAGCTTTGGTCTGCTGTTTGAAAATTGACCTCTCATTCCAAACATGTGAAACAAAGATTATTCCTGTTAATGAAGGAAATGGGCAAGGTTTCCTTTCAATGCTCTGCTAACTTCTTTTAAGAAAAGATAATTTTTGACACTCATTCATGAAACCTTTTATTAGTACTAAGAACTCTGAATGATCTTTCAGTAATCCTATTTGTTGTTTTCATCAAAGAACAAAGAGGGTTCAAAAATAATGTTTTCAACATACGAAAGAAAATATTATATATTAACATATAAGAATTATATTCTTATAGCATGATATATATTTATATGAATAGCCCAGCACCTTCATTGCACTTATCTGGGAAGGTGAGAGAAGAATGAAGCTTGTACCAGTTTTTCAGTGAGGTACATAGATCTCGATTTAGGAGGCTTAAGGGCTGGTGGGTTTGGGGTTGGTATAGCCCTGCACTCAGCACTGTGAAATTCCAACCTGGTCCAGCAGCACATTAAACACTTTTTATCTCAGCTTTCCCAATGAGACAAAATGCGAAATGAATCACTTTAGGGCTCTTGGAAGCATGCCTCCTTCTAAAAACCTGGTTCATTCCTCACTGCTATGATTTGTACTCTGCCCCCAAGCTAGACCTGGTTATATCCTCAGTACCACAGTTTCTTGCTTATCTGCCTTACACTAAGAAATGGCCTGTTAGATGCTGTCAGGACAATCAGCAAGAGCATCAGTTAGAGCATTTAATAAGTTAAAGATCAGTGGGTGATTTCTGAGGCAAGATTTTCCCTGCACACATATACTATACACACAACTCATGGCTCTAAAATTCACTGCATAATCTTAAATCAAACAGCTTAAAGCACACCAAAGAACACTAAGCAAACAAAAGTTACTTTTTCCCTGTTGTGAAGCAAAACAAAAAAAATATTTACATTTAATTAGAAGCAATTGTGTGTGAAATGTTTTACACCCACTCTGTGCTGGCACAGCCTCTACAGTGTGTGTGGGTGAGCTCTGACAGGACTGTGCTGCCACCCTCTGTCCTCAGCCCTCAGCAGTTAATATTGGCGTGATCTTAGCTTCTCTTCAACCTGGCAATCTGGGAAGGTTGAAATGTACTTTGTACAAGTAGCTGATGAGCTATCAGAGAATGAGGGATCTTATTTCCTTTCCCAAACATATTAAGGCCTGCTGAGCATCCTATGCTATCCATAACACCGTGGCTACAGGACCATTTGGAGGCCTGTGGTAAAAATCTTAGGTCAGAGGAAAAGCCTTGATGAAGCAGCTTATTAGTACCTGCAGCTGCACTCAGCATGTCAAAAAAGGAGCAAAACCTTTAGATTTTGACCCCACACTCATAAGAACTGACCAAATTCTGCTCTGGTGGTATTGTTTAGGTCCTTAAGGTCACAAGGTCTGCTTTTATTAGTCCACGTATATTCCATGATAGCCTTTAGAAACAAATAAACTTAGGCATTGTTACATCCATTATGTTTTCTGGATTTCAGGGTGTGCTTATTCAGTATGACTCATGTTTGTAACAACTGGAGAAAGGCTTTTTCCCTTGCATGCCCCAAAATGTCCCAAAGGACCACTGTTCTTCAAGGCTTGTCACTGTAAAGGGAGGCTCAGGATCTTTCCTGCCACACTGACAGGCACTGACTGGCCCTGGGTATTTTCTATGAAATTAAGAGATAGGCTATTTTTTCCACAGGATCCTCTCCCAGGCTGGACTTTTTGAAGGATTTCAAGTGCACCTTTGTGACTTTGTGAGGGAGGGTGGAGCTTTCAATGCAGACGAAGATTTGAAAAATAACACAGACCCTAAGCCATAAAGGAATGGAGCATTATCTTAATCAAGACAAATGGCAAAACAACTTCCACCTTCCTGCCTAGAGTGCCTGGCTCCAAACCTTCAACTCAATGCCAAATAACTTCTAGTTCTACGTTTAAGCAAGAAATCAAGAGCCTTGACAAGAAAGACTATATTAATAAACTCTGAGTGGTAACTAGGTCAAATACCTAGACTTTCTAGACTATCTATATAACAGCAAGGGAAGGAGCCCTGTGGCTGGTGACATGGGAGACCTGAGCAGAATATAAACAGCCCAACAGCATCCTCAGTCTGTTAAATTCACTTTTCCATAAGAATTGCCAATGCCTCTTTTGAGGGATTCTGTCTGCTCTGAAAGGAGTGCATAAAGCAAAAAGAAGGATAAATGCCAATAAAACTTTGTCTTTTGTGTCCTTTTCCCAGGGGAAGGGGAAAATACAGACTGTAACCTACAACAATAAGCTGAAGTCCAGAGAAAGCTGACTGTTTCTTAAAAGTTTGTCAATCATTAACAATATTCTATCATACAGCAGCAAGCTTACATGGAGATGATTTTACATAGCGTTTGTGGTTTCCCAATGCTTTGTAAAGCCCAATTTTAGGCACACTTGAAGCACATAGGAAGAGCTTTGCAAGCTACATGGAAGAGGGGGGGAAAGACCTTCAGGGTGGGACAAAGTCATTCCAGGGTATGTAGTTATTTCTAGATGACTTTGGAGTATCCTCTTTGCCCTTCAGTGTTTTGCTGTTTCTGCTCATTTTTAGATTGTCTCCCCCACAGCGCTATTATGCCTTGCAACGTTTGGAAGTTGTAAGTGCCCTTTTGCACTCATTAGGCTCTCAGCAAAAAGTGGCTGTAAGTGTAAAAATAAGTCATGGTATCAAAGTGTCTGGCAAGCAAAGAAAGCAGAAATTGTGGAAGGAATTCAAGGAAAACACATGGGAGTGTGTCAGCCTCTCCTTCCTGGGCAGGAGAGAGTTCATAAATCAGTCAAGGGTCACTACAGAGTTGCTAAAGCCATCCTCCCATTATTAAGCTGCTGAGCTCTGTTTGGGTGGGAAGTGGAAGGGAAGGACAGAAAAGCTGACATTCCTCTTTCACAGCTACAGCTCCCAGCCATGCCAAGCAGAATGACAAAGCCTGTCATCTTACAGTTAGGAAGGTCACCTTTTTGGGTGCTTGTGGCTTTATCACAAGCTGTGAGGGCTGTACCAAGCAGTGGACACTTGAGTGCACACATACACACACCCACACACACAGGTAAAGGTGAGATCTAAAGCCATTGTAGCTGTGCATGGACGTGTGAGGCTAAAGACACATTGTAAAAACTGTAATAGGTGTGATTCCACTTGGAGACCTTAAAATCACAGCCCTTAGAAAGCCCTGGGAGATATGAGTAATGCACGTGTTCACTTGCATCCTCCCTAGTACATAAAATTTTCTGCAGAAGGGAATCAACATTTTCACTTACATCAATGACAGCCTCTCTCCTAGAGAAAAAAACAGTCTTGTATAAAAATAGCCTGTATTCATTGACCCTAAGAAAGAAGCAAACATTACTTTTCTCCTCCTGTTACTCAACAGAAACTTCAAAATAGCTCTTAGAAGACAGAACTCTCCTGGCCCTCTGACACAGAACAGCTCCTTCAGTTTTTCTCCTTGCAAATACAATGGTTTTCCTAATCAAAGCACAAAGGGCACCATCGGCACAAAGTCAGTGTCTTCACTTTATACTCCTTCTCCTCTGGCTTTCAATACAAACATGAGGCTCCACTGGTCTTATCTGCAATGACTACCTCAATACCATTTTTCTATCATACTTATTATCTAATTCTTTCCAGTTCAGCTTTCATCATCCTCAACACCAAAATCCCTCCTGAAATTCCAGGTGGCATCTTCCTTATTGAAGTTTATATTGGTCTGGTTTAACTTATTTTACCTTGTCTCAATTTGTTTGTTCAACTACATCTTTATTCATAAATGTGCCTAGACTTGGTATGACAGTGGAGTATTCCCTGTGGGTCAAAAATCTGTTCTCAATTTTCTATCTTCCGTGAACATATTGAAAATAGAAAACAAAATTTCACACATCCATGTAAAATTATTTCTACTTTGAGCTTCTACAACATCTGTAACAATGAGGCCTCCATCTTCACTGTGTGAAAGACTACTGTCTCTTCTGCTCTAAAGCTGCTGTCTGAGTTTTATGGTGTGTCTCTTAATCTTGATGAGGGGCACAAAAAGGCTCACTACAGGAGATATGTGTGCAACCCACGGATGCTGAAATAAAAAGGACATTGCTCTTTCCTACCAACTTTGGCATGAGAGCTCTTTCATCACCATTATTTAAAAGGCCAACCAAGCACCCCAATTGCTCAAATATAGTAAAGTGAGTGTCTCCCTCCCTACCAATCTGCCATCCCATAGTTTGCCATTGTTAGGAGGCAATTTGTCAGTGGCTGTAGCTTCTAAGGCTGGACTTAAATTTTCTTCCAGCAGTCAGAGCAGGCAGGGAAGGTGAAAGGATGACAGCCTCCTGTTAGTGCTAAGGCACTGTCTAATGCTCCTGCTATCAGAGGTAATTTTACAGAGAAGCCTAGAGATAATTTTTCAATTTGCTCTCTAGTAAATCAATTGCAGCTCAGTAATCAAGACAATGGCTGTAAAATGCAATGTGTGCAGTGTGCTCATGGAGTGAAGCTTTCACGCCACAAATCTGAATCAGAGCAGAGTAATAGTATTTTCCATTAAGCCTATGGAAACCCCAGAAGGGCCTCTGAATGTGAATGGGTAGAAGCAAATTACTACGCTGATAGTCTTAAAGATCCTTCTGGCTTCTGATTAAACTCCCAGTGAAATTGGTGTAAACAGGCTTCAGTAATAGAGTGAGATATGTAAAGGCATAGTTGAGATGAGACCCTTCTAATAGAAGGACTGAAGGAAAATTTAGGGCAGTTGTAAATTGGGCAACAATTCACAGACATCACAGTTACTCTTCTCTTAAAAGAGCTTTGATTCAAATGTAGCATCCTAAAGGTAACTATGTCATTGCCATGTCAGTAATTCTCTTGTGAATAGTTTGGAATAAGGTTCCGTCTGGATTTTTGGAAGGAGGAAAATTAGGAGAAATATATCAGAAAAAGAAAGAAAATCTAGGTACCTGATACTGTGACCTTAAAGTGTAACAAAAACTTTGTGCAAAACCTTCTGCAGTAGAGAGGGATTTCAATGATAAGCAAAGTCCTTCCTGATTCCTCTGCTTCCCAAGAAATCAGGTTTTCTCTAAGACTGTCAAACTTCTAAGAGGTTGTTTTGAGGCCCTGAAGTTTGGCTGACAAAAAGGTTTCAACTTCATCCAAAACAAGAAGGAAGGTTCTATACACTGCACTTCAAAAGATACAAAGTCCTCTTGTATGCCATCATTTTAAATTCATTAATAATTTATATTTCTAAGTTTACATTCAAAAGGTTTACAACCAAAAAGTTTGAGGATGTCATAGCAAACTTCTCTTTCCTTTACTCTGAATTCCATGAGTAGGCTGGAAAATTACGTCTTTCTAGAGAGATGAAAAAAGATAAAAAAGGAATAGATAACCAATTTCCCTACTAACATCATTGTGTAGATAACTGGAAAGAGCTACGTCAGTAAATATAACTTCTCCTAGAGAAAGAGGCCATACTTTATAGAAAAGAAAAAAAGGGAGGGAAAAAACCCACAAGTTTTTTTCACAGTTTACACCCTTTACATTCCTCAGGGTTGAGTAAAGCAACTCTTCACTAAAAGGGGAACAAACTTCCAACAGGCTATGCCACATTCATATGTTCAAAAGATTTTACCTAAAGGAACTTTAAATCCTGAGCAGTTATAAATGTACCAGAAAAGGAACAGCCACAGAAACAAGCTCAATTGTTGCCTGACTGGCATCAGTGTATCTTGTACAGACCCTATAACAGATGGTCTCTGTCTCAAACACCTTACAGCCTACCAGGGTAAGACAGAAAGGTAACAATATTACAGAAATCCCAGCAGGGGAAAAAAAAAGTATTTAATTTGCGAACAGTAAGTCAGGAATGCTACAGCCGCATGAAAAATTTTCTGACTAGTGCTTTACCCATAAGCCTATCCTTCTTTCTAGCCCCTAAAGGAGGTTAAATATCTAAAGAGGGCTTAAAAATTTTTCTTTTCTGCTGCTGAAATGAAGCCAAAGAACTTTCTGTGATTTCTTGTGGAATAGTGTAAAAATTAGCAAACCAGGATAGATGAAGGTAATACTACATTTATCTGTCTGGGAGAGCTGCTTTTGCACAGCAAGCACTGCCTACTTTGTTATTAAATACTTAATAGAACTGGCACTGCAGGCTGCTAAAGTCCAGTTCATGAACATGCAGGATCCAAGATCCAGAAAGATGGTTTGGAGACTCTTTCAGTATTATTTGTATACTGATTTGTAGAACAGTTTTTTTAAATCAGATCTGCATTCCAAGAGAAAAATTAAGAACACTCAATCTGCACCCACCTACTGGATTGCTGGAGTTATCTTAGTGCTTGATATTCACTTCAGGTACATAAACCTGAACAAAAAGCTGTGCATTGAATTTAAACATTTTGATGGGTTTGTTAACCATTTGTAAACAATCATGTGGCTGAATATCCCTCCATTTCTGTAAGTCCCATGGTTAAGTATATGTCTCTGGCAAGTTGTCCATGGCAAAAGGTTTTAGGAAGTTAAGGAAAGAGTTTTAAAGCCTTCAAATGTTGTTTCATGCATCTCTCCAGACCTCTGTTTTCTCACAGCCATCACCTGCTCCACCCTGAAGTGCCACTTCAGGGACTTGTGTGATAGAATAGACGTGGCAGACTCAAGCCGGAAATAAAAAGTAGCACTTAAAACGCTCCCAATCACTAAAAAACAGCAAGACTACATGGGACTGCAATTTAGACCAGCCCAGGAGACATTGCCATGGTTTAACCACAGCCAGCAGCAATACAGCCCCACCCAGCTGCTCACTCTCAATTGGTGGGGGACAGAGTTAGCAGAGTAAAAGTAAGAAAACACATGGGTTGAGATAAAGGCAGTTCAATTGTTAAAACAAAAGCCTCACACACAATCAAAGCCAGACAAGGAATTAATTCACCAGTCCCCATGGGCAGGCAGGTGTTCAGCTATCCCCAGGAAAGCACGGATCCATCACACTGACAGTGATTTGGGAGAACAAGTGCCATCACTCTGAGCAACCCCTCTTCATTTCTTTCCCTGGTTTTATATGCTGAATATGATGTCATATGGTAGGGAAAAATCCCTTAAATTTGTGAGGGCTAGATGTCCTGGCTGTGTCCCCTCCCAGTTCCTTGAGCACCTCCAACCTATTTGCTGACAGGGCAGTGTGAGAGGCAGAAAAGGCCTTGACACTGTGCAAGCACTGCTCAGCAGAAATTAAAACATCCGTGAACTATCAACAGTGCTTCTGGCACAAATCCAAAACACAGCACCATGCCAGCTACCATAGAGAAAATAAACTCTGTCACACTGAAACCCAGCACAGGCTTCATGAGTCAGTGTGGGTTTTCTAGTATTGCAGCATTTTCTCTCCAAGCCAGTCATATTTCCTCACATATAATACTAAAAACCTGAGATCAGAGCTTCTCTCTTCAGTGGAGATACAAACCTTAGTCTCATACATCACAGGGGATGCCTTCCTGTTCCTTCAGTGTACTTCTCTCATTTTCTAATTTATATGGACTGAGGCATGTATTTGTTTCTATTGTCCAGCATTTCTGATATATCTGACAAGGCAAAAAAGCCCAAAATAAGTTAACATGAAGGAAAGAAAGTGGGTCACTTTATCTATACAAATCCATAAATCCTGAAGACAGAGCAGTCATCAGGTGTGAGATTCCACAGTATTTAGAAAATTCTTCTGGTAGGTTTGCTATACCACTGAGCAAAGGCTTGACCATGGCCCAATTCATTGCAAAGAATCCAGTTTTCTTCTGCCATGCTCTAAGAGAGACAAGCCAGCCTTCTTTTCAAGAGTGTGCAACTGTGAGTTACATGAGGAATTAGGTACCTGTTTGTCTTAGTTAGGTATCTATTAAGTTTTGGTATTTCTAGATACTTTGCTTCTCTTACTGGTGCCCAACAATCCCTTTCTTCAGCACCACGCAACACCTGAAAAGCCTAGGAACTTAGGTCCAAGTTGAATAATCCCTTCTCTTTTTTTGCCAGAAGGTCACCAATGCTACAGCATGTTGGGCATGTTGGATTATTTCAGCCAGTCTTATTAGCATACCAACAACAGTCTGGCAGTTTACCAGGAAGGTTTTTTTGCTTTTTTTTTTTTTTTTTTTTTCTTAGTCCTGTAGAAAAATTGAAGCCAAGTGAGTTAGAAAAGTAAGCTGGAACACCACACATGAAAGATCCTGTTAAAAATTAATCCATGTGAGGCACAATGACTGACCAGTGCAGTACCCATACAGCAGTTCTAGACTTTTAGGTAGGCTATATTTCACCCTGGAGGAGTTATTAACATTTTATTGGACCATGTGTCAAGTTTTAACAGAAAAATGAAAATAAAATGTTTTCCTCTTCAGCGGTCAGAAAGTATCACTGCTTCTTCAGTCTATATTTTAAACAGAACTTCAAGATGTTCTACATTTAAAGAAGCAGTTCAGGTTACTTCGTATTTTGCCTGATGAAGGCAAGAACCTCTATAAAAAGAATTTTCAGGTACTTTTGCAACTTTCATGCAGTAAGTTAATAGTCTTCACACTGAAAACCAAGTGCTCTTCCCTGCCAAGATCCCTTTCAGGCAATAATTTGGACTTTAGGAGCATTAATAGCCTCTCTGGTTTTTGCAGAATTTCCACAGATCACTGAAGATTATCTCCTTCACTGACAGAACAGCAGGAGCAGGCTGATGATTAAAAGAAAGGTTGAAAGATTCTGCTTCAATGTAAAATAAAATATAACAAACAGTGTCTCAGAAAATAGATCTATTTTATTCAAAGCAATCTCCTAAGAGAAAGACTGATAAGAAAGGCACAAATTCTAAGAAATGTTTTCATTTTTATTTTTATTTTTGAAGAGGGAGGAATTAAAAACTAAAGTCATCCAGCACTGCCCTCATCACACCCAGAAGAGGGCAAGAGTACGAAACAAAGCACAGCACTGAAGAAGCTGGACAACTTCCTAGACAGCAGCACCCTTCACCCTTCATAAAACCTCTTTCAGCGGGTTTCAGAGTTAGAGTGGTTATTTAGAAGATGGGATGGATGAAAAATCACAACAACACAGTGTCACAGGTTTGTACATGGAAAGCTCAGGGAGGGTACACAGATGGAACATGCAGGGAAACCTTCTCCCTTGGTGCCCATACTATTCTGAGTATGAGAACTGTTTATCTTGGAGTGTCTCATGCCAGGAAAGGCAGTAGCTATTAATCATCATTACTCAATAGATAAGACTGAAACTTCTGCCAGTGCCACACCAGAGGTGGGATTTGCCATAACCGGTGGCATTCACAGTATGCTGGCTTATACAAATAACTCATGGGTCTTTCTGTAGGCCTCCTGTATCCAGCTTTCTGTCCCACATTGAATCACAGAATATTGAACTTTTAAACTGATCAATATAACTATGGCCTAAAAATCCAGTAATTTCAGCCTCATCCTTCATTTTACCCCTCAAGACAATTTGTCAGAGCTAGATGCACAATATGAATAAATTCCAAATCCTTGTTTCACACAAATGCCCTAATCACCAGTGTAGGAGGATGTCTGTAAGTAAAGACTCAGTCCATTATTCCTGGTCAAGTCACTCAGTGTAAAACAAGTGGAAATCAAGATTAAATGAGCTGGAAGAAGAGCATAAAAGACTGCAACTCTACATTGACTATAAGCTACAGTTACAGTCTATTGGGGGAAGGGATTAATTCTCTTCACATTCTCCATTAATTGTTTAATTTCAGTACAGAAAATCCTCAAAGCAAAGACCAGAGCTTAGAACATCACATTGCAAGTGAGTGACCTCATCGCTACACATGCAGACAACATCTGAGTTTGTTGTTTCAATCAGATTCAGCTTCTCTCCTGTTTTCTAGAAGAAATGACAGCTACTTGTACACAGAAAGGTAAATAATGCCAGAGCCTATTCTATATGATATCAGCTCTTTCCGACCAACCACATCTGCAGCAAAAGATTATAGCCAAAACTGTAAACCTATACATTTCTAGCTCAACCTTTTTATATTACAGCCCGTTAGTCACAGACTGTTGAACAAATCCCAGACTAAGTGGACTGAGCCACACTCAGACTTCTCTGAAAAGCTGAGGGAGTGAGGGTATCTCAGTGAAGCTCATGATTCAACAGGAGGGACCACAAATGGATTATACTAAAATCCATGTAGCAGACAAAGGAGCTGTTATTGAGATACATGGATAGCATTTGAATACTGTATTATCTATAAATTTAATCTTAATCATCCTGATAATTACTATGTGCTACTTTTTGTGCCTGGCCAAGAACTTTCCCTCAGCTACTCTGCTGCAGCTGGTACAGGCACAATTTATGATTCCACTCATTTCTCTGCCAGTCATATACATAGCAATACAGAGCAGTGTAGCAGACAGAGGTCTGAGCTGCTGGAAGACTGAATTTTAGAAAGGCGCTGACATTGCAAAGGTTCCTTATTAACTCATTTCTGGTATTCTTTTCTCCTTTTGGAGTGAATAGAAGAAATACACATGGTTTGTCTACTATCGTTAACATAATTACTTAGTTTTGCTTTGCATCTCTTGATGCTTTTTTTTTCCCCTGGTCAGTTAGCTGTTCTGAGTTTGCTGATACAAGAAAAAGATTGAAGCAAAACATTAAATATATAAATGTGCTTGCTGGGAAACAAGTGGAAAAGGCAGGGCAGGCTCTGAAAATAGGATTCCCTGATGCCTGTAACTAAATATCCTAAAAACCTCACTACATGAAAGCTCATCAAAGGGGATTCAGGAGCAGCATCTCAAGTGGCACACTCTCAACCCACATGTTATTTGCTATTTTGCATCACTCCTCACAAGTGGGCTTCAACACTGAAAGACAAATATCTGGGAGAGAAGATTGATGTGGTGGAATTCACCCTCAGTCCAAGAATCGAGCACGCACACTTTCAACTACAATGATTTTCCTCCAAGGAAACAGCTGGCCAAGGGTCACAGGAACAAACCTCTGCACCAATACCCTGCAGGGAGCATCAGCCTTGCAGCAGTGTGTGTATGTGCTTGTAGTCATCACCAATTCTTACCAACACCAGTGAGGGACATCTAGACTTTCTACAGTGGTGCCATTTAGCTTTGATTTTGAGCCAAAAATAAATTTAAAAAATAAAACAAAAAAAAAATTGAAAGTCCAACTTATCTTTAAAACTTCTACCTCAGAGAGCCATTTTCAATCTTCTCAGGTCATTCACCTCCCCCCCTCCAATTAGCTATCATAAATTCCCACCACCAATCTCTATCTTTTAGAAGGAGGACGGATTTGATTTTGATGAAGATGTGAACAATTAAAATAAAATAAAGTCAGGGTACAGACAAAATGGTTGGATGCTACTTCAGCCTTAACCAAAAGAAAGGGAGAACCTCTTCATTAAACAAAGCAGTTGGCCTCCATGTTTTTATAACCTGTTTTGGCACTTCTGAAGTACACTCTCTCTGCAAAGTGTCAGCTCACTGCAGTCACTTCCCTATCGATCTGTCTGCTGCATCTCTGGAAAGGTCAAGTAGGATGAGGGCCTTTTCCAGTGCTCTTTCAAATCACTTCATTCCTTCTCAGAAAGGGCGAAAGCTCTCAGGTGACACACTAATTAATTCAGTCTTTTCAGCTGTGAAGAACTGTGACATTTATAATTTATTCTGAAAGAAAAAGAAATATAATATAATCCTATTGAAGACATCATCGCATCCCTCACCAAAATCTTGTCTTGCACCATTTCATTCAGACAGCACAGCAAATGTATCAGGTTTACACTTTGTACATGTATTCTTTGCTTGTCTATTTAAAGGTGGTTTCTGTGCTACCACATACAAATAACATGCGTTTATATGAAATGAAATAAAATAAATTACAATATTTCACAACAGTGTCTACAAACTCTTAAGCAGAGCCATTGCAAACACTTACTTAAGGACTACTACTGAAATAATTTCCAAAAAGCAAGGGTTTTTTATTTCTGCTGCTTCAAAAAGAGTACAGTTACATATTCAGTCAGTTGTACTGTAAGTTCAGCTTATTTTATATTTAAAAAAATGTGTGGTCAGATAGAAAAGTGAAATTTTCCTTCAGGAAATGTCAAGGCGATTCTTGCAAACAAGAGATGTGTGTAAGAATATAAGCACTGCAGTGAAACTTAGGAAAAATTTCAATGCACTATATATTTAGAATAATTTCTTACAGGTGCCCAGACCTTAGACTAGATGAAAACAATCAAAATGCAGATTATTTTTTGTTGTGTTCAAAAGTGCCTTTGCTTTCCTTAGATGCGCTCAACAGGTCTCACTATCTCCCTGGCAGAACAGACCCCTTGTAATGGCCTTAAAGGGACAAGGCTGAGTCAGCTGTTAAAACAGGCCTAGTTCAGATGCAGTCTGTCCTTCAGACAAAGGGATTCCCATACACAACCTGCCTTCTGTCACACCAAGCAGAGCAATTCTTCAGCTGAAGGGACCTTACTCCTGGGCCAAGGCAGAACAAAGCCATTTACCATGCAGCTCCTTGCAGTGGAGGGCTGTGACAGCTGTATGGATGCTGGTGAGGGCAGCTCTTGAGCCTAAATCTCTTTGGTAATAAACAGCTTTTACATTTTCAGTGGCTCAGGATGTCCTAGATCCTTTGAAGATAACAACCCTTTAATACTAATGGCATTTTAAAAATCAGAGTGATTTACTGCAGCTTTTCATCAAACTGCTCTGCTTATATTTCTAGAAAGACTATGTCCTTTCCAGTCTTACGTTTCAAAGACATCAGCTCTTGTCCTTTACTGTCCCCAGAGCCACATCAAATAATTTATTTTAACAGCAGAGCAAGCATCAGTCAAGGCCCTATTCCTTCTTCTGGAAAGTTATTTCAGAAGCTGAATGCTGAATGTGGTGGTTTGTAACTTTATTCAATGTTCACTAATCTTATACCTAGCAGTTCTGAGCCCAATATCTTACCCTGTACCTTAAACAGGCTTTCTTCTATCATGAAGCTTTGATGGACTTTGATGTACTTCAAATTGTTACACATTTTGGTTTTCAGTCTAATCTTCCTAAACTAAATCAAGTCTTTTCAAGAAAAGCTCTCCAATCCCTCAATTCCTGATTAAATTATTTAGGTTTGAACTCATATTTCCTGATAGTAGCCACTGGAAGTACCTGTCTGTCATCTTAGAACCATATCTGCCTTTCCCATGACTGCATCAGCACTGGCAGCCTAGACAAGTGAAAATCAACTAATACATCCTCATTTGATCTGTTTCATCCCTTAAAAATTCCTATTGTTCCCAGCTTCTATGTAGCAATGCACAAAATATTTTCACTGCTGTAACTGCAGTCTTAATTTTTTTTCTGATCTATACACTAAACTTCCTACACTAGGCAGTATTTCCCAAATTTTCTCAGAATTCTACAGCTAGCATTAATGAAAACACTTTGAAAAGTCCCAAAAATCCAAGCTTGCAATAATACACTGATAGCACCCTTTAATTCATTAATTTTGCCTTGGAAAAGGATCTTTCAAAGAATTGTAGGATAATTTAATTTAAAAAGGATCTCTGGACATCATTTGATCTCACCTCTCACTCAGAGCAAATTCAGCTTGGATATGAGATCTGATAACTCAGGCTCATCTCCAGCAGAATTCTAACCTTCTTCAGGGTTGGAATTTTAACTCCAGACAACTTGGTCCAGTGTTTGACACTGCTCACTTGGAAAAAAACCAAACACTTAATAACATCTGATTAGACTTTCCTTGTTGCAATATGTGTCCTTCACCTCCCCTCCTACCACTGTGCACTTCTAGGTGTGGTCTCTCTTCCACCAGTTCCACATTTTTCTACAAATTTGTGTCTTCTCATGTAATTATTTATACCACAGCATTGTATCAAGTGTTACGGAGGACTAATAAAAAACAGCATGTCAGCCTGACACTGTTAGTAAACACCTACATCACATTTCATCTCATTTTCTCTGTTTATGTGCAAGTTCCCATATATTCTTATTTCAAAGTTGCTTATAAAGGCTTCTGTACTTTGGCAGTCAAACAGCAATATGTAGCAATATGGATTACATCTCTTTGATTAGTAATATATGTACTATTTTCCTATTATTTTTGGATAGACTCTAAGCTTTTTTAATTAGATTAACTTCTATCTTCAAACATTCTCATAGAAAATTTTGATTTTGGTCGCATTTAGCTGTGTTCTAACTGTACTTTATTGCATTACTTAACTGAAAGCTAAGGCAAATTGCTCCCTCTGTTCTGCTGCCATGCTAACACCGATGGCTAGCCTGTTTCTACTGCACACTACCAGCACGCCACCCCTCCTTCTCTTTATTCACTGTTCTTTCAAAGCACACCAGCTACAGCAACTTTTGTCCAACTGTCAGTCCACTTAATAGGCCACATTAGTTATTTATACTTTAGGTTTAATTACTTTTACCTAGTTCAGCTCTTCCCTTTCTTTTTACTCATGAGGTCTTGCAACTATTACCAAAGATAAAATACTTCCAGATGCCTCAGCTACAAAGGCTCCACCTTTACATCCACATCCAGCTCTCAAATAGTGTGTGAATTATCACCAAACCAAGCAAAAAAAAAAAAAACGCAGAGATAAAATAGTATAACCTCAGAAAAGGTAATTACCTCTTCAGCAAGAACAAATTTAATCTAAACGTCCTTATTTACTGCTTTCTATTCCTCAGTCATCTCAGTAATTTCCAGCTATTTGGCTTTCTAAAGCTTTTCCCTCAGCTGGCTCTGCCCCATTTACCCTCAGCATCTAGCTCTATCAGCAAAAGCAGAGAGCCCCATCAAGTCAGCTGCAAGGTTATTAGTTTATTCATAACACATAACTCCCAAAAGGGAACTAAATCTGTATCAAACCCACCACCATGCAACAAACCAGCAACTTCTCTTCACCCAGAAACAAAGCAGGGGACAGGGGACCAGGAAAGAGGACGATGCAATGTCTTGATCATGACCCTGCTGCCGTATGAACCTGTCATGTATCCCTACACTTGATCACCACAGCTGGGGCAGCACAATAAACAAAACACCCTGTGCTGATTATGTTGTTAGCATTCAGGAACACACACAACCACGAATGGTTATATGAAGGTGCTTTATTTAAAGAGCTCTGGGTGTCAGGGGTACACATACCCAAATCTGACCCAATTTGAGTTTTCGAGTTGAACATATTTTATACTCTATCGTTATGCAACTTACATATTAATTATTAAACTTACATTGTTCTATTGTATGCATTGTTTTTACCCAAGCATGAATTTCTCGTGATCCCCCCTTAGCCCCCTAACATGGTTCCCCATGTTCTCTAAACAATAATTATATCTAACCACATCTAACAATTGTATCATTTATCACATACTGACTACACAGGTGCAGCTTGACCTGGTCTTTAGCAAGCACAAGGCCTAATGTTTCCCAGGGCCTGCTTTTCCCAGGGCTTTCCAAACCTAAGTCCCCGAATTTTCTAAGACTTTAAGACCTTTTACTATCAATGTGGCAGTGGTCAGGGATGCTGAGGATGCTCTCCCTGCATAAATAGAGTGTACCCAGAGATATGGACCTGCTTTCACCACGTGGGTGCTCAGTCCAGGCCTGCAGGCACCAACAGTACCCACCACTTCTTAACATTATTCCTGTAATTCTTGTTGACTTATCTCTGCACAATCATGCCCATCAATGTTCCACAGCCAGACTAACGCTTCCAAAAGCAGGTGGACATGCTGACCATGCACTGCAGAGTATTCCATTGCCTGCAGTACATGAGCAGGAGGTGCACTGGCTCCAGGGGGTGTCAGACTAGGTGAGCACAGGCAGCAGAGCTACATGCCCAAGAAACACTGCCAGTTACCACATCACACAATCAGAGCTGCTGTTCCAGAGAGCTGCCAGTTCCCAAGAGGCCTGGGCTAAAAGTAGAATCTTCAGACTTCATGTGTACAAAGTTTCTAGTGAGTTTCTATCAGTTTTCTTCTTCCTGGCCCCCAAAAACCTAGGACTATAAAACCATACTTGTGCATTTTGTTTCTCTTGCTTTTTGAACTCCCTTGCTCCCTAACTCCATGAAGAATCTATTTATATTCCCAAGGACATTAAACTAAGCGCCTTGACTCTCAATAAAAAGGTCTCAGCATTATTTATGTTACAGAATTTCACAGCTGCCTTTTAGCAGCACCATTCTCTGATACTTTACTCAACTCCTACTTCTAACTGTTTAGTCAAACTTATGTTTTCTCCCCAGTCTACTGCAACAGTTTTAAGAGCTCATGCTACTTTCCCCTCCTAATCTTGCAATTTAGATGACACTCAAGGAGTTTTTATTTCCCTCCTCTCCTCCCTTCTTTACCTTGGTTATGTTTTGGAGGAATGGAAGCAACCTCTTTCTCAAATGAGCTGGTAACATTTTATTCCCTCTTTCTCTCCCTTGTCATGTACATTGTCAACTGCACCTGATCATAAAAGAAGTAAAGGACAGTTTTGCTTGATTTATGTAAAATAAGAGTCACAGATCTTTCCTTAAAATAGGAATTTTTCGTCATTCAGAAGTCAGAACACATGGCCGAAACCTAGAGCTTAAATTTAAGTGAAGCTAAAGTTCTAAAACACACATACTGTTATCTGCTTATGTCAGATACTGTATCTTGATTCAAGCTACAAAATAAACCTTTATGGCCTCTCAGAAAGTTTATAACTTAAACTTTGTAGTACAGAACTAGACAAAACAACACCAGTTTTAGTCAATAAGAAGTGTAATACAGAACATAAGGTATTGTATCCTGCTTTTCTTTTATTGCTAAGTTGTTGCAGGGCATTCTGCAGTATACCAATAATTTAAGAAACAAACAAGCTAAAGTTACTGTCGCTGTTTGTTTAGGTTATACTCTTTACTAACTCAATCTGGCAAAAATGCTTTGATCTATCCTTTTTTCAAGATATAATCTGGATGCATTACAATATAATCTTTAATTAATTAACCTAGCTTTACAGAAGATCATTTTTTTAATCTATGAATTCTGAATGTCCTCATCAATAGACAAATTACATAAAACATAGTAAGAGTTTTTAAGTAAAAAACCTTAGAACAACCTCATCAACAGAATTATCAAGCTGGTAATACATTTGTCACCTGGGTCTTACTGACTTTCTGGTGAAAAAATTGACACCTAAATTTAAACAATAAAAAGAAGGTAAGTGGCATGCTCCAAGTCCATCATTAGATAATATGATAGCCCAGACTTGATCGCATTATTCTCAGATACTGAATAAGAAACCTGAACACTTCTGCACATCTGAGGACTGTGAAGTCTTCCATGAGCAGGAAGTGGAGAAAATAAATGCAAACAAGATGAAGTCCATTTCCCTAGCAAACAGAAACACTCCCAGATTCTGTGAAATTACTTACTACAAAGTCTCAACCATACAGACAATTTGTTGAAACTGGATTGATGGTGGTTACAATTTATGACCTAGATCTCAGAACAGAAGCAGTTTTTTATGATGTGAACTTTAGTATTGCTGTGTTAAGCATTATTTTGGAAAAGATACGCTGGCAAAATTTAAGCACTCGTTCCATATACGCACCATCTGCATAAGTAACAATCTCCATTTGTCAGAAGAGATTAAGACATTGCTTTTGTGCAAAAAAGCTGGCAGTTCACTCCATGATTTAACTATAGTAATTTAATGTACTTCATGCTGATCACTGTTATATTGTACTTTATTATATTTGTTGATACTTTAAGTACTGCAAATTGGGCAAAAGAACATAAACTATAATATGCAGAAGGCAAAATATCATTTAAATCATCATTTATATCTCTCAGTTTGAGTGAAGTGTTTATGAAACACTTAAAATCTAGGGGTAGATCCTCTGTTTCTACAAATTGGTGCTGCTCCATTGACTTCAAGGAGATACAGTGATTTATGGTCCTTGAGGATCAGACATAATACTTCTTAATTTTGCTGTGGTTTGTAGAGACAGGAAAATCAGAAGATATTGTCATACTACATCCTTATGAGTACAGAGATTTTTATCTGGTAAATGTGCTGTAATAGAGGAGTTAAAACTAATACCTGTGAAATGGGATGCAGTTCCTTTAGTGAAGTTCAGGAAGAACCTTTAAATATTGTAGAAATTATTACTTTGCTTTCTTATGCAGACAGTCAAAAATAATTTCTTACACTAAGACCTCAGGAAAGTTGCTTGAGTTGATTAATTTGAAATAAAATACAAAACTGTTCATGCCACAACAATTTAATACATCTACTCACTCCTCTTGTGCCATTCCCATTCTTTCATGTAATTATTTGCATATTTCTGTAATTACTTGCAGGATGTGTGAAGAACTGCATGAATTACTTTCCTAATATTTTATATGCATTATTTACCAAATAATTAAATATTTAGAAATATTAAGTTATTTTAAGGTATTTTTTGGGGGGGGGGGTTGTTGTTTTGTTTGGTTTTCGGGGGATATTTGTTTAGGTTTTTTCAATTATCTCAAACATCCCATGATGCATCTAAATTTTTCAGGATATTTTGGTGCTTAGAATGATTTCAGTACTGTAAATTTTATTAAAGTTACATTTATTATTTTGTTTTACACAGCAAATTTCAGTGCCTTTCTCTTCTATACTAGTATCCACCATATATCTGAATGAGAAAATCGAACACAGTGGTGTGGGAAGAAAGCCACAGATGAGATGAAACAAGGAGATAGTCCAGCTCAGAAATTCAGATGGTCAACTCTCACTGCCAAACCAGTCAATTCTGTGTTAAAGCTGTAAATTTTCTGAAAAGTTCCCACTCAAAGTTTAAACAGTGAGATTGTATCTTGAGTGTGTATAAACTAGAAACTGAACAAATTGACCAAAAGGAGAGCTGAAGAGATGACTGCAAGAGTTTGCTATCTATCCAGTTTGTTAGTGAACTTTACAGCCAGGAGAAATTAACTAAGTAACTTCTCCTTCCTTCTGCTGGAGCAGGAACTCAGTAGTCAAAACAGAATGATAGTTCATCATTGTATGTTTTGTTGCTTGCTGAGATTTGGAGGTCTTTGAAGACAGGGAAGATTCACTCATGCAAACTGGGATTAATATTAAGTTTCAACTGCAGATGGCAGCAAACCCCCAAATATATCTGTAGTCTCACCCTGGTACTCTTTGATCCATATACAAAGAAGAAACTTTTTCTAGCATATTATAAATAAACAAAACTATTTTAAGAGAAGAGCACATTTGCTAAATTAGAAGGTGACACAGCTCGCAGAAACACGCAGAACTATTTAGAAACATCCAAATGTCAGAGGATGATGAGAGGTGACAGATCTTCCAGTGAAGGTGCCAATCACTTGCATAAAATCACAGAAAAAAATGACAGGGAGCATGGGCTGTAGATTCTGCCTGCCTTCTGTCAGGCCCTCTAGCAGTCCCTGCAGCTCTGCAGTCAGCAGCAGGAGGAAAAAAGTCTGGTAGAACAGGACACTTATATGTCCTTGCCCCAATATTTAGTTCAAAATGATTGGGGAATATCTACTGACAACACTGTTGTTGAGATAAATAAGAATCTAAATGGAGCCTGCAAAATTTCCAGCCAGAAGACTGGCCTCAACATCTGTACACTGGGAGACGATCCACATCTGGCTTCACAGGGGAAACAGATGGTGTGACACAGTGCATGGACCACAGTGAGGGATGGGCTTGTATGGAAATCACTGAGCTGGGGAGGTGCTACATGTGCCACTGGCAGGACCCTTGGAACAGAGCAGGATGATAATCTGCATGTGTCTAAACCCAGCAGCTTAGTGGGTACATTAGTGAAAAGGTGGTCTTGAAGAACAAGGAAGTTTCACCCCAGGACACAGCCTAAATGGTGCTTTCCCAGAGTGTATTTGAGTGTATATATGAAATTGTTTCATGGCCTTGGGCTATGAGGACATGCTTGTCTCTTCAGTTCAACATCTACCTTTTTGTTTCTGTACTTTTCTGAGACAACTTACAGTAGTAGAGATAAAACATTCAGTCCATCACTGAAACAGAAGAGCAGTGAGACAATGTAGCTGTAAACACTAATCAAATCAGGTCCATATTTTAACCCACATGAGGGAAATTTAAGACTCATTTTTATTATCCTCTCATACAGGAGGAGCCCTGGGTTCATGCACTCCTGAAAGACAGGCCAACAACTTCTACTTGTCCATGCTGTTGAATATAGGTTTTTTTCATATTCTGATAAGCCTATACAGATTTGAGACATATATTCACTCTCTCCTAAACTAGGTGCTAGTTATAGGTAACTATTAGCAAAGTGAATTGTCATAGGTTAATTGATCATGTTTCTTTATTGTATTTTCCATTCCCTTTTATCTCAGCTCCTTCATTTCCCTCTTATGTACACACCTATCATTTTCTCTAGCACAGTGGGTATTTCTATTTAAACTTCCTTTAGGTTCATTCCCTTTTCTTTCCTGATGGCCAAGAGATCACAGGAGCCTTAATGTGCTTTACCCATGATGAAAAACATTATCAAAAAGTAATTTGCGGATTGAAAATCCAGTTTTATTTCAGAAATCATATAACAGAGCTTTAAACCCATCAGCTGAGAAACAGGCCTATGGGCTGATTCTCACCACTTATGCATGGTCTCTTTGTAGCTTCCTCAACACCAAATACATTCTGTTAAGTGTAAGAAGATAACAGGTGGAAAAAAATACTGAAGTCAATCCCAGAATTGTTGCTGAAGTTAGTGCAGGGAGGATTTAATGCTAAATCTGAAACCTGTCTCCCTGACAACTGGTGCAACAGCTTATGTTTTGTTTCCCAAATGAAAAGAAAGCATGCTGGTAGAAACTGAGCAGGACTTGGGAGTTGCTGCTTTCCAAAAGAACTTTCTGCTTTTAATCCACTTTTTCATGGTATCTTGCCTGAGCATGAATCCTGAGGACAGAGTCCAGCAAGAACCGAGACTTAGGAGCTCTGTTGGTGCTGCTTCTGTAATAGGAAGAGGATGAAAGACAAGAGTAGCCACATCTTTTGGGTGGCTGTTGGGAGTGATGGGAAGAAAAATTCAAGAAGGTTTCCTTTGGAAATGTCAGGGTCTTATGGGAGCCCATAGGCTATAACAGACCTGAGCAGCTGGGATTGGGACCCTCCTCCACTCCTGCCTGTGGCAATCCCTGCCTGGGCTGCGCAGAAGCAGTGCCAATGTCCCACTTCTGTCTCTGGCCCTGCCACCTGGATGTCCATGGACCTATTTTTTCCTGGTTGGTCCCTGTGGTCATATGTTGCACCTTGTTTCCAGTCTCTGTTCCTGTCCCTTGTATGAACTTCAAATCCTTCATCACAACATTGTTTCAGGTCCTGCCCCTAGCCCATTCTGCTTTAGCTCCTGATGGGAGCTCTGGGATTGTCCCTGGCCCTGTTTCTTCACTATCCATCTCAGGGGCTGTCACTGAACCCTGTGAAGTCCCCCAGCTCTGCACACTATGGACAAGCACACCCACCCACGAGGGCATGGCTAGCACTGGAGTAACCCCCAGGACCCAGCTCATCCTCCCATAGGGAGCAAGCAGCTCTCATTGAGCTTAGACAAGAAAAATAAATCAGTAAAAAATAAATCAGGAAAAGTATTTATATTTGATTATGAAGAGCTAACATCATGGCTTCCTTATGAGCTTTCCAATGAAAGGCATGGAGATCTTACTCCTCACATTAAAGCTGTGGGACTGCTGTAAGAATGACTCAGGGTGACTGGATAATGAGAACTAAGAAGGTCTGAAGTTTCATTAGCATCTTTGCAGGTGATGTAGACTTCTGTCATTGCTGCTTGATATGGCACACTCAAGGAAAAACCCAATCTGCATCTTGAACATCTTTAAAATCTTTTCTCTTGGGGAAATCTGATTTTACTACAATCAGCATGGAAGACTCTGTGTGGAGTTGAACAAAGTTGATAGAACAACAAAAGTGACAACTCTTTTTATTTACTGGACACTACTGTGAGACTACAGTTTCTTGAGGATCATTAACCCTAATGTCTCTACACTGAACTTGCACTATCTTGTTTTACATCCTATAACAATTCTCAAAGTTACAGGCTTGAACTTTTTCAGTAAACACCAAGGCTCTTGTAGGGAAGGAGAAGCACAACTTTTGTCAAACCTTCTCACTGAATGCTGGCAACCTTCAAGTATGTATCTTTCCCTCACTAAACAATGGCAACAACCTTTTTTTTTTTTTAATTTTATTTATTTATTTTTATCTCTTTCCTTCTCTTTCCTGGTATGTGTTTTAGCACCAGCGACCTTTTTCATTTCTCTAAACATTGCCTTCCAGCTGCTAGGTGCCAGTGTATGTGGTTTTTTGGGTGCAGGACTCTTCCAGAGGATATTCATTAGGTTGGTGTGCCTTTCATTCTGAAAAACAACTCTAAAATGTATTCTGCTTAGAATACCTTTCCCTAAACTGATGGGATGAGCAGATGCAATGCACATCATAACATTCCCTAGGAAAACTGAACAAAACCAGAATGAAATCTGTAATAAAACTAAGTAGAGTTGATGCAAGGTTCTTTGCTGCCCTAGGCAGATAAAAATTGCTGTCCTCTTTCCTTATCAGTACTCGCTCTCTTTCAAAATTTTCCACCCTACCCTGTGCAGCTGTTACCTTTTTGGGCTCTGACAGATGCCCTCTAGCAAATCTTGCAGGGAGATCCAAAGCCTCTGCACTGCACTGTCCCTGTGCCAGGGTGTGCTGCTCCAGTAGCAGCAGTGGGAAAGAGAATGTGTGTGTCTATGTTTGTAGTGCCCTGACCAAGAGCCTAAGCCATTAGCATGAGCCCAAGCAGTGGGCACCCTAACTGGAATTAGCAACAAAGGAAAAATATATGCCTCAAAAACAATAATAAACCTGTTATAAACTATAGTCTTGCTCTTACTGGGCCAGTCCTCTGTCCTGTTTCATCTTTGACCCTCGGTCACCTCATTTGCAGCATGCACACCCCTGACAAGGCAGTTGAGAAATGACAGCCTAGAACTGGTGAAAGGTATCACAGGATAAACACACACACTATGTCACAGTTGTCACACACAACAGAGTATGGGTAGACAAAACAGGCTCCTACTTAAATATCTGCAGACGCAAAAATGCAATTGATGTTTTTATGGGTCGACATAGACTTCTGAGAACATTTCCTTGAAAAGAAAATAACTGGTTCCTTCTGAAGCCCCCAGGCTCTTCATCAGAGCCTCATTAAAACGCCAATTAATGGGTTTAAGCACAGGTATCCTGGCTATGAAGAGCTGCAAAAGGGCAGCACATGCCTTCCCCAGGGAATAGGTGTTGTAAAAAGATAAAGTCTGATACTCCCACATTTGTAATTTCAGTGCTATTTATATTCTAAATATAGTCTGTGAGACTGGATAGCTTATAAGGGAATTGCAGGTATTAATTCACTGTATTTCCTGTATTTTTTATTTAATTATTCTTACTGTGTCTTGTAATTTTTTCAGAGAAACCCTTTGAAAATTATAACTATGAATTTATAAATAAAACAGCCTCAGAGGAAGCTCTGGTTTAGTATGTATGAGGCAGTAAATACAAAGAAAATATTTTCTCTTAAAATTCAGTATATCTTATATACTTTTCCAGCAAAATTCTTAGATCCCTTAGAAATACATAAACGTACTAGATTCATTCCCCAGCATTATTTTGCGCCAGCAATACACATTTTCCCTTTCCTTTTCTTTCTGTTTAGTGCTTATTTACAGTTAACTTACTGTATATGCAATTTATTTATGCATGTTTAGCATAAGTGTGTTTATGCATATCCATTGGCACTTTTTAAAAGGAAGCCTCACAGTACCTGGAAGCCACATTACTCTCAAGACAGATTTTTTTTAGAAAAATCTGCCTTATTTGTAGCTGTCAGCACTTGTATGTTCAAGGGTGCGTCTAATTATTTTGCCTACAGCCAGTGAGTCAGAAACACAGCCAGGCCTGCAGTCTGCAAGAAGGTACACAGGTCACAGAACACTTTCCCTCCCAGGACAACAAAACCTCCCCTTTTCCTGTCACGTTGCTGGGTGGATGACAGCATTAATGTCCCAGAGACTGGGGTGAGAGCTTGGAAAGGCAGGAGGGCGCTGGGAGGTGTTGCTGTGAAGGTTAACTTGTGCTGTTCCACGTGTTTCAGCAGGCAAGCAGGGAATACGCTCCTCCTGGGTTATCTTTCGAGCTCACTAGACTCGTATCAGAGGCCCACAGGCATCGCCTCTGGGAAGAGAAAGCACCCAGCAGGAGGGATAGAGCAATTCACACATTGCAGAACTCTTGTCTCTGGCTGCTTTCACTTCCAGGCTCTTTCACACAACAGAGAAGATCTTTCGGTGAATAAACCACATCACTTTGAAATGCAATTCCATTGCAGTTTAAACAAAGTTAAAACGTAGTTGGGTGTTGTCCTAGTTTGAGGCAAATTTGGGAGAAAAACTCCAAATGGAGATTCCCCCGGGAAAACAAAATTCAAATGACCCCTCTCTCCAACTGGTCCGGGGAAAAAAAATTTCTTTGGAGAGAAGTGGAAAAAGCTGTTTATTTAACAGAAATTGAATAATATTAAACAATAAAACCTCTCACTGTTCGACGGGATGGCAAATCCAGGAAGAAAAGTCTTTTTCATGTGGTGTAGCTCGGCTCACTCAGGTTCTTATCAGTCCCTCCGGCGCTGGAAAGTGCCGAGGCCCAGGCCCCGGTGGGCCACAGGCGTGAGCTCCCGGGGTTTGGCTGGGTGTTCAGTCCAGAGCAGGCTTGCACAGATCCAGGAAAAAAGGAAAAAACAAAGGTCCAGGGAACTCCTCTGTCTCATCTAGCTAAAACTAACTAAAAACCAGAGAGAAGCTCTGTCCTGCTGTCTGTCCGTGCTGCAGACACCACAGCCCAGGAGAGCATGTGTGAGAGTGATGTTTTCTTTAACACAAACTGCAGCTTCTTCTTTCCCCCCTTCACTCTCAGAGCCAGTCTTAAAGGTGCAGAACTTAATATATAACATAAATCAGGCAATTGGGGATACCAGTATCATAAAGTCACCCCAGGACATGTGTATATGTGACCAGAAAGGAAGCTGGCTCAGGAGCTGGACCGTTTGCAAATTAATCTTTCTAAGCAAAAAAAAGAGTAGCTAGTTTTTCTCTGATCCCCAGACCAATGCAATTTCTATGTATACTTCTGTCTCCAGGAAGAAGGTACAGGAACATGCAGACAGGAAAATCAACACAGGACTGCAGCAGCTTAATCTTTGTAAGCCTTGACTGGCACAAAACAGTTTGACTTCCAAGACGATTTAAAACAACTCAGGTCAGATGCTGCAATCCTACCCACAGCTTTGTGTTGCTCTCATGCTGCCACCCATAGTGTTCATACTGACCTTTTGATATGTCACTTTGGAAGGCTCTCTTCACAGAAAATTAAATCAGTAAGAAAAGTGTACAGTTCTCTGCTCCTTTTACTACCCCAACTAGTTCACAAAGGGATGAATAAAATTCCCGTGGCAAGGGAAAGAGAGGTGAGAGCGCACAGCTGTGGGCGGGTAGGTGATGCCATGGGACTGTACCAGCACCTCAGTCACTAAGGAGCTGCACACCCAAGCTGTGGGTAAATTAACACCTTAAGGCAGCAGAGACTGGCAATGCTACCAAAAGCAGCACCTCTGTCACCACCGAGCCCCCAACCTGGGGCTGTCACAGCCTTCTGTGCTGCTCTCCAGCAAGTCTTACCAGAGAACTTATACAGGTTACAAAAGACATATTTTCCAAGATGACTTTTCAGTTCTATCAGAGATTGTGTTATATTTTTTTCATAATAAAGTGTAAATTCAGCACTAAGCTGTGGAATTTCTGGTACCTTTCTAACTTTGCACCATGTCTTTGAAATGAATACATTTAAATGGCCTCCATAGCAAGAACTCTGTGACTAGAGTCTATCAAAAAGCTACATATAGAAGTAGTACCCTGATGTCATGTGCAAGGAATATATTTTGAATATTTTTTAATATCCACTGCTTAAAATTAACAGCATCAAAAAGTCCATTTTAGCTTCTACATTAAAATGCATTTTTAGAAGATAAGGGTGCATGGCAGTTCTAAAATAATGCAACTATGCGCTTGCTATAACTGTAAGCATACTTGAGGCATTTTATACTGATTACTTAATCCTATATACTTACACTAACTTCATTGTGTTAATGGTCCAGTGTATTTCTTGTTACTTAGCTGTATTACTCTCAATTTCATTCCTCAAGAATATATTTAAATAACATTGACACAGCCTAAGTAGCACATATTCATTTTGGGTTAGCTATACAACACTCCTTAGGTAAAAAAGCGAGAGGTTAGGCAGTGAACTGTGAAACTAACTTGCACAAATAGGTGACCTATATTTGCCAGAAAATTTTCATTCCTTCTTATTTTTCTACATATAATTTTAACATATTCGGTACTTTCCACCTATGTGACTTCCATGAGCACTCCATAGGAAATGTCCCACATAGTGTCACAAGACATTGTATTTTCTGTATCAGATACAGAAAAGATGTATATGATGTTACTTAATGGAATGTGCATGCATCAAAGGGTGTGTGATTATATGTACTGACAACAGGATGTGTTTTTCATTATATCTGTGTAAACATATAGTATATCCTTCCATGTACAGATGCAAAGGATTTTCTAGTGAAACCTTTTTCCCCTGTTGCCAAAAGCAGCTCTGAGGAGGAGGAGGTGGTCTGTACACTTCAAACTTACACACATGAACTCAGGCTGGCTGGAGCTACCTGCTGCTTGCAGGAATTGGAATCACCCCAATGCAGCTGACAAGTGAGCACAGTGTCAGCCATACCTCCTTATTCTGCCCAGGAGCAGCCCCCCAAGCAAGGCTCCAGTTGGTGGTCAGGCAGCTGAGTGGAGAGGTGGGAGGCACAGTTCACTTTATCCTCAGCAGTGTCAGCTGAATGTAGAACACAGAAGAACTCTACGCTGATAGAGGTAGACGTCAAAATATATAATTCCATAATTCTAGAGCTTCATTTTGAAGCTTTTTATCTCAGCCCCTCAGATTTTTAATTTGCTTTGCAAAAGTCACTAGGTATTTCCTGAAGTTCACAGAAAATTCTTCCAAGCCTTCTAACTCCTGTGATTTATAGCTCTATGTTTGTTTCCCCATTCTTTCTCTAAGCATCTGAATTCAAAATGCTTCCACAAGTCTTTTTTTTTTTTTTTAAATGTGTACTTCATTATTTTGATAAACAGGTTAGACTCCATAGGTAACACATAATTTTTGAAGCCTTACAGTATTACCAAATAGAAACTAACATTCCTTTTAACAAGAAAATACATTTGTTAAGATTATTTCATGCCACATTTTATTTTGCAATTTCGGCTTCTTAACTGTGTCTATGTAATCTGACAGGCTTTTTAACTTTTAGTTTCTAAAAGTTGCAAGTTACTTACAGGCAAAATCATTATGCTTGTGACTGCATATCCGTGTCCATTCAATAGCCTTTTAGTCACTCATAAACTCAGAACATCACTGACACTACTGAATAGTGCCAATTGAAGCTTTCCATTTGGTTTTTTTTCATTCAGGCAAAATGTATGCACACATTAACTAAAGCCATTGCCTCTTTTTTCAGCACTATGTCAGAAATCAAGCCGAAGCCCTTATCTATTATTGTCTTCTCTCCATGCATCAGATGTACAATTATCAGAAGATACAAATTATGTGCATCAGTGGGAAAGGATGCTATTTTCTATAAGAATAGCTGTAAGTGGGTGGATGGCTTTACTAATGACTGAACAAACGAAATTGTAGTGTACTACTGCAATGAGCAATCAAAGAACAAATTTTGGAAGCCTTCAATTGTTTGTGCTAAAACTGTGTGGGATGCCTCAGCTCAGCAAGAGATACAGTCCTGAATTTATAAAAAATTCCATTCTCTTCTTTTCACTATCTCTTCTATTCACTTCTTTCTGATTTCAGATGGATCTGGTGGTTGCTGTTTAGAAACAAAAGGTGCTGGAAGGGATTGGTGACAATCCCAGCTGGAGTAAGCTAGTCATGACCAGACAGGAGCTTTGTTTCAGCCCTTACAGCCATCACATTGGGAAGTGTTATCCATAGCACACAGGCATTTGCAGGATGCCCACTGTAGTGGGTTGATGCTGGCTGGATGCCAGGCACCCACCAAAGCCACCCTACCACTCCTCTCAATAGCTGAATAGGGAAGAGAAAATATAACAAAGGCTTTGTGAGTTGAGATAAGGACAGAGAGAGATCACTAGCTGAATACTATCATGTGCAAAACAGACTTGAATTAGAGACAGGAACTGAATGTATTACTAACAAAATCAGAGCAGGATAATGAGAAATAAAATAGGACCTTAAAAACACCACCTGCCCCCACCCCTCCCTCCTTCCCAGCTCTTCCCCCCGCCCCCTCCACGCTCCCCCACCCCCCCAACCCCCCCATGTTGCAGGGAGACAGGGAATGGTGATTATGATCAGCTCATCACACATTGTTACTCCCACTTCTCAGGGAGAGGAGTCCTTTCCTTGCTCCAGTGTCGGGTCTCCCCCACAGGAGACAGTTCTCCATGAATTTCTCCAGTGTGAGTCCATCTCACAGACAACAATCTTCTTCAAACTGCTGTGATGTGGGTCATCTTCCACAGAGTGCAGTCCCTCAAGGACAGGTTGCTCCAGTATGAGTCCCCCATGGACTCAGAAGTCATAATCAGGAAACCTGCTCAAATGCAGGCTCTCCTCTCCACAGGTCTGCAAGTCCCTGTCAAGAGCCTGCTCCAGCATGGGCCTCCCATGGGAAGCTGGAGGGATCACTAAGGTATTGCCATGGTGCTAAAAAGTCTCTGTTAAAATTTTATTTGAAGTCTGGCTGAGAACTTTCATATCCACAAGCATCTTCTGAGTGTAAGCACTTTGAAAATAAGGACTTAAAACCTAATGTGGGGCTTCATGAAGGGAACCAGTGTCAGAAATAGCAAAAGGCTACCTTTGCTCATAGCAGTCACTGCCACTGATGCCTGTTTCAGATTAGGCTGTTTCCTAAACTTTGGCTACAGCCCAGTGCTGAAGTCCTGTGGGAACACAATATAATAGTCTTCTAGATGAAGTCAGTTCTGTAACCCAGAGAGCCATCATTACTTCTATGCAGAATATAAAATATTATTAATCGGTGTCATGGGCAAAGGCCTCATTTTGACTAAAAATTTATTCCATTTGCTTCCTTTTGCGTTCCTGATGGCTGTCATATTGGTGTTCATTGTCAGGAGAGATGAACCCAAGTGTTGTCTCTACCTCTGTGGTACCTGGGTTCAAGATCTGTCTACTTTTGCTCACATCAAAATTATGCAAATGTAGAGCAAAGATTGACTTTTCTGGGGATCTTCCAGGCAGTCTTTATTGAGCAATGCCCACTGTATTCTGCTCCAGCCTTCAAAGCCTTAGTGGTCTACATATTAATATATAACCAGTCTAAAATGGGCATAAAATTTCCTAAAATAATTTCTTCTCTTGTCAGTCAAGGAAAGAAATAATTCATTCACCATGGACCAACAGTGTTCAGTGAGACAGAGCAAAGACAGCCCCAGGTTACTGAAGTGACCTAGTTTCATCCTATATATTTACCACAGAGCAGCACTGAAAATTCTCTGACAAGTCATAAGAAAGACTGAAATTTGAAAGTGGTAAGAGACAGCCAAACAACACAATTACTTTTTAAAAATATTGTAATACTTCCTTGAAAAAAACCTAATGGGTTTTTAATCACTGCAAATTTTTGCAGTGGACACTTTGTTAGTCAACAACAGTTCTTCACATCCCTGAATGAATTGCTTCTTGCTTGTATGGGAATTAGGAACATGAGGCTGACAGGTTGTCTCAGCCAAAGTTACCAGGGAGATCCCAGCTACTTTGTGTTGATATTTCTATTATCAATTTCCTCTGCCAAAACCTTACAAAAATAAGGGAGAAAGTTTACATCAAGCTGTAACTGGTTTTGTAGTGCACCAAAACAGTATTTAATGTTAGAAAAACACTATTAGTTTTGTCCTGCACTTTTCTGTTGCCAAGAGAGAGAGCAGGTGACTCTCCTGGAACCTCTCTTGGAAAGGATTGTTTATGACAGTATTTTTTTGATGAGAAAAATTTTTATTTTGGTAACGTTATTTTAGAGCCCTAATTTAATGCTGTCTAGAAAATATTTTACGGGTCTATGAAACAACAGCTCTACAGCAAGTGGCATCTTGCACCTTATGACTTTTTATGAAAGCTTTTCTACTGTCCTGGCCAGGCTCCACCTTGGTTTCATCCTGCACATCTGGGAAGGAAGCAATACTTTTGTTTGTATAACATTTTACTGTGTTATACAGACAGGATATCTGTCTGAGAAAGAATTCTTCCCATCATCTTTCCACCTCCCACACAGACAGAATTAAAGGAAAAAAGCTTTCCAAAAGACTTGATGAAATTAAAAACAATCCATCTTTTGATTTTTGCTCTCCTTCTCCTCTTGTTCTTCAAACCTTGGTGATGGAATTACCTCAGCTCTTAAATTAAGAGAAGCAAATTCTTAAATTCTTCTAAATTAAGAGAAGAAGGTTACAGGCAATAGCTGTGTTTTGTTAAATTATTATTTTATTAACTTTATTATAAGACTATCATCTGTTTTGGATATTATCCTTTGCCAGGAAGAGGGAATGCTTATCACTTAGGATGATGAGTCAGCTAGTATAAGATGTGCTAAAAGTTGCAGGATAAATGCTGCAGCAGGATATAATGCTGGTTAACCCAATAGCCACATGCCAAAAGTAGAGTTCAACCAGTCCAGGAACCAGAGGGAGGGACATGTCAGATAACCCTTAAATAAAACCAAAGCCAAAACCATAAATAATGCAAGCTCGTGCCTGTTCCTAATGCTTTCTTTTGAAGTTAGTCAGAATGGATTTGCAAACGCATTATTGGAGCGTGTTCAGCCTGCAGAAGAGAGGGCTTAGGGGGGATCCAACAGCAATGTGCTAATACCTACAAGGGAGTTATTGAGAAGATGGAGCCTTGTAGTGGTGCATGGCAGAAGGATTTATGACAGTGGCATAGATGGAAACAAGAGAGGTTCAAACTTCATGTAAGGAAAAATATTCTCCATGAGGACAGTCACGCAGAGAAGCAGCAGGCTGCCAAGCAAAGCTGTGCTGCCTCCATAACTGGAGGTTTTCCAGCCCTAACCAGACACAGCCTGGCCTCACAGCTGAGCCTGTTTAAGGCAGAAGTTGGGTCCAGAGGCCCTCTAAGGTCCCTCCTAACCTGAATACTCTAGCAATGCTTAGAATTGCAAATCTGTCTGGGTATGAATACTTTGTGTTGTAACTACTTAGCTGAAAAATATTTGAAGTAAATTGTCTCTTGGTTTAATGGAGAGATTTTTAGCTGATGTGGTCTATTGACTTCATGTTAATATTAAGATTCTACAAGACATTGTAAGAGCTATCAGAGAATGTAATTGTAATCAGTTAAAAATGGTTTGCTCTAACATCTGGCCTTCCATGTGTAACCCTGTCTTTTCCTTGCAAGTAGCATGGAGAAGCAAAATGCATGAAATTAGTTTTGTATATAATAATGCCTGAAATTCCTTCCCTGCTTAGACACATCTATTGCCTTAGAACTACGGAGGAGTAAGTCATGCTGAAATGGATTAACATAGACATATATCAATTATTTCTATGATATGTAATCCTGCTTTTTAGCAGTCATTTTACCAGATAACATTACAAGTATAATTTCTCAAATGATTTTAAATATAACTTTCTGTGCAGTTCTTTAAAAGCTGATCCATTAATTTTAACTTTAAATTTGTAGTTTTTGTGTGAAAATTTGTTAGTTTTCAAGTGGGGACAGAGACACCAAAGTAAAAATGAAGCAGAGGAGAAAAATGAAAGGAAATAATAATGAAAGAAAGGTCCTAGAAGGAAATCATGAATGGCTGGTTCATTACCACTGTGGTTTGGTTTTGTTTTTGTATTTTTAATAAATGTGTGTGAGACTGAGAAGTAACATTCTGCAATCCAAAGGCATAATTCCTACCAAAGGCAGTCTTCCTACCTGAAGGATTTAGGAAGTACAGAAAATATCACAACTAATTGGAATTATCCAAAAATCCAAGAAAAGAGAGAAATATTTGCTCCATTATATAATAGTGAGGTAGCAATACTTGGTGGACAAGTAATGTAAAATTATTAAGATAGATTCTTCACTTGTTAGGATGTCAAATCTTGATTACACTAGTATTATGTAATTAGTCATAATTAGTATTATGTTCTTCTGTACACTTGTCTTGGGATCATGACATGAAACTGGTACCAGTAAGAGCTTGTAAGAGCATTGTAAAAACAGTTTTCTCTAGGTGATACAGGTTGAACTGGAGATCTGAAACTGCCTTTGAAAAAGAAGGATGTTCAGTCTCATTAGATGCTCTGATATCATGGCAAACCAAAAAAGAACTGTGTCATCTATATTCTAAATTAGATCTATACTATTAGAATGACTGATTCTTTGAAGTACTGGATGTCAGCTAAAGAGGTTTCTCAGTAGTATTCTGTATCATCTCTCTATCAAACACAATGCTGGTAGTTTATTTGAGTCCTTTCCTAGGATATAATTATGTTTGGCTTATTCCTCTAGCCCAGGACTTGTATCGGGCGAGGGCAACTTCAGAACTGCGCTCACTGGGGAGGAATAAAATGCGGAAGCTGCAGGAATTCAAAGAGGTTAGTATTTTTCTCTTCAGCCATGTCAAACCCATTCCATTTTTCATTCTTAGTTTCTCAAATATGAAAATACTTGGAGCTGCAGAGCTAATCCCTCCTGAGTAAAAATGCCTCTTTTTTGCATATGGCTTTCTCTTCTCGCTTTTATTTTTATAAGAATGGTGTGAGAGAAAAACATGTTTCAATGGCACATTCCAAAAAATATTTAAAGTAATTTATTTTAAAATAATTTTAAAAGTATTCCATGTTTGGCATGGTATTTGTTTCCTTAGCTGCATTTAATACCGCTTATAATTGAAAGTATTGGTAGCCTACTGGTGGAATAATATTTAGAAAATTCTTCATATTTTCACAAGAAAAGCAATTGAAAATCAGCATCTTAATATATGTTTTATGGTATGTTCATGGATTTTTTTTCCCCTAAATACTACTCTCTGACAATGCTAAGCAAGTTCTCTAAGGTGCAGTTTGGAATTTTATTTTTCTTTCTCCAACGGGAAGTCTATCATGGCAGTAAATACCATGATGTATTCCCATTCAAACAAATTTTTCTTTTTCCAACACAGAGGGCATAAACCTGCACAGTCTCAGCTGTTGACACCAAAGTATTTACCAAAAAAACCAAAACAATAAGAAATATCCAATCAATTTAACTAAATGGACTAACTAAAATAATTTAGGACTAAAATAAAAAAAATAGGCAGTAGGATAGTTTCCTTAATTCTTCATGACTGAAAGGGAAAGTAAATGGAAGGCAATTTACAAACCAAACACAAAGAGAAGAGCATGATAATCGTGTAAGGCTGACTGACAATTCTGAAAGAACTGGTTTGTGATGAAAAGTGAGTTTCAGCAGTGGGCAGTATTTCTGGAACAGACACTTTTATCCCTGAGTGATGTTAGATGAGAGTTGAGCAGCTGAATTATGCATTATTATCAAATAAATATTAATTTATTGCATGAAGAATTAAAATACCCTTTTAATGAAAAAAAAACAGTTGTATATAGATTTTCCAGTAGTTTTCACACTTTGCATATCTACCAGATTACAATATATATCTATATTCTTTCTCCAAATATCCCTTGCATCTTTTACTAGACTTAGTTCTTCCGGTTTCTCAAAAATAGAGTAAAGAATTGTGCCACAGTCTTTTTACTCCGAGAATTTTATTTTAGAGCACAAGTATCATATTCTTGTGCATGTCAAGTAGGTTATAATTTAAACTGGAAGTCTGCATTTATCTGTGAATTTAAATAACGTACTTATGAGCAATAATAGAAATCACTGTTTCATAAGAGCAGCTTTCCACCTAGGCAAGCACAAGTTAGTATTCTTCCCCCTTACATATATGGGTTACATGTGACCCTGAAGGTGTTCTTTAATACTAGTATATTATAGAGATTTATCTTCTAGCATCAAGGCTTTTTCCACTATATCTGCAGGACATGATCTGAGCCTATTTTTATTACAATTCCTGCTCTGGCAAATTTGACATCTCTCCAGAGAACACACTGTATGACAGCTACATGGGGTAGAATCAGTCGCTTACTTCTCAATATCTAGTTGGCCTTGCACTCTGTTTTGGGTGCATGCCAAATTGAGAGCTGCTTGCAACTATGATGGACCCATTTGTGCTGCAGCAGAAGCTCTGGCTTGGAAAAAAGGGTTCAGAAAGGCAAATTATTTTACCCTGAAATAAACCAAGTGTTTGAGATTTAAGATATCTTTATGAGGGTTGGTATGATTTAGAATATAAAAGTATGGAACTAGCATTTGATCTCTTTCCCCAGGAAATTTCCCAAGCTAGTAGGTAATCATTAAGTGTAGTCCAGCTTCAAAATCAAAAAATCAAAAAGCTTCTGTGGCAAACAGCGCAGAAACCAGCTGCACAACCCATAGGAAGACAGAGTTCTTCATAGACAGGGGGTTTATTAATTACAGATCTTTAAAACAGTGTTCTGATTCTAGAGAATGAAAGGTTGTCCTCAAGTAAGTATGCAGAAACCTGGCACTAGAAATCACACAGGTACACTTCCTAAAGTACTTTAGAAGAAATTAGGGTGTTTTATAGATGAACTGTACTTTTCATAAATATTAGAATTACCGTATCTTCTTCAAAGTTTGTTTTGAATACTATTTTTCAAAGGCTCACAGATTTTTAGATTCCAAAGGTTAAGGTGTTATTGTTTCTAAAAAGTTTATTGTGTTTTTTTGATTTTCAGTCTCAAATAATTAACTGGTTCTGATAAGCTTGGCAAGAAAAAAAACCAAAACCAAATAACTTTGGACTAATATTATGCTCTATGAATGTTGTACCTGGATGATGTTTGAGAATGTCATGGACAACTCAACTGTGGACAAATTATACTCCTGATTAAAACAAAACCAGAAAACTTTTATCCTCCTATGAAGTGTTGACAAACTATTTGACTAAAGATCATCTGGGAAGAGGGCTCCTAAAAGATTTAATTATTTTTTATTGCTCTGATTGATTTATTTTCCAAAATTCTCTGGAAGTTGTGGTAGGCTCAAAATACTAGACAGCAAAAATTCCTCCCAGAAATGTGTTTCTGTATTTAGCTGGTAGTGTGTGGCACTAGACTCTGATCAAGTGAAAGCTGATCTCAAAGACCAGGCTTGAATATTCAAAGCCAAGAATATACCTGCTAATTTGAGGCTCTAATCACCAAGCTCAGTCCCAGTGTGAAGACTTGTGAATTCCTTTCCTTGCCCTTCAGGTTTTCTGCTTCAGAGACACCACATTGCTCCATCACACTTTTTGACTAAAAAATTCTTTGTGGATAAATAACTCTTGATATTCAAATGCTTTGTTTTATGACCTTCTTTCTAAGTGTTGTAAGTATTTATTTAGCTTTATGTATTTCTAGTCCTACAACTCTTGAAACCTTTAATGTTCAAAACACGGATTTATATGAAAGTTGATAAACTGGTGTGAGTAACTAGCTCAGCATACAAAGAGTTGTAATAATTATTTCAGAATTATTTTCTTAATATCTAACAGGATATGTTTACAAGCAAGTAAATTAGATTTTATTATAGTAATTAAGGGCATTTGTAACTAAGATGTAAAGTAAAAATGAATAATGATGTAGAAAACCACTATCAGTGATATATAATTTTTACAATTTTGCCCTAGAGTTTATAAATTTCAAAAGATGCTCATGAGCATTTTATATGCTTTGTGAGGAAAAATGTAGTTTTTATTTGTTTTTTCTTTTCGTAAACTTCATAAGTAATAGTTTGTAAATTTAAGTACTATTCTGTCATGGAAAATATCTGTACCTTTTATTCCTATTTTTCAATTAATTTACAACAATCTTTTCCCATAAAAATCAAAAATACTGACATATTGCTGTTTATAAACTAGCTTGATTATGCCCCAAACAGGATATGATGCACTTTATGAAATGTATATGCATGATATACTGAAACCCAAGTTTACGCCAATTTGGGATAGAATGTATTTTAGCTTTCAAGGGAATCCCTTTTGCAAAGTAAATCTCTTACAGAACCAGGAATATGCAACACTAATCCTGATCCCTTCCTAAATTTTAACTATTATTGAGGGAGTTAGGTGAAGAACAGAGAACCCTACATCCTGCTGAATGCAAGTTGTGTTGCCGCTGATTTGAATTAGAGCATTACAGGACATTTTCAGGCCTGCTGCACTTTAATCCAGATACATGACAATTCTTCACCCTTCAGTTCAAATCTGGATGTCTGGCAAGCAGGTCTCAAATCACCACCACTGTGAATAATAATGAAACAGTCACCAGATAATAAACATGGGCACTAGAACTTAGAGTAATTGCACCTTACCTGATTTGGGGCAGATAACTTTGCTCTGTTTCCCCTACCCCTGATGATTTTAATTACTGTATCAGTTTCATTAGACTACACTACAATCAAGAGCTATGCTTCTTGATTTTGACAGCTTAATTGAAGACCAGTAATAATCTATAAGTACTCTTCTTAATCCTCCCTTAACTACAATTTCTATGCAACACTTCTATAAAATGGGACTTTCAGTTAGCAAACTGCATATGCAAATAAATCTTAAAATATTGCAGTTTTCAATAGATTTAATTTCAAAAGAAGCCTTTGCCTATTTGAGGGTAACAAAACCTTTACAAAAGCCTTTTTACTTGAATATTGACACTTGTGCATGGCTTTTGGGCCTTCAACACATTTTTAGCACAACTGTCAATTTTCTGGAAATATGCCAGTCTATCTTTCTTCCTTCTTGAAGCATAACCAAAATCCTCTCTAGTCTCCAAATCTGTATACTCAAATCCCCCAAAGTACATTGGCAAGATACAGTAATTTGAATTCATATGTGTCAGGGAATAGACCAGAGATAAGTATGTGGAACAGAAAATCCTGAACCAATGTTGGAGATTAATTAGCCACATTAAAAGTAAAACCCTTCAAGCAACCAATCTCCATTTCCAATAACACAGTGAGAAATACAGATGACAAATGTTGTCTGTGTTGCTCTGCAGAATGACCCTGAGGGCAGGATCAGAGCTACACCAGCCATCTGTTTGAACTTTCCTACTGGAGCATTTCTGTGGCTGCTTCCAAGTGATCCCGTTGGTACTGAGGGAGAAGGAAAACCTGAAATCCTGGTGCTTTTGGTGCCTTTACATGCACTGTAGTTAAACTGTGCCGCTCAGTGTGACTTTCAGCTGTCCCAGCCAACCTTCCACTGATGACCTCACAAAAAGAAATTTACATTTCATCCAATATGCCTGTTGCAAGACCACATGAATTTTATAGGCATCCTGAAATGTGAATGAGTACATGTATGAAACAATATGAATGCCAGCATAAAAAATAGTGAACTAAGTCCTTGCCCGTAATAGTGAACTAAATCCTTTCTAAATCCTTATCCTTACCTGCTTAACTCTGTACCTGTGCTCCTATAAACACAGAATCATAGAATGGCCTGGGTTGAAAAAGACCTTAAAGATCACATAGTTCCAACTCTCCTGCCATGGGCAGGGACAGTTTCCACTAAATCAGGCTGCTCAGAGCCCCATCCAACATGGTCCTGAACACTGTCAGGGGTGGGGTATCCACAGCTTCTCAGGACATCCAGTTTCAAGTGCCTCACCACCCACACAATAAAGAATTTCTTCCTGACATCTAATCTAAACCTACTCTCAGTTTGAAGCTATTCCCTCTAGTCACTACATGCTCTTGTATAAAGTCCCTCTCACTTTTCTTTTAGGCTCCCTTTAGGTACTGGAAGGCCACAATTAGGCCACCCCTATGCCATCTCTTCTCCAGGCTGAACAAACACAATTCTCTCAGCTTTTCCTCATAGGAGAGGTGTTTCATGCCTGTGATCATCTTTGCTGGCCACATTGCTTTGGATGCAGACCAGGATACAAGTGGCTCTCTGGGTTGGGAATGCACATTTCTGGGTCATGTCCAGCACCATGGACAGATATGAGACATTAGTCAAAGTGCTGAGAGCAGCATAATTCAGCAACCAGGGACAGTCTCTCTAGCTTCTTTTTCCTACTGACAATTTTTTCCTCAAAATGCACAATAGTTGTAATAAACACCAATTGGCAATAATGATGCCAAAACCAAACACACACCACCAGCCAGATTTTTCCAGGAAGGTCAGTGTCTTACTCTCAATCACAGTTGTTTAGGATTTTTTATCACATATTTTTAATCTGAATAATATTTTTATTGGTCAGAATTATTTTTATATTTCAACCTATAAAGCTGCTTTTCCTCCAAAGAGAGAATAAATGCATTATATTTCTGTACAACAAATCCAGCATATTAAAGGAATGTCAGGATTGAGCTGATCACGCACAAGCCAAAGTAAGCTTTATCAGTTGCTACTAAAAGGCCATGCAGACTTCCCTGTATTTGTCTCCTTTCTGAGCTCACTGTAGCATTTGCATCAGAAATAAGGCAGCCTCATAGCAGGCCCTTCCTTTTAATTAAGTCCTTAGAGGAACATTACAGAAGTTAGTAAGATTACTTAATGCATCCCTGGGAGAAACTCCAGTAGTCTACTAAAGGTCACTGCTCCTTTCAATAGGAATGCTTTCATTGTAACAAAGATTAATATGACTGTATTAATTGAATTCAGTGAAATGTATTCATTTTCTAATCTGAAAAGTCTCCTTAATGAGTTATTATCAGAGGAGCATAAGAATGTAAAAGACTAATAGTCTATGATTAAGACTTTCAAATTCAACTTCACTTAATATATCAAATTTTGTTCTATCTGCTGTTTTGTCCATGAGTAAAACCAAAAATGCTTTTTAACCTGCTTGAATAAAACTGTCTTAGGCAGATTATTAGATTTATATTCCAATATGGAATGCAAGACTGGACATCTCCTCTGCAGTAGATAATTCCACATAATAGAAAGTATGCTAGATTTAACATATGTAGATAAATTTGAATTTTTGTGTGCATAAATGTGCCTACAACTTGAGTTTTAACAAAGAAATTATATGATGCTTTCTCTGCATCCCTAAATTTATTTGCAGTATTAATCTAGAAAGATTGGTATGAAACACTGAATTCAGGATTTGGTTTGACATATTTCAGAGAGTGAAATCAACCAGGTTGATTTAAAGAAGTTGTGCAGGAAAGGGTGGTAGTTCTTTTAATGTCTGCTAAATTCACTTTGAGACTCCTGCTGGGCAGGCCTGATTTGAAAATCATGTTCTTTGGCCTCTTATTCCTTAAGGAATAAATAAAATAATGGCCAACCCTTCCCCAGAGGGCCCAAACTTAGACAAGATGACCCCTCTGTTCCTTTCCTCCTGCCCATCAGTCATTCTTCTGATGTACTTACCTTTGGCTGAGCTTACAGCTTCCCAGTTTTAGTTCTAATTTTTAATACCTGAAAAACATCCATAAGTTAAAAAAGAAGAAAACCATAAAATGAGAAAACTAATTAAGAAGAAGCTTGAAGCTGTAGGTTATATGTTAAATCTTTGAAGGTGACATGGAAGACTACAAGGAGTGTCATATCCTATTGAAGGACTTTATTGACAAATTAAACCAAATGTGCACCATGTATTAAAAAAAAAAAAACCAAAAAAAAACTCAAAAACCTTGAGAAAAGAAAAAATAAAACATAATTTAGTCAGAAGGCTTTACATCAAAAAGTATATTTTGTCATCCAAAATACTGTCTCTAAGCTGGAAATTAAATTACTCATTACTAAAAGCCTTTTACTGAGAGGTTCCAGAGGGTTACATGCTCCATCTTGGTGCTGCTGGATGACACAAAATATTCTGTACAGGTACTATTAGCATTTACATGAATTCTCTGGCTTTGTAATGACCAGTTGTCTTATTAATTTTCTGTCCAGTATTGAGCACTGATAGCTTTAATTCTCTGTTTTAATAGGAAAAACAAGAGAGTTGGTTTTTGTGTGTGTGGCTGCCTTCTTGATGTTGCAAAAACTTTCCTGCCCAGATAAAGTAGAAAGGGACTAGACTGAAATAGCAACTTACAAAGAAAAAGTTATAATAACTAACAGAAACACTAGGATTCATACTTAACTGAGGGTTCAGCTAGTCTTCCCTATCTGTGCAGTTGAAGAGAGCACAAATCCATGAGACCTTTTCTGAAAGAGGAGAAAAAATATTTTACACTAGGTAGATTCTTGAAGTGTCTTTTCCCCACCTGTATCTCAGCAACTTCCAGAAAAGCATTGAGGCAGTCAACCAACACTTCCTTTGTGTGACTTTTCTCTCTAAGGGATAGTCAGGTGTAAGCAGTGAGATATTTTTCCCAAAGCATTAGTTTTGTTCCTGCCTCTTCTGCTGCTTTTGGCTTGTTTTGGTTTGTTTGCTTTGTCTGTAAAACAGATCTATGTTTTCTCTATAATTTTTGCTTTCTTTAAAAAAAAACTTCTTTCCTGAAAAATGTGGGTACAAGCTTAAAAAAAAGACAACTTATGAGTGAAGTATTAAGAGAAAGCTGTATCAGAAGAAAAAGACACCTTTATTACTGGTCTTCTTCAACTTTTCCATCCTTAGCTACTGTTTTGTGCTTGAAATTAAAACCATATAAATGTCTTTACTGATTAAAAGCAGTTGATGTAAGAGTGGATTATTGTTAATTTTTCTAATAAAAAGCCATATGCCTCCAAATGCATGTGAAGATACATCCTCCATGTGAGGTACATGAAAAGATGTATTTAAAGAAAGAGAGAAATATCTGGAGATAGTTGCTCATGGGAATCTTCCTGTGTGCCACTGCACATCTTTACAGTATCTGGATTTTTTTTTTCCAAAGAATCAGCAAAAAACTTCAGTCTTTCAAATATGCTTGTTCGCAAGTTGTGGGCAAAATATTCTCCCCATCATATCTTGACAGTAGTTCTAGTCTGGACACATGCTTGAGATGGCATCATTCTTTTTAGGATTTGGTGACCTAAATTATTTTCCTCACACTGTTTCCTAGATGAGCAAAAAGACATAATAAAGACAACAAGTTTATCTGTATCAGATATGTATTCACCATTCTCTGCTCTCTTATTCAAAAAATTCAATTTATGCCAGGTTTCTTATACATAATAGTTCAAGATTTGCAAACCTTCCAAGCTTTGAAGGCCAAGCCAGCATAGAGCCATAAAATCATAAAACCGAAAAGATGTAAAAACCAAAGAGCTACCAGGTAGAGTCATAAACCTATGTCTGTCATCCTGTGCTACTGGGTCATATTGACTGAAATCTTACTTGTATACACAGAGGCAGGAAGGTAATGAGTGAACTACTCAGATGGAGTATTCTGAAATGTTGATGTGATTGTTTACTTTCCATAAATCATAGTCTTGCTAAACCACAAATTAAAAGGTCATGAGATTATTTCAAAGCTATTAGGGTATTTAATTTTTATTTTTGTTTGGTTCTCCTCCTCCCCCCACATATCCTTATGTTTGTATATGCAAACATAGTGAGACAATTTTGGATACTCTGATCTCTTATAGATGTGAAAATATGCCCCTGCATATAATTATCTGTGGCTAACAGAAGAAGCCTTTGTTACTTGTACACATTCAAAACAAAATGGTTTTGCATGATTTCTTACACAGAAACCTCAGCATCCTAGATTAACCTCAGCCTTAGCAATGAGGTCTTTATGTTAAAGTAGGACACCATGGGCTTATTCAGTTATTATATTCCACCAGGTTTGTTTGGACTAGAAAATTAAAGCAGGAATGAGAAATGTTTAAGATGTGTTATTATTTTGAATATTTGATGCTATTCCTTTAAATGGTGAATTCTTACTTTATGAAAATAATTAAGCCTGCATATAAACTTAAAGTATGTATATAATAAATTATTAGTTAGAATTCTGGTAGAAATAAAGAGGGTTTTTAAAGAATCTCAGTATTTTAAGTAACTAGTTCTTACATTTAGTATTTTTAACTATTTTGTTACTTTGTTCATACACATGTGAAAAAAAGTTTGAAAATTCTGTTCAGAGTTGTAGCTGCAGGCTTACAAATTAAATAGCACAAACCTGCAAAGACCAGTAGGTCAAATTTCTCGTTGACTGTCCTTTCAGAAAAAGCTGATGACTTCCTGACATCTTCAGAGTCGTCAAAAGACTTTATCACAGAGCAAGTTTAGCCCTTCTAACACTTTCTGTCTATAAAGAATCAGAGAGGGAGTTTTATGCCTATGGCTTTAAAATAAGGCATACACTGATTGCACACATTTATCTTAGTCAGAGCTGTGATGAGGTAAATAAAAGAGGGTTACTGCACACAGAAATCTGTAATCCATAATATTCCCAGCAGATGGAATATAAATGAAATGTTTTCCCAGTTTTGAGTACCTCAGTGATGGTATTTCATAATTTTAGAAAACATTACACACAGAACATTTGAACTGCAAATATGCAGATAAACAGATAGGCAGTAGGATACAGAAAAAGGCACAAGTAGATTTCCACACAGATAGTGTTGTTGATTTTACGTTAGAGAAAACAAAAGCACAAAGTCCTTCCCACATGCTGCTATATATCCACAGCAAATGTATCAAAAAATGCAATCTTAAAGCATATATTCACTGACCATATTTTCAAATTCATAAAACATGTTCCATATACATTTTCCTACATAGCATCCATAATCCCATGGAGCCACTGGATAGATACAAACTGTATCTCACTTATGTAACCCCGTGGTGACAGAGACACCAAAGGTTTCACTGTGCAGCTCTAGGAGCAATGAGCCGCGTCAGGAGCCCTGCCTTGTTCCAACGCTTTGTGCACCCTTCAGCAAACCCCGAGCGCTGTCTCCTCATTCGCCTCTGCATGGCCTCAGCCCAAGCCCTGGGAGACCTTCAGACCTCCAGATCTTACTGTACTGATGAGACATTAAATCCCAGCAAGGAAAAAACTCACTGCAATCCTGACTGCTCTGCTGCATTATGTTCCCTTTCATCAGCACCTTTAAAGAAAGCAGGCTCTATCCTACACGTGCAGACATGAAAGGAAAACAGCTTAGTGATGACCATCTGAGCTCCAAAGGCATAAAATGTGTAAAGAGAAACTTGAAAAACTCTGAATAAGTTAACTACTAAATGGCACATGAAATATTGACAAATATTTAATCGCTTTTTTAAAAAAAAAATTAAAATTACCTAGACAAAACTTAGCATTTGGCATCTTAGTAGAAGAAGAGACAAAAATTGAACACATTTGATTATTTTGTCAAACATATTTAAGCATGGCCATATGTAACTCACTTCAAAATGCTTCAAAACAATGATTTGGGGCCAATGTGAACCACAGCCAAAGTGGTTTCTTTAAATAAAAAGAGAAATAGAACAGTAAGGCTTTTTGTCCCAGAGAAAACATTAATAAATTCAAACTGCTCTAATTTATTTAAAAAACAAATCTATCCAAAATATTTAAAATGTGTAGATTGAAATGAAAATATTCTGTAACTCTTGAAATTTCTAGGAGGACTAAAAAATTGAGCCAGCCATTCCTTTGTATTGGGGCATTATTAGGTACAATAAAGAATGCATCTTATTACATGAGAATTAAGAAGTTTGCTTAATGTCATACTTGCAGCCAGACACAAACATTACCTGTAACGAAGTCTCCACAATCAGTCTACTGCTTTAATTAGTAGTTTGACCTTCCTAGACATGAAAAATCACAGTTTCTTCTGCCACCGAATTATTTTTTAATTTGATAAAACAGAATTAACAGTATGTGCTATTCATGGATGTAATCTATAGACACAGATTTGAAACAGATGCTCCTAATATTCTTTCTGCCCCTTGTACTTCATCTGTATGAATCACTGCCTGGGTAGGCACCATCTGTCCTTTGTTCTCTGTTGCCAGAATGGGCCACTTCAGAAGAGAAAAAAAAAAAATCAGTGTCAGAATTTCCTGGACAATGCAAATTCTGAGTTAAGGCAACACAGCTACTTCAGACTGGGATTAAATTATTTCTTAGTCTTCTTGTTATCCAAAATAGTTTGGGTTAATGATTTCTTTCATTATAAGAGACTTTTCCCAGAACCTCTGACCATTTTGAACACCTTTCTAGCATGTTGATGCATGGAAATTGCAGAACTCAATGTAAGTATTTCTCTCATACTCTCACAATCATTCTGTACAAAAGTAGCATGTGCCTTCTGGACAGTGACCAGTTTATTCATCAAAGAACCTCATTTACCCCATGACCTCAGGTTTGCACAGGCAGTTTCAGGCTTAATTGGCTATTTATCATACAATATAAGCACGAATTTCTATTAGCAAGTGAGGCACATTGCTCTGTAATATGGATCTCTTCTTACACTTTAATATTCCACCTACTTCTATGATTTGCAAATCCTAAGCAACGCTTTCCTCCATAACATTGCTGAGAACCACAGACTTAGCTGTGTATTTTTGTGGTTTGCCTCTTTGGTACCTCTGCCAGCCTACAAAGAATGCAGGCAAAGAAGAGATTTTTAGAGCAGAAAAGAAAGCAGTAAAAAGATAAACTATTCAACAGAGAGTACCAAGGACTCTGTAGAGGAAGATTGCAGAGGCTGTTAATCTAGGAATCAGATGTGTCCAAGCACATTAATATATATATATTCTCACAAGGCCAGAGCCTAGCAAGGAGATGTTAAATTCCTAAAGAGGGTGACAGTTCTCAGGAGTTGCACAGGATGGGAACTGAAAAAGAGAGCAGTCAAACTCAACCTAAAGGTCGTGCTAAATCCAGCTGTGAATCCCCTGTGGCGGGGACCTTGTTCCTTGCCCATCAGTGCGCTGGCCCGAGGCTGTGTACTGCAGAAGCAGTGTCTGTGACCCAGGAGAGACCGGACGGCTCAGCTGGATGCCTAACCCTAACCCCAGCATTTGTGAGCGTTTCATCACAGAATCAGTTTATTTGGAACAGAACTTTGACATTATCGAATCCAATCCATGAGCAAACACCACCTTGTCAACCCGACCAGTGTCACATCCAGTCTTTAACACCTCCAGGGACGGTGACTCCTTCACGTGCCGGCACAGTCCACTCCAACATCTATCACCCTTTTTGTGAATTACTCCTAATGTCCATCCTAAACCCGGAGCAGCTTCAGACTCTGTCCTCTCGTCCGGCCGCTAATCGCCTGGGAGAAGAGGCCAGCCCCTAACTTCCCTCAAAACCCGAGCTGACCGTGCCAATCCCATGCTACCCGCTCCAGCTTTGACTGGCTCCTTGCCCGTGCCAGCTCCTGCTGCGAGCGGACGGCACGTCCTGCGCTCACACCGGGACGAACCCGGGGACCAGCTCCAGCCATCCGCACACCCCGCACCGCAGTGCCCTGCCCCGGGCATCCCCCGCCACACGCTCAGGGCTTCCCACGAGGAGAAGCCTCGGGCGTTTGGCGCACGGGGCCGAGCCCTGCCGCGGAGGACCAGCGCTGACTGAACCCAGACGCTCCCACCCGCCGTGCCCAGGCCCCCGCCGCCAAGGGGCTCTCTCCGCCCCCTCCCGCAGGAGGCCCGGCTCCCGGCTCCCGGCTCCCGGCTCCCGGCTCCCGGCTCCCCGGCTCCCGGCTCCCGGCACAGCGGGCGGCGAGGGGGAGCCCGGCGCGCGCCCCGCACGCTGGGCGGCGCGCGCGGCCGCGGGCGGGGAGCGCGCGGGCGGGGCCGGCGCGTGACGCGGGGCCGCGCGGCGTAAACAGCGCGGCGGCGGCCCCGGCAACAGCGGCCCGCCCGCCCGGCCTCCCCCGGCGCGGCCAGGAGAGGAGAGGAGAGGCGAGACAAAGCAAAGCAAGGAAAGGCTAGGCAAACCTAGGCTAGGCAAACCTAGGCTAAGCAAACCTAGGCTAGGCTAGCGCCCCTTCTCGCAACGTCCCCCAGAGCTTTGACGGCGCAGCCCGGCGGGGGCGGCGGCCGAGGGAAGCGCCCCGGGCGGGAGGAGCCGCCGCGGGCAGCGGATCGCGGCCGGGGCGCTGGGCTCGGTCCCCGGTAAGGCAGGAGGCGGCGGAGCCCGAGCGGCGGCGGGAGCCGGGCTGTGAAGATGGCGACCCCGGGCATGGGCTGGCAGCAGCCGCAGCACGGCTACGGCGGCGGATCCGCGCCCGGAGCGGGAAAACTCGGCTCGGGCTCGGCACAGGCGGGGCTGGGCGCCGAGCACAGCCCGGACCTGCACTTCAAAATGAGCAAGAAAATCGCTCAGCTGACGAAGGTGAGGGAGGCGCGCCGGGTCCATAGCCGCCTCGGGTGTCTTCCTCCTCTGCTGTGTTTCCCTTCGCTCCTTGCCCTCATGCGGGCAGCGATGGGCCTGGAGAGGGGCAGACTGCCGGGGCTGATGGCAAATCCGGGTGGGATGCGGCCGGATTTGTACTCCGGAGGCCGAGGCTGGAGCGCCCTCGGTGAGCGGGAGCATCCCGCGGTCGCCGCGGGCAGGAGCGCGCCGTGGTCCCGCGGGGAGAGCTCCGGCGGTCCGGCTGGAGAGGAGCCGCGCACCGGAGCTGCCGCAGTACCGGCCCCCGTCAGTGGTGTCCGAATCCCGCCTGGCACAGCCAGGTATCCCGGTGTGCGGGAGCGGATCCCTGACTGCTGGGCTGGTACTGGTTATTTATTCCGTGGGAATTGTAGCTTCTCTTCTAGCGCTGTTTTAAGCCCTTCTCCGGGTCTCTTTAAATGGAGAAATTCAAGTGATGCTTGCCTTCCCTTTGCTGAAGTGCTGTTATTTAAGGTGTCTAGTAATAGCTTAAATGCCTTGGATAGTGAGGGTGAAGTGTGAGAAAATTTCTGGTCCGCTATTGCTGATAGAACAGTTTTCATTATGTCATCCCCAGCCTGGAGAATACATCTTTGTGAGAGGCCAGAGTCACACTGGGAGGTGTTTTTAAAGCCTATTGTTAAGGCAGGTAGGCCTAATGTTTACTGTGATTTACTTAGAATAACTTAAAACAATGCTTTGGTGCTGTAATCTCTCTTGTGTGAAGCTCAAGCTGTAGGCAAATGGCATTATTTAGGAAATGAGAGGCAGATTCTCTTTTTTAAAGAGAAAGAAGAAGTAATTTTTGTCAGGAATTTAATAGCTAAAACGTTTAAAGGTAGTTTTAAAGCACTGTAGGAGCTGCCAGTATTCTTAACATGTATACTAAAATGGATGAAGGTGACATTTCTTTGGAACTAAGAGTGAAGAGAATGAAGACTGCTGGCAGTCTCACAGTTCACATTTATGTACGGTTGATGCACCATTGACCAGTTAAAAATAATATTTTTTTGTGGCACACTCTGCACCTTCATGTGTTGGGAAGCTGATAACTGAGGGGAATCTTGTCCTTGAATTCAAAGTCCAATTTCTTTTGATGGTAACATCAGTGGAACTCTAATTGCATAAAAAGAAAAGTTGAGCTAAAATAAGCTGAAGAATCTCCTTGTTTTTGCTCCATGTGCATACAAATAATGAAATAAAACATTAAAGACATTACTACAGGTTTGTATTCCCTAAAAGGTATAAAAAGCACCTGGAGACCCTAAGTGTGTTTTAGGCTTACCTTAAGGCCTAGGTGAATATGTAAAGTAATACTTTCAAAGAAGAGTTTTCATCTCTGTGTGTGCCTTTGGTATCTTTCTCTTACTTTCTCTAGGAAATTACCCAGCAGTTTATCGTTTATTTCAGAAACAGCATTCCACTTGTGATGTGAAGTCATTTGTGTATTACCCATGAGTTCCACATCACTGGGAATGTGCCCAGTGCACTCTCACTTATGCGTCAGATATCTTGAGGTGGATGTGAGTTAATTATGGATTTGAATGCATGGTGCTGAAATATTTTGAACTCCTGTGTTGGAAAATGCAAAGAGAGTGAAATGAAATACTTTTTTTTTTGCTATTTTTATTTTATGGTCCACAATAGAGTTTATATAAGATTCTATGTATTGTGTGCACGTCTGTCCCAACAAAGACTTCAGATTAGTGTAAATAAAACCTATGAGTTGTTTTGTGCTGTGCATTTCAAATAATTGCAAACTATGTGCTTATACAAGGAGTTTACAGGTGAATTAGGCTTTTGCAGGGCTGAAGTCTTTCATGTTTCCGAGTGACTTGCAAATTCTGGCAGTGTTTTAGTTTGTATGTTGTGTTCCGTTTTCAAGTTTTAGGGAGCAAACTTGGGAAATCAGGTGATCTTTCTATTGACTGAAGGTCTGGAGTGAATAATAGTACTTTTAAATGTAAACTAAGGTGTATATAAAAATACTTCCCTTGCACCTATTGCAACAATAAAATTAAGATTTTAAAGATTAGGATTAAGATTAAAGGTATTGTATAAAATGTATTTCATTAAGTTAGAGGTGTACATTTTGACAGTTTTATAGCTAGAGGGCTCAGATTCTACATATCTGTTGACCTACTTGACCTTTCAGGAAGGGAGGCTTAAAAGAATTATAAAAACTTCTGGGTAAAGTGTGACCTTCTAAACTTTCTAATCTGTTATTGAATCTGAAGCCTGATTTGATAGCTGGCTGCAGAAATTAGTCCTTGGGAAAGGACTCAATCTACAGGGGAAAAATATAAATGTAATAAACTTAATTTCCATAAATGGGACTTAACTGTCAGAGAAGAATTAACTTTACTTTGCAGAAGAATCCTTGAAGTGAGGTGTTGCAAAAAAGATTTTAGGATATTTCTGTTTAGGTCTTTTGACCAAATTCTGCTGCTCTAGCTTTGTCAAATGCTTACTAGCATATGTGCATAAAATTCCTCTTCAGTAAACTAGGAATTTATTGTTAGGAGAACCACTTCTTAATTGTGCTTCTAAAGTTGTTTAATATCTTATATATAAGGTACTTCTTGCATGTCTTTCAGCTGTTTTTCCCATTTATTTAATTTTTGTTCTAACTCTTCTCTAGGAGTGTCTTGAAGATATAATAATTGCCCCTTTGGATTTAGAGCAGAAGGCAATTTACCAGGTTAAAGCAAACCCACCAATAGTGTGGTAAAAGAAAATCCAAATATTCATTTTCCAGGGAGTGCACACAGTTAAGGTATCCAGACAGCTTCTGTCTTCTGACAAAATAAATGTGACTCCATAGTTTACTTTTGCCTATCCTTGTATTTTGTATTGTGAACTGTGCATAGGAGTGGAAGAAAATGCTTTCCCCACAGAATATGAGGGTCACTCATGAGTTAAATGTAAAATTCCAAAATTAGGATTCCTCAGTTATGTTTTTGCATTACTTAAAGAGAATCTGATGTTTTAGTCAAAACAATACAGGAACACAAAATAAAAGGTGAAATTTGCTTAATAGCCAGATTTAATCAGTGATTCAGAGTAAGGCAAAATAAGGTATGAATCCATTTCACTAAGCCAAACACATCTCAAGTGCTTCACTATATTTTTACTTTTGGGTGGGAGAGAAAGACTTAATTGATTTAACTTTAATATGCTTAATTCACAGGGGAGGGTAAAACAAGTGGTTAGAAATGCAGGTCTAAAAAAACCAAGATGATACTTCATGTCATGTTCAAAGACTGCAGTAGATTGTAACTGAAGCAATTTTAGGTCTTCCTCTTCAGTGTAAGCTCCTTATTTTCAGGCATGTCAGAAGATCTGTGTACTAGTTTGAGATAAAATAGCATCTGACACAAAGATTAAAACCAGCAAGAAATAAACTGCGATTATGAGATTGCATATATGTGTTTGTACTACTGCATTCAGGAGTGCTAATGCAGTGTTGAATTATGCCTGCTGCAGATGAAAATATGCATATATATTTAATTACTTTGCATAAGACAACAGGATTAGGAACAAAAAGCAAGGTGCTGCCATGCTTGCATCAATAGGAGAGAATGGCATTAGTTTTCATGATTCCCACAAGAGTTCAGGTGGCTTGTTTCTTATTTTGGATTTGTTGTTTTGTTTCTTCTTTCTTTCTTTCTTTCTTTGTGATGTAGTTTGTAGCTTGAGCATTTGTGATTGAGAAATCCATATCCTAAGGGTGTCTGTAAAGTCTATTGTACAAGTTGTGTGACATCAAAATAGATCTTTAACTTCTACAGAATAGCTGCATGATTTGTGCTGGGACTAAGAAAAGAGAATCTTCAGTATTGGTTTGTTTGTATATTTGTTGCATAAATTTTACATTAACTGAAGCAGCTCTGATGAGAAAGAGACACCTGGTAGTGTTGATGGATGAGAAAATATAAACCTGGCAATGTGCTCTTGCAGCCCAGAAAACCAGCCCAGTATCCAGGGCTGCATCAAGGGAATGTGACCAACAGGTCAAGGGAGCTGATTTTCCCCCTCTACTTTACTCTCCTGAGACCCACCCTGGGTGTTGTGTCCAGCACTGGGGTCCCCAGCACACAAAAGACCTGGACCTGCTGGAGCAAGTCCAGAGAAGGGCTCAGAAGATGATCAGAGGGCTGTGGAGTGAGTCCAGAGGAGGCCAGAATCATCAGAGGGCTGGAGCACCTCTCCTGTAAAGACAGGTTGAGAGAGCTGGGCTTGTTCAGCCTAGAGAAGAGACCGTGCTGGGGAGACCTCAGAGCAGCCTTCCAATACCTAAAGGGAGCCTGCTAGAGAGGAACTTTTGATAAGGTCCTGTAGAGATAAAACAAGGGGGATTTGCTTTAAACTGAAAGAGGATAGATTTAGATTAGGTACTAGAAAGACGTTCTTTACTGAGAGGGTGATGAAGCACTAGGACAGGTTGCCTAGAGAAGCTGTGGATACCCCATCCCTAGAAATGTTCAAGGCCAGACTGGATGGGATTTTGAACAAACTGGTGATGTGGAAGGTGTCCCTGCCTGGCAGGGGGGGGGTGGAATTGGCTGACTTTTACGGTCCTTTCCAGCGCAAACTATTGTATGATTCTGGGAGAAGAGTCTGTAAGTGCCATGAAGATCTACCCTACAGTTAGCATTTTTGTCTATTTAATAAAAAGAAACTGTATAAAACATGAATGTTTTCCCTTGGTACATACTTAGAGCTTGATGGTTCAGTTCTGGAAAGGTTCCAGAAAACTCGGTTCAAAGAGTACGGTAACAAAGTTAACCAAGACACTCATCCTTGAGTAAACAAGAAACTAGAATCCAAGACTCCTGAGACCTGACTTTTGTTCTCAATTCTTCCAACAGCTTCTAGTCTATGTTTGGGAAACTACTTAAAAAAAAATAAAAATTCTTTGATTTTCCTTCTTTCTTTCTGTGTTAGAGAGACAATAGACATTAATGTTGTTGTTAATCCAGTCAGTTTCCAGGTGATGTAGGTAGTAATGTATTTCAAAGACTGAAGAGCAGATTTGATGATCTTTACTTCAGGTGCTTATATTTTTTGTTGTATGTACTCTTTTTCTTGGATGGTTAAAGGTCTCCCTCAGCTATCACATAATCCAGTTCTACAGAAGTAAGAACTGTAAGGTTTAACTCATATAAATGATTCCTCACAAAATGTTTCCAGTAAAACTTTGTCAGTTTTTATTTGGAAGTATTCTGCCTCAGGAAACAAAACAACTAAACCTCTTGCAGAAGGTTCATTTTGCATAAAATTATAAGAAAACTTTAAATAAAGGGCCCTTAAAACCAGGGAAGACATGAGAATCTAAAAATCTCTGTAGAACTGTTTTGATGTTAGCTGTCATCATGTTGTAGTTGATGCCATTAACAGTTTTGTAAAAACTTGGGATTTAGCTTTTTAAGCAGCCTTATGTCATCTCTCCAATGTGTGTTAACACTGGCAGTAGGCCAATATTTGTAACAGTTCTAGGATTGCATGAAAAGAACTGAAATTTTGAGGCGGGTGTGATTTAAGTACATATTGTAATGTCAGTATTTTCCATATTATTCCGAATGGTAATGTGTGAATAAATATTGTGCTACTGCATTTAAAACAGTAGCAAGGACTGAAAGATCTGAAAATGTAATATTAGATATTCAATTAATTTACATTTCTCTGGAGATATTTAACTTTGTTTTCTGTTAATTATTCCAAAGATAGCTGAAGCCCTCTAAGAAGGGAGAGACATTTTAGGTGGGAAATGAGAAACTTGCTCCAGAAATACTGTGTTTAACTATCCTAAGATTTTTTTTTTTTTAATTATGCTAGTGTAGTCTCTCTATATTCCCTGTCAGACTCTTTCCATGTGGTATTCTATGTTCTTATTCTATATTCTGTGTTCTTATTCTGCAGTATTTATGATCTTAGCAAGGGGTGTTCTCAGAAGAGAAGTTTTCTGTGCTCATGATAGTAGAAGAAGAAAAATGGAACTGGGTAAAAATGTCATGTCTTTAAGACCATCTGGTATAGTTCAGAACTAAGAACTAACAATATTTTGTTTAGAACTTCAGTAAAATCACCAGTTATTGTCTTTATCTGAGTACTTCCTGGTACTCAGCACTATGAATTGCTTTAAAGCAGCTGTGGCTTCTAATTTTGACCTGAAGAGGTCTTCCTTACCTTCCACATTTTGTAGGACAAAAAGTATGGAATTTGGTGGTTAATAAGGATCATATAGCTCTCAAATGGCTCTTCCCTTCATTATCATTGCAAACCTGTAAGGTGAGACTGCAGGGGTTCTATGTTGACCTGATACGGGTATATTTTAGAGCTCAGTGTTGTGATGTGTGAATTAGGTCAATGACTTTACAGTCTTTTATCACAAGACATCAAGAGAAAAGAAGGAGGACAAGAATGAAATGTTTTTAATATAAAAAAGAAATAGTCAAACGAATTCCTTTGCTCTCCACCCACATAGTTTTAATGGTTGACTGGTAACTCAGAGTTCTTCTGAGGCCGCTGATAACTTGATGTTCTAAAGATATTTCCTCTATGTGTGTGTAGTTGAAAGTGTGATGTTGAAAAACTGTCTGATCGCACATTCACATATGTTACTAGTCTAGTCTAAAATGCCTCTTTAATACACTTGTGCATATATATCAGCTTCTCTGAGCTTATTTTGTTGTTTTTTTCTCCTCATTTTACAAACATCCAAAATAATAATAAAAGTGAAGAGATAAATAAATTATGAGAGAATAAATAACATGACATGGCAGCTGGGGACATAGTTTAGTGGTGGACTTGCAAGTGCTAGGTTTACAGTTGGACTTGATGATCTTAAGGATCTTTTGCAACTTAAAGACTTAAGAGTCTATATGCATCCTCTTGTTTATTATTCATTGCTATAATTAAATAGTATAGAGTTACGGGGAGCTGGAAAACTGTGAGATGTTGTTGCTCTGGTTTGTACTTCGGCTGTTAAATCTCATACATCAACACATTAAGGATATTTAAAGAAAAACTGGAAAGACATGGATTTTACTACAGACTTCGATGTTAACATGTCAAAATTTAAAAACTAAAGAACATTCAGGATATACATGAAACCTGATATTGCAACACTCATGGAGTTTAAAATGCCAACCTTTAGCTGCTTTTTATATAGGACAATATAAATCTTATGTAAAAATTAAGAAGTGTTTTGAATATATATTGATTTTAAGTTTTGTTGTTGTTACTGTTTTCAGCTAAGTACTGCATTATGAAAGAAAGCTTTTGCAATTCTCTTTTTAAATGGAAGTGCCAGTTCAGAGTTAAGAACACAATACTGAAATGCTTTCCTTCAGATGGAGAAGTTGTAAACTGGAGAGTCTTTTATGTACATTTGAAAATGGAAATCAGTATTTGAACTCCATAACTGTACAAAGTATTTATAGATTAATTACTTCATACACTTGTAAATTAGTATGGGCACACTCCTCTGAAGTACTCAATCCTGTAAGGATTTGATTTGGTAAGTCTTACAAAAATGTATCAGCAGAAGACAGTCTTATGGGATTTTTGTTGTTTTTTTGTTGTTGGTATTTGAAATACCATGAATGTGCAAAGAATTTGTTTCAAATTGACAGACTTAGCACTTCTTTTGAAGAAGTCACATTGCAATTTAATATTAAACATTGTGATTTTGTGCTTTCTTCAAGCACAGTAAAATTGTATTTGGCAAGAGCAGTGCTTTGCATATTTGGATATTTTTGTATTGTCATGCAAAGTTACACATACTTTATTTTTTAATGTCTAGAAGTGCAATTAGAGGTGTACTGCATCAAATACATGCATAGAAGTGTTATTTGTCATAAGTCATGTTTTGGTACGGCAACTTCTAGCCCTGCGTAGCTTCTAAGCACATAAATTATTTCAATACCTCATTCTCTGAACTCTGGCTTTGGCTTTAATAAAAACAGTAATTTTGTCAGTGCTACTACTGTTTTTCACCCTTCCAATTCTCCATTGAAGCTTCATTCTCTTTTGAACTGTACAAAGGATGAGGGTATTACCTTAAAATAGTCAACAACTTTTTCTAACTGTTTGCAGGCTTGCTGCTGAATAAACCCAGCAAATCTCAACATAACATTATGAAATCAGATGTATATGTCTCTTGGCTGATACAAGTTTGGCAGTAGTAAGCCAGGCATCTGTGTATTCTTCTAATGACTGATGTCATACCAGTAACCAAAGGCATTGTGTTCCAAAAATAACCAGAAGAAACAAAACAGTCTAAAGCTATTCACCATCTTGTCCTATTTAATGCATATTACCTGGTTCTGTTTCCTCAGCCAGGCTCTTCTAACTGAATCTAGAAGGCTGGGAGGAGGAAGAAGAACCTTTTGCTGAGGTTGTCACTTGACTAGGATCAAAATGACAGCTTTTAAAAATAGCTAATGTTAAAAAGTTCATGAAGTCCTTCTTCAAGATGCTGCCATTAAATGAAAGACAACCTTTTAGCTAGGTTGTCTAGCTTTTAGAAGTAGTATGAGGCGAACATGAGAAGTACCAGTTTTCTATTTTAACTTTTATGAGATTAAAGTAATCTTTTCAGCCAGTTTCCTAAAATTTAATTTCTAGAAACCTGAATTGTGATGTGTTCAGTAAACAGGTGTGCTATAATCCAAAGATTTTTATTTGAACAGTGTTTTTGCTCACAATGTGACTGAAAGCTATAATTTTTAGTAAAGGGTGTCTGACACTGCCTTCTCAGATCTAGTATTTTGCAGTATGGATGCTGATGTGTTTGGATAGGTTGTACTAAAATGTATTGCAGTAATCTTCTGTGACTGTCTTTGTCCTTTTAAAATTTGACAAATGAAGATAATGGGAAATTATTTCTTTAATAAGGATTAGGGAAAAGAACTTGTTGTTTTTATTTAACTGCTTTGTATAATTATAACTGTAGATCTCACACTAAAAATATAATTTATTGTTGCTCATTGTAATTAGTGATCAATTGTATGTTTATATTAAAAAAAAGGCAAAACACCTGGAAAATCTATGTATGTCTTTCTTCTCAACATTAAACTGGCTTGTCAACACAGCTCATTTATTGAAGAAAATAGTTTGTGTTGAGACACAGAATGGTAGAAATTTATTTGAAATTTTGGACCCATTATTTTGTCTGTGTTGTTCACTAGCTTTCCATATATTGTCTAACATTATAGTATTAATTTAGGACGGATTCAATTTTGTGTCATATAACCCTTTCCCCAACCCTACTTCTCTTTTTTTCTTTTAAAAGCGTATGTCCATTTGCTTTATGCTGAGGCTGGACTTTGACAGAAAGCTCGGTTTACATATTCTTTGAGGTGACCTGGAAGTGTTCTGTGGCCATTGTTTCTATTCCTGTGATTCTTGTCTTCCTTTGTTTCTGTGCTCTGTTTCACACCTTGTGAATTGTCCACACTGTGGATTGAAAAGGTATATATGGCAATTTGGTGTATTAGGCATATTCTGTCTTGCCTCCACGTATCTAATCATAATTCTTATCACTTTGGGCAGACACTGCTTTAGGAGGTACATTCTAAGCAAGTGAAGAGCCTGAAGCAAGTTTCTCTGTTGGTTTGTGTTCTTTTCCATAGCTGTGCGTTGATACTCTAGAATAAACTAGATTTCAAATACCAGATTGTTGGGAGGGTGGGGGCATGGTTTGTTGCTGGAGTTTTTTGTTTTGTTTTGGGTATTTTTTGACAAAGTTTTTTGTGTAATAGACTGTTTTCCTCTAATGGAAATTTAAAAACGTTTTGGGTTGGGGTTTTGTTGTGGTTCATTTTTTTGTCTGGTTTTTGTCTCTGTGGGTTTTTTTTTATTTTGTTTTTTTGCCTTACGCATCTATGCTCCCTGGTCCTGAGGGAAATTAAATTTCCTGCTTTCAAAAAATTGTTAGTTTGGTAAAGTTGTAGACAGAAGTAACACACCTTCTCACTCTAGGATATAAAAAAAAATTACATACTGATCATAAAGTCTAGCTTCTGTATGGGCCTATATGAAATTTTGATAAAGTTGGTCCCTTAATTAAAGTCCTGACTCACAAGTTCTATTCAACTCTACATTCACTACTAATCTTGAGCCTCATCTGTTCTCACCTATAGAAAAGTAATTCTTAGAAGAAAAGGGAGGATTTTTTTAAAGCTTTAGAAGGAAATGAATATTCTCTGGTCTTGGAAGCATAAAAACCCAGTTGCTTTGTCAAAGAATTGAGAGTAGTCTTAAGTTTACCTACAAGAACTAATTTTATCAAAGAACACAATCTATATATATTTAGTGAAGTGTGAGGTTGTGCTTTTCTTGGGAGACTTGTGAGGCTCTCCTCTTGGGAAGAGGAGCCTTGTCAGACACTTTGCCTGTAGGCGGTGTTGGGTCTGTGCTGTCTCTTGCCCCATGTTGTCCCTTGGCTGTGGGGGTGAGCGGCAGCCACAGCTCTCCGTGGTACCCAGTGTGGGGCTGCCTCCACCCCGTGTCCTTACTGGCACTGCTGGCAACAGCAACCAAGTTTCACTTGGTTTATGCAAACCAATGCATTTTCCCACTGGCAAGATCTCATTAGAAGCCCAGCTTATATAACTGCAATTTCCCATATATTTTATGTAGTTGGTGTGGCGAGCTATAACATTGATTCTGCTCAACACTATGGAGCTAAGTGCAGTGAATTATTTCTTTGAAAGTGTGTGTCATGCTTTTTTTTCTTCCCAAAAACCTGGCAGAATAAAAAAAAAATAATGAAAAAAAAAGACAAAGAAATGAAAATTAGGACAGGTACTGGTACTTTCCAGAGTTCTGTCAGTTCATAAATTAAGAAATGTTTGAGAATATTTGAACGAACAGCAGCATTTTCTTAATTTTGTCAGGACTCTGAAAGAGGGTTTATGTTTGATTTGTGAAAGCTGACTTACAGAATATACAAAAAAAACCCCAGAGATTAATTATTTGGTTTTATTCTGTTCTGAAATAACTGCATTTTTAGCTCTTAAGGGTCTTAAGAACCTGGAAATGCAATTGTCTTGTCATAAAATTCACTAAAGATATTTTTATTTCTGGATGTTGCCCAACGTGTCTTAGGTTCACAAGTCCTCAAAATAAGAGGAAATTGCCTTTGAAAAAATACTATTTAAAACCCCTTACTTTGGTGATTAATCAGAAACAGTGATCCAGGTTTGTAAGATGAGTGCCATTTTTACCTTTTCCTCCACTTAGGTGTTTCGCTTCTTGTTTTGGGAAGTTCTGAACTTAATATTACTCTGCTGAGAGAAAATTAATTTGTTTGTATGTGGAATAATTTTGTAGAAAGAGGATCTCTAGCAATCTATGTACCTGAAAAGCTAAAATCAGATATGCAAATATTCAAGAAATAAATTTGAAAGAAAATGCTGATCTCAGACAAACACAACTTGAGAATAGCCCCCTAGTCTATCCTGTTCTCCTTGCAGCAATTTAAGGTCTAGTCATATAGCAGATGTGTCAACTATAGTCTAGATAGGTGATTAGAGGGTAAATGGAATTCTTTCTCAAAGGGAGGCAGACTGGGGAATTTGTACATCTGTCACTAAGTCATTTTTATTTTTACTTGTTTTCTTCAGAATGTTTCTCAAGATTTAGCTGTCTTGGGAAATTGCCTGAAACTGCTGTGCTACAGATTTGTAGTGTTTTTTTCTGGCATAATCTGATTGATAGAGGTTGCCAGAACTGAAAAATGATTTTGATTTGGTGTTGGTACTACCACATCTATCCCAGCACAAGAGTATTGATTTGTGATTGCAAGTACATCCCAAGTGAGCCTGTAACAGGAGGAAATAGTTGTTTCCAGATGATTGAATAATGAATTGGGATACACCATGAATTAGCTGGTTACTCTGCATTGAGTTCTAGTGTATTTTATGTCTGGTTCTGTGATTGAAGACTGCCCAAAATATAGGCGGTATACTGAGAACTTAATGAAAAATATGGAAAACTGACAAGTACAAGCCCATGTTTAACTTTTTATCTGTAAAATGAGACATTTCTGAAATGTACATAGCTCTGGTTTTGTGCATCAAGGAGTAATTTTTAATGAACTTACCATAAAAAAAACTAATACTTTCATGGAAGAGATTTTGTTTTGGAAGCTGTATTGAATGCAGTCTATTTAACCCTTAAACTATAGGTAGAAAGCAATGGAAATTCTCTTAAAGTATAGATTAAAATTAGGAGAGGAACTGCTGGAAATAGAACAGAGCCAAATATCAAAAACTTTTATCTTTATTAGAACCTTTTCTGACTGTAATGGGAGCAGTGGTGGATCAGTAGCTGAAGATGCTTGTGCTTAGTGTGTAAAAGTGATGTTAAAAACCCACCAACAAACCAAAGCTTAAATGGTATTTGCTAGCTAATTTGAAATTCAACTTCGAAAAAGTATCGGAAAACTTAAGCAAATTTGCTGTTGACTGTTAAATGTCTGACTCTGAAAACCAAGTTGTTACATGCTGTCTCTTGACAAGTTAAGATGCGAGTTATAATTTTTTGTATTGAATTACAGCTGGTATATTGACAGCTGCATTGCACACAGTCTTAAAATGGGCCTTGGAATGATATCTCAGTGTATTCTTTGTGATAAGTTGCACAGGTAATTCTTAAGTTTTTCTCTTAACTAATTCTATGTCTTGCAATGTGCCACCAACTTAGCTTTTTTTTTTCCTTTTTTTGAGTAAAAAATGGAAGATTTTTGCAGTAGTAGTCAGAACTAAGCATGTTTGTATGAGAGACTGAATATATATAAACTGACAGATGCGTGATACAGACCTGCACCCACCAGAGGCCTTGAGCTAATTATTTAATGTGAAGTTGCACACAAGTACTCAGTGATTTTTTTTTTCTTTATCACAAATCTACTTGTTTGATTCATATGTATTCCTTGATTTAAGATTGCCACTGTTTTCTCATTTGTTGTATTAAAAAAAGGAGTAATAGATGCTGAAGAAAGAGGACTTCTTGGTTTTCCTTTAATCATTTTTATCAGCTATCACAATTTTTCTTCATAGGATAGCTAACCATAGCCAAAACTTGAGGTCTTGATGAAGATTTTTATTTGACTGACCCATCAGGTGTTGGAAATTTTTGTTAGAAATGAAAAATTATGAACAGAATTACCTACATTACCTACAGAATTCTGTATGACAAATTGCTTGAAGAATAGGAGTTAATGTCTCCCCTTTTATGTGAAATAAAGTAAGTATTGTAAAAGAGGCAAAACATTTACAATGTAAGTACTCTTAAAATAAGCTACTTGTATTCCAGCTGCCAAACGGCAGCAATAGTACAAGCCTTTAATGCAATTGCATCAGACAAGTTTTTAAGAACATTCACTAGCGTAGCTCTCCAGAAGATTATCTCACTGATGAAGTTTGGATTCAACTGGATAGCCATAATAAGAAAGTGTAGCTTGTTGGACTTGTTCAACATTCTCCTTTTGCTGTATTTAATGGGATAAATAGAAAAAAGAGATCTTTAGGACAGAGCCATATTGTATGCTTTTATCAGAGCATCAATTTTCTTGTAAGTCTCTGATGGAGATACTACAATTCTCCTACTTAAGTATACAAATTTATTTTTTTTCACCTTCTATTGAATGATTTAGAAGACTTGTGGTGGAAGGAACTGCACAAATTTTAAGATAGACTAGATACTATGAGAAAAAATTTATTTAGTTGGTTTGTTTTTTTGTTTTGTTGGGTGTTTTTAGTTGGTTATTTTGGTACAAATGTTTTTAAAGAAAATTTAAAATCAGTTACTTCTCCACTGTTCTTTGTCATGTGCCTGTGAGTGTGTTCTAGACAAGTAGACACTGAAGTAAACTAAAAGCTGGCTGAACCTCTGGACTTTGTGTTGTGGTCAGTTGCATGAAGCCCACTTGAGGGCTGGTCACTAACAGTGTGCCCTAGAGGCCAATGTGTTTAACATCTGTTATGACTTGGATGATGAGACAGAGTGCACACTCAGCAAGTTCTTAGCCAACAGAAAAGTGGGACAAGGGGTTGATAGAACAGATGGGTGTGCTGCTATTCAGAGCTGGACAGGCTGGAGGAATGCACGGACAGGAAGCTCATGCAAAGGCCTATCTGGGGCAGCGCAGCAAGGACGTGGTTAGAATCGACTGGCTGGAAAGAGCCGGGCAGTAAAGGCCCTGGGGTCCTGACAGACACGAGTTGAGCGTGGGCCAGCAGTGTGCCTTTGGCAAGAAAGGTCAATGGCACACTGGACTGCGCTGGAATGAGTGTTGCAGCAGTTCAGGGGAGGTGATCCCTCCCCTCTGCTCTGTGCTGGTGAAACACACCTGAAGTGCTGGGTCTGGTTGTAAGGCTTCCCCATATGAGAGAGTCACGGATGTACTGGAGCAAGTCCAGCAAAAGGCCGCTCTGTTGAGGGGACTGGACCATCTGTCATACTGGGAGAGGCTGAGAGCTGCGACTGTTTAGCCTGGAGAAGGGAAGGCTCAGGGGGATCTTATGAATGTGTGTGTACACCAGATGGTGAGGAGTAAAGAGGACTGAGCAGGCATATTCTTAGTGGTGTCTCTTGAAAACATAAGGCAGTAGGCACAAACAAAAACATAAGAAAACACTTCTTTCATTTTTTTTTCTCCTCTGGTTATTTTACTGTGAGGATGGTCAAATTCTGGCATAGGCTGCCCAGATATGTAGAGTTGTCATCTTCTTTGGAGCCATTCAAAGCCCACCTGAGCAAAGCCTAGCATAGTCTGTTCTAGCTGACCCTGCTTTGCTCAGGGTCTAGGCTGGACTAGGTCCAGATGGATCTTACGACTTCAGCCTTTTTGTGATTCTGTGTACGTGGTGTTTCCATAATAGCTACTGTGTCAAACCTGTAAGTTGTGAGTGTCAGATGTCAAAACTAATATTCATTATTGTGTAAATACTGAGATGTAGCTAGGAATTACAGCTTTTTTCTATTGCATGATTGGTACCTGTAGGTTACTGGATGGTATCCCAGTAGGCCACTACAGACTTGTCCTAGATTCATCTTGGGCTTGGCTTTGAAAATAAATTTGGACTGTAAACTGGTGACTGTGCTACCTTCTGCTTACTTTATGATTTTGTTTCTATAATCTATTAAAAAAAACCAAAAACAAAAAACAGTGGAATTAGTGATAAGACTTAGCATGAGCATGGATTTTAATTTTTTGGTTAAAATCTAGATATTTTTTTTTTCCAGAGGAAGGGAAGAGAAATTACTTCAAGGTGGTTTCTTTCTGGGAAAGTAGCTCAAATTCTTCTGCAGTTATTAAAAATTCCATGATTCTGGTTGGAATGTCCTCTATTTATTCTGGAAACTTAGCATTAAAACTTCCAGAGGTAATTTGTAGTTAGTGCCTTCTAGAAATTGGAAAGATGCTGTAGATTAAAATCTGTGTTGTGAGTTTTTCAGCATATGTTTTTTCACAAATATCTCTTTCCTGCATAACTACATACTTGCTTGGAAGGCTCCATGCCTCTCCTTCCTTCCTTCAACAAGTCTAGAAAGAAGAAAATCAATTATGAGCAAGTAATGGATTTCTTTTCCAGTCTGATTTTCAAAACACTGGTAAAGATTGCTTCTTTGATCCATTAGGGGCTGAGTGATATATTCTTATCTGCATGGTCTCATCTGCTGTGAGGAACCATTAGGTACTTGAATTGCATAGAGTCTACAGAAATTCTTGAGGAAATTAAACTCAAAATAGATCAGGCGTTGAGAGGAAAATACTTGCAGGCAGAGAGAGTGCAGAAATGAACTTTGTTTTGGGGTGGAAGTGAGGAAACTTGGAAGACCTTTTCTTTGCCTTGTCATACAAGCTGTGTTTTTGGGAAAACTGAGTAAAAAAAAATTCCTTTTGCTAATGCTTTTGTCTGCTCAACACTTGAGAACTCTTCAATAAGAATGAATAGCGTGTATGGGTGATAATAATGCTGACTGTGCCTTACTTTCAGGTTTTCAAGCATACTAAGAGGAAAAGAGATCATCTTTCCTTAGTGTCAACTTCATTTACAATTATCTAAAAGTACTTGTGACATTTTCAGGTGATGGCACTCAGAAATACTGCTTTGGATATCCTCTAGAGAAGATTTCGGAATGGAGATGCTTCATTTTACATTTCTTTAGTTGTTCTATCATCCCTGCTTTCCTTCCTTCCCACTTTGCCAAATAAAAGAAAAAACAAATCCCTTTCTTTCTAAATATTTAAAGCCAGTTCCCAATATTAGCAGGTACTTCTGTAAAAATTATGTTTTCCTAAAAAGCAGGACAACTCAGCTTACATACCCTTAGTTATTAAGAAGCTATGTGTTTCTAAGCCGTGTACTGAAAAATCTAAAACCAGGCAATGACCAGACAAGTTTTCATTGTAAACATCTAGTGAAAAACAAATGTTTAAAAACATGACACTTCAGATGGTGAATGTTGATAGAGGGTTAGATTTGAAGGTGAAATAGATTAAAATTTAAAAGCAGGTTTTTAGTCTTGAACTATAATAAAAGTTTGCTTGAATGATAAAGCCAGGAAATAGATTTAGAAGGAAATGGGACAGTAACTTTTTAGAATTTGGATTGTTTTGAGTATTATGACTTATTCTTTGTCATAGAGTAAGTCATAATGTCATTCTATCTTGTTCCTTACAGATAACTACATTACTTAAATGTTTCTTTCTGATGAGAATATAATAGGTGAAAGTACAGATTATGTGATTATATGAAGGATAATTTAGCCCAATTTAGCAAAAAAAGGAGACTTAAATTATAATTTTTCTCAATTTAATTGCTTATTACTGGGTTAGACATTACTTATAGTGGCCTTTTCAAAAATCCTTTTCAAAAATAGGATTGAATTTAGAACAAAATAGAAAAACTTAAGCTTTGCTTTCAGACAATAAATGGAATCAGCTGACTAATCTTACCCCTTTTATATGATTGGTTTTTTTCACTCCAAATTGAGATTCTCTAAGTGTAATGGATTTGTTATTGAAATATACTTTGCAGAAAATTTCATCTTCTGTTCATCCTTTTAGGCTCTCATCGCTGCAATGTCAGTGAATGTCATCCTTTAAAGCATTTGGTCCTGCTGAAGACACCCCACTTTCTTCAGTGTCATCTCTCATATTTTGCACCAAAAGGCTGTTTTTCTTTTGTGAATGCTTTGTCAAGGAGTAATATGACTTTGCCTTTTGTTAAGAAAAGGAATAATTGGCGAATTAGAAAGTATATTTTCCTTCTAAAAATACATTGTGAGAGAAATTTCTGAATGACATTGGAAAAAAATTCATTAACTGTGTCTTGACTGACCATTAGGATGTAATTTGATGATACTAAATACAGAAGTTGGAAAAGGAAAGGATGAACTTACTGTGGCTAGCAGGTGATTAAAGCAGATGGAAATATGGCATCTCTATTTTTTGTGTAATGTAGTCCTGCAACAATGCAGATGATTTAGGATGAACAAATAATTTTTAAGTCATATTGCTGAAGCAGTCTTAGAAGCATTGTAAATAACTGTTGTATTTTGATAACATTTGTAAAGTAGAGCTCTCCTTGTCAGTTAAGCAAGTTTGAGGTTTAGTACCACTCAACTCAATTTACAGATATTGGTTGAGTTTAAAAATAAGAGTTGATTTTCAATAATCCATTACAAAACATTTAAACTTCTTTCTGCCATAATTTGTTCCCATTCTGACTAACTTTTGGAGCTGTTTCTAAACAATTTCCACCTCTTTCATAACAGTCTTTCTTCAATGTGTTCTTGTGTTGTATTGAAACCTGTCATCATGAAAATATTTTTGATGTCATAATGAGATTGAAACTTGCATTAAACTCTGTTTTGGATTATTCTGCAAGCTGGTTTTACATTTTGGCATGGAAAGCAAACTTCTGTGCAGCTAACGAAACTAAATGTCTCAGTCATACAGGTAATAAAGATACTGCTTAGAAATCACTGTTTGAGAACAGTGCAACATAAATGTACAGAACTGGATTGCTGAACCCTGTAAACTTATGTAACTCCATTAGAGACAGCACTGCCAGTGTAGAACAACTGAGCATTTCTCTCAGAAACAGATGTCACGTAGTAGCCAAGTGGGGGATTAAGTGCCAGGTCATACAAAGCACTAATGGTGGTGTCTTCCCTAATTTGGTTTATAGTAAAGAGTTTCTATCCAGCTGCTTCTTGTCTTTCTGTCAAGGTCTTCAAGTCTACTTCTTTCCTCCTGGAAAAATTATTTTGGTTCTGGCTTGTACATGTAATTCTGAGGTGTTCTTCTCCTGAAAATTAGTTGAATTCAATTTGGCCACTTGCCTGTCCATCTGCAGCATTCTTTAATGGCCATCTTAGCCACTAACAAGAGACGTCTAGTGTTACTCAACTGCATACCCAACCCATCTCTCATAGTCCTATGATACTACCTTCATAGCTTTTACCATTTAATCAGTGTTTCTTATTTCTTTGACATCACAACTGCTTGTTTTGCATCTGAATTTTTGCCTCAGCTGAAGATATTCTGAAGTTTGTGTCATATTTTATAGGGGCATAAAGTAATTAATGTGGGGAAAAGCGTCCAAGATTGAGTCCAGCCTATGACCAAACACCATAATATCAATGAGACCATAGCACTAAGAGCCATGTCCAGTTGTTTCTTAAACACCTTTGGGGATGGTGACTCCACGACTTCCCTGAGCAGCCCATTCCCATTCTTGACAACCATCTCAGTGAGAAATTCCTCCTGATTTGGGTGGTGCAGCATTGTATCTGTCTATCACACCTTAGCTGAGTCATTATTATTTTAAAAGCCTTTTTAAAGCAAACTATATTTTTCCTTTTTTTCCCTCCTATTTTTTATATTATTCTGATACATTTTTAAAGAGATATCTTCTCTTTTTCTTCCTCAGTAAATGGGGTACAGTTATTAAATTCCTTTGTTCCATTATAATTTGTTATGATGCAGAAAATACCCCATGCTTTTCTGCAGCACATCCAAAATAACCATGTAAGAAAAAAAAAGGAATTTTCTTCTAACCACATCAGGATGCCATCTGTCCCTGTATCCAGTATTATATTTACTCTGATGAATGGAATGGGGTTGCCCCCAAATACCTCTTTCTGTCACTCTCACATATGTGCTGATGCCTCTGTCAAATCCCCTTTTGTACCCCTACGGTTGTATTTCACTGGTGAGACCTAGTCTTGGAAGCACTCAGCTGCTAGAGCAGAAGGAGCAACAGGGCCTGATTGCCCACTTGACTTCTTGTCAAAGGTGAGCTCCTTCTTGGTTCTACTGATTGCTAAAATGTAGGATCACGTATTGGCCCTGAGGCCTTAGATTTAAACCACTCTTGACTGCCTGGCTTCTGAACTTGAGATTTCCATTCTCGTGTTGCTGCTCAGTGTGCTGGGCTATCAAAAGAGGTGCAGGAGATGTGCTCCTTGTGTTGAATCTGATTACAGAGTGCTCTATAGCTGTAGCTTTACCTGCTGCTGTGGTTTTGATTTGTGCTACTTGATTGATTAAGGCTATATCTGTTCCTGGATTTGGACAAAGTGCATATTTCCAAGATAGGCTGTGGTAGCATAAAGCTCCTGATAAGCTCCCAGAAAGCCTCTCATTTGCTGTCTGGTACAACTCTAGGAGAAAGGCCACAGTGAATGCATGACCTATTTGGCCATGCTGCCCACTCTGTCCCTGTGCCGAGCAGTGCTCTGCACCTCTTTGAGTGAGGACACTTCCTGCCCCACGGTTAATTGGACTGGGGCATGCATTTTCTGATAATTAAATTTTAAGGTGCAGGCACTAATAATTTATAAACATGATGAACTGTAAATGGAAGCAGATCTTTTAAACCAGTAGGATTTTCAGACAATTCAAAAGAGTTGATATTTCAGTGTGGCCCATATACAAATAAACAAAACACAGGAAGGATTGTAAATCAAGTAGTAAATGTGATACTGATCTGTACTTGGCAGTTCTGAAAGTATAAATGGATTATCAGCACATCAGATTACAGGTACTTGAGGAGCAGGTATTTAGGAGCATGAAGAAAGTTCCTGTAGGTGTACGGGCCCCTGTGAGATGTTATGCCTACTGTATATAGTATTAAAACATCAGGAAACTGGGAAATTTTATTAAAAATAAAAAATTATGTTTTTTCCCTGTGTTTTATTCTCAGTGTAGATGTTGGTGAGCAGTGCATGACCTTAGACTTACCCTCTTTTACAGAACATTAAGTGTAAGTGTCTATCAGGAAGTGTGAAAATGAAAAATTTCTTCTTACCCAGAGGTAGAGCCCTAGGGTAGTAGTGGATATCTGTTAATACTCAATACTTAGAAATTATGTTGAGCTTCCTAGTGTCATTCTCTAAATAATTAATTATCAACCAAAGTTACTGCTTTGGAAAGCTAGTTGCTGTAGTAAAAATAATCCAGTATTTTTCAGAGTTTCTAAAGGAATAAAGTACTGACTGAATTTTACTTGAGCATAAATTGGACTAACAAGCAACATGAGGACTGTTGAATAGCATAAAAGATATTTTAATAATAAATTTTATGTGAAAGTGTTTTTTAGGAAAAAAAGTTCAAGTTCTTGCACTCTTTTATCTCAAAGGAAGACTGGTGCAGTTAGACCAGCTTTTTTGGGGAAGATGCTATTGGCAGGGGACACTCCTTTCACAGCTACAGACCACATTTGTCCCTTCCCTGCTCATTATACTGTGCCCCTAATGCACTGGCCCAGATATTTAGAAAGACTTGCAATGAACCACACAGCTGAAGAACAAATGTCTTCATTCCACCTTTTCTGTGATGTCTAAGAAATCCTGGCCTAAAATTCTAGGCTTCTTTCTGTGTTTGTTATCAGCAATACAAAGATCTTGATTGATGAAGCATCATCTATTTGAGAGACTTTTCCATAAGGAAGCAAAAAGTCTTTCTAGATAAATGCATGGTTTTTAAAATTGGAATTAACAAAAAAAAAAAAAGAAAGAAAAGAAAGATGGGCATACATAGGTTTTAAAGTTTGGATTTTTTTTTTTTTTTTTGTGTGTGTGTATACATGTTATAACTGTCTGTCTAGTTTTTTTGTAGTAACACATTTGTAAGACTGTACTCTGTGATTGTGGTCAGCTTTTATGAGTTTTAAGTAGCTTTGAAGTAATTTCCTGTATCATCGTATTTTTATAATGTACTAAGGAGAAGGAATTTCTCCTGCAAAACAAACTTTTCCAGGCTATTAACTTGGGTATTTTATTATGTCTTAAATTGATTATAATATGTAAATTTTAAATGCTTAAATATAATATATGTCTAATTTTTTAACACGATTTAGTCAGCTGGAAGAAAAGGGGGAAAAAAATAATGCAATACCCATTGTACCAAAAAAAATGTGATTGTTTTGGACAATCACAGAGGAAACATTTCTACATAAAATTAATTAATGATAATGCTTGCAATTTTTTTAATGTTTCTTACTGATTTTGTAGACTGAACTTTTCTGTTTGCACTTTGCTTGAACTTTACTGCTGCACTTTTTACTGTTTCTCAGTATATATTGCTACTTCTTATGTGAAGTAATTCTTACTTACCCACAAAGGGCAAGGTCAGGCTCATTGGTCCACATCTTCTAAATAGTTAGCAAGTTGTGCACAAGTGTTTCTTGTGGCACTGTATTTGTGTGGTTCATTCCAGAGACAGGCAGCACTGACAAAGTCTGGGGATGCCTCTGGAGACTCTGGTCTTCAGGCAGCAGCACCCTGGAAGCACTGGGAACACAGTGTTCACCTGAATGAGGCTGAACACAGTGCTCTGACCCAGGAACTCACACATAAGTCTGAAATGGAGGTTTACCAAAGGCATAAGATTGATGTTTGTGTAAGATGTGTAGTGGTGTTTTTTCTCATAGGTATCAGCTCTCATTTTGATGTAAAAATAGAGAAAATGAACCATGTGCATTTTTTGGGATATTTTCATAAGACTCATAGACTGTTGTTTTCTGTGCTGCAAAAGAATTTGCACTCAATTATAATATTAGGGTGAATTACACATTTGTACTTAGAAAAACATTCTATCCTGACTAAATTGCTGGGAGGAACAGATGAATGAAGTACAGCTGACCATGCAAGAATTGGTCAGCTTTCCAAACCATAACATCTGGTTTGGGGTAAAAAATATTTCTCAGACAGACTTCCATCTTTCAGCCACAAATAGCGTGGAACAGGAATTGTTTGTATTCCATGTAGCTCAAAACACCAAAGCTAGTGCAGGGTCTGACTTGCTTCACCTTCCCACATAGAACATAACTAAACAATCCAATAATTACTGGCATAACTAAGGTTATTGTTGTTATTGGTACTATCTAACTCTGTTGTAGTTCTTCACACCAATTCATGCAATATTTCAGTAGATTCTTATTAGTAATTATGTTACTGTTTTCTATAAAAAGTATTAGCTGGCAATCTCAGTATCCTTATCAAGAGTATAGTTCTGTCTGTCCCTCTGAAATGATATGTTGACTGAAAATACAGTAAAGCATGATTTATGTTTGTTCCCTGTCATGTAAGAATTGCTGTGTGCAATTAGAGTAGAGCTGGAAAAATATTAATTACTCAGATAAGCAGTTTATGGTTCTTAGTATTATGCAGTTGTACTAAAAAAGCTGCTGGTGTTTTTAAAAGCATTTTTAAAAGCATTTGCAAGCATACTTAGCAGGGGTTCATGCTCTCACTTAAAAATAGAGTGCAAAACTTGTTTTATCTACCTACCTCCAATGTTTGCAGCCTTACTGCTTTTCAATTTTCAGAAACTTACTTGAGAAGGAACTATTTATCTTAAGCAAGAACTTTAAATGTATTCATTTGCACTAAGGTACTTCAATTTCTGCTTGCATTTCACTGAAGTTAAGTTGCTTTTTCACTGCTTTTAAGTTGCTTTTGCTTCAGTCAGTACGGACTTTTTTCCCTGTGTTCCTATGTTAATACAGTGCATCAAATTCTCAAAGATAAAATCTGATACAGCTATTACATTTCTTTAAAAATACTGAGATTTATAGTAATTTGGTGGACCTGGAATTCAGGCTGCTATAAGGCATATGTTATGACGCAACATTCAGTTGCATGCATTTTATTTTTACATTTCCTATAACATATAAATGCCCTTCATTTAGGGAACAAGTTGTGCTTGAATTTGAATTGGATTTGTTGCTGTTCAGTGCTTTTAGTAAGGAGCAAGTCAATGATAAGAATTTAAAGGTATCTTCCGAATGTGGCATTGCACATGGATTTATTTTTCACTTGGAGTTTTCAGTGAGGTTTCCACTGCTAAATCATAATACCCTTGAAAGTGCTTTATGATTTATATTTTCTGCAGATTGTAGTCCTGCATAACTTGAGACTGGAACACTGCCTGAAGAGGGAAACATTATGGCATTTCTGTGCACAAGGACAAGAGTCAAGGGCCATTTTGAGTGTGGGATTTGATGTAGGGTTCCGCAATTGCTTATTATAATGACCTCATCCTAAGTGTGAGATTTATTTTTTTTATAGTACCTTTTAAACTACATTGTCCAATTTCTCAACCAAAACGAAGGCCTATTCATGCAAGATAGTGCACATAACATTAAGAAAAACCCCAAACCTTCTGTTTTCAAGTCATTTTTTATATTAACAAATTGAGAAAACCATGGCCAGAGTCTTGAATATGCTCTTTCACTTATGAGAACTCTTTAGGGATTTGTAGCTCATCTGAACACTTGACTGTAGACACTTTCTCTAGTCTGGAGCATAGAGGTTTTTGTTTGGTGTCGGCAGAGCAATTCTGTGCCTTCTTCATATTTCCCAGCCTTGAGGGCAAGCCAGTGCAGACTTTTTCTGTTGCCTGGTTCAGTGCTGATGGATGACTGGTCTAGGTTCTGTTCTCAGTGAAAAAAGAAAATCCCCTGCTGCTTCTTTGTTGTTCATTTTTTATTGCTTCCTGTTAATTTTTAAGATACACAAGTTACACTAATCAGAAGACTTTTTTTTTTTATTCAGATGTGTTTTATAGTTCTGCTGCCTGTATATCTAGGAAGTATAGGGAGAATTACTGGAGTTCTTGAAGGAAAAAATTACATTAACCTCACCTATTGCATAATAGTTTATTTACTGATATATACAGATACAGACACACATACATATTTGTACTTCCTAGTTAAAAACCAAGATGATGATCTGCTATGTTGTGGTGCAGTTGAAACATCCCTTAGGATATATCTGGTTATCTTAAAACTTTCATTGAATGCTGGTGGTTTTGTTGCTTTCACGGCTTTCTTGAACTGCTTAGCTCCCTGGGCTCCCCAGATTGCTGGCTGCCCTGCCCTGAACTTTCCTGTTCTGCTGACTTACTAGCTGGGAAGCTGGTGAATTCATGTAGTGAGGGACCTTAGGATAGACAAAATGTTTACTAGATAAGCTGTCAAAAGTGAAATTGTATCTGGGCAATCATCAAGATTACAATCCAAAATAACTAGTGTTTGCATTTTAGATGTTTCTGAAATGAAATATTTAAGAACATATAGTGAGATATGGTTTTTGTTACAGTTTGATTTCTTGTTGTGATACACACAACTCTGTGTGTTGTTTTCCAACAGAAGAACTCTTCATTTTTTTTTTTATTTTTAGTCTGTGCTTTCAACTGTTTTAAATAAATTTGGATTTTTTTCGCATTTTCAAATGTGCTTTTTCCCCCAGTGTAATTACAGCAACAACATGGGTATAATGACAAAGCTTTCATTAGGAAAATTAGGAGTTTAAGGAGAACAGAAAACCTACTCTTTAAGATGTTTAAGAATATCATGACTAATACCGCATTTATGCAACCATTATATCCTTAATAACATTTGGTGTCTTATTTGTGTGATGGAAAGAAGCCAGATTACTGAAGTAGCTTTCAGAGTACCCAGGTACATTTTTCTTAGGATTTAACAGATAACCAGAATGCCTTTTCTCTTAATATAATATTATTTAATCTTTGCAGGTTATATATGCTTTGAACACTAAAAATGATGAACATGAAGCAGCTATCCAAGCCCTTAAAGATGCTCATGAAGAAGAAATCCAACAAATTCTTGCAGAGACCAGAGAGAAGATCTTGCAGTATAAAAGTAAAGTGGCAGAAGAAATGGATCTCAAGAGAAAGATTCAGGTTTTGGAAGAGTCACTGGAAGATCACAAAAAGATGAAACATCAGGCCTTGACAGAATTTGAAGCATATAAGGGTAGAGTTGAAGATATGCAGCTTTGTGCAGAAGCTCAGCATGTCCAACGTGTAGTGACCATGTCAAGGGAAGTAGAAGAGATCAGAAAGAAATTCGAGGAAAGACTGCGAAGTTTCATACAGTTGCAAGTACAGTATGAGAAGGACAAGCGTACAGCTCTGGAAGACTTAAAAGCTGCCCACAGGCTTGAAATTCAAGAACTTCTAAAGACTCATCAGAGTCAGAATGCTACTTTAAGTAAGGGGCAAGAGAAACTGGAAGAATTGCATAGACTGGAGCTAGAGGACTTGAACAGTAAAGTTGAAGAGTTAAGGCTGGAAAAAAAAAAGCTCATTGAGGACTATGAAGGCAAACTTAGCAAAGCACAGTCCTTTTATGAACATGAACTTGACTCTTTGAAAAGATCTCAGCTTTTTACAGCAGAAAGTCTACATGCTTGCAAAGAGAAAGAAGTGGAGTTAAGAAAAGAATTTCAGAACCAGGAAAGTGTGTTACGGAAGAATCTGGGGAAGCTTAAAACTGAATTGCAAATGGTCCAGGATGAAGCTGCCAGTCTACGGGAAAAATGCCAAAAACTTCAGGTGGCTCTTGGTACTGCAGAAAACAATGTTCAGGTGAGACTGATGATATGTTGTTCCCAAGACTGTGAATTTTCTTTTCCTGTAGAAGCAATCTTTCCATGTGGCTGTTAGGTTGAGGTTATTGGAGTGTGTAAACTTAATTTTCTATCACTCTTACTTGCTTGTCATCTTCAAGGTTTTTTTTCATTTATTTCTACTTTAAGCTTAATTGTTTAATTAACAATATTGTCACGAGTGGCAACTGAAATACTGCACATTTTTTCAGTGTGTTACTGGGTTTGGCTCAGGTAGAGTTAATTTTCTCCATAGCAGCTTGTGGGGTGCCATGTTTTGGATTTGTGTTGGAAACAGTGATGGTAATTCAGGAATAGTTTAGTTATTGCTGAGCTGTGCTTACACAGAATCAAGGTCTTTTTGGCTTTTCACCCCACTCTTCCAGTGAAGAGGTTGGGGTTGTACAAGGAGCTGGAAAGGAGCACAGCCAGGATAGCTGACCCCAAGTGACTGCAGGGATATTCCATATCATATGACATAATGCTCAGAATATAAACCTGGAGGAAGGAGTGATGGCATATGCCTTCCCAAACCACTGTTACGCCTGATGGAGGCCTGCTTTCCTGGGGATGGCTGAATGCCTGCCTGCCCATGGGAAGTGGTGAATGAATTCCTTGTTTTATTTTGCTTGTATGTGTGTGGCTTTTGTTTTATCTGTTAAACAGTCTTCACCTCAACCCATGAGTTTTCCCACTTTTACCCTTCTAATTTTCCCTTCCCTGTCCCACTTCGGCAGTAGAGAGCAAGTGACAGTGTCATACTTAGTTGCTTACCGGGTTAAATACTAACACAGTTTTATTTTATGTGTTGGGTTGACCCTGGCTGCATGCCAAGTGCTCACCAAAGCTGTTCTATCATCCTTCTCTTCAGCTGAGCAGAGAAGAGAGACTATAATGAAAAGCTTCTGAGTTAAGAAGAGGGAGAGATCACTTATCAGTTACCATAATGGGCTAAACAGACTCAACTTTGGAAAAAGAATTTAATTAATTACTAATCAAATCAAAGTAGGATAATGAGAAGTAAAACCAAATCTTAAAAGAGCACTTTCTCTCCACCCCTTCATCTTTCCTGGGCTTAATTTTATTCCCAATTCTGTAACCTCTTCCCCTACATTGATGCAAGGAGATAGTGAAGGGTGCCTGCAGTCAGTTCATCACACATCTCTGCCTCTTCTGCAAGGGGCTTCAGGAGGTGGGTTTATGGAAAGCTGCAATGAAGGTATAACATACAGAATACATATGTAATATTTTATGTATTATGTATGTATATATATAATATATACATATATATATATAATATATATGTATGTTGATCATTCCTGCAGTAAAGGAATGTTGTTTCCGAAGAAGAAGAATCTAGTACGGTATCTGCAGCAGATTTTAAAATCAGGTTCTGTTACTCTATTAGGAACAGCTGGGAAGAGACGACACAGACTCTCTAGGAGACAATCAGGAGAATTTCTCTAGTTTATTACTTCAGGTCTGTTTTATAGACCGATACGTGGAAAGTACAGAAAGGAAACTCTTATTGGTGAGCAAGCTACTACATTACCATCATTGGTCAGTGGGGCACACCACCCCCTGACTTTCTCCTGCAAAGAAAACAAGGGACAGACAAACAGCACCTTGCAAGGCTGTTTTCTGTCTCTGAGGATTGTTTTAAATCCTCCCCATGAATTCTCAGGCTACTTTCTCAGGCTGGACTGAGAAAGCTATGTGGCCTGCAATTCTACACACACTTTGTTGCCTGCTTCAGAGTTAGCATCCACAAGATTCTACTCTGATTGCTGTGGATGAGGTGATCAAATGTATAATCTCACCATATCTGATGTCTATTCATTACACATCCTGTACAGTGTTTTCCCCAATTCTCTCTTCTGCTTTAGTTGCTGAAAAGACTCTTTACTATTTCAGTGACTTGAATTATAAGAAATCTATATTTCCTTTTGAACCAGAACAATATTTTCTTTTCCTTCCTGCATGGCTAGAACTCATTACACTATCCAAGATAAGCTGTTGTGAATCAGTACATCTGAATTAAGGCATAATAAAAGTTTAAAATCATAGAACTATAGAATAGTTTGGGTTGGAAGGGACAGTAAAGATCATCTAGTTCCAAACCCTCTGTTATGGGTTGGAATACCTTGCACTAGACTAGCTTGTTTAGAGTCCCATCCAGTCTTGAACACCTCGAGGGATGAGGAGTTCATAGACTCTGTGTGGACTGTTCCAGTGCCTCACCACCCTCACAGGGTGAAGAATTTCTTCATAATATCTAATCTAAACCTATTCTCCTTCAACTTAAAGCAACTCCCCCCATCTCCCCCCCATATGTCTTTGTCAAAAGTTCTTTCTCAGCTCTCTTGTAGGCCTTCTTTAGATACTGGAAGGCTGCTCAAAGGTGTCCACAAGAACCTTCTCCAGGCTGAACATTCTTTCAGCCTGTCTTGATATGAGAAGTGATCCAGCCCTGTGATTTAGTGCCCTCCTCTGGATTTTTTTTGACAGGTCCTTGTCTTTCTTGTGTTGGGCCCCCATACCTAGACAGTAGTGAAAGTGGGGTCTAAAAAGAACAGAGGAACAGAATCACCTTCTGTGACCTGGTGGCCATGCTGCTTTTGCTGCATTCAAAGACATGATTGGCTTTCTGGGCCATGAGTGCACATTGCTAAGTCATATTGAACTTTTCGTCCCAGAGTCCTTCTCCCCAGGGCTAGTCTCCATCCAGCCTGTTTTTGTGCTTGGGATTGTCCTGATCCAGGTGCAGGACCTTGCTCCTGGCATTGTTGAACTCCATGAAGTTTGCCCAGTCCCATCTCTCAAGCCTGCCAAGGTCCCTGAGGATGTTATCCCTTCCCTCCAGCGAGTCGACTGCACCACAGAGCTTGGTGTCATCACAGACACAGACCCGGTATCACTGCCCATGTTGCTGAGAAACATGCTGAAAAATTCTGGTCCCAGTAGTGACCCCCGGGAATGTTTGATACAATTGCCCAGTTCTCATTTTATCTATCTCCATACGTAGCTTAATTTAAGTCAGTAGTAAACACTCAGAGTTGCAATGAAGGACATTAAAATGCTGTGAACACATCATGTATTCTTTAAGGTGAAAAACTGTCAGATACCAGAAACCAGGTTTCTAAAGTTGACCCCCAAACTCTGTGGATCTTTTTATAGTTTTGGTTTTTTTCATATTCCTTTTTGAATATTGTCACATTTCTCTTATATATTACTGTCATGCGATGTATCCACTATCATGTTCTTCAAAAACTATTTCTGAAGCATTACATATAATACATAATGAATTTGGCAATAATATTACACTATTTCAGCTTTTGTGTGAATAAAACTTGTTTGCTGAAAGGTGTCTCCTGTACCTTTTAATGTAATATCATTTAAATTGACATGATTGTATATGATGGTAACAGGTATTATGTGTTTCCTCTAGGTTCTTCAAAAACAGCTAGATGATGTGAAGGAGGAGGAGATGTCATTGTTAAGCAAACACAAAGAAGTGGAAAGTGAGCTTGCAGCTGCTAGAGAGCGCTTACAGCAGCAGGCCACTGATCTTGTTCTCAAAGCCAGTATGTATGTCAGTAACTTAATCTGGAAACAAACTTCATCCTTTTATTCTAGCCTTTCCTTTTTCTGTCATCCTCATGCAGGTTTAGAGTGCCTAAAGATGGTTTAATGCTTTCCATACAATTTTCCACTAAGTTTTGGGTTTTTATTAATTTTTCTGCTGTCACATGCATTGTATTTAAATTTCATTTTTAGTGTACTCATTTGTCCAAATGCTGTACTTTGTATGACATGTACGTATCTTCCAGCCCTTGGAACTGCGCTTATTAACTGAACAATTCTGCTCTATATCTGTCCACATAATAACTGAGCCTTGCTTCCTGTTCTCCCACCTTTTTTCCGTTGTTTCTTCTTTTTGCTGATGCTGTGGTACTTTCCTTTGTACCTACTGTGAGAAGATTTGCAGCTTATTGAATAATAAATCCTTTAAAGTTTTCTCTATATCTATTTTCTTAGCTTCTTTGTAGTTGCTGGCATATGGAAAGGCACAAAGAATAGCTTTAAGACCTGACCGTACACATGCAGATTTCTTTTCCCTCTTTGGCATTGTCTCCCTAGTGTACTCAGTAGTAGGCATGGGCCTCAGTACTTGAACTTGGACAGCTAAACAATAGGTAGGGTCTTGGGCTTATAAAGGGGTCCATTGCTTATCTTCGGCTTTGTTGAACTAGACCAGTAATAGCAATTCTTGATTGTTTTCCACACAAATTACCAGAAGTAGTCTAGGCCATATATTAGAACAGCATTGTGGCCAGCAGGGGCCCAAGACTGCAAGGTCCTATTAGATCAAACAGCTAAAAGGAATAGGTTTGCTGCTGAGAGTATGTAAAATGGGAATCTGACCCTTCAAAGGTGTTTTGTGAGGCAGAGAGCCCTTCTCATACACTCTAAAGCCATTGCTGTTTCATTCCATAGGCAAGAGCGTGGAAAAGTTTCACCAGGCCACCCCAAATGGGTACAAATGTACAGTGGAAGTAAATACCCAGGCTGTTTTTCTTCATTCCTGATAGCGTGGAGTCAGCTTGCCTGTGATTGAGGCCAGCTCTAGTGTCCTCTGGCACCAGGGTTTTCAGTTTTACCAGAAGTCCCAGTGTATTTGTGTTGTTGCCAAGCTCAGTGGTGCTGTGAGCAGTACATCTTTGTTTTATAGTGCATCAGTGTGCAACAAGAACCAGGATCCCTGTTTGCAGTGGTGCCACCAAGCCATTGCCATGTGGTGTAGTTGGTTGCCAGCCTGTTTCCTTGCCTTCTGACACTGGCCTACTGCCATCTCCTTGATTTTCAGCTCACACTGTCAAAAATCCTTCCTCAAAAAAACTGAATTCTCGTACTTAATTATCATAAAGAATGTTTACTCATCATATTGCAATTTTAGAACACTCTATTGTGTCTTTTCTGGTCATTTAAAATATTCTTCCATTTATCCTGAGATTCCCAGCTTGTAAGGGAGGTGCTGCATTTCATACCTTTTTTGTAGAGCATGAGGAATGGGAAACCTGTCTTGTGTGTTAGTATTGCTAAGACAAAAGCTCTAGATCAGTGTGTGTGTGTGTGCTTACAATGAAATATGTATGACATACTTGTATGACAAACTGAAAATTCTCATATTATTATTCTTATTGTTAGATTATAAAATTTAGGGTTTGAAAGTACCTTTCTTAAATGGCTAAACTTTTGAAGTAAGGATTTTTTAAAAATGTTAGAGAACTTAAGCATACCCATTGTTCTAAGTCTTCGTCTTTGGTTTTCAGTTCTACAAACAAAAATGTTGACGTAAGTTTTAGAATTCTGCAGGGCTTAGTACAATTAGAGGTGTGCATTTTTAATGCAATTACTATTAATTGTGAGGTATTTTTAATTTCCAAATTTCATTATATATCTCATGGCTCTTCCCTTCACATCTGTGTCCACAGGCAACAAAGGCTAAAACCGTTTCTGTTTGGCACATCTTGCTTTTAACAGCAAATGGAAATGAATCATGAAGCTCAGTGACTGTCATGTGAGAAACTGCATATACTCCACTTTCATAGCTATCCCTTAGTGACTTAAATTTAAAAGCAGTACTCGATTATAAGACTGAACTGTCATTAAATCTGTCATTTTTGGACATTATAATAAAATAAGAAGGAAAACAACAGTCTTTACTAGAAATTGAGACTACAAAAAACAGTAGAAAATTATTCTGAGTAAACGATACCTCCTGTCTTTCAGCTGGACCAAACTAGAAGCATCCTCTTTTTCTAAACAGTCTTCTATTCACTCCAAAGCCTCTCCCAAAATAACAGAAATTTCACTGCTTTAGTCAGGTACCTACAATAACAAGAACAAGAATCAAGAAGAACAGACAAATTTCTGAAGTCATAAATCTTTGTCAACTGGTTATATGAAGGACAGATTATTATATTGTGTAGTTTGAAGTTTTATTCTTTTGTTTGTTTGTTTGTTTTCAAAAATATATATAAAGAAATTAAAAGGAAGCTTTCAACCTGCAAGAATTTAGATCATACTTTACTATAGAGAGAGATTTTTATATCTTTTAGTCATATCCCTTTAGCAAAATAAAGTGTAATTCCATAAGATATTCCAGCAGATAAATCTATGTATCTAGTATGCCAACTAAATTATGAATTTGATAAAACAATGACATGTTTATCTTTAGACATCAGTGTTCTACTTTCTGTTATCTATCTTGTTCTAGGATAGAAATTTGCAGGTTTAGTTGGGATCAATTCTTTAGTGTCCTTAGAATTGCCTACTTCTGCTATCCTTTGGGAGTCAACATGTAATTTTGAACAAGGAAAATTGAAATGAAAGGAGTTCCAGTGCCCAGTGTTCTTGGGCATTTTACAATAAAACTAAAAAAGTGAGAAGTGGAGAGGAAGAAAAGTATTGTAGTGAAGACTACGGAGATCCATATGCAAGCTTCCACTGGATTTGTACTATCACTGGAATATGAATGTGTGCTTCAATTGCATGATGCCAATGCTATGAGGTTTTAAAGAGCTGTTTTGTTTTTAGGTCACATTGGAATGCTTCAAGCTACTCAAATGACTCAAGAAGTTACAATCAGAGACTTGGAATCAGAGAAGGCTAGATTAAAGGAAAAATTGTCCCAGCTGGAAGAGGAAAGAAATTTATTACAAAGCAAAACACAGAGTCTGGATGAGCGACAAAGGCAGCAAATTCTGGCATTGGAGAAGGTTAAACACCTTAATTGCTTTAGTTGAATAAAATAAAAAACTAGGATTCTCAGGAAAAAAAAAAAGTGCTTTAATTTTTGTTTGATGTGACCAGACTAGGACCAGTATGTTTCAAGTATATCTCATGTAGCAACAAAGAATGACTAATGTAGAGTGTAAAGTGAGATTAGAGGAAAGTCAGATGAAATGTTCATACTGCTTTGGACAATCTTTTAACAATTTCATTTGATTTATGACCTTATTTGTATATGACTAATATCTAAATTGTCTGAGGAAAGACAAATGTGAAATGATTAAAGAACAGTTTATAAAGCTATTTGCTGAAAATGGATTGAGCATGTTTGAAAATAGTAAACAGAAATTCTCTATAGGCTTGATACCTGATTGATGTTTTCTCAAATTAAATAGAGGAAAAATTTTTGCATAGATCTTTTAAAATTACCTTTTTGGTTTCTGAATCATGTAGTCAGTACTTAGTGTTTTCTCAGTTTGTTTTATATGGAAGTTAATTTTTTGCAGATTTATGTCATCAGTAATGTTTTTGTATTTTTTGTTTTTTTATTCCTACTGTTCAGATTTTTTTACCATTGAACAGATCTCTTTTCCTTTACTTTATAGAAAGTAAATGAAGCAAGGGAAACACAACGTGAATATTATGAGAAGGAGCTGGTAAAATTACAAGCAAGATTGGAGGGAGAGGCTGCACAGTTAAAGGAGGCTCATTCCAAGACCTTAGAAGAATTGGCATGGAAACACCATACTGCAATTGAGGCTGCACACAGTACTGCTAATAAGGATAAGAAGAAACTGCAGATGGTATGTTCTTATTTTCTTAGTAATCAAACACAAAGCAACTGTTACAGTTTGCATCTTGTACTGCATGGTTTTGTTTTATGGAAGATTTAATTTGGAATTACCTGCAGGTCTCTGAAGAAACTGCTTAACCTTTAGAAAAATAACAAGTATCTTGGGAAAAAAAAATGCACTTTCACTGTAATTTGTCTGCATACAGAGGAGAAATTCCCCATTTACACATATGTATTTTCAAGTATAATAGTTATGTTTTCCTGGGATTTGTGACCCATATTCAGAAGGGTTGGTACATCAAGATCAGTTATTCTGAAGGAGATGAAAGATTATATTATTATAACATTTATTTAAAATTTTCATTAGCAGTCCAGAAGTACAAAAAGATATTTTATTAGGACTTGGCTATATGTGTACTCAGAACATGACAACCGCTGTTCCAAGCTTGCATCATAAAATTATGTCCTGTACAGCAACTATACATTTACCTTTGACTGGAGTCCTTAAACTGAAAGGCTTTTTTTTATTTCACAAATCTTGCCTTTTCTTTGTCAGGATGAGAGGTCCATTTTTTAATTATTATTTCCTGATCTGATTGTATGCGTGTTATACACAAATTTTGCCTCATACGGGAAATACAGGATTAAGTGTTTAATTCAAGGCTATGTTATATTTCTTTTGATGTATTCATAGGAAACATACCAAGGAACATGGTTGTAGTTAGTGATGTGCATTTCAGACAGATTTAGTTTAGTTTTGTAAATTTTTCTACCAGTATGTTGCTTCTTAGTTCAATTTTTAATAAATCCAAAATACTTTTTTTGTCACCCAGAAATTGAAGTAGTTCTCAGAGACATATATGAATTTGATATTTCAGGTTTACTTTCTTTAAAACTTTAAATATGCCTGTTATTAAGACAATGTGTCTTAGGGTTTCTGGGTATATTTTTCTTTTATTTCAGTAAGATGTAGGATTCTTTTTCTTTTGTTTTGTTTGTTACTAAAATAATGTGGAGAATAAAACAAATGGAGATCACAAACTTTTTTTCTTACATCATTAAACTAGTTTAAACAGGAAACACCTCTGTAAGTGTGAGAAATGTGAAATCATTTTAACAATGAAAACTAGCTATGAAGAGATGTTAGGATCATGATATCAGTCAATCTTAATCAGATTTCAGTGATCTTAATCAGATTTCACTCTCTCCTCTGTCAAACCTGTCTCACTAATCACATGTTGTGGTGATCAAGTAATCTAAGGAAGAAAACAGTCAAGCTTAAATGTGGAGCAGAGTTGAATTTTGTATAAGGAAGAAGCATGGTACCAGGAGCTTTGGGATAGAGGACATGAGGATTCATTTGGACTGGAAGCCTGGGAAATGCATCTGGGGAACAGAAGAGAATTCAGCAGAATTAGAGTAGGACTCAAAAAATAGCTCAAATATTTCTTTTTGCTTCAGTATTTCCATCTATAAAATGAGCTGTAAAAATGGCATCAGGAGGATTATGAAAATAGAGTTGCTAATAATTTTGCAGTACCACACAGCTGTACTGACAAGTATCATCAGAGAAATAATTACTCTGTTATCAGAATAGGGTCTAAATAGCACCAGTGGAATTTTGCAGACAGCAGATTTTAGCATGAACAAGACGCATTGATCAAGTTTCACTGAGCAAGGAACATTTATCCCATATGTTGACTCATGTGGACCCAGTGAAGAAGGCAGGCACTTGTTGAGTTCTATTGTTTAGTAATGTGTTAGTAACAGTGTAACCCTCTGTTTTGTCACTCTGTCCAACTTCTACCATGAATCGTGCAAGCAGTGTATGCAGAAATTATTTACTGCCTACCACATATCCTGAAGCAGTGCTAGAACTAACAAGCTGCTTAATGTGCTTACCACCTTCTGCAAAACACTTGAGGCATCTTTGGGTTTGGATGAGGAAGGCTTGGCCTCTGTTGCTTCTTGGAGTTGGCTGGGTGACACTTCATGTCTGTCTTGCAGCAGGAAACCTTGGGTTTCCTTAGACTTTTATATCTTTTAGTGACTGTTTTTCCTCTTTAGTTCTTTCTCCCTATTTCCCCAATTTTACCAATACTTTCAGTTGTACTTTTTGTTTCAGGCTGGCTCTGGGCTATGTATTTTCATGGCTGTTTTTGAGATAATACTGATTTTTCAGAAACTTGAGCCCAGGTCTGTACAGAGGCACTGAATCAGTGCTAAGCCTTGCATTTCAGCTGAGTCCCTAGGAAGCAGTTAATAAGAGAGCCTCTAGCTCCATAGATAACCTTGAAGCTTTGTATAGCATGACTCTGGAGCACCTTGCTTGGCAACCTTAATTTTCTTTCACTAAAACTTTGCAGTATTATAAGTTATATAGTATATTTCACTGAAATATGTAATAAAATTCTCAATTTTAACATGTTTCCTTTAAAATATTTTGTGGAAGAAATTGTTCTTATGAAAATGTATTCTGAATATTAATAAAGATGAGGTATAAATTTATAATTTTCATTTAAAAATATAAAAGTTTCTAACATTTATGTGTGTATATATACGCACACGCAACATTGGCTCATGTAAGAGAAATATAATTCCTCCGGCAGTTATTTTGAAAATTTGGCTATTACATCATAAAGGTTGAATGAAAACAGGGGTGTTACTTGATTCTTTCCATATAGTTAAACTTGACAACCCATTGTTGATCTCTTTCGGTTCTACATAAATTTTATAGACATATGGTGTGGGGATTTTTTTTCGATTATTATAACATTAGGAAAAACTTCACAGAGCTCAATCTGAGTTTTAAGATTTCCTCTTTCCTGTGGGGATTATTTGTAGGAAGTAGATGGGTAAAGGCTGAATGACATACAGATTTATCAGTGTAATTTTATAAAAAATGGAAAATTCTTCTTTCAGCTCAGACTGAAAAATTGTGGAAGTAGACATAATTTTAAAGCTTTTGATAATTGAGAAGTAATTGAGAAGAAAGTCCTGTTTGTCTTTATTTTGTGATTAACCAAAGATAAAATAAACTGAAAAGTTAAGACATCTGTTGTAAAGGGAAATAAATATTCATGCTTTAACAGTTTAAGGAAGGGTATCACAAGTGTTTATGCCAGTTAGAATCATTTTCATGTGGTCGACCTGTACTTTACAATGACTGCATTACAAGTATTTAATGTTTCTTCCATCCTTCCTGTTTCTGAAGGAGTTGGAGCAGCAGTTTGAGAAAGAGAAACTGCATTTGGAGGATGATAAGAATCAGCTCCGACAGCAGCTGGAAAACGTGAAGGAAGAGCTGACAACGAAGCTGACTTCTGCCAATCAGGAGGCAAGGACTAACTTGCTTGTTTCAGCTACCACATTTTATCAATAGTCATCTTAGACTCCAGGACAGTTCTAGGACTATGCTGTTGAGTGTTTAATGCCTTACTTCTGTTTAACTGGAATATTCTTTAAACATAGCAAGCTGATTGACTGCTTCTGGACAATAATTTTATTGTCCTTTACAAAATTAACAAAGCAAGAGAGATGTAAACAGCTAATGTAAACAGCTCTTTATTTTTAATTGTTTTTATCTTGTCACTAGATACACAGACCTCTACACAAAATATGTCAGGAGAGAGAGAAATTCAATGATTAATGTAAACCCATATTTGGTTATGGTTAACATATCATAAATTCTGGTCAGTTTCCTGACTTGGAAATCATCTTCATGTATTTTCATCAAAAGATGATATGAAATACTTTTAGTAAGACCCAAATTATTCACTATGTCTTTATATATGCAATCAGTGTTAAATGTATCATATCTCAAGACAGTTTTAATTTTTTTAGTCGGAAATCACCACCTTTTCATAATGCAGTATTTTGAAACTGGAAGTACATTCTACTGATATCAAAAACATCAAATCATTTTTCTCTGGAAATTTTGCCTTCTTTCAAGAAAATATTTCATCAGCTTTATTATTCAGTATTATGAATGCCCTATGCATGGCTTCAGTGTGTGCTTTAAGAGAGACTTAGACATGAATTTAAGTATTATTTTGCAGCAACATTTTTCATTACTGCTTTCTATACTGTACAACATCTGGAGAGCAGGTGTCTCATTCTGGTGATTTGCAAATTGCACAAATGCTAAGCTAGCTTAAGAAAAAAACTTGCCTGTTTTTAATATACTAAATGGGGAAGTTTGCTCTTCCAAAAGTATAGATTTTATTTGTTAATATATTATATATTACTGCATTAATAATCTATTGATACACTGCTATATTAATAGCATCATAATGTATTTGATTATTATATATTAAGGTATATATTCTGAAAATATGTATTAATATATACTTTCAGAGTAGGACCTACCAGATAGATGGATATGCCAGAGCTCATACTCTACCAGGGTAGTTGGACCTCCCACCTTTAGAGTTCAGCAGCTCTGCTGATTGGTCAGTTGTGAGTAGCTGTTTAAACAGGAGGATTTTTCCTCCTGAGGGTTGCCAGTATCATTGTTTCAGAGCTTAGAGAAGGTGCAACTTTAAGCTGGAACCGCTCTTTCTTTTTTAACACTGTGCTTACCTGCATTCAAATTGATGAAAATATGATGTATTTGTTATATATCTTATATATATCATATATATATAAGATATATAACATATATCTTATATATGACATATATATCTCATATCTTATATATGTCATATATATATGTGTAAAATCATACACAGCTTTATTTTTCAGTTCAAAATTACATGGAGTTTAGTTACTTCTTTTTAGCTTTAACTTCTCTGGTGCATGCTAACTTTCATTGTTACTGGATTAGATCTGAGTAGAGCTCTATTGTCATTCTATCATCATCTAACCCTATAGGCTTGAATCTAGTTATTCTTTATCAATTTCTCTTGGGTTAATGAGCAATAAACTTTCTCCTTCCTTGAAGGAAATAACTTCAAATGTTTTAAGAATGAGTTTCTGTTATCCAGCTGCTATCAATTTCCATCTTGGAAAATTCATCAGCATGCTGAGTTAACCAAACAGAGGAAAAGTTAAGGAACAAGAAAGACTAAAATAGGGAACTAGGTCCAGCTGCTGTCCAATATTCAAGGTTATATACAATCTTTTGCCAGGATAAATGCAATTCCATATATTTTGCATAGTGAAAGAATGAGAGAAAACATACAGGCGATGAATTTGGGTTGGTCTGTAAATCTGCTCCATGAAGTACAGAGGAGATATGTTTCATTTCATTACTATGTTTATCTTGAGCACCTGAAAGATGTGCTTCAATTGCAACCACAGCTTGGCCTTAGATCTCTATTGACAACTAACAACAGTTTCTCAATGCCTTTACTGACCTAGAAAAAGCTTCCCTGTGGTGTGTCTGACACATTATTAGCTTAGCTTTTACATTGCTACTGTTGCTTCCTTTTTTTCTTTTTTTTGGTTTGCTTTAAGTTACAGAAGTAATTTAACAGTAGGCTTGTATTCATTACTTTCTGTGGATGCTAGCTCAGTTCTCTCTTCCCTGCTGAGAAAGCTGCTTTTGAACTTATGCCATTTCCTTTTCTTTTTGACAGACTTTCTGGTGGCAATTACCTTAGCTAAAGGATGAGGGAAGATTGAAGCCTTATTAGGCTTGCTTCTAGTACTAAGCTATTTAAGACCAGTGTAATCTTAAATACTTGCCAGAGATTTTTTTGGGAGTTTGGGTTAAGTCAAGATAGTGGCTTTCTCACGTGTCTCAGGACGAGACCGGCTGTTCACTCTAGATTTGTTTCCTTTCATTGTGGACCAGCCAAGGCCTTTTAGAATGTTGGTATGTTTGTGTCACTTGGCACAGCTATCTAAGGACTTGCTGTATCCAGGCAAAGGATTTCTGATGAAGTTATTAAAGATCGTTTTAAACAGCCTCCATCACTGCTTTGTCAACAGCAAGAATATATCTTAAACCCTATGAGTGGCATTCCTGCCTGCTCCCATATCCTTTAGATCTACAGGATTGGTATTCATATGATGCAAGTGATTCAGATACGTAGACAGCAGTGCACTACCAGGATACCAGTGCAGTTTGGGGATGGTTTTTCTTGTAGGGATTCTCCTTCAGGTAGCAGTGCTTTGTAGGGAATTACTGGTTGGTTGAATACAACTCAAAGGAGCGCAGACACAAGTGCTCAAGTTTGCATGCGTTTTTCACTGAGATCTCTTATGCCAAAGGAATTTTGGATTCCTTTCTGAGGGGAAAGGAGGAGTTCCTCTTTTTAAACACTTCACAGGTTGTCGATAGAGGGAGAAAGTTCTGGGAGAGAGGGGTGGTGTTGATGTCTTTGTGTGTATTATAAGCAGTATTTGTATGTAATTATTCTAACAAACAGGAAGAGTGGTTATAATTCTTACCTATCCATGCCTGTAAACCAAAGGCTAGTCTCTTCTTGTGACACTTGGCCCATTGTGGATGGATTTATCTCAACATACAAAGGCAATAGTATAGACTATTGCTTCAGCAAAAAATGCACTTCCAGTTAGCTGCTGTTCTTTGTTCCTCCCTGCCTCCCATTTTCCTGTTTTTTCAACCTACATACTTTAAAAGCTTTTCTTTCCTATAACTTCAGTCTCTCATATTTTTATTTGAAGGGAAGAAGTGTAAATCATCATTTTACAGATGGGAAGCTGAAGCACAGACAGGCAGAAAAAAAGAGTATCTTTACATAGCAGTTAAGGAAATGATTACGTTATACTATATCGTTGCTAGCTTGAGTTTTAAACAGGCTAGACAGGTAGCAATCTGAAAACAGAGAAACTTAAACCCTAGAACAAGTTAATTTATGTATTAGAGTTCATGTATTTTGAAATACTCATTAATTTGCTGAAAACATGCTTTCTCAGAGTAAACTTACAGTCAATTTCAGATCTTTTATGTAGCCTCTTTCCTTGCAATGTATATCAAACACATATTGGATATATTTTTTTTACTTGTAAAAATCCTCTAATTGAGTCTTTGCTTTTATAATTTTACAGGAATTTAAATGCAGAAGCATTAACTGATATTAAAGGAGAACAAGTAGTGCAATTAAAAATTTGTCTAGGTCAAAATTAGGAATCACTGAAAAACACCAGGATGGCTTGGCTGCCATTAGTAATAATTATGGAAATGACAGGTTTTTTTGCAATGTCACAGGTATGTCGTCTGCAAGACCTAGTACGAAAAAGTGAGCAAGGCCTCGGGACTGCAGAAGGACACATCTCCAGTCTTCAAGAAGCTCAGGAAATACTCCAGAAAGAACTAGAATTAACTAGAGCAAGACTGCGAGAGACCACAGATTCACTGTATAGTGTTGAGGTAACCACACTGTTGGAGAATAAATTGTGCAAAGCAGAGTCATGGTGATTTTGGTCTTGTTTTTAAAATGCCTAGAACTGTTATGGGGTACACGTGATAGAAGGAGCCTCATGTGGCTTCATTAAAGGAGAGATTTCTATTTTGAGCAGAAAATTTATAAAATGGAAACTAGAATAGGTTGTTTTGGGGTTTGGCTTTTTTAATTTTTATATAATTGATTGATTGTTTTGAGGTGGGTATTTTTGGTTTTCAGAACATTTTTTGAATTTAACAGGCAGTGCTGCAGGCATATCTTTGTGTGGTTAATGTAAATTGTAGCTGCCAAAATGTGTTCAGAGTTCTAACAGAATTTCATGAAAGGATGTGAGTGAACACTTGCAATTACAGACAGTTCATGTCATGATGCAAAACAAGGTCCAGGGCTTACTAGCTCTGGAATTCACAGAAATTATTTTGATTATTTTTTTGGATACATATATGCCGTGTTTTCCTTGGATAGTGGACACGGTTTTCATTTCAGGCATGAATTTAGAATTTTGGTAAAGGCTTGAGAATAATTTTTAGATATATGCTAGGATATCTTTAAAGATAGCAGACTGTCACCTAGATAATGTGACCACTTTATACCATTAAGCAATTAATTTGCCTTGGCACAAATACATTGTCATTTTAATTGGCTTAGATGGAAATAGAACAGTCAGTTAGTCTGTCAATAGCTTATTGACTGCAATACTGGGTAAACATTTCCTTTTTGGTTCCTCAGTAAAGAATGTACATTTATTTACAAGATCACAAAAGTATTTGATGTAGAGCGGCAAATATAATAAATTTTTTTTTCACTGAACATGTTTTCATATTTTCTTAACAAAACCAGCCTGAAACAGGTTATTGATATATTTTTTTGTTTCTTTCCGCTACAGTCATTGGAGGTGAACAATATTGTAGTTTATAACTTCCTCTGTATTTTTTATAATGTCTCTAAATGTTCCTATGAACTACTATTGCTCTCTTCACCTATTAAAACATTTAAATATTCATATATAGTAGGTTACTGGCAATAACAAGTATATTATCAGATTTTAAAAATTATCAAAATGCTGCAGGAAAGGTTTTATTTTAAAATGTTTTGGGGGGTTATGTTTGCTTCTTGTGAACAGAGCAAGCACTGCTGAACAACATTCATGTAAGTAGGATTTCTAGGTGATACCTAATACTGTACTCGTATGGTAAAACTTCAGCAGAAATTGATGGGAATTTTAAAGGTGGTGCTCTCTGTGTTCAGACTGTGGAACCTTGTTTCTAGCAGGCTTATTCCATCAAGAAATAGAAATTAACTTTGATCTTTGTATCACACACATGTAGCTCAGGCTTTGAAATTCAAATACTGGATACTTGATGCTTAGAAAAATTTAAAAAATAAAATTCAAAGCATTCTTGACAAAATACCTAAGCCACCTGCTCTAATTCTGAAATGAGTACTTCAGTGTATGAGACTTGTTGACCTTTTGAGGTTCTTTACAACACAAATTATTTCATGATTCAATGTAATGGTATTTGGAAGGATTGCAGAATGACTTATTGGAAGATTGCTTTTTGTAGGAGTACACACTTCTGTTTCACAAGTAAGAAGTATCAGGAGATGTGTAAGCATTAATTGTGCATAACTAGGAATTTCACACTGAAGAAGTTGTAGTTCAAATTTATGAGCCAATTATAATTGATATTTTTATTATAAATACACTCAAATAAATATAATATTTATTATAAATACAATCAAAAATACATTTTTATTATAAATACCCTTTGATTATTAATACAATAACTCATTTAATGTTTGAAATACACTTTTGCTGCTGATCAGTCTCTATTGTAAAGTTTGTATTTGCAGGGAGAACTAGATCAGGAGAGACAACAGCACGAGGCAATGATTGCTGCCATGAGAGAGGAGGAAAAGTTCAAAGTTGACAGAATGGCACGTGACTTGGAAATAAAATGGACAGAAAATCTTCGGCAAGTATTATTCTTTTTCTTTTATTCTTTAATAAGAAATGAACTATATATTATATGCAAATGTACTATCAAATGAAATGCAAAGCAAGGGTTTTGGTTATTTGAGATTTTCCAATTATTACTGAGATCATGATTCTTTCCTACTTCTTACACAAGGTCCCACTGCATTTTAGTTATTTGACCTTTGTTTTTAGACAGGAATGTAATAAGCTTCGTGAAGAGCTGAGGCTGCAGCATGAAGAGGACAAGAAGGCAGCCATGACTCAGCTGTTGCAGCTAAAAGAACGTGAAAAAAATGCAGCAAGGGATGGATGGCAAAAAAAGGTCGAAGATCTTTTAGACCAGGTAACTATGGTGTCTTTTAGAATTGGAAAGCCATTACAATTTAATTGTTGGTAGCTTATTACCAACTAAGTAAATTAAATTGATTGTGACATCTGGCTTTGAAATTAAATTTGTTAGCATAGGTTTTTTTTAACTAATCATGATCAAATATTTTAAATAATATGTGGATATGACTTTAATTATATGAGTGGTGTTCTTTTTACAGTTTTGAGGGGAGGAGGGAGAGGATGTTGACAGTCTCACTTCTTTGCTACAAGATTGTTTTGATTTTGTCTGCTCACCTGTTGTGCTGTTAAATATCTACCAATGCTAATTGTTTGGACTTACAGGTATCCCCTATCTTTACAAAAATAATAATCCCCTATGTGTCCAGGAATAACACTGTACAAGTCTCTAGGAAGTCAAAATGTCCCTCAATTTCTATGACACATTTATTACAGCTATGTCTTAAGTGATTTTGGACATTATTTTGGGATACTTTTGTGTAAGTACTGAGGTTTTTTGATGGTAACTCATATTTATACTCTCAATTATGTTAGTTAATTTAAAGAAAATACTTGCTTTGTACTTTTTCCAAACCATAAATGCTGTAGAACTGGTTTTATTGGCTCCAGTTTGAAGAAATAGCTGATAATGAACAAACACGCTTTAAAGTAAGAGTAACAGATTCTGGAACTCCTTAAATGACTATGATTCCAGGGTGTTATTGTGGGGTAGCTTTTAATTTGCTGGCTAATTTGTGAAGTCTAATAACTGAGCACGCATTTGATTATTCAGCCTCTCACAGGAGCACGTCACAATATATTTTGCTGACAGGGGAATTTAAACTTGTGAAGTCTTGTGGTTTAGGCTCATAAAAGCTGGAGGTTTTCAAAGTTCTTGGTCTGTTACTTTTTACAACATGAACATAATAAGAATTTGGCTCATTTGATTTTAAATTTCACATTACCCAAGTTTCATTTGCTTTCTTTACTTCTACCTATAAATAGCATTTTGTCTTGAAAGGGATATATTAAACTTTATATAGTTTTAACATACTTTTATCTCTGCCTTTCAAGAGTACCATGTGAAATCTAATCTACAGTTTCAGAATGGAAAATTACTGTGTTGCAAATTGACATTTTTTTCTGCCTGTGCGAGAAATTTTGGAATCAGAAAGCTAACTGTAGTAAGGAGAATTTACTAGAGAATAGGAAAAGGTCTCCATATGCAAAATTGTAGTATTTTTCTTTTTTCTTCATATCTTTTACTGTATCAGAACTGTATGCAAAGAGATTAAGAGCATGTGAAGACTATTTTTTTTTCAATCCAGCTGTGACTTTTCCATGCCACTGTTTGAATTGGATAGGTATTTAATAAAGATTGAAAAGTTAAGTGTTGGTAATAGGGAATTAAGCTTTCCCTCTGTAAGGATCTGTATTTTATCCACTACAGCTGGAAGAGAGGGAATTCCAGACCATAGTGTAAAAGATGGGTAACTTAACTCTTGGAGAAATGGAGCTGTAGTGAGTTCCTCCTGACTGGAGCACACAAAAGGTAGTCTCTGAGAGTTGTAGTGACCTGGATCACAGAATCACAGACTTGCTTAGCTTAGAAGAGGCCTCAGGAGGCTGCTCAAATCAGTCAGCACTGAATTAGAACCAGGTTGCTTAGGGCTCTGTCCAGTCAGCTCTTGAATAACCTCTAAGGATGAAGATTCTACAGTGTCTCTGAATAATCTCATTTATTGCTTAATTATCCTTATAGTGAGCTTTATATTTAGTCAGAACCTTCTCTGTTTCAGTTGGAGTGTAGCCTCTCATTGTTCTGCTGTACACCATTGTACCAAGACTGGATCCACTTTCTCTGTAACCACCTCACAGGTGCTGGAGAGGTATTTCTTCTTTAGCCTGAGAAAACAGTTACCTCAGTGTTCCAGTCCCAGCCTTCTTGGTGGTAGCTCTCCACAGAATATGATCAAATTTATCAACATGTGTTTTGTACCAAAGCTGAATGAGCTGGAGGAGGAGACAGAATATGCTTCCAGGTGATGTGCAGTAAGTGCTAAGTCGAAGGCACTGATCCCTTCCCTCAAACCACTGGTTGCTGCTACAGCCCAGTGTGCTGCTGGCACCCAGTGCTGCCACACCACACTGCTGGTTCATGTTTAGCCTACCGTCAATGAGGTTGTGCAGAGCAGGTCTGTGACCCAGTGTGGACCAGTGTATGAGTTTGGTCCTTCCTGTGTCAAGGAATTTGCATTTGTCTTTCCCGAATTTTGTGTGGTTCCTGCCAGCCCATACTTATAACATAGATAGGTCCCTCTGGATGGCAGCCCTGTCTTTCAGTGTATGGTGTCCATTCCACTGTGTTGCCCTCCACCTTTTATTCTTCCCAGCTTGGTGTCACCCACAGACTCCGGAAGGATGCTCCACTGTTTCCATCTCCAGACCTGATAAGGTGCTGAAATGAGCTACTGAAATTCTAATGCCTTAGAAATTCTGCCCTGAACTAGAGCTGCCTGTGAAATAGTGGATTTGTTACACCCTGGTTTTAATTTGTAGGAAGATGTATTTAAATCCTATTTGAGAGGCATGAAGCCTGTATAAAATTAGGAAGAGGGGAAATACAGTTTCTTTTTCTGCAATTCAGATTGTTACACCTGAAACAGAAGTCTGCTCTATACCAGTAGTATTATACAATGATTTACCAAAACAATACAAGTCCAGGGTCACTGCTAAATTTTTTGTAAATCCTGATTTGACAACAAATGTGGCCAGTGTGTGTTCTTTATGTTGAGAAAGTGTCTAGAGGTTTGCCACTTAGTTGTATAATTTCTGTTCATAAAGTTGAATTCAGAAATTAAATGCTCATCAGTGGAGGTGCAATTTTCTAATGTGTATTGATGCATCTCTGATTTGGTTTAAAAACAAGCTACAAAGAAGTGTGTCGCCTAACTTGAAGTATAGGAATGGTTATGTAATCATACACGGCTGAAGGGCTGAAAAAACAAGTTTAAATATAGTTACCTACACTGTAGAAAAATACAGCGTAGAGTATGCCCACTTGGGAATGCTGCTGACTGGTGCTGAAAAACTGAATGAATAGACACAGATATAAATTTTAATTAAAAAAAGCACCCAAACCAAACAGTTTCAATCAAAAAAATTATGCCCATAAAGTATACTAAGCTGATTTGAGTTTTTAAAATGTTCTTCTGATCTACAAATTTCTGCCACTTCTATTTGTTGCATGTTTGATAGGTAGAATCTAGCTCTTGCATAAAGCTAGGTAGTAGTTTTGCTTTCATACCAGTAATGCTAAGTGGTCCTTCACAGAATGCACATAGGGTTATTGTTATTCTAACAGTATAGCTTTGTTATGAATAAAATAATTTTCTTGAGATAAAATGCTACTCAGCTGATTAAGTGCTTAAACACATTCTTGCTAGTTGCAAAGCATCATCAACACTTAAATGTGATTGGTAATTTAACTAGATCATTGTCTAGAGAGCAAATCTGTAGTTTTTATCTCTGATGTGAGAAGTTATTCTAGAAGACAAAAACGAAAGTGCTTTTTTTTCCCCCATAAATTGCACCAAGTACTTCTACATCAATCCATTTGAGAGTTTCATAATGAAATATGCAGTGAATTCAGATATGCTAGCTCCTTTCCATTCCTCTTAGCTCTATAATGGGGTTTTAACACTTTCCTTAAAAACATTTTACTGCTGAGAAAGCTTCAGCCATGACCAAAATAGCTGGAATTTTCTTGTTTTTTTGAAAGCGTGAGCATGTTCTCTATTTTGCCTGTCTGTCTTGTGCAACCTTCAGTTTTGGGCCCTGAAACATACAGGTTTAGATTTGTATTCTTCATATCTGTTTCTTCTTGTGATACTTTTTTTCAGTAAACTGAGTCAAGGGTTCTCATTGTGGATGGGATTTTCTATATTTGAGCAAGCATTGGTTCTCCCGTCTTCCTTACTTTTCAGTAACATATTTCAGTGAAGTAAATGTTTTTATCATTATTTTTTCCCATATGTAGCTCTCCCATTCTTAAGTAGCTTCATACACGGCCAAGCATGTGTGACATTCTTCTTTCTTAACTTTGTCACCTTTTCACATCAAAGATATGTCTTCTATTAATGGAAATACCAGAAGTAGTACAGCAAGAATAGACAAAAGTATACTACATACATTTTGGTAGCTGTTGTTTGTTTTTCCTACTGCAAAGATTCCTTTTTTGAAAAATATGTTGAGATTTCCTCTTCAGAGTTTGTTTCTATGATGGTGTGCTCCTTTTTAAACTGTAAAAGTAAATAGGAGAAACTTTGACTTGTATCAAAATGTAAGTATTTCCTTCTGATGCAGTTATTATTCAAATTGTAGTTTTCAGGAAATTACAAACTCAGTCTTAACATACTGGTCTAAAAATCCTGGGTATTCTGCTGTTGATGGGGTGTTGAGAAAAGTCCCTGAGCTCTTGTGCACATCTATAAATGGCTTTTGATCAGGCATCGTCCAGTTACTGCTTCATCTTTACTTGCCCGTGTGGAGGAGCTTATTGCAGAGCTGATGTGCATCCACATTAGCAAAATCTGGAAACACTACTTTCTTTACCCAGCACAAGGATTACTGGCCTGTTCCACAATCCTTGCATTAGATTTGCTGTCAAAGGGATGCTGGAAATTTCTGCAAGAAACAACCTGTACGTACATTGTATCAGTTTTCAGAAAGAAGGGAGATAAACTTTCAGCGCAGAATCATTTTACTCAGCCCTCTGTCACCTGATATTGTCCTGAACACACTGTCTAAAGGCTTGTCTGTCAGAAACGGAGTGGAGGTAAACTTCAAATAACTCCCTCCTGATTTGGTTTGGCAATTCTTCTATTCAATAATACTAGTAAGGCTACCATGACATCTAGTGGATGGTAAGAGATGTTGGGCAAGGTTTAAAAAGCACTTAGAAGTCTAAAATGTGGAAATCCAAAAGAATAAAAAGAAAAATCATACCAAGGAGGGAGAAAAGAGCAGGGGGCACCCTGAAATGCAGTTCAGAGTAATGTTTTATGGCTCTTCTTCAATCTGTAGATACTCGTTTTTCCAAAGGAGCATGCTTTCTCTGACTGTTGAAAACTTTGACAGGGTAATAAAGTTCTCAAAACTGTGGTCTTAGTGGGACTGTACTGTGACTCATGCAGAGAATTAGGAGAGATTTGGGAGTTTCTGCCTAGATTCATTGTCTGTGTGTGTCCTGCCACTTACCACTGCTTTAGAAGGATTGGTGCTCCTGTATTCCCAAGTGGGAAACCTATGCTTTAAACAGGTCAGAAACTGTTTCACATGACATGTGGGTAATCGCATAGTGCAGACTCACTGCAGCCCTCAGAGGGCCCACTGCTGAGGGTGCTTCCCCTGGATTCATGACTTTCTGCTTCTCAGTAAGGAATCCCTCTTGTCCTGGGCTCCCTATTCTCTGCAGAGTTCCTGATGATGAGTTGGTGAGTTTGTTGCGTCCACATTGGTCATTGTAGTGTTGTCTGAAGCCTGGACATGAAAACAAATGCCTAATGTTGAGCTGTTTGTTACGAGCCTTTGGTTTTGGTGAGCCCGTTCAGCCCAGACCGCCCCTTCGTCATTATTTTACTCTTCGTTTAAAAGATTCTGAATATAATGGAAGAAATTAATTAAAGACCATTTACAATTAAGAGCTACTCAGCAAAACAGGCAAATAAAAGCAACAGAAAAAAAATCAGTGTTTTCAAAATATTTTCAGCAGTACACAGTAGGAATACTAACAAGTGTTAGTTTGTTCTGTGTTTTATAACAGATGTCTAACTGGACTTTTTAATCTCTCTTAATTCCTTCTTAATTTTTTTTCTCCCATGGTGTTGTGTTTAATTAAAAAAAATATATTCAGGCTAGTGTTTGGAGTTGATTTTTTCATATCCAAAGAAAACCTGTCTATTTGATCCTAAACTTCTAATTGAAATTTAATGTCATGAGTTTGAGTGGCAGCAAATCTGGAGGAGATGGAAAGGCTTTTAATTCCTTTTGTCAGTGGATGAAAAGAACATGAAATTCTTAGTATTGTACATGAGTAAAAAGTTTAATTTGAGATTTGGAAGTTTATACGTCCAAAATTGGTAAATAGAAATCGAAGCTAAATGCAGCAGTAATACCATCCCCAAAACAAAATTTTAATCCTATATTTATAAATGTTTTTCTGTTAAATGTAAGATAAAGACTTTGGCAAGTATCTAGTTTTAAAACACCTCCCTTAGCCTCTTAGCTTTGTACTTTTTGAAGGAGCTTTTGCTTTTGGTTGAAAACCAATGAAATCAGTGGACCCTGGAAGGAATGAGAACTTATTAGGGGGAGCGAAATTTGTTTGAGATTCAGCAGCTGATTAAAATTCTAGATTAAGGCCAGTGATATTTCTGTGTCCCAGGAAAAATTAGTCAAGGTGTGTATATGATCTCTAAAATCCTGACAACATTATGACAAATAAATGAATGAAGCTGTAGACACTTTCCAAAACCTTTAAAAATTATCAGGACATTCAAATGCACTTGTTTTTCCCCTGACTGTTGAACCTACAGTTCGTTGGATTAAAAGAGTGTATTCTAAAGTCCAAACAGATACAAATCTGCAGAATACCTAGGCCAACCCTTGCCATTCTATGAAATTTGACAGATTCCTAAACTGGAAAAGATAAAACGTCCATCTTTTTAAAGCAACAGGAAAAGTTTCCCACCCTCTGGCATCCTGGAGATACCACCTTTGCTTTGGGGTTGCTCCAAAACCAGGAGGGAATCAGAACCAGTTAGATCCCAGAGATGATTAAAGATTTCAGAATGCCTTATATATACTTCATTTTCCTCATCAGGAAGCAGTTGAGTTTTGAGATAGGGAAAGGGCTCTAAATGCTGCTTTTTCTTACTTGTCAGAGAGGGCAAACTTTGATGTAGCTCTCCAGTTCCTAGCATGTCACAAGCCTCGAGCCAAGTACAAAGCGTTGTAGTAGCAAACAGCTGCTTTCCAAATCTCTGCGGAGTCATCTGCTGCGTAAGCACTGCGCAGCCAGAGACTCTACATCTGCTGACAAATCAGTCCTTCTCTTCAAAGACCTATCTCGAGGGAGAGTTTTAGGGTTGTTGTTGCCATTATTAGCTGGATAAAATGGGCTTATGCCAAAGGTCCCCTGGCTTCTGTGCTAGGCACTTCAGAAACTCATTTCCTTTACTAATGTCTGGTGGGTGCACATAGGATTTGTTCTTCAGGAAGGTAAGCAGCATCTCTGGGAGATCATTCTAAAAATGAAGCAAAGACTGTGTAGCAATCTAGGTCTGCCTTGATAAAACAGATGAAGAAGGAGCTTTCCCATTTAGGGTCTTGGGTTTTACACAGTAATTCCTGTTTGCCAGCAGTGTTTTGAAAATTCAGTTAACCATATAGCCAAGTCAGATTGTGACACAATCTGACATTGAAATGTCAGTGAGGGAAAAGTGTTATATAACTGATCTTTGGGTGATGTGAAGGCTGATGCTGAAATTAAGTGTCAAGCCTCTCTAATCTGTTTGAAAGTAATTTTTATTTCAGAGAAACCATAAAGCAGGGGAACTTCCAGGCGTTCAATAAGTTAATGTCCTGCAGGAAACAAGGTAACTGAATGAAAATGTGAAAATGTCACTGGTGCAGTAAATGTCCTTCTTGAGGGAAATGACACCATTTCATCACCAAGAATGGCCCCTGTGACAGCTGTGATGGGAACACAACGCTTCATTACAATAAGCAAACACATAGCTTGAATAGTTTCAAATCACTAAATCTGTTCTTTACTGCAACGCAGTAAAGTTTACTTTGCCCAACTAAACTGAAAAACTCAGCTCTTCTAGGACAGATGTTGAAAGAGAGCTGGGAATTCCAGTCTTGTTCCACGTATTGCTTGCAAAGTCTTTCAGTCCTGCTGAGTAGCCTGCAATGATCAGTGGATTATAAAGATGCTGCATATAAAGATGCAGTTCTATCCTCTGCTGCCTCTCTGCTGTTCCTCTGGGTCATCATGAAGCTCTCTTGGTTGCATCTGAGGCTTAGCTTTGCATATGCTGAGGGTGGAGAAGATAATACTTCCACTGCAAAATGAGACAGCAAAATCAAGTGAAGTCAGGTTAGGTAATACATATATACCAAGTAGAGAGATGCTTTCAGAAGTTTCTGTACTTTCAAGAAGTAAATTAGTTCACATGTACACCCCATAGATTTCAAAGAGAATTGAGCAAAGTTTTCTTATAACACAGCAGCATCACAAATAAAATCTTGAATTCCAACCTGTAGAAACAGAGTGATAATTAAACCCACCTTCTTCCTTGCTTTTTAATCATCATTTTCCCCATCATAGACACACAGACAGTAATAATTATGCCTGCATTCTTTTTGGTTCTTAACATTTTTTTTTTTCTCCTGAACATGGATGGACCTTGCTGTGGAAGTATTCATAAGTATGTCTGAAATTTTTATGAAATTTCTTAATAACACTTAAGCTTATGTTATTTTGAAGTTCTGCATTCTGAATGTGTTCTGCATACTTTTGAATATGGAGCTGTATCTGATTAAACTGCTACACGTTTTCTGAAATGAGACCCATTCCAATTGACTAGCCTATATAATTCTGTTTTTACTTGGAACATCTTTTCAGTATGGTACAATAAGAATTTTTCTGCTTCAGGTGTAAAATCTAAGTATTTCTTAATTGTACCACAATGTATAGATGCATCCACCAATATAAAGTATCAAACATTTTAGAAAGTGAATATTTATTTAGCAGGAGATCATTCCTGTTCATAACAGCTTCCCCCCTAAAGAAACCAAACAGATGGGAAAGGAAGCACAGAAAAATTGGGTGGATTTGTTCAGACTGGCAGTGTCTAAGTCTGGTGTTGGAATCAGAGCTGTCAGATGCTGGTCTTAGCCTTGTCTGCTGGAGTATGATGCCTCCTAGTGTTCTACTCTTGCATAGAAAATTAATGCTTATAACTCTCTTACAATTCTAATAAGCTCATTTTGGATATTTCACAATAATGTATTTTTATGTTGTGCCTTGTTTTAGATGCTTGAGACTGAATAACAATTTCTTTTTGTATTTTGGCAAAGTGTTATCTAATAGTTCCCACCTATAGACTTTCAGGCTGGTGTCAAAATACCTGCTGTATCCTGGAGAAAGCCATCTTCTTGGCTGACCTGTGACAAAAGGGGAAAGTGGTCATGCTGGATTTGAAATTGCGCTCACTTAATTTCTGATGACTCTGTTCAGTGCATGTGTGTGTGCTTATCTGTATGATTCAGATATATATATAAACACACAGGCATTTTAATGTACATATTAATTTTGTATATTATTTATATGATCAATAATATTTCATAGAGCATTTACTTGGAAATATGTTGGGATTTTTTGCTTTTTGTGAGGAATCACTGCTCGTATAAGTGGTACAGTAAGTCATTTTATTGCTGGAGACTTTCAGGAATTGTCTTCTATGTACCTATTTGGTTCTGAATTTTAAGAAAGTTAAAAGAAGTATTTTAATACAAATGTCTTCATTAATGACTAAACTAATTTCCTGCCCTTTAGCAGTGAAATTTGATCTTTAATATGACATATTTGATGTGCTTTTGATACAGAGGCACAGCTGATTGTTGATTGTGCCCTTATATAGTATCCATGTACCTAATGATTTCTTCCCAAAATTGTTTTGCCATAAAGGAGAAACTAAGTGGATAACTTCAAAAGTGTTCAGCTGTGTAATATGTCTATGTAGTAACATTATGTTAAAGAGATAATGCTATACTGTATGTCGGAAACATAACATGGTAAACCACATCATTCTGTTCTGTGTTGAGTAGCTTACAGACTGAGTCAAAGCAACATACTCATTTTTCCCAGATGGCTTTCAACTTATCTTTCTCTGATCAAATTGTAATTAATGTTCTGTGTTTACCCTTCCTTATCCCTTTTTCTTTTACTTAGTTGATTTCTGAATGTTTCCCTTTATTCCTGTTGATCTTTCCTTCATAGCGGCACTGTCTCGGTGAAGCTTTGCATAAATCTATCAGCAATGTAAGTGATTTGCACTTACAGCTTGTGAACAGGGCATGCTTGCACTAATCAACCTGCATATCCTGCAGTACTGCTTTACAGCTTAAGCCCATGAAATGGGAGACATGATAATATTTGGGAATATATGTGATAATAATATGAGAACATGTGCTGCTATCAAAAGCTTGTGTAGTGCATCCCCTCATCTGTGTGCATATCACTGGCATCGAACACTGTGTACGTGGTCATAACATGAGCAGCATTTTTAAGTCATTGTTAACGCAAGCAAGCTTGTGGGCAGTGCAGACGTGTGTTGCAGAGCTTTCTACAAAGCATGGGATTGATGCTCTATTATAATTTGCAGTTTTGCAGTGTAAGTCATAATTGTAGCCAAACTATTCTTTCAAATTTTTTTTTTTTTTTTTTTTTTTTTTTTTAATTCTCACTGATGTTTTTAATGTGCTGGGACAAAAGTATTGGAAGTTCAGAGAATAGTGTTTAGAGCTCTTTTCTTTTGAATCCTCAGTACAGAGGTGTACAGAAAGGCTAGTCATAAGACTTACAAAAAGGGGCACTTATACTCTCAAAACGTGCTCTTAAGGATATCAGTCTATGCACTGAATAATTAAAATAGTATTTAAAATTACATGCTCTTCTAAAAAGACTGATATTTTAAACTTTTTTTTGTGCTTTTCAACATCAAAACAAATTATTAGAAGGGTAGATTAATCTAACTTGCTTGCTAGAATCATTTAATCCTCATTGTCCTTTATTTTCTGTATAGTCTATTGATGCAAATAGACATCTCCAGACATTGACTCATTTCAGGCTGTGGTTTTGCAGTCACTTTAATCTGGTTGAAGGATGAACTGCTCTTGCTTATTCTTGATCTCTTTGAAGATGGCTTCCTGCCCAGATGTCAGACTTCTCTTGTTCATCTCAATTAAAATGTTTTCTGCATTTCCAAGACAGAAATGAAAACAAAATTGTTTCGCCCTTGCCCATGCTCAACATATTTTTAAATTATATACTGGTAATTGGAGAATTATCAGAATTTGGACCAGGAACTTAAGTGAGAGATAGATATAACTTCAAGCCCAAAATACATTTTTTCATGTTGTTTTAATAAAAATTTGCCTAAGTTACCATGGTTGTCTCCATTTGACTGTTAACATGAAAGGCTTGTTAGAGTGTGATCATTAAATTACCTGAGGTTCTGCAGAACTGGGCAGGACTTCCCCAAAATTATACCTCCTGGTGGCCAGGGTGAGCAGGACACGACAATGATGAGAAACCTGACAGAAACATGGTCAAAGGGACAAGTAAGAATGGGCTTATGGATGAAGCGAAGGACCAGGTAGGTATGAGGTTACAGAAAGGTGGGAAGGAAAGAAGGGCCCAGTAGTGAACGTGGGATGAATTAGAGTAGATGGGGATGTGAGTAGATCAAAGGAAAGTTTAGGTAAAATAGCTTTTTTTTTTTTTTTTTCCCCTGGAGAAGGAAGACAATAGCACATTGCAGTACAAGAAGATGATGTATATATGAAAATTCAGAGCTGGCCATGCTGGCAGGTGCATGGTGCAAACTCACCACTTCAGTGGAGTGAGTTTCTAGGGGTGAAGAGAAAAAATACAGTATATATTATATCTAGATATTAAATTAATTGTTACCACCATGAAGATAGATTATCAGTAGAGTTACACTGATGCTGAAAATATTTTCTTTTACAGGTTGTTGAGAAATGAGTAAGGTAGGAAACTTTGCAGCTTATAAAAGCTTATTCATAATAGAATAACTGTCAAAGGCCAAGGGACTTGACAATAAAATGGCAGATGAAATTCAGTGTAGATAAATGCAAAATTATCCACAAAGAAAAAAAAAAATTTTAACTCTTTCCATAAAATAATGAGCCTTACCTTGACCTGTTACAACTAGAAAGTAGTTTGGGGACTATGATATATAATTCTATGAAAACATCACCTCAGTGCTGAGTAGAAGTCTCAAAAGTAAATAAAAGTTTAGGAATATGGGAGAGAAACAGAGAACATAACATGTAAAACCATATAAATCCCTACATAAGAACAGAGTTTACTCTCATTTCAAATAATTTGTGCTGTTTTGGCTTCCTAATCTTAAAAAAAGAAATAGTAGAAAAGGGGTAAAAGTAGGAGAAATGTGATCATAGGTAAGAAATAACTTTCATACAAGGAGCAACTCACTAAGCCAAAGCAGTTCAGAATGGCTAAGAGTGTAAGGAGGGAAATGATGGAGAGCAATAGAAACATGAGTAGGATACAGCAAATGAAAAGGGAACTTCTTTTGACTCCTTTCCATTACAAGTATTGAAGATCATCATGTCAAATTATCATGTCTGCATGGAACTCTGCACAGGATATTGTGGATACTTAAAGCTTTTATGGGCTCAGATAGTGGTTGTTATTATTTCTTATATAAATCTGCTCCGAAACACCTCTTCTGGTTTAAGAAAGATTTCTAGTTCCAGGTAGACTACAGGGTCAAGCTCCCTGCATTTATGCTTGGCCTTTTTTTAGGGTAAACCTGGTTGGCCCTTTCTGGAGGCAAAAGCAGGGATCAGACAAAACTTTGGTCTGACACTGTACAATTTCTATGTGAAATTTATATTTAATGTATTTAGTAAATGTTCTTCAGAATGTAGTGTAGGCCTTCACTACATTCCTTTAATTGTAGCTAATCTCTTCCAAAGGTATCTGAATTACAATACTGTTTATTCAGTGTATGTGAAGGTAGAGTGTATATTCCCAGATACATAGACCTGTTGAATCTGAAATACAACGAGCTATACTTATTTAATTTAAATTAGTTTGATTTTTGTTTTCTTTTGTTTTAGTGCTAATTTTTGTTTCTGTAGCTTTTTTCTTTCAAATCTGCTTAAGCTATGTTCTTCTGAAAAAGAAACTTAACCCACATGTTTGTCAGTAATGTTCATGCTACAAGTTGTACTCGGTATGCTGCTATTAATTTTATGCTAAGTGGTGGATTAAATGTTCTCTAACTCAATAACTTGATGTGCAATGTCGTTACAAATTTGACATAATTAATTTTAAGATATGCTGAATCAAATGACACTATCAGACTTCCATTTATAATTCCATATGATATAATGCTCTGAGGCTTGAAAAGTATCCTTACTGATTCAAATTCTTTGTCACTTAGCAAATTTATTTTCCTTCATTTGAGTCATGGGAGCAGAATTCTCCTTTGATTAAATCTTGTTTCCAGAACTGGAGGCTATCTCTCATGTTTGACTTTACAGGGAGTACAGGTTTAGTACTTTAAGTCTGAAAAGATGCTATGAAGAACAAAGTATAATACTATTATAAAAAGAAAACAGGACTGAGAAAGGAATATAGTATACTATAATACTTGCTGGATGAAAAGCATCATTTGTAAAATCAGGTATTTCTAAGAAAATGAGTTATTTGTGGCTCAGATTGTTTAGATCTTGGAAACAAGCATAAAAATCACCCTCACAGTCTTACTGAACTAACAAAAAAGTGTGATGGGAAATCCATCAAGTGTTACTTTTTACTTGTGATGTTGAGTGGTACCATTTCTTTCTAAATGAGAAAACCACTAGTAGGACCATAGCATACAAAATTATATAAAAATCAGTGTAGATGTCGCAGGCTACCCTCCCCTATTCCAAGTGCAAGATTATCCTTGCAGAACAGGTGTTCCCCTGAACAGTAGTTTAACAATCAAGTCTTAATTTCAGACCTTGATAGTGTCATTTTTATTGATCTTTTATATAAAACCTAAATAATTTTTGATAATTTGGCCGTTAAATATTGTGTTACAGGTAGTGTTGCAGTATGAGCTAACCAATATGATAACTCTTACAAAACCACTAAAATGTCATTATATCTCTGATTATGTATCATAGAACATTAACAACAAATTGAGTAGATGGATGACATTGCTTGTCTGTCTTTTAGCTAATGCTCTGGCTCTAAAGTTTCAAATGTTTTCTTCTTCTAAGTGTCTTCTTTACAGCTGATGTTAGTATTAATGACTAATGAATATTTGCTGTTCTGTTGTGGATTAGATCTCCTTACTGAAGCAGAATCTGGAGATGCAGCTTTCCCAGTCACAGAGCTCTTTGCAACAGCTACAAGCCCAGTTCAGTCAGGAGCGACAGAGACTGACTCAGGAGATCCAGGAATTAGAAGAAGAGCATCAGCAAAGGCATAAGTCACTTCAGGAAGCCCATATCCTTGCCTTTCAAAACATGGAAGAAACAAAAGAGCAAGAACAAAAGGCATGTTCATTTTGTTATTCCAAATTCTGTAGAGAATATTGTTATTTTAGCATTTTACATATACAGTTGGAATTAGTAAAGAAAGTATCTGTATAACCACTAAATTTCCTTTTCAGCTGATGTATTGCAGCAGTACTGTTATCCAGTTAAACCTAAACAAGATATATTGAAAATGTTTTCTAATACTGGCATTGTTTCATGTCTTGCTTTATATGCACGTTTATAGGTGTGCATGTGTGTGTGTGTTTATATAATGTAAAATTATTGTCAGTACATGCATTTCTTTATGGTACATTGACAGTTACCCTTAATATTATATTCTTTTGTTTTGTTTTTTGAGTAGGAATTTTCCATTATAGTTAATTTTGCATGTTTTTTCTGTCAATAGACTCCTTTGAAATATATTTTATATTTTCCATATGTAAAAAATTGTGTTAGCTATGTTCTGTGACTTGCAAGATAATTTTCATGCCCCACCCAAGATATGTTTTTTAAAACCTTGACAAAACCGGCTTTAAAATTGGAATTTTGGTAATTCATGGTACTTAATGGGGGTGGGGGAGTTACTTAAGGTTTTTTAAGTTCAGCTCCAGAGTGTGCCTTTGCAATCAGTTTTCCCACTATGTGCCCAGAATATCAGAAGATGTTTACCAGGAACATTATGCTTCATACAATTCCATAGGGAGTAAATATGGGTGTCCGTAGGGAGCAGAAGTCCCCAGATGTGTGTACACTAAGCCCATCTATGAATCTGCACCTTAATTACATTGCATGTTATTGTAGCTATATCCATGGATTGATTTTTTTCTCTTTTCCAGCTGTGAGCCAAATGGGTTTTGTGTACAGGTAATATCGGTAGCCATTAACCACTGAAAAGAAAAAATATGTTAGAAGGATAAGAAAATATGAGTAATATTAGTGTGTTTTTTCTAGAGTATATCAATGCCTGCTTTTTGTTTCCAGTTGGTTATTATGTAATGTTTTATAAATTCTCTAAGTTGGTGTAGAACAATTTTTGTCAATTTTGATTTCATAGGAGTTAGAAGAACGTTTACAGCAGAAGCACTCAGAAGAACTTCATGCACTGAAAGAAACACATAAACAAGCCATGGAAGGCTTTAAATTGGAGATGGAACAGGAACTTCAGACTCTACGATTCGAGCTGGAGGATGAAGGAAAAGCTATGTTAGGTATACTATTTTCAAATTTGAAAATGGGTCCAAAACCATTATTTCTACTCATGCAAATATACATGCACGTGTGTGTATATTATAACACTGTAGTTTCTCTCTGAGTCATTCAGTGTTGACCTGAGTGTTCCTCTTAAAATCACTATGAGCTTTAACATGTAAGCCTAGACTTCACTTTCAAAATATCTCACCCTTAAGGCTCTTTTGAAAAGAGTAAGCGACCAGAGTTCCTGATGGAGAACTGGTATTTTCAGAAAGCAACAGAATAAAATACAGGACAGTTACTTAGCTGATGTAAAGTGTATTTTAGGTCAGCAGCAATACTAGATGCTGACTAGCTATTGTTAATTAATGTAAACACGTCCAAATTAAACTTTTCTCTTTGTTCATGGTAACCAGCTTCCTTGCGCTCAGAGCTCAACCACCAACATGCAGCTGCAATTGACCAGCTGAGGCACAACCATCAGCAAGAACTGGTAGCTGCCAAAATGGAGCTTGAAAGAAGCATAGAAATTGGCAGGCGACAGGTAGGAGGCATGGTTGGCAACTGGCTGTAAAACAACATGATCGATATTAATTTTTCCCCTCTGCTGGAGGCAAGAACTGTTGTGAACAAGTAACAAACATGTAGTCCTTCAAAAATCATCCAGCACCCAGCAGCTAATGCATTCCTACCAGTTTCCTCAACTTTCTTGCTTAGCTTTTTCTGCCTTCTATAAACCTTGTTGAAAGCCTAAAAAAGCTCCCACATCTGGGTAGTTTCCTCTCAGAACTGTGCAGCCATCTGGAAGCTCCTTGGCTTGCCATGGGAGGCAAGTGCCCATTCGTGCAAGATTGTACTCGTCCTCATCTGCCAGTAGGACAGAAAAAGCTGTTTCTCTTTGAAGCCTAAGAGATATGGTAAATGAAGTGGCTGCTTATAATCAAATGATTTCTTCAAACTGAAGAAAAAAGTACACAAAAAAACCCCACCAAAACCAAACCCCCAAAGCCAGTGTGAACTACCTGTGCTTTCAGTAGCAAACTGATTAATTCACCTTTTATCTTTCATTTTTCATTTTATACACAATTAGTTTTTCTGATAGTAGCTAAAAATTCAAAGTTTAAGGTCTATTGAAAGCCAGACTCCTGGAAATAAGAGGACTGGAAAATTACCTCTTTATTTGCCTTTTTAATAGGCTTTTCAAGACTGATTTACTGATACTCCAGCACCAAAGAGGAGTAATCAGTTTAGAAATATATTAACGGAGGAAACAGGGTTTGTTGGATGCAGCCTTTATGCAAAAACAGAGGTAGTTGAAGTTTTTTAGCTATTCCTTGCTGGTTTAACAGTGTGAGTACCAGAGGCAAAAACATGGTGCTGTCATGCAGGATTTAGGAGGATATAGTTTTAGTCATGTGTTTTTTGAGCCCTGACACCTAAATGAGAAGTTAGAAAAAAAAGTTTCAATTACAAGAGCTGGTGTTTGATCCAACCCAACAGGGTGTACTTTTTGCCTCAGTATAATGATCTGCTAAACAGGAGCTTTGGTTGTACTGAGGGCAAAGCAGTTACTGAGGTTTCCTGTGCTAGAATGCTCATCAGTTCACAGGATCGGGGTTGAATGAGATGGAGTGATCTGATCAGGATGATTATATTTGCTACTTTTTGAAATATTTTTATGTGTGGATGTAAGTTTTTCCTCTGCTTTTTCTTGTAACTTTAACACAGTCTTTATATAGGGAGATACATCTTTATTTTTAACTGTCTGCTCTTAAACATGCCTTGTAAAATTTGTGCACTAGGATATATTTGTATTTCCTAGAGACAGGAAGGCATAAAACACAATTATACACAAAACTACTTTGGAATATCTGATTTTTTCTGTGCAAACTATATGGTCATTAATTATTGTGAAACTGTAAGAAGTGGAATAGACGAAAGTAGAAAACTCTGAACAAGTTGTTTTCATTATAGACATTTCTAAACCAAGGAGACTCATTATCAAAGCCATTGGAATGGGCTCCAGCTGAGTTTACCAGTTATTAACTTCATTGGAATTTCTTATGCAAAAAAAAAAACAAACAAACTTTCCTTGATTTATTGGACACAATATAAATAGAACTTTAACTATTTAACTATTCTGCTGTAAAATATTTATGACCTTTTTATATATTTGTAAGATAGAACACTTCTGAGTCAGTTTTTGTTTGTGCAGGGCATACATCTTGAACAATTTTCTCCCGTTGAATGGGGTTGTAAGGGAAAAGAAATAAAGAGAAAGTGAAATACCCAGGCCCTGGACCTTAGTGATATCCAGTTTTTAATTTCTTGTATGTGTGGACAAAAGGAAAATGTAATGAGCTACACCAATTTTAACAGGCAGTGATAATCATAGGTTTTAACTTTTCTTGCAAATAGAAATAATTTATTACGTAACTCTGATTTTTTCTTTCTTTGTACTTGTACACAATAGAAAAGCCCTTTGCTTGTATTATAATTTGTGTCAGCATCAAAAACTGAAAGAATTGTCTATTGGATGGAAAATTCTGCTCAGCTGTTGTCTTCCAAAAGCAAGTATTGTAGGCATCACCTTGGAGAAACAAGTCTATCTAAAATATTTTTTGCTGCTGCTACTTATATCATAGGAAAAAGAATTTTTATGCCGAATATCAGATCTACAAGATGAGCTGAGACACCGAGACCATCATATAGCTGAACTGGACAAAGAGATTCTGCATCTTCATGAAAATATAAGTGCATTGACAAAGGAATTAGAGTTTAAAGGGAAAGAAATTCTTAGAATACACAGTGAATCAAACCAACAGATCAGGTATGAATTTTTCCAATCTAAATTCACACCTGTATTATTTCACTTACTTTCACTCATTGTTTTACTTAAAAAAAAATTGCCATTTGCAGTTTTAAACTCTTCCTCTTAATACAGTCATGTTACATATCATTTAGCATTCTTTAGTAAACCTATGCACTTTTCTGGTGAAGTTAGTGACTATGCTGTGCAGTTAAGTGTCATTTCAGCGACATATTTTGGCATATTTTAGTTGCAGTTCACTTAAGTGTTGGTTTTTGGTGTTTTTTTTTTTAAAATTCATTGTTTGTTTATTTTAAAAAGCATTAAAGGAGATGTATTTTCCATGAAATAAGCTAGAAGATTGGAGAACAGTAAGTAGTAGGCTTTGTTGAATCAGTAATTCCTTCTGTGTTGTCTGATATTATGTAAAAGCCATTAGAAGCATGGCAGTAAATCATGATGACAAAAAGTCTGATTTTAGAATAACTCTTTTTTAACAAAAACTAAATTAAACAGGATGCATGAGCAAGATTTAAGCAAGAAACATGAGACAGAGCTGGATGTCTTGACAGCAGATCACATCAGAGAGAAACAAAGCATGCTGGCAGATTTTAATAAGACCCAAGAGCTGCTCAAGGAAATTAATTCAGCTTTACAAATTTCGTAAGTTTTGTTACATTAAAAAAAATTGTATGTAGCTGCATTTGAGTGAATAGTTTATTCTGGTGTTCGTAAGTTCCGGAAGATACTGCAGAGATGAAGATGTACAGATACGTCAAAAAAGTATGGGGGCTAATCTTGTATTCTTTAGGCAATACGATTCTATGATCTTTAGAGGAGTGTTGTGAGGTAAAGTGTTACAGGTTTGAGACCAAAAAATTTCAGGTAGAAAAGATTAAATCTGTGCAGTTCCTAGAAAACCAGAGAAAATATTATTTCAAATGGTTCCTTTCTCAAACTTTAATATATCTTTTTTGAGAAAACAAGAATTTCTTCAACAAGTTTATAAAGAGTACAATATTTGCTACTACTAAGAAGGGAGGCTGTAGCATGAGTGATGGAAACATTTTCAGGTTTGGTAGTGTAAGGAAAATTAGTGTCTGAAATGGATTGTATGAGCATAACAGTAATAGAAGGCTTAAGAGTTGTCTGAATCAAAATGCCACCAAGGATTAGCCTACCTAACAGTGGCAGAAGTGATGTAATAGTGTGTCACCAACCAGTGTTTTCCTGTCTTCCACATCCTTCATTCTCTGTCTCTGTGGTGTTAACCATTTGGTCACAGTTTCTGGCTCAAGTTTCATAGCACATTGAGGGCTTCCTGCCACAAAGTTGTCACTAAGGGATTTGTATTTGCAGCATGGAAGATTTATGGGAGAGATAAGAAATTGTTTCTAAGTTTTTGATAGAAAGTATCAGTTACAAATGGACAGTAAAGCCAATATGCATCTAGCTTTTTCTGGATACTGAGCCCTCAGAAATTGTCTTCAAATAAAATGGTTATAAAATTCTAGATTTCACCCCCTTGTAATTGTCCACATGCATGCTCTTATGCCCTGATAAATGTGGTACCTTGCTGTTCAGTAAATTAGGTGTTAGCTACCTCCTGTATGCTGCATTTATCTTGGACGAGAAACAGTCTTAGGAGTAGCCACCAGAAGCGTTTTGGAACTGTTTACCCTAAATGTTTTCTGCATTAAATTGTTTGCTTCTCAATGTCAGGGAATTTTCTGAATTTAACTGGTTTTCTGCTCCTTTCTCTGAGTCAATTTAGAGCTTTGAAGAAGCAGCCACTGGCCTAAAATCAGCAAGCATCATCCAGCATGCCCTAACCTGGCTTTCAGTGTGTTATTTCTCTATTTACACTGAAACAAGAAGCTGTCCAAAGAGGAAACTATAAAAACAAAAACCAAAACAAAACCCAAAACCACACACATACCCGCCACCAACCCAGAGAAGTTTTATGCAGCTGTTTCTTACATAACTGTTCTTAGGTTCAGCCTTACCTAAAGCGTGGCCTCATGAATGTATGTGAAATGGAGAATCTGTCTTGGAATAATCGAGAGTGGGTGTCGTTAATTAGGCTCTACAACTGTCCACTCCAAGACAACAACTAAAGTCTTTAAATTACAAATCTATTTGAAACAGAAAAAAAACCCCGTTCTCTGATGTATGTGAAAATAAAATGACAGCTGCGTGTAACTATATACTATACTCTGGGGATCTATGTATGATAGCTTAACCCAGAATAAAAACGGCTATTTCTGTTCTGCTGAGTCAAATGCCTTCTCTGCAAGTAAAAACAATCATGTTGTTCTCATTCATATTGTTTTATGTAAATACATTATATAATCTCAGAATATGTACAGGTTACTTGAAGGTTATTAAATTATCAGTATAATTTAATATTAACTGCTTTTTCAGCTGCAAATCAAAGTAAAAATCTTATAGTTGCTTTTGAAGAGAAAATATTTATCTGAAGTGAAAAATTATGTCTACTTCCAAGTGTCTACAGTTTGCTTAATTCTTGTGGAATTAAACTTGACCTAATTTAGATTCAATTTAATTCACAGATTTTTCTCAGCATTTGATTGGGATTTCTTTTTTAAGTTTGTTAAATTTCCTGAATCTGTTCTGATACTTGGTTCACTAATCTACATGAGGGATGAAAATGTGAGAGACATATTTTAGTACTTTCCTTTGAAACTATATTTAGCATCATGAGCATGTTATTAGTTTAAAGGAGACACAATAGTTTGAAACTGTCATGTCTTCAAAACTTTTTCTTTAAGAAAAAGAGATATTTATGCAGTTATTTGTACAATTCCTTTCTCGGTTGGCTTATTTCACTTCTCTCCTTTAATGCTTTCCCACCAGGCATTTCAAATTTCCTCTTAGATTTTCTTTTCAAATGTTTACCAATTGTTACATTAGATATCCTAATATCCAAGTGTTATTCCTTTTGTTTTGCAGCTCATTCCTTTATTTCTCTGATGGTACTAAGTAGCTTTTGTGGAGAGGAGTTAGTTACCTATTAGTCTTCAATGTTCTTCAGTATCTTCTGTTCCAGTATGTTTCACGAGCTGAGGAAGACACTGTGGTTTTGAATGCCTTATTTTTAGCCTGACTTACAAGTGGCCTGTTTCAAAAATGCAGTAGTGCATGCACAGGAAAGATGTGAAGTTTTTAGAATGTTCCCTGGATTATTAGTTGCTGGAGCAAAAGTTACGGTGATTGGTGGTTTTTTTTGTTTGTTTGCTTGTTTTGTTTCTTAACTATCTAAAGTGGAAGGAGAACATAGAAATTAATTTCCTTCAAGGTGGTAAGAAAGTCATCCTCTGTTTTACTCCCTGAACTCTCTTTTGTACTTCTCAAAAATGTGACTATTCACTTATCATTTAACACTGAATCAGGCTAAAGGGGATATTCTTCTTTTCTATAAAGTTTAGAAGAAATGGAAGAAAAATATAAAAACAGAGAATCAAGACCAGAAGACTTGCAGCTTATCTCAGAACTGAAAGACCTAATTGCAGAGCGGGACCAACTCATAAAGAAATTGATTGTAAGACTTCTATGCTCTCTTGGTGTAATATCTTGAAAAATACAAATTTAATCTGATTCAAAGTGTTTGAAATGTATTTAAAGAACCAGTCCTGCTAGCATGTTATTCATACTCTTTGACACATTATTCCTCTTGTTTCAATGACTCACAATAGTAAATCTAATTAGATAGTGTTTTCCAAAATCAAGCAAAATACATCATTACGAGAAGTATTTTGGTATGTCCTTTATCAGATGTCTCCTTCCTCCAATACTGGGACAAGCCAGCCATGTAAGCTGTATAAGATATAGTTTCTTCTGTGAGGTATCTAAGACCAAGATCTTGACCCACTGAGCTTCCCAAATACAGAGCACAACACCCTGACTTGGGTTAGTCTGATTAGATCCCAATTAAGAAGCAAGAAAGAATGAGGAAATCAAAATTGATTAAATATCAGGACTTAACTATACTGAGTCTTTTACAGTACATAATCCATTAGGCTGTGCTCACTCTCAGGACCATAGAGCTGCATAAATAGAAATTATTTTGTTTCTTCCATATAAGAATATATAAACATGAAATGCAATTTTTAGAATTACCAGTTTATTTTAAAATGTAAGCATAAATTTATTTGAGAACATTTTACAGGCAGATTTGGCCACTATCTGATTGAAAATGCATAAAAAGGAGTTTCTATCTGTTGTTCTTTTTAGGAGGACAAAAAGTTCTATCAGCTGGAGCTAGTAAACAGGGAGACTAACTACAACAAAATGTTTAATGCAAGCCCTAATGTTGGTGTTATTAATCCATTGGTGAAGGTATGTTCCATGGACTTCATTGCTAAAGTAAAGAAAAAGAAATCTAAAGATATAGTAAAAAGAAAAGATACGTGTTTGTGTGTGTGCCTGCATCTATACATAAATCACTCTTAACAGACATGTTCAAAACAAGGAACATAGTTTTCCATTTGTCTACTTTTGGTGTAGGTTTGTTTCTTTTGTGTTGTTGAGAGATCCACTGATGCTGTTGCCCTGGTTTGCTTGACTTGTGTGACATAAAACATAACTCCTTGTCACCAAACTGTAAATTTAAAATGGCAAAGTGACAGAAAGGCCATAGAGGGCAGAACTGTATCATGTGACAGAGAACAGTGACACCCCTAAGTGGTTTAAGTTTTGAAATTTTTCTTGGTTATTATGGAAAGTGCAAGGGCACTTTGTACTTTTTGGGAAGTGCTCATGGTGGAAGAGCATTAGAAAGAGAGGGAGAGGGGACAGTAAAAGGAAGGGAGTAAGGGTAAAAAGTGGAAGGGGAAGCATGTGAGAAGGGTGTGGAATGAGTCTGAAGGGGGAAAGACATAGAGTAAGATTGGAGAAGTGGAATGGCAAACCAGTATGGACAGTGGAGGGTGAAGCCAGTCTCTGGCCTTCTCAGTTACTGTCACCACCTATGTAAGTGAAAGCACTTCAGTAGCAACCTTTACCACTTCTCTGCATTCTGCTGAATAGCAGCCAGGGAAGGCTACTGTACACACAGGCATTGTAGCCTTCCTGCAACTTCAAAAGCCAGCAGCATTCCTTCTTGAGGAATGTGAATAGACTGTGGTAGAGTACCTAAATACTGTTCCTTTTCACCACTTCAGGAGTGAGTCCTCTTTGTGATTACCCATAGGTTATTTTGCTTGCGTGGAAGGGGAGGAGTTTGTGCCAGCTGTAGAGACAGAAGAAGTTCGGAAGATTCTGAAGCAGAGGCTAAAACCCAAGGGGCACAACCTGAGCAGACCAGATGCTCAAGAGCTTCAGTGATTGAGGTTCAGGCTCAGGTTATTTAAAAAGAGGTCTGGCTGAGATCAGGTGGATTTTTACGCAGACTTACTACAGTTTCACATCAGATCAGCATATTTTACACCTCTGCACCAACTCTGCTGCAAAATGTCAATAATCTCCTATGATTTTCATGAGCCCAGCAGGTCTCCCAGGCTGATTTTTATGATGCCTGATTTTTATGCTAACTGCATAAAATAAGTTAGTTTGGGCCCATTAGAGACAATACCAGGACTTCCAGATACAATTTCAATGATTGTTTGAAAATGTTGGAAGTCTGTCTGAACCACCCATTTATAAAGATGTAAAAGGTAACCATTTAGTATATAACCTTACATTTTGTGTGAAATTTGAAGATTTTGGGAAAAGTACTTCAGCATCAAATTTCCACAGTGATAATTTGTATATTTTTATAATATGCTTCTATCACTTAAAATGTTTATACTCTAAAAATGTCTTGTATGCCAGAACATTCTGATCTTTCATTTCATGAGTTGTGGACTATCTTACTTTATTTTGTCAAAGCACGTACTGTGTTATTGGAGAATGAATTACAAAGAAACTGAAAATCTCATTCTCTTTTCTTTTTTTGTAAAAAAAAAAAGACAGAAGTTATGCGTTACTATGGGCCTTGCATGTTAATGCAAAATTACAGCCATTGCAGTGTTAGAGTTTCTCTAATTTCTGCAATGTGTCTGTTTAATATAGTATTACATTCTTACATCTGAAGTTTCTTAATACTTTGCATGAATTTCATGGAAACAATACAGTTTTCTCTCTCCAGATTTGAATGCTTCAGAAACATAGATTGTTTTATAGAGAATATTATATAAATCATATTTTTCTAAGCACTTATGTGGATAACATACAATTTTCAGAAATGAGCCACCTCTGGAGCACACAGATTTAACTACAGTTTAACACAGTTTTAATTACAGCATATATTGTCTTGCAAGTGTATTTTACATGTAGTTGGTTACTTTCACCAAACTATTTCTTCTTATTTCTTGTTTCTTCAGCTACTATAGTAGACATGTATGGGACAATCCTAGTTTAATTCTTTGTAGTTGATGATCATTCACTCTGATGCTTAAAACTCACTTTTTTTCTATTATAGTTTTCTGTTAAATTGTCAGGGTATTTTAATTGCATATTGACAAACACACCCAAGAGTATGTGTCTGCAATTAGTATCATTTGCATCTGCCAGCCCTGGATAGGCCAGGCACTGAAATCAAAGCTGGCAGAGAGCCTGCGAGAAGAAAGTGCAAATGAACAATAGGACTCTGTCTCCAGCTGAATTCCTGCCCACCCTCAGATAGAGCAGCTCTCCTGTTTCAGGTGGAATTCTGCTGGCAATTATATAGAAACAACATGAGATTCCACCTGTCTTTCACTTTATTTAGTTCAAATATATGTAGCTAATAAGCCCTAAAGGTTTTTTTCCCTAGCTGATTCGTTAGGGTGGCATATAGGTAATTAAAAGACATTATATGTTCAAATAATACATAATTCATTGTATTTTGGAGCCAGGGATTTTTTTATTGCTCTGGGTATGTCAAAAACTCCTCTGTTTTTGGAAATAAGGTGCTTTGAGTTTTAGTATTTAGTGTTTATATTGTGGACATGAAAAATGTGATAGAAGTCAGAAAATACACACCATGTCCTGTCAGACAGCCATTTAAAAGAAAAGTGATAGAATTATTTGAAACATCCTTCTGCATTAAAATAACTATAAAAACAGAGAGGATCACTGATTCCCTTGCATGATGTGTTCTGGAATGCAAAATAGTGATATAAAAATGATTTCCTAAATATTTTGAGTCCCTTGAAATAATATCAAGAGAAGTACTGAGAGTATTGTAAAAAAACCAAACATGTTCAGTTGTGCCATCTGGTGTCTAGAAGTGGCAGCTGTATTAGCGTCAAAGCCAGGCCTTTTCTTTGTGCAAGAAACTGGACTCCTGTATAGTAACATTTTTATCTTCAGCTATATTTCTATAATGCTTTGCTGACTGAGAGGGTGAAGAGCCGTGAAGGAAGTGTAGGTGCTTTTCTAGGTTTCATGGTCCAGTAATCAAAATGTGCCTCAGTGATGGAGTGAAATGTGTTGGAGAGACTAATTTTTTATATCATTTAAATTTGATGTAATTGCATTTGATAGCAAAGGTGTTTCACAGATATGAAGAAAAGATTTAAGTAAACATGAAAGGTTTACAGACTGAAAGGAAATTTTCTACAAGACTGTCATCTCCAGTGTTAAAATAGAACCAATACATGTTCAAATAGAACCAATGTTTCAATATAACCAAAATGTTATATTGAAAGATTATATACTCATGTGATATACTCATTAATTATTACACTAAATCATAAAAACTTCATCATTTTGATTAGAGATTCGATTTTTCTGTGAAAATTTGTGGTGTTCAGGTCAAAGCAAACAGAAAACTACAATTGGGAAAAGATCCCAATCTGTCCTAATTCCACTCCTTCAAAAGAACTTCCAAACCAGCCATAAATAAAACTTTTAAATTAGGCAATGTCCTCCTCGTCTGTCCTGGTGCACGAAGCCTTCCTTACGTTTGTTATTTTCAATGCAGCAAAAGAAGAAGAACGATAAATCAACAAACAGGTTTGTGAGTGTGCCCAATCTAAGTGCTCTGGAATCTAGCGGAGTGGTGGGCAATGGACATCCAAACCGCCTGGACCCCAGTCCTAACTCACCCATCCACGATATTGAGTTCAACAGCAGCAAACCACTACCACAGCCAATGCCACCCAAAGAGCCCAAGACGTTTTTGAGGTGAGCACTGCCTCACCAATCTTTTTTTGGTTTTTTTTTTTTTTTTGCTTAACTTTGGAAAATTTTGCATTCTTATTGAGCTGAATCCCACTTGCTTTATCAGCCTTTCAGAGGTACAAGTACTCTTACAGCATTTTTAATTTTTACATTATAATTATAACCTCTTTATAGTATTCCTTTTTATTGTAGACCTTGTTGAAATGTGAAGTATTCTCTCACTTTTTCCTAAGCCTTGAACTTTGAAAACCTTTATAAATACCTTAACAGAATTCATGTGCTTCCAATTGTTTACATATATGAACAATTGTTTTAGATGTTTGTGTTATTTACTGATATTCATTTAGAAATTGATACTAGCACGGAGGTTTTTTTATTTAGTATTATGTGATAAAGATTTTTATGTAAGAAAATTCTTTTCCGTGCTAGGTGAGTGTTTTGTGTTTCCTTTCCCCTCACCTATATGAAATTGTTCATAGGAGTAGCCTTACTACAGCAACAGGAAATGTACAGGCTTGGGTGCTTAATGCTGAGCTTCCAGTAATCAAAACCAGCATTAAAGTCTCAAGTAATTCTCTCACAAATTAATCTACTGAATTGAATAACTTAAAAATGGCATTTTAGAGGCAGAATTTTAATATTTTATCTTGATATGCCCTATACATATTAAATGCACTGAAGTTCAGTACTTTGTATCTAGTAGTTGCTGATCTCTTACCTCTAAGATGCCAACTTAAAGCAAAATGTAATTACGGGTTCCACAGCTGGTTGTTTGCTCTCTCCTTTGGTTTAATGCAAAAGATCACATACCTAGCAACTGCTAATTATAAAGGGAAACAAATAATAGAATTTAAAATAGATAAGGGAAAACAATGTTTTTCAAGAAAACCTTTTTTTTAAAAAAAAAAAAGTACTGTTGCTATGTTTTTTCCTGTGCATGTTATGTGCATGAATATGCTCTGGTATCTATAAACATGCATGTGCATGACCCCATGTACTGTGATGCTGGAGTTTTGACTCCAAATTGTTTTGTGTTTTGTATTATCCTATAGTAGAGATTATTTAATTCTTTTAGTTATTTAATTACCAATTTTTATTGATAAAGGAACTTGTGTAATTAAATTTAAATTATTCTTTCCTGCTCATTTTGTGAGAATGTTAAGTGTTCAAACAGGAGCCAAATGCTGCTTGCAGCACAGCAGTTTGCTTTTTCTAGTATCTTGGCATATTTTAGGTGTGTGCATGAACAAGTGCAAGTGATATTTGTGATGGGTATTAATTATTACAGAAGTGTGTATTTCCGTTCAGTTGCCAGCCAGTCTTTGTGAGCACATGTCTATAAATATGATGTTCGCATCATATTTTTTCAAAATTACCACGGGAAAAGGATGCTAAAAGAGGACCTTCTACAGTCATGCTTTTCCAAGAAAACTCTTTTTATTCTTCCTGAAAACTACAGCTATTTATGAGACTTAAAATTATGTTTTCCAAAATATTATTTGCCCACCCTATAATGTGGCTTCTGAACTGACTTGTGCTGCTGATGCTCTCCAATGGAGTGGATGATCACAGGTTGTATAGGGAGACATTAAATCACCTCCTAAGGCACACTGATAATTAATCCATGGAAAAACAGACTGTGTTCCTTACTGAATATTCTCTGTGGTTTGTTTTTCTTTCTCTTCTCCTAACAGTTGTACTTTTCACGTAGTTGTAGGATAATTGTTTTTTTTTTTCTTTTTGTGAATTTAGCCCTCCTCAGACTGATGCCTCGCCAGTGGCTTCACCAGACCCACAACGCCAGGAGTGGTTTGCCCGATACTTTACGTTCTGAGAGTTGATTTGTTTTTGTGGCACAGCGTGATGTGGACTGTTTATAAGAGCATGACCTTAAGTAAACCCTCATGTGAACAAGCTTTCCTGTAATTTGTCAAACACTGTGAATGAGAAAGTATTTGTCTTTCTGATTTAAAACTGCACTGTATTTCATGTTATATTTGTTGGAATCACCTGACATGGTACTATACAATATGTGTAATTATAACTATTATTTTTATTTAAAATGGAAGAATCTTTAAACTTTGTAATTACTACATAATAAATTTTGGTAGAACAAACATAATGCTTTCCCCCTTTTTCCTATAAATGTGTTTTCTTTGATTTCAGGTAACGCTTTTCCTCCCAAATAACATACTTGCATGGTTACTATAAATACAACTTGAATTGTAAAAGGAACAATATATATCTCTCACTCTCTCCAATTTGGGTGGGATATGTCTAATGAATCTCACTTCTGTTATTTTGTAGCAGTTTATAAACCTTCTCTGGCTAACATTTAAAAGGAAGAATGCTAAATAAAACTAGCGTAGCTGCTGGCCTTCAGAGCAGCTGGATTCTGACAGAAGATGAAAAAAGACACAAACCAGGAGCTGTTCAATGGGGAGAGGGGTTGACTCCTCACCTATTGCTTATGAGACTTCACCATCTAGTTATAATCAAAGATTTTATCGTTGAATTTAAGCAGAAAATGTTCCCACAGGTTCTATATTTCTTTTATGAATATTAACAAAAACAAATGCTTGAAATATTTAGAAAACTGTTCTAGGTATCTCTGTGTAAATCAAGAATCTACATTTTGAGCATATAGTCATGTGTTGGATAAAATTCATGTCTGAAATGAAAGAAAAAGAAGCCACAAACAAACAAAAACCAACTACACAACTTTTTCCCGTTAATACATACTACAGATACAGATCTTTCATTAAAACTTAGTTACCTTCCCTTGTCTATATTAAATTTTTTTCTTCTTCTTAAAGTGATATATGAAACTGTTTTTCAGCTAGTGAGCATGATTCCCTAATCTATACCTTTTATGATGTCAGTGTTGCTCAAGAAATCTGTTGCAGCATAGAGAAAACCAGAGCTTATTGTCTTTTTTATATTTTTTCATTCAAAGATTACCACAAATTAACTCACACTGGTAGTCTCAGGGAGAATATTGTCTTTGTTTTATGAATGTATTTTTAAGCTGAATCTCTTATCTTTTAAAAGCAGGAAAAAATATGTTTGATTTATTTGAATAAGGTTCTAGTTAGCATATACAAAGGTCTTGAACTTTAATATTTCATCTAAAGCCCTAACTGCATCCTTTTTTTGCTATATGCACAAAGGTAAATACCCAGATGAAGATACTTGCTAATTACAATGAGTTTTATATGTATTATATGTATAAATGAAAAATTTGTATGTTTTCATAGAAATAATATAAAAAACTTCTAAATGCACATTTAAAAACTTCTATCGTATAATTCACCTTGAAAACACCACTGAAAGCTGTATTCTGGTGATGCTGCCATGGATTTAAAATGTATACATCAGATTTTCTGTAGCTGGTGGACTCAACTGTAGGTATATGCAACTTTTTAATTTTAGAAGAAAGCCATATTGGGCAAAATGTCAGATTTCTTGGCTGTTACCCAAAATAAAATTCACTAGATCATTTTGTTACCATCTTCTGAAGTGAGTGTTGCGTATTTTTTTCTTGCATGCCTTGCAAGGCATCAGCTGCCTTCTCCCATCCTCAACTTCATTTGTGTATTTTCACATACAGAATGAATAATTGAACAGGAATACGGAGATAATGATCCCCACATTTACCTGTTCAGTGAAAGGTTTGCCCATTGGTTTTTTACTCGTAGGCATCTGAATGTTAAGAAGCACTCAGTCACCATGTCTGCCACAGTCAGCAGCTGTACCACTGCCTTATTAGTCTCCTCAAAAACCAGCCAAAAAAAAAGTTCCAAAAACCAATCAAAAATTAAATACCCAAAAAACAACCAGAGGAAACTAGGAAAAATTCTATTTTCTACCAAATGGCATTAAGAATTCTGTAAAATATATTTTTAAAAGAAGTCAGTATCTGGCTTTTGGGACTAAGGAACTTGCATGATAACTATGCCATTGTAATCCTGACCTTTGCACTATCTGGTATCCTGGAAAAAGCTAAAAATGCACGGATTCATGAGCTCATAGGCAGCCTCAGCCTCTGCTGCCAGGGGACACACTTCAGGGTATAGTCTGGAGCCCAAGTTTTACAGCCACATGAACATCTAACCGTATTCATGCCGCCTGGTCTAAGTCTTTCTTTAACCTGTGGGATCCGTGAGCCCTTCTCAGCTCTTGTGCAGCCTTGCTGGCAGTGTCCAAATTGCACACTGTACCATCACTATTAGTGGGCAGTTATTGTACTCTCCTGGAACAAACCCAGATTGAGGGCACACATTCTGTAAAACCAAAAACCAGCAGCTTCAAGTCTTTTATCTTCATAACCACACAAGCCTATCAGGAGGGACCTGAAAGCAAAAACAGTAAAAGTATATGGTTTATGTAAGAAAGCCATTATTCCAAGTGGATAGCAAAGCAGAAACCCAAAAACACAGGCAAGTGTTCCGAGCCCAGGACGAGAGAGCTTTTCAGGCTGGTAACTGTCTCCATCCGCTCATTTGAAACAATTACTTTTTCCTGTCCTATTTTGCACCACATTTCAAAAGAGGCTATCTCAGATTTTCTAAAGGACCTAATATATTTTTTGATAACTTCATGTTGAGTGAACATTTCTTCATTACTCAGCTAAGCACATAACAGTTACTAGTTACTATTCGATAATAGCAAGTTGATAAATAACTTGAGTTTTTTTCTTGTAGGAACCACTACCTGATCATAGCCTTTACATACCAACATCTGCTACTTGCTCTGTAGTTGAAAAATCAGCTGCCCCAGTTGCAGGCAGCTGCTCTGGTTTTCATACTGCTGCGCTGGTTGTTAAGGCTACAAACGCAGTCTGAGGAAGCACACATGGACACCTCCAGGAATTCACAGAGATGACAGCTCTGCCATACCAGAAGTCAGATAACTGTGCTAACATATGTGTAGCAATAACTGTGTCTCATCATTAGAAAACAGCACCCTGGTTTTGTACCTTGCAAAACCAGCACTATAAAATGATTTAGGCTGACACTGAAAGCATATGCCAGAGAAAGGGCTTGTTTCGAATTTTCATAGTGATCAACATATATTTTAAGTGCAGATCTCATCAGTGCCTTTGCAGCTGTATCTATTAAATTGGTTACAGCAGGACAATTTTATAAAACAAAATGCATTTTTCTTCTAGAGACATATCTAGGGGTTAAAACACTTCCTCTTTATCATCCCCATGAAGCAGTCTTTTACTGGAAATACTATTTCCATCAGGTGAGGATTTAGGCGACATCTACAAATACCCTGAAGTTTGTGTTTGCAAACAATGCAGGAGAGGTAACTGAAGTTCCATCCACTGATTCACCAGACAGGAGGAGTTCTATGCAGGAATCATCTTCCAACAGCATGTGGAGTAGCAATTCAGAGAAATCTGATTTATGATTTAAAACACCTGTGAAGTTCCACACAAACTTTTTCCCCAAATATTCCAAGACTGTTCCGTTCTTTGCTGGCCAAAGATTCTTCAGAAGAACTCATGGATAGTAAAAATTACATAGTTAAGCAGCTTTCTTATTCATTAAAATCACATTTAAATAGGACTGGGAGGAAAAAACCCGGCATGCAAGACATTAAAATTCATTATTTTAGTTTTAATACGGCACTAAAGTAGTTACTTTACATATTAAAGCCATACATCATAACTTGCTAATAAGGCATCTAAAGGATATTATTTTTGTTTGAAAAGCATCGATTTACCCCTCCACCAACTGTAAAATTTTGTATTAAAATACAAACTGTGTACGTCTCTTTTGATACATTTTTATTATAGAACTATTGGCGTTATTGTAGTACACTTTTTGGTTCCAATCATACATGGGCAGTGATTTTTGTTCTGATTGCCTGTCAAGAATTCATCATTAATACAGGCTAATAATGGGAGGTCCTGGGAGTGAGAAGCTCAGTGGAGAAAAGTTTTAAGATCACTCAACACTTTGAAGCAATTCTTCGTTATGGGGACATTAAGCTGTGCTCTGTGATATTGGAAGACTTTAATGGATGTATGAAAAAGATTCAAATACCTTTTCAGAGGTAGCAAGCAAATACACAAGTAAAAGAGAAGACAATTGTTGCGACCCTCAGAAGGGCAATATGTTTCTATCTAACCTGTCACTCTCTTCCTGTCTCCCCCATCCCCCCATGCACACTTCTTTCTCTGTTTTTTTTCTCTATTTTCCTCTGCCTCTTTTACTATTAAATAAAATATATATTGGGTTTTTTTCACACCAACATTTAACCTTGTTTGGTTTTAGTCATGTTTTTGTGGGTATATTTTGAACTTTCAAAGTTCTTTCCGTTTTATATATAGTCTTAGTTTTCTTTGCTCTTCTGGGTTTAAACCAAGTTGTAACAGCCTGAAACATGGTTTTGATACAGAATTAGGTAATACCCAAAATATTTCAAATAATTGTAAAGCATGTTACTGGGTTGTTATACGCAGGGAAAAAAATACAGATAAACTATTCAAAATACCATACTGCAAATTCTAGCAAAAGCAAAAGCTTTAGAGCCTGAGGCAAACCCTATTTTTTAGTTATATTAGGAATAAAATCCCCAAACTCTGTTATGCCCTCATGAAAAAGGGAGAAGTGGCTGGTTTGTCGTGCAGCTCTCTGTAAAGAAGCCAGATTTAGACTTCGAGGTGTAACCCGCAGGGGTGGAGAGGGAATTTGTAGGAAGCAGCTTCCGCTACCCCCGCCCACAGCGCCCTTTCCCCCCGCCTCGCAATCCTCCACTCTGTACAGGAGCAGCGTCTGTCTCCACGGGGCGCAAAGAGCGGCACCCCTGCATGGAGAACCCCCAGGGGCATCTTTTGTTCCCCAGAGGCCGAGCAGCTGGAGTGTCCCCCGTGCCCACCGAGCGCCCCATGCCAACTGCCGGGAGGGTCGGTTCTCCCGCGGGAAGCGCCCCGGCATCCCGCCCGGCCCCGGCATCCCGCCTGGCCCCGGCATCCCGCCCGGCCCCGGCATCCCGCCCGGCCGCAGCATCCCGCCCGGCCGCTCTCCGCCGCCCCGCCCCGCTCAGGGCCCGCCGGGCCCAGGCGTGGAGCGGCGCGGAGGGGCGGGGACGGAGCCGCTCCTCCCGCCGGGCGAGGGAGCTGCGGCCGCTGCTCGGCGCGGCGGGAACCGGCGGGAGCGGGGCGGCCCCGCCGCAGGTACCGAGCGGGAGCGGAGCGCTGCCCGCCTCGCCCGGAGGCTGGGTTGCTGGGAGCGCAGCACACCCCTCGCTGCCCGGCGCTGAGGCGGGACGGGACGCGCTTGGGCAGCGCCCGCCTGGCCTCCTTCAAAACTTGCCGTGTTGGAGGCGGCAGCGGGAGGGCCGATCAAAGCGCTGCGGCGGCGGCCTGCCCTCATCGCCGGCACACGAGGGAAGGGAGAGCCGGCCGGGCTCATTTCTCCCACTACCGGGGAGGAGCGCCCCTCCCACTCCCCGCCCACCCCGGCGGGAGGGCGGCACCGGCCGGCGGGGGCGGGGCGGGCTGGGTTGGCGGGAGCCGCCGCTGAGGGCGGGGGGCTCGGCCCGGCCGCGGTGCCTGGCGCAGTCCCGGTGCCGGGCGGCGGTGGGACCGTGACGAGGGTTCCCTGCCCGAGCTCAGCAGCCCCGCCCCGCCCCGCCCCGCCACGCCACGCCTGGATCCGCCGTGGGCTTTTCCCAGGGAACAGAAAGTTTCCCGCCCGGCGCGCGGCCGCAGCGGGAAGCGCCGCTGTGTGACCGCCTGCCCGCGGCTTGTCCCCGCGCAGGGACACCATGGTGCTGAGCGCGGAGCAGGTGAGCCTCATCGGGCAGGTGTTCGAGTCCTACGTGCTGGAGCACCACAGGGACGAAATCCTGGGCATCCTGAGGGAGGCGGACGACCAGGCGCACTACCCCGTCGTCGTCGACGCCTTGACGCTCTTTGAAACCAACATGGAGATCGGGGAGTACTTCAACGCCTTCCCCAGCGAGGTGCTGCCGGTTTTCGACAGCGCGCTGCGCCGGGCTGCGCTGGCAGCGCTGCAGGACAGCGCGGACCCGGCACAGCTCAGCCTCAAGCAGAACCTCCACGCCAGGGTCTCGGGTGAGTGGTGGGGCGGGGGCAGCTGCCTGCTGCACCTCCCAGGCTGGAGTGCCAACAGCTCTTGACTCTTCAGGGAAACTGCCAAAATTTCCTTATTCTGTAACAAACTATTGTGGTGCCATGGAATGAACAAGTTTGATTCTTGCCCTTTCGGTGTTTGGAGTAGTAGGGAATCCTTAGTGTATCCTTAGTGTTTATTAAGCAGCAAAGGACACGTGCAAACACGTGGATGTGTGTAGACCAGCTCACAAAAGAAAAACTGTGGCCATCCCCGCTGGCTTGCGCGCCGTGGTTGCTGTCTTTCACTGGGTTAGGGCTTACACTAAAGTCTTTCCAGGGCAAAGAGTCCTCAAAGGAGCAGCTGGTCTTACATTATTTCTTTTAGACAGAAGGTGTAGAGAGAAGAAAAAGAAGGAAAAAAAAAAAAAGTTTTAGGAGAAGATAGATGCATAGTTCCTAAGTTTTACTGCAGGTTGACTTCCCTATGGTGCCAGTTGGCTCCCAGACCTTATTGGCTCCAGACATCTTCTCCAGAAGAGGCAAAGTGTAAATTTTGAATTGTCTTGTAACAGTTTCACCCAAAACTGAATTTTGAATTGAATTGAAACTGTTGAATTTTATGATTCATAAAATTCGTATGATTTTTATGTTATAAAATTACTTGTCATAAAATTGGAGTGAGCTGTTGGAAGACATGATCATTCATGGAGGATTCAGTAATTTTTTCACTGCAAGACGATATATCATTATTCCTTATTATAGGGAATTTTTTTGTAGCTTTGAGGTAATTTACCAAATTTATACAAAATCATAAAAATTAGTTTGGTAAATGTGGAGTGCAGGTTCTGGGGTTGAAAGGTCTTTTTTGCCTGTTGTGGGAAACGGAGTCAGTGGTGGCACCATCCCTTCTGGTCATAACTGTTTGGAGCAACAGTCTGCAAAGCCAAGAGCTGGCAGCCTCTATTTCCCTCCCCTACCCTGTAGTGGAGTGGCTTATGATCATTCAGTCGTTTGGCAGCTTTAATTTGGATAAATCACAGTTGTTAAATAGGCCTGTGTTTCATTCCAGTGAGTTTCCATAAAAATGTTGTAATGACAACATGCATCAGAAATATGTTAATCCTGTGGTATTCAGGTACTGAGAAACTTGTACACAGCTGCTGAGTACGTGAGGTAAAAGGATGGCCTCTGTGCTGTACTGAAATTTGACCTCAGGCACCTTCCTGTACATATGACTGCAGGAATGAGGTAAAACTTTCCTCCTGTGTTCTGAGATGCATTTACATCGTTCAGGGCTTCAGCATGAAAAAAAGAGTCCAAGTATGATTATTTGAAAAGCTGCCAGTAAGTATTAGAAGGAATACAGCAAGGAGAGATGATCTCTGTGTGAGCAGTGGTGTCTTTAAGGCATTTCTTTTCTTCTTATCAGCCTCTTGTTGGAGCTGATCATTCCTCCCACAGTGATGTTTTGTCTAAATATTCCCTTATCATCCTCCAGCAAAATTAGCACCCTTGATCAAATAGTTTTAGTAACTGCTAAAAGCAAGCCTGACTGATAATTGGAAGAAGAATTCAGTCAGCAGACTCACAGATAATTCCATCCCTAAGGTGGAGAGAAATTGGTGAAGAACAGGGGGAGTTATCCTTGAGAGATCCAGCAAGATTAAAATAACATCTGTCCACAGAATTTGGTTAATGTTCTGTACCACCAAAAGGCTCACTGCACAGGAAACAAGAAACAACCTAAAATTTCTATAGCCCTTTTTCCACCCAAACTTTCCCATGATACTGTTACTTTTTAAGTGGATGCTGAATTCTGATTACCTTTAAGATTCTCATCTTGGAGTGCTACATTCCATTCCCATCTCAGATAAGGAGGGAATGTGAAGGTGGTGCACTATTCTTGGTGGGAGTAGCAGGCAATTACCAGGAGTGTGGGTGATGGATCTGGGTATCAGGGTTGGAATTATGTGAGGAAAAGTGATTTTTCAACACCTTTTACCAATATGGATAGGGCATCTAGGGGTTCAAAAAAGGGTTGAAGGAGTGGATAAGCAGTAATTAATAATGGATGATCACCCTAACTTCATTGAAGAAAGTAAAAGATAAAGTTCTTTATCTGAATTTCAGCATTGTAGGAATTTGATTGTATAGCTTCTATTCTTTGCTACAAATCCATTAAATGATTTTTCCTTACTTGTAATTAGTCTGAGCACCACTGTGTCTGTTACTGAAGGCCAAGCTGCTTCTGATATTTAGATATAACAGCTTTTTTGTGACAAATACAGTAAAGTTGATTCGAAGAGGCACATACTCAATTAAAGGGTTTGTCAAGCAGTCTATTATTATCGGAATTAAGGCTCTTTTTGTCACATTTAGACTCTTGTCTCTTCAAAATTCACAGAGATGATCATCATGTATCCTGACAATAGTGCTGCAGCTCTCTCTAGTGTAAGATGTGATGCATTTTGAAAAGCTTTTTCAGGGGCAGCAATACTGAGCTAAGAAAAAAAAGGCCAAAACAGGTGGAGAAACAAAGTTGGTTTTTTTTCCCCTGAACTGAGTAGAAATGCAAATTTGTGGCAGAATGAAAATTTCAACAGGCTCGGTAGAACATTTAAATAGCTTTATTAGAGTCAAACAGAAAAAACTGTTTGCTGTTTTACAAAATACTTCCTTTTTGCAGATTATTCAATTCTACTTTTTCTACTTTATTCTCTTACCTTTTAAAATTAGTTTAATAGTTAAAAGTATTATCTTTGAACAAAGCAGAAGGTCAAGTGTTGCTTAAAAGCATCAAACTAGAATGTTTCTGCATGTCTGAAGTAAGGAATTTGGGTTTTAAAACACTGAAATAAATATGACATTTTTGGTTTTTTGGTTTGTTTTTTTTTTTTTAGCAGCCAAAGCCACTGAGAAGATTTGTCCTAAACGCACAAATAGTTTTGGTCCCCTGAGAAAAATAATTTCCTAGCAGATTTGTAGTTTTACATCTCTGTTCCCTTGCTCTATTTGGGAAGTAAAGCCAAGAAATTAAGTTAAGTTTATAATTATTAGTTCATTACTAATTTCTGAATAGGCAATGTTTTGCTCAGGTGATCATTTCAAGACCATTTATTTTTATAAAGACTTTGTAGGTTGTTGAGATTAATCTTTCTGAGGATTTCAGCCACTCTGGTGCCAAGTGATGGGTGAATACTGGAGTGGGATAAGCACATGACTGAACTGGCTGCTGGGGTGAAGTTAAAGGAGAGCGAGTGGGAAGTGTCTTGTCACTATGCATTTGAATGTACAATTGCATTTGCTTTGGCTGTGTTCATAAGCCCTTTACATTCTTTTTGTACAGTCTTCCTTGTGCTAGAGATTTACTGGTATGCGGTGTGGATTTAAGGTCAAATGCTCTCCAACTATGAGTTTGCTTAGACTTGAGAATTCACACAAGATTAGGAGCTACACCTGCTTAACTGCAGGAATAATCTTGAACCACAATTAAGTGGCATAACTAAAAATTTCATTCAGATAAACCAGTTGTAGAATAAATGGCATCTGCAAAAAGAACATCTGAATTAATACAGATATGAGAACATCAGGATCTGTTTCCATGAATGGAAACTGTTCATGACTATTCACCCTCTGGCAAGAGTGGGAGAGTAAAATGGCAACATTTTCAGCTACTGCTCAGTGTCTGACGATTTTCACCATCTGAAGACAATGAATCAGATTTATGATACAACAGGTGAATAATTGAATCGTGTTTGTGAAACAGTAATAACAATGGCTACTGTTAATATGTGTGGCATGTTTTCTAGTCTTTCTGTTTAACTGCATTTTAAGTCCTTGTTTGATCAGCATAGCCTTATGCTGCATGTATTTTTGTCTAACAGGTTTGCCTGTTTGCCCAGAGCTGACTCGAGAGCACATTCCTAAATCCAAGGATGTGGGACACTTTTTGTCTGTTACTGGGACTGTCATACGTACCAGTTCGGTGAAGGTTTTGGAGTTTGAGCGGAGTTACATCTGCAACAAGTGCAAGCACGTGTTTGTTGTCAAGGCTGACTTTGAGCAGTGCTACGCATTCTGTCGTCCAGCAGCCTGTCTCAATGAAGAGGGCTGCAACTCAACCAAGTTCATGTGTCTCTCTGGAACAACCTCTTCTCCTACCTGCTGCAGGGACTATCAAGAAATTAAAATTCAGGAACAGGTAAGGAAAAAAAAATAAACATAGACAAAAGGGGAAGGTTTTAAAATACAGATGTCTACTGTTGTTTAAAACAAATGCCTGAGAAGACGGAAAGAAGCCAGGTAACCCACTGGTGAGAGATTTCCTGTCAAAGAATTAAACATTAAGCCAACATGTAGACCACACTTCTGTTACTGGGTAATTCCACTTGATATTGTATGAAACACCAGTGCTCAGTGAATAGATGAAATTTTCATAGATAAAATTCCATTCTATGTTGAATCCCTGTAACACCAAGTGTGCATTGTTTCTCTGCACTTCTGTGCATGATGCTGATGTTCAACACTGGTTCTGAGGATTAAAACTAGCCCAATGTTTGCCAGGGCCAGCTATAGCTGTGCAGTGTGGTCAGTACGTGGTGTCTGCAAATGTACTTCCCTTCAGCCAATATTGAACTCAACAATTATTGCATATGTGATCCTCACAGGACCTGCATACAGAATTTGTGTTTGTTTTCTGATGGTAGCCCTGGGTGAAAGTACAGACAAGGTAGAGGAGAAATGTATGAAGTTAGAAATGAAGGTCTTGAAAGTTCAGAATACCAAAAAAAGTAAGGGAATAAAACTTTCTGGGAAATAAGTGCCATATTGCATGAACATATAATGATTGTTTCTGACATATGGCAAATATCTATAACATGTATTTTGTTATACTGTGTGACACTTCTCGCTGGTAGGAAGGATTTTCAGCAACATGGGCTCATTAAAAACAGTAAAGTTAAACTAGGAGTGAATTTCCCTTGTGTTTCCTACTGAGCTCTGCAAATAATTGTGCATGTGTCGTCAGTACTGACAGTGATGTGAGCTGCCTGTGGCCATTTAGATAATACACAAGGGTGAATTAACCATCCTAGGTACCAGAGAGAGAATACATTTAGAATCCTAGCATGTATGACCTGTGCTGCAGAATAAAATGGTACTTCTGACTGTTTTCTTGTGCAGTGGATACTCTCAAAACAATTGCAAGCTTTAAGTGTAAATGGAAAGATTCGCGGTTGGAAATGAACTGTGACAAGATTGCACAGACTTTGCCCTGGAGAAAATAAAAAGAATTACAGGAATTACTGGCACATTTGTCAATATATATTTGGTCTTTCTTGTTTTTTATTTAATCCTTGACACCTAGGTGTAAACTTAATCTCAAACTGTCAAGTCATGGTTAAATACCAGATACAGAGAATATTCTGTCAGTATCTACTTCAGTGATGCACATGCTTCAGTACCCAAAGTCAACTTTAGCAATCAAAGAAGTATCTAGTAATAACTCAAATTATAATTAAAAAAAAAAAAAAATCTGGTCTTTTAGTGAAATTTCTTTAGCAGGATATTGAAATCACACAAGCTCTCCCAGCACTGAGCACCTCCTGCTAATTTAATACCCAATCCCATTTCCATTAATATCAGCATTAAACTTTCATTGTTAAATTCAGGGCAGAATTGGCATCCTTACTGTAAGTTTTGTGATAAAAAACAAGAACTGACCTCAGTTACATGAAAGGGCTGTAGGTCAGAGCATCTGTAAATTAAAGGCTTTTGAGAGGTGCAATTTTTGAGAAGTGCTTTTTGTCCCCATCACCTAGGTTCAGAGGCTGTCTGTTGGAAGCATCCCTCGTTGCATGGTGGTTGTTCTGGAAGATGATTTGGTGGACAGTTGCAAGTCTGGTGAGGATACAGCATAAATTACCTATGTTTGTACCCACAAGCACTTTTAGTTTTCCATTTGAGATGAATCTCTTTCAGGTGGTTGTCAGTGTTGGGGGCTCCTCAAATGAGGTGTGTGCATCTGTCACATTGCTGTTTCAGGCTGAAGGTTAGCGTGGCAGCTGATGATCATTCTAGAAAATGTCATGCACCCTCAGGTTACATCCTGAATGTTTGACAGATCAGTTTCAATAAGTAATGTGTTGTGACATACAGAAAATACATTAAATCTTATTAGTGTTGAACAAGTGTAAAACCTCCCCAGGAGATTGGGTCACACAGCATGAGGTGTCCCTCCATAGGTTTGGAGAGCCAGGAAACCTGAACTCCTATTTAAGGAGTACTGCAGGTGGGGAAAACTACTTGGCATTCAAAGCAGAAACCAATTGGCAGGAGGATGAATGAAGAATAGACTAAAAATTCTCAGATAGGTACATTTCCACAAGAAATTAATTTGTGGTTGTACTTTTTCAGAACAATCTACTCAGAATGTTAACAAGTGATTATGGGATTCATCACAAAGGTTGCCGGAAGCCAAATAAGTTTTGGCTGATTTTTTTTTTGTATAATCAATCTAATTGAAAGAGCTTCTACAGTTTACCAGGAATTCTTCTCTTCTAAAAGAAGAGATATATCTTTAAGACTTCACCTCCCTTAAACAGAGGTGGAAAGACATAACAACTTCCTACCACAGACTTAAGCAGTTTACCTTATCCATGTTTTAGACCACCAGTTACTGCAGGAAGTTTTGCTTTTTGTTGTTAGAATTTTTTTAACCTTATTAACTGTGACACAGGATCTGGATTACATTATTGTGCATTACAGCTAGCTGAAGTGTCTGCATGTCTCAAGTCAGATGTTATTTTACTAATTTTTTGCTGTTACCTCTAGGAGATGACATCACAGTGTATGGAGTGGTAATGCAGAGGTGGAAACCTTTCCATGAGGGTGCACGCTGTGACTTGGAGCTTGTTTTAAAAGCCAACTATGTTAAAATCAACAATGAGCAGCTAGCAGGGGTTGTAATTGATGAAGAAGTTCGCAAGGAATTTGAAGACTTCTGGGAAAGGCATAGGAATGATCCCTTAGCAGGTTAGTAGCTGAAAGCTTTTAAGTAAGACACTTGATTGGATAGAGATGAAATTAGGAGTGAAAATAAAGTGACTGAACACATTTTCCCCCCATTATCCTATCTCTTCACCCATTCATCAAGAATATATTTTTTTCCAGTACAAGAATGTGAAATTCTTACTTTAATATTACCGGGGGTGGAAGGAAGTACCAAACCTACTGCATTGATCTTCATTCTTTGAACTTTCTATTGAAGTCTTTCTTGGAACATTTATTAACAAGAAATGAGAAACAATGTAAGTATCGGCAAAAAAAAAAGACAAGTGTTTTATAATCAAGAAAGAAGAAGCATACTTCTTGGAAGAAATAGTGTGGACCAGATCTGCCTTTAGTCAGCACAGCTGTTCCCTCTGGGGCAAGAGGGACACACTGTCTCTGCATCCCAAATTAAGCTCTGAATCTTTACCATAGGGATGAGCACATCCTATCTTTCACGTAACTCTTGGATGCCTAGGCCCTTGAGTTAGGTGCAGGGGAACCTCTCAATTCACACTGGCTTCCAGAACAGTCAGTGTTCAGTATGGTGGGTCCTAAACTTATCATGGTCCACAGTCAACCACCTTGGAATTACCAGAAGTTCTGTCTGGAAGGAACTCTGTCCCTCTTCATAATCTGAATGCCTTCTCCCCAACTCTTGCAGGAGCTCAATGGACTCTGTAGGGTTTCCATCACTGAGCTTTATTAGGCTGACATTCTGTCTTGTAAAATCCTGGAAAAGGCTTAGTCTCTCTTCTTTAAAGACAAAAAGGAGGAAAAGCAGGTGGGAACCTCCCTCAGATGAGCCCACTCATAGTAAGAAAGTGTAGATCCTGTCGATGTCAAAGATTCTTCAGAACTGCATTTCCTGGCAAGCAGTTTAATTACTAGCTTCCTGCTGTTTGGAATGATAACATTTGTTCCTTCTGCTGTTTGGAATGAGAATATTTCTTATCAATCTCATTAGAACTGTTCAGAAATTAACTCTGGATCTTCTTTGAAAGTCCCTTTTAATCTTTCATTCTCAGGACAATTTTTGCAAGCCTGCAGGGAGCAGTGTGATTTTATGTAATATTACCCAGTCTGAATAAATAAATACAAAGTGGCTACAAGAAAGTTGAGGTGGAAATTAGAAGGACCCTGACTGCCCAAGATGTCTGTTTCAGGCTGTTTATCCGAATTTGAGTTGAAATTGAGGGAAGAGATCAAATCTGACTAAGGAGTCTGAGGCCACAGAATGTGTGCGTACCTGTACTGCTTTTCAAGAGATAATGACAGCTACTACTGCATTTTTTGTCAGTCGTGTAATAATGTTAAGTCCTAACTGGAGTTAAATCTTGTACTGTGCATGGTTGAACAACATTCTTAAAATTTCACTTTTGGATGGACAAGGATGTGTTAATTGCTTCAGAAGGCCTCCAAATGAAACACATACTTTAAGCCATCCATTAGGTGCCTATATTTTGCCAGTACCATGTACTTGCATCTAAATTTAAAACACAAAGTTAAGCTTTCAAAATGGGTCACTCTCTTTTATTCCCTAGCAATGGAAGTAGCACATGGCATATAACCTGAGACCCCTTATGTGCTAGTATTGTCAGACTCTCAAAGGACAGAATTAATCCTGTTACGTATCTTCCACACCATCAGCATTTTCAGAGCAGATTGAAATATTCTGCTGCTGGAAAGAGACTATAGTAGGGAGGAGGAGAGTTACTTCTGACACAGAAGGATCAAAGGAGAAGAAAGGTAATGAGAAAATGAGCACACTTATGTGTGCACAAGTTTAAGGCAAAATAAGTGTTAGAGGTTTTCTTAGTTTTCCTGAATGTACTACACATCAGTTTTCAAGGGGATATTTTGGAATCTGTAAACTTCTAGGTTTCACAGCTTCTACACTTGTAAATGTGGAACAAAAGAATTTGCATGATGGCGTTTCATTAGTGCCTTTTATCTTGCTATCCACACCATACATTCCTTAAATTGCACTAGAATTGGCTTTGCTGCTTGTGATTGTGACTTACCCAACTTCTCTATAGTGAAGGAAGTTTGGATCAAACAATTGCTCTGGGTCCTATTCAAAGAAAAAAAAAATCAAGATCTCCTTCCTACCCTACTCTTCTTGCCCAAATTATTTGTCAGTGTACATGTGAGTCCATGGGAAAGTTTTAACTCCACTGAGTGCCATTTTTGCTCCTGTTTTAGGGAGGAATGAAATTTTGGCTAGCTTATGTCCTCAAGTTTTTGGATTGTACCTGGTGAAGCTAGCTGTAGCCATGGTGCTTGCTGGTGGTGTGCAGAGAACTGATGCTGCTGGAACTCGAACCAGAGGTTTGTATTGTTTCTAACAGTACCTCATCCTTTGTAACAATCTTTCCCATCCCTGTGCTCACCCACATCCCCCTGCCCCACCCTTCCAAAATCAAACCAGTAAGAACTTGGAAGCATAGTCATCCCATTTTCTTGAGTGAGAATAAGTTTTAATCAATTGTGACTATTCTTCCAAAATCTCAGACAAGTTAAAGTGGGTGTCTAGACTTCCTCTTTTTATTTTAATTTTTCCCAAATAAAACCCAATAGAAGCAGACTTTCAGCTTTCCATTAGGTAGAGTATTAAAGGCAGCTGTTTTATCTAAAACATCTCACTTTTTATTGTATAAGTGACATTTTGAAATTATTTCTAGTAGAATATTCCCAGCAGTATTTGGCATCAAAGGATGGAATCTTAATGTTTCCTTAATGCAGATCACTATAGTACATTAAAAGGAAAAATGAAAGGATTCATTTTACTTCCTTATGCCAGACTTTTCCATCTGTGATTGTCAGCACATCTCACTTAGTCTTGTAACTCCAAGTTACCTGCCTGCTGATTCTCCTTCTGTTGTTATTACATGGCAAATATGCCATGTGCCAGGTGGTACACAGGTCATAATCTATGAAGGTCATAATAATTTTGAAATGTCTCTGTATACAAATACAGGATTTTCTAAATGCTCCAACAGCTAAATAAAATTACAGACTTCATATTTGAATTGAGGTTGTATTTTGTAGAAAATGTTGAAAAAAATTTAGAGCACTTCACTGAGATTGTAGCAGCCAAATTATTTACTTCGGTAATTTCATTGTTATGAAATTACAAAGTTGGGTAGCTGTTGGCAAAAAATTAATTAAGCAAAACAACATGCTGATTTTATTAGTCCATTTTGCAATAATTTAAATAACTGAATAGTAGAATGGTAACTAAAACCTGGTATCCTTTTGTTTCATGTTCAAGAATGAGCTGAGTCTGAGAAATGAGCATTCTAAACTGTAAGAAGTCATATTACAGGCAGCGTGTCAAGACTTCCTAATACTTCACAAATACTTCATTGTAAATATTTGTGTCTAGATGACTTTATTAAACAACGTATTTATCACCAAATAAAGAGTGGAGAATTAGATATTTTAATGTGTATATATAGTGCTAAATTTTAGGTGAATATGACAAGTATTATTTAACCTGAGCATTTTGTGTTGATGTTGGTCTGTATATGAACTGTACTCCTACATCACTGTTTTCCCCCAAGGTGAATCACATCTTCTGTTGGTTGGAGATCCAGGTACAGGGAAATCTCAGTTCCTCAAGTATGCAGTTAAGATTATGCCACGCTCTGTGCTTACAGCAGGAATTGGATCTACAAGTGCAGGTATGTGCTTCTTCAGCTGTAAGGTTATCTCTTCACCTGAGTATGTTTATATTGAAGCCTTCTGCATATGTGAACATACGTGCTCAAGTTGTTATGAGCACAGTTGAAGTAGAGACCTGCTGTGGAGGCATATCACAAGCCTCATCCAGAGGCACCTCTCAGTGCTTTGCTAGTGGAGAGTGATCTGGACCTGTATTTTTAGCATTTTCCAGCTATGGAAAATATGACATCTTTCCAGAGCTCACGCTGTGTGATGAGCTAGCATCATTTGGTTTCTCCTGAACAGATAATCTTCTCTTCTGTTCTGTGTTCTGTCTGGGTGCCAGTTTGATTTCTGTTTGCTTTCTGGAAATTCACTCCTGTGTTGAGGAATTATTTCTTACACATGAAGATGGTTTTAAGATGGTTTCAGAGAGCAAGTGGGTTTTTTCTTCTTTTTTTCTTTTTTTCTCTTTCTTCCTTTTGTTAAATTTAGGTATGTCTCAGCTGGCTCTGCTCTCAGGCATCTTTGCAAACTCTTCTGGGGACAATGTACAGGGTCAGATTACCTCTTCCAGTAACTTTATTTATTTAACAAACGAATATGCTACATGTATGTTCAAAATGACAAAATAATTAAGGTCAAATCCCAGTGTTTCAGCTAGCATGTGTAACTTGAATATTTCTTAGAGAGTGTTGCTTATCATTTTATGTCTGGGAAATAGCATTATTTGTACATGGGAGAACCAAAGGATAAATCTTCCCCAATTCCACAGCTATGTATATACTGAATCTTCCATATTCGTGGAAGTGGAACATACACTCCTGTGTGCAGGGAACTTGTTATGAAAAACATATGCACCTGGCTTTCCATTCAAACTGTTAACAAATAGGTCTGAAGAGAAGACAGAGAGAAAATTCTGTTTAATACAATCTTTTCTCCACTTTTTGTTCTGTGAACAAAAATTGAGAAGTCTGATAATTTCAGATTTCCTAGGGCACTTGCAGTGACCTGGAGTGAAATTTTGCCATGTATTTCAGTGTGACTTTGCCCATTTTTGTAAATAGTGATTTTCTGTGTCAGTTGCTCTCAGTCTCTGATGTTGCTGTTGCCTTCTTCACCATGCCTCCCTCCCATGCTTCACCTTCCATATGATCTGATTTCCAGTTCAGCCATGATGGCTAGGTTCAAAGACATTTCCCTGAAAACAAATATTGCAGTTTATAGGTTTACTGTGGTGTATGTGCACTAATGATGTGTGGAGATGAACTTTCATCTCATGAAAGGTTTGTCTTGCACCTTTAGATCATCTATATTTCACTTAAATATTCCTTATTTGTTAAAAAAACCTTCTCTCTCAGTCCCTTTTTCTAAAATCTGACAGCAGCACCAAATTTCTCCTTTAGAGTTGTTCAGGACTGTTATGTCCTGAAGAAACCTGAGTGCCTAGCAAGGAAACTTATTAACCCTAGTTTAATTTCAGGGAACCTTTCCATGGCTAGAACTGCTGGACTAAGGTATTAATTTCTAGACCAGGAGTTTGGATGCTGTTTGAATTACTATTTTCTTTGCCTTTCCCATGCAACGAGTGTCATATGAATCTCTTGTAGCTAGCTTTACCTAACACTGATTTTTGTCAACTTCCTTTCTGGGCAGAAGCTTCAAATTAGTTTGGAGAACTATAAAACTACTTTACTTTGCTTATCTAATTTAACACTTTGAATTACCAGTTTCTGCTTTCCCGTGAGAGGACAGTCCTAAGGCACATTCTTTCTTCCAGTGCATGAATATTAAATCTCTAAGTTCACTTTTAGCTAGTTCCTTACTGTTTATAAAAAGCAGTCTGAATTGCATTTAATTGCTGGCTCTAAGCCAAAAGACACACCTGAGATTGAGTAAACCCTGAATAAGGTATCTAACTAGCTTTAGTAAGACTCTGTGTGCACTGACATACCTTGTTCCCTTTACCCATCTGGTACTGTTTTAGTACACCAGCTCTTTTATAAGCATTGAATTAGAATTCTGCATCCCAAACTGTGTCATACCAGTTTTACTTGGTTTTCTGTACAAGCATTTATTTGTACCAGGACAGCGTATTAGGTCATTAATGTTATAAATACACTCGAGAGAGTGTTAAAGTTTAATCAAATTCTCCTTGTGCCAAAATTCTTTCTTTCCTGGTCTACCTTAGGTATCACATACTCTGAGATCCACTGTGATACTTTGTGCCCCTGCAGTATCATGTGCCCCATCAACCCATACAGACGTGACTGGAATTGGCTCGTAGAATTTCAGAAAACAGTGACCTAACTCCTGCAGCTTTATTTGCTGTTGGTTGGTCCTTTCAATCAGGTTCCTGCCTTCCCCTGCACTTTCTAAACAAGTCTGTGCTGTTTACCTGATTCAGAAGGTACAGCCCAGGATAAAACTCTGCTTTCTTGCTGAAGGTTTGGAAGACCTTCATCTTTCCATCTCACCCACCCGCTCAAGTTGCATGCTTGCTGCAAACAACCCTTACAAATGACAAGTAATTTGTTCTCTGCTTTGAAAAAAAACAACTTTACCTCCACTCAGTGAATAAGTTTCTGAGCTTACTTTTTTATTAAGTTGCCTTTCTTGCAAACACTTAGCGGAAATTTTCTGTTGCAAATTCTCTACAAGTTTAGAACTTATATGAGGAACCAGGGTTTGTTCCTCCCACATCTCTTTTAACGACAGTTGGCAGGCAGACCAGCCCACACACAACAACTCAATGGCAAAAAATTTCTTTGACCACTGTAGGACTTCGTGATCTGCAAATGAAAGATGGGGGAACCATCTGTCCCGCTGTTTTGCTTTGTGTACACTGTTTTTTTTACAGGCCCAGTTCATTCTCCCTGACTTGTCTCTCTGAGAATCACAGGGAGTCATTCAGCTACCTTTTATTTTTAGAAATTGATACACAGTTTTCCATAAAGATGGAGACTTAGGAAGGCTTAACAAGATCTCTCTGGGGATTCTCACCTTACTACTGAGTTAAAGAAACTGTTTTGCAGTCCCCAGAGGCACAGTGCTGCTTATGTATATTTGGATGAGATAATCACTAGTAAGAAAATATTTCATTTACCTCTGGAGCTTGAGATTTGCAGTGATCTGGTGGTGTGCAACAGGAACCAATGCATGCCAGCTGCTGGCAAGTCTGGGGCTCATGGACATCCAGGCCAGAGTCATTCTGCTGCTTGCTAGTGCATATTTGACTGTTCACATTTCTGAAAATTTTGTTTGGTGTTGCATCCCTCCACAGATGGATTGCTTAAAGAATTTTGTGAACTGTATTTAGAACAGCTTGCCTAAAAATCTGGGAGAGTATCAGCTGTTTCTCCAGCTCTCCAGTTCTGTATAATATGCCTTTCTGAGCTGTGTGACATGCACCCTTTCTGGCCTCTCCTCTTAGAGCCTCTGCAGAACCTTACAAGTACTGCCTTTTTGCTGCTATTTTCCATATATAACACTGTCCATATCATGCCAACAGCAGTTTGCTACTGATTTCCTTTATTTTCGTTAAAGGGAACCAACTCAAGGGGAATTCACCTCTTTTCTTTCATACTAAGCTTTCCCCTGGTAGGCAGGCTTCAGGTGCTAACAGCTGTCTCTTTTCTGATCCATTAGAAACCAATCCAAAGTCACTGACATGAGCCATCCAGCTGTGGTTATAAATAGAGTACATGGTGTCAGTATCCTGAGGTATGCAAGATTCTGAAACTGGAGATACTTTTCCCTCTGTGTAGATCTCCAAACTGTCCCTGTGCCTTCCCTAGTTCATATAAGCCAAAGTAGTGCCAGGAAACCATTTTCCACCATGGATTCATACCCTGTTCCTCATAAAGTTATTAATAAAGATGCAGCCTTTAGGCTACTGTTCCCTGATCATCACTTCTACCATGGGATTGTTTTCCTGAATATTTAAAATTGTACGTGAACTTGAAGTATTTTCTATCAGTATGTAACCTGAAAATATTTTCTTGAGATCACGGCTTCACTGGCTGTTCCTTAAACAGCTGGGCCTCAAGCTGGAAAGGCCTTAGCTCTATAGGAAGTCTACTAAACTTGTCAAAGGAATGAAATTTGAAGCTGTAATAAAATATTGTCAGACATACCCTATCTGTAACAATGTCCTATCTCTTCTTTAGTTCCCTTAATTTCTTCTGAATAATGCTTTTCCAAAATGGCTTTGTCCTGAGAGAGCTTACCTTGACTACCTGCATGACAGCGATTATTTAGCCAAAGAGATGCCTGTCTTCAAAAAATTTGGTTCTTTCAAACATCTTCATATCTGAAGGCCCATAGTTAGGTTGGATAGGAATTACTGCAGGAGCAATATTCTGTCATATTGGTTGAAGGTTTCAGGTCTTATACACTTCTAACACCTCCAGGCCAACCTTCATCAGACTTTTTCATCCTGCTGTTGAAATGGCAGGCATTTCAAGCAGTGATTTTTGCATGGGTAACATATGTCTTCAGCATTTCCTTTACCATACTGTGAAGCCCCTCCTTCTTTCCAGTTTTATAATGTAGGTCTGCCCCACTCTCCTAGTAAGATAGGATGAATTGGAGGATACCCTTATTTTGAAAGGCTGGCCTCCTTATTTCATGGGGCAAGGGAGTTTTGGAAGGAGACCAAAAAACTCCATAAAAGTTTCTGCCAGTTCAGTTCAGCCAGTTCTTAACACTGCTGGGAACATGTAGCTGTTTTCTCTTGCATCTGGTGTAGCACAGACACATCCTTCCTCTGACCTTCTCTTGTGTCTGCAGTCATGGTCAGTGAGTACCCAGCCATGTCTCCAAAACTGCATTACCTAAAGCTGGAATTGTTTTAAGTGTATCCTCCCTCCATCTTCTCCTGAAATGGCCCTCTAAGTTCCATGTAGAAGCCTCAGGTTTGCCTTTAAGAAAGCCTTCCTAGTGCCTCTAGCTGGGTCTTCCTTTTATCATTTTTGCCTAGACCAAAAATCAAGGAAAAAGCCCTCCATCCATCTTCTCCAGCCCTGCTCTGATATCACACACTACAAGACCAGCTTTTAAGAAGCAGAACTATAACTGGAAACAGAAACAGGAGGGCCTGAGGAACTGCCAGCCTTTACACACAGTTGTCAGTTCTGCTGCATCTTCCTGGCTGGAATTTAGCAGAGCCCCCTATCCAGGGGGTAACAGCAACAATTAACCCATTATCGCCTGAGCAAACTTCTGTGGCTCTCAAAATAAATTACATAATCTGTACTCTTGCAGACCACTGTGCTATGGATAAGGAGTAGGGTAATTAGGTGAAGGATCTGCAGCTGTCCAGACAGAAGCCAGATGTTAACTTTGCCCTTTTTTTATCTCTGATAAAATGAGGGTTTGCTAGGAGTATACATGTAGAGCATGTTTGGGGCTTTTCCTTTTTTCTTCCCACTAGCATTTTCAGGTGTCAGTGGACAATCAGTCTAGCTGCAAGTGGCTACCTTTCAGTCTGAACTGACTTCCAGGAAACCAGCAGCTGAGGCAGTCCAAAGAAAATAATGGACTGTCAGATCACCAAATTTCTTTGTGACTTTGTCCCTCCCATCACAAGAACAGTGTCTGGTACACCATAAACTAAGTTACTGTGGTTGGTGTAGTGAAGTTCCAAATTGTTTCATTGTTGAAGATTGGTAGTGAGGGTTGGCTTTTTCAGTGGAGCTTTGTAAAGCCACTGGAAACATTAAATTTCACTAGTACCCATTCTGATGGAGCTAGAGCCATTCCTTCAAATTTAAGTGTTGCAGTAATTCACATTGAAGTTGATGCCTGAATAAATCAGTGACTGTAAGCTGAGGGACAACTTTTTTCAAGCTAGACATAAAAACCACACATTTTTCATCCATGTTGCCTTGTCTGATCCACTTACTTCTTTGTAAATGAATAACCTCTGATAAGCATTATGACAGTGTTCTAATGGTCTGCCTGTCTGAGATGAAAACACAGTGAGATACACCACCAGTCCCATCAGCAGAATCTGTAGGATTCCTTTGCATCTTGGTGGCCTCTGCAAGTGAAAGTTTGTGGTAAGGTGAATACATCCTCAACCTTGAAATGGTAATGCTGTGATGTCAGCACTGGTTGGCTGTGTCACGTGCACAGACCTGCTGTTCTAAAACGTTCAGCGATCAGGGACACGTCTTTACAGATGCCCTACATGCAGTCTATCATTTAATACCACTAAGTCTGTGTTGTGATATTGCCTGAAGTCTCTGGGGGATTGGAAATTGATTCCTCAAATTCTATGTCTCTGGAGGCTGATTTTGTCAAGAAATACTCAGAAGGCAGGGTGTATGGACTGCTAAGACCTGAGGCACCCAGCCTTCTCAAAAGGCATAGAAATCCCATTTATCTTGCAGAGGTTATGAGGTAGGGTTGTTCATCTCCAATTTTCACCAAGCACAGCATTCCTTTTCCTGCTAGAGGTGGGTCACCTCTATGCAGGCCACATGAGTCTATCAGGTAAAGTGGTGCCAAACTCTGCTGCAGCATCCTGACACAGTCAAGCCTGACATTTATTGCACCCATGTGTACTCATGCACACATGACTTTTTAGACTGACAAGAGAACTTCACTTTTCCATTCCTCTGAATTAACTGGTTTGCTGGGTGACATCACTTTGTTGACTAAATTTTGCAATTGGATATGCAATAGCAGCAATAATGGTTTGCTTCCATCACGTTGTGGCATATACTTCTAAAAAGCCTTCATGCTACCAGTGCATGGATTCTGGTTACAGCTTGTACTTGGATCATGCTTTCATTTGAATATTCAACAGAGGCAAAAGTTTGAAACACTACTACAGTAACCTTAATTCAAGGCATACTTCACAAGCCTGTCAATCCTTCAGCAGGTAACCAAATTATTTACATGCTTACATTTAGGAGGTATCGTAGACTTATAAATAGAACATAAAGTGCATGAAAAATCTCAAAATGTCACTGAAGACCTAAAAGTTGCAATATAATTGAAAATCAAAGATAAAGTTCACAGAAATTCAGCCTTAAGTGAAGTGACTGCTAGTTCAGGGAACACTTAGTTCTTTGTGTTGTCATACTGATGACTATTAATATTTTTAGATTTCTGATTATCACTTTAAACAAGTAGAGAGAGATTGTTAAGAGCACATATTAGAACTAGGCCTCCAAATATTAATGGATTTCATTAATTCATTCATCTACCCTAGATAAGTACTGCTGAGCTTCCATACAGGAAAAACATTTGGATCAGGTCATTCCTTTCCAGTTTAAAAAACACATATTTGAAATGCAGGCAATTTCACTAACGATATGGAAAGACAGAAGCACTGCCTGGGACATCTTCATCGCCATTAGAGAATGCAGAAAGAAAACAGAAAGCATTCTATTTTTATTCAGAGCTACGCTGTTAATCATCATGAAATGTACCTTTTTTTTGAAGGGCCCAGAACCTACAAGGGTTCATAATTTGGGCAGTGACTAGTAAACAGTAGAACTACATTCCTGTAATCTGGCATGACAGATTACAATTTAAATGCACATACAGGCACAGTAAATATAAATATAGCTAATGAGGACTGAAAGTAATAACTAAATTCTTAAGTGTTGTAATACTGTCTTAAGTCTTTACAGGTTACTGCTTAGTTCCTTTTATTTTCAAGGATGCCTCCTCAGGTAATAGGGATGTCTCACTGCAAGAGCTTGAGGGCAAGTAATGTATTTTTGACTGTGTCATGCCTGCCACAACAGGGTTTATACCAGTGACTAGGATTGCCTTAAAGGCTAGAAAGAAAACAGAAGTTTAAAATTCCAGGTGTTTCAAAAAACTGAAAGAAAACAACCTAACTCCTTACTACTACTGAAAAAGATGACAATAAAGCATGCCTGAAAGTAAACATACTAACCAGTAGTGATCCGTAATCTTGCAGAAGAGTGTATTTGGGATATTCACACTATTGCTTTTGAGGTTTAGAATCTTCTAGTACTTGCTTGCATTCTTCCAACCACTTGTGTATGGTATTAGGGTGGCTGAAAAAGGGCTCTTTCCTGAGTTACCCACCCCAACATACATGAAACACTGTCCTGAACAAAACCATAGTTTGACTAAACAGCAGCAGCAGCAGGAGATTAAAAAAAAAAAAAGTATCTAAAATCCAAGATAGCAGATGGTAAATCTCAAATTGCAGGCTTTAAGTAACAAGTATGTGCCTTGAAAGGAAAAGAAGCTTGCACCTAAAATTATACTGTGCTGTTTGCTTTCAGAGCAAAAGAACATTTTTGGACTTTTTTGTTTGTTATTAAGAGACACTTTTTTTCTTTACACTTCATCTAATGACAGTTTTGTTCTTAAGATGCTATTAAAGGGCACTTTATATTTGGCAATCTGGATAGCAGCGATGAGGACATGGCATTATTCCTTCATTTTGCCTGAATGTTTTAACTTCTGAACTGTTTTTAAGTTTTTAATAGTGCTTACAAAGTAAGGGGGGAGGGGAGAGAATACATATACTTTAATCAGATTTGGTTTAGACCACATAGAATAACACATTAGAAAAAAAAGGCAATTACTTAAAAATAGTTGTATTTATATTTCACAATCTCCTCAAATACTGTTTGTTTGTTGGGTTTTTTGGTTTTGTTTTTTTATAAACTTTCTACAGGATGTTTTAAAACAAGTTCTTCACATTGCTTCAACTATGCACTTATGGAACTCGAGGGAAATAGTTCTGGTTGTTTTTACAGTTTAACACATATACAGTACCAAAAGGATGGTGGTTAGTCACATGCAGTCCATATGAGATTCTAACATAACATTTAGTGAATTTTCTGATGTTGACCACCCCTTTGATGCTGAAGGTAATGCATCTGTGGAAAGCAAGGACTGTAGATTTGGGTTACTGCTCTCTGCATCTTCCAGTTTTTCAGTGTTGTCCTCCCAATTAATGTGGAATCTCGTGACTCTGGGATTAGATGCCAAAATATTCCTTTGAAGCTGGGAAAAAAGAAAATATATGGATTGTAATGTGTACTTCTTAAACTGGAGTTCATATTCATATAGATTTTTTCCTTTTAGTCCCTATAGCCTTGTTTGCCTAAAACAATTCGTTTAAAAAGGGAATTAACATCAATGTGAATCTACAGCTACTACCTGTGGATCAGGAATGTGCTTACAGTACACTTTCTCATTTTCCCTAATACCCTGCTCAGCAAAACAAGCACTTTCTCAAGAGAACATTTTAACTGTTCCACAAGGTCAAGGCTGTGAAAGAGATCCACAAGTAAAGTGCAAGTGTTTATTATTTTATCCAGCTTTTAGTAAAGCAAATAACTTCTACCCCCACAAGGATTTTGCAAACCACAGTACTTAGGCAAATTTTGCATCAACTTTATGGTATTTGCAATACCTATCAATTCCATCAACTTCTCATCTTCATTTACAACTACAACCTTATCCTTAAACTGCCAAACTTTGGACTGATTTCACTAAGAGGATTTATCTACTAACATTTTAGTGGACATGATTAGTCATCTATATTATTCTCATGGCTGGCCTTCATTTTCGTTTGAAAACATGTTGCATTTGTGTAGTAAAAAAACAAAAAACAAACAAAAAAAACCCCCAAAAAACTTCCTGATTTTATTGTGAAAAAGGGTGAAAGATTATGTATAGTTACCTGGAGGATGGCAACTTAGCGCCAGTGGACACTCACTATGACAGTTAAGACTGATCACAGGAAAGGTTTGCTTTGTCAATTTTATTTTCCAAGAAAGTGTACTCTCATTAAATATGTCCTGACCCCTTTTGCAAAATAAAAAGGCCATTTCTTTTTTAGAACCTAGTAGAGCTTATTACCCAATAATTAATCAATCACACTAATAACCTTCTACTTGTGCATTTCCATTTTGTCCCCAACTCACATCAAGGACTCTGTATACAAATATATGATAGCTTTTGCTGTTCTTTTCCATAGCAGCAAAGCTAGCTTTTTATATAAACAAAGAATGAAGACAAGTAGTTCTAGGTTTTCTAAATTCAGGTGCTTAAAGGGAGTCACCATTATGGCATTGACAACCAACATAACAAATAAGTTATGTTTTAAATTAAAGAAATAAAGAAGAAGGATTAAGTTCTTAAAGTTTGGGTATGATCCTCACTCAAACATCACTATTATTTTCAGAACATACTTAGTGTTTGATCACTGAAAATTAAGCATAGAAAAACATAATACTTCACTTCATCTTTCAATTCTAGTCCTGGTTTAATTGTTACCATGAGGGATATATGTTTTTATAACTTTATACTTCCTTTGTCAAATTAGACATTTATCAGATTACCATCCAACCAGGCTACCCATGTTCTCTCATTTTACACCTAATTTGTTCCTCAGTTTGTTTGTTAAAAGTTTTGCAGAAACTGTAGCTCTGACACTAGAAGCTGAGTAACAACTGTAGTAAATTAATATCTACAACTTAGTTCCAGATTGATGGGCCTAGAAAAAACATTATTCTGTTTTTCTGAAGAACAGAGCCACTTTGTAAATAGTGGTGCAGGTAGAAATATATCCAATGGTTTATTTCACAGTCAGTGTGAAAATACAGACAAGTCTTAAAGATGGTGAAATTTCTGATGGTTTCTCAGTATTACCTGAATTTATGACAACTACATAGCACTTGTAGTTTCTCCCCCCACGTATTTTCCATTATTTGATGCCTCATCTCATGCACTTTATGAAATCACTTGGGGTTTGGGTTTGTTTCTTAGAAACCTCTTTCTATAAGCATACCTCTGATATATGACTAAAACAAAACATGCCTTACCTTAGAAAAATCTGGCTTTACTGGTGGATTCTCTCTCAGTTCTGTTTCAGTATATTCATTGTTTACATAGTAGCCGACTCTAATAAATTCTTGACCTCGGTAAGTGCATGTAATTAGCACAACAGTTACACCTACTGCATCTGCATCTGGAATAAGCCCTGGGTTAGGTGCATCAGCCTAAATGTGAAAGGGAAAGATAAATTAAAATTGATAGCACATGTCTACCTAGCAGGGCAATCTCAAGTAGTGTGTTTCAGCAGCTAAGAAGTGACAATATTTAATATTGTCCAAGTTAACCAGAAAATATACTGCTTTCACAACATCTGCCCTAGATTTAGAACACCATCCTCTAACAACAAAATTGGAATACAGTAAAATTGTTTCGTGACATTTCTCACAGGTGATTGGCCAGGTTTGATCCAAAACTCTTTTTAAATATATGATCAGCTGAACCATTGTTCAGACAGGAATACCAACATCACTCCAGTTCTACAGTGCCATGGTTCTCCAGCCCATCTTGGTAATTTAGTAGAGCAAGCTTATTTTCTCACACACCCTCCTCAAGGTTTAATTGGTCTGTATGTGTGCTCTTAACAAGACTAAATCCTTAAAACTACAGTTTGCAAATTATACTTCAGCAAGAAAAGGGATCGGCTATGGTACAGTTCGCGCAGTTCCAGATTTCTAGGGAAGAAACAAAGTAATTTCTCTGGCTTCATTCTTAATACCTATGTTCGTTAAAATTTATGCAGTTAAATGCATCACCTCTCTAAGACACCTGAATATTTTCAGCCACTATGCAAACCTAATTAATAAGCAACTGATACAATCTTCCTCAATGTCCTTACATACCATGGCTCTGCAGTTACTTATCAATAAAATTTGCCTCATAAAACGTGGCTCACATCAGTCCCTTAAAATGCCTCCTAACTACCACATCTGTTGATAAAATGTGATGCCTGATTTTGCTGCAGGATTTAAAGTAACAGCAATCCAGGCACAGTAAAACAGCTTCATATTTACAAGTCCACATGAAGATCTGAAGTCAACAATGAACACCCATGTTGTGAGAACCAGTTGGTATTAGTAATGTGTGTTCAGATGGTTTGGGTGTAACAAACCTTCCCTAATGACAGATGATGAATGGAATTAATTCCTGTTGTCCCTCTCATCTCTGCTTTTCTGTAGTACTTATATGCTCCAGCCTGGTGAAATTTGGGAGCTGCTGCTCATGCAGCATTGGCTTCTACTCTTTGCCACTTCAATTCTAAACCTTCAAACCACTCTAGGTTTTTGTGAGAAGCTGTAGGAACTTTGCAGAAGAATTAGATGAGTCAGACCTCTCAGGTAGAAATACACCACAGGGAGGAGAAGAAACCAGGAATCAGGTAGAACTCATGCTCCTCCAGCCCTGAAGGAAGTAGAAAATGGCTGAATGGCTTTACAGCTAGCATAGGGGAACAGAAAAGATGGCCAAGGAACAGAAAAAATGCAGAAGCTTGAAGAAATCACAAGTACTGCCATACAGATTAAATCATTAATTCAGTAGTCTTGTTCTAACAGTGCCCAGAACTATCTGATCACTTTAAATTCCACAGTAATGGGCAACAGAAATACTATGTTCCATTTAACTCCTCATTAAACTCAACTCACATTCTAATGTAGGATCATAGTTTTTTCCAGGTTCCCACTGTCATTTTCTGTCTTGTAATATCCTATAACACAGTTCTGAACCCAAATAAATACTCTGTTCCAATCCTACTTATCTCTCAGGCATTGTTTTGCTGCATGAAAGACACTGAGAACGGTTTTAAAACAGTTTTCTCAAATTTTCAACGTCCTGTTTTTTTAAACCTCTTAATTACTCAGGAGCCAAAGATCATAAACAGGTGGAAGAAAAAAAAAGAGGTTGGAATGACCAAATGATAAATAAGCAGATTATCTGCAAACAGTTATTTTGGTGGGCAGAGGCAGTAGATTAGCTTTTGCATAAACAATCACTGTCTTAATACGTCATTTTATGCTATAAATTACTTATATTACTTATTACTTATATTACATTATGAAATCAGCCCATATATATGTTACCTTGAATTATCTTGCTTTTCTGCATGATATTTATTCACCTAGCTATTACTGCAGAATAGGTAGCAAAAGTTTATGCCCACTTAAGGATAATAAATTATTCATGTACTTATATGCTCGAAGTTTCTGTGATTTTATTACAAATTCCTAAGAGAATTGAGAAGGAATCAGGTTTCACTACATATATCTTGGCATTTAGAAACAAATAGGCCAAGCTATGGGCCTTTACTAAGGCAATTCTTTTAAAGGTAATGCTTTGGGGTTTTAAAACAAAAAGCTGCCTTTGTATGTCTCAAAAGCACAGTAATTATCCATCTTTCTGTAAGGCTGAATTCCCAACCTGATACGCATCTTTTTTTCATCTAAGGTGTTTTTATCATCCTTGGTAATCTATCTGTGCGGTACTCCATTTTAGTTGCTATTTCAGCCATTTTCTCATCTAGAAAAATCTACAGCAGATTATCTGAAAATTTTATACTCCTCTGCAAAGGTCCTTTCCTTATGCTACTCCCCACGAACACAATCTCTTTTCTTTGTATCACATGCCTCCTGCAGCTCTATGCTTTGCCCCATTCTTGCCTTCCCTTGCTTGTTTTCTCCGTATCCCAGGCTGCTTCAGCTTGGTGAATAGAACTGCTTCAGTCATCAGCAAAGGCTTCTTGCAGCGCTTCGGGTTTTGGTGGTCTCCTGCGTACACATGAGCTCAGTCCTACCCTCACCTGAAATCCAGAGCCTTTGAAGTGTAATATACTCAGACCCAACTGTACTTCCATAAGAAATATAAAAGATATTTTAACAGAAGGAATCTCTTACAGGACCCATGCCAATCTAAGCAAAATCTCTACACATCTCCTCCTAATTTAGCTGTAGTGTCATTTATAACCAGGACACAAGTGCTGAGTCCATTCTACAGAAACTGCACGACCAGTAAATTTAATTTGAGACCTACCCAATCATACAGACAAAATATGCCTTTTTCAGGCACCTACTTCTTGTGTCTTCCTATCACCTTCAACAAGGAATCTTTGGACCTTTGATTGAGAACAATGTATCTTTTAAATTAGAAATGTAAATGCCAGCTGATTTTCCCATGTACAAGTGCAAGGTAGCCCCTTTGAGAGCAATAAAGGATCACCTGTTTCTGGCCAATTAATGCCATAAGCTATAATGGCTTGATAGTGGAAAAACTGTTAATAAATGATGCATTTGTTACACATCTGCTTTATTTGTAGCAAGGAAAAATTGGGCCTGGCTCCAAAACCAAACGGAAATGTTTCAGCCCTGATTTGCATGTATGTGGTTGATAAATGCTGCAACTTCCAGTCTAATCCTATTCTTTAAGCCCGTCCTGTAAGGAAAAAAACAAAACAAAAAAGCCCAGAATAAACAAACAAACACCCCCAAAATGCTAAATAAACTACCTTTCCTGGAACTTACAGGATTAATCAGGATGCCTCACAAATGCTGATATTATTTTAAACCAGTTACAGTAACCATGAGAAATAAGGGAGCGCATTCATTAGCACTTTGGGGATTTTTAATGCTCATACTTCAGCATGTGTTTGTCATTAGTTAAGTGAATTTATAGTATTTGAGAAAATAGCAGAGTTCTTATACAATAAGACATACGCTGTTCCTATCTGATTTTTCATCCAATCAATTTTGTTGTCAGTTTACAAGACAAATTCTAGTATTTAATAGTGAAAAATGTGTTTTAGTAAAAATTATAGTTTAGAATAAAAAAAATGAACAAAAAAACTTCACCACCACTAAGTAAATTATCCCAAACAAAAGAAAGCTTCTGTAAGAATTCAGCCAAGTCCACTTCAAGTTTTCCCCCCTTTCTTCTCAGTGAGTTAAAAAAGAAAGAAGACTAGGCCAGTAAGCCATCTTAGTGTTGTTCTTTTCCTGTTTTCTTTTCCTTCGTTATTCCTTATTAACTTTTGGCTTTAACCAGCAATATTTTATAGGACTGTTACATGCTCTAGACTTTTTTGCACAGTCTTGATCTACACCTTTGTGTCCTAAACACCTCCCATTTACCACTGAATTTCTATCTTTTATTTTAGAAATCACTGTATTTTGTTACAATTTAGCATGCTTAGCCAAACATCACAGTTGAACATGCGTTCTGCCAAACAGAAACTTCTTGATTGTTCTGGCTGAGTTTTACAATTTGTTTGTCGGCCTGATCATCTGAAGCTGTTGTCTACATTAACCTAGTTCTCTTGATTGTCTGAAATTGCCACCACCAGCAGAAGAGGAAAGCCTGATGGTGCTGGTGTAAACCAGGCATATGGCACTGCTGATTATGAACCAGACTGGTTAAAATTATCAGTAGCTATGGGAACTGTGCTTTTATCAGTTATTATTGATACCACAAAAAAATATAACCAAGAAATATCAGGGGTAGGAAGTACAAGCTCAAGAACAGTGCAATAATTTTTTTTTTACCATTATTTTTCAAGTGTCTCTTAGTTTGACGCAGTTATCCCTAAACAAATTAGGGATATTATAATTTACAAATATAACTCTTTTAGAAACGGTTAAATCAAACTTACCTGAAATACAAACATGTGTCTGCCCGCAGGAACAGGTCCAACTAAAACAGAGTCTAACACCTGATCATACTCTTCACTTTCAGCTGAACCCACATAAATTATTTTCCATTCTAAATCTACATAAAAAAAAAAGAAAGAAAAACAAACATTATTTATCATTGGAGTTAGGGATCTTCCACTCTTGCCCATCTACAGTTTTGCATAGCCTAAAATTACTTCTTTGGCAACAAGCCTAAAACAACAAGGACCTGTCTTAGAGAAATTTACTGATGCCTGACCCTGTCCTCATGAACCAGATCATCTCACTTTCTAGCCAGTTGTACCATAGGAATCCCTCTATTTTCAAAGTGAGGTTAATTTTCAAATTTTATACAGAAAACAAGGCCCTTTTACTAATTGGGACCCATGTTGAGCATCTTCTCAAAGTCTGTCAGAATGGCTGCAGCAGAGGGATGATGCCTATGAATCATCACATCCTTGAATACCAACTAACCTCCCAAAACCAAAATTTCCACCTTCTACATACACACCTCACAGCTTAAATTACACACAGATCATGGACAGTAGCTAGTTGAGTAAGAAAGCCACTGGGTAAGCAAGCTCCAGGCACACTAACTGTATGCCCTCATTCCTTCATGTTGGAGTCTAGAATACAGATTTGTGTGCCCTTGTTTCTGATACTTAGTTATAAGATCCAGAAAAACACTGATTTTCATATAATATGAATGATTTTGAATGATTATGAATGATTCTTCGAATCATAAGAACTGAGATAAGCAGGGCTCCCCACGAGGGAAGATCCCAAAAGAATTCAGTCCAAAGGAGGCTGAGAAATCCAAGAATAAAAAGAATAAAAAGAAAAATACAGAAGAGATGCAGCAGAAACAGAAAAAGGATTTTTTAGAGAAAAGTTACACTTCATGTGTCACTTGTGTTATCCAGAAGTACATAAAATTGTGATAGCATGACCAGACCATATTCTTCAAGATAGTGATGCTTGGATCTTATCTACATCATGAAATGGAATTATAGGAAAAAACCCAAAAACAACAGTGTAGCACTTTGCTTCTTAAAGCCAAGCACTGAACCCCAACATTTATTACAATTCAGTTTTTTCTAACTCAGCCTCTCCCCCACAGATGTTTTCAAGTAGAAATTGCAAATTAGCTCTTCCTGGGTCAGCTTTTCACCTTCCCTTTTTGATTCAAAAGCAGTATTACATCTGAAACTAATCTTGCAAGACAGATTTTGGGGTTTTTAAATCGAGGGAAAAAAATACCACCATTACAAAAAACTGTAACTAACACTTCTTTTCTTAATTAAGCTGTTGTTTCAGAACTATACCTTAAAAACTTACATGGTATATTTCTTTTTTTTTCCCCCTTGTGAACAATGCACTGATTGCCTTTGCAAAAGCACAAACCTGTAAGCTATTACATTAATTGATTAGTACACTCGGCAAAATTCAAAGGTCTGCTTCATGGTTTCTAGATGCTGAAATGGGACTTAAACACAAAAAAAAAAAAAAAAAAGCACTTGAACAGAATTTGACTGCTTTAAGATTGCAAGTCTCTTTCCTCATTAGTGAATTCTTCTTGCTTATTTTATTTACCATCAGTGCAGGTTTTGCGGGTTTAACTATCATAATAAACAGGGGTTGGGAAGGGATTTTACTCCTCTGTAAAACACAGTGCAGTTTCCCAGGTACTGTATCAGAGGTTTTATTTACTTTTTAAGCTTGAAGTACTAGCTGTTGCCAGTATTGCAGGGTACTCATCCAGGCTAGTTAAGGAACTTTCTTGTCTGCATCTGAGGACAAATTACTACTTACAAGAAGTGAAGCCTTTTAGGCTAAACTGCTTAAGACTAACATACTATTCTGTCCCATTATTCTAGGAGAACAGTATAAAACTTATTCTAAACAACTCATAATACTTAGTACTAAAACTAGACTTTTTAAAAACAGATTTTAAATATTATTTAAGTATGTTGATACAGACCAACAATTTTAAGAGAGTTGGAGTTCATGGATTTAATTTTAGGATCAGCGTTGCATAGAATGGGCTGAAAACAGCACAGTAAACAGACGTATTAGCACAGAAAAGCTAAGGCAATGACTTTTCATCAAGTATACAACGGCTGTGTTTAATCTTATTTTTAAATGTATAAGATAGCAGCACTCATCCCTAATATATCCTATAGTCTACCTTGCATGTTCGTGGGGGAAAGGAGCTGAGAATTCTGCACTGGACCATCTATAATTCTTCTCATCACGACTGTCCAGGATTAACTCTAACATAAATCCTGAGTGTGAGAAGCATATCACATACAGCTGTACACAACTGGAAGGAAAAGCCTAATATCTTGCACAGAGCCCCTGTGACTGGCACTGCCACCTGCCATAGCAGTTGCCACGGAGGGGGTCCGATGCCGCACCTCGGATGGGGCCAGGCTGACCGGAGAGATCCAGCCAGCAACGTGGCGAAGGGCAAGGAGCACAGCTCCAGCTACTGCAGAAGCAGGAGACAGGCGGCGGAGGCCTAGAGGAAACCCTGGCTCAGGCGAGACTTCCTCTGAAGTTCCCGCCACGGCGGCCGTCCCTCCCTTCCTCCCTCCCTGCGCTGTCACCATCCCGCCGGCACGCACGAGTACGCGCTGCTGCAGAGGCAGGCGGGGTGAAGCGAGTTAAACCGCAGCGATAGCGAGCCTGCCAGGGCACCTTAGCCAGGACAGTACGCAACTCCCCTTCTCCTCAGCCCTGCCCTCGCCCCTCCGCCCGCGGGGCTCTCTGGCGACCAGGCGGCGCTGGGCTCCGCCGACTGCCGGACAGGCAGTGTCCTCTCCCGCTCACAGGCGGGCGGCCTCCTCCTGCTCCCGTGGCAGCAGCCGCTCCCCGGCCCGCCGGCGGGCTAGAGTGCCCCGCATTCCCTCCCTCGCCCCGAGCCGTTCGAAACTCCCGCCCGCGGGGCGACGCGCGGCCTCTCGGGGCGCGTCCCGCGGCCGGCCGGGGGGCGGCGCTGCGGAGCGCGGCCGGGGCGAGGGCGGCTCGCGGCCCGCCCGGCACGGGGGGAAGGCGGGAGCGCGGCGGGAGCGCGGTGGCGGCCCCGGCTCAGGACGGGGGTCCCCGTGCGGTGGCAAGGCCGGGGCCGCCCCCCACCCGCCGGTGGCTGCCGGTAACTTTCGAGTGACTTCCAAAAATAGTGGCAGGCAGGCGGCCCCCTCCCCCCCGGCGGGGCTCCCGCAGCCAGCGCTCCCCTCCAAGCCGTGCCCCCGGCCCCGCGCACCTACCGCGGCTGCCTACTGCCAGCATGCGGGGCCAGCCAGCCAGCCCGCCCCTGCCTCCCACCGTGATTTTAAAAATTTTTTTAAATTTTTTTTTTTTTTTTTTTTTTTTTTGTTAATAGTATTAAAATGGAGCACGAGGCCAGCAAAACGCATCCCCGCGGAGCGTTTTCCGCGCTCCGAGTACCGGCCGCGCTAAACGCGCAGCATCCCGTGTGCCCGCGGGGATGCGCGGCCGCCGAGCCCGGTTCAACCCTCCTCTCTCCCGCTCGCTCCCCCCACGCACACACAAAGCTGGCAACATGGCTACCTCCACTCTAACAAGTTCCTCGCAACTTGCGGCAGCTCGCCGCCTCGCCGATGGCGGGGAGAGGCGGCGGGCCCGGCTCGGCGCCCAGAGCGGGCGGACGCCGCCAACTTTCCCCGGCTCCGGGTTCGGCGGGAGCGGCACATCCCCTCTCCCGGCCGGCACATCCCCTCGGCTCGGCACGGCGATGCGGCCGAGGTGGAGAGACTGTTAAATTGTAGGCGCAGGCCTGTGCAAAGTTTAAGCCTTCAATGCCCCGAGCTCAGAGCCCGGGGTTGCAAAATCCGTATCGGGGAGAAAAATTCTACTCACCTTCAGACAGGTCCTCTATGCACTCGAATGTGATTTCGAACTGGAAAGGATTGTAGAAAGGAGAAGGATTATCCAACACCACTACATTGTTCACCTGAACCTTTGCCATATTTTGGAAAAAAACACAAACAATAGGCAGAGCGTGTTAACGCCGCGCACTAAAGTCCTCCGTGCCGGGCTCCCGCACCGCACAAGCCCCCGCGCCGCTGCCCGAGCGAGGCTGCAGGGCGGCGACTTCCACAAACTTTTTTTTTTTTTACCGCCCCCCCTTTTATTTACACCGGGAACGCTCCACACTGTTCGCCGCTTTCCCTATTTCGCTCAACTACAGCCCATTCTGCCCCTGCTCGCCGCCAGCGCCCGCCCGGATTGGCCACTCGCCGGGCGAGGGCCCTCCCTCCGCGGGCACGGCGGGCACCGAGCGCCGGCCAGAGCGGCCTCCGCGCGCGCCCGCCCCGCGCCGCCCCCGCCGCAGCGCCCCCGCCCGGCGCGCGCCGGCAACGGCCGCCGGCAACCGCCAACGCGCCGAGGGGCGGGGCCGATCAGGGGCGGGGCCACGGGCGGGGCCAAGGCGGGAGATGATCCAGGCGAGCTTGAGGGAGCCGCGGAACATCTGCTTCTCTGATTTCCAGGAACAGGACTGAGAGCTTATCAGTAGCCTTTTTTTCTTTCTTTTATTTTTTCTTTTTCTTTTTTTTTTTTTCTTTTTCTGCATGCATTAAAAAGATTAAAATTCTGGCGATGGGAAAATCAGAAGGAAAGATCTTACCTCACAGCTAGTCAGATCTCCATTCACGACCAAGAGAGACTCTGTAGGTTAGTTCGAAAGCTGTTGCCTTGCATTGCAATGATTATATTTAAAAGAAGAAGTAAATCCTAAGATGTGACTTTATTTCAATTGCTGGCATATAGCTTATGGGACTGTGTTTATCCTGCTTACCACAATAACTTTTATAAAAACTGATAAGGTTTAGATTCATATATTGGAGATGCTTTTTTTGGTCAGTGTATTATATTTTAAGTTGTGAACCATATGAGCTGAAGAAGAAATTAATTTCCTTTCAAAATGTTTATCCTCTGCAAGTTGTAAACAATGTAAGACCACATCCAGCTTGGAAAGTGCTCTAACATGAAAATCGAGGCTGAAAAAAATAGCAGGGCAAAATATCATAACTAAATTAGAACAATGGGTAGAACAGAGACAAAACTATCTTTTTGTCCATTCACTTCAGGCAAAAAGTTAAAGCATTGTATTCCAACAAGACAAAAAACTGCTTGCAACCAGAGATCATTTTAAAGTTTTATTTAACCTTGTTTATAAAAGGGAAGATTCAGAAGTGTTAAGAGTCCTAAGTGGTGTTTTTTTTATATGCTAAGATTGTACAGTATTGTATAAACAGCAACTGCAGTGCTGGCTGCTTGGGAAGGGTGAAAAACTACTCTTAGTCCAGCACTCCTGATTACATGGTTCCCCACACCTCTATAGAATAAGCACTTTTGCTTTCTGAATGCACAAAACTAATCTAATTAAGCAGGAAGGTGCATTAAGCTTTCAGCATCCCCTAAGAATGAAAGCAGTGATTCACTTATAGGCTAGACCGTCTTGCCTGTGGGGTTCCACCCTCTGCCAAGGGACACTTTCAGTTTAGGGCCCTTTCAGCTCTTTGGGTTTTTGTTATGCTTTGTTTGGTGGGTTTATTTCCCTCTTTCTCTGCGGATTGTGCTGGGTGCTGGTGGGGTCCCGGATGCCAGCAGCACCCCCAGCTCAGGGCAGTGGGGCTGGGCACTGGTGCCAGGCTCATGAGCCCAAGCCTGCAGCCCACGGCAGCGACCTCCTGGCCGATGGCACGGGATGTGTGTGCCGGGATACAGCACCTTGCTGGCTGGGGAGCCCCCTGAGCAAACCGGGTTTGCTGGGTGGGACGGGCTGTCCGCATGGCCCCGAGTGCTGCTGCTGGAGAGGCCACCCAAGAGGGGCTGTGCAGGGAACCAAGCGTGCCTGTCACACAGCCGGGTTGTCAGGAAGCCATCCCCTTCCTCTGTTTGTGGAGGGCTTGGGTACTCTGAAGAGCGACGAGATGGGACATGGTGCTCGTGCAGCAGCATTGCCGGCGGGAGGGCCCTGCATGCAGCAGGGGAAGCCATCTTGTGTGGGGGCAGGAGCCTGCAGCAGAGGCCATCTCACGGCCGCCATGCACAGGGGACAGTGCCGGGCAGGGTGACACCGCGCTGCGGTGCCAGTGGCGTCCCTCACGGCTCTGGGCGAGAGCAGAAAGTGCCCATGGCTCCAGGGTGCGAGTTGTGTTCCCCCACCACAGAATGTTCAGCAATAAGCCTAGCCGGGGTACTGCCTAGTACTCCGTGTTTCTGTAATTCCTGCTGTATGATTGATTGCCTGTGTTGTTTGGCACAGAGTGCAGGAAAACCAAGAAAGATTGGTGAAGATTCCTTAGTACAAGTTGAAGTACATATTAGGTTATCAGGAAGCATTTAATTCCAGTAATTTTTTGCTGGTCATTTGCAATCAAATAGGTGCCATGGTGCGCTGTGCAGTGATGAAAAGGTCTTTGCAGCTTTGAACCAAATGGTGAGGCAGGGGGAATTGTGCAGGTTTTGTCATAGAATTCCAGGGGATTTTAGGCTGATTGCAGCTTGTCAACTACTAGGATATTTTGAGCTGAACACTGGAGTGAAAAAGAAGGGCTAAAGATAGAGAAGAAGCTGGGAAATAGGGAATAGAAGTATTGGAGGGAGCTGCACATACTTGCTAATGGGTGACAATTTCCGCAGTTGTGCAGGGGTTTTGACTTGCCATCCACCCAGTGTTGAATCATGTAGATTTACCGGAAAACTTTTTTTATTATTATTTCTTCTCCCATTTCATCCTTGGTCATCTTTGGGTTTTCATTTTTGTTTAATGCATAGAGGAAACCAAAATCTCATAAAGAAATTTAATTTCCTTAGTTTAAAGGAAGAATTTGACTCCACTTTCTAGGACTATGAGTTAAATTACAATTAATTTTTTTTTTTCAAAACTTTGCTTTACAGCTCCAGAATTTCTGTCTTAGTAGCTGATGAAGAGGAGGACCTGAATGTATCTGTTCCATAATTTTGCAGTCTTTGCCTTTGCTCCAGTTTTCAGTATGATCTGCCAGATCTAGTCTTCGTACCCTAATCCCTTTTGTTCATTTAACAAAGTTCTAAAATAAGTCACAATCCAGGTATGGGAATCAAATCCACAGCTCCAGGCTAACCTACCTCAACACTAGTGGGATTGCTTGCTGGTAGCTGTAAAGTGCGTTAACTTACATGGTAGAAGCACATGATGGAGTTTCCTTGATGGTTTGTACTCTGTCCATGGCCCAAGCCACTGCTGGGTCCCTTTCTTTCACTCAAGTTTACTCTTGCATTTTAAAGAAGAGACTGACTGAAGTACTTGATTCTTCAGGTTTGACAGTGACTGCTGTGAAGGAATTTGGGGAGTGGAATTTGGAAGCTGGGGCACTGGTGCTTGCAGATGGAGGTCTGTGTTGCATTGATGAATTCAATAGCATCAAAGAACATGACAGAACCAGTATCCACGAGGCAATGGAACAACAAACCATCAGTGTTGCAAAGGCAGGGTAAGTGGCACGTTACCATATATAAGAAAACAGCATGAGATTTTTTTCTTTTACTTACATGTTGGAGGGATGTTGATTAAACATATCTGTTTTCTTCATTGTGTGTAATAGTTTTGTTGTCAGCAATATTCCTAAACTAAATGAGTCAGCATTTAAGAGGACAGTTCACTGGGCCAGAGGCTGCAAGCAATCAGAATAAATACATACCCTCGTCACTGCTGCGTTTTCAATCTACTGCTATAGGCCAGGGCACTTCTACAAAGACTTGGCACCCTTTTTCTTGTCCTTTGCTGCAAGTGGTTTTAATAATCCTATGTGGAATGAGGAGCTTTGTGACTTTTTTTGTTGCAGCTCAGAAAGTAGGACTTAATTTTTCCAAAATCACAGAATTATGAAGTTTGGAAAAGACCTCAAAGATCAACAAGTCCAGCTTGTGATTGATCACCACCTTTTCAACTAGACCATGGCAAAAAGTACCATGTCCAGTCAATTCCTGAATACTTTCAGGGATGGTGACTCCACCACCTCCCTGGGCAGCCTCTTCCAATGCCTGACCAAACTTTCAGTGAAGAAATTCTTCCTGATGTCCAACCTGAACCTCTCCTGGCACAGCATGAGACTATGTCCTCCTGTCCTGTAAAATCCAGTAATATCGCTTGGTAACCAAAGCATATCAAGAGATTTCCAGGCTGCTGTATTTTCCAAAAGATTTCCAGGCTGCTGAATTTTATATGTTGTGTGTGGCAGAAATATAAACTCCTGCTTACTTGAAGTTCCTTCCTTTATTTTTTCAAAGTAATGTGTGTTCAGATCTGCTATCCCTCCCCAGTACCCCTGCCCACCACTTGGGTCTTTGAGCTCATGTTTTAATTTGTCTGTCATATGCAGCTCTTACTCAGGCCCAGATTATTTCCTGGCTGGTATTTCTGAAATCTCTGCTGCTCTGAAGGCTTCACCCTTTCCACATTCCTTTTTGTCACCTTCCACTCAGCTCTTGCTGCAGTCACATTTTGGCTCCTCTAACTGATCATGTCCTTCTCTTATTCTGAGCAGCTTCTTCCTCTTCATCAGACAGTGGACAAATAATCACAGAACATTCTGAGTTGAAAGGAACCCAGAAGGATTGTCAAATCAAATTCCTAAGTGGATGGTCTGTGTGGGGATTAAACCCACAACTGATGTTTTTAGCACCATGCTGTTAGCAGCTGAGCTAATCTCAGGGTCACATTGCTCTCACTTGAGTAGTTACCAGCCTTTGCCAGCTGGGCACAAATACTTGGAACCAATATGGTCCTGTCTCCTTGGTAAGACAGAGACATATTTCAGCTGAGTTCTTTGTTGCAGTTGTTTGGATTTGATAGACCCAAACACAGTTTGCTAACTTGCACATATATGCCCCGTTGCTCACTTTTAAGGACTACATATAATGAGGATTTTTTGAGTAGTAACAGCACACACAGGTTAAGCACCCTGTTAATTTAGGTCTTATTTTGGTGCATGGTAGAAAAAGGTATTTTTTGGAGGGTATAAGCTAGTGGAAAATCTGCGGTCCTTCCTTTCAGTTACAGAAGAACTTTGGATGTGAGGCAGCAGCTATTCAGGAGCTGACTAGAAATAGCTCAGTGACAAACCAAAGTTAGAATGCTTCTGTTGCTGCCTTAACCAAAAGTAGTGCATTTGGACTACTAGAGTAAAAATAATCTCTCCCCACATCTACAAGCACATGGCAGGACATCATGGTTAGGAGAGGAAAATGGCTGTTTCAGTTGGTATGGCTGCCATCACTGTTAAGTTGGGTTTATATTCATGTTAATACACAGTAATAAAACATACATTTATGTCACATTTTATTTTGCTCTCTTGAAAGGTGAATTAAATAAAAGTGCTGCTTTCTAGCTTTCAAAAGTGTTTGTCTATTGTACAAACAGATCTACCAAAATGTAATCTATATTTCTGAAAAGTAATGTTGGTTCTCACTATTTAAGGATCTAGCTGTATATAGAGATTATTTGTGACAATGTTGGTTGGTGACTTTTGGTATCCAGATCACTGTCTGTCTAGTTGCTATTCTCTGACTGAAAAATGCTGTGCATATAATAAATACTAATATAACAATTATGTATGTTGTTTAGCTCTTATGGTCTTTCAAGATAAGATGTTCTCTTTATAGGATAAAATCACAAAAGTTTTTAAACACTTTGTAATCCTTTTCCCTACCTAATTTAATTCAACCATAATGTTCACCATACCTTTCTCTAGCTTGGTGTGCAAACTTAGCACAAGGACAACTATCCTGGCAGCAACAAACCCTAAAGGCCATTATGACCCCAATGAGTCTGTCTCTGTCAACATTGCTCTTGGCAGTCCCCTGTTGAGCAGATTTGACCTGGTCTTAGTATTGTTAGATACTAAAAATGAGGAATGGGACCAGATCATTTCATCCTTCATCTTGCAAAATAAAGGTAAGAATAGTGTTTTTAAATCATAAGGTGTTTTGTTGGGTTGGGGGGGTCTTTTGGGGGGTTGGGGTTTTTTTTTGTTTGGTTGTTTTTTTGGGGGGGGGTGTTTGTTTTCTGTTTTTTGGTTGGTTGATTTCTGGTTTTGTTGCTTGTTTGGGATTTTTTTTGTTGGGTTTTTTATTTTTTTTAATTTATTTTCCTCTGTATATTAGTTTGTTATTCTTGAATCTTTCAAATTAATCAGTGTTTACATTTCTGTCATGGTGATTTTCTGCGGTATGGTTGTTCTTCAAGTAGGAGTAAGAGATCACTAATTAATTAAGAGGAGTGAGCTGAGAACACTTTACTTTTACTCTGGGATAATTTTTAAGAGATTTCAGCCCTGGCTGCTCAGTAAGTGGATTGTTTCCATCTCACACCTTTACAGTATTTGATCTGCAGATTCTATATGCCTTGCAATTGTATTTGAAGTTAATCGGAAACTTAATCCAGGCAGAACAGATCAGAGATGCATGTGCTGCGGTGCTCAAAGAATGAGCAGTAGTATTCCCTGTGTGGAGCTTTGTGTTCTGGAATGAAGGAAGTCAGTGTGATTTGATTTTGACCAGCCCCTTCCCCATCCACATTAAGGAGCATGGCTTTGATCCCCTTTACAGAAAAAGTGGTTAGAGGAAGCTTCAGCTAGCTTCCTTCCCTTTCCAAAATATTTCCCTACAAAAAGTGTTCAGAATACGGCAGGTAGCTGTTGGCTCCAACAGAGTAGGTAAAACAGCCAGAGGAGGTGCATACACTCATGTAGCATCTTCCATTTTAAAATTCCAAAAGCACTTGGCACTGCCCGTACCATCTGGTGGGCAGTGAGGCTGACAGCAGTTCTGTAGAATTTATTGGAGGTTTTACTGTGGATTTTGGTATGGAAGGGATCGGATGGTGTGTAAAATTCTGCACTGGAATTAGACCGAGTCCTTGAGGACTAGTGTACAGACAGCCAGTATGCCCCAAAAGCACAGTAAGTGTTTTTCATAGTCACCTGTCTATTTAACAGGAGATCTTAGGAAGAAGCTTGATGTCTGTTGTTGAATTACTGACAAGGGTGTTGTAACACAGGCTGCCCAAGCAAATCAGAAAAGCTCTGGAGCATGGAAAGGATGAAGACCTACTTCTGCCTTATAAAAAGTATACAGCCGAAATTATCTGATGAGAGCAACTTGATCCTTGTTCGCTACTATCAAATGCAGCGTCAGAGTGACTGCAGGAATGCTGCCCGCACCACTATCCGCTTGTTAGAGAGTCTGATACGCCTTGCAGAAGGTAAGGCCCTGGTATTTTTATTTTTAGGCTAACAATTAACCTTAATGAAATGAATAGAACAGCATAATTATTGCCAGTAAGCAGAGTAGCTGCTTTTCTGTGGAGGTAGGGGTAGGCGATTCTTGTACTGTTGTATCCTTCTCACCTAAAGAGCCTCAGGGTTGTAGATTTTGAGTCTGAGAAAGGGTGTTAACATTTGGGCTATCAAAACCAGTTTTAATTTTTACATTCTCACTTAAATAATAAATATTAAAACCTGTGGAAGAAGTCACATTCAAGAGAAAAATCTCAGAAATTATGTGTCTTTATGAAAGGCAATCTCAGGATTTACTTGGCTCCATTTAAGTCAAATATTTGCTTCTACCCTGAAATTAATATAACAAAATAAGCATTTTTTTTCCTTAAGTATTAGTAATCCTAAAATTAATATCACATAAAAGATAACATATTTTTTGTTTCCTGAAGTATTAGTAATCAAGCCCATATTTTGCCATACAACTTCAAAATTTCCAACTCTGAGTTTAAGTCATATTTCATTTATAAGAGAGAATGCAAAGGAAGCATTATGTTTTGATCTTAACATGGTTTTATTTTGTAAAATGGCATATCAAATATTTTCAGGATAAATTTCAAAGAATGTACTGTATTTTGTATAGCAAGTATAAATGGCAGTGTAGTGCCTCCTACTTTAGATGTTTATGTTTTGTTCTCTGTTTTGAGGGAAAGACATTCTCTGTTTAAGTGAAAGACATTCCTAACTTTTCAAGATTCACATGTAATTTTCCCATTCAAAGATTTTCCCTTCTTATCAATTCATGAGATTGGGGCTTTTAGTAGGATTTTGTTCTTTCAAAGTATTATTTAGATGGTACTAACTAACCTGTCTTTCTATTGCTAAATAAGAACTGAGTATGCTTCCATGGCCAATTAGGAAAAAGGCTTCATGTGGTAAATTATTTGCATTATATCTTTTTACAAAAGTCACTTTAATTTTGCTGATTGAAGAAAGAGAAGGAAGAGAAAAATAAAGCTATTTATTTATTTTAGAAAAGCATTTTAAATAATACCAAATCTCTGACACAGATCAGGTAGAGGAACAAATCTTTTTCTGACCTGTGATGAAAATTAGACCTTATTTTTTACTCTATGGTGATATTTCTGTGTAGATAAGGATGTTTCATACCACAGTCTTTGTTGTGATATCCAGCAGTTTACATTTTTTAACTGCAGAATTTTAAGCATCTTTATTCTGTCACTGTAACTGCAATTTGAATATTACACCCTATTGTTATAAAAAAACTAATCCTTCCAGTTTCTGTTGAAATTGACATTAAAATCAAAATTACTGTATTTATTTAAAATATATGTATTTATTTTTAAGTTATGCCCATGCTGTTTGAGGGCTGAAGAAATTCGAAGAAATATGTTGTTTCTTCTAGTAAAAAAGCAAAAAAAATTTTTTTTTTACTTAAGTAACACTTGCACCCATTTATTTTTGATAGCTCATGCCCGATTGATGTTTAGGGATACTGTGACTTTGGAAGATGCTGTAACTGTAGTATCAGTGATGGAATCTTCTATGCAGGTAAGGTTTCTTGCAGACATTGCCATTTGCTGCAGTGCCACATTTAAGGGATTCAGTTTTACATGTAGACATGCGCCAGCTCCCTTCTTCTCTTTGGAAAAGATTTTATAGATTCATGCAAAGTAGGCAATCAGAGACCTTGACAAGACTTTTTTAGTCCATTTTGATTGTTAAAATCCTTAAACAGAGATTATACTGAAAAATCTGGATTAGGATAAAGGCCTGCTACCTTTTTTCGTAGACTTTGCAGTCTAAGTAAAGTTTTGGCATACTGTTGGCTTTTGCTAGTCTACATTTTAGAGACATTATTTTGAGGCAGAAATTGTGTAGATCAGTGTATATCACTGTGTTTAAGAGCCTCTGACAGTTTTTTATTCGATGATGTTATATAGTCACTCATTAATAAGGTATGAGAAAACCAAATCATTCTTTGGAGCAAGGTCAAACAGTTTCCTGGACCTACAATTTATTTTGCCATTAAATAATTTTAAACTATGTTGGTAGAGTAATAGTAAAACTCAGAACATTTAGAAGACAAATTTTTTTCTTAGAAACCTTATAATTCCAAAACTTTGATTGGACTGAAAATCATGCATTCCAATTATCACATGGATTTATGTAATGTTTCTATGCAAAAAGGTATTGAAAAAATGTGAAAAGTTAGTTTTCAGTTTACTGTAATATTATTATTAGGATGTTGAAAAAGCAGCACATTTAGAATTAAAAGTAAAAGAAACAAGAATCTGATAGAAGGGTTTTTTAAAGTGGAAATGTAGAAAATAATATAGACACTATTACTTCAGGCAGAATATTTTTAAGATAAATAAATCTTCATGCTTTGGAGTAGGAAAAAAAATACTATAAGCAGATTATACGAAGTTTTATGCATGGTGGTTTTTAGCACATCTGAAATGTTTGAGTTTGGCCCTGTCAGTGATGGTGTGCTCTGCTGCTCAGCTAACTGGCCTGATACTAAATGGCATTTCCTATGTCCCTGTATAGGTTGATTTGAGTATTTTCAAATTGAAACAGTTTTACAGAGCACCTATTAGTTCAGTGGGCCTCAAAGACCTTTGTGGAAGTAGATGCACTCCTTTTTTTTGGAGCCAAAGCTCTTCAGCATATATGCACAAAGTCACATATGGCAGGTATGCACTTGTGATCTCCCTTGTTCTTTCAGTGACAGTTGAGAGACTAATTGCAGTTTGTGCCACAGATAATCTACTGCACAACGTTGCAAATGGAATTTATCTCAAAAATACTACAGGGCTCGACCTTTTTAAGTAGGAAAAGATTATTTCACTGTCTGCTGCAATTCATCCTGCACTGTTTTGAAGAGCTCAGCTTTTCAATGACAGCACTGCACCAAAGTTAAAATATGAAGCTGTTGAAATTGCAGAAGATACCACGTTAGTCTTCATTAGCTGTAATTAAATATATAATTAACTTGATAGAAAATTGATGGGACAGTAGTTTAAAATTAATATGATTTTAAATATAAGAACTCTGAAATACTAATTTTATTTTTTTTTGTAACAGATCAAAAAGTGAAAAACATGTATATAATAATAATAATGAATGTATACTGTCCCCTGTGTCTCTACCTGATCAGCACAAGTAAATGTAAAAGAATTGTTTTAACTGTGAGTCACTGTTAGTCACTGTGAGTCACTGCCCTCAAGGGCTGCAGGTTGACATGGCTGGGGTCAACCCACTACATTGTTTAACAAAGTTTTGTCTAATAAGAGTCAGTGAGAAATTTCCCTGAACTGCAGAAGATTACCTGGGAGTACTTGGTATGCTTATTCTTTGCTCCACTCTTTGCTTCTTATGAACAAGTAGGAAAACGTGTTCATTTTTGCTAGGAAAATGCAAATTTGAGATTGCTATTTAAGGTCAGATTTTACTTTCCTCCTGGAAAGTATGAATAATCACTGAAGTAGTTTCTTTTTGAAGGAAGGTGTTTATTTGTTTTATTAAAAAAGATAGAAATAGCATGCAAAAGTTTATTTTCAGAAACAGATTCCTTCTCTAGGAAAAAAAAACCCACAACATTTTGTACAGATACATCCTGTGTTTCCTGCCTAATTGTCAGTCTCTAGAATGAGGTTGTAAATGAGGATGTGCCACTATCATTCTGCCACCTTTTAGCTCAGCAAACTCCCTCTTTGACATTGTCTTTGCAACTTCTACAGTAAGTCCTGTTCTTGCCAATATAAAATTAAAGTTCACAGTTTTTCTGTGATGGGTATATCTTGTGAGCTGTCTTAGGAAGGAAGACTATCACATTTTCATCATCAATCTACTTCACAGGAGTTTTTTGTTTTGTTTCGTCCTCTCACCCTTATATTTCTCTTTCCTATTTTGTTTTTGTGAGCATTTTCCAAACCCCCTGGCTTGATCTTTTCTTTGCCTCATTTTCTCTTGCTAGCATTATCGTCCTCCTCTTGGTCATGTTTCCGTCCTTGTTTTATTCTCTTTCCAATCCCCCTCTTTTTACTCCTTTGTATAATTTGTCTTTCCATCCCTAGGCATTTTACACCTTTCCTGTCCACTAACTTTCCCTATAATATTGTCTTTCTCTGTTTTAAATCCTCTGCCATCAGTATGCAGTGGTTTTGTCATACGGTTTCCTTCCGCTACTCTAAAAGATATCTCAGAATCTCAGAGGGGCAGGGTCTCAGAGACATGAGCATCAGCACAGGAATGAAGCTTCACAGATATCTTAAATTCACTTAGAATTTCACATACACACACAGTATTTAAAAGAAGTTCCTTGTGATGGCCAAGTAAAGGACAGTGAGGGTAATAGCCCATGGCTGCATATCTATCTCATGATATATAACCGCATAGTCCTCTTTTTTTCCACTTGGTCCTTAGGTCACAGGTTGACAGTACTCAGTCCAAAAGCAGCTATCTTTTGTCAGTGTTTTGCTCACTATTTTGTTTATTACCTGCTGTTCTAAAAGTAATATTCTCAATTTCTTAATGTATTTTTCTTTGGAATTCATCTCCAGTGGCCTTGAATATTTCAGAAATACCAATTCACCTATCTTCATGCAGTCCTTGCAAAGTAATGGGATGGTGCTACTCCTCCGATCTGGAGCTGCATTTTGTATCAGTCCAGAAGCAATTGTCTACTAAATCATACCTCCAAGAGATAGATGCCTGGGACCCCAATTTCAGAGTAGTGGCACTTTGAGCATTTGAGCACGTTTCCTGTTTGCAATTTCCTTTTGTGCACACACCACAGCAGGATCCCGCTTAGAGATTTATTTTCATCCTTTTCTTGGCTGGCTCTTTCTGAATCATGAGAACTCAAATATGACATCTGAGATGGAATCTGGTCCTCCTTGTTCTGCTTTTAATTGTTCTAACCAAGAGACTGAGTCCCTGCCTCATTGCCTATGAACCTTCCAGTTCCTGAAAAAAAAATACAGCAGAGGGGTTCTGACGGAGCCCTCTCCATGCCAAGAGACTGGTGCTTCTGTGTGGAACAGATCTATCATGTTTCTGAAGTGGTGGGTGAAAACACTCCCAAGTGGTAACTTCAATGGGATGCATTAAAGGTTGCATGGACAAACTTAATTTTATTCAGAGAGCTTTAGAGAGCCACAGAGCAATGTTTGCTTACAGAGCAAAATATAATCTTTTTAATATAATATTTTAACATTGCAAAATGGGAGAACCAGAAACTATCACAATTGAATATGTGTAACCCATGTGATGCCATAGGTACAAATTTCTGGATCTAGAGACTTCACTGACTTTTGCTATTGTGCCCATGGCACTTGATAAACATCTTGTAAATCAGTTGTATTGAACTTTATAGATTAAACAGGAATGTTAAATGCTAACTAATCTATGGCAAAAGAGAGGGTTTGTGGTGTGAGGTGTTTTTTTTTCCAAAGAGCAATTAACTACAGAGCTATTCTAGATTATGTGTTGTGAAACAAATCACTGTGCAGATGCTCTGATGCAATTAAAAACGACTTCATTTTTATAAGGCACAGCAAAAATTGTCCCAGATAAAAATCACTTACAATTCACTGGAATATTCACAAATAATAAGTTACTCTTAGAGTGCTATTCAGAAATATTTCTGCCCAATAATTTACCCTGTGTTGTCAAGTCTTAATATCCAGGTCTTTTCTTTAAGAAATTAGGCAAAGCTAATGACAGGTTCTAGCAGTCAGAACTTCTTCTGTTAAAAAGTTCCTCACATGGGCATGGTATTTGGAAAATATCTTCATTCTTAATTTTAATTTTCAGTCATGATGTTCTCAAGCTTTAGGTGGATTTCCCAGTCCATGTGTCAATAAAAAAAAACAAGTATGAGTAAACTGCAGGCTTGATCATGTAATTGCTTTATGTTTATGAGCAATTTTGACAGTGTGAGCAGATCTTAATAGGATTTTTTGTGTGGAGACATTTAGCAAATATTTGCTATCTTAAGCTTTAAAATACCTAAGGGAGAATTTCAGATAACATAGTCTCTGTTGTTTAAATTTGGTGCTTAATAATAAAAATAGTTTCCTATTTTTTTTTATTTTTTTTTTTTTTTAATCTCCTTGGTGCCATAGGGGGGTGCGCTTCTTGGAGGCATCAATGCCTTACACACCTCATTTCCAGAAAATCCAATGGAGCAATACCGAACAGAGTGCGAAATCATATTGGAGCGGCTGGAGCTGAAAGATCTTCTGCACAAAGAGCTACAAAGACTTGACAGGTTATAATACACAAAATAACAAATTCAGAAGGGAAAGAGAATTTGTTTCACAATAATATCTGGAGAGGGTCTAAAAATAGTCTGACATTGGGAAGGGACTCCTTTAGAGGACACGGATAATCAGAGAGATTGTTTTAAAGTAGCACTGTGAGATCATCACAAGATCATTTCTGCCTCTGGGTTATAGAATTTACAGATATTTTAATGAGTTCCCAACTCATATCTCAGTATTATGCTCAGATAAGTTTCAAAAGTGCTTCTTCGAGTCAAAATGCTAGATTTTGTAGCTGAGCAAATAATTTTATATAACTTTTGCTACTTGTTTGGTAAAATACAGCAGATCTGCTTCATGATTTTTTAAACCACCTTTTGCATTTGGCTTGTCAGATCCTTCCCTTTTTATTAATGGAAAATGTAAGCCTGAATCAGAGTTCTGTTCTGTTCTTTTGGATGATTTTTCTTTTTTACATGCTGGAATTTTCATTGTCTCATCTCTAGTTTTCAGCTCACTGCAATAATCTTTGGGAAACTTATTTGTTGTTACTAATAGAAAACTTTCAATGCACTGAACCTGAGAGAAAAACCCTAGAATTGGAAGGAAAGAAAATTAAAAAAACCAAAACACATATTTTTCCTGAAATGAGATTAGGCTTTAAAGAATCTTGTTTTTTCTTATTGTTAAAGGAAGATAAAAGATTAACCTTGTTGAAATTAATGGAAACAGCTGGAAAAACTCAATTTTCCTTTGAATATTTTTGAGACTTATTTTGTAACTTACAGTAATGATGTGTTAATGACCACAGAGTCAAAAGAAACAGATGAAAGTGAGATACCTTCAACAGACAGACAAAAGCTAGTTTTAAAACAGAGGTAATTCATAGGGTCATAGAAATATAGGATGGGGTAGGAGATCAAATACAAAGAGAGGATCAAGTCTGTGTTTGACCTTCCTGTCAGGAGCTCGCATTATCTGCTCTGAAGCCTTCTAATAATGAGGATTTTCCGTTGCCATTGTGTAGTCTGTTCCATGATTGCTCCACCCAATGCTCATAAAGGTTTTCCCAATATCCCACCAAGTGGCCTCTGCTGCAAATTAAGCTTATTCCTTCTTTCCTCTCAAGCAGCTGCGGGAATACTAAATGAATGTCCTCTTTAAAACAACCCATTCTGTATTAGAAGACTCATTCCATGTATACTCCCTAAACTATATTTCAATAAAACAAGCATGTATCATATATCTCATCCCTTCTTGATGAGTCATATAATTTTTGCCACCTTCCATTAAAAAATTAAGACTAAACATGTTAGTAAACCATTATAGTAATTATTCTAAGCATGTCTATTCATGTCTATAAAGTGTTATATCTCTCCCAGACCAGAGAAACTGTTTGTAATGCATAAAAATAATTTCTTCTAGATGAATGCAGTCACTTTTGGGATGGAAGGTGGCTCCTTTTCACTCAGGGTTTGTATCACTGTTTAGCAAAAAACAGAATGCTGTCTGCCTTGGAAAATATGTGTTTAGGTACAATAGATTTAACATCAGCTATTCCTAGATTGGAGGGAACGCTCACTCAAACACCCCTGTCATTTTGGCAGGCCTGATAATAATGATAGCCACAGACAGTGATAATTAAGTTTTATAAGGGATTTGAGATGCTTTCATTCCATCACATTTTTGACATGTTGTGTATATAGTGATTATGAGAGAAACTCCAAAACAAGCACTATTCCAAGTAATACCTAGGTATTCCATTCCAGTAACTCATTTGAGACTTTGCGTGGCTCAGGATAAGATTTAATTAGGTTCCCGTTCTAGAAGATAGATTACAAAATATGTAAAATCTGTAAGGTACTCCAGCAATAATTGTAAGTAGTGCAAAGCTGTTTTTTTTTTTTTAAATTGTTTTTCTGTTTGGTTTCTCAAGGAAATGCAATTTAGGTGGTTTCTTTCTCTGTCCATCTGCCTGTCTTGTATTGGGGACACTAAATTCTGCCACTTACTGTCAAAGGTACTGAAAGATCACAGACTATTAACACTAGCTTTCTGGGCTGTATGTGAAACTTAATAAGATATTTTTGTGACCTACATTATTTGTAGCTTTCCACCAGTCATGCGTATTATGAAGAAAGAAAAAGGAAGAAAATTCATTTACTTTTGTTTAATTTTTTTTTCATTGTATAGATTGAAAAAGGAGAATTCATGCCAGCAGCAGCCTGAAGAAACAAATTTCAGTACTACCACAAGGTGCTTGAATGAGGGTGCATTTGGGCAGTTAAAGCAAACATCTCAGTCAGAATCTTCAAATAAAGAAGAGGATAACTCTGGGCCACAGACACCTTTGCTTGAAGGCAGCTGTGAAGGGAATATTCATCTAGAACCCTTGTGCAACCCAGCACGTGGTAATAACAAAAATACAAACAGTATGGCATGGTTTGACAGCATAGAAGAGAGTAGCATTGATGCTGAAGAGAATTCTCAGAGGAAGTCTCCAGTGCCCAAGATATCTCCAAATAGTTCAGCTTCAAAAACTTCAAGTTCTGAAGAAAGATCTGCTTCAATACCAAGGAAGCAAAATGGCATAAGAGAGTCACTAGCAGCTGTGGATATGCATGCTTCTCTGAAACAAAAGGACAAAGTTTCCAAATTAAGGAGGAAAAGGGCTGAAGAGCACAACTGTTCTTCAGAAGATAATATTGCAGACCCAGCACCAAGTATTAGTGTGCAGGATTCAGTTATTAGACAACGCGCTTCTAGAAGCTGGCAGAGGCTGCACAGGGAGAAGTCATATGGATTCTTTACGAGTACACAGGACCCTGAGGCAAAAGCCCTTCCTTCAGTATTACCTGCCTCTGGCCTGCCAGATCTCTCAAGTGATGCAGATTCTGTGCTAGAGGAGAACAGCATATCAGTAGCAGCAAAAAGCACATCAGTTTCTGTAAGAAAAAGAAGTAAAGATCAAGTAGTGAAGGAAACAAAGGTAGTAAGTTCCCATGAGCAAGAAAGTGAAAGTCCCCCAGCTGCTAAACTAGCTAAATTTTCTTTCAGACCAAGGACAAAGTTTGGTCATTCTTCAGAGAAGACAAATGAAGAATTTTCTCTTTTTCCATGTGAAACTGTTTTTAAGCCAGGAGAGCAGCTCCAGGGAGAGCAGCTTCCAGGAGAATGCTGCCCATCTGAGAAAAGCAAGATGACGTTGGCTCACTTAGGAAAATGTAGTTTGGAAAAAGGATCAATTGATAATAAAGAAGAAGAGCAGCAGAGTCAGGCCTTAGGGAAAGAAATCAGTGTTGAGAGACCGCCAGCTCTTCACCACTCTTCACAGAAGTAATCGTGAATGCCAGTTTATTTCTATCTTTAGCACACTTTATAGGGTTCTACAGGGTCTGCAGGCAGAACAAGCTACTATTGGCTAACACACACAGTTTACATTTTTTCTCTTACACACAGGGATATTGTTTTGCTTTACTCTCTCTTCTGCATGAAGGTTTCAAGGACTTTAGCCCTTAATATCACGACTTACTTCAAAGGCTGGTTTGTGCATACAGGCCTTTACTAATATATAAAATATAGCAACAAATCCCCCTTTCTCTTTTTGCACAAACCAGGCTTTGGATAAGATAACATACAACTTAGACTGTCGTCCCCTTTCTAGCATAAGAGACTTCAACCATCCTGTGATGCCCCAGCTGGCGAACCAACTTCCAATGGGATCACTATCTTCTTTCAGGGCATGCAACCCATCCTGTAGCTGTTGTAGTTGCTCATGGATGGAAGCTGAATGATCAGTAAGATCCAAGCAGCACATGCCTTCAAACTCCCCACAACCATGTCCTTGTGCTAAGAGCAAAAGGTCAATTGCAACTTGATTTCATAGTACTGCATAATATACACTACTCACATTGGCTGAAAGCTCACTTAACATTGTGGATGTTAAGTTTAATTCTTTCCTAGTCCAGCAAGCGAGCCTTTTTAGGGTGGCTAAACTTTAATTCATTCAGGCTTCGCCTTGACTGTTTGATGTTCTTCATTTTGCTAGCTATATTCAACAATTGATGTAAGCTTGGGTGGAACAAAGTGAGTTTCCCAAGATAACAGGGTCTTCCATGTGGATTAGCAAGAATCTAATTCCATGCTCTATCTCCACAGATTAGGAATATGGAACTAGGTGATCGTTTTGGTAATTGTCTTGTGAGATTGCACCACGAATAAAGGCTTTACTTACAGTGGTAGTAACGAGATCAGCTATAGGGTTGACTGCAACCCAGTGCTGTATTACTTTGTTAGAATGACTTTTTGTCGGGGGTTCAAACATTATCCATCCACCTGAGGTATTGGTGGAACATAACAAATCCAGTTCTTCTGAGGGTTGTAACATTAAGAACTTCGGTAATTTTTGCTTGCTAACAGGCTTCAGGTTGTCTTAATGTGAAGCCAGCAGTGCGACTGCACTCTTGCAACATTGCCAATCGATTCAGTCAAGTCTCGTTACTAATTAAACTTTTAAATGCCGGAGGATCCCATTCAGGGACTCCTGTGAGAGAGGTGCGAAAGGATCTCCAGGGGTGGCTAGGCTCAAACACATTGACCTTTGGCCAGTTCAATGTGCCAGAGTGACCCATATGTTCTGTCGCTTTTGGATGTTAGTTAGCAGACAGCTGGTCATGACTATACACAACACAATTACCATAAGCATTTTACCATGTAAATGACACCATATTTGCAACCTCACAGCTAAAACTTCAATTGTTAAATGAACTTTCAAAGATGCTTACACTACCTCTTGAAGAGGGGATACTTATACTTTATACTAACATAACAATTACTATACAAGCTGAACACTTAAACTATTGTCTAACTACTTTTAACACATGTGCTCTGGTATATATGTAGTCTAAGCGTGGAAGCAATTTGCTGAAAGGGTAAACACACAACAACAATTTGCTTTATATACAGTTAAATGGAGTCTCTACACTTTTTAGATCTTCTACAGAATTTCTCCAGAATGATTCAGTCATGGAATGTTCACTGCTCCTGTGATGTCAGCTGGCAGTTGATCGGTGACTGAGGGCTTTGATGTTCAAGTTGTTCTTCAGATCCTTCTAAATCTTAAAACAAAGGATACCTGAAAAATTGGTAGAGACACAACATCATAATAACAACATAAAAGTTCTGTTGGCAACTGTCTGTATAGTGTTCAGACACAACTGTGTCCTGACAGGTCCACTTCTGATCCATGTCTGGAGTACCAAGGCTGTGTGATGACTTCTCTGTTCACTGGATCTCACATGTTCAGAGGCACACAGTCTGGTCAGATGGACAGGTGACCTTTTTGAACCTGCCAACAAAACACAGACACTTCTCTCCTTGAAGTTAATGAATTACACTAATTAAATGCTTTTAGGGCATCAATCTCCCCCGTCTTCTTAAAAAAAATAAAAATGAGATGTACTTCTGTTATAAGCAACAACATCAACACAAAACTATATACACAATTAATAAGAACTTATACTAGTTAAAAATCAATTAAATCTTAAACATTATTAATAACATATATAATATAAAACTGATTAATTACTAAAACACTGCACTAGCATCCCATAGTTAGCAAACAAACAGAAACAAAAATCAGTGAAGGATTGGATCATCACCTCCGGAAAATGACTCTCCAAGCCCACTTCAAAATTGATCCAGCTGTCATATTAATAGGGTCAAATTGCTGAGTCAAAAAGTGACTCAAATACTGATTTGGGACAGAAAATATCTGGATCTGTTGGCAAACATTCTATCCAGGTAAAGTCAAGGCTTGGCCAGGGCCTGGCTTTAAACTGGAAAGATGCCTCTTAACTCATTTCTAAAACAAGGTTCTCAATAGTAGCAGCTATGAGATGCTTACAGTACAGCAAACTGTTAAAATGCATTTGTACAGAGCAAATGATCAGGAGCCTCAGGTACCAGACCAATTAAACCATGCAGCAGTTGGTTTAATCTGGAGCCTCCCCCATGGCAGCTGATCCTCAGCAATGGTACATCTTCTTAAAATTCTGGAAACACTGAAAAATAATAAAGCTATGAAAAACAAAATTGCAGAGATTTGCAACAACCAGTAGAACTCCTGATGGAGTCAAGGGTGTCACAGACTGCATTCACTTCTATCCACAAGCAGGTGTTCATCAGTGTTCCATCACAGCTGTCTCAGCTGTGGCCGTCCTCCTCTCTCTAGGAAAACAACTATACTTTGCAGTTTAAACAAGTGTCTCCAAAAAAACATAAAACAATTTCAATTAAACAATATCTAAACCCAACAATAATTATATATGACAAAAGGAAATAACAAACTTAACCTTAAAAGAATATCTAAGTTAGGAAACTTAACTTAAAAACATTCAAGCCTAAACATTATAAAACTTGACTATCCTTAATTCTATTAACACTTAATCTATATTAAATGAAAACATAACTTAATCTTATTCTGTTACTACAAAAGAGCAACTAAAAGTTTAATATATACCTTTTAAACACAATATAACAATAACATAAATTCACTATAAAGATTATAAAGATGTAGCAAACACATCACAATTCTATGTCATCTAGCTTTGAAAATAACCCACAATAACTGCAAATGTTACTAAAAATACTTATTCATAATAGAAATTTGCCTAGTATATGCTTAAATTGGTTAGGATGTTAAAGTGTAGTTTTTCTGGAGAAAAACCACCACAACAACACAGGATTTGGCAAGTTGCCATCCAGCTTTTGTAACACTTTTCAAAAACATTAAGTCTAATTTTTAAACTAAAATCTAAAATCCAAATTGGTATATATGCAGTTATATGTGTTTTATAACAAAAAAACTTACATTAAAATTCCCTTATTAAAATTGTGGAAAAAACAAGCAAATAGATAATATATACCTTAACTTAACTTTGTCTTGTACAGTAAAGTTCTCTTAACTAATTATTTTTTAAACCACAAATCTCTTCTGTAGATAACATTAATTGGAAGAAGGTTTTCCTAGAAGCTGTAAATCACACCATATTTTAACCTTGGGTTCTAAAACCAATTATTGCAAGGCAACTTCTGTTAAGCACTTTTTTCCCCTTTTTTTTTTTTTTTTTTTTTTTTTTTTTTTTTTTTTTTTTTAAACCTTCAAAGAACCACAATAATTTCTCTAGTAAAACTCTAAAAACTGCAATTGCATAAACTCATAATTACTTAAAACACAAAATTAACTCTAAAAGGGTATACAAAAACACTCCGAAAACCCAATAAATCACGACCGTGCAACAAACCAGGCACCATCCCAGTGCCCCCCCCGAGAGAGGGAGCGGGGGGGTGGACGGCCCACTCTGCTGCTGCTGCAGCTCTGCTCTTATCTTTCTTCACATTCTCCACATACTCTCGCAGCGAGGAAAAACGGAGAGAAAGAAAAAAAAAGCCTCACAAAGTTAACTTTAACAAATGCAGTTTTTCTCTCAATCTCTCTTGTTGTTTGCTGATAGAGGAAGAAGGCATACTTTTGCAAAAGCAGGCGATTTTACACGAAAAGTCTCTCACGGCCAGGTGCTAACAACGGTGATCATTGCCGTTTATCAGCTTCTAATTACAAGGATGAATTTTGAACTAGATACCATATAGTTTGAGATTTTTTGACTAGTTTGTCTCTCTTTGAAGCTGTCTGAGCCACCTGTTTCTGCTCAGCTCTTTCTGTAATTGTTCAGAGTGGCCTTGGAACTTTTCTTGCGCTCACCTCGCTCCCTCATATCTTCCTGGTTCGGGTGGAAACCAGTCTAAATCTGGCTTCTTTTCTTTCAGGGTGGTAAAGATGGAACTTAAATAAGGTTGTAGTGCTAAAAGTGACTTCAAAAAATGAAGCAAATAGTTCCGGATGTATCACATCCTGCCATAACTGAACAGATTCTGTTCGTTGTTTCAGCGTTCCCTGTGGAACTTTTTTCTCATTATTTTCTTTTCCCTAACTCTCCCTCCCTCTCTCCATGGGCAGTATAGATAGGAGAGCTTGCCCAGCAGTGGGAGGTAAAGGCATCTGCCGCTGTGACGCAGGTAGAATTACAGGGCTCACATCCTCAGCATATCTCACTTTTCTGTTTTTTAAGGTATTAATTACAATCTGCCAAGTTCGACCGAGAAACACAGTGTCCTTGCTCTTTTCCGTAATTGCCGTCTCCCATATCAGAGCCGATATATCAGTCCGTTCTTGCCCCACAAGAAGCAGTGAGCACTGCAAATGCTCATGACAATTAGCCCATATAATGAGCATATTCAGGTCCTTTTCCCTGGCTGCTCCGCCTCGTTTAACGAGGATGCAGAGAAGCAGTTTTTCTGCCGCTACAAATTCCACATCCATGTTAGCGGCTCGGCGGCAGGGGGGAAGGGTGCGACCCTTCTACCACGCCCCTGCCTTCGGACTCCCCCAGCGACTCACCCCCGTTGATTCGTGAGCCGCCTATCTGGTACCGATCCAAGGCAGCATCTATCTGCACTCAGATCCGCTCCACCAACCTCGGTCCAAGGCTCCGTCCCACCGTGTGTGGATCCACTGAAGCCCCCCTGCCCGCAGGGTGTCCCGTTCAGAGCGCCAAATGTTGAGAGACCGCCAGCTCTTCACCACTCTTCACAGAAGTAATCGTGAATGCCAGTTTATTTCTATCTTTAGCACACTTTATAGGGTTCTACAGGGTCTGCAGGCAGAACAAGCTACTATTGGCTAACACACACAGTTTACATTTTTTCTCTTACACACAGGGATATTGTTTTGCTTTACTCTCTCTTCTGCATGAAGGTTTCAAGGACTTTAGCCCTTAATATCACGACTTACTTCAAAGGCTGGTTTGTGCATACAGGCCTTTACTAATATATAAAATATAGCAACAAATCAGAGAAAGTGCAACAATACACTCTGATGTCAGTTTTGATGCTGTGTCACCTCCACCCACTGAGAAGAGGGTGGGAGAGGAGAAACTTGGTGGTCCAAGCACAGGGAATGTGTGCTCCAGCACGTTAGCTAAGCTGTCAAAATTCTCCTTTGTATCACATCCTGAGGCAAAATCAGAAACCTCACCTGCCATTAAGAATGACATCAGCAAGGAAAACCACAGCCCATCACTGAAGGTGCACGTGAGCAATCCTAGCAAAAGGAAAAGTTTTGCATTGGGAAATTCTAGTAAAGCCAGCATGGTCACAAAAACATCTCTCTTCTCCATAGCAGAGCTGGATGATGCTGCATTAGATTTTGATTGGGATAAAGAGGTTAGGAAAAATCCAAGCATGTAACATGTATATCCTGCCAATTACTTAACATGCAGTTCTTCTGAATCTTCACCCTTCTATCACTTGTATCCATGGTTTTCAAAGCATTTCATAGAATCGTCCTGGACCTGTGAACATACTTTCCTTAAGGTCCGTATATTTTACATAAGCAAGGACTGCATGTGCTGCAGGCCTGATTTGGCTTTTAGTTTAGAAAACTCTTCCCAAGACTGTTTGTCTCAGTTCAGTGTTTTGGTTGAACTGATGAACCCTAAAGACTTGTGTAGCTATGTTTGTGTGTCCAGAGTGAGTGATCTTGCAGAAGAACAGTCTTAATTGACTTTATTTCATGTAACAATTAGAACTACACATTATTCAGATTGTCCTTCCAAGTGACTGTGCCACTTTATAAAAATGATGGTGCTCAAGCTATGTCATTGTATTTTGTTCATCTATATGTGCTATTTGTCTCAGCATAGTTACCAATATTGTGATCTATCATCATGCTATGGTGTTTCTGTATTAATATCATGACAATTTTGCTGCTTCTCTGATTTCTGTGCTCCTTGTCACACAGCTGATCTTGAAAACATGGATTAAGAGCTTTGTGTTTCTGTTTTTTAATTTCAGTTTTAAATACACTGGTTGAGGTATCTGTGTCTGTATTCTGGGTCATTTTATCAAAACCCAACTCTGTAATAAACACACAGTTCTCCACTGCAGAGACAACAATTTTCAGGTGATTGAATGGGAGTTGTCAGTAACCAGGGTAACTTTAATGCAGACATTAAGCCCTGGCAGATAAACTACACTTCAAACCTAGCAGCACAGTGAAGAGGTTCTCTAGTGTAGCTTGGTTGTGAGTCAGATAATGTTTACTTGGATATTTTAATTATTATTAGAGTTTTACTGCATCTGATATGTATTTGTCTTTGTAGCATGCTGCATGTTGCGTCATTCATTTGCCTAATGCAAAATTAATGTACTAATGCATTACATGTTTACAGAGAAAGGTAAGTCTTAATTTTCTTCTAGTGACTTGCCTGGTATGATTCTTCTGTGTTTGAATTCTCCACAGAATATTCTTGTTATTACCAGCAAGGTAAACAGAGAATAGTGGTTGCCTACAGCACAGTAAATCCCTTGGGAGACTTGCTAGCAGAAAGATCTGCTTGTCTCTTGATTTGCTTAGAAATAGCTCATTTGAAACCAAGTGAGTTAAAATACTGCAGAATTTCAGAGAATTTAGGGAGTGTAAGGCCCAAGTACTTTGGAGTGGTACAGTGAAATCATGAGAACACTGAGGATAGTATTGGCTTACTGTTCTGAGTTTGACAAAATGACAGAAACATTGCTGTCCAGACTGATTGTGTGGTAGTTCCTCCACTGGAAACATGCCATTGACCAAAACAAGTCGAATTTATCCACCTCCCTCTCAAAGCACAGAGCCACTCTATCATGTTCCTTCTCCCACCTATGCCAGGGTGAGGTTGACAAGCACCCATGACCTACTGCCTGTGAAAATCAGACATGTCCTACAGGGTGTTGTGTCTGCACTGAAGGAAAGGTCAAGAATTCTGGACCTCTGAATATTTGTGATCATCTTCCTACTTGAGTTTTTTGCATCAGCCGCTTGCATGGTGGTCTCATTTGCAGTCAGAAATCCTTTTTTCTAGCTCTTTGTTTTGATGGATGTTACTGGCTGGTCAGTACAAAGCCAGAACATAGCTACTGTCTTTACTAGCCAAGCTTTCAACCCTCAAAACAATATGTTTTTTATTAGGACAAGTTTGATAATGCCCTGGAGACTTTCCAGACTTTCTGGAAAGAGCATGATTGGGTTGCTGTCTGCCACTTAGATAGATTTTAGGCAGCTAAATCCAAACATAGACTGCAGAATTTAGGTAGAGTGAATTTGTTGTTTTTGATAGTGTCTTAGTGGTGATTATTTTTTGCAAGATAATATGCTAGCTAGTGTATCAGTAAAACAGAAAGTTTTCAGACTCCTCTGATTAAAAGTAGTCAGTGTACTACTTTGAGAAATGAAACAGTGGTTCTTTACTGAGCAGAGGTTTTTGAGATTTTAGGCTTCTTCTCTGTTTTGTGTAACATGAGAAATGGAACAGAAGCCTGAATGAATCAAAGAAGGAGACTGAAAAATACAATCACTCTGAGGTCACTCTGCCTAGAAGGCCACTTGGGCCTTGTTTCCCAGTTAGAAGCAAAGAAAAGGAGGCACAGGGACATCAGGGACATTCCACTGAGCTTGCAGAAAGGCACATCTTTTCTATACTATCAGTGGAAAAGTACTGTTGCCTTTCCAAACTGTCTGCAAACAGGTCCTACTCACCCACATGTGAGGGGTAACCAAAGAATAAATATGGAAAAGCAGATGCTGAGATTGTTCTTTACCAGACCAGTTGAAATACTACTGTTGTGGTATTGCTTCTGATTCACAGCATGAATTCAAAGCATCCAAGAAAAATGAGGAGCTCACAGTAATAAGAAAATGATACCTGCTGCTGATTTACTCTCTCCCTCACTGTTGCCGTTGCTACAGAACCCATTTATCAGTGCTTTGTCAGGGAACATTGCTAACTTCTTTCCCTTTTTAAACCAGCTTCCCCCACAAATAATCACAAGTTTTCATGTTTTTTGAGTGCTACAATAGCTCGATAATTGGAGAATTTAAAGCACTGACTATGGCAGTGACAGTCTGCTGGGCTAACCTACAGATGAATTTTCTTTTTAAGTACTTTGTGCAGTCAAGGGGCAGATGAGTCACTTCCTGTCAGCCTGTCTTCCTGGCCACGCACTGAACTATTACCTATTTTAACGCTTGCCTCTGAGTCTATGGTCTATCAAATCAATTATTATTGAATACAGTAGTATTTTATTAGGCTGTGTTCATGGAAGGTGAATATATATGTTGCTATCTTAAAATGCAGTTGAACCAAACTTCAGAAGCCACTGGTTCTAGCAGTGTGTAGGTCAGACCCTCATTTGTTAGATATTCAGGGCCCAGACTCCATTGCCTTGGCTGAAACCGGGTTTCATGAAGTCAGTGTGGGAGGAAATCACGTCCCATAGTAGTGTTCTGAGCAGCCCATGCAGACATGCTGCTGAGTCAAAAGGGAGGTGGAAAGCAAAAAACCACCAACAATCTAATTATATATTAGTTATACTTTTGTGTTAAAAGAAAATGTTTCATAATTTTTTAATCCTATTGCATGCATGGTACTTTTACTGAGAAAGGCGCAACCCTGGCTAAACCAGGACTGGACTTGAGACCCACACCCCTCTGTGCTGGGAGCTTAGGTATGATATTTTAGGCCATCATGAGGTAACTCTACTTAATGCCTGAATTGCTTCTCAATTGCCTGTACTTGGGAAGGGGAAGCTGTAAGTAATTGTTCTCTGTGATTACATACTACACTGGTTGATGTACAGATCTCTCTCATGGCCTGTCTCCTCACTTCTTTCATAGCTGGAAAGTCCTGCTGAAAGAGGCTTCCTAAGGAATCTTCCTTTCTACTTCCCACTTAGAGAAACAGGCTTTCACCTGTGCCTCAGGCTTGTTTTCTGGGTTAGATGCTACTGACCGCAATGTTCATAAGATGAAGATAAACCACGAAGCTGTTCCTGGTTATACAGCCACAAGTGATTTCCAGATCTCTTCTGGGGTTTTTACCTGTTTGGGTTTTTTTTTAAATTCTTTTATTTTTTAAAAATATCTTTTTAGTATTTCACCTTAATTCATCTCTTCATTTATTGGTTACCTCACTTGCAGATGAGTCTCAGGATGCAGCAATCTAGTATTTATCACCTGTTCATTGAAGCATCACTGCAAAACTGACATTTAAGACAGTGTAATCCAGAGACGTTTATGCGAAACTTCCCCACAATGAAAAGGCACTAAGACAGAAAGCAGCTGATTTTATATCCAGTTTTCTTCTAATATTTTTGACTAATTTAAACACCTACATTATTAAGTTACACTTATCAGCTCTTATCCTTCAGGATCACCTGAAATTCTTTACAGAGGCAGCAGAATATGTGTTTATTTGTTACCTTTCAGGGTCTGGCAGTACTTAGGAGGACAAAGTTGTGTTATAATCCAGTTTTGCAGCAGACCGCTGCCAGACCTTATCAGACATGGCCTGTGACTGCTGCCACCGGTTTCTTGCCCTCCCCTAGAGATGCCGCCTCACATCCTTCCCTTCCTCGCAGAGACCCTTGTTGCTGCCTTTCTCCAAAACTCAGTACTCTAGTCACTGCCTGATCCTGCAATGTCAGTGCAGCTCCCTCCAAGACTCCCCTGGGAGGTATTGCCCATCCTATTTAAGGCACTTCTGGGGCGGATACCTAGTTCTTAAGCTTGTAAAACAACCCAGAATAGGAATCACTTGCTGTGTAAACATCTTGCAAAAACAGCCTTCAGTTCTTTCCAGCAGTATGAAAGTTTTAAACATGCCACAAAAAACGTGGCAGAAGTTGAACTGAAAAGGGAGCGTGTGCCGTGTGGCTGAGCTGCTCTGCTAAGGTGTTCTTATGCTGACCTCCAGCCAGTCTTACTCCCCTTCACATGCTGCTTTTCATTCTAAGTAGCTGGCAAGCAGAAGAAAACCCTCTGTGCCTGAGTTTATTCATGTTATTTTTAAGTGGCCTGAATGTTGTGATTCTTGTTGGATACATAGGTTAATGGGTTAAATATCATAATGTGATGTGCACCAGGATTACAAAATCAAGTGAGCTAAAGCCAAAGACAAGGCAAAGTCAAACTGAACTGAAACTTCTGATTAGTGGATCCCATGTGAACAGATGTCCCAAGTGAGGATATATAATATCCCATTCTAGACAGAATGTGTTTATTGATGGGAAGACGAGGTAGATAGGGTATTAAGTGTTCTGTATTTCATGTGAATGAGGCAATAGCTTCATTAATAATGAATAATAATTATGTCATCTCCCTTAGGTATCTGGTGTGCCTTTGCTTATCAATACTTTTCTTCCTGTTAGACAGAAGAGTATTAGTAGTTCCAAGGAATAACATTGTCCTTTACTTAATAAGGAGCACAGCTATTTTAGAAGAGCGAAAATATGTTTCTTGTCAAGTTTGACTATTCTGAGCCAATATGTGCAATTACAATTGTGCACATAACATTTCTATATGTATCATTGTGTAACTACATGCACAACCATATATGCATAACAAGGGCATATTGTTTAAAAATGTAGATGTTATTGTACAAATAAGACATATGGTTGCAATGCAGCTTAGGAAGAGATGTCCTTTAGAGCAGTGACTTTTCAATCAGTAACATTTCCTAACTTGAACTTAATAGTCATGAGAGAGTTACCATATGCAAAAAGGCAAGGAAAGATGTCATGACAGTCCCCAACAGAAAAGCTCATACAAGCAATACCTACATGACCATGATTGCTCATGTTGGCACCTTCTGAATAGCAGGTACCAAATTCCAAATCATCCTGTTACTGCTGTCAACATTATTCTAACTCTATTCTCCTGGCAACTGAAAGCAGGGGTGAAGAACAGTGGGAGCTGCAAGTTCCCTGATGTAGTCATCTTCTGTGTTCAGCAGCATCCTTATGTTGCTTATCTTCATTGCCAAATCCTAGGTGAGTGCACCACATTTTTTCCAGAAATGTGACTTGTCTTTCTCAGAAAGGTTTTCTTTCTCCATTCAAGGCACCTACTCACCACAAGCTACTGTTCATCTGTCAGAACAAAACATCACAAGGAAGAAAAATAACACTTCTGTAGCTTCAACATGAGAGGCAGTCAGCAACTTGAGCAGCTGCACCTGCAGCTCTGCTTCTAGTCCATCTCAGTGGTCTGGAAACACAGCTCTACTAGAAGGAATCATGCAGCTTTCACCAGCTTCACTCCTACTCAACACTGCCAGTAGGACAGCAGCTTTAGTCTATTCCCACTTTCATGGCAATGTGGAGGTGTAAAAATGTCTTCGAATGCAAAGGTCTGTATACTTTACAGCCATGGTTTTTAAGAGGTTCTTTTGGATCACAGATTGACTTCAGAAATTTTTGTAGTCAGAGGTAGAATAAATTTCCCCTAAACTTTCACCTGAATTTTCCTACAGCAAGTTAACTTTTTTTGGTAAAAAATAGTTTTTACAGTGTCTGACTTATAGTTTCTGAATATTTATGTCTGATGTCTCTGCTATACTCTATAGGTAGTGATTAACAGCATCACTGAAAGATCTTTTCCTTGTTTAAATAAATAACAATACCCAAGACAAAATTATTTTAAATACACCATAAAATGTTGGGAAGATTGAAATCTTTTAAGTAACTAGTGGGCCATTCCAGTTTTTGACAGACTCAGAAGGAATATTTCCAGTGACCTCAGTGGGATAATTCTAATGTCCTTCACAAAATTCAGCTCAGCAGCATGTGCTTATGGGTCCACTATCCAGCTGTCAATATTCAGAACTAAGTACCTTTCTAATATTTTGAAAGGAACATTTTCTTCAAGAAAATGAACTGAAAATATACTGTTCTCTCAATGATCATAGAGAAAATATAAAGGTTTTTTTTTCTATATTAGCAATTAAATAAATGTGAATTAAATTGTTAAAAAGTTGAAAGTTAAAGTTCCATCTCTAATCACCTCTTAGTGGTGTCACTGAAATGATGATATAATCTAATACAATCATTAGGTTTGGAATTACCTTACTCTGTTAAGTGCTATCTTGATTTAATCAGCTGTTCCTGTAATTACATTATTGCTCTCCCATTAGTATTTTATCAGCCTTATTGAGAGCTGTATGCCTCCACTTTTAACCTTTTTTTTTATAGGATACAGTTGATGTGCAGAGCTCAAGTTAGTTCGAATTTATGGCAGCTTTACTGTGAAACCAGTGTGTTAGCTACAAGAAAACAGGAAGAAAAATTGTACAATCTATTTTCAGACACCATTCAGAATCCATTCAGAAAATTCTTTCATATAATGAAATTCTACCTTTTAAAGTTAAGGACCCTGAGCTCTCTTTAAAGGTAATGAAACCTGAGCAATACCTTGGACAAACCCTGTTCCTGATGTCTGTGCTCTGTCTGTTGTTTGGCAGGTTTTTAAAAAGGTGCATGTGAAATACCCATGTGATTGTGTTGTGAGCCATCTTCAAATGGCAAATTCTGAAATGAAACCCTTTAGTGCTGCTTACATACATGACAGTAAGAACATTTTTTTGCATAAAAATAAGGGAAATTCTCGACAATGTAACAGTTACATAAGGTGTATAAAAGATGAATTTGCACTGGTTTGTGCTGTGTTTTTATGAGTGCTGGCTTCCTGGTTTACATTGTTTGTACTTAATAAGGCAGGCTCTAACATGTATAAACACAGTCACATAACATGAATGCACATGAATTAGGAATCTGAAAAAACTGAGTGATAGGGATATATGTTCCCACTAAATACTTGCATACACTAAACTATGCATTTGCAAGTTCCGAAACAAGACTTAAAAAAGAAACCTTTTCTCTCTCTGTTAGAGGAATGTCAGATTTTTCTCCAATATATCAGCTACAACAGACATGTGCTCCAATAAGCAGTGAAGTAACTTTATTTTTATTTTTTTTGAATACAACAATCCCTGAAGTTAATTGTTTATATGACAATGAACAATCAGGGAGAAGGAAAAGTGATTTTCTGAAAGTTGCCGTAGAACCAGCAGAGGGAGCTCCAAAATTTCAATTATTTTTTTGTAGTGGGAAACGTCCTTGGAGCTGACTTGTGAAAAATACTCGTTGGTCACTGAACACGGTGGCTGTCTGCACTGCTTCATCCCTGGTCCCGGGAATCACAACAGCAGAATGATAGCCATGTTTCCTTGGGAAGGAATACTCTCCTGACATGCTAAAAATGTAATTTAAGAGATCTCTGAGTACCACTGTTTCTTGGAAGAAATAATCATAGTGTAGTTGTATGAATCTCAACTTATCAAAGGATACTCTTTCTTAATAAGAAACCACTTTCTTAATATATTACGTGTCAGCACTGCCCTTGTTACCTGAAACCATTGCACTTAACAGTTAGCCATGATGAAGAGACAGACTTTGACCTTAAATACTCTTTTCCAAACTAAGACATACAATATTTAAACAGAGTGCCCTGGCCTGGGTCACACCATGTTTTCTTATTTTTAGAATTAGTTCCAGTATTATGAGTGCACTGAAGGAACATGGAGCGTGGAGTCAGGTATGGAGCGCTTTCTTCTGCTGCATCACAAGAAGAGTGGCCAGCAGGTGGAGGGAGGTGATTCTCCCTCCTCTCTCCCACTCTGGTGAGACCCCACCTGCAGTGCTGCATCCAGCTCTGGAGCCCCCAGCTTACAAAGGTTGTCGAGCTGTTTGGAGCAGGTCCAGGGGAGGCCACAAAGATGATCAGAGGACTGAAGCACCTGTCCTATGAAGACAGGCTGAGAGAGTTTGGGTTGTTCAGCCTGGAGAAGATAGGGCTCTGGGCAGACCTTAGAGCACCTCCCAGTACCTAAAGAGAGGCTGCAAGAGAGCTGGAGAGGGACTTGGTAGAAGGATAGCAGTGAGAGGACAAAGGAGAATGGCTTCAAACTGAAAGAGTATAGATTTAGATTAGATATTAAGAAAAATTTCTTCACTGTGAGCATGGTGAGCACAGATTTTCCAGAGAAGTTGTGGGTACCCCTTCCATGAAGGTGGCCAAGTCTAAACTGGATGAAGCTTTAAGGAACCTGAGGTAGAAGATAATCCCTGCCCATGGCAGAGGGGTTGGAACTAGATGACATTTAAGGTATTTAAGGTATCTCCCAATCCAAACCATTCTATGGCTCTATAATCAGGCCAAAAATCCTAATATACCTCAGCAGTTCTCCCTGGCATGGATTTACACAGACCTGAACGTTTGGGCATTACACCCTCCTCAGCTCTGGGCAAGAAACTTCTGACCAAGGAGGAATGTTACTGGAAATTATTTTACTGTAAAAATCTCAGACTCAAAATCTCAGAAAACCCACATGGTTACAGAATGAGCTGGTCAGGTATTGTCCCTATCTCTGCTAATGTAGTTATGGACTGCTTCTGTGCTCAATTTTTACTTTCAGGAAAAGGAACTGGAGACACAATAAATACCCGCTCAGCACCATGTATTATCACTGAGAGCTGCACAGCCTAAAGCTCCTTGTCAGCACTGTCCAAAGCAAGGATGGCTTTGGTACCTCTCATCCTTTCCTCCATAACAAGCTTATGCATTAACATCAGCATTAAGCTGATTAACGTGAGCTTAATTGGTAGCAATCCAGGTTTGAATGCTCTTCAAAACTCTTTCTCCTTGAATATTATGGTGGAATGCTTTTCCTCTCTCTGGGAAGAAAAAAAAAAATAAAAAAGAAGTTACTCTCTTTTTCTGATAGCAGCCCCCAAAAGTTTCTGAGTCTTAATCAAACAGCTTTGACCAGTTCTAAAGTACAAGATCTTTAGAGGGGTGTTGCCAACTTTTCTGTAACATATGTCTTTGCCAACTTCTTTCAAGTTAACAATAGTAACATACTTTCTGTACTTGGTAACATTTGTATTTTTCTCCTGGTTTCTGCTGAAGCAACTACAACTCCCGTGCTTTTTTCCCCTGGCCCGTGAATGTTTTGGCGAAGGAGACTGTTACTGAACCCTAATGCATCCCTGCCGTTCAAATGCTTGTTTGGTGGGTGATTAAAACTCCACAGAATTCAGCCAGTTTGTTCCCTACCACACTTATCTAACACACCCAGAAGTGATGACAGCCAGCTCATCAGTGAGACTTGGCTGGGACCTCTGGGATCTGGGGACAGAATTATCAAGGCTTTTGCCTTGCACTAATATGAGGTGTAAATTGAAACTCCAGCAGCTGCATTGCATCTGTAATACAATCCTGATTGCTTTTAACTTCAGTTAAAAAGTTCTCAACAGTTTCTTATTCAGTGGGCCTTTACTGCTTTGCTGGAAGTTCCTCCCAACAGGCACATCTACCCTGCTGCTGAGCCTGCCTCTCAGGCTGTGCTGGGAACCAGCTGCGCCTGTTGCTTTGGGTGATCAGGAGTGGCCCAAGCAGGAGCAGGGCCCGGGGGGCCTGCCTGCATCTGACACTTCAGCACAGATTCCAGACATTTAGGGGAGGTTCAGGTAGGACATCAGAAATAATCTCTTCACTGAAAGCGTGGTTAAGCACTGAAACGGGCTGCCCAGGGAAGCAGCAGTCACTACCACTGGAAGTGTTCAACAAATGACTGTACATGACAATGCCGTGGTCTAGTTGATATGGTGGTATTCAGTCAAGGGTTGGACTTGATGATCTTGGAGGTCCTTTCCAGCCTTAGTGGCTCTGTCATTCTGTGTCAATCCAGGTGCAAGGCTGAGGACACTGGAGATCTGCCAACCAGCAGATGCCTGAGCAAAGCTTGTGCAGGTGTTTCCAGTGCAGAGTTCAGCCATCGGTGGCCATAGAGAGACTGTGGCAGTGCGTCACTGAAGGTCTTAAAGGCAAATTAAACAAGCATTAGCCTGTCTTGGGAGAGGACAGTGCACCACTGGAATCACTCCAGAGATTCCCTTCCCCTGCTGAGTGAGAAAACACACGTATCAGAGGTACCTACAGATACAGAGGTATTCATTCCAGTATAGAGAAACCTTTGGGTATTGTATCCTGTTGTGCCATGTATTTGCCAGCTGTGTGTCTTGTGCAAAGACACACAAGTTGCAGATTTTAAACAGTTCATTCACTGAACAATTCCCATTCTGAGTCAATGAACTCTGTTTCTACTCACTTCAGGACTCAAGATAACATGGTTTCTTTTGAAAGTGACTCTTTTGTAACTGAGTTAGTGTGCTTTATTCTAAGCATATTCTTCATATATCAAAGTTAAAATTATGTTTCCAACAGGATTTGTTATTAGAAGTTCTTGAGTGGTGGACACGTTAACTTCAGGTGTCTAACAAATTTTAAAAGATTAATTATATGAATTAATTAATTATAGGAAGCACCTTATCTAGTTTATTAAGAAATTTCAGGTATTTAATATAAGCATCACATTTAAAAACATGTTTAAAAAAATCCAGATATAATCTTTATTTTTAGTCTTAACACTCTGAACTTGTATCAGGGAATCTAAACTACATAAGAACAATTACTTCATGAGCTCACGGTGCCCCAGGTTGATATTGCTGGTAGACTCTCATTCAAATTTGATTTTACTTTTTCATCCAAACTGCCACTGTTGGAGCCTCTTAAATGTTCTATTTGAGATGTCTAAACCAGACAAGCAATACAAGTTATATCTGGTTCCTACTACTGCCACAGAACCACCACCCTCTCTAAACTGAGAGTGTTTGTGATGCCAAAAAGCTTTATTGGGTCATGGTGTCAGTTTAAACTGTACAGGAGATGAGCATTACATGTTTATTAAATTTAACTGTCTGTTTCTGGATCTGGAATGTCTATTTGCTAGGAGAGAGCAGAAACAGAGACACTGGGTTTTAAATTAATTAAAACCAGTATGCTGAAATTCATGCAGAAAATGAAGTGACAGTCAGAGTTACAGTATTTATTGTATCATCTCAATTATAAGATGCCTTGGGTTGCAATGCAAGATGTAACCAAAAGTATTTATTCTATTATCAGCTGTTAAACTCAGATGGGGCAGTGTTCTTTATCTCTTTCACAACCCATCCTCCCTCCAGTGGGTTATCTTCTGTTAATGGGTCATTGAGTCTCTCTGCATGACTGATAAAATTACATCATCCCGTTGTGAGATGCTCGACCTGGGGGGAGAAGCCAAGAATTCCTACCTGGATATAATCTGAGACTTGGAACACCACAGGCAGCCTTTCTCCACTGGATTCCCAGAGGAAAGACAGGTCCCATCTACACCACCAATGGACCTTCAGAGGAAAACTACACCCTTCTACAGGAGCATTGCTTCAGCAGAACCACATCGGTCACTGCCGGAGGACTGCAGCTACCGTTTATTGGACTGCTACCAATACCCTGACCAACAGGGTATCAGGTTGTATTCTGACTCTTTTTTTTTTTTATACTACTGCATTTTTATTTTAATTTTTCTAGTAAAGAACTGTTATTCCTACTCCCATATTTTTGCCTAAGAGCCCCTGGAATTCAAGATTATAATAATTTGGAGAGACAGGAGGGTTACATTTTTTCAGTTTCAAGAGAAGTTCCTGCCTTCCTTAGCAGACACCTGTCTTTTCAAACCAAGACATAAGACCAAGCAGAAGCTGAAGAAAGAACTGATAGAATATCAGAACTGATATTCTGCAGGTATATAGACAGCTTATTCTGGCTGCAATTTGGAAAAACTGACTAGATAAATAATAAAGTAATATGAAAGAATATTTTTGAGGTGCATGCAACATGAATTTGCAGGTGTTACTTAGGTACTTTCAGCTATGTCTAAATTATAGGACATGAGAGCACTTTCTATGTCTGGGTCTAGGAACATGCCCCAAAGGCATCCCATCTTTGTCCTGTTTAGATGTTAACACGTGCTGTCCCTTTTCATTAGTCCATATGCTTTATTCCCTGGGAAAAATCTAGACGCACCCCTGGAAGGCAGCACTACAAGCTTCTTTTAGGAATTCAGCTATGAAATCCCCTGAAACATAGGGATTAGAGCACTCCCTCATAAAGTGAGATCTTGATTAATAATACTCCTTCTTAAGATTATTCTTATACAGTCCCTGACGTTCACCATAATTTTTTGCTTTTGGGGGAAGTAAATTTGACACTTAATTGTGTCAAACAGCCTTTCTGCCCCATTATGGCTGAAGTCTGATGAGAGAATTGAGGGGAAAGTGACTCTCCTAGGAACTTTCTCATTCATGATATTGTAAGAGGAGGTCACAGGAAGCCTGTTTCCTTCACTGCAGCTCATAATGTCTTGGGATATGAAAATTTTATGCTTTCTCTGTTGCCTCAGGTTGCAGAATGTTCTGGTGATGAGGCTGGTGATATGGGGTGAGAATAGAGGAGAACTCGTGAGAAATAGACTGGAAAGGAAAAGTAACTCAAACTCAGCTTAGTTTTAAAAGCTTGATGGAATCACTAAGAATAGCAGTTAATATGTTCTTCCTGCTTGAAAGAGATTTATTTTCTGGTACTAAATATTGTGTATGGGCTTATTTTTAGACAGCATTACGCAGTTTTACTCAGACAATAAGTTCTGGGGTGTTGATGACAAAAATTGGAGTAAAAATAGATGGTTTTCCTCTATATTCTTTCAGCTTCTTGGAACTGGATGTTTCTTAAGGAACTTAAGGTTTGAAAATAAACCTGCCAAAATGAAAAGGCCAGCAGACAGCATCTCTCTTTCATGTGAGCTGATAACTTGCCCAATGTGGACTCTCCATTGTTTTCTTCCAAAGTATTTTCTACACTGTGTAGTCTTCCAAGACTTGTAATCAGACAGAAGCTGCTGATATATCAGCATATGATACCAACTTCCTTAAAGAATTCTTGCCACCTATTGTCACACATATTGTCACACTCTTTCTGTATAATCCTTATTTTTATTAGCAATCTCTAGTGTGCAAGTAGGTACCCTTTTCTTTTGGTGCCTACGAAACAGAAAGGGAATTCTTGATAGGAAATAAATCAAATTTAGCTGTTGCTGTTTAATATGATACCAGCAATTTACCTCCTGCACATGACAACAACAACAACATCTACCATTGAACTGGCAGTATCTGTTTGCCTCTTCTAGCTTTTCAAAAATAACCAGTGTAGGCCTCAGTTGATCTGTTAGGAGTTTGCATAGCTGTCATTCCCAGCAGAACTTGAAAATAAGGCATCCGCCCCATGCTATGGACTCTCTGAAGAATACCCAGAGTTTTTGGGGGGCAGCAAAGTAGAATACAGTCGCACATACGGGGACCTAGATTCAAGATCAGGTTGGATGGGACTTTTAGCAACCTGGTCTAGTGGAAGGTGTCCCTGCCTATGGCAGGGTGCTTGGAACTAGATCTTTAAATTCCCTTTCAACCCAAAAAGTCCTATGATTCCATTTAAAATTTAGTCAGTCCATCAATTAGCATTCAGGATCTCTCAGGCAGATCAGACTCCTGTGCTATCCCACCCACAGATTTGATTGAGCACGGCAAAATATCTACCAAAGCTGTGCAACAAAATATAACTCTCTGAACCATGCTTGCATGTTGGAAATAGAACATGGGGACAGGAGGTTAGGGAAAAAAACACCTGTTTGGGAACAGCAGCCTTTTGTTCCTTGGGGCTTTCTCGCTGCCAGGCTGTGGTGCTCCAAGCTACAGTCTGCCTAAGCAGCTGCTGGCAGCTGCAGCCACCAGCTGTATCCAAGGGGATCCCAAGAATGGACCCAGCTCAGCAGCCGTGAAAACAGTACCCTGAAGACATGAAGCAATTGCTGGTCTGCATGCCAGGGAGAATCAGTACTAGGGGGGAAAATGCACTTTTCTCTTCTGACTCACTTTATATATCCTGTTCTCACAATTTGAGCCCATTCTTCTCCTGTGATTAATTGTCAAGGTGATAGTTTTAATAATTCTATATTTCTTTTGCATTTGATACTTAGAGAGAGAGAGAGGAAGGAAAAATGTATGAAACTCCTAGAATTAATGAACATTAACCCCTAACCTTAAGCAGTGGTATGACCCTTCTGTAAGTCTATCCTCTGTAAGTAACTGTACCCAAGAAATAAATATTAGTCTTTAACAGCTGTCCTGGAGATTACATCCCGATTGCTACTCATCTTGAACAGAGCAAATTAAATAAAGTTAAATGAAGTTATCAGAAATGATCTTATATTCAAAGAACCAGTGTCACTAAAAAAATATTATCAATTCAGCAGTCTATTGTAATTATTAAAATGGAATGTGGTCTGTTTAGTAGTGTATTGATTTAAGCCACTCTTTCTTAATTTGTAGCAGCAGTTCATCTGCTGGCAGTGGGTTAGACCTGTTGGTATCATTACATCTTGGACAGTATCTACAATATAGCAGTGAATAGTGTTAATGAACAAAATTTATCACACAGACTTTTCAGTCAAGTGTTTAAACCCAACATTAAAAGGGAGGGCTTGTACTTGTGGGAATAAATGATGAAAAGTAACAAGAAGCTAGAAAGCATAAGACACCTCTTTTTCTTGTCTAGAAAAGAGAAAAAAAGTGACTTTTCATGTTCCTTTCTGTGTAGGTTGATGCTGGGGGAGAGGGGGGAGTTCTCAGGAAAGGGACTGGGAGATGTGGTGGCATTCTTCCTTTGTTCCTCCTTCCTGCCTTTGCTGTCCCACCTTTAATTCCTTCTCAGTGACCCCATTTTTCACTTTTCACACAATTTTTCACTTTCTTTAGTGCTGCCCTCGTAACCTCAATCTATGATTCCGTGCTTTTATTACCCTTATTTTTACATAGCTCTTTTCACCCTGGATCTGTCCCCTCAGAGCACCCACCTGTGCATATCCCCAAGAAAGCTCTTTCACTTCTTATCTCTTTCACCGTGTGTTTGTATCCATTCTGTATTGATAGAATGCGCACATATATGTGTGTATATGCTGGATCTCAGATGATAAACATACTGGTTTCTTTAAAATCCCTGTGAAGCTGAGCGTACCCAGGCTTGCCAATGAGCTGTGCCCGGTGTGTCACACACCAGCCTGGTTAGGCAGTCACTGAGCTAAATGGTGGTGCTTTGAGCAGAGCAGCTGATACACTGGGCAGCTGAAGCCAGCGGCCTTACCTGTCTGCAGACAAAAGGCTGAAAGAAAAAAGGACAAAGGTGGTAAAAACTGTCAAAAGACCCCGCTGGGGAAAGCATTTAAATGCGTTTTGTGGTTGGTAAAGAAGAAATCTCCTTCCGCTGTGTGCTTCATCCTGTTCTACGATGGCTGTTTAAAACGGCACCCTGCCTGACCTGACACACTTCTGATGTGCTCCAAGCTCTCATCCCTAAATGTTCATCTTGCAGGGCACCTACAGCTAAACCAGGCATTTGAGGCACTTCCTAATTACATTTACTGATACGGTTTTAGGTGTGAACTTATCACAACTGTGTCAGCTGTCCTGCATGACTGCCATGAGTGATAGTGTTTGGCATAATATTTTTAAGGCTTGTTCCTGCAGGGATGTTATTGAGAATGTCCTTTTATAATTTTAAGCAGTAATTTACTGATTCCCTGTTATGTGGTAGAGAGAAAAACGAGGATCAGGGTTGTGGTGGGAGAAGCTTTGTAAGTATGAATTCCTATGTTCAAAAAAGAGAGGAAAAACAGCAAGAGAAATCCCATTGGTAATACAGTCAATGTTTAAATCCTGCTTGTGTTTTTATCCAGTTGTGGGGTGAGCAGTACTGGCTTCCATGCATTTGAGCTTCTTGTGTAAAGAGGAAAGAAAGCTCTTCTCCCTTGGTATCACATGTAAAGTGAAATGTCCAGTTTATTGCTGAAAATGTGGTGGGTTTCAGTGTTTGTGGTAGGTGTACCAAGGGAAAGCCAAAGAAAAGTAACTGCTTCCGGCAGAGGGAGCTCAAAAATCTGGGCTTTTTTCCTTTTTTTTTTTTTTTTTTTTTTTTTTTTTTTTCCTTTTGTGTATGGGGGTGACAGATGGTGCTTTTCTCTGAAATAGATGATCTTTGGTAGAATCCTATTTGTTAACATATAAATCCTTTGACGATTTTCATTCCCTTCTGTTAGGAATTCCTCTCTTTCTCTCTTAACAATCCTTAACGCTAAAATTGTATCAGAATTTGTCACTGCATAAGGATGTTTTTTTAGACTGTCCTAATATTCTAAAACAATTTTTATATATTTAAGTTAATTTCAAGTTAAATTTTAAGGCAGAATTTGGCATATTTTTTTGCATACAATTTATTTAAAGTATTTCTGTTCAGCTTCTCTAGAAAAAAAAAATAAATGAAATCATAGCAATTATTTATGTGCATTTTCCTCAATTTCCATGTGAAACTTCTTCCAGGTCAGCAAATGAGCAAAGCTTATTCCATTATATAAATTCCATTTCATGTGTTTCATCTTCTGGTTAGTCAAGTCAGCTAGTCCCAGATGAAGCAGATTATATAAATTTAAACTCTCTTCCTCATTGTTCAAATTCATTGAACAATGGCTGCAGATCTTGATGTCACTTTCTTGCTTCTGGTACTGTTTAACTACCAATCTAACAGGTATTCATCTGATTTTTGGGGTGTGGAAGGTGCTATTCATATGCTATTGCCCTGACAAATATTCTCAAGTAAATGTGTTTGTTTCAGTTAACATGAAAAAAAAAAAAATCACTACCTTCTTCACAGCACATAAACCTTTGTCTCTGTGGAGAAACAGATCCCAGCCCTCACTGGCCCAGTGACAGAAATGTCAAGTAAGTGAAGTGTGGACAGAAAATCATGCTTAGCTTTCCCTTTTGGTTTAATTTTAATTTTCTTAAATTTCCCAAGGCTTTCAAGCATCAGGAACTTGTAAAAAGCCATGTCTGCTGCCCTCAACTTTTATTGCAATGAAGACAGAAGCCATATGGCATTTTGCTCCTGGTTATGTCATACCACTAAAATATCCAGTCTGATGGGGCTTCTTCTTTTTCTTGGGTGAGACATGATGGGAGCAAGCTCCCAAGGACTGGCTGTGCAGTCCTTCATCATCTGCTCTCTGTGCACAAGGGCACACAGATAGTTGTGGGGGTGATGAATATCCTTCTGAAGCAGTGTGGCAGTGCCCTTGATGTACCTCCTTCTGCCAAAGAATTAATGTCATGATGCACTCCTTCACAGCTCCACTCACGCTGAGGCAGACTCAGATGCAGGAGAGTGTGTCAGCATTCATTTTGTAGACAAGGAGGCTGTAAATGTTTGATTTGGCTGTTTGGTTTCTGCATACTGTGCTCTACAAAGAAAAAAAAAAAAGAGACCTGGAAGCCATTTGTGCAATTTGGAGCTGCCCATCACCAGCTTCTGATTGTGTGGTGACTGTGTTGGGCCCAAATAATCAGAAAGCAGGATCTGCCTCCAGCAATCTGTTTTGTTCCTCTCTTCCCTTACCCTTTTTGATTTGCTTCCAAGAGCTTCCTCTGGAGTCGGGATGATGGCTGGGCACCTTAGATGTCTCAAAAGCAAGCCACTAATTTAGGTGTAAATTTAGTGCTCTAGGCTTATTTTTCAAGATGTTTACTGATGCCTGGGCATGCAAATATTGAAACATTATTTGTCACACTGCAAAGAATAATTGCTAAACAGTTAGGTTCTGATTTTTTGTGCATTTTAAATGTGTTAAAAGTTGTGTCACAAGCTATTTCTTTTAAATATGGTGCTTTCTGAAGTCAGTTTGTCTTAAAGAGATTGGAGAAGTGAAACTTCCATTTGATACCTTCAGCTCAAAGCCTGCTCATGTCCCAGCTTCTCTCCCTCTGACGTGGTCCCAGGCAAAGCTGGGAGATCAGATTAATTCCTGGAAGTCCTGCTGCTCTCAAACCACAGCTGGATTCCCTCTTCAAGTGCTTTTCGGTGGGGATAATTTCAGGAACTGGCTCCTCAAATTCATTCTGTCATATGTCATGCCTGCCCAAAGGAATATTCTTTCTTAAAAATGTTCTTACGATTATCTTTACGATAATTTTTCTCTATAACTTTTCCCTCTCTCCTGCTTCCACCATCAAGTCAGTCCAAGATCAGTGTTAAAAAGGTAAATGCTTGCTATGTTAGGCATCTGTTTTCTCTTGTTGAAAAGAGGACTTTTTCATCAGTTTAGAGCTTTTTGCCTAGTTTTTACCTGATTTGCAGCTGTGTAACCTCCAGTACTGCAATTTTCCAGCTCACTGTGTCTCCAACAAGCCTGCCCTCTGAGAATGGGATTTGAGGGAGAAACACATAGAAGAGATCCTGTTTTTGATCTGGCTCCTCTTCTCTTACATTCCCACGGCCTGCCCTCAGCCTGTGACAAACACGGGCTCTGCACTCACAGTACAGACAGAATAGGATCCCCGTGTCTCCAAATACCACCACGCCTCTGTAGGCAGCCCTGGCCTGCTCTCCAATCCCAAGCACCTACAGATGGAGTATTTTCTGATTCGTTTTTCTTTCTTATTTCCATTTTTCTTTCCCCATGCATACCCTATTACACTAGAAACATGTAATTTAAAAGCTTTCAGCAACCCACAAACCATTGCACTAATGCACATCAGGCCTTTCAGTGGAGAAGCTCCTGCCCTTCCTGAGGGAATATGGGCTGTGCCTGTGGCATCAGCACTGGTATCATCGAATCCTAATTGAATTGTACATTTCTTTTTGTAACAGAACTCAAAGATAGATTCAAAACTGAACTGACCCTTAATAAATGCAACTAGGCACATAGTTTTTCTATTATTGTTCTCACTAGTTTTAAGCACTAAGTCTAAGAAGCCCAGAACAGATTCATAGATGTTGAGGTTTTCAAAATGAACACATCAGTAGCCAGGAAGCTGAGGCCATTTTCTTGGTGACAAAGCTCTTCTTAAATTCAGCAAGCTTTGAGTCCAGTCAGCAATTTGTGTGTTAGCAATAATGCCAGGAGAATGAAAGAACTGTGTTTTATCCATACTTATTTCTGGTCTAGAGAAATATGGAAAACTGAAAGTTCAGAAATATTTCAGTTTTTCTACTTGGTTTCTATATAACTTTCTAAAGCTTATAGGAATATGCAAAATGGTGATAAAAAACCAAAAACAAACCAACCATATGCACAACTTGGATGTATTTTTCCAACAAGCAGCATCACATATCACAGAGAGGGAAGATGTCCCTTGTGAAACACAGCTGGGTTTAGCAAAACCAGCTGAGGATGCACCTGTAATAGCCCTGGAAGGAATTGGTGAATGGGGGGGATGTCTCTGCTGGAGCTCATAATTATGACAAGTCTATGTTGTTACAAATATCCCAGGATCCCCAGGATCCAGTGGGGGCTGTTCACCAGAATTATCCCATTTTCTTCCAATTCATTGTCATTTCCAAATCCCCTCACAGCCATGTTTATTAGTTCTGTTTTCTAACACAGGTTCCTCTGGTCGTTTGACATGGTTGATGTGTGATACTCTAAGAATTGTTCATGGCTCGATGTTTCCAAATGAAAGGATTCCTTTATTTATGAGTGAGATGTAAAGCACTACTGTTTTCTCAGGCAAAGTCTGAGGACCCACTGGGGTAAGCAACTAAAACTGATAAAGTATGAGAGAGCCCCAGAGAGCCTTTTAAAAGGCTTCAGAAGGCCATAGAACACCCACAGGCTATGTCTCCATACTAGAAAGTAGAACGGGACCAGGGCACTGGTTTGCAATTGTGTGTCTTGTTTAATTGTTACGGTGCTCCATGGCACAGATTTGGTCCATGCCAGCTAGCAATATTGCTGGAAACAAAAAGGATTGGATGCCTCAGACCTTTCCTAATGGGTTTTTCAGATATGACCGTCATGTCTGGAGGCAAAAGGGAACAGTTTAGATTCGTGTACGTGTGCCAGGCCATGCAATATTGCTTCAGGTTATGGAAAAGTGTCTAGCCTGTTTTATTTACTACAGCAGATGTAGCCTTGGAGTTTTACTCTTATTGCTGCCACTGATTTTACAGAATAGCATCAGTGTGGGGCTCTGAATATCTGTCATGCTGTTATTAGGCTGCTGGCAACTTTTAATGCTAGGTTAGATGCATTCGAAAAATATACAGTCCCAGCCATGCCTGTGCTGTGGACTTAGCTCACTGATAGTCTTAAAACAGTCACTTTATTTTTATTTTTCTGCATTATTTTCTTTATTATAAGCCTCCTTGTAACTGTAAATTCCTTGGTAGCACTCTGCTGTAATTCAGTCAGGCTGGTGAAGAGACTCCCCATGTAGGAACAGCAAGTCTGCAGACAACAGAGCCACCTCCACCATTTGTTCCAGACAGACCTGCCAGGAATCGGTCGGTTTGTCCTTGCTCGGTAGCTTTACCAAAAATCAGGGAAATCTGTTTAAGAGTTTTTATTAATAAAACAGTGGTAAAACATTGTTAATTATTCACTTATCTAGTAGTGAAGAAAAAATACGTCTGCTAACTAAGGTGCTGCAGAGAGAAGGGTGCTCACATCAGAGGCTCCCTGGGTTACAATATGGAAATTTCAGGTTTTTGAAACATGTCTGTGTTAATGCCCAGCATTATTTTCCCTTCAGGACCTTAAAGGGAAACCATTATACCAAATAAAATGTTATTGTGACTAACACTTTATTTTATGTCTCAACAGAGGCAAAGATGATAGATTTTTGAAATACACAAGCAGGGCATGAATCACTCAACCCCTGCTGCCTGGTGGTTTCCCCCCTGGGAGAGAGATGTGTGAGTAGCACTCTGGCAGAGCATTCTCCACCTCCTGCAATGTCCCTGCATTCAGGACTGCCGGTCACATGGGTATGTCCCTTGTTGGAGCCCTCAGCAATGATAAAAGAGGTTTCAGAGGGAGGTTTTCAGCCTTGCCCAGCCACCCTCCTTGGCACACATCCCTTCCTCCTGGGGAAGGGCAGCCAACTGGATCCCCAACAAAGGCACCACTTCCAAAGTGGTTTATAGCAGTGCCAAAGAGAAGGACAGCTTTTCCCAGACATGCTGGGACAGACTGAAGAAAACAAAGGCCAAAATTTCTGTACCCCTTCTTTTTTTCTTGTAACCACTTGCAGGTATGCAGGGACAGAATGAATAGACCTGGAAGGATCAGGGACAGATATGCATTACAACAGTGATGGAGGACCTGACCTAAGGACTATCTAGCCCAGCTTTTGTGTGTCAGTGAGCTGAACAAGGCCATTACAGAAGGAGTAGATGCTGCAGAAAAATGTAAAACTGAGAGAAGGGAAATTGTTGCAAGAGGTCAACTAGATGTCCCAAGGGGGTAGCGAGAGGTCTCAGTGCAAGTGCTTGCTCCAACAGGCAGAGACAGAGGCTGACCTGTTGTGGGAGGACCCCAAAATGGATCTGCTTAGGCCAGGAGAGAGACCTGCTGCAGCAGGAAGCAAATTAACTGGAAATACTCTTCTGGAGAGAAGCAGATGAGAGGCTCAGAAGTTCACAAACAATGGACTGGAAGTGGGGCTCCATCAGATGCTGAACATGCCCAAGAGCAGCACAGAGAAAGGCTCATGGGATGGGACAGACCACTCACCAGTTACCCTCACAGGCAAAACAGAGCAGCTTTGGTGTACACCTGACACCCACACAGGGTCAACCCACCACAGAAATTGCTCTTGTGATTTGAAGAAACTTTACACCACAAATAAAAAACTTGATGTGCAGGAAAAAAACCAAACTTCTACCTGATATTTTTTGGTATTCATTTGAAATGGTATAATGACCACCTGCTTCCCAGAAGCTGAAAAAAGTTTTCTGTGGACGTATTTTTATTGCAATGAATGTCAATATGTTGTTTTTCCTGTTATAGTGGCATTGGACTCTATTATCTGTTACTACTGCAAACTGATTTGTTCCTAATAATAGAAAGTAGGTCATAAATGAATGTCCTAATTTTCTCTGAATTGGGGACCAAAAAAGTGGAGCAGATTTAAAAATACTCATGAGGTTTATATCCTACAGGGAAAGATGGTGATCTTTTTTGGGGCCAAAGCTGCCTTAAACTGTTTGTGAGCATGTGAAATTTTTCACTGCTACTAATAAATGGCTAGAAATCTTGTTTTCCCTTGTTTAAAGTAAGAAAATAAAGAGGTTTAGGTTAAATATTAGAAAAAGGTTCTTCACCCAGAGGGTGGTTGAGCACTGAAACAGGCTCCTCAGGGAAGTGGTTACAGCACCAAGCCTGGCAGAGAAGTGTTTGAAAGGCACTTGGTATGATTCTTGGGGTGTCCTGTGCAGGGCCAGGAGTTGGACTTCAGTGATCCTTGTGGGTCCCTTTCAACTGACCATGTTCTGTGATTCTGTGATTTGAAAAGTGGTCCAACTCGTAGGCTGGTTTTGTGGTGGTCACCAGGCTGTGCACAAGGTTTTGCTTGTTTAAGACTTCAGGACCTAAATGTCACACAGCAAAGTATCAGCCCAGTCAAATTGAAGTTTAGTACGTGAAGAAACACTAAATTGTTTGAGACTTTACTGTTCCTCACTACTGACTGAATTGATGCTGAATAGCAGTTCACTGCTCACCAAAAGTTTGTTGAACATAATCATATTTTTTTAATAAAGTGGAAATCTACTCTCTAGAAAACCAATAATGGTAATTGTCAAGGGGAAAGAGAGCATTTACAAGAGCATGTAGTAACAAGACAAGGGAGAATAGCTTCAGACTGAAAGAGGGCAGGTTTAGGTTAGATAATGGAATGAAAATCTTTACTGTGAAGGCAGTGAGGTGCTGAAACATGTTGCTCAGAGAACTTGGGATACCCCATCTGTGGAAGTGCTCAAGGCCAGGTTGAATGGAGCTCTGAGCAAGGTGGTCTAGAGGAAGGTGCTCCTGCTCACAACAGGGGGTGGGAAATAGGTGATCTTCAACATCCCTTCCAACCCAGGCCATTCTATGATTTTATGATTTGTGTTCACCCCAGAATTTCAGGCTCTCCTTCTCCTGTGCTGATGCAGAGGCAAGCAAAGAACAGACAGCATGCAGTACCTGGAGCCCAGTTAAGGTATTTGTATACAAAGAAGTATCACTGTTCAGGAAAAAAAATGTTTGTTTCCACCTTCCTTTAAAATCACAGAGCAGGGACAACCCTGCTGTTCCTCTCAGTGCCTGCAGGCACAGAGTACAGTGGAGATGTCTGTGAAGAGCCAGGAGGCTGCTGGGGTGCAGCTCTGTGTTGAAGTTCAGTACCAGTATAGATGCTAACTATGAAGCAGGCAGCACAGTGCCTGTGGGATAGCAGGCCACATAACTTTCAGTCTTGCCTGAGAAAGTGACCTGGGAAATCATGGGGAGGAATTAAAACAATCCTCAGAGATAGAAAACAGCCTTGCAGGTGCTGTTTGTCTGTTCCTCGTTTTCTTGCAAGAGAAGGTCGAGGGGTGGTGAACCCCACTGACCAATGATGGTGATGTGTTAGTTTACTAACCAATAAGAGTTTTCTTTTCTGTACTTTTCACGTATCAGTCTATAAAAAAGACCTGAGGTAATAAACCAGAGAGAAATTCTCCTGATCGACTCCCAAGAGAGTCTGTGTCGTTCTTTTGCCATTCCTAATAGAGCGATATACAAGGACCTTGCTGCTTTGGTACTGTCACTTTGAAAAGGAATCCTGGATGAATGGTGTCCTTTTCATAAGCCCCTTTTCCTGCCCATATTTCACAGGCAGGTTTTTCAGCCATTTGTGTTAGTCTGAAGCTGCTTTCTTGGTCTTTGGTTTCCTTCCAAGTATGATCTCTGGAAGCTCTTCACTAGCTCTCATTTGTAGGCTGTGAAATGCATGGCAGGTAGTGGAGAAAACAGGAAGTTTCAACGTAATTCCCAGAGGTGATGTGTGGGATTGAAATCAAAAACTGTTTTATGTTTGTTTTGGCTCCTGTAGCTGGAACCTTGTGCTGTGGAGTTATTAATGTGCAGCAAAACATTCCAGTGGGTATGTGCCCGTGAACCTGCTGACTTCTTGTTACTGTATTTAAAGAGATGCTGTAGTAAATAAAACCTAGTTTATCTAGTGAACTTTAACAGCACTGCATCTGTTCAGATGACGCAGTTTCTAAGAATATGCTTTTTTTAGAGCTCCTGTTACTCATCTGATCACTCCATGGGCCAGGACATAGAATCCTTCACACAAAATACAGCTTCCTATATTCCCTGCTACTCATATCTGACAGGAGGAAAAGGGAGAGTAACAACTCTATGAATTCACCCTCTTAAGCACACAGAAGGTTTTTCTTCCTGGAGTCCTTCCTGGAGTTACTTCCTGCAGTACAGCACAGGCTGCACTCTGGCGTGGCAGAATTTTGTATATGCCCTTTGATCCATTTTGGGCCTCTCTTTGCAAATGCTTTTGTCTGCCTCACCTCCTATTGAACTATACTCTAATTTCTGACTTTTTTAAAACCAGAAAACAGGAGTCAGTGTCATGCATGTATTCACTGCTCAGCTCTGTGGCCAGCATGAGGAAAACAAGATTGGAAAATAAAGGACATTAGCCAACACCAAAGGCAAAACTCACTCTGATGTGTAATGGAATCATCTTGAGAAGTTCCTTCCATCCCCAGAATTACTATCTGGAATGCGTTCTGAAGCATGAGGAGGCAGAGGTATAATGCTCAAGTTATTCTGATACTGCTGTGAATTAGGGTCTGCCTAGAACTGCACAGTGCGTGTCAGCAGTTTGCTCCTGTTGGAGAGCAGCAATGTCTTGTGCCTTCCAATGGAATTTCTGTGGCTAAAACCTCATACTGGATTTTGAACAATTTTTTCAGCAATGATCACATTAAACTGTACCCATTACATATAATAACTAGCACTCATTCTGCTACCCTCTCATGCATTTAGACCTGGAAGTCCAGCTAGAACTTGGCAGCCCAGTTAGGAATGGCAGCATTATGGAAGAATGTATTTTCATCCTTCCTGTTAAGAAGCTACTGGATGTGGCTTAGTGCTATGTGGCTTAGTAGCTTAGTGCTATGGTTTAGTTGATATGGTAGTGTTCTGTCAAAGCTTGGACTAGATGATCTTGGAAGTCCAACCTGATTCTGTGATTCATTTTTTTTTCCTCAGCTCTGTACTAATGCCCTGGGAAAGTGTGGGAGATAATTGAATTTTGGTAGAGGGTGGCTAGAAACTGGGGAAAGAGGGTGTTCTTTCATCTTCACTGTACACCACGCAGTTATAAATAGTAATTTGTATGAACAGTTCAAACAAAAAAAAAGATATGCCCTACCACATCTTACCTCAAGGTTTTTACCTGCTAATTGAAATTTATTTTCCACTTAACTGCCTTTCAAAGGCAATTAACATTGTTCAGCTAGGGAAATAGCTAAATTGTATCTGAGACTGGTGGACATAAGAGATAAGCATGAAAAGCAATCAAGCTCTTTTCAGTAACTGAATATCCCAGGCTTGCAGCAAAGTTTAAGTAAGTGCTGGCTGATGAAAATGTCTAATATTACACTGATTCCTGAGGTAAAGGACAGCAGGACTTACTGTGTTCTGTGTAAACAAGCAGGGCGCTATCAAAAGGAGAATAAGCAGGAATAAGCAGGACTGTGACAAAATATATTGTTATTGCAGTTGATGTAGGCATCAGATGTAGCAAAGCCATCTTAAAACTAACAGTTTGGCAACTTTCTAAGCTTCTCAGGTAGGTGTTGCAGCACACATTGGTTTCTGCACTTCCACAGCTGTCCTGCTAACATCATGCAAGTATCTAGTTTAAAACCAGGTCTATCACGGTCATGGGACTCAAACTTAGAGTACAAACAGTGCTGGTTTCCCAAGACAACTAAAATGACCCCTTAAATCTTCAAAAACTAGCTTAGATGTCAAGGCAGAAAGAGATTCTAGTGCATACACACATTTGTGGGCACTCATCCTACTCCCACCAAAAGTGGGAGCTCCATAGCAGATTGACTAAGTCTTCCCTTCTCAGCATTGATACGTGTTTTTTTTCCTTGCCAAAGTCACAGGATGTCACAGCCACCTCTAGGCTGGCAGGACACAATGCTGGTATGGCCCATCCTTTATTTCAATCAGAGCTGATCCTGTGTCAGTCACTCATGACAGTGAGACCCAACTTCCTTTGTGTGGATGCTCAGAGAATCCAGTCTGAGGGTGGCCCAGGCTGCAGGACTTCTGAGGATCTCCAGTGCCACTGTTTCTGCTCTTCAAGATCGGTGAGTCTACTGCTAGAGCATGTGTCATTTCTAAAAGTCATAAAAACTTGTTCATGGATGTGCAGGTAGCACATTTCTAGTTTAGGGTAAGGATACCTACTTTTAAACTTTCTATCAGGAAATCCCCTGAACTGCTGCAGAGACTGTAGTTTGAGGACTTCAGTTTGCTTACAAAAAATGAGAGTGGGGGCTGGTGGTGTAGAAGTTACTATTTTTGCTCCAGAACAGGAAATCAAGCCTTTCTTGTCGTCTGATTCCATCCAGCTGACCTTGCTGCTGTCCTCATCTTATTGCAGGTTTGTCTGAATAACCTCAATTCTTGTCCTGGTTAGAGATTTCCTCATAGTTCTGTCACTGGTTACAACTCAGGTCATAGCCACAGGGCAAGCCACAGTGGAGACACTGCAGGCAGCTGCTGGCCTGTTACATACAGGCTAACAAGACTGTTAGCCATTGCTTCTGCCTCAGCTTCCCCCAACAGATGTGAAGAGCAGCATTTATTTGCATCACTGGCACACAGCTTGTGTTGCCTTGAGAACCCTCATCTCCTTTTTTTCTCATTTGTTCATATTCTCTTCTCCCTTCATTGTTCATGCATTTTTACTTGTTTCAGGTAAGCCAGCACAGCAATGCTCTACATAAAAGAATTCTCAGACTGTGAGCTCCCCAAATGTGACAGCTGTTAGTGATATGTCCTCCTAAAAGTCTGTTCCTAAATCCATAAACCCTCAGACATTCAACTGAATGCTGGAAAGTTTTGCATCAACATGGATGTTTCAGTGAGACCATCTGGGACTTCTCTAAAAGTATGGTGTTTTGAAACACTGAGCTCAGTTTTATGCATTTTACCTGTAGATCTTGAACTATTATAGCGTCTTTTCTCTCCTCCAACACATTTTTCCTGTGCTTACAATGAGAACTGAGGGCAAATTCGCTTGGCTAGAGAGTTGTGGGAGAGAATGAAAGAGAAGAACAGGAATAATTTTGAGGGATTTAGATTGTCTATGTGCACATGCCTTGAATAATTGGGGCTCGTAGATGCTTCCAATGTACCCCTTCTTGCTCTGTCCCACTAAATGGAACAAAATGCTTCTTCATAATGTAATTACCAATATGTGGTTGAGTCATTAAAGGAGTAAAGCTGCAATATACTTTGCATCATTTGCATCTTTTCATCTGAGGAACAAAGTCTAATTATACAATCTCATTTATAAAACCTGTTCATCCCTACATAGGAAAAAAAGAATCTAAACCACTTTTTGTTTCTGTGGTTTGCAATAAATAGTGCTTAGAATAGAATTTTAAACCTGTACACCAAATTCAGCTCCCATGTGTTTTACTTCTTCCAAAGTACCAGAGCATGGATTTACCTACAAGTAAATCCTGTCCCTATATGGCTGAATTTGGCCAGAGATTTCAGCATCTCTTAGGTCATTCGTTCAGGTTAGGCAGAGCCTTTGGAGATCACACTAGTGCAGTGTGGATAGCAGCAACCAACTCTGTGCTCCACTTTTACAGAGCCATGTAAAGCAGCGGGGGAAGCAAAGATGATAAATCACATTTTCTGGCACTTCTGTGAAAAGATTAGTATTAATGGATTAAGAATCCAATTAGCCACTCCTCTTCTTTTAGCAAAAGCTGGCATGTCAAAGGTTGCTGTCTCTCATGAGAGTAGTGGGGTGCAGATGGCTGAAAATCACGACACGCTTTGATGCAAAATAAAATTTTGGCCCCATCATTTTTATTCCAACTTTGGACCTCCTAAGGAAAGCAACCCTGTCACTCGCTGGCTGGGGTCCTCCACACAGCCACTTCCATCTGTAGCCATCTTTCCATGCTAATCAAACAGATTTCTTATCCAGATTGGTGTCTGTTTGCCAGACAGCATTACAGGGTTGTCAACAAATGGACTGCAAATCAGCTTTATATTTGTTTAAATGAAATTTCTTCTCTTGTCTTTCACACGTTTTCAGTGAAGCTCAAGGTCAACAGTTAGAGGATTTTTAAAAAAACAAAAAAATGTTTCTTTTCCACTTTCTTTCTGCTTGTAGCAATTTATTGGGTTGTTTGGGTTTTTTTTCAGATGACATTTAATGCTGGATTACTTTAAATATTGTATCTGTTACATAGCAGTATTTCCTATTCATCTTCTGAGAATCTTCCCTTGTACCCTTTAATGAGGAATTCAGAAGGCTTTGTATTTTGTTAAATACGTGCTAGACCAATAATGACCAGAAAATTTGCAGAATTCCTAGATATTAATCTGTCCTCTGCTGGGGTTTGCAGTGGTTGCAGAGGGATTTGTCAGAGAAAATGAGTGCTTTAGTCTGTCACACAGAGTGCCTCTGGCATCTTGGCACTCCAGAAGACAATGGGCATTTCTTCCTCATTGTAGATCGAGTGTCATTCCACAAAATACCCAGTTCATTGCAGATTTTTCTCCATGTCTTAAGAGTCATCAGCAGTGATATATGATTGTTGGTGGGAGGGAAGAAGCTTGCTTCCTTCTTCCCTCTTTTTTTTCTTTTTTTTTTTTTCCTCTTACTCTTATTGCCCAGATACTGCAGAAGTCTTTGCAGATTTTCTACCTGGATTTGTCAGCTGTTGCCAAAGAACTTTGAATCATGGCTTGTGTGATATTACTGATATAGTGGGGTATAGGTAGGAACCTAGAGAAATCTAGATGGATCCTTCTTAATCCCTCTACACAGAATAAAATTTGTGGAGGCATTCTCCAAGAGTTCAGAAGGGAATTAGTAGGCGTATCACAATAGCACTTCATAGGCAAGAAAACATCCCAAACATGCTGTGGAAGACCACCAAGAGTTTACTGTTACTTTAACCCCAGATCCAGGTATGAAACAGGGTCTCCAGCACGGTCCTTGATGGCTGCCAGCTGATAGCAGGCTCACCAAGGAGATCAGCTCTTAGATCCTCTGATGGATCCTTTTCACTTACAATTGATGAAAGGCACTGTCAGAGGATGCTGTTCTTGGGAGCAGTTACAGTGCCTTACTCTCTTTCCATTTCCTTAGTGGCTGAAGAAGATAAAGCACCGAAAACTCAAACTCCTGAATATCTCATTTGTTCTGATCTTTGTTCGACTGTACTATAATCAGAGATTTAAGAATTACTTGAGCCTGACCAGTCTATTTCCTATACCTCATAGTAAATACTGAGACTGGCTTTTGTGGAACCATATGCAGACTGCTCTTGTTCTCCCTCAAAATAGAGTAATCTAATGCCATTAAAAGGAGAGCTATTATTTTATTTAAAATGGGATCAATTTTCTAAATCAGGCATCCATTTACTCCACAAAGTTCTATAACCATGGAAGTGCTACGGAGCAGAATGGATCCACACAAGCTGTGCTGCCTAAACCTTCCTAGGCTGCAGTCATCAGTATCCAGAGGCCTAACCACGCCTTTTTCCTGATGGTCGTGACCAAAAACCATCCGATTTGTAAAACTGGTAGAAAAATAAATCTTTACTTGATGGCTGGGGTTAAACCATGACAGCAGTGTGTGGAAACATGGAAACAGGCCCTCCAAGGTAGTTAAAGATGAAAAGCAATTAACAAAATAATTTAGGATGAAAGATAATATTTTACATTTTTTTATTGTTTTGGTTAAATAATCTGTGCTGTAAATTGAACAAATTCTGTATTGAACAGCCAGTATATTCTTCTTATAGTCTCTAAAATTGATATAATTATATATTCTGTAATTATAATTCAATATCTGTTAGCTTGTTACACTGTCTTTGGGCAACCCAGACAAGAATTAATAATGTCTATTTAAAACCTAATTTAATTTTCAGTGATTAAAAAATAATTAACACCAGTTCAGGCAATCTGCACATCACATTTCTTGCCATCACTTTAGTTTTCTTGGAACTGAGAAAAATAACAGCTTTTTAAATTAAATAAAACAAATGTTGCTTTGGTCTTTCCAGGCTGTTCATGGAAGATCCTGCTATCTTTGTGTTTGTAATTAGTTGCAATAATTTTAGTGAAATCCCTCACTTCACATTTAAGTGGAACTGGAACACAGAGATGCAGGAGGAAAGAGGCTGTTGGAAATCTCTGCCGGGTCTGGCACAGCAGGTATTCCTGCCAGGTGTGCTGCACCCCTGCCATCCCATGCTCTGCACTGGGGTCGTGAGCTCCTCCTGGGCAGAGCCCAGCAGCTGGAAAACATGGACACACAAGTTCAATGTTGATATTTTTGCCCTTTCATTACAAGCAGAGGATTTGGCTTCTGATTTATCCTTTTGGTTCCTTTCTTGCTTGGCTCCAGTATTTCCTAGTTACAAATATATGTGTTATGATGACCACTATTTTTTGGATGTATTCTCCCTTCTTCTTTTCTCTTTCTTCCACTCCCTCTACCTTTCAGTTTTTCTGTTCAGGCTATGTGTGATTGCAACCAAGTTTTGCTTACAATGATTTGGTTAAACCACACCACTGCCCCACACATCCGCCCAATTTACTGCAAAAGCCAAATTCTGCTTTGAAGCATGTCTTTGATTCCAGCAAGTTTGATGTGATTCTCACCTGTACGAGAGGAGAGACCTGTGGCTATCCCAGCAGCCTCCCACTCTGAAATCCCTGGCACAGCAGACAATGTCCTGTAGAGCCCTTTCACACCAGAGACCAGCAACACAGACCTTGAGAACGGAACTGGGCAAGTGCTACCAGAGCCTCTAAAGATAATTATCTTTTTAATTTTGTACCATACAGGTATAACTCTTTTCGGTAGCACAGAGTTGGTACATTTTGAGCAGCTGATACGTTTTTTAAAGGAGTCAGCACTAATAATTGCTCTGCAAGCAAATACCTTTGGTAATAAATCTTCCCATTCATGTGCTCTAGGAAACAAAGAAGTACAAGGACCAGCAGACCTGATTCCTATCACAGTTGTTTTTATTACTGCCCTGCTAAATCATCTCTGGTAAGTTGTTTCACAGCCCTTTTCTGATCAAATTTTTGTCAGTATAGAATAAGAATTCCCAAATGGCACAGTTTACTTATAATACTGCTAGTAAAATTGTTTACAGAGAAGGTCCTCAGACTCAGGGGATTCATTAAGACATAAATGTGGCTTTTACAGCTGTTGGGTACGGGATTTTTGTCATCTGGCCATTAAACCAGATGATGAAAGGAGTTCACCAATGTGGGACTGTCTTTAGAATTAACTTGCATTTCAGTTTGATGGTCTTCCTTGGCCATACATAAAAATAATGGTCATTCATTACATACAAATGGGTGTGTTTGGAAATGTCAAGTGAATATACTTGATGTGGTTTAACCCCCACCACCAGCTAAGCCCCACAAATCTCCAAGGGTATAAGAAAGAGAATCAGAGGACTAAAAATGAGAACAAATTGTGGGCTGAGATAAAGTTTAACAGACAAAACAAAAGCTGTGCACATACAAGCAAAGCAAAACAAGGAATTCATTCACCATTTCCCATGGGCAGGAAGGTGTTCAGACATCCCCAGGAAAGCAGAGCCCCATCATGTGTAATGGTTACTTGGGAAGAAAAACGCCATCACTCTGAACGTGTCACCTGCCCCTTCTTTCTTCTTTCCCTTTTATTTATATGTTGGCCATGATGCCATGTTGTATGGAATAATCCTTTGGTCATTTGGGATCAGCTGTCCCAGCTGTGTCCCCTCCCCACTGCTTGTCCACCCACAGCCTACTCACTGGTGGAGAGAAAGGCAGAAAGGTCTTTATTCTGTCCATGTGAGCCCAGCTCAGCAATAACAAAAACATTCCTCCAATCACCAGAACTGATTCCAGCACAAATCCAAAACACAGCCTCGTAGTACATACTATGAAGAAAACGAACTCTACCCCAGCCAAAGCCATTATGTCCTCCACTCCTTATTCCATAGCATTTACATCATGGTCAGATCCCACATTATCTAATACACTGTCATTAACCACCACGCCCCTTCCCATCTTACACAGGTATCATTCCTTTAGTTTATGGATGACCCCTGTAAAATGTCCATAAAATGTGCACAAATGTCCCCTGAGTTAATTTAGTCCATGGGTTCGGGTACCCTCTGTTATGTTGATCACTCAGGGTGGGGAGGTGTTGTGGGGCTGTTGTGTGGAGTCACTTGGCACTAAAGTCAGCTTGGGCTGGGTGACTGCTGCACTTGCACTGCTTCTTGTAAGGCTTCTCCATTGCTCAGGTGGATTTGATACAGTAATTCCTATAACAATAATTTAAAGGTATATTCATTACAAACCTCTTTCCTGATCTGCTTGGACCACGTTACAGGGCTTAACATTGCAGTGAATACTGACTAATAAACCACAAAAGTCAATGTCCAGTAGTTAAAAGCAGTTAATTTTTCTGTCTTTCTTTGTATCTATAATTAGGCTCTGAGGACTTTATTGCCCTCAGGCAGAGTGCCTGTCTTGAGCAGTTGCACGTAGAATCACAGAACCACTTAGGTTGGAAAGGACCTTCAAGATCATCAAGTCCAACCATTAACTGAGTCTGACTGACTCCAAAATGCACATTTCTTACTGTTCCCACATCCTGCACTTTCTTTTCATGGCCCATTGCTTAGCAATTGATTTTACTTCACACTATGAATTCTCCATAAATAAAAGGTTGGCAATAACTGTTTAACATAAACAGTCTGTTATTGTGATTCTCTATTTATTCACTCAATCAATAACTTACGGTTGGTAAAAAAATTCATTGACAGGAAGTTCCTGCACTCCCAACCTGAATTTCTTCCCAGCAGTCGCAAAAAAGACCCTACAGCCACATGTTAGCAGTGGGAGTCACCAGTGATTGTCACAGCACCTTGTGTTTCTTTCTTTCTGAATTACTTCTGCCACAAAATATAATAACTGGCAGGCCCAGAGTGAACTGGCCTGGGTAGGTGTTCCTGTATTCATTTATATTGATACAAGAAAAATCATGATTTCAAAAGTCAGCCTCTTACTCAGGCATGACTACCACAGCAGACAATACTGGCATACCGTGTACTGGGGTGCTGGCAGAGAGTAGCTGCTTCAGACTGTAGCAAGACTGCTTTTTAAGTTAATTGCTTCATCCCTGCCACTGCAGGATCATGCACAGCAATTTATGCCATTACTTTGTGTTGGTTATTAGTACTAAAACCTTTTGTCACTTGAATAACTTTCACTTAATTTGAAGCATATGCTATAAGTTTGAAATGCAAAGTGTACCTTTGCAAAACAGAAATTACTGTCACTGGGAGTTAGTGGATGAGGGAGGCAATCTATTGATGCCAAAATTCCGATGATCTATGCTTTAAATCCTTGGTGTGATTGCTTGTTAATATTTAAAGTACATCACTTTGAAGCAATATTGTCCAATACTAAGAATCTCAGGGAACAATGATAAAGAGAATGTGACTGAAAAATTGGTTGAAAGATAACAAGAGAAACATCATAATATTTTATGAGCATATGAATTTGGGAAGGAAATTTTATCTAATACTGTTAACTGTATTTAACTGATGAAAACATATTTGAAGCCCTGTTGTAGTACTTCAATAGAGAAGAGAAATATAGAATGTGCCTGGATTTAGAAATACAAAATATATTTTTTAATGTTTGAAAGAAGTTATAATGTTGAGATTCTCTATGCCTGTAATATTTTTTGCTATGTCTCTTCCAAAACCTAAGTTCTGAAAAAATAGTGGGTTGAGAGACAGAGTGAGTTTAATTGGAGCATAAGCTTTTCACATTAAATTCACATTTCACATTAAATTCTGCATTTCCTAGAAAGAAGCTTTTATATATATATATATCTGGTAATAGATCCTACCTATATTTTTGTTGGATGTCCTATACCATAAATAAATTCCAGCACCTAAATATGTCCTATAGGTAACAATTTATCATCAGATGAAGTGGATATGCATGTTGAAACAAATTTGTTGTCCATGTCTGATGTTACCCCATCAATTCAATACCATTTCATAAGTCCTTAAGGAGATCCATACATAAAAACCCCTCACATATAAGAATAAAAGAGTGCTATTTAATATACATGTCTTCTCTGGATCATTACTCTACAATTTTAGGTTCTGTGTTTGCCTCCCACTAAAAGGGAGTTTATTCTACTGGATCAAATATTGTAGAAGGAAACATGAGTATGGGCTGCCAAAACACTTTGCTGCCTGAATTTTCAATGATCTTTCACAAATTGCCCATAACAATCAAATATGTCTTTCAAGTGAAGTTATACTCAAAAGAAACCTGGGGAATACTGTGAGCTGCACTGGTTTCTGTAAATTGCAAGTGAAAACAACCAAATTAACAATTTTTCATCAAAGACAATGTGGCATAGGATCAATGGTTCCTTCTCTCTCATGTGGTCTCCACAGGTCTCAGGAAATTTAGAAAAGCAGAAACTTAAGTTGTCAGTGAAAACAATGAGGTTAGCAGCAAGTCTGTGAAAAGCAAAACCACAGAAGTGTGGCCCTTCCTGACAACTTTCTGCATAAAGACATGTTTTGAATCAATGGAATTTGAACTTGTGCTTAGACTGAAAAAGGTCAAAATAAACAGATATGTAACCAGTAAAGCGAAACAACATAAATATAACAATCTGACATTCCACATTTTGTGTTCTTGCTGAGGTCAACAAAAGAAGTGGGATTTATTTTCTTTGTATTGTACATATTTTTGCATCACAATGTTAGTGTGGCCACGTTTCTAAAAGTCACTGTAATTTTTTAACCATTCCTTTACAATGCTCTGAATTATTCTAGTGAGACAAACCTTTCTGCCGTTCTTTTTCTTTCTTTTTTTTTTTTTCTGTAAGATGCACTATGGGGTTTCCTGCTGAATGAGTGATTATTTCCAGCTGTGTTAATAAATTTTCTGAAAAGACTACAAGGAATTGTTTGGATGTTGTCTTTTAACTGTCCAAAAATCAATTGTGAATTTTTAAAGGAGGTGTCTTTTATTGATTGCAAAGAACTAGCAATTATACTGTGGGAAACAAATCTTTATGGGGAATGGAGGAGGAGCAGCCCTGAAATATTTCTGTGATTTGTATCTTCTTCATAAGTTTTTCCTTAAGAAGGGCATTTCAAATGAAAATCTTTCCTTTTTTAAATACGCACAGTGCTTGATGCCATGTTTGGTTTTAAACTTATCCTTGTCTCTTCCCCCACAGTGAAACCCACATGGTTTGAATTAAAGAAACAAAGTACAAAGCAATAATTGTATTTTTTAAATGTTGCTCAGGAATGCGTCCATTAATGAGAATAGCTAATGTAAAGAAAGAACTTCAAATAACAAAAAAGCTAAATTCCAAAACAATTCCTTATCCATTAAAAGAATAAACTTGTATAAAGACCTATTTATTATAGATAGTACTATCAACTCTGGAGAACCAAGATTTTAATATAAATTCCTGTGGTTTGCTTTTGTTTTAGGCAGTGTTTATCAAAACAGACTGTTTAGAGTAATTATTTAGTCCACAGATATTTGTCTCTGCATCCAGTGAACTTCTACAGTCTCCACTTCCAGAGGTAAATTATAGACTCGAGCTTTAGTTGATCTGATCATTCAGAGAACAGTTAGAATTTGTTCCAAAGAAAAACTCGTTCCAAAGAATTTGTTCCATTTGTTCTGGTTGTATTTGCAGTAATCTTTATTTGGGTGAGGACAACAAGGTGTTTCACCAAGTGAAAGGAGTTGTATAAATGCAGTGAAGGGATCCACAGGCAGGTAATGTCTTCACACTATCCAAATGCAATCAGTAGTAGCTAGATCAATATTTATCTTAGCAATAATTATCTGAACAATTGTCTGGATCCCAAGAGAAAGTGGCAGTGTGTAAACCCCATGAATCCCACGAGGAGATTTATCTCCCAGCAAGGAAATGTTTCAGAGTTTCATTTAGCCTCAAGAATATTGCATCAGAAAAAACAAAGACGTGGGTATCAGAGTTAAAAATTTATATCTTCAAAACCCCTGCAGTACTTCTGTACAGAACAAAAGGGAGTTTCTCCCTGCCAATTTTCCAGCAGCGAAGTTCCCTCAGGAGTTAAGTGTGTGTTTTGTGTACAATCTGTTGCTATCTAGTGCACGTAGCTAAGCTACACTGAGATCTCTATTTTAAGCAAATATCTACTGAACTCAGTGGTAGGACCAGGTACATTTGTTATTCAATTAATCTGGTTCAATGTACAAGATAATTTGCCCTTTAAACAATAGTTCAAATGCCTGTGTAAGTTCAAGTTCACTTTTTGGGCATGAGTTTTTGAACTCACATCTATTATGAATGCTTAAATCAGCTACATAATGCTATAGGAGGTAGTTTTAACCTTTTCATTGCAAAATGGGACAGAGAAAGGCAATAACTTTATGACTAGACCACATATCTAGATCAAGGGAGGAAAAGAAGACTTAGGTTCTTTCATCTACTCTTGTGAATCACTAAATACCCAAACAACAAATGGGTTCCCCCAAATCCAGGTGAAGGCTTAAACATCAAGAGCAAGAAGGGACCCAATGTAAATGTGCCAATATTCAATGCAAAAACAACTCTTCCAACACAAGGAATTAAGAGAAACCCATCCCATGCTGAAGCCAAAGTTGGTACCTCTTCTGCAGCTGTGTTGGAATCTCTTCCCTGTGAACTGAACTGCTTGTAACACTTCAGGTGTCTTTTCCTTTAGCTTTTGGGGGTTTCATGCAAGGATGAGGTCTGAAGTTAAATAGAAAGCCAGTCATTTAAAAAGACAGGGTTATTTTGGGAAGCTGGTCCCTGCCTTAGCATGTTGCAGCTGGATCCTCTTTGCCCTCTCACATTACAGGTCAGTTACATTCCTGCAGTACAGCCCAAATTAACTGGTAATCCTTGGCCAGAGCGATGGGCTGAGAGAGAGGACAGGACAGCTGGATGAACTCCCACAGAGGGTCAGCAATGTTATACTGAAGAAAAAGAAACAATGGTTATATCTGAAAAAGCTGGGGGACAAGGACAGAAGGGAGAGAGCAATCACAAGGCTTGCATTATACAGTCCATTCTGAAGGGAAGAATATGGGGAGAAAGGGAAACAATCAAAATATAAAAAGGCCTTTAATTTTTCAAGGAATTTGTATATTTACTTACTAGAAGTCTTAGTAAGAGGAGGTCATGCAGTCTAACTTAGTTACTAAACAGTAAACTTTTTCGTAGGGCCTGTAGCAGTAGGACAAGGGGCAATGCTTTTAAACTGAAAGAGGATAGATTTAGATTACACGTAAGGAACAAATTTTTAATGGTGAAACACTGGTACAGGTTGCTCAGAAGGTGGTGGATACACCATCCCTGGAAATATTCAAGGTGGGGTGGGACAGAGCTCTGAACAGCCTGGTCCGGTGGAAGATGTCCATGCTCAATTCAGGAGGTTTGGACTACATGATATTTAAAGGTGCATTCCAATCGAAACTATTGTATGATTGTAGGGATGAGAGAGAAGTGAGGAAGCTGGAAAGTGAAGAGTCACTTGAAAAGGAAAGAGAGGGTTAAGGCAATAAGAAGAACCCAGACAGGAAATGGAAGATGAAGCTCAAGGACAAAAGAACCTTTAATTCTGGATCAATTACAGAGGTGTCTGACTTGTCAGGGGCCAGCCTCTTCAGTCAGCAAATAATATCCACCATTCTTGTCAAATCATCTGCTACCCTTATCTGCTGATAAGATGGTAGTAGAGGTGGGGGGGAAATGTTACTTTTTGTCTACACTTGCAGATTCTTAAAAAAGCAGCAAAATTACCTAGGGTGTCAAATAATCTCCACAGCAGGTGTGCTTGGTACAGGCGGGGGTTCTATGGAAGCTCAAACCATGTTTTTCCAGACACTGCTGTTCAGACTATCTGCAGATGCAGCAAGGAAAGACTGTCTAAGTTTAAACGGGAAAAATGCAAAGAAACCAGATGGATTTCACTGAAGCCAGGTAAAACTTCTCCTTCTGTGCCTTTTGACTTGTGTTGTGCAAGACAGCATGGCTAACTTGCTGGCACAGATGTTTCCTTTTACATGTGTGTCTCCAGTGATTTTTAGTCTGACTGTAGCTGTGTGAGCAGGATCTCCTGGAGACTGTGTCACAGAGCTGACTCAGCTTGCAAATGCTTTTCCCCATTCACCAACTCTGAAGAGTCAGATGGAGTTCCTGGAGGAATTCTGCAAGCTTCTTGACTCGTGCCCAGAAACACAGGTTCTGTAGCCTACATCTGCCCTTCAGTAGTCCTGTACAACTGCTCTTTTCTGTAATTCTGATGTCTTTTGCAACCACAATATCTCTGCAGGATTTTTCAACTATTATTGCAGTTATAACTTAGTTGTCAACATTTCATCCACTAGCATGAATAGTTTGTGGCTCTGCTGCTAATGTCTACCTTATCTAACTATTCAGTGGGTACTGAACTGACCGACAAAAATGCAGAGCTGAAAGTACAAATCCTGGTGAGGCAATCCAGTTATCAAAGGCATGCCACATGCCTGCAGTATCTGATGCTATCAGAGCTGTTCCATGAGTTCCCAGTCTAACATGCATATGTCTGTGAGCTGGATATTAGTGGCAGCTTTCTGCATCTGTCAGATGCTAATTCAGAAACAAAAAAGAGATTGTAGTCTGTCTAAAAGGCTGTGGAACACTGGCACGGAATCAGTGAGCCGTCAGCCCTACTATGAAATCCTGCTTAAGAAGGTAGGAGCAGGGTCCTGATTAACTTATGGACAATGTTCTGCCTCAGCAGAGAATGCAAGGGCAGGTGGAGATGTCTGTGGACCTATGGAACCCTTGAGTATACACATCTCTACCACATTGCAGCAAAAGGAACGGCATGGGAGATCCAAGTTCATCCCTATGTGTCAAAGAGGAACTAAAGGTCAGTATTGTCATTATTAAAGATCATGAAAACCTGTCCAGATAAAATCAGTATTAAACAGTAGCAGTGCTGGGATGATTTTCATCTGTAGGTCTCAGAGCACTTCACAGAGGTAAGCACTGCAATTCTGAGCACAGAGGTCTGAGTAAAGAAGCTTTTTCACAGATATATTTCTGATAGATCTTTGTTAAAGTCACTTCTCTCCACGTGGTGTCAGTTTAAGATTTATGTGCAAAGTACAAGAAGGGGAGGTGGCTGCCTGTTGTTACCAACCAGAGCTGACTGCCTCTGCACTTTGCAGTGCGTGGTTTGAGTTGTGCAGCTCTCCCGTAATCACCACAATTTCCTGTTGCACTCATTTGAAAAGACAATGTTCCTGAGGAAGTTATGAAGACAGCAAGTAAGTTGTTGCCCTAATTTCTGTGTGTTTGGTTAAGAGTGCTTTCTTAATTATGCTGGTTAGGGCTTATTTACAGTGTTTCTCAAACATTTGGAGGGATGAGAAGCTTGTAGTTCCAGAGGACATATGGGAAAAACAGTGTATTCTGCAGCCCCCTCAGCATGTTGCTCAGAAACAGCTGCAGAAGATTCAAGGCAGCTCTTTTTTCACTGGTGCTGAAACTGTGAGGGAAGTGACTTAAATATTGAGTTGCAAGACGCTGCTGCAGCTGTGATGTCAGATAAGAAAATGTAACTATTAGTAAATCTGCTGTATAACTATATGTTCTGTAAAGGCAGTAACTGAAAAAAAGCAGTTTCAAGTGTTCAAGCCAGCATTATTTTTTTAAAGTGCTGAATTATTTACATCTTCAGATGGACTCTCCCAACAGTTGTGAAGTGTGTACTAGAGAGCTCCCTTGCAGTCCACAAAACAGGGTTCTCAATAGGAAGGATGTCTGTACCTTTTTGCTGACAGCCATGGCTTCCTGCCTTTGTTTGGGGAGGTGATGCAGTGGAGGGAAGCAGCAAGTTTGCTGTCTGTCTGATGAGCAGATAACCTGCACAACTTTCAGCACTGGTTTGACTTTGCCTGCCCTCTCTGTCACGACAGCATTTGCTTTGTTGGTTACAGCTCCCATGTGTACAGAGGGCTGGACCCAGCCCTCAAGCAAGGGGATTATCCAGAGAGAATATTAGGTGCTATCCTTTTTTTTCTGGGCACACAGGAAATGTTGTGGGAAAAGCTGAGTTGCTAGGCAGTTGTTTTGCTGGTAATGCAGGAACTAAGCCAACACAGAGCAAGCCACAGAGGGGCCGTTCTTTTCAGGCCGCAGAAGAGCAGAGCCTCAGAGTGTTCTTTGCACTCTGAGTTTTCCTCTGTGTCTGACCATCTGGAAGCCCTTGATGCCATGTACCACTGCTTTTTAAACTGATAAATCTATTGTGGCACTCTTCTTTCCACTCACACAAAATGTTTTAATTTCTTTAACATGTGTCTGATCAGTTTTTCAGTTTACTCAAGCAAATCTTCTGTTGTTACTTCTAGAAAAAGTGAGGTTTAGAAAAGGAAAGAAAGCCATTAATTTGAAAAGTGGCAAAAAAAAAAAAAAGTAAAAATTATTATAATTTAGTGTGTGAAATGAATAATAGAGAAAATAAATTCTTTAGCTATGTGCTCATCGGTGATACTTCAGGTTTTGTTGCAGTATCACTTTAAGGATTCATTCTGCTTAAGGTTAAGTAAAGTGAAATACTCCCCTGAACACACTAATTTAAATCATGAAGTGACATGTGAAGGCCCAAGACAATCCCTGTAGTTTATGTGAAGAATTGCAAAATGCAGAAACTTATAATGGTAGCCTTCATAATAGGGACTAATTTCCATTTCTGAGACCAAGCAGAGAGAAATGTACAGCCCTTGGGCGTCACACACGATTTCAGTGGACTGTGAGAGTTAGGTACTTCAGCTGCAGAAGTAGGAATACAATGCCAGACAGTGGGATGCCAGAAAGCTGCTCTTCAGGAGAGTCACAGATACTATATGGACACTCTGACTCCGATGTGAAGAAGAGAGAAAGTGTTTTTCAATGCCACTATTCATCTTGTCTCCCCTGTCTTCTGTGAGTCTGTAAAAGGCTTTGTGTAGGAGAAACTACCATTAGTTTTGGTGCTCCTGGGCATCACCTCTGACAGCGCCAGCAGGGTCTCATGGTCAGACAAGTGTGGAGAACAGGATCTTGCACTCTGAGTCACCTTCCTGCTGCTTGGTGGCAAATTTTATCTTAAAGGATTATTGTAGCTTAGCGTTGGTGGTGCCGGCCCAAATCTCGGTCAGTGCCAAGCCTGGCAGTGGTGTGAATGGTTTGCCATGAATGCTCAGGAGGACGATGAGTTTCATGCAAAAGGGAGCTCTCATTCCTACTGCCTTTAATGCACAAGCTCTTTGGCAGCCTGAGGAACCAAAAGCTGGGTGTCATCTTTCACCATTACTGTATGCAACTTCCTTCATTTGCTTTGATGTGCTGCAGTCAATATTTCCTAAGCAGCAGCTAAGAACCTTATGCCATCTTTTCAGCTAATGTTTGTTAGTTTCAATTTTTTGCTGGCATAGTAGCTGAATATAAAACCTTATTTTTCTCACACAAGAATTCAATTTCTTTCTTACTTCATAAATAAGTCAATATACAGAATTGTATTACAGAAGCCCTACTAAATAATAAATAATGCATTTGGTCTGTCACATGATTCTGTGCTTGTCTCCTTGCCCAGTGCTCCTCTAATTCACAAAATGGGTTTTGTATTGGAGTGAATGTAGGTTTAGATTCTTTGCTGTTCCTTTCATAAAACTCGTGTCTACTCTGAACTAGATGATTCTGCTAAGAGTTTATACAGAGTGGTATCATACAAAGCAAAAATCTTTATTTATTTATTTATTTTACAAAGTCTCTCTGAAGTTTTAGTTATGTGGGGTTTTTTAAGGTTTTTTTGGTTTGTGGGTTTTTTCTGTTGTTGTTTTTGTGGTTTTTTTTTTTTTTTTTTGTTATGAGATAATGAAGTTTGGAGTTGGTAAGCCCCCTGACTTTGTCACGTACAGATTCTGTTTTGAAAGTACTTGTGAGGGTGCTAGAGGAGTTCAGAGTTTAGCTGTTCTGTGTCTGTTGTGTGCCTCATCTATATGAAATCCTTTCATATTATCTGTGTGCTTCAGGATATCAAATGGCTGTGCTGCAAGGGGTCTAGAAAGCAGTTTGAGAGAAATATTTGTGTACCACGTGCTGTTTGAACTATCCAGGTGCTGAGAGCTTGCAGGGGTAACTGCAGCCAAAACCAAAACCCAGTCAGTGAATGATTATTTCTCTTTAAAAGCTTCCACTACATCATCTACATGATGCATTATTATGCTAAAACTAAATAGAAAACTGACCTGAAAAAATCCATCTGGTATTGACAGTATTGTGAGTGATTCTTCCCTAAAACTCTCTTGTATCTTGTTTATCTCAGTGACAAAGGTTCCAGCAAATCTCCTGGGGCTTCATAGCAGCACAAGCAGCGAGGGGAAGTCAAGGCATTAGTAGAACAAGCCAGAGATGCCTATGGCAAAACTGGACTGTGAGAAGATGGTGAGCCACAAGCTCTTGGCACAAGGACAGAGCAAAATGCAGAGGAATATCTAGAGGTCCTTAGAAGGTTCTGTCTTGAATATGCCATGAAAGTGACTAAGGTACTGTAGATAGTAGAAGATACCCTGGTCTGTGAAAAGGCAGAGGCAGACAACATGGTGAGGGGGAGTCCACACTCTGAGTGGGAAAACCGCCAAAACTTTGTAGAAAATGCAAGCAAACAGATAAAGTGGAAATAAACCGGTTTTTGAGGAACTTTGAAATTGCAGAATTATCTTCAGATTTTTCAAGGTGAGAGAGGTATTCAAAGTAGTAAGGACTAAGAAGGAAGCACTACACGGCCGACCCCAGAACACCAATGGTGAACATCTGATGATCTCAGGAAAAGACAAACTAAAGACAAGATAATATTCAAAATATAGAAGTCTACAAGCAGAATGATGATGAGGAGGATTGCATTGTAGCAGAGAAAGTTAAGGGTGCCATCCAGAAATCAGTGAAAACAAAAGGTCCAAAGAGTGGATGGGGCAAAATGGTCCAGGGAAAGAGGAGCTGGTCTGTTCAGGAAGGGCTATATAATATGCAAAAAGAAAAAAAATCCTTAATAAAGAATGAGGAAAATCAGTTCTGCTGTTAATGCCTAAGAAAAGTGAACTGCTAAGCTGTACAAGTCACCAGAGATGGCTGATCAGTGAAATCAGGTCCTTTTCAAGCAGCTGTGAGCTGTTAGGTCTGCCTTAGTAAAGCACTTTGTGGTTCACAAAGCACTGCTGTGGAATCAGTGGAGACAGATAAGCTTGGCTCCCAAAAACTCCTCAGGCATGGTAAGATCAGTGGTCTTGTCAAACACAGGCCAAACAATTGGTTCAATGTGATAACTAGCAGTAGATAGGATGTAATCTCTCAGCACCTTCCTAACCTTCTTTGAGGAACTCATAAATGGAGTTATAATGGCAGAAAGGGTCACAATAGGAAGATTTGTTTTGTGAGCACAGTGAAAAGAGGTTTGAAGAGCAAAGGCAACAGTTTCTGCAGACTGGCGAGTTGAAGTGCTGATCAGTATATAGAAAGCCTGGCAAAAACAGTGGCAGTGGAGAAATTAGAATTACATGGACAGTAACAAGCAGTGCTGTGGCTGAGGTGGATCATCTTTTGTGCAAAGGCAGCTTGATCACAGAGGATAGAAATTGTTTGAGGAAACCATGAGGGATTGTACAGTGCAGGTGCTCTTGGCTTATGCAAGGTCTCTACAGAGGGAGAGATTACCAGCTTTCAACCTGTGCTTTACAAGTCCCTGGGAATGCATGGAGTAATGGACACTGGAACATGGAAGTGGTCACAGCACCAGCCTGACAGAATTCAAGAAATGTTTGAACAACACTCTCAAGCACATGGTGTGACTCTTGGGGTGTCTTCTGCAGGGCCAGGAGTTGGATTTGATGACCCTGATGGGTCATTTCCAGCTCAGCTCATTCTATGGTTCTATGATTCCAAGTCCATGCAGCACCTGTAAAAAAGCAAGTTTCACTGTCAGTGAACTTAGCATTTGTGAATGGTCCTTAAAAAGCAAAGAAGAGGGTTAACAAAGAAAGGAGAGAAAGAGTGGCATGTGTTGCAATTTAGTTCCACCTATAAATGACTAGTGCAGATCTATTTGATCTTGCAACTCTCCCTGGACCCTGTAACAACCAAAGCTTTTAAAGAGAAGATATTTTCCAGTATGAATCATCAGTACCTGATTTGGGACTGGACTAAACAATGCTTTCATCATCCTCCAAGTCATTTCAGGAGCTGGTCTTGCCCCCATCTCATTCTCAACAGCCTGCTAGCAGGCAGAGGATCTTACCCAAAGACTGTCGCATCTACTGCTGACTCTGATGGAAATACCATTGCAGTATCTTTAAAATACTGCTGACTTGTGTGGCAGGATAGCATTTGTTAAAATACTCCTCTGCCTTATTTAATTAACTTATATCACTTAGTGTCACCATAGTTTTAATTTTTCCATCTGCTGCCCTTAGATTTATGGGCAACAGCACAGTGTCTCTTCTGAAAGAATTCCTTGGAATAGTTTGTGCAGTGATGTCTTGTGAGGAACAAGGACACGGGGCATTGAAATCTTGTTAGTCCTTGCATAAGATGAAGTGTCTTCTGAGAGGTTCTTAAAAGCAATAAAAGGTCCATAAAGAATATTGGTAGGAGGAGCTTACACTGGATGAAATGCACAGGGGAGAAAAGGTTTGCACGATAAAGACCTCAGTGAAGTGCTAAGTATTAAGTGAAAGTAGCTACCTTCCTTTTAAGCTTCTCACTTTTATAACTCCCTCTTCAAGCAGGGGTGTAGTTTTGCCCACTTTGTCCGTCCAGAGCTGCTTGCTGATTGTCTGTGCCTTAACATCCCTTTCAAATGCTGATGACGCACTTCTGCTCTCATTTCCTCCTCTGCCCACACATCTGTCACACAAACACCCTTCTGTATTGTAATAGGCTGTATTCTGGTGAATCCTCCAAGATAAAAAATAACAGGAGCAACCCAGGGGAAGGAATGAAGTAAATGGCTCCAAGGATTGGAGCGTAAAGTTCCAAACAACAATAAGAATTTAAAAAGTAATGCTAAGGGAAGTAAAGACACTTTAGAAAAGGAGAAACTGAATCTTCATTTCTGACTGTGGTTTTCAAAGCAATAATGGTTTCCTTCCCTCACTCTTCCCAGCACATCAGCATGTATTTCCCCCAAAATAGCAAATTATGATGACTAGAGTACAGGGAGAAGGCCAAAGGATTTACTAACATATATTCTATGCATACCAGTGGTGGTTATGTCATAGAGAAAAAATGCCTGGGGTTTTTTTCCCAGTTTTTATAGCAATAACCAACAGAGGTCAGGGCATTTCCTAAAAATTTAGTGACTGTTTGAAGCTAATATCCTTCACCTTACTTATGGACCACCATTTGCTCCCATCCAGCCATTAATCTGCTGGAAACACTTTGCACAACAGTCACCATTTCCTATGGAACAGCAGTACAAGTGGTGTTTGGAGAGCTACCCTGCACGTAAAATGCACATCATGTGCAAAAATAAAGGCAGGGAAAGAAAGCCTCCTGGACACAGGACAAGCCTGATTTTTGTGGGACAAAACCCTGTCCTTCTACTGGACATTCAGGGAAACAGGTTGACCATTTCTGACCCCCTTTTACAGAGCAGTCTCCTGACTCACTGTTTTAAATAACAGAATTCAGTTTTATTGTAATTTAAAGAACAGGTCATTATAAAAGGTTAAGCACAAAAACTCTTGTAAAAGAGCTCTGGCTTCAGGCCAAGAGGTGTTTTACTCCTGCAGAGGCTTTGATGCTGTAAAAGTGCATCTTTCCATCTTATGTAAACTGCCTGGCACCTTTCAAAATGTTGCTGTCCACACTCATTAATTCAGTTTTCCAAAGCTTCTAGGAGCAGAGCTGGAGGGGAGCAGAGAGGGCCATCAGTTCAGACGTCCCATAGCAAGAAAAGCTTCTCTGAGCAAACACCCAAACAAGGCAGATGGTGAGAAGGTGAAGGCGTGACCCCAGAAGAGGACATCCAAGTAGAGTGTGGAGGAACCTGCATAGAGAAGGTCATGATCATGACAGAGGGGCAAGGAATGGGGAAAAAAACCAGCCAGTCTCTTGAGAAACTGAGCAGCAAAAAATATAGTCAAAGGGTTAGTCTCAAAAAAAACCCATAAAATATGTGCCCAAATGATAGAACTTCTGGTACATGCTGAATATTTTGAGCAGTTATCTCTTACAGTTTTGAATAAATATTTCTAAAATACAATAGTATGATTTTGCTATTATTATCTGATTATTTAAAAGGCTTTTGTTTAGTTCTTCTGGACAGAATCCAAATAAGATCAGTAATGTGTATTTAAATCCTTTGTTTTGGAAATCATTTTACACGTGTGAAAGAATGTGTATTTTACACACATGAAATCTCTCTGGTGAGCAGTATTGCTGGAGATGGTGAGGAAGAGTAACCTGTTGGTATTCCTGCTGGCACTACTCCACAGACCCCTGCCAAGAGATAGAGTTTATACCGACACGGGTATATTTTGTCAGAAAGAGTCTGCTTTGGAGAGGGGCTTTTATTCTCCTTTCATTCCTTGCTTTCAAGCCTGGGAAGCAGAGCAGATGCCATAAGGGCCGCACTTCCTGCATCAGGATTTGCGGCCTGGCATCTGGAGAAGCACGTATCCCAGACTGGAGAGCAAGTGATGTGTAACACCTCCATGGGGTTCTGTGACTCAGAGTGGGACACCCACCTCACCCTTCTCCCACAAGGCCAGGAACCAGTGAGATCCCATGGCTGTGGCTTGGGAACACAGGGAAAATTTGCATATTAGGAGGTAGAATATGGCAGAAAATAGTATTATGAAAACTTCAAGCAGCATGCTCTAACATGGCAATGTATTCTGGGACTGTCCTGGCTGGACATTCTATCTATGTGTCCAGCCAGCACAAGGGTCCACTCAGACTCTCCTTGGGTTTAACTGGTCATTTCCTGGAATTTCACATCAGTTATATCAGGAGGAAAAAGCTTTTGACAAGCATTAAATCAAAGATAATTAAACTCTCTAAACTGGAAATTCTTTTATTTGTTTAACTGTGATGATCATAGGGCAGCTCAGTGGAAAGTCAGGAGGCATGCAGGAAACAGGCTGCTCTGCTGGGCCAGGCTGGGGCCATCACTGAGCTGCAGTAAGCCCTGAAGAAGTGGGGAAGCAAGTGACCAAACCAGGGAACAGGGCTGGACACCAGAGCCATGGGGCAGGACACTGAGCTTTGGTGCAGGAGAGAGCAGAGGGAGAAGCTGGGTGGGAGAAGTGCTGCATGCTGGTGCTTGTGTGGATTACTGGAATACAAAAGTTGCTGCCTTAACCTATTAACCAATTAGTGCTTCTGGTTTTATTTTTGCCGTAGCACAAAAGGAAACATGGGGTTCACCAACCCATACGGTTTCTAATTTAAGTTGTACAATAATACATGGAACAAATAAGTGGATACTTAGCCAGGATGTGAATATATAGTTCATTAGCTACTTTGAACTATATTCTTTATGGATGTTCTTAGTATACAATATATATTACAGTAACTTCTTCTGCTTTCCCAGTGACTATGCAAAAGCCTTGTGCAGATGAGTTTGTGGGCTGCAAATTCACACTCTGGCTACGGCACACAAAGTTACTCACTGCAGACAGACCCCAACTTAAAGCACCAGCACTCCTTTGCATAGATTAAATTAATTTGCTTGAGCTTGTGGTTCTGATATGATCAGGCATCAGCTGCAGAGGGTAGCTCTAAGGAGTTTCAAAACAGAAGCAGAAAAATAACAATAATTAATTGAAAAGGAATCAATTTCCATTGGTGGTCCTGACAATGTTAGGTTTAGGGTTGTAGTTGATGATCTTGAAGGTCTTTTTCCAACCTAAATGGTTCTATGGTTCTGAATTGGTTGTGTCAGTGTAGGTGTCCTGTCAGATGAGCTTTGGCAGCTCTTAAGTGGAGACACACAAAGGCCAAGTTCCAAGTCTTTCTTAACTCACATTCAGGACACCTGTCACACATGAGATACAATTCTTCCAGCAATGTTCAAGCAGTATTTTATGTTTTGGCTGGAGCAATCGGCCATTTATGTTTCCTAAGCCCTTCTTGCTTCTTGTGTGTCAGGGAACTTTTGGTTCACATTGCCAGTGAGGTAGAAGATGCCATTGAAGAAGTAACTGTGAAGCTGAGATAGGAGGCATCTTTCTTCAGCCTATTCTCTGTTTGACCCAAGCTTCTGGACTGGGAGGACTTGCAGAGCTAGAGAGCAAGAAAGCTTCTGTGGAGACAATGAGTCCCTCCTTCCTCAAACTTCTGGAGAGCCATTTGTTGGAGACAGTATTCAAGTTACTGGGATAAGTAAGCACCCAAAGCAGTTCCCTGTGTTGAACATAAAAGGAAAAGAAAGGTTTATTTGTTGGAATTAATCACAATTATAAAGGCTGAGATAATTAACTCTATGTTTAATTAGGAGATCATATCTTTGAAAAGGGAGGTTTCATGTTTTAATAGTTTCCTGCAGTGCATAAATGCTGAGACCAAATGAAATAGCGTGGTAAAAGTAGATGCTGAGGTGAAGGGGTGAAAACACACAGTATGTAATGCACATGGGCTTGTGGCATCTGGAATTTATTTTGCCATGGAAAATGACTGAAAAGGCTTGGGATGATGCTGTGCAAGGCTGGGAGTGGGACTCAATGATCTTTGAGGGTCCCTTCCAACACAGCTTTTTCTGTGATTCTGATGAGTCCAACTTGATCAATAGCACGAATGGAAGTGTAACAGAGGGAGTAATTCCTTTTCCATGTAGCCAACAGGTCTTCCCAAATTCAAAATATGTTCCATGCAGATTGAAAAATTGCTACAAATAACTGACCAGAAAAAAAAGAAAAGAGTCAGAGAATGCAGTATGTATTTACATGTATGAATTAATGATCAGTATGTATTTACATGTATGAATTAATGATCTTTCTGATCCCCACTCTCTATATTTGTGTTGCAAACCTTTTCCTGTGCAAACCTCTGCTTGAATGCACCACCCTAGAGCAATTACACTGATACTGCAAAACTCCACATCAGATCTTCTCCCAGCTGTGAATGAGTTGTGCAGCTGTAGTGTCAAAAACAAGCCAGATTTTAGGGCCCATCTGTCCTATTGGGAATGTTTGGTGGGTCTAACATCACCTAGTGAAGCTCTGGGATGGATTCAGTGCTCCGTGACCGAGGCTATAGAGAATGCTTTCCAGAGAGAAAACATTTGGGGTAGTGCAAAGTAATAAAATTACAGAGGTAGTATTGATAGTATTGCCTCAGGTAGGTCTCAAGGGCTTGATTTTGGTTTAGGGTGTGGAGTTTGTCTTACTTCATTCCTACTTTTTTTACTACTAAGAGAACGATACTGCCCTGGACTGGGCTGTTATTTCATAGTCCCCAGGTCAGTATAATGAGGTCCTGGTGAGTCTGTAGCTCCCTGAGAACCTTGAGAAGTGGTAGAAGATGTATTCTTCAGGACATCTGAGAGGATACTGAAAACAATAATGATAAATTTTTAAAAAATCATTATATTTTGAAAGGAATTAACTGTATAACCAAGCAAGTTGCTTCTGGATGTACCTTTTGTGTTTCTTTGAGCCAGAGAACAGGATCATAAGTGAAAATAATATTGTAGAGCTTTCAAAAAAAGGTAGTATTTTTTCCTAGTTCCAGCAGTACTAAAGAAGATTGAAGGAGAAGCTGTAATTGTTGCCGTCATTGTTTTTTTAACTGAAGTCATACTGTATCTTGCAAGCCGCTTATGTAACACTGTCTAAAATGTTTTTGCACTCAGAAAAGGTCATAGTAAATGACTTTGAAGCTTAATCACTGGAAGTACAAGACAATTTCTGAATTTCAATATAAATCTAGTTTAAATGCAGTGAAGTCAGCAGAGTTATTTGGGATTTACAGTAGAGTGAGTGTGTGCAGAATATGAATCCATGATTTTTCAAAGCTTTATTTCCACTGTACAGATATTACACATTTCACAGCAACTTGCACAGAATAATTTTAAAGACGAGACTCAGCATGCAAACCCATAAAATACTAGCTATAGGACAAAAAAAGTGAAAACTTTAACATTGTTTAATATACAAAAATGTTTTCTAGTGTTCCTACAACAGTGGATAAAACTAGTGAATGTTTCATATAGGGATTACAGTAAATAATTTTGTATGTAGGACATTTTAGAATAGGATGTAAGAGTACATACCAGTTCTCTTTATAGTTGTGGTTATCTTCTTGATCCATTATATATTTTTGTGATCTGTAAAGAAAGACAAATTCTTTGGAGGAGGAGCAGCAGCTCTCCACAGGAGCCTGGTTTGTTAAGTTCCTTTTGAGCTAGTTTAGATCCTTGGGTTTGCTGGCTTGGGTTTTTTTGGATAACGAAGCACTTTCACCACCTCAGAGCACACAGAAGAAATGGCAGGGCCCTTTGCTTCAGGATATCAATGTGCCATCGATCATGCTGGGGAAGCAAAGGCAGCAGGAGGAGATGACTTTCAGCACAAGTGGTCAGTTCCTTTTCTGAAGTAGCTGAAAATGAAATTTCATTTGGGGTGTAACACAAATCCTGCATTTCTGTATAACTGCTTATGAAGAACACAGTAAAAGGTGAGAATTTAACAAAGAATAAAAATCATAGAGATCACATTTGGCTTCACAAGACTTATATGCAGGTCTCTGTCAAAACTCACAGAAGTCTTGGGATGTAGATCCTAAGCCTGATTTCTTTTCAGTACTAAGAGGAATGATGTAAAATATAGAAGAGGGGAAAGAAACCAGAAAGCTACTGGTACAATAGACATGTAGTTTATGTAAAACAACATTCCTTGGGGTTCCTGTGTGGCTTTGTCTAGATTGGACCTATAGGGTCTTACCACTACTGAGCAGACTGCAGCTCCTGCCTTTCTGCACTTCCTGTACTGTACACTGATTTATGTATAAAAAACACTCCAAATCTGGCCCTGGAAGTAAAAAATAAAATGACAGGAAGGTTTTGTTCAGTGCTTTTGTTTTGAGAGATGCTTTAGGCTGTGCGAAATTCAAAGGGGTGGTTTTTCCTGTTTATTTTCTAATGATGAACTTTACAGTGTGCAAATATGGGAGGTGCAAATATATGAGGTAATTTTTCCTGCAGAAGCATCATGGAACAGGCAGATAAAACAGTTCAGGAGTATTTGGGAGTGTTATTTAAAGGTAAAGAGTTGAACAACACAAATGACTGTTAAATTCATTGCCAAACACAACATGCTCCAGAAAAATAATCACAGAAGTGTTTTTTTAAATCTATTTTGTTTGTACGTTTTGCTATCTCATTAAAAATAAAAAAAAAAATCTCATCCTCCTGGGAGAATTTAGTGTGACAATCACTTTTTGAGACAGACCAGTTTGGAAGACAAGGTGCAGCTGTGCGGTCTGAGGAGGAAAGAACACTGTTTGTTCCCAGAAATTTCCTGGCCCAGGAGCAGCATGATTCCCATCAAAAAGCCCACTGCTCCAAGGGTAAAGCTTATCCCTTTTTTGGCTGGACACCTTTCTACGCCACAGCAGCTCTGCCAGGCAGCAGGAGCAGGGCTGGGGTGCTTCCTGGCAGGCCTCTCCAGCAGGAGAGCACTGGATGCACTGGCATCGAGGTTTTCCACAGCAAGATGTTCATTTTGCTTTCAAGTTCAGCAAAGAAGCCAGTGAGTAGGCAGCCTGGCTCAGAGCTGACTTTACCCGTGATGTGGCTCTCTGCCTGCTGGCTCAGTCTGCTGCCAGGCCACCCATGCTCCAGTGGGCATCCAGGCAGCACAGGGGGAAACTCTTCCCCTGGAAGGTAAGTCTGGGAGGCTGTGGGGAAACTTTGGGGCCAGAGACACTGCCAGGAGTCAGACTCCCCAGGACCCTGTGCAGCTCAGGGAACAGGTTATCTGTTAGGACACCCAGGGATCCACCTATCTCAACTGAGAACAAGGCCACATCCAAAATAGTCCTGATTTATTTTCTTCAGCCAAAAAAACAACATAAAAAAGTGTTATCCCACTGATGCTAGGCATCAATAAGGGCACTAATAATGCAAGTCTAGGAATGGGGGGGTTGAACATTTATCCCTCTCTTCTCTAAGATTAGTCTAGTCCTCCTACGCATGCAACACTTTCTATCAGTTACTTGATAAGCCATCATTATGAATTGCATAGTGATTTGTTGATTTGGCATGTATGCAGTGATTCCTCTGGTGAAGGAAGCCAAGAAAATTAATTTCTGACAGGAAGTTTCTAAACAACTAGAGATGGAGTGCCACTAGAGATGTATTCAGATATGTTTCCTTGTGAAATGGGCAGATACATTTTTAAAAGTCTTCTTTTACTAGACTTAATACTGTACTGTCAATGCTGACATAGCTTATGGAAATCTGTTTAAATATTGTTAAAGGTCTAAGAGATTTGTTGATAGCGATTCTTTGTTTTAATTACAAGAACATCAATCCACTTAACTGTATGAAATTACTGAAAACTAAATAAAGCATAAGAGCATCAGACACTTGGGTCTTGTCTGCGTGTTCTGGTGGCAGGGCTGGGTATAGTGTGAAGAACATGACCAGAGCAGCTGGTTTCCATCAAATGGCATCATGATGGCATAAAGGAAGGTGCACTGGGCCCTGCTGGCTCTATCGTTCATGCTCTGCAGGACAGCTGATGTAATTTTCTCTGATGGTTCTCTCTCCTCTCTGCAGTGTCCTGGGGAGCTGCAAGGCATTGCCCATTCATGCTGCACTTGATGGATAGCAAAGTAAACAGGAGTGCACCATCCAAAAAGGCAGCAGTGCTGCCTTCCCATTAATATTCCCATGTATCCTTTTGGAGAGTTCTAGGGGTAAAAATCACCAAGTCTGGAACCTGTCAGATTCCTATTAAGGAATTGTTACTTTACAGATGTGGCAACGTTGGTGTAAGGCCTTGTGATACCAAAAGCTTTGCAAAATAATGCCGTCTGTCCACTGGAAATCAGGGTAAGATTAAGCATACATCTCTCTTTATAGACCAGTGACTATGTGTCAAGGGCAACATCTTTTGTTCACTGACCTGTAACATGATTTTTAAATGCATTTGTCTCCTTTTATGCTCATGTATGTCCCTTGAGGGTTTTTTTTTAGTATACTAGCACCCTGTAAATACACTTCTTGAAGCAAGCACCTTGATCAGATTTTGGCTTGTGTAAATATTTTTTTTTATCCTAAATCACTTCTTTCAAATAACCACATTTTCTTGCCTGTCCAGTATAAAAACTTGCCTCACACACTGTTGCTCTGGTGCCAAATTACTACAGCTCTAACTCTTCTAAACATTTGTGTGCAGAATTGTTTTTGTGCATGTTTTAAAACTGCATCGTGCAGTAAACACACTGTACAGTGAGTACTAGAATTTATTTAGCAAAAAATGTGTGAAAAAATGTAAATATTAAATAATAATATATAATTTAAGAGCCAAAGCTATACATCATCATGATTCACCAGAAAAATTCCATTGATCAAAAAGCCCATATGTAATGGTATACTGTAATAATGACATAAATGAAAGACAGCAACTTTTATTCTTTCTTAACATATATTAAAATAACAATTTCTGAAAGTCAAATCCTTGATTTTTTCTGCTTTAGTTTTCTTTAAGAACTGCAAAAAAATTTCATTTAGTTCCTCCCTCTCGTTCCCTGAGTTCTTGATACTCTGGAAGAAGCAGGTTTTACATAAGTTGTTAGATCATTTTTCCATAGCCAAATAATTATCTTTTGTTTAGAATCTGTAAACAACTGAAATGTGGGTTCTTTTTTAAACTATGTCGTCAGCATGAAGTTAAATACAGCTGCTGTAAGTAACATTTATAATGGATGGTACTGCAAAAAGAGCAACTTTAAGTGTCACCTTGACTGGCTGGATAGATTCCCTATATTTCAATATGAATAAAATGAGAAAATATAGGGCATAAATGCTCAACAGATCTTTTAGACAGCAGATTTCAGTCTAATTGCTTGAAGAATTATATGCAAAAGATCATTACACAACACATCAGTCAGAAGAGCGTCATCCTCATGGCATTGCTAAGGGCAGGGAGATTACAACAACCATCTTGCGCCTTGTCTAAGCTCTTTCTTTTTATTTGGCTCTGGCTTGAAAGGCACACAAATTCTCGGTTAGAAATCTAGTGCATTACACGCTTTGTGAGTAACCCAGGTTAGTTTTAAATTGCATAGGTTCTGTGGCTTATTCTGTACATCCTCAGATCATTACCTACAAAGCCATTGCAAGGAATAAAGCTGTGCGCACGCGTCAGATCCAGAGGCAGCCTGTGGCAGGCAGAGCTTGGAGCTGGCCCCAGTCCCCTCACGGTGCCAGTCTGTGCACACAGCCTTTGGGATGTGACACAGGCTATGAATTACTTTTTAAAAGGTTGCATGGTGGGAGTTGTCTTCAGCTGGGAAAGGGTTTGCTGTCTCAGCAGAGGACACTGATACACATAGACAGAAAAGCATACTCAGGTGAATTTGGTAAGTGATATAAACCTGGTGAAAGAGTAAAGTAAATGCAAAGCCTTAGAGCCATACCTGTACAAAGAGCCTGTGTTGTCTCCTGGGAATCAAGTCAGACATTGACCATGGACCCCATTCTCAAGGGAAGTTATAAAAAAATGGGAAACTTCTGGTTCAGATGACACTATACTTTCCAGCCTGTTGACTATGTCTTCTTGCTGCAGGCTATAAATACAAATTAGAGCAATTAGATTTTTCCATATAAACTGAAAACAAGCATCCCAATTTACTTTCCTATGTGGAAAACTGCACATTTCCCAAATAAGCCCCAGCTGGGTTGCTGAAACTCTGCTGTTGGGAAGGTTTTCATTGGTGTGCACTGAAAAACTGGATCCTGTCGTGCTCAGTGCCCATACTCTGTTTTATAGCAGGATTTATTCTTTCTTCAGGCAGAGCTGGGAACACTGACATTCACCCAGCATGTTTCCTCTGTGCTGAATTCCTCTACGTTGAATGACTAACAAGAGACCAAGGAACACTCTGAAGATATCTTTTCATTGCTAAAGCTCAGATTTTCCATTCATTGCCAAGACACAGCATCCATTTCCAGCAGTAAATGTCATGCACACAATAGCTCTGCTGTCGGTGTGAAAACCTAGCTTAACTTTAAGGAGGAGGCATAAAAGATCAGAGCATATCCTCTGTGTGCAAAACTGTACAGTCCAAAGTATGCTTCAAAGTTTGAAATAGATGGATTAGACAGGGTTGTGTCCAAAGGCTTCATTATCTACCTGCATCAAATGTAACTTTTTTTTTTTAAATTTGAATCATCTTTACATGCTGAGACACTAAAATGGATTATGGTCCTTACTTGGCCAAAAGAAGGGAGCATTTGTAGGAAGGTTTGCAGCCGACAGACCTGACTGCATGGTCTTCACCTGGAAGAACAGTGTTTGTGAGAATGTTAAGAGACACTGGAGATGCTTGTTCTTAGTTTGGAGAAGACAGCATTCCAGAGGCTGTGTTTAAGCAAGCAAGAGATATGAGGGATGGCAACAGAAGACGGTATAGGACAAATGAAAGCAGAGCCAGTGAAGTCTCAGTGAAAGGCAATGTGAAAAACAAATCCCAGGGAACACATCTGAGGTGAGTGGCTGAACTAGAAGCAAGACCTGAATCAAAATCTGAACCTGCCTTGTAGATTGATCTTCAATGCACAGCCTGTAAATTGATTCCAAAGTGGTATGATTCCTCAGTGCAGAAGTGTTCCATGTGTATGAGAATATTTCCCCAGCTTTATATAGTAAGAGACAGATAAAATCTGATTTGAAAATAATATAGCGTGCAGTGAATAAATTATATGCTCTGGCATTTGGTGGTGTTTGTGAGATATAATTCTATTTCTAGTGCAGTGTAGGCTTAAATAGCCAAATGGTGTTTATAGGAGATGGGCTGCTGCATTCCTTTTCAGTTTGCTAATATGCACTCGTCTGCTGAAGTAAACCAGCCCTGCACCGAATAAACACTTGGGACTCTTCATCTGTGGATTGATGTGAATAAAACATCATGTCTTCACTGGAGATCTATGCATCATATCTTAAATTGTGAAAAAAAATCAAACTATTTGAACTGACTGTGCTAATTGGATGCACTTTCAGTATGTATGCCTTAATTTACTGAGTTGAAACTCAAACTAAAAATAATCTGTAGCTGGAAAATCTTTGTGATGGACATTGTAAAATTCCAGCAAGATTGTTGAGAAGTGCAATTTGTTTTTGTAAATGCTTTAGGATCTTTGTTTTAAGTATGTTTAAACTATAAATACTATTAAGTGTTTGTTTTACTGCTGTTCAGCACTTTCAGGATTGCATTAGGAAATGGGGACATGTCATTTTGACTTGATTACCATGGAAAACTTTATTTTGTACAGTCCTCCAGGCAGAGCACAGAAACATGAGATCTGTGGTGGTGAAGATACTACAGAAGTGGTGCTACCATGCTGTGTAGTGCCACCCCCAAGTAGTAAAGAGGTAGGGAAAGTATCATCTTTTATGACTGAGCTGACGACACTCAGTCACTGGGAAAAAAAAATAAAGCTAAGACAATGGAGAAAATATTTTTGATTCTTCTCTTCAATGTAATTTTCACTGCTACAAAGTGATTCTAAATCCAAAGCACTTTGGGAGATTGTTATAAATATTTGCTCTCCGTTTTACAGCGGTTCTCTTTCTCTACAGTGACCTGAACAATCCCCCAAAAGTAATGTCTGAACTTGTGTTGCTGCAGTTATTGCAGTTTTAGAAGGCATCAGGCTTTATTTAGAATCCTGCTTTCAGTCCCCAAAAAATTCAAATTCTGTCTGGATAAGGAAGGTGCTGAGCCAAAGCCCTTGATCCTTTCTTCTTGGATCTTGCTAGGGCAGTAGCTTGGTGTAAAGCTTCACCCAGTTCTGCCCAAGCAGCTCCCCCCTACCCTTTTACTGAGAATCATTTTAGCTGAGATTGTTGATGTGATCAGCTAATTAAGCCAGACAGAAGTAGGCAGGGAGCCAAGGCATGATTTTTCGCTTGCAGCATCTAGGTCTTGAGAAGGAAATTGTTAACATGTGGTTGCTATCTTGCCACTTGGAAATGCATAGCTGTGCTTGAACACTGTTTCACTATAGAGGGGGACTCTGTAAATGGAATTGCAAGCCTTCCTAATGGGAACAAGGACAGATCACAAACAAGGTAACCAAAGTAACTGCTTGATCGTTTTTATTAATGCCCAGAAGGGAATATGTCTATTGGGTTATTTCCATGGCTTCTAATTTATCTTTCTCTCATTTAACAGTGATACATATACAACTAAGAGTAAGGACAATGCAAATTGAAGGAAGGAAATAGCTGTCTTTAAGCAATGTGCTTTTGCTTTCAGACTAGCTGGATTGATATTCATCTTTCTCAGAAATCCCTACGTACAGACAGTGACCAGGATTGGCTGCTCGGTTTGCATTTCTCTTTGTTTACAGTGACAAAAAAGACCTCAGCTTGTGAGCAAAGCTCTGAGCAAGGACGTGCCCTGAAGGACAGGAACAGCTGGGCCTTCTGGAAGCTCTGCAGTCTGCAGGACTATGTGGTCTCCAGACCAGTTTTGCTTACAGTATGTGAATTATCCGCATATCCAATTTTATAAATTATTCCAAAGAGGAGTTAGTATAATGTTACTCTCCAAACTTCCCTCCTACCCTATCCAAGATGAAGAAAATCTGCAGGTTTTCAGCTTTCTTCTCACCCTTTTTCTGTTTCTCCTTTTCTCCTCTCTTTATTTCTACTGACTGCCCAGACTTCATGAAAGCAAGCAAGCAAGAAAAGACTTTTCAATCTACTGATTTTTCTGCCTAAAACTTTTACATCAAAGAAAGTTTCGGAACTGAAGAGTTTTTGAAGAGAACATGAAAACTCAAAAACCTGATACTGATGCATTCCTATTACTTCATGGTACATATATATGTTTCTGTGTAGCATCCAGAATATTACACTTGACTGTTGCTATTTAGTGAGAACTGACAGCACACTTCATGCTGTTCAAGAGGCAAATGAAAATTCAGACCTCCTATCAGGAGCCTGTTTCTTATTCTGAAAAACAAACTATGCCTCAATTTTGGTCTGGGAGTTAATGTTATTTCAGAATTGTCTTCTTAATTTCCATCATTCTTATTCTGCAGATGTCGAAAATCACCTTCTTTACTGTATCTCCCATGATTCTTCATTACCATCTGCAAAGGTTCCAAAATCTGAGCTTGCTGCTAATTTCAACCTCTCTTTTTTTTCTTTTGGGAAGAAAAACAAAACCAAAACCAAACACTAAATTCCACCCCAACCCCCCAAAAACAACCCCAAAAACCAACCCAAACAAAAAACCAGTCCATCTGCATAGCTGCTGAACAACTTATCAGCAGTAAGAAAGAACTCTTTTCAGAGACGCAAGCCAATACTTCTGCTTAGGTCAGCCAAGAGGAATTGTCTTTTCTTGGGTACATCCTATACCCTTCTTTTCTTTCCAAGGGAAAACAGTTTTCACCAGGCAAGCTGATACTCTGCCAGCCAGAAAAACCTGTGCTGTTTGAAAAACTAAAGCTGTCTTCAATAAAAATCTTCTGTCTAATATAACTGTTCTTTCTTTATTAGCCAGCTGGGTAGTATTAAAGGGTTCAGACTATAGCATTTAATCGTATTTAGAAAACAGTAATTTTCTAAAAATTGCATTAATTTTTAATTTTATCTATTGTTTGGTACTTTTTCTAATGGCCATGCACAGCATAGAGGTAACCAAACTGCTTGGATTCTTCCTGTTTATTTTTAAAGGAATTGAACTGGTTAATAATAGTGACAGCACTGTTACAACAAAATCAATTTTAATCAAAACATCAGTTCACTGAGCTATGAATAAACAAATCTATGGGTAATAAGCACATTTAGCAATGTCTAACAGGAAAACATTAAAACTGGGGAGCCCTGGATTCCCTCCCCAGCTCCATAGTGGGCTGCTGTGTGCTAGTTTTCATTATCTTTGAGATGGCCAGAGCAGGACTCACCCCCACCAGTTTGGAAGTGATGTCTGAAACTGCAAGGCAGAATAAGAGTGAAAGATTTTGAGAAGAGGCTCTATATCATGAAGGCCTGAAGGAACAGACTTTTTACACCATTGCTTTGAAAGCCTCAACACACACCCACACATGGATTGTCATGAATAACTCTGATGATGCACTTGCCAGCTATTCTGCAGACACAAGCAAGCCAGTAAATGAGTTGCCTACTCATTTGCAGTAGTTGAGCAGGCTGTTGGCAGTGCCTGCATCAAAGCTGAAATATGATGAAAGGATTTGTGTTGTGTGTCCTGAACAGGGGCAGGCCTACATCATGCTCATTTGCTGTCCAGCAAATGCTACTTCCTGACACCGTGACATGCTCACAGGGGCAGGTCTCCCTCTTTGCTGTGCTGAGCAGTAAGTCCAGCCAAGTCTGCCACTCTTCTGTTTAATCTGTAACAGTGTGAGCAACTGTCAAATCTCAGGAGATTATATGGAGCTAGCTTTGTATTTAAAAATAGAGCTGATAAGTGTGTGGGAAGAGCACATTCAGAAATCTGGCTTTTTGTTCTTCGTGAGAATTCTCTCTCTCTCTCTCTCTCTGACAGATTTTGCAAAGAGCTCACCATATGGGGGATGAGGGCTTGGGAAAAAGTTACCCTGAATTCCTTCAAATTTGTCCTCTGCTGGGGTGGTAAACTGTATGATTTAAGTTGCACAACTAATTGGATAATTTGTTCTATGTTCCTAATGTGTTTGTTCATCCTTCATACAATCATTGGAGTCATTACTGGGGTCCAGTCAGTCAAATTGATTGGACAAAGGGTGATGGTTTTAAACTGACAGAAGACAGGTTTAGATTAGATATTAGGAAGTGGTGGATGCCCCATCCCTGGCAGTGTTTGAGGCCAGGTTGGACAGGGCTTTGAGCAACCCAGTCTCATGCAAGGTAGCAGGAAGGTTGGAACTAAGTGATCTTTAAGGTCCCTTCCAATCCAAACCATTCTGTGATTCTGTGGTTCTATGAAATTACTTTTCAAGTCTTTGCAAGTGGGTTTACAAACCCTGCATATATATCAAGCAGTGCTTCTCCACAGACCAGTGCCACAAGGACCTTGAACCCTTGTCCTCTTCAACATGGAACTAGTAACTCTTCTATCTGCCCCTTTTTTTCTGGTGAATCCAACCACAGAACTTCTAAGTCCATATTGTGCTGCTCCGTATGGAATCACAAATTCTGTGATTCTGTGATTCTGTGATTGATTCTGTGATTCTGTGATTCTGTGATTGATTCTGTGATTCTGTGATTCTGTGACCACCAGACAGGGAGGACCTGCAGTGTGCATCCTGAGGCCTGTGCTGTGGAAATGTTTCATGTGGCTGAGTTTCAGGGGCTGTAAAGCCCTATATTGCAGTCACTACTTGGGACAGCAAAAAAATTTTCTGTGAGAAATCCTTGCAGCTGGACATATGGTTGATCAAAAACCATCCATTTCAGAGACTGTTTACTTGTATTTTAAATTAATGAATCTTCAGCAAAGAGTCTTTTACCATATGGTCCAGTTTGACTACCTATATATACTTCATTTAAAATTATATTTGAAAGTCATGTGAAAAATTATGCTAAAAAAAAACAGTGAGGGAAAATAAAGGACTTCATTAGGTAAGGAATGCAATTCACAGCCTCCCAAATTAGGTATCTGGATCTGCTTATCCAGCTTGGCTCACTTGCCAGCTCAGTGGAAGTTACTGTATTTACTAACTTATCTGCTCTTTTTAAAGAGGGAACTAATCTTGCAACATTTTCTTTTCCTCTCTGTTCAGACAAATTTGAACTCCCAATAAATTCTCTTTTGTTCAATATGGTGAGCTCCAAGAGAGTTTCAGTATATTTTTGTTCTTTGTATTTTTTTACACTGGGAGCATGTAGCTGATAGAAACAAAATGTTGATGATTCATCTGTATTTTAGAACTTCTTTGTGCTTCAGAACTGATGCATATATTTTTCAAGGTGAAGCTTTATTCTGAACATTCAATGTGCCTCATAATGGCATTTTTTCTGGTGATTTTTTTAATGCTTTTGTAGAGGCAGTTTCAGCAATTAAAGCATGACACAGCAAATACTAAATATAAATTTGAGTGGAATGGTAGTTTTTGTTTTACACAGCTTGGTTTCCTTATCTCTGTGCAAAGGAGACTGGTTTGCTTAAATTGGAATGTATAAGCTCAAAGATATATAGCACTGAGTACACATGGTTATGTTGTAGAGCCTTTAGAGTTTGTAACGTACTTCTCGAGCTTTAGATATTTCAGTTTACTCTAGAGGCCTGTTAGAGTCAGGCATTGCGTTCCTGCCTACCAGTAACATCTGAAAGCAGTAACATGAAAATGCTGCAAATGTGTTATGGAAATACATTATTCAATTTATCATTTTTAAAATTAGCTCCTGATTTCTACTTTAATATGATGCAACATGAACGGTTTTCTTGTGTTTTTAATCCAAATTTTGAGAGTTTATCCTTGCTGCAGCCATCTTCAAACACAGAAGTGAAAGACAAGGAGTATTTTCATGTATTTCAAGATACTTTATGATAGCTGTGTTCTTCTTATTTCTTTATTATTTTTCCTGGTCTATCCGTTAACTGAAATGGCTGTGCTAAGTAAAGATCTTGTCATGGTGACTGCTGGAGCTGAGTTCCAGCAGGGTCAACACCATGAATAGCTCAGTTAACATATTGTCAGTGGTGTCATCGAGCAAGGACTTCCATGAATTAACTGACTTCATGGAGCATTCACTGGGGTAGAGTGCAGATGGGAGTCGTGTGTATGACTGCCTTTTGCACTTCCTTAATGCATTTTTGTTGCTCTCTGTTTTCAAGACAAGCTTCCTGACTACTTGTCATCTCCTGTTTCAGTATATATATATATTTTTTTTTTTGTAATTTTCACATTGGAAGCTTATGCATAATGTTGTTTTGGAAGGATGCAGCCAGATCCAGATTTTCAGTTAAACTATTTATCTTTTCCTATAAATGTGTTTTGTTTGGGTCTTTCAAGCTTCTTACCTTGTGAACAGAAGGCAATTACTGTCCCTTCAGAAGCCCTGGAGAAATTGTCATGTTCTGGGTTGACCTTCTGATGCTTGGTTCAGAAGATAGTAAGGCCAAGAACTAAATGGTCAAAGTATAGAGCATATTTGCATCATACTGTCCTGCGCTAACCAGAAAATTGCAACTGTGATTCTTCACTTTTATTTTAATAGATTTAACCAGATATTCTTACAAAATTTGAATGGTACAGCAATGCAGTATGTGATATGCAATTCTTAAACCATGGGATTCCTAAATGAGTGGGACTGTCCCAAACAATTCAAGCAGCAATACTTAAACTTCTATGCTTCTTTTACTCATATATGTTGAAAGTTACATGCTCACTTAGGAGCATGATTTCTTGTTTTCAAAGTGACCTAAGATCAGGTTACGTGTTTACGCCTCCCAGATCAATTTGGTCACTCAAGTAATGTGTTAAAAGTAGAACAATCTTACAGCCAAGAGAGAGCTGCAAAGTTACTTTTAATAAGCGTTCTTGTCTGTGTTAATTTTAAATCAAAAGCAAAACAGTCTAAGCATACTGTGGTGGCTCCATACACATCATATACTAACCCTGAGGTCCCATAAAACAAATCTGATAGGCACTGTTGGTCAGTACAAACCAGTACAGTCCAGTTTTTGCATTTCAGTAATTTTCTACCTTCTTGGGTAAAAAGGGTTTATCTAAAAATGTGTGTTCTATATGTTTATTATTTTACTGTGAGAAAGATACAAAGCACAGGACATAAGCAAATAATTCTTTACAATGCCAGGTATATCAAAACCAGAGTGTTTTCTAAGGCTGCCTGTCCTTCACACCGGGCAGCTCACAGCAGTGCCATGGCTGATGGTTGCTGGTCCTTGAGCATTGTACAGGGAACAGGCTGGTTCTGAGACATCTGCAGGGGTTGTGATGGGAGGGTATAGAAGTGCCCAATTAAGCTGGATTTTATTCTACCAGAATAGAATACCTCCTCATTTTAGTTATGGAATTCTCATTGCTGAGAGAAAAAAAAAAGTATTATAATAGTGATACATTATTTTAGCATATAGTATGTAATGAATTATTGTAGAATCAGTGTCAGTGATTTTTTGTAGAATAAAAGTCAATGGAGAAAAAAATGAGGTAGGGAGCCTCATTAAGTTATAGTATTTATAGTTACAGTATGAAATAAATTTTTCCATCCGACTTTTACGTATGGGCATATGACAGTACTGAGCTGACTAAACTAAGCACTGGCATAACTCCATTGACTTTACTGAAATTTCATCCCTTTGCAGCAATATTGGGTTTGGCTCAAACACAAGAGCCAAGACAATTTTCTGACTGGTAATGTTCATAGGTTGTATTTCTGACTTGGAATAAACAAACAACATATTTCAGGCTATAAGCAGATAATGACGGCCACTTGGAAGAAATTTCCATTTTCAAGTATTCATACAACATTGCATTGCTGGCTGGTTTGTGCTTTAGAGTGTTTGGCCTTCCTGTAACAGTTACTTATAATTTAAAATTCTGATTTACTGCAAAGTTATATAATTGGGGATGCTTGTTGCAAAAGGAAAACAGGACTTTCTCCTTTCAACACTGAGGTGGAAAAAGGCCAGGAACCTGAACTACATGGTCTGAACTTTGTTTCGGTGACTGCATACAAGGGGGTGCTTTTTGATTAACCTTTAAAGCAAGTAGGTTTAAACAGGTCAGGCTAAATGCTGGCTTTGTGCTTCTAATACAGCAGTTCACATTTGAGGTGGAGTTTAACATACATAAAGAAACTTAAAAAACCCTGCAAATTACTGTGTAGAGATATCATCCAGTCTTGGATGCATCATCCCTCTGCACTCGTTCGTCTGTGTGTAACATGGAGTTGACCAAGTCTCTTGAAGTAAAATGCCAGCTACAAAAACTTAAGCATTTTCAGTGGCAATGGGATCAAAATGCTGAACTGCAGCACTGCTGGGGCTTCCTGGGTTTTAGCATAAGTTTTAGCACAGAGAAACAAATATAAAAATATCCTAAAAGAGTGTGTTCACAGAAAGTGAAGGTTACTCAGGGGGGCTCAAGAACAAGAGAACTGGAGATTCTGTGAAAAAGTCATGCAGTAGAGTAAAAGAAACCAATTTTAAAAAATATTTTTCGTGAAAGCATAATGTCTTGCAAGGAAGCTGGCTATGTTAATGAGTCCAGGGGAAGAGGCTCCCTGGCTGCTCTGGTACAGGCACTTAAACTTTACAGGAACCAAACGTGGAAACATGAGAGAAGACCTGCCTCCAGCTTGTTGGTTTTTACATATTCTTTCCATCTCTTCCCATATTATTTATATTTCCTTTTCTTTTCTACTGCCTTTGGGAAGAAGGGAAGATGGAGGAAATGGAAGATAGAATAGCAGAACTCAAAAAATTTCTCCTTTAGAAAAATTTACCTGGGAAATTCCTGTTTATTTTTGTAAGTTACTGGTTATATGTCACTGGATGCCACTCCTGCATTTGTTCTTCCTGTGTTATCTCGGTTGATAACACAAAGTTGATTTAATTCTCTGTGACTTATTTTAAATTAATATGATACACACACAAAAAAAAAAAGGTGAAAAATTCCTGACACTGAAGGATCTTTTAGCAATGGTATAAATAATTTCTCAGGTGAAAATCTGACTCTAAAAGCTGGAACATTAAGAAGGCTCTTCAATTTCAGGACGTTGATAATAAACCATAGCTATGTTTATAGGTATGGTTACAGTGAGCTGCTTGGTTTGACTCTCTCCCATGGTGTTAGATGTTAGTAAAAGCACAGTGCAAAGCCGATTCAAACTGGTATCAACTTGTGCTCCTCTGTGGGACATGCACTCTCATTTGCTTGTAGAAAAGGCAAAAATAAGAACATTGTATACATTGTGTTATTTCATGATGCCTACTTTGCAGATATTAGATAACACAAGTTATTGTTAATGCTGTGCAATGCCCTCTATGTACTTAAAACAAAACATTTCAATATTCTATAGAGCAGCATGCCCCTACCAGCAGGTGTGCAATTCCTTAGGTAATCCAACCTGTTCTTAATTACAGTGGCTCCCAATGCAGTTTAATATCTTGCTTTATAACATACATAGTTATTTTTTTGGAAAACAGGAAGAATTGTTCTAAGACTACTTAAAGGCTGCTAAGACTTTGCTAGGACACAGTGTTCAACTGAAAAAGTTGTGGGTGGAGGGAAAGAACTGCTCTACTTAGTGAAGCAACTCAATAACTGAAAATTTGTGATTTTAATTTCAAAGTCATTTACAATGTAGATATGCTTGCAGAAATACCGCTGTTGTTTTTTGATAGAATGCACACATGCCTAATGTCTAATTAGATAGGGGAAATGGTCTGCATTCTCTTAGAACAATGTTTAGATATTTCCATTTGGGTTTTTTTAAAATAATATTTTAATTTTATTAAATGTGAAAGCAAGTGTGTAGAAGAAATATTGAACTTATTTCTGGTTTTAATCAAAGGAAAATTCTGCTTTCACAGGTTATGCTTCAGCTTAATTCCACTTCAAGCATTATGTTTTTACTGAAGGGGAAAAAGGGGATGTGATTTCTGAACCCAGAGACAGATCACAAACCATTGGGTAAGACATGCTCCAACTGATCTTAGGGAGACAACATCTGCCTACCACCAGTGCTTAAGCTGTTACTTTCTATTGCCGTTTTCCTCCGTTCATTCTGCCAAGAAGGTGGAGCTTGTGTCAGAAAAAAAGAGCTGGGGAGAAGGCTTTTCAGACACTAAGAAATTGAGTCCATTCACTGCCTGGAGCATCACATTTCACAATAATTACCTGGGGATGAAGGCTGTTTCCACTTACAGTTTTATTCACGTGTAAGGTTACATGAGTTTCCCCTCATACTGTGCTGCTGTTTTCCATGAGTATCAGGACCTTAGATACCCCTCTTGAGTGAAGAGCACTGGAACACAGATTGTCATGCTCCTAATTCTTAACAACCTAAGAGATGTAAGAGGTGACAAGCTTAGCATTTGAACTGGATGACCTTAGAGGTCTTTTCCAACCTTAATGACTCCATGTTTCTTGTCTCTTGCAAGTCACCTTAGTGTAGGTACGTTCCCTTGGGACAGAGGAACAAAGGCACAGGAAGTGGACCAGAGCCATGACTACCCACCCCTAGATGTTGTAGATGTCTAGATGGTTGGGCTTCACAGAGAGGACATGTTGGGACAAAAAAGACTTGTTAAGAAGAGGGACTTGGGGTGTCCTCAGGGCTCACTGCATTGCCAAGCTGAAATCCACATGAAAATAGGGATTCCTTCAGGAGCATTAAATGGCACAATTTTATTATTTTTTTTTTAGAAGGTTCAGACCAGTCATCATAATTTTTCAAGAGATTTTTGAAAATCTAAAACAAATACTGCTCCAGATCTAAAACTGTATACAGAAGCAGACTGCAGCTGTAAAACATTGCTGGATAAAGAATAAAGCATTAACCAGCTAAAATTTATTTATAGAGTAAAACTACTGGCTTCAGTTTGGCCTGGTTTCCAGACAGATACACTGTGGTCATTTGTAGTGAAAAAGCTTTACTAATTACATTCAGTTTCTATAAAAATAACTTAAAATCCAATCATAACAATGAAAGTGTCTCATATTTTGTTATCTGACTGCTTAAACTTAAGCACAGTTGGTTTTTTCTTTCTGCTCTGAGCAGTAGCACTGCCAAAGTGGGGACACCTTGGAAGACAGCCCTGTGGCTGGAGGGGATACAGCCAGAATATCTGGCTGTGTTCTGCCACCCTCATCTTGGACCTTTCATCTTTTTTTTTTCTTCTGTGGTATTGTTCATGACTAGACAGGAGATCTGTGAGAAACTGTAAAGCTTCCATGAAGGGCAATACAGATTATATAAAACCACTGCAGTGACATTTATTAAAAAATAGGAGAACATTACCACACCTTTTCCAGACATGTAGCTTTCCTGCAGTCATGATATGCCTCTAGATTCTTGCAGCTGCATTTCAGGACAGCACCACAAACTCCAGAGCTTAGCAGTCATGAGGCAATTTTTCTTGCCTGCAGCTAGCTACCTTCCCCGTCTAAAAATTCAGCTTCCTTACAGCTCACTGCATCCTCCTGTAAATATGCTAAGTACTCAAGCTAATCCAACAAAATAGAATGCTACAAATGTTGCACACAGTCAAGACCCTTAAAGAGGTCTTGAACTAAGTCGTTTATGTGTTTGTTCTTCAAAGTTTTGCAATATACTTTAGTTTTTATTATTATTCTAATATTCATGTTTACCTACCATGCATCTCTCTTGCAAATATTCTTAAATATTCATGTTGGCTTCAGGGGTGAGGGCTGGACATTTTCACTGAGGTGATGTCAACAAACATTTAGTTCCTGCTTTGGTGTTCTGCTGTAAACCAGTATTTGTGGCTTCTTGAAAATGTGTCTTTGCACAATTTCATATTGATTCATATTGTATCACCTTCATAAAAGGTCATACACAATGACCTTTTAGCATTCAAGGACTTCTAGCAACAGTCTGAAGGTTTTGACAGCATCTCCTGCAGTCTTACTATTTGGGTTTTTTATCCAGTATTTGGTAAGATTTAAAGTCTGTGTTTCTACAGCTCTACCTACAGAACACCCACTGAACACTCTGAAGTTAAAACAAGCTGATGAGGAATGTGCATCATGTCAGATCTTCGGTGAGTGTGTAAGGGCTTTATCCCCTTAAGAAAAAGGATGAAATAATAACATGCCGCATTTCTACATGCTCATGCCAGTACTTCTGGGGCCTGTTTTACTGAGTACATTCTGAATACCAAGCTAGGCATAAATAAAACATGACTTATGCTGAAATAAAACATATAACTTTCCAAAGAGATAAAAGCTGTTTTGTGATCATCAGCTACTAATTAAAAATGCATTGGGTCAGCAGGAAATGTTTGAACACAATTTTATTTATTATATGTGAATGTCTCCACACAAACACAGAACTGATTCTGTTTCACCTCACCTCCCTAAACTATCATGTCCATCATAATCTACAATGCTGTCTGAAGCACTGCTTTTCTTCTTTTGGGGGGTGTGCATTTTGTAATCTTCGTATGGCTATGCAGAAGTTAGAAGTTGTCCAAGTGCTTTCTCCCTCTCCTTGTTTTTGTCTGATAATGTGAATTGCTGATTGAGTCAGGGTCCTCTTCAGAAGGTAGTTTTCATGGGGACCACTGGGCTGCAGTTGAAAGCAGCAGTAACAAGAAGTCTGCTATTGCAGAACAATCTTTTGAAGTATTTGGAGCAGACTCAAAGCAGTGTGGAGAGGGGATGCGCCTCTTATTGGGTTTGAATTATTGCTGACAGGAGCATTTTGTTCCCAGTCCTGTGGCTTAAATTTTTTGATGTTACTGTGGATCTTTTGGTGGAACTGATCATTCAAACATTTTTCTTTATTTCCACACCATTTTCTCAGTAAAACAAACGTAAGTAGGGGGAAATAGTGATTTTATTATGAACTCTACTTACTAAAGTCTGCGCATACTGGCCTTGGCTATTTCCAGTGCCGCATCCCTGGAGTCAGGCATTTCACTTTCCTTTTCCGATTACCTTTACACCAGGCTAAGTGCTCTCAGCTCAGCGCTTTCCTTGGGGGACGGGCACCCTCCGCTGCCCACCAGCCCCTTCCCCGAGCCCAGGCTGAGCGGACGGCGAATACGTGGCCAAACCGGAGCCCAAAACCAGCTCCGCAGCCCGGCGGGGCCTGAGCGGGCCGAGCTGTGCTGGGCCGGCCCGGGATGGCCCGTGCGGACTCGCCCCCCGCCGCAGCCCCTCGCTGCGGCTCGCCCCGTGGGCCGGGTTATGTAAGCGGTCCGGCCCCGAGCAGCAGCAGCCGCATCTGCGGCGCTCCCGCCCCTGTCCCCGCCCCGCTGCCAGCGCCAGAGAGGCAGGCGGCGGCGGCGGCGGCAGCGCAATAGAGCAAGTTTTGTCTCCGGCGAGGGGGTGGCCGGGTCCCAGCGCGCTCGGCAGCCCGGCAGCATGGCCGCGGCGCCCCTGGGGCGGGCAGCAGCCCCCGCCGCGGCGGCAGCGCCCCGCTGAGCTCCCCGGGCAGCGGCAGCGGGAGCGGCCGCCTCCGCCGCCCATCCGGGCCGCCAGCCCGCCCGCCGGAGAGCGGCGGTCCTCCGGCCCGGCCCGGCGCGGCACCATGTGGGGCGGGCTGCACCCCCAGCCCGGCTTGCGCGGCTACAAGGCGGGTAAGGAGCGCTGAAGAGGGAAGGGGCTGGGGCGGGGGGGAGGCACGGGGGCCCGCGCCGCTTCCCCTCCCCTGGCCCGGCTCCCTCCCGGGTCCCCGCGGGAACGCCGAAGGAAGCGGCTCTGCCCCCACAGCTCGCGGGAAGCGGCGCGGCCCCTTCCCCGCGCCCGGCGCCCGGAGGGGGACGTGGCGCCCGGAGGGGGCGCGGGGGCCGGCCCGGTGCCGCCGGCGCCGAATCGGCCCCAGCCGGGGGCTCAGCGTTTCCTTAGCTGGACCTCGCAGCGGATGACAAAAGCTGAGCTTAACCTACATAATCCGTTTCCATGTTCTGGGCTTTCTCTTCCGTCCCCGATTTGTGTTAGCGTCCCCTTAAGCAGAGTGTGTGGAAGCGTGTTGCTCTTGGTGGTTTTTCGTTTCAAATTCAGACCGGAACAAATGGGTCGAGTCTTGGTTTGGGTTTCTTTTGGTTGTTTTTTCTTTTTCCCCTTTCTGCCCCTTTTTTCTCCACCACTTCTCTGTCTTTGGTTTAATTAGAGCCTAGTTCCTGTAGGCTGGCAGGGATGCGTTGAAATGTAAATGCTTGGAGTTAGGTTGTTCCAGGGGAAGACACCTCTGTGCAAGCGATGGGCTGACTTTCCCCGTCACGGCTGTCAAACTGGCAGAGCAAAACCGGTGAATTGGCTGCAGAGCCGTGTGAGCATTGCTTTTGGGCAGGTAAGGCAAGGTACCGGCTCTTTAGGATGCCTTTTTCAGGATTTGAAAATACTACGGGCTGTATCACCTGTCTTAGCCTGGCAGGGCTTCTGCAAATATTTTGTCACGTTTTGATTTATTGAAGCAATTGATCACAAGTGGAGGTCTGTGGTTTGGCTCTGCCATTGCAAGTGCAAAGTAGTGCTGTTGGAGTAATTTCTCTCCTTTAGAAATTCGGATTTATGTTTTATTTTTTGCAAAGGATGACTGTATAATGTGTATACAGTTAGCTGACATATTTAAATGGCGAGATTGTTTTGCTTACGACTGACGGGGTTTTTCTTGCAAACACAAGAGCTGCTAAGACATTCTCAGCAGCTGCCTGAATCTCTACAAGTAGGCTAATGTTCATCCCTATAAGGTGAAAGAAGGCATTGTTCTTTTTTTCTGTACTGTGATTAAGTTATGAATTCGTATGTATAACACATTTGCCTTGTTGAAGCATTTTAAAAAATTATTTAGTGCTTCCTGCAAAAGAATGGAGTTACATTATCTTTGTACTACAGCCTGCAAAGGTAGTGGGTATTCTGAACAATAGGTGTGGAGATTTCAGTTAATTTGACGGAAACTGGAGGAATTTAGGGTGTTTCAGTTCTTTATTATTTGTCTTTGGGACAGGAACATTAAATGGTTATGTCACGATGTTCTCTGACACTAATTTCAGACCATTACAAAGGTTGTTGGTATTAATTTTTCACTTGTTTCAGAAAACTTTAGATTGTGACATTTGATATATTGTTTTCCCTTTTATTTGGGGTCAAATAAAGTGTTTTAGAACGTGTTGAATTTATCAGCAATTCCAGTGAATTATTGGATTAATGTTTTGCTTTGCATGTTTGTCAGAATTGTCTGTAAGACTTGAGAACAAATTTTTGTGTATTGCTTCTAGTTCTTCCCCTATCCCTTTTCTTCTTTCGAACTTGTATTAACCCTGAGTATTTAAATGTATGTTTCTCTGTAAGAAATAGAAGTGTAAGGTAGAAAAACTGGTATCTAATTTGAGATAAGATAAACTAACAGAAAGTGATGATTAATTGGAAGGCAAGTAGGTTGAGGTTTAACCTTGAGGGATGATGTGTGCATTATAATTTCCAACAGAAGAGTGCCCTCCTTCATCTGTCCTACTGGGAAACAGTTGAGAAGCTGTTTTGTGTGGTTTGTAATCTGAAGATGTGGAAGTTAATTAGCTCCGTGCAGGTATTTTTATTGAAGGAATGACAGCTTCTAAGATCCTGTGCTATTGTTACTGCCATGTTAGATGTTTCTTCTGTAAGGAAGCTGTTCGTGGGAAAAGTATTTTTTAGCAGGACAGTAGCGTCCTACTAGGAAGCAGGAGTTTAGGCGCTTATTTCTTAATGTGAAGGAACCTTTATTCTGTCAAGATATGTTTCATACTTCAATAGCGCTATTTGATATAGATTCTTATTGTTTTGGGAGTATAACAGTTAATGACTTGATAATTTTTTGTAAACAGTATTTTTATACTGAAAAGCTTCTGTTTTGCTAGTTGTACTTTAGTTATCTATGAATATGGGTGTTTAAAAGTCTTACTTTTGAAAATCAGACAGTTGAAAATCATACAATTCCTTTACAAAGCTAGGTGCTTACTGAGCTGTTTACACAAGGGAATTACCAGTTTTTTTGTAATAGATGCAAATTAATTCTGGTTATCTTAAAATGTAAGAGGCAAGGAGACTTCTGGAGCATATTTAATTTGTGACCTTCAGTTTTATTCTTTCTTCTCATTTCCAAATGGTACTTGCTTTTTGGTTCAATAGGAGTGCCTGTCCTGAAAAAAAAATTTGCTGTCTTGCTGTTTGCATCCCACTGAGATATTTTTTTTATTTTAGACAGGTACTCCTTGTACAATCAGTGAATTTAATGACAAAGGTTGCTACTCATGCAAAATAATTTCAGCTCCTTACAGTCTCAGTGCCTGTCCTGAAAAATTAAATTGCTGTATTTGAAATGTATATGATTGATTTGAGCCTTTCAGTCTTCTTGTACACGTGACTGTTTATGAAACCCTTGCAGCATAGTTTGTACCTCTGTAAAGACAGCAGTTACTCATGTGCTGTAAGAATTTAACTGCAGTGAAGGGCATACAGCATTTTAATCCCTTTGCTTATTTATCTAGACCAGCCTTTGAAATGCATACTTGGTAAATAACTCTTTTAAGACTGTGAAAGTGCTCATCTAGATTTGGTTAGGCCATGTGTGTCCAACAGATGCTTATGGAAAGTGAAACAAGCGCTCTTTGAAATGAAGTAACACATATATTTATTACTTTTAGTAAACTATGCCACCTCCAGTCAAGTTTCTTTCCACTGTCCATTATTGCCTATTGGTAATGTTGGACATCAAAAGGATTTTATTGGCCCTCCCTAAAAATAGTAGCCTGCACCCCTCTGCTCCTGGAGCCCTGGCAGTGTGATTTTCCCTGCAATCCTTGTGCCTCACTGGCAGTGTGACACACGTGGGTCTGAAAGATTATTTAGTGATGTCACAAGCAAAGTGTCAGCAGCAGTGAGGTCCCAGCACATTGTAAGGCCCGTGGGGCACTGCCTTCTTGGGGTGCATGTGGACTTCACAGGCAGCTTCCTATCTCATCCAGGGTGAAGAGGGTGGGGCTGATGATATTCGTTTTCATCCTTTGAGGTGGAGGAAGAGACAAATGTCCAGTGCTTTTGTTTCTGTAACAAATTTTCTTGCTCCGCTATAGGAGATGTGCAGCCAGGGATGGTGCAGATTTGGAAGCATCTTGAAAATGCAGGTTTATCTTTACAGGCTAGGCAAGGCAATAAGTGGTGAGTTACTCCAAGTGTAGATTTTAAATTGGTTACCAGTTATAAGTGAATAAATGTGTTTGTATGTGGTGCATTATAAAGATCGTCCACCCAGACTTAAAATGTAGGGTTCCAGCTGCAAGACGGGCTGCTAGAATGGCCTCTGCTGTCTTTCACAGATCACTATGGGGTCAAATGACATTCTGTGTTTGAGTGATGGTGAACAGGAACTACTTCCTTTCAAAAATGTCTTTTTTTTTTTTTTTCCTCCCTCCAGGCAACTCACTTTTATGGATATAGCATCCACTCTTTTAGTGTGTGTAGAACACTTTTATCTTAAATGCTTGGCAAGAAAAGAATGATGGATGTAAGGGTGTATTATGGTGTTGGTTTGGAGGTTAGCAGTTATTCTGATCTCCTGTATGTTACACTTTAACTGACTGAATATTGATTTGTGGTTGTAGTAATTCTTTGCTTTTAAAATTTTAGTTAAAGGAAGCAGTTACTACTTTAGTAATTTGGAGAGTAATGCATTTGTTTTACAGAATAAATATGTAGTAAAAAGCAGCCTGAGCCATTCTGTCTGCCCTGGGGGAGGTGGTGAAGTAAGTGTTAGTAGGAAAACAGCACCTGTAGATTCTCCAAATAATGTCTAGAATTTATGTCAATCATATATTGATTCTTAGAGTGCAAAGTTATTTATGCTAAGATTTTAGCCAGGCACTTAATACCTGTTAAAGAACCCATGTGTTTCAAAATATGGTGCATGGTGGTAAGAATAGCTGAAAGCCTCCTAAATTGCATGACTTCAGGTTGTAGTGAGAGGTGATCATCTACCATTGTTGAAAGCAAAGCCTGTTTGCTGTAGACAAGGAGAAGAGAGATAATACGATTCTTGTTCAATATCAACTGCTCTGTCTTCTGTACTCTTTGGATGCTTGTCTTTAACGTACAACTTGCCTGTGGTTTAATAGTTAGAGAGTTAAACTAATTGTCATTTCCTGTGCTGGTGGTTCTTTGGCTGAAAAAGTGCTGACTTGGTTGTAGTTTTCAGCAATCTCTTGGGTGGCCAAATATGTCTTAGAATTGTACACTGACAATGAAACAGTCTCATTGTGGTTGTGATTAGCTTTAAAACACACTCAGGCGTATTCACTGTGATTCAAAAAGTGGATTTCTTACTGGCTTTTGCCACGGGTTAGCCTTGGCTCACTACTCACTACTGCTTGCTGTTCCCAATTCTCAGTGAGACAGGAGAGAAAATAGGATGGAAAAGCTCATGTGGAGATGAAGACAGAGATTGCTTGCCAGCTGCTGTCACAGGCAGAACAGATTTGGCCATGGTGTCAGTCCATGTCGACTCCTTTTCACTTCTTTTCTCCGTCCTCGTGCTGTTGCCCTGCTCCAGCCTGGTCCTTCTAGGCCCTTACAGGGTACCTCTGCTTGGAGCTCCTGCTCCTCCACCTCTGCTCCTGCTCTTGCCTCTGCTTTCGCAGGACTGCTCCTCGCACTCTTGTTCTCCCTGACTCATTGCTCTTTCTGAACAAATGCTTTCCCTTAGGCACTGCTGTCATGGCAGTGGGGGCTCAGCTGAACCCTGCTGTGGCTGCCTGGAGCCGTCTGGGACCGGCTGTGTCCATTGCCTGGCAGCCCCAGACACTCCTCATGCAGGCCCCCCTGCAGCCTCCCCAGCTCTGGGCAGCTGCACTCCATAAAACTTCTTCAGGAGAAAGCCATTATATTTTGATATTTTTTTTCTGGAATAATACTAAATATAGTGTCCTGTAGTTTATTCCTGCCAACACTGGGGGAAGGTGTACTGAAGTATAATAAGTTCTAGCTCTTGCCGTAAGCTCCTACATGAAGTTTCTTGCTGTCTTGGGCAAGTTGAGGAGGCACCGAATGTGGCCGGTGGGACACTGCAGATCAGCTGCAGAGGCCTAGAAGTGGATGGCTGGAGAAGAGAAGAACTCACAGCAGGGAATAACTCATGTAAATATGCTCCCAAGTGTGTTAGTTCTGATGATATGTCAGGATGTCTCATATTCCCAGAAACTGCTGACCCCTGTGGAATTGCCCCTGAGGATGCTAGCTTTCCCTGGGCACTGTGCTCCACGGCATCTGGCTTGGTTGCCTGAGTGCGAACATCCTATTGATTGCCCAACCACGCTCAAGTGACCTATTTCTCTGCAGCCAGCCGTGCCGTAAATGACACTGCATCTTTCTGTTCCTCATTCCCCAGGGATCTCTGCTGTTTTTTGAGATTCGAAAGTCCCATCTGTAACACAAAGAAAAGAGGCTCAGTTTTGAGGATTTTTTATTCTTTTTTTTCTTTAAAGGTGTGATAGTCTCTGAAATGTAGGAAAATATGGCAGGTAAACTCCTCTTTTTGCCTGAAGGGGTGTGTGTAGGTGGATTGCAGGGCATGATTTCATTTTGCAGCTAAAATAATCTAGTGGGTAGTTGCTCCCACCTTTCTGTGTACCTCCACTTATATGCTTCCCATGTACCCACTCTAACACTTGCTCAGCCCTACAGCAAACTAACTGGGGAAGCTGGACCAGGAAAATACTGAAGTTAAATACTGAATGAGGGATTTACGGTTGCTTGGCCCCGGTGTCAGGCATCTGACAGGAATCTGTCAGTTTCACTGCAGAAAGCATCTATCCTGATGTCTGGCAGGTGTGGGACATGTAGGGTTAAATAGGCTAGCTTTTCAATCAGCTGGTGGACAGTGGAAAAATCTCCCAGCACAGTCTTGGTTTGCTGCTGCAGATGACATCAGGAAGTATATAGTTAATCCCCGGACTTACCAGGAAGGTCAAGGAAGGTTAAGTGAAGATCAGGAAAAAGTGACATTAATTCCATTGGACAGTGTAACTTCCTCCAATTAGTGGACTCAAAGGTTTAAGCTAGTCCAGAATAATGGATAATGACTGAAGAGGTGGTGGCAGACTCTCTCAGTTTTGCTAAGGAGGGCCAGTGCAAGTAGTGTCAAGTAAAGGTATTAACTGCTTCTTTGTTTCTTAAAATACCTGAAGTAGACTTAGCAAATGCAATTAAAAAAGAGAAAGATGCGTTCAGCTTTCTGATATGTTAGAGGCCAGTGGTGTGGCATTCAGAGGAGAAACATTCCTGAATGATCCTGGAGTCAGATCTGAGATTCCTTATAAGGTATCCTTATATTTTTAATGTTTGTTTTACTCCTTTCATAGCATAGTTTCCAGATGGTGTGGAAAGCTGCAACTTTTTTTAATGTTTCAAAACAAATTAACCTTTTCTTTTTTTTTTCTTCAAGCCTGTCTTTCTTATAAGATGGTGTCTTCTCGCCCGAATGCCTACGTTCAGCATTTAGGCCTTTTGGCAATTCTCAGTGCCTCTAGGGGCATTCATAAGTTGAGAATTAGTGCTTTGTTTAAAAGTTCAGTGGCTAACACTTATCAGAGACCTGGTGGTTCTGCAGATAATAAGAAAACAAAGTACAAAGTGTAGCAACCCAACTAAAAGCACAAAAAGACATTGGAAATACCGTTGCTCAAAACTTCATCATTTTTTCTACTTAGCAAAACCAAAGATAACAGTTGCAGTCTGAAATCCTTTCTGTTCTCAACATCTGCAATTACCAAACTGATTGAACAAAGGGTTTTGTGTGGTTGGTAGAATTATTGTAATGTAAAGCTTTACATCTAAAGTGATTGTAGTTGTGAAGACAGAAACACAAGAAGTGCTGGTTTTGACTGAAGGTATCTTGAATAGAGTTGATGGTGTATTGTGAATGATTTTTTTTTTTTTAACTACTACTTCTCAGTTTCCAGGGTATTGTCCTTCCTTATATTGAATAGGTGTGAGGAGCCTCTAAAGCTAAGTGTGGGGAAAAGTTGTGCTCTGTGACATTGGCTGGAAACTGGAAGTTTGTAAGGAAAATCTCCTTATGTCTTACATGAAGACAGAATTTCAGCCTTTCTCCTGAAATGTAACAATGTGGGAACTCCCTTGCATAGTTCTGTTACTCCCTGCATACTTCTATTAGCATGCACTAAACCTATAGCCTGGAGGCTCAGTTTTGTGATACTTGCACATTAAAGTAAGTCTTGTTGTGTTAATAATGCACCTCTTTAACAGTGCTAAGATTTTTTCCTTCATTTTTCATACTTGAGCAAAATATTTCAGCGAAATTTTATTTTGGGGGAGTCTCTGTTTTCTCCATTTATTTTGGTGTCAAGGATATTTTTAGAACTGATATATGACTACAAAGAGAAGACAAATGATGCACTTTTCTTTCGTAAAGTAAGACTGTTAGACTCTTATTTGTTCCATTTTGCAAAGCGTGGGAGCTACTTAAAACCATTTAGTATTTTTTGACTCATTTTAGCAGTTAGGATTACTTCACTTTTCCCCATGCACAGAGGAGATTGAATTAAGCCTTTAAACAGAGAGAGAGAGGACAAAGGTAATTCTGTAAGAAAAATGTTACCATGACAAACAGCTTGGAGAACAAGTTACCTGGTTTTGAATAACGATAAAGCTAAGCTGTAAGAAGGGGTTAAATGTTATAACCTGTGATCATTACATTTTTTTTGATAGAAGGATTCAGCTGATCAACTGCAAGTGCACAGCTCTTTTAACAGACCCTAAGAACTGACTGCATGTCCTGAGGGCTTGCCGTTCAAAGTTTATATTAACTTTAAGCATAACTTAATGTGTTTATTTTCCTTGGTATTCTCCTCTTCATACTGCTGTTGATAAACTTTCCAAGTGTAAAAGGTAGCCTTCTCCTCTGTAGTTGGTATACAGAGGTGAATGGAAACTAGGAATATCATTTTTTGCTTCCATGGGGTGAATAGTGCATTGAGTCCAAAAACAAAGAGGCAAGCCAGCATAGCAGGCATGAGGTAATAGTTGTAGTGTGTGTGCCAAACATGAAATAAGAAACATCTGCAGTTTGTATTTTGAAGTTCTGTTTTATGCAAATGTGCTATCTGGAAGCAGAAAACTCACAGGAGTGCCATCAACAATTGGACTGAGTTTTTGGTCTTCCTCCTGTCAGTAATGAAATGAAAGCAAACCTCCTTCTTTCCTGTCAAGGTTGGAATTTAATCATTGGTTTGATGATAAATAGCTACGTATAAATGCTACGTATGAATTATAAAGTGTGTTATGAATTGGTGTTTGGTTTACGTACTTTCTAGAGTAGAAGTTAGGGAAGGCAAAGCCCAGTATTACGTACTTGTGTCAGTTTAAGGATTTTGCCACCTTTTTAGTTAATAGTTGAACACAGCTCTCTGCTAGCTGAACAGATTTTTCCTCCTCAGCCAGAGATTTACGCCTATCTTGCTCCAGTTTAGAATCTGCCTCAATGTGCAGTTTGGCAGTAGGATAAGCCTGGTTGCTTCTGGGCATCAGGCCTGTATGTTCCCACTCCCTCCTTGGCACTGCTTCTTGTCGGACCCCTTGCTGAAAAGCTTAGAAAGTCAATTAGCAGATCACCTTTTCCATAAGCAAGGACAGTTTGTTCCTGAGCCTACCTTCTGTAGGCTCTGGAGTGGCAGCGGTTACGCTGGGGAAGCAGGACGGGTGTGTGTGTCTGGGCAGGCTGAGCAGCCTTTGCGTAGACCAGTAGATCCAATTAGCTCTGATGTCAAACAGTGTTCCCAGCTCAGACTCATTTTAGCCAGTGGCATAAGCTGGCCAGCTGGACTCTTTGCTGGAAAGACAGGGATGTTCACTTCTTATTTTCTATAGGCTCTGGTGGGGTTTATAGAGAGCGAGCTACCTGATTGTGTCTTTGATCTGCCATGGCAAGATTCTCAGAAGCTCATCCATCCAATTGACTTATTTATGATTTTTAGTTGCCATTGTTCCTTTAAATTGCATACTTTCCTGCATGAGATACTTTGTAGCTTGTTATTGTACAGTCCTGTGCACATTTGTTAAGTCATAAAAATCAGACCTTGTAAAGGTTCACTTTGAAATACTGTTTTGTATAGAAAACAAATGTTTTATACTTGTAATTATCTATGATGAGAGATTGTACATTTAGCCACTTCTGAGGGGGAAAATAACCCAAACTATTTAACCTTTATAAGAAATTTGAGAGGCAAAAGAAACTGGAGGTTTGGTGACACAATCCACTTAAAATTTAGCTCTCAGGAAACTGAAGCAGAAGTTTATGTTCCTTAAAATATGACCATAACCTGTTTTTTTGGGTTTTTTTTTTTGGTTTTTTTTGGGTTTTTTTTTTTTGTAAAGGCAGTTTTGATACTGCCAGTCAGGTGTATGTGTAATTTGAGGATTATATTTTGAATATTTTCTTCTTAAGGTTTCTTTCTTCTACTTTAATTTTTTTCCTCGACTATTTTATGTTTTTCTCTCTACTAGGTTAATTCTTTTGCACATTAGTAATACAGAGGAGGCAGTTATCAGCCTCTACAAGTAGAAATGTTGGTAAAAAGGTCTCTCTCAATAGTCTTCTGTTTAAAATCTCACATTCCTATTTTTCTTTCCCTGCTTCCTTCTATATCTGTTCATTTTTATCTTTCTTCATGCTTAGATTTGTTCTAATCCATGTGTAACTGGAAAACTATGAGAACTTAGTTAAATAGCTTGCAGGCTTTGTCAAGAAAGCACACTAATAAAGGATATGAGTCCTTAGAATGAATCATACTTGAGCTATCTGACACTGTAATGTACTTTTGAGGAACTGAAATGTAAAAATTTAATAGTTCAGGCTGTCATTTCATCCCACTTTATCCTGCTTCTTATTGCACTTTGAATAAACTGTATCATCCACCTACTCTTAGCTGCATTCATGTGAGAGGAGGGACTAGGGACCTTCTGGTATCTTAGTTCATGGCCAGCTGGTAGAGCTGTGAGTTTCCACCACTTCCAGAGCATTTGTAAAAAAAAGGATCTAGAAACTGTCATCTGGGCACCTTCCCTGAAAGCAGCAGAAACCTCTCTTTCCAATGTTTTCCTCACCCTGAAAGAGAAAAGCTTGCATAGTAGACATGGAACTTATCTGGGACTTTTATATTAATAGAAGTTGCAATTTGTTTTGCAGAAGGACCATGGAGATGAAGTGCACCAAGGAAGTATGTGTCTAGGAGGTTAGAGTTGGGATGCTGTTTTTTAAACATTATTTTCTAAAGAATTTATGAAGTAGTTATTTATCAAAGTAAGTTGGTTTTTTTTTTGGGTTTTTTTTTTTTTTGCCTGTGTCTGGAAGGAACACTGCCATGCCAGGATCTTTTTATTGTGTCAGGATATCGGATTGAATGACTGCATTTTATCATCCACCTTAGACTGAAGGAGACTGCTGTTGCACCCTTCTACTGCTAACTCTTAGCTTTTTTTAAAGCCCTATATGAATGTGTTAAAGTATGACATCTGCTCTTATGTCTACCTTTGGAAAGGCTTTTTAGCGTTTGGGTTCCCCTGCCTCCATTGCCTTTTCTCATCATGTTATCTTTTCAGCAGTTAAAAAAAAATAGAATATTACCTGAAGGCTTGTTGTGCATGAAGCACATGCCAAAGTGATATTTTCTTTAATCTTGTGCCAGTAATGATCTTGCAGGTATGATGAGTAAACAAACATTTTCCAACAGTTTTTTCCTACAATACAGCAACTGTATCATTGAGAGACCACTTATGGGTTTGTTTATAGACTTCTCATTTTGAAAAGATATGTGGCTATGCAGCCCAGTGGGACAGGAGAGAGAGCAAAAGAGGGGCTGTGACACCTTAGAGAACTTATTGAGAAGGTAGGTGTGTGTAGAAGATGCAATGGGAGTAAGTTCAGCAGTGTCAGGGGATTATATGAGTGGAACTGGGTTGAAGGTGAGTTGACTTCTTTCAAAATACTGTCATACGATCTTTGCATAATTAGCAGTGTTTTGGGTAAAGGTACAGATGGTGAGGGTAAAGTAATTAATTGTGACAGTGTCTTTGGGCTGAATGCTGACTCTCTTTCCTTGAAAGGGCTTCAGGCAGACTTCAGTGCCACCCTGGCGTGAAATACGACTGTACAGCCTGGTCACATCCATGATGACTAGAATGAACTTTGCATGGTTAGTTTCGATAGTACTGTAGAGAGGTCTTCTTCAGAATCCTTTGACTGTATAAATTTGCACTGACTGTCGTGGGTGATTCCTTTCTGGTCACAATCTATGTCAGTCACAGTGTGGAATAGAAAAAAAAAAAATCAGTATTCTTTGTTTAGGATATATCTGCTGTGAAACCCAGTTAAGTCTTTTGCTGTTGCTTTCCATTCAATGTGTAGGTAAAGTAACAGTATCATAGCTGTCACTTAAAATAATAATCTTTACATTCAAGCATATTAGAGGTATTTTAGGAACCAAATATAAAGATGGTAATGTTATTATTTTGTGTATGTACATCATAGGGGATCCGTGCATGAAATTAGGTGTGGTAATTGTCCAGAATTAACTGTGAGTCTTACTGACAGCAATAGATGACAGCACTCTGTAACACACAGAAAAAGATACATGTTTTTGTGGAATGAAATTTCAACAACTGTTCCCTTTTAATAATCTACTTCCTGCCCTTTATATGCTTAGTTGTAAAAGGATCTGGTTTAAATTCCTAGACTGGAAACAGAGGACTGTGTTGGTATATTTAACTGATCAAATTTAGGGAGTCATCAACTGTCTGTATAAACAAGGCTTTTGAGATTTTTTTTTATGATCTTATATGTATTTTGTCATGTTTGTTGGTGGAAGTTGTAGCCTGGTAGGATGACACTATTTTCTCTTCTACTGAATCCTATGAAAGGTAGATTTTTCTGGCCCAGTAAAGAATGGTCATCCATGGATACTAATGTGCAATTCAGCAGCACAAATGTTGATTAGAAATTTTTGCTTGCTTTTCTTACCCCACTCTGTATTTTGGGCAGATGGACACTGGCTGTTGATTGGCAGGTTCGAGATCAGAGCAGCAGGGTGAGGCAGGTGTGCTGGCTAAGCAGTGTAGGGACTCCTGTGTATCTTCCCCTTTTACACTTGGTTATTTTAGTGTAGGCTGTTTGCTGTATGAAAGATCATGCATTTGCAGAGAGCTGTTCAAAAAGGAGATGGGGAGTATAGAATGGGGTGCATAGCAATCAGGGATTCCTCACGACTTGGCTCAGAAGGTGAGTTTCAAATAAAGAAAGTAATACATTAATTTTTAAATAATGTCTTGGACTAATGAGGTCTATAAGGTCCTATTTTATGGGTTACTTACTGTTCAGGCTTAATATTTGGGTTTGTTTCTACTATCTTGGTACTTGTATTTGGCTGATTATGTTACAGCTTTTCAAAGCTGATTGAACTCACTTTCTCATGCAGACACTTGTATATTTGTAATGGCCTTCTATGAAATAGAATCTCCACTAGGTCTGCAAGGTTACACAATTGTGTGGATGTGCCATGAAACATTAAAAACTGTAGACTCCTGGATTACATCATTAGCTATCCTTTTCAGAAAAAGAAAGGAGTATGTTTAATGTCAGGGGAGCAAAGAGAAAGCATTTATTGAAATGATCATAGGCAATCATGTTCTATTGACATACCCAAAATGGGTTAAAACCCACATACTATTTACCTACTGAAAATTAAACCAAGTGTCTTTCTTGGGACATACCCTTTTTAAATGTAGAGTCTTTTCCTCAACAGTAGAAATCCAGTGAAAAAACTGACTGTTCCACCCCAGCCCTTGTTCACACCTCTGTGTACAGGATGGCTGGAAAAAAAGGCATGATCCTGGTGACAGCACTGTGGGTGCACTCTGGCTGCTGTGCACAGCCAGCTGTGCATCCCATGGGATGTGAGAGGGGAGTGCCTGACTGAAGAGACCCTTCTGGGGCCCAGAGCACTATGCAGGTAGACTTGTGTATTTCCCTAGAAAGATAGATGGGATCTGGCTGGCCTGTGTTGAGTCAGAGCTTAGAAAATCTTGCCAGCCGCATTCTGGCATGTTGTGTGTAGCTATGGATGTGTACCAGCACTTAACTTCTTCAGGCCTACCAGCTCAAGGATCAGGCTTCGTGAGTTAACTTTGTGATGCTGAACTGCCCTTGGGTGCAAAGGTGCTCCAGAAAGCTTTGATTCTGTGTCGTGCCAGCATGTCCTCCTGGACCTGTGCTTTGGCATGCCACCTGGGGCTTGGTGTGTCCCAGGCTGTCTGTGTGTAGGTATAAAACTGAGAATAGATTATAGCAGGGTGTTTTGTGGTGCCTGTTATTTTCTCTTCTTACAGTACCTGAAGAGATCCCAGTGGGAATGACTGTCTGCCCCCTCTAGTATGTTACCCCTGTTTGTTCACCAAATCTGGTTGTACTGGGTTGTTGCATCTTTTGGAGTATATTGTAACAATATGTTTGGAATGTGAGAGACTCTCGAGATTTTTGGAAAATTTTCTTGGAATGGAAGATGGTAAAATGCTGGAAGAACCAGAGAGGTTGTGGAATCTGTGTCCTTGGAGGTGTTAAAGACTCAGCTGGATGCCCCCCCCCCCCCCCCCCCCAGTAGTCTGATCTAATTATCTTGCTTTCAATTGAAGCTAAGAGTAGATGACTTCTGAAAGTCCTTTCTTAAGTTACTCTCATTCTGTGCTATTTTTAGCTTTTATTCCTCAAAGTTCCACCAGAGCAAAAAGTAGCTCTCCCTTTTGAGGGTTTGTATATGGATGGTTGTAGGCTCACATGCTGAGCATTTGTCTAACCAAGAGATCTAAAAGTTTGACACTTAATGCTGTGTTAATGCTATCACTGCTCCATATGAAATGATCTGCTGCATTTCTTTTAACATGTGTAATACTTAAAAGCTGAAATGTCACCATAGAGTTGTATGGTGGAGAATGGCATAATAAAGGGTGAATCAATCTAAATTTCTCTTCTATAAATGTATTTTAAATGTCTCCTAAACCAGAACTGTCTCTGATTTAATTAGCTTGGCCTTCCATAAGTCAGTTTTACTCTTGCTGGAATATCTCGATGCAGCTTGGGAGGGATGAATTGTAATTCTTGTGGAAAGTAGCCCTGTTCAGAGGGAGGGGTGGTAAAATTATTCCCAAAGCAGCCAGAGTGTTAGTGAAAAATGTGCTGTATGGTAGGAGAGGAAGAAATGTCCCAGTTTCCCACTAGCTCTATGCAAAACGGTCACACTTGAGTACATTAGATGATGACACAGAGAGGGTGATATGAAGGATGACACCTGGAGTGGTATTCCTTTGGAATCTTGGCTGGGACCCCTTTACAGGGTGTGACTGGTGAGCCATGGGCACATGTGTTCATGTCTGGCTCCTCTGGTCTTCCCTCTCACCCTTGGATTTGAAAGATACTCACTGGAATAGTTAAAGAGACTTCTGCAGAGGAAAAACTAAGAAGAGAGGAAATGCATTGCACAAGGTATGGCTGAAGTAGAATGAAGGGGAAGAGAGGGTGATTTTGAATTACGGGGAGAAAAGATACGCAAATGAGCTAAAGGGAGGAAGAAGCATTAATTCTCCATCTCAATGGAGAATGAAATTGAAGCTAATGTGATGGACAGGCATACTTAAGGCCTTCAAGAACCTACCTACAAAAAATACTGTTTTAGATGTCATGTTACAATTCAATAGTGCATGCAATAAGGAATTTACTGTGTAAGTATTTACCGTGTTCCTCAATTTTCAAGTGGCTTGGCAAGCTGTTACCACTCTGGCTACTAGGTCTAGTGATTTGGCTGCTATATGGGGATCATGTATGTATTCATGTCTTGAGGGATGGGGTTATATATGTACCCACATACTTAATTTTTGCATCATTTTCTGAACTATTTAATTTACAGGAAATAGCAGATGTCATTACAGAGGCAAGTTGCTGTTGTGACTTCAGATAGACACTGCTTAAAGTGTTTAAATGATCTAAAAATAATGTCATGTAGCATAAGAGACATTATATGTGAGCTGATACTTCTTCATGAGTCATTTCCTGCTGAAAGTGCTATACAAAGCTAAGTGCTAGAGGGGGTGTATGTATGTGATTATATATAAATGAAGAGCATCCGTGCTTTTTTCCACGGCTCTTTATGTGCCTGTGCTGGTTCAGAGTATGAGTGTGGTGACCAATATTCTGCCTTTAAACAATGCTCATATTTAGATACTGGCTATTGGAAATTGTAACAGTTTTCTGGGATTGTACTGTGATAAATTTTCCCTTGAGGTTGACTGTGAGAATATGTGGCCTACTTTAAAAACTCCTTGAACAGAGGAACTAATTGCTGCTCTGAATGGTGTTTTAAATTGTAATATTTTAACGATTATTTAGATTAAAAATTAACCAAAATTAAACAAACCACTAAATGGATATGTCTCACAGAGGCAGTTTGTGTGCAGCTACATAAGGAATTACTTTGAGTATCGCTGTTGATGATTTCATTGCTGGCTGTATCAGCTAGATCATATAGTTTTTATGCACAGTAGAAGAGGACTGTATCTCAGTGGCCAAATCTTCAACTGGTTTCTGTCCCAAAATTAATTCATTGCTTTCTATTTGAAGGCTTGCAATGCAAAATTCTGCTGTGAATTGAAAAGCAGTTTTAGGATAGGAATTATATGGTAAGTGTTAAAGAGTTTAAGAAAAGTTTAAGCATCATATTTCTAAATAGTAAAAATACATGTGTTGGAGTTTTGGGAAAGCTTTCGTCTAGCAGAGGGATTTTAATTAACAAAAAAACCTCTCCAAGACACATACACAGCCTGGCTCAAGTTTTATATACGAGACATAGGATTCAGTTTTCATCTTGACAGGTATTTTGTTGCTGACTTCTGTATTGTATCTTTAATGACAGACCTGGCTTTCTTTTTTATAGGCTCAGATTATTCATCAGTGGGATGGTTACCTGGTACTGAATCCCTGTGGCAGTCCTCAACAATTTCATCAAGCAGTCAAAACAATCCTGTGAGAAGACACAGCATAGCTTCTGACAGTGGGGACACTGGGATTGGTACCTCGTGTTCTGACAGTGTGGAAGGTGAGTTGTCCTAAGTTTTGTAGGTTTCTGAGAGAGAAATTATCCAAAATGTGTTAAAGATCTTTTTCACAAGCTAACCATACTTTTGTAAAGCTGTTGAGCGCATGCGGTTTTTTCCTTGCTGGAGCCAAGTAATTGTTTTGGTGAGGGTTGATTAATTTAGTTCTACATGAGTTGTTTGCATTAACTTGCATCTCTGCCATGAAAAGGGGGCTTGTGTTACATGTTTTGATAATTGCAGTTGCAAGAAGTGCCAGGTTTATACAGAGGAGTAATGTTCTGTACTACAGCACTTGATAAACAAGTGGGAAAAAGCAGAAACTTGTGAGGGAGTTGATAAAAGGACAGTGCTTTCTGGTATTCATTGTGTGTGTCACATAGTGTGTGTCAGCAAAGAAAGTTTGCTCATTGTGCCGTGAGGAAAACATATCGTCTCTTCTCATCTCCACTTCTGGTGGGAAGGAATTTGCATTTTATTGCATGGCATTTGACAGACAGTCAACAATCTTTGAGAAAAATCAACAGTATCTGAAGATTGTCAGAACTTAGTTTGGATTAAATCATGATTAGTCAAAGGTGATTTTATCAGGGAGGGGTACAGCCTCTACAGTGGCAGTGTTTCCATAACACTGTCACCCTCCCTATGCAGCCTGTCACTGGAATGAGGGAGAACTAGGCTGTAGTAAGACTTGAGGCTTCCTTCTTGCATTGACTTATTTCCCAGTAAGATTTTTGAGACAGATAATGAATGACAGCAGGACTGTGATATACTTTACTCCAGCATCTTTCTATGCCTGATAAATTTTGCAAAAGGTATAGCTGGAATGAGGAAGAACAGGAAGAGTTAGTAGAAATGAAGTAAGGAATGCTGAATTGGTGTAAGACAGAAGTCTCTGTGGAGGGCTGAGCATTCCTGAGGAGAGGTCCAAATGCCTCAGTTAAGTCTGTCAGACCTCTTTTGCACATGAGAAAATCCCTTCCACCCTCTTTCTGTTGCATCTGTCAGCTCATAACTTGCTTTCTGTTTCCTTTCACTTGTAAACAGTTGTTGGCTTTGGCAAAATAAAAGTTTTGCTCAGATATTCAAATTCTTGAGTGCAAAACTGAAATAGTAAATGGCTATTAATGCAGTAGGTTGTTTTTTTTTTTTCCCAAGAGAAATAGGGGGGATAAAGCACTCTGATGTTGTGTATTTATATATAGATTTAATCACTCCCAGCCAAATGCTACACAATAGTATTTTAAGACATAGCATTTGAATTAAAACCATGCCCTCCCCTCCCCCCTTTTGAGGGCTTCCCCATTTGAGGGGTTGGATGAAGGAGAGGAAATGAAACAACAGCTCCTCATCAGATGTTCTGTTCTCTGTAGGCGAGAGAATAATCTGTTCAGGGCTGGGTGGGGGGAGACTGCTGGGGGAGGAGAGTAAAACAGAGAGGGGAAAGGTTGCAGCAACAGATAGCTCATGAGGTTTGTCTTTTTCGGTGCTTGACAGTGGTCAGTTCTACTGTATCCTTAATGTTATGCATTTCCCACTGCCTTGTTTGAAAAACTTTCAAGTAGCAGAAAAGACAGCATTAAAGAAAAAAGGAGGGAAACCTGATGGTGAAATGAAGATTAAAGGAGGAATCATGTGACAGGCCTGGAAATTGATAGTATATGTATGTTTTTAGTGGAAGGGATTGTTGCCTATGATACCTAGTTGTCTGCATCTCTCAAGCTGCCCCCTGCACACATCCACAAAGGAAAGAGTATCACTGTCATCTGTGGAACTGTCAGGCCAGACTGGTAATTGCAGACTTGATGCTGACCATCTGCTATCAATGTGATGCTTGGGAAGAAGCTCCTGGGGATTTTTCAGAGCGGTTTTTTGGTTTTTTTTTTTTTGCAAATTGGGAGATTATTGCAGTTTTTAACAATGCTAGGATAATGAATTGTGGACATGCTATTTCCTTTCTATTATTCCCACTAAAAATAAAAAACTTAATTGGAGAATTGGCATTAACATCTCCTTTAATGCTGAAGGTTGCACCTGAGTTTGATGGTACAGATATATAGTTGCTAATAAATATGCTCATGCAGGGAATGGACCTCAGGTACATTTAAAATATATTTTTACTAGGATTTTTTCATAACATCTTTAATGTTCTTTCAAATTCATTTTCTTACTTATACTAATATCAGGAGCATTCATTCTCTTAGAAAAATGTAGCGTTTTAAAAAAAAGAGACAAGTATCTCTTGTTTGGCTCAAATCTGTGTGATTTGGAGGGAAATATTTGGGTTTTGACAAGGACAGGAGAAAGAAAATGTTAAAATGTATTCAGTTGATTGTATATTGTTGTGCAAAGGTAGGAAAATTAGGAAATGAAATAGGCAGTGGACTTTCACTGTTGAAATTGCATGATGTTGATGTGCACTGTGGGAGCTGAGGACAGAAATTTATAAACCTTAAATGTGGGGATGTTAGTTTGGGTAGATCTGACACTTAATTCAGAGTGCTCTTAATTTAAAGATTAAAAGGCATTTTATATCTGTTTAAACTACAGTTAATGTATTTGGGGGTTTTATTTGTTTCCTGTTAGTTTGTTTCCTGTTCTGGATTCACATGAGCTTTTGCACTTCATTTTAACAACTGTTGTGATACCTGTGTATAATCATTCTTTCAGTAGCACTTAGAGAAGAAATATGAAGTGTGTATTTTAAGTGTTTTTGAGACTGTTTTTATTTGGGTTACCTAATTAGAGAATCAGGGACTTGGCAGAAATTAAGTGGTCTCTAAACTCCAGCAGAGCTCTTTCCCTTGTGCACATTCTGAGTTTTGCCTTTTGGACGGGAGGGATAAGAACTAGATATTGAGGTGATCAGATACAGGGCCCATGATTCTTGCAGACCAAAACATTTTCCTTCATCAGATAAGCTTGTGCAGCAGAAAGTCCCCAGATCTTTCTACCTTATTGTTACATGCAATTCATGATTTAACATTTCTGGTTGCAAACTAATAGTGTGAAAATTCATAGAATGTTGCTTTCCTGGAAGAGAGAGATTGGATGCAGAGAATCAGAGTTACTACATTATTAGGAGTTGATGTTCTGCCAGTTTAATAAACCCCCTTTTCTAACAACCCTTCAACAACTTCTCTGGAATGCTTAGCTGACAGAATAGGAATTGTTTTAATGTTATGAGAGCCAGAGGAAACTTGTCTATCATTTTTAAGGGAATATATTATCTTTTTAAGGAATTAAAAAACCCTAATTACTTCAGTTGGATTGTAGCATTTATTTATATGTCAAGGAGCATGGAAAAGCCAGAATCAAAGTTACTTGGTTTTGCTCCTTCAAGTGCTTTCTTCCAGCAGGTCCCAAGCTTGGTAGTCTAACTTTTTTGTTTTTGTTTTTTTCATTAAGGAGAAAAAGAAAAATTAGTAAATATAGCTATTCAATATAGAGAAAAGCAGAACTGAATTTCAGGAGGCAGAATTTAATTATGAGGTATCTTGAGCAGGGGTTTTCTTCTGCTAAAGATAACGGGATTGACAATGCGTAGGTCAAACATGTAGACTGTACTATCAGTTTGGGTATCACAAAAGTGCAATAGCACAAGGATCATAGATCTTGATTGCTGGCAGTGGTCACCATCTTCTGTGTTCTGTGATTTTGGAAAATGATGGATTTTCAGGAGAAGTTTGATTTTAGCTGAGTTGAAGTTAATTTCTGTACCCTCAGATGCTGGCTAGTATTGGCTTATGTGTGGTGAAGTAGCTTGATTATTTAGAGGGTAGAAAATAATCGTGTTTGCGGCATTTTTCCTTGTTTCCTTCCTCCCTGCTTGCCAAGTCTCACGTTATGAAGTGATGTCCAGCCCTCTGTGAGTCAGAGTTATTGTGTTACTTGGATATTATCTACCCTGACCATCAGAAATGTGCACTGCACTTAAGTTTGTATTAATCTCTAGTCCTTATAAGTGGTACTGCCATGGCATGCTAGAATGAAGTGTCTGTGTAGCTGGTGGGAATATAGAGGTTAATACTTGGAGTTTGGCTGTCTATTTTTGTGGGGCTTTAGGATAAAAAAACAAACCAAAAAACTAAGGGTTATTTCAGATTCTAGTAGCCTATTCCCAGGATTTAACAAATAGGAAAAAATTACAGTAATAATTTCCCGCTAAAATAGGATAAATTGCTTCAAGTAACAGTGACATACTCCATGTGAACTTGTGTATTCTGAATTTGAAACTGGCTTGAACTAAACTAAAGGCACTTATTAGTTTCATACATTAATGTTCTGTAGAGAGAAATAGCTGCTGCTTTAACTTCATACTTTGCCTTCTTTTGTAATAGTTTCTCTGTAGGAACAAGCTCTCACAGTATACTCAGTTTTCCTCGCATAAAAAATACCAGCAGGATTTTTCTCTGGCTAGTTGGGAGTGTTCTGTGCTTTGAACTTGGTGCATTTTGCCTTCAGCTAACATCAGTAGTTGTTTTTCAGAAAAATTCTGTTACTCTATTTGGAAATAACTCAGTGAAAATAAATTCTGCTTACTTAGAATTTGGTGGCATTCTCTTGGTTACTGCACAAAAAGTTATTTCTGTCATATGATATATTTTGGAGCTATGTCACTGACTTGTACCAGAATGTTTAAATGGTGGGATGGGGGAGAGGATCAGAAGGGAAAAAAAATCAAGAAAAAAACTACCAGACTTCAGGGTTGACATAAAGACAGTTTAATAATGAAAGGAAAAAGTGCACATTGTGATGTAAAAGCAGCACCAGGAGACTGATGCCCAGCCAGTCTCTGAGTAACAAATACTTAGGAAAAAACCTGCCCCTCAGTTTCATTGCTGAGCATGTGTAGTGCAGAACAGCATGACATTATATAGTATGGAATCTCTTTGGTATTTCAGGTCAGCTGTCCCAGCTGTGTCCTCTCCCAACCTCTTGTGGACCCCTCGCTGGGGTGGCAGAGGCCGTGGTGCTGTGCAAGTGCTTCTCAGCAACAGCAGAGACAATGCTATGTTACCAAAACAAGCACCACAGGGGCTGCTGTGAAGGGAAATTACCTCTCTCCTAGCCAAGCTCTGTACAATGTCTGCCTCTTATTCCATGTCATTTGCATCATGCTAAGGTGAGATATCACGTAGATGTTTTTAATGTCCTCTAAGCTATATTTTTGGAGTGTGGTGGATATCTGGCAATCTGATGAGAAAAACAAGGTGCATCTTGCGCTTATCTCATCTGTACTTAGGTTAGTATCGTGAGACCTAGGCATGCCAATCATTATGCGGCTTTGCTAAGGGATTTCAGGGAGGACTTTCACTTTTCCTCGCTACTTCTTCCTCGAAGAATACTCTGGCCTGGGTTCAGCAGTTCTGTAGCTCAGGATCTCCTGAAGAGGAGCAGGAGTGAGAACAGTTTCAGAAAAGCTACAGAGAGGAACAGTCGTAGCCTTAGACTATTTTTCTGTGAACACTGGAAACATTCTGTAGCTAGTCAATATTTAAGGTACATATTCAGGTGGCCTTTGCAGCCTTATCTGAAGAAATCACAAGACTAATTTTTAATCCTTTCCACTATAGACAGAATAGTGCACTATTCTGTGACAGACTGTAGGCATTTGGGGTATAGGCCACAAGTTCCTTGTCGCCAGAAGAAACCCATTGCCATTGCCTGGAGTTCTAGCCTGGGCTTGACAGAGCAGACTGTTTTTATCCCTCAGAGAAAAGTTTGTAAATCTCTGGTTTTTAACAGTTTTATAAGACTACCCACTTCTGAAAGGCTTATATTTTGCTCTTTTTATTCAGCAGACCTGTTTCTACTATAATGTATGCACAGATTAAACTTTTTTTCTTAGTGTAAAGTCCAGTTATCCTTTGTCATCTTTTATTTTAGCCATTTTTTCAGGGTACTGATAATAAGTAAATTCTGTAAAAGATCCCTTTGAAGTAGAACATAAAAGCTCGCTGTTACAGAAAACATTTTTCAGGGCCTTGCTTGTGTTTCTGTGATAAGTCAGATGGAGTTTTGAGATCAGTTTTGGCAGTATAAAAGCAGCAGTGAGGAAGAACAGTGTGCAGAGACCACTTGTGCATGAAGCATGGTTACTCCATCTCACTTCCTCCATCTCTGACTTTCTTCAGTCAGGGGAATTTGGGGGCCGTAAGAGGAAGTGAGAAGTATGCAGCAAATGACAAGCCTGATCAGTTAGCCCAGGTTTGGGGTAGAATGAAACAGTTTGAATAGTGTGGACTGGTAATGGAGGGGGCAGGGCGTAAAGCCGCAAGAATGCTTGCCTGTCTGCTCCTGGGGCATTTGTTTGCAGTAACCTCACTTGAGTGGTAGTTGTGTTAACTGCTGCCCTGTTTTTTTCATGCAGAATTTGTTGCTTTTGATATGTTAAATTCCTTGGAGAACTGTGATTGGTTTGTTTTAAATATTATTATTATTATACTAACAGTGCATTTTCTTTTTTTTCCTTTTTTTACCATCTTAAATGCTTCTTACCCCATCAAATTTAGAAAGAAAACTGGTGTGGGTTTTTCCCAATGCAAAATATGGTGAAAAAAATATCTTGGTTTTTTTTTTCTTCCTCTTAGAGGGCTGACAGATAAGATTTTGTTATGACAATGACTGTGTTTGTGTCAGCGGCAGTCATGAAAGTGAGCATTGTAGAAGTGTTGTCAGCTACACAGAGGTCTTCTTTGCCCCTGGAGCATGTTCTAGTATAGTTATCCTGTACAATAGGTTAAAAAGGTTATGCTTTATTCGGCTTATATAAGTAAATGCAACTTATGCAACAAATAGCTTTGTAGTGAATTCTCAAGCTTTGTCTGCAGAAAAACACTTCTGAGGCATCCCAAGTAGGAAATGTTGGTTGTGTACATCTAACCAGTATTTTCTGAGTATGGATATTTTGTTTTTAAAATGTCTGTTAAGTAGCAAAATCAGAAAAGCAACAGAGGGCAACTTAGGTGTCTATGTAGGAATAAAATGAAGTCTATCTTTAAAAGCAGAAAGATGATTGTCAGGAAAAAAGTTGGTGTTCTATTACCTCTAATGCAGAAAATGTCTCTGACACCAGTCCTCTTTGCAGCTTTTTCTAAGGTCTTTGTAATGGCAGTAAAAACTGGAAAACACACTGGAGTGACCTTTCTAATTTTATGTTAATTTTTTCTTGGTTAGTTTCCAGAATTTCTGTGATGTTCAGGAATTGCATCCTCTTCTGTTCCCTGTTCTCTGTGCTGCTATTCTTCCTGGTGCTTAATCCTTGTAATAGAAAAAGCAGTAACAATGAAATATGTTTGGAAGGAATTAGTTACAATTATGAATGACATAAACATAAATTAGCATCTCCCTCCTTGTTAACTGTTCTTACATTACAATTTATGCCTGCTTCCTCAATATGACTAGAATTTATTTTAAACTCTTACGGCATTGAATAGAAAGTTTATAAGGATATTGCCAACAAAGGGAATGGATTGCAGAGGGTCCTGTTTGGTTTTTTTTTTCCCATGAGCTTAGTGTTCCAGAGGGAGTGGCATTCCCATTTTGAGGACATACTGCCTTTGATAGTATGGCCCTGGAAAAGGGATGGAAATGGAAAAAAAATTGGTTTCGTCTTGCCAGATAATAATATAGGTGTGACATGGCAGTCATCTCTTAAATAAATGACACACCTGGTCCTGAATGCCAGTGTCAAATTCGACCTGGTTGTTGGTTGGCTCTTTGCAACTCAGTTGGTGTTTGATAATTTAAATGCCACTGCCTACCTCATGTGAAAATAGGAAGAAAATAGTTTAGTTCAGATATTTTTAATGCAAAATCAATAAGGATTTTAGCCTCCTTGAGAAAGAATTAATGCTGGATATTTTTATGGTATTGAATTATAGAAGTGTTGGGGGGAGGTGTGAGAATAGGTTGTTATTGTTTCCTTTTTTTTTTTTTTCTGGCCAAAACTGTGTGCCAGTTCGTATTATCTCCTGTTGTTTTCAGCAAGTGTAAGAGCTATAAACCAGGATTTAAATATATGTATATATTTTTGATACATCTTGCATTGAATGTGTCCCTGTGTTTGGGGTGCTTTCTTAAGCTACAAGATGATTTTAGTCTTGATGTTGGTGAATCAGAAGACTGTATTATGTGCGTTTTTCTTAAGTTGTATAACTGTCATAAACTCTTAGTGGCACATCCTTTTCCATCAGGGATTATTTTATCCCTGTCAAACGCCAAAAATATTTTGTATTTTCAAAAATAGAACTGTCTTTTTTAGCTGATTTAAACAATGGCATTTATTCTATGAAGAGGCAGGAGGTTTTCAGTTTTCCTGTTTGTAAGTTTTATTCTATAGGAGTACCTAGAGATTTGGGACAGGATTATAGTTTATTGTTCAATCTTACGTAAAAATTCTAAAGCAGACACTTCTTAACTGGATGAGAGGTGTTTCTGCAGTAAGCTTTTCTTTAGAGAGGTGGTATGGTTAAAAGTACTTCTTTCTTGCTCATTGCATCAGACTTCTGCATGAAGTCAGACTTTGCTGTTGAGAGTGATTGAAAGGTTTTAATTCTAATTAGCTCAGCTATAAAATTGAACTAAAAATATGTTCAGAGTGCAAAGAAAGGGAATTGGATTCACTAGGGCATCCAGAATGGGGTTGTGGCTCTCATGTATTAGAGAAATCTTGGTCGAAAAAAGTAGTTGAAAATATTTTAGAGACTAATGAGAATTTAAGTAAGATGTGCAGAATTTTTGGTTTTTACTATTATGCCCTATTTAGACTAGGAGAAAAAATTCTCATGACAAAAAAAAACCCATGTGAAGAAAACACACTTCAGAGAGGTTGGAACAAGGTCATCTTGGAGCCCCTTTCAGCCCAAGACCTTCTCTGATTCTGTGAAAACAACACAATTTTTTTGTGGTGGTTGCTTGGCTATCTGTTGTCTGATGTAGCTTTTGAAAGGTTCTGAGTGAAGTGGTTCATGGCTTCTGTAAAACTGGAAGCGTGCTCTCCCTGGGATGTGTCTGAAGGGGATCTTAGGTCACTTTCTCTTTCCTCAATTCGTTTGGTGTCCCCCAGCTTGGTATTCCTATTCAGGTCTCATTGCTGCCCCACCTCCTCTCTCACAGTGGAGTTCAGGAAGAAGGGGGGAAAACAAATCTGACTTAAAGTAGCCCACAGGATAGATACACTTTCCAAGTTCAGGAAATCTTTTTCACCTTGATCAGGTATTTAGATGAACTCACTAGTTGACACTGTGACTCACTGTTGAGACTGTGACAGAGGACTTAAGTACAGGCGGCTCATATGGGTTAGTTTGACATACACAACTGCTTCAGTTCGTTGCTTCTCTATTTTTCCAGTGTCAGTCCCCCCCCCAAAAAAACCAACCAAAAAAACAGTCCATGGTTTATACTGATAGTATTACAGCTTTTAGAATATCTTTATGAGATGGCGCAGTAGTACTTACTTCCTCTTGTTCCTGATGATCTTTTTCCTTGTTTTCCTTTGTGAAATGAGGTCTGGAATAGTTCCATTATTTTTCGACATGTTAGGAATTACATCAATAGGTGATGTAACTAAACTCTTGTGGGATACAAAGGTGTGGTCTATATGTAGACAGGATGAGTGAATAACAAAAACTGAAGATTTTGTGTTTACCTATGAGCGGAATTTAATTTTTTAATGGAAATTAACATTTATTTAATCTGTAATGGAAATTGTAATGGATTATTTTGAAAGGAGGTGAGGAATGTGGAAAAGTCCAAATCTCTTAATTATATACTTCTGAAGTCTTGAAATGAAATGGGAATTCAAAAGTAGGTGGGAATATTATGACTATATATGAGTATTTACTTTAGATAGTTCTGGCAGCTAGCATAGTCTAGTAGAATTAATAAAATGTGTGACTTATGTCCAAAAGTTCGTATTTATGTGGTTATGAGAGTACTACTCCCATAAGAGTAGCATACCCTTAATTTACTGTAAAAGTTAAAGAACATTAATTAGACAGATGCTTACATGGGTGGGTGTTATTCCTTCCAGCTGTTGAGAAGTAAGTGTGGGACTTGATGGAGCAGGGTATGTTTGGTGGAGTAATGTGTTTCAGAAGTCAGATAACAAACTTGAAGAAGACTTTTTTGTTTGTTTGTTTGTTTTGTTTTCTTCTGAAGCTTGCTGATTTGTAAGGCTGGTTAAATCACTTTATCTTACATACGCTTATATAAACAGATTTATTAGTATGCTTTATACAAGAGTTTCTCTTTGCACATATATGTACACAAGAGTTACCATGCCTGTTTTTCCAACATCATTAATGTTTTTGGCCTGTAATAACTAAGGATATAAATTGAAATCCAAAAATAAAATGCATTACAAATAGACAGGGTAAACAAAGATATTTGGAGGTTCTATTAAGAAGCTGTTCTTGCATTCAGTGTTTATAATCATTATTGATACAGTCATTTCTGCTGCTTCGTTATTTCAATATTGTAATCGTGTCTAGTTTGCCTCTAAGTGTTAGCCCAAGATGTCCAAGAAGTCCAATTTCCTTTTAGAAATTAAGCAGTGTGCAGTTATAAAAATGCTCTATACAAGGTCAAGCACGGTAATTTTGATTATGAAAAATCATTTGTGTTGACCTCTCTTCTGCAGCTAAAGTGCATCAATAACCTTGCACCACTTGAGCGGGGATGTGAAGATCTGTGTGTAGCTTCTAAAATTGCTACCCTTTGCAGAGTTTCAGATTTCATCCTGGTAGCTAGGATGTGGGCTGAATGCCATTACAGTTTGCTATGTTAGCGATTTACTGGTGCTATTGGGTAAACCCAAGAACACTGTGGATACCGCATTGCGCAAAATTACTGTCTTGCATTTCTCTGGGGTGGAAGATGACTTCAGTTATTAACATAATTAGACAGATTTAATTTGTAATTTTTAAAAAAATTTAAATGACTTCTGTAAGTAGCAATTCAGACTTTCTTAGCTAGTGGTTATGGAACTGACTATTTCAGAGCCAGAGATCAGTCTGTCGCACCAACTTTTATGGTAGACTTTGGACCCTGCTTGTTCTGATCAAAAAATAAGATATGAAATTGAGTCTACCCTTTGAAAAGAGTTCTAATTCTAATTTCTGGAATGTGCTGTGCTAATAATAGCTCAACTGAGGTGTTTCTTAATGGGCTGGAGAGCAGAGAAGAAACAGTTTTGTTTTGTTTTCTTTGTGGGGATCAGAGCTCTGCTAATGTGCTTGGATGCCATAGTGATAAGTACTATAAATATCCAAATGTATGAGCCAACAACTGGAAATAAATTTGTAAACACAAAATTCTTTCCATGATTAAAGGCAGCAATTGAAACATTTTCTGCTCTCCCACCTCTTGCTCTGTACTTTTAATTGTGTAAATCACAGAAAACAAAAAGGACATGAAAACTGTCTTCCAGTATTCCTGGGGAGCAGAGAGAGGTGATCACTAAACCCTTTGAAGGAAAATGTAATTCAGATTGTTTGTGTTCAAGCTTGTTAGTTGTCTGTAAACAGTGAACCACTCTTTTGTTTAAATAAAGCCTAAAACTGGGTAGCAATACAGGTTGTAGTATTTAAAATAACTGCAGTTTTTGTCATGTGATAGGCTGTGTGTAAGCATGATGGACTGTGTTCAGTAGTGCTGGAGATTCCGTGGGTACTCAGGGAGATGTGTTGGCAGTGAACCAGCATCCCATTCAGGTGCTAGGTAAACCTTCCTGTTGGGAATTGAGATGCCAGATTGATTTCTAGAATGACGTCAGTCAAATCCCAAACTGCACAAAGGAAGGACTTATTTTTTTTGTGTGTGTGTACTGTCTTTTTTTTTTGTTTTGTTTTGAATGCTTCAGCATGTTTTATCTTAAATGACTACAGAAATAATCTCAAATATGCAAGCTGTAGTTGGGTTAGAGTTCTGTTATCTACAGTAGATCAAGTGTTTTAATCTGGGACTGTTTATATAATTTGTAGCGAGTGGGTTTCATTTCAGGGAGGACTCAGTGGACCAAATGGTGCCTGACATATATACAATTTGGCAAAGGAACTTCTGGTCTTTCAGGATAAAAAACATTCTGTTAAAGCATTTTTCATAATTAATTACTTATATTTTCTTGCATTTATGATTTTGTTGGATTTATTGCTTTCATTTAATTAGTGTACTAATCATAAAATTTTCTTAAGTCATTGTAATGTGAGGGTACTAAACTCTTTTGGCAGGCGAAGTGGGGGGAAAAAGAAATTTAGAAATGGATTGCCAGTGAAAGAATGGAGATGCTCCAAACTGCTGTTAATTTTTAAAAAATTTATTTTAGAAATTACTTACAAAGCTAAATATCTTCATTAGGAAAAACTGTGGTAAAAGATTCTACTGGTTGTTATGCATTTCTCTCTGTTTCAGTATCAGTTTATTTAAACATTGTTATAGTTAAAATCTGATCTTTCAGCCAGTCTTGTCAAAGGGCACACATGACCTTTAATTTTCAGGATATTTCTAAAAAAAATGTGACATACAGATTCATTTAAATAATATAGAACTGTCTGTGTTACAGACAGACTATTAGCAGTGAAAACACACTCTTAAGAATTAATGCATGCATAAAGTTTGGGGTTTTTTTTTCCTCCAGCCTTTACAATTATCCTTCATGGCTTTTTTGTTGATGGACATAAAAGGAAGTAATAGTTCCCTTCTGGAGTGGAGGCTTAATTTTACCAAACAGAAATCCTCCAAAGAGTTTGAGATATGTTTCTAAATGCACCCTTAGAATTAACTCTCCTAATTTCACCAAATTCACCAAATTTCACCAAATTACATTTGCTCAAACTATCAACTGTCCTCCAAAAAACCACCTATAATCAAGTCCTCAGGGTGTGCGAAGGTTGGGGTTCCTAAAGAAGAGTTGTTTATTGTTTATTCACAGAACTGTGAATCCCTCTCCTTTGTTTTCTGCTGTAGGTAAATTCTGTATTAGAATTTGAACAACTCTCTGTTACTCGTAGTCTTAGTACCATGGCTCCATTGCTGTGCCTGAAAAATAGAATGTTAAAAGCTGGAGTCAAAACAGTGAAAGCCAGATGGTGCATGAAAGCAAAGGGTTTTCCACATCTGTTTATTATATTGTAATCAGTTTTGTGGGATGGAATCCAGAAACTCTTCCATATCTTCTTGTTGCCACTGTTGCTTTCAGAATTGTTTCTGTTAGTAATAGGAATCTTGCTGTAGGAGAATGTTGGGAATTCCCAGTGGGTCTTGCACTCCTTTCCCCTAAGTGTACTACCTTGTTTTGCTTGATTTTGTGAAATTTAAAAAGGTAACCAGGGTAGCCAGTACTGCTCAGTGAAAAGAGCAGTGGGAGGAAGCAGATAAAGTTTACTAAGTGACATTAGTCTAGTTGTTTTAAGAGTTTGTCTCCTGTTCTTCATTTGGAAAACACAGATAATGATGCTTAATTTTTGAAGTATAAAAAGTGACTTCTTCAGTAGGATATAGAGCTGTGCTAAAATCCAATTTAAAGTTAATCCTCTGTGACCTGAGCTGGGTTCCAGATGGTGACCTACATGTGGAGTAGGCTGTTAATTTGTTATCAAACCCCTGATGTGTATAAGAAACTTTAAGGGAAGGTGAAATTAGTGTATAGTAAATGAAGGGTAGAGTAGCAAAGCTAGGAATATAAACATTAGAAAATATAGTGCTAAAGCTACTTTTGCAACATTGTATTTTACTTCTTTCTGTATTTACAGAGTTTTACTAACATGTTTTCCTTTCATCCCCCCCTGCCCCCCAGTTTATTATTTAAATACTGTGATTTTACCGAAATCTTAGTAAGTAATTAAGTAGACTGCTAGGTCTGCAACAGACCTACTCCAATCGAATATTAGCTATTGTTAACATATTACCATCTCTTTTACCATTTGGGGATAAGCATCTGAATGAGACTTCCCTAGTGAATTAAGTTATCCTTGAGGCAACAATTGAATTTTTGGGGTTGCTGAGATAATTTCTGGCCCTTGGAATGGATTGCTGCTTGATATAGATATTCCCAAAGTGTATTAAATAAATTGTTTGTGGCCCATGAAGTGCTTCCAAGAGGTGTGCAGTAGTGGCAGTGCTGCAGCAAGGCAGGCTGGCTGGGCTTGGTGACCTGGGCTGACCTTGGAAGGAGTCAGACAGGGACACTGCTCTGAAGCAGTGGAAGCCAGCAAGGAATATCCTCCTGCCTCGCTGGACCCACAGCAGCCTTGCTGCTGTGGCTGCTCACAGCACCTGCTTCTGCCTGTAAAAGGATTTCTTTTTCCATCTGAGTAATGTACATGTGTTCTAATGGTACAGAAGTCTATACTTGGAAGAGTTATCAATTAAAGGGCTGCCCAGGGGAGTGGTTGCATCACCATCCCTGAAGGTTTTCAAAAGGTAACATGTGGATATGGCGCTTGAGGCCATGGTTTTAGTGTGGGACTTGATAGTGCCTGGTTAATGGTTGGACTCAATGATCTTGAAGGTCTTTTCCAACCTAAATGATTCTATTCTATGATTATGGGTTTGGGCTGGGGCTCCCCAAGTGAGAATACAGAGGTAAGCTAGGAGGATGACTGCTCTGCAAGGCTCGGCTGATGGAGATCAGTGGAGGAAATGAAGCTGAAGTTTGAGATTGGGAGGAAAAATGGAGGTGTGTTCTCTTCCCCACTTGGGTGGCCTGGCATAAACCTGAAGGGTGCTGGTTCTGTTAGAACTATTCCTGCTGGGCTGTGAACCTAGAGATATACTGCTCTGTGGTGAGCAGAACAGATGCGAGTTGAATCTAAATATTTTAATATTTAATTAATTTTTAATTATTTCAATAATACAGTATTAGTGGAAACAGGGATTAAACTCTCATTACTGGATCATTGTCTCAAAATGGCCAGAAACTCCAGTCTCCTTGAAAGTGGGATTTAACCTTCTAAACTTACCAGACATTGAATTGAGGGCTCTGTTTCTATCTGTAGTTATGAAAAAAAATGTGAAGTATTGATGCATAGCTTGGTCAACCACGGAATTTTAACACTCTGGAGTTATAGTGCTCTCTGGGATCTCTGGGATCCCTCAGGTTTTGCTCTGGTCCCTTGTGTAAGAGGACATCTCTTAACTCTCCTCATGTGAGTTTCTTCATATGCACATACTTTGTCCTTCGTGTCTTAAGTGAGATAGTTTTGTTGCTGAAAGGTATCAGGGGATACCTTTCAACCTGGGAATGTTGTTGGAGGAAATGGCATCAGAGGTAAGTTAGAGAGTTGGGATAATACAAATAACTTGCCTGTGGAGCCTGAGAAAGCACAACGTACATCTGTCTTGGTATAGGAAAGGGTAAGTATGTACCAGCCACTGGGTGTTCTCTTAAAGGGAACAAAAATACCTAGAATTATCCCCCTCTGGAGGGCAGGGGTGGATTTCTGTTCTGATGGGCTAAGTTACTCTAGTTTTTTTGAGTTATCCCTAGCTAGGGATGAAAAAATAATGCCAATGAGAGGGGGTATCTGATGGCTGTTGAAGTAGGTGGAATTTTTGGTGTGGGTATCTTAGAGATACAGGAAGGATGGAGAACAGATACGTTGTGACATCCACAGTATTTTTTTCCCTTTAGCCATTACTTTTAAAGAAGGTCCTAGGGGGATATTTGATTTCTTCATGTCTTCACTGTTAAGTGCTTGTTGTTGGAAAATGGAATTGGAAGCTGTAGATGGCCTTCATAAAAGGGCAAATGCAAGTTAAGATCTAGACTTCTAAAAAATGAGACAACTAACCACAAAAGAAACTCCCTGTGGCAGTATAGGTTTTCACTCATGCTTCTCTTTCAACAAAATCAAGTTGCCTGTTTACGTGACTGCTGTTCTGGAATATTGCTCTATCCTCTTATCTGGGCGGGGGGTGTGTGTGTGTGTGTGAAAATAGAACCCATTAATCTAAAAATTGTTCTACTTAGTTATATAATTGTTTCTTAAAAATAGCTCTTAGATGGCTGGAGAAGATAGATGCTGTGGGATACAAATTTCTCTTTCGCTTGGTTTGTGCTCTTTTGCATAGAGCATCCACATGGCATGCATAATATTTTTACTGTTTTGTGGTGGTCAGCTGCATATAACTCACATGTACTCACACAGTGGCCTGTGAACATCGTGTAGCACAGCTCTCTCTCAGGTGCATGGCAGCAAAATAGCACCAAAGCTGAAGCTGAGTGTAGAGGCACATCAAGAGGACACATTGAGGATGGTTTATTTCTTTGTGTGTGTGTCGCTTACTGCTGGGAAAGTTTAACTTTTTGAAAATGGTTATTCAGAGCATCCTTTATTCTGTAGTGTTTCTAGAAATGGCTATTATATTTGGCTGTGGGTTTGTGATATCCTTGGTCGAATAGGCAAAGTGCATAAATCAAAAGGTTTATTGTATTCTGGTAAAACAAGTTCATTCTTTTAAGACATATTTCTATCTTAACATGCTGTTTTCATCTAAAGGGATTTTTATATAAGTTGAGTTAGCCTTTCTCTTTACAGATTAATTTAGTAGATGGCCATTGCAATAGCAATCATAAATAACTTGTTTTCAGTTACTGATAAGGAGTAAAAATTTGCTCTTGGGCTTACCTGCTGTTTGCTCAGATAAAATCTGTGAAATACTTTCTGCTTCAGTTAAATATCCCATGGTATTGTATTTGTCACCTGTTCTTTTAATGAATGTGTACTTTCAGCTTTCTCTAATGTTGGCATCTGGAATAATGGAGTAGAGTAGGGGAAACAAGTATAGAGTCTTGCTGTAGTTTGCTTTACTGTAATTTATTTTTCTCTGCTGAATAATCTTTTCCTGTAAAATAAACTTTGTCTGCTGCTTTTTGAAATGTGTGCCTGTTCATCAGAGCTTCCCTTGTTGCACAGGACTGATGCCTGACTTCATTTTGGAGTGGCAGCATGTCACCTCTATACACTGCTACTTTCCTTTACAGTCCCCTGTTATATCATCTTCTGAATCTGGGTTTCATGTGAGTGAGCTAAGCTGACCCAGATCTGGCTCAAGAGTAGAAGTTACTAAATTTTTTTCGAAGACGCGTCTCTTTTGGAGTTGTGGATTCCCCATCTGAGTATTATTAGCCTAGATATTGCTGGGTAAATTGGCACTTCGCAGAAATATTAATAGAAAGTACTTTTTTTTTTCTGTGTCCTGAAATATCAGTTATGCTAGATCCCTTGGGCAGGACAGATATACTTGGGGTGTATCTGGTATGTTGGAGGCTTAGGGATTTTCTTTTTACTCTCTGCATATATATACCTAATGAGTGTTAAGACCTCAGGTTTACTGTACCACTCACATGCACTTGCCTTTTTCTGTTTGTTTCTGGAGTTTGTATTTGTTTTCCTCTGTCAGAAACTGTTGCACTGCCTTGGTACAGTCTCCCTGAAGTCAACTTTTGTAACACAAAAGCTGTTGTTAGGAGTTTTTGTTAAGCTTTGTTGGTTGAAACACATGTAAAATTTTATTATTGAGTCTTAAAATTGGTACTGCCAAACAAGTTTAAAGAAGTTTATTTTAAAGCAGAATGTGGATAGTTTTACCCAGTATTTTCTTGCACAAAAAAAATCCAAACCCGAAGCAGCTATTTAAGTCAGGAGAACGTGCATTATTTTTTAATAAGAAGTGTTTTGGATGACAGGTCATTCTTCCAAATGTATTTTAATGTCAGTTAGTACTGAGAACTTTGATCTCAAATTTGACTGCAATGGCACATAGGAGAAAACTAAAGCTTTCTACAGGCTTGTCTCCTGTGTAGCGTTTTTTTAACTGCTCGTGTAGGATCGGAAAAGTATGATCTCCATGTGCTTCATTTTGGTACTGATTTTGGTTTGATCACACCTGTGCAATTCTTTGAGAAGATGCTCAGATTGCCTCTTGTCATCTAAATTAAGTGCTGGAATTAAGAACTTTGGCTCTTGAAATGGGCTATGGAATGCAGAGATTGATTTGTAATGCTAAGGTGAGATCATATGAAGATGTGGCCCACTGTGTTATTTAGTTGTGTGTTCTTGCTGCTAGAATCTTAAAAACTTTGCTAATGAGGTTTTTGCCAGGTTTGCTGTCTCAGAAAGCATGGTGGGAACTCAAGGTACAGGGATGACCTCTCAAGCTTGGGACAACACTCTTTAAATAAATCAAAGCTGGTGAGTGTTGGCTGTGCCGTAATGAGACTTGATCAAAGAGCAGATTTGTGAGAGTATTTCATACCAGAAATACTACAACTTAATACAAAGTAGCACTTGTAAGGCATGTTCCTTGTCAGTACTGTGTTCTAGGGAAAATACTGTGTTTTCAGGTAAAGCTAAGTGAAGCAGGGCAACATTTTACATGGTAAGCTGAAAACAGGATGTGACTAATGCGAAAATAAGGAAATATAAGTTATTTTCTTTGAGTAAATATTTTTAATTTGCTCAGTGAGGAGGTATAATTTTCTCTTGTTCAGTGACAGTTTCTGTGTTAAGCTTTAATAAATTTTAGAACATACTTGTTTCTTACTCCCCTTTTTTTGTATTATTTGCAAATTGAGAGTGTTGTCCTCATTACTTACTCTGAGTATGATTGTTGCTACCTTATCACCTCTCTGTCAAACAAGGGAGAAGGTGTGTTTGCCTGAAGGGCATAGAAAAGAATGATAAGACACAACTGGGGGAAAAGTAAAATCATTAACTGTAGAGGAGGAGGAGAAGGAAGATGGATACCAAGTGGCCAGGTCTAAATAAATTAGATCTTAATATGTTAGACACATTTCTGTTCAAGTATGTTCTTACGTACATAGCATTCCCTTTGTTTGTAAGGATGTCTAAGAAGGTGTTTGCCATTTGCTGGCTCGGTGTTACCTCTGCATTTCTTTCCTTGCATAAGTGTGGATGCCATCCTGGTACTTATGGGTGCAGCTTTTATTCTTTCCAACATGGCTTTCTGCCCTACTTACTAAAAATCCTTGAAGCTTGCCTGGTAGTGTTTTTTGGTATCTGTACATTGTAGGAGGCGTCTGAGGCTGTCCTACCATTTGTTCCTTCTTCCATCTCTCTACAATAACATTGCTCAGGAATAGTAGCTTTACCAGTATTTCATCTGAAACAAAGTCCTAAAAGCAACAAAATTGCTTCAGTTTTTGAAAATACCGTCTCAACTGCAACTTTCTAAGTTCACATTTATATTATTCAGCATTGTACTGTTCAAATTCTTTGTGAATTATATAGCTTTTTATTTCCTTCACCTTTTAAAACTAGTGAGTTTTTAGGTACAACTTTCCTGTACCATTGTTTTGGCATGCAACACAGTAGATTACAGAAAATCCCACACAATTAATGTGAACCAAAGTAGAACTGACTTGGAGTTTGCAATCCACATCTTATATAAAATAATTCTGATTGGTACTGGCAGTACAGTGATGATGATGATGGTGGAAGGCAGCGAACTTCCTTTTTTTTTCCAATTGACATTAATTGGACTTGCTTCTAAACACCACATGACTGTTTCTGCTTTGAAGGCATAGATGTCACACAACCATCTCTGTTGACTGGCAGTAAGTATTTTAGCATTTAATATTATTTTAAATTAGTTTTAGTTAATATTATGTTTTGCCTCTAGTAAGTTTTTTGTTAGTTACTCTTTTGTATTAGTTTCTTGTTTAAACACAGAACTTTATAAACAAATAATGTTTAGCAACTCTTTCTCATACAAAACTTGTTAAATGTCTGAACAATTCCCGGCTTTGTCAGCAGTGCTTCCTTTTCTGCTACAGCTTTCTGTGATGCTTGTTCTTTTTTATTCTTTGGAAGAGAGTTATTTGTAGGGATTCCTTCTGTCTTTCACCTCATATTTTGACACAGAACACTTGAAGTAATATGAATAAGTCTTGTAAAAAGAATGATGAAGAATTCTAGACAGTAGGAAAAAAAAAACCAAAAAACCAACAAACCAACCAAGCCCAAACCATTCCTGTGAGTGCTGCTGCACCCTGGAAAGGCATGCTTTTGCTTCCAGAGGATGATGGGTCAGTCTGCTTAGTACTTTCTAGTAGAACTGGCCTTCTGCCTGGCCACTTAGAAATGTCTCATTTAGCTCATCTGATTAGCTCTGCTGCATTAAGACCTGTCCAGCTTGTGAGTAGGTAGGCAGGGAGGAACATGCATGTGGCATCAATACTGCTGTTGTGGCACATCATCCCATTGTCTTTGTCTTTCAACCAGCTCCCAGGAGAGTTAGACACTTCTGCTGTTGAAAACTACTGTTTTGGAGATTTATGGGAAGCACCCACATGCTTGCATGGTAGATTCATGGCTCCTTCAGTCCTATGCTGGATGCTGGAATTGTTTGTGGCTTGTTGCTGAGGTCCATGCAGTTAAGAGCTATAGAACAGTTCAGAGGAACTGATGTCCTAAATGAATGTTAGAGCTTTTGTTCTGCAAAAGATTAGTTTCTGTTCCACAGCCAGATTCAAGAAGTTCAATTTGTATAACGGAGGCTTGACTTCCCCTGTTTATCTTCTGCTCAGTTAATAAGAATAGTTCAGTTTTTTCCTGGATTGGGGTAAACTATGTCAGTGTTTTGCAGGGGGTGAGTGGGAAGGGAGGACAGGAAGAGAAGCCCAGCTGTTTTTAATACTGGTGTTTTTCTCCATGATCAGGGCATTCTAATTATACCCTTGATAAAATATCAAATTTCAAAGTCCTTCACACAAGGACGGTTCATTGCTTTTCAGTGGCATTAGATACACTTGCATCCCATAAACACCTGTATCAAATGCACTTTGATTTTGATTAATATTGGGTAACTAATAATAAACTGATTACTCTGCTATTGTTTGATAATATCTGATCTGGAATAGTGAAGAATTTGTCCCATGCAGAGGTGTATCTTATATGGGACTTCTCATAGCACTGGTTTCATTCTGCAGCTTAAGAAGTTGTTTAGGGTTACAGTGAACCTTTTATGACTGCTGTGTTTTGTCTGTTGGGTGACAAGGATTTTAAGTAGCTGCATGAGGGTGATGTGTCTGGCCTGAGAAATTACTTCAGAGGTTTTTCTTTCAGTAATCAAAAAAGCATAGCAAAAGAAAATGCAAATGAGTAGGAGGTGTTCATTAACTTTATATTGAAGAGTTTCTTCTACGCCTCTTTCAGAAGAAAGTGCCTGCTGTGCTTTTTCTTTGTGATTAGTTTTTATTAAGACTAAAATGATTCTGTTACATTACTTTCTATGCCAGATAAGCAGTAATTAAATATTTCAGAAGTGTAACACAAGATGGTAAGAAAGCCATGTGAAATGTTCTCCATTTTTTTATTCCATCTGCTGCTATTATATGGTAAAAATCTTGTAATGTGTTTTTAAAATAGCATGCTTTCAATTCTCTTATGCATATGGCTTTGGAAGTACTGGATCAGGTATCAAAATGTCATGCCTATTAGAAAAGTGCTCCAGGGAGTTTTGTGGTAGGCCCCAAAAAAGTTACTAGGATAACTGAAAAGAAAAAAAATTGTCATATAATCTTATTTCTGCTGAAAGGAAAACCAGTAGCATCTAACTACTTTTTTATCCTCTTCTTTCCTGCTTTCATTGAAGAGAGCAGTTTTAAGCTTTGAAAGACTCTGGAGACACACAAGCCATGTTTGAGAGTGTTCGTAATCTTCAAATAAATACCAGATCAGGGAAGTAAACCCCAAGTAATCCCAAGGAGAGAGCACTTTGAGTTCTGAACTGGCATTTGCTTACCCCCGCCTATATGGAAGGGAAAAACCTGCTGCTTGGATAAAGTAGTCTTCGGCAGGATTTGGCCAGATGGAGCTTATTCCTGTGTCTACAGTAGAAGTAATGTCTCTTAAGTTTCATGATGCTTTCTGTATTCTCTCTCTCCTATTTTCAATGAAATCTACAAATTTCCTGCATTTTGTGTTGCAAGATGTTTCCAAAGGCAGACTGGTTTTCTTTCCAGCTGAGCCTGCAGGCAAGGCAGACTTGAGCAATATGCTCTAAGAAAAAGTGTGAATTTTCTCATATGTTTCAGTCAGCGTTAATGACTAAGACTAATTAGGACAACTTGAAGCCAAAATTACTGTGTTTCTCTTTGAGGCAAATTATTGGAGACATCCATTGGCCGTACTTGGGTATAAGTGGCATTCCAAGTTCAAATCTGCTTGAAGAGTTTAGAATTGGAAGTGAGGAAGTTTAAATCTTAACTCAAAACTAATTAATTTTTAATTTAATTCAATTTAGAAGAAGGAAAAATAAAAATCTACCACATATTAATAAGTCTGTAATCTAATAAATGAAGGAGATAATGTATTTCTAATTATTACTGGTTTTAATTCGAATTTGAAGAGCATATATGGGTAACATTAAGTCAGTATTTTAGATGGAAAATGCTATATTAAATACCATTATATATTTTTTGCTATTTTAAGTTTTACATGTATGCAGGATTTCTTTTACCTTTCTCTTGCAGATGTAACATTTCTACTCCTAGAAATCTGCATAGCCTAAAACATAGGTCAGGTCAGTTCTTTTTGAATCCTAGTATACTCTTATTTTCTTTGTATATAAAAAGGCCTGGGTCTGCCACCTTTGCTGGACTGACTTTGTGCTGCATCAGATTCAGCTCCTAGGTAAGGCTCTGTACAAAGGTCAGTTTTCTTGAATGTTACAAAGCCAGCAGCCTCCAGCTAAGGAATTATCTGTACAAGAGGAGATTCATTTATTTCTTCTGTGCATTTCCTTCCCTACTTTCCCTGAGAGTCTCTTCCCATTCTTCTGCTGCATGTTCTCCAAAAGCAGGACTCCAACCTGCACTTTATGTCTCATTATATATGTGTATGTTTGAGACTCCTGCTCCATTAGGTCATATACCTCTCTTTGCTTTCTTGTCATTGCTTTGACACCCTCAGATAGGTGGCTGTGTATCTTTATTTCCATTGCAGGGCAAAAGGAAGCAGCCTCTGCTACGCAACATAGCCAGATGTACCCAATTTGTAGTGGCTTTTGATGCAGGTGTCTGATGTGCCATGAGAGAAGACAGGAGGCAGAGCTGAAAGAAGCTGATACTGTACCTGGCACAGGCAAAAAGTCAACAGGTTGTGGGTGTATCACAATTTGGAAATGAGTAGTGTTGTAATGTCACCGTCTCCAGTGTTGCAACATCTGTGGGCACTGAGGTGTTTGGTAGGAAGACTGTGATTCCTTCTGCTTGAAAGGGGTTGTGTGGCCTTCTATCTTCCTCTTTAACATGTCCCACCTCTTGAGCAATATCAAGAGATAACAGCCAATGAAATGTTTCTCTCTGCATTATAGGATTTTTGAGAAAGTGCAGGGAGGAAGGAGGATCTTTCATCTTGCATGCGAAAATGTTACCCCCACATAACTTAGCAGCATGATTAATCAGGTAACAAGCTGGTGGTATTCTACTTTCCATGTAACTTTATCATAGAATCAGAGAATATCCTGAGTTGGAAGGTACCTACAAGGATCATCGAAGTCCCACTCCTGGCCCTGCACAGGACAGCCCCTGTGTGTGTTCCCTGACCACCATCAACATCTGTGAATAGCTCTTAAACTGTTGGTCCACTTCAACCAGCTCTGACAATTTTACCAAGTCTTACAGAGAGTCGTGTTCTGTAACTACAGTGAAAGTAGGTGGCTGCATAAAGGCATGAAGCTGTGTGGCATGAGCCTGTGCTCTGAGACAGGAGGGTACATGGTGGGACAGGGACTCAGTGGGTGGCAGGAAGGCTTCAGCAAGATTTCCTGCCTTTCTAGGAGTCCTGGCAGTAACTATGTAATAAATAGGGAACTGTTTATTCTTTGGTGCAGAAAAAATGCATTTTTCTCATAAAGGGTGTGACTGTAGGATTATATTATTTGTGTTGGGCTGCAAATGCAGGAAGTGAGGAAGTCTGATCCCAAATAGGGAGGAATATTCAAGTTGCAGGTAGGGATATTTTTATTTGGATATGTGGAAAAAGAACTTCTACCATTTTTGAGAGCTGTTACACCATTGGAAGCTTTCTTCCTGTCTGTGGTGTGGTATATAGAGTCAAATACATGCTTTCAAAGTGTGCTTAATAAATAATATGTTCTGGCTTTTACCAAATCACAGTAACCTAGTGTAGCCTTCAAACTGGTTTTGCCAGTTGTAGAGCAATTATTTTTTTTAACTTTTAAATGATCCCAGTATGAATTCATGTATTGGGATCATGTAGCTGACAAATCTCAGAGAAATAGGTTCTCTCTAGGTTAGGACAAAAGAAATAAGAAGAATCTATCTGTTTTGCTTTTTGGCAAAACACCAAAAGAATCTTTTAATTAGAGCAATTTCATTCTGTCTATCTGCCATGAACCTGACTTGATGGGAGCTGATCCTCTAATGAGGGAATTAAATGTTTATTTCTGGTAGCCCACAGCCTGTGACATGTGACATATTGCTGGGTGTGTGAGAGCTCTCAGCCAGTTCCCAAGAACTTCTCCTTTACCTCTCCTATCTTTGCTCTACTGTTCCCTCCTGAATATCACTTTTCTGATTTCTCTGTTTGTGATATTTTGACTTGGGAAAAATTTTAGGAATTGATAGACATAGTTTCTCTGTGGTGTTGTATTTGGGTCTGTAAATACACAGCCACTTGCTCACTCTTCCTGCCCCCACCCTGGTAGGATGGGGGAGAGAACTGGAAGTGTAAAAATCAAAAAACTCACAGGTTGGGATAAAAACAGTTTAAGAATTGAAAAGAAGAAAAATATTATCAGAGAAGTAATAAATAAGAACCAAGAAAGGCTGCAAATGAAAACACTTGGTCAAATGAAAACCATCAGCTAGTTATTGCCTGAGCAGCAGCGCCCCAAACCAGCCTTCCCCCTAGTTTCATTGCTGAGCATAGTGCCACAGGATACAGAATATCCATTTGGTCAGCTGGGGTCAGCTCTTCCTGCTGTGTCCTTTCCCAGCTTCTTGTGCACCACCAGCTTCCTCACTGGTGGGGTGAGAAGTGGAAAAGGCCTTGGCTATGTCTAAGGTCTGCTTAGCAGGCACTGAATTATCCCTAAAATCACCAGCATAGTCTCCAGAACAAATCCAAAACATAGCCCCATACCAGGTACTGTGGAAGAAGTTAACTCTTTCCCAACCAAACACAACACAGGAAGCATACTTGGAAGTTTGTGAGATCCAGAACGGATTAATAACTCAGTCCAAGTGACCATTATTAAACTGGCTTGTTTACAGGACTGCCACTTTACAAACCACATTTATTGAATTGTTTTGCCTTCAAAAGAGAAGTGGGATGATGGAATGGGAACCAGTCTTGGGGCTCCTGAACACCTCTGCTGTTTGTGCTCCTTAGTATTACGTGGGATGGGGGAGAAATCTGTCCTGCCACCTTAAAGCTGGGAATGGTTTCTTTGGCTCACAAGCTGAGAATTCTATCTGAAGATGCTGTTGCCAATGTTCAGTGCGCTTTTCTTTCTGTGGTCATGACACCTGAACAAAATAAACTTGAAAATCTCCCTCTTTAATTAGTTTCAATTCTCATGATTTAGAATGATCTAGAAGGCCCTATTTTGTCAAGAAACCTCTTTCCTTCTATTTTTGCATTTCACCTTGATTTGATATTTTGTCCTGTCTGAACTAATGTTAATGGGCTCTGTGTTGAACTTACTTACGTGATTAATTTCTCTTCACAGATCATTCAACTTCAAGTGGTACATCATCATTTAAGCCCAGCCGATCACTGGTTTCTATTCCCACTGCCCATGTGATGCTGTCTAGTGCCAGCTCTTCACTTTCCAAACACAGGGAAGCTTTCAAGTCTGATGGCTCAAAATGGAGTACAAGCTTTGTACGGTCAGGAGGAGGCAGAAATCAGGGAGCCCTGGACAATTCTCTTGACATGAAAGATGCAAGACCTGTAAGAAAATGGTCCTCCTTGTCTAAACTCAGCTCACCAAATAATTTCAGCCAGGATGGAAGTAGTCATTCAGTGGAATACAGGGCTGGTATGGACAAAGCTGTGCCACCTCAATTAAGGACAAACGGGCCAAGTTGTTTGCATGACAGCATGGAGTTGCTAAAAATTGAGGACAAAGAAATGGGGAAGAAACGCTCTTCTCTACTGGACTGCAAATACAAATTTGAAACGTGCAGCAAAGACGACTTTGTTTCAGATTCCCCAAGTAGGAGACATGCCTTAGACTTGACCTACAGTGCCTTACCTGAAAGCAAAAACAAACCTATGGCAGGCAGCTGTGAAGCTTTTGGCCAGAGATACGCGACCCTGGGACAGCAGGCTGTGAGCGGAGCTCCCATACAGCCGGCAGTGAGGACTCAGATGTGGCTCAAGGAGCAGCTACGGGCAAATCCCCTGGACTGCAGGTCTGCTGAGGAGCCCTACGGCGTGGCCACATGGCACATGCAGCAGCTCGAAGATTTTAGAGTAGCAGGTGACCAGCCGTTGCCGGTAAGGATAAAGCTTGGTGTTTGCTGCCATCATGTGGCATCCTGTGTTATACCTGAGGAATAACAGGCAGTTTTTAATGAAACTGGAAAGGAAACAGGTCCTGCTAACCAAGGCATTTTTAGCCAAGTATTTTTAAGCTTTGATTTGGGCTGTTGCTGCTTGTTTCTCAACATTAGTTGTTTCTTGGGTTTTCTTCCATTTCTGCTGTCTGCGTATAGTTTACTTCGTATAGTTTATAGTTTACTTCGGTTCACTTTGCCTGTCTGCATGGGACTAACATGAAGCTGTGCACAGAAAGAGGTTCATCGAGTAGCCTTTTTAGTAGTTTTAAGAGTAACTGCATAGTGGGGGAAATATGAAGGTATTTTGACTTGAATGGGCTTACAAAGAGGCTCCATTTATGCATTCAGCAAAATAAGAATGAATTTTGTATAGTGCAAGGGTGAATGAATATTCAGTCTTCTTAAGCCTAGCACTTAAAAATGGAATTCAGTTTGATATTGCTGCTTATTTTTTAACTAATAAAAATCAACTAACAGTAGTCAACAAATCTGGTTTATTTAAATAGTATGAATGGTTGATGCATCACACTTGAAATATTTTCATCTTGAGACAATCAAACACATAGTTTTAAGAGATAGGTAACGCTTTCTAACATGAAATTAACAGTCTTTGTTTCCAGCTCTTTCCCTAATGGGGAAGTAAAGTTTGTGAAGAAAGGCAGTATTTAAAATCTACGTGTTCATGCTTACTTGTTTAGTAAGTTTGGCTTGGCTTGACCAAAAAAAAAAAAATAAAAATCCCAGTTTACAATATATAAATTTCTCTGAAAGGCATTTTAGGTTTAGACTAGGATATTATCTCAGCAGAGATAATCCAACTATATGTTCAATTTCCTGTTTTCTTCAGCCTGAAATACACAGAGTAATTTACAAAGAATTGTGCTCAGGTTTTCTTGTTCCTTCTGCTGTACATTGATGGAAAAAATGACAAGTTTAGAGATTAACATCCAGTTTTTGCTCTTAATGGTGATCTGGTTTTGGTTTTTGGTGGTGTTTTGACTTTTTGTTGTGTTGGCTTTTTATGGGGTTGGTTTATGTTGTTTGGTTTTTTTTTTTTTTATTTAAGAAAATTGAAGCCAATTAATATGGCCAAACTAATAGTAATCTCTAAGAGTTTGTCTAAAAACCTGACGTTGTTACAGGTCACCACCCTTTACCTTTATTGCTGCAGAAACCCTCATCTTTCTCTTTAAGCACTTCAAAGATTCTGATGCTGATAAATTCCCCAGGTAGGGAGCAGAGGCTGATGGGGTCCTCTCAGAACCGAAGAGACAGAGACTGGTTGTGCTGAGGCTGTGTCCAGGGCACTGCCAGCTGGACTCTGGGCAGCTGGCACCTGCTGGTGACATTGAGGAGCACACAAGGGGTTTGGGAAGTGACAGCAGGGTACCATGGGGGAGCTTGGTCTATCCATTCATTCAAGTCTTCCCAAACCCCTGAGATGTGTAGCTGGCTGCAGCCACCTGTGGTGCTGTCTGTGAGATTTGTGATCAGGTTACTGTGCCTGGTGATTCTCTTCTTGGATTTAAATACACAGAATGACAGGGTTAGAACAGACCTTAAAGATCATGTAGTCCCAACCCCCTCTGCCATGGACAGAAGACACTTCCCACTGCACCAGGTGGCTCAAAGCCTTATCAAGCCTTGCCTTAGCCACTGCCAGGGTTGAGGCATCCACAGCTTCCCTGAGCAGCTGTTTTGGTGTCTTACCACACTCATAGTAAAGAATTTCTTCCTAATACCCAGCCTTAAGTTTCCCCTTTTTCAGTTTGTACCCATTACTCCATAGAGTTCCTGTGAAGGAGCTCCAGTAGGGCCCCTTCAGGTACTTGATGGTTGTTATGAGGTTTCACACAACCTTGTCTTCTCCAGGCTGAAGAGCCATACCTTACTCAGCCTGTTTTCATAGGGGAAGTGTTCTCGTCCTCTTACCAACTTTGTGGCCTCCTTTGGATTTGCTCCAACAGTTCCATGTTCTTCTTTATGTTGGGGACACCAGAAGTGTATGCAGTACTCCAGACATGGTCTCACAATAGTAGAGTAAGCTTTATTTACTTATTGACTTCATTTAGGTACTTGTCTCTTCATCTTTTATGTGCCTTTACAACATTTTGTTTAGGATGAAGTTTTAGAAATTTAATTTTGTTTAGATCAAACCAACTCCCAGCTTTTGTCCTTCACGTCTCAGAAGTGCTTTCTCCCTCTGATCATGTTTAAATATAGTATGAAGGCAAATTACATGTTTGAAACAGATGAAGCTCTGTATGTGCTATTACAGTTACTCAAAAACTTTCATCTGTGCTGGCATTACTACTGAGCTGTATTTGGAGGACAGAGCCAGCAGGGGGAACACAAGCATTATTTATCTTTGACCTTGATTGAAAAACAGTGCTGAACCTTCCCAGGATTTTTAGATTTGACATTTTGCCTGAAACTGGCTTTTCTTCTTTTTATTCTTTTTTTTTTTTTTTTTTCCCCTCACCTGTGACTTTTTTACATCTCTGTGGAGGAAATTTCTGATGGTCTTAGCAAGCTTCCAAGCTTCCATTGGCATGATCTGGAGTCGTATTACTGGGCCTTGAAATGGGATCTGTTTTATGTCCTCGAGTGAAATGTGGTTGTGGATTAAGACCCAGAGAAGGTTAAAGCATGTGCAAGAGCAGTGAGCCTTTGGGCTTGTAGAGGCATCCCCTGCTGTCCCTCCCAGCCCTCTTTCTTTCTGACAGAAGTGACACCTGCAAGGAGGAAATAAGCCAGAAGCAATGAAGAAATGAGAATGGCTCTTCCTGTCCTGACACCTGTTTTTTAAAGAAACCTGAGCATCATTCTGCTGTGGCCTTTTTTTCAGAGATCATGTGTACCTGGGAACTTATATTTTATTATTTGTGAGAAACCAAGAGAACTGCAATACAAAGTGGAATATACATTTAAGAGATAGAGTAGAAGGCATAAGAGGAAGCTGATGATTTATAAAAGGGGAAAAAGGCACAGCTCTACATCAATTTTTTAATTTTTCTTTTCCTTTTAATGATGTTTACTTCTGCTTTTTTGCTTAGTATGTATATATCCTGGTAGAAATGTAGTGGTTTTTCTAGGACTGAAAAAAATTAGTTTAATATTATTTTGCCTTAAAACTACTATTGCCATAAGCAGAGAATACAACAAACTTTGCTTTCAACTGTTAATCTAGAGCAGCTTTGTGCATATTTAAGATAGCTGCAATCTGTAGCCTTCCCTTCTACGGCCTATCACTAATGAAGTGAGAATAGACTTCTGAATTGATTTTGAGGACTGATGGCTCAGGAACAGCTGTTGGATTTAATAATACACACTACAAATAAGTTCTTATGTCCTCACAGACTACAGAGTTAATTATTGTAAAATCAGACAAGCTTTCTATTTGTTTACTCTAAAGACTAATGGAAAGTACAATGTAACATCCCTCAAAAGCTCTTCCAAGGTTAATTACTTTCAATGTTAAGATTCTCTGCTTTCTTAGTAGTCTGAAGTTGATTGAACTCGGTGGTTTTTCTTATATTTTGCTCCCCAGATTATAATGCCTATCATGTGGCTTTTCTATTCCAGTTGTAAACAATGGGTTGTAAAATAAAATTTACTGTACATTGTAAGGGAAACTCAGAGTGTTGGTTAGAAGGCCTACATTGTGATTGTCCTTCAGGATGTGGTCAGGTTTGCAACTGCAGAAAATGTGCTGTGGAACAACAGAATGCCTTTTAGAGAAGGTGCATCCTTCAGCTGTGGGTGTGATGCTTGTACATTTCAGAAATAAATCTCCAAGGGGAATCTGGTCTTTGGTTATTGTGTAACATCTTGGAGTTGGATCTGAAAATTCATTTCCTTAGCTAATGTGAGTTATTTAATGTATGCTTTTTGAAAATAAACATTCTCCTACACATTTTCTAGGAACAGGTTTTAACAGTTCTTCAGTTTATGAACTGAAACAAAGAAATACTGCTTTAATGAAATCAGTTTCCATGCAGAATTTACATTTCACCATACGCTTAATTGTTTAATTATTTTCAGTATACAGCTGATCTTTGACTAAGGAAATGTGTGATAAGGACTGTATTAAGAGAAAAAAATGCTTATAAAAAACAACTGTATTTTCCATTTACTGAACTTGGAGGCCGTAAAATCTAAATTAAAAAGCTCTATGTTTTCAAGCAATGGCATTTCTTAAAGTCTGATCCAATTATATATGCTGTTCTCTGAATATATGTAGGTACATGCTGTGTGCTAGTCCAAAAATAAGATTTAAAATGAAAGCGTGCCTTGAAAATTGGTGGAGATAATTTAATAAGAAGGAAAGCTTCAGAAGATTGCATATCTACATATTAACTTTGTATAGTGTTATAAGTATCACAGTATGGATCTCTTTATTCCCATGTACAGAGCATCTGTATGATTTTCTTCATGGTGTGCTAAATTGTATCAGAATATTGCAGAGATAATAGGTGGAAATTACTTAAGTGCATCTTTTCCCTTTAATGTACCAGGTTTTGTGTTTTTTTTAATGAGGAAAACACTGGATTGATCATACCATGTATATAAAAGTTGCTGGAAATTAAGTTTTAATGCAATGAGAAGTTTAGAGTTATTAGAACAATTTTCATTGCAAAGCAGAAAAGGAAGAAAGTAAACTGCATGCATATCTAAACATTGGTAAACAAAGCTGTAAAACTTTAATTGAAAGAAAAGTCTCAACATTCATCAGATAACATTGTTGCCACATAAAATTTTATTCTTAAATGTCAGCTCAAAGCTGGGGTTTTGATCAGAAAATTAAAATTATTAATATCAACATTTTCTCCTATATCACATGTTGATGAAACCATACTTCTCAGGAATATAAAACTTCTTAACATGAGAGATTATCACTTTTAGCTAGCAGAGTGGATTCCTTTACTGTGAGCCATAACTAAGCTTTTATGGTCTGTTCCTTTTGCTGTGTTGGTAGCCCAGGAAATGGGATTCCGTTCATTATAAGGCACTTGTAGGTTCAGTCTGGAGTAAGTGCTAGCAGATGATTGGAAACCAAACTTGGATTGTGCTTGATAGCAAAATGAGCCTTGGGACTGGTTAGCTGATAACTTTGCCAGCTTTATATGTCATCTCGGAAAAATGCATATTTCAGTTTCAGCAGCATATTTCAGCATTCGTTGAGGATTCTGTCACGTTCATTGCTGGCTGAGAGGAAGCTGCTGGGATTGTATCTGGGGATTGTTTCTCCATGTTCTAATGGCAAAGTTTCTCACAGACTTCCTTGGTATGTAATTTCTGATCTGGAAATACATACTGGTTGGTGGCAGTAGGCTCATCTTCCTCAATTTATTGAAAAAGAATATGTGATTTTATTGTTCTTTCAGGGCCAACCGGTGTCACACTGGTTTCCCTAAGATAGGGAAACTTGTGAATATACAGAAGGTGATATAGACAATAAGCTTTGGGTAGTCCCAAGCAATATGTCAATGAATAACCATTTTGTTGGGAAAACTGTTCTTATTCTTCTTTGGGCTAGAGTGGGTTTCCTGTATGTTTTGGTGGTTTTGGTATGCTTTGAGCCATCTATGTCAAGCATCAGCAGGAATTCTCCTAAGTAATACACAACTATGTAACCATTACCACGTATCTCTGGTTTATAAATTTACAGATTTTTTTAAAGCAGAATATTTCAATATTATCAAAAATAAATGATGAAGTGCTTATTGTGTTCTAGCTGTGCAAAGTTTTCTGCTTAAAATGCAAACAGATTGGAATTCATACTACTATAATGATCAGCTTCAAAAAACTATGGGTATGCAGTTTGCAGAAGCCATTTCAAATGTTTATTGCACCTATTTCAGAGCAGGTGAGAAAAAAGCTTTCGTTTGAAATATCTGTGCTGCTCTAGGCCATTGTGCTGGTTTGGCTGGGGCAGAGGTAATTTCCTTCATAGTAGCTGGTAGGGAGCTACACTTTGGACTTGTACCAAACTGTAATCCCATGCTAGCTACTATACCATGAAGAAAATTAACTTTATTCCAGACAAAACCAGCACACTAATGCTCTGTAAGCTTTGGAGCAGGTAGCATGGAGTGGAATGTGGGTACTTATTAATGGCAGGACTTCCTTGAGCTTTTGGGTTTGCTGGACATACTGCCTTTTCCTGTGAAAAGTCTATTTAAAGATCAAGTTTAGATGAGTCTCCTGCAGATAACTGAATAACAATAGTGATCATATGGAAGTTCTTGGCGTGAACATGAATAGATCAGCTGTATAATGTACTCAGCACTGAGCAGTATATGTGCTGAAACAGGGATGTACTGTCAACAGTAGGAAACTGGAGCTGGGGCTTCCTCCATCCGTGGAAAACAACATCTGCCTCTTTTGCATGTGTGTTAATATGCATATCTATGCATATCTTACTGTACAATATGTATTTGTACACTCTCCCTGTGTTCCACTTGGAAAAGTGACATGCTAGGAAAAAGTGACATCTTTGGCTCCAATGTAATGCATGAATATCTTCTTCTGGTCCCCCCTGTTTCCCAGCACTTCTCATGTTTTTTTAGTACTACCTTCTGGAAAATCATTCCAACAGAAGCATGCTCCTGTTGGTCGCTCTCCTTCCCAGGACTCTGTGGCAAAAGTACATCATCCTGTAAAGAGCCAGAAAAGAAGGTCATGTAAGATGTTTTTGCTGCATGCTTAGAGGTGAGGACAGGCTATGGACTGACGATTGCACTGGCAAGTAACAAGTGTGTCAAATACGGCTGGAGGGCTCCCACACTGCTCACTTGACCTGTGCATAAGTGGTAAATCCTCTTACTGAGGCTGTAGTGTACCACGGGTTTGTGCAGCTGCATCTACTGCTGGTGTGCTAAGGGTTTCCTCGGCAGAGTCATGATAACCCTGGATAATGGCCTTTTGTCAGTTGTTTTGACAGCTGCTTCATTTGATATGCTGGATAACAGAAGGCTTCTGGCTTTTAAGGTGTTGCAGTGAACCACAGGTGGTCAAAAAAGGTCTAAATAATAATTATGTTTTCATATTTGACCTTCACTTATCCCCATCTCTGCTACTGCAGGCTGCTTTTTGAGGATATCTTTGTTTCCATTTACAGCATCTGTGCTTTTCTCTCCACAGGTAATTTGATGTGTGCTGTCAACTCAAAGCTGGCATTTTGGTTTGCCTTCCTGCTGTTATTTCCCACAAAATATATGTTCTACAGAAATCCCATTTTAAAAATTTGGTTTCTGCTGTACCCTTTTTGCGGAAATTATGTTCCTTGAATGCTGCAAATAATTTGTAAATCTTTAAACAATCAGCTGTAGCAATATGAAACTAGAGTAGCTGTTGATGCATTCTTGGGTTTCTTCAGGTACTCAGCAAGGCTGTAGATGCTTTCTTCACTTAGTGGCAGGTAGATACTTGTGCACAGCTCTTAGGATTGCTTTCTGATAAATGTGGGGTGTGAACACCTTCTCTAACTGTTGGATATTTCAACCTCTGCAGCCTTTGCATACTTGTATTTAGGTAAAGTGTCTACATTATCACTGCAAAATCCACAGGGTGAAATCTGAGAAGGAAGCAGAGCCTCGCAGATGTTCACATCAGCTTCACAAGGATAAATGCGAGTACTAGAACCAAGACAATGAGCAGAAAGTTGAGTAGCAGGTTGAGACCTCTGTTGTTGGCAAGATCCATAACGTGCATCAGTCTGCCCTCTTGTGCCTGCAGCAGACTCTTTAATTGTAGCTTAGGGTTGCTTCTTCAGTACTAAGCCATGTAGGTTCACTTGAATTTAATTGTGTCCTCAGCTCTTTCCCTGGTTTTTAGTTTCTGCCACTTAAGAAGAAAATGTATGCTTACAATAGCTAGTTGTTTGGTTTTTTTCTGGAAAAGTATTCCGGATGCTCCTACAAGCCTTTTTTCTCAAATACCTTAAAAATAAAGTGAAATAAAATTAAGGTTAATAATAACTTTCATTCCAGTACTGAAGAATTTCTGAAGAGCTAATAACTGGAGGAAGGGCTTGAATTTTCTTATACAGTTAGGCACTTCATTGACTTCTTCAATGTGTATGGTACTTTTCAGGCCCATTGAATTTTCAGAAGAATGAACATTCTCAAGACTTGGTCTCTTTCAGTGACAGACTGTTGAAAATTTACTTCTAAAATACCTCTGTAGGTGATACACCCCTCCACCCCCTGCTTTCTTATCTGGGCAAAATGTCTGTCTGTTAATAGAAGTATTTCCTACCCTTCTAGGATTTGGCATCGTGTAGTGGAGTCGTGTTTCGCCAGCACTGTGCTGTGTAAGGTCCATTGCAGTCTTGGAAATGCCTTATGAAGAATCTGGATTGAGCTGGCCGAGGATGTTTCTGTAGTGCTTTTAATAGCACATATGCAATTACTTATTTTAAGATAGCATTAATAACTTAACAATCAGGTTTTATTTATAGAAATATATATACATAAATGAAAGGAACATATAAACCCACTCAGCCCTAACACTGCCAACAGTTGCCAAAAGTTCCTTTTAATAATCAGCTACATTTTTAGGAAAGATCACAAGAGGGCAGTGTTATATAGCTTTACATTTTATGCAAAGGCGTAACTGCTGGCATTATTTTAGCTTAAAAAAACCCCAAACTTATAAAGCAGTCAATCAGATATTACTACAGTAATATCTGTAATAAGTAATAAGGGCCTGTGTTAATTAATTTAATTCACCAGGATTGTTACTGAGATGAGCATCAGTTTGTAAAGGCATCATTATAAATATGTTCTGGGGTTTTGTTTTTTCTTTTTTTTTTCCCCACTTTTTATCATGGAGGTCAAAGCTAAAAATATTACCTTTGCTGTTAAATAAGGCATCTCTGGATATTGCAGGATTTCCCAAAAAAATTTCCAGTTGTATTTTGCTAGGCACTATTCATTTGTAGCCACACAAACATAGGTATCTGGCCTGTAATCTATAGTGTATTGATATGCTTTCAAATATAGATGGGAACATTCTCTAAATTATTGTGTTCAATTACTGTGCTCTAATTTTGGCAGAGAGGATACAGATAAGTATGTTTCAGCCTACATTATAAAGGGTGTACATTTTTTGTGATTATTGTTCTGTGTGTATCCCAGAATATGGATAAGGGTGGAAGGGACTACCATCTTCCTGCTCAAGCAGGGTCATCCTGGAGCACACAGCACCAGATTGCATCCAGGTGGTGTCTGAATATCTCCTGTGAGGGAGACTCCGCAGCCTCTCTGGGCAACCTGTTCCAGTGCATGACCACCTGCACAGTAGAGAAGTTCTGACTCATGTTCAGGTGGAATTTTCTGTGCATCAGTTTCTGCCCATTGTCTCTTGTCCCGTTGCCGGGCACCACTGAGCACAGCCTGGCTCCATGGTGCCTCTTGGCACCCCCTTCAGATACTGATAGACATTGATGGGGTCCCATCTCTGTCAGTTCTTGAGACTGAGCAGGCCCAGCTCCCTCAGCCTTTCCTCTTAGCAGAAATACTCCAGTGCCTTACTGATCTTTGTCATCCTCTGCTAGACCTGCTACAGGAGCTCCATGTTTCTCTTGTACTGAAGAGCCTAGAGAAGACACAGCACTACAGCTCCACCCTCACTAGGGTGGAGTAAGGAGGGGTAGGATCATCTTGAACTGCTGAGAATGCTCTTCCTAATGCATGCCAGGATACCACTGGCCTGGTTGTACCACTGGTCATTGGTGTAGTTGTAGCAAAACGTAAATAAAAATTCTTTGTGCAGGGGTGTGACAAACATTTTGTGCATGGTGTGTGTGAATAATTTTGTTTAAGGCTGTTTTACTCTTGTCTGTCCACTAAGTGGTTCAGTTCTACCAGGAAGGGAAGTTGTTGCTAAATTGATGTAGAAAACTTATTAAAGAAATGCAAGTATCTGCCTTCTAAAGCACCTTACTGACTAGTCTTCGTCAGAGCAAAATTTCAATTTATAAATGGCTCATGTTTTCAACATAGAGAATAATATCAATTATTCAGTTATTGAATCAATTATTATAACATTTTTTGCTGAGGAGCTGGCTTAGGAAAAATCTTTAAAACCAGCGTATTTTGGTTCCTGATTCAACGCCTTCTCAGTATAAAATTGTCATGGAAATTGTTTTTTGGTTTTGTTTTGTTTTTTTGGAGGAAGAGCAATACCAGATTATTGCCTGTTTAGGTGCCTTTATTCACTATTAGTGTGTAAGATGGCATTAGGAAAAAAATATAGGCTAGGGTGGAGTGGAGCAGAGAATGGAAAAGTTAATCCAAGCTATGTGCTGTACATGTTTGCAGTTTTTATTATGGCTCATAAAAGTGGTGAAATTTTTGATTACACTTGCAGAAAATTCATTAGGAATAGTTACAAGCACTAGCTACTGAGTGGGAATCAGGTACACGTAAGTGACCTGGACATCACAAAATAGTCAAGATTACTCTTGAAAACCAAAACAGAATAGATAGACATTTAGAGAATTAGAAAGCTGTGTGATGACTAACTTCTTTTCACATAATTTTAAGAAGTAATAGAATGGATGCTTTCTAAACAGAATTGGATATATTTTATGCATTAATATTTTTCAAGCAGTCCTCTTATTAAATAAAAATACTGTAGATATTATTTTTAAAGCTTATATAAGTCTACAAAGATTGTATTATGTACAAAAGGGTTTTTTTAAAAATTTCTTGGTTCAGCTGACAATTGGTGATATAGAGGATAGTAACAGATTTTCTGATCAACAGAAGCCTAAGACAAATGAACCGTACAGTATATGCAATATATCTGCATTGCTGTAAAATAGCAGTAGGGCTTCCATTTTATGGATAACTTGGTTTTGTTCTTGTTTGGTTATTGTTTTAAAATAAGTTACGAGTTTTCAGTTACATAAGAGGAAGTTGGAAGTTGTTTTTATTGGGTTCCATTTTTTAGCAGTGCTTTGCTCTGACTCCTCTATATTACAAGCTTGTGGAACCTGTAACCCAAACATGTCCTCAGAATGTAGTACTGATGCTTTACTCTTAACACTTTTTTTCTTCAGCAAGTGTTCAGTACTGTAAAACTGTTGTCAATTTCCATTGAAGTCTCTTGAAACACATCCAAAGGAAACTAAAGCTAGAAACTCTATCCCTCACAAAAATACAGATTTGAAAAGAGAAGAAAAGTAAGGAGGATTAAAAGGGGAAATACGCTTGCTAAAATCTCATGCATTTGTGAGAGTGGTCAGAATGCATGAAATGGAAATTGAGATTTACACTGACTGTGCAAATCAGTAATGCTCATGTACTAACTTGCAAGTGTGTGGGTGTGTTGCCAGTTTCACCAGTTTCACCAGTGCTTGCCCCAATCCTTATACAAGTAGCTATCTTCATTTCCTCTAGTGGGTAATCTTACTTCAGAGTCTGGTCTCAACATACCTAATCACCAGATAGGAAATTCACCACTGGATTTGCTTGCATTCCACTGAATACAGAGTTTTTTCAAAGATTTCTTCCCTTCCTGCTCAGCTGTTCATTGTCAGCTTTTACTCATGAACTATTAAGATAAACTTATTTTGATTTTCTGTATTCATCAGTAAGAATGTTTACATAAAATGGAATAGAAGAATATATCTTTAAGAAATGGATGTCTGTGACCTCTGTTGATTTTTGAGCTTTCTTTAAATTTGAGAAGTGTATCGAATTTCTAGGAATTTTGTTTAATACCAGCAACATGTAATAAGGTTAGTAGGCTTGGAAGTCTTCTACTCAGTCTTTTTACTCACAATTTCTGGAGTAGAAGTGTCATCTTTTATGTATATAGCCTATGGATTACATGTTGAAAAAATATTTCTGCTGTGCTTTCCCCTCCTGTGCATAATTGTTTATGATGAATTTTTTTATCTGTCATATATTTTAGGAAATTACTTGCATGTTCTTTAGCAGGAATTTGCAGCTGAAGATGGGGATGTTACATCACATACACATACAAATGTGTTATTTGTATGGGTGCACTTCAGTCACAACTGTAATGGTGACCTAGACTTTGCCCACTGCCACATCAGGTGTAAGCCACCTCATGTGACACTGGCAAGTTCCAAGTTTTCTGTAGTTTTAAACCAAGAAAATTATTACATAAATTAGAACAAGCCTTAATTAAATTGTCTAAAGGCAAATATTAAGAACTCTGAGAATCCAAGTTGTGCCAGTTGTCATGTCAGTCAAATGACTATGATAAACAAAATTTTTTATATCAGTTATGGTAGTGCCAATTTTTTTCTGCAAAACATAATGGAAAAATCTTTCCAGATGTCACATATATAAAATCCCTTAAATAGGGAGAAAAACATATGAAATAGCTTTTCCTTTCTGACTTAGAAGAGATTTTTGGTTCATTCTCATATTCCTCTGAAAAACACTAAAGGAATTTGAATGCCTTCAGTTGATAATGCAGAGATGCAGCACCTTGAACTAAGCAGAGCAGAAATTTTCCCAGGATGTGTTGAGGGCTGTATACCTGTAAGCTCTTCCTTGGGCAGGCATGATCCAAATTTGGAACCCTTCCAAGGGCTTAAAGATTTTCAAAGAAACCTAAAAACACTTAGGCCCCCAAAAAGTGATGGTGGTGTTTATCTGACTAAAATATGGACTTTATCAGCTGCTGGCTGTTACTGATCAGAGCAGATAATCTGATTTACTGATTTACCCCACATAGTAAAGACATCTGTTGATTGAGACTGACAAATTGAGTCATGCAAAACTTTGTAACTACAGGCTCTAAACACTGTTCTGCACAGAAAATGTGTTTTTAATACATGTAGCGGGCAGTAAGATAACAGAGCACTGGTTGGCACACCCTCTAGTCCAAGTGCTAGCCCCTGTCACATGAGGATCCTTGCACTGGGAGTTGCACGTGTAGGTCTCTCTTCTTCCTGGGGTGACATTCCTAGAGGACAGGGCAGAGAAGTGCTGGAACTTCAGAGAAGCATCACAATGATACAGATCAGCAAGAGGCAAATTAAAATCAGGCAGAAATTCACAAACAGCTCTTGGAGCCTTTGGCGTGCTTGTGGGTTGACCTCAATAGTTGAGGCTCTCCTCAGAGCGGAGCGGGTCATGTGTTGGACCTTCTCCATGGCAACAAGAAAGCAGAGGGCACAAATCAGAGATTTTAGAAGTGCAGGAAAGAAGAGCAGTGGTCAGGAACAGTGCAAAGTGCCTAATATCTTCTCTTTGTTTTAGACAGCCTCTGCAGAGCTGGAAAGCAGGAAAGTAGAGAATTAGAAGTGCAGAAGTTTTTATGAGTGCAGACGGAGATTGTTTTAAAGGTTTAACAAGTCTGAAATAAACATATTGCTTTTATAGTGTTTTTAGGTTAAAACAGAATTTTTAACTTTTGGGATTTTAAGTTTAGATTTGTGCTGTATTATGCTTCTCCTCCTGAAGGCTACTGAGTGCCTGCTTCTTAGCAGTGTTGAGTAACTGTACTATGGAAATTGTGGATATCTGGGTTTTTCCCAGATTATTGCTTTAGAGCCTAAGCTCTCTATCTCACACAGTCTCTGAAAAGGCTGTGTCTGATTGCCTTTCCACACACACCCCTCTGCTTTATTTGTTCAAACACATGTGAAGGCTTGATGATAAGAGTAGGGTCACAGATCTTTCAGCCAGGAGATCTGGATAGCCCTGCTGGCTGGTAGTGACAGGACAGATAATCTGATTTACCAGTATCTTTTTCTGGGAGGAAAATAAATCTTGTTGAAGTACTTCCATTCCAAGAAAAAGTTCTTTATGGTGGGCAGTTAAAACCTAATGCATCACTACTGTAGGCAATTTTAGTAGCACAGTTCTCAACAGACAAGACAGAGCAAGGACTAAATCTTTTTTATGCATGTAGGACAATGTATTACAAATGTGGGTGCAAAGGCAGAGGAATGCTGTGAGGAACAAAACAAAGCATTTACACAACTTTGTCTTTTAAGTGAGTGTTACATTTAAAATGCATTTTCCTCCTTTTTAATGTCAGATGGAAGGACAGAATATCAGTTTTTTTAAAACTCCAAACGAGTAGTTGCAACGTAAAACTTTCCATGGCAAGAATCTAGCTTTGATGTATCCTTGTTTAGCTCATGGTGAGTTGGATTCTGAAGGTGCCTGTCATTGTCTGTGCTGTCAATATGTGAAAACTTGGTTTTTAAAGTAATGAGGATATGTGCATTTGTCAAACTTTGCTCCTAAAGCTGCACTTACCCCTAAACATTTTATGAATTTATATTGTGTTCTTATATTTCACAGAAGGCCTCTCCTTGTCACCACTTCATTATTTTTTTCTTGGAAATAAGTGAAATTATGTATGCCACATGAAGGAAAACAATTGCCTAGAAGTCTGCTGCCCAAATTACATGATGATCCTGACTGAATCAGAGGTACTTTATTGCCCATGAATTTGTCTTTATATGTGGCTAAAATGGAAAAACCTTAAAAGGAAACAAAAGTGTCTTTCAGGCTCTTCCTTTTTTAATCCCTTCATGTTGGGCTATAGAGTCAAATGGTACTGTATGAACAGAATGCATGTGTTTTCAGTGGCAGAGTTGGTATTTAAGAGAGACTTTCAAAAGCAATCATTGCACATGGTTATTTTAATACCTTTAGAGGATTCCATGTGATGACATCTTCTCAAACCGAACTTCAGATTTTGTTATGATTTTTGAGCCATAGTTGATCTTAACTTTATTGCGAAAAAACCATATGCCAGAACATACTCTTGTAGTGACTAAAATTTTTCATCTTTGTTTGACTTTTTGCTGTACCTGCTTTCATCTATTTAAGCAGTTAAAATGCTGCCAAGTATATTCTGCTTAGCTCTTTGCTAGTCCTGGTCTGTCCCAGGTGCAGTAAAAGCAAGACATGCTCAGGAATTCTAGTCTCTTGGCTGAATGCACATTCATTCTCCCAGCCCAGTACAGGCTAGAGTGCATTAGACTGTTTATCTTCTTGCAGACAAGTCCCAGTAGATGAACCACAAATGGATTTACATGGATAGAGAGGAGTTTGTGTAACCAGCTTCTGTGACAGACACTGCCCGGAGAACAACATTTCCTGCGGGTGACTTCATCAGGGCATTTCATATCGTTTTTTCAGTGTCAGATGTGTGCAGCTCTTGGTCTTTGAACTGTGTGTGACCTGCTGCAGCAACATTTATCTTTCCTGATTGTGTTTTTTTTTTCCCTTGGGGCCCACAGAAGGGTTGAAACAGCATCAATGTGTACCTGTTTACATACAGAATAAATGTACATTCCATTTCATGTGCACTGCATTAGGTGTAACTGCATTCGTGCTGCCACCTGCACTGCTGTGTTGCTGCATATGTTTTGCTTGCATGACTCAAGAGGGAAGGTCCTCGGTCTCTGAAGTCCTTCCATTAACAGCAATATTATCTGGTTGGGCATCACAGATGCAAGGCCAAAATAGATACTTGGACATATGTGACCAGAAGGGGATACAAAAATATCTTAAAAAATGGAAGGTAGTGTAAATTAAAATCTCTATACCTCATACAGCTAGAAAACATTGTAGAGAAAGGATGAGGAGAGAACAAAATAGATTGAGTTTCTTGATTTAATAGTTTACGTGGTTTTGGAAGTTTGTGATACATCTATGTGTTTAACCTCCTACGTCTGTGGGATAAGTTTTCTTGTAAGCAAAGGAAGCCAATTCTGTGTCTGTATTTCAGCAAGTTTGTCTTTACAAGTGCTCAAGTTCAACTAATAAACACATACCTTTCTTTTTAATCCTCCATGGTGCTGTCACCCACCTAAAGTGTGCAGAAAGAGAAACAGATTCAGTAATGCAGCTGCATATGGGTGGCTATCAAGGTCAGAGTTGGCGTCTTGGAAAATAATTACACAGAAACAAAGACTGATCGTTGTCACAAATAGTAACTGCTCTCCATTGTTCAGTCCCCAGTGTTTTAGGCCAATATAAAGAATTGTGCATGCACACACCACTTCTTGAAACAAAAGTGCAGCAACAGGGCAAATTATATTTGATATTTTTTAGAAGTCACAAAGTGTGATTCATGTGACAAGACTGAGTGTCACACAAGAGGAGCAGTTGGGTGCATTGCTGTGCAGTTTTGTTTTATCAGTGCTGTTAATGGGTGTGCAAGGTTTGTTTTAGGCACAGAGTGAATCTGCAGGAAGAGGTCTGGTAGCTGACCCTGTATGTTACTATGTAGGGAATCCCCTGTACCCCATACTTTAGAATGAGTCACTGATCACAATTATTGCTTCCCACTTCACTGACATGTGACTGTTTCCCTGATTTGTGTTAGGTTATTTTTATCTTTGTTCCTGGGTGCCCTTCACAATGAGAGAGGGTACGTGACCAAAGCGAAAACTGTGGGCCACACTCAATCCTGGTGCAACTGCATTGACTCCCTTGAAGTCATACAGGATAAATTTGGCTCCCTTGGAAATGCCACAGCCTGTTTCCTGTCATATGTTCACTAAATGCAGCAGTGATATCAGTGGAATAGAAGAGGTTTGACTTACTTGAATTCTTGCATTTGTGCATGACCAAGTGAAGCCCTGAGGGGCTATTAAAGTTATGTTGCATAAATCCATTGCATGAATTTTTACAATGAGATGTCCCAAAACCCCAGTATTTCACTTCTATCCATTAAAAAAGAAGTCTTACTAACCATAAACATAGTGATGGAAAAAGTACTATAAAGCTATGTTGATTGAAGATTTAGGCACTGACTTGTGGCATATAATGTCATTTTTCATTTATATGGAGAACACATTTCCTTGGGATGGGGAAAGAAGCAACAATTCAGCTCATAGTTTGAGAAGTGCTGATAACAGGAAAAACAAACTCATTTTATCTTTCTCTTTACCTTTTGTCTGTTTTGTACTGAAGTGTCGTGTGTTTCAGAGAGCATAGGGGAAGACTCATATTTCAGATTATTTTTTTCTCCCCCTTACAAATGCATTGTTTCTACAATCTTCCTTCTGAGTAGCTTTGATGTTCTTAGTGTTCTAATACACAAGACCAACAATAAGAGCCTCTATTTGTATTTCAAGTCTATGAGAATGTGAATGGTGTGACAGGAAATTACATTGATGAAGAGTTGAACACTCCAATCATTTTGGGTTTTGAAATTTATCCACATGTCTTGTGGATAACTGGGATTTATATGTGTGCTGGTCCATTAGAGTAGCCTGGGAGCCAGTGCTTTGGACTAGTTTTAAATTCCCTGCAAAGTGGTGCAGGACCATGCAGTGGGATCTTAGGCAGAATCTTCATACTCATGGGTTCCCCTCATCAAAATAAAACATAAAATAACTGTATACCAATTCCAGTCTGTTGGTGTGATCTGCCTTTTATGTAGTACATTTCTTTTAGGAAATGAACTCCATTCTCTGCTGTGTTCACTGATTACCTAACAAGTTGTTTCATATTGAGTTTTAGCTATGGTGGTTCATAATGTCCCTTTAATTAGGAAATGGTCTAACTGTAATTTGAATTAAAGTAAAAATTGAAATATGTTTAGCATGTATAAAAGGTAGAAGCGGAAGGGGATGTTCTAAGTTTTGTTTTTAACCTTCTAGCAATTCAAGGAACAATGATATGGCATTGATTGATAAGGATATAATTGATAAATTCAACTTCTGAGAAGTTACTTGATGCCAGGAAGGTCCTGTTAAGCCTTTTTTCAGTCTCCAGAAAGCAGAAGCAACCTTTGGTTCTAAAGTGTCTTGTAGTTTTAGGGAAAAGAACTTTACTTCCCTGTGGGATTTTTTATTTCTCCAGATGGGGTACTTTAATATTCCTAAATAGAATTATACTTAAAGTAAACAAAAAGTTACTGTTATGGTTCTGTACATGTAATCCCATGCATTTTTGTTTGCTGATGGTCTGAAAAAGCAGTGAAAATCACCTTTACACTACCAGTACAAGCTGATTTCAACAGTTTCCTGTTGATGATGAAGGCACTATATTCCTAACTTCCCCAGAGGATGAGAAACAAATGCAACTTTGAAAAATAAAAATGTGGTAATGTATAAATCTGAATGTCTCTTAAATAACAATTGCATCCTTGTCTTGGCAAATGAGTAGCAAAAAAAAAGACAAAATTGCCTGCTGTGAATTAAATGCCTAATTTCACTGGTTTCATCAATTTCACTGATTTGTAACACTTATCACCTGCCCTGTAGCACATGCCTCTGTCATGACTGTAGGTTGTTTCTCAGGGTCTGGATGTCTGTGACATGGGATGTTATAAGTGTGAAATTTTTTAATTTAATTTAACAGCTGAGCCACTCTTTCATCTGCATTAAATTATTGAACTCTAACAGGATAAAATTGAGATGATGGGGCAGCTAACCTGCTGTAGCTATGGGATGCATTCCAGCTTCCAGTGAAGAGCTGCCTACAGCAGTTAAGTGTCTGTGTGTATGTTCAAGCTATGTGTCTATGCATAAAGTCTGTATTTTTAAAGGTCTGTATTTGCAAGAGAAGAGAAAGATTCTCTGGGTGGTAGAATAAACCTCAGCTCCTCTCTTCACCTGAAAATGCATTTTATGTGTAACTACAGCCTTGAAAAAAAATCTGTATCGAAATCTTCTTGTTCTTTGTAGGCACTGGGAGGTCTGAAGTGCTTTTGCCTACTGAAAACAGCTTCTAGAGAACTCTGTAACAGATTGCTTGCCTTAGGAGTAACAGCATGACCAGACATTTCTCTCACTTGAATATTCAAAACTGGCATAAGGCTGCTGAGCACAAAACCAAGCACCTGGATGTATCTTTGCCTGATGCCTACCAGTCACTAATAGGAAAAGGAATTGGGTGTATCTGTTCACTAACAGGGAAAATACACCTCACAAAATTAAAAGCCTAAGTTAGGTTTGTCTCTTCTATAACCAGACCCATATGTAGACAAAAGTAGTAAGGTGTGAATTGGTGGAAGGAGGGGAACGTGACTGTAAGGAGCAGAAGTACCTTAGAGACATACATATTCATGAATAGAACTTATTTTTAAAATATTTGTATGTGTAAATATTGAATGTTCTCTATGTGACATGTTTCTCTGAGATGCATATTTTTTTTAGTGATTTTAAAGCTGGGAATGTATTTAATTGTACATGTCTGTGCTTCCCTAAGAAATAAATGGGTTATTTTCTGAATTTGAAATTCATGATGTTTCAAATCCTAGCTGAATTATTTCTCTGTTATTAGAAGCAATCTAGGATGAGTGTGTTAGTTACAATGAACAACAGTAGAAAATAAACTTTTAGTGGATGTCAAAGCAAAAACACTACATGGATTCTGTAGCTTGAAATGCATTTAGAGTAACATGGTATAATTTCAGTTCTAGTATTGCTATAAATCATTTAAATTTTTAAGTTAAGGGTAACTTTTCATTGTACAGCAAAAAAAAAAAAAAAAAAAAAGGTTTTTTTCCTCTCACTGTGTTAGATCAGAAAAAAGTTTTACAGAGTTCATGGTGAAGGAGCTTCTTTACCCTTGCTGGTAAAGGCAGCTTTGGGTTAGGAAAAAGAATGCCTCTATGAAACTTTAGGAGAATTACTCTCTTTGTAAATTTTGGATTAAAAATCAAAACCAAACAGACAAAAGAAAAAACAGACAAAAGGTATTAAATTTAAAAGGAAAGACAAGGGTGTGAGAAACATGATGAAACCTTTTTACCTTCTTGTGCAATACCACCTGTATAAATCATCTACCCAAGGACAGCAGGTCTCCCATGAACATAGAGGAAATTATGTTGCCTTTACCATCACTGAAAGACTCTCCGCACAGCAGTATATCTTTGACTCAGAGCTATAATGCCTGTATTTCCATATTTTTGATAAACAGTTAAAACCAGCTATTAATTTGAGTAGAGGAGTTTTTTGTAGAAAAGTACAGCTACAGCATGCCTTCCTGCAAGAATTAAAAGATTACACAGAAGAGAGATTCCTTACCCCTGGTGTGACTTAGTGAAGAGGAGCTTGCTCGGGGCTGTGGGACGTGCCTGTAGATCTCTGGCAACTTGTCCGAGTCTGTGACCAAGTTGTGGAAACAATTGAAGTAGGCTGAGGGGAAAAAATAACAAAAGTTTCAGAGGCAGGACTCACAGTGTCACTCAGCAGCTCACAAGTTGATTGGTCCCATTTGCCTTCTGACACAGGCAGTGGCTCCTCTAAACTTGTTCCCAGCAGTAATGTATTAAACTTGGGCAGCACCTTTCCTTTCACAAAAGGAACTGTGTGCCAGGGAGACACCTGCTCAATCACAGGATGGGGGAATCTGGGAAGCTGCATGCTTCAGTGAGGTAGCAAAGGGAGCTGCTCCCTGACTCCCTGCCTTTTTTTAAACTGGAACTTACATGGGAACTTACTCAGGGAGCTGCTTTGGATGTGTTACTTTTGCTACAGCAATGTTTCTTCTTCATAAAAAAAACTAGATAGTGAGGGCTGATGCATTTCTTTTGGGTGTTTGACTTGGAATGACTTTCTTTTGTCCAAGGTGTTTTTTAAACTACACTTTCTATACATATAGCTTTGACAATTCTGTTGCATAGCTGGTATTCAGTTTATGATGAATGCTTCCCAATATCATCTTTTGTCTCATGGTGCTTAGACTGAAATAACTTTTCAGTATTTCAAGGCCCTTCCAACCTTTAATGGCTGGGTTAGAGGATTTTTTTTTTTTCCAAATCTGGCATATATAAGTTCATCTCTGAAATTTACCGTTACTATGTATTTTGAAGTATTTTGTCTTTCCTCTAAAACACACTTCCACATTTTTTTTTCCTTTCCCACTTTCTGTGGCTGGAAACTATTTAAGTGAATTTTTTGAGAACCCTTTCTCTTTGTTTGGATAGGAGTAGCAGCTTGATGCTACTTTACAGGTTATCTTTTGTATACTTTCCTGTGTTGAGAAATGATAACACAGTGCATATGCAGAGTAGGTTTTGTGCATTGGGGAAGCGAAGGATTTACTGGATGCGAAAGGATTAAGCTGTCAAGTGAGAGCATCCAGCATGAGGCTTTCTGTGTGGATGCAACTGACAGCATGTGCCTTTTCCTGATTTGGAAATTGCAGGCAAAAATACAGAAGCTCAGCCTAACTCTGAACACTTAGAGATTCAATTTTGACAATAATTGTTTAGCATAGATGAGTGCTTGGCTTTAAGCAGAAACCCAGACAGGGTGGGTATTTTTGGTTTCATTTGTGTTTTTTGTTCCCTGGAAGTCCTGCTGTGGTACATTGTTCAAACCAGAGACCGAAGGGCTTCGGGGATGAAGTACAACCCTGTTTCAACTTGAGCTCTTTTTTTCATTTTTGTAAATATGGTTTAGCTCTTCTGAAAATTGGTTATATCACAGTTGAAGTTAGCAACTTGGTTTTAGTATAATAAATCTGCCTGCTTTCAGTTGTCCTTTCATATCAAACCGAGGAGTACTGGGGTCACGTATTTCAGCTCAAAGTTAATTGAATATCTTTACAGTGAGGAGTGATGGTTCTTCACTGGTGTAAAGTGTTTCATAATTTACTTATAATGGCATTATTAACATTATTAATCTCTCACAGTCAAGCAAACTGTATTTGGCTTTTTTTATGAGGGAAGTTTCATGTTTTTATTGCATGCTGTTATCCAAGAAAAGTGCTAGCATTGGATTGTTTGCTTTTTTATGAAACTTGTACTATTGAAATTCACTTTCTATATTTTGTTATGAAGTCCAATACCCAGCACCGCATCAGCTGCAAGGCCGTTCCTCCCTTTTACCAAACTGATGTAAAATTGTCATGTTATTTAGTTGCACTACCCCAAATTCTTGGCTCTTTTTTTAATGAACTGGAGTTTTTTAGCAGTGAGATACTTTGAAAGAATTTGGTTTTGTTTGAGAGCTGCTGACAAGGTCATAGCTTGGTCTCCATTTTAAAGAGTGATACTTAAATGTACAACTTAAGTCACTGAAAAAATACTAGGATTTAATCAGAAACATAGTACATGTCTTCTCTAAACGTCAACTCTGATAAGAATTTTAAGATGGAAAATATATTTGGCAAATTACAATAACATGTACAAGTTCACACCACATGAGTGTTGTAGATCTTGTATTGAGGTTGTTTCTCTAAAAACAAACTTGAGAACATTTTCCTCTCTTGAGAACATTTTTCTAGTTCAGGTTAGTCATCATTCCCTCATGGAAGTTTTGGTGGGGTTCTGAGGCAGATTCCAAAGTACTGCTTATGGGACGTGTCAAGTCTGACAAGTACAGACACAATATATGAGCACATCATTGTACTGTTTCCATTCACTCCTGGGTGAACAGGTCCAGACACCCATGGATATCAGAAAGGAAAAGCTTTAAAAAAGGAATCTGTGTTGGAGGTTTTGGTCTCCTGCATTTTGTTCTGGGGAACAAAAATGTGCAGCTGCTGCCTGCTTGACCTTAAATGGAGATGATCTGGGCTTTCTCCAGGAGGATTAGGAATCTACCATTAGAACATGTTTCTTCTCAGAAATTATTTAGGGATCTGGTTGATGCTTGGGATAATGTCTAAAAAGAGACGTGTTGTACTTCAGCATACCAGCTCCTTTATTTAAATAATAATCGTAAGACTTCTATTCACATTGGTAATAATTTCTGGATTATTTCTGCCTTTCTTGTGCTAGTTTTCAAAATTCCAGCTGTAGACACTGGCTACCTGTATAATCTGTAAAGAGTTTGAGGTGTCGGTATCTGGTCCACTGATAATCATGACTCTGTATAGGAATGGACTGCGACTCAAGTGCAATTATTTATAATATACAGGTAAATAAATTCAGCAGTAAATCTGAGTACTCCAGTTAGTGAGTTGTTTCATGATGCTGCTGCAGTTTTCTCTCACACTGCAGAAGTACCTCTGTGATCTCACATGGAAGTTCTTGACACGTTTGGTTTAACAGTAAGGAAAAACACACAGAAGGGAGAAATGAATGCTCCCACAAATGTGCATTAATTTGTGTGTATGTGGGACAGAGTAGCAGAGTTTGGTATTGAAGCTGAACTTTAAAATGAGATCTTTCCTTTTTGTAACCAGTAGTTTTCTGGCCTGATTCTGTGATGGGTAATTGCTTGTAGCCATCCAGGTATTAGCAGATCTGGCTTATAGAACCCTCCTTACTGTTCTCTAAGAGAAAGGACTCAGCTAATGTATCCTTTAGTTACAGTTGTGCTGTGAGCCTAATACACCCTATATGGATATGTGAGTTTTTCCTTCCTTCAAAAGTACAGAAAAAACAGTATTTTCAGTGCTGATGTTAATCACATTCCAGAATCACACTAGATAAGGTGACAGCCTAATGAAGTGAGAAGTAATAACTTTTTTAATGCATTTAAGGTTTTTTGCTTGAATTGATAGATTTATGACCTGTTTGTTTATATGTTTCACCTTTAATGATTATCTGACTTCAGTGGATCTCACTCCCATTTGTAATCTCAATATCTTCTGGGTTTTTGTGGAGGAAGTTGCCTTTCTGAGGCTGCAGGTGTTCCTGCTTTTGTATAGTGAGACTTACGGTCTTTGTTAGTGTTAAAGGAAACAGGTCTGCTGAGAAATCCAGGCTTTGCATCATGTTATTCTCCTCTGGGACAAGACATACTTAGTTTTCCTAACCATTGGACAGACATTAAATTAGTTTGACCTTCAGATTTTTTTTCTTCTTTACAAACAAGATGAAATTACTTTTTTGAGGCAGCAGCTTGTAAAGCATACCATTGCAAGGTGATTAAGAAGAAAGTACAAAACAAATTAATAGAAAACTTGGTCTGAAATATTTCTCTTTTTGGGAATGCTGAATGCTCTGATAGTACTAGTCATCTGATTTGTTACTGACCAAAGACATTTTTTGAAAGGTCATCTTGAATGTTTTAGTTTCAGTTGCTGTTACTGGCACAAACCTTAAACCATTAAAGTAGATCACAGGGTGCAGAAGTGAGTCACGCCTGTTTATGGTCTTTGGTGCTTTGACCCAGTGTTAGAAGAGAAGGGAAACAAGAAGTTTTCCCTGGCTCTTGCTCTGAAAATTGGCTGTGTCCGTCCTCTTCCCAAATCCCGTTAGGAAGCACTTATTTCGCATGGAGACAATGCAATTAGCACAGACTTGACCCATGTAGGTGGTTTATTTTGCAACAAAATATTGACAACACAAAAAGCTGTCTTATTTTAAATACCTGGTAGCTTTCACAGCAATGAAGTTTACCTTTTACTAGGTTAATGAAGGTCAAATAATTTACTAGTGGCAGTTATCTTCAATGATGCCAAGTGTCTTCAAAATAGCAACATGAGACAGGATAGGAAATTCAATGATCTTCATTACAGTAAAAAGTTCTTTATTTCTATGAAACACCTGGAAACGCTGTATTTTAGTTCTTACTGGTGTCCTCAATTGGTTAAGCTAAACAATGTGCTTTAGGTGGTGTGCTGAGATCCTTATACCTAAGAAACTGTGTTGAGTGTCTTTCAGATAAACTGTTCTGGGAAGCACAGAGATTAGTTGTGTTATTTGACATGTTGTGAGTGATAGATGAACAGCGGGACAAAGGCACATAAAGGAGAGATAAAGTTGGAAGACCGTGTTTCAGTTGCCAAGTGGTGGTGCTGGATAATCTCCACTTGAAAGTGTAACTGCAGAATTGAGGATAAATTATTGGACTTTAGCTTTTGCTGCTACCTATCTTCAGCTGAAAGTTGTCCTAACAGAAATGCAGAAATATTGCCCAAATGATGAATGTTCTGGCATAATTTAGGAGCTGAAAGATTCTCTTGTGCAGATTATTGCAGTGATGATCCTCAGGTGGTGTGGAGGGGCAGCAGGTAGAGATCAGTGGCCTCAACATCTTGTCTCATGGGGATCTTCATTCAGATCAACATGGAGATGGCATAAATCAGGCTTTTAAAGAGTTTTCAGGCTAATTTTCACATGGCCCTACTTTGAGAAGTGGGAGCCAGAAACACCTTGCTTGGTGTTACAGAATGGTGTGTGTCTTCAGTTCTGTCCATTGCTCTGAAGTCTGGGGGTCTTTTTCCCCTTCCCTCTGTCGAGTGACTATAAATAAGACTAATTCCCATGGTGAGTGTCAACTCTGTTGCTTTGTATCTTTGTTTCACGCAATTCATACAAAGGGGTTTTTTTGCTTCTTCAGAAATCACTGAAGTTTATTTAAGTAGCAGAATGTATTTTCCCTCTTTGGAAGTGGAGTGCTGATTCAGAATTACTTTTGCAGGAAAAAAAGCACTCAGCAAAAAAACACCCCAAAAAGTTAAGATCCTGAATTTCATTACCTGAGAATTTGAGGTACAAAACTTCATATTTTCTTCATTCTGTTTCAGAATGTGCCAAATAAAACCATGGCTCTACTGCTTGTTTCAGACCAGCTCTGAGTAGCAAGAAGAGATTTCCTGGTCTTGCAGATATTTTCTGACTATGTATTCTGTTTCAGGCAGCTGCTTTCTCATGGAAGTTCTATTGTCAGTCACTGGAGCATGGAAGCTTTGTCAAGTATAGTCTCATAGATTGCTTTTTCTGTAGCTTCTTGACCAGTGAGGTGGTGTGGAGAGCTTTTTTACTGCATTTATGACTCCATTCTTATAGAAGAAACTATTTGCTTTCCTCTTCTTGTGGCCTTTATTGAAAATGAATTGGTTGTATGGTTTTGAAATACAGTCATCTGTATACTTGGTATGACATTATTATTGACATCTCTGTGAATTAGAAAATGAAAACAAAGGTAGTTCATTCTGAAACATGAATTTTCCTACCTTCTAAATGAGCCTACTTCAATCAACATATTTATTTTTCTTTAGGCAGAGACAGTCTCATTTGTGTCTGTTAAAACCAGTATTTTGCTTACAAAATGGTTTCCACACAAGAGAATATGCTGTGTTTTGGTGCTCTTTGAAGAGACAAATTGTCTCTGTTCCTGTCTCTGTTTCTTCTCTGTCAAATGAGAATAATAAGTCTAGTTTCTTTGTAAGAAACTCAGAGACCTACAAGTGACAAGCACTAATTGCTGGTGATGAAAGTGGTATTTATTTTTTTAGAGTGAACTTCTACCCTTTCTGCCTATATAAAGAAGGTGCTAGGGCTCCCCGAGTTTATCTTGTAAGGAAGGAAAACACCTTCACACACTGACACGGATGTTTGGATGCACCCTTACATCATCCTGCTGCTTTTGCAAGAGACAAGTGTGTTTCAAGTACCCCTCATAAACTCAAGTGGAAAAGGTTGAATCTGGATTGAAGCCAAACAGTTCAAATATCCGTCACTTACTCCACACACAAATTATGTGACTACCTTCCCTGGTTGTGTGATTGCTGCTTTCACACACAGTCCAGTGTTCAATTAACAACATTTCTTCTGTTTATCAGTGATGCAGAAGTTTCAGGCTGGGATTTTCAAATGTCTGATTTTTGACATTCCAGGATCTGATTTGCCAGAGGTGCAGAGCCTCTGTAAATGTATCTGAAATTCAGAGATACAAGTACATGGTATCTCCTTGTGTGTTTAATAATAAAAAAAAAAAAAAAAAAAAAAAAAAATCCTTTTTTTTATTATTTTTCAAAATTCTGGGGCAAGTGGCTGAAATGTCTACATGATGATATATCACATATATGATGCTGTACAGGGATGGTGGTAGAATCTCTGCTTGAAGCAATTCAGTCTTCATGGTAGGACCGTGTTCTGTTCTGCTTGGTTTGCTGGCTGGAACAACTAGTTCCTTCTGGGAAGAATTCTTAGAGTTGAGACAGAAAACATGAGTTTGCCTTTATTTTTCCCACCCATGGAAGTTTTTCAAGGTATTCACCAATAAATGTAAATGAACACTGTACTCACGTTGTACAGCGTGCTGGTGGCCACAGATCTTATTAACTCTGCACGAGACTAGTAGAGAACTCAGGCTGGTCTTCCAATCCCCACTAAGGCGACGTTAGTAAATCTCCCACTTGCCACTGTTTATAGAGTATCCTTGTCTTTTTTTTCCTTGTTTTTAAAATCTATGTTTGTGGTAGTAAGAGCTGGAGAAGAAGAAAGGTGTGTGTGAGGGGATGTCTTTGTTACTGCTAACAGTGTTGGTTTATCAGCCTAAAAGGAAGTGGAAAAGAGTGTATTACCTAATCATTCCTTCACCATCAGCTATAACATGTGCAGAAGTTGCATTTTCAAAACTTGAAGTGCATGTGTTCCAATAATTTCACTCCTTTCTTTCTGCAAGCACTCATGGACACCAGTTCTGGATTATTGTTTTTAAATAAAATGTATCTTGAGTTTGTGGGAATAGTTGGATTTGTTCTAATAAAAATATTCTGAATGTTTCTGCTTTATTTTTGTGGGATTTTTTTTGTTTCTTTTAAACTTAAGTTAATTGTGCTGAGTATTATACGCATGGCTCATGTTTCTTGTAAAGTCATGAAAAGCTAAAGCAAATGGAATGCAGGAAATGAGAGGCTCAGTTTTCTGGTTTAGGGGTCAACACCCTTCACAGAATCTCAACAACTTCCATTTGAAAAATCAAGACCCTTGATAAAGAAATTACAGAGCATCACTTTTCCCCAAATGTATGCTCCTGCCTCATATTAAATTCATAGTGGATTCCCTCTCTTTCAATATGTTTACATGTTTCATTTAGAGAATTTGATGCTCTGTGCTTACAAGGTTTTTCTACGTTTTCTTCTCTAATAAGAATGCGTTGTTATTTTTTTCCTCTAATATCTACCCAAGTTGCACTCTCTTTTTGTTACCTTCTTGTTACAGGAGGAACTCCTGTTAGTTTCTGGGCAAGATTGATGGCCAGCTCTGCTCATCCTTGCAAAGTTTGTGCAGTCTGGCAGAAAGTAGATGTTTTTTGGTTGCTTTCTAGGTCCCTTTTTGCATCTGCTTTAGCCATGAGTGGATCAAGACTTCCAGTGAGCAATCAAGACTGGCATTCAGTAAACTAGTATTTGTAGGTATTAGCAGTGTACATTTAACTTAAAGGTTTTTATAAATGATCAGAACTTGCTTGAGGATGTCTGAGATATTTTACATGTTCTTCTATTCATGATTGATTTTTGCCAACTATTCCTTTTTTCTAAGCTACTTCTGTCTTACTTGTACAGTTCATATTTTTTGTAGTGAATGTCATGTATTTTTGCAGCACATAAAATAATGGTCTTTCTGAATAACTATAGTTATTCATTATATTATATAACTTTGCTTTCCACAACAGAATAAGAAGCAATAAGAAACAAAAAGAAATAATGAATTTAACAGTGGAACTTCAACTAAAAGCTAAAAAAAAAAGTTCTTGTGGAAGCTCCCTTTCATCTCCAGATGTTTAAAATTTTTTTTATAGTAAAGACCATTTGAATTTCAATGCAGTGGGAAGATAAAATGAACACTTAATAAAACAAGTGCTTCTATACTTAGGAAAGACCCAGTTGTTATCAGTGGAAAATTCCAGGCACTGTTGCTTTTAACGTCATATTAAGTGGCACCTAGAAGTGTTTTGTGTTCATAACATTTGCCAGAATATAAATGGAAGGGATTTATGACAAAAATAATATTGGTGTTGCACAGAGTATGAAGGAATGTTATAACAACACATAAAAGCAAGCGAAGTGTGGTTTTTCAGGGGAAGATAAGCAGAGGAGGGTGTATCATTATCCCATGTGCAGCCCCGGGAGTGCCGGTTTCACCCTTCAGGAACATAGTTTAGGGGACAGAGATGAGAGAGGAAAGTCAGGGAGGACTGCTGAGTGGCTGCAGCCTCTTCTAGGAGACTGCCCTTGTCTCTGCCCTAACAATGTGCATCCCTAGGGGTCTTTCAAACTCTTCTCAGAGTTAATCTATTGACTTTGTCGTTGGAGGCTTTTGCACAGTACCATCAAGGATGCTAGAAGGAACAAAACCTTGCCAGTAAGCAGTGACCACAATTCCAGTTCACTTCTGTTACAAATTCCCTGCTATATTTCTGCTTTATTCAGGATCCCCTGCTGAATGTAGATTCTGAACACATAAGGATCTTACACACGCAGTCTCTGTAGGGTAGGACTGTGCTGCTGGTCCTGTGTGTGCTGTCATAATTCAGAGCCAACACAGGCAGGACTATGTTGAAAAATAATAAAGTGCAGGAGGCTTTTGGTTTTATTCTGTTATGCCATCTTCATGTGCAAGTTCCTTTTCTTGAACTGATTGCTTATCTAAACACCAGGTCTTGGCTAGCAACTTTAATAATGTCATAGCTACTGCATAATAGGGGTTTTTCAGAAGCTTAGAAAATACTCAGTCTATATACTTTGGAGGAGTTTGGCAGTGCCTGGAGTTGAGATAATTCAGCTTGTGGTCATGTCCATACTAATCCAGCACAAAGCTGTGCCACGGCAAAATGTGTTGTCTCGTACACTGCTTTCCCTCTTAGGAGTGTGTGCCAGTGCCAGATCTCACATGGCTTTGTACAATGAATCTGATAAGAGTCTGACTGAGATGCAAATAACATTCATGTGTGTGGGATGGAGGGAAGAGTGTAGGACTGGGGCTGTCAGGAGGGAGCTGAAAGGTATGAATGTTTGAAGTGGTGAGAAGAGGCAGGAGAACAGGCCCCTTCCCTTTGATAGCAGTGTATATTTATGCCACATTTAAGTGACCACATGGTTGCTGTCAAAACCCTGTAACTATGCAATCAGTAAAAAAATCTCTGCTTGTTTTTTATTAATTTAATTTTTTTTCCTCCATGTAGCTACCTGACCTTAGCCTTTGTTTTCTCCCATCTCTTGTCGTATCCCAGCAACCATGTACTTGCTGTGCTTTGCTCTTAATTCATTTGTAAGCTGTTGTGCAAAGGGACCACGCCTTGCTCCCTTGTTGTGATTATCAGACCTGATGTTGACGAAGTTCAGAAGCCTCAGCTGCAGTATAAACAATGTTGGGGAAGAAGTAAATATACAAATAGCAGTAACTTGCAGGACCTTCAGAGTCCTCCCAGGCTTAGGAGAGTAAAACCTGTGAGGTCTGAATTAAGTGTGTTGCCCTGTGTGCAGTGGGGATTTCATTTGTGAAGGAAGTTTGAACAAATGTGCTAGTAAAAGTGTAATGATTAGAGGGAGTGCTGCCTTTAGAAGGCATGTGAATGCTATTACTGTTTATTCTTCTCCATTTTGAAAGCTTTCCACTTTCTTAAAATTTATGATTATAGTGGTGGTGTCTGTGAATAGCATTAGCATTTTAATTTTTTATTGGAAAAGCTTTAAAAAGTCATATAACAGATGCAGTTCAGCTCTGGCTATAAATATATCTTTGAGGTGATCCCTTTTAAAATGAATTTTGATTCTTGAATTTTTGTCAATGAGGTTGATGCCTAACTGTGATTATTCTACTCCTGGCATAGTGTAGTCAGTGTGTCACATGAATACATAATTTAACCCTAAATCAAAGTAAGTCCTGATGTGTCATCAAGTAAGGACTGTTTTACCCTTCAATTCCTAAACTTCATCCAGTGCAGATTCTAAAATCTTAAAATTTTGATCTTCTCTCAGTTGTTTGTGATATGCTTTTGCTACTTTTCTCCATCTGTTTAGTTGGTTTTCTGGGTTTTTTTGTTGTTTGCTGGTTTTTCTTTGTTTGTTTTCTCCTGATACTCTAATCCCAGATTGCCATATCTCAATTTTCATTCCATCAACCTTAGTTTACGTGGACTCTCAATCTAAGAAACAAGGTATTTGATGTCTGATTTCATGTCTCTTCAGTCTTTGTGGTATTTAGCTCTTTATCATAAATCACTCTTTCTAAGCTTTTTAGCCATGAAAGTTTCTCCTCTTTGGGCGTGTTTTACTGTTCCAGTGACTTTCTGGTTCCTCACATTGTACTACCAGACATAGTCTTGCAACTGGGTTTATGCCAGAGCTGTTTAAAGTCACTGCTTCATCCTTTCCTCAACCCCTTTTTCTGTCACCTGTCATCCCATATACAGGCAATCCTGACTTGTATTAAGCTGATTTTCAGGCAGGTTAAATTGTAAACTCCTGTCAAGTGTATTTTTCCCTGTTAGTTGTGGTCTCTGTTATATTAACTACTTTGCAGGCTGCACGTCTATATAAAGTATGTGTTTGGGATTTTTTTCAAAGCCTTATTGATTTTTATTTTGCTGTTGGCACTGCTAACCTCACTACAATACACCTGTATTTCTGAGTACCTCACCATTTGATGGTCTTTCGATTTTGATTTTAATGATGTTTTCCACATTAAAGAAATTCCCCAAAGAACGCCATATATACCATGGCTGGAATAAAAGTGCAAGGGCATGATTAGATGTTCTTCCCCCTGTGACTGCTGGAAATTTGTGAAAGCATAGGCAAAATGCGATATAACCTAGGTGTTGCTGCCAAGAATTGTAGTGATTATATCCTGCTGAGCAGAAACACTATCTTCCCTAAAAGGCAAAGATAGAACAGAGCAGAGCAGTAGGTAGGTGTTGGTGAGATACAGATACCACAAATTAGGAATTCTTGTCTGTACCAGCTCAGAAACTGTTTCATTGTGGAGGATTCAGTTTTGTAGCTGCTCTTCTAGTGCATTTCTGTAAGGCACAGCCTTTCTTTATAAATCATTCCTTAAAATTAGGGTCTTGTTTTGCTTTTCCTGCATGAGAACCACCATCCTTGTCATGTTTTGCCTGCAAAAGGATGATTGATGTTTTGAGATTGTCTCAATTATCAGAGATGTTCTGAGCTGAAATGCTCAGTCTGATGTTAGGAAGAAATCTGGGTGGGGGGGAAGGGATGGGTACATAATTTTTCCTAGAGTGGGTTGCAGTTACCGACCTCCTCAGTTACTGCTGCTCTGCCTGTGCAGGTTTAAACCTTTTCCCATCACAGGTGACCCATAGGCAGGAGGCATCTCTGTGACAAGAGTGCATTTGGGCTTGCTGCTACCACATCCACCTCTTCTTTCTCCCACATTATCTATCCAGTGATATCCCTGAGAGGTCATCCACATTTGTTTCCTCACTGTCAGTCAAAAAAGGAATCATTAGCTCCTGCTAATATTGTTTTGTATTGATACTTTACCTTGGATTAGCTGTGGATGCAAGGAATTATCTTTCTGTTGAGCAATGCCTGTAAAATGCAGCAAGAGAAGAATGATCCCTATGGACAGGAGTTTATTGTAGTGTAGGGCAGTGTAAGAATTGTCCAGAAGGGATCACTCACCAGGCATAATTCTTGGTGCTCTGCTAGTTGTTAGTAATGGACTGTGAAAATTTACAGTTGTAGTGTGGACAGCACTAGCACTAAATTATTCAAGCTGCAGCTTTCATGAAAAAACCCTTTCAAATCCATTGGGGTTTTTGTGTTTGTTTTTTGTTTTGTTGGGTTTTTTTGTTGTTTTTTTTTTTTTCCTTGAGATTAAGTATATATTGACATTTTTGGACTTCACCTTTACTTTGTGATATAGTAAATGACATCATTTGATGTGATACAGCATGTTACATGTGGAATGCTGGGCTACTCTGTGCTGAGACACTGATCTGCTTCAGGCAGAAACTATGGGCATGTTTGAGAAGACAATTTTAATTTGCACAATTAAAAACCCAGCCATATTTGACCTCGGTTATTGAAATCTTATTGCACTCTGTCTAAAGAAAAATTGTCTTTCCACTGATAATAAGGATGAAACTACCAGTCAGAAATGTCTGTTCCAGCAGTATTAAGTTAGTACAGCAAAGATTTCTTACTTTATTTTTTTTCCCCAGCAGCTGACTTTGCCTCAGCAGTGAAATGAATGTTTGCCAAGCCTTTGTCACAAAACAAGCTAGTGAGGACCTTTGGAAGTCACTGTGCAAAGAATACTGTTCTAACAGAACATGTGTTCTCAGGACAAGGCTGATACTCTCAGAAGAGGTGCCAGGTGACAAAAATAGTTGTATTTTGTAGGACAGATAGAAAAGAATGCTGTGTCTTTCCAGATGGTATTTTGTTTTGTAGTTGTGGATGATTCAAGTTAAGGGCTTGGAGTTATGGATGGCTTTCTAAATATGACTCCTGGAAGTGTATCTGGTCTCACTATTTGGTTCGATATCCTTAGGAGACAAGATACTCACACGTAAGCGGACTGCCTGTGTGCTACCACACAATTCAAAGCAGCTAGAAAGCTGTTTGTAGTAGTCAACACCATGTGCTCATAAATGAGTGAAGTGTCTTGTTATTTTGGGATGTGCTAAGAAGTATTTTTAGAATATTCTTTTTCTTTTTTTTTTAATTGGATGAAACATGATATCAAAGTCAAACATTTTTGTTTCTCTTTTCGTTTGTTTAGAGTGAAAAATTGAAGCACACAATTGTATGATAAATAAAATAGTATTTTATTTGTTGTTATGTATATGTATGCAGCATATATATACACTCCATAGGATTGGGTGTATTCCAAAGTTGAAGCATCTCAGTGAGTCATCTATGGAGGACTTATGTTTTAGATTTATTAAAAACACCAAACTAACACACTACTGTTGGCATATAATTCATAAAATATCACTCTATTCTTAACTTTGCAAAACTCAATGCATTGCTTTTCATCAGCTACAATATTTAATTGACTTGTATACTTACTTACTGTACCAAATTTGAAGGGCTTTTTTTTTAATTTTAGTGCAAATTATTGTTTGCAGAGGTGCTAGATTCAAGTGAAGGTTTTGCATTGAAGAATTCTCATAGAGTAACCACCAGTAACTTCCCAAATGATTTAAGATAGATTCATATTTAAATAGCTGTCTTTAATCTCTCCATTTTCATAGTTCAGTCTTAAAGACAAAATTCATCATGCTCAATAAATTAATTTGGCTTTATAAAGCCATATATTTCCTGTTCATCATGTCAAATGCTTGTGAGTTTTCTTTTGAGTAAAGAAATTCTGGCTCTGAAAAGTAAAGGTCTAATCCCAGTTGAAATAAGGACTGTTTCTTTCTTCTTTTTTACTGTAGTGTAATGGTGTTGAGGTGGATGTAGGAATGCATTCATCAGCACTGTAGTGGGAAAAACAAAGGAAAAAAAATCATAACACGAAGTCCAGTGATAGTTCCTGATGTTGTCACTTTGTACTGCATGACATGGTGTAAGTCACTAAGAGAGACTTTCACTGTAATACATTTGTCCTGGTGCCTCAATTCAGCCAGTCATATGTATAACTAATACAAAACAGTATGTGACAATCCCAAGGCATTCTGTAAACACCAGAAATGATTTTGAAGTGATGTGGTCTGGATGGAGCAACCCGGGCAAAATAAGCTTTAGCTTCCTTAAACTGTAAAAACTGTACATATGTGTTACAGGAAAAATCATGACTAGGTATCTTTCCTGAGTTTTATTAGATAACGACAATAACAAAAAAATCACCAGATTAGATTTTGGTTTTAATTGGCATGCAGTATTTAATATATAGAACTGTTGATGTCTTTTGGTGTTCGGTTTTTGTTTGTTTTCTTAATAATTTGTAACTGAACTTACTATTGAAGCTATCCAGTTTGTTAAACAAAAGAAATATTCCCTGAAGCAGCTAAATTGGACCTGGGGGGATGGGGTGTGAGGTGGGGGTGTAACAGTCTTGAAAGGTTTTTAGAAATTGTAAGTCTTGTCATCTTATCTGGTTTTAGGTTATATATTAAAAGAGAACAAATGTGCAGAAACACATCAGTGGGCAAGCTAGGGACTGAACTGAGCTAGAGTGAATGGGAAGAAATACTTTATAAAGTTACAGAAGAGATTATAGTTGTGAGGGATTGGCTTCTCACACTGGTACTTTAATACTTCATGGTATTGGGGTTTAAGAAGTGAATTATTTCCATTATAATTCATTATTTCCATTATAATTCACGGTAAAACTTTGACCAGAAGTATGGAGTGCTTGGCAGTTGTTTAACTTACTTAAATTGTTGATTATATGTCTTGGTCTTAATGCAGTTTGTTGTAATTTCAGATAAAATTTAAAACATTGTGGAGCTATAGAAGAAAATATAAGGTCTTTTTTTTTTAAATAGCCATGTTTTCACTTTTTTCCCCCTTCTGCTCTGTTTCAAAACCATAGAAAGCATTGTTCAGGATGCTGCTCAAATAATAAAACAAGTAATCTTCTTTCAGTGAATCAAAAAACTAGTGAAAGATTAAATGATACTTCATGGCAGCTGATGCTGGGATCCCTGAGCTTGATCTCAGAAGCTCTAGTTTAGACCTTCCCTTATGTGAATTCCTGATGCAAATATTTGTAATAAATTTTAATGAATGCTTTCTTAATGAAATGTCCCAGGTTTTTTTACTTTTCTTCCAAACCATGATGTTGGTGGTTCATATTCAGTTCAGTTGTTGCCTTCAGTTTGTTGTGAGACATGAAGCCTGGCTTTTGTGAAAATTAGTAGAAAGCCTGAAATCTGTTAGTTATGAAAGCTTTGTTCTCTTACAATTTAGCCAGAATTATGTTCCCATATTCCGTATTGAAAGTGCACACACACTGAGGGAAATTTCTCTGTACACCATCGTTACAGGTGGGAGTTGAACGGCACATTGGCAACTGTTACCTGCAGTTACCAGTGGGTCTGAAGTTACCAAGCCCTGTTTGAAGTGCTACAAGGATTGCAGCAAGCTATGGATATGTTGTGGTCTTCCTCTTGATGATGTAGTTAATTCTAAATGAGCTTTTCATTCCAAACTGTGTTCACAGTTATGAATTGTTCAGTAGAGAAATGATAAAATCAGGGACACTGAGGTGAAGTTTGTTTCCAGAAACTTGTTTATAAATCCAGTTGTTTTATACAAAGGAAATATGAATTAAACTGAAAAACAGTGTTTAGGTTTCTGTAGGAGCAAACCACTTTGTAAATGCTGTAATATGTAGGACATTATTTACTTTCACTGTTTTGGAGGCTAATCTGATAATTATTTTATGCAGGTTTCACCTGGAACATCTCGTTCAAATTACCCATCTACCAGCTATCAGGACTCTAGCAACTGGGAATCTCTAATGAAAATTAAAGAAGGGCTGCTAAGACAGAAGGAGTTTGTGATTGATAGGTAAGTATCCAGCTCCTGCTGCATTCATTAGATTAGATAAAGTAAAAGCTAGAGTGGCTGGCTTTAAGGAGAGGTACTTACTCAGTAAAGTTGTTAGGTTTCAGTCCAACCACTATTTATGCACAAATGTGTAGGAGCTTATCCTGCTAGGAGAGAAGACTGGCAGCTGGCCTAAGGTCTTACACAAAGTTGGAAATGTATTTAGCAGGTTTAATGCCTCTAGAGTGGAAAAGGAACAGGGAATCCAACAGCCACTTCTGCTGTCATGTTCCCCTCTTAGCTTCTTACCAGGCTGCAGGTTTGCATAGGACATCTTTCTGATTGTAAGGGAATTGCAAGATGAAAATTGTACAGCTGCATTGGGCTGATTTTCTTTTCCATCACAAGAACAGAAATGCAATATATTTGCAGCCAGTTGATAAAGCTCTGAGAAACTGGCCTTTGTAGTAATATTCAACAGTAGAATCCTATTCAAATCCTCATACAAATTGTTCTGATAAAAAAATGTTAAATAATTCAGAATCTTTATGTCAATAAATATATAACCTCTTATTAGAATTGCTGTCAATCTGAATGGGCCTTAATAGCAACTCACCACTGTTAAGTTTCTAGTACCGTGATGATTATACTTGTGCAAGATCAGTTCATTCCTCTATTGCAACAGAATGAGGAATTGCAGTGGTTGAAAGGTGTTTCTGTCCCTTATCACTCTGGGCAGTACCTGTGATGGCATTTCAGCGATGGAAGTTGGCACTGGGTTCCCAATTGATGTAGGATGTTAGTGTGTGTTTACCAGCTGCTGCAGCAGCAAAGATGGGACGCAGTTGGGAACTGAGGCATGGGCTCATCATCCCGCTCTGCCAGCTCTCCTGCGGAGGTGGTGATCTCCCAAGGGGGCAAGAAGTTAAAATGGAAACCTCTTTAGCTGTTGTTTACATCTCCTCTGTCAGAGCCTTTTGATGAGCTGCTTAAAGGCCATTTAAATTACAGAGGTGTTTTTCAGGCTTGCTATGTCAGCACTAATGCTGCAGTAGCAAACCTACAGTCCACCTCCTGGGGCCCAGGCTGTCATCAGTGTTTGTGAGGACATCGCTCATGGTGGCTGGTGTGGTCTTCAGTGCCTCTGCTGAGCTTCTGTGCATTCCACATGAAGGCTTGTTATACACTGGCAGCTAAAAATGCAGTTGGTGCTGCTCTTCTCACACTGGAAATGTGTTTATAGTCAAGGGAGAAGTTTCTGTAGTGACTGTAACCTGACTGCTAGCTAATGTTACTTGATACTGTCCATATGGAGGAAGAAAAACTATCTCTTGATAGCCAGTGACAGTGCACTGGTGTTTTTTTTGGTACAAGTAATTTCTTTCGTGTGACTTATTGATAATGAATACAGTTCTTTCGGAATTCAGTCAGTTTAGATTTCTTTTCATTCAGATGAAAAGGCACAATACATTTTGGAAGCTATTGAAATGGAATAGACCACTTAAGTGATGTTACATATTCAAGTAGATACTTGGTGTTAATGTTGTAATTTGTAACAATGCAATGTAACAATACATCACAGAACAGGCTCTTCTTTGAATATTGAATCCCATTTGAGTAAAATATTTACCTGAAAAGCTACTTTAAAATTAATAAAAACATTTTAAATCAATGTAGTTTTAAGATTAGTACAAATTGATGTTGCATATTTACAAAGTTTTTACAACAGATTGGGTTTTTTCATTTCTTTAGAAGAGGTTGTGCTTTCTCTGACAAAACCACTTTTGATTTCACTCATGAAGAAAATGCTACATATCTGCTGTGCAAAAACCTTGAAATGGAACTCCATTAAAAAGCACTAGTGTTACATTTCTTATTAGATGTGGTGTTAATTGGCTTAAGTGTGAAAACTACCTTTCTCCAAGGCACAAAGCAGCACTAAGTGAAAATGTGTTATTACCTATATTTAGCACATGAAAACACAAGGCCTTCTTGCACTGAGCTTCAGAATGGTGTTTGGGAGTCAACCTAAGTATTCCAGCTCTTGGTCTTCCTGAGCTTAGTTTAAACTTCTTTTCAGAGTTCAAATTTCTTTAGGAATTGTGACCTAAAATTAAAAACATAAAGTTTGCTGATGTGTAGTTAACTCAACATGGTGGTAGTTAAATTACAGAATTCATGCTTTGGGGAAATGTGGAAGAAAGTAATTTGTTGACTGAGGTTAGGTAGTAGGTGTTTGCTGAGAGGGCCCTTTGTACATCTGTTTTAAAAGGTTGTGAGTTTTAAAGGGTGTAGTCTCCTGAAGTCATGTGCTGAATTTACAAAGTGGTAGTTGAGGGGACAGAAGCTCAGGAGAGATGTGTTAACCGCTTGCTGCCTGGTAGCCAGAGGAGCAGGACAGTGCTGGTACAGCTGGTACAGTGCTCTGGGCCCAGCTGTTTGCTGCTGGCAAGTACAAGGAACAGCTGGATGAAAAGAGGCACACCAGGAACACCTCCCTCTTGCCCTTGTCACCAGCCTCCCTTTCACCCACAGGGTCATTTACCTTTTTTCTAGGGTTAAACACTCTTGTTGGGAATTGTACTGGTGTCCCACTTGTCAAGGAAATGGAGGAGATTAACATCACCCACCTTGTTCTTCATAGTAGTGCTTAAATCTGTCAATAAGTAGGAAATGGATACTATGTACAGGGTAGTATCTTTAGGCTGTTGTACCTTTATCTTGATAAAAAAAGGGAGGAAGAGCAGAAGAAGGAAAGTGAAACATGCTGCCTGCTTCCCTTCTTTCCACACAAAGATAAAAAGGCAAAAAAATTAAGCCCTTCCAGATTAGATTATTAAATTTCCTTGTATTGCATTGGAAATCTACCAGATAGGAATAGTTGCAAGTAAGTTTCCAACAGTTACAAAAACAATTCAAGAAATAATGCTTAATAGTGTGAATAATAATATGTGAATACTTCGGTGTGTCACTAGAAATTCAAGCATTTTTAAATTTTTAAAATCCCAAACAGCCACTTGAGCCTGTGAAAAGAACAAGTACCTTGATTTTTTTTATCTGTATACTGTGTTGAACAGCAGATTTAGCAACAGATAAATTAAATTGATGTATTTTGTATAGTCTGTTCAGCATTTAGTTAAGTAGTTCACAGCCTAAATGAATGGGTTTAAAAGTGATTTTGGTTTGCTTTTTAAAACTACTCTAGGAGTCACTGCTAATTTAATAAGTAGAAACCTGAAATGTTTTTCAAGTCTTCTCTTATGAAAATGAGGGGAAGACTACTTTCAGGAAGTGAAAACATGGTGCAAGAAAGCAAGCCTGCTCTTTGTGTGTGTGGCACTTCTTAAATGTGTGTCTCTTTTTTCCACATAAGAACTGTTGTACAGGCCATGAATGAGGACTTAAGGATGTAGTCTGTAAGGGAAAATCTGCTGCTGCAACACTTAATTACTATGTCTGTCACCAACTGCACAAAATAATTGGATTATATCATTGCCTTATTTCTCTGTCAGCTTAGTACGTGACACTGCAGTATATTTAGCACCAGAGGGAGCCAGCAGTGTTTGTATTGGTTTAGAAAATTACAGCGTCACATTTTAATTCTTCATGTTGCTCCTCTGTTCAGTACATTAACACCACTGAAATTGCAGTGTTTGGTGCAATGCTGAATCTTGAGACTGACCTGCCACTGTAGATGTCTCTAGTGTGGTCCTGGCAGAGTTTCTGTGGCACAAACAGGGGCTGCATGTAGTAGGTATGTGAATAAATGCCAAATATCTGCACACATGACACAAGCTGCTGAGAATAACACTGTGCATGCAGTGTTCTCCTGCAGACAGCATAAGGGCATTTGAACAGCTTTTTAAGGAAAGGTAGATTTGGAAGTACAATTTTAGTGAATAGCTGTTATCTCTCAGAGCATAACATGTACATTCTTAAAACAGTTGCTAAATCATTAACTTTTAATTCCATATCTGAATTAGGATTATACGTTTTCACTGAGACCAGAGAAGCAAATTTTCTTCGCCTTGTATCAAATTGTCCTGACTTCAGTAGATGACCGAAAACTGTATGTGCTCTGATAATGCTCATTTTAATGCTAGTATAAAGCTGTAATTCTTTTAATTTCAATTGTCTTGTTAAGATCTGCAGCATTAGCATATCCACTTGGGTGATAATTTGATGCCATTTTGAGGAACCTGAATCTTTACACCACGCATGTGGTGAGTGCATGTGAATATAATAGGGAGTCCTGTGCGGGAAGTGGGGCTGCAAGGAACCTCCTCAGAGTGTTTTGCTGTGTAAAATGCACTTTGCTTCCAATAAAAGTGTGAAAAAGATGCCTTTATCTTTTTCCAATATCAACCCCAGGTAACTTGTGGATGAGACTTCTGTGTCTTGAGCTGGTAAATGCTCTGGAAGGTTTTGTTGCAGAGTAATTACTTTAGCTGTTTTAAAAGGTCACTTTGTCAGATGTAAGTGCTAGTTACATTGATAGAATTTGTTTTCATCTAATAACCTAAATCTTGGCAATAATGAGAGGGCGTAGGGCTGGAAATTATCTGTTTAATCTGACTGCCAGGCCCTAGGGAAGGCAAGCAGTAGTTCTAGTTGCTTACCCTATTGGTATCTTCAATACCAGCTGCTCTACAGCCTTTCTAGGTTGGGCAGTTTGGTGATTAATTAGCTCAAATTTTAGAAATTTTTTCCTAATATGACTTAATCTTCCGTCCTTAGGTAATGTTTTCTAGGCATCAAGTCATTATTATTCTTTGAGACCTCTACAGCTGCTGAGCACATCTTCCCTGAAGTGTCCAAATTGGCCATTGAGGCCTCCCTCGGGCAACCAGACATGGTTGTGTGGTGTTTACTTTTTGCTGTACAACATTGGGCAGTTTTGGTCAGCTGCAGTCCCAGATATTTCTCTGTGGAACTGGTACTAAACCATTTTGTATTCCATAGATTTAAATAATTTTAGGAAGTTCTAGTATTTGGCAGAGAACTGCAGGGGAGGTGCAAGAGTTGTTCTCTGTTTGTCCTGCCATGAGACTGCAGAAGTTGAAGAGCTCCCAGCATGGGAGGGAGAGTGCAATCCTCTCTCTGAAGCGACATTTCTATCTGTGTCACTCTCATTCCTCACTCCCTTGATTAAGTAGTCCGAGGCTTTTGAGAAAGTAGAGTTGCTGTCTGTGCTCTTGCCTGCCTTGCTTCAGCTCTAGCAGATCCTGTGGGTCAGGCAAGCATTTCAAAGTTAATGCAATTCAGAAAAGTCATTCTAAAATACCACAAAATCCATCCAGATTAGAGATCAGATTGACTCCCTAAGGTAGTGTTCCCGTCTTCCCTTCAAGGTAAGTTCTGCTGTGACTGGAAGAAAGGTTCATTTAAAACAGTTTCGCAAAAAAAGGAGACTTTATTGCCTACGAAATTTGAGGTCTTTTCTCATGAGTTTTGCTGATGCTGGCGTTCTTTGGCATTATCTTCCAAATTCCGGAAAACGTATTCACATTGTTTTTAGGACTTTGTGTACTAAGGATCTCTTTCGCTATCAGTACTCTGCACGTTTGGACTTCTAGTCCCAAGAGATTGTGCCTCTAAAACAAAGGGATATAAAAATTTGTATCCAACTTCTTCAGCAACAAAACAAACCGCCTATCTCCAGCTGCAATATGGAATAAATTATACCTGTAATACAGAGGGATCCATGTTATAGTTTACTTTGTATCCTAATTCTGAAGAAATCTGCTCAGACATTTTCACCTAAAGCAGCAAATTCATGTTAAGTTGGGACTTTTGAAGGTAAGCAACAATTGTGATTTGGTTTCTTAAGAAGTGATTAGTGTCCCTTCTGTAGTAGAGGAAGTTCTGTTCTAAAGTCCCTGAATTGTTTGAAGATATTGATCTTGTCTTGGAAGGTGAGATATAGATTTACATTAATTTAGAAATTTAATTTAAGTAAGTAGAAATTAAGAAATTAATTGGAAATAAAGCTGTTAGATTTTTAAATAAGCTAATTAGAAATTAAGTGAACTTAGAAGTTGGGGAGACGAAGTGCTTCTCTGGCAGATGTTGGTTTCTTAAGGCTCTTTCATGTTTGAGTAAGTAAGGGATAAAATGAGCATATGGAGAATGGGTGAGCTGGTCCCAGATTCAAGAAATATGGTTTATTTCCAGACAAATGTATATGTGAGTGTCTGTGTAAGTATATGTCCACACTTGTCCTGTGTGAATGTGAGAAAATTATGTGAAAATCAGTTATGCCATATAGATATTTTTGAGACTTAAGGAGAAGCAGTTTGTATATTAAGCAGTTTGTTAATGCTGGTCTCTGAAGACAATCCAAGCTTGTGCACACTGAGCTAAGTGCTATTCTCTGCTGTCCCACATCCTCTGTGCTGACTTGAATTTTCAAAGGGAACTGTTTGAGCTAAAGGACAGAACTGCAATTGAATCAAAAGAGAGACCTCCCCCACTCTTCCCACTGATACTTCATTGTTATGGCTCTAGCTTTCTTTTTGCTCATTTCATTAGATTCAGTTAGGGTCAAGTAGCATCAGAAATTTTCCTCTGAATTCTAGATATTTTGTAAGTAGAGTCACAGAATGGGGGAATTACGAATGGAAGTATCTGTGGCAGGCAGAAAGACAGATAAGGAATACTATTCTCCTTAAATGCCAAAGAAATAGACAGAATCAGCATCTTTGGTAGCCTAGTGTATAGTGTTAGGATTTCACGCAGGGCTGGTAGTTGGTAATTTTGGGAAAGGCGAGAGAATGGTACAATCTGCCATGACAGGTATCATTGATCTGAAATATGAAACATGGCTGAAGCCTTAAAATTTTGTTTACAAAAGTAAAGAATGTTCCAGGTAATGTAAGAAAAGGGAGCAAAATACATGTTTATAAGACTGGGAACTAAGCCAAAGTCATTACTTTGTGAAAATGATAGGGCTTTCCATAAATAATATGGCTAGAATGTAAATAGCTAACACATGGGAACTGGGACATAAAAGCTGGTTCAGGAGACCATAGAGCCGTACACAGTCATCACTTGAGTCTTGTATGTTGGATAATGTCATGGCGTGACTTTACCTTTAAGATAGCTTTGGGAGCTAAGGAAGTTGAAGCTGCTGGTGGCTGATGGGAGTCTTTTCTCCTGACCAATTATCAGTCATTTCTAAGAATTGACAGCAGTTTTGACCATTGAAAAGTGAGATCAACTTGTGAACACCACCTTAAGATGTAAAGCCGGAGTTCTCTTGCTCTCTTTTTGGTTTCCAGTGTCTGACAAGGTAACAAGGCTCTGTCTCAGCCTCCTTCCCCCCCACTCCAGGCTGGACAAGGCCGCAGAGGATGGAGGGTGGGGGGGGAGAGGAGAGAAACGGAGCCTGTGAGCTGGGCTTAGTTTGTAGTTTCTGCTGTTGGACTGAAACCTGACACCATGAACACTTGCAGCTTTCTTAAGACTTTAATGCTTTTACTACCTGGGTGAGACTTAAAAATTACTCCTTTTTCCCAGAGAGAGAGAGAGAGAGACAATCAACATGAAGAAGACAGTGAAGAAAAGAGTTAAGTTTCAGGTGGGGAAGAGAGAATAAGGAGATGCTTTATAAGCTGAAATATTTTTCTGTTAAAGCTATGGAGATAGACAATAGTGTTCTGAAAAAAACTCCTTTAATTCATGACAGAGTATATTGGGAGGAATGGAGTGTTCAAAGTGTGGATTTTGAGCAAAAGTAGAGTAATTGTGATACAGTGAGGTGCTGGAACAGAGTGAAGCGAAGATTTGAGGCCTTGAGAGCAATGAGGAAACTGTTTCCAGAGAAGCTCACAGAGACAGATGAAGAGAACTTTTGCCTTTGAATAACTCATCCTTAAAAATGACATCCCTGGACTCATGGCCCATACACACCTCAGAGTGATGTGAAATGGGAGGAGAGAACTGATGGCAGATTTCCAGGCAGCTGGCATCAGAGAAATAGAAAGCTATAACAGAAATAGTTTTCTCATGAGAAACTCCATAGATAAGCAGAAGAAGAGTTCTGTTTCTCTACAAAGGCTGATGAAGACTCCAGCAGGAATTGGTACTGTTTTAAACACCAAAGTTCCAAAGTTTTTTGTCTCTATGTTGTCACGTGTACAAGGGAATGGTTGGGTAGTGGGGGATAAAAGGGTTTTCTGGAAGTTTATTCTGGTGTTCTTATTCTTGCAGTTTTGTTAATAAATTTTCTTTATTTCCTTTTAAGTTTTAAGCCTGTTTTGCTCTTGTTCTAATTCATATCTCACAGCAAGAAGTAAGTAATTTTTTAGTTACTGCTTTAAAACCACGACATTTATTTGGTGCGTTGGCCGGGAAAACGAAATTAGCAAATCTAAACCACTACAGATAACCTGTCACTTCTGCTGAGCTCCCTCAGAAGGAATGTACCTGGGTGCTGTACAGGGATGATTTGATCTCGGGTTATTTATAAATGGCTGGAGGTTCAAAAAATGGAGTGAAAAGGCATAGTCCAGTGTATCAGTGAAATGGGGGCGAAAGAAAAAAAAAAAAAGATTAAAATAATGAAAGTATAGCAAACAGGTTAGCTTCTGAAGGAAAAAAACACAAAGCCTTTAAATCATTATATCTGAAGAAGAATGCAAGATGTCTTCAGGGCAGAACTCTTCTGTAGGTAACTGCAACAGTTTTCTGTGTACCAGACAGGCTTCTCCTACCTCGAGAGGAATTTAGATTCCTTTTTTGTCTGTTTCTGCACTGCCACCCCCAGTTTCTGGAAATAATATTACACCTTGAGGGACAGCTGGAAAGATTTTTGTCAGAAGTGTTTGTGAAAACAATGTCATTAGTCTTATGTTTCTATTAATTGATTGGATAGAATAATTACAATTTATTCATCTCTTAATGCCATTTTCTTCTGGAAGATCAGTTTAAATAAGGAATACTAAAATGTCTCTTCTGGAAGGATGTTTTTTATTCCTGCCTTTTCTGATTTATTTTCATTTTTTTTTAGCTTTTATTTATTTTCTTTTTAAACAAAATTCTCAGCTCTGAGTCCCTTTGGTTGGTTGATTACTTTGTATCAGGATATTGTCTCCTGTTGTCCTCTACTTTAGTCTGAGTGTAAAGGGAAGGGATGTGTCAAGACAGATGCTTTAATTAAAATACTGTTTTTTGCATTTGGACAAAGAGGGTGAATGAAACCCAGTGAGAAGTGCCATGACACTCACACAGTACACCAGTAATTCTTCCTTTGCTGTCAACATAAAATTGTAACACTCACTTATGGGGAAAAAAATAAGGACCTTGTGAAGGAAAGCAGTTTCCATGGTACCTAAGTACAATACTTTGAAGCTGGATGTGTGAGGTGGGGGTCTGGTTTCTGTGCACTGAAGTTTGAATTCCTGTCAGATTCTCCCCATGCCCACTTGTACTGTGCCCACATGTACTCAGATGGCTTCTGGAGGCACTAAGTGTTGAGGAGCTTGAATGCTAAAGGCTGATTGTAGCTGGTTTTGTTTTTTTAAAGTGCTGGGCGGATAGATTGGTAATAGGGTGGCTTTTGGGGACAGTGTTCCTTTTTAAATTCCTTTTAAATGAAGCTCAGAGTCTCTGGTTATGCAGCAAAATGTTTGTTTCTTGGTGCCATGAGGTTAATGTTGTTTTCATAGAGGCAGTTAAGTGAAGAAGTTTTGGGGTCTACACAGCCTTAAAACATTTCTAGAGTGTGTTTTGTTTGTACGGTTATATAATGATGGAGAGTTTCATGCTTTGCAGAGTGAAAAGAAGCAAGCTAGTTAAGCCCTGTGTTCTGTCACATCTTGGATTATCTTGTCTCCTTTTTTCCAATAGGGATTTCGTAGGATAGTGAAAGGATTATGAAAGGAAATATGGCACTGGTAGTTCAAAAATATTTTGAAGCATATTCTCCAGACTGTAGTGTTCAGACTCTTGCAATCCTGCCTGGGAAGGAAGGCACCACTAAATTACTGTCAGCCATAAACAGAAAATCATATAGTGCTTTCAAGGGGTATGTGACAAGTGGTTAAATAATTTTAAAACAATGAAATTTTAATACAACTGTCTAGGAGGTAATAAGGTGATAAAAAATGAAAATTTGTTTCAGTTCATAGATTTGGATAACTCACATTAAATAATTTTGTTCTCTGTGACCAGGCATGCACAAAAGTCATCAAGACTTCTTAATATTTTCTTAATATTTTCTCATATGTTTATATAAACTCTTGGGCTTTTCTAAGGCCTCTTACAAATTAAGAACATATTCCTTTACCTAACCTTCCAAAATAAGTTGGAAGCTTTCTGTTTGTAGTGCCGTCTTGCAGATGACAACCAGAATTGTACACAGTCTTCCCATGTCACATACCTCTTTTGTATTTGTACAAGCTTGTTCAGTCTAGATAGTAGAGGGAACAGGGAAGCCTCAAAATCACCTGTGCTGATACAAAATATTTTAAGATTTGTTATGGAGTCACATAAATACATTCACTTGCTCTCTCCTTAATCATTCATGTTGAATAAATTGTTCTAAGGTAGCAACAAATGGCAACATACATGTACTGGTTTTCCATTCATTGCTGTTCTTTATAGATATAAAATTAGGGAAACAGAAAAAAAATCATGTTCTCATCATGTCTTCTTTAGCCCATCTAGCTGAGAAATACGTAACTTCTACTATATTCCATATTTTAAAAATATGGTATTACTCTTGTAGCCCAAATATATAGGGGTACATTTGGCTGATGACTAGAACAATATGAGTAAATGGTCCCTTCAACTGGGTTTTGGCATCCTGTTAAAATTTGCAGTTGTAGTTGTAGTCAACTAATACATATTTCATGTTAGTTTATAGCTTATATAATGCATATTTTCTGTACACATGATGCTCTCCCTAAACACAACCCTTCCAAATTTTAGAAAAGGCAACAGATTTTGATGTTTCCAAGATGCTCTCCCTAAACACAACCCTTCCAAATTTTAGAAAAAGCAACAGATTTTGATGTTTTCCTGTATACTTCGCAGGATTTTCTTTTCCAGTGTGTGCACAGGCAGGTCTTTTCCCTTGAAGTTAACCTGTATTTGCTGTTTATCTCCTCTTAAGATTGGGTTTAGTCACCTGGGTTCAGCATCATTGTTTTCAGAAAAGCCAATCATGCTCTCTGCTTAGAGGTGAAATCCTGAGAAAAAAATGTCATGCTTGCATGCAAATATATCCTAAGATAAAAAAGAAAGAAAAGTGAAAACTAATGGAGTACACAAAATCAATTTTAAGTTTGTTGAGAAGGTCTTTGTGTGCTTCTGGTGGGTGCTGACAGTTCCACTCTGGGGTCAGGTTTTGTGGTGCCTGTTGCTCCATGGAGAGTTACTGCACACCTTGTGAGACTGAGCCTCGGGCTGGGGCAGAGACCTGGCAGGTGTTTACCCCGCAGTCCTGCCTAGTTCAAATGCGGTCCTGATTTAAACTGTGATACAATTTGTGTATAATTAAATTATGATACAATGCTGATACTGTTTCTGCTGTACACTGGCCAAGCAGTTGGTGCATGGTACTTGTTTTAGGGCACAGTGCAGTATTTTACCCTAGGGGAAGGTATATCTTACGTAAAGTAGTTGATTGAGAAAGTCTAAAGTAAAGCAAAAAGAAAGACCTTGCAGGGAAGCTGTGCTGACTATCTTATATAATGGCCTTTTCTTCTTAAGTTCTTCCTGTTCCCCTTGATTTATAAATCTCTTCAACTTTTGTCAGAAGTCAGCTCTGGTAAAGAGAGGGGCCAGGTGAAATGAATGTGCCATTTTTGTTTGATTTTGTTCTGCTTTCTGCATGCTTTTTCCTGCTTATACTTCCAGCCCTAGGAGCAAATGGCAACAGAAGCCTTCCTCAGCCCACACAAAATTGATAGAGTTTTCAAATTGTATTTCTACAGTTGCAGTCTGGCTGCAGTGGGAAAAAGCCCACAGCTAGTGTAGATCAGGATAGTTGGATACCATTGTTAATATATTCTTCAGTATAAGTCTTAAGATCTCTGTTTTTCTATTCTCTGTTCCATTCCATTTTTTTCCCAAATTAAATTTGTGTATTACAGGCAAAATCAGCAAATTAACAATTTACATCAGAAGATAAGGGAGAATGAAATACGAGCTCAACATGCACGACTGAGCCATCTTGTGAACTGCGAAGAACCATACTTGGCTAACTTACAGGTAGGATGAATACTTTTCTTTCAGCAAAGCTTTCCACTGCTCTGTACCTGAAAACATATTCACAATTTTCTGCAGGCCAAAGTGTAGAGCTTTTGTGATTATTCATGACTGTGTAATTGCATAGCTGCAAATTGTGTAGAGAAGACCTTCTAAGTATTGTAGTTTACCTTATATTTGCAGAAATCTAAGTTTTGTTAAAATCTTGTACGTCTTGAAGTCTGATAAAAATGAGATAGCAATGAGGGATTGTGACACTATAAGAATAAGAGTTTAACAGCATGCATGTATGGTAGTCCTACAGAGAGATAGTAGGAGAAAAAATAGTTTGACAGGAGAGTATCTGAAAACAACTAATGAGAGGTTTTCTGTAGAGGAGGAGATACTGCCCTCCTGATTAGATGATTAGATTTTATGGATAGAGTAGATGGAGGAGATATGAGAAGGCAAACAGACTGATGGAATACCTTTTGACAAGACACCTGAAAAGGATATGGTCTAATGCTCTTAGGGAGCACTTAGTTTGAAAGGGAGTGTGTGGTGATGTTTTGAGTATACTTGTCCTAAATTTCATCTGCCTAGCACAGGTATCAAGTAGCATAAGGATGAGGTAGCAAAGGTTCACCAAGTGCAGATCAATGTGAGGACTGTGGCTGCTTATAGCACACAAATTCCATCTCCAGGCCTTGGCATATCTAAAAGGCAATGCAGCAAGGGATTATTAAAGGCAGATACGCAGAGAAATAGCTTTTCTGTCCCTCTTTTATTATATTATCTTTTTCTTTCACAAACACTGCAGTAGAATCTCGGCTAGGGTACTTCAGCGTGACATTATTTGTGTACTTGGAATAACACAGCTGTACTCTGTTATCTCAGGTGAGACTGTGGTTTGTGTGACAGCAGAGAAATTCAAGTAGAGCCTCAGTGTGAAGTTAGGTATACAGAGACTTTTTGAAACATCTAGGAATGTCTAGGCTTTTGTTGCTTCCAGATCTCCTTTTACAAAATACTTCAAAGTATGTCCAGATTAAGATTTTTTTTTATTTTTATTTGCAGGGGGGGAGGGTGTGCAGGAGAGAAGAGGCAAACATAAGACACAAATAAATGAACAAAAGAAACAATATTTCAGAAACTGAAATTTTAGTGCACATATGTATGTTATGCTTCAAATAAAGCAGCAGGTGCATTCCTCTTTCATAATTTAAAGAAACTTGAAAGTTTATAATGTATTTGGGTTTCTGCTTGATTTGTGTTTGGGTTTCTGCTTGTCTTCTATAAGATGAATTTATAAAAGCAAATCTAGTTTAATGAACATTTTAATTCCTTAATACTTTGCTGAAGGAATGTCACTAGTTAAAATTAATGATACAGACGGTATTTTTAAAGATAACCAATCTATGTTATTAAAAGAATCTTGAAAGCCTAATGGCATGCAATCTCCTTTTTCATCCCACGTGCAGCCAACTTCCATTTTGTGCTTGCCTGTCTCTGGCCAGCAAAGATGGAAGTTTTGATATACAGAACAAAAGATAGGAGACCTGCCTTCTGACTGTAGCTCTAGTCTCAGGCTTGTTCCTGCACCATTCTCAACCCAGGAGCGATAGCTCTAAGCTTTGACTAGTACTGATGTTCTACTTTAGAAAGGTCTTGGGATTTGAAGTGTCTCTTACTTTAGTATACACAAAGCAAATTTAAAATGTTTTTCTTACCAGGAGATGGTATGATAGTGCAGTGGTAGTGATTTGTTTTGGAAATGCTTTTTATCTGCATTTATAGGGATTTATTTTGGGATCACACATCTTCTATGAATCTGAGGGAGAAAGTGGCCACACAATGTTCTTGTGCATTTATTATGAGTGTAAAGGTGTCCAGCTTCTTTGTTTTCTTGCTTCAGATTCCTGAAACACATGCTGTTACCACGTATTTCAATGTTTGAAAAATCAAACCCCACCCTTCCTGACAGCTAAAAAAAAATACAGGACAGTTTTGCTCTGCAGTTCAAGTGTACAGTGGTGTGAGTGAATATTTGTGTGATTATTTTATTTCTTTTCATAAGCAACCACAGTATGAGAGCACACCACTGCAACCTCACATTTCAGAAAGATCAGCATCCCACCTCGAGGAGCTTGAGCGAAAGATTGCAGCAGCTGAGAACAAGGAATTGCAACTCAGTGAAATTGTGAAACAACTTTCAAACAAATCCAGTGAAGAGAAAAAGAAAATGGAGGAGAAAGTAAGTGTCTTTCCTGTTCCACATTTCTTTTTGTCACTGTTGCAGCAGTGTATGTTTGCTAGAAAACAACTCAGTATTTGGGTGCCTGAGTTATTTTCAAAAGGTCACTAAACTATCCATGATAGAAAAAGAGGATTAATGATTTCAGGTGTTGGTAGTGGATAAATCTGGACTTGTAAAGAATATATCCTTGAAAGTGATTCTAGTTAAAATGATAATCATGGTAACAGTTTTAATCAGGTACTAGTTAAGCTTTGGGAAAAAAAACAAACCTGCTAGTTCTTGCAGCTTGTAGTGTTTATGACAGTAAATAAAGTATCATTTAAAAACACAGATTGTGAAAATTAAATCCTTATTTTTAGCATGGTTTGTAAATGTGGCCCTCAAGCCTTGAGATGCACTTACCAGCCCATATGTGCCCATTTAGCTTGAGTGGTTCTCTTGTAGCTTTCTTAGAATGTGCAGAGTGGACTTTAGTCTGAGACAAAGATAGCTGTGTTCTTAGAACTGTTTCGACAAAGGGTTTCTTTCCAGGCTTAAGGAATTCCCAGGGGTAGTTTTGAATGTACTCACAGCCTTCCTTTATTGCAAGCAGACATGTGCCATTGACCAAGGGGTTCCTAATTAATGTTTCAGGGGTACATTGTCACTGTTACCTCATCTTCTTTAATTACTGGGCTTAATTTTTACTATATCAGGTTCAAGGGATACAAGCAATGTGACACAGTGACATGTCAGGTGGGAAGACAAAGAAAAATGCATAATTAATCTCAAAACTCTGCCTTACCATTTCCGGTGAACCCTCAGTATGCTTTTCACTGAGGCAGGAAGGGCAGAAATTGGATACTGCTGCTTCCTCCTTTGTGAGCTTTTCCTGCCTGGATTCCTCACTGTGTAGGGACTGGCAGGCAGTGGCAGTGGTGAGGACCTGTGCGGCAGGACTTGTGTTAGCAGCATGGTCTGTAGGCTGGGCCCCGATTCTCTGCACAGTCCCAATTTTCCCCTTAACACCTGTCCATTCTGTGCACTGAACAAAAAGCTCTCAAGGAGAGAAAGGACAGGGAGGGACAGTGGAAAATAAATACTCTTTTTTCCAGCCTTTCTTTCTGCTTTATTTGATTTAGGTAATAAAGCAAAAGATGTACCAGGAATATGAACAAATGTAACATAGTACAAAAAGTCTTCTCCGGGCTTAAGGAAAATTAAGGTGCCTGTAGAAAAGGTGTCTAAGAAAGCAACTATTCTGATCTGATGTCCTCTGATGTGATTGTCAGACTGCATCAGAGTCAGGGTTGTGGCTTCCATTTTTTGGTAGATTAAGTTCTTGGTCCTCATGTTTGAAATTGTTTTCCTAGTCCAGAGGAACTAAAATATATCCTGATTATTTGTTGCATATGAACATCTCGGTGGGTGAAAGAATTAACAAGTGTTAATGTGTGAAGTGTTTAAAGTGTTGAATTGTTTGTGTTTTCAGTTCATAAGGCACATGGATTGCTCTGGGCAGAGGTGAAGCAGTTGTGGTTTGAGGACACATGGGCCTATAACTTTAAGCTGTTTGGATTAATAATTTTTGGTTTTGTTTCCTGCTCTTACCCAACGTTTTCATGCAGCTGAGAGTACAGTTCTTGGAGAGTTAACAGCCTCTGCTTCCAAAGCAGGTTTATTTTTTACTGTTATCATAAAGCATGATGTACTCAATCATGTACTCTTTCTTTCTTCTAGCTTAAAACTAGAGACCGATATATTAATAGCCTGAAAAAGAAATGCCAGAAAGAGTCTGAGCAAAACAAAGAAAAACAAAGACGAATTGAAACCTTAGAAAAATACCTGGCTGACCTTCCAACACTGGATGATATAGAAGGGCAGACTAAACAGGTAAGTTAAAGGGGGTTTGTTTACGTCTTGAAAATATAAGTAACTTCCCTAATATCTGTTCTCAAATATTTTACTGTTTCAAATTCTCTTTTTTCACTCTTATGTTTAGGAAGAGAAGTATTTCAATCTTTTAGAAAGAACTGTAGGTATTAGGATTTCTCAGAGTCAGAGAAGTGACACAGGTGTGAAACTATGCAGCAGGTTGCTGCAAGGCTGTGGTCTGACACAGGGCTGTTCTGCTGGTGTGACACTGTGACTGACTAATGTAACCTTGTGTTAGCTGCAAATTCTAGAAGAGAAGAACAAGCAACTTCAAGAAACCATGGCTGAGTTGGAAAAGAAACTCGGAGAAGCCCGGTCACAGTGCAGAGAGAGAGAATTGCAGCTGGCATCTCAGAAGAAAAAAGAGAAAGAGCTGGTCACAACAGTGCAGAGGTATGAACAGCTGCTCAGGCTGTGCCCTGCAGTGGGTGTGCTTCCCCACCTGATGTCAAGACCTAATGCTATTTGCAGTCTTAATCTATTACAGTGCTAATGATTTTTTATGGTAAGGGTTTTTCAGCTTGCTCCATGGCAAGTTGTAATGAACACCACAGAGAAGAGTGAGCCTAGGGCATTCTTTGCTATCTGTCCTTCAGGTTGTGGGACACTCCAGCAGTGGCATCATAGCCTGTTGGCAGATAGAGGATGGAACAAACTTGTGTGGCAAAGGGGCATTATATAGAAGCTGTCAGTAGGGCTATTTAATAACTGATGCTGTCATGAGCTATAGAAAAGCTGGATATTGGCTGATGGGTGTATCAGGGAAGGGTCAAAGATTTCAAGAAATTCCAGATGTTTCTTACCTTTTCATCAAGGGTGCAGGTATTTACAGGGAAATATAGCTGTAGTTAATAAGTTGTCATTGAACTTACCTAAGTATGAAAAAACAAATTGGACAGATATGCAAGTGTGGGAAATAGAAAAGGTATTTTAGATCAGGGGACCTACTCAAACAAATTTTTTTTTTTTTTTTTTATTAAAGGGGAGAGGGAAGTAGGGGAAAATCACTTTCAAGTATCTGTGGATGTTTCTGCGGTTCCTTGTCCCTGCACTGGGGAAAGGTGCATACCACAGAAGTCTGAAAGGTTTCCATGATGAAAGGCGAACTGGCTGGGTCACCTTGCCAACCAAATTGTTGTCACATTGTTTCCATCTTACCAATGGAAGCCCTTCGTGCTCTCACAATCTAGAGTGGGATCATTCTGTCTTTTCTGAAAGCCTACAAATAGTTGGGGTGACCTCTGGTTTCTAAATAAGACAGCAAGATTAGCACTAATAAAGCATATTTCCTTTCTGAGAGAAGGTAGCAGACAGAGGCTATAGCTGCACGTATGGGTTGAGTTGAGCAACGGAAGGTCTGAAGGCCATGCCCTTGTGTGGGAGCATTCCTGGCAGGAATGGCCTTGGGCTCACCATTACGAGTCACAGAGGGTGTGATGGATGGGCCAGCAGCACTAGGCACCATGTCTGATTCTGGACTCCACTTCGAGTTGCATGTGCCCCAGTGAGACAGTCTGATTTAAAAGCTCTCAAAGCTGTGAAGATGCCTCTGATCTATGCTTTGCCTCCCCCAGTAGCACAGAGCTACTGTGAGCATTGCAAAGCTCTGCTTTGCTCCTCTCTGCCGTCTCTCCCTACACCGTACTGCTGGAGCTGTGCCTGTTGGGAGACTCAGCACAGAATATTGTGCATAAAACTAGCATTCATCTGCATGAATCTGGCCTTGTCAGTGCCATGGCAACTTGAGTAGTTCAGAATTTTTGCATCATTCATGCACTGTTGGTGCATTAATTATATGCTCATTCATAAGGCTGGATTCTGCTAGGAACAGTTTTACAGTTCTGGTTGGGAAGGTGGTGCAAGTTTCTAATTTTTTCCTAGAACACACAACCCTCTGGTTTCTATTAGGCCACTTAATCTTTCTTTCATGTTGAATGGCAGTTTACAACAGAAAGTAGAAAAATGCCTGGAAGATGGTATCCGGCTTCCTATGTTGGACACAAAACAGCTTCAGAGTGAGAATGAATGTCTCAAAGAGAAGAATGAGAAAGCCAGTAAGGTTAGTCTGCAAGTGATCTTCTGGTGGCATCTTTAACCTTAAGTCCTGCACTTCTCTTTTTTAAAATATAGAAATAAATATCTCACTAAAGAATTACGTATTTGTTGCTAATTCAAATGACTTTTCAAGACCTGCCTGTCTCTGTTCAGAACATTGATTTTGCATGAATTTTGTGTTCTGTCAGAGTTGAACTGTACTGTCATTTGCATTTTTAAAGATGTTAATTAGAATCTGTCTACACACCTGTAGGCTAATTTTTAGACAACGATCTGAAGAGATTTAAGCCTTCTAAATTGCTCAATTTTATGTTCTAGATTATAGACAATCAACAAAATCAGATAACTGGACTGATTTTGGACATGCAGGTAAGGAAGAGTGTATATTCTGTTGTTTACTGTGTACATTTTTAGTTCATAAGAATAACATTGCTAAAGTTGGATTTTATTCTTTTTTCTTTCTGAATAGGAGTCAAAGGGTGAAATGACAAAAACCTTAATCTTATAGGTGGACTATAGTCAACCCATGGTCTCTTGCAGGCTCATAGTGTAGTTGTTATGTCTCTGTGATTTAGCACTTCACTGGTTCTCATCAAAAAGTGAAAAACTGTTGCTATGTTGCATCCTTATTCTGCTGGTCTAGTAGATCTTCCAAAGTACAAAAGCAGTGTTGCTTAGGGGCTTCATTGTTCAGTTTGTTAGAAGAGACAGGTGCCTTTCTAAATCATCCCACTTCACCCTGTTCAACTGGTTTCTGACACTTAGACACCTTAACTGTCTTGGTGGATCTCAGGTACCCAGCTTGCAGCCAAAGATTTTTCCAGACAGCAGAGGTTGTCAGCTAGGAGTCAGCTGCAGCTCTATAGATCTGATTAACAGAGTGTTGAAAGTTACTCAGTGACCGCTGTTTGTTGTGGAGAAAAAGAAACGTTATACAGCTTTTAGAGAAGAAGGTATTGCTTGCAATAGAAAAAGCTGAGCATTTAAAAAAACCTAAACATCTGTTTTCAGCAAATATTGAAGCCGAACTCTAGTTTCCACATTCCTGTTCTAGAATGTCATTTGTCTACTGAAAGTTTTCTCCTACTGTTAAATTGCTTCCTTTCTCTGCCTCTATGACAGGAGGCCTGATTCCTGTCAGCAGCCATGTATTTGTTTGATTAGATTGCAGTGTATGAAATGTATCTGTAGAGAAGCAGTAGGAGAATTTAGGTTGCAACATGACGTACGTATATTAACTGGAAAGGAAATTGACTTACTTAGCTTCATAAGGTTTGAAGAAGACTGCTTTTATCAAACTGAGATGTTTGCATGGAGCAGACTGGTATATGCAAAAATTGTGATCTAGTCAAATATTGTTTCAGGTGTTAGATAATTAAAAAAGAAGTTCAGCTTCAACTTCATAACCTTTTTGAGGTTCTCTGTCCCTTTTTGTAGTTAAGATTATTTACATATATACTACATATATATGTTGTGCTTATTAGAGATGCACACAACTTGCTAAGTGTAAGCTATCATCAACCTAGATCTTTCCATGTTTCCTAAGCTTTCTGGTCTTTTTCTCACTATTACCTTTATTTTGAGACTAATGGTCTTCAGTGTTTTGTGTGCTTAGCCTGACATGACTTTAGGGAGCTGGACTAGGAAATGCTGAATAATTGTGACTGTCTGTGAACAGGGTACTGTTCTGTTCTCCAGGAGTTCCTCTTTCTTTTCCTCTTGAGGTATTTTGTATAAGGACAGAAAATAAGATTTGAAAATGGTGTCAGCCCTCAAATTACTTGTAGAATATAGCAGCTGCTTTGTATCCTTGATCTCCCTGGCCTTCCATACTTGTGATCTGGGAAGCATTGAAAATTAGTTCATTAGACATTGAAATCCCTTATCAGCACCGAGATGCAATTTATCTTCAGCTAAGATGATCTCATTTTATTCCCTGTCTTCTGCCACATTGTAAACTTACGCTTGAGAATGCATTTCAGTTCATTGTTTTTAACTTCCAAGCTGAAAACAAATTCTGTTTCAGACAGCAGTTGTATAAAGCAGTATTAGTTTCTATTTGCTCATAATCATGGTGAAATTATTTTGATCTTGCTTGTGTGGTTTTACTTCATTGACTTGTTGTTCTGAGTGAGAGGGATTAAACTTTTGGTTGGTCTTGGCAAGATGCTGTGCTGCATATATAGTGCATCTTTAGAAAGAGAAAAATTGTAAATGACAGTGGTGTTTTAAAAAATAAATTCATATTTACATGATATAGACATCACAAAACTAACAGTTTTGGTACAAAAAGGAGAGTAGAAATAAGTCAGATTTGTACAATGCCTATGTTACCCAAAGTATATCTGTCAATCTTGTCAGTCACAATAAACCCGAGCTGTGCCAGGCTGGGAATATTGCCACCAAGTTGTAACTTTGGAAAGCATATGGGTAAATTAAGGGTGAAGTATAGAGAATTCATAGCACCATGAGAAACGTGGAAATCTTAGCTATAGCTATATATGAACTATAGGTTCAGCCAAGCTGTTTAGCACATGTGCTTTCTCTGAGCTTTAAAATGAGAGTGACAGAGAATGATAGATCTTAGGTGTATCTTTTGAAAATAAACATTGATTTCTACTTCTAGTAGTTCCCATTACATGGGGCAGTTCTTGAGCTGAATGTGTAATTGAAATTGAGCAATGTGTACATTGCTTGGTATATTCTAAAAGTTGTTTTTTGCTTAGTTTGCAGAGTCATGTATATTTAGTGGCAGATGTAGTTCTGAAAATACACTGGGGAAGGTTAATATTTCACCCTGTCTTCCCTACCACCATCCCCCTTCCAGAAGGCTGGACAGTCAAACCTTTTTTGTCTGTTACTGACATGAACATAAAACACCTAAGTGGTAGTCCTAATGCATCTATCATAGCTGGGGCACTGGGTGTCCCTGAACTTGATCTTCATCAAAGATTGTTAAAATTGGGAGATATTTGGAAGCTGGGAGAGTGTTTTTGGCACTGCATTGCCCTGTTCACTTCATGCTTCTTAAATATGACGTCTGTACACCACAGATGGAGCTAGAAGGACCTTCAGTCCAACCTAGTAATGGCTATTTTTCTCGGTAGATAATATTTCTAAAACACTAAAGGCAGTGATTCAGCATCACTCCAGGTTCTGCTCATCTGCAAGCACGCAAAGGAAATGCCTGAAGCAGTTATTTCCTGCCCTCTCCTGGCCCAGGGTGTTTCCTTTGCCTCCTTCCTCCCACTGATATGTGTAGCTGTGCTTTCACAAAAAGCTTATCTTTAGGATACATCTTACTTCAGCACTTCCTTTTGCAGGGCATACTGTGGGTAAAAAGAGCAGCAGATAAAGTCTATGAAAATGGTTTTAAAAACAAGTAATTGTATCTGGGTTCTGCCTGCTCATTCTTACTGCTGACATAAAAATAAAGTGTTGGGGTTTTTTTAGTCCGCATTAAGTCTATAAATGTTAGCACCATCGTTTTCCAGTTTTGTAAAGAGTATGACATAGTACTGACTCCCCACTGCTTGGGTGGTGTCAAGCTGAGTATGCAGGGAAATTTTGTCAATGCTCCAACACCTCCTGTGACCAGACAGGCCTTTAAAAACTTCATTTAGTGTTGGGCCTGCCTTGCCTCTCATTACTCCCTGCCTTCTTTTCAGTACTGATAAATCTTACAGGTGGCAAGTCACAGCTCAAGAGGCCTCTCTGAAAGCACCAGGGTGCTTTCAAAGTGCTTGCAGAGTTTATATAGTCTCTATTCATTGTTAGTATTCAGATAAGATGGCTTGAATATTCCTCTTTCTAAATTTTGACAGATGACCTAGAAAGACATATCTACAGATTTAAAAGCCAAATAATGGAATAAATATGAGTACTGTCAAGAGTAAAGTTTTGGCAGTACCTCATGATTTCTCATTTTGAGCTCTGTGGTTGAAAACTGGGGAATTGACAGCAGGCGATTCCTTATTGCAGCGTTGGTTTGGTTTTTTTTTTATTGTTGTTTAAGATTGTTAACTTGTGTTTTCATTCATTTCAGTCTATGCAAGAGAAGCTTTCACAAGAAAAGCTGATAATTCAGAAGATGACGAATGAGCTTGAGGAAAAGGAAAGACATATAGAGCAGTTGAATAAAACTCTCTCTGAAGTAAGTAAAATAGCACCAGTAACCCAGCCCTCTAACACACCAGAGCCAGGAAGAACCTTATAGAATGATTATAAGATCCCATGGAGGGGCTTTATGAGCTTAATTACATGCTTAAATGTACTTGCTCCCATGTAGCTATATAATGCATACCACCCCTACCTCTAAAAGTGAGAACTTAAAGGGTGAAGATGGCTAAGTAATGATAGTAGAAGTAATAGATAGATAGATAGAAGTAATGATAACTCGAAATAGCCATGTAAAAGCTGTCTGTATGCTGTTCTTTGGAGTGGTACATAAATACTGATCCTATGTTTGGAAATTAATAATTTTTCATTGTACTATTTGTGGCTTGAAACTTTCTGCTGCAATGAATGCTGCAGACTAACTTTCCCCTTTTTTCGATTTGCTTTTCACAAAGAACCAAAGACTGGTGGAAGAGAATGCCTGCCTGAAGGAGCAGATGCGGCTGGTGGAGCAGTCCAGGCAGCCAGTATCTGAGAAGATGCCTGTAGCAGACCAGTTGTTCAAGGAAATGTCCCACTGCTTGTTTGACTTGAAAGCACTGTGCAGTATTCTCACCCAGAGAGCTCAGGGCAAGGAGCCTAACCTTTCCTTACTGCTGGGAATCAGATGTAAGTGGTGTTGACTTTCCAGTGTTTAATAAATGTTTTGATACAAAGGAAGAACAGTTTAGCTAATGTGGTGCTTGAACTTGCCAGCTGGACAAGCTTGTGTCCCCTTGCTATGCAGATGGAGCGGTGCATGAGCTCATGGAGCTCTCTGGAAAAGCTGGGCTCTTAGTGCCTCTGGGCCACTAAATGCATGTGACTACACAGGTCCTTGCCAAGTCAGGAGAGCAGGTAGCTGGCTCTTCATGTGGACCCAGTCATGGATATATTCACTGCTCTAGAAAAGAAAGGTGTGTAGCCACGTGTCTGGCCCTCCTGAGACACACTGCAGTCACTATGAGGGTTGACAGATGCTAAACACATCTTGTACCTTCGTTTGAAAGCCCTTAGGGTCAAGTGATAGGAGTATCCATCTACTGTTTGTATATGTGTATGTCTGGTTTGGGAGAGGGGGTGTCCAGGTTTTTTAAATAAGCCTTGTGCCTGGTAACTTCATCTCTTGTGCTGTTCATCTAGTCTTCAGCATTTCCTAAGCTGTTAAATTTAACCAGGAAATGAGAAGCAAGCCCTGAAACCAGTCAGACAAAGTTTATGTTAGGTCTTCGCTTCTAATAAGCTGGTTTTGTTGACCTGAATGTATCATATTCTGATGTTCTCTGAATGTTAATTAGAATTAATCAGGTGGACAGGTTGCTGAAGTGAACCATCAGCAAGGTAGAAAGGTAAAGTACAGTGCATGTGCAGCAAGAAGTGCTACATGCCTGCTAGCCCTCTTTTCTGAGTGCCAGTAGAAACTCCCAAAGTCTCTAGAAAAGGCCCGCTCTATCCATTTCTTTCCACTGCTGTTCTGATTCATCAGACTTCAGGAAGACGAGATCTTGGTGCAAACCGAAAAGCACGTCTTTCAGAGAAGCACTGATGGGCTCTGAATTGAGCTTAAGTTCACATGGTACCCCATTTTGTAGATTTTTCATCACATTGAAGCGTGACTTATCTTGATGTAATTAAAGTGACCTGCCTCTTATTTCCATGGAGGTGACTAGTTGCAGTATTCACAGGACACAGCTACTGGAACTTTAACCTTGGGTGTTGTCTTTTGTAGCACTGAGCTGTTCATCTGAAGAGAGTGAAAATTACCACAGCACAGAGACCCTTTCAAAGAAGCTCATGGATGTTTGTCAGCTGCGGAAGGATATTGATGAGTTAAGGACTATCATGTCGGACCGCTACGCTCAGGACATGGGGGACAACTGCATCACTCAGTGACAACACTCCATCCTGTAGCAAACGACTTTCTAGGTCCTGCTGTGTCACAGGTCTTTGTATTTCCAGTAAAGAGCCATATGGGAAGGCTGCAAATAGCACCGGACGTGCATCTCCGAGGGCCGTGTGTAACTGATCCCGGGAGTCTGGTGTGCAGGGGACAGTCATTGTGTGAACAGTGGTACAAACTGCAAGAAACCTTTTCTCCAAACTACTGAATGTAGGAACAAGCTGTGAAGAATGAATCAGTTGGACACTCTGTTTCCTTCATTTGGGCTCATTTTATTAATTTGCTTAGTTTTAGGAACCAGAGCTTCAGAACAGCTGTGCTGCTACAACTCTCAGTCCTTTCCTTCATCAAGGAAAATTGTGTGACATTATCTGAGTTCAGATCTGAGGGGAGAGGGTTGAAGAACCTATGCATGTGTATGTCTGCCTGAACACGGTGAAGCCAGAGCCTTCTGCCACTGCACTTCACTCTAAGAATTGCAATTAGAACAATCTTGGAGCACTCAAAAAGTAATTGCTCTCCAAGTTGTCAAAAATTAGGATAAAGAAAGATGTTTTTAGTAATGGATGTCAATCTTGTGTGTCCAATAGGAGAGTTAAGCCCCAGGTTTAACTCCTTTATGCAAACATGCCCATAAAATATAGCTGTATCAGATTGTTTGAAGCACTCTCACGTTGCTGTAAGAAGTTTCAGTAGTACAAAGTCTGTGAACCAGAGAAGCTGTAAGACATAAAACTGCAACATACTCCATGGCTATAAGAAAAAACCCCCAAACAACCAACAACTGTATTTTAGTGTTTGTACTTATTTTTCCCGTTAGGTCCTTTCCATTTCAAAAGGTTGCTGTATTTTTTTCCTGAAGGCCTCTGATAAAGTTGTGCAGCACCTCAGCCATCTTTACCACAGCTACAAAAAGGGTGTTTGACCCTTGGCAAAATTAAGGCTCAAAACAGAATGTTTCCAGTTAGCAGTAAAAAATACTTGGTTGTCTGAGCACTGAAAAATTTTCCACATTGTTTGGGAAATCTTGATTTCTCCATTTTTGTAGGAAGCAATTACATAAAATAGTAAGCTCATGTTCCATAGCTTATTCAGTGAGTGTCACTTGGCAGTGCTGTTTAACTCCCATGGGACAAATGACATTTCCAGGAACATCACTGCAAGTTAGCTGCACAGTTCTGCATGGTGGAAAATAGTATTTAACTGAAGGAAACAAAAACTTGCAAAGAGCAAAACCACTTTTAAATTGCACTGTTAAGAAAAATACGCGCATCTCTTACTTGTATGGTATTGCAAGAAGGTTTCAAATGCCTTAAGGTGCAAGTCAGTCAACTGATCTGGAGTGGGGATAACAGCAGAAATCTCATGGAAAGCTTAGAAATTCGAACCAAGTTAATTCTAGGGTAATATTTTTATGGCTAAAGTGAATATCTTCAGTTTTCTGAATTGGTGGTGTTTTGCTTTCTGTTCATTGTTTAACAGTTACTGTTAATGTTTTTAAAATTTAGTGGTTTAATTGTTTTAGCTGTATGGATTTATTTATTTGACAGTTTTTTCTCTCCTGAAACTAGACTTGGACTAATTTGTGAAAAGTAGTGTTGCTATTTATATTACTGCTACATGGTGTTATGAGATAGATTAATCTGACTGGTTCAAGCTCCTGTGAGCACTAAAACAGTGTCTAGATAAAATCTCGAATGAGGTTATCTAGTGTCTACTTCAAGGAAAAAAATGAGGCCATTTTATTTTAAATTTCTGTGCTCTTTCTGTAGGCACACTTCAGTCTCTCCATCAGGGTGTAATTTGCTCCAGTCTTTCTTGTCCTTCTCGGTGGTGTGATGCAGGTGCAGTTGGAAGTATAATTGTGCTCTTCTCATTGATATGAGTTCTGCTATGAGTGGGGAAAAGATGTTCTGAACTAATCTGCATTCTTAGACTGCAAACAGATCAGTGGTTGTTATCTAAAGGAACGATTTACTCTGGTAGCTCATTAACAATATTAATTCCCCATTAATACATACCTGCTGCATCAAAGGTGTACTTTTATACTAGTGCAAAACTGAAAACAAGGATCTTTGTACCAATGGGCTTGCACAGTTTGCTGTGCCTCTGGCAGTGCTGGCTTCAGCTCGTTCCTCTGGTGTGGCTGATTGGGTTCATCCCTGCAGTGAAATAGTCTTTAGTTTATGGCATCTGTCTCCTATCAGAATTCAACAATAGCATTTGAGATAATAAATCAGAAATATTAGGGAGAGAAGAAACACACAAGTTACACATTATTGCTTCCTTAGATGGCAATGTTGTACCTACAAAAAAAATCACCAAAACCCATGTTGATCTACATTTGATAGAAATAAGAAGGAGTTTAATAGAGCAATTAGAGGGGAGCAGGAGATCTTTTGAGTCACTTTGAACTATTAAACTTGTCACTTGGCTGGTATTTCTCCACTGTCCCTCCTGCTAAATGGTGATACTGTACTGCAAAGTTGAGTAGTTTATATTTGCCAAGCACTTCAGAGCTTGTATGCTTTTCAAGTATTAGTTGCAAGTTCCTCTGGGAGGAGATCCCATTTTATTCATAATACTTTTGATTGAAGTGCTGTAATCTTGTGTTCTAATGTTTTTGTTACAGAACCTGTAATATTTATGTCGATTTGAAAGCACTTGATTTTAAAACCCCCTGAGTTTGTCTGCCTCAGTCAAATTAAATAGGGAGGTGAATGATGGATGTGTAAGCCAAAGATGCAGACTACCAGTTGATTACTTACAGCGATACAGTACTTTGCTTTGATTTCTTAAAATTTGGCCTGTTGTAGTGGTAGCAATTACTATATATATGCATCAGTTTACAGATGCCTCTAAGTGGAATAAGCTTTGTCTAGGATATGCATGACTGTTTAATTGGTTAAAATGTAGTGTGTATGGTCTCATTCAGCATATTTAATACAGAAGTGAGTAACGAATGTTAACGTTGGAATTGCTTCGATTTAGTCATGACAACTTTTTGCTGTAGCTATTAGACAATCCCAAGGGCTGAAGACAACTGCAGATGAATGGATACTGTACCGTTCTGGCTGTCAGCAAACTGCACAGTAACATTTTGTACGGTTTCAGATAGAATTTATATGATCCTCTAGAAGATACTTACAGTAACTACTGTATTTAAAAGAATGTATTTTGAAAAAGATGTGGAAAGTAACCGTCTTCCGACAAGCTATAGATGATGTATTCACTATATAGAAGTATTTACTATATAGAAGTAATGCAGCTCAGTCATGTAAATGTGATTTAGGTTGCTGAACTCCACTGTGCAGCTTTGTGGTGTGACAGGTGTGTGAAATTGTGGAGATTTGCTGTAACCACCCACTCAGGCTCCAGCATTTCAAACTGATGGTGGTCATGAAGTAATTTAAGACCTGAAATTCCATCCTTTTCACTTCAAAAGGTTTCCTTCCTTCCTTTGCTCTTCTGCCTGCCTTTTGTTTTAAACATTTTTTGGTTTTTCTTGGGAAGGGTAAGAGCACAAGGAAAGGAGGAAAGAAAACCCTTTCTTCCACAACTTGCTGTTGTAGCACAGGCAGTGACAGCACGCTGTGGTCTGTCCATCAGGGCATAATTTGCTCCAGTTTTCCTTGCCCTTTGCAGTGGTGTGATGCAGGTGCAGTTGGAAGTACAGTTGTGCTCTTCTCATTCATATGATGAGTTCTACCATGAGTGGAGAAAAGATGTTCTGAACTAATCTGCATTCTTAGACTGCAAACAGATCAGTAGTTGTTATCTAAAGGGGTGATTTATTCCAGTAGCTCATTAGCAATATTAATTCCACAGCTGCATACCTTTGTGCCTTTTTTAGCCTGAAGTAAATGTATATTCCCCTGGAACTTCAGATAAGTTGTTAGCGTGCTGATGACTGCACCTTGTTTTCTTCTTACCTGCCATTACTTTGTTAATAAGCTTTTGTAGTAAGGACTCCTGCATAATGTCTAGAAACAGAAGTACTGAAACTAGTTACTAGGTGTACATTTCGAATGTTAGGCTGGTTGTTGTATGCAGCTTCTTTGAATACGATGTGTGAGCAGGAAACACAAATCATAATGTGTTTTTTCTATGTATATTAATTACAGTATATCACTAGTTCAGTGGGGAGGCGTGTCTGGAGCTCTCTTTTAAAAGCACAGCTGACATATGTACTGGATCAGTCCCTTAAGACTGGTAGTTTTGTAAATTGGGTTCTATTTTTGAACTGCTCAGAATACCTCATATGTAAATAGAGTTGTCATGACTTAATCACAATGTGTTCATTGTAAAAAGTAAAGGAGCCACTGGCTGGCTCAGCTTTAGGCTTGTTGTTCTTGCCTCTTTTTGTAATTTTTTTTAAAGTAGGGTTTACAGCTAGAATTTTGAATGCCAAAGTTCTATTTATTAAATAATAATAAAAGTTTTCATTGTTAATGACTGGTATTTTTCCACTGGAATTTGTTTGTTGATGTTTGGGATTTGTATCCACAGAGCAGAAATAAATTTTGTTACAAAAGTGAATTTTTCATGGTTCTCATTTGTGCAGTATCTGACATGTGACAGAAGGGACCAAAGCTGGAGGCAAGAAAGGCATCATGAAACATCTTCCCAACACCCACCCCAGCTCCCCTTCAATGGTCTTTTCTGCTGGAATACCAGCTGACCAAGCTCTCTCTTCCTGGCCTTATGTTTTGGGGTTTTTTTTAAAAACCGGGGCCTTGATATAAAAAAATATTATTTCTGTGTGATAAAAGTATTTTAGAGCAGCATTCCCTGATGCCTTTTTAGACAGATGTGTCTGTTTGCCAACTTGGATGCTGATTGGAGAGATCACAGGTAGGTCTGTTTAAAAGACCAAGCACAAAATTCTAGGCAGGAGTCAGCAATCCCTGCTGCATGAAATGCTGCGGGTCAGTACGGCCCAACACAACCCAGCAGCTTTGATTTCCATGTCAAGTTACCCTGAGGAGCAGTCAAAGGTTATGGATTTTAGTCAATCTGACAAGAGTCTTCACAAGTGTAGGGGGAAGTGGGGTCACCCAAAAAGGTTTTTTTCTGGCAGTTCCCAGTGATAAATCTTGGAACATCGGGTGCTGAACGAGCTTTGCACGTAGAGTGGTCTTCTCCTCCCCTCCTCACACTCCATCGTGCAGAGCGCAAAAGCTGGCACTAGCTTCAGAGGCACTGAGAAATGCACTGGAATTAGGTAATGCATTCTATATGGCAGACATTGCTTTTCTCCAGCATTGTGACTGAAGGTTGCGTGATGGGCTTCTAACTCAATTAAGAACATTCTGTGCCTGTGTAAATACGTGTAACAGGCTGCACAGATGCCAACTTTTCAGTTTTTGCTGAGGGTGGCCTTTTGTGAGCTGCTCAAAGTCAGGCTTAGTTTCAAAGTACAACTTTGAAGCACTGCTAACAACAGTAGTGGAAGAAAATGTTCTGTTGCCTTTTATTCCACAAACAAAATAGAGCTCCACGTGTGGGTAAAAATGAAGCCTTAAACAATAATGCTGCAAATAACACCACAGCATCTTGAATGAGCACAGTTTACAACAGGTAAATCTGCAGTAAATTGCTTTCCTTATGTAAATTAAGTCTGCATGCTGGGATATTTGTTTTGTAAATGAATGGGTACAATATAGCTGGAAAATTTCCAAGTGGCAAGAAAAGTGGATAGTATGAACAATGGTTTTTAATTACATTTTAGTATGTGCATATTTCTTTTCCAGCTTTGTGTCAAAAACACCTCCCTTTGGGGGCAGCTGCTGCTTTTCTTCTCCTTTTCTTGGTGTCACAAGTCTGAATTTCATGGAGGTCAAGGCACACTTCAAGTCCTGGAGTTGGAGACTGACTGTGGGAAACCTGATAGGTTCAGCCAATGTTTTGAGGTGCTTTGATGAGCAGTTTGGCAGCTCCCCTGAAGAATGGAACCTGTAGGTATTAATAGACTAGAAAATGGATTTAATGGGCTGTATTCCTGTGAAAGTGTTTGCTTGAAGGAAAGCAAAAGGACATCATTTTCTAGTTCTGGTTGAGAAAAATGGTGCCTCCTGCTGAGAGACTGAATTGTAATGCTAAAGGTGGTTGTAAGAGAGTTTTCTGGCTGGAAACCCCTCGTCATGTGGGATCTGAATAGAACTTAGTATCAAAAAAGCTTGTCTCTTCTACATTAAATCATAGGAATACAGGTAGCCCCTGACTGCTGCCAGGGAGGTGCCAAAAACCCCTCCCAGACCAAATTGGTGTATTGAGCTTTGAGGTGGCTCCAGGTGCCAAAGGAGGGTATTTCTGAGCCCCACTGCTGCCAGCCTGTGTTGGGATGGGGGCCCAGCCATGTCCTGTCCCAGTGCTGGGCCAGCTTGCTGCCAGCCCAGCTCCCAGGGCCGAGCTCTACCCTGGGAGAGCATCAGGAGCCAGCTCCCGGCCTCAGAAGTGGTCACAGCACTTCAGTGTGGGCTGAGTCAGAAGCTGGATTTTCCTGGTGTCTCAATGAGCTGCCTCACACTTTGCAGCGATGCTGAGATGCATTCACAGGAGCCAGGCAATGTGGACAACAGGACTTAATGGACCGATGCATTTTCTAACCTTCTGCTATTTTTGATCTCCTAATGGTTAAATGAGATGATGCCTAATTTATTGTAAGTTAATTGAGGGCAATCCAGCAACAGGGAGCTCTGATCAGAGTGAGTGATGACACAAACTTTAAGATGATCTATCTTCCCTCAATGTTGAGACACTTGAGCTGTTCAAAAAGCTCTGTTTTAAGGTGGCCTGAAAGTAATGGTGGTGCCTGGGGCAAGTCCAGATCTGCAGGGCAGCCTGCAGCAGGACAGGATGGGCTGGTGAGGACCCTCTGTCCTGCTGCAAGCACATCATGGCTGTGAGACCAGCCCTGGAGTCTGACACACCCCACACTGGTCCTTGAAAGCCCCACTCAGGTGCTGTGGTGGTCATCAAGCCTTGAGCACAACCACCCAAGTCTGCATTCAGCTGAGCTACTTGAAAGCTCCCATGGGATTTTCAAGCTGCGCTTTCTCCTCAGGAGGCTCAGGTGTGCCACAGCAAGTTGGTGGCTCTCACTCTCCTGTTAATCTGGACAGCACCTGGTTATCCTCTACATCAGAGCTGGGGCTGCAGGACCCAGTTTCTGGAGCCTCCTTTGGTCAGTCATTTTTCAATAAATGGTTTACTAGCAAGTTAAAGCCACAAAGCAGCCACCTCCCAGCAAAATCATCCCTGGAAAGTGCAGAAGATCATGAGTAGTTTTCATCCCAGCTTCTGCACCCCCCCATGAGAGCTCCTCACTTTGGGGAGAGACAATAAAGGTCACAGGTGGGAGGGAGCTGGCACAGGCATGCACTGCCCTGCTGAGAGCTCTGCAGGAGGAGGGAGCACTGCAAAGGGCCTTGATTGATGGCACAATCCCATCAGCCCCCAGACACACCTCATTATACAAGCCAGTGACAGTCAGATCATTAGTTACATTATCACCCCCTGCCTTGGTGCCTGGGAAGTGGCGAAGATAAGTAATGGGATATTTTTAGTTTAAATTGTGGTTTGAACATTTTAATTAAAAGGCTATTATAATCAATCTGTTTCTAACATCCTTTTCCTCACCCTCATTCATAAAAATTAATTATCACTGTGGAAGGCCAGCGAGTGCATATATCCTGCTCCTGGCCAGTGGCAGCTTCAGAGCCTGGGTGGCTACGTGCACTCAGCCAGCCCAAATTGTGTGCAGTAACCAGGGCAGCTCACCAGCTCAGGGCTGGCCCTTTATAGGGGGTGTTGCTAGTCACTTAAGCAAAAGTGATGATCTGCTCAGACCTGGCTGTCTCAGACATGCATTTATATATTGGAGGTAAGCAGAGCTGAAGACACCTAGACTTTTAAAAAGAAAATTGTCTTCTCAACGTGCTAGTGTTTTTAAAATGTCCCAAATCTTCCCCAAAGTTCTGATGCAGTGACTATAAAGGTCAGCACAAAAAATGACCCCCAAATGGCTGAGAGAACAGTTAATAACCTGGGGGTACCAGGCAACTTAACACTAAGTTTTTTTCAGTGTTGCTCCAAAACACATTGTGTGTGTAAGAATAAATACAAAATTGATCATATAAAAAAAAAATAAAAATCATTGACTAGAGTTTGCCTTGACCTTCTCAATGCTCATCACTGATCCCAGCCTGCATAAACAAAAAAACTTAGGCCTTTAGACACCTCATTTGGGCATTAAACTTTTTCCAGCAGCTCTGGAGTTCAAAGCAGAAATGCTTACCCTGCTGAAGAGAAACCATCAATTTTAACTGAGGATTTAACTGTTTAAAAAAAAAAAAATCAGATTGTTTGTAACGTACATTGCAAGTGGTGACTTTATAAAGCAAAAGAGTAAGTCAAGGACCTTGATCACATAAATAACAGCATCTAGTTTGGTAAAGAAATACAGTCTCTTCTCCAATAAGAAAACAACTACACTGTTACAGGCTTCCAGATAAATTAACCGACAGCTGCAATGGGATCCATAATTCATCAGTTTGTCCCTGAGGATGTTACAGGAGACAGTGCTGGAAGGCTTCCTAAGCTCAAGGTGATATCATCCACTGCTCTCTCCTTCTCCATCAAGCAAATAATTTTGTTGTAGAAGTCTGTCAGGTCAGTCACACATGGTTTCCCCTTCATAAATCCATGCTGATTACTCCAAACCACTTGTCTTTAATGTGTTCAGAAACAGTTTTCAACAATTTGTTTCATCCCCTTCCTGGGTATCAAGGTGAGACTCACTAGCTTGTAGTACTTCTCTGCAACCCTCTTTCTTGCCCTCCTTGAAGATGGCAATAACATTTGCTTTCTTCCAGTCTTCAGGATCCTCAGTGTACAAAGATCATCAGGAGTGGACTTGCAATGACATCAGGCAACTCCCTCAGCACTCATGGTGTTTCCCTTTGGACCCAAAGATTTACGCCCAGTTTGCTTAAACACTTAACCTGAGCCTCCTCCACAGACATTTTCTGTGTCTTAGGTCTAGGGTTTCACACAGATGTCCAGAAAGAACAGCTAAAAATATCACATCACTATAGTACAATTATTTATGTGCACATTAATACAGAACAGAACATGGTCGCTGTCTAATTAAAGCAAAAAAATCTATCACATAAGCTGACCTTCAAATGAAAAGAAATTTATTAGCTCTGCACTTACATATTCTAAATCTGACTTTGGAATGCTTTGAATTGTTTCAGTGTACATAGTGAAGAATTTGTTTCTCCTTGAAACAGCTAACCAATAAGAGGTCAACCATGCATCTGTGGCATGCCTGAAATGTATTTCAGAGGCACCATGTTCTGGAGAATAGGCACTAAATGTGCAAATGTGGTTCTGGCTGTTCTGTTTGGGCTGAACAGGACAGTTTTGGGCAAGCAGCTCCTCTGTGTATGTGTATGTCAGGTGGCGATTCCACAGGCTCCCTTGGAAAGCGTCTTCACACCCCTGGATGAAAACTTCCATGGGAGCTAGACAGCGTCTCCACTAACCAGCATTCACACACTAGTCTGTGTAAGTGAAACGCTAAAAAACTAGATGCTAAAAAAATTACTGGTTTTCCGTCTGACCACAAAACTGAGATACTACATCTCCTGTCTTGAGTCCCCTGCCACCTCATCTCAGTAATCCAGGAAAACTGTCCCACTTCCAGAATTGAGATTACTGGTATTGCACAAAACTAAATCCATTTCTCATACAATGAGCAGGGGGGAAAAAAGCCCAGGCTTTAAAAACATTCAACTTGTACCTGGAAAAAAGTTTCATTTACATACAGCATAATTTTCCTGAAACTATGGGTTCTTTTGCAAGAAGACCTGGGATTTTTTTCCTCTCCTGCCATAGAGCTAGCACAATACTCAAGTTTTCTTTCATCAAGTACCAGACCAGCCTGTTAGTCATTAAAATCTCTGCTGCATTCCCACATTAAGGTCTGCTAAACCATGGTTTGGAGATTGTCACCCTGTGCTTGTGCATCATGGTGGAGTGTTTCTGCCTCATGTGTCAGCAGAGGAACGGCCAAGGGAGTAAAAAACTAGTGCTTTGCTCAGGGAAGTGGCTTTTTGGGAACTGGCCCACTGGGAAGGGAGAGTTGAGGGAGGGCATCACTCAGCATCTTGGGGGTGTGTTGCAGGGATTTGCCTCCCGCCCACTGCAGGCAGCTGACACTGCCTTGCCCACCCTCCCTTTCTCTCCATCCACCCCTGATTTACACACAGTGGTCTGACAGTGCTTCAGGCTGTGTACGTGTAAATGGAAAATGAACCATAAGATATTATGAACAATTTTAAAAGCTCAGGCACTGCTGTTTGAGCCCTGACAAAGAGTGGATGGATTATAGTCTTTCATTCCCAACCAGGAGAGGAAACATCAAGATTGCAGAAATGCAGTAGTTTCACAGGGAAGAGTCCTGGCCAAGCAGACAGAGATCTGCAGCACTGATTGGAACAGAACAAAATGTAGAGGATTAGTTAAAGTGGATAGACCTTGGATCATGACAATCACAAGTGTTTTATTTGCAGTTCTATTTATCTCCTTTAGATAAAAAAAAAAAAAGAAAAAAGCAGTTGACTTTGTCCCTTTGTTTCACTTTGTTTCACACCTAAGCAGGTGCTTGTGTTATTATCCCACTCCATGTGTGCAAAAGGTCTAACAGGAGGTCCTTCTACCTGTGTCTCTTACTCCATTTTAGGGTCCAGTCTTGAGCTGTGGCAGATGAAGATTTCTATCCTGTTACAAGCTAGACTTCCTGCACTCCCCATGTAAATGGTGTCTGATGCACCTCTGCAGCAGCAGATGCTCCCATACATCAGTGATTCCTCACTGTGCAGGAGCATCATGAAAACAGGGGGTTGGCCTCAGTGCAGGCAGGTGACACCTCTCACCTTAGTCCAACAGCCACAGGGAACGTATTCCTCAGCCATGACTCAAAGATTTTTATTACTGCTTAGTAATGCTTTTCCTGAGAATTGACACCCTTCCTCTGACTCCTTACCCTTGCAGTACAAGGGAGCACAGCAAAGCCTGGGTGCACATCCCATGTCTCACCTGCTGCTACCCTCCTTGGTGCCTGCCAGGCCCTGGATGTGCACACCAGTGTGTCCATTGCCCCTGCTGCACCCACTGCAGGAGCTACAGGGAGAGGGGAGGAAGGCTTGACTCAATCTGGCTTGAGCCAAGGAGTGGAAAGAAGCTGTGTGAGCTCCCAGTGCCCATACATGGCACAGACAAACTGAAAGCAAGCATTGAAACCAATCCTGACTTATATCCCTGTGCATTTATTTTGCTCTCATGCACCTTTTTCTTGTCCTATCAATCACTCTTCCCACCACTTGACATTTTGCTAGCTAATGAAAAATATGTCTACCCTTCTCCCAAGGCAGTCTCCATAGCACAACCCTTTCCAGTGACCGTATGCAGAGGGAAAAGATGACACTGCCACAGTCCATTTTAGAAACATAAGTGTCTCTGGCTGAAGTGTCCCTTCACAGAGGGTTAGCCTCGAGGAGAACACCTTTTATTGGCCAGTCTAGCCATGAATTTCAGAATGGAGATTTCTATTTTTGAATGTTTTTGGTTCAGCATTCAGCATGGCACTCTTCACTGTGCTGCCCAGCAAGGAGTCTGTCCTCACTGCAGACCACCCTTCTACCATTGCTTGTTAAAATGGTGTCAGTACTGACCAGGAAGAAGAAAACTTCCTCTGCAAGTGAACTATCAAGTTATTGCAAAACAGAACCTGGAGAAATGACTATGAAGTCTTGAAGACTCACATCAATTTGCTAGCATGTAAGCATCTGTAACTAACAAGATCATTATGAACTGGTGGAACTGCTCTTTCAACCACTACTACAAAGTTTCTTTAAAGCAGAACAAACAAAATTAGACTGGAGAAAAATGTTCAACAGTACTACTAGTAAAATACTGTATTGGATTCAGGAAGAAATAAAGCAAATTCACCTGAGGAATAAAGATTGTCCACTCGTACCAAGAAAATCCTGTGCAGTACAGATTCCTCATTCCAAATGCAGGCAGTACGTTTCAAACAAGCAGATCCTATTCTTTCACTGAAGGGAGAAAAAGAGGAGCTACAGACATTTCAACAAAAACATCACCAACACAGATGTAGCTGTTTCACTTTTATTGTTTACTTTTAATTTTGGAATTCTTATCTTTTTTGTTTTTAGAATTTCATTTCTTCAATTCCTTCTCCTCTCTTTGTTTGCCTTTCCTCCCCAGTTTTGGAATTTCAGTGGGAATAATTTTGGCAGGTTTCAATCCTTTTCACTATTTTGCACCTCATTTCCTATGAGTACATTTGGTTGTAGCCAGTCTATCTGCAAATTTTCTGGGTTTTTTCAATTGCATTTTATTTGATCATATCTCCTTGCCAGAGTGTTTGTTCCATTTTGTTATCACTTTGTCCAGTTTGGAAGAATTTTCTTTCAGGAAAGGGAATGAAATCTTGCCATTTTAATGAGGATCAATTAGGGTCACCTTTTGCCTTGGGTAAACATTTCTCTTTATTAGGGATTTATCACCAGTCACCATTGAATCATCAGCAACATCTACCCTAGCAATAGGTACATCATTTACTTTATTAATGCGGGAAGGAATTTGGTTCCCCCACCTGCTATTCTGTTTCTCTTGCAAAGACAAGAAAACAAGCCTTTAAACCCAGTATTTTGTCCTTATTTAACAGCTGCAAACTTATTTATTACCTGCTGTCCTTATTTGCAGCTGCATAACAGCAGCTGCAAACTTATTTATCCTGACAGCAGAGTGGGGTGCAGCTGGCCTGGCTGGTGTGCCCATGCAGCTCCCAGGCCCCTGCTGGTGTCTGGTGGAGAGAGGGGATCCACAACTAAAGCTTTCTCATGATGACAGCAAATCAGCATTCCAGGCCAACTGTCCCATTCCTGCTGGGAATTTCTCATGGTTGAAGATGGACAGCACAAGAAGTTGACATACTTCACTAAATCATATACAGGAGAATGGTCACATCTCAGTTCTCCATGAGGAGGTGCAGGAGCTTCTAGAGGTGTTTGGCACCAACCACCAGCCATTCCTGCCACACACCACAACCTGTTTTCTGCAAGCATGTTCAGGGACTGCTATTGTTTAGCAGTGCTGTAAAAAAATCCACATTTAATTGCAGCAGGCTATTTATGAACCTGTTCTTTCAAAGCCAGGTGTGCAGCAAAACAAATGACGATGGCCACTGCTTGTTCTTGGGAGGGTTCAATCTCTCCTATGTTACACTTCTGCAGACAAATACTTGGAAAGAAAGCCACACCGACCTCGGAAGACCTTGGAAAAGGCAGGAGCTGAACATCCCACCTATGGCTTGTGCAGCTTCTCCTGATGCTGCCCAATTCCCCAGTGTCCCAGCTGTCCTGCCCACCCCTGGGCTGAAGGGCAGAGCCCAAGTCCCCACCACTCCTGTCCACACCACCACTGTGCTCTGGGAGACACCATACCTGACTCTGGCAGCAGCCTGCCTTTTGGTTTTTTGTCAGGAGGGAGTGGGAAGAAGGGAGGAGAAGCAGCTTGTGAGGAATAGGCACAGCTCATACACATTTGTATAGTGAGAATCACTTCTCCCTCACTCAATTTTTGACCCCTCTGATAAGGCAGGGGATGAAGAAGTTTGGTGAAGGACAGAAAGTTGTTCCTCCCATGGGGGCAAGCACAGTGCTTTCTCCAAAATGGAAAAAAAAAAAAAAAAAGAAAAAAAAAAAGAAAAGAAAAGAAAAGAAATTCAACATTTGTGCAGGATGACCCAAATTTCTCTTTTAAAATATGCATGAGGCTTTAATCTTGTTCTTTCGCCTGACATATCATTTAAATTCAGAGCAATGAAGGTGTCTATATCCTGGCAGACACTCAGCCCATTTCATTTAAGGTATGCATAAAATATTTCACACACTAAGGATGGCTGACATTACAAAGAAAAATTCCTACATATCTGTAGGAGGTATTACGATAGTGTTGACATTTGTATACTATTTGGCAATATTTTTTTTTTTTTTTTTTTTTTTTTATTGCCAGGGCAGAAGATGATAAAAGGAAAAAAAAAAATAGTATCAAACGTGAGTACAAACAGGTTCACGTGAAGTGCCTAAGCCTTCACCCTGCAAGCTACTGACAAAATATCATCTGTTTGCTCTATACATTCATGACTGCCATTTCTCTTTTTCAGGCACCCTGGATAGCCCTAGAGGAAGGGACTGGGTTTGCAGTAGCCCACATTGCCCATCTCAAATCACCACCAAGGCCACATAAAGAACTCTCCATAAGATAAGACACCACAGTGGGAACGTGAGAGAAGTGCACAAGAGAGGAATTTGCAAGAAGAAGGTGCTGATTCCAGGTCTGATGGTGAGATCCAAGCTAAGAACATGAGGATCTCTGTCTCTCCTCGTAGCTTACAGGAGCTCTTTAATTTTTCCACATACTACACACATTACCTGGGCATCACCCATGTTTTTAAAGTGGTGGAGAGAGGAGCCCTGAACTGGTGTGTCTTGCCAGATCTAAATTCAGTCTGTCTAGGCCCCGTAACCATGATCAAAAAAGACATCTGAAATCCATTAATTAAAAATCTGTTCTCTTGCCTCAGTGTCATTGAAATGCAAATCTCAGCAAAACATCGAGGCTAAACTGATGATTTCCCCTGTCAATCACACAATGATGCCATTCTTAGAGAACAATTTGTTTGACACAAAGCACCCAGGCTCCGGAGACCTAATCTAACAGCGCTTAAGCTTTTGAATGTTAAAATTGTCACATCAAAACATGAGAAATTAATTGTTACTATCTGCAAGACTTGTCTGATGCACTCAATTTAAATATCATTAATTGCTCATTTAACCGAGTTTTACATGGGGCATAATTGTAGCAACACCTTTATGATGGCAAATATTTGCAAGAGCTTCAGTAAAAATCACACCTGTGCTGAAATAATGTTTGGGACAGCACAGAATTCGTGAGAAAGGATAATTTTAAACAAAATTTCCAGTCCAAACAGAACCAGAAATAGCCAATTATTTTATTTTTTACACATGACACTAAAAACTAAAGTGTCTGAATCGCTAAATATCAGCATTTCAAAAAGTTCACTGCAAATAAGAATAAAAAATCAGGCATAGATAATACATTTACAAGTGTAACATATTATGTATAAATATGTAAGTGCATGTATATGTATGTGCACATATATAAATAATTATGTAGGCACAAAAATGTCTGATTGAAAAAAAAACAAACAGAAAACAAGAACAAACCAACCACTTGGGACATGATTTAGAGATTCCTGGTGAAAAATACAAAGGTTTTTGAGTATCTATACAATAAGCACATTCCAATTTGATCTTTGATCATTCTGTATTTGTTACCTATATGCTTATATCTAATAGTCTTTTTCTTGTTTAAGGCCAGCACTTTTAATGTTCTTGAGTTTCTTCAATGCATGTTCTTTGCACTTTGTCTTATAGAGGACTGAACCACCTGGATCGAAAAACTGAGAGCAAAGGCCCTAACCCATTGTGGCTCTTATCAGTGTGGGCCTTGGAGTTTCAATAACCTATTAAAGTGTTAGAGAGCACCAGAGATGTGTCCTACATGCAGGTTTTCTGCTTGACCTAATGCTCATGGTTACTTTTTGTGAGGACAGGGATGAAGCAAATGGATAACAGTAATTCCAACCTCCCAGGTTGTTCCTGGGTGGAACAGGGACAGTGCTGAAGAGATACTGGACAGGACCAGTAAAAAGTTGCCATAGAGCTCCCAGCCAAGGCCACCTCTGTTCCAAGAAAAACAGGACAGCTGTCATTCTCTGACTGACAACATCTCACATCAGAAGCATGGTGTAATTCTTTAAGTTCTACTTCTGGGACTTCTTTGGACTTCTGAAAAGCAGGAAGTAGATCAGGAAAAATTCACCTGTATTATAAACCCATTTATTTCATTCGATTTAGATTAGATATGGAATTGGTTCCTATCAGGATTTTAAATGATGATTAGATTTTAAATGTCACTATCAGACTTCAAAAAAGTGAGTAGAAAGGAAGTGGTGCTGAGCCACCTGGAGAGCAGCTATCCATCTTCCTGAAAGAAAATCATTAAATTTTCGACCAGAAAACTATCAAGGTAGAAGACTTCTAACAGAAGGACTTCTAACCTTCTGGCTGTCATACTTTCTCCCCCTGAGCCTGGCAGGACTTGCCAAATTTCATTCTGGCCAGGACACATGTTGGACCCTGTGTCCAAAGACCTGCAGCATCTGTAGGAGACCTGCAACAGCCACTGCTTGGAGGAGGGCAGTAGTTTCTCTCTTCAGTGCTGCAGCTGGCTGACAAGTTTGTGACACCATTCCGGCTTTTGGTAGACAGCTATTCAGCAGCCCTCCAGGCAGTATAAAATGTGCAGAGGTTCTTGTGGCTTGAACATCTTCAGCCCTCACATCAACCTTTGTTCAGTCTCAGCCAGGTAGCTCTCACCACTTCAGTGGTGCTCATCAGCGGCACCGGTGGGAAGGAAATGCAGTTTTGAATTATTTAGAGAGCTGCTCAGCATGATCTAGACTGAAACATCCTTCTTTGCATTGCAAATCAATCATTGTGGGGGGAGGAAAGTACAAAGACCTAGTGACTGTCTTCCTGTACCCCTGAACTGTGTCTGCAAACATATTCTACTTTAACAGCAAACAAAAACAATGATAAATCTTTAAAAATTTGATAAAATTCCTACCTTTAAAGCCCTATGAATCCACTACACACCCTAAGCTTTTCTGACAGGCAGTATTGGAAACTTGGTTTCAGCAACTCCTTTGACAAAAATCAAAATTAATTGCCTTTCTTCTGCCAGCAGACTGTTACATTTCCCTCCCACACTGAAGAAGATTAGAGGTGCTCTGGTGTGGGCACCTTTCCCCCTGGTGATGTCATTGTGGATTTGTACTAAGCTCCATGTTTCTTCACCAGTGCCCAGCCTCACTCGCAGCACAAAATACAAAGTGCTCAGCCGTGATCCACCTTCCCTTCCCCACCAAAGTGTGTGCTGCACAGCAGGCTAATGAACTGTGGATTCACATCTAAGCTTACTCACAGCTGCCTTGTGAGCAGCAACAGAGATGTTTTTCTTGCCTGAATAGTGTTTTAACCTTGCAGAGTGCTGCTCGGTGGGTGCATCTTCTGCGGGTGCTTGGTGGATGGTGAGGAAATGTTCACAATGGCACAACTGGCCCAGAAGGTCCCCAGTGCAAATGGATTGTCTGGGAAAGAGTGCACAGTGGGCACATGGGAATGCTGGGGAATAGCAGTAAAAGGGGAAACACTGAGGTTAGGGCTTAGCTCTGTCTTGAAACAGTGGTGTTTTGAAACAATCCAGCAGTGATAACTAGTACACTGAAACAGTATTATCACACTCTCTCAAAGAGTGGGATAAATTCAAATAAATAATAATCTGGATAAATTCAAATAAATAGTATCTGGAGTCATATGCACCTTGCAGGGTGGCAAGGAGATCAGTGTAAAAGTTGGAATCAAATCCACAGGCAAAAGGCAATACTATTCTATCTCATTACACTTAAATTTAAAGGATTAGAACACAGATATTCATTCAAAGAGTCAATCTTGTCAAGAAAATAAGGTGAAAGGGGAAACTGCAACAAGTTAAATTTTTAGAGGGGCACTGAGACTATTTAGATTTTCCTCTTTGGGTTCACAGAATAAGTTCAAAAATCACAAAATATTAGAAGAAAATCAGTAACATAGAAAGGAAATCCGCATGGCTATATGCCAAGGTAAAAGGTATTAATAAAAAAAAGGAAATATCTTTATGAACAAAGCATGGTGTCCTTCTAATGCAGACTGCAACTGCAGCACACAGACAAAAAATGTGCAAGTGACAACTTGGAAGCTGTATTAAAAACAAACAAAAACCCCCCCGATGACCTACCCAATACTTTTTTGAACTTATTAAGGTTAGATTCTAGAGGACATATGGATAACCAACGTGTGACAGAATTTTCTAGAGAAAATAAATCATAGTCAAATACCTCAGTGTGTCTGCAATTACCATTAAGTCGCTTGAAGAAGTTCCAGTGCCAGACCTATTCCCTCTTTTTTAGTAGAAGCCACAGGAAGCCTTTCTCCAGGTGCAAAACTGACAGAATGACTATGCAATAATGGACAAAGTAAAGGGGAGGGGAACATGGCAAAAGGACAGAAAGAGCAGTAGCAAATGGCCAGGACCTAATTTTATTTCCTCTGGAGTTCTTCAGAAACTCTGAGGTACAGTAGCTGAAAGGTGTAAGTGGTGTGTAGCCTTTCCTTGCACCAAAGGGAAGGGAAGGGGAAGATGGAAGCATGATAACAATATTCCTTGGAGGGGCCAGGGCCACTAACAGGAAAAAAGTTCTGTGCTGTAAAGAAGAGCAGAGTTGATATTTCCCATCCTTTTCAATACAAGTAAACAGGGCATCAAGTGAGTGAGTGTTAAGTTCAAAACAAAAAAAAAAGAGAAGAGGTTGATCCCCACAGAGGACAGAGAGAAGATGATAAACTCCTGGTTGAATGACATTATAGATGCTAAAAATACTATATGGCTCAAAAGATCACCTGGAAGATTCTATAGAAGAAAAATTCATCACAACCTATTACATACAAGTTACTACCTCTGTCTTGAAGTTCTCCTATGGCATTTCTGCCTGTGGCTGAAAATGTGGTTTTGGAGTTATGGCTCCCAGCTTACCTTGACCTTATCCTCTCCTCTAGGCATCTGCTGCTAAAAGCAGGAAACCTGGCTATGTGTGTCTTTGTTCTGGCCAAGAAAAGGCTCTCTGATTAGTCTAGTCAACAGGAAGCAGAGTACAGACCTGTCCTAAGAAGAAAATTAGAGAATGCTAAGTCAAGTTAAAGAAATCTTTTATCCAAGTGCAAGACAAAAGTTCCTATTGCACCTGTATGAAACACTATGTAGGCAGTTTCTGCTTGCTTTTAATCAGATCCATTTTCATCTTTCACTTTGGAGTCTCAAACCCATTATTAAATTTCAGACAGAGTGCTAATCACTGGAACCAGGCACCTGTGAGCCAGAAGAGATCAGTCACAAGCACAAAGAAGGATAGAAGCTGAGATGTATTAATCAGTCCTTCCAGTGGCAACCTTATCCAGAAGATGTCACCAAAGCACAAGTAGAGCTCAGGGTCCCTAGAACAAGGAACATAAATGGAAGGACTTTGGACTTGTACAATAACCACTGAAAAATCAAGAAGGATGTTGAGAGAACACCTCAAAATGTGTGATAGCTGACCCCAAGCCAGAGGAAAAACCAGGTGGTTGAACAAGGCGAAACCAGTGCCTGGAACAAAGGCTCTCAGTGCTTTAGGGAGCTTGGTTTAGCATAGCAGCAATGTGGACACTGCTGCAACCTCAAGTGGATCAGTAATAACCAGATAATATCTGAGAGGTTTAATATCATTTCACTTCTTTGTGACAGCTGAGGGGAGGTATGAGCCAGCATGACTCATCCTGATTAATGCACTGTGGTTCAGAACAGATCCTACTGCAGGAAAAAGTTCAACATAAAGAACACAGACCAGGACATCAGCCAGCAGGAATTGTCCTGAGTCCTGAGCCTCATGTTTAAGGGTTTTCTTTACCCTCTGTGGCAGCAGGAGATGAGCCCCATTCCATCATGGTTTTCCTTCTCTAAGAAGAAACCAATATAAATCCACCTGTTAGTGGTAAAATCCACAGGTGCTCCAGGACTGACAATGTGTTGGAGTATATCACCACCTGAGTACCACTCTCCACAGACCTCTCTGACAAATGTGTTCTAGGAGCAATTAGAGCATGAATAAAGGAGCTTTTAAACCCCACAGACCGTTGTTCAGATCTTGTTTGAGACTGCTCGATTTGTAGCATTTTGAGCAGAGGGTTAAAAGTAAGACCTGCTCCAATGGTATTTGAGCTATTATGGGAAAAGATTTTGTAAGAGGTACTCCTAGGAAATTATGCATAATAGTTACATAATATAAGAAATCACATTCTCATAATATCATTTGGCAGGTTTAGCCTTATTTCTAGGGAACAAGCTAATGGAAATGGTGTCCTTTCAGAGTCTGTATTAATCAAAACAATTTAATGAGACCAGGTCTACACTAAGAAGTAATCTGAAGGTATATCTATATGGATTTCCAGTGTTCTGAAGCAAGCTGTAGTCTAAATAAATTTTGTTATATATATATACAGTCTCTATTAGGAATAATCCATTTCCATAATTAGATTTTTAATCTACCCAATGCAATAAGGAAGTCTTCTGTAAAAATTAATGCTACTTTCAAGTCTGTACATCTAGCACCTGTTAAACAAAAAACATTTTTCACTTTCTAACGATTTACAAAAAATAATTCAGTAAGTAATGAGGTAAAAATAGAACTTCTTTAAAAGCAGAATTAATTTGGGTTTCAAAAAATGAATAGCATGCTTCTTGGCTGAAGAAATTCAAATTACAGACAGGGGTCTTAAAAAACTAATTCATGGCACCTAGCCTTGCTGCTCGCGTCCAGGCAATCAAACCACTGCTTTGTTTCAGATAAAAAGAAACAGTTTCCTTAGCAATCTCAAAAAGTTAAAAAACAGAAGCAGCAGAAGAAGAGGTTTAGCTGCACCCACATGCTTAAAGCAGTAATAAAACAATAAAACTGCTGTTCTACTACCATGTCAGATACCAAGTCATGACAAATAGACAAAGTCAGCATCTTAGACACCACATAATCCTGAAGTCCCCTACAGGGTGTAGGCTCAACAAGTTAAGAGGGTCAGGAAGTTAAAAGCACTCCTGGGAGAAGTCAGCTGTGTGGTAATTCTCCAGTCTTGTGGTGAGGACCTGCCTAGTTCAGAGAATCCTTTGCAGGAACCTCCTCTGATTTGCCTCTCTCTGTAAAAAAGGGATTTGCTTTCTATTTTTCTAAGTGAGAATAAGCAGAAGTGGAAGGAGTGGAGCAAGCTGATTTTTTTTAGCATAAGCTAAAACTGGACATCAGGTACAAATATGAACAAAGATCCTTCTCTTTGTCACACATTAAAAAGGTCATAAAGCCTTGCACAAGGGTAAATTGACATGGAAAGCTAATGTCTGATTAGGCATCATTTGGGAGATTAGGCAATGTAAACAGGGATCCAGATTTTCTGTGCAGAGCGAAATCAGAATTTCAGCCTCTGGGAATCTCTGTCTGCAGGTCTACCAGGCAATAAATCACTGGAAATGCACAGGCTTTTTTATGACAACAATCCTCCTCCATTACATAAACTCATTTCTTGCTCTCTTTGTCATAAACTAAAAGAGGATGCTTGACAATAAGCACAATTCTCATTAATTTGCTGCTGTTTGTGCAGAGTCTCCGTGGTTACACATAGACCTGGACAACCAGGATGATTAGGAAGTAAGATGACATTAACCAAGCAGAACCAGCATGGTTCAACTAGGTGACTGAGGAGGTATTTAGAGTTTTCAATTCCAATAAGATTTTGTTGTATACTTCTGTGAACAAAGATACTTACAGAGAGATGAAAACAAGTCAAGTAATGCTGGAATCCACTTTTCCCTCTTTTGGTAATTTGTAAGTAGGTCCAGATCATATTCTGTGTAGACATCACAGCTGGCCTTGATGGTAGACCCCAAGACTAAATATTTTATTTTAAGTACTTCCAAATGCAACAGGGAGCTGCTGTAAACTATGAAACTATGTGCAATTGAAAAGACCCATTTTATTTAACATGCTGATCAATTACTCTTCTGTATTTTCAACCTGTGCTTAGCAGTGTTTGTAGGTTGTCATACACATAGTGATTAAAAAGAAGTCATAATTAAGAGAAAGTTACTGGTTCTTTACACCCAGTTTTATATTCTGTTCTGTGCTGTTGCCTATATGCATAGAAGACACGACATTACCCACTGCTCCTTTATGATGTTTTATCATACATAGCTGCCTGTTCAGATTTCTCATATTCTAAGGAGTTACAATCTTGGAGTTTCAGTAGCTGGTGTACCCACAGGATGGAGTATTTAAAAATGGTATGGAAAAATATAAGTAAATAAATGTACCTTTAATTTAACTCAAAATCCTCCTTCTTGAGGAGGACACATTAGAGCTGATCTCAGTTTCTTTTCTGAATGTTTTCACTGCAGGCAACAAAAGAGAAGCATTAGTTCAGAAGCCCCGCTATCGTGGTGATGGTGATCTACTGCCAAATTTGGCTCTGGTGCCAGGAACAGAGATTTGAGCTGACACTAAATCACAATGTATTTTAAATTAATTTGTCATCAAACATCAGAAAAGTTTGTCATCACTTTCCTGCAACACAAGTACAGCAGTCTGAAAGACACAGTAAAGGCTGTGTCATTTTTCTCTGTCAACCTGGCTTCTCAGTGTTCATTTTTCAGACATACCTCCGTTATCTATGTTGGAGCTCTTGGAGGGTGCAGAGACAGCTCCTACTCAAAACACAGTGAGTATGAGGCTGGGTGATCTCTGTCTGGTTCTGGCTGTACAGTTTGCTCCCTTAGCTGAGACATCACAGCAGTGATCAGAAACAGCAGAATTGAAGGTGATATGAGAAGAATCTGTCTTTCGCTGGTGAAGAAGATTGGCCGTGTCTCTGATGAGATGTGGCTCTGACAATTGTCACCCCAGCAGCAGCAGCAGGACTTCTGGTTCCAGCCTTTTTGTCCCTAAGTCAGGAATTTCTTAGGGACGGGTAGGTATTTTCTCTCCAAGTGCAGAGAGGAAAAAGAATTCTGATCACCACCATAACTAATTAAAGACTACTATTAGGAAAAATGGAAAAGAAGGTTAACTGGGTTCCTGTGACCATTCAGATGCTTAAGGGCTGATAGTTAGGATAGGCTGTGGATAACTCACAGGCTTAACCTGAAGGATATAGTTAAGTACACGAGTGAATGGAAGCCTGTATTGTCAGCCACTGAGACACTGGAGCATCCTGGTACTTAAAACATTTTGTGGTTCAGAATCCTATCTACTAAAAGTTAGTCTGAACCTGTAATTTATAAGCAAATCAATGAAGAAATTTAGATTTCAGTAATTTTCTCTTAGCATGAGTGTAGGATGGTTTGAAATAAATCACAGTAAGTGGGAACATACTAGAGAACCTACAGATTTTGACATCTCAACTTACACATCTGTCTTTGAAAAAAAAAAAACAACAAAGCAGAAATACGCATGATCGTTCCTTTTTTATTTGGTAAATGACAGCATCATTTCATATAAAACAGAAAAAGAACCATGCTGATCAGCCACCCACACACTTTCTTTAAAGCTCTCATGAATTGGATCAACATTTAGAAAGCACAGCAAGTACTGGCATTTAAGTGATATTATAAAAACAGTCAAACTGTGATAGTGAATATGTATCCAGCCTTTGTACATTAGTTTCCCTATGCACACACAATGTTATGAAACACTGTTCAGAAATACAAGAATATAATTTTCATGGGAATTTCACAATTAGAAATCACCTCTTCTTTTACAAACATGAGCAAGACAGTTAAGCTCCCCCTCTCCCCAGCACCAGCTACTCATGGAGCTGCTCCCTCATCCTGCCTCTGATTACACGGTTATGCTCCAAGCCCAGCATCTGCATCTTCCAACGCAAAAGGCTGGTCCCAAGCTTCTGTGCACAGTCTACTTGGTCCTCCCATACCTGAATTTAAACTGAATTTGATCCTGACATAACTTGGGAACAGCTACAGCTGTTGCCATGCTCTATCCCTGCCTCAGCCAAGGTTCATTGCTTTATTGGTGATATCATCTGCTTACGAAAAAAGACAAATTAAATACTGTAAGTCCTTTGCAGGATTTGCTCAACACCAAAACACACAGTTGCCATTTCATCCTTTTTCATATGCAAGGCAGCTGCATGAAAACAAGCTTGGGTTTTTGTATTCCAGGTATCTCCAGAGCCACTGTTTACAGGCAGTCGTGGTTTCTCATTCTGCTGCTCTCACTCTTATTTAAAATTTCTGTAGTGTTTGCATTCTTCTACACCGATTTTTAATGTAGTTGTATCTTGAAACACATACATACACACAGACTCAGCTTTTAGGCTGGTCGAGCTGCATTGTTATCCTTTGAAAGAACACCAAGTGTTTAATGTTTACCTGTTTTATTGCCAATCCCTCTTTAACACCAGTCTGATCTTCTCCATTCAATGAGATGTTGTGGAGGGGGAGAGGGTTTTGCCTTGAATTTTCAATAGAGATCAAATTTAGTAACTTACTGTGATACTGTTACTGGTCCAGCCGAAGCTCTTGAAACCAGCGAGGATAACCCTCATGAGATGCATTACCCAGAGTGTGAGCTGGCTTGCCAGCTTCTGAAGCACCCCAAGGAGGGCAAAATCTTCCCAAGAAGCCACCTTATGCCTGGCCCAAAACTTGAGCAGGAAAGCTTAGCACACACACCAGCATTAGCATGTACAATCAACTTGAGTCTTCAACTCCCTCATATTTCAAAGCTGGGATACTCACCTTAAAAAATGGACCTACTGCAATTGTTTGGGTGGTCAGCTTCCCACTGACATCCTTGTGGTCCTCTCTGGAGCACACTGGCTTCTAAAGCAAGGTAACTATCAGGCTTTTCAGTGAAATCAACCTTACTTTCAGTTTGCATCCCAATGTCATTGGCAACAGAGCTGTTGGTGAGCTGTAATTCTGTTTTCTTTGATCTGTATTGTTTGCCTGCATAATCGAGAGACAGACAAACACATGCTTGGTAAATGAGCAATTGCAACACGTAGACTTTATTTTATTCCTTCAAGGAATGCCTTGGCATGAAGCAAGGCAGCCCCTTGTGTTTCCAGGAGTGGGAATAGCATACCCTTGGCTGGCTGAGGAAGGAAGGTGAACCCACCTGATCCTGAGGCTGGGAGGAGAATGCCAGGACTACAAGGCTTCCCAGGGGGTCAGAAAGGAGCCCCCTCTCCACACTCCCCACGGGTGGCCAGCAGGTCTGGGCAAGAACGTTTTTCCTCCCCGCCACCCGAAGAGGTGCACAAAGGCTTAGGTGTCTCCTAAAGCACATCTCACGGGAGTTAAAGAATGGCTGTGGCCATGGCACATCCTCTCTTTAAACAGAAGTGATGACTCCTTCAGTGGCATGCTAGATCCTATCATCTGCACTCAAGGCAACATCCATCCACTCATTAGGTGACCCAACATGTTTGATCTACTTGAGCTAAGCGGGGACCATGCAATTCATTTTGCTCAGGAGAAGAATTTAAAGCAGAGTTTAAAACTGCAGACCCAGAAAATTGATCTTAAAAAACCACTCAGCTCTCTGAAGAGCTCATAAACCTAAAATTAAAGCTTTAAAATAAATGCAAAGGCCATCATCTACCGTATTATGTTTCTCAGTTATACCAATTTAAAATTTTCACACCGAGATAATCCGAGTAGCCCAATTCCGTGTCGGTAATATCACCTACACTAACACCCTGCAAGCACAGCAACAAACTCTCCCAGGCAGGAGGCCAGGTGCCAGCACCAGCCACTGAACTTGAAATCAATTTTGTCTCTCAAGTGTAACTTTATTCTTGTACTCTATGAATATATCACTGCGTACAGGGACAGCTATGCACACATTTTCCAGAGATAAGTAAGATGAAACCACTGACTTAATAAATTCATTTTTTATAGATGTACAGTACTTCTGTGCAGCTGTGCAACATAGAGTGGGGCTGAAGCAGAGTACTGCGAAGCAGGAAGAAAGAACAGATGAGGAGATATTTAAGATCTTTCAGGGTTTGTTTCTCTGAAAAGGAAATCTCATTTCTGTTGTGAACTTTATTATCTCATTGAGGGGTTGCTTTGAGGGTTTTAACCACTGCTGCCTGAAGGGGGTGGCTACAGGCTTCATTTCTCATCTCCTGTCCTCTTTGCAGGCAAACCATTATTTGCATCCCCAGTTCTCACACGTCATAAAAGTTTAGATTTACCTGGTCTTTAAAGTGTCCCAAGATAAGCTGAACTTGGAATACTATTGCAGTTTCCACAAGTAGGGAAAACTTCATTATCCTCCTCTAGTTAATAGATGCAACTAACTGTTTCAAATATTGAACAATGGCATATAAATTCACTCAAACATTTACTTGGAATGGAAAAAGAAGACAATAAGGAACCAAAACTATTTTCAGAATAAAGATAGCTGACTGCAGAAGCCAGAAGGTACTACTCAGGTGGGAGCAGGCTGAGGTATCTGCATTTATTCTAAAAACTAGCAAAATGAGAACTACAAGTCTAACATAGCACTGAAGTAGTAGAAAATGGCCTCTTATAGCCTTCTGTTTACAGTCACACTGTTAATAATCTGAACAACTATTTTTTCACCCATGTTAGACATTTTCTAATTCACCACAAGAGTTGGTTAATGGCTCCCTCTAACCCTGGGGTCACACATCCCAGCTCGGGATCATGCTTTCAGCAGAGGTTTCCCTCACAAGAGGCAGATCCCTCAGCATTTGCTGTGACCATTTGATGCTTTTAGAACAAACAGAGGCGTTGTTTAGGCAGAGGTGCTGTGGTTGTCCTGCTCTAATGGCGCTGTTATCTGGCACCGTGCCTGGCATCTTTTGATGCCTCCTTATCTTGTAAAAGCAGAGCAGCCACACACGTGGTACAGTTTTTCCAATGAACAAGTCACAAGACTTTCAGAGGTACAACTGGTGAAAGGCTGCTGAAATGCTCTTAGAATTATAATGACAACTTATCAATGCTTGGAACAAAATCATCCTTTTACTGATTAATTTGCAGGCTCCAGGAAAAGTGTTTGCCTGTGAAATCTCTTCTGCCTTTTTAATGTCATTTCTTCTTTATGTTCTACTGATGATCTGTACAAGACGAATGTTAATAACAGCAGAGTGCAAACTCTTCTCAATTTAGCTTGTTATCAGATAGCTTTCTTGAGAGACTAACAGATAAGAGCAAAACATGACTTTTCTCACCAAATAACAACTGCTTTGACATGCACAGTTTGAGAGATAAGCTGCCTGTGAATGCCAACATCTGCAGACCTGTGATCTTTCTACTACAACTCTGCTGCCCACTGGATAACCAACTCTAAAATGTGGGCATCAGCCCCCTGTGACCATGCAGTAATGGAAGTTCTTTAGGTATCTTCAGCTGAGTAGAGATTCCTTCATGTGGTAATAAAAGAGAGCTCCAGATAAAACTGCACCCGGTTTTATCTTCAAGGAATAGGGAGAATCTATATTTCAACCAGTAGCCATCAATTAGAGATCCCTTACTCAGTGCACTCAACCTCAGGAAAAAATTAAGATCTCACCCATGCTGCTTGTTAGCAGATACTCAGCTGATGGATTACTACCTCTAAAAATTATATTCCAGCAAAAAGACATGATGAGCAGAGGACACTCAGGTAAGTTTACACAAGGAAAAGAGTTTTTCTGACAAGCCTGAGTCACACTGTCAGAGGACAAACAACTCCACATCTTTTCCAAATAAGCTGCAACACAGCTTGTATCAAGCAGAGGAATGACACAGAGGGTGCCACTGTCACCACGTCTGGCTGTGAGTCCTTCAGAAGTCACAGTGACACCCTCCCTGGCTTTGAACACTGGATGTTGAAAGCCAGAGCAATCTTCACACTTCAGGGTGCTGGACAGCAGGTGGTTCTCACATGTATTTAACCCAAGAGGTACAACAACAGGGTTTATATATGGTGATTAAAAGGTTCTCTATGGGAAACCAAAATATGCCCAGAAACCACCCCTCTCTGTTCAAAACCCAGGACAGGGGGTCAGGCCAGTGCCCAGGCTTGTTCCGTTTGCAAACATATCATGGACAGAAGAAAAGGACACAGTGATATGTTTCTGAGAAGTCAGATTAGAGGCTAGGAGCACTGAGCCAATGTTTGCCCTGGCTGGAAGAGGAAGTGTGCCTTAAAGACAAGCTGCCAAGTTTTATCTGTGGCACTTGTGTCCTGCTAGGGGAAGTCCCTCAGGCCCGTGCTATATGACAACACTATGGTGACCATGAGGTTATCAGAATTTTCTTGTTTTCAGGAGTGCTTTTCTCTTCAGGTCTGGCTACAAGGCAGCATGAGGGCTGGCAAGAGATCACAGCATCTAGAGGAACACTTACCTCTTTGAGGAAAGAAATCCAGTACACATTTGCCAGCCTTTTGAAGATACATTTCTAGATGGAGACAGAAAGCACTTTGCACTATCTCCCCAGGACAGGGATGAGCATTTCTCAGCATTGAAACCTTTGTATTACTCTAGTTACCACTTTCCACCTTTTACTGTATCTGAATCTGAAATCATCTATCATCTTCACTTGTCCTTCCAGTAACAAATGTTGAACCTTATATTTTGGTTTCTTTGCAGAATACTCTGCCTACTGACCATTATTTATCAATGGTAAATTGTCTACAGAAGCCCAATATGTGATTATGAAAGATTAAGCAGGGTGGGCACAGCTCGCAGAATCCCAAATGCCAGTGCTGATGATGCACCCAGTCATGGATTTATCATTGAGGAGGGCACACCAGTAACTCAGCTGGTCCTACTCTACTTCAAAATTCCCTGGTAATTAACAAATCCTGGAAATATATTGGAAGTTTTGGAAAATAATTAAAAAAACACTCTCTAAAAACCTTTCTTGATGATACCATTCCCTAAATGTAAAAGTTTCTTAAAAAAGAATTCTAGATTTCCCCTAAGCTTAAATAAAGATCTTCTGAAAAATCCAGACTATGTCCCTCAAACTTGAATAACATTCTCAAAAAAAAAATAAAAAAATCTCCACTCATACAAAAAAAAGCAAACAAGCAAACAGCTCTCCCATCTCTAGGATGAAGGACAGGAGTTTCTTCCTAACTTGTTTGATCGTTATCTTTCCTGACAGTCACATAGCATGGGAAGCACAATTAGTGCTGCTTTGTGCTGAGTTCTGCAGCAGGTGAGTGTTGACCCACTGCTCACCTTCCACTGGTTTCTTTGACATTTTGGCCAAGTAGATTTTATGGAGTTGTCTGCAGCTTTTTTGTTTATTTTGTTTTTTTGGGGTTTTTTTTTGCCTCCCTCCTCCTTAATCTTCCTTACATAGCCTTTGAAAAGGCTATGATAGAATGATGTCACACTGGTAACAGCTACTCTGTAGTTGTTAGATGTAGTGAGCTCTTTCATCTCAAAGCTGTTTCCAAGAACTGAGGTACATATTGATTAAGAACATAAATTGTACACTCTCATTTGAACACTGACTGTGCAGTCGAGAAGACAAAGGAAGTACTTTATCTTTATATACTGAAGATTGATTTTGTTCACTTGCACTGCAAATTACTTTACTCTAAAGGACGTTTTGCCAGTACCAGTAGGATATGTAGGCTTTTAGTCCCATTAGATCAGGCACTGGCTTCTTTCTAAAGAGAGAGTGATGCAAGAGTCCAGAATGAAAGGACTCAGGTGTGTAGTACCAGAAGCAGCTCCACATGTTGGACAGATGCTCACTAGAGTCTAAGCTTTTTTCTCTTTTTAGCAATAATTGACCTCAATTAACTCCAAGAGTTTTCCAACTTGGTAAAACCCAGAAAGAGTGAGGTGGCTTTACTAATACAGTAAAGCAAATATTATATTAGGATATGAAATACAGTGAGCACCATGCACATAATCTGAAAATAACAGCTCAATGCTGACTTCTAATGAGATTTTGCAATTCTGCCAGAAGAGGCTTCCCCAACAAGGGAGTAAAAATCTGAGCTGTTTATCATTTACTACTGCATACTACGACTGTTAGAGACAGCTTCTTCAAAATCTAATATTGCCATATCTATTTTGACAGCCGTAATCTTGGGTAAACAACACTGAACATAATGTGATTAGCAGTTATAATTTCTGTTTGATGTGAATGTAATAACCCTAATTCAAATCTAAACCAGAAAATGAGGAACTGTGAAATTTTCACCCTGACAGCCCTGGAAATAAAGTTAAAGAGACAACGCATCTCCATGCTGGTAGCTGTCTAGGGCTCTTGAGAATGGATCACTTGAACCCCAAGAAACACCACTTCCAATAAAACAAATATAAGCATCTAATATAAATTTAACTGCAAATTACAAAGGGTGCATGTGTTAAGAGAATAATGAAATTTTTTTACACTGCATTAGTTAACACAGTAAGAACTGACTCCTGAGTAACAAATGTGTTGTTATTATTGCCAAGCACCACTTGGAAATCAGAAACAACAAGCAACTGGTATGTTATTGACAGTGTGGTCTAAACAAAGAGATTTTCTTATTCTTTCTTTTATTTCAATTTCTATTTTTCTTGTGTTGCTTTAAACAACCTACCTAAGTAATACAGCTTCTTCATCATGTTTAGGAAACCATTCTAATTTAATAGGGACTAATTACAAATTTACCTGCAGGCTAAATTTTTTGCAAAGTTGTTTACTGCTAGTTATTTCAGAATATCTCCCCTCTTTGACAGTCAAGCCTTTCAGATGCAGTTATGGGCAGATAATGTTATATTACCTACTTGTATAAAGACTTTTTTTCACAGAACCAACCTTCCCACATTTCAGACATTCCTTACAGTCCCTCAAAACTTCTTACCCTTCCTGCAATTACACAAATTTGCCAGAACAGGTTCTTTGTGAGTCAGAGACCAGAGCCCAGTCTTGGTGCAGTAGTACATAAACCAGTCCTGTCTGAACTCCTCTTAATCACAGAAAGCAGCACACATCTGAGGAAGACAAAAACCTTTTCAGAGATTTTTTTTGTTAGTATTCTCTTTTCAAAGAGAGCAAACTTTTTCGATTCCCTAGTTTTTAGCACAATCTGAAATTAAAGAGTAAATTTTACTCTCTGAAAGATGCAGTTGCTATTGGAGAGTGAGATAAAATAAGCCCCAAAACTTCAGGATGTGAAGGGAAAAGAAGATAAAAGGTACATATGAAGGTTTTCCAGTGGTCTTATATGATTTATTTTGCACGTAATAGAAGATTGCAGATAGAAGTTCAGCCCTCAACTTCAGAGGTCCTGTGAGAACATCAGTAAAAGATAACTCCTCCATGTTCTGAATATGCACTGTGGGAAAGTGACAGTAATGGCTATGACAAATTGTTATCTAAGGAGACTGTCAAAAACCCTGACTCAGGACCAAAGCCCTACACAACCCTGCAAGGTACTCTGCACACATAGGATAAATTAATCTTTATTTAATAAAGTCAAACAGACAGCTCCACTAACACCTCATTCCTATGTGTCAGTCATTGACTTTTGCAGCAAGCCACAAGCATAGTTAATTAAAGGAAAAAGAGCAGCATAAACATTTAGGAAGAATTCCATAGAGCAGCTCAGGTAGCAGATGTGATGTTCTAGCACCTGCCACTGTCCCAGAGCACACATCAGATATCTCTTGCTAACAGTGGTGTGCATGTACCTACAGCTTCTGCATTGTACATTGTGTCCAGATCCTTCTCCTGCTTGTAGGGGCTCTCTGTGCTGTGTTTTGTGTGTCCCATTCCTTGTGACTCAGGAAATTCCTTGTGACTCTAGCCAGAAATGATTCTGCATCTCAGTATTTCAGTTTTCTTTTGCATTTCTATTAAAACCAAGTCATGTCTATAGGGCACTAAGGCACTCGTTCATGAACTTCTTAAGGAACAATCCTCTGTTTGAATAATTGCAAATGAAAAGTTAAATCCTGAAATTCAATTGCAATCTGAGTTTTCACTGCAGGCCACAATGTCCTAATAATCTAAACATTAGAAAAATGGAAAATCTACATAGCAATATAATCTCCATGGAGAAAGAAAACTCCAGATTCAGCACAAGTGCTTTTCTCTTAATATTGAGCATATCTTATTGGAATTTGTAATCCCCCATGGTAACCTTATGTTAACTATTTTGACAGAATGAATAGTGTTTTCAAGCCATATAATTTTGATATCAAAATAAAACTATTCAACATCTGCAACAAATGGAAAAGCCACCATTTGATCCCATAGTGAAGAATGGTGCACTCTTAGCTGCTGTATGGTAAACAATTAGATGTTAATAGGGACAAATGTAGATTTGACCCTCACATGTCTGCCTTTAATCACAGGCAATGTGAAAATGTTTCAGGCTGAACAGCTGATGGACAGAAGATTACAGAATGCTTTCATTAACTCACAACAATATCCCCAAACTACATGTTTTCCAAAAGTGAGGTAAGGAAATGAATAGATATTAAATAAGGGAACTGAAAGCTATTGTTTTGTAGTAGGACCAGGAAAAGTGTTTTGGATGGAGAAACTGCAAGAAATTTAAAAACTCAGTGTTGCTGTAGAAAATAGCCAAAAAGAAATGCACAGTAACAGCACCACACATCACAGCAATTTATGGTATTTTTTTTGGTTGTTTTTTTTTTTTAACACCCAAGCAGATAATTCAGGTGGAAATAGAGAGTTCTGGGAGGAGAGATTAACATGTAGAGATTTCCTGGGTTGATAAGTTCTGTTTTTAACTTTAAACTGTTGGAGTCTAAGATCTTTTTTTTCTGTTGGGTCTGGAGTCCAATTCTTTCATATAAGGACTCCAAAATCGGTGTAGATAGTTTTAAGTTTGTTTGTTTGCTTGAATTTGTAATCCCCAAATCAGTCTAGCAGAAAGGGGCAGAGAGTACTCTAAACTGATGAAGGGAAGGTGTAAAGGACTTGTGATGCAAGAGACCTTAAATGCTTATGCTTTTGATACTTCACTAATTTTTTGTTGCCGTGTTAATAGCTGGAACTTCAGGTTTGCAGTTTAGTACAAGGTAAGGATAATAAAAACCCCAGGTCCTAAGGCTCACACAAACAAAATTCCTCTAAGTCTTGGAACATTTAGAACCAAGGCACACAGGAATGAGGGCTTTAAATGATCTTTCAATCACTACTTTTCATATCTAAACAGCAATATTAGAAGTTTCGGGTCTGAGGCGAAGACTGTACTGTCCTCGCGAAAGGATGGCTTAAGGAAGCCAGGCTGGAGAGAGGCCCAGAATATGTATTTTCCACCAAAAGTAGCAATCAAATTATTTTTTTATTGTGGAAAACAATGTCAGAACCGGACTTTCTTCGTTGGAGGGAATGGGGTAGTAACCCTGCACAGGACAGGACACTGGGTAAGGAGCATCTTCCTCTTTACCACTCATGAATGAATGCCTGTGGTACAAAGACCTCTTTTTTTTTGTGGTGGCTACTTCATCTATTTGAAATAATACCAACTTTGAAACAGCCAAAAAAAGCAGTTTCTGGGGTACCCACCCTCTGCTCAGCACTAAGAGTATGGTCCTCTTCTCCAGGCAGACTCAGTGTTGTGCACCTCCTGAATACAGGCAATTGCAGCTGACCTGCTGTCAAGGGATACCAAGCACTTCATTTGCAAATTAGCTATCCACATAAATGTCTCTCTGCTTTTATATTTCAGGAAAGAAAAAAAAAATAGTTGTATTGGAAAATTATTAAACTAATGTTATCATTATTTCTGCTCAAGAAATAACTTGCATCATTTCAGGTTTCTTGGCTGTGATAATTTTTTCATGTTCATGTTGCCATGTTTAAATTTTTTATACATCTTTGCAACAGGGGAACTATAACCCAGTCATGTAAAAAACCCAAACAGAACTGAAAACCTGTACATCTGTTTTACGTCCTATGGTTTAAATATTCATATACCAGCAAAAAGCTAAATGACCAAAATAAATCACCATAATTGCAAAATTGCTATTCTCCACTCAGACTTTAGGTACAGAAGTATTTGTAGCAGAAATACCAAGGCTTGTCTGAATGTACCAGCCCATGTGAGGGCACCAGAAGAAAACGAAGGGTTAAAACAATAGCACTCTATAACCAAGTACACAGACACACAGAGAGCAGTCAGCCTTGTAAACACAGTGGAATGTGCTGCTGTCGGGATACAGCTCTTCTCATCTAGGTATAAACAAGATGATACAACAAGGCTGTATCACATGTGCCATTCTCACCCCTCTCACACAATCAGAAATCGTTACAGCCAGAAAGACAACCAAAAGGAGGAAATAAAGGCAATGGGAAGCAACAGTGCCTAAGATTAATGGAAGCCAAGATAAGCAAGGTTCAGAAGCAAAAGCTCATCCCATAGTCGAGTTCTCCAAGGCTCATCAAGTCTATCCAGAAATGAGTATTCATTCCCAAGAGATCTGTTGAGGAAACTGAAATCCTAGTTTTTGATGTTGTTCAGATACGATTGTGGGAAGCTTGTGAACATCTGGGTATGAGTAAGTGCAGCTCATGACACAGTGAGTGAGAGTGGTGACAGTTGTTATTTAAGGTATCTCTTTCTGTACTGTCTTACACAGACTTCTCTTCCATTAATTTACTGCAGGATTTCAGGTACTAGAGGATTTCTCTATTTGAAAGGAAATAAGTGACTAGCTTCCTTTAAAAAGAACCCCAAAACAACATCTATTTGTCTGATGCCAGCAGCACACAGTGAGGAGCTTCTGCTGCTGGAGACATTTGTGCTAATTATTTTCCCCCCTTCTTATCTTCAGTGGAAGTGAAAAAGAAGTGGAATTGATCTCTTAAGTGCTGTGCCCAAAGAACAACTGTTAAGGAGAAACTACTTTAATTAAAAGAAGATGAGCAGCAGCACTTCAGGACAAAACTGCACAGCCATCAAACAGAGCAGTGGCTTCGGGACTGCAGAGTTCACAGTAATTAAGAACATAGATGAGCAGCTCTGGTGGGAAGAGCCTGAGCAAGGCTTAAGTCACATTGTCACTCACAAAATGATGTTAGTGACACCCAAAGAGTTTAGTTTGGACAAATAAAGATGATCAGCACTTAAGAGAAAGGATTGGGAATACTAGCTTGGCAGACAGTATATGAATAAGTTTACCCATGGATAAGATGCAGAAGGAAGAGAGAAAGTGACCAAGGAATTAAACTCTCCAAGACTTAGAGGAGAGCGGGAGGGAGCACAATTAAGAGCATTCAGAGGATGAGTTGTAAAGCTGAGAAAGGCCAAACCAGAAAGACAGACATCCAGATCTCAGGGGAGTGTGCATCTGCCAGGCTGAGAGATTTTCAATGTGTTTGCCAGTTGCATGAAGGGGGTAGATGCAGGATCAGAGATGTGTTCATAAAGATCGTCCCAAGGGCTGAGCAGGAGTAGCTGCTGAAACTTCAGCAACATCTGGCAGCTGCCAAGCAGGCAAGGGGGTTTGTTATTGCCCAGCCAACATTTGCACAACATACCTCCAGAAAAGGTCAACATTTGAAGCTGTTATCGAGTAGCTTTCTGTAGAAGTTATTCCAGGCATACAGATGCCTGAAGGCATCGTCCATCAGGGGATTGAAATGGGAGGGAGGCATCCAAAATGAGATAGCTCGTTTAAAGAGGAACATCACTTGACAGCTCAAGTCTGTGCATATTTGCCACAGTTCTCTTTTCTGTTTAAATGCAAAATCTATCAGGTTGCTGCTATTTTTAAACACAATACACAGAACACCACACATTCATTGGAGAAATAGGTATAAATGTGGAAACCTCAATAAGAGCAGTACAGAAATTTTGGCATTAGTTTGTACCTCAACAGCATGTTTAAATTTTAAAACCTATGTCATATAAAGTAATGAAAAGGACAAACATATTTCAAATACTTATTCCCTTTGACATTTTCAATTGTGTTCCTTAAGGGCTTTTAAAAGTGTAGGACTTTTATATCTTGAGTATATTCCAAGTAGAGGTAAATATACAGAAATAAAATGGTTGTTAAATCATGGAAGGTTATGTTATTAAATCATCTCAGTGACAAGACCCAGAAACAAGACTTGGCCCTGCCATCACCCAGAATTAGAACTGATCACTTGCATCAGCAAAAAGATGTATGAAGGCCAAATGGGCACACTACAAATGCCACCCAAAAGAAACATGGAGCAGCACTTTATATACAGATCTGCAAGCATAATAGAAACATTCAGATCTAGTTATATGTTTCTCCATATGAAAATTCAAAGTCTTAGTCTTTATAAAAAACAAAGAAAATATTCTCTCTCTGGAAGCCCTGCTGAAAAACCCAAACATCTGCAGAATGCAAATGAGCACCACCTGCTGCAGCCTCAACAGGCTGAAAAAAATTCTGCATGTCTCTAGATAACATAAATAGAAATAGTTGTATGTTAAATTGCTAAAGTGAAAATCACTTTTGCGTACAGAAAAGCCAGGTTCAGGTCACCAGCTGTAAACAAGACCCCTACAGAAAGATTTGTTCAGTGGGGCTGTGGATAAATGCCATTACCTCAGAACTGCAGCAGCTCCCAAGGAAGATGTGTCATCCCATCAGGTGCTATTGCAACCTGAGGACAATTCTGCATAAACATCTTCCATTTGAGGGTTACACCTTCTGCCCTCTCCAGTGGATGGTGAGACCATCTGGGTAATTTTCTGTGCACCACACCTTTCATTTTAATGGAAATCAGAATGCCCGAGCATTTCAGCTGTGTTATTTTTACAAAATGCATTAGTGACATTTGCTGATTGGAGTAGTTCTTTTTTAGTGGCTAAAAGCTTTTGTTTAGAGTGCTCTAATATGTTCTGCTTCACTCTTTTTTCTTTGTTTGCTTTGTCAAATATGACCATCTTAGACTCTGGTGTTAAACACTCTGATGCATCACTAGGAAAATGGAGAGGAAGAGATCAGAGCAATTGAAGCTTTACTGCTTTAAGAACTCAGAATTACAGAGGTTAAGCCATCACACAAGATGCCCACAGAGCCCCAACAGTTTTTTTCCCTTTATTTCTCTTATTTCTCTAATTTCACACATCTTTTCTATTTCCTGATAAATGAGCAGTGAAAGAAGTGACATGTTTATTTCCTAGCTCTGATGCAAGCCAAGTATGAGGCAAGCAGGGGAGAAAATGTTGAACACAAGATCTGGGAGTTGATTTTGTCCAGAAATATTGATATAGAAAGACTGATTTATTTTATAAGTCTTAAAGTTCTTCCAAACAAAATATCTTGAAATAACCGACAGAAGGTCCCTGGCATTTCTCATTAGATTAAAGTGTCAGTGGCAAACTCCAGACACTGCTTTTAGAGTGTCTCAAACACACTTACCAATTACCATTCAGCTTGTGCAAAGAACAGGCAGAACACAGCCAGTATCAACACTGGGAAATACAGAAAAACCAAACTAGGATGGGTTATTTGCTCTCTGCTCCGACAAATTAACTATCTTTCATGTTCATAGACTGCAAATACACCATGCAGCAATAATGTTCCCTCATACATTGATAGACCTTTTTAAAAGTCAGTGGGGTGGGGGCTCTTTGGGGAGGAAAACCCCAAATGCAAGACAACAGCAATATTTTGTCTGACAACACAAATGAAGCCCTTTTTCACATTATCTTTCTTTCTTGAAGAGTTTTTCTTCTATCCTGAATATCTGGGAATGGTTGTTCATTAATGGGCTTTAGCACTGTTTGGTTTAGGTTCACACACATCCAACACAAGCACCCCAAGGTGCAGCTCCTAAGGAGAAGCCACCCATTCTATTTTCACTGTGCTGTCAGAGCATGTTTCCCTGGCAGACCCTGCTGATCAGGAGGAGAGATAAAGCCTTGGACTTTGCAGTGTTTTGGCAGCAGATGAACCACTCTCCCACCCCTCTCTAACCTCTTAAATAACCCTTCCAGGCCATGGTCCCCCTGCCCCAGGCTTTCTTTCCTTCACAACTCATGTTCCTTTTCCCCCAAGAGACTCCCCTCTTTTTCTCTGCCTCTGTCCAAAACCACCACTTTCCTCTCTTTCCCACTGCCATATCCTTACCATTCACAACTGTGTGTCTTCTCCCTCATCATCACAGGGGGATGCAGGAGTTTGGACCTGGCCTTGCAGATACCTTCTTGTCTAGAACACTTCCATGTGAGCAGGGTGTAAGGTGAATTTCATGTGACTGAAAATCTCTTGGGCTGCCATCTTTTGGCCTTTCTGTATCTGTATCAAATGCTGATATGGAAAATGTCTCTTGGCACCATGTATGGGCAAAAAGAATGGAAAACTCACAAGGAAGATGCACAAGTTAAAATGGGAGTGCTACAATATTTTTTTAATGAATGTGTAACTGCTCCCTGGTATTTCATGATGAAAATTCAGAGCAAAGTCCATCAGTATTCCCTTGTCATAACGAAATACCCATGCTGTAGCTGACAGGGATGTTTACCCCTCTACAGCAGTAGAGAGAAGCCTTTGCAGCTGCTGCAATTACTTTCTTCAGATCAGAAGCTTGCCACAGTGACTCCAGTTAAGTAAACCTATGGCAGGTGCCAGGCTGCTGGCTCTGCAGAGCGCTGCCCTGTATCTGGCAACAAAATCTGAACTCAAGAAGCTGTAGCAGGACAAGATTTCTTGTGCTGTCTTGAGCACACATCCTTCCTCCTACACCCAAGGGAAATAAAAGGAGCTCAGCTGCATCTCTCCATTGTCTTACAGAAATGAAGGTCTGTGGTAGAAGTGAAGATTGAGGTTTGGGGGCTGAGGACTCACAGTCCTCCTCCCAGCCTGGGGAGACAAATGCCAGCTCAGCCACAGTTCATGTTTGCACCAAATGTAGTTCAAAGGAGACATTTGTATGAGGAGAAGGAGATGTGGTTATATCTTGGATAAACTTACCTTTATTTTTCTCTCTTTTCTTATTTTTTAAATGTAATTAAGCCTTTCTTTGGTGAGACCAGACAGAGAAGCTGGAGAAGAAAACAAGAGCTGCAGGAGAGGAAGCCAATCTTTATATATATAAATGGATCATCAATGCCATCTCTGTTAACAATTTAAGTAATTGCAAGCTGGAGAGGCATTTTGCTTTTTATGTTTGTCTTTTCCATGAGGACAGAATGATGTGGATTACCCTCACTTGCTCAGTCCAAGTAATACAACTACTTTTGTTGCTGACTTGCCAGAGCCAATCACCTGAAGTGTACTTGTAACTGATCCTCCATCAGCCACTCTTCCTTCACCTTCACTGTAAATCAAATGGCAGGGAAATGCACATTGTTTTTTGAATCTCCTATGACTGGTTTCATACCATACTGGTATGCCATTAGCTGAATATCATATAGTAGAAGAGCAGGCCTTTTTTTTTTATAATGTTAATTTTATTTTTTTTTAAGTATCTACAGTTGCAATGGAGTGGGGCTGGAATCTGACATTTGTACAGAAACTGGAAGAAACTCCTGTTCAAATATTCTGTGACCAGCAGCCTCTGTTTTGAGGCCAGGAGCCCCCTTGGCTGGACTATAGCAGCAATAAAGCAGCGAGATGTTTGTATGCAAAGTCAGTGAGTAGGCAGAGGATCCATGCTATGGGCCAGACTGGGAGGGAGAGGGAGGGTAGCTGAGGGTCTTGAAGCTGTGGATGAATTCACTTAAGTCAGTGATTCAGAAGGGTGTAGCTGAGACCAAAAAGGTGAAGATGAGATTAGCAGTTGTTTTGGCCACGTGGAGATTGGTGGATGGTGACCTGGGGAAAATGATTGTCAAACTGGATAACAGTAGGAGTAGGAAGCTAAGTGCTGTCCACCTCTTTCCATATATACCCACTTCACTTTTAATCCCTCTTTGTTTGTTGTATGTTGTGTTAAAGCTCAAGGCTAAAATAAACACTCAAAATTTGAATTTTCCAAATGCTTTGTGGGCTGGTGTGGCAGTGCATATCATCCAAAGATGTGGTGTCACCTGAGGATGCAAAGTCAAAGCAGGTCCTGCAGCACCAATGTTCCTTGTCAACTTAGTCATTAAATCAATCCTGCTGCAACTGTTTTAAATGAACAAAATTGTGGGTACAATTCTGTGGGTACTCTCTGTTCAAGTACAGTGCAGGCTCACAGACAGTGTATGGGGACATAAAGACTCACGAAATTCACTCCAATGGCTGCATACATGTGTGACCTATTTAGCACCCAGAAATCTGTTTAATGCCAAGAACTACATTAGATAGTTCAAACCACAGCTCACAGTGAGTCACGTAATGAGGTTCTTCAGATTATTGTTGTCATTAGCCCATTCCCTTCCCCCTTCTCACTTAGTAAGTTCATTTAGGCAAGCACTAATTTTAAGAACATGCAAATGCTGATTGCTGATTTCTATGGATCTGGTAAGCAGCCAGGCTTCTGTGATGCTGGCTACTATAGGCAGTGGGAAGTTAAATATGCATGACCTCACATAACGCTGATCCATGGGCTTGCAGGCATTCCACACCTGTAAAAATCCCAGTTATTCTGCATTCAGAGTGTCTCTGGTGTTGTCATTGAATCACTTAGTGCTTCAGTGCTCAGTGCTCAGGTAAACTCAGAACACGTTCATTATCTTTCTCTGCTAAGGTCTAGAATAAAAGAAGTCATAATTTAACCATGGTAAATCCAATATTTTGCTCTTGACAAGCATGTACATGTTGCACGTGGGAAGGAGGAGCTGAATTCATACTGGCAACTTTGCAGTTATGTCAAAATCTGATGAGTTTGCTGCTATCAAGATGTGGGGAATAAAATGCAGTAGTTAATATAAATAATGTATTTAGCAGTAAGGAATTAATAATGCATTATTATGATCAGGGTAGCACTAGGAAATTGCCTGGGGTCATCATACACAATAAGGAGTGACAAAAGAAGTCAACTACAGCTCAAGGTTATAAATCAGTAGAATAAAATTTATAAAGTATAATAATAACTTAAGTAGAATAAAATTTATAAATCCAATAAAATCAGCTTCACCTGGTCTCAACTTAAAATATTTGTATAGTATGTAGGATTGACAATATCTGTATTAAAGAGGTTCTATTAGACTATTCATAAAGGGCCAAATGTTGACCCCATGGATACCAGAGGAACCTGGGCCATAATTAAAAAGGGAACTTCTAGGGTAAGAAAAAAATAATACCCCCAAAGAATAGCAAATGTATGGTTTTACAACAGAAATGACTGCACAGAGTGCTGACTTTTGACTTCAGACCTCAAGACTTGCTTTCAGCCAGTTTCTTTCCTCCACCTGGTTGCTGTATCATAGCAGTGGTATCAGGGGCTCTTCCTCATGGAGGGAAATGCCTCTGTGAGAGGCAGCAGAGTGGTAGTGGTTCCTCCCTGCACCCAGCCAAGTGACCTCACTGGGATCACTGGGCACCTGTGGTGTTCTCTAAGGCTGTGGCCGGTGCCCTGAGCATCAGAGTGATGTGGCCTGAAGAAACACTGTGGGCCTTTTAGTGAAACAGAAATGCCAACTGTAGTGCAAGTTATCTAAGAGTTACCACTGGATTTTTGTGGCCAATTTGTAGGGTTTTCTCTCCTGGTGGTGGCTCACAGCCAGTCCGTGACTAATCACTGATTAGTGATTCCAGCCCTGTAGCATTAATATCTTCCATATAGCAGGATTTTAAACAATAAATACCACAGTGCATGAGCCTGAACTTCAGATTGGAGGAGGGTGACAAGGAAAATGCTCTACTTCAATATTGTCATTATTGCTGCATTGCTGACATTTGGTACCCTCTTTGCAATTGCTGAGGGAACAGACTGTGTAAGCAGAGGTGTTCCCTTTCACAAAGGTTTGGCTTAGTTATTATTTGACAATTATTGTGTTTATAATTACAGAGCAGACATAACAAAACTTTTCTAGCTGTAAAAGCACTGCTTCCTTGTTTGTATGCCACAACATATTGCTGCTAAGCATTCAGCTTTGGGTTTGTAATGTTTTGGAAAACTAGTTCTAAATAAACAAAAACAAAGGGAGACTGGCAGCTTTAAGCTGATTGAGTGTCCTTCAGTGTTAAAACGTGTTTGATTTAAGAACAGAAAGATTCATTAATGCCTATTTATAATCTATTTTTAGGGTAATTCCATGCAATTACTATTCATATGACTCAAGCACCCAGGCTGAATTCTAGCCAGGCAATAAAAGGATAATTTTGTAATGCCAGAGAGTCTCTTGAGAAGATTTGGAGGAAAATGCAAATCAACTAGTAGTTGATCATTAGTATGATAAAGCTAACACACTAACTCGCTTTCTGGAGCTCTATAACTTAGGAAACATTCACAGTGGAATATAAGACATCACCCAGCACATGGATGCAGCACTGCTGGCTTTGTAACATCTGGGCTCTGTGCAGTTGCAGTGCAAGGAGTGGCTGGAAATGAGCTCACCACTCTCCATTCCCTTTTATACTCCCAGCAATGAAGTATGTGAGAAATACTGATGCAAAGTTTCCCAGGGAGACATCAGGCATAGGTGGATGGAGGGGTGCATATGCTGGCAAACACTCTTAGAAGTGAATTGAGGACATGTTTATAAAACCCCTCGCTCTAACACACTAAAGATCTTCCTTTCCTGTCCATGTGAACTTTCAGTGAGTCAAAGTCTTATTTTTTTTCTTATCCTAATTCTGCTCTTCCTGACACTCCCTTTCCCTCAATGCCTAAATTTTGTCTCCATCCTTTCTTTTCAGGACTCAGCCTGATGTAGTGTTGCAGTGTAGGGCAGCCTGGAAGGAAGGGCTGGGAAAGGCAGCTGTTCACATTCAGTAACCTCTGCCAGAGAAGCCTTTCAATATCATGCACTTGTCAGATTAATTCTACACTCATTAATTCCCCCAGATTAATTCTAGATTAATTAATAATTTCTGGAAGGCAGTGGAGAGAGTAGTTTTGTCTCCAAATGAAGGCAGTGACTATCAGGATACCTAAGTTAGCCCTAGGGAAATGGTAGGTTAAGACAGAGGGTATGCAGGAATACTCTTATCCTTCTGGACCAGCGCTCTGGGGCCAGGAAAGATATTTCAGGATGCCTGATGGAATCTATTCTTAGACACCTTGGAAAAAGTTCTAGGTTAACCACCTCACTAGGGAAAGAAGCCCTGAGCACAGCAAAAAATTATTCCCTGCATTCAAGATTTACACTTCTGAAAAATCATTTTAGGCTAAGATAGCAGAAATGAAACAATTAAGAAATCAACAACCCTGCTTTCATAAAGCATTTATTTTTTTATTTGAAAACATTATACAGGCATTACATTGCCACAGCCAGTCCATATAGGTGCATGCAAATATCAAAATGGAGAAAGGTTTATTCAGCTTCTCAATGCAGGATTTGGGGTTGGGATTTTGTTTGCCTGGTTTTGGTTTTGGTTCATACTTCCATTTGCGGTGTCAAGATTAGTGTGCTTTATTATGGCATTTAACAATAAAATCCTACCCATGGGGTAAAATTCATATTTGTAGCTAGCTCAGGAATACTAAATGGTTTTCAAAAAAAAAAAAAAGGAAAGAAAACAATACTACACGCTTGTCAAAATGTTAATAGCACAAGTTAGCAATCTCTACGCTATACATTGAAACTTCTTCTTATGACACAGTGGTGCAAAATTTTCAATTGCTTGGTCTATCGTTGCGTGTTTCGAAACTTTATAGCCGGAACAAAGACAAGGTCTGTCTCCCAGTGAGGGTTTTCATCCGGTATCAGAAAATGACATCAGTCTTGCTAAGGGCTGCCCAGGGCCAGCAGTATCAGAGAGTTTCAGTTTGTTCAGGCAAGGAGCTATGCGGAGCTAGAGACGTCCTACGCAACATGGAGAGTAGCTGCCGTTAGATAGCCGAGCCTTTGCTGGTGCGCACTGAGGGCTCCGACTGCAGAACACAAGCGGGCAGAAGGAACGTTTTCCTCACCAGACCTCAGTTTTTTCAGTCAACACAGTTATTTGTAAAGCTATACTACTGTTTTCCTTCGAGGTCCATCCAGGACTAGCGCAGAGGTGCTAATCCGAGCATCCACTTTTTTTATTGGGAAATGCAGACAGCGAAGCAGCCCCGCTTTGCGCATCAAACTCCTCCTGCACGAGAAGCACAGGGGATGGTGTCTGGTAGCAGAGCGCTCACTGAAACATTCATGACTTATTCCTGTACAACAGAGCCTTTCAGAATAGCCTGGTAAAACCACCCCAGGTGGCACCTCTCAGCCACCCATGGATGGCAACCCCTTGTAAGGAGAAACTAACTCCCAGCCCCGTGACCTGGCCAGGAGCTCCCTCCTGCCCAGCTGTTTCGCAGAAGACTCTAACAAACATCTACAAGTTAGTGTCAGAAAAATGAGGAGGGGGAGGCCGAAGGACTACAAACATTTGGCTTAAAATAAATACTAATAAGGAAATTAATCAAAACAGTTATGCAAAAGGAAGGAACTGTAAACATGAAACACACACACACACAATCCTCAAGGTTCTCAGACCAACACGGGGACTAATGTTCAGAGAAAGGTATTTAATTGGTACAAAAGGTAGCAAAAAAGACTGAGATGACAGGTGCCCACCAGTGTGCCTCTGGGCACCTGAGGGAGCCATGATTGTAATCAGACCCCTTCTCCTAGGGAATGTATGAAATCCACCTTATGTCAAAGCTCTCACAGGGCTCGACCCAAGGATCTTACCCTGAAGTGTCAAGGAATCTTTCTTGTGTTTTTTATTGTTTTCATTTAGACTTTCCTTAATATCCCCAGAATACAGACCTTGTTCTTCTGTGGGAATTCAGTGGTTTTTATGTTTTGCGTTTTTTTAATCCTCAACATCATATTATTTTAATCCTCAAATCCTCAAAAAATTTAAGGAAAAAAAATTTCAGAAACATGAATGCTAAAGAGATTAAAAAAATAGAAGGCAGGAAAATAAAAATCCTACGTTTGTTAGTTTAGTACCAAGGCAACTTAACCAAAGTTTTTGGGCTAGTTTTGGGCATGATTTGGAAATATTGCAGGACCTCCCTCAGGTGCAGCAGGGTTGTGGCAGACAGCCTAAACACAGTGGGAAAAAAAATCACCTCTTCTCCACAGTAAGAATAAGATACAGCGTACTTGTGCTGTTCAAGAGCATTTTGACATTTGCCGCTTCATGTCTATTATGCATATATACACTTCTCTCAGTCTGTTTCAGGGAAGTTCCTTCTATATTAAAGCAGAACAGGACTATAAAAAATGAATGTTACCTCAGCAGAAATTCATCCTGCTTGGTTGAACTGTATGACCTTTCTAATCTCCAGTGTACAGATTGATTTTTTTTCTCCTTTTTTAAATAGAAATAGGTAAGTTGTATTTTTCAAACATGAAGGTCTACATTTTGGCTTGAAACAGTCTTTTTCAGCAGAATAACACTCAAATTCACCTTCTATGCCCGCAAGCAAAATATTCATCAACCATGCCGTAAACTCCATTTTCAGATACAACGACTGTATACTCGCTTTTACAGCACTGTTATGTGCTTCTTAAACTCCTTCTTTCTGAAGATCCTGGAGTGTTTTAAAATAACTTGGTCCCATAGCACCTCTGTGAGGTAGGTAAAATGTCATTATTCCCGTGTATACTGATTGGGAAACTCAGCCACACAGAAGGTAAGTCATGCCCAAGGATTCATGCAAAGATGTGGCAGAGTGGTGAATAAAACCAAGATCTCTCCTAGATTCCTCACCTATTGTCAGACACAGGAACACCTCATCCTCCTTAATTTTAAATTACAAATAGATAAAGAATATTGAAATAATGATTTCCTTGTACCGGGCTCTCAGAAGAGCAAACATACAGGCAAAAATGGATTTTTCATTGTGATGACTAAGATTTCCCCCATTCTGGTAAGGCTACTGAGGCAGAAGTACAGTTGTATACAGAAGTGTGGAGCACACCCTTACTATTTTCACACGTCCCCAGGAATGTAAGAAAACTGCTGAATTCTTCTGCTTGCTTCACAGTTAATGAAAAATAATTGGCTGCACCCTGACAGTAAAATGCCTTTATGCTACTGCAGCAACACCAGCAGATGGTCAGGTTTTTCTGCTCGTGAATTCCTCTCTTAATCTTCCTGATTTTTACAATCTGTGGGTTTTGGTGAAAAACTGACACATTTCTAAATAGCTATTGTTAGAATAATGAACCACGGGAAACTAAGCAAATTGGAACAGCAGAAGGCACCCTCGATGCACTAAGTATCTAAAATAAGTGCCCTGATCCACATGATATGTCATCTTTCCATGGAGAGGTACAATACATAGGAAACTAGAAAATGTGTTTTTCTTTCTACAGGTTAAAATTTCATAAAGTAAGAAATCTGTGTTGAGTCATGACTACAGAGAAACTGACTCCCTGTCACTTGATGCAGAACCTTGGCCACCAGGAAATCTGCCATGGATCATAGAGAGGTCAATGCTTGAGTACTTCACTTCTGCAAATATAGAAAGGCTAAAATGCTCGCCTTATACCTATTCCTAGAATAGAGACAGATATTGTAAGTTGTCCCTTCTCTGGATTCATGGATCAGATTACCTAGAAAGGGCAACCAGACAGATAGCACAGAGGAACTCACTGTATTTCCCTCACCAAATCCAAGTTGCTAGCAAAAATGTGTCAGGGTGTTGTCACCACGACTAACCCATCTGTTTTGTGCAAACAAACAAATTTTAGAGAGAAATTAACAGTGACTGCACAAAGTGTATTTGCTGTAAAAAGGCGATTTTTCCACAGCTGGTGTGACTTAGGCATAATATCACTCTGTGCGTGTAAAACACCCTTCTATGACCTTCTTTTTTTTTGTAATTTCATCTTATGTATTGAATATCTTTCACAGGTAGTTTGACGTTAACTGATTCCTACACAGCAGTTTGTATTGCAAACATGCTGTTCACTTTGTAAACGAGGGACTGGCATCTCCTTGCAAGGAACACCCTGGAACAATCAATTTGTGTTTGTATGAGCTTTCCTTATTTGCTACCTTGCAGCTCACCAGCGTAACTGCACCTGGTAAATACCTTTCTCTATGTACAATACAGAGATAATGGATATACGAGCTCCACTGTCAGTAGGTGATCAACAGTCCTGGGTTTAAGCAACTCTAACGTGAGGCTCCTCTTCTGTCTCCTGCCCCAGGCTGGTGTATGTCACCGAAGGCTCCATCTGGCTGGTGGCTGGCAGGTCTACAACAGGTCCGGAAGGGTTTCGAAACTGCTTGTACACCCGAGGATCCTGGGCTACGTAGGTGGATGTGGAGGAGTAGAGCATCAGCCCAACAAGGATCGTGAAGAATGACAACAAGTAAAGTCCTGAAAACTGAGCAGAAATAACAGTGGAGTCATTAGACACAGCACCAATTAACCTGAGTTCATGAAGGCCCAAAGACAGGGTTAGGCACAGATCCTTGTTTTGGCATGCGCTGCACAGAACAAACTCCCTATCATTTGGATGTTGAATTTTTATGGGAATGACTCTTTGGAAGTTGATTTACTCCCCCCAGTTCCCCTGTCCTCCATAACCAAGAGCTAACTAGTGCCTGGGGCAGGCATGTTAAGTATTGACTGGCTGGGACTGGGGAAAGCTGAGTTTTGGTCACAGACCCAAAGCTGATTATTTCATGCTTTTAGACAAGCCAGCTACTCCTCTAAGTCCAGGTTTCTCCAGCTCCAGTGTGAGGTACCATCACCTACAGTTGGTCAGACAAGCAGCGGACAAACCTGAAGTTAGTTACAACTAAACCACATGTCTGTGAAGTTAACGTGCTGTTGGAAATATAAAAATAGAATTAAATAATAATTTCAATAGGAATTAAAAAATAATAAATATACTTAAAAATATATTTTTAATAAAGTCACTTAAAAACTACCCTGTCTTCAGCTTTTCTTGCTTGTGAACAGAAAGCAGGTGCTAGAAGACTTAATGTGAGTTTGGACAGGATGAACTTCAGCTGTGAAACATGCTCTGTGTAGACATTATGAGGTTTGAAAGTACACATGGAGGACAGTTAACTGAAAGCTCAAGTACACATATTTTGGCAGACAGCTTCACTAGATCAGAGGTCAGACTAAATTTTTTGACATATACAGACTTGTGTCTGGACTAAAAATACAACACAAAGAACCTTTCTGGCAACTTATTAGCCCTTGCAGATAAAGCTAAAGGCAAAGACAGGGTTTCAAAAGCACAGACCATTGGGTACTAGCTTTAGATACTGGGTTCTGGCTACAGGGGACACAAAAATGGCTTTAAGCCCATATGACTTGTCTGCTGATCCTAGACTACGAGTTATTTCTTCATTCATGCTGTATGTGAGAAACCATGAAGGACAAATTGCACAGCCACCTTGTTGGGGATATAAATGATTTGTATTCAGTGGAACTTCCACAAGTGCCTGTATTCTGCAGCTGTCAGGAATCTGTACCTGAACACCATCAACTACCTGCAACCTGCTATTAGCTGCTCCATGAGGTACTTCAGGATTTTATGTAAAGGCATCTGCAAGTGTGTTCATTAATCCTGACTGACTCTGCTTTGATGGATGCCCCATTTGTTTCCTCTGGATCACTTAAGCACAGCACAAAATAGACAGAATGGACTATATTATCTTGAAAGTTTTTGAGTAATTCTGCTTTTTATGCTTAAAGAAATTACCATTGTGGAGAAAGCAAATTTTACTTAAGCTAAATTTGCAGTGATGTTAATTTGTTGCTGTTTCATAAACCTACAAAAGCTCCATCCAATCTCCTGCCTGAGGAAGCATTTGGCCTTTTTACTAATCCTGAGTATCTCTGAAAGCTTTGGTCATATAACCTGTGGTGGTACATCTGTGTGTGTTTCGCATATCCAATATTCATGTTTAACAGGGAAAATACCAAAATGGGGAAAGCTTTTAAAGTATCTCAGAAGGATCAGAGGGTAGGGCGAGTTTTGCTATTCATCAGCTTTTAATTGTTTTTTAACATGTATGTCACCCTCACGTGTTGTCTGACAGCAGAATTTGATGAAACCACCCAGCTGTCCCACCAGTCACAGAGACACTGTCGAGCCTCACCCTGCGTCTGCTGAAGGATTCCTTCCATGAGACACAGCTCTGATAGGTCTGTTTAAGCCTAGGTCTCCCCCACGTGGCAATCAAACACAAGTCAATAATTACGAAGAAACTTCTGGTTGATTTTTCCCCCTCCATTTTCAGTACAATTTTCTTCTCAGCACTTTCTTCCCCTCTTTCACTTTGTATTTGAACTCAAGTATCACTTGGCAGCAGTGAAGTTGACTAAGCTCAAGCAAATCTCAGGAGCCAAATGCATCTAGTTTCCCATCCCTAGTTTCCCACTGTCCCTCATTCCCACCTTATGCTTGAATTTCTCACCCCAGCCAGCCAATTGGCTTGGCCCACTGCATAGCCAGAGTGCCAGCCAGATCTGTGATTGCCTTGTGTCCTGCTGTGAGGAATCTGTGGGGCTTCCAGCAGCTAAATGTGCTTTTTTTCTTGTTCTAGGAGCTGCCCAGACAAAATATATTTATTTTTGCTTTGGTTCATGGCTCCAGCTCTATCATATCCCCCTCCTCCTGGCCATACAGCTCATTCCTCTCTCAGGGGCTTCCTGCCAGTGGGTTCTTTTGGCCAATAATATTCTTTCCATGGTAGTGTCCTCCCTTGTGGCAGCTCTCCAGTCTGGGAGAAAGGGTTTGGGCATAGCTTGGAGAAATCTAAACAAAGGTCTGTGAAACATTTGTCCTTGGTATCTATGCACAGCTAGTTCAAAGAGACCTGCACTCTGACAGTCCTATGACAATTCCTTCCTTTTTACCTTCCTTAGAAATAAGGTTCAGGCTGAATTCATTTGTGCAGCAGCTCTCTGCAACACTGAAGTAGAAGGGTAGTCAGTGAGGTTAATATAGGAATACATACTGAAGTATATGGCAAATCTGTTTTTTTGTCAATACGCTGTCAGACTCATCCAAACCCCTTTGAAACAAATGGACATTTTCCTCCTATTAAAACAGCAGTGAATCCATCAGTGCAATGGAAAGATGCAGACTTAGTTCCCCAGATACAAGATTTATTCATCACTGTACTATGCTACTCACACTGCAGCTGAAATCTGCTGAAATTCCAGCTGAAATTTATGGAAGATAAGATTTCCAGGCACACTCTACTGCTATGTAGGTTTTAGAGGTTTTTTTAATCTTGATCTGCAAACCTCATCTACTGAGATTTGCTATTAATAGACAGGAAAAAGAAACAGATTCAAAAACAGCAGAAAGAGCTATTCCTAAGAAATGAAGTGAGGGAAGATCACTTTTCATTGCCACTCTCTACACAACTGCAGTACCAAACTGTAGATTCTTGGGAAGTATGTAATTCCTCTCTGCCTAAAAAGCTACTCGAGAATGATATTGCGCTTCATTTTACTGAATTATCTTTTTCTATAGAAATATATTTCCTCTAAGAAAAAATATTTTTAAAATATCCAGATTTGTATGCCTCTCCAAATCCTTCCCTCCATTCTGTGCAGGATAACTGTGAGTTGTTCAAAGAGTAACATGGTCAAGGGAAACTGTTAGCTCAGATTAGCTAATGAGTGTCACACCCCCTAAACAGACTACAAGTCAACTCATGTTTCTGTATCATTAGTTTGCTATGGATTTAATATCTACACATATAGGTACACATGTATATAAACTTGCTTATCCATGGAGCTTATTTGAGACACCAGATGACTTTGTGGTGGGGTCAGTGATCTAAAACTCTTGAGTCCCTGGATTTGATTTTCAACCTGTGAATTTATTTTGTGAATCACAATGATTTAGATGATCCCCAGTTTCTTACCCATTTAAAAGAGATAATAACACTTGGTTACTGAATAAAGATGAGTTTACAGAATAAAAATGGGGAATAGGGATCCTCTGAGGAGACGGCAGAGATCTACTTTGCAGGGAAAGCGCCTTACAACATTTCAGATTTCATGACTGACATGAAAAGTATCTGCCAAAGTTTTTTAAACAGCATATCTGCTGTTTAAATATCCATATCTGCTCTGCTCTGACATCTGCATATCTATAAATGCTTCCCCAATCAATAGTATTCAATATAGAACATATAAGGATATTCTTAAATGTTAAAAAACTATGAAAACACACAAAAAAACCTTCTCTAGCCACCATTTAGTACCGATGGTGAAAATGGCCTACATTAAACTAACATTACCTTTCAGCATGTGAAAGGCACGTCTTTGGTGCCTGTCAATTTGAAGATAAGACACACAAAGCAAAGCCTAGACAAACATAACCAGATAACAAGATTTGGTCAGCCAATCAAAACAAGCAGTGATTCTGGTGAGTGAACATTTCTGGTATTTATCTGAGCTGTTCATTAGGAACCAGTGCTTGAATGGACCTGCTCAGGCAGGTTCAGCAGATGAGCTTTCGGAACCTGGTGGCTTGACTGCAGCAATGGTGGCCTCACTCCAGTACGTCCAGCTGCAGAACCCCACCAGGAAAACCACTGCAGCAGAAAGGTCCAGCTGATCACAGCAAATATAAGGTAAAATTACTCTTTCTGTTATCTATGCACAAAGTCTTTGATGTCAAAAAAGAAAGGAACCCAAACATATCTGCAGTGCTACATACAAGTGTAGATGAAGTTTACAAAACAAATTTAGCTTATATCTATAACATTTTTGTTGCAAGCCAATCAAAATTACAAGGAAGTCAAGCATCACAAGGTTCCTAAAATAAAGTATAAAGGAACCTGAAAACTTAGTATTTTTAAAAATCCTGAATAAACTATTATACCTTTCAAAATTTACTCCCTACCAGTTTTTATCCTCTACTTTTTACTGTCTGTCCATGTGAAACTTGTCTTTCATATATCCTTAAATCACAATGGGTAAAACGTTTCTACTATTTCCTCTTGAGACTGTTATGCTTTAAAGTAATCCACTTGGAAAGGTGGGAGAAAAGGAAGCTTCTTAATGGGGAAATGAGTGCATCTGATTTCATTGTCTTGATCAGTGATTAGACAGTAACAGAAGAAGAAAAAATTAGAAAGGAAACTGTTTAGAAGGTAGTAGATTCATGCCTTGGTCTGGAGAGAGCTAGCCATTCTTCAGTACACTGGTCATGAATTTAGAAGGGAAAGCCCAGAGAAACAGCATGGAAAAATCACATCTAGGAAAGGCTGTGCTGACTGTGTCCTGCCAAGGGAATCTGCAGACAAGTAGTTCTGGCTGTCACAGATGTCCATGTCCATGTTACCACTGACACCATGGCAAAACAGTATCCAAAGTGACAAAATGAGACTGCGGAAAACCCCACACAGACAATGAACTTCAATGATTTGCTAACTTTGGGTTTTCGCTCAGCCATCATGATAATGATCTTGAACATTATTACAATGGTTATGAAAATGCAAATTCTGTTTTACTCAGTCCATTGAACTGGAAATAGTTGCAGGAGCAGACTATTTGAGCTGCAGCACTTCAGCACCATTTGTATTTCAAAACAGAAGCCACACACTGAATCTCTTGGTAGGTAGTATGAACCCCAGCTTCTATCCTATGGCAACCCAACTGTGCTTTTCAAATCTTTAAAAAGTTTTTTTTGTTAAATTACTAACAGAAAAATTATAATTGCGATGTTTCTTATATTCAGTGCTAAAGTATGAAATGGAATAACTACCTTTTTCTCTACCTCATCTGGCAGTTCCTCACATCTTTGCATAAATGAATAAAGAAATCAGGTCAATTAATTCAAGTTTAAATCTCAGAGAAAAGTGACCTCCTCAGAATCACACTGATGAAGAAGGGTAAAAACATACATATCAAGTGAAATTCATCTAGTTCCATATTTCTGCTGGTACCATCCATGCTCTCCAGACAGGCAGTTCCCACCACCTTCTTCTTTCCCATCAGTGGGTCTGTGCAGTACAGTGAACTCTGCTTTCCAGACTAATTCAGTTTGTAGCATACGCTGCACAGCCCATCAAAGCTAAGGCCAATAGGTGTTCTTTCACTGACTTATGGCTTTTTCCCCCGGGTAATTTCACACATGAATACCTGAGCAGGCTGAGTGAAGGGAGTTAAACCAAATTTCTCTCATTATCTTTAATATAGCAAACAGACATTTCCACTCTGTTTGATAAATTGATCGAGAGGCTGAGCGTCTTTCTACAATTTTCTGTTTTTGCCTCCAGTATAGCAAACCAAGCTCTCTGTGACCAAGTGCAGAAGTTGCACCGTGGGATGCACACACTCTCCAGCCAGCAGCAGTACCAGAAGGCTGAGGGCTCTGAGAACTAGGAATTCACACAGTGCTTTCATGTGCATGGCTGGATGTTACAGCCGTATTACTTTATTAATAGCAACAGGAGCCAGCATCCTAGTCATAGCTCACAGTGCTCTTTGGTGACTGCCTTGGATCACACCCACAAGGATCTGACTGAGTCTGTCTTGGATCAGCATTGTGACTTAAACTATTGCTGACTATTTTTGTCCCAGCCTACGAGGAAGATACCTCTTTGGGATTCAGAGCTTGATCTGCTCATCAACCGAAACCGAAGCAACCTCCAACAGTGAAACAGCGCATATTATAACCCCAAATGGCACCATACACCAGAAGGGCTGCTGTGAGTTTTCCAGACTGCATTGAAGCAGACAAAACGAATCCATCTGAACCTTTATGTGTCCTGCCAGTTCTCTAAGTTTTTAAGAAATTGCCAAAAGGACCCAAACCACTGAGGTATGGTTTAGAATGCCTTCCCTGCTCACCAGCTGCAGAAGCTGGAATGTCTGAACAGAAATGTTGTTTCTCTTGCTGAGAAGGGCACCAAGGAGTGCTGGACAACTTCAGTAATGATGATAACTTCTGGACAGCAATACTGTCCACTACCAGCAGGATTGTGTTATCTTCACACTTGAATGACTTCCAGCTATTTCTTAGGCGAACTATGAGGATAAAGTTTTAAGTGATGACTTAAAGTCCTATCTTGCCCTCTGAGAACAACTGGAATGAAAAGTGAAGAGTGTAGCTAGTTCCTCCACATCTTTGATCATCATTGAATGAAGGAGGTTTGTCTCAACACATCACTCGTGCCAGCAGAACCCAAGGCAAGAAGTTTCTGATTTGTCTGAATGACAGTGAAAACCTAACACTGCCCTCGTTGCCATTGTGTGAAAACAAAGAAGCCAAAGCAAGTTTCTCCTATCATTTCATGCATGGCAGAAAGCACATACTTCTCAATTCTTGATGCTTGCTTGCACCCTCAATATGATCTAACTCTGATGAAATGCTGTCCATTACTATGGCTTATGCTGAATTGCAAATATTGCATAGAAACCATGATGACAAGGAATCAGATGACACATTTTCTGTATCTTCATGTTGATTCTGTTCTACTGCTTGCATGTTTAACTCCATGTAAACTCCATGTATATTTTGTGCTTTCTGACCTACAGCAGCACCCTCCTTTTCAGTTCTTGCATGATATTTGCTGGTGGGCACAGTTTAATTGTTAAAACAGTGGTCAGTGGGAAACTCCTAAGCTATCTTACCTTTTAGATCCTGATGTTATCTACAGGGGAGAAGAATGAGGAGGGTTTACTGGAAAACTGCCACCATGAATTCTGTTAAAATTTAGGAAACTTTAAATAAATTTCCTGGAATTCTTTGGTGGAATGAAACAAACTTATGGAGAAAACTGATAGCATTTTGGGAAAAATCTCTGAGCTTGACACAGGCAGCAGTAAGGCAAAGACTGACTTTGCACAAAGCTGCATGATTTCAAGCTTCTCAAATGGCATCCTTAGAAAACGTTAACAACAGCCTGTCCTTTCTAAATACATGCCCAATAGGGCAAAATGTTTGTGTGAAATGGCTTATCTTCCTTCCCTGGGTGCCAGGAGAGATGGGAATGCTGCTTTCTCTTCTGTTTCCCTTTGTTGCCTCTGACATCAGACATGGAGAAAAAATGAGCCTGTGTTCAGAACCCCTGCAGTACCAGCAGTCTGTCTAATTAAAAAGTGCAAGGTAGAATGAGTCCTGCAATCTGTTTTAATCTTATGTGTGTAGGAAAGAGATTTTCCTGTGAAGTTAAAACACTTCCATTACATTACTCTAATTTCCTGTGAGCATCCTTACTGTGGCAGAAGGAGGCTTCATTTCTGGTTATTTTATATCAATTGCTTGTCAAGAATGTGGTAAAGGACCTATCCTTTCAGATGTTCTTAACACAAAAAGGAGGGGCACAACAAAAAAACTTATAAAATTAATTTTTCTTCCCCACTTTTACCTTTCTTTGTTGGTTTGCTCTATCAGCTGCCAGTTGCCATGTGTCTTTTTGGGTTTGTGTGCAAGTATTTCACATAGTAGCAGCTGTCTGCTGTAACTGATTCTCTATTACTGTACATGAGGCTAATTGTGTTCAGTGTGTTCAAAACCACGCTTGTAATAACAGATTCATCTTGGATTCTTTGTTTATATTTTTCTGCTGAATCTAACAATACATTCCTGCAGAAATTCCTTCCCAAACGGTGTTCTTTTCTCCTGACAATACAAATGGGGAGCACTCCTGCCTTGAGAAACAAGGGATTTGCAGCTGCAGTTACTCTTGCCACAAGTGACCACACCAGCTGTGTGGAGGGAGTGTGACTCGGCTGTTTCATGTCAGGGCTCTCTGTAGTGTGACACATTTGCTGCTGGCAATGAGAGGCCAAACTTCAGGGACTCCAAGAGCTCTCAATTGAGTCGACTCTCATGGCATGAGGGAATCAGAATGGAGAGCATGTCCTAAGCTGTCAATCCAACCCCCCATTACTGCTTACAATCAGATCACATATTCTGTCTGGCAAATCTTCTCATGCAAGCATTATTAGGGCTTTTTTCACTTCCCACTAACCTATTTGAAATAATCCTGGAACCTCCCTGCTATGATAGCCAAAAAAATCCCCCTAATTTCTATACATTCTGTTTCCACCTGTATATTCTTGTATCATTAGATCAAATAATTCTCATTTTCTCCTTGTGAATTTATAGATTAATTCATATATATTAAAGTTCCATAGTGCCTCCCAACCCACCAAAGCTATGTTACATACAATAAAGATTTTTTAGGGATCTGCATATTCAGTACATTGTTAGGGGCCACATAGTTACTCTGTCAAGGCTTTGGAGCAGATAAGAGAAAAAGCTCTGTTTTGGTGCTCTTGAGCTGACAGAAAAAAAAAGCCCTGTAACTGCAGCCAGAGAAGTGCTGTCCCTGAGATGGTAAGTTCTCCTGTCCTATGGCATTAGCACTTCTCCATCAATACCAGAAATACCTAGACAGCCTCATTTGGAAACAGCTTTGTCCCAACCGTGCTCAAATTCTTCCCATCTGTTGCCACAGACACTGCCTCGCACTTTGTGCTTCACAGCATTTCTCAATGTCAGCCAGTTCCAGTTGCCTGATTATTCTAATTCTTCTTCCTACTGAGGGTGCCAAATCTATTACTACAGTCCCTACACAAAATTGGTCTTCAGACCAACTCTTTGGGACCTCCATCAGCCAGTTCCTTCAAGCATGCTGTTTCTCTCAGCACATTGCCTTGTCCTTTATCCCCATCAGCCAGTTTCTCACCTGCCTTCCAATCTTTACATCACTAATCTTGTTCTTTAGCTTAACTGATAATTTTGTGTACTGCACTGTTCAAAAGCCTTGCACAGCAGATCTATCATTTGACTTTTCCCTATAAAAATCTGTTAAATTATCAGACAGACATCAGATTTAGATGGGATTATTTGTCTTCTGTGAACCTGCTTGCATTTCATCCAATTTTCCATTTATCTCCATGTCCCTAATTATGTCTACTTTTGATTTTATTTTCTACTCCATATCAAATTTGAAGTATTCAGATTATCATGTTGTGTTTCTACTTCTGACATAGTAATTTCCATTTCTTTTAAATATGGTGCATTGTCTTCACATTTAACTCTCATCCTTACTGAATATGACAGAAGGTCCCAATTTTGTTTTGGCGTCAAGCGAGAGGTTGTTCAGTTTTGGCCTCCACTGCCCTTGCACAGCAAAACTATTTCTTCTCTTAATATGTAAGAAGAACTTTATGCTGCTTATTTCATTTTCTTCTTCATTGCCAAGCTTGGCTTATCTTTTACAGTAATTAGTAAAAATTTCACTCTTTCCCTTTTTTACCTGCACAGTATTAGTTTTCTTTTGAGATTCCTTGTTTTCTGTTTATTTCTAACAATTTTTTAAGCAGATGGTTTGTCCAGTTACATCTGAAGTTCTTCCCTACAAGTCATCCTCTTGTCCTTAAGATATAAAATTAAGATTACTATAAATTAAAGCTATTAAAAAACCCCTTCAGATACATTATGAGCCTTTTTAACAGTGTTCCTTGATAAACTTAACTCGTGTAGGTGGTGGGAAATTCCAGTTTAGTCCAGCTAATAAAATTGCTTGTCAGCAGTGCTGATGTCAAGCATCTATCCCATATCATGGGTTTGAAAGCTTCCAGTTTAGTGGGAAGGGGGAGTTTAGACAAAAAGAAGATGATTTTTGTAGATGTTCTAGAATCTAATAAAATACTCCATTGCTTAGATTGAAAGCATGTAAAAGTGATGTTTTCTAACTGATATTTTGTTTGTGTGTTGATCCATTCCTCCTCCATTCTGGTAGGAAAGAGAAGCTGATGAGGATGTTTTAACCCTGTGTGTCTCTAGCATTCACTGATTTGGCTGGTAGGAGGCACAGGTGGGATAAACACTTCAATCCAGTTGTATACCAAAACAGATTTTACATATGTTCTTTCCTCATAGACCATGACATAATTTGTAGGCCACACAAATTCTTTGCACACTTCCTAAATATTCTACCTTCTTTTATGGTCATTTCTTGAAATAAGGTTTACTCAGTTCCATAACAAATCTCAAAATTTATAATGAAATTATTGCATTTAACCTTTAGTATTTTTTTTCCAAGATGGTTCTGTCTACATCTCTGAGGAACTTCTAGTCTTTGTTTTCCTGTGCAAAGGTGAAAACAGCATCCAATTCAAAGAATCATAATTTCAAAATATTTTAGATTTTTAGTAGCTGAGCCTTGTTTAAGCTTTTGAATGCATCTGCTGCCTTGCTAATTCACGACTTTTTTTTTGGCTTTCTCTTGTGGGTTGCAAATTACTGCTGAGCTTTGTAACTCAACACATTCATTGTAATCCCTTGTCTTCAAAAATATTCTTGTCTTGGGAAAAGCTGAGGTTTTTATTTATGCTGATTTTTTTCCTCCACAAGTAATTACGAAACAGCCTCTTGGTCTTTGCTTTCATATTCACGGAGCATCACTTAGAAAAGTGTGCCGTCAGTAAGATCCATCTCTTTAGATAGGATGACTTCATTATGTTTTTTCTGTCTGTGCTTTTTCTTGTGATAAAGCAAAAGAAAGTAATTTGCTACAATATTTTTTTCTCTTTGCAGTTTGCAATCCATTTTCTGGTTCTTTGATATTGTGCATCTTTATTGCTGTCATCCTTTTCCAGCCAATATTCACCTTTAAAATCAATATGGTTTTGTTGAAGATTTATCATCCAAGAGTTAATTCCAATTTAACAGGAAGAGTTCCCCTAATATGTTTGAACTCTCATCTTGGGTAGGAGTTAAAAGCTATTTACTTCCTTCAGATTGTAACAATTACACATCACAATGTACTCTTGTGGTATACTTAAGAGATCTCTGAATGATTCCCTAATAATTTCTCCACTAATTCCATAAATTTTACATTTTAACACTTGACATATGCAGGAAGGTGTGACACTCAGAAAGATGTGATTCAGAAGTTACCCACAATAAAAAGGGGGTAGTGGTGGTGTTTGCTTTGGAGGGTTCTAAGATCAAGATGTGTTCACTTAGCATTTCTGTTTTGACAATTAGGCATTTCCAACAAAAATGCATTTTCCTAGGAAGCTTCAAATCAGTTCTGCTCTGTGCATTCTTTTAAAATGCGACCAAATGAAAAAATCCAAAGCTAAAAGCACTGAAAACAAGCTAAAATCTTGACATTTATGATGAGCTAGTGTCTGAAAAAATAATCTTAAATCAAAGCTTTTATCATAACTTCTGCAATACGAATGCCACATCATTTACACCCTTCTTGATGACTTCCAAGGAGTGAGCATCCATGTTTCACTATTCATGCTTTGCAGCTAATGAATCTATTGCAAGATAGCACTGTCAAAGGAAGACATCCTTTTAAAAATGCAGTATTTTGAAAAAGCTGCCATATCTGTGCTGTGTTGTTAAAAATCTGTCAGGCTGTGCAACATCTTGGTGGGAGGCATTTAGTTTTCCAGCTTCTACTCTCTTCTGTCATTTTACTTCATAGCTTTTTTATTGCATGTCATCCTGCACCATCACAAAAAGGGTGAGTGGATGGGGCCCTTTCTGTCACAGGAATTTGTGTGACCAAAGACACACCTAACTCCTTTCCAAATCAAGGCAGCCCTTTAAATACAGACACCTTACAGTATTCCAGTCGACTATAATTTTGGGGAGGAAATTCAAATACCTAACCAATGAAATAAATTAAAATAAATTTGAAAACAATGCTGCTTAGATGAAAGGCATGTAGACAGTACAGCTTCATGGGAGCAGAGGTATTGAGAGAGACTCTCACTGTAAGAAATTGAATACTTTGGAAAAGGAAACATGAAGATAGGTTTTTGCACATTATCAATGACATAAAGAACTAGCAACATGTCTTACCCTCATTATTATCACAGGCTTAGAAGCATTCACAAGGATAAAAGCCCTGTGTGATTAAATTCCGTTAAAATAGAAAGTTTATGGATCAAGCAGCTTGCGTACCAGATTTTATCAGGAAAATACTTTTAAGTGTATGACTGAGAAAGTGATAGTGCAAAACCCAGTTTTTTAGCCTGCACTGCCTGCTTCACTAGAAATAATGATGCACCACTGATAGTACCACTGACAACACCACTGTAGAAGTTTAAAATAGGTAGGTTTTAATTCCCTAACAAGTGCAAGCAAAGATCTTACTGACTTCAGCTTATACTTTCAGGGAAGTTTAAAAAAAAAAGGTGAGAATATAAACTGAAGTGTTTTCTCAGTTAGGTCAGAGAAGTCTCTCAGATGTTTATGGATGGCTGCCAAATAAAAATCAAAGTAATAAACAATCCTCCCCCAAACCAAACCATTTTTATTTAACTTCTGCCATCAAACCACAGACTTTGTATCCATCCTGCTCCAACAAAATCCAGGACTGCCTGAAGCATATAGAGTCAAGGTCAAAAATAAAGTTTCATCTGCATAGGCATGAAAATACATATATTTTTTAAAGATGATTCCTTGAGTGGCAGGCTTTCCTAATTTAGAAAAATGAACTGAAGCACACCAAAGACAGAAGAAAAAAATCACACTGTCTTCAATAAATATTTCTAGCAAGGGTCAAATTTTCACCACAGTGAAGACTATGTAAATCCCAAATTCACAGGCACTGCTTAGGATCTTTGCTGGCAAAAAAAAGAACCTGGAACCCCCTTTCCCCAACTTTCACCCTCTCTTCTCCATCCAGAAAAACCCCAGTCTTCATGGCTTGTTCTTGATAATGAGAAGACTTTCATCTGCTCTCTCCATTGGATGGATGCTGCTAGAATTAGCATTGCAAAGTAATTTTTAGAAACATCACTGAGTATCAGCAAATGAGGTTTCAACTAGCATAACTTCAGATTTCTGGTCCTGGAAGGATTTGAAAATCATGTTGATCAGTGTATCCAAGTCCTTTGTCACAGATAATCTCTGAGATTCTGAATCAAGATACTTGACTTCCCTGATTCATTATGAAATACATGTATTTTCTTCAATTGGGAATTGTTACTATAGCCAGAAATCCTGAATTTTTATAGCTGCATCTTGGATGAAGTCATGAATGAATTTGCCAAGGCATAATATAATTGATTTATGCTTGGCTTGCTAGGTAAAGATATAATATAGTGTGACTCAACCTGCTAGTCCAGAACGCAATCAGTATTCATGCTCTAGCTGCTGGAAAATATAAAATAAACTACTTAGATTATTTAGTGAGAACCTAATTTGCTTAGAATGACTGAAGACAACATAGAGCTTGCAAAGGAAAAGTAGTAAGTCTAGAAGTTCACATAACAAAAGAGCTGAGACTAAAATGTAAAAAAGAATACTCCTAATAAAAAATGCCCCTGTATTTATACAAAAGTTCTAACTCTGAGCACCTAGAGAGGTGGCCCTGAATTTTTTTAGCACCACAGATGTCCATGTATCCATAACAAAGAATGGCCAAAGACAGTCCTGTTACTTGTGCTAAAGAAGAAGACAAAAGGAGAACAGACAACTAGAAAAGTTTTGAACATAAAAATTGTATAACACATATCAATATGGTGAGAATTAAAAAAAAAAAATAAAAAATTGAAGATATGGTGGTGTATATTTAAATGCTTTGACAGTGGTGGATATTCAGCTATCAAAGAGGCCAGACACATTTCTCCATCCACTGGAGTATTTGAAATTATTGATTACAGAAGAATTAAAAAGACAGCTTTTATTTGCGGCATGCAAGAACTTTTAAGAATGATTACAAACCATTAATCTATCTCCAGTTGAAAGCTATATATTTTTACATTTTAATACAATAAAATCTTGAACAATTAACATCTTGAATGACACATACATCACCAGAATTGTGTTGAGCTAACAGGCTGAATTTCCAGCTTCCATGGGCCTGGGAAGTGTTCAGTGTGCTAAGAAGCTGCCTGCATGTGGGGTAAGACTAGAGGTGCAGCTGTTTATAAACTCACTCATGTCCCACATGCAATGATGTTTCGAGGCTGTACTATATAAAAATGAAATGCTAATGAATCAAAACACTTCAAAGACAATCTTCTCTTCAGTTTGGCTTCAAAAGCTCTAAATCTCAGTTAAACTAATTTCCTGCATTTTCCACGGATTTTCATAGACCTACTGCTATAGGTGCAATAAACCTGTCTGGTGATAAAAGTAGCAGCACAGGGAAAAATCACAACTGTTTCTTGAAAGCCTCATAAAATGATATTCTGCAAGGGACACTAAGCCACTCAGTTGATCCTACTTCAGCATAAACCCATTTGCTTCCCAGTGAAGTGGGGCTGTGCCCATTGGCCAGTGCAGAAAAAAAGCAGGAGTTGCAGGAGATGTGCAGCTGGGCAAGGAATGAAACAGATCTTTAAAAGCTAAGAAACATGCAACTGTACACACTCCTAAAAGGGGAATTAATTCAGATCACTTCATGCCAACATATTAGACCTCATTATTGAGTGCAAGTCACACATTTCACAGTTCTGCTTCCTCAGATAAAATGACACCTGATAACAAACCATAAAGAAAAGGAGGAGGTCATCTCACTGTGGATAAAAACATGGTAACTAAAGAAGAAACCAAATAACTAAGTGGTCTTTTAAATCTACATGATCTTTGCATATAGCTTCTCGTTTCAAATTTCATCTGCAATGTGAGTTTGAAAGGTGTGAAAGGAGACACTGACAGCTTGAGAAGTTGATGCTGCATTTCAGGTAAAGGTCCTTTCACAAAGCCCTGATAAAGGTCTTCTCCTTATCAACACTTCAGCTGGGAAGAGCAAAGGAGAGACCCGTGAGTTGTATGGATCGCAAGATGAGTATAAATTACAGAAGAAATGCAGTGATGAAAAATGCCAGTGGCTGGCTTGCTATCTATGGGGTAACTGGCCTCCTAGAGAAACAGTAAAAAGAATTGCACCAGGTGCTGGAGGAATCAGGACCTCAAGCTGAAGGGGCTGTCTCAGGGAGGATGAAATCCAACCAGATGAGGTGCAGAGAAGGGCTTGCTCTGATTAGTGAACTAAGGGCTGAGAGACAATATAATTCCTCTCTACTGATGTACCAGTGGAGTAAAATGCCATGGAAATGGGCATTCTTGCTGCTAATGGATATTCTAATGGTAAAAAGATGAATGGAGCAAAATGAGGCACAAGTAAATTTATGCTGGAAATAAGGAGGTTTGTAACTGTTGGAGAAGTAATCTTCTGAAAGTCTCCTAAAGACAGCAGTGGAGGTAAAAAACTTGAACAGATTTAAGTAACTGTCTGATAAGTGTTTCTGAAAGCAACAGCATGATACATACAGTAACCATAGGAAAATGAGATTTTCAGTTTTCTAATAATTAGAGTAAGGGGAAGAGGAGACCATCAGTTACTTCAAGTGTGGAACTCAACCAGTTTATCACATGTTGAGATGGATACTTTCAACAAGGAAACCTTTCAGTTCTAAGCCTTCTACTCTTGAGCATTTTTCCCATAAAGGTCTTGAAGGGAGAACAAGATGCCATTATGGATGGGAGCAGAAACACACTTGCTGTAGAAAGATGGGGGTCAGTAAAGGTGAAAATTCTGCCTTCCTGGCTCTGCTAATGTATCCAACAATTAGACACAGGGAAGAAATTAAACCTTTAATGCACCTTTTGCCTTTCAGGTGTCTGAACTTTAAAGTTTGTGTTTGAAAAATTGTCTTTATTGTCAGGTTTGAGCAATGCTGAGCAAAGAGCTGTCCAACCTCTGCTGCCTTTTGAGCCTTTCCCTTTATTGGAGTTTCATTTTGCTAGTATACCAGCACCACTGTTTTCAGAATAACATTTGCCTTTCACTGAGCAATTTAGTAATTTTTCTTAGAAACAGTGGACTAACATGACTAAATATATTTGTCTGTGGGTATCAAATAATATTATTAACAGGAGATAGCAGTTTTCAGATAACACCTAAAGTTAAACACCTTAACACTTTGGATTTGAAGCGTGAGGCAGAAAGAAGGAGAAACGATATCACCATGAGACAGAGCTGCAAAGCAGCAGGCAACCCCTACACTGTGTTTTCAGTCAAATTTTTGTTTCTATTCTTGTTTTCCTACTGCCTACAAAATTCTCAAGGCCACAAAAGCAAAATAAAAGACTGCAGTGACAAAGTGTGTTGGACTCTGAAGACTTGAACTGTCACTGTCTCATTCAGATTCATTCAGGTACTATTACTATAACAAAATCTGATTTGAGTTGATTAGACACTCAAAATTCAAAGTCTTTCTTTTGTCTAACACTTCTAGTACAATTTAGCTAACAAGTAACCTCCCTCCTATGAATAAATGATAATAGAAAGCAATTGCTTCCAGCACTGCAATATTATTTTCACAGGATGGACACTGTGGGGAGATACTGGTGAATAATGAGGTGCCATTCCTCATAACTGGAGGTCAAATATGGTCCTGTACAACATAGTGTTTTGAATATTAGGGGACCTGGGAGGTCAAAGTTTAACTTCAACACAAATACACTGCACATTTTGGCATTTATAATAAGAGACAAGCCACTGGTATGGCCAAGAGAAAGGTGTGATTAATGAACAATTTAGTTTTACATTCAGGATCAGTATGAGTGAAATAACCTTGTTCCCAGGCAAAAAAAAAAAAAAAAAAAAAAAAAAAGTGGGAATTTTGGAAGAGTCCTTCCCTTCATGCTGCCACCTTAGGATTGTTCACAGCTGTTGAAAGTAACCTTTGATAAGTAAGATGAAAGTAATGATACAGTGGCTGATGAACAGGTACTCAAATCTTAAAACTTGTAGCAAAAAGACCAAATGAGCTCTCTAAGAAAACAAGAAATCATAAAATATTTTTTTTTTAGTGTAGGAAGCCTGAAGTAAAAAAATCAACTTGCACTTATACTATTGTGTAGGTATTGTATTGTTCAGATCTAGCAAAGCTTGGAGGCTTCTTTTGTTTCCTCGTTCTGCACTGACATTTCTTCAGGCATACTGCTATTACCCAAATACATCTCTCATTTCCACATACCTTGTAGTGGAAGAGGAATAATCCACAGAAGAGGCTGTACAGGTCAGCTGTGAGCAGGGAGAGGTTGACGGCAGTAGCACTGGTTTTCTTTATGACCACTGGCATAAAGCTGTAGAGGCCAAACATACAGGCACTAAAGCCAACATACAGCAAGCCTGCAGAAGGGAAACAAGAAGCAAAGTGACCTTTCAGCTTGCAGAAATGACTTTGCTGGGAGGAAGAAGGTTGTGCTTTTAGGAAAAGAAAGAATAATGCTTTTTCAAAGAAAAATTCAAATTAATAACATACACATATATGGAGAGTGAAAACCATACCAACATGGGTCATGAGGTCCCTTGGGATCAACAGCCAAGTTGTTTCACAGTGGTGTCTTATACTACCAGTGACTAGTCATGTCCCACATAGATTTGGACATAATGACACATTTGAACATATCAAATCTAGTCTCTGCAGAAGCTGAATGTCCTCAACACGAAGAGGGTTCAGCTGAGTTGGATGGAGCACACAGTATTTTTCTGGGAATGGACCCAAAATATGAATGCAAGATTATTTGCAGAGCAGTTAATGAGCAAATGGATGAATGGACATGAGGACAGTATTCAAGTGGCAGAGGTCCTAGCCCTATTTTGCCACCAAAACTGACAAATCGCTTCACAGGTTGGCACCTCTGTTCCTCTACTCCTTTTCGTCTGCCTTCCTTAATAAAACTCCTGTGAGCTGAAACTCTTTCCTGCTACATGTTTACAGCATGCCTCACACAAATTAGGTTGTTAGACTCTAATAGAATAAAAATACATTACAGTAAAAATCTAAATTAATTAAAAAACCTAAATAACTTACTGGGAAAGAATTCATTGCTTCAGTTATTACTTGATAAATCCCAAGACAAATTAATCAATATGAAGTTAAAAAACTGCAAACACTTTACTCATCTGCTATCATGCAAATGATATTTCTTAGGCTGCCGTATGCTACAGAATTCCCAGCTGATATGTGCATGAGCCTAAATTTAGACTCATGCCAGCTCTTCAGAACATGTTAATGACTAAAATTGTAGAAAATCTGATTGCCAAAGTCCTGAAAGGGATTAGAAAAGATAACAAAAAAGGCCATATAATGGCCATATATCTCTATTTGGATGCATTTATTTAAAAATTCTTTAAAAAGCTATCTAAAGGACAAAATTGGCTGTGACAGATTGAATCCTGTAGAAGCATATGAACTGAAGTGTACATTCAACTGAAACAAATGCAGCAGACACAAACTATCAGTGTCAATACATGGTATGGTATGATAATGAATTTGAATTTATATTCAGAATACGGACAAAACCTGCTTTTACCCATAGGGAGTAAATATATAAGGTGAGCACTGTATACTGGTAACAGAATTAAATTTTAGGCAGTGCTTGAAAGCTGCTTTATTTAAACTCTGCAACTCTTCCGTAGCAGGCAAATAATTGAGCCATATGGAGTGTAGTTTTGGTCAATGGGAAATTGTTTTGCATACAGAAGCATTAAGCCAGCTTTTCTTTCAGGCTTAAGAAGAACAGGTCAGGCACTAAAGCCATTCTGGATCAGAAGTCAGCATTGTCAAAGTACAGTTTGCAAATCACCAGCTGGTCCACCAAGCCTCTGGTTGTCTGGATTTAACACAGCTTTGCTGGTTTATGCACTCAACTTACAGTATAATTTTATGGTACTGCCTTGGTGTTCACATTATTTGACAGCCAGCTTCACAGCCAGCTTTTCCAAAGGGCATTTCAGTTCCAGTGGAAAATTGCTTAAACTATAGCTGTCCTAGCAGAGGTGAATATAAAGTGGCATTTCATTTACAGCTTAAAAATACATGTAATATCCACCAGCTGGGTGGCATTTAGTGATGACAATAAACAAGTGAAATTAACATCATATGATTTTCAGATATTGCTTCTTACAGGGCCAATTTTGAGACTGAAAATATGTTTTAAGTCAACAGCTTGAAGCCTCAGCCTCCTCAGGTAACTATGGAGTGTAAATAGCAGCCTTGGGAATCGCCCCTAGTGCTGCAGTCCCAGCAGACTCCAGAGCCTCTCTGGGCAACCTGCTCTGCTGCCTGCCTGTCCTCCATGTGAAGAATATTTTCATTTTATCCAGTCTGAATTTGTCATTTGAGCTCCTGTCTGTTGTCTCTCACGGTCGTGACATGCACCTCTGTGAAGACCTCGGTTCTGTCCTTTTGATGACCTCCTTGTAGGTAGCTTCTTATCCACAGGCCGAACGAGCCTCAGTCCCTCAGTAATTCTCCATTTCTCTTTACACTTGGTGTCTTCACACAGATGGGCAGGATCTGTCCCTAGGGACCACTCTAAAATAGCCCAGGTATGACCAAGACCAAAATGACTGGAGAACTTCTGGTCTTGTTCCTGAGTAAACTGGTTGAATGTTGCACGGTGCAATGATGCACAAATGTTGCCTTTGTGCTTTTTCTCTAAAAGCAAATGTTTAATTGGCATGAAATGGAATCAGTTATGATCTTCCATACTGCCTTGGAATGAAGACCACTAAGAAATATTCAACTCCCAGTAACAAAGGGCACTTCCTTGGAGCTACAAACAGGCTTTTCTCTTAAATAAAACTGATGTGAGTTTATTGTTACTATTTCATTTATTTCTATAAAACTTGTCATGGTCTCATGTGAAACCACTGAGTTAAAACTATAAAATCATCCTCCTTTCAGTCTAGTTGTCAGCATGTATTAATACTTAAACCTTCAAGGATTCAAACAGAGCTGCACTGATTCACACTAAGTGTGAAGATGATGATATATATCAGGGCAATTTCCAAAATTAACACCAGGAGGGCCACAGCCTGTTTTAAACATGATAGACATAACAGATTGGCTTTAGATCTTTATATTCAAAAATCATTTGCATCAGTTAAAAGATAGCTCATTTGATCTTAAAAGCACAATTATGGCAGATGGCAACAGGCCACCTTGAGTTATTTATTAGGTTGCCTGCTGTGACTTTATCACCACCGTTTGGAAGGCTGATGATTTAACTCTGCTGGACTGCAGGTTTGACTCTGTCACAGTGGATAACTACTCAGGACAAGGCTGTGAACTCCCTGACACAGATTTGACAATCACTTTTTGACAGTCTTGTATCACTGCCAATGCAATGGAAATACCAGGTGCAGTGAAGCCTGGGAAGAACTACAGAACTGTCGCCATTTAATCCATGTTCAACTAAACCACATTTCCAATTATTGTTCTAGCAAAACAAGTACATATCTATGATGCTTTTGCTAAGATGATCTCAGCCTTGTGAAGCATAAGGACCCTTCAGAATTAGTAATCAACTTTCAGGAACGTTTTGGAAGTAAGACCTTATTTTAATAGCACATTTCACTGACACTGAGTTTGAACAGAAATCTAATGGAAGTATATATGACATTTACATGGATAGTAGATTAATTCACTATGACCACTGATAGTTCCATCAGTACCAGATTAATTATGTCCCTAAGCTCCCTCTCATGAAATATAAACAAACACTGATGCAATTATGCTAATTATCTCAGAATAAAGAAGGCCGATACACTTTTAATATACAGTTGAGTGTGTTTCTCCATGGATACTTTAAAGTGATTTGTCACTTAGTTTTACAGCTCAACCATCAAGTTTTCAAGATTTTTAGGTGCAATTTTTTGTGAAAAATGTGCAGTATTTATCAAGGTTTAGGGTGATGAAAGGAAATTGAGAACTTAGTTTAAAGAAACCAACTGTATCCCCTCTCCTCAGGGATTCGCCACACAATCAGTTGTTTTTGCACACTTCTGAGTTGTCATTTTGATGTTCAGTCTGAAACTAGGTAAAGAGCTACTACTCTCAATGGATTTCCAAAGCTTGAACCCTCTGCAATAAATCAGCTCTATGCTACTGGTATTCCTTTATTTCTTCTATTGTCCTAAATAGTGAAAGTGATTACAGGGACTCCCCTAAATATTGATTTGCTTTTAAGACAAATAGTTCATTGGACTAATTAGAAGGGACTCATAAACTCAGCTTCCAAACTGAAATGGGAAAATGCAATCCCCTGCTTGGCAGAACACCATAACAGCTTCATTGGGCACAACGCTCCCAAAACTTGTCTAAAGGACACATCTGCTATATTCCACCAAGACCATTTGGAATGCAATTAAACACTTCCATACAGAAATGCTCCCCCTGGAAGTGAATTTATGAGGCTATAATATGCACTGCGAGTACTTTTTTAGGTTATTTTGTTAGGTTCCATTTTCTTTCTTTGGCTTTCATTGAAAAGGTTTGGCTCTTAATGACTGCTTCATTTATTGCCCCAGCGTTGCATTGAATCTTAGAACTGGAACCCCATTATTGTTTTACTTCATGGCTGTCTGAATGATTCTTTTACAGCATTCATATGCTTAACCTAATCGTGTAAGGAAGGCATAGAACAGCTATGGAGGACAGATAATTTAAGAACAGTTATGAGGCACGTAGCTCAACCTTTGGTAGTAACCAGTGAAAAGGTCACAAATACTGGCTCCTCTGAAACTCTGTGCCCTCCTCCCCAAACACCAGCTGTCTCCACACCTCCTTCATGTTCAATGAGGTAAAGTGTGTTCTTACCTATTTGCCAATCCCAGGGGACTTTCAACAGCTCTTTGTGTTCCATGATAGCACTAGAAGAGAAGAGAAAGTAAAATCTCATGGAAGAGAACAGAAGTTAAATTTCTTCCACTCATTCAATTCAAATGCTGGACAGAACAACATAAATAACCTCATAACAAAAAATCTCTGTAGGAACCAAATGCAATCAGGAGTTTGCTAATCTACTCTGGCATTATCCCTGTGCCTGTGTATTTGAAAGATCTTCAGGGCAGTAATCAGATGTGATAGCATGCAATTTCCCCTGGTTTATTTACAGCTCTATATAAACCTGCTCTACATGCCCATTCCCCTGAATGTTCAATCCTCTTGCACTTTTCTGAGTTAATATTCTGAAAGCTTTTGAATGTTAATTATTAATAATGTATCTATCTGAGTTATTCACACTTCAGACTAGCACTGCAGTGTAAAATAAATAGATATCACAGGCTGGTTTGGGAAGCATACTGTGATTTGTTACACACTGAGAGAAACCAAATAGTCACAGCAGTGAAAGTCAGGATAATAAGCAAAGGATGGGCAAACCTGCAAAAATCCACTCTAAGTATCTTGTAAATCTTGCACTATACATTAACATCAAAGTCACAGATCCATAAAATTCTAAGGTGGCAACAAGTCAGCTCTTCCCAATCCAGGCAAATATTATCTTGGAGATAAGATATCTCCCAAGCTAGGTCTTTGCTGCTACCTTCGAAAGCAGGTAACTGCTTTCCCTATCTGTGTGATTTCCAGATAAATCCTGCTGAGCACAACTCTACATGCTGGTCTGGACACCATTTAAAAAAATACAGAACACGGAATTGTACAGATTGAAAAACAAAGTACCTAGTAGAAAAGGTGGTATGTGGAAGACCAAGACTAATAGTAAAACTACAAGAGCTCAGCACCTTCCAGATAAATCTAGTCTAAAGAGTTGCATCTTGGAAATTTTAATTTGCTAGCTACTGATGTGAGGCAAATCTAATACTGTGTACAGAATAAAAAGAGTATATTCTCTGCCAAATAACTAAATTACAGGTGTCCTTGCATGCATAAGGTATATGTCTCTTTTATCAGTAATTCCTGAAGAATATAATGAAAACAAACTACAATGTCTCTTGGTCTGGAAAAAAAAAAAATTCACATAACTTAAACATATGAACATTGTATTCATATTATTGCTTAGCCAATATAAAATATGTATAAACCAATATGTTATGGCTTGTGATTCCTTATGATCTGTGAAACAAAGAGGGGTGAGAGAAACTTTGCCAGAAATGGCCATATAGTTATGCCAGAGGCACTGAAGAACTGGAATCACAATGATTTTGAAAGGTTGTGGTAGTTGGAGGAGATCCCTGATGACTGAAAAGAGACAAATGCAACATTCAGTTTAACACAGAACAAAAAGTATAGTCTGGCCAGCCTTATGCTAAGCTTTGGGAAGATTATGGAACACATCTACCCAGAAGCCATTTGCAGGAAGGGAAGAAGATGATGGGAACAGCCAGAACAGTGTTCTCAAGCAAACCTGCCCCTACTAGCTGCCTTCTATGATGAGGTGACTGGATCAGTAAATAGAGGAGAGAGAATGGATGAGAGGATGTGGTGTAACCCACTGTTACTTTAGCAAGGTTTCCAACATGATTTCCTTAAAGATCTTTTGACACTCAAGAGGTATGGACTATATGGGTAGACTATCTACAATGTTGTCTAAAGAAAAGGGTGAGCAGAAATCTCACAAAGTTCAAGAAGAACTCCTGCAGCTGGGGTGGAGTGCCACTGAAACAGTACAGGCTGGGAGGTGACTGGATAGGAAGCTGTTTTCCAGCAATAAACCTTAGAGTTATGGTGGACATCAACCTGAACACAAGTCAGCAATGTGCCCCTGGAGCAAAGGAGGGCAACAGCATCCTGAGCTGTATTAGTAAGTCTGGCCAGAAAGCTGAAGGATGCGATTTGTGAGACAGCAACTAGAGTACTGTACCAAATTGTGGGCTGTCCAGAAGACAAACAACAAATTGAAGGGAGTACAGTGGATCTCCATCACAATGGTCAGGTAGGTTGAGGACAGGATGTAAAAGGAGATACTGAAGCAGCAAGGTCTGCTTAGTGTGAAGAAGAGAAGGCTAAGCTGGAGGAAAGGAGGACACAACAATACATTTTCCATCTTAACTATGAGATGGGTAGTTACAGACAAGATAGTCATACTCTTCTTGGAGGTGCACAACAAAAGGATGAATGACAATGGGCACAAGTTGCAATGTGGAAAACTGATCAAATATCAAGGGAAAAAAATGTCAAACACTACAACAGGTTACTCAGCATGAATGGCAGCTCCATTCTTGGAGATATACAGAAATCAACTGAACAAGTTCCTAAGCAACCTGCTGTAACTTTGAAGCTAGCTTTGAGTAGGAGCTTGAACTAGATGACCTTCAGGGGGCCATTAGAAAATAGGCCATGTTATGATTATGTGATTCCATCAGATAACCTTATCTCCATTTGCTGGGTAATTGTGACATCCCCAGCTCTTGTAAACTAATCTGTTATTCTTCCTCCCTGCTTTAATTATATTTAACATACTAAACTTCTCTTTTCACTATGTCTGGGTAATCAGACAACTCATTAACTCACTGTTTCCCCTGACACCTTAGCTCTTCCTCCTTTGCTGCACAACAGGCATTATGTGTGTTTATTTTATGTCACAGTCTAAGACTCCCTCAGTTTAGAGGATCTATATTGCACCAAAGTGGCCAGTAGTTTTTCAAAGAAAGAGCCTGCAAATTTAACATGAGGAACTGGCTTCTCTTTGAAGTGTTATATTTAGTTAGATTAGATCTCTGTGAACACATAACTGTGACTTCTGCTATTCATTACAGGTAAAGGTAAGAAAAAGGCACAGGTATGAACTAAGTGTGGTTGAGTCTCCAGAAGGTGCCCAAAAAGCACCATCAGCAAAAATCTGCAGAGGCTCGTGGAGAAAAACCTGTTGGAGTGAACTTTTGGGCCAAAGGTTGAATAGAAAAACACTATGGCTTTCAGCAAAGAACTGGTTTCTTATTGTTTCCCTCTAGTTGTGTCTTTATACAAAGATGCCTTATCCCAAAACCAGATTCTCATCAGCAGAACAGTTCACAGACCCTGAATTGTGACTAACTGCTTGGGTCAAGAGGGAGTAATGGCACTACAACTGAACTTTGGAATACGAGACATTTACATGACAGGTTACACACACAGAGCAAGACAAGGGCACTTGTAGTATCTACTTAATCACAAACATAAAAAAATGCTTTACCCCAAGATACTAGGCACATTTACATGCTCTTAGATTCCATATTTTTAAAAGGGAACTTACTGTATGGCAGCTAGTTAATACAAATAATTTTAAAACACTTGTCCAGATCCCAAATAAATATATTACACTTTCTAGCTAAAAAAAAAAAAAAAGAACTATTGAAGTAGGAATTGATGGACTGTGATTTTTTGATCAGTTGCTGTTCTTAGAAACAGAGTAGATTAGATCTGTAGGCAACCAACTTGTTTTGGACAATAATCAAAAGTCATTCTGTGTTACAAGCACCAGTGGCAGACCTACACAAAATGCAGCAATCTTGCAGAACTACTTTTACATCAGTCAGTGTACTGCAACATTGGAAGCCACCTTCCTACTATTAGGCTTGAAGTTGAAATGCTCATTAGAAACATGTGACTACAGACCAGACTCTGTTGATCCTGAAATCCATGCAACAATCTCCTATGTGCTAAATATTTTTGAAGTGAAAAGGCCATTTTCTTAAAGGCTTTTTCATTATTTCTGTCATATCATAATGTAGATACACAGAACAAGTGAACCCATAAAATACCTTCTGACTGGATGTGTTTTCTACCTCTTTAGAAATCAAAGTGACTTTTTAAAAGTATAAAACAGAACCAGAAGAAGCTGTAGATTGCGTTATTCATAGTTCAGACCAAGACATGAAGTATCCACTTGTCTTCCAGCAGCAAGATGGTGGGACATGTCTTCTCCCTCTTCATGTGACTACTCAAGGACACTGGTCCTCGAATTAGAGTAGTTGGGTAAAAATTTGTGTTATTATTCAAATCTCCAATTTGAAATATGAAAACCAATGCAAATTCCAAGATTAGAGGACACCTGCTCTCCACAGGAAAGGGCTAATTTTGACAAAGTGGTTAGTGCATATGAATGGAGGCCACAGCTGCATTTATTTGAGCCTTAGTGAGCTCAAACCTGCCCACTTACAGCTGAATTCCACTGAAGAAGGAGCCAAAGAGTCCGATCATGCCCAGGAATTCCACTCGACTCAGATTTCGGACGATGTACTCCTCACAGACATTCGAGATGCCGTATAGTGTTGCTCCACCAAGTACTAAGAGGTCCCCTATCAGTTTATTTTCACCTAGGGAAAAATGGAAAAAAAAATCAGAATGCCTCAGAATAACCATCTCTTGTCCAAATCCATTGCATGTTCTTCCCTACAGATTTCACTACTTAGCCCTTATCTGGGTTAATAAAATGAATGCAAATGTTCTGTCATTTTAACAGTTTTTATTCAATACACCAGCCAAGTCTAGCAGAGACAAAGGGAGAGAATATTCTTTGCTGTAGAAATGAGAAGCCAAAAAAATTCTGAAAAACTTGCAGAAAAAGTATAGAATCCAAGTGACACTCTTCAGAGACCTATCCTTTTTCCTTTATTATTACTACCTTTTTTTTCCCTTTGCAGGGAGGATGTGACTCAGCTCTGTAGAGCAGTATGAATCTCATCTTGAAATTTAACCAGTCTAAAACATGTTCAGTACTTAGATCTGAGGACAACTAAAAAATTCTGTGTACCTGTGAAATGAGTGAAGAAATCATTACAACCTAATACTGACCTCATTCTCACATGGAGTTGTTTGACAAGAAAGGGATGAGGAAGGATGGGGTGTAGACAGGGTGATGATGATGACAGATTTTTAAACGAGGTTCAATTAACATAGCAGTACCTAATGCATGCAAAGAACAAGATGTATTTTCAATACCTGCAGGTATACAGAATTACTAAAACATTTTGTTATCAAAGACTGCTTGAAATCTTTTTAAGTCTTGGAAGATTTTATTATTGGGTGTTAGGGAGAGCTGCAGTGACATTTGATCAAGATCAAGTTCCAGCTTGAAAACTGAGTCCCTAGCTCTGCAAACTGGTGCATGCAATTCCCTCTGCACATATGGCTTGTTAAATTATTTCTACAAGAGCTACAGCTTCACAAAGCTGTCAGATATTGCTGCAGAACCATATTCTGAAAGGCTGGATATAATGGATTTTACTTTGAAAAGTTTCAGCAGAAATGCTGAAGTACTGAAATGTATTTTTTTAAAAAAGAAACCTCGTTTTCTTAAAATACCGTGGTTTATTTTTTATGTCCCTGCCTTTTAAAGTTTTACTTCAATTGATTTGTAAAATATACACTGCAGTAAATAAAAAATGGAAACCAAATATTCTGATTGGTTCAAAATTATCTTTTCAATGTTTTCCTTTCAGGAGTTCTTTTACGCCTTCAGTTATCATTCCAAACTGTAGTGCTGAAACTTCTACCGAGAAGAAATTTATGATAATAAAAACAGTCATAAGAGGACAGCCCAAGGGTTCATTAATCCTGTCTCGAACACTGCCTATAAGCACTAGAAAAAGTATATTTTGTTTAAGGACAATAGGAATGGAGTGAAGTGTAAAATATTCCCAGTAATACTCTCTTAGATTCCAGCATTTTTCATCTCAGATGAGATCTTGCTTCTGTGTATTTAGCAAACATTACTAGATTTGTTTTTGACATACTCATCCAGCCTTTCACTGAATTTCTGTTTCCAATGTTCCTTGACTGGCAATATGCTTATATTTATCTTTTTATGATTTGGTTGTTTTGTTGGTTTTATTTGGTTTTTTGGTTTTGGTTTTTTTCTTAGTTTAGTCTTCTCTTAAAATCAGTAATGGAAGATGTTCTTAATTTAAAATAACCATCAGCGCTTTACAAAATTTCTTGATACTCCTGATGCATTTCATATTTCACAGTGGCTCCATTGATTCCTCACTGAGCTCACTTATTTGGTATTTATTGCAGCTACCCACTGACACTTCAAGGAAGTATTGCTGAAAAAGCTTTTGACCTTACAGCTTCTGCTGGGACAAAAATATCATCCTTTTGCATCTATGAAACAAAAGCAGCTCAGAGGCTGAGCATTTTCACACAGATGGGATGGCCTCAAGCATTGCACCCTGATAGCTCTTCCCAAAGAGCTCTCATGCTGAGTGTGAGCCTCAGCCTTCAGGGCTTTCCCAGAAGAGGGAGCCAAGATCTGTTCAGAGCACCAGACTGACACTGGAACCTCCTCAGGTACTCAGCAGCACAGGGTGGCTGAGGAGAGCATAAACAAATAGGGAAGTACAGAGGGACTTTTATCAGCCAGTTCTCTGTAGATTAGGCATTTTCTGAGATAGAAGCTGCATTAGACCATCAAATTTAATAAAGCTTGAGGGATTCTTCATCAGTTTGTAAAATCTGTATATTTTTGGCCTACTATTAAGAAGTACTTCATGCTTTTAACTTTTACACTGGATGCCTCAAAGTCGTATTAGTCATCCATAATTCTCTGAGAAATATTTTAAATCACTCTGTATTGACCGTTTCCGTATCACTGAAGACTTCATATACCTTTACAGGATCTGTCACTTTCTTGCCTTTTCTGAGAGCTGGAAAGTCCCAGTCTGTCTAGTCTCTTCATCTGAACCCATTTTATGCCCTAAAGCTTTCTCACCTTTCTCCATAGCTTATACATGCTTGTTTTCTGATGACTTCCTTTTGAGATGTAGAGACTAGAACAATACATGGCACCCAAAGAGTTAGTGCATTAAAACTTGACATACTGGTGTAAAATGTTGTAAAATATGTTTTTGCTTTCTTTCTTAGCAAATACTATTCTGGTTGTCAAATGCCTTATCTTTGCTTCCTCGAGAGGCTGAGACTTTGGAACTTTTCCCCCAAGACTGACATATCCCTATAGACTTATTTTCATGGATGTAATATCCACATGCATCTACTGGTTTCATTGCTAAGGAAACTAACTAGAGGCATTCTAAAGACTTTTAGGATAATAAAGTTGTATTTGACCAATTTAACGGTGTAGGTCATTCTTCAGAAGACACATAAGGCATAGGCTGGCAAAACAAGCTTTACATTAATGATTGTTGCCATATTTAATATTCTGTGGAGAGGTCATACGGTCGAGAGTGGAGTTAGTGTTTTGGGAACTAGTTACAGCATTCTAGTGTAACACAAATCTTTTAAATGTGAATTGTGTTCTGACATGATTTCTTTTCACACTCCCAACAGGCCTTTTTGTCACATTTTTGTCCTAGCTCCTGCCATTAAGAGGTATTTCTCTTTGCTTTTGATTTTTAGGTATCATGATGAACATGATACCTAAAAATCACTCTCTATGTGTCCCATTTTAAGTTGAAGACTGATATATGTATTAGCAGGATTGATATGACTGGCTTTCAGAGACGGTTGTAAGTTAAAGCTATGAAATGCTTTGAAAAACCTGGATGAAACACTTAGACCTGTGTGGCTTACGCCCCTGTGTAGGGCAGGAGCAGAAGTATGAAAGTAACTCATGGATATTAGTTCAGAATAATGTTATTTTCAGGTATACTTGGCAAGTAAGATGATAGAGCTATAAATACCTAATACTAACTGTTTTCCCATTGAGTAATGTGTAAAATATCAGTAATTATACAATTGAGAATGAAAAGTATGTGTGCACATTATACTCAATTCCTGCAGATAGTTTGGAAAATACCTATTAATCTCTCAGTGATACATTTTAAATTCATGTTCCCTTACTGTAAGAGTTGGCAGGCTAAATTGCCTTATGCTGTGGGTACCTAGCAGAGCCTTATGGCTCTTCTAACACAGTAAGCAGTGTGAACAACAGGGACACGCAGGTATCAATAGTTCTTGTCCCCTAAAATATACAATAAACAGACATTTACTGAGGATTAACAAAGTATCATTGTCTTTGGTGTCTTCCTTACTTTAGTTTGTCCAGTCCTAGGAAACATCCTATAAGTGGCATACAACCCCTTAATGAAGAGTTTCAATAATTTTGTTCTTTTTTTCCTGCCACTAATTCTTTTTATTTGTACATTTTAATGTGTAGTTTTAGCCTTTCAAAGAAAGTAAACTAGATGATCTATTTTACTCTGTTAAAGACAGCATCATTAATAACATCATTATGCCACTAAAACAAGTAAAAAAGCTGCATAGCAGTAAGCATGGACACAGTTTTTCATGTGTAGGTCCAAATTAAAATGCAATAATGCACATTAACAGATTTTTCTGGACAAATTTACTTAACAGCTATACCCATGCTTTAATAATGAACATGGCAAATAACATCTAATTACTGCAGTTGGATGGCAGTGTTGATGTTCCTCAATCTGTTCCTTGTCCTCCTCCACTGCCCCACAGGCCCTTGCTGATCCACAGCTCACCCGTTCAAGCATGTCACTCTCTAGACTGCTGGGACACAGGATATTTCTTCTGGAATCCTGGTTTGAAAGCTCAATCCCTCTGAAATCAGCCATTCCCAATACAGCTTTGGCATCTGATTACATAGTACAGAGTATATTCTTTATTTTTTAGCTGGGGCAAGGCTACTTCTGGAGGAGACCAGTAACTAAAATCTCCTTTCAGGATTAAGGACAGAGATAAAAGGATGCAGTCAGATATACTGAGCAATGTCACAAACTCCATCGTTTTATTTAGTAGCATTCTGGCAAATGCAGTTTTTACAGCACTTGCATTTGTATTCAGAAAGCTGAGTCAAGAATTTTAAATCCCAGTGTATTATGCTCTGCTCACAATTCAGTGCTTTTAATTAAGAATGAAAACTGTGCCTAATTGACAATCTTTGAAAAGAATTTCCAGCCTTCCCACATCATTTGGCTTGGCAGTAGAGAAATCAATGTGACAGGGTAAGTAGATCGAAGAAATCTAACTCTGTCTAGTCTGCATTGATAGATACACACACATTATTCATATGATGCCACACATAAAAAAATAACTTTTTACACACAAAGAGACTCTTCTCAAAAACATTACAGTCAAGTCCCAAAGCTTTAGTACAAGTCTGCGTGCAAAACCCAACTTGTAGTATATAGGTTTGCTGTCCTTCAGCACCTACCAAGTGACCCCACTTCTGTAGAAAAACAAAGTTGAGAAGCAGGAGCACACAGTGCTCAGGATGGGAAAGGACTCAGAAATGTAGCCAATTTGGAAAGGAAGCATTTGAGGTTTGCCGTCCAACAGCTAAGCCAAAAGAGAACGAAAACTACAAATATTTAGCTTGTCCCCCCCGGCTTGCAGAGGGTGACCTGTGTTGCAAGACACAGGGCCCAAGAAGCCCGTTTGCAGCACTGCTGACTTGCAAGTGTTGCCCTTCTGAAAGAGAGACAACTCTGAATGGTGCAGTGCTTTGGATCCATGAAGGGACAGAGTTTCTTGCCAAATTTCCCCCCTTTCTTGGCCCCAGTGAGACACACACTGGTCAACGGCTTCTCTGAACAGAACTTGGCCATACAACCCATTCATCCTTACTTACCTGCTCCTTGCTGCCTCCCAACGAGGACATCTGCTCCTGCCATGCAGCCCATGCCCAGAATGCAGACCACAATCCCAATGAAATGTACTGCCTTGTATCGTACCAGTAAGAAGAACCAGGAGAGGAGTATCACCACTGGGATGACAAAACAGTCAAGGAGCTGTCAAAAAAGAGAAGAAAAATCAAGAACACATCAACCTGCAAACACTTTGCCTTAAAGCACTAGGACAGATTCCAGCAGAAGGAAACAGGGTTAATTAAGCTTGTTATAGCACTTTCTACCAAGAGAAAGTGTACTCAAGTGGCTCTTCATACATCAGACACGAGACTGTCCATGACAATTCCACAAATTCAGGAGAGCTGTAGTGCTACGATAACACTCAAATGCACTGCTCTTGGACTCAGATGCATATTTCAAAGCCATGGGAAGAAAACCCGGGCCAAAAGAGAGTCACACCACTCCATCTGGTCTTCACTTTGGCAATTAATAGACAAGGACTGAAGATAGTTTTCCTACAGTCTAGACATATGCTTTAATTCAGTCATTTCAGGTTGAGATATTAGGAATGTTCATAACACAAAAGTTGGCCAGATTAATGAAATCTGTCTATATAAATCAGGGGTTTTCTGCATGCAGAATGCTTATGAAAAATCTGGCCCCTGTGGTGACTATCTATGAAAATAGAGTCCCATATGCCCTTGAAGGAAAAAAATATCCCAAAAACCCCATCTTGTGTGCAGCGCAAGAAACTCAGTCTTGTCACTATACCCTTGGAAAGAGCTTTCTCAGAGAAATGTTAGAAAACACAATTTTGTATTGTTTGTTTTTTTGCAGAGACATCAAGCAATAGGCCCAGAGAAGATGTGATAAAAAAAGAAATGCACCAAATGTTTGTGAGAGGGCTTTCAGATTTTCAAATTGAAATTTATTTTAGAAACTAAAATAACTGCATGTCAGCAGGAAACAAAAATCCTGTGTAAGAAACACCCAAAGAAACTTGACTTTAATCCCACTTGCTAAAAGGATACAGGTAATGAAGAGTTGCAATCCTGTGGACTAATGATGGGATTTAACAAATTGTGCAGGATACACTACTGTTCAATGCCAATTGATACAGCATGCACCAAAGCTATATGACATGCATCTTCTTCCTAATGAAAATGTCTGGAACAACCAAAGAAGGAGAACCATGAACTGCATCTATCCACAGTTCTGGAAAACCCTCTAAATATTGTTACCTTTATTTTAGAGGATGCTATTTGATTTTTTCATCCTTTGAATCCATCACGTTACTTACTTTCTCAGTGTGATTTAGCACTAAGGACACTGTTATCAAATAAAGATCAAACCCCTTTCAACTTTGTACATCCATGTGTTATTTGAAGAAAATTTCTTGATTACTCTGAGAATTCTACTGCTTAGAAAACTATTTTTTGCATGTGAGATACATACATAGTAAACATTATATTTGTGGCATCAGCAAAAATACAAAAAACAATTTTTGGTCTGAGAATAATTTCCCTGAAACTTCCTTTGTAAAGCAGGAATGTGCAATGAAAACCCATCCATTTCAAAGATTTCTCAGACAGTGAGAGGCAAAAGGCTTCAGAGGAAAACCAGTTTATCAGTGGGACCATGCTTTTCTTGGCAGGCTTAAACAGTCCCAAAGAGCTGCAGAACAGATGAGGGAAATCACAAATGGAAACGGTCGATGCTAAAAGCAGGTTCTGCATTCGAAGTAAGAGCTAATCATCTAGAACTCATGGTCAGGCCTCTTTAGAGTGAAAACTTTCTGCAGCAGCCCTTGAAACACTATCCTTCACAGACAGAACACAGGAAAGGAAAGAACAGGAACAAGCTTCTTGGCCTGCACAGGGCCTCTGCTCTGCCCCTGCGGAGCCCGTAGCACACCCAGCTCACACGCGGCAGCTGGGCTGGGCAGAGACACGCACACGTAACACACCACATCCATGGGAACAACCCCAGGAGCCAGCCAGCAGCTCTGGGAGCTGCCATCTCCTCGGGCAGGGATGGCTGGACACATTAAATCCTGGTCATCTGAGGGAAGGGCACCCTTCGGTGTAACCTATGGGATGTGGGCATGTCTCAGCAGCTCCTGTCTCACTCCACACTCATTCATCATGCCTGCACTTGCTGGATGTCTGTCTTTCAGCTGCACTGGCACACACACAGCACTCATCTTCTCTGCTGAAGGGGGAACCAAAGAGGCAGGCACTTCTCACCCTGCCCACAGCTATCCCTGAGAGTTTGAATGTCTCTGTCACATTCCCTCCCAGGGCAGCATTGAGCAGGTTAATTTAACTTAACGTTTTCTGACCTTACCAAAGTTTTCCATCGCATAATGTGTGGCTACAAAGATGGAGGCTCTTTCTTTACCAGAAATCACATGGAGAATCATAGAATCATAAAATTTTAGAAGGATTTGGATTGGAAGGGGCCTTGATGATGACCTAGTTCCAAGTCTCCTGCCATGGGCAGAAACAGCTTCCACTAGACTGGGTTGTTCAAAGCTCCATCCAATCTGGCCTGGAACACTTCCAGGGATGAAGCATCCACAGCTTCTCTGGGCAACTTGTTCCAGTGCCTTGCCATCCTCACAGGGAAGAATTTCTTCCCACTGTCTAATCTATTCCTGCACTCCTTCAGTTTAAAGCCCTTACCCCTTGTCCTGTCACTACATGCCCTTATGAAAAGTCCCTCCCCAGCTCTCCTGCAGTCTTTAGAAACTGAAATGATGCTACAAGGTCACCCCAGAGTTTTCTCTCCTCCACTCTGAGAAATCCCAATTTTTTCAGCCTTTCTTCAGAGGAGAGGTGTTTCACCCCTGTTGTAATTATCTTTGTGGCCTCCTCTGGCCTTGCTTCAGCAATTCTATGGACTTCCTGCAATGGGGGCCCCAGAGCTGGATGTATTCCAGGTGGTGTCTCTTCAAAGTAGAGTAGAGAGAAGGCAAGGGGCAAGGAACACAAGTTACACTGGGAAAGGTTTCATCTCAATAGAGAAAAAATTTTTTACAGTGGGAAAAAACTCCACAGAGACATGAGAAGGTCACCAGAGATTTTCAAGATGTGACTGGGCATGATGTTAAACAATCTCATCTACGCTCCCTTTCCCACAAAAGGCTGGACCAGTTTGAAGGGCTCTCCCAAGCTGGGCTGTTCTCTGCGTCTAAACTGTTCTATGAGTTTAAAAATTGGTTGTGCCTGTGTCATGAGGTTTAAGAAAGTTAAAGTTGCTGGGGACTGCCGGGAGTCTTTTCTCCTGACCAATTATCGGTCATTGCTGAGAATTGACAGCAGTTTTAGCCATTGAAAAGTGGAATCAACTTGTGAACCCCACCTTAAAGTGTACAACCAGAACTCTCTTGTTCTCTTTGTTGCTTGGCTGTGAAAGGTAGCAGACCTCCGGCTGGCCTCTGGTTCCCTGCCCAGGCCATGCGGCTGGGGGGGGGCCGGGCCGGGCCTGCCGTTCTCCCGGCCGGGAGATGGGGCCTGCGGGAGCTCGCTCCGAGCCAAGCTGGGCCAGGCCGGTTCCTGGCTTGGCTGCAGGTTTTGCCGTGATGGAATTTACCAGAAAACTGTCGAGTAAAGAAGGAGAAGAGCTCTAAGCCTGCTGCAAGCAGAGACGGTGACCATGCTCTCCAGAACAGCTATGAGGAACTTTCTATCGCAGACAGCTCCAGCTCCTGTTCAGCAGAAATCACCGAACCATCTACAAAAGCTTGGGCAAGATTTTAACTTTTTCTTATCCAGATGAGACTTGCAGATTAATCTTTTTATCCAGAGAGAGAAAAGGAGAGTGATCAACATGAAAAGAGACTTTATAAACTACTAGTGGCAAGAAAGAAAAGAAACTTCAAGAAAGGTAGAGAATTAAGAAGATGCTTTAATTAAGCTGAAATATCTTTCTGTTAAAACTATGGGGATGGACAGTGAAGTCCTGAAAAGAACTCCTTTAATTCATGATGGAGTATGGGGAGGAATAGAGTGTTCAAAGTGTAAATTTGAGTAAAAAGTAGAGTAATTATGGTATAGTGAAGTGCTAGGAGGTTTGAAGCCTTGAGAGGCAATGAGAAAACTGTTTTCTAGTGAAGCTCACAGAAACAGATGAAGAATACTTTTTGCCTTTGAATAACTTATCCTTAAAAGTGCTATCCTCAAACTTATGACCTATAACACATTTCAGAGTGATGTGGAATAGGAGGGGTGGGCTTTGATAACAGCAGCTCTGAGCAGCTGATATCAGAGAAACGGGAAACTATAACAAAAATAGTTTTCTTGTGAAAAACTCCATAAATTAACAGAAAGGAACTTCTGTTTCTCTACAGAGACTGATAAAAAGACTATAGAAGGAATTAAGAATTGTTTAAACCATCAAAAAATTCTAAAGTTTTTGTCTCTGTTGTCATGTGAACAAAAGAATGGTGGGCAGTGAGAAATGAAAAGGTTTTTCTAAAAGTTTATTCTGATGTTCTTATTCTTGTAGTTTGTCAATAAACTTTCTTTATTCCTTTTAAGTTTTATGCCTGGTTTGCTCTTGTTTTAATCCATATCTCACAGCAAGAAATAAATAATTCTTTTTTCCCCTTTTTGTTAATTACTGGTTCAAAACCACGACAGCCTGCCATATGTGTACTTCAACATACAAATTTCCACTAACAGTCTTCTAGAGGAAAATTTTAGGAACTCTTCTCATTCCATAAATATTTAAACATACCTATGTTTCCAAGTATGTGAATGGGTGTCTTTTAAGCAGTAATGTGAAAGGATGTGTGAACAGAACCTTTCACAAATAAACAATGTTGATAACAGCTAGAAAACACCTCCTTGGCTGGCAGTCCATAGTGTAATTCACAAATTGTTATTTGGAATGCTGCAGTATCAGTAGATACAAACATGAAATGTAGGTAATGTTCACTGACATTATATAATTCTTAAATTGTGCTTCTTTTTTACCTTTAATTAAACAATGAAGTAGAGAGAAATAAATTAGATTACTACAATGTAAGCAGTAAGATAATCTAGAAAATATTACCTCTTTTTCAGGTATTGCTTTAAATTTCACTTCTCCAGTACTAAATTCACCCTGCCTTTCTTTTTTTCCTCAGATAAACCTATCTAGCAGAAGAAAAAATGCACATGTATTCCAGAGACAAAAGATGTGAAATTGAGGATTACCTCATCTGCAAGAGGGCTTTTTAATTGATGGGTTTTTTTGCCTTTTTTCTTTCTTTGTTTATTAATTATTTCAGGTATTAAGAAAAAATATTATACCTAATTGTAATTTTTCTGTCTATAAAGCTTTTGCAGTAACAAAGACAGATTATGCTTAGCTGAATTTCATTTATAGTATAAAAATGTCAATCATTTATCAATATTTCTCAAATAATTATCTCTGATATTTTCCTTCCTTTCAATTGTTTATTTAGAAAGTACTACCTATATCTTGTAATTAAGGTAAATTAATGAGAGGTCTGATTTTAGTCAACATTCCTGTTAATCACAGAAGTTATTATATCTCACTAACCTAAAAGAAAACACATTTCCTGTGTTGACATGGGGTGGTGCAGACCATGTTCTTTGACACTGCTGTGTTTGTCTGTGGCTTTCTTCAGTCACAGCTCTGAATGGGGCTGCTTTAGAAGGCAGGATACAAAAATATGTAATTTATTGATATACTGTCCTATAGAAACTTCTTTTTATTATAAGAATGTTAAGTTGTTGTAGAAATTCAAGATTATTATTTGACTCTAAAAGATACCCCACTGCAACTAGTCTGCTGCTGAAACACAATGTTGAAATCTATTTCCTCTGATTATTTGTTTCTTAAATTATTATACTTGTGAATCAAAGACAAATACACTCTTGCTAACATTAAAAATCCAGTCTCTGGTCTCAAAAATTCAGCATGTCTCTGCATATATACAGCAAGAATGTTCTGTTAAATCATTGGAACGGAGAGCTGGCAAGCTTTAGAAGAAAGGTCTGTAATACAGAGTGTGAACTGCTGATCTGCAGTGATATCAAAAAGAAAAAAGCTGGTCAGCAAACTCCCTATGGGAACAGTTGAGCTGAATCTTCCTTTTTAAACATTCATTGGATTTTTTCCCCCCAGTTATAAGCCCTTTTTTTTTCACATTAGGGGTTTCTCATTAGCGCTGCCCTCCAGCAAATCATGTGGAGAATCAGCTGCACCCTCTGCTTACCCTGCTCTCCAGAGCAGAGGGATCAGTAAAATCAGTGTCATACCCATCAAACATTGTATGGTCAAGTACACACGATGGCTTGTTCAGCATGTGACCTGGAAATTTTAATACAACAGCAAGTGCTATATCCAGTAAAAGACACAACTCCTGCTATTTACTTTTTTTTCAAAGGAAGAAAGGGTTTGCTGCCCACTCAAGGGCTTTTTCTCCTCCAGTTTTCACATCACCTTCACAATATCACACACACTTGATTCAACAAAAGCAGATGAGATGTCAGCCCTCACAGAGCTAGATGCCAGCTGTCAGGGGAGCTGCGTTGCAATTATGCTGCCCTGCAACCAAAACCTTCTGCAGGCAAGGTGTGGATGCTGGCAGCATTGAAATAACAGGGTTATTTCAAGCCATTCAAATAAAAAAAACCCAAAAACCACTGTTTTTATCTTTCATATTTCTATTTGCTACCTCATCACAACTTTACAACTTTCTTGCATGGCTTTTATTTAATCACTAAATTAATGCAAAACCCATTCACTTTCCATTCTGTCAAAATGTACAGTACTTCAGGTATGGAGACTGGTGAAAGAACCAGTGATGTAATTTGTTTTAAAAAAAAAAGTAAAAATGTGTATTTCCATGATGTAGAAAAAACAAAAGCCAAAAGACTGCTCCCAATTTTCTCCACTTTTCCCACAAGATCTCAAATATTTTCTAGATGTTTCTAGAACTGTTCCTATCAGTTTCTTTAATCTTTAATTCTTTAATCTATTTTCAGTGTTTTCTCTTCCCCTGTGGACACAGAAGCTCACTTCAAACTTTGACTGATGAAAGCCCTTCACCTCTATTTGACTTGTATGTATCAAAACACGAGATGAGGAATCTCACAGCTTCAGCTTTCTGTGTACATAGAAGGAGTTTAGTGGCTTCTTGAAGTTTTCTTGAATGAAAGGTGGTGGTCACATCCAACCCACAGTTCCTCTGCTCTAAACTCTCAACACAAGGACACGTTTTACTACCAACATGAATAATCACATCTTGACTCCTTTAAAAAAATACCTCTTCATCTCTTCTCCATACATGAACTCCCACAGTGCTTATACTGATCTGCTGAGATACCAGGAAAACTTACCAACAAACTGACCATGGAAATGGTCTTTCTTTTCATTGACTTTTTCCTCTGACTCTACATACCACTGTCAGAAAAAGATCCCTGTAAGGCAATTCTGCCAGCAGTCGTGTTTCTGCAGAATCACCCCCACCCCCATTTTCTGTTTAGTTTCTCTCAAAGAAAGTTGACTGGATAAGAGCTCGGCAGATCCTTTTCTTAAGGTTACTCATTAGAAACTTCTCCATGTCACCACCTGCTTTACATATGTGGGGGATGAGATTCCAGCTTAAGAACATCCATGGGTTCTCCTGCAGGAAAACCTCAGCTTTTGCATGTCACCTGCCAGAATATGCAAAATGGGCACAGGCCAAAACCTCTGCTCTTTTAACAAGCACAGCTCCACTGAATTTAATGAGATTTTGCATATTTATGTTAGTAAAAGGTTTGGCTCTAGGTGATTTTTGCCTGTAGAGGCAGGGGCTCTGGATACTGAGAGCTCTGTTGACTTCAAACCCATACAGAGACTGTGGATACTGCAGGGCCTGGTTTGTGCACCACAGATACGTAACAAGTTAAAAGACAGAACAGTAACTCAAAGTCTGATAATAAATTAGATACAAGATAGCCTCTAACAGTATTAATGTACAGTATGCAACTCTTCTGCAAAATGCTGATCTGCAAACTTTATTTACATTGCATTATTTCCTCACTGCCCTGAAGCAGAACAGGAAAGTATGGTCAATCTTACATTCATAGGATGGGAAGAGGAAGGGAAGGAATGCAATTTATCACTGCTTTTGGGATAATTCACATTAGCAACCACCAGACAAAGTGGATCAACAACTTCAGCATTGCACATCCCCTGCTTCCCACCTCCCAGATTTGCTTCAAAACCATCTCAGACCTCCGAGTCAATGTACTTTGAGTCCACAGGGACCAAGAACAAAGTAAAGTGCACTGCCATCACCCTCTCCTGTAATAAGCACTTACTGCTGACTCCTTTGCTTTTCTGGTGGCAGTTGTTGAGATATGAAAACTGCCAGAGGTAATTGGAAGTGTGATGTACTGCTGAGCCTCACAGTGATCTAAGTCTAGTTGAGAACATCAGCATCATAGCTTTATAGCCTGTCTCCTGGTGTCTATAAATCCCAGCTTTTACTACCTTTGTTTTCATCGTGCCAATCAAAGGCTTGATTGCCCAAGGAATAAATTACCAGATAAATCGCTGTTTGGAAACATCTCGCTCTCCTTGACAGTGCCTCTCTTCTTGTGACATTGTATGTATACTCTGCAGCACTATTATGCAAGGTGCTGCAGAAATAATCCAGATTCCTGTGTGATGTCATAATACAGAAAAAGGATAACCTGTAGGGATTGCAACATGGGCGTAATATGGAGATGGATAGAACAATGTGGAGCAAGGAGAGCTAATTAATTTCTGGAGAAGGGTGAGGGCAGACTGCCTCATAGCACAGCTTGATATGATGAAAAAGCATGTACTGGCAGAAAAGGTTACAATTATTAGCATATAGCAGGCTTAGTAGAAGACTATGGATTTGGGAGGATGTATGTGTGTGGTACACTGTACATTCGGTACAGGCAAGCTGAAGTCAAAACATAGTTTCAAGGAAATTTGATATCTAGATCTAAATAACTGCAATAACTTCAGAATCTTATAATTCCCTCTATTTAAAACATCCTTCTTGAACAGTTATGAAACCTTCCACAGGCCTACACCAGAGTTGTTTTAAAACCCATTAGGATAAATGTGACACGCATTACCACAGACAGGCCTGAAAGTTAAGTACATACCTTTTAAAACAGGTCCATGGGACCAGGTGCTAGTGTACAAGGGAGTGCTTAGTGTATGTTCTGTATCTGGTACAGCTGACATGCAAGAAGGCTGCAAAATGTACTGCAAGTCTGAGTAATGCAACAGAAACTAAAGAACATTTCACAAGTTTGGGCCATCTGGGAATCAATATACATATGTCTGATAACATTAAGCGTGACTGATCTCTGGTCCTTCTTGAGATAGATGGGTTTGGATATCAAACTGATCCACTTACAAATTCCTGTGCTTTTTAACTTATGTATACTCAGTTTTTTAAGAGTACCCTCTAGGGAACAGTTTTCGTGTACTAGCCTGAGCACTTTTACGGCCACAGGAAGCTTGAGTTGCCATCCCCTCAGCCAAGATGGAGTTAAGTCAAGCCCTTTCTGTGGGCCACTGCTTCAAAAGCTATGACTTTATGAAAAAGGTGTCTCCACACTTACAATTTGGAAAGCACTCCAGGCTTTCTCCAAGCACTTGAGGCATGCTAAGATCATATCTAACAAATTGAGTTCCTTGGGGTACTTTGATGTAGGAATACTTAGCTTCTGAGTTTTTTGGAGGCAGGTATTTAGGCATCTATCTGCATCAATACAGAATACTCTGGGCATACTCTGGGCATGCAAAGAACCAGAGCTTAAAGTTACCAAAGAAGATGCAACATAATAGGCTCAAACATGTTTTCATGCCCCAGATCGTGCTCTGAGCAGCAAGGGAAGGAACAGTAGATGTCCACGATATTTAATATTTGTAGACAATTAGATGTGAGTTTCTTGCATTGTTCCATTGAACTGAGTTGTCTTTGGATTGCACTGCTGGTGGCTAAAAGGGGGAACTTGCATTTTACCCTTAGCAAATGACCTACACCTTGATGACTGAAATATAAATATTGCATTGATTTTCAATCTAAATTCAATGTCACCTAATTTGTAAGGGAGGTATTTTACTTGTTTGTAGGGTCTTCTCTAAAGAGGAAAATTATGTGTTTCTAGGCTTCACAGTACTTTGCTTTCATCTTGTGATAAAACTGACTGCCACATTCTCAGATAGTAATTATAGAGTACATGAGGATTTGAAATAATCAGAAGCATGTCCAAAAGTAAAGGTTAGGTACCACGTTCATTTCTGATTTGTGCCTACGTGTTCTCATTCACTATGATTCTGAAGGCGTTTGGAGAAAGATATGTAGGAAGGTTTATTAGAAAATCCTGTTTTCCCAGATCAAAGCCAAAAGAGAATTTTAAAATATAAGAAAATTTGGGTGTGAAACACTGAGAAAAAGTAGGGCACCATTTTCAGTCTTTTCATGGAACCATGATGAAATAATACCAAATATTAAAAAACAAAAGGACGGAGTGAAAACTAGAAACTTTGACAGTCCCAAGAGTTTAAAGCTAATTTGAAAACAAAGCTGTTGAATGCTAAGAGTTTTTTGGTGAAGCTGAAATCAAGCCATTTGCAATAAAGATGCATTTTTACTGTTAAGCTTTGGCTTTTTGCTGGGACAAGTGTAATTTTTTTTGCCTATAAGCACCACAAGCACTGTACACTTGCATGTTAGTTTTGCATGATGGAGCAGAGATGTCATGTGGAAAAAAGGATATGCTCTAAAACTGATTTCCAACTGAAAAAGTCCATGTACCACCAAATAAAAATACTGCAAAACTTCTCATTTACTCAAGTGACAATTTCAAAAACTCTTACATTTTCTCCATCAAAAAAAAGCCTTGATGAGCCTGTTGAGTATAAAATCCCCCAGAACCGACTTGAAGGGCTCAATTCTCAGCCCAACATATACATAGGTATAGATCCCACAGCCTTCAGTCAAAGCCATGCTGATTTGTGGCAGGTAGCAATAGCTTCTTGGGTCTCTGTTCTGAAAAGATATGAACATTTTTTGCTGTATGCCAGCAAGCATTTATGGTCTCACAGGTAGAGTTCCTGCAGGATCAGGCCTTTCAGGACAGAGACTTCCTTTCTCTTGAGTCTTGTTTGCTTCTTCAAAAATCAGATTATAGGAAGTGCTTTCTTTTCTTCATCTTCTATTTTCCACTTTTTCAGTCTTCATTTCATACCATGACACACTTAGACCAATGCTAAATAATTCCCTGAGCTGCTTCTGTTTCATCTTTAAATGAAATAGGGTGTTTGGCTACATTTCAGAAAATGTGTAATTTGATTCAACATCTTAATGCATTACCTCATACTTGTCCCATTCTCATTGTCTCTTTGGGCTTTTTACTTAGAAGCTCATTCATATTAGGGCATGAAATGAATTTAAAATGCAGCAGGTATTCCCAGTCACTCCACATGTATCCCAGCAAACAAGGGCAACTATGGGAAAAGGTGACCCTGTATTCACTCCATGCCTGGAAAAAAGCTTGACCGCATTTGAGTTCTTACCTGTTCCTTCTTTCAAACTACATGGGAAAGAAACCTGAACTCTGTTGTAATTTTGATGTGGAAGAGGTCTAAAAATGGACATGACATTGTCTGTGCCCTCTGACAGCTCTCCTGATCTACCACTCCTCTCTCTCTCTCTCTCTCAGTTTAAAAGGAGACCATGGATGATTTCAGCTAACAAATTCCCTATCGAGGCACAGGCAATGCCCCTGAACTCTCCTGCCTGCTTCCCTATCACACTGTAACTTTTGATCTCTTGACAAAATACATTAAAGGCCATGCTCATTGCACTGCTGGCTCAAGGATCTGCATCTTCTGGAAGTGGGGGTTCACAGATCTGGCCAGATGAGCCTTTGATACGTGCTTGTTGGTGGCTTTGGGAGATGGGATTTAATGACCCAAATCATCCTGCTCAGTCCACTATTTTTACTTGCTGTGAGTGAATCACACAAAGGAAGCAATTCAGTTTGCTTTTCTCTTCGAGGCTTTTAGTGGCTGTAAAATCGGAGAATATGAGGTTTATGTGGATTTAAGCTTTATTCCATACTAAGTAATCAGATTTGGAAAAGTGTTAAAAACAATATTACATTGTCTGGGCATGATTCAAAGAATCCTCAAACCCAGATTCTGATGCCAGAGGCACTTGTGAATACTTAGCATAAACCTCACATTCAAATTCCTTGAATTCACAGTTTTCTTCTATTTTTGCTTCTTATTCAGCTAAAGAAGCTCAGGATTTTCCAATACTGCTTTTCATCTATGGAAGAAATATACTCTTAATTAGCTTTGATCCTGCAAAACATTAACTGGTACTCATTTTATTAACTCTGAAGCAAACTTCAGGCAAGTAACATGTAAAATACATTGAGCACTACCTAGTGTTGCTCAGTTACTTAGAAATAATGTAAAGAGGCACTAAGCTTGTTTTAGAACAAGTAGCAGTCTTGATTTCCCAAGACAGACAATTTCCAGTATCTTTAAAATGTTTCTATTATTCACTTTTGCACTTAAATTGGAAGAAGCCTAATTCTTCTGCATTTTTATATATAAAATACCCAGATTTTATCTTTGAAGAAATTGGTACCCTAAATTTGTCCATTGCACATATAATTTTTTAGCAGGGATAGCTGCAGTTAAGGTGTTATATAACACATCTAACAGCTTGCACTGAAGTAGGACTTCTTCATACAAACTGCATTCATTTTGCTTAATGACAACTTTTGCACTTTGATCTAATTATGGGATCCTAAACATCCTCTCTTTGGTTTGCTTGCTGTGACAGCAGTGGGGGGCTACAGGGGTGAGCAGCAGCTAGAAGTTGACAGAGCCAATGCCAGCTGTCTCCAAGATGGACCTGCTGCTGGCCAAGGCTGAGCCCATCAATGACAGTGGTAGCACCTCTGGGAGAACACAGTTAAGCAGGGAGAAAAAAAACCAACCCTGTGCAACAGAAACTGCAGCTGGAGAGAAGAGTGAGAACATATGAGAGTAGCAACTCTGCAGACAGCAAGAGCCATGCAGAAGGAAAGGGAGGAGGTGCTCCAGATGCCAGAGCAGATATTCCCCTGCAGCCCTTGGTGCAGACCATGATGAGATGGAGTGCCCCTCTGCAGCCCATGGAGGTTCACAGTGGAGTAGAGATTCACCTGCAGGCTGTGCAGAATCCCATGCTGGAGCAGGTCACTGCCCAAAGGAGGCTGTGATCCCATGGAAACCTGGTGTTGGAGCAGGGTCCTGGCAGGACCTGTGGATCCATGGGAAAAGAATCGCATGCTGCAGCGGGTTTGCTGGCAGGACTTGTAAGCCTGGAGGGGACCCACTCTGAAGCTGCCTGTTCCTGAAGGGCTGCACCCTGTGAAATGGACCCATGCTGGGGCAGCTTGTGAAGAACTGCAGCCTGTAGAAAGGACTCATATTGGAGAAGATGGTGGAGAAGTGTCTCCTGTGGGAGGGATCCCACACTGGAGCAGGGGAAGAATGTTAGTGATTTGACTGGTAATAAATTAAACTAATTTGCCCAAATTGAGTCTGTTTTGCTTGTGAGGGTAACTGGTGAGTGATTTGTCCCCATCCTTATCTTGACCCACAAACCTTCCCTTATATTTGTCTCCCCTGCTCCAGCTGTGGAGGAGAGTAATAGAGTGGCTTTGGTGGACACCTGGTGTCCAGACAGGGTCAACCCACCACAGAGACCTTTAGAAAATCAGATCTAATTGAGGAATCCTAAAAGAAGTGCTTGTGTTCTCTCTAAGTACAATACAAAGTGAGAAAAACATTTCAGCCAATCTGAAAATATTTCCTCAAAGGACTAAATTATTTAGATAATGACAAAAATGTGATTCTGAATGGTTTAGCACAGAGAAATAAAATGAAAGTCAGAATGTTTTTGTACACTTTGGAAACTGTTGAGTAACAAAAACAGTCCAATATGAAAAAATGTATCTTACGGCATTAAAAGGTACCCAGAAGTCAGAGGTACCAATTAGCTATTTCTGCTATTTTAGCTATTTAGGTTCACTGAAGCCAATGGATACTATACCACTGACACCATTAGACCTAGTATCTTACCTATTATCTTACCTCAAAAGAGGAAATCCTTACCTGTACACTGGTAAGAGTCGTGTATTGATAAGCTTTGACTACCAGGTAGTTGGCTTCTATATCTATTATCCCCAGGATCATGTACTTCCACCATCTCCTCTTCAAAATTGCCAGCAAGTTTTCTTCTCCTGTGGTAGTAAACAAAAACAATTATGTAAGAGTTGGGTGCACATACCCCAAATACTTACCTGTCCAGAAAAATTATCTAGATCTCTCACATCTGCACTAAGCAGCTGAAAGCCACCATTTACAAAGAGGTACTGCAAGGAAGTGAAAACAAACACACCCTATTTGTCTAGCAGATATTAAAAGAGCCAACCTGGCAAAGTAGTATGTAAGGGTCAGACTGACACTTCACTTAAGATGTAAACACCAGCAAGAAAAACAAGTGCAGCTTGAGCAGACCAGGCATGTGTTCTTACCTTTAATTTTATATATACGCATATATGTGCACATATAAAGAGCTAAAGAATAGAGCAGTTTATACATTTATGCTTTCCATACATACTGATAAAATGTTGCACATATGATGGAACAGGTTTTTGCCAGGGTGAGAGATTATCAGTATCTTTAAATACGACAGAATACTAGAGCAGGAGAGTAACAGCATCACATTTGGGCATATGACAGATCCTGTTCCAAGGATGGTTACTCTGATCCTAGAGGTTCAAAGTATCATACTTGTTTAGAGAAAGGTTGCACTGAGACCTGTTTTGGGTGACAGTTGCTCTGCTCCCAGATTCTTTTTTCTGAAGTAGGCAGGTTTGCTGCCTTCTATGGGAACCCTGTCAATCACCCAGTGTGTAATCTTCACCACTTGAAAACTGATGCTACAATACAGCCTGCAGATCAAACCCACAACTTTCAAAAGGTCAAAGCATTCCTCGTGGTAGACTAGGGATCATTATTGTTCTCCATTCAAAAGCAAACAGCTCATTAATGAGGGTGAGCAAACCTATAACTTATTTGCATTACAGTAAGTTCCACACATGATGAGACTTCACTGTGAAAGAGGCACACTGTGACTGAACTCTGTACGACTGGAGGTCTTTCAGAGTCTGTAGCCTAAAAAGGAATCTAAGTAGGGTTTACTTGTACTGCCAAGGCACTATAAATGGTATTTGAATTGTCTTGAAACTTTCAAAGCAAACACCACTATTCTGAGATTTTTTTCACATTGCAGTAGCTTTTCTAAGTGCCTGTGATCATAAAAATGGGTGATGGAAAACACAGAAGAAAAAGGATCATTGTTGTCCATTGCCACCAAAACTTGCTCCCAATTCTCCTTCATAATTTTCCTTCATGACAAGTGTGTTCACTCTCTGGTTCAAATGGACCCAGTGATATATGGGCTGCTATACCATGGCAAAAACAGCAGGCTCTCTATAGCACAGCTATCTCAGATCTGATGAGACTCAACCACAGAAAAGCAGATAATTATTTCAAAAGTTAATTCAAAAAGCATAGCTTTTAAAGCTTGGCTCTGATGAGTGACTTGAATGGGTATTTACCTGAACAAAGCACCTGAATCATTTAATGTTTGCTCATTAACAGGTGTTTGCACATACACTCTTCCAGTGGGATATTATTAGGCAATAGCCTAATTATTTGTTACAGTGATAATGACACTGACTGCAAAACCGTTGAAGCCTCGACATTTATGCTAAAAGTCTTCTTTCCCTTTCCTTCCTCCCTCCTCTCCTTCCTTGCCTCCCATCCTTCTCTTCTTTCTCTCTCTTTCGGTAAGCAGCAGAAAAATAACAGAAACAATGTGGTGAGTAGAGTAATACTTAAGACAATGAATAAAGAATAAGTACATTCAATCATACCATACTTCTTTTTTACACCTACTCAATCCCATCCTTCAGACATAATTATGACTACATCTATGTACTTTTACGATGATTTGAGCACACAGATTGATTTCCAAATTTATTTTCCAAATAGATTTATTTTCTAAATATATTTAGGGAGATGTTTTTAAAAAGGAATTTGAGATTAGATGTCCTAATTTCTACTGAAATCAGTGTAAACCACACAGGTAAATCCTTTACAGATATTGAAACTGTACCTCAAGTTTTTTTGCTGCCCAGACAATGCCTTTAAAACATCAACTGGAAATCAACAATGCACTGGAAAGATGCTGTTAACATTGCAGAGTGATTTTTCATTTCAATTGTAAAGATAAAGCTAAAAAAACTGAAGACATCAAACCATAGTCTTTTCCAACAGTGGAAATCCAACAGCAAAATCTGTTTTTGTTACAATAGGACCTTGATGGCACCTACATAACAGAAAGAAGCAGTAGGCTGAAGAACCGCACTGGCAATAGGTTGCCTGAGCCAGGACTGTGGGCACAACTTAAGGACTCTTGGTGCCTTTGGTTTGCCAGTGCTTTCTTCAACGTCCAGCCACAGATCACTGTATTGCTCACACGTGGCCAACTAAGTTAGCTTTAAAAATAAATGTATGGCCATGACTTCTGGCTGATGGGTAAAGTTAGAGTTTCCAGCGACAGGAATTAAACCTACAATTCAAATTGGTGCACACAGTTCTCTCTTTTTGCTTTCTTGATTTTTTTCCTTTTTGTAAAAAGCTCAGGAATCACCTCCAAAGTGAGAGACCCTTTGGGGAGATAGGCAGAAGGAAGATGATCATCTGCAGTGACTGTCCAATGCTATGGACAAATCAAGGCAGAGGCAGTGGAGTCCTGTTTTTGACAGGTGGCTGAAATCAAGTCACCATACTCAAATGTCTCAGTTTAGCAAAAAACACCCAATAAAAGGCAACAGTGGAAGATAACCTGGAGAAGGTGTGGGGCTGCCAGCAGGACAGGACCTCTGAACAGCAATCACAGATGGCATCCTCAGTGAATTCAGACAACAAAGAGAATGGAAATGGGAATTTAGAAGATAAGTGTGAAGCCTTGATTTGTGAAGACTAAAAGGAGAAGCAGAAAGAATCAAGAGCTTTATTCTAAGGTTCACATCCTGAATAGAAATTAACATTGCCTTTGTGTAAAAACAATGATGGGAACAAAATCATCACACTTTATTAAAAACAAAGGAAAAAGAGACAGTCTGAGATTTTTTTAAAATTTATTTCCCTCAATGACAACTCAAGCAAACTAATTATTCATGTATTTTGAGTTGTAAGCATAGTAGACCAGAAGGACCAAATGTAGATGCCTATACCTGAACCAACTGGTAAAGGACTTAAAAGGGGTTTTTTCAGCTTTTTTTTAATGTCATTTGATTAGAATGAGATACAGTAGGAAGAAAGATTATTTCAGATCATGTCTTTTTGTTATTATTGCAATAGATCTGTGACTAAGACTTTCAGCCACTTATATAAACAAATATTAAACCATAAAGTATGCAGGTTAGCTTAAGGGCAACATTTCCCGCGAGACAAAGCACATATTGATGCCAGTGAACATTCATTTATGTAAGTGCACACAGTAAAGCTGTCTTTAGACAGCCTTCTTTTGATGGAGGGCCTTCTTCAAAAAACAAACCCCCAACTTCTTTCAGTACTTGAGCTTCTGAAAATGGAAGTCTTCATACTCAGTCTAATACAAATGCAATGTGTATTTAAAAGTGAGTTGCCTATCAAGAATGTTTCAAGATTCAGAAGTCTAGTATAGTCTTAACACAGAGAAATAAAAGACTCTTCTTGCTCTTTCTAGAATGATATTTTAATTTTTTTACTAATTTTGCAGTGAGATGCACTTGACAGTTATATATACAGAGGAGCTCTAAGTGTTTGGAAAAAAGCTACAGCTTTGCATCTGCTGGATTGAATTAAAAATCAACAAATAAGCTGCTTTGTAGAAGAGGTGGTTTTACATCTTGTAATAAGGATTTACCCCTGGGGGGTTACAAAATTAAAAATAAATTAGAGAGAAAATTGAAAGAGGCTTTAGCTGTGCAGTGTCTACCAAATGTACAAATATAGATGTACAAAACCCTTTTTACATTCACCCACACAGCCACGGAGGTACAATAAAAAAACCTAACAACCATTAAGACAGCAAATTCCCAATTATTTGTGTATGGGCTTGGGACACAGGCAGAATAACAGCACTGCTAGACCAGAAAATCAGCATATTGCTTCTCTTTCATCCACTACAGTCTCTCTCTTTTACTTCAGATGACAACTTGCTATTTAGATCAAGATCATCAAAGGAGCTGTGCTCCCCTTCCTCCTTACAGATCTAAATGAGTGCAGGAGACTTGCAAGGGGGAAGGCAGACTGGGGAGGGCTGCCAGGCAGGCTGGTCCTCCCCTGCCTCTCACAAGAGTGCCAGAGTCAAGTGCTGCATGGTAAAGAAGCAAAAGTCTCACAAAGGATGAAGATTATACCAGGATTTACCTCTCTGTTTGAAAAAGAAATTACAAATCAAAATTACAGGATAATTGTTTCATTTTAATTTTGGCCCATTTTAGCCAGTCTTGCAGATACAGAGCTTCACCAGTACAAATGTTGTCTCTCTACAGACTTTGTAGACATCCAGCCCTGCTGCAAGACCTGGGGTAGGAAGCAGTCAAATGGGGTTACACTGCATAGGGGTAACACAGATTTTTAACAAAGCCAAAAGGCTCCCATTCCTGAACTATAAAATTTTGCTTGCCTTCTGCTACGTCAAGAAGCTGGTTCAGGAGACTGAAGGCCTCCCGTAGGAAACTTTTATCTCTGCACAAAAGCTCTAAAGAACTGTTTCTCTTCTGCATGACTTTACATCCTCTGACCCAACAGGTTTCTTATTTCCTCATATCCACTTGTATTACTGATGACTACTTTATGGGAATACTGTTGCCTAAAGGCAAAACACCAGCACTGCTAAATTATTTATACAATAGAGAAAATGCACTCTTTCAGAAATACTCCACCAGTCTGGCTTCCCAAAACACTTGAAAATACTCTGTTCCCCTCACAGATGACTGCTTACAGGCTGCACTGCTTTTGTCCTATACCACGTTTTCAGCAAGCCTTTGGGAGACTAGATTGCATCATTTCCTTTTGCCTCCTCAGAACATCTGATCTTATCCAACCTGTTCTCATTCACAGCTCCCTCCTGCTTCCTCTCTCACAGTGGGAAAATTGCGTTGGTGTAACAGCCCTGAGTTGCTGCTCTCACAGCCGGCTCTCACATGTTCCTGCTCCTTGCCCTGTGCCAGCTGGTGCTTGTGGGGCTGCACAGTGAGCCAGGGCAAAGACCAGCCTAAAACCAAAGATTTGGGATTTTCAGATTAATTTTTAGCCTGTGTCCTGAGCAGTCTGTGACCAAATCCGTATTATTCTTTGGGACATGAGCACCAAGTAAGCAGATCCAGGCAAGGGACAAGTTTCTTCTTCTCTGACACAGGGCAGGCTTAGCCTAGTAACATGACACAATACAGCATTCCCTTTACTAACATACAAGCTCATCTGAAATGTTTAGACTTGTTACTTCCTTTTAGAGATTTTGCAGAACAGTCTGTTTTGACTGTGGATGTAAATGACAATAGTTGAAGTCAGATTAGGAATTTGAACATGTATTTTCATAAAATACGAAATCATTAATTTTGGTGCCTTTATTTTGATCCAGCCTAAACGCTGTTGATAGATTTTATAATCTGCAGATGTTTAATTTCATGAGATTAATGGCCATTACTTTAAGGGTTTAATTACAATTTAAACTACACAAATAAAGCAGGTGATCATTTTATTCATGCCTCAGTTTCTCTCCTCCTGCCCACCCACTAGACTACATATGGTTTTCCCTTTGGTGGCAGACATAATGCTTGTTGTCAATACCACAGGTTACTGCCAACAGTCTGTGTCCAGAACCACGTAAGATCTGAAGAACAGTGGAACACTGGAACAGTGCACTGTTTCAACAAACAAACTGCTAAACTCACACAGCCTTTTAATGTGTCAAGGTAAAAAACACTCTGCTATTTCTTATACACAATTTTTTTATTCAGGTTGGTTTATCTCCTAGCCTAAACTTAGGTAAGCACTTTCCCTGAAATGGCAGCATGTGTCTCATTCTGTAATGCAGAGGGACATAAGCAGACTGAGAAGCTGAACCCTCCCCTCAAACCTGACAGTTGATTGTATCTTTCTGCATGAAATCTTCAAAACTGATTTTTGATCTACAGTACTCTCAGACTTAAGTTACCTCTGAGTTAACATTGTAGTCTGTCAGCTTTTGGCTCACTCTTACACAGAACTACTTCAAAACAGGCTGTTGGACAGATGATCATTGTAGATCCCTTCCAACTGAAATATCTTTCTCTCCCCTCCCCTCCCCTCCCCTCCCCTCCCCTCCCCTCCCCTCTCCTCTCCTCTCCTCTCCCTCTCCTCTCCCCCTCCCCCTCCCCCATCCTCCTCCTCTTCCTCCTCCTCCCCTTCCTCCTCTTTCTCCTCCCCTTCCTCCTCTTTCTCCTCCTCTTCCTCCTCCTCTTCCTCCTCTTCCTCCTCTTCCTCCTCTTCCTCTTCTTCCCCTTCTTTCCCTTCCTCTTCCTCTGTAAGCTCTACAGTCAGGCATTTTTTTATTGCTCATCCTCTTTTAAATAGTATGAAACTACTTACAGCAATACAAAGGTTTTCAGAAGAAAAAATTCCCTCATTTTCAAACTTACTAGACTGTAAGTCAAATGATCAAATGAAAGAAATCTGTATATATATATCCCTGTATATAATTTATAAATGTGTAATTTCCATTAATAATGTGTCCTTCTGGGTACACTTGGTCATCTTAATCATATTCACAAGATTAATTAAAGTAAAATAATCATAAAAGAAATAATATTCATTGTTTAAGGCAGAGGAATCAGTTAGAATGCATGAGTTTTCTTTTTTTTTATCCACTTTCCACAGACTCATTACAAAATGTTGGTCCAGCCACCTACCCACTCTGTGACATTTTTTCCCAGCAGACAGATATGAATAATGAATTACCTACTTGTTATTCCTGATTCCTACAAATTTTATTCCCCAAAGCATGAGATTTGACTAAGATAGTAAAAAAAAAAAAAAAAAAAGGACCCAATGCAAATTGTCATTACTATTAACCATTCATAGATCAAGCAGACCCAACTGGAATTGAATATGTACCCTTTCTTTAAAAGACAATAAGAAAAAAATAAGGAAGTCAAGGAGTGTGTATCTGTCGTGGTTTCAAGCTAGTAATAAAAACTTATTTATTTTTTGCTAGAGATATGGATTAAAATAAGAGCAAAACAGGCTTAAAACTTAAAGGAATAAAGACAGTTTATTAACAAACTACTAGAATAAAAATACCAAAATAAACTTTCAGAGAACCCTTTTACTTTTCACTACTTGATCATTTCTTTGTACACATAACAACATAGAGACAAAAAAAGTTTTACAATCTTGGTGGTCAAAAACAGTTTCAATTTTAGAGTCTTTTCATCAGTCCCCGTAGAGAAACAGAAGTCTCTTTCTGCTAATTCATGGAGTTTCTAGAGTCCACTCCTCCCATCTCACACCACTCTGAGGTGTGCAATGGGTCAAATTGAATCTAGGGATGCTATTTTTAAGGATAAGTGATTCAAAGCAGAAATCTTTTTCAGTTGTCCCTGTGAGCCCTCCTGGAAAACAGCCATCTCCCTGGCTCCTTTAAGGCTTTAAAATCTTCACTTCACTCGCAAGTTCCAGCAACTCACAGGATCATAATCATTTTCTTTCCTTTAAAGTCCACACTTTGAATACTCTATTCCTCCCATACTCTAGCCATGAATTAAAGGAGTCTTTAAACTACTGTCCATCTCCATAGCTGCAACAGAAAGACTTTTCAGCAACAAGCATCTTCTTTTTCTCTCTTTCTTATTTAAACTTAACTCTTTTCTTCACTGTTTCTGGTAGGTTTATGATGCCTTACATGTTAATTGTCTCTCTTTCTCTGTCTGTTCTAAGAAAAAGGAGTAATCTGTTGTTTATCTAGGTAATAAAGGAGTTAAAAGAAGAAAGCTACAAAAGTTCATAGTGTCCGGTTTCAGTCTAGCAACAGACTTTGAAAACTAAACAAAACTGCTAAACTGCTTTTCTCTCCTCCCCCCCCCCCCCTCCCTGCGGCCTTGTCCCGGGCCTGGGAGGGGGGGGGGAAAAGCCAAGACGGAGCTTGTTACCTCTCCAGAGCCGGAAACAAAAAGAGAACGAGACAGCTCTGAGTGTACTTCTTAAGGGAGTGTTTACAAGTTGAATTCACTTTTTAATGGTCAGATCTGCTGTCAATTCTTGAAATGACTGATAATTGGTCAAGAAGAAAAACTCCCATCAGTCACCAGTAGCTTCAACTTCCTCTTTTTTTTTCACTCGGTTTTAAAGGTGAAGTTAACCCATGATAGTATCTTTCTCCAGTCTCCATCAGTAATGTCTGAACACACTGATTCAATTTAAATCTAATCTGACAGAGAGTGCAAAGATATTATTTCCTGTAGATATAATAGTTAACTGAGCACTGAGCAGAAGAAAGGAAACCTAACATGGTAACACCACTGTGCACAGGCTTGGAGGTACTCACACTACTGACTAGGCATGGGAACTCTGCATCTTCTTACACACCAGCTCATTCCACACCAGCCACAAATCCCTAAGAGAACAGGGAATGCCCATTCTGGGGATCACCACATTGCTACCTAGTAGCAGGCACTGGCATGAAATATGAGCAAGGACTGTATCCAGGATATGGCACACAGTTTTTTTTACAGGCTATGAAACCTAGAGATATCTACTAAAAAAGAAACCTCTCTGCTGGTGACTACCAAGAGGCCAGTACTATTAAGAGGAATAAGGCGATTGGTGAATAATTGAAAACGGGAGTGCTGTTTCTTGTGGTACATACACACTCCAACCCTGAAAATTCTCGTTAGTTTTGCAACAAATTAATTGACATTTAAAAGAGAATTTTCAAGTAGAATAGGATGGAAAGCTGCTGATAAAGAAGCAATGCTGGCAGAATTAAAACTTCATCTGGAGTCAATAATGTTAGCCAAAAATATGTAAAATCCAGCACTATTTCATATCATTACCCAGGGCCAAGGGGAAAACTGAAGAGTTCAGAATATGTTCTGGCTGGCTGGCTCTAGACATATATGGCTTTACAGATGCTCCATGATCTCTAGAGGTATTCCAGCATTCTTCTGCATTAGAAATCTGCAAACAGACTCTCAGTCCTCTAGGAGTATTTATTTGTGGTACAGCCATGGGAAAATCTAAGATAATTATCTCCCCTCTGGAACTTTCCTCACACCACTGTAAGGGAACTGGAATAAAGTTGGCTAAACTTCCAAATTACATGTTTAATATTATCCCTAGATGAATATAGAAGCTTTGAGAACTCCCTATCACCATGGGTAAAACCCTCATTTTAGAACAACCACAGATTATTCAAGAAGTGCCACTAATTACACACGAAGCAGAAAATGTAGGAGCTGCCACTAGCTAAAGGAATTGTGAGGCCAGTCCAGATCTCCAAGGTGACCAGCAACAGAGGCCCAAGAGAAGCATGCAAGACACACCAATCCATTGTGGCTCCATCAGTGTTGGCCACAGCATGAACACCTTGTTTTATGTGTGGCAGTAATTCCAAAAGGCTTATTCAAAATCAGTAAACTCAGTTAAGAATAGAGAAAATGTAGGCATGAGCATAAAGAAATATGTGAAACACAATGGTTTCAAACAACAGCGAGAGCTGGCGCATTCATTTCCCTATACCATGATACTTCCAGGAGTCATACACACCAGAAATCTCAATGTTGCTTCTGTAATGAGGAAAACTACTAAAAGCCCCCATCATTTATATCCTTTGCATCATGACCAGTGAAGTATGATACCAAAAGCATAAAACATCACTCAACCATGCTATTAATTGGTATAGAGCATCTCACTGCCACCATGTCAACTAGATATCTACAGACAATTCTGCTGAAGAAACTGGCTATTTGTTATCACATAATCCTGAATGAGTTCTCAAATGACCATTAAGATTACATGTGAAGCCAGATATATTTTTAGATGACACATTGATTGGAGCAGGCAATATCTCTTTGCATACCTGTTATGTACCTAAATCAACAGTGTCTTGATGCCACCCTTGAAGATTAAGCAGTATTAGTATCAGATAAACAAATCAGAATTATACATCCATATGTCTACATAAAGGAGAAAGAGATGTGGGAGGCAAGAGGAACCATGGAGAGCAGCCCTCCATCCTGCATTTCTTGTCTCCTGAGCTGTCAGAACTGGACTTGAAAAACTTTACAATGGGGCCAGGACTGTAGCATTTCTCACAAGAAAAATACAAATTTTCCATGATTCAAATTTTATAGAAAGATAACAGGTTCACAAAGGACCTCTAAGAGGTCCATAATCAGAGTAGTCAACTTTTGCCTATTTTTTGCCATCTTTCACAAGCATGGTGGTCATGACCAGCATGTAAGTACAATCATACCCAGAAGGTGGTGAAAGTTGATGCAATACAGTTCAGGCAATGTTTTGCTCCAGCTAGAACACTAAATATGAATTAAATGATCAGCGTGTACCAGTTTACATTCAGTTAATTGTTCAAGGCAGATTTGTATCAGGGACCAAAACTCACCTGGCCCTGGTCTTGTGCAAAATAATGGATGGAATACAAAGCAAAACCCAAAATCTACAGACACAAGAAGTGTTGTGTCCCTGCCTAGTGCAGTCTTGAAGTCTGAAAAATACAGTCTAATCACTGTAGCTGTGCTACTGAAGCAATGAAGAGTTTGAGAGTGAGACTGATGAGCAGTTAGATGATGTGCTAGCAAGCTGGGGGTCTGCAGTCCTCCAGAGTCTGGTGAAAGAGTAAGTGCAGTGTCATGTGCGAATTGAGAGATGTTCCATCAGTGCTATTATTATAAAGTGAACTATGCATCTGATAGTGCTACTGATGACTGGAGATTGTGCTTATGCTTAAGGTATCAAAAGAGTAATTAACTAAAGATAATACTTATCTTTCCATGGAAGAAAGTGATAGCCAATAAAAGTATGATAAAGAAATCCAGGATCTTATAAAATTGTATTCCATAAAGTAGTGTAGTTTGGATCCAGGTATCATACAGTAGGAGAGCTAATGCTACTATGCTGCTGCTTAATCACTGAAAGACTAGTATTACATTTGGTACTTGTTATCCTACTGTAATAAGAGAAACTCCACTAATTCATCCAGAAACTGAGCTGTGCATCTTGGAAAAGCCAAGCATGGTTTTACAAAGAGCTGGTTCTAGGGGCAAAATTTGGAGCGAGCACATAAGCTGCTACTTCCCAGAATGGTGGTTTGGTGGCCATTGGGGTTCTGATCCCTGGAAAACCAGCAGTTCTGGGAGGGCAAAAAGAGATCAGTGTGGGAGGCAGCTACTGGAAGATGAAGCCAAAACCCCTGTTTTGGTTTCAGAATAAATGCAAGTACATCACAATGATATTAAGATCACTCCTGAAATAATCAGCTCTTGGTGTCTGCCATCCCTGAAAATCTGTTACTTTCTGCACACTCTTCTGTAGTGTGCTACTGAATCATGCGGTGCTCAGCATGGTGCACTGAAAATTAAACATCTCCCACTTCTCCCAACCAAGAATTCAAAAGAATGTGCATCTGAAAACACTGCTGAGAAGTATACAAACTTGACATAGCAGCTGTGAGGAGTGTTTGCACCTCTCTTGATTCCAGTTGATTGCCACAAAGCTCAAAAAATATCCAGCCATAAAAAAGCAGTGATACTCACAATGAAGAAACTTACAAAATACTGTTTCCTTTATCTGAATCCTGATTTATAAGCAAATTGCTGAATGTCTCACTGGCATTTATCCTGTCTTGCCTGTGTTTTACAGGTATTGACCCAGTAGCCTTTCCACACTAACGGGAAGTAACACTTAACTAGAAATACGTCCAATTCATTTATAGTAGAGGAAATATAAATGCGCTGGGATGATATTCCGGCTGATAAGAGCAACATGAAATTCTGTAATGTGAAACTCAGGGTTAGAATAAAAGAAACTTGCAACGTATGCAATTAACATCCAAGCAGAAATTCATCAACTGATCAGGTAACCAACCACTAATGTGTGAATTATGGCCATGTATCAAAGGTAAGGGATGCCCCCTTACACACCAAGCTGGTTACTTACACAACAACAGAACCTTTACCGTCTTGTCATCTGTCATTTTATTCAGAAGCACATCTTTCTATGCTTACAAGCATACATATTTGACTCATATATCCTTTGACATCAATCCAGTTGTGCAAGAGTCATAATTTTTCTTCCTTTCTCCCATCCCACAGCTGAAGCCCAGAGGCAGTTCCATCACACAACAACTGTTCAGCACATGAAAGAAGGGAGTCAACACACCTTCCTCACACAAGCTGCTAACAAAAGTAACAGAGCGCTGAGGGCTGGGAAGCACAGACAGAGCATTAGCTCAGTTGGTTACAGCATGGTGCCAATAATTCCAGGGTTTGGGTTAGATCCTGTATGGACCATTCACATAAGAGCTGGACTCAATCATCCTTCCAGCTTGGAATTTTTTTTGATTCTGTGTCTGATTTTTTATACTCTATATATGAGAGTGATGCATCCAATGCTGTGAAGTGCAGAAGCATTTCAAGAGATCATAATCATGATAATCATAAGCATGATTCAAGAGAAGGAAACCACTCCAAAAGTAGCGGTCACCTTAGCAATCCCATCTCTCAGAAAACCTATCAGCATAGGCAAAATGAAGGTATATCACACAAGACCAGGCAGCCAGAAAGGGTGAACAGACTGTCTGACCCTCTCAGAGAAAAGATGTGTCGGTGTGGAAGACTCAAACTTCATCATAAAGGCCATGACAGGTAAGTATGAAATCTGGTTTGTCAGTAATAGTAAAACATCTCCTCAGAGAGAAGTCGAATAATAACCTTTCAGGAAATACAGTTAATAAAATAATTCCTATAAAACACTGAGTGGCATCTAGTATCAAGAAAATCTTCTTGCAAAAAAAAAATGGGACGCACATTTTTTATGGAAGTATATCCATAAGTGATGAATCTGAACATGAAATTGACAGGTAAAAGAGCTAGAAGGTGCTATTGAGCCCTGAACTATAGAAGGGAAAGCTGAGAGTTCTGTGACCCATCAAACAAGAGTGAGGGTGCCATTAAACAACCCATAACTATTCCCATTCTTTGATATTCAAATATGCATCCACAATTTTTTTAATCATGACCCTTATTTTCTGCAGCCTTGTGCCCAGGGAGTGTAATCTGGGTGAGGATGAGTTACACCTGCTTTGTTCAGTGTGGCAATGGCTCCACAAAATGCACAACAGCAGAAAATTGGGGCTCTCCATGATGTGAGAGCAGCACTGGGTGTCCCCAGTTTACATCTTCTACACTGAAATGTATTCCTATGTGAAGGCTCAGCTCTTTTAGCCAACTTTACCACTGGCAGTAAGACAAGCCATACACATAAAATGTGAGCAGAGGTTTCAGGTGAAATTTGTGCAGGGCAACCCAGGTGAATTAGATCATTTGGGAGGTTCACACATTTGTCTGTTTCTAGTTGCAAGCAGCAGGCTGAGCTCTTATGAAACTCTGAAGAAGCAATTAATGTTTGAAGGCATAAAATTCAAGATGCCAGACATATGGCAAAGGAAGAGAATGAAGGTAGGTGGACATAACTGTGCTGCTTGGACATATGCCTTCACCTGTTAAAACTCAGTACCTGCATAGGAATGGTGGCTTATCTACTTTGCTTGAGCTGATACTAGGCTTATGGAAGTAGAAATAAACTGGGAGCCACCACAGTTTATAGGCTGGTCATGAGATCTCTACTGATCTCCCAGTGAGTAACCACAAGTACACCAGCAGGAGTTCAAAAAGCCCTTCTTTTATTTTGTTTTCCTGCTCTCCATTTCTCTCTCTCCCCCTCTCAAGATTTTCATGGAAAACCACAGTCAGTCTTTCCATGGTCTGATGGAATGTGTCAATTTATTATCCTGCTCTTTATCGTCTTCCATACATGTGTAGTAACACTCACATACTCTCAATAATTTAATCCTGGTAATATTCAGCATTTGCATAGAAGATCTTTGCTACTCCTAAGTGAGCTAGAAGGCAATTCCAATGGGATGCTTTAGGTTGTCTATGGGGTTAATAACAATTTGGTTTGGTTTTAGGTATATATATTTAAATTTGCTTTCTAGATAGGCAAAAGTAACAAGCCATTTTTAGTTCAAAAAACAGAAACCATCAGTACTGTCTTGTGTTGTGACAGCAAAAGACTACAGAGCTCTCCTGACAACCTCTCTATTTTTCGGTCTCTTCTTATGCCTTGCTCTATTTAATGTTACTGAAGAGGAATGCATAATATCTGGTCATAAAAATACAAAATTTCTCCTTTAGGAGAAAGAATAGGCTAATATAGTTCATCTGTATGGTACATTTGTCACCTTTACAATTGTATCCAAGACAGATAACATGCAGGAAAAATAGCTTTAAATAAAGAAACAAACAAAATCCTTCAATATGTAGGTCCAGGAAAGCATATGCTTTAGCATATGTGCAGTCAAGATATTGAACTACATAGGCTCATTTACTGCCAAATTCTGAGTTTCTGAAATGCACAAGATCCATAATAACTATTCAGGTCTGCTGTGATCTCTTACGCATCTCCTCTAAAAAATTCCTGCTTCAAAATAAATGAATGCATTTTTAACTGCTTTCTTGTTTACATAATTTGCAAATAGGAAAGGAAAAAAAAATCTTCCTGGATTCAGACTTTTGCATCAATTTCACCAGTCAAAAAAGCAATAAAATTTGCTTAGACAAAATGAGCATATTTTAATAAAAATTGATTACTATCTCCAGTAAAAAGAATATGTAAACATTTTTGCATTAGAATTCTGATATATTCGTTTTACAAGTTTGATGTTTCAATTTGATTTTTAGTTCATTTAATTTGTATGATTTTATTTTATTTACATACTTTTTAATAATTTCAGAGAAGGTCAGGAGAAGCAACATGAACTGATGGACTCCTGGTCTGGTATTTCCAGCATAAAAATTGTAAATAGAATAGTTGAAATACTTAGTATTTTTATCACATTATTTTAACAAACCATATAATAACTAGAGATTCTTCTGCTTCAAAAAGAAGGTAAGATGTATCAAAAGAAAATAAAATAACATTGCAACAGAATATATTCAGAGTATATATAGAATGTATTCTGAGATGTGGCTTCATGTTCTCAGTTCTTGCTTCAAACCTTCTGCCTTCCAGCATGCAGTCCTCTGTGAGGGAAGAGGGCTAAGGCAGATGGATGGCTTCACCCAGGCAGGAAGGATATAATTCATGCATTATTCTTTATCATCTTATAGATATCATATATATATATTTACCTACTGCAAGTATAGTGTTAGGTAATTTAGACTAAATATTGGAATGGAGTCTCTTTTGAAGGAGAGCTTGATACCAAAAGGCCTTTAGTAGCTCTTGCAATCAGTATTTTGTGAGCTGGAAACATACATCCAAATGCTTCCAAGTGTTGGTTTGATCTGTGGTCTGAAAAATTCCAGCATTCAAATGCAAAATACTCCCCAAAATAATTATGCTTTCTCCTTTTTCCTTGAACTTATGCAGCTCACCTTGAATATTACTCCCCCATTTGTACTTTTTTCCCTACACGCCCACTGCAGCATTACCTTTGCTTTTTCAAACTATTTTGCTACATTCAAATATGAATGTATCCCACAGTCACACGCCTACCCGTGCCTGCAGCAACTGAGGCTTACACCTTCCACCACACCACCATTTGAGTGTTTGGCAAGTGCAGGCATCAGCCTTGAGCCTGCTATTTCACCTTTTGTGTCAGGAGCTGGCACATCCCTTTATGGTCATGCTCACCAACTCTGCAGCTTTACCTGCCCCCAACAGAAGAGCAGGGCCGGCTGTGCACAGCTTCTACAAGAGAGCAGCAAAAAAATCCCCTCTCCTCTGACAGCTTAATTGACAATCATCTAGGACCCTTTCCAACAATAATATAAAAAAAAAAGTTTTCCAGCCAGCAGAAGTCATGTGGGCAAGTCTCTGAGCAACCTGATCTAGATGAAGATGTCCCTGATCATTGGAGGGAGGTTGGACTAGATAGACCTTTAAGCTCCCTTCCAGCCTGGACTGTTTCATGGTTTTATGATTCCAAATGCTTCAGCTATTCACAATATCCTCAGTGATCCTGGAGCATCACAAAGACTCTGGCTACCTCTTGTCACCCCCACCTTCCTCACCAATACTGCTGCTCTCAAAAGCCAGAGAAAGCCACTCAGCCCCAACAATAAACACAACATAAAAATTAGTAGGATTTTGGTATGTAATTTTAAGAGCTGCTTTACTGATACATGATTTTACAGTTACTTCACTGTAAAATACCAGTAGGTGCTTAAAGAGCAAGACACAGGACTGGACAATATTCCTTCCATCACAAACCTGCCTCTCCCTTGTGTGTCGAAGAGAAAATGTATGCTGAGAAAGAAACTGCAAGACCAAGGAGTTGCAGTTGACACTGGACTCGGGAAGCAAAGGTCCTGCATAACTACAGGACTACTGAAATGCTAATCTGGCATGCCTTCAGTATTTTTATGCTTTCATTCATTTCTATTCCAGTAAAAGATAGTGGGTTTTCCTTTTCCCTTAATCACTGCTTCATACTGCAGCATGAAAATCTGGAAACCTGGGGTTTCACACATAAACTTAATTTAGATGGAGGTGAAAGGAGGTGAAGGGTACTGTGATCTGAAAGGTGAGTGGAGTTGTAATTATATAGAGAGAACTGAAGAACCGCATTTTAAACACCACAGTGCATTAGTAGCACTACCTTCAGCTGAACCACACTATAATTTCATCATATGAGATGAATGCAAGCTTTCCTATCCAGCTGTTCCTGTTTTGCAATTCTGTTTTTTTTTTTTTTTTTGAGGCTGGTCTGGATATAAGGAAATCAAGCAAGGGGGAGCCCAAATTCCCAGGCTTCTGGACTAAAAAGGAAAAATTAGTCATTTTATGGGAAATCCTGATTGGGAACATGCAGGTAATGAATGTCTTGCCAGGTGAATTTCTCAGGTAATCAGTCTTCTAAATATGTGAAAAAACATATTTCAATTTTCCCTTCACGTCTCCTTGCACAACAGCTAGACAACATTGTGGAAATGTGTCATTCCTGACTTTCCAGCAGTGCCTGTATGAAAAGGCCCGAAGCCTTACACTCACCCAGGGTTTGAAAAGCTTTTCTGCTATTTCCTGCAAGAGGAAACTGTTGCCAGTTGACTGTGCTCCCACTGACATCCCCTGAGCTCTCATTTCCCATCCACTCCATGTCCAGCGCCTCAACACAAGGCAGAGACTGAGACAAGGAAGAAGTGTCTGCCTAAAGATTGCTATGCCTGCTTTATAGTTTTACTTTCTATGTATCTGCTTAACCATCAGCCTGAGCAGCAAGATGCAATTTAAATGAACTGTTGTCATTTATACATGAGCTGCCATTTAGCTGCTCATTAGAAGAACACAGCTTTAAAAGACTGTGATGAGTCTGTTAGCTTCCCTTAATAACATCTTTCAAAACCAGCAATGATATTGTTCTTAAAAAAACCCTTTTGTACTTCAAATTCTCATCAACTCTATCAGTCCTAAGAGTATTAGCCAAGGTTTGAGCAGTTCATCATCTCTATTACATTCATTTACATGCTATTGTGCTTGACACTGGATAATAAGGGCTTATTCAGCAATACTTAATTTTTTGATCTGGTAAATTTACTACAGGCCTTATTCTTTAAATTTATTTTATTTTGCGTTTATTTTTTCCCACCGCTTCCCTTCTTTTCTTGCAGCTTACGGCAGCATAGACCTTTGAGTGTAAAATAGTAGGGGTAACATTGATCTTTCAGTTATTATACTTCCTGCTCTGGTTCTCTTGACCAAAGGCTCCCACTCCAATAACAAAAGGACCTTCTGTTTCCTTCAGACATGGTATGATGGCTTTTATACATAGACACCATTTACTGGATGACAGACATCAATCACATTTCTAGTGTTGGGTCTATTACCACCAAGCACAGAAAACTGGCAGTGGGACTGGAAAAGATCGTGTTTTCCCACTGAGATTCACACCCATGTATGGTCCAATTTAGCAGCATGAACTCGCCCTGACACGAGTCCCCTCTGGAAAATGTTCATCTGAACCCTTGGAAATGTTTGTGATCTGCTTGTTGTTCAGCAGCTGCCTGCATTAGGCTCATGCTGTGGTCATCACCAATCTTTTGGGGTACTACAGGCAGTTGTTTAGGCTCTGTAAATTAATTTGTTAGAAAAGGACAATGGTCTAGGCATATGGGTGGTATTCTTCTCTCAAGATAAATAACCTGGTAACTATGCAAAAGGCAGTTAACAGCTTCCCTTTGGGTTCTATAGCAAACAAACTTATTTTAATATTACCATAATTATGGCAAAACCTTTCCATAAAATGCACACCAGTGTATTTAATTAAAACAGGTCATTTGTGCAGCTAAATCTGCAAAATTCAAGTGCTAGCTTCTACAGAATTAATATATAAAGAAACACTGAGCCTGGGCAGGGGCAGTAATTTTTTTCCCTGCCATTAGTCTGCAGTTAGCATGTGACCAAGAAGGGGCTTTTGAGGCATCTTCATTCTCTTTCCCTACAGGTACAGTTGAAGGAAATGAGAGTGATCCCATACTTGTTACATGCTAGAATATGAGATTGAACAGGGAAGAAAATTACCTGGTCTTTATGATTACCTTTTCTTTTACAGCCAAGAATTAAAAATACATTTAGATTACTTCACATTTGGAATGGTCCTGCTACAAAATATAAAGACAAGCAAATTGCATCTGCTAGATCAAGCTTCCCATTCCCCATCCCTGAAAATCACCAACCCAAATGTCACTTGTCTGTGTTGGTTCTCACAGAAGGCAAACCGTATGTTACATTCCCAGTGTCCGTACACTTCTGCAGCTTCTAAATAGCCGACTCCCCCGAACGGCTGTTGGCCAGATTTTGGTTCTCTTCCAGCACTGAAAGGCAGAGAGGGTAGGAGATGTCCTGCTGCTACTCTCCTTTCATCTAGAAAATGGAGAGGCTGTCTGGCTGCCAACTTGTCAGTGCAAATAAGTCCCCACTGCAGACTTTATCAGATGAATCCCAATGTGAAAACTTTTTACATATGAATTGCTTTGCAAGGAAGGCTCCGCTCTTTTCAGAACAAATGAGGAAAAGAACAACATAAAGGAAGTGAAAAAGTAAAGAACCTGCACTGAAAGGTCACTTCAAAGGAACAAAAGTCCACATGGCTTCTTTCTCCTGTTCTCTTTCTTTCTTCACAATTGGCCCTCCAGCATCTACATGCTGCACCCCTAACTGCAGCATCTGAATCACCACAAGCCTGATCAGTGTACAATTAAGTACTCCTGTTAATCAAAGCTGAAAGGCTGAAGGAAGTACAGTGCCCAGCAGAGCAGTATGGAAGCTCTTACTCTCACCAGGCCAGAAGCCCATCGACAGCCCACTAGGAGCTGTGAGCAAAGACAAGAAGAGCTCATGGCTATCCAATTTTCAGCAGCCTAGGCAGAATGGTCAGCTGAAAGGAGTATCAGTCTGTAAAAGACAAACACTTTTCCTGGAAAATCACCAATGCTGCAAATGGTAGCCAGATCCGTGGTTATATTAAATCAATATTGTCAGTTACATTATTAAATATTAATCTAAGATATTAAAAAAGGGAGCATTCCTCTGCCTCTGCCAGAGACAGCTTGTGTAATCACACGCAAATCACTTCATTTCAGTTCCTCTCAAATTCCCATCTGTAAAACAGATAATAATATTTTCAAGCACTTTAAGCAAGCTTGTCTCTCTGGGCAGGCTCCCTGGCCACCTCTCACAGCACACATCCACATCCTCACAGAGACAGGCACCTCTAGAACAGACACGGCACTGAAGCTCCACGGTCTCACCAGCTCTTGCTGGTTTGCAGAGGGGGAAGAGCTTGGGCTAAAAAGAGCAGGAGGGTAGACTGGAGTGCTTTAAGTACATTTTTTGTCTTAAAATCAGCTGACACCAAAAGGCACTGTCCTCAGCCACTGAAAACAGCTGTTGAGACAGACACTGAAGTGTTATTAACTCTTTTGGAGGATTCACAGTGCTAAGGGAATGCAATGCAAGACAGCGATACAGAGTTGTCAAAAAAAGCCCATGCAGGACCACACTTACTTCTGTCACAGAAAAAGGAGTGATAAGGACGGGAGAGAGGCACCAGATACCACATTTAGAGGTTCTCTACCTAGGCAGGGTCTTGCTAGAGTACGTTGCCCAGGACTGCATCTAGATGGCTTTAGTGGTATTCTGACAAAATGACAGGTATATATGGTATATAGACAGGTATATAGACAACAAGTGCAAGTAAACCACAAAAATTCAATCTCAGCACATGCATCCTATTTCTGCCAGCAGTATTTTAGCACCCCAGAATATTGCTGAAGCCTAAACTCCTTATTAAAGTTAAGCACTTGCCTAAATTGCCTGCTGAATTGAGATAAGCTGATGAAATGTGATCCCAGAATATAATTACTAAAGGACAAGGAACTTTGAGTCTAGACAGTAATGGAGAAATTATGTTCTTTATGTTCTTGAGAAATTCCTGTACCATATTTATTTCTGTCTTTCTAAGAACATGCTGTGAATGGAAAGCCAGGTGAAGTGACAGTGGCTCAGCAGAAAGACATTAGGTAAGGTCTGACTGCACATGACCCAAGCAGAGTCAAGCTTGGATAGCAATGCATAGAATAACTCTACAGTTAACGCCTGTTTGTGGTAATAATTACAGTTCTCTAGGAAAGGAGTCTGTTTTCCAAGATTTTGTGATTTTATGGTGGATTCTTTGCCATATGGAAAGAAAACATGAGAAAAAGGAGACACTGTTGATGGGTTACTGCTACTTTCTTTACTATGGCTGTTCCTGTCCATTAAAATAAACTTGAAGCTGAACAGAAACAAGCAAGCAAGCTAATGTCTGTAAAAAAATACTTGCCAGTAGGGCATCTACTTCTTAAATCTGAATGCAAGTGATCTAAATCATAAAAGTCAGATTAGTTTTCATTACTTCTCTCCTAGCATGACAATTTCAATGACCAATTATTTTCTAACATGTTCACCACAGGCATCACACAGAATGTATGTCACTTCTTTAAGCCAAGACTCTCACAAACACAGATGTCATGGTTTGTCTATGTTACTATGTCTCATCTGAAGTCCAGGATCAGTAAGAATAAAGCTTTCAGAAATACCTATTTATGTGGGGTGCTAAAGCACTCAAAAATAAAGAGATATGTAGTTGCAGGTCAGTGAAAGAAAATTTTGGCCACTAATACAGCTAGCTGAACAAAAATGCCTGAGTGCAAGATCTGAACTTCAACTGGAAAGTCTCAGGAATTAATGATTCCACATCAGCCAGGGTCAGACTGTTCCCAGTCTCCCTCAGAGGGAGATTGGACTTCTCTTCTTTGGGGGGCCTCTATAAAGGACGTGTGGGAGGTGCAGAACCGATCTCCCACCCTGGGGAAAGACAGCAGGAATGAGAAGGGCTGTGGGATGCCTATACTGACTGAAGCTATGGATATGCTATTCCAACACAGGGTGGGGACCACTAATTGGGAAAACACTTGTGCCACTGTCTTCACAGGGGGGTTGTGTCCTAAGGATACATCACTGCTGCTGCCCAAACACAGATGCTGCCCACATTGCTCTGCACCCCTGCTGTCACTCGGGCCGAGGCGAGACTCACACCACCTCTGGGACACAACAGCAGGAAAGCAAAGGAGTAGACATCTATTGTCTTTTGAGAAGGATTGGCTGGAGAACTAGGAAAGGAAAAGAGCACAGATCACCAGCTGAAACACCTTCACATCCAACATCAGCGAGCAGCCAGCCAGATTCTGCTCTGGTTTTGTAACTGGACCTCTCCACAGTTGCTCCATCTGTACTTGTTTCACTGCCCATTTGGCTGATCCCAGTATCGCTGCCCAGACTTGCTGCCCATCAGTGAGGCCCAGAGGGCTGTCATGGGGAAGCACCAGCTTAAAGGGGTTTTATTGAATTGAGCAGAATTACAGTGGAGGTTCCAGAGGTGAGGATTGTGGCACCAGTCTTATTTCTAACATTTATTGTATTTTTTTTCAGTCTGTCTTTCTCCTACTTGTAACTGTAACTATTAAGATACAATTACAAAGGCTGGTTCAGACTTTCAGCCAACACTTTAAGACCTAAAGGATTATTCCAACCTAATAAAATTGTCCTTTCTCTGCAGAAAATGACAACCTTCTACCTGATCACCTGACAGTGGCAGCATAAGGCACTGTAATTGAAGTCCAGGAGCAAGCCTGACACAGAGATTGGGGTGGGTTTTTTTGCTGCTCTCTATCAAAACAAACAACAGAACTAGAGACAGGTTTTGCTTTTAAGAACTAATGTAATTTATCCATGGGTTCTTTTGTTCTGTTCAGTGTCATGTTTCTTTAACCTATATTAAATTGTTCAACAGACTTCTGATTTGAGTGGTATCTGGCAGCCAACTGCTACCCACACCAAACTTCTCCCAGCCCATAATGACAGCATATCATTGGTTCTAGTACCCCAAATCAGGTAAATTTCTGAAATTAGGGAAACCTTATGAATGTTCTGCATTGAAATTAAGCGGTGAGATCCAGCAACTACTGTGCAGTTTTTCCTTCCACCTTCTCCATGTTATTCCCAACCTGGAATGCTATGAAAGGCAATAGCTGAATTGGCGTCCTGTGGGACTGCAGTCTTTAATTGGGAATGAGACTGATTTTCTCAGAGGAGGGAAAGCCCCAATTCAACTCTTGCTTTTCCCCTAGGGAATGAAAAAGAGAAGGGAGCCAGGATAAACAATAGCTTCAATCAGCCAAACACGCATGAAACAAAGGGATTTTTTTTTGCTGCACAGTCAGAAGAGGAGGGGTCTGACTGGCATTCAGACTTTGCAGCATCTCACTGTGGGAGAGAGGTCTTCTGCAGTCATTACTCTCCTATGGTGCTTGTTATTGACAGCGCTTTCAGCTGACTCTGGCAGAGAATAAAAGTGTCCCTCTCAGTAATATCATTCACTTTCCCTGCTTGCTGCTCCCCCTCTCTGTGCCTCCTCCAGAGCACATGTGCAGCTGACACTGAGTGAACATGGTGACCTCCTCTGAATATGCATAAATGCTAAGGATTGTCTGATTTTTTTTTTCTCTGCTGCCATGGCTGACTGAAGCAATAGCCTCGCCAGCATTTTGCTGATGAAAGAATGCACCAGTTTGCAACTGTTAGTCCACAGATGGCCAACTCATAAGTCTGGCATCCAGGCTCGTATTTAGTCTCATAAGCAATTTAGAATGCATATAGTTAAAACTGATGAGACACTGATGGTCAAATAATGTGCATCTACTTTTATTTTCTTAAAACAGTTGAGAGATACAGCAATGTGCTGAGCATGGACTAGATAGCAGGGAGAAGAAAATTAACAGTACCAAATTATTTTTTAGAATTTAGCTCTGTAGTGCTTGGCAGTCAGAGTGTCAGACTGAAGTATATTGGATGTAAATGCAGATTAAAGAATAGGCTTTATTCCCACGGGAGCTATGTAGATCCAACAGTGCTGAACTTCTGTAGGTTATACACATGAAAAAGGCAGATTTACCATCTCCATTCCTTTAAAATCAAAATGGAGGTGTCCTCGTAATGATAAGAGTAAACATAATTAATTTTGCTCTTGATTGTCAAGCACAGTGCTCTTTAGTTGCTTTCTGCTTTTTAGCACTCCAGATTATTATCTGAAAGCATTTTCTTTATCCATGAAAAGTTAAAGGCTCACTTTTTAGTTTTAATAGAAAATTATTAGTATAGTATTTACACTTTAAGACCAGAATATCTAAAATAAACATAAAACTGATTAAAATAGGAGAAGAAACAGTACTGAGATCTGCTAAGGCTTATTTGCTCTTCTGATAGTCATTGTTATGAGGCAGACAAAGAAAATGAACAGTGCCATTGTCTGGTATGTTCATTTACACTGCATTTGCTTCAAGGACTTTATAACACAAAAGTAAAGATTCAATTCATCACAAACAAAATTTTAAGAAATCGGTAAGTCAGTGAAGTATTTGGGAATGTTGCTGTACATTCATTACTCATGGTCTGACTCCCCTGTAGGATAAAGTCATTCTTGAGTCATCTTTATACTACCCTCCTCCCACTTCTATCAGTGAAACTTGAACATTTCTTATATTCCTTTCATTTGTGCTTATATTCCTGCTAGTAGACTCACACAGTCTGTTGGCCACTGGCTTCTTGGCTGTTCTGGCTGGAATAATGCTTCTGAATGACTGTAAACACCAGTGCCACAAAAAGAGACCTGCAACAACTTCAATCCTCTTGGGCCTGTGATGCTTATACCTTGCAACAGGTCTCCTGTAAACCCTGCCAAACATCCAATTCTCATCTGATACAAATTGTTGTAGCTAAATTAGAGTAGCTGTTGATTTATACTATGTAATTCATATCTGTCCTTAAATCCTGAATACAAATCTTCCTGTAAGCAGCCAGAGTATTAACGAAAATTTTCTTGCAAAAGCTTAAAAATCATCTAGGTTTCCATTAGAGGTTGCTTGTCATTTCTGTTGATTAAAGTCTTGGAGCTTTCATAATAAGAAAGTAGTTTAATAAACACAAGAATATCACGGTAGGGCTGAAGGATCAGAAATCATCTCTGGTGGTTGGCCATGTCTTAAGCAAATTAAAATAATTAGCTGCCCACTGAGATAAAGCAGATGAAGCAGGCAGCTGGAGAATGGGAAGAAAAGACACAAAAAAGAAGAGCATTTATAAGGATTTGTGTCAGGAAACAGTGGTAAGGAATTCATCAGCACTGAGGATTTTAGTGAGCTTTCAGCAAACCTGATATTATACCATAGCTAGTTAGATAAAGCAAAAAAAAAAACCCAACTGAAAAAGCCCCACCAAGTTTGCTTGTTCTACTAACAGTATAGTGAAAGGAGAGTCACTGGCACAGCTTTGTTGTCCAGGAAGAAGTGAGCATCTGCTTCTGCTGTGACCCCAAAAGATACTTGTCCTCTCAGAGTCCACACTGCAAGGTCCAGATAAGATGCCTGAAGCGTTAGCCGTGTAAGAAAGAAAAGAAAGACTGAAAGACTGGGAAGCTTGGAAAGAAAAAAAGAAAACAAACAAACAAAAAAAAACCTTCTAATAAAACTAAATTAAAAGTAACAGTCAAAATATGTTAGGAGTGTTCATTACCAAGGCTAAAAGTTATTGAAAACTGTCATAGATAATTCAGCATGCAATCTTTAACTGCTAAGCTGCCTTAAAAATTTGTGTGGCATAGCAGCCATGTAGCAATTCCTCTGTTTTGTGGCAAATGAAGAGAAAAAGTGTTAGTGCCAAATTCTGTAAATAATAGTTGAGTAGTGGTAATAAATTAAATAAGTCATGCTTTGTTCCACTATCAGATATATAATCTAAGGGCATGAGATGTCATATCATGCATGGCTGCATAGTACGTGACTTGAAAGAACCTACACCGAGTTTATTTTGATGAAAAAATTATATATTGCAATTCACATATAAACCCCAACAGTTTCATTTTGAAAAATATTGGAAGGGTAATCTTGGATTTTTAAAGAATGAAACAGTGTGAAAAATTAAAAAAAAATAACAAGTTCCTAAAACATTTCACGGCTGCTGATCCGTATTTTCTTTGTAAAACACTGCATGCACAAAACCATTCCTTAATTCTACTTACAGTATCTGATATTTTCCTCAACATACAGTTTTTGGCATAAATTTATTTTACTTTCATTGGAACCTCCATCAAAACCTGAATCCAAGAATTCACTTCATACATCAGTATTTTAAAATGTGGCTTATATGTATCATAAAAGTTAAAACTTGTCATGAGTCAAAAAAGTATACATTTTCTTATTCATAGCCTGTTATTATTATTTTTTTTTTAATTTTTTTTTTTTTTTTTTTAAGATCAGTTGCAGGGTGTTTGAGAACTTCAGGCTGACAAATCTGGTACCAGAAACACAACCGAAACACAAATTCTGTTCCCTTGGGCTACAAAGAAGAGTTACTACATGCATGAATTGTACCCTGAGGTTTGTAAGAGAAACAAAAATAAGCATTGCTTTCCTAGAAATCAAGTCATTTGGGAACATTGAGAATTATCACTAACATATTGATAAACTTTCTGTACAGTAAGGATCTTGTCAGGGGAAATAAACTTTGTTCAAACCCAAATACCTTTGAACTGAGGCAAAGACAATGCTCAGAGTTTGTTTTTCAATTAATATTTTACTTTAAAAAACCCTACAAAATATAGAGAAATTCAAAACTATTTATATTTTTAGCAATAACATTTGAAAAATAACCTAGCAAACAATACAAACCAACCAGATCTATAAAATACATCTTTTCCTATAGAACTGCAAAGGCAATCTTGGTTTTCATCAGAGGAAGATGAAGGAGCTGCTGTTTAACACAGCACCTGTTTATATCTTCAAGTGCAATTTTTCATTTGAATTGTTTCTAGTAACAGCTGATTATATTCAAGCACACAGCAGTAAATTAAACAGGTGAAAAGAAGTAACCAAGCCTTCAAAAATCAGTATGTGCAAATTGTCCTTTTAATTAGTGTTAACTGAAGACAAAAAAAAGGTTGGCTGAGATTGATTTTTAAATCAAGGGTCAAGTCTAGTTGTTGCCCAATGGCAAAACAGTTCTTATAGGATAACTGTGAATACTCCCACGATGAACATGTCTAAGCCAAATCTCTGAGTGATCTCTGTGGACAGAGCAACTACAGAAAACTGGTATTAGTAATAGCTTTCAATGAGACTGGTAAAAATCCCAACCAAACCAAACAAAAGTAAGGTTCTTTAGTTTTCCTTTAATTACCTAAAAGGGACAGTTTTATCTGCTGCACAGGTGATTAACAGACTCCCACCAGAAGGCAAAGGATGCATTTTGACAAAGGATGTGTGAAACCAGGCCTGGTCCCAGCCTTGGCCTGTCTTTCCTGCTTACACATATATCAGATAGAAGAGGAAGCTCCTTCTTCATAAGAATAACCTTAGCTCTTCATGTGGGAATAAAAACGAAAAAAAAAAAAAGGAAAGATAGAGCAATACTGAATCTGACATGGGACAGATTACACTGCAAGGAAGGCATCTTTCTGTCCTCTTATGCTGGGAAGCAGTAGGTACAGCCAGAAAGTTCTGGGAAACTCCTTTAATGTGAAATTCTGGATTCAAACATCTATTGCCTTAAAACTCTCTTATCAAACACTATTTTGCCTGATTGGTGTTAACGTGTTTTGTAGCTCAGGATGTGAAGGACTATTTTGTGCATGATTTTCTTACATAATTACATTATATAAATCTGCACTGCACTAAGACAGAAGTCAAATGGTTTCACAGAGTTATTTGAATAGGCTTCTTTGTATTTCAGACATACTTGCATTCCCTGTCTGTTAGATTACAACATAATAATCTATTTTTAATAGGGTAGTTTCAGTTTCTTGGTCAAACAAGCACTTTTGACATCCATTACAAAAATAAATGCACTCAAAAAAAATTTAGTATTTATCTCTAGGTAGGCAACATTTCTTAGATGCCTATGTTCTAAATTTTAAATAAGGATAGCAATTTTTATTGCTTTCATCTCAAAAAGCTTTAATTGATGAGACAGCTGTGAATGGAAACCTATCCATGGAACCTTATGTTGAGCCAAGTATGTCCAACAATCCACTACACAGATGAACAGAAAATGCTTCTTCTCTCTGCTCATAAAAAATTCATTGGATAATAAGCAGCTATTCTGCAACAAAACTGCAAAAAGAAGCTGCCAAACTGCAAATCCCTAATAATCCTCAAGGAAAGTTTCAGAATATTCTTTGCAATGCAAATATGGATGAACCATAAGTCAGGAGTAAACGTCTTTTGGAGTCTGTCCCTTGCTGATTGTAACGATATCACACCTGGTTCAATTACAGCAATTGCTTTCATAGAATACCTGTCTGACACACTTGGACAGTTTTAATAAGGACTTTGCCCTGGAAAACTTAAATGGGGTGCTCTATTTGGTTCTTTGTTTAATTTCCTCTCCTACATTACTTTTTAATCTCTCATTTTAGAGTAACTGCATCACAAAAGAACTTCATGGGCAGAAGCGACTGTTTCTCAAAAACAATTTGTTGATTTTTGTATTGGAGCACACCAGGAAACTACCCAAGATGTGCTTAAAAGCAATTAGGGTATTGGCTATATTAGGGGGCCCTCAGGGTTTACAAGCTCTCTTAGCATGAGACCAATTTATGGATGCTTAAGTTGTAATGAAGCAGAAAAAGTACAAAAAAATAAACAATTTAAAAATATTTAAGTCTCTGGAGCATGCTTCTGACATATTTTCCAAGAGTACTCTATGATTTAATAATAGGCTTTTTTCTTGAGAAACACTAAAAACTTCTTTAAAATTAAACAGTAGCATGTAAAAGCTGAAAAAGCAGGACTATATTAAGAGAAAACAGCAAGGGACTTGACCCTCCATCCAGCCCAGAAGCAATAATCCATAAGAGCTAAGAAACTCCATGTAATAGAGATGAAGTCCAAAATTTGATCTTTAGAGAAGCTGTCAAACAAAATTTCATTAAATCCACAAGCACTGAAAGTTCTTCAATAGCAGACATGATGCTATCATTTCAAGCATTCAAAAAAAAAGTGATTAAGTCAAAAGTTCAACTTTTCCTTACAAATTCTGCTGTGATAATTCTGATTATGGTGCTCAGAAGAATAGCAGTTTTGTGGACAAATATATTTATGTTTTGAATTCAGCTTTCTAATTGTTTTGTTTTTTTTTCAAGAGTAGCAAATCATGAAAACATACTTTTAAGAGACATCTATTAGTAGTTTCACATACCTAAACAGCAGACTGGGGAGTTCTAAAAGACCCTCAGGAATAGAAGATATCAGCCATATGTTAAGAAAGCTTTTATGTAACTAAGCTGTAACCTTGGAAGTCAGAAATCTGAAAGATAGTAACTATGTTATTTGATATTAATGTTTGTCACAGCTTTGTACAAAATGCTGCAAAGCTGGCACAAAAAAATATAACAGAAATTGAATTCTCACACAGATATGAGTTTGTTTGGGGTCTTTTTTCTGGAAGACATAGAGGCAGTCCAGATGGGACTATGATGGAAACTGCTAAAATGATGGCCAAAGACAAAAGCCAACTGCTGGGGCAGGGCTGTTACACCACTGTCAGGGTTGGTGTAACAGACTGGGTCATTCCCTGCCTCTCACCTTCTACTTTGTTTAAAACATGCTTTTAATTTCCTTTTGAATCAAGTGATCAGTACTGACTTCTTTTCTCTCCCTAGTGCATTTAGATTATTAATGTGGGAAGAATGCCCAAGACTGATACACAGTCATTCTAGGCCACTTAATTAAATTTCATTTTATTCTGGTTGGATGATGAGTATTGACCAATTTGCTTGCAGTTAGCTCCTGGCCTATTTAATTCCTTTCAAAAACCTGCTCACCAGCACAGTGAATCTCCTTCTGGCTATTAACACTACAAGGAAATATCCCATTTTGGTTTTGTGAACACTCTATTCTCACCAGAGTTAAACCGCAGAATTGATGTTGTACCAGCTGACTTGCACTAGAGATCCAGAAACAGCAGAAATATCATTAGATGGTGATACAGGCCAACTGGGAGGGAAGCTGGAGATGTGCAGTGATGCACAACAGGAATAGCCATCCAGTCTCCTTTACAGGGCACAGAACAAACCTAGCAGCAAGTTGCAAAGCCAAATGGACTATGCTTTCTATTCAAGAAGGTACTATAAATTAAAAGCTGCATCTTCTCCAAAATATTGCCCTATATATAGACTAATATTAATTCTATAAACCAGCACAAACCACAAGACAGTAAGAAGCTCATTTGAATAATCTACTATTGATAACACCGTAGCACACCTCTGATTTGCAGAAATGGTCCCCAAACTCTTTGAATCCAGTTCTTTCCTGCTATTTATTACTTACTTTGCACCCTGCACAGAAGTCAGCAGAGTCAGATTACTGAAAAGAACAGAAATTTTACAATCTTATTTTGCACTAGAGGACCCTCTAAAGAGAGCATGGAAATAAGTACCCACAGGAGAGGAAAAGCTGTAGGATCCCCTACTTTTGTTCACAAAGAGGACTCACTAGAGAGACTAAAATGCTTGTGTTTATACAGTGCCCTTAAGTGTTATTACTTATTACCATTTATGTGATTACAGGCTGTGTTCCTAGCAATAAAATAAGGCTAAGCTAGGGTAGTACTAATAGCCCAACTAATTATACTGCTATAAAAGGTTTATGGGTGATATAAATTTCAATATTATTACTACCATGGCATAACACTCACAGGCTTTGTCTAAAGGAAGGTGTTGGAAAGCCAATCTCCATGTCCTCTATTTTTATTTTAATTCATAAGCAATTAGTGAAGACAACAGGATACAGGACCATTCCCACCTGGCTGTACGGCCAACTTAACTCATGTCTAATCCTGCAGCTACAGTAGGAAAGCATTATTATTATGGATTCCTGTTTAGAAATTGAAAAGATCAAAAGGGTTTTTTTTCTCATTTCTATGGTCATTTAAAATGCCAGCAGTGTTCCTTTTGCTGTGCCCAACCTTGTCAGACATCAAGAGCAATCTGCAATATTCAACTGGAAAATGAAAAACTCTCTCATCTTCTACTTTCTGAATTTGCTCTCATTAATAAAGAGACATGACCCTCCTTTTATCTAGACTCAGAAATGGCAGAAGATCCATTTAGGCAGGATACACACCAGCTTTAATTATATTGCTTTGTAGAATACTTCACGGGTTCTAGGTCATATTACGGATAAATTCAAAAGTGTCAGAATGATGCTATTTGGTGTTAGAAAATAAAAAAATCTTCCCAGAGATTATTTCAACTCCTTGAGTAGAAGTAGGGAGCTGAAGACAGAAAATATCATGGAACTTGAAATTTCTATAGGGTACAAGAAGACCCTGAATTTGTTCAACACTATTCTACCTCCTGTATCAAAACAGACTTGCAGAAAGTGGACCATCACTGTTTCATCAGTAGGGGAGGGAATCTTCTAACAAGCTAGCTAGAGTTTCCATTGGGGCATTTGAACCAAGCAGGAAGTGTGAAAAGAAAACACAGGAGAGCTTCTCAATCAGGTGACTTTTCTTGCATGTTACCACGGCAATTGAGCTTTCTAATATGATGGATTTAACAAGGCAACTGGGAACAGCAGGGAAGGAGGAGCTGCTCACTTACTGGAGCCAGAAGACAAAAGGCAGTCTGCCAAGGCCAGACAAAAAAATATTGACAGTGATCATCCAGAATCAGGAAATGAGGATTCACTGTTACTGGAAGGAACACACTGCCGTATACGGTTGCTGAGTGGGAGGGTGAGATGGTAAAGTCATTACAACTGGTTTTAGAATGAACAACTGGGGCTATTGCTGGGGCATCAGGTCACCATCACTGAAAGGAATCTTATCAACTGGATTGGAACTGCATGTCACCCAGTACACAGCTGTACCTACGTTACCCTTTGCAAGACTAAAGCTGCAAGACCCACGGCATCTTCAGATACTGGATTCCAACTGCAATGCCTTGTGACCCATAGGGGGCATGTAGGTGAATATAATTGCTTCAGTACATTCCTGAGAGATCATTCTACAAGATAAGTGCCAAAAGTGGCAAACAGCATCTTGTCCTCCTTCACAAGCTGTACCTGCTGCCAGTAGATGCTCTTCCTTTTACAAGCAGAGGAAGAAGGGCGTCATTGTAACAACACTTCAGGCTGTGTGTTTTTGGTGGCATGGGACACTTCTGCACTCAGTGAAGGCTGTACACTCTATTATCCTTCTAAAAGCTTGGATCAGTGGACAAATTGCATGCACTGGACATAACATCAGCAGCTGTGTTCAGTCTTTCCACTCGTTTGCCATTACTTTATCTTCCTCTGGCCAAAAAGAGCACAGGCATTTGTAGTCTCCTTTTCAGAGAGAAACACCAAACTATCAAACTTTTCAGTCAGGCAGACACCCTCCTCTGTTCAGTCAAACACAAAAACTCAAAAAATTTCTTCAAATTAAATACCTCATTCAAAATTTGAGAGAGAGCTTACAGAATCTCATTATGCTGAACACAGTAAACCTGAGATTACAAGAAATTGAGATTCCATGTTTGAAAACTTTTCTTTGCGACCATGTAAGAAACATGGTACTTATGAAACTCAGAGGAGGTATTTTCAGTTGACAAAACTCAACGAGGGCTTTAAGAAAAAAATAGACATATTTATTATCATGAATCTCTTTACAACAGTGTTCTATAAAAGCTGGCAGCACTGTTCTGTACAAAGCACAATGTTTGGCAGTTCGCTTCACTGCCTCTGCTGATTTTCTTTCCTGTTCACAGCAGAGAAATAAGAATAAGATTATACTTTAAACAACTTGTTCAGTGCTACACACTAAATCAAAGCTAGAAATAAAATTTTGACACTTTAAACTTGTTATGTAATGCATTTGAACATATGGCATCTAGAATAAAATAGCTTTTAAAGGCACTCAGCAAGCACAGTAATGGACGGATGGACAGATAGATAATCTGTGTGCTTCTTGTGTGATCTACTGCCTTGTAGGAAGCTGTGCTGTACAGAACTGAATCTGCAAACTCCCTAAGACCGTGCTTGACTGAACTGTAACCACAAGGGGCACACCTTTCAAACATAACTTCATTGGTTTTATTTCCATGGCAGCAGCTGTGAAAAGGTTATCCTGCTCAGATTAACTGCACCAGTATTTGTGATGAAATGTTTAATCATCAAATCCCTATCAGACACTGTTCATATTTACTGTATTTCAGAAAGATAGAAATGCAAATTTGTCTGTGTTACAAGAGCATATAGCTCATAAACTGATTGGACTCTTCGCTGTTAATAAAATGCCTGACTTCAAAATAGTCTATATTTCCTCAAAAGTCATCTATACAAAAAATTCTCATTGCAGCTTATATATAAATCAAATCCTTGTGAAATTCCATTCAATTTTTTCTGTCTGTATTTTGGATATGGATGCAATCCATTACTGACATAGTGAAAATGCAACTCTGTCACAGCAAAAACGTTCTAAAAGGCAGGTGCTTTTTGTTTTCCCTCTTGCTCTATGGTACATATTTCACCTTTATATATTTGATTATTTTAGACAAAGGTCCTGAGAAATTAGCTCGTAATTTGGTCTTATTGTATCATTTATTTTTATAACAGCATGCCTTGTACGACCCAATATTGCTGCTTTGATGTTCATTTCATTTCTCTTCCAAAAAATAGTAAACAAGTTTTATCCACATGAAACTGTATTGGAATAAAAATTGTTCCTAACATATTAACGTGGAGTAAGTACAAAAGAAGCTAATGCCTCATTCAGAATCAAATGCATCGTCAGAGGATAATTTCAAAGATGTGATCAGTTAAGAAGCAATTCACATCTATAGGTAATATTTGGAATAAATGACAAAAATGCTTACAGGATGAAGACAGGGAAGCACTAACAGGAAGTTAGTGGAGTCTAACACAAATGAAAGAACTCCAAAAGAGGAAATCAAAACCAAGAACAGAAATTAAGCTTTGGATAGCACAGTAGGACGAGTAGCATAAAAATTATTTTGGTATGGCAGGGATAAATTGAATCAACAGGGAATTCCTCTGATCACAGATGCGACATAGGGCTCTCAAATTACACAGAGGATGAGAACTGCTGTTCTCCAGGCATGCTGACTCACTCAGCTTTCTGCAAGCCTACATCAGTGTTTTGGTCCCAGCTCCCACAGCTCTTTACAGCTTTGTTTCCTTGATTTACATCTGTTTGTCTGTTCAGGCAATCTCTTCACAGATTCCTTTGTATTCAATCTCCAAAGTTTTCCAGAATATTATGAAAGATCATAATGTATTTATGTTCTGATGTTAAAATAAAAAATGGGTTTCTGCTGCATTTTGCTTTTTGCCAGCTTCAACCAAATTCTAAACGTAAATTCTGTGCTCAATCTTGTGGCTATCTCTCTTTCTGCCTTAATGTCATTCAGTCTTTTCAAGTCTTTCCATTCATTCGGTCCAGAACTGGACCAAAACTGAACAGAACTGACCAGAATTGTCAAAAGACAATTTTTCTCTGAACAGTTATTCCTTGAGGGAGTCAAGGACTCAGAAAGGGGTACCATCAACCCTTGTCCATAAACAGCCAAACCTCCAACAGATTTGCAATTTGGATATAGTTTGTCTGGTTAGTAATAATATAAAACCCAACCTGGCTGCCCAAACAGCCAGCCACCACGTAACCATCTGGAGAATGTGCCACCTGCAATTTTAGGCATCCAGAGCATTTGGTTTTGCAGCCTGTGCTTGCTTTTGAGTTTGACAGAAACAAACCACAGATTTCTACTTCCACATGCAGGAACCGAAATCCCTTTTGCTCCTCTTGGTCATGTCACCACTGGAAACAGGGCAGTTTGAGCATTTACAAGAAATGATCACTGAGCAATGTCACTTTGTGACTCCAATGACATTCAGAGTTGGGGAGCCAGGGATCAGTTCTTGAGGAAATAGTCCTTGAGAAACTATTCAATTTAAGTGCTCCTGTCTGCAGTCCCTTTCCCCAGCAGTTCCCTCAGAGAGTAGTTTTGTACATCAAACCAGCAAAACCAGAGTTCCAGTAGTGATATTTCAAATCCTTTCTGCAGTGACACACAGCTATTTGAGTACCACTTTCCCATGCTGGGAACTCTTGACCACTAGAGGGGAAGAATGACCTAGGAAAGTCTCAGGGAGGAGTCTGGGCAGTGCTGGTAAAAACACTCCTGTGTCTTCTCTACTAAGAAGAAAAGGCTGACTGCAGTCTGTTTGGTGACTGCACAGTTCTGCCACACACCCACTGCCTTGGTGCTTAGGGCATAGTGAATGGACCAATACAACAAAAATAATCCTTTTGCTTAGGAGGTTGCTGGGCTGCAAAGGTGGTTTTCAGAGAAAATATCTGTGTTTTCTAAGCTTTCCCACCTTGCAGATGTCTGATAATGTTCGTAAGAACTTCTTCTCTGACTGTCTCCCTGAAGCCTCACCAAACTCAATTTCTCATGTTATTATTTTCCTTACCTACTAGATGTTACCCACTTTTGAGAGGAAGCATTGGTTGTGCTTGGCAAAAGATTTACAGAAATATAAAGCTTCTAATTGAAAACATTGGAGCATGATTTCTTGTATCTGTATATTATCTCTGGAAGATACTTTTCTAATACTGTTCTTAAATTTAGTAGGTGATTGCTATGCAGTGAGTGGTTCAACTGGGTCTCCTCTGCAAATTTAACTTAGGAGATCTTACCACTGTTTATGATAGTATAATCATCACTAGGCAATATAACTTCGTAAGAAAATGAATAAAAAGCCTTTCTCACTATCATTTAAAGCTCTGAAATACTTACTACCAGTTTATCTATTGAAATACTTAATGCCTTTGCTTTGAAGTTAGCAATGTTAATAGGTAATAAGTTGTAATGAAGAATTTTAGTTTACTAAATTTCTTGAAGGGGAATGCTTTATTCCTGAATGGAACTGGGATATGATATGCACTGGGATATGGGATATGATTTTCAGTTGAAAATCACTATCAGTAATTTGTTCATAAATCTTCTCTGAAGATATAAATTTTGGCTTCTACAACTATTTAATCCAATTAACAAATATTAATCTTTGTGTATGAGACTGCAAAAGGCAAGGAGAAACATCACTGCTATTGATTCCATTACCTGCTACTTCCTTAATTCTACAGATATTTATGCCTGCCAATAATCTCTCTCTCAATACCCAGAGAGAAAATTTTTTTCTGTGAAAAATCCTGCTTCTATAAGTGTTGCTTACACCTATAACCAATAATTGGTCAAGTCCATAAAATACAACCATTAAGTACATAACGGATTAAAGCCATAAAACATTAAATAGAGCTCAGGAAAGTACAAAATGAAAGCAACAGTGAAAAATATTAATAGTGCGATATACAATTTTTGAAAAAACACACTCAAGCAGTTTATCTCTCAATATTGTCATTAACAGAAGATAGACTGTTCCCTCAGCAAAGGAGAATTCATTAAAATTATGGAAATAAAAGCTTCACCAAAAGCATGTGAAGAAATGCCTCTGTAATGCACATGACAGGAACAGCTGACAACGAGTTTCCATACCACTACCCAAAATGTTAAGAAAAAAGGAGATGCCATTTTATCAGGTTACTGACAAAATCTGAAATATTGGACTAAAAAAACCTGATTCTTTTGTGAAAAGATTGAGAAGGAATGTTGATAGAACCTGAAAATTTGCAGTGAGGAGCTTCCAACCTGGAATGAGTTGCTGCTGTTCCAACAGGTGGGCATGTAAAGAAAAATGAAGGTAATTGTGGAAATTTCAAGCAGAAATGTACTGTGTAAATTTCAAGATGGGATTTTGTTCCTTGTGACAGCTGGCTTGTGCTTATTTGATGGCTTAAGTTTGAATTTCGGGTGCACATACTTACAAATATATTTTAAATACTTGGTGTGTGTATATATGCTGAGAAATACCTGTTGATAGAAAGTACCTTGTGCTTTTCCATACAAGTTAATTGCCACAGCACCTCTACATTTTAGACTCCCTCCTTTCTCTACGAAGACGGCTATCACTGTCTTCACTGCTTGACGACTGAAACAAACACCTTGCTTTTAAATCAAGGTTGTTTTTACAAAGGTGATTTTAAAGAGAGATTAATCAGCCATAAGTATGACATGTCTTCATCCAGCTTTAGGCATGGATACAATCCTTACAGACAGAAACACTGAAATACAGCCTGTGTATGAAATGAGTCAGCCCTGCTAAAAATGTTTCAATCATCAAGGCATAGCAACGGTGCAACTCTTTCACAGGCAGTCTGGTAACTCTTCATTGCAATCACACACTTTTGTTAATAGAAAAGTTAATGTATACAAGGGGAAGTAGTTATGTATACATGCCCAAACTTCTGTGTTGCCTTGTATCTTATGTTTATTTCAACAGGCTCCTGAAAAGATCTTGGTGAGTGTGCTCTCTATTCTGAAAAAAGATTCTATTGAGCAGTCATTATATTACTGGCAAAAAATACTATCGTAAATACCACTGTCATTTGTCTTCTTAAGGTTGTTAAGTTGTCTTCTTGGTTGTTCTGAGATATGACTTGAGTTCTCTCACCTTGAAACAGCAACACATTTCTTTTCTGCAGTGTGCCATATCCTTCAAAGAAAAAAGAACCCTACTTTCTTTTTTATTGGTTTTATTTTACTCCAAGCTTCAGAGAAATATTCTTCTGATAAAAACAGACTATTTTATATTTTCTAGGCAAACAACAATAGAAGAAACAAACACATCCAATATCCTTGCTAAATTAAAAGTGGCTGGATTCCCATATTTCTTATACTCCATTCACCAGAGAAAAAGTAGGTGGGTTTGAGTGCTCAGATCTCAATCATGCACTGTGTATTCACAAGCATTATTATCCATGCAATTTCAGTGTTACAGCTGCAGTGTGGAGAGAAATATAAGAGTTTTAGTCCTGTTTCTGCTCAGTAACTTCCAGTGATTATTACTTTCCCTGTATTACTTTCCCTCAGTAGAGCAATTTCCCAGAGAGGGTGGAGGTCTGCCATAGGTATAAAACACCAATGGGAAGAAGAACATGTCACTTGGGACGTGACAGTGGTACATGCCAATTGTGCTACCACTGAAAGAGAAGCTAAAATATCAGGGCATATGCTTTCTGATGCAATGTACTTGGTCCTTGGCCAAGGGTTTCTCCACCTTGCCCATCTGACATGCTGTGGCTCCTCACACACTGAGGCAGGATCATGTCCAACATCCACTTAAAATTCACTCAGACTTCCTACTGTGAAGCCGTTTCTATAGCTTCAGCTCCTGCCAGCCTACCACTCCCTGAGCTACCTGGTTTTCTTTAAAAGCACTAAACCCAATGACCCCAACCCAGTGATTGCTGGCTGCCTGATTCAATGCAGACCTCTTATCACCAACTTTAACAGTACCAGATCCCAAAAAGATTTCTACATCAGGTTTGGCTCAGTCATGAGAGTATCAAAAGTTCATTGGAATTCTTGAAGTGTATTTGATGCTTTCTTCAGCTTTGGAATGCAATCTTAACACAAGACATTTTGTCCTAAGACAAAATTTAACCCAATTTAGTTTCAACACACTTGCAAAAGACTCCATAGGGTCCTTCACCGGCATCCATGCATTCTGAAATTAACATCCATGCCTGGGAAGAGCTAACTGGTGACTTGGTTCCCATGGGAAGCTTGGCAATTGGCAATTTTCTGTTCCCTTTGTGGCATTTCATCTCTTTGAATTGCTATAAAACCTGTGAGTGGACATAAAATGTTCCTAGTCATGCTGTGGCCTGTTTCTTAGCATATGCCTGCCCAAATGAGCATGAACCCTAGCTCAGGAAAGCATGAGCTTCTGGGATCTTGAGATCATAAGCAATACAAAACAATTCTAAAAATGAATTCTACTGAAAATACATAGTTTGAGGCTTTTTATATGTACACATGTATATAATTAGATGTGTGTGTATGGAAAAATTCCATCAATATAAACCACCTCAGGTCCTTTTAAATGGAAACAAGCCTCTTGCATGCCAAACTTGATAGGTAAGGACACTATTTGTCCTTTTTCTACACCAAGCTGTTGAAATCTTAATAGGACACTTGAAAGCACGTTCATACCAAGAATTCCAACTAGTAATGAAAACAAAAAGTATTTATCAAAATTTATGATCATGAACATGCCACTGCCTCCCTTACTTCATCAGTGATGCAAATCAGTGCAGATCCATTTTATTGAAATAGTGACAGTCCACCTCTACCCCATGGTCTTAAAAACTCCTTTAGAATTAGGCAAAACAAAACCAAGTATCAGATCACATACAGATAATCACAGCAGCATGGACAAGTGATTTTGTGTAAACATTCTAGTAGCTGCACCGAAGCAAGTTCATTAATATTTAACTGAAAAGACACAGTTGCATAATTCTCTTTTGAAAGCTTATTTGCTATATGTCTGTAACAGCCACAAAAATATCCCTGTGAATTGACTGTCACTGTGATATAACTGAAAACTAAGGGCTAAGAGCTCCTTTGAGACATGCACATGGCCTCTCCCTCCCCTGTGAATTTGGAGCACTCACTACTGCTGCCAGCAAAGCTCCCACCTTTTACCTCAGAGCTCCCTCCTCTCATCAGGGATATGTGTGCAAGAAATGGAGGTGGCTGACAGACAGCATATATTATCCTTCTCCTTTTCTCTTTAATGTTAAATCAGGAAAGATAATGTAGGGGCAGGTTCTAACTGAGCTGGTTGCTAACGACCTTGAGCTGCTCTTTTCTGTAGTGAATTGGGTCTAAAGCATCCTCCGGGTTTGTGAAGCAATGTTGCAGCCAAAGGGACACATGGGCTAGGAGGTGAGTCCCCAGGTCCCTGCATCCCGAGCACCTTCCAGAAGTGATTTGGTGTCCTGTGACTGGTGCTCGGCAGCTCTTGAGCAGAAGGGAGAGCACGCAGCACAACTGCAACTTGAATATTGAGTGCTACATTTATAAACATTTCCTCATATGAAATTGCAATCATTATAGCACTATCATCCAGAAATGTAGCAGGAATTCAAGGTGACCAGTTGCCAATAGCTAACAGTTCAGCCAAATACAAAGGAAAAAAATACAAAATGGTAGATAAACTTACAGGACATCTGTACATTTTTGCCTCAAAGATGTATTTAGTTGTAACAATAAATATATGTATTACCTTGGTAGCAAGGGACATTAAAGAAGACAAAATCACTGCTTGTGTTAGGACGAAGTATTAAAGTGTGAGGCAGATGAGTAAGTTGAGAATACAGCTCTATCCTACTGGCATAACTTTTTATTCCCTTGATTCATGCTGTCTTATAGTCCTTATTTTAGAAAAGGTAGTACTTCCAAACCTTCAGAAAGGATGTGATCTTCACAGGGACTTTGCTGCTAGTCTTGTGTACAGTTTACAACTGGGCTCTGCAAAATGGGATGCTACTGAGTCTTTGATTTAATGAAAACTTAGGAAGTCAATTCAATTCACTGCAGGGACTGCTTTGTTCTTTCATTATGATTCTTTTTTAATGAGAAAGACGATTGCAAGGATAAACTCTATTCCTCTGAATTTTTACACTAATTACATACAAAGCACCATTCTGGCAGAGGGGGATTTATCTCCTTCAGGCAATACAGTTATCATCTTGTAACCACACTTCAAATCTCCCATATGAACGCTGGAGCTACGTGTGCTGAATGTGGATCCTAGTTAGCTACCCTGGCTAGCTGTTTGGCTTGATGAATGTTTAAATATTCCATAAATCACAGGGAAATACTGATACTGCATGAAGCGGCAGAGACAACCCTTGCATTCTGCTTACAGCTGTAGGATCAAGGGTGCACTATTTTATCAGAACCATTAACATTCCTCATTGAAGTGGGAAGGGATGGTTGGTTTAGTAAACAGTATTTGAGATGTTTATGTATTAACAAGAGCCAGACCCATATACTACCTCTACAAAGGACATTTATCCCTTAATTCTACCAAAAAATCAAGTGTTTGTGATTCAGCTCGCATCCTTATGAGACAATTTATTATTTGACATACTGTGAGGCAGTCTGGGCTACATAGGGAGCCTTATTACCCTCAAATAAAATTACTGAGAAAATTCACCCCTCTGCAATAACCTGATACTGTGGACTAAGTTTCAAAGCTCAATCTGTGCTCATGGCCATGGTTTCTCAGCATTTCCAAGCCTGTGCCATACAATACCTTGCTTTCCAACTGCTCAGAAGCCTTGATTATTTCACCTACAACATCTGTACCCCTATCTGAGCCGGTGGTACAAGTACATGTAAGGGCATGTGCAAAGATGGGGACAAAAATCAAGCAATAAGATGCATGAATGGAACAAACTGCATTTCCTCAGAGCTTCCTTGAGCCTGCCCACTCATCCTTCTAGTGATGAGGTTTATCTTCTCAAACAGGAACTTTCAGACTTGTGTTCAGATTGGTACTGCCTTCCAAGGACTGGCAGTGCTTCTGGAAAAGTAAGCAAGGAGGGAGCTTTCCCAGGCTCAGCAACAAAATCTAAATCCTGATCCAAACATAAATGCTTGCAGATATATGTTGCAGATTTGTCTCTCTGACTTAGGTGCTGGCAATGCTAAGAAAAGCATGACAATTTGAAATGCCACATTGTGATGGTTTTTTGATTCTGCTAAATTCCACTAGCTACCTGTGATTTTGCAGCTGTGAGCTAACAGCAATGTTTCCCATTTTATTGCATCTATGGTTTCTATTTATGGACTTACTGGCATGAAATGGCCACAGCTGGCTCAATGTTCCTAAAATGAATGTACATCTACCTCCAGGGTAAAACTGCCTTTTTCTCAAGTAGTGTACTCAGTATAGACATTGCCTCACAGCAATGATGCAGCAGCTTGATGCAAACATGGTTCATCACCCAGGGCTTTGGCCAGCCTCAAGCTCAGCATCCCTTTCACGCTCACTGCACTTAGAGCCTGTAAGGTTTGCTCTCATAAAATATGCACCAGTCTTTGAACCACGATGCAAATCTGAATGCTGTGTCTGGAAGGGACTGGCTGAGGGCATAAACTTGGCAGCCAGAAAGATGACCAGGTCTGAGTTTCCTGAAGTGAGAGTGATCTGAACTGCCGGATTTGAATCCTCCAGGGACTTTTTTACAAGAAGATGTACCCCTATTGCAACTGCAGAACAAATTCATTCTCTGTGAAGACGAGACCTCCTATTCCCTCATTTAGGTCAAGGGAATGATTAGAGAAATCTCTTTTTTTCCTGTGCTCTTGTCTGCATCAGCAGGCACAGGAAAAATGAGGTGTTCCTATCCTTTACACAATGCCCTCTTGGCACTTTTGTCTCTGGTGGCACAAAGGATACTTCCTTGAGCACCAAAGCTATTTTGAAAGCAACCTAGTAATAAGAGGTCTCTCAGGGTTGAACGAGCTGTATCAGGGATCAAGGGATACTACCACAGAGAACGCTACAGCATGGATGCTTGATTAGGCCAGGCCTTTATTGCTTTGGGGTTACCATGATTGTATTAGTGATTGCATCATTAAACCACAACATACAGTGCTCACGCTTAACTGCTGCCACCTGCATGCCAGACAAACAGTGCTTTCCAATTTTCAGCTTGTATGTGCTATGGGATGTGCATGATTTATTCAATGATACCATGCGAGAGCACAGAATGTGCTATTTTGGCCAGGATTAAAAAAAGAAAAGATATTTTGTAACACAGGATGCATGCTGTGCGTTTGGACAGCAGGTGCCTAATCTAACAATCAGGAGGTCCTCACTGAGAGAAATAACTCTAGAAAGTAAAAACTGGTATTTTTCTTTCTAGAAGGGTCTTTCTTTCTTTCAAAAAGGGTCTTTTTGAGCCTTTACCTGCCATTTTATTTGCCTTATATTTGGGGCCAGGATTCCTCTCTCTGTTTATTTGTACCTTGTTAAACAGCTGGCAAAGCAAAACAAATCTGATGAAAATGAAAATTGACTAAGCCCTGAGATACACAGTCCTTTGCGTAGGTGGAAAGGAGCAGCAGGGCCAAAGCAGAAAGCATCTGTCTGCTGGTCATTGTAACAAGAACAGCTGACAGTGAAAAAAACCCCCAGAGGATTAAAAAATACCATCCAGCCTCTCTGCTAGGAATAGCCAAATAAATCAAAACAAAAGACAGAGGTCAAATCTATTGGTTTTAACCCTATCTTGGTATCCCCAATATGGTTCTTTTTTATTTATTTTTTTTTTTACCCTGCCTTTCCAGGTATGTGGAATAATCATACTGTGCTGAAATTGCATCTGTTTTAGTATTATTGCTAAGAATGCAAGAAAACTTCATTGGACTGGGAAGGGAAATTCTATGGTTTAGAACAACTATCATAAAAAAATAATCCCAAGGTTCTGTATGAAAACTGTAGATACCTGAAAAGTTTGACACCTCACTGAAATGTTATCACCGACAGAGTAAAATAATGAAGGTTCATTCAGCAGCAACAGCAGTCAACATTTTATAGCAGGAAATTTTAAAAACTCAATTGAAAGTAGAATGAAAATTCAAATACAAACACAATTATTATGTAAATGGAACTGTACAGAAATCTGGCTCTAGTCATACTGTTTTTTTTCCAGCTAGCTTGCTGTGGTGTCCATGATGAGATAGGCAAATCCCAAATACATAACATATCATAATCCTTGCTCCTCTGAGCATGCTATCCAAAACTGAAAATTGCACATTACAAAAAAAGATCTCTGCAATTTGAAGTGCCTGTAAATAGCCAGCATTATAGTTTCATTTCTCCTAAAGTACAGAATTGCCTCTGAATATGAATAGGGCTCTTCAGATCCCAAACAAAGGGACTATTTGGCTGACCATTTTCATAATAAACATATCCCACACGGTTTGGCATCCCTAATTGGAAGCCCAGAGTAATTAGGAGAAAGTGCATCACAGACAGCAATGTGTAACACAGCAGGGAGATTCTGCAGTGCTGCTATGAGAATACCAAAGACCTGAAGGTCATTATTTTTCACTGGTTCCATGCCACACTTACTGCTGTGTTTCATTTTTACAACCCAGAATGAGCATGGCCCCTTTCAGTGGGAGGGCTGTGAGAATCATAAAATCAGAGAATGGTTTGAGTTGGAAAATACCTTGAAGATCATCCCGTTCCAGCACCCTTGCCATGAGCAAGGACACCTTCCACTAGACCAGGTTGCTCAGATCCCCATCCAACCTAGCCCGGAACGCTTTCAGGGATGGGGCATCTAAACCTACTTTCTTTCAGTTTAAAGCCATTTCCCCTGTCCTATCTCTACATATCTTTGCCAAATGGAAGAGAATGGCCAGCTGGACACACCTTTCCTTGTGCTTCAAGGGCAATGTCACAGCTTCTTGCAATGTCTGTCATGCGTTTGCAGGCCAGTGTATGGGCTGAGTTGTTGCCTTGAGAATCCAAGGACCCCTTCTATCACAGGTAGATAGGACAATAAAGCTATTTGGCTGCAGCTCTGAACATTTTATTTGACTGGAGGGATAACCAAGCTCTTTGTTTTACAGCAGTGGCATGAGCATGCTTAGGAAACTGAAGAATCATGAAATGGATCTCTTCAAATCAAAATCACTCCCTGTCATCCTCAGTGAAGAGGAAATTCTGGTGGGATCAATGCCTTTCCAGAAGACATTTCATCCCAATGGTACAATATATTTTGTCAGAAGTACATTATATCTATTATAGTTTGATCAGCTTAAATAATACACTTAGTTTGTCCCCCAGACAAACAAGATTGTTCTTACTGGCAATCGACAAAAAAAAAGGTGTTGGTTTAAAAAAATTCTGTTACGTCTACTGAGTTGTGTGCATATACTAGCTTTGTATTAATATACCTTTACTAGCAGAATGGAATTAACTAAGAAGAGACATTTACCCTTTCTATCATTCAATAAATAGCTGACAAGCACTGCAGTGAAAAAAAAGCAACTCCTGCATAGTGCCTAATTTTCCTTCAATTAGCTGGTTTTGGTCAACTGTGGTGAAGTAGGAGTGATGCTGGGGAGGGGTGCCATTATCTAAATGGAAATATGTACTTGGATAGCAGACACATCAGGAAATTACACATGGCTGAGATACTAATGGCATAAACCAACCTGAGATAGAAATACTTTAAAAAATCATATGCCAGTAACAGGTCTGCAATCTTACCAGTCTCACAGGACTCTTGCTTACTCAGGGGCACAGATCTCCTTTAATTATATGTCAAATCTAAGACTAATTACAGTTATTGTAGGGAAAACTCTGTTTCCATTGACAGATGATATAACCTCATCACTTTGCCTAGAAGCAGAATTCATCCAGACATACAGAGATTCATAAAAAATGTTTCTGAACTAGCAAATTATTGCCATCCCTTAGTACTGACAGGCTAAAAACACTCAGTAACTTGTTGCACTATAATTTCAAGGAACAGCTTGCAATGTGGAGCCCTGCTCACACAGAATTTGGTCCTCAAGTCTTTATGGTTCCCGTCTGCTCAGAAGACACTTCCATTGCTCCCTCATTCCTTGTTTTCCAGAATAACAAAAAAATAGCAGTTTTGTAATTTTTTCTGTTTTTAATGGTGTCTAGTAGATGTGTTGTTTTCATTCGTAGCATATGTGACGCGGCTTTTAGAAGTAATTTATTTTTGGTGGCAAGCTGCTGATGCTTGCTCCCATGTTGGCTGTTAGCAATTAACACCTTCTGGTCCACTATGGACAATTTCCCACTTACTGCTATGTCCCATAGCTCTACTTCACCCATTTGAGGCCTTTCTTACTGATAGCCAAGGTTTTTCTTTTCTGTGACTAATAATGACACATGACCCATAAGATACAGGGAAGTATCCCCACAAGATTTTGTTAAGCAGAATCCTCTGCTAACAAGGAGACTGAGGTGAGATAATATGTGTTAAAACCTTCTCAGAGGTGTTACCATGGACAAATACAAGTTTAGGCTGTGAAAACAACAGGCTACAAGAAGCTACCTCAAGAGAAGGAACTGAGGACATCCTCGTTACCTGTTAAATGTTTGGCAGATTTATTTTTCATCAGAAAAATTCAAGTTTAGACAGATTCTTTCACTTTTTCATGACCTGTGCCTGAGTAGTATCCATGTTTTAAGGCCCATATGAAAATCTCACAAGAACAGATCTCCTTCGAGGCGTTTGGCACTTTTTATTTCTGGTCATGAGAACAAAGTTGCAATAATGATGAAAAGCCGCACATGGACTTCACTGCTAAACTATTGAGTCCTATTGAGTCTACTTTTACTCCTTGAAACCTTTCCCTTTTTAGGGGTTTGGCTTGGTTTGTTTGGGGTTTTTTGTTTGGGTTTTTGTTGGGTTTTTTTGTTTTCTTTTCTTTTTTGTTTTGTTTTGTTTGTTTGTTTCATTCATGAAAATGAAGTTTTGAACACTCAGATATTCTGACACCTGCAGGACTGTGCCTCTCCACTATCTGATGATAAATTTATTCATTGCAAGGAGACAGTCCTAATCTTTGTATCCATTAGAGTGAGCACTGTCATAAAATTATTTTGGAAAACAATTTCAATTCACAATATAAAAATGTAGTGGATGATGTAGCCCAGCTGCTGATGCTGGGCTAATTTTAGCCGCTGGAAGCTGAGCATTCACTGCAGAGGGCTTTAGTCAGAAAAGCTCAGGAGCTCTAATCATCTGCTAATGACAATTTTCAGAGACCAGTGAAAATTCTACCTTTTCATTAACACTTGGAGTATATAAGAACAGTGAGGGACAGCTAAGTCAAAGGGCATCCAGAGTAAATCAAAATTTGGAAGAAGCCTCTAAAGAAAGTAGAACTCTTTATATCTTGAGGAAATTATATCTTTCAGTCCTACAGTCAATTCAGGGGTTTTTTGGCGACCTCAAGTGACACCTCCTTAAATAGAACATTTCTACAAGAATCCCAAGGATTAAGAAAGCAAGGAAAGAAAAAGACAAAGGGATGCAACTATTTTTTACTACAAATCAATTTTTGATGGTTTGATTTCTGAAGGAGAAAGATAATGGTTTAAAAACTGTTCAATCTTGCATAGAGAGTAGAAGAACTGTACTTGAAAAAAAAACTTTCTGATGATGTCAGCACTCAGAACAGAATCATCATTAATATTATTATGTGATTTCCATCTGTTAATGAAACCACATGATTAGAGCTGCTAGAGAAACTGCCTTAATGAAACAAACACAGATAATTTGAAAAAATGATTTGAAAAAATACACAAGCAAAAAGACAATGTCAGGCTCAGTCATCTGGCAACATTAAATGCTGAGTAAATAAATAGGCTGTGTAGTGCTATACCATCCAGCAGGAATGTTATGCTGAAGGCCTGGATCACTTCTTTCATGGCTTCTCTAGTCAATTTTATTTTGGACTTTTTTGGATGGAACTAGCATTTTGGGGTTTTTTTGACATCTCCTTTTCCAGACAATTCCATTGGTTGCTTTACATGTGCTCTAGTTGTTCATACAGTCTGTAATCAACCACAGGCTTTTTTAGACACCTCTCCCAGCCCTCTTCACTTGTCCAGAAAATATTTTCCACATAACCCTAACGCTTTATCACTTAGTTCCCACATCTATCTTATTGGCAAAACAGATATTTATGACAAACTCCCTTTAGTCCACCACTATATTTTTAAACAGAGACAGAAAATTATTTATACGGTACCTTATTAATACATATTTATATATTAGTAAAGCACAGTGCTTGATAGCATTTTTTTAGATAGCAATATACACCAGACATCACACATTATTCCAAATTAGTCTCTGTAATGCACAGCAGAATGCAATATTTATATGGGTATACTTTTTCACAAGTCAGCATCTTCAAAAAAGTAAATCTATTTAAGAGTCCATATAGGGACTTGACTTCCACAGTATTTAATCAGTCCAGAGAAGGACATTTCTGGAACAGAAGTTGTGAATATCTAGGCAATCCTACACTCAGAATAATTATTTTTAAACACAGTTCTCCAGAAAGCTGCTACTAATAACACATTTTAAACCTTTGGCAGAGCAAAGTATGTGGTGATGTTTCCCCCTACACAAACTGAAATACCAAGACAGTGAAACACTGCCTGAGCAATCTCTCCTTATATAAGAGCTAACATTTCCTTTGCACATTGGCTTTTACCACCTCTGAAGAACGTCAGTGGGGACCAATGTTTATAAAACATATGTTGTAATATGCTTAAGTGCTTTGTGCCAGAGTACAGAGGTGCATTTTAGATTGTTCATTTTTTGCACAGAAATTAAGTCCTTGCTGCTTCGGAATGCTTTTAGCATTGTATCGCAAGGTTGTACTATGAGTGAAGAACTTAAGCTTCAGGGTTGTTCTCAGAACATTAAACAATGTAACATCAAAGAACGATCCAAAAATCATTGTTCCTGTAAGAAAACATGAGCTTTTCAGTATGCTGATAAATGTACCATGGCCTAATACATTTTGTAGTTGTTATCCTCCGCAGAGCCCTACCCTCCTCATGTCAGGAGAACACATGATATTTTTTCACTTTTATTTAGCTCCTAATCTATGTGTTCTGTGAAGGTGAATAAATAAAATTATTACAAAAAAATAAAAGTGGATGAGAAATGTTCTTAAATACATTCACTTCCCACACCTCATCTGGAAACAAAATCTCAAGGAAGGGAGGGATGTGCAGGAAAGGCAGAACCCCCCATGTTATATATAGACTGTCAAAGAGAGGATCATTAGATAAACAGTACCAAAGCACACTATAATGCATTTCTCATCTTGGAGGTCAGATTGGTTACACAGATGCTGTGTCAAAGCAATGATAGGGCCATAAAGCTGCTCTGCCCAAACATCCCCCCAGAGACAGAGCACCCTGAAATCCCTCCCTTCATCTACTACTTCCCTTAGCTAAAAATTGGCTGCTATTTCTTTCTGTCTAGTAAGTGGACAACTGAATTGCCATGAGCAGCAACTAGAACTAGAAAGCTCTTCTTTGCTTGCATCTGAACTGTCCTTAGTCTTCATAAGATGTAAAGCTTACACAGAATTGTGTAAGTAATAAGAATTGTGTAATCATAATGGAAATTCTTACATTAGAAATACTAGTATTTCTAGCAAGGCAAGAACAATCAGAACTCAAAGGCTAAAAACTAAAGCTTTTAGGTAGCACTCCAAGTCCTTGAGATCTAATGATTCTTTCTTTGCTAATGAAGATTCGTTGGTGTTTTTTTCAGTTCATCCAATATGTATTTCTAAGTAATGTAAATATGGAACAAATGTTAGTGGGATATGTGTCTAAATCATATTGCTTGTTCTTGTTCTGCAAAAGCCTTTATCCCCACTGGTTTCTATAAAACAATTTCAGAGAGACACTTACCTTGTCTGACAGCTAATGTTGTTGTGTAGACCAAGAACAGAAGGATATAATTGAGGAAGCTCTGAAAAACAGGTGTGTTGGCATGGAAGTCTTCTGACAGATACTTGCTTGTGAGACCAATGCCACAGATAAGGAGGGAGAGTACCTGGCCAAGTGCCACAGACAGCAAGAGATCCCTGAAAGGAATGAGAATAACAGACATAAAACATTCAGCCTCCTTACTAAGGAGGAAATGCTCATCCTCCTCCAGGAATCATGTTCAACATTTCTGGGACATGGAAGAAACATGATGCTTCAGTCAACAAGGGGATCTGCTGGGTATAGCCAACATAACATTTCCATTATTTCTGCTCTTATCATGAGCATAAACATTGCACCAACACAGTCACTTTTAATCACATGTTAAACAACAGCAGATGGCACATCCCTGCCATTTAATTTTGCATTTCACATTTCACAAAGGAAAAATAGTAGTTTAAATCAACCAAAATGCAGTACTGCTTCCCTTGAGCATCCTCCTTAACAGAAAGACCCAGGAGTATCATTCAGAGACTGGGAAACAGTGCTTTCAGGACTTAGCAGCCACAGAGAAAAAGAAGATAAAAGATCATGTTTCATCAGCAAGATGAATATACATTTCATCATATAAACTATTTTTTCCATCTATTATGCAAATATATTTATATTGTCTTTCATCTTTCCAACTGCTTACTTTCTCTTCTGCCTGATGGGAACAGAAGATTACAATTTTCCCCTTCCTGCCTCCTTCTGGTTGTTAGAAATATACTTTCTGATTAGTCTTTTTGCTTCAATCTATCTTTCTTATTTTTCATCTCCAGTATCTTCTGCGTTCTTCTACTACAATCCCATTCTGTTTCCCCAAAGGTCTCTGAATAGAATAGTTTCTTCTTTTGCACAGGTTCTCTGTTTTCCTATAATTGTCCCTTTACTGCAGAAATGTCTATATCTGAAAGACGTTTTCCCTCCAAATACCTCCATTTATTTTACTCTTCTTGTAGAATTTATCTAACCACACAGCCAAACTGAGTCAAAACAATCCTCCTTTTCCAAATTTTGTCACAGGGTCTCCTATGCCCACAACATAGGAATATCTGTATTTTTTTTAATTACCCTTAAGAGCTTTCCCAGGTCTCCCCACATGTCAGTACTCTCATGCTGACCTGGCCTGCTCTACAGCTACACCTTCCCATGCAGAAGAATGAAATGCAAAAGTCTTGGTCTGGTAGAGAAGCAAGCAAAAACAATGCCAGGGAAAGCAAAAGGGCATCCAAAGGGTGTCTGAGCCCTGCCCAATGCTGCTATTGCTGTTACCAGCCCCCAGAAAAGAGGGGCTGAGCTGCCTAGGGGAAGACATGAAGGAGAGGAGCATGTTCTGCAATGTCTCATTTGAGCCTGGAATGAGAAAAGGGAAATAGGCAATCCTAGGGGAGCAGAGGAAGGAGGGCAGCACCCTGCTCAGCTATAGCAGTATTTCATGTGTGTTCTCTGCCAGACACTTAAAACAAATATTGCTTCAAGGCTGCTTTGCTTTCCCTGACAGATTTCCCTGACCTCGGCTCTGTGTGTTTGGCAGTGATGAGCATCTGTGCTCCCACAACTTGGTAAACTCAAGTGGCAAATTTGTTTCCCTTTTTCTCATAAACAATCCTCCCACTAACGTGTCACAGTGTCAGTCATGGCGTGATTTAACCAAAGAGACACTGGAAAGCACAGGAGGCTGGGTAGTTATATTCAGCTAACATACCTCACTGACAAACAGCCTGACACATAAAGAACAAACTTTATTGTGCTAAACTCTGTGCTTTCATGGGAGCTGCTGGATAAGTAGCAAGTCAGACTCTACTACTGCTACCTCCGCTTTCACATTACTTACTCTACTGTGAAACACAACCATGGGAAACAAACACACCCAACAGAGGTGACACCCAAGACCATGATGCAAATGCTGCCCACACTATTGATCCTCAGTTCCTGCTGTCACCTGCTCTGCTGATATCACTGACATGGAATAGGAAATTTGAATAGTGACTGCAATTTAAATCCACATATTCATCTTGCACATTTGTTTACAGTTCTTCATTTAGCTGGATATTGTTTCCTACATCCTTCTGTAATTAAGTTTCATGCAGGGTTGTCCTCTTGCCTACTGCCATTTCTATAGTTACATTTCATTAGTAAATTAGATGTTTGCAAATTGGTTTCCCACTTTACATGAAGTGCAGGTGTGTCCCTGTATCTTGGCTGTGCCTGTGAGTGGAAGTTGTATTACATTCATTGTGGGACTGCACCTGCTCTGAAGAGAAGCATCTTGGATCCTACTTAGATTTACATAAAGCTAAACACACCCTCTCCCAGGAAAGGATTCTCACAATAACATATTTCTTGCTCCCTAGGGTTGTTACCTGTTAGGAAGCACACTAATCATTACATTTTTTCAGACTGGTGGGAAGATTGATGAGGTCTTATGAAAGGCATATTTTTTAACTAAGCTCTCTATATTCAGGTGTGTCACAAGGCCTAACCAATCTGTACTGACAATTGTATTAAAAATCCAACCAACAAAACCTGAAAAACACCAGGTAAAATTCAAAGCTGTGTTTGATATATGTAGCCTTCTCAGGTGTTTGTTTTGATTCTCATTGCAGTTTATAAAACAACCATATTTTTTCATAGTTGATTCTTTGCCAAGTCATTCAACCACATCTACAAGTGGCAGTTTTCCTAAAGAGTCGATGTCTACAGCATACACACACACACACACACACAGAGCCACACAGAGCCTGTCCTCAGCTTCTGTATTTTACACTTCATAGACTTATAAACAAGAAGGTAATTCAAGTTTTATGGTCCTATTCCTAAAGTCATTGAGAATACCTTTTTCTTTTCTTTTTTTTTTTTTTTCTGTCAATTACAAGACATGTCTAAAAATCCACTTGCTATTGTATTATTGAAGTCATCAATGAACACAAATGGTAATTGGAGTTCAGTAAATATAGCCATGGACAAAAATCAAGACTGAGAACCTAGACACCTCCAAGTCTGTAGGTAAAGGTTGAATCAATATAATCTCTGTAATTTGAAAGAGCTCTTGAGTAAAAAGCCAAAAACAGAATATAAAACTGCAGAAAACTATTTTGTGGGAGTCCAAGTGGAAGTAGTACCATCAATGTCACTGCCTTTCAAAACACTGACTACATAAATGATATTGAGTACATACACACTGCTTGTCTCTGATTTTTGCACACATTTGGTATTTCTAATTATGTAAGAAAACTCATTCTGAAATCAAGCTGTTGTGCTTCTCTTCCAGTCGGGACTTAGTTAAACATTTCACAGTTGATGGATGATACAGAAAGATACAAATGTTTTATTCTTATTTCTTCAGTACAAAGGGTAGCATGTCAGATGTTCAAGCAGAACTAATTCAAGTGCCTGTGAAACACTCAAACTTGAAGCAAAGGTGATCTGTTTTGTACAATTTAACTACTCCTAAGACTGCTCATGCCCACATTAAACTCTCCTGCCACACCAATAATATGCCCATCACAGACATGAATGACATGACAGAATGATTTTGTGTCCTCCCTTCTGTCACCCCTGTACACTGTGACACACTAACCATTACCATGGAAAACAGTAATGAAATGAAAAGTAAGAGAAAGCAAATCAAGAGATCAATAAAATGCTCATTTTTACCTTGGCTGAATGGAAGAGAACAACTCATCTCTCTCCAAACAGAAAAGTGGAAACAAATCCTAAATTACTTGTTTACATTGGTGACAATGTCAGCGTCAATATAGAAAAATACAATTTTTTGATAAACCTAATAACCAATGTAAGATACCTGAAATTTACAAAAAATCCTAGTAACATTAACTGCATTTAATTTTTTTTCCTGCAAACAATGATCTAATAATACAAGAGTCTTAACTCCTGAGCCTTTAATAGCGAGATAAGAATAATAACATACCCCTTCTTTTTTAAGAAGAACCAGCAAGCAAACACTGAAAAGAAGATTTCAATGGCTGTGAAAAAAATACTATTTCCTTTAGACAAAGTAAAAAGACACTAACTCAGTGCTGTCATCTCTGGCACTCATAAGCATCTTCCCCAAAAATCATAATACTGTTGAAATATGCAACATGGCTCCTATCTGCAACACTTTCTGTGTTGCTTTTCATATGCTCCACCACTCAAAGACTGGCACAAAGGATGATTTATTCCCTAAGCCTTTGGTCTATCGTGCTGGCTTCAGTAGCACATTCATTCACTGTGGAAGCAAAATTCATTCATATCTTGAAGAAAGGCTGTGTCGTTTGATGGCCTTCAAACAGTACACCAAAAAGAGAGTCTCACTACAATAAGCACTATAAAAGTGTACGTTTCTGCCTTTCAGGATCCAATTTCTCTTTAGCTGAGTGCCATTCTATTTCTCCACTTGCATTCTATTTAAATCAAAATAAAGCAATTCTTCAAAAATTCCATTTTCCCTCACTAACACCAACAGTACTTTCTCAAACCAAGTTAAAACAGGGAAAGATCTTCAGTTTGTAGTTAAACTTTGATCTCATCAATGCATAGAATCATTGAATCATTTAGGCTGGAAGAGGTCATTTAGTCCAACCATGAACCTAGGATCAGATGGGGATTTTGAAGTCAGAAGTAGGTCAGAATTACTCCTAAACCTCCAGGTGTCATGTTGCTAAGTGGGTTTTTCACAGCCTACTAATAGAATTTTAAAAAATGCTTCTTTATTGTCTCTTTAGAACTGGAGTCAGAAGACAAAGCCTCATCTTTGTCTTACATTGGAAGCCATTTAATTCTGTTTAAATGTCTGGGCTGGTAGCTGCTATGCATCCTTTTTACATGTTCCTCCAGGTTTATGGAAATTTCTGTCACTTGAGTATCTCCTTCTTTATCAACCATGACAAAGCCAAACTTCTGAAGGCAGATATTCTCATATCAAAGAACTCTGAAGCTAGTGCTTGGTTCCTTGCACATATACACACTGGTGTAATAAAGTGTACTAAATAGCTATCTGCAGGTCATCCTGTAATTATGTTTCATGAAGTTAAAATATTTATCTCTGAATACTAGTTCATTCCCAAATCCCCCACAGAACATAGAAACACTCTTCACAACACAAAAGTGCAGTGCGACATTCAGAAGGAGCCACACAATCACAGCTCCTGTATGCTGGAGAATCGGTGACAAGCAGAGGGTGGCCAAGTGATTTAAACATTCAGGCCTATTTAATTGACACAAAATCTTCTTTTAAAGCACTCTCCATGTCAGTTTAATTTAACTGCTTTCCCTCCTCCCTTTTGCACTTTATTTGGTATCTTTCCACTGGTAAGTCCCCACTGCATCAGTTTTAGCGTATCTCAGATGGTAAAGAACAGAGGCTACCCCTACTTTTAATCTCTAGCATGAGGTGTGTTAATCCTTCAGCATGCCACAGGCTCCAGCAGACAAGAGATTGATTGGCAGTCTGTTTCCTGAGCCAAAATACCACTAGAGGAACACATCTGTAAAGGCTGCTTTATGGCACTGTTGGAAAGGGCCTGCAGGCAGGTTCGCACTTTCTCCAGGACGGTAATGACTGCCACACGAAGTTACCGCTCCAAATGTTTCCAAGCGTGTGTTGGAAAAAAAAGAAAATGAAACAGATACGCTTCATTCAGAGACTGATGACTGCTATGCCATAGTGAAGTTGATGATGTCTGTCACAGCACTGTGATTTTGCCAAGCTTCTTCACTTGAGTGCATTTTACTGTGTTTCTATAAAAGCGTGAGGAAAAATAAAACAAGGTCTTAAAAACTTCACATTGATTCAAAGTAAGCTGATGTTATGCCCCTATAGAAATCCAGTCCAGTTTATTTAAATATTTACAGGTGGATGTTGAATCTTATTTTAAGATTCTACTTATCTGGCAGACGTGTTGATGCATATTATCATAAAAAAACCCCAGGAACAGCCCATGTTAAAATCACAAATACTAACTACCATCATCAGCATGGAATGTGACCGTTTTCACTGCAGCTGAGTTCCTAAATTCTCACACCACCCCCCAGCTGAATAGCTGCTTAATGAGGACACGGACATTACTTCCATATTTTGTGGTTCACACTTAACACTGACATAGGCAGCTTGTGAAAGAATAAATTAACAAGATTTGTTCTGGACAATCAACTGAGCTCTCACTGAAAGCTAAAACTGTAGATTTTCTAATAGCTTTGAAGCATATGAAGTCTGCTATTAGTCCTGTATTGCTCTGAAATTGATTTCATCTAGAGAACAAGATTCTACACTCATTTGGCATGAAAAGTTGTCTTTTTTATTTTCCCCTTATTTTGACATGCCTGTTACACAGGGGAGAAATTGTACAAGTTCGTGCATGCAACCCTCCCTATCTCTCTGCCTCTCTCAATAAGGTAAGGATTGCAGCAAGTATCTTCAGTTAATGCATGGAAGCATTAAAGTACATTAAAGTATACTGTTTTAGAGCAATTTACAGCAGCAGTCCCAATATTCTATAATGAAATCTTCACAGCACTAATAGCAACCACATTGCCCAACACATATACTGATAATAACATCATGGGCAGATGTGCCATGGTATTCTATTGGTCAGCTACTCCCATAGCCTACATTCTCTACAATCATTCTAGACAATGTCTCAGGAAAATACAGTGGATTTGTGGGTCTAAATAAAAGACATTTAATATTTCTCACAAGGAAGAACTAACCGATGTAAAATATTTTTAGACTATAGGTATCATTGCTGAACAGTGAAATACCAAAGTCTGAATCCCAGCTAAAGCCATACACTACATTAAAATACAAACAACACTAATATCAACAGACAAATCAGAGAGATAACCCCATGCAACACCAGGCATATCCATCACTTAATTCCTACTGAGAGTCATTACTTTGAAATATTTATTGCATTTATGTGATGTACAGGCTTTGTATTGGATCTCGGCACAAAGGGTGGGTTCTCCACACCGTGAGTTTCAGACCACCTCAAGATCCCACTGAGGCTCAAAAGAAATTCTCTGTGCCCTAAGCTGGGGGTAGGAGGGGAGCTCTGCACCTTCTTGTTCTCATCATCCTCTCTTGCCACCTCCCCAGCAACCTGTCCCATGCACTGCAGCTCTGGATCAAGCTCCACAGCTTCTTTCCTCAGCAGGGCCCAGCACCTCGTTGCAGCATCCAAAGGACAGCCCTGCGGGACAGCAAAGGGACAGCCTTCCCTAGCGTTCCCCAAACTCAGCCAGCACTTCCCTAGCGTTGAAGAAGCCCCAGCAGCCACTGTCTTGGCTGGAAGGACACCCTGGGTGTGGGGAGAGCTGCCCATGTTTCTTATCCTTTGCTTTTTGGCTTTCCTGGTTGCTTTGAGGTTTTCCTATTAAAGACATTATGGTTCTAATTTGTATTCAAATACACTGGGCTTGTTTTTAAGAGCCTTTTGGGGACATCACTTAAAATCAAGGTGTAGGTACATCTGCCTCAAAGCTGTGGCAGACTCGGGCTCTTCTGCTTTTCAGTGATAGCTCGAAGGTCCAGCCCAGATTGTTGACTTTGGATGAAAACAAAGAGGAATCACATTCAGCATGCCTTGGGAGTCTCTGAAGCAATTTCTTAAGATGAGCTTTTACCTAATAAATTTCCCAATCCTTGTATACTGCCAATTACAACAATTCTTGAAAATGGGTTTAATTTACCATATGCTTATACCCCAGCTTCACACATATACACAGAAACATGCCCATAGTTATGTGTGTTTTACTACACTTTGGTAACTGGAATTTTTTTTTAATATTCTTACACAGATGAAACATATCCCTGCACTTAATAGTTAACTATATACTGTTGAGACATCTGCTGCATTAAGTGCAAAGAAGGCACTCCTTTTAAATTATTATTATTGAATAAGATATATGTTTAATGATAGCAAAGAAAAGTGTAGTGACAGAACTTCCATGCTATTATCTTGATGGAGCACAGTGCTAAATCCTTCAAGCAAACTGGAGGCATGGTGTGTATTTGTGTTGGTGAAGTTAGCTTATAGTCATCTTCATCCTACCAGTGAGCTAAGAAAGAAAATAAAACATGCTTATCATAAAAACATGCCTAGGTTTTGAAACAGCCACCTTCCTTCCAACCAGAAATTTCCTGATTCCTTTTCAGGTAAAAATCACCCTTCTTGGAGCCCCAATGTGTTGCCGCCCATATTGCTTGGTTTTATTAAGTTCAGAGGTAGTTTACCCCAGTTGCTCCCCGGTCATAAAGAATGGTTTGTCCCCAGGTGCCCATCATGGTAAACCCTTCCCATTTTTCCAGATTGTTCCCCATCCATCACCCTAATCCTGCCCCTAAGCCCTGTCAATCTATGTGAACCCCCACCTTTTGTTCCAGTTCTTTCCCTGCCTATCATCCCTTCCTCGACGCCCTATTGATTGTACAGTTGCTTTCCCCCCCCCCGGGTCCCTACCATTGGTCCTGCATATTGTAATCCCCACCCTTAACCCCTCCGTTGCTGTTGTCCCATTGGTCACCATACGAGCCGCCCACGGTCCTTAAAACCTGGCGCATGGGGGTGCCCAGGGTCTCGGCTCAGACCTCTCCCCTGTGATCCCAGCCCCGCACCTGTTGGAATAAACTTGTTCCTGGGAAATCGGAGGAGTTTGAGCACTCTTTCTCCCTTCGCCGCATCCTGTGTCGCCCTGTAAGCCCCAACGCCAGAGCGCAGAGGAGCTCTGGAGGTTCCAGGTTGAGCCTCGCAGTGCTAGCCTGGTTCCCCACTCCTGCCGCTGACATCGGCCACAGCTAGCCGAGGCAAAAGAGGCCGATTCGGGCAGCGACAGATGACGCTCAACGCGGGGCCTCTCGTGAGGCGTGGAGACCCCCGGAGAAGTCGGTGAATCTACGCACTTGTGTGGATTTTACAAAAGACTGTGAGCAGCAGCTACCCCGGTAGAGCAGACTCATTTTTGTCGAGTGCTGCTCCAGGGGATCGAGGTGGCAACCGTCGACGTGCCGACGATCGCCTCGGGGTTTGTGGACGTCTCCTGCAGCACCGGTCCGGAATTGGGTGAGTAGCCCCACGTGGGGGACGAGGGGGTGTGCAAGTGTGTGCAGCTCCCCCTGCTGTGTGTTGGTGTGCAGCTCCCCCTGCTGTGTGTTGAGAATCCCTCGGGGAGGGAGTGTGGGGTAGCCCGGTTCGGACCCTCAATTTTACTTTGTTACGTGTGCCTTTAGCTGCAGGGGGTGGTGGGAATTGCTGTGCTGGGGTTAGAAAGATGGGCGCACGTCTGTCAGCACAGCAAAAAAGAGTTTTCTACCAAGTTGTGAGTACCCTTGAAGGAGAGAGTAGACGGTTTTCTCGTGGGAGGGTGAAACAGTTTGTGAGATGGCTGTTCCTGCATTTCCCCAACTTCACCCCAGACAGAGCAAACACCGTAGAGTTTTGGAATGAAGTCGGAATAAAGTTAACAGAGTTAGTGAATGAAGGAGATACATCGGCTGACAAATTTGTAACATTGTTTATCTTAATTCAGTCTGCCATAATAAAAGAAAAAAAAATGCAGGAGCAAACGCCACAAACTGCCCCAGTTTCCCCAGTTTTCCCATCCCCGTGTTCCTCTCCCCCTGATCCCGAGTTGAGGGAGACCTGTGGAGCGACCTGCAGGGCAAATTGTCCTGTTCAGGGTTCCCCCAAGGGTAACAGGATCCCTGGCCCCCCACGTCTCTCCCAGAACCCCTGCCCTGGTAGCCCTGGCCAAGTTACCAGAGCACTTTTCAATTCCCCCGTCTCCCCAGTTACAAACCCTCAGCTAAACATTTCCCAAGTTGCAAGTCCCCAGTTTTCACCCTCAGACCCCCGTGCCTCAGTTTCCCCCAGTTTCCAGTGTTCCCCTGTGTTCCCCTACCCCTCTCCTAACCCTCAAGAGGGCTCCCGGAGGGCACAAAATGGCGGGGACCACATGGCTGGGACCTTCCCTTGTGCCTCTTCTCCCCATAATCCCTTTCAGACCCCCATGAACAACCCTTTCCTCCCTAGCTCCACCCCTTCTCCCTACCCTAACTCCACCCAGTTCCCCTCGAAAACCTCCTCCTCCTCAGGGGCGGGCCCCTCTGAAGTCATGCACCTAAACCCCGCCTTTTCTGATTGCCGCTCCTCCCCCTTGCCCTCCTCCTCAGTCGGTCCTCCAGTCCCGCCCCCTCCGGCTCCTGGTTCCCACGCCCTTTCTTCCGGTTCCCACGGTACCACACCCGGTTCCCATGCTTTGGGAGCTGGAGGTGGTAAGCCTGGAAGCCAGAACCCGGAACAGGTAGAAATCCCCCTTGCCGCACCGGTGACTTTTAGTGGAAGGGGGGGGCGGTCCCGGGAATGGGAAGCCCTCTCCTTCCAGACTAAGAGAGAGCTGTGCAAGGCACAGAAGGAGTTTGGGAGAGGTAGTGAATATTTTAAAGGTCTATTAAAAGCTACCTTTTCTGCGAACGAAATGGTGCCCAGTGATCTGAAGGAGTTGTTTTCCTGCCTACTCTCCACAGCTGACTTCAGGTTGTGGAAACAGGGGTGGAAGAGATCATTAGAGACCATCCTTCCAAGCCTCTTGCACAGTATTGATGGATGTATAGATGGAGTCCCTCTGACTTTAGATCACTTGTGCGGTGAGGGAAATTGGGACAAGCCAGAGGAGCAGGCCAGGGTATTACCCCGGCCTGTCCTGATTAAAGTCATGGAGGCCGCAGAAAAGGTTTTCAATACATTACCTGAGGAGGGACCCCAGATAAATTTAATGAGTATTTTCCAGCTCCCTAATGAACCTTTTAATAAGTTTATCAATAGATTGCAAGCCCAGGCAGAGAAGCAAGTAGAAGAGGCAAATCTACAAGAACAGCTTGTATTAGAAGTGGCAAAAGCCAATGCCAATGACATTTGCAAACAGATAATTTTCAGTTTGCCTCTCTACCCAACCCCGACACTAGACATCCTCATCGAAGCCTGCTCCAGGAAGGTGCCGATGATGGGGATGTCCAGAGCCATCCCACCGCAACAGTTGAGACGAGCGCCTACTGTAGCAGTGACGCAGTTTCCACCATCACCAGCGCGTCAACCACTGTGTTTCCGCTGCAGGCAACCTGGACATCTAGCTAGGGACTGCCCGGCAGAGCATCCTAGCCAAGGGAGCAGTGCGGGGGCGAGGGCAAACAATACAATAATAAAAAAAAACTAGGGGAGCTGCGCGAGCCTGCCCCGCGCGAAGCGATAAATGGGGCAGGCCTTGCGGGGGAGGGGGGCTTTTCACATCAGGCTTGGACACCCAACCGGACGCGACATCTAACCACCACCAAGGACATCCTCTTTCAAACCCAGCACTGGACAGTAGTTGCTGTGGATCCACTGGAGGGAGGCAAGAAAAACACTGGATGTGACTGTAAGTACATCGCCATCGGGGACACTAAACACACACCCCCAGAGATTGAGATCTCCCCGATCACCTTCCCAGAGGGTCCGGAAGATCTCCTCCTCTTAGCGCGCTGCATTCACCCACCATATTTTCTCCCGAAGGGGCACATCATAGCCCAATACATTCCTGTCCCGGAGGGAGTCCCAGTGGACGACCACGCACCAGGCGTCTACTGGACAGAAATAGTGGGTGAGGACAAACCCATCATCGATTGCAGCATCAAGCAGGGTGCGGAATCTGTCCATCTGAAGGGTCTGCTTGATACGGGGGCAGATGTGACGATCATCCCCCAGAGGAGATGGCCGTCACATTGGGAGCTGCAACCTGTGGCAGGGAAAATTCAGGGTATAGGGGGTACTCAATTAGCGCAAGTATCAAGGAGCGTAGTGCAAATTATGGGGCCGGATGGGCAATTGGCAAATTTACGCCCATTCATTGCGGATTTCCAGGTTCCCTTGTGGGGGAGAGACCTTATGTCACAATGGGGGGTAAAGATTGAAATCCCGAAAACCCCTCGGGATTTTTAATAGCGGCCACTGTAGAGCGCCCCTTCCAAAAACTTGATTGGACCACTGATGAAGCAATCTGGATTGATCAGTGGCCGCTTCGAAAAGACAAATTAAAGGCGCTCAACGAGCTCGTGGAGGAGCAATTATTAAAAGGTAATATTGTAGAGACTACCAGCCCTTGGAACTCTCCGGTATTTGTTATCCGGAAGCCGGGGAAAGACAAGTGGCGGCTCCTTCACGACCTTCGTGCCATCAATAAAATCATTGTTGACATGGGACCCCTCCAACCAGGGATGCCTACTCCAACGATGCTCCCCCGAAATTGGAATCTGGCCGTAATTGATATAAAAGACTGCTTCTTTCAAATTCCCTTGCACCCTGATGACGCCCCACGGTTTGCCTTCTCGGTGCCCACCCTCAACCGAGAAGCCCCAATGAGGAGATTCCACTGGCGGGTGTTGCCACAAGGCATGAAGAATTCACCCACCATCTGCCAGTGGTATGTCTCCTCATTGCTGTCTCCCGTGCGCAAAGAGATGGGGGAGGTCATCATCCATCACTATATGGATGATGTCCTAGTGTGCGCCCCCCATGACGATCTACTCACCCGATCACTTGACCGAGTGGTTAAGGCTTTAACATCTGCAGGCTTTCAACTCCAGGAGGATAAAGTTCAACGGATGCCACCCTGGAAGTATCTGGGTCTGCGGATTGCTGAGAGGACCGTTGTGCCTCAAAAATTGGCAATAAACAGCAATCCGAAAACCTTGTCAGACCTTCACTCGCTGTGTGGGACCTTAAACTGGGTCAGGCCTTGGCTGGGCCTTTCCACTGAAGACCTAGCTCCCCTCTTCACACTTTTGAAGGGGGAGAAGGAGCTGAGTTCTCCCAGGACCCTGACCCCAGAAGCGAGGAAAGCCCTGGAGAAAGTAGAAGAGGCCCTTGTTGAAAGACAGGCGCATCGGTATGAACCGACCCTGCCTTTTGAGTTTATTGTGCTCGGGAGAATGCCACACCTCAGTGGGCTGATTTTTCAGTGGGACCAGGGCTCAAAGGATCCCCTCTTAATCATAGAGTGGGTTTTCTTGAGCCATCAAAGGTCCAAAAGTGTCACCCGGCCACAGGAGCTGATGGCTCAGCTCATCGGGAGAGCTCGGGCCAGGCTTCGGGAGATGGCTGGGTGCGACTTTGCATGCATTCGGGTACCAGTCAGCTTGTCTCGGGACAAAGAGTCCCCAAATAAGCTGACAAAAGAGATGTTTAATCAGTTACTTCGGGAAAATGAGACACTCCAGATTGCTTTAGATAGTTTTGAGGGCCAGGTCTCTGTTCATGCCCCTGCCCACAAATTTTTCAATTCCAAATTCGAACCAATTCCAAAAGAAGTACGGAGCAGGAAGCCCCTCAAAGCCCTGACTGTGTTCACTGACGCATCCGGGGCATCTCACAAGTCTGTGGTGACTTGGAGAAATCCTGAGACTCAGCAGTGGGAAGCAGATGTTCAATATGTGGAGGGATCTCCACAGGTTGCTGAGTTGGATGCAGTCGTCAGGGCCTTTGAGAGGTTCTCTGAACCTTTCAATTTAGTCACTGATTCGGCCTATGTTGCAGGGGTGGTTGCCAGAGCGGAACACGCTGCCCTGAAGGAGGTCTCTAACCCAAAATTGTTCGAGTTGCTTTCTAAATTAATATATACTGTTTCCCACAGGAAGCAACCATTTTTCGTGATGCATGTGAGGTCGCACACAGATCTCCCCGGCCCAGTAGCCGAGGGAAACCAGATGGCTGATTCCCTCGCTGCCCCTGTTTCCATGGCTCAGCTCCCCGATCGGTTCCAACAAGCTAAGCTGAGCCACCAAATGTTCCATCAGAATGTGCCTGGCCTGGTCCGCCAATTCCACCTGCGGCGGGATCAGGCCAGAGCCATTGTGGCCACATGCCCCCATTGCCAGACCACTGTCATGCCCTCTCTAGGGGCGGGGGTGAACCCTCGAGGCCTGGGGAGCTGTGAGGTGTGGCAGATGGATATAACTCACATTCCCGAATTTGGCGGGCTGAAGTTCGTACATGTATCCATAGACACTTTCTCAGGAGCAGTCTTTGCTTCTGCCCACACAGGAGAGAAAGCCGAGCATGTCTGCAAACACCTCTTGCAGGCTTTCTCTGTGCTGGGGGTCCCCAAAGAGCTAAAGACAGATAATGGCCCAGCATACATTTCCAGGAAACTGGAAGAATTCCTGCAGAGTTGGGGAGTGACACATAAGAGAGGCATCCCACACTCCCCCACCGGCCAAGCGATTGTAGAGCGAGCCCACCAGTCGCTCAAACGCGTCCTAAAACGTCAATGGGATTCAATGAAAGGTTGCGCCCCTCAGGATAGGCTATCAAAGGCGCTGTTTACTATCAATTTTCTGAACTGTACTGATACTAATCCCAATCCTCCAGTGGCACTGCACTTTAACTCCACCAGCAACTACGAGCTCCAACATCGCCCTCCAGTGCTGGTCCGAGACCCAGAGACCCAAAAGATCATGGGTCCATTCGATCTGGTGACCTGGGGGCGAGGTTACGCTTGCGTCTCCTCGCCCCAGGGACTAAGGTGGATCCCACAAAAGTGGGTGAAACCTTATGTCCCAAAACATCCTACCAGGCCACCAGATGAGCAAGAGGATGTCGCTGCGTCTGTGCAGGCCGCCCCAGTAACCCCCGAGGACGACGAGGAGGAGGAATGTCTCGAACCCCTTTTCTCTATTGATTTTTTGCTCTCCCTTTATGTTAACTGAAGTATTTGTTTTCCTTTAATTTTAGAGAGCCATCAGAAGGATGACCACCCCGAACGTCGCACTAGCCACCGTGCTCCTGCAGGATGGGGTGTCTCCGGATGGCTCTCTTCTGTTATAAGAACCATATTATAGATTGTTTTTGTGAATTTTATTAGGTACATTCGCGGTGTTGCGGAAGTGTTTAATTCAATTTATCCTTTCTTTGTTATTCCCCCCACGGCAAGTTAACTATGTTGATGTAAACCCTCTTTCCCCTCCTCCTCCTCTTCCCTCTCCCACTCCTGAATGGTTTGCTGTACCCTCTGCTCCCCTAGACCCCACGCCTTCCTCTGTTTCTTAAAAGGAAAGGGGGAGATGTTGCCGCCCATATTGCTTGGTTTTATTAAGTTCAGAGGTAGTTTACCCCAGTTGCTCCCCGGTCATAAAGAATGGTTTGTCCCCAGGTGCCCATCATGGTAAACCCTTCCCATTTTTCCAGATTGTTCCCCATCCATCACCCTAATCCTGCCCCTAAGCCCTGTCAATCTATGTGAACCCCCACCTTTTGTTCCAGTTCTTTCCCTGCCTATCATCCCTTCCTCGACGCCCTATTGATTGTACAGTTGCTTTCCCCCCCCCCGGGTCCCTACCATTGGTCCTGCATATTGTAATCCCCACCCATAACCCCTCCGTTGCTGTTGTCCCATTGGTCACCATACGAGCCGCCCACGGTCCTTAAAACCTGGCGCATGGGGGTGCCCAGGGTCTCGGCTCAGACCTCTCCCCTGTGATCCCAGCCCCCGCACCTGTTGGAATAAACTTGTTCCTGGGAAATCGGAGGAGTTTGAGCACTCTTTCTCCCTTCGCCGCATCCTGTGTCGCCCTGTAAGCCCCAACGCCAGAGCGCAGAGGAGCTCTGGAGGTTCCAGGTTGAGCCTCGCAGTGCTAGCCTGGTTCCCCACTCCTGCCGCTGACATCGGCCACAGCTAGCCGAGGCAAAAGAGGCCGATTCGGGCAGCGACACCAATGGCTTTTTCTCTTTAAGAATGATGGTCTCTCCATATACAGTTCTTGGCAACTTCTCAGCCTATACTAGGCTGAAAAATATTTCAATCTTTCTGATGAAATCAAAGGTATAATTACAGATGACCATGAGATAAAAGAATTGTATTTCAGGTTATTTTAGTCAAAGAAATTGACTAAAGCTAGCTGCAGTCCATAATTTTTTATAAATTTCACTGTCTACCCAATTATGACTAGAGAAATTAAGATATATAAATATAAAAATATGTAAATATTTGATCTAGATTGGAATAATGAATAACAGAATTAACTTTCCATACAAGAGATTACAAAACTAGTTACAAACACCAACTGCTGAATATGGCACTTTTGAAAAAGTAACTTCTTCCATCATTATCCAGATATTAATTCAAAAGTGTTATTTCCAGTCTTAGAAATAGAGTAAGAGACTCAATTATGTATTAAGAGTGAGCTGTAATTTCTCATGCTAGAAATCCATGTGACAGCTACTGAAAATATATTTTTGCCCATGAAATCTAGGCAGTCATTGGGTTGCTGATCAGTTATTTTTATCATTCAAGAATAAAGCACACAAATAGATGTGGTTTTGAGATAGATATTTATCTTTACTCTCTTCTAAATGCACCAGTCTGAGCTTTCAGACGTTGAAAGTAATGAGTATGTGGAAGGACTGATGGCTCTCTGTTTCTTGTAGGAAAGAAATTCACTGTCAAATTGCATTAGCTCATCTCACTTGCAGTGGTTTTTACGCCTAAGGCTCAGGACATTATAAATACAGTGATGAATATCTTTAGATAGTATGAGAAAGAGTTATAAAGTTTCAGTCCAGTTAAGATCATCCTCAGCTCCCAGTTTTCTCAGAGGAGCTGAAAGCCTACAGTAATAGACCTGGATGATTCCCAGCATCAAGAAAAATAGCTCACCAGTGCCCAAAGTAGTACAACAGCACTTCTTACTGTTCTCTTGCCATTACTGTACAGTGCTAATACAGTTTAAACTGATGGGGGTTTATGGACTCTTACAGCTATTGAGAGACAGTTGATAAAGGAGGAGATGAAAAGCATTACAGCTCCTGCTGTACCCCTGCCACTGATAAGCCAATCTTGATTTGAACAGTCTGATGGAAAACAAGTTCAAATGACTCAAGATTCCTCAAGTGATAGATGCTACTGTAACTTAATTCAGTGTTGTCAGAAACACAGAAGTATGGGCTTGGAGTTCCTAGAAAATGGATGTATGTGAGTCAGGATGATGGATAATTTCAGATTTCTCCTGATGCTCCCAACAGTGGCAAAAATTGTTTCTGAATTTCTGTCCCCATAAGTTTCATAACTCTAAGCACATGCATATGTGTGTACTGACTGTTCATCTACAGTTAGGCAACTAAAAAAAATTATAGCTTCCTTGTAAAACCGGAGGTGAAAAAAAGACAGGTGTTAATATTGGAAGTGCAAAAATGCATCTGTGAATATCATGGCTGGCTTTTAGAGAAATAAAACTACTAATTCAATTATTACAAGAGGTAGATTTTTGTCCATTTTTTAATATCAGTGCATTTGCAAAAAAGAAAAAAAATGATGATTTTTCATTCTAGAGAGCACTTGATAGCTATTGTAAATGTTTAATTTCAAAATCAAATTTATCCGCCTGCAGGATTTTTGGAGGATTCTGCAAAATCTTTTGCTTGGATCAAACTACATTTAAAACTACAGAACACAAGTTACTTTTTCTTTTCCTGCAACTCTGGAAAATAGTTCCAGAATTCAAAAGAACCCTGCTTCTGTGGGCAACATTTTCTCCTCAAGTAGGTATACGCAATTCCCATAAGTTTTCACTGTTTTTGCAGATAGTTTCTACTCCATAATCTACATGCTTGAAGCATGTAAAAGAAACCTTAAGAAAAATGTCCTTAAATTAGCCCCTGAATTGCACCCCTGGTACAGAAAGACAAAGGATGTCAACATTAGCATTTCACCAAGGACAGTGCTAAGCCATTGCACAATTTTCCAAATCTCCATCTGCTTTAAAGGAGAGATGCTCATGTGCCTGTGGCTCATTCTAACTTCAGCTCTTCAAGGCTCTGACCTTCTTTTGCTTTTTCCCATGTGTGGGTTGTATTGCTGTTACCTCATTCTGCAGCCCCTCAAGCAGCAGTAATGCTCAAAGTTGCTTGCTCATGGATATTATGACAAACACAAGGTCATTAAAATTTTACGCATTTTTTTGCCCAACAGTTCTTTAATGCACAGAGGCCAGGATTTTCCCCCTTTGGGTGAGTGTCTATCTCTGTCCTATTCCTGCCTGTGAAGCCTGTATACTGAGTTTCAGGGTGACACAACTTCATTAAGGAGAAACAGAAAACACCCTCAATAAATCTACCACTAATGTGATGGTTGATACACCACAGGAGGCAGAATATGTGAGTGCAAGTCCTCAGAAGAAGACCCCTGAAGCCACTCTGGCAAACAATTTAAGAGTCTGGCTGCTTTACTGAGCTCGGTGTCACCTTCAGGAGAAGTTTGTGCTCTGGCTCTAAAGAAATTTCAGAGGCACAGCTGTGGAGTGAATTCCTGGTTTGGGTCAGTAACTACCTCAGGGCTACAGTAATGAGGGATTTCAGCAGGCAGCACCCTTCCTGGCCCAGCTGGATCAATTGTGAGTGCCCTACTTGCAGGACTTGAAAGGTGTTGAGTTTTCTTCTCTGTCTGCTACTGGTTCTTTATGAAAGCAAGGTCCCTCTAAGGCATTTTGAGTTGGGTGCCCAGAATTGAATCAGCAATAACCCAGGGGTGCTCTCACAGGTCCTCTCTTCCTTCCTACTTCTATGATACAGAAGGGTCTGGCATGAAAGGAAGCACTTGGTGAGAGAGGGCACGGCAAAACCAGCCTTACAGAGAGGTGGAGTGCAGGTACTTCCCATTCTCCTTGCTTTTGCTGTTGATTTGATACACAGCAATTACAATCGTTACTCAGCCAAAACTACACAAGAGGTCCAAACTTCTGCATCTGCATTCTTCTGCATTCTGCTTACAATTCAAAAAGAAAAAAGCCATTTTAAGTGGAAATTACAACTGGAGAGAATTCAACTTCTGCTAAATGAAAAGTCCAACAACACCAAGTTCTTCATTTTTAGGAATGAGTGTGGTGGTTCTGGTTTACTGCTCTGCCCTTAGGCTCCAAGATAAATCACTCCTTTCCTCTCTTCCTTTCAATTCAGTGAAACAGCATGACTGCCTCTGTCAACACTGCAAATTTACTACAGACCTGACACACAATGATTGAACAGGCTCAGCTGAAAAAACATAAGGCCACTTATCTCATTTTTCCTGTTTTATTAGAATTCAGAATTCAGAATTGCAAGGTGTTTGAAATAAATAAAAATAAATAAACTGTAAGTGGTCTGGGAAGTCACCAGCTGAAGATTTTGAGTCAGGATGGAGCCATATATGGCCTACAGGAACCTGCTGCAGTGTGAAATGTATGACCGAAGTCACTGATGACCTAAAGGAGGAGAATGATGAATCACTTAAATTAAAATGAAAACTGTGAAAAAAGGGGAGCTGTAAAGTCCTCCTGAAGGAAATACACCAAGTGCCATTTGCCAGAGCATTGCTCCCTGCCTTCCAGGTTGCTTTATTGCAATGTCTTCACAATAGTAGCATCTAAATTTCATATACGCAAAAAACCAAAACTAAATCACGTAAAAGATTTTCATAGTGGGTACAATTTTGCCTTGCTAGCACTGAACTGTAGAGTCGTGCAAAGGCAGTGTCCTCAGTGTGTGCAGCTGATATGCCATCTCCTTCTCATATACAGGGCAATAGCATGCCAAAACACACCCTGACCCAGGAGAACTGGATCAAAATCAATGTTCCAGCTGCAGCAGAAGAGATCAGCCTTGTGTGGTTTTCCCAGTGTATGCTGGGAAGTTAATCATCACCAGGCCACCCTCCTGACAGTGGTGGATATAGAGGAGGCATAGATCTGTTCTTCCCCTTATCTTTCAGGTGTGCCTACCTCTCCATGCACCATACTGAGGAGTGGCACCCCTGTGTTTTCCCCATGGCTGTCCTGCATGTAGCATGTCACCAGTGGCTCCTGTATTGGTTCATCCTCACAACACCCCAATCAGAGAGATTAACAGAATATCCTGAGTTGGAAGAGACCCACAAGGATCACTGAGTTCAACTCCTGGCCCTGCACAGGACACCCTAAGAGTCATATTGTGCCTGAGAGTATTGTCCAAAAGCTTCTTGGACTCTGGCATACTTGGTGCTGTGACCATTTCCCTGGGGAGTCTGTGCCCATGCTCAGCCACCAACGCATTGAGAATGGTTAAGCATTAATATCTATCTAGTGGTTATCCTAGGAGCTAAGCTAAACTTCCAGCAGCTTAAGTCTGTGTCCTTCAGCTCTGGTGTCCTGCCACTGGTCACCACAGAGAAGAGATCAGTGTCTGTCACTCTTCTTCCCCCTACGAGGAAGTTGTAACTGCAATGAGGTCTCACCTCAGTCTCATCTTTTCCAGGCTGAACAAACCAAGTGACCTCAGCCACTTCTCATACAGCTTCCCCTCAAGGCCCTTCACCATCCTCATGTCCCTCCTTTGGATGCTCTGTTACAGCTTTATAACCTTCTACTGTGGAGCTGAAAACTACACACAGTGCTCAAGGTGAAGCCACACCAGTGAAGAGCAGAGCAAGATAACCACCTCCTTCAGCCAGCCTGCACGAGGCTCAAACTACTCCCTCTGGTGAAGCTCATCTCCTGTGAAGACAGCCGTGGAGGATCCTGCTCCAGATTAGGCATCTGTCCAAAAGGACGGCTTCTCTAAACCAGAATAAAAAGTCCATTGGTGTGCAGGGAGGCTTCTTCACAGACCAGCTGCATTTCTTCAGCAGAGGAGCTTTTGCCTCCCAGCCATATGCAAGTGTGGTCACAACCTTCAGCTGGCAAGTTTATTTTCCCTCCCAGCAGGATTCACATCTGTGCTTGCAGCACAGAGAGCAGGGGGTCAGTCTGACAGTTGAAAAGTGTGAGGAAAGATCAGGGATGAAATCATATTCTGTGTAAGTATGACATTTGAGACACTCTGATCTAAAGCCTTAGACTGCTACTGTTACAAAAATACATGCATAAACCTATCATTAGCATTAAAAAGATTAGGAAGAATTTCCGTGTTATTCAATAGCATTTGCTCTGCAGAAATCACCCTTCTGAAAGGCATCTGAGGCTGCAGTTACAACTGAAGGATAAAAAACCAGTCATAGCATTCCATTTCCTTGCCTTTCAGAATTGAAGTTCGCCATTAAATTGGATTTCACTGTAATGATATGCATTGCGTTTTCCATTGATGGCTTTTTATTCTTCCTAGTAAGAAATAAGACAAGTTGAGAAAAGCCAGAAGTTCTCTCGTAGCCGTATAAGTGAATCAAGTGACACACCCAGCACAGCTGGGCTAAGTGCTTATGTCCATCCTGCAACACGACTGCAGATATCTTACATGTTGCTTTTGAGCAACATGCACTGCTTAATTTATGTGTGGAAGGGATTGTCAGACTAGGGCCATGTGGGGCTGCAAAGTACCTAAATGTTTCAGAGATGTAACAAACTACCTTTTAATGTACTGCCTTCATTTACTTATGGAATAAACTAAAATTTAATTAAGTCTGAATTAAATTAGTTTGAATAAGTCAAATGCTCTTGTTTGTATAGCCCAGTTTGAACACATGGATCATCCATGGTTATATCTGAGTTAAGCAGCTGCAACAGGCCATGACAGAGCTTGCTCTGACTTTGGAGTGAGCTTTCCTAAGGCCACTGCACTCACCCCTCAGTTTCCCCCATGAAAATTTTGCTGCAGATCTAACATCCCAGTGGCCTGCCCAAGTGGGAGCAGGGAAATCCAGACAAGACTGAAAAGCTGGTGATACTTGTGAAATATGGTACCACGATTTACCAAACAGGATGTCATTCTGCCTCTTCAGATTCTGTCTGAAAGTAGTAAGATGAACATATCTTTACAAACAGACTGTGTGAATCTGCATATAGATAGGGCCAGGTACTTATAGAGAAGAAACAGAAGAAATTATTAGTTCTAGAAAATGTTACCAATCAACATGGACTGTTGATTAGACAAGCCCATGTTAAATCCCTGAACCTAGAGAAAAAGAACAAAGATTTATTAGAATTATGAATAACATTTTTCTTCCTTTCTTTTATACAGCAAAAAGGGTGTGCATATTAGAGGGGAGCACAGAGCAGGCAATTTGGGAAATCTGCACCTTCCGAGTACCTCAGTGAATGGAGAAAAGGAGGAGGGTGATGTGGCTGGAAACGCAGGATAAAGCTGGGGCTGCATCACCCAACAATTTGAGATATCCCCATGGGAAATGTCCCATGGCTTCCCCCTTTATTCAAATAAAGTTTTAGGATTCCTCTGTCTCCTTCTTGGACATAAACCTGTGGCATCATGGATTCATTTTCCTAACATGTAAGAACATGTCAATGTTTATTTTCTTGGGAAGACAGATGGAAAGAAGAAGAAGAATCACAGAAGACTTTGCAGATGCAAAAATATCTTTACCAACCAAAACCAAATTTGGCAGGACAATGGTCTTTCAAATATTCAAATGCAATTGATGAGGATGATTCTTTTCCTAGTGAATATTTTCTTATTTCTCCCTGAGTCTGATTACTAGGCCAAGCCTGGTACAGACATCAGAGGGCCTCACAGGGGAAATTATCCAAACAAAACTGTTAGAGCCAATGAGAAAATTTTGGTATCAAATCATGCCACGTTACTGCAACAGCTTCCTTACTGCGTGCACAGGTGGGCAGTATATGGCCCTTCGAACAGGACAGCAATCTGAGACCCAGACACTATTTTTTGCTAGTTTACAGTTTATGCTGCTGGGAAGTATCACACGTTACCTGTGAGCACTGTACAACTGAGATACGGAATATCATCAGTATCATGTTAAGGTTATATATAAATATATTTATTAAAAAATAATTTCAAGCTCAACTAACTTGATTATGAATATGCAGGAGCAGTTGAGAGATATCATGGGACCAGATAAGAACAGCTTAATCTTGTAATTAATTGTGTGCTTGAATTTAATTTATATGCTTTTATTATTTAGTACCTGTGTCAACCACTTAATCTGCCTGCAAATCACTTCTTTATATAATATTAATGAAACATTCTATACTGAAATTCATCAAACTATGGAAATCAGATATTAGGAAGACTCATTATATCATCAATTTATACTCTTCTAGTTTAAAACAGTTCAAGACCTGTGGCTTCAGAAACCACTCCCTCAATAGAGTATTTCAGTTCAAGAAAGAGCATTCATAGCAGAATGAACAATGTCATTTCATAGTCAGAGATCAGAATTAAAAATCCAATTTACACTGTGGAACTAAAAGACGACTTTTAGAAGGAAGAAATAATAATAGTAATATTAATTTCAACACAAACCTTGTACAAAGGTCAATGATTTTACAGCTCTGTACAGATGACATTCTGAGAAAATGCAGACAATACAGATTTATGCAATAAGAGACCTACAAATTTGTCTGCACAGCTTGCTCAAAACATTTCATGCCCAAAGATGGAGATGGGACTGCTTGGGGTGCTGAGAAGCTGCTGACTGAGCACAGGGAGAGATCAAATCAATGAGAAACATCAAAGTAATCACTTGTTTAATCTTTGCTAAATTGCTTGCTTAATCTTTGGGCTAGTCTAATGAATGTTTAGGGCATTCCTGAACTACTCAGTTGGGAGGGTGCACTGCTGTATTTCAGAAGAAATGTCTGGAAATGAGAACAGTTGGGAAGTGGTGCTGTTGTGAAAAGGGGAAGAAATAGTTAAGATGAGAACAACCTGCCTGCAGGGTCCTTGGGGGTCTTCCTGGGTCTGGCTGGGATCAATTACCTACCTTTGTCTCAACCCATGAATTTTTTTCTTACTTTCTCCCCTTGAACTGCTGAAGTGAAGGAGTGAGAGAGCAGCTTGGTGGGCACCTGTCAGCCAGATGAGGTCAATCCACCACAGGAGTGGAGAAGATCTCATTGCACCTCTTGTCTCACCTTAAGGCACATCTGCCCCCCCTCTGCCTGTGCTCAACACCAGTAACATGGAAAGTGTAGCAGCAGCAATCATGCTGAGGCCAAGCTCTCTGCTGAGCTTGTCTCATACCAGAGTCAAGCAGTCAAAAAAACCCCAGCAACCCTGCATCTTCTGACACTTTGGCAAATACTTGTTAGACTTTCTATTGTGTCTGATTATTTCTGCAAGGTCAGGCAGATGAAGCACTTGAGTAATCCAGGATGGCTTGTGTGATGGAAACTATGGCCCTTGGTCCAGAGGTCTTACCTACCCTTGCAGTGGGGATCAGGAAAAGCAGGAAGGGGTCTATAACTGTGGGATTTTTTCAGCACACCTAGTCCCAGTTCTACCACAGACATCCCCCCCTGGGATATCTTCTGCTCTCCCTGCCTCAGTTTAGTCTCAACTGTTGTGTCTGTTCATGTCAAAAAATCTCAGGGAAAGGACTCCTTTCTACATTAAATGAGCACCTACTGGAAAGCCTTTATGTAGGAAGCAGAATAGCAATGGAGGGGCAACACAAAAATAATCTGCAGAATAAAACTCAGTGGAAGGTGCTGGGTGTGTAGGAGGTCTCACCCCTTTGAACTCCTTGTAGACAAGACATTCTTATCCTGGAGAAAGCATATTGTATTGTCTCCTTAACTGCAATTTATTTTCTACTTGGGAAAGCTGAAGCCTTACACTTTCCTCTTTTCCATTTTCAGCAAACCTTTTGTTGTGTGACATCTTTTGGTTCTTTGTAATAAAAATGCTTTCATTGCCTGGATATATTGATTTTCAGTTTCCTGAAGCTTTGCGCTTTTCTTCTACGGTTTCGCTGACACAGCTTAGGCTGAACCTCACAATCCCATTCCCCCTTGCTCCTGACTGGAGAAACAGTTCTCAAAAAACTGGATGAAGCCCATCAGGCATTTAAAAATTTTGTCCATTCAGCTCCAGCCTCCTCTTTTGCCCATTCTTTTAATCTCTTCCATCATCCTCCCAGTGTTGTAGCACAGAAATTGAATACAATTTAGACTGGCTTTGTTTCAAAAGGAAACCTCTGCCTTGGTGAACTTTTTCTGCAGGTATCTGGCCTGTTGAGATAGGACAATGGATAATGGTTTTAAACTAAAATGGAGGACATTCAGACTGAGCACAGGAACAGGTTACCCAGGAAGGTGGTACCAGCTTCATCCCTGGAAACATTCAAGATCAGGCTGGATGTGGCTCTGAGCAACCTGATCTAGTGAAGATGGCCCTGCTCATTGCGGGTGGGTTGGACTAGATGAGCTTTAAAGGTCCCTTCCAACCCAAACCATTCAATGATTCTATTTTGTGACACAAGTGTGAGTTACAATTGTGATCTATACACATAGGATTTTATAGGCAATTTCTTTTCCTCACAAATATACAAGTACTGGGGTCAGAATGTAACTTGTGGAAGAAATTTACATTGAAAAAATTCAGTGATCGCATGTCCGGTCTCACTAGAGGTGAACTTCATGTTATGTATTTATTTCTTACTTCAATCAATTGAAGAAGGACACAGAGAAAACCAGATTCTTTAAAGTGAAATCTGAGTAAGGCTGAAAGTCTCAGCAGCCAAACATTTTCCCTGTCATTGTGAATACCCTGGAGAAAATGGTGACACAGACTGCCAGGGTAAGTGCTTTTTTGTTTCATTATCAAGCAAACAAAAATCAGGTATAATTTTATACCCAATGTATGCAAAGTTCACAATTTGAGAAGAAACTCCCACAGGAAAAAAAAAGTTCTTCATACAACTCCTAACTCCAGATCTATTACTAAAACCTAACATTTTCATATTTCCGTATCTCAGAAGATTTCCCTGGCTACCTGCTAAGTGAATGCCCTCAAATTCACCTCACCACACTTATTATCTCAGAACTTTTAATGTTCAATACAATATTTAATGCTTAGATCACTTTTCTAGAAGAGTAAACCATCACAGCATACATGTAGACAAGACAGAAGGTGACCTCAACTTGTTTTTTTCATAAGAAACTGTTTCCTCCTTAAGAAATCTGCTTGAGTTTCTGAATTTTTTCCAACAAAAATCTTTTGATCCCAGTTCTAGCATTCAAGCAGCTTCATGTCTAACAGTTAATTCAAGCAGTACTTGAGTATTGAGAAATTGAGTATTTAGAAACAGTATTTAGAAAAATACACAGCTGTATAGTTTTCATGCTATGATATTATAATTAAAATGGAAACAATCCATTCATGCAATCTAACTTTGGATATCACATACCAAAATATTCGACAGAGTAACTAGAACTGAAATCAGCACTTGCACAAAATCCTCTTTCAGAAAGACATCCAGAAATAAAGCTCGAAATACACTGAAGAAAAATCACTTTTATCAAAAGAGCTTTATGAGGGACCAGCAGCTGCCTGACCTTGTAACCAATTGTGCTTGGCATGACTTGGCATCCTGGCTAAGCTGCTTCTGGTTAGGAAGCTACTGCAGAACAGTTTTTTTACAAATAAAGTTTTTTCCAATGAAGCTGTCTGTTACAGTGACAGCTAACATGTTTGAAAAGAAAATGAAAATGAATACCATTACTGCAGGTATTCATTCTATTTTCTTTCTTCTCCTTTTAAATTTTTTTTTTGCATTTGACTATGTTGAGGTGTGTGTAAGTTCCAACAAAAGAACATAGATATAATAATAACATCAGGGATCCTCATGTCCATTTACTCTTCCCTCCAGCATAAAACAGACCACAGGACATCTCAAAATTAATGCCTGTTTGAATCAGAGTATGTATTTTATAAAGGTATCCAATACTGTCCATTGTTCAGCACTTAAGAGTCTTGACAAGTTGCTCCAGAGATTAATTACCTAACTACTAAAATCTGCATCTATTATTTCAGAGAAATATATGTAGCATCAGCTTTCACTCTACTACTGCTTCCTGATGCTCTATTACTATTTTTTGTTTAACATATACAAAATTCTATCAAGTCAATTTCTTATTTTTGATGAAATAAGCAGGCCAAGCCTTTCACTATAAAATGTTCTTTCTTTCAGCTTACTTGCTCACTTAAAACTTCTCTAGTTATCAGTATTTTTCAGTCTTGAACAATGGAATGTGGCAGTGTCCCAAAGCCAGTCATACAATAACCAAGCCATCCTCAATATTCCCCTGTTCGTGTGTCAAAAATCTCATTATGCCTTTTGCATCACTCACTCACAGTGATCATAGGTCATACCCTACTAATTCCACACACAGTGTCTCAGCCTTTTCTGATACTGCTTTCTAGGACAGAGAGAACAACTCTATCAGCATGGTCCACAGCATTTACTCCTATATATAGCACTTTTACTTGGCCTCATACAGACTCCTACTGCTATCTTGCATTTTGTCCATAGCAATCAGAGCAGACCACTCTGTACAACAGCTTGTTCTGTTAACTATTACCACACCCCTTTAACTTGTGCCATCTGCAAATTTTATGTGGAATAAAATAAATTTCTCTCTTCTTTAACGTCCACTGATAGTAATGTAAAATAGCATGAAATTCATCATCCTCTGTGCTCAAGAAACACATTTAGGCTTAGAAACTGCCACTATGCCGGTTTTAACATCACCTAATGTGTACACAATGTTGATTTTGTATCATTCTACTTTCTTAATCAAAACATTGTCTATTAGCAAGTTGAAAAGGCTGAGAGTTGAAATAGATGATTTCAAGACTGTCCCTAAACTAGCAACAACCTCAGGAAAGGCACACAGCTATTTTGACAAAAGTTATTCACCATATACCCACACTGATTAAAACTAATTACCTTAACCTTTCCTTAATATTTGATTAATCAGATGCCAGTTCTGCTGCAATGTCAGATCAGTGGCAAGGTGATAAGGCAATGAATATTTGAATCGCCACTTTGGTCTTTAACAAACCAGTATAACAGTAACTTATTTCCTTCTCTCTGGACCTCCTCACTGCCAGCCAGCACCAAGAGCACAGAGCACTCCTCTGGATGCGGATTGCATGATCTTGTTCATTTCCAGGTGTCCAGCTTCTGGATGATATCCTCCTTAGCTACTGCTGGAACAAAGAGTGTTTTGTTGTTGCTATACAATTTTTCAGAGAATCCTACTTCTTCAATTCCTCTCCTGAAGCAAAAGGAACAAACAACTTCCCCCCTTTCCTGCAAAGACAGCACAGCCACCCACCCCCCCAAGCAGAACACAACCACTTCTCCTCCTGCTTTCTGCCTCTCCTAGCCTCACTGCTTCCTACAGTCCTCACCTTTTGCTGCACATGAATTCCCATCTGCTCTCCTTTTTTTTCATTGGTTATACATTCTAAGTCTTTTTGTTCATTTTTTAATGTAGTCATGAAAGCACAGTGACTGGAAGGTAGAATATTTTGGGTGTTCTTTTAAGAAATGCTATGAAACACTTCCCAGAAAAACTAAAAAGAAGACATGAGAAATAGCTAGAGAATGTGCTCAGTCAGAGAAATCCATTCAAATGCAAGTAATGTCAAGACTGGTGGCATTTCTCAGCTCCATCAAATGTTAGGAAACTTTCAACCCCAAGAAAACTTCACTGTAGTCCAAATCAAATTTGTTTTACTTTTCTACCTCTGTCATATTTTTTCACAATATGGACTGAATACTGTTTTTCAAAACATAATTTGCATAGGGATGAATAGTCTGCTATGCTGGTCCACAGAGACTGTGTTTTTATAGTCAGACTTTGACATTTTTCAAGACAGGTAAGAATAACTCTTTTGAAATAATTCCCCACAGCAGGCAAAAAATGTTATAACTGTGAGAAGGGTTATTAGAGTTATATGAGTCCAACTGATCTGTCCTGATAATAAAAGACTCATTTTCTTTTAGAAACTAGAGGTTTTGCACCTGGATGTGTAAGAAGTCTATACTTTTTAAAATTTATTACAAATTGTAAAAATCATCTTTGCAGAAAGAATGAGAAAAATTAATTTTAAAATACTGCTTGAGCCATCAGAGAAGGACTTAAAAGGAAATTAATTGCTGGAAAGTTCTTGTGAGGCTCTTCATGTCATGGAATGAAATCTTGGTTTCCGTGAGATCAATAAGAGAGAGATCAATGCTGACTATTGAACCACAGAGTTTTAGCTCCTTATTACATCTAGCACGGCCTTTTGAATTTCATTGTAACAACAACTGGATTCAAATTAAAATTATTCTCCCTATTGAAATTACAGTTTTTCCACTGAAATAATAGTTGTGTTGCTCTTCAGTGATCCAAGAGAACAAACCTTATTATCACTGTTAAAAATAATGGCACTTTACCAGTAAAAATGTGAGTTGTTTCTGGTTTACTTTCTTTATCTAAAAATAATGGTTTATACTTTGATTTTGAGAAAGAGTGCATAGTAAAAACAAAAGCCTAATTTATATGTATTTTACTGAGAAAGCCACAGAATTGTAGAGATGTCGATTCAAAGGGATGCCTGGATGTCATCTAGTCCAACTTTCTGCCCTATCACCATAGCAGATGAGATCAGTCTTAGTTTTGTTTATCTTAGACTTAAAAACTTCCATGGATGGATAATCTACAACTTCTCGAGATAACCTGCTCCTGTACTACAGTTCCCTCCTAGCAAAGAATTGTTCCCTAATGTCAAGTCCAAACCCAGCAAGCCACAATTTGTTCTACTGTGGCTTTTCATGCTGGAGTGATTCGAATGTAAGGCCCAGTGTCACAGGACACTGCTTGCCATATTCCCCCGCATAAGTGGATGGGAATTAAAAAGCACTCAGGCTGTCAACAGAAAGTGGTTGGGGTCTCAGGGGCTTTTTCCATGATTCAGCAGTATGTATTTAACATGAATAATGCAAATGCCATCAGTCCATATTTCCACAACAGCCAGGTCAAAGCACAACATTCCCCTATTGTTACTATATTTTATATATTAATAAAGGCCTGTCTGCACAAACCAGTCTTTGAAATAAGTCGTGATATTAAATGCTAAAGTCCTTGAAACCTTCCTGCAGAAGAGAGAGTAAAGCAAAACAATATCCTTGTGTATAAGAGAAAGAATGTAAACCTGTGTGTATTAGCCAATAGTAACTTGCTTAGCCTGCAGACCCTGTAGAACCCTATAAAAGGTGTGCTAAAAATAGAAATAAACGGTGTTAACATTTACTTCTGTGAAGAGTGGTGAATAGCTGGCGGACTCTCAATACCCTATCAATGCAAGTCAAGGCTGCACTTTGGGCAGGGTGTAGAGCTAGGCTCTGTTTTTGTTCTAAAATGGCTCAAAAGGCTGACAGCTGTTTTCTTTCATTCATATTTCCATTAATAATACAAATTCTTTTCATATGCAAGGCAGAATGTTGCATTACAGATGTGTCATCTTTTGAAACATGGGTGTGTGATGTTCATAGTTCCAAATGCAACTTATATCCCATTTGCCCCACTCACGTAAATAAATGCTCTTGATGTAAGTGAATAAATATGGCCTTATACATGCCTTATTCTCTACTTTCATCACTCATAGTTCAGTTTGCTGGCATGCACCAAAGGAAAGAAATAGTATGCCAAGATGTGGAAACCCATAATCTTGATAAAGAGGATGTTGTTCAGCTTCTATGGGAAGTTTAGCTGATGGAAAGAGATGAGAAAAAAGCTTCTTTATTCCCACTTTTTTTTTTTTTTCCCCAGAACTGTGCCCACTTCATGCATATACAAGACTATCAGTAAAGAGTGAAAAAAATAGAAAAATAGCAAGGAGATGAAGCAAAGCATGACCATGCAACTCTTATAGAGCTATCATTTAGAATGCAATTAGAATTATTTGTATTCCTGATTTCAGCAGTCCCAGGAAGCAAATTTCCCCTCCTAACACTCTCAGCTTTTTGAAAGGCTACATGAACAAGCAAAGGATGTCTCACTGCATTCTGGGTCAATAGGCCTTCCCCAGCCATTACTGTGTTTTGTCCTCCGTTTGTACGAAGTGTGCTTATCTGGTCAGCCCCGAGCTGAACTGCAGCCACAAAACCAGATATGCTTGCAGGGCAACTTAAATAAATATTAAAGCTTTTTTTTTCTGTTAGGAAAAGGTGCTGAAAATGTAGCCAACAAACATTATGAAAGGGTATAAGAATGGATGTGATAAAAGGGGGACTCAATCATCTGTGCCTCATCACTTTCAGGAAAAATCTCCAGCACTAGGGGAGGATGAAGCCTAAATGGGCATACCTCTGTCCTCTTGGGTTATCAATTTTTTCAATTGACAGACTTTATCCTCCACTTCATGAACATCATTGTGAAAGGGGCCACAATCCACATTTTCTAAAGACAAGTAACACATTTCTGCTTTTCTTTATCCTCTTGACACCAGGTCTATTTCTAAAGGCAAGCATGAATTGACTTAGCAGACTTACTGAAAAAGATAATTTATTAACCATGTCCTGGATGAATTGTCAGCAGCAGCGAGTGAAACCCACCTGTATGTAAAAAGTCTGTAACACTTTTTAAATGTGATTTGAATGGTGCTTAGGCTTTCTTTGTTTATCTTTTCAAATAGATGCTCTAGTCCACCTTAGAAATAAGTGAACACACTTTGGAGAAAATTGCCAGTTGGCACCTTGTGAGAATTTGATAATTAGCAAATGAAACTGAAATACTCATACTAAATGATGATGTGAAACCTACGCAGCCATAAAGTCCTCTTCTTTTGGGGAGTAGCAATAGCTCTTTGTGTGGAATGCAGCAATATTTCAATGAACAAAAACTCTGAATTTTCCTTTTGCTCTTGGTGAAAGGTAATGATTTTGCTGATGAATAAGCTTTTGACATTTTAATTCTTAAGAGAAGGAAGTATTTGCATATAGTGTTCTGCCCCCATTTTCTCCCTGGCTGATGCTAAGCTCTGGCTGTCCCCCTCCTCAAGCTTTTCTCAGTGCTCTCCTTTGCCTCACCAAAGTCAGTTTTCCCATGTTGTGATCAGCTCAAAGCACAGCCTTCTGGTCTGAAAAGGAAATCTTTCTACATAGGAAAAAGGATGGTAATTATGTTAAGTGAATGTTAACATCTTGCTAATGAATGCATTGCATCTCTCCTAAACATTTCTGGAAGAAGAAGCAAGCAAAGAAACAAAAAATAATCAGACATGCCATTCATTTACCAGAAGTATTAATTACAAGTAATTAGAAAAAGTGACTCATATTTGAAGTATGCAAGATTCCTAAAAGGAAATACAAAGACTTCAGCAAGAGCTGAAGAGATATATCTGTATCAAGTGGATAATCACATGCAAAAATACAATATTACATACACAAAATACAATATTACAGACACAAAAGTTTTAAATTTGAAGGGAAAAAAATCCAGTTGTGACTTTTAAATTTCCACTGATGTTAATTGACAGTTGCCATAAACTATCAGTATCAGAATCTTTTCACTGTCCAAGATCTAGTTTCCATTTACCTTGACTCATTTACTATTGAGCCTTGTCCACCCTTGTTAGACTAAAGATTTCTCCACCGTTATTTCTTGCCATTTAGGTCTCCAAGATAGCCCCTAGGAGAGTTATCTTTTCTCTCTAAGGCTTCTTTCTTCCAGCAAGCATCAGGCACAATAGTGAATTAAGAAAAAGCTTTATTCCCCCCCCCCCCCCCCCTTTGAATACCGTTCTAAATTCTCACAGAATTTTAGCAACATCTCCGACATTGAGACTATGAATTTCTGCAGTCATTGAATCTAGGTAAAAGTTAAACTGAATGGAACAAATTAATCAAACCTCTCCCTTTAATGTTTTCCAGTCTCTCTTTTGTCTCCTTTCTGAGTCACCTTCACGGTATCAAAAGCCTGTCTGAGCTGTGGCTCACGTCCCAGCAGGTCAGTGTGGCTCCTGGACACACAGCCTGGCCTATTTTACCAGTACCATCATATGCCCCAGGGAAGTCCCAGATCTGCCTATCCCCTGTGGTATTCAATCATCAGGCACGCCTCACCTCCTTTTTCTGCTGCCAGATCTCCCTAATATTAAGGCCCATGTAATTTCCCAGTTTGCAAGCATAGCATTTTTTAATCCACTAGAACACAAAATACTTTCAGCAACAGCAGATGAAAACATACGTATATAGTATTCACTTTATCTTATTGAAAACCCTTTCATGTTAACTATCTATACTGTGAAAATTCACAGCTATTGAACAGCTCTGGGCAGCACTAAAAAATCAGGCAGGAGAGAAAATGTCTGGCCATGCACAGCAGGAACTATGGGGGAGAATGCAGCTGGAGAAACTGCTGTGCAGGATGGGACATTCTTGCCTGCATCAGCCCATGTGTCTTTTTCAGCGACAGAGGTGGGTACAGCATCCCAAAAGGCAGCACTGAGGTGCCCCCACTTAAACATTGCAATGAATGTTTAATGGCTATTCTCCCTTTACTGAATCTTTAATGCCAGTATGTATAGCATAAATCAGAGAGCAGGAGCAAAGCTGTCAGGCTACTTTAATCTTTGCTGCATGTGAGATTTTTCAAAGCCACCAAAAAAAATAAGAGTTTAAATTCTAATATTGTTGTACTTAAATTTCTATCTAGAGGAGAGAGAAACAAATGAGGGGACTGGGGGGAAAATGCACTTACAAAATAAATTGGATACTCAATTATTTTGCTACAATACATTGTTACAGAATCATTTTGCTCTGAATGTGATACCAACTGAAAAAATCACTGCCTGGCTTGCAAAGGGGAAGTGGGAGATCCTTTTATTGGTTCTGCAGTTCCTTGGGGTTTTACTCACCGTGTGAAGGACTTGCTTTGAAATGGGATCTCCTCAGAGGTCCTGATGGGAATAGCAAGGCCTTTCTTATAGAACTGCAGGATGAATTCCCAGAAGTGTTAGAGAGAGCTCAGAAAATGCAGTAGGGTTCTTAAAATACACATAGAGCACTACTCTATACAGCAATTCATTGTGCATTCATATGCACAAACATAGGAATGTGGAAAATAGCGAATAATGTCATAAGCAAAAAGGAGAGGAATGTAAAAATTAGTATTTCATATCACTGTTACTTAGTTTAGGCTCACTATATATTTCATATAAATGTTTTTATTTTAAATCCAGCATGTTATTCCAGACCAGATTATATTGACATTTATGAGAGCCAGCCAACCAGGTTACTGATAGCATTGCTGGACTTGACACTGCAACTTCCATTTGGACACATTTATTCTATCGTGACTGCTCAGACAGAATGGAAAGACATTATCTGACATGAAGAAATACATCTACATTTGATCCTCAATAAATTTGAAGGAATAGGGTTTCTCTTCATGGTTCATCGCCTTTATCTGGGAGGTTGATTTTCCTACATTCAGTTTTATTTGTTTGGCAGTTTAGAAGGAAAGAAACATGTTAAACCATCACTAGAGAAAGATTGCACACAGTCCCTGAAAGGCTTCTGCTGTCAAATGCTCTGTCCCAGAAGAGGAATGAAGTCTGCACAATGATGATTTGCTTTTGAGTCTCACTGCATACAGTGACTCTTCTTTGATAATTTTACCTATATCAAACTGCATGCTTTAAAATAATTTCCAAAACCCACATTTTAGATGAGCAATCCAAAAAGTTTGTTATTTTATTACATAAACTTGCTCCCATCTTCTTACAATCATCCCTAGGTACTGCACAGCAATGGTGTTTTGAGATCACATAAACATCCCTGGGCTTTTGTCAGCTAAAACACCACTAGTTCCCTACTTGCTTCCTTCTTTGTACCCCTCAGCTTACTTGTCTTCCCCACTATCAGCTACTATCAGCTTGGCTGCTTTGAAGTTCTGTACTCAAAAGCCTGGAGACATGAATTACACATGTATCACATGTATGCTATCAATAAAATTAAATTCTACCTTTTCGACCACTATTTATCAAGTTCTCTCCATTATGCTAAAATAATCTCCCTCCTACTGTTGCTGTGGGGTCTTTCCCCCAGTCTTTTACAATCTCTGGATTTGTTTGGTCATGTCTCTCTGCTTGATATTGAAAGTAATATATGTGTGTGTATTTATATACATATATATAAATCAAATTTATTTGCCCATGTTTTGCAATCCAAATCTCATTACTAAAAAGAAACAAATCTCTATTCATACTGAGACCAGAAAAAAGACCCCAAATCAACCAAGCATAGAAGAAAAAATAACTCTTAAACCAATAGGCCAAACTATGATTTGAAAATTTCACCTTAACAATTAGAACTATTTACAAAAAAAAAATAAAAAGTTAATTTCAGACTCTGGAGTAAATTATTGTGATACAGGTTACGTGTAGTTTGTGCATTAAAAAACTATTGCTTTTCTCCATGGTACCCTCAGGAGAGGTCAGGGATAGATTTCAATGGACGGTAACAATCCATGGACAATATTTCAGTGGACAACAGCACTTGTGTTGTTGGCTAGCACAGCTCTGAACGATTTGGTGTTTTTTTCCACAGTTTATTAACTCTAACACTGTAAGCCAGGTTGTTAAGTTTCATGTGTAAGTGATCCATTCCATTAGGTCCACTGAGATATCTGTTTTAACCAACTTGAAAATTGTACTTTCTTACTCTTGTTGATATAGTAATTGACCTTGAGAGGCATCTTTTATACCCTGAGCACAGAACAGATGAGCGTAATGACTCTTCTTACACGCACTGCAAATGTGTGTGCCCTGGGGTGGCTCTGGACCTTAGCAAGCACACATTTCCTGATGTCCACACCCAATCCCCTATTTGTTAAGGAAAACCTTTGTGTCTCTGGTGTCATCCATTCTTTTTTAAAATGGAAAAGCTTGAACAAAATCAAAGATTTTTTTTTTTTTTTTCCCTGTAAGAAGGAAGGAATTTCCCTGGTGTCTTGTCCTATCAGCAAGTGTTGAAACTCTGCATTAAGCCACAGAGGCTCTGCTGTTACAGCGGGGCAGACACTGTCTAAAAAGCAGGAGTAACATCCTCAGCAGGGCAGCTGAGGGTCTTGGGGGAAATGCTGTGGGTCAGAAAGTTTAAGGTGCTAGTGAATGCAGTAAGGATGCTGCAGGGCCTCCAGGTCAGCTCTAAGGAATGATATTTGGATGTCTGATAAACAGGATGAGTCAAAACTGACTGGCCTTACTCAACCTACTCAAGTCCTAGTCTACTTCCCATTCACTTTACGTGAAGTTGGTCACCCACCTCCTTGTCAGTCTTCAAAGCTCTCTTCGGCAACCCAAGTTCTGCATTTAGATATGCCCTGATTTACTACTTGCCCACCTGCAATCTCAAAGTTAAAGGCTGGAACATGCACCGGCGATGTGACAGACGGGAGTATGATCCCTCACCAGCTTTGCTGCACCTTCTTTCCTGAGCATGGGCTTCTACTATGTCCTGTTGATGCTGCAGCCAAAGGCACACACAGCAAAATCTACAGTGTGAACAGATGTTTGGGTATTCCTTTGGGTACATTAAAATTTCAGTCACATGTAGGGCTGGGGGATTTCTAATTTCATATTTTTAAGATTCCTTTTCATGTGATCATTATAACTCTTCCTCTCCCCAGGTGGCATTGTATGTTCTGCTATGTTCTTTGCAAAAATAATTTTTTTCTCCTTTGTAAATACACATCTCAACCTGACACATACTCTGGGAAACAGAACTGTCTTTTTATTATCTAGCCTCCAAAACAATGTGCCTTCTCCTTCTTCTTATTAATGAAACTTGGAAATGAAGACTTAAGAGATGATATGGGAGAATAACATAAAAGAGGAATTGAATAACAAGAGATTTAAGGTTTTGTCTTGTATAGCTGGTATAATACACAATAAATTCTATTTGTATATCCAGAGCAATACACTGAGCGACACAAAAAAAATCTGCAGCTTAACCTATACTTGTAAGTCAAAAATTAAGAGGAAATTTTGGAAATGTAGTGTTCTGATTACAGTGCATAGTAGCCTCATTTAATTCACTTTTTAATTACCATTTTGAAGTCTCTGCCCTTTATTTTTAGTGTCAATGGTCAGCATGCTTTACAAGAAGCTGAGCACCACCATAATTCTTTCCTCTTTATATAGCTAAATTGAGAATTAATTCTGTGTCCATTCTGCAGCTTCTTTTGACTGATTCATAACTGATATAATTAAGCAATAAAACATGGTAGAAAAATACCTGTGGGTATCAATATCACACCACAAATAGCGAGGTAAGATATTACATTTTGACCACCCAAGAATTGCTGCAATTGTCCAGAGATAGTTTGAATTTCCTGTGCTATTATTAAGATGAGGAATCTAACAGACATTAAAAAAATTAGAAATACTGGAAGGTTTGTGTCATGTACTTTCACAATGAGTAGAGACGGCTGGGTCAACTTTGATGGGAAGCAGTGGGTGGTCTGCTTTTCAGCTGTGCCCAGCTTAGCCTGTCAGGAATTCCTGCTGAAATCCTCTGCTTGCACTTTCTCTGAGAGGCTCGCTAGAAAGCCTCAAGCTGAGCAGATGAGGCTGAAGGCAAGCACTGAACTCCAACCATCTCCTTCAGCAAGAGCATTAATGATGACAAGTAAACAGTGTCACAGGACACAGAACTGCACTTAACCTTTCATTAAAGCTTCACCCCACTCTTCCCTCATTGTCCCCAACAGCGGGTTTGCAGACTCATCACTAGACAAAACTAAGAAGGCTGTGGGCACAGAGTCCTGGCTCACAGCCAAGGGACCATGAACTATTCATCCAGGAATTATCTGCAACTGTGTGGAGAAAACTAGCGGGGCTTGGATCCAGACTAAAGGTAGTGGGAGGCATGTTGTCAGTGCTGACCAGGAGCTCCACGGACTGCCAGCCTTGTGGGCTGCTTGTGGGGAGGGAGGCTACGCCTGCTGCCCAGGGGCACCAGGGGTCCCCACAGGCAGAGGGCAGGCAGGCTTGTGTGTGGAGGAACAGGAGCATTCCAGCCTGGGATGGGCCACCAGGCAACAACACAACTTTACAAATAGGCAATCAGGTGAGAAAATTGCCTTTTGGCCAACCCATGGTGACAGCAAGCCCAGAGTGATTTGGTTTATGAAAGGGAAGTGGGTGGGCAAGAGAGGCCTGGGGTGTGTGGCCTGACCTCTTTATTTGTAGGAGAGCAGATGTCGGTTTCAGTCCACAAACTGCTCTCATTTTCAGAGCACAACCATTGAGCAACCCTAAAACATGCCACTGTAGAAGTAAGTACAGAGAGCAGACATTTGTCACTGGTCATTTATTTTATGACTAACTAAAACACAGTGACAGCAGAGAAGCACAGGCACCAAGTCTTCTCAGACCAAAATTTTATCACATTTATTCTCATACCAAACCCTTACTCCCCCTCCCCTTTGCTTAAGTTTCTCCTGGAAGCAGCTCCTTTTCACAAATACAATCCCACTTCTAGTTTAGCATTACATCAGGTTTTTTTATTGCCTTTTAGACATCTACTGTTGAATTTCTAAAGCCCAAACTACCCAAGGTCCTGAGATTCAAGGCAAATATGCATCGCCACTATTCAGAAGGAGCTTCAGAAAACGCCCTCTGCATTTATTTCCACAGTTGTGCTGTACAGGTGTGTGATGAAAAGGGACCCACTCCCCCACCCAGCAGTCTCCAATGCACCTACAGCAGCTCTGACACTTGCAACTTGACAGCCACGTCTACTCACCGAGACAGTTGGATTTTCTTTTTTCAAAAGACAAATTTTGCACCGAAGATGGCATTTGTCAACACCAAGATAAAACATCCTGATGATGAGCCAGATTGTGCTCAGGCATTCATACCAACCAGAAGAAAAGAAATTGGGGGGGGGGGGGGGGGGGGGGGTGTGTGTAAGAAAACCAACAAACCACTGAAGAGACATTCCTTTTTTAGGATCTGACAGCCAAAGCAACCTACAGTAGTCACCACTGCAGAAATGCCTGCTGTTGGCATGAAGGCAATGGGGGAGGGCTCTGACTTCTGTTGAAATTTTATAAATAAACAGCAAATACCGCTTAACCACTAAACATGAGAAGTACAATTTTCAGTCTAGGGGGAGAATATTGTATGTTCATTCAAATTTAGGAAGCAAAAATAATTTTTTCCCAAATACAATAGGAGTTGGCCAAATATACTTGATGAGAACTACCAAGCTGATAATTTGCAACATGTGGACCAAAACCAGTCTAGCACAGATTGAAGGAAACCCTGAGCAGCTGTAGGCAAGCTAAGGATTTTTTCAGCTGAATCCTGAAAACACACTTGCATATTACATATGAGCTAACACTATATACATGCCAAAATACATGCAATGCACTGTATTTTATATTTGGCAATTTGGGCATAATTATCCCAGTACATAAAGAAAAGCCAGTAAGGGAAAAGAAAGAATAAAAAAGGCCCTGGTTGTTTTTGTTCCACCAATATTTTCAGCAGTGTTAGTAGAAGAGAAAAAGGAAGGGAAAATTAGGGGGAAAGAAGAATAGAAAGAAGCCTTACAAAGGTGTCACGGTGTCTTCCCACTATTTAGCCAGGATGTAAACAGTTCTGCTTCCAGTAGCACAGCCCTACCTATGAGCCATGGAGCTACAAGTGATCTCTATAGCACTACACCAGCACCCAACAGAGGAGCAGATATCATGAACAGTGTAAAAAATTCAACAGTCACCAACTGACAGAAAATAGGGATACAATGTCTAGCACAAGGACAGCGAAGTCAAGATGACCTAGAAAAGGAACACCCTGGGCTTCTGAAAGGCAAGTCAGTCCTAACTGACTGGATACACTGGTGCTGAGAATCTTACTGGGCTGTCACCAGGCACACCAAAAGCTATAATATTTGTAGGTGTATTGCCCTTGGCAGCTACCATCAGTCAAGTAAATAATAACAGAGACAAAGAAATCACAGGTGACAGCACAGCCACCAGGCACATGCCTAGCAGAACTGCTGCTGTGCCATCACATGTTAGGGCTCTGTGGTTTCCTTACAGTGGTACAGCAGCTGAACCTTCCTTTCAAGACTGTACTATGAACAACGCACATGGCTGGCTTAATGAAAGGAGTGCTGCATGAACTGTGCTTCTGTCCTGCCCTATCCTCCTAACCCAAATAACTGCTGAGTCAAGCTGCCACGCTCTTTGCTCTCACAGTGCTTCACAGGTCAGCTAAGTTCAGGTTAGTGATGCCTGCTCTGTTCTTAATGCAATCCAATCCACACAACAGCTACAGTATATTTGTGACTAGACTCTTCACTACGCTTCTGGTGTCTATGTTGCTCTGATGGTGACCAGACACCATCTCAGCTGCACATCTCTGCTGAAGCACTTCTTCAGAACAGAAAATTTCTCTGCTCAGTGCTACTCTACTGGCTCTTGACCTCTGCCTCTGTCCCCATCAGTGTCAATACAGTCTGTTCAAACCCACTGGCTCTCTACTCCTTTCTGGTGTTATCACATCGCTGTCACTTCATTAATGCTGAAAGACTTTGTCCAAGTTTTCATAAACAAAGGCCGGGTTATATCACTTACGGATGAAATAATAGCATAAATGGTAACAACTGTCACACATCTCATCTGCCCATGTTTTAGTAGGCTTTGATTTGGACTTTCATTGCATCTTATAAACAGACAGCATTGTAATCTGCAATCTCCTTACAGTTCAGATCCTAGTTTGAAGACACAGAAGATTAATTTCACAAAAGTCAGAGAAATGTTATTTCTGACATATGTCTCACATATTTTCTCTTTTTTTAGATGCTATTTCATCTACCCTAACATCTGCAATGCAAATACAATACAATACAATGCAATACAAAATGAAGACAATTACTAGGAAAAATAATTAAAATAGCCAAGTAAGAAGGCATTTAAAAGGAAACCTAGAAGTCATCAGGCAATGCACAATTGGAAAGACAATATAAAATAGTTGCATTTTAGTAAAAAATGTACCCTAAAGAGGTTCTTTTCCAGCCCCTCTCAGATTCCCTTGACATGTAGCCTCTTCTGTTAGGTCCTATTTTCACAGCTCAGCAAGCACCTTCCCCTTGTGCTCTGCCTCACCCCTGCTGGTACAGTGCACACTGCAGCCCTATCTTACATCTGCCCAGCTCAGATTTGCCAGTGGCTGAGGCAGATGGAATAAAAAATTACCATAATTAGACTGATTCCTTGTTGAAACCATGAACAGATTATTATTAAGAAATGCATACTGGTTTGGTTTTTTTTTTAGCAATGGAACTTCATCTTACTTCATCTTACTCAGTGAGAGAAAATATGGCTGTGGTAAACACAAGAAATGGAAAGGAGGTGCAGAATGTGTGCAGAAACTGCTGCTTACACCTGGAGGCAGCAGGAAAAGTTTTGCACATAACAAATTTAGCATCCAGCACCATTAAGTTTTTTCATCCTAGCTAAGTGCAGTCAAAAGCAATGTACAGGCAGCTGCAAGTGCTTCAAGTACAGGTTTCAGATGGAAAAGATAGCTATAAAGTGAACTTGTCTAGATTCTGAAAACAATTTCTCCCAGAGCTATTGATAACTGAGTTCTTGCAGCACTATGGCTGTTTTTCTATCTGAGAAATTAAAGGATTTTACCTTCGCTCTCAAGCAAAGCTTTAAAAAAAATTCAATTCACAAGTATTGTAACTTTTAAAATTTGTTTCCACCAGATAATCAGCTGTGCAGCTAGTATCATCAAATGTATTTCCATCTTATAAATAAATACTGCATTGTTATTGCGCTACCCAATCTGATGGTAGCCAAGGGGATTATAAAGAACTCTAAAGCAATCCGTCACTTACTATAAAATCCTCTTTTTCTTTTTTTTTTCTTAATAATCCTTTAATACAAAGACAAAGAAAGTAAACTGGGTCTTATCTCCTCTGCTTCCAGAAGTAAAGCATACCTTCAAGTCCATCTTACCCAGCCTAGATAAAGAACCACTTCCCCAAAGCACCCACCACATCCCCACTTCATCTAGAAATTCTCCCATGGATCATCCGTGATCAGATGAATGAGATGTGTACAGACAAGATAAATAGATGTGGGTAATCTTTAGAGCATTCTGTGTCTTGAGAAAACAGACTCTTAACTATATATTACAGCCCAGGGAAATAACACTTTTAAAGCAATAGTCACTTTGGGCTCCATTTTTTTCCCTCCTGTCAGAAAGGAAGGAAAGCCATGTACCTCAGGGTGGATGAAAATTGGATTTGCAGGAACAGTGTGAATGGGTCAGACATGTTTAGTAGCTTGGTAGATGAAGAAATATTTTGAAAACTAAGAGGCATTTGGAAAAGTCTCATCAGAGAGAGTAAATAATTCATTAAATTTCTAAAATAAAACTATCTAGCAGATTATTCCAACAGAATTAATGTAGCTTTTTGTGACACATGAAGCTAAGTTTTTGACAAAGTTATTATTCCCTTCTTCTTCAGTGTTAGGCAGCTCTGATTTACATACTTGAGAATCTTGAGTCTTCAGACCCAGAATCAATGGGATTTGAAGGCTTCATCCAGTACCTACAAGCTGTACATGTGTGCTAATACACAGGAAAGGAAAATAAATAAGGATGTGGTTGATTTTCCATGCCACTGGGAGGGGACTTCAACTCCCACTTCTTTAGGGCAAAATCTAAGAGTTTCCAGTACCTCCATAAGAGGATTTTCTTGACCTATTGTCATTAATGAGAGATCATTTAGAAACTGAAGGTTTCTAGGGTCAATGCTGCTTAGACCACTACAATGGAAGGATTACCATTGACTTCAGTAAGAGCAAGATTAAGTCTTCCATTGATAAAAATGTATTTATTCTACAGTAAACTTTTTCTTTCAAATTTCTATGCCTATCTAGAACATTTACATACATTTTATATATGAAAAACCTCCCAACAACAAAACAGTTCTTAGTATTAATAAGATATGACCTGTACTTTGCTATGAAAATGCAACGCAGCATACACACAACACAGCACATGCGTGCACACGTATGCATGCATGTTTTTGCTGCTCAAAACAAGCACACAGGGTCCCTTCACAAATAAACACATTGTGACACCCGTCAGGATTACTTCACATGCAAGAACCAAAACATCTAGAAATAGACTTTCACTTGTACCTAATAGTGACTCATCAAATTTCTTATTCGCATCACTGTCATTTTTGGTGTCTCCTTGCTCAAGAGTGCTGACCCCAAACCGCTCACTGCCGTTTTACATGCTGATTTTTTTTCTTGCAGGTGGAAAAAAAGAGCAGAATGAAGCATTGCACTGGCTTTTGTGGCCAGACTCAGGCCAGACTCTGTGACATGCCTATTTGGCACCCAGTACATTTCGGTTCACGAAGGGACAGCACATGCTGCTGCTGTGACTAAGATTCTGGGTGCCTAGATGTTTATGCCCTGTTACTTAAAACACCTACAACTTCTCTGGCTCAGCAGCAGCTCCTGCCACCAGGAACACTGACAATAACCACTTTTCTCTGTACATGCCTGAACTAGATAATCTTGTTTTTTTTTTTAAATCCTGCACCAGAATCTGGCATCTGGATGACTGAGCGCTCATGAACAAAACACAACAGTACCTCAGAGTGCTCTCAGTTGCCCTAACACTCGAGGCCCCCTGCTCCATTCAGGAGAAGAGAGAAGGAGAGGAATAGATATGCTGCCAGCTCCAGAGATTCCTCAAAAGGCAGCCTACAGTCCCTCCTCAGTGACACCCAGCTCAGCTGGGGGGCTGCTGGACATCTGTAATTCTGCCCACTGTGCACTAGATGCCACTGCACTGATTGTTTTCAGCAGGCAAAGAGCCATTGCCTTTCCTCTGGCAGCCACACTCTACCTACTAGGAGGCTACTGATTACCAGTGGCTTGGAATTTCGACACACTTAGTGCAGCAAAACTCACAGCACTCAGGACAGCACTCAGACCTTTGCTTTGCAGATGACAACTGGAGTACAGAGACGACAGCGTGATTTAGCCATGGGTTGGGTATGCAAGGCTGACAGTGCATGGACTGAGGCAGCAGTCACCTGCACTCAGCACAGACTGAAGTCCCAGTGAGAGCAGATTTCTGCATCTCTGCCACTGTTGAAGCCAGGTACTGATAGGAGATTGACAAGGAGGCAGGGTGGAGCAGATGGAGCATAATGGTCACTTAGTGGCACCAGCAATGTAATCAGCTAATTGCAAATTAATCCCATGCTGCACAGAGGTTTCCACAGCCATCCTCAGTTTCTCAACCTATTGCCTACTCAAACTCCTAGACATCTCCCCAGGAACCACCTCACAGGTCTCACAGCCAGGCATTCTCTTGCCTCTGGGCACATCTCCACATTCCCTCAACAGCAAAACTTTCTGGTGATGAGGAAGGAGTGGCATCAGGAGAGATTTCCTAGGAAGGCTAGAAAATCTGCTTCACTCGAGGTTTTTAAGAAGGAGTTAAAGGCAGCAGAAGGTGGTGTTCCCAGTTTGTGACACACCCCACAACCTCCCCACTCCCCCTCTTCTTCCCCCCTTTCCAATGTCAAAGCAGCTGTATGGTTTGGGATAAGGAAGAGCTACTGCAATGGCTAGTGGTTCCGCAGAGTAGCTGAGGTGTTGGGAACCTCTGCAGTACACAACCTCTTTCAGTCTTACTTTCCTTTGATTCTGAGAAGGGATAAACAGATCATTGAGGGACATGAATTGTTTCTCCTCTACAGATTTCCTGACTGTCTGCCCCAGATATGGCAGCTTCTCACGGATGCCACACAGCAATCTCAGATGCCTTCCACACTCTCCCTCCCACCTGCCACATTGGACTTGTACATGAACCTACTCAGGAAAGATATAATAAGCCTTGTGAATCTCCTTGTCCTGTGCCTGACACAGACAGTGATGGAGGATGTTCACCACCTGGAAAAGTTTATGCAACATCTAATTAATAACCTGTCATGTAGCTCACTGGAAACAGCTGTTTACAGCTGTGGTGACAGGGTGTCACTGGTATTTTGAGGGCATCTCCTGCAGCAAGAGTGGGTGGGCCCTAGCTGAAGAGGGCACAGTTTTCTAAAAGCCAATCCCTGCCCTCTACTTTCCCCCTCCCAAGACGATCTAAACTCTTGGTTTAGGGACAGGCCAGAAAACACAGCTGTGCATTACCTCAGTGCCAAGAAATACGGCAGCAGTCCAGCATCAGCTGAGAGCATTTGCACACCTGCAAGGCTTTTTTATATTTGCGTTGCCAACTGAGTTAATTTGCAAATGCTGTTTCTACGGCACATTTTGCTGTCTTGCAGAAGCTGAACAAATGAAATTAAGGACTCTGACAGAAGCAGGTTTCATCTCTAAGCTAAGTTGTACAAAATAGTAAACTACTAAAGTCTAAATTGAGGTATTCCTCCAGGTCTAAATCAATTAAGCACAAGATCTGTCAAACTTAGAGCTATGTTAAAAAAGATTCAGCAATGATAAGTACTTGAGTCAGCTGTCTCTTACCCAAACAGTGAGTTTTAAAGATGTACTTTTATGGCCGTGGTTATCTGCAGTTCTGTTTTTGTTCCTCTGCATTTCTGCTCAACAGCTGAAAAGTCTTCATTTTCTTTGCTGTATGAATTTTAAAATTTACCTTCTCTTGGGCAGCCACTGGGCAGGTCCCCATAGTGGAAACAAGGCTTGTCCTGGAGGTTTCCAAAGGCTGAGGAACAGTGTAACACAGCCATCCATGTTAGCCTAGACCTGGGCAGCCACAAGACCTAGGACTGCGCCGCAGGTGGGTGAACAAACCTCGCTGCCAATCGGACTGGGTCCAGCAGCCCCTCCTCACCATGCCCATAGTTCTTCAGTGTGGTGTACTCAGTAACTCCTGACACTGCATCTCCCCACAGATCCTTCGTGTAGTTTCTTCCCATGGGGCCTCCCGAACTTCCCCCTTCCCTCCTGAGCCCACTGGAGCCAGCAGCTGTGCTTGCTGGAGCCAAGCTGGCTGTCGGGACACACGCTCATCCAGCCCAGCAGTGAGGACAGCCACAACAGGTGCAGCTGCAGGACCACAGAGTTGTCACTTTCAGCCCACACTGGCCTGGGCTGTGAAACAACTTCCATTAGTGCTATATAGAATCACAAAATTATTTAGATTGGAAAAAACCTTTAAGGTCATTGAGTCCAACTTTAAGACAGCACTGCCAAGTCCACCACTACACCATGTCCCTAAGCTCTGTACCAACATATTTTTTAAATATCTTCAGGGAGATACACTTCCCTGGGCAGCCTTTTCCAGTGCTTAACAACTGTTTCCATGAAGAAATCTTTCCTAATATCCAATCTAAACCTTCCATGGTGCAAGCTGAATTTCCTTTCAGGTAGCTGTACAGAGGGATAAGGGTCTCCTTTTCTTCAGGCTAAACAACACCAGCTCTCTCAGCCGCCTCTGAGACTAGTACTCCAGACCCCTCACTAGCTTTGTTGCTCTTTTTTGGGCATTCTTAGTGTCTTCCCTGTATTAAGGGGCCAAAACCTCCACACTGTCACAACAAGATTTACATTTGCACTCTGGAATAACTACTGTGTAAAAGGTATTTTTTTATGATGATTATTAAAGCTTTTACCTGAGTGATATTTGTTTGTTTTGTGAATTAGCATATTTTGTATAGCTGATGTCAACCACTGCTGTCACAGGTTTACCAGCTATCACTTGTTGCCAGGAAAATAATTCTGTAAATGTGATTTATATAAACTCTCCCACAGAGTAAGCCTATGCATGCAAGTGTCACATGAAAGTTCTTTCTTGCTCTTTGTTGTAGGTAAAATTGTGTGTGCACACCTATCTGACATTCAGGCCATAAACAGCCCTTGCTGCTGAACAGGGAATTGTAGAAAAAAATACAAAGCAGCCTGCAGGAATGCATGTAGTATTTTGTAAATCTGTATAAGAAAGAAGGCAAAGAAAACTGGGAAAGCCGGCAGGCAAATATTCTTAAATGAAACAGAGCTAGAGAGAGAGAGTAGTTACTATAACAATAAGGCTTTTCTTATATTTCAACAGTATCTGTATCACCAGCATCCAAATTATCTATTTTACCACCCAAAACCAGAGTGACACATTTAGTGGCTCATTGCTTTGAGCCCTCTTGTAAAATTTACAATTCCAAAGACAAATCACTCTCATCCTGCATTCCAGAGCTCAAAATTGATTCAATCCAAGATTTCCAATGGCAGTACACCACTGCTGCTCTAAATATCGGACATGATTCAGTGTCTTTTGTAATGCAACCAGCTCTTACAGAAGTTTTACTCCATGTTTTACTGCACTGCAATGCTTTTAGTCAATGTGTCTTATCCAAGTGCTGGCATCAGTACATCAGCCACACCTGAAAAAAACCCACTATAAAGTAGTGGTTGGTACAAACTACCAACTGGTAGGCTTTGTATAAACCTTTGGTTACTGGTTGTAATGCATTTTAGGCATGGACATTATTTGGAGCCCAGGCCAAACAAAATAGTCTCCCACCTTTTTCTCAGTCACCATTTCAACCACAGAGCAAGCACCAGAAAATGCTGCAAGCTCATCTGTGCTATTTCAAACCTGGCTCAGCTTCTAACAGCTCAATTAGGACCAGAAAACCAGTATCAGTCAACCAGAAGAAATACCAGCACGGACTTTGATTGGTCCCTCCAGCAGATCTCTGGCTTATTGTACTTGGGTTTCCTCATATTCTGCAGTCCTGCAAGGGCATGGAAATTACCACATATGAATCCATATGGACATGCAGACTTGGGATCACCTTCTAATGTTTGTCTTTAGATTCTTGTCCTGATTTTGGGCAGAACAGGGTTCATTTTTGCAGTAGCTGGGAGTGGGCATGGCCAGGTTACTCTATGACCTCATGTCATTGCCTGGAGCAGGGGAAAGAGACTCTCTCTGGGGAAGAAGAGGTTCCTCTCAGTTGAGTAGGTGTGGTGCAGACGCCCTGGACCAAGCATGAGTGTGATGCAGAAGACAAGCAAAGTCCTCTCAGATCGGACATCATCTATGGTGGCCAGATCACAGGGCAATGTAATACTACTTTGCAAAAACACTTCTGAAAAAGAGACAAATTTTCTAAGTTACAGCCTGCAATGCCCACAGTTTCAACAAAACTTTTGGGGTACTGCAAGAACAGTTTTGACAATTCCATCACTCACCGTAATTTTATTTGCTGACTGATTCATTTAGAGCCTAAGGTTACTTCTCTAATGACTGGCTGTGCTGTGGTCTTCTCTTTTTTAATACCCCTATAGATGTCTCTTGCTTTTTTTTTTTTCTTGTCATCATTTAGGTGAACACACCTGAAGAACAAGCCTTCTAGGCTGCTGACCAGGAAGAGGGCTTTTGCATAACCATTTCACTTAAATGAAAAGAAAAACAAAGACTGACAACATTTAAATAAAAAAAAAAAACCAAAAAAAAACCAAAAAAAACCCAAACTTATCATATATCAAATAGAAAACCTGACACCTGATGACATCAGTGAAATCCAGCTGAGAGCTTTAAAAATCGTAGATGTCATCTGTCAGTGGTTTCTTGAACTCAGGGCAATGCAGATGTGTATTATTAAAATGTGCCTGTTTCATTCACATGGGCCAAAAGTGAACTGGAAGTCATCTTTCCAAATAAGACTTATATAGGAGTACATTCAGTCAGATTAAAAAAATACAAAACTTAAGTTACATCAAAATTTTATACATTGTAGAATAATTTAACTTCTTCCCTATGAAATGCAACACTGCTCCTTGGTTCAGGCCAAGTATGTTGCATAAAGAGGAAATACACATCTGTATGTAGACCCCAGTTCACCATGATATGCTAGTATGTACTTGAAGAGATTAGATTATATTAGAAAATCTTCTAATTAGAGTTCAGGGGCTTCATGCAACCCAGCAAGAAAACAAATGAATATGTGTTATAAATGTACATGCACACACACAAACACGTATAGTCGATTAGTCAGTGTTTGCCTGCCAATGCTCTTTGCACACCTAATTATATCATTAGTCATCTTAACGTTTTCATTACTCTTTCTAATGCTTACTGGGCTGCAGTCATCTAAGTCCTACAGCTCCTATAGGAAAAATGTTCTTTATGGAACCACTGTCTCCGGTGTACAGTTTAATAATGTTAAAAATATATCAACATAAAATTAATGACTAAATTTTTCATGAAGGAAGCATTATATTCCCACCTAATTGTGGTTTAAGCAGTTATTTCTCTATTATTACTGTAGTGCTGAAACTAATGTTCAGTAGCCCATTGTATGATCCAATGGAGAATCCAAATGACTCTTGGTGCTAATGACAAATATCCTTAGAGAATAAATATCTTCTGGACACTGTGCCAGTTCTAATTTGACTGATTGCACTTCAGCTAGTGTAATGAAATCTTCTCATGGTGTTTGAAAAGAAGCAATTAAACAAGACTTCAGTTACTTTTCTGCATCAAAGGAAATATTTTCAGGCTCTGCAACAAGTTATTACAAAGTGGAAACTTCCTAACTGGTGCTGGGCCTCAATGTCAACATACCCGGCATCAAAACTCCAGCACATTTACCCTCGTGCAACTGCACAAGCAGTCAAAAGAAGTGTGCTGCCATGAATCATGGCTGGCTTTGCTGCAGTTCTCCCTTCCCCTAAAGTCTATTCTCAGCACAATACAGAAAATCCAGAAAGCTTTCTTGTTTCTTGTCTAAGCAAGAAAACAGCGTTTTATCTTCTTCTGAAATGCACATGGCAGGTGTTTTACATTTCTTCTGCGTTTCATCTAATGAAGGTATTTCAGACATCCATATTACCTATGTTCTCTCATGCATATTATAACAGTGAGTATTTATTACATAAAGGGAGAAAACATCTTGCTCTTCTTTCTCTTGGCTCCCATCCTTTCCATAAAGTGCAGGAAGAGCTGACCCAACAGTCTGAAGAAACAGGTCTTGCATCTCTCAAAAGGAGGCACAGCTTGGAAAGCATGTGCACATTCTCCCCCACACAGTCAGACCAGGGTGCTTCTGCTCCAGGGGCATTCAGATATCCCCTTTTCACCGCCTCATCCTTTCCCAGGAGACTGGTTTCCAACCTCCTTAGCCACTGCAGTTTCAGTTCCTCCACATATCCTTACCTATGTCTTATTTTTACTGACCATTCCTGTATGTCTAAAATCTACCCTTCCCTGTCTCCACTGCTCACATAGCATATGCTCTCATTTGTGCCCCTTTCCAAAATGTGATTTCTGTGACCTTGTAGCCTAATTCCACATTTTACCTATGCTATTCATAAAAAAAGATTTTCTTCACAGACATCTTCCTTGCCTTTTGCAATGCCCACAATAACTCCTCATTCTTCACTGATTGCACTCCTCACCTTAAAATATTAAATATATCTTCTAAACACTCTTTTTTCCACCGAGGCTTTTTCGCTCCCTGCCACACAGAGAGGGATGCTGTCTTACAGCTTTGTTTTACACATTTGCTTCTCTGCAATCAGTGACTTTGGTGCTGCACAAGTTACTTTAAGCCACACCCTGTTTTCTCCTAGAACTGCTCAATATCCACCTTCCCAAACGACTGCAATGTCCTAGGTGACTGGCAGAACAATCATCCTGTTCTAGCTTCTCCAGGCCTAGTACAAGACCAAAAAAAAAAAAAAAAAGCAGAAGAAAACCTATTCCTACACATGAATTTGCAAATATTTACCACCTAATTTACCACATACAAAGCCTGTGATTTCCCACTTAAATTTGTAAACAGCCCAAATGTTTTTCAGGACAAATATTTCCTCCAAATCTTCTTTGTGTATGATGACTTAGAGATGCTTTTGAACAGTGACACCTCCCACTCTTTGTTAAGTGTTTGCTTTTATGTGACTCATTTTAATTCATCACAATTCTAAATTGATATTTACACATTTTCCATCACTGTCTTAATCAGAATAATTTATTTCAAAGGTTTGGCCCAACTTAACATTGGCTGTGATCCAGTCCTGCAAGAATACAGAAAGCCTTTACCTGATGGGCCACCCAGGGCGGTGGTGGAATTACTGACCCTAGAGGTGTTTAAGAAAAGACTGGATGTGGCACTTAGTGCCATGGGCTGGTTGACAAGGTGGTGTTAAGTCATAGGTTGGACTCTGTGATCTCCAAGGTCTTTCTAACCTAGTTAATTCTATGATTTTTTTTCCAAATGGGCACAACTGTACCAATTAATAGCTACCCATTCATGTATGGATTTAGGTACTTGTGTCATTAGGAAACCAGAATATTTTTGACTGAATAAAATGAGCTGATTTATTTTATCTAAGTGTCAGAGTTAACACCAGTGCCCTTAAACTGGCAGAGAGACACACACCATAACCATGTTCTGGAGAAGCTGACAGAAACAGCAAAAAAATATTTTCCCTCCAGTTTAAGTTGAACTCTTTCCACTGATTTGACTGTACTGAGCTGGACTGTACAGCTCCCTGGAGGCTGAAGAAAGAAGATGTCCATCATGCCTGACATGTACAGTTTGAAACCTGAGGAGGGAAACAGGCATTTTACTGAGTCTATCGTCCCACTCAACAAATGGGCTGAAGTTTTGCCTCGTATTTTTCACTTTTCAAAATTAACATTTTTATATCAGAATCCCCAATGCACTGGAGAAATTAGCCATTGTTAATTTCTTAAAATTATATTAGAAAAACAAATAAAAATATTTTTGTGGCCAATTTAGGATGCTTCAGCCAGGCTGTAAAAGAAAGGGTGTCCTGAGTTATTCCTTTGTTGAACAAATCATTTGCTTTGCGTAGAATGCCTCTTCACAGCAGGGAGCATGTAGCCCAGATCTCCTTTAATTCTTCTTGACTAAACCCAAAGACAGCCCTTACTCTGTGACAGAGCCACAGGAAGTAGAAATCATTGCAGAACACAAGTCATAGTGATCTAGCAGCTTAGTGCAACCCACTCTCCAAATGTCCCTCTGCCACTTACCATAAGCATGCGTTCCTGTAATAAAATCAAAGACTTTTCAGTCCCATCAGAGCACTTGGAAAGGTGGCAAAAGCTGGTAAACCATGCAAGGCTGCCCACAAACTTTATTGAGTCCACAGGACAGTGGCTGTAAGGTGATAGTTAAAATATCAATAAGGAATAAGGACAAGGATTTCCCCTGTAAAGCAGACATACACACTGCCACCCTGTCCTAAGGGTGAGGGTTTTGGGAGTGGCTTAGGACCACCACACAGTACTTCCACTGAGAAAAAAGAACAAGCTCTGCAGTGATCAATGTTCCTATACTACCTACTACAATGCTACTTAACTGCTGAGGACTTCAGGACTTAAATAAAGTAGAATAAAAAAGCCTCTGGACTTCCGACAGACTTGTGCCCATGGATGCTGGCAACGGGTTAGCCGTGGTTTTTAAATAGAGCAAAACGAGAAAACAAAAACTTAATGAAAACCAGAGATGACATCTCTTCTGCACCTCTTCAACCCATGAGGGAAGCAACCAAAAGATGTTAAAGGGTGTTTACTGACAGTATGAATCAGTTCTGAATGTTAATTTTTTTTTTTTTTTTAATTCCCCCCTTAAGCTTTCAAGAGTTCCACTTATGTTCTGGATATTGCAGGCAATTCAAAGCATTTCCTACATTTCCCATCACTCCTTGCAGATATTTCTCATCCAGTCCTAAGAGTAGTGCAATAGGAAACAGCACAGCCATATACCCCAACACACTAAAAAAACATTTTCTGCCAAATCGGTTAGCAGCAGGCCTAGTGAGATTTTCTCCATCTTCTACTCAACAACCTCTGCTCCTAGAAGTTCAGACAGCAACTGCAAATTTTCTTTGCCACACATCCTAGCAAGCCTCCACCAGCAATGCCTGTCTGATCTGAAAGGGTAACACAATTAATCAGAACAAAAGTATATCCAGGCCAGCTGACAGCAACGCAGGAAGAAAGAGTAATGTCCCAACCATGAAATAACACAGCAACAAATTTTATGTATGGTTTCATTTGTTAAAGTCCCTTTTCTTGCTGACATTTAGACCTTTTTCTCTAGCTTAATTTCTTATAATATGAGAGTGTGTCTTGAAATTTCAAGGTCAAGTGCAGTGCTGTCTATGCATATCCTTGTGCTGGGTTCAACTTGCAAGATCTCTCTACTGAAAAATACAATTACACCAATACCAGTTATCCCCTTTTTTGTATGCTAAAATACATAACCCATTCTTTTAGCGGTGCAGCTGAGCCCACACAAAGGCATCAAAAAGTTGTATAAAGTATCCATAATATATATTACTGCCATGAACTTAATTTTGTAATCACAATGTAAAAGACTAAGTTTCAACTTTTTTTTTTTTAAACCAGAACTGTTTACATGGTTAGACAAAACCTCTCAAAACAATTAATAATATGGGAAAGAACTGGACTATTAGTTTGAAAAAAATACTTCCAAAGCAAACTGTTGTGTAGAGTAACTTCTCTTCCATAGTTACGAGAAAGATGGGAAAGGGAGGAGCTGGGTGGACACTGTTTCTAGATGTGGCTGGTCTCCTGTGCTGCAGCCAAGGGAAAAATGAGCTCCAGAGAAGTGACCTGGAAGAAAATCATCCTTAGGCTTCCTAAGGGACAAATAATGCAAAATTTAAGTTTTGCTGGTAAAGTCTGCTGGGCTCTGACACAGTTTTGCTCAAGGCTAAGTGTCTGACTCCCCAGGAAGGACCACCACCACCACCACCTCTGCACCTGCATCCACACACACGTGGGGCCAGCACGGAGCAGTGCTCCCAGCACCTCTTTTCTGCAGCTGCACAGCCAGACCCCACTAGGAACACAGGCTTTACGTTTGTAAAACATATCCTAATGTGATGCTAGGGCACTTACAAGGTACCAAACACAAATTGCTACCCATGGGAAGTTTTTCTGTAGTTTTCCCTTTTTGCAAATAATGTCTTTTAGATTTTATTTGGGCATGTCCTCATGCGGAAGTAATTTTCCTGTAGAACTGTGCCTGTTCACTCCTTGGTGATTTTTTTTAAATCTCAAGTTAATTCACTGCCAATTAACTGAAGCCAATTAGAAAAACAAGTCAGAACTCTCGCCAAACATTTGTAATGGACCGTAAATATTTGTAGTCTGGCTTAATCTGATCCCTAAAGTAAACTAGAAACATTTTTAGTATATGTTTTAAGATTGCTATAATTCATGGTAGAAAGACAGTTTTCCCTTTCTGAAGAAGCTCAGCATTGAGTTGGTTTGCCCTTTGGCTTTTTAAACTGTGGGGTTTTTTTGTGAAAACACCAGAAACAATTTCTGAAGTTCCAGCTCTGGGCCTACTCCTTTATTTATCAGCTTCCTCTGAATAATTTTTTTGATTTACGAAGTTCTGGAATTTAACTATAATAGATCCCATAACTACCCAAAGATAATTTTGAGGATCTTAAAAAAAATAAAATTGTGCACCTGAGTAGTGTGAGATACAGGGAGCAATTTCAGGATTATTCATAAACCAGAATACATTATGTATATAAATAATCACAGAAGTATTCTGTAATTTGTGTTACTTGATTATATGCAACCTGTAGTAACTGATTTTGAGCCCACATCCCAGTGCTTTCTACAATTTATTAATGTCAAAGCATGGATATATGCAATCTCTTGTTTCACCAGCATTTACACTTAGTCTACATGTATGTTTAGCTAGCTGATTGGAGAGAGTCATTGTGTACGCTGCAGTAATCAACTCTTCTCAAGCTACAGACTAGAACTGCAAGAAATTCTTTCTCCATCCTCACATGAACAGACCCTTTTGTCAAGAAGGTAAACCTAAAAGGGTTCATACTAATTTTTGTTTTCTTTTTTTAATCAAAAGTCTCTCTCTTTAACCCTACCTAATGTATAAAGTAACTTTTTTCAAGCCGAGAAACACAACTGTCTTCTTGAACACAGTAAGTGGACCAGTGAATAATCAGAGTTAAGTGTGACTTCCCTATGTGGGTGGGATCTACCTTATCTTTATAATATCCAAATGTAGTAATTTAAAATTTCAGTAACTAGTTAAAGATTGCTGCTTAAGTGTTTTCTCTTTATATAGACACACATGTATATCTCCATCCATAAAAAGTAGTTGATGAGATGGATCATCAAGCAAACAGAGAAGACTTTTCAGAGAACAGATAGTTACTCACCTTTGCATGTGATTGTTTCCCTGAATCTCAAGACTGTGATGCACACTGTGATTAATGAGGATTATTTCCAGTGACTTCCAAGGTAGTAATAAAGAAATTTCTATGTTTACACTGAAGTTCAACAAAATGCTGCTATATTTAATACACTGTTTAGATTAACCTACTAATGTTGCTTTGAGCTGGTGAAGTGATAGAAACACATAACACTACGAATAGTATATGTAAGAATAATTAGACCAAGTTCCTTAATGGGTATAATCTAAGCATCTGCACTCCCAAATGTTTTGGTTTTAAATTTCCTTCTAATTCTAGCCTTATGCTGTTACTGATATGCTCTTACACAGAATGATCAGAGGATATATTTAAAACATGAAAATGATTAGTAAAACACCCATTTCAAGCCAAATTAGTCTTCCTAACAAAAGATTATACATTTTCCCCTCACATTTCATTTACTGCAGTCACCTGACAATTAAATCATACAAGCTCCTCTGGGCTATTTAAGATTTACATTCATATGTATCTTATATGTTACCCATTTTAGCTAATAATGTACAGGAATGACTTTTCAGAGTCTGGAATATTTTTTTGCTGGCCCATCTGAATGCAACAACCCATAACCAAACTTCTCACTTACTGACAATCCTGGCTTTCTGTTAGCAAAGCCTCAGAGTTCCATAAAAAACAGCCCCAGCAGCTGAAGGACACTGGTGGAATGTGCTTTCCACAAACCAAAAGCCAGACAGAGAAACCAGAAGCCACAGCTGATGACAAATATCTGCCTCTTATAATGAAATAACTGCTGGCTGTATTGTGTACAACCTTTAGAATTGTGGAGAGAATCTCAGAGATGCCTGGTTGGAAGAAACAGGCAGACTAAGGTGTTTAACACCTGCTGCACAGGGGCATTTTAATCTTACAATACATCCTGAAAGATTTAGGCTACGTGTTTTGGGACCATGGCTTTGATGAAGCTGATGCCAGAGTTTTCAGGGTAACACCCACAAGGCTGAAAAGATCCCAGAATTCACAATCAAGGTCTCCCCTGTTGGCAACTTAGACAATAATGACAGCAGTGGCTCTACCAACATGTACTCACACCTATTGTAGGAGCCATGGAGCCTGAAAGCACTCATGGGGTTCTGTGACAACTTCTCCTGACTAACAAAGCTTTTTTGGCTCTGTAGAAAACAACCCGTGGCAGAGAAGTTTGCTTCAAGCTACTCCAGAACCTGGAAAGACCAGAGCAGTCTCAGTTGTAAGAGAAATACAGACATGCCATTTTTTTAAAGTGAGAACATCTGGAGATGTCCAATACAATCATGTTTTTCCTGGTGATGAAGCATAAGGTTAAGTGGCACAGCTTTAACAGTTGATGTCAGCAATTTGTGCAGCCTGTCAGAATTGTGCATCCAATTGAACAACAGACAATGGATGTGGAAGGGCTTCTTAAACACCACTGTGAAACAAGTAAGATATAAAAAGGTGTATTTAAGAAGCTACTCTTTGTGCAAAGTCCCAAATGCTCTTCTCCCAGAAGGAGTCCATACCCCCGGAGGTGAACCTCAGCTGCTGGGTGATGTCAGGGGAGGCTCTCCCATTGACTCCCAGCTGTGGGTGCCACCCCAGCAGCAAGCACACGAGCAAGGAAGTGCCATCCACCCAGAATAAGCCTCCAAAATAAACAAACAGCAAGCAGGAAAATGAAGGAGCTGGCAGACCCACAACAGCTTTGTCAGGAAGGAGATGTGTGACAGTAGTTGTAGATTAACAATTCCTATTCCTAAATCAGGGTGGAAAAATCCATCTTTGTGAACCCAGGAAGAGGAAACCCAATACAGAACTGGGGAACTTGAGGAAGTTCCTTGAGGAAACCTGTAACAAATTTTGAGTGCACATGAGCTCATGATTCAAAGGAACTAAACTCATTAAAAAACTTTTTTAAAAGGCAGTTCATGAAAACACAAACACAGCTCCAATGGAAAAAAACAGGTTGCACAATCCATTATCCTAAAAAAAATAAACAGAAGGGCTGTCAGCATGTCTAGGATATCAGCAGCTTCCCTTCATTAACTTTAATTGTTGTGCATTAGTGATTCCAGGTGACACACAGATGATGGAGCCTTCAGTCAGGCTGGAGCAGAGGTGGATTCCAAGCACCTATCTAAACTCCCCTTTGATCATTGATAACATCAGCCTTACCCCTGACAAGCCAGATCAAATCATACTGGTGGCAAATAAACAGAATTTCTGTCTGTTCTTTGAATTTTAAGATGCAAGCACCTTTCACCAATGCTTGGCCAATGGAGCACCTGAAGATGTTTTCATATCTGCTGGTTGACAGCTCACAAACTGGTCAGGTGAGTAGATGAGACAGTACTGCCTTCTAAGTTTGCAAGTAAGGGGTGAGTTTATATGAGTTTGCACGCTCATAGCAATAACTTTACTTCTGAAATAGTATTAATGCACTTAGGGTAAAATATTTATTAGGAATCAACCCACACAAATGAACAACATACAGCAAAGAACTGCTTGTCTTAAATTTTGATTCTGCTCCTTTGTGCATCTGGAGAGTATTAGTACAGGAAATTGTTTCAGCACATGATTAAATCCCTCTGAAGTGAAAAGAATTTAAGTGTAAGCTTAAAGTTAAGTGGATACTTATGTAGCCTTCCCAGACAGGGGAGTGCAATTGGGGCCACAATTTTTCCCTGTATATTATGATCCTATAGTCCTCCAGTGTTATGACACTTCTTAAAGGCTGATAAGCATCTATATCACATGCAGTCCTTGGCTGGAGTCAAGCATAACTCATCAAAGTAAAGTAATCTCATTTCACACTAAATTTTACTTCTGAGTCCTTCTCTAAATTAATCAAAATTAAAGTGTCAGTGCAGGTTGGTTGCACACAGAGCCCATTTTGGCTCATACCCCCTGAATTATCATGGCTTTACAGAGAGGATTCTAAGACCTGTCAGCCCCTCTGAACTGGGGAATTCTGCCGTCAAAAGACCTGTGGATACTCCACTCCCGAAAGAAATGTCGACTGGATCCACACTGCAACAGCATGTGTAGTACCAGTGCTTCTTCCCAGAGACTGCAAACATTTTTCTGTAACCTACCCTTTTTTCACACTAGATTTTCATCACTGCTACCTCACCAATGGCAATCTCTTCTGGCCTCTGCTTCAGAAAGCTGATTTTCATCAGCAAAATTTTTTTTTTGATCCATTCTCTTTCACCCTAACCTCTTAACATCTCAGAATCAATGATCTTGCTCAGAACAACACTATCCTGCAAGACCTGCATTCTTGCATATATGTACACACACATATAACAAAAAAACAAAGGAACAAAAAAACCAAAAAAAACCCAAACATAACAAAAAATCACACAAGAACCAAAATATACCGCTCAAATGGATCAGTGCTATTCTTGCTATTTTGCACAGCAAGATGATTAATTTCTATTTGTGGAATCAAAGCAACTGGCTGCATAACAAAGAAACTCAGTACATTAAGGGAAGAGGAAACCAACCAAATCCTTGAACTTGGCTTATTGCTATGGCCAGCCAAGAGGAACAGTGGGATGTTTCGAGGTCTACACAGTGGTCACCAAGATACATTCCACTGTTATTCAGATTGGAGGTAGTAGGATTCCCAAGCATGGTATGGCTTTCAGGCAGCAGGAACAGGGATGCTCTCCCAGGAAGGCATACTGACCACTGTGGGTTCACAAGAAAAGACACCTTTCTTGAGCATCTGACCTAATCTTTACTTCTTTGGCTGAACCTTTTGAAGACCAAAGAAAACAAAGAAAGATAAGGAAACAACATGCCCTGCCACCATTCATCTTACTCAGGAGCTACTATCAGGCTTAACTAACAAGCATCATCAGTTCCAAACATTAACTTCCGTATCTTCCAGCAACAGCTTTCAGCTGCTTCATAAAATGAAGGCAGAGCACAGGTTACTCATAAAGAATCCTTCCTTTAGGCATCCCCTTCTCACCTCCAAGCAGGTCTTGGACCAGACCCAAGAGCGGGACTAGTTTGGGGCTGCTCTTTTATGCCGCAGTCATGCATGAATAGGGGCCAGATACAAAGGCAGCATTGTATCAGCTTTGTTGAGGAGGTTGTAGCCTTGCTTTCCGCCTCCAAGTCATCCTCCCAAGGCAGGCAGCTCGCGTAGGAACACCGTGTTACGGATGGAGTATTTTTAAAGTTCCAAAAATAATTTCTGTGAAGAGTGAGAAATTGCGTTTGAATCCCGACAGAGCAACAGACAGGCTGAAGCTGGATGGAGGACATGTAGATCAGAGACGAAGCAGTCACGACAATGCTGCTGAATACCAGAGGAGCCAGACAAGGTAGAATATCTGCAGTCTGTGGGAGAATGAGGCTTTTTATTCCTTTCTTTCTTTCCTACACAAGGCTAGAAAAGAGAAAAAAATAGCAGAGAAGTCTAGATAATCACAGATTTCTGAGTTGTTTCTGCACTGAAAAGCACACTGAACAAGTGCTAACTTTTTTGATGAAGTCTTCAAAGCCTGCTTCTAAAGAGGCTTGAGGACAAAGAACACTCCTGTTAAATAAAAGGTGATCAAGCCTATCAGAGAGGCACACCTAAGGCATTTCATATAAACATCCCAAAAGGTATCTACTCAAAACTTAAGAGATTACTTTGGAAAATTTTTGAAAACTGTGACTCACACTTGAGCAGACAAATAGGAAAGCTGCAGACCATGCTTTAAAGAGCTGCTAGGCTTGGATCTCCATTGCTGTCTCAAAAGTTGGTTGCAGGTTCGGTAAAGTTGACAGCTACTTTCCTTGAATTGCACATTCTGGAGTTCATCCTCCCATTATATTTTCATTGCAGTGAAATTGAATTAAAACTGATCAAACAATAGCTGAGGATTACAGAATATTTTAAGAGGATGTTCTTTCACTTTGAGCTAAAATGAAACATTGCCAAGGGCTGGCAGAAAAACAGCAAAGAAGGAACATGATTAAAAAGGAAAGCGCTATTACAAAGACAAATGGCACATTCTGAATGTCGGCTATTTAAGATACTTACAGACCGTGTAAAAATAATGCACTGAGCTACTGAAATGGTGTTTTTGGGCAGGCATATGAGATTACAAAAAGGCACTGGGGCTGTTAAAGTGAGAAAACCTTCTCCTCTAGGCAAGGAAAATTAGAGAAAGGCTTTGTACCATGCACTGCTGCCATCAGGGCAGAGAAAGAAACCATCCCAAACATTAGCTCTTGCCGAGGTGTCAGGGGCCACACGTCTTCACGCTTCACTCCCCCTCTTAATTCTCACTGGCGTGACCCATATGCTGACTCCCCATCTGTGCTACACATGCAACATCCCTTTTCCCTGTATTGGGTGGGAAGTGAAAAAAAAAGCAAGAGCTGGTCCAAAGGGTTAGAAACATCTCTCACAGCAAAAAGTAACTAGCAGAAGCAACTTGTTTTATTTCCCTGCTTTTTGGAAGGGCTGTGAAAATTTTAAAAATGTACTAAAGAGAATTGAGGATTTTCCATTAATCCTTAAAAAAAGTTCATTAACACCTTGACTAACAGCTCTGTTCATGGTATTTTTTGGGAGTGACAAATCCTAACAGCATTAAAGTATGATTTGACCGTGTTTCTTTTTCTGTTTAAACATGAAAATCAGGGTGCCATTTGGGTCAGGCCGTAGGCCTGGCAGAAAATCATGGAACTAGGCTTTCAGGAGAAAATTTTTGTAAGTGCCCCCCGAGTGTTTCTAATGGGATCTCCAGGTGGCAGCACTAACCTGCCCCTGAGGGGGATGCCCAGGCAGGCAGTGCCACCTCAGCAGCTGGCTGGGATGGACGGCAGAGAGCAGAGCTGGAAACCGCTGCACCACCATCCAGCACGGCTGTACCGTAGCCAACATCTCATCACTTATTACGATAAAGAAAACCTATTTAGCTGACATTTGCTTTGTGCACAATTAAGCCAAGCTCTGCCTTTGCCCACACTTGCCCAGTTGGCACGTATGTTAATGCACAAAAGAGTACAGACAGGCACCCACACTGCAGCAGCCTTTCCTTTCACAAAGGAGCTAGGCCTGGCACTGCCACCCCAGGTCCTTCTTTATTCCAACTGTAAATGGCTTTTGCAGCGTGCCCAACTGGCACGTCCTTTAAAGTTGCAACAGGGGTGGGGGGTGTTGGCTTTCCTAACTGAATTAATCAGTTCTGAAGAAGCCAAATTTGCAATTCAGAGAGCCAGACTTGTGTTAAACTGCAGCCTGGACACGGGAAGTGGGAGGAAAGCAGCCTTTCCCACACCTTCTCCCAGCACCATTCAATGCCAGGTGGAGGCATGAGGCCAGCCAGGACGAACACTGCTCCTGCCAACCCAGGTGGCAGCTCAGCACCACCTAGGATGACACTTTCTGTCATACATACAGCTGTCCTGGAGCAACCAGGCTGCTGTCACCTACTTGCTCACCACCAGACCTATTACAGCTGCCTATAACAACCTTCATTGCTCATCACTGCTTTAAACCAGGAATTCAGAGGAGGAGGACAGATTGAATTACTACCTCCCTGAACTAGACTGCCTTCAACTAACATTGTTAAAACCTTATGTGAAATAATGCAGGATGAATTGTGAACCTCTTTATTGGTTTCTGGGTAGACAGCTTTAAATGCTAATCATAGCGAATTAAATTACTTAACTTCATTTGCCTCTGCCAATGGGCCATGTGATAGGGTAACTTTGGACGACAGTGCTCTTGGAGTCTGTGGCTCTTATACTTTACACTGGGGCAATGTTAATCACCAGAAAATTTAATTACCTCATTGTTGCTATACTCATCTGTAAGAAATAAAGATGAAATAAAATTAACTCCAGCAACAGGAAGACATGACACATCCAACTTCTTGAATATTTATCTCCTCTATTTAATCTCCTCTGAACACTGAAATCTTGGTTAGTAAGTAAAGCTCACTGCAGAAGAGGAACATGCTTATAACCAAACTAATATTTAATATACTCATTAAGAAGTCTGCCATGCATCTCCCCATCACAGAGAAGTATCCAGGAGAACATTTGTTGTTGCCTTCTCAGAATTTCAAAAGGTCCTTGCCAAGAACACCATCATGGAACTCCTCTCCACAAAACAACTTCTCACACTCCACATCATAGCACTAAATATTTTTCACATCTCCATTCTACATCTGGACAAGCTGAGGCAGAGACATGAAATCCTTTCTCCATAGTTTCTGATAGAAAGGCTATCAGACTCTAGGCTGGGGTCTCATGAGATCTTGGGGCCTGTTTTGCTTGCACCTCCTACACAACACTGCTTGCTTTCTGCTGATCAACACATGTTCAAAGCCTGAAGGCTACTGTCACTGGCCAGCTGTGCCTGTCAGTTGCTTTTATCTCTTCTACACTTGTGGGGATGTCATTTGAACTACAACAGTGAAGCTGAAGCACCACCAACACCACTCTGCATCAATGAAAATGTTGAATGAAAATGTTTCTGTTGAAGTCAGGAACAGGAGTCATGCACAGACCATTGGCAAAAAGTGTAATTTGAAAACACCATGTGATTGGCCACTGAAATTCATCATCAATTTCCATCTCTGACAACCGCCTGCTCAGGAAAACTCGTTTCTGTCCAACCAGCACATTGACTGTACCAGTTACAACAGCACAATTTATTATTCACATAGTAGGGGGGTTCAGTCTGTCCATCTTTGCCAGGGCCATCAGCAGCTCCCCAAGAGCGCCTGCTTTCTCTCTTTACTTTTTGGTTGGTTGGTTGGTTTGGGTTTTTGTTTAATATGGGCATTTTTTCATACTGCTCCCTTTTCCAAAATGTGGCATTTTTCACACAGGAGATTTTCATTCAGCTGTCCTCATCTTCTCCCACACACTGCTTAGTGTGACTCCAGCTGGGCTTGATCATTCATTCTGCCTGTCCTGTGTCCATCACAATCACTCTCACCTTCACTGTAATCACATAGACCCTCTACAGCCTCACCTCTGTTAAACAACTGCCCACAGTTGTTTAACACGAGTTGAGGCCTAGAGAACTGCAAACAAGATTAGCACCTGGCCCTTCCCACACCAGCAGCAGGATCTGTGATGCTCTGACTCTGTCAGTTTAAGAATGTGACATAGAACTCTCCTGCTCCTCCCTCCTAGCCCATCCAAATCCAGCATCTAACAACAACTCTACATTACATGGCAGCCAGGAAAGGAAGTGCACACATCCAGGTAACTCAAGATGTGCTAAAAACAATACTCAGTGAATCCAGAGGAAGCAACACCCTCCACTGGGTTCTGTCATAGCCTGAGAGTGACGGCGTGCCAGTGAAACTTCTGAAGTACGTGAAAACATTGTTCTCTGAAAATAAATATATATATAAATTGTTATTATTATATTTGTACATACATACATATATATATATATATGTATAATCCCTAGCTTTTCCTTTCAGCCATTTTAGGAAGGCATGGAATTTTCAAAATACCTTTCATATGGAGAAAAACAGGACAAATGTAGAAGAGTTGTTACTTTGTGCTACCTTACTGGCCAAGAAGATAGAGAAAGAACCTTTTTCTGATAATACGTCACCATGAGGCTCTTTTAATCAAGAGAAAACTGACTAAAATGTTCAGCCTGGATTAAAAAAATACCCTTTTGCCTTAAATATGCAATCAAAGTGACACAATTACCTGGCCTGAATTAAAACACTTGGTGATTTGTACCTCAAACACAGACAACTCTAGAAATGCAATTATCCTGTTAATATTCTGAACTAAAGCAAAATGCTTTTGAACACTTAATAAATCTTCGGTTGGAAAATTTAACATTCAGTAATATGTTATATTGGTTTTACTACCAGCATAAGTACCAATTTGTCACTTCAAAAAGAAAGACAAGACTGACAGCATTTCTTAATTGAGTCGGCAACTTTGCCAAAACACTCCACACCACTTCTTGATACAGAGTGAGGGCAGAGAGGGGGAACCCTCTTCAAGCAAAAACAGTTGTGCCAGGCCAGCTTTGAATGGACAGCCTGCGTTGTAAAGACCCTGGAGAAATCCCAAGGTCATCACATTCTGTTGAGGACAGAGCAAAGACTTGAAAATCTGGTGCTATTCTGTTTACATACAAGGCTGTTGGCCAAAGCAGAGTAAGGCACTTTGGTTTGTTTTTCAGTGATATTATCAAGCTGCAGAAGAGAGTTTCATGCATTAAGGTAATGAGATATATGCTAATTGTTTAAAATGTGGTACATAGATTTTTTCCTCCATTATTTCTTATTGTTATGAATCATAAAATACAATAGTAACAGTTAGAAATAGTTGTAATTAGGATAAAAAGACACATTCTTGCTTTCACCACTGAATTAACCAAATGCTCTCTGTCAACTAGAAATGAAAACATGATCATGCAGAGTACTAATCAGCATTAATAGAGAGATTAACTGTACTTAAATCACTAAGCTCAATATAAATGTTAACTTCAGTTACATGCCATGGGCCGTACATCACTGTCACAGGAAAACAGCCAGTTTGCAAGCTGCAGATTAGAAGATAATGAATCAAATATTATTGTGATCAAATACAACCCTCAGCCAGAACACAGCAATTTTAGATCAGCAATGGGGTTTTAACTGAGAGCATTTGAGCAAGTTGTTTTTCAAATTTCATAGAGGGATTTGGGTTGAAAAAGCCTTTAGAGATCATCTAGTTCCAATCCCCCTACCATGGGCAGGGACACCTTGCACTACACCAGCTTGCTAAAAGCCCCACCCAACCTCTGAATGCTTCCAGGGATGGGGCATCTACAGCTGCTCTGGACAATCTGTTTAATTTGTGAATTAAAAATTGTAACACTTGATTGTAGCAGCAATGACAAGATGTCTATGCTTCTACAGCAAGACTGTGCTCCTGAAGGAACAATCCCAAACAACAAAATATCAAAGTAAATTTTTCACATTTTAGAATGGGCTTTACAGTGAAATCTTTGCAGGAAGGGCTTTGTTCACTGGGGAGTACTCATCCATCAGAGTGCTGCCTCTAATGAGTGCACCCCAATTCTCAAGTGGTTGCAGGCAGGTAAACCAAAAGGGAAAGTAGACCATAACACACCTGTACATCACATTTGTACCAAACCATTTCTGAGCAAAAGCCAAACATTTCAACAGCTGCCAGTTCTAGAAAGTGAGAAAGGGATGAGTCTTCACTGCAGATGAAAATGAATCAACTCTGTGCATCAGTCCCAGGGAGCTGGGGGCAGGTCTCTGCTTCATCCTGAAGGGACCAAACAAGACACGAGGCTACTTTCTCACAGCAGCAATGCTGTGACATCATGATGCTGCACCTGAGAGGAAAAACTGACTCAGTACTAGAATATAAGTCAAACCTACTAAGTGGTAAAGAGATTTACAAAATGTAAAGCATTTGACAAATACCCCAGTTGACAGCAAGGATGCAGGGAAGGAGAATTTTTCAGACTATTTGAAAATCTTTTTCTCTGAGTGTACAATATTTCTAAATATCTGACAATATGATCAACATATCTGTCTTTAGAAGGAAAAGAGGTCATGCACTACACACCACATAGTTTCATCGGACAATCTTAGTTATTTTACACACTAAAATATGACTTTGGATTAGCGTTTCTCTTTGTAATTCGTAATTTAGCTGAGCTGTAGAAAGAACATGATCTTACAGGGCTTGCATAGCAGCTTTAGAGCTGTAGCAAAGTCTTTTCACTCTAAGAGTTTTTGATGTGTTTAAATAACATTTATCATGTAAAGAGCTGAATTGATAACCTTTGCAAAGGTATAGTCCATTTAATAAGATATTCTGTAATCCGGTGCTTTTGCACACATATACTTACATAAAGTAATAATCCTCTCTAAATCTAATCCATGTAGTAATCTAATATAATCTTTTAATTAATGGATCTGGGATAAAATAAATGTTTGGCAGGTAGAAATGCAGAAATAGTAGCTACCCAAGTCACTCAAGTGCTAAATAAATTTAAAAGAAAATCCCAAACAAACAAGAAATAAGAAGAGAGAAGCCAGAACCAGGGCTAAGCATGGGAGGAAAATGTGATGGTGATTTTGTGAGTGGCAATGCTGTGCATCCTTGTGCTACATATCTTACAATGACAGAATGGTTTGGATTGGAAGGGACCTTAAAGATGATCTATTCATAACCCTCTGTCACAGGCAAGGACTCTTTTCACACAACAAGGCTGCTCAAATCCCCATCCAACCTCGTCTTGAACACTGCCAGGGATGGGGCAAATACAGTTCCTCTGGGCAACCTGTTCCAGTGCCTCACCACTCTCACAGTCAATAATTCCTTTTTAGTATCTTTTTAGTATCTAACCTAAATCTACCTTCTTTCAGTTCAAAGCCATTACCCCTTGTCAAATTTTTCTTTCCAGCTCTCTTGCAGCCCCCTTTAGGGTGCTATGAGGTCCCACCAGAGCCTTCTCTTTTCCAGGATAAACAACCCCAACTCTCTCAGCCTGTCTTGACAGAAGAGGTGCTCCAGTCCTCTGATCATCATGGCTCTCCTCTGGACTCACTCCAACAAGTCCACACCCTTCTTTATGTTGGAGGCCCCAGAGCTGGTTGCAGTACTCCAGGTGGTTCCCACAAGAGCAGAAGAGAAGGGCATAGTCACCTCCCTGGACCTGCTGGCCATGTTTCCCTTGATACATTCCCTTAACCCCCACTTCAAAGACTCAGAAAGTGCTGAAAAGGCTGTCTGATAGAAAGCCAGTAAAAAGGCTACAGATCTTGGAAAACACCTCATTGTGAAAGTGTAATTAGTTTAGTATAAAAAAACCCCCACCTGATTATACTCTATAAATGTTCTTATAAAAAACGACTATTCTCTGGCAAAGTATTCTTTAATTAAGTTGAGAAAATGCAGAGAAAAGCCAGATAAATTGATCCCAGTTGCTGAGGCAAACAGCTGAGGAAGATACCACATTTTCCCTCTGAGCTCTCTTCAAGGCAAAGCTGGGCACCCTTCCGGAAGGCATGTCTGACTCCAAATCAAATTTGTGCTATCACAAAGAGAAAACTCAGCAAAATTGCCTGTCACGAGTTTTCATCTCATGCTCATCAGCATGACTTTCTGGGTTGAGCACCTCTTCATCCAAACAGACACCACAGGACTGTCTCCTTCAAGACTGGCAGCAGAGACTCCTCCTTGGCTCTCTTAGTTCTCATCAGAAAAAGCACAGAACAGTCAAGATAGAGTTAAATTAATTAATCAGACTAAGAGAAAACAACAGCTTTGTAACTGTTCAAAGGCTTATAAAATGAAAATTTCGTTTTTTAGTGGCTATGGTATGTCACCTTTTAGAGGGACGAGAGTCAAGTTCACAAGACAAATACCTTATAGTAAATGAACAAGAACTTCTAAATCCCACTCTTGGAAAAAATTCACAGATTCAAAATTTATGTCAAATACAGGCATCCTTCACAGTTTCTGTATATTTTTGTTATATCATGGGTATATATTACCAAAGCTAGTCACACACAGTATGGAAAACATTTCCATTCAACTTTTTAAAAATATTAAATCAAATTTCACTCTTAACATCTGAATACTTCTATTCAAAATCATTCAGAATTTTTCTTCTAAGACTTCTTCTAAGTCTTCCTCCTATAATCATTTGACTTTTTTTAAAAACTACAACCATTATTAATAATTGCAATAATTTCTATGGATAAGAAGAAGCTGGAAGTCTTGGATTTTAGGCAAGGTAGTTGTTGTTCTGTATCAAAGATATTACAGTCTTATACTGCTGGTCTAATTGCCTTCACTCCTTTCTATTCTGCTCCCTGCTATAATGGCTCTATGCTTCATTGACCTTCCCTTATTTTCATAAACTGTACTAGCCATTTAACTTTATTTGCTTCTCTATTGCTATATTAAAACAATTCAAGAAGATTAACTATCAAAGCACAGGCTGCCTTTGCAGAAGTCATGCTATTTTGATCCCATCTTATCATGGTTTTCCAGCTGCTTGATAGCTGTATTTTCTCTTTCTTTTTCAGTTTAATCAGTTTTCCAGATACTGAGGCAGGGCACACCGGTTTATAACGCCCTGGATCACCTTCAGTGCCTATTAAAAATACAAACACCAGTGCGCTCCTTGCCAGGGCTCCAACACACATTGTTTTAATTGGAAATAACACAATTTCATTAGTCAGCAGGAATGTTCCCCAAAGTGCATTTTGCCAAATTCAGTGCAGAGGCCAGGCTGCTGCTGCTCTGTGTACCTGTAGCAAACAGTACATCAATAGTTATGGCTACAGTGCAGAAAGACAGCCCAAAGAAACCAAGGCTGGTCCTGACAGAGCACCCAATACACGAGCTAGAGCACTGGAAACAGAGCTTAGGCAGGCACCTGCCTGTGGCTGACTGCACTGTGCTGTGCACAAGCCCTCAGGGGACAGCTGGGGTGATGCTGCTCTCTGTGGTCCAGAGAGTTAAAGGACTTGTTGCTGTCATGTTTCACAATGCACTTTTCTTTAGAACTGAGCAAGGAGTATGAGCCACGTATAACTATGCAGTAGCCCTTGGACAGTGATTCTGCCACACAGATCATGGAAACTTTAGTGTCTTATCAAAACATTGGCAGAAAGCTCCTACACTGCTTGCCATTTTTAGAAGCTTCTAAAAATAAGTTTTAGCTGCTGATGAGTTGGGGGTCTGCAGAAAGAAGGGCTGCCTGTCAGTCACGACAGACCCCAGCAGACACCACACCAACACATCTGTTCAGCCCTACCTGCAAAAGGCAACGTGGTAAACCTGTCTGAGCAATTAACACTTGATAAGTTTGTAAGAGCTTGTCAAGAAAGTTAAAGGCACCTTCAAAACCAAAAAAAAGCTACTACTCTTTTCAACAGTAAAAAAATACAGGTAAAGCATGGCAGGTTAAACATTTGGATAAACATTTATCCAAAGCCATTTTCTTTTCTAGTCTGGTGAGAAAACAAAATATAATTCTGTAGCTCACCTGAAATATTTTTGTTACCTGTTGAATAAGCTAACTCACAAAAAAAATGAATTATTCATAGAGTATTATTTTTAAAAACTTGTGTGTCACAATCTTGCCATGTTTCAAGTCTCTAGTCCAGACCCTAGAATTACAAGACATTTTAATAACTTTAAAATTTACTTTTCTCTAAATCTGGTTAATATATAGCTAAATGGCTTTTGTAGAAGTCAAGCAAGCAGATTTGAACTCCCTCTTATACCCAGATTTAGCTCCCACTGACAGAGGCAGTTAGTCAGGAAAACTTCAGCCCACTTGGTCAGAAGTTACAGCCTAGCAGAGAAAACCAACTTCAAATTGACACCATTAGGTAAATACCAATGACACTTATGATGAACAGTGAGATACTGCATGTCCTGGGGTGAAACCCACAATGTGCCCCAACGCACCGAGCAGCTGTAAGGGATCCCTCACCTGACACACCTGTCATGCAGCATTTCTGCAGCCACTAGAGACTGGCATACTAGAAAATAATCCAAAGATTATTATAAGGCTATGGCAAAAATATTTCTGAAAGCAGCTCTTAAAGTTATCAATTTAATAATTATTTTATTCCAAAAATCCCAAAGAATTGAAATCAATAGACAAACATTATTCTTTCAGGGCACATTCACAGATGGAAGCTATAGAGGCTATGCAAAAAATAATTAATTAATTAATATGGTTAATTAAAACTTCTCATTTACTTTATATTCATAACTTTGAAAGATGTAAAATTCATTCTTCCTTCACTTGTTCATTTTTAAGACTCCAGAGTAAAATTCCAACCTCTAAGAGATGTGTCACAGCAGGTTTGTTAACACTGTTCTTCATTAAGCCTCTGTAATGCCTGACTGATTTTAGCAGTGTGATGTGTACAACTAAATATGGAACAGCTCAGTAAAATAAAATGATGAACAAACGCACATTCACATTGTCAGGTGTCCAATATGTAAATTAATTTATTAACTGGACTCCATAAACTGCTAATAGTGTGCAGTCATTAATGATGCAGTCATTGGGAAAAAATAGGCCTACAAATCCATTAGGTAACAGTTTGCAAAATAATTAGCTGCTTCAGACCATTTCACATTAATGCACTCAAACTCCTTTAAAACCTTCCAAACAAAAACGCAAAAAACCTCCCAAAATAAAAACCACACACACACAAAAAACCCCAAAAAACAACAAAGAAAACTCCACAACAACCTAAATCTCTGTGTGCCTAAGAGTATAAATTTGTGACAGCTTTGTATAATTGAAGCAATGAAGTGAGATATATTCATTCCATTAGAAAAACGTACCAAATATCTCCCTCACCAGCATCTTAAGATGACTGAAAAGTCTCATTTTGAAAAGTGTGGTTTTTCAGACACATTTTTTATCCACCACTCTGGACCATCGGTAAGCTACAAGTGCAAAGTGGTGCCATAGCAGCTATACAGACCTGGGAAGAACAGGTGACAAAGTGTTCCGCTGAGCTGATTTGATCCTACAATTTACACATCAAGTGTAAAGCATCTGTATCAGTAACAGGGCTGCAGGCTATGCCTATAAGCCTGTTTAAGTGCCTGCCTACCCTGGAAAACCCTTCTTCCTATACTGCCTGGCTATAAGGGAATAAAACCTCACTACACATCCACCACAAAGCAAGGCACAGGGCAGATATTGACTTTAATTGTTAAAAAATGGCACTAGTGAGGAGAGTGAAAAGGTTACTGGGGCATTATGCCCTCTCCTTGTGGCTCTCCCAATCAATCTAATGGAAATACAGTATGAACACGTTCAGGATGTACATTTTTTTTCAAGGCAGTACCTAGAAAAGTGATGTAATTTTGTCTTTGTTATTACAGCATCTGCACTGCAGACTGATAGAAGTTACAACATCAGGCATTGAACTACAGTGAACCTTGTCACTTACGTCCTCATCTGAGTACCAGAAACTGCACAAGCATGTAATTATTTGTCTGCATTGAAAAAACACATGTCAGGGGGAAGGAGTAGAGAAAATAAGGGGTTTTGGGGGAGGAGGGCACATCGACCATCCCATCAGAGCCCTTCTCCTACTAAGAGAGAAGCAAATTTCCTGAGTGGTAATGTCTGGAACATGAAAAAAAAAATAAAAATTAGAATATCTACCCTACAACTTGGATTTATCCTCTGTGGCTTATGGTAACATCATAGAAAACTGTACCTTGAAAATATCCTTTGCCTCTGCTTATATGAAAATTACTATAAAGATGTTGTGTTCAAGAGACAGGTAAAGTTGTTTATTCTCATAACTTGTTTTTACTGCAAATGTTCTTGTTCTGTGCAGAGAACACATGGCTTTTTTTTTTCTACAGCTCAAGCTAATTTCATGTACATGTTAAGAATCTGCTCCAAGGCAGGAATTCTTTCAGGTGGGCTATATGGGAAAGATGACAAAAGTCTCATGATACTGCAGACTGCTTCAAATATTAGGTTTTAAAGCACTAGTGTACTTCTGGCACTCTTTTATTGTGAGCTGGGAAAGTACCAGTATTCATCAAAACACAGCAGGAGTTGGTTCTAAAGCCAGGTACCTGACATTTAATCTGCCAATAAAATGCTGCTGGTGCACAGTGTTTAGGGCAGCCAGGTTAGCCGATAAAGAGCCCTTTTCATCCTCTGCTGTCTGTAATTACCGCATTCCTGTTGGGAGCAAGCAGAGCAGCCCCTGTCCTGCACATGCAGCACTGCAAATAGCACAGGGTAAATTTAGCAAAGAAAACCCAGTTTAAAAGGACTCACCTACACCAGAAGACCTATTAAGAAAAACAGGTTATTGCTACAGACCAGCAAACACCACACCTACTTAAGTGCAGCTCTACATGGCCAGTAATTCAAATCTTTAGCAAAGCAGTCGCTTAATAGCACCTGCCAGCAGACAAAGAAAATGGAATGGGAAGGCAGAAAACAGCACACAAAGAGAGTTTGGCTATGTTCTAAATGGCTATTAAACGTGGTGTATGAGGAGGATTCTGGCTCTGCTTCCTGAGATGACCACTGCACACCTCCTCCTGCTTTCTGCAGTGTACAAGGTTGGCTGCAGAAGTGAGCTTCATTGAGCCAAGACAGCAAGAGACTTAAAAATGAAAGCACAGAATATAGATAAAAAGAGGGAAAAAAAGAAAGACATAACATTCAAGAATTTCAATCTTTTACAGCCCTACCCTCTAAGCACAAGAGAGAGACAGAATTAGTTTACTGCAGCCAAGAGAAAGTGTAGAGTAACCATATATGTATAACTAATTTTAGTAGTTTTTGTACCACATAGAGGAGCTTTAACAGAGATAATGAAATTACAGCATTCAACTTATGCAGTGTCCCTGCTCTTTGCAAGAGGGACCCAGAAATCTGCTTTTCAACTATTCAGTAAAACATGAGTTGCTTGAGATGCTAACATGACAGCTCAAGGAACTCTGGAGAAACTAGTCTAAAGCATTATAGAGCAGGCATCACCTTGCATAGTGGCCATAAATTTATGACACAAAAACAAGCGGAATGGGCCAGTAGTGAAAATCTGGTAAGCTAACAGATCCAGCTGATCACCAAACTAAAAAGTGTCTGTTGATTCTCTTGTGAATCCTTTTAATAGAATACAAAGACAACTCATCATGCTATGCCCAGGGAAGGTGCCCCCACTCACAAGGCTTACTAAGGCCATCTTCTATATTCTTTCTTATCACCCTCAAGCAAGTTTGAATTCTTGGGTCAGTAAGGCGTTATGAGTTTCAGTCTTGCAAGACATGTTGTGGTAGAAGAGCTGCACAGGCAGTATTATTCTGAGTCCAGAGAAAATTAGTTTATTAATTAACCTCTCTGACAGTCTCTCACATTTCATTTTAAATCCAGCTAAATTCTTGTTTAGTCTAAAGAGCCAGATGTATTGAGCTCCTGGGACGTTATGCAGTTTGGCTCTGCAGACAACTGAAGGCAGAATCCAGTGGAGGTGGAGACATAAATGTATCCTCTACCATTTTTCGTGAAGATGTATATCACAACTTCACTAATTTTAAATTCAAGGAACACTGGATAATAGGAGCGGAAAAAGATGACCCAAGAAGGAAGGCAGGCAAACGAACAAATGAATATCTTAAACCTTAAAGAGAACATGTACTCAAGTATCCTGACATCACATGGAAAGTCTTTCTTCAATGCCCTCATATCACTTTCATGAAAATTTGTTCTGCCTCTTAGTTAGCATCCCAAGTAACAACCTGAACAGCAATCCCTTTAGGCTTTCCATCAAAGCACTACACTCAGGTATTTTTTTCCTCCAGTTGACAACATGAGTGACAAGAACAGTAGCAAGGCTCTGCATGTATCAGTAATTTGATTCCTGAGGAGCCAGCAATCCATCACACAACACTTTGGCTTAGCCCCCCCCAAAAAGCTGCATAATCTATTTCTGCAACACCTCATGCTGAACAGCTTAGCACAGGTTCCAACATAGCACCAGTTGTCTTTGCCAACTTCCATCACACTTGGCATTTTATGGATGCTCTTCTGAAAGTAATCAGTCAAAAAAATGTGATAAATAGGTAAGGAATCTCAATACAGTAATCAGGGCCAAAAAAATTCATGTAAGTTGTACTTGTGGCCTTCAGGAAGATGTAGCTTCTCAAAAGAAGTTATTTTAAGTGTGTAGCCAGTGGGAGTTGGGAGCTTATAAGGTCATGCAGAATCTGCCACCAGCAGAATACACGCTTTTATGCAAAGAAAAATTGATACTGCCTTAGAATGCAATATATGAAAAAATTACTTGGTAATGGATGGGCCCTGAGAATGAGAAGGCAGAGCGAGAAATTTTTTGCCTGGAGGAGGCCAAAACTGGAAATGCTCTGCTGCTTTTAAAAGAGAATGACAAATTTCACAACAAGGACGAGTGCCATCACCTGCTCTAGCACTTCTGTTCTTAACATGAAAACTGATCCTGCACTAGGTCCACTGATAAAAAGAATACCTTGCAAAGACATTATTCAACTCTTTTACATGCTTATTTACTTCTAGCTAGTCTACAGGAAAGACCATTATGAAGATGATAAATAAAAAAAATTCAAAACTTAGGAAGGAGAAACATTGTGAGTTGGATACCAATCCTGTGCTACCTTAACAGTGGATACTTTCTGTTCTCAAGGATTTCACTATGGAAACTTGACATTTTCTTTATAAAGGAAAGATTTTTATTTTTTTTTTTACTTTCCTTTAATTCTTTACAACAGTAACAGAAATATACATCACATATAGAAACAAGTGTTTTGAGAATGTCTTCACAGAATTAGAACCTTGATTTTTACTCCTTTTTTTAATCACTGTACCACTTTTCTTATGTCATAGGCAAATAGAACATTTTATGTACAAGTAGTCAAGAGGATGCTTCTAAATTGTCATTGGAGTTCCTCCATCACTATCCATCAGTTTTAGCAAATAATCTCTATTTCCATCACAGCTTCCCTGCAGCTTGGCTGATTTTGTCAGGCATGTGGCAGAGACTTCATTTATACACATTTTTATGTAAAGTGATATCTGTGTACCAATTTAAAGCTTGAGGAGCAGAAGCGTCCTATAACGCAACAGGTAACAGTCCTACCATCTACATCCACCCAGATGAAAGTTGGAATTCAAAATTATCTCTCTGACATAGTGTGAGAACATAAGTTCTCTGTTCCAACTGATCTATTGCTAGTCTTTGTCTCTTTCAATTTCATCAGAGTGACTGGAATAAAAATGCAAATCAGACTTTTACTAATACTTTCAGTAGGCATGGCATTTACAAAGCAATTTCCATTAGGGGCTCCCAGTCATGTACTGATAATTTCAAAAATAAATCCATTTCCGATTTTAAATTTCCATGGTCCATTTCTTCTCAACGTTGTATGCCTTATTTGAAAACTTGGAGAGAGAAACTCTACAGTTAAGAGGGTGGAGGTTTTTTCAAGCCTTTAATACTTGCTAAATAAATGATAACCATATTTTCAAGCTATCAATCTTCTGACTTCTGCTGCTTGGCATACTGAGGCTTTCTCCTCAAAATCAAAGCTGTTAATCTTGTTACAGTCATGTGACTGAATGAGGAGCAGGAAGCATCCAGACACATCCCCCTCTCCCTGTGCCCCGAGGCTTGCATTTCCTCCACACACCACTGCCAGCCCTTGCCCTACAGCAGAGTCATGGATCCATCTTCTGCTCCCACCCTGGACAAGACAAACAACTGCATCAAAGACCAACAACTGCACATTCAAAGAGTTCAAACAGTGAAATCACTTGAAAGGAGCTGGTTCATGACAACTTTATCCCTAAAGTAAGTTAATTAAAAAGGAGTAAGGTCATATGCTATTTATTTTTCCAATATTCTACTTAGCAAATGTGGAATTGACAACATTGAGTTCGGGGTTTTTTTACTGATTAGAAGTTAAATAGAAAAGGAAATACTCATAGACTCCCATCAACAGTCAGAAGTGTCAGTAAACTTTTAAACAACTATTCCACTACTCATATTAATTCAGCTTTATTATGTAAATTTAGTATGTTTTGTCTTGCTTTTCTCGTTAACTATACATCTTAACATTGTACTACATTTTACACAATTTGAAAATATGTAAAATGAGACAATGTTAACCCTCTTAACACTGTTGCTGGACTCTTACTTTCTGTTATGTAGTGATCTGTCTTTTTGTCTCAGTGTAACATCTACAGTTTAATATCAGTACTGCTTTGATCCTCAGCAGGTCCATCTCCAGCACCTGTTTCTTGTAGAAACAGCCTGATTTCTGATCATTGAGTGATGCTGGGCATTTCTGAGTGAATGCTCAGCCATCAGCACAAAAGACCTTCAGCCCAGATCATCAGGAAGTTTACACATCTAAATCTAAATGTATGTCTACCGGCACTATTCTCATATAGGCAAACATATAAGAGATCAAGATTAAGACTTGGTTTTTGTGGAAAATCGTGAGCTGACACCAGCATTAAATACTTCTTTCAAGATTTTTTTTTCAGGAGAATGATGAAGAAAGCAATGTTTTCACAAAATCCTTAACAGAGCTTTGTGGGAACCAATTTATATTTGAAATATGATTTTCTTATTATTTCAAATATATTTATGAAATTGATTTAAGAATACAGTTTAAAAATTAGCTTTTGAAAACATGCCACAGCAATCATTTGCAATCAAAAGAGTATGTCAGGCATTAAATTAGGGTTATATAAAGAAGATGCACCAATTTTAGAAGAAATTTATGGATAAAGTAAAGGAGTACACACTAGTGTTAGGACAGCATGAAATGCAAATGGTTTATACTGAAAATGTGGAATATAAACTATGTTTCTGAGATTGCACCAAAAAAAAAGTCTACTGCATATAAGTGGCTAGTGAAAAGAACAAAATCAAGACTATTTCAGATAATGGATTCAATTTTTATAGTCATCTGGTGCCCAGCCTACAGAAGATATGACATTTTATTTCAAAGCCTGAAAATCATTTCATGGAAAAGATTATTCTGGGAGGTATTGAAAAACACCTGGAAGACGCAACAGTCATTGGTCACAGCCAGCACAATTTCATGAGGGGAAGTCCTACTTGTCAAACCTAATTTCCTTCTGTGACAGGGTAACTCACCTAGTTGATCAAGGGAACCCAGCTGATGTAACCTTTTGGATTTCAGTGAAGCTTTTGATACTGTCTCCTTCAGGATCCTCCTGGACAAAAGGTCAGGCACAAGGATGGATAAACACCATGCTGTCATGTGGAAGTCACCAGTGGAGTTCCACAGGGCTCCATCCTCTGCCCTGTGCTCTTCAACATCTTCATGAATGACTTGGATGCAGGACTGGAAGGGATACTCAGTAAGCAACTGATGACACTAAATTGGGAGGAGCTGTTGACTCCCTTGAAGGCAGTGAGGCCCTGCAGAGAGACCTTGACAGATCAGAGGGCTGGGCAACCACCAGCTGTGTGAAGTTTAGGGTGGGAAAGTGCTGGATTCTTCACCCAGGATGAGGCAACCCTGGTTGTGCGTACAGTCTGAGGAACAAGATAAGCTCTGTAATGAGATGGGTTCCTGCTACCCGCAAGCAACTTTGTTAGTAACATGTATCCCATTTTGAAGAGGGGAGAACAAGGAACAGCCACCAAAATGCAAAGAACAAGAGAAACCTCATAGAAGTTGTAGAACCCAGAAAAAAAGCTTTCAACTGGCAACGCTGCAAATTAGCATAAAAAGAGCAAGTCCTCCTCAGTATCCATAGAAATCCTAAGAGCAGTCTCTATCCTGAGAAGGAAGTGAGGAGAGCGATTGTAAGACCAAAAAAGTGTAAAAATTCAACGAAAGCCCTTGGTATTTGACACAGGCTGTCAGTCAGAAAGAAGGATCCCTGCCTGCCACTGTCACAAGGGCAGCAAACCCTTCATGGAAATGTTGTCCTGTATAAAGAACTCAGAGACTCTTAAGAAAGCCATTGCTGCCAGCAGAGCAACAAAACCAAGAGCCTTCTTGTCATTCCTTGAAGATTTGCAACAAACATATGGACTCTCATTTGCTCACTTGTATTGCGAATCTTACTTGAATATGTAGATTGAATGACTCCACATTTTTAAAAAAGGCCATCATTTTAAGCCTAAGAATAAACAATCTGGGCTCTCTTCCAGAAGATTTAAATTGTTTATTTTTTGTAAGAAGGAGACTCCTCCAGCAGAAATCAGTCTTGGCCGCCATATCCACAGGCAAACCTTCTTAGGGGAGTTTATGCCAAGCCAAACAACTTTACTCACAATGTTTCCAGGTAATTTACTAGAGAAAATTAGATTTTTCTGGAACTGTATTTAATATCTTCACTGGCTAGAAATCATCCAGCATTAAGCTGGTTAACAAAAACCAAACCTAAACTTCAATAAAACTTGTGAATCTCTATAAAAAGTGCAGCCATTTTCACCTGTAACTCAGCCTCTCCGCTCAAGGAAAGTTTCCCGTGGTCTCAAGCAGATAACTCATGCCCATGAACAGGGGGTCAGACTCAAGTCACTGTGTTTAAAACAGACTTTTCCTTCTTTTCACATGAACTATTTCAGCCTGACAGGCTTGCAGCCAGCCACACCAAAGTGCTTCCTAACAAGCGAAGCACTGCATCCACAGCTGTTTGGTGCCATCAGCAGGGCCAAACTCCTACGATTTAAGTTGATACCTGCTTCTAAATTACAATTTGCAGATCCATATGATGTGACTCACTGAATACTTGCTAAGGTATTATCAACCAGAGGCACACACAGCCAAGAGATCTAAGAATTGTGTGAGACCCGATTATCCTCTACACATAGGGTAACTACTTGTAAGGCTACCCTTCCACTAGGAATCCTTCTTCACTCTGCCAATAAAAGTACCAGGTCATAAAGCTTCTGAAAACCTGCATGATGTTTAAAGTCCCATTACCAGAAATAAATTTATTTTATTTATAAATCTGCATAATCTCCTTCTCTGTTTTAATTTTTTTCAGTATTGGAAAGGTACTTGACACTACAACCTCTTAGCAATTTTGAAAGACTACTCAGAAATGTTAGTGCATCACGTATTTCAGTGGCATTAATTTGAACAATTTTACCACTAGCTTGAATGCAAAGTTTTCTGGGGCTTGCGTTTCATTGGGTTGTTTTTTTTTCACTTAGACTTGCCCTCTTTTTTTTTATTTTTGACAAAGCCACCATCTGATCAACTGTTACTTTAACTCTGTTACTGGTATCTCCTCCCCTAACTACTGATACTCTCTGACCTTGCCTACAAAAGTACGGTGCTAGCTTTCTGTACGTGAAAAAGTTAGAGGAAGAACACCTTTATTAAAAGGGGCAGACTATTTGCTCCTTCAGTGAAAGTAGGAAAAAAAATAATCAAACCACCTTCCACAAAAAGTAAATTGAGAGCAGCATTAACATTATTAACACATTGAGAAGACTTGAAGAAAGGTAAAGAAAAATGTATAAAAAGAAGGCCTGAGGATGGCAGAGAAAAATGTATAAAGTATGCCTGGACATTAGAAGAAAATAACAGAAAAGTTATTATTTTTCTTTCTTCCTACTACTGTATAGAATGTGTATCATTAAGAATAGTAAGTGCCTTATGATAAGTGTCCATGAATCTTCCACATGAGATACTCCAATATAGAGAAACAAAGAAATAATTTAATGCACTCATAAGAAAACGTGGAAAGGGACTGTGAACCATGGGATTTTTGGGGGGAGCAATATGCTATCCCCTTTTTTGACAACACAGTTATTGTATGAAAACATCTACATAAACTGCAATCATATTTCCAATAAACAGAGAGAAGACAGACATCACCGGGTCGAAGAGTATAAATTAGCTTTATGCAGTCTAAGCTGTAAAGCTGAAAAGCCAAATGCTTAACATCATGTCTCCCCAAAGCAACATTTAGTTCATCGTTCCCATCTTCATTTGCTAGCTCCATATGCTGCCTCTCACTTTCCAGATTTCTCACGTTCACCACTTCATGAGCGACATCTATAAGCGCACACTAAAATCAAACTGAAGAAAAACCCCAAGTTGCTGCATTTATGGAGCTACTTCTGCCCAAATGGGAGACTAAATTACTCCTTTCAAACTCAGGGATGGAAATGGAATGGAAAGGTAGGAGCGCTGAGACAGGCGGCATTGCATTTAGGGAACACAGGTCAGTGTCTTCCCAGTGACAAGACAGCCACTTCTTCCAAAGTACAGGGTCACCTTCCCATCCTTGCACACAACATGGCACGCAGGAGAAACCTGGGTCAGCTGCAAAGCTCACACCTGGCAAAAATACTTCCAAATCTGACAAAAAAAGAAAAAGCATAACTTTTCTACTAACTCAGATTTGGTGATTTTCAGAACTAACCAATGAAACCACAACAGCAAGAATATTTTAAAAGGTTGGTTTGTCACTAGTGTCTTTATTGTATTTGGAAGCAAAAAGACACAAGGGTCTCCCCAAAGTTTTTGAGCCCATATATAAAGTGACTTTCTGATTTTCATTGATGCTCAATTTCATCCATGTTCCTGAATTACCTCCACAATTCTAAAGTATACTCAGAAGACAGAAAAGATTGTATCAATTGAAAAAGATTGTATCAATTTCAATAATATCTCTTTTTTTTCAGTTTCATCGTAAGTAAAAAAGACACTTAAGTCTTTATGTTGAATGGGAAGATCCCAACTAAAATGAAGTCAAGATGCTACAGCAAACAAACCTGTCTAGTAGGTGCAAGAAATAAGACTGTATCCTGGATGGCTGAGTTTGCCTGATGTTGGGTTGCTGCTTACAGAAGGACTCTTAGAAGCGGCGGGAAATTGTTGTGATACACCTACCTGCCACTTTCCATTTAAAGAAAGTGATTAGACAGAAATTTCATACACCCAAAAGCTGCTTCGATACTCATGACAATTTAACAAATGCTCTTTTCACCTAATTCTAGCATGTTCTATACTTTATTATTCACAGGCATCAATGCTCTTTTTAAATGTTTTATCAATTGAAAGTCCAAGCAATCATAAAGGAAACTCTAATTTTGATTTGCGTGTTGTGGAAGTCACCAGTTTTAATCTTCATTTCAGCCCTTTGACTTAGTGACAAAAAAAGGCATCATTCTGTAGGAAATGCACTAAAATAAAAACTTGTTAAAAATTACAAGACTCCAGCACACTACAAAAAAAATGAAGTGATTGTAATGGGGGGAGAAGGGACCCACCACTAAACACACAAAGCAAAAATAAAGCCAACTCCATTTTCAAGAAGCAGACTTTGAGAAAAATATTTTAGATCTGTACCATAAGATTAAAGATCTGAAGTGAACCTAACTGCCACAGCAATCACATGCACCAAACTGATGTATCACTGCAGGCAAAGGAGGACCAGTATAGCTACTCAAGCACAGACAGCTGAACACCAAAGGTCTGTGTTTGAATAGCATCTGCTGGGTTTCCTTATTTCCCTGGGGTGTGTTATTGGGGTGCTTCAGCATGTTATGCAGCATCCCTTTCATCCTCCCACCCCTGCTAGAAAAGGGGAAAGGGCAACTAGCATTGCTATCGCAATCCAAGGAGTGCAACCATGAACCACCATGTTCCAGATCAGAGTTGTTATGTGAAAGTTTACCAAATCTGAGTCAGCCTTAAAGGCAGCCTTAGACCTAGGGTATGTACAAAACTGTGTTTTCCAAATAACTCACCCTCAGAATAGTTTCTCATCCACCTCTGCCTTTTTATTAGTTCCCTTCCATTAAATTCCTCTTTACAAGCTGTAGTTCCTGTTTCAAGAGCAAATACATCCAATATAATACTACACTTGAATGAGGTATGCTACAGATTCTTAGGGGCCCTTTGCTACAGCACCTTGCTTGAGGTACTGCTGCAGACAACCCTAAAGACTCAAGGGACTTGCTCAAACTAGTCCCAGTTGCACAAAGTAACATTACAGCTCATGTAGTAATTAAAGGGAATAGAATCCAGCTCATCAGGGATCTGAAACGCTCAGAGTTTTGAAGATGTCCATGCAAACACATGCACTGAACACATGCCAGCAAGAAAGAAAGGTCCCCCTTGGGTGGTGAGGGCAGAACTTGCACAGTCACACGCGTACAAAGTCAAAGCAGCAGAACACTGATCTACCAACAAAGCAAACAAAACTTTCCATCCCCCTAAAACTTCAAGGCAGTAATGGCAGCACTATTGCAACCTTGGCTGGCTCTCCTAAAAATACGAGCAGCAGCCTCTAGGCATCCAGGGATGTGCTGGCAGCAGCGTGGGCACCAGCCAAATGCCTGAGAGTGAGTAGCCCCTGGCTGGGCACAGGATGGAGTGTGAGGGGCCACTTTCTCCCTTTCAGCACGAACTCACCTTATAAATGGGAGTGAAGGGCATGCAGGATACTGACAGCACAACTGCAAATGTTCATATAACAAGTTCATAATATTCCCATTTCCAGGCTTTTTTCCTTTTTTTTTTTTTCAATCTGTCACAACAGCACAATCATCCTTGAGAATCTTTCACCTTATGAACTCTACAAATTATTTTTAGCACTTATTATCTACAAAAGAAAAATGATTCCTTCATGTCTATTTGCATATCCTTTTAAAGTGATAAAACCTTTCTTAACAGGCCTTCAACACACTATAAATGGAAAAGACAGTCAGATTTTATTACGCTTTCTTAAAGCATCTGGATCCTGTTTGTTAAGAAAATAGTCATTCCAAGAGAGAGATTTAAGGGGGAACAACAAGGAACCCCAAAACATATAAAAACATTACTGATGCTTTTCATTTGTTGAAAAATAACAGGGATAACACGAGATCCAATTAGCTGTTGTAAGATCCCAGCTTTATTTCCCTTGGTTCTGAGAACATTTGGCTAGGTTTTCGAGGGCTTTCCTACAGGAGGCAAATCTTTCAGATGAGTATTGGACTGCCTGCATCCCCAGTGACCTTGCCAAAGTAATACAAGGCATTGCAAAGTTCAATATGTCCTCCATGGCTGAGCTGAATTCCTATTAGATAATAATCTTTAAAATATTAAGATAATAATCTGTTAATAATCTGATAGATAATAATCTTTTAAATAAAAGAGTAAAACCAAGGGAATAAAATGAGAACATATCAACAGTGCTAACAGGAGTCAGCAGATGGATTAGTTTCACAAGGTGGGACTACTGTACAACAGTGAAAAGATGAAACATCTTGTTCTCCAGCCTTGAAAATACCTTTCAAGATGACATGACAGGAACTGTAATGATAACTTCACTTTTATATGTGTGCATAGATGAATACAGGGAAAGCCAAAGGAATAGGGCTTTATAGATGACCTGAAAACATTTCCAAACCTATTTCAGGTTTGGAAAAAACAAAGCAAGAAATAGGGAACTAAGGAATAACTGAATGAGACAGCAATACAGGAAAGACAAGGAAAACAGGGTAGAAGTTTTTCCTCACTCTCTCAACTTTAAAAAACCTGTCATTTCTCAATCATTTTAACATACCTGAATTTATTTCAAAAGTATTTATATTGTATCAAAAACTATCTGTCTGCATCCGCTCCATACACCTATCTATGTCAAGTCAACAAACTGGGCTTGGTTCACTCAAATTGGCTGCTATATTAAGAAGGCAGTTCCAAAACTGGCAACTGAAAGCTGCCTTCAGCAAGTGATGCTCTCCTGGCTGCTGCTGCACCCCTGTGTCCCCACTCCTTGCACGCAGCCTTGGCTTGGCAAGCAGCGCTGGAAGCCAAGGTGGTGGCAGCACGCCCTGGCTGACCTCCTGCTCATCTTCAATCTGATCAGCTTGTCCTCCTGGCCTGACCCCAAACCCTGCCCATACTGCCACCTCTTCTTTTCCCTCCCAAACCAAATTCTGGTATTTGTTAGGCTGGCCATCCCTATATTAAAGGGTAGTTTGAAGAAAAAATATTTATTTCCCCCTACTGTAAAAATTTTCACAGCAACTTAACATCAACTGCAACCTTCCCCATATTAAGAGGCTGTGGCAATAAATGAAAGACTGAATGCCTGTGGTCCTGTTACAGGCACCTATACTCCACACCCTCTGGAGAGGTTTGGGCTGCAAAGAAACAATCGCTACCTTTGATCAATTCGAATGACTTTCAGGATAATAAGCAGAAGTCACTGCTAGAAATATCAAAGGAACTTCCTTACTATTTACTGTGCTTATAAATGTAGAATGGAAACTGTTCCAAGACCAGGGGGATATAAGGGATATACTTTTTGCTGTAGAGACAAAAAGTCAAATTTTTTTTTAAAAAGAAAACCCCAAAGACAAAGGAAGCAAATGTGTGTGAGAGAGAGAGGGAGACAAAGAGCAGGGCTTCCAAGAGTGATTCGGAGCAAATCCTTAACTCAGAGCATGACTTCACCTTATATTCCATGCAGCACAAGCAGGAGCTGCAGCCAGAAGGGGTGACTGCTCCTTCCTCTCACCCTCCTTCCTGCCCCTGCATCTGGCACTCTCACAGCTGTGAAACAGCTCAGACCCCACCACCTCACCCAGCTGAACCCTATGCAGCAAGACAGGTGTTGTGGTTTTAAACTAGTAACAAAAATTACTAACGAACAAGTTTGGGTTTTTTTTGGGCACCTGCTTGCTCCAAAAATTCTCTGTAATACCCAGCTGCTAGATTTACAGTCTTTTACATAACAAAATATTTTTCTGTTAAGTCTTTAACATTTTTGTTAAGAACATGTCAGAGGAAGATATTTAAACAACTACTTGGTTTTGCTTTGAAATTAGAAACCTGAAAACAAATCTTCTCCCACAGTTTTGGTTTCTGTGAATCAGCAATTTCAGATAGAAAAAAACTGGCTGGAAAATTTCTGATAAAGTTTATTTCAATTGTGCAGCCATGTAGTTAGTGGCTGCACCAATATTTCATCTGAACTGCAGCATCCGATTTGCTTTATAGTTTCTTCAGCCACATGCTGAGAGGTTTGATAATTTATTACTTGAGCAAAACCCTACTGACTTATGAGTAAGGATTAAGTGGTATTTCAGCATCCTTAGTTGCCAAGGTTACTGTTGTCTTTGCTGTCAGCACTGGAGAGCAGTTGAAATACTCTCTCCATCCCCCAAACCAATCCAAAACAAATCTTGCCAAATAAATGAAATGCATCAGTGATCCATGGATAAGCACATGCTTCTCCGATATAGAACCACCTCTTCAGTGCTCCTTGTCCCAGTATGAACAAATCTAATTCTGATCAAGTGCTGGTGTTATGAGGCAGCAGAACTTAGTCAAGCAATGAAGTGGAGAAAATTAGTTGTATTAATAACTAATGTACACATGAGTTTCATATAATCCTGCACAAACTAGAACTGAAAGGGCACTGGAGCAGAAACAACAATTGATGTCTGACTTGGCATATTTAAACAAAGAGAACTACTTTACTGATCCCCATACTCTTATTACTTTGCACTAAGAAAGTAGAGAAAAGCAAGCCAAAAATATAGCATGAGGTAGAAAGCCAGTGTCTCATATGGCCTTTTTGTGTGCAAAGCCTTGAAAACTCCTATTAAGATCACAAAATAAATATACTATTATTGACAGCATAGGCTTGGCAGTTTTATGCTCTTTGGGCTCTCACTGAATGAGACCACAGACTAAATCAACTTTTCCATTACTAACTCTTTAGTACTTAGGATTTTGTGTCTAAGAACACTTGCCTCTATATTTAAAATCCTAGATACTATCTAATACCTTTTATATTGCCTTGGCTGACATGTTCTGCAACAGTAAACAGAAATGGCAAGGCTCAGCAAGTTTACAGCTAATAACGTACAAAGAAAATGCAGGAGAGAAGCAGCACACTGTGCTTCTCTGCTGCCCCAGGAATGCCTGAAAGCAGAGCAGCAGCCCTCCCTGCTCCCTAAACACACACCCTACTTGCACAGAGAGGAAAGTTAGCCATCAGACAAGGCTGATAAGGCTCTGAGAATGCACAGAGAACACAGCATCTTCTATGCATCTTCTATGCTGCATGTATGCAGCAATCCAAACTTGAAGAAAAACAGGAAGAGGGTTTCAGCAATGAAAGAAACTAAGATAAATGTAGCAGTTGAGAAGCTCTCTCCCAGCAGCTCTATATAACTTCTGCATGTTGTTGTCTAAGCTAATCTTCTCCATGATTGGTGCTTAAAACTGCTCTGGCATCACTTACACTGCTGTAATTAGGACTTCTTTTCCAGGTTATCATTTCTGCTCCTTCAGACTCAGCCAGATCCACTTACATCCACTTAGTAACATGTAACATGACACTTCATCTGTCAGCTCTGGATCCTGCACAGTAACTTGCCTGCTCGTGCATTTAAATTGTGGTTGGCCTTCAATTTTGTAGTGCAAGTAGCCACTTGCTCCTTGCTGTGGCTCACACATCTCTCATTTCTTCTTAGACTGTAACAGCTCCAGCAAAACAACATAAAAAGTGTTGATTTCAAGCACTTCAGGCAATGAGTACCTTCTACAGAAAAGCACTAAAATAACACCACTGGACTAGAATAGTGCCACTTCCACATTAGGGCTAACACAAAAAGCCTACTGTTGATGATAGAGATGTAATTAGTAGGAGTTTGCAGCATTGCTTAAATCACTATTATTTAGAGGAGCCCTCTATACCTGCAGTTGGGCTTTTGACATGCTCTGAATTTGAGAATCAGCAGTAACCAAAGGAGGAGTGTCCCAGAGGAGCTCACAAGCGTCGTAGGAAATCAGAAGGATGTCATTAGTTGATCGCACACCAGGCCTTGCTGCTGCTGTGAGCTCCAGCAGCTAGCAAGGCATGTTTGTGACCTGGAGCTTTGTAGCATGCTGGGAAGGGAGGAAGGGGCAAGGGGAGTTGTGCTCTAAAGGACTGCTGCAATTTCTCTTCCAGCTTTGCACAGCTGTTGAAGAAGTGCTGCTACACTGCCAGGCATCCCAGTATGGGCTGGTACCATGGCAGGTGTCAAATTCCTTCTGGGCCACCTAAGAAGAACACACACACATTTCCGAGCAGGGCTGCTGGTCTTTCTATCTCTTCCAATCTCCTGTTTTTCTACTTATTGTGATGAAAGCCACAGATGCTGACAATCTTTCCGACAGTATTAATTAAAGGCGATAATTATAAAGTCTTCATGTAAGTTCCTGAGCTAAAACTTGATGGTAACTCACAAAGAATCTGCATCCAGAGTTAATGAAAGATAGGAAGAAAAAAAAAAAAAAAAGAAAAAAGAATAGTCTCCAGGGTAAACAAAAGAATATTCCAGAAATTAGTGATGTAGTCAGACTCATTCTAGCACTTCATTAACCACACACCATGGTAACACAACACAAATTGTAACTCTAAGTTGCCTTTAAAACTGAAGTAAACACTAGATTTCTTTTATGTCTTCTTGCCATTTCTCTGCTTCTGAATCTAACCTAATCATATTCAAAGTGTGCCTCATCTTTCCAATACAGTACGTCTGAACTGCCAATTACTCTGACATTGATTTTCTTTTTTTCTTTTCCCCTCCACAAATCTAGGCTGGAATTTTACAGGCCTTCACTTGGTATAAGGAATGCTACTTTGGTTTTTATCTTTCTGGCGCATCAGCCTAGTTCTTTTACTTTACTAATTGATCTGCTTCTACTTCACATCATAGCATACATACATTAAAATAAACTCATAACTGAAAAGAGAAATTTTGAGGGTTTAGTCCCGACAAAGCAGCCTACAAGAATAAAAACTCGTGTTCTCTAAGGACTATGAGTCTGGCAGTTCCAGCATATTTTGAATATTTTATTTCTTTTTTTCTTCAGGGAGTTTATTTTCTATTCTCTTGACACTCTGCATACACCTCCCAAAAAGTCTTCCCCATAACCTTCAAAATTAGAATAAAAGAAATTATGCTATTTCTTTGAGGTTTTTAACAACCTTTGATCCTATTGGTTATGCAATGTTCACATTTTAGTCTGTGAGGATATACAGAATAAGAAATATTTCTACACTCTGCCTGCTTTCCCCAAAGAAAGGATTTAGCACAATAAAAAGGTGGAACAGCAGGACAGTGGGACAGCGCCCACCAGACCCTCCACTGTTTGCCACCTGCATCAGATCACAAGGGAAAAATGTTAGGCTTAGAGCAATGAGCAATACACGTCCTTCTTTTATTAGAACTTGCTGCTTGACTTTCCAAATGCCTTCTTAAGGATCTTGGGAAAAAGACAGTTATGTGCTAAGGAGATAATGAACCAAGAAAAGGGGCACCTTAGTGGAATAGGGAAACTAACATAAAACACTGCTGAAACAGAGAAAGGAGCTAACCTTACAGGATTATTGGGTTTGAAATCCTGATGTCTATCTCACTGTTTCTAAATCTCCAAGTCACAATGACAGTATCATTTTTTTTTTTAATTTTATAACTGAGTAAATTTATACAAAATCTCCAGTTATCATAGCATTTGTAATAGCTCACGAAACAGAGCACTCACACTGTTTTGGTCCTTCCTGTTCTGATAGATGGGTAGGCACTGCAGAGGAACAGCGTGTCAGGAAGGCACAACAAGTCCTCCCTGGATTTCACTGACCACACACCAAAAGTCCCAGGATGGGGGTGGAAAGTTCTGCAGTTCAAAAAACCTGGAGGCAAAACTGGTTTTAATTAAACTGACATATTTTAGACATTTATGCAAGATAAATTGAAACAGGGGATCTCAGAAAAAGGCCTGCATTTCTTTACTTAAGGCAATTTTAGCATGAATGATTTTCATAGCACCCTGAAAGCTCAAACTGTTGATAGAAAAGTTGGTTTTCTGGGAAATTGCATGCAAAAGGATAATTATATGACATCTCACCCAATACGACCTCAAGATTCAGGAGCCATGAATCAGTTTAACACTGCCCTGTTCAGCATTCTTTTTAAAGTTCTTTCTGGTATGTCATATATGGAAAAACTGGCACCTGAACAAGCATCAAAGTCTCCCAAATTGGGGATTAGAGTGAGCTCACCCCATCATGGTAAGAACCAGTCTTTGTTCTCAGTGTGACATCTTGCATTAATAGAAGATCATTTTCTCACAATCACCACCATTCATCTGGAGTGCAATGGGGTCTGCATCGAACAACTCCTCATTGAATTGCAGAAAACAGGGGAATAACTGCCGAGCTTTCCCGGTTACGCTATTGATATTTAAGTGCTGTTCTCTGTGGGGACGTAACAGCTTAACTCCAAAGAGGCTGTGACCTATTTCCATGATCACTGCTGCACTAATGAATAAATGGTTTCTAAAAGGATATAGCCACAACACAAAACTCTGGAGGAAGATGGACACCCCCAATAACAGAGTGGGTCAGACAAAAAAATGTAACTCAAAAAAAATTGTTGCTTTTTTAAATCTGTAGTGAACAAAAAAGTAGCTCTTTGTGTATACAACAACAAACAAATACTTGCATATCGATCCTGTGTTTTAGCTCTGAATCTTCTTGGCTTTGAAGCTATTCTAGAAGCATCTTAGATTTGGAGGAGATGAAAGGGTAAAGATCTGAAAACACATATATTGTCCATATGCCCAGCTCTACCATGGCTGTAGAGAGCGATCAAAGAAGTCCCTACTAATGTCAAATACATCCTTTTCACATGTCTTCAGTGCTGTATCTGTTTCACTAATGAAAGCTTAAATCACAGACAAAAATCTTATTTTCATTGAGAATCTGTCTTTTCATCCTATTTGGCACCAGAGATGTCAGGACTAAAAGGTCAGCAAGATCACGGAAGCCTATGAATGAAATTAAAATAGCACTTGAGCTCATTCAGGCTCTGAGACCCTTGTTTTACATGAAACAAGCATCCAGCTTGCTTTCTTCATGAAAGCACAGATACATGATGCACTCCTTCATCCTTAAGAAACCATGCTCAGTTTCTCATGGATGTGGATTGCATTTGAACAGTATTAGGTTGGAACCTAGCTCAGTCATGGATGTTAAAAGCCACTCTCTCTCTCTGGAGAACACACATATGGAAAAGCACTTAGATTACTAAAAATTTGCATATTTACTTGAAGGAGAGTGGCCCAGCCCTCACCACAGGCTGGGCTAAACAGCTAACAGACAAAACATTGCAACATGAAAAATGTGCTCACAATTGAAGTGGTTCTACCTCTGTAAGTGACAGAGATTATATGTTCTCCATAGGGTCCTTAATGATCTTTTGCCAGGTGAATGTCACAAAAGTGCAACCAAGTCCTGCTGTGCACTCCCTAGGGCAGGGAACCCTTCACAACACATGATCTTTAAGAAGCTCATTATAATAGTTTCTTTCCTTTCCCTATAATTTTGCCATGTAGCTTTCCAAAGCAATTTGCATCCATGAAAGATTTAAATGAATAGACACTAACCATTTAAATGTATGACAAAAAAAAATAATTTGACCTTTCTGACTTCAGCCCTGAAGAAGTTGTCTCTCACCTAAAATCTGCATCTGTGCATACTCTATAGTTCATGGATAAGACAGGTATCTCCTAGAGGGTTATTAATCTCATGTCTTGCACAGCTGCATCCACCACTAGAGGAAAATCCTGGTTCCCCACACATCTCATTGACTTGACCAGATAGTCCATCAGCACTTTAAAAGCCTTTCCTGGGAAAAGCATTACTAGGACTGCTGTGTTCCCCAGGATGCTGTGGTCCTGTTGAATCAGTACTTTCCAAAGAAAAAGTAGTTTGTGAAAATATAACCCAGCTCCCCTCACTTAGGCCTTTCCTGAGAATGAACTAAATCAGCAAACCTCTACAAATATTGTTTTCATTTAAAACAATTTTTAAAGGGTATTTGCAGTTCAGAGACAGCTACCTCTAGTAAAACATATCGACCACCAGCCCTCATCCATTGCTGATCTTTTCTGCATCCCAAACAGAAAAGCCTTGCTCAAAAAAGCAGTGGCAACCTCTTTGCAAAGACCTGCTACAATTAATTGGATTAATACATTTACTGGTTATTCTGAACAGCTAAACAAAATGGGTCCTGGGTCATTTCCAGGTTAAAAAGCTGGAGTTTGGAAGCAAGCCCTTAGCACCTTTCTCTTGATGGCAATGGATTAGTTTCAAAGAAAACCAAAAAATATGCAACTGCTATGTTATTCAGTAGAGATCTGTAGGTGGCAAACCCTGGAAACGAGGTATCCCAAGAAGCTGTGGACTCTCTTGCAGGCCTTCTGATCAGAACTACACCAGGCCATGAACCACCTGCTCAGCTCTGAAGTCTGACTTTGAGCAGGAGACTGGACTACAGAATGTCAGAGATCCCTCTCAGTATTATGTTTTCATGATCCTATAAGATCTTGCAAAATGGATTTATGTTTTTTGATACACATTCTCCAAACTGAGTTTGTCATGGTGGATGAGGCAGCTAACATTAAGTATAAAAGTACTTGCTTAAGTAAATTGCTTTGCCTTCACCTCTGTTTACACTTACATTTTTTCATTGCTGCAGGGTGGTTGTGGTTGTATATAAAATAACTTCTCAATATGAGAACCGGAAGTTTTAAATTTTTTTAACCCATAGAACTTCATAAATATGCAAGAAAATATATTTCTTTGAGCTTTTATGTTGGACTATAACATTCAGCTCAAGGATGGAGACCTTAAATAATTAAATATCCTTATTTAATGGGTATATACTGTAAATTTTCTGAGATAGGTCTGTTCTGTCTGTATTTGTACTATGAAGCCCTGACTTTTCTGTCCCTACAGGAGCTTTTGTAACACAAGTTAAATAACATTCCAAATATTCCAGCCTGGTCACACAGAAGCCGACAGTTTTCAGCAAGGGTTGCAGAAGGCTTCAAGATTTCTGATTTGTAATAAGTCTATTCAGAGCTGTGTATGATCTCACCTCTTTGTGCTCTTTTTCTGCAAACAAGATAAAAAGCATAGGCACATACATGTTCTATAACCTAGAATAAGTCAGTGAAGCTGAGCAGTTCAAGCTTCCTCCCCTGTTTTTTAAGTAACCAAAAATCAACAGCTAGACACTGTTCCTGGGTACTCTTTTGGGCTCCCATGTTCTGGGATGTTTCCTTGCTAAATGTCAGACAAGGGATAGACAACTACACATGAGCTATTTTAAAACACCCTTATAATTCAATGGTGATAAAGTACTTTAAAGAAAAATTTTTTTTTTTTCCTTACTATTTTTAGTGGGTTGACACTGGCTGAAATGCATCAATGCCAGAGATGCCTTCTCTGCACCAACTATATGGAACAGTCCAAGAGTCCTGAGTCCAGACATGAGCTCAGGTTTAGGTGTCTACCCCACGCTGATCTTTCCCAGCACTTCTGCTAGTCTTAAACCATGCATTACCCCTCCCAACAGATTTTTCTAATATATCAACTGTTGCTCAGCTCAGAAGTGTGATGAAATAAGACCTTCCAAGAGTGGCTGGGACAGAGACACTTTGCAGTACACTGGCATACAAGAGTACAATTTTCCATAATTCTTGATGCTTTTTCCCATGCTGTCTGAACTTGCAGTCATCTGCCACACAGAAGGAAAAGAAAGAAGAACTTGAAATCATAAATGGTTTGACAATACCAATGCCTCAATGTCATTAAACGGGAATCCCTTAAGCATTTTTCTGACCTAGTTTTCCTATTTCTGTTGTGAATTACCAGACTGCAGACAACCTTTGTGACCCTAGACTCAGAATCAAGGGATAATCCCTAAATGTTACCAAAAGACTGGTGCCTCTGCGTGTTCATCTTGACTTACAGAAACAGGGACAGACTTTCATGAACCATAAAAACTGAGGTGTCTGAAATCACTGTTTTTTTTCTGAAATCTTAGAGCATAGCCAGCTTACCTTCTTGGCACATTTGCACATCAAAATTTCCTCATTGTACCAAACAGAAAATGATCTTGATTCTATTTTTGCCTCACTCATTCTCTTTTACATTTTTGTGCTGTGCTACAGCACTGAAGTACAGCTAAGAGGACCACTACAGCAAAAAAAAAAAAATACTCTTGCTTCTTCTTTTGACCAAACCCTTGCTCTCAACACACCACCACTCACTCAGGTTTGCTCAAAAACCATCCGTGGAGTTTGAAAGAAAGCTACAACCACTTTCAATGCAGCACACAAGCAAAAATTACACTAACAGTTTACCTCTGGGCTCAAAATCGCACAACAAAACTCTTTGTGACAGAGAAATTCTCCCCTTCCAGACTAGATTTAACAGCCTGGTGCAATTAAAGATTAAAAAAAAAAGTCTGTGTAGCAAGAAAGAAATAATTTCCACCTTTCTTAGTTCCATCACAGTGCCAAGGTTTGTGTTATTCATCTCTGCCTTGAAGGCATCTCTGTCAGAGCAGAGGGATGCCTTTCCCTTGTCCTTTCTGGGCCCAGTCTCCCGAGACATAGACCTCAATAAAAGCTATTGATACTCAGCAGGAATGGACTTTTGTTAACAAGTGGTGAAGAAATACAATCCTAAAACTAGTAACTTTGCTGCCAGCTAAGTGATGGCATTAGCAGACTGATTCAATATATTCAGGGGAGCTGCATTTGAAGTGCCAGTCTACTGGGATCTCCTACCTTCCCCAAAACCGCAGATTTGATTCTAATCACCCTTCTTAGCTGCTTCTCAGATTCCTTCCTCCAGTCATTTGTAAGGTAAATTCAGCAGTGAAAAAGCTACATTTCACTCCTTCCATTTCATCTGCTGTTCTCAGCAATTTCACGGATGTCCCTTTTATTGGTTTTGCTGTCACTGAAGTCTCCAGCAATTCCTTCAAATTCAAGGCTTTGGCTTAGTCTCCATGCCCCTTGGCTCATTTATGACTTTCAACAGTTCCCACTCAACACAACATCCCAATTCATTCCATCTACTCTCCTCCTGCTACTTCAGTGTCAGAGTCTTGTCTAATGATTCTCAGTACTCTTCTCTATAAAGCACCACGACTTCTCCATTGCTTCCTCCCTTTCCATCCATCTCATTAAGTCTGGGATGAATGCTATCAGTTTTATTTAGTTAGTTTCCTGAGGGAGTACATTATAAGGCTGCTCTGTTCTGTGTGAGTGGGATGCAGGAAGGGAGGGTCTCTGCCTGCCTGTTCCCAGCTGTGCATGCTGCAGGGGGTGGAAGTCACTAGTGGGAGAGGAAAACTGTTCCCTCCCCAAAAGCAGTGGGCTATGCTAACCTGGGAAAAACCTTCTGAGTCACAGGGCATGCAAAAGACACATGGGAAAGACGGAGGAAGCAAGGTGAGCATCCTAGAGCAACATTCAGCCTGGCCTTCAACACTTCCAGGGAAGGAGCATCTACAGCTTCTCATGACAACCTGTTCCAGTGCCTCATCACCCTCACACACATCCTTAGAACAGACTAGATTACATCTCTATTTAATCTGTTCCTATTCAGAAGTCTGTGTAAGCAGAGGTAACTGTGCCCTGGTCACTTTTAACATCCCTCAGTCAGTATCTCGAAAACCTCCATATTCTCACTTTCCTGGACATGGGGACTGTACCCAAACACTGCCCTATTTATCCCTGAAAGATTAGTTCTATCCATGGAGACTCTCTTACACAAATTTCAGCAAATGCCACTTTCTCTCCTCAACTCCAGAACCCTCTTCTGCCATGAGTAAACTGAAATGTCACAGGTGTGATCATGTACATGTAGCCACCTCAATCCTTCCACTCTGCACATTGCCCCTGTAGACCTGAAGGTGGGCAGGCAGCAAGACACCACCATTTAGGGGTCTGTGCATAGGTGTCCAGGGATGCCCCAGCTGTGTGCACTGCCATTATGATCCATGCAGATCTAGTCAATACAATCACTGGATAATGATTCAGTTATTGTTTAAGTCAACACCTAAGGCACAACCCACTTGTCACAAACATTGCACAGACTTAATTGTCTGGTGTCATATTCTCTAGAATACCCCTCCTAGATCCCAGCACCCTGTCCAGAAGGCCTTGGAGCAGGTCTCCTACAAGCCTGTACGACACCTATGAGTCCATGAAGACGTCCCAGATCCTCTACAGCACTTCTCAAAAGCCATTATATGTTCAGGTAATAGAAGTGAGCCCATACTGGTAAACAGCTGAACCTCTGCTCCCAAGGCTTTGCTGACCATACAGGCTGAAAGCTCTGTAACACTCACAGTGGGTGTCTTCACCTCAGCCCACGTCACACCTGCTGCATCCAGGATGCACTGGCAGCACTTACTGCTTTGTGGTTGACAAAGTAATTCAGCAAGTAGCAACAGCAAAAAAAACATTTTCCCTTCTTTCATTTCACTATGCAAATATTTACCTGCTAATCTAAAAATCAAGATGGACATTTTCTAAGGGTCCAGCCTGTACCTTGCTCATTAGATGAACAGGATGCGGAGTTTTGCCCTCAATGGCAGCAAACACGCAAAGCTGCCTGTAGAAAAGGGGAAATTCTTGCAAATATAGCATGATAAATAAGTCACTTATATTTCTTTGCATGAATGGATTCATTATGTGCAGCTGTTCAGTGCACATCTACAAGATTTTATGGATGAAAAAGTCACATTATTACTGTGTTATCTGACCAGAAATGAAGCATGGACTAATGCCATCACGGAAATAAAATAAAATAATTAATTAAAGCATCCTGTGTTTTTGAGTTAGAACCCCAGGTGAATCGCAAAGATACATGCAATATGAGCACGAATATATCTGAAGATTCTAAATTACTCCTGTGATTAATAACAATTAATGAGAAAATAAAACTGAATTTTTCATCATACTGCTGTCTCTATAACATACTTTAATCTGCTTTGGCAATTTTACTACAACATCCAGAAAATCACTTTAAACTGTACCGCAATAAATCTTCTCCAATACAAAGGGAAAAAAAAAACCAAAAAAAAAACACGAGCACAAGCTATTTCATTACAGCAAACAAGGAAATTAAGCAACCATGGCAATTTTCTGATTTCATTTATGTCTTGGATTAAAAAAGGGACTCATGTGAGTACTTACAATGGCAACTACAGGAAAAAAGCTAATTATAAATTGTATCTCAGTACTTTTTTTGAGTTTTATGACAAAGAGCTCCTTATTTTCAAATCTTACTTCAGCAGAGTACAAAAGTTGTCTTTCAGATACTGCTGACATCCGTGCAAGTCAGACAGAACAGCAGCTCACAGGCATATCCATGTACTAGCAAGGACTCAGACCACCACCACAGCCATGAGCTTTCTAATTTCTTCAACAACACATTTAGACATGGTCTAAATAGCAAGATATTCCCTGGGGCAAAAAATACCACAAACACCACAAAAGTGGTGCTAAGGCAAGGCAGCTAATGAAAAAAAGGTGCTTTATGGCCTGTAAGACTAGTTAATCAGTAAGCTTTTTCTTAGGAGACTCACACTTCAGGGAATATTCTCCCCACTTTCATGGCACAGTGGGAGCCAGAACAACTGGGAGTCCCACACCAGGGCAGGGCTACCTTCCTCAGACTTTCTTTGATTAATCTATTATGCTATTTCCTGTTGAAATACACCATTTCCAAGGGAGAGTGAGTAGGAAATACTTTTTCTGTTAACAATAGCCTGAACCTGGCAATAGACTGAAGACTCCAGTGAACAAATGGTGTATAAACAGAAAAAAAAAAAAAAAAAATAAAGCTTTATTAAGACTATAATGCTGTATTATCGCAATGATACAGAGTTAACTTGTGTGCAATCCTGTATCTGACGCTTAGGTGCCTCAGGAAAAGACAAAGAACATAAATAGAAAAAGCCTCCATTACAGGTACCCAGCTCTGGCTTGCAGCAGACCATTTGGGTTTGCAATATTTCTATTTCTCTGCTTATTTTGGCATTTGGTGATTCAGGGTAGGCTCAAAGCACAGTCATGGTCATACTGCACAACAGGGTAAGGAAAGGTGCTATGAGGACAGCTTTCAAGTACAGCACAAGACAAAAGAGCCAGCAAATTTATCCCCAAATCCATGAACAGTGTACATGGCAAATTAGCCCTACTTGCTCCCTGGCCACCCTGGTATTGTACAAGATTTACAGGACTTGTTCATTGTTGTGAGTGCCTCCCAGTTGCATGCAACAGGTACACTGACTATCTACCAAATGCTCCAGTTAACCCAGGCTCCATCTAGGAAAGTGCCAAAACAGCAATTCTACTGAAGGCAATAAATCCAGTAACAATGCTTAAAATTAAGATGATGTCTAAAGGGCTTTTGGATTCCTTCCTATTAGAGCTTCCTATCATCAGCTAAAAAAAGCAACAAACCTCAAACAACTGCTAAATCAAAGCATCCAATGTGATCAGAATTCTACTACACAGTATTTTGTTTCCATAACACAAGCCATGGCTGAAAATGATACTAATTATGGCACTAGTACAGCTGTATTAATTATAGCTGCATTAATTAGAGCAAATTCCTGTAATTTAACTAGGTTGGCACTTAGAAGTGCTTGTTCAATTATGATACATTTCAGACCTTTGTCCATTTTTTCTCAACACATTGGTGAACTTTTAAGTTAGTCCTGTGGGGCTTACACAGGTACCCATTCCAAGGAGGTGATGTTTCAAAAATGTTATGTCTTCAGCTGCCCTTGAGTTATCAAGGGAGCTAATAAAACTGCATAGAGGGCAGAGCTCATCCTGTTCTACCTATTATCTCCTACAGCCCAGGATTTTCGTCTCTCCTTTTGGGTCTGCCCTGACAAATGTCAGTCTACAACATTCCAATTTGCTAAAAATCTTTTCAACTCAAAGTGGTAATTTCAACAGCCACCAAAAAATTCCAGAACTTCCCTTTACAGGTTACATGAAAAAGAGCAGGAGAAAGAAAACCTCTGGGTCACAATTTCTGAAATCCTTGGGATCTGCCAAGCTTTGAATTAGCTCATGCTCTTATTAGAAAAACTCAACACTGCAAGACATTTCCTATGCAAGAATGGGGTAAAGCAAGAGGAGCCAGACCTCAGCACTTAGCTCCTTATGCACAGCCAGCATCTTTTGAAGATTTTTATGTTTCAATGTATTAATCCCAGTTCTAAGTCAGCTAACAGGCTCCTCTTAGCAACTGGAGACTTTGGTACATACTTGAAGCATTTACGGTCTAGTAACACTCTATATCTTAATAAGGAACTGCATATAATATCTCCAAAAATATAATTAACATTTTAAAACATTTGAATATGTAAATAGATCTGAATAACAACATATGTAACAATATACTATTTCATTAGGATCAGTGTTGTACATAGGTATATATTCTCAGATGAATTTTTAGCTAGATTACAATAACTCAAAAAGACAAAAACAGAAGACACTCAATTTTGAATGGCACATAGCCATGAACTAATCTAACCAGATTTTGGGAAGTTGTGATGATTAAGTGTCATGGTCTACAAGAACATACATTAACAGAAAACTCTGTATGAGCATACATGTATGCGTGTCCGTGTGCAATACCTGAATTCAACAAAATACATCTATACAAGAGAAAGCTAAGCAAAAATACAATCCCAGGCTTGACTGAAGAGGCAGCAAAGAGGCTAAAGCTGTAGAAATAGAATGACACACGGAAAATTATTTTACCTACAAGTAAATTGTCAGGCAAGGGAAAACTCACTAATAAATATTGTTACTGATAACACTCGACAAACTTTGTTTAACAAAATAATGACACAAATGTAAAGAAAAGTATGCTGTCTCAAGATACTAGTGGTCTGAGACAAAATATTGATTGTAGTGAAGTTTGAGACATAAATCACCTACATGTGGCACACAGCCTACATGCACATTGATTAACCTCCTATAAAAAACATCCAAAAATGCATTTCCTGCATGTCAGCCAAAATGCACATCACAGGACATTCAGAACAGCATCAGGGATCCAGACAATCATTTACATGCATCTCAGTAGGCATTAGGTACCCTACTCCTTTATATTATAAACCACTTACAACAATGTACATTAACCAGAGGACAACAACACAGACATCTGTCTACTGTAGCCCTGATAGTCAGCTTTAAGTACGCACTTAATATACCACTGATGATGTGCTGTCTGAGCCACCAACAGCAGCTGTTAACTGCTGGCATGGCAAGGAAGCAGCAGATATGGATATACCACCTGCTGGTCTGCTCTGGTTTAAATACATGTAAAATTGACATTATGCCCTGAGTGACCCAGAGCTATTATTCACCTGTGCTGCCTAATAGCTTAACACTGCTTTTGATTTGAGCTACATTGCACTTAAGAGAAGATAAGAATAGAACTCCCTATGCCACTAGATATAAGTAAAAACTATAAAAAATCCTAAAAACTAGTTTATACTGTTGTAATCACGTAAGTTACATGGCCGGGCTCCCTACCAAAATTCATTTCTGACATCTTCTGAATTGGCAGCACAAGCCACTTGTCACAGTCAACTACACAAAAGCCTTCAGGTCACTCTAGCTTGCCCAAAACCACACAAAACTTCAGCTATTATAACACTCTTCCCCTAATGAAGCCTAAATGTAGCACAGTCATTACTTAAAGCAGTAATGGGGCAAAATTTAATCGACCGGAATTTGTTCAGGGATAAAGTCTGTGCAAAGAAGGATGATTAATGCTCTTCAATCATAATACAAATTGGAGGCCCACAACTCCAGGAGCAAAAATAATTCACATTAACTGTTTGTAAAGGAGACCTGGCTAGGTGATTTATCTTCTATGATCAAAATAATACACTGAGTTTTTGCTATGTTATAATCATTAAATTTCCCTCATTCAACATTCTGAACTGCCTAGTGCTCATTCTGCCCTTTCCTGTGCATGTTAGTTCAGTGGCCACCTTCTTTTTTTCCTACCCTTACCTTGTGTTGCTATTTCTCCTGGAGTCTTGATACACAGGGTCCTTTAGCTTCATAACACGTGGTTTGTGTCTGGCTGCCTTTCCCAGATGGATAGCAATCTCCACTGGTTACTCAAACTGAAATTTCTGCCCAGAACTGGTGAAAAGAATGAAGTGGGTTTCAAAGTCTCTAACTGGGAAATAGGAACAACCCTAGCATTAAATTGCACCTGCATTCCTCTGTGGAAAAAGCGCTCAGATGGTATTTATGGTGGTGACATTTTTTACAGGAACAAATCTCAAAACAAACATGGAGATTCAAGCTGAAGGGGTAGTTTCACCTAGAAGCACCACCAATGCATGCTGCACTTCCAAAATACACCTAAATTGCCTACAGAGATTACACCCCAAAGCACAGACTGAGAGCTGCTGCTCATGAGCAGTCTCCAGCTGATCAAAACTGCCCCCAGCAGAACGAGAGCAAAATGTGAGTAGAAAATGAGGCTGACTCCAGTCAGGAAAGGAGTGAGGTCAGGTTGCTGCAGGTAAGGAGGGTTCAAGGAGCCAAAGGAAGGCATCTCTCAGATAACTGGGTGGCCTGAGTAATTATCACAGCACTCAAATTCTTGCTGAAAAAAAATATATATATAAAATCTGATGAACTGGAATTTAATTGCAACACAGGACCAGTCAGGTTTTCCTGACTCAGATCATACCCAGATCTCATATCCAGATCTCATAGACTAACTGTGGACTCATTTCCATTTATTTATCTGTGTCACTGACACTTGTTGATTGATTCAGAGAAAAAAAAAAGAACTGAATATTAGCACACGCTGTCTCTCCCCTGCAAAATGAGAAGAATCCAGCCCATTCCCACTCCCTCAGAAACCCAGCAGCCACAGCACAAAATTATGGGTCAGTACAATGTGCAAAAGCTCTTTATAATCCTGCCACCAGTAAAACTCCAGAGATATTTAATCTCAAAGTCTGAAGAACAGTTCTCCAGAAACAGTCAACTAACAAACAAATAATTTCCGATCAGCATCAGTGAAGTTAGTACTTTGCATGCCAGACATTTATTACCACATCAGAAAAGGAAAAACTAGCAATTTGGATTTTTAAAATTTTTTCTTTACTTCTGTAAATAGCACTAATTAAATGAAAATAGAAGAAAAGTTTTAAAGGATAGTGTTCTCCTTTTTTGTCTTCAGTATAAATGCCAGCAATTCATTAAAGAACATGTGCAGGGAACCAGAGCCAAAGCATTCCTAAAATGGAAGTAAGTGAACAGGAGCTAAGGTCTAGTAATTATATAGGACAAGGAACCCTTTCACCTTTCCATTTTATGGACCATTTTATGACTTTGGCATTACATGGGATGCTGCTAAAAGGAAAAGAGAAGGGGTTATAACTACTGCATCAACCAAAGCAATGTACATAATACTTAAGCCCTTATTTTCTCTCTGCTTATTATCCTCTGGTGACTAAAACTCTCCTGGTTCTGAATTCCCTCCAGGGTGTTTGCATGGAGCTGTACATATTAAAATCAAGCCACTACATACTGCACAGACTTCCAAGCAATACTAAGAGATCGCTATACAAACTGTAACTTCAGCTGAAAAAAATAGATAGGACACACTGAAACTTTGTAGTGACAGAGGTGCTGCCCTGCAGCACAGGTAGCATCAAAGCCTTCTTCCCTCAATGACTGGCCTATGTAAATATTTACTATTTCGTTTAGCTATAATGTTTACCTTAGTAAACAAACTATTAATAATCTCCATTTTTAAAGTCTTCAGAACCATGAAGAAAGGGAAGAAATATACTGAACACAAGCTTCTTCTCTGAAAGCACCAAACAAAGCACAGAGCTCTGGTCAGCAATTAAATATGTGGAATTCTCCTGACCCAGATGTTACTGGAAGATTTTTTTTTTTATTGCTCCAGAGACTACCTTCAATTGTTACAACGAAAGCACCACCACTGAATATATCAATGACATTTAATTTTATACTGCTACATGCCTAAAAAAGACCCCAAAAAGTTAGTTCTAACAAGTGTAACACCATAATGGTGGGGACCAAATAAACCAAATATAGCCAGAATATAGCCTGAAAAACTATGACTATCAAAGTAATAAACATCAGAGGAGACAACGCTTTGGGGGTTCAGACAGAGCTTTCACCCACATTTCAGTAGATAACATCAAGCTTATTTGTCCAAGCTACTGTTTCACACCACACTGGATGTCTGAAAATTTCATTGTTAAAAACAGCCTGCTGGAAAAACACAGAACTGTAACACTAACTGTTATTAGAAGCTATTGTTATTTAAGACATGATGTTGATTTTCACAGATGAAAATTTCATTTTGCTGGTCCCACATTTTGGAGGTTTGTTAGTTGTAGCCAAGCCCAAGTCAGGAGCCAAGATGACAGCAAGGATCTCTTATTGCATATTACAAGTGCAGTTCAGAATAAAGTGATGTAGCTGATGATGTTCCTGCTCATTGCAGGTGAGTTGGACCAGATGGTGCCTTTAGAGGCCACTTCCAACCCAAACTATTATTTTAAAATGCATGCTTGTATATTGTAAACTTGTTATTTTGATAGGGATTAAGTATACTAATTTATAACCTTCCAAAACTTTATGACCTATACAAATTAACACATCCTGAATTAAGAGGTCAAAATTCAAATGAAAAGTCTCTTTGAGATATAAGAAAGCTACAAACTTTGGGAAGTTATCTTTTTTTGTCCCTTGCAAGTACTAAAACTTTTAGGAAAACTGAAATACATACTGAAAGATTATTTCTCTGCAAAAACATGACCTATGAATAAAGAGTTAAATTTTCAAAGTCAGAAAAGACATCAAGATGCCTGACTTTCAGTGAAAGTCAACAGGAACTCAGTGCCAGATTGTCATTTATGTTTTATTCCAATGAAAAGCAAGAGCTTAATTATAGGCCATCATGGAGCATCCTCAACATTCAAACTGACTTTAATGAGGGGAGGAAGAGAACTGCATGGTTGGGCTTTTTAGTTAAAACTGCCACCCCCAAAAACAATTTAAAAAAAAAAAAAACAACAACAAAACACACCCAGAAAAGTGTTGTGTATAATGCAAACTAATTATTTTCATGGGAAATTTAATTATTGTGACACAAATGGGTAACAACTGATCAGAGGGACTCTGCCCTCCCCAAATCGATTGAGCCCATGAACACTAAATTGAATTCTAGTGGCTGCAGTGTGCAGCTGACCTCCCACTCATTAGGAATCGTGCTATAACCAAGTGTCTGTAGTTAAGTACTGCTGTGAGAGTATCAAGGTCCTATATTCACAGGAAAAACATATTACTGAACTTGGTTTTCTGCCTCTCCCTGCAAACAAGCAAGCAAAAGTGGGCAACATCAGACCTTTGTCACTCTCTTTTCTTTTCTCTGACATGCTATGAGCAAACCACAAAGCCTGAGTTCCTGCACTAACACAGAGCTGGCAGCACCAGCTCTCAATTCCAGTCAATAGGCAGGCAGGCCTCTCTAAAGTCCCTGCACCAACCAATTTGAGATGCATGAGCTCCTGGCAGCAAAATAATTATTTCCTCAGAGGTTCTTATTGTCTCTAGCACGCCATGAATTCTGTTCAAGTTCAATGTCAATTTATCACTCTACATTACTAGCAGCAGCTGACATCATGGGTGCAATTGTTAAAGAAAAGGGAAATTATTTCTGCCCTCATACATTTAGATTCCCTTCCCCCCAATAAGTGCAGTGAAGGGAAAAAGCTTTGAGCAATCTGAAATCACAGAATGACTCTTTCTATAAAAGCATTGCAATTGTCCAGCAAACCTCTCTATCTACCACCACTGAATAATATCAGGTACCAGAGAGACCTGAAAGGGAATAAGGAGAGGAAATATGACCTGCAAAAAGGTAGTAATTTTAGAGTACAATGTAGTTTTTTCCCCTCTAATATGCAGCACATTCTTGAGCTTGATACAGGTGAGATGCTGAGTGTCTGGCCCCTCTCAAGCAGAACATGGCAGTGTGTGCTACTTACTAATCACAGCCTGGCACAAAATAAAGTGTTCTGCTGAGGGAAGACCTAAGTGCCTGCACCTCACAGGATGGAGCTCACCTGCCTTCATGTCACGATCCTGATACACTGCATTACACATAATTTTTCTTGGAATTTTTATTTTTTTTTTAATTAAGTGGAGAGTAGTTGCCTTAATGAGTGCTTCACAAAAAAAAAACAAAAAAAAAAACAAACAAGACTTCTTACACAGGATGTGTTAATCTGCATCACTACAAAATTATTTCACCTTTGTGCACCATCAATATTTAACTCCAAAAAGCAACTCAAAAAGCCACCATTTCAACAGAAAACTAAAACACTGAAAAACAGGACTCTTTTAAAATAGTAATTAAAAATAGTAAATCTTACTATTTTTTTTCCCCAAAGGAATCAAGTAACTTTTCAGATGTTCAGATGAAAACAAATGCTTTTTCATGAAATCAAAAAATTCTGTACTTGCCCTTGAAATCCTGTAACCTGTTTGACAATACAGAAACCTTTCCAAATGGTGTAAGCATTCCCTGGAAATACAGGAGATGGAGGGGAGTTAAAAGTGACAAGACTGAATTTGAATCACCACTAAAAGGGAAAACAGCAACACATATTTCATTCAGGGTGCTGAAACCAGCAGTGTGAATGGCACAACCCCACTGGCAAGCAGCTGCAGCCCAACTCTTCTCCCTGGTGCCCACTGGCAGGACAAGGGAAGGTGGGCTCCTACTCAAACATCTTACAACAACTTTACTTCAAGAGAGGTCCAACACTGGAACAGGTTGCCCAGAGAGGTTCTGGAGCCCTAACGGTGTAACAGGCTTATATGCTGACACACAGTATTATTAAAATTTGATCAAAGGATAAAAAATTCTCATTATCTTTCAATACTAGATATTGTCACAAGTGGCACAGAAATTCTCTTCTGTTAGGAAATTAATCTCCATGGTTTTAGAAACTTCAAAGATGCTTCATTATTGATTGCCTAAGCTAACTTTCCATGTCTTGAAGGCACTTTTTCTTTTTTTCACATTCACTCTGGTCAGATTCTTAAGCAGCAGCTTTGCCTGAACACAAGTTTTGATAGCCTAACAGATGTCCACCCTGACTCTGTATTTAACATTACAAGGTAAAACACTAAATCCATAAGTCCTTGAATGCTTGTCACTTTGAATCCTGCATGACTCATCCTTCAAGGCAGCCTATGGCAGTCCAGACTGCCAAGTATTCCTCTGCCACCCTGAAATTCCCTCCTTTGCTGCATGTTTTCCAGTTTCTGATCCATGGGTTGGGTTGAAAAGGCAGCAGCCACCACAAAGCTGCAGCACAGTACCCAAAGCGGTCCTGAGCAAATTCTTCTACTTACTGACGGGGTAGGGAACTTGCAGCACATGCCTGAATTATCAGAAGCTCTGCTCGAGAAAGGGGAAGCAAATTCAGCATTTACGGGTCACTCATTCTGGCAACTGAGATCTCCTTCATAAGTAACTGTAACATGTGAAGTTCCCCCTCCTCCATGTGAGTGTTTGCAATTAATCATTTAATTTCCAATAACAAACTGTAAACCCAAAATATCCTCACTGACCATCCTGCTATGCTGCTAAGGTTTACTGGCACAGTGGGAACTTACTCATCTGCCATCTGGGCTAATGAAGTTACTGAAATTGTTGTCATTCTCTTGATGGATCACCACTGCAAAGAGAAAACGCTCTCTGCCATGAGATTTCAAGTTAGATGGAAGCTCAGCAGTGATGAGATCCAGAAAAATCATGTCCTCTTCCAGACCTGGACAACATTACTGCCATGCTATGCTTCTGCCCACATCTGGAAAACATAACTCCTCCTATACTCTTACCCTTGCCCTTACCAGTGTCCATCTCCTCCTTCCTGTTGTTGGATTCTTCTCCTTTCCCACGCTCACCCGTATTTTCTGATTTCTCATTTTCACACAAATCTGCCTAAAAAATTATCACCTTTGAGCAGCATAGTCTATCTCAGACTCGCCCTCATCCTAGAAGAAAAAAAAAGTTTCTTCCTGTCTTCTACATCACATCCTCTCTACATGTGAGGGGAGGTCAGGAAAGACACCACCCCAGGGCAGAAACGAGCATCATGCCAAGGGGACAAATGCCAGGCCCCCACCACAGGCAGAGGCAGCAGCCCCAACCAACACACCTCCAGAGCCATTCCAATGTACGTTCAGCCTTGTGGAAGCTCTGCATGCTAAAAAAAACACCCTTATCTTCCCCTTCTTCTCCTTTCCATGTTCTGTGCTAGTCAGAGCAAACAGAGCTTGAGTTGAAGGAGTGGAGCAGGGGTCAAATAGTATGGGCATCCACAGGAGGGGTGTGACAGGGAGCTACAGGACAGCCTTAAGGTCAGGAAGTCTTAGGTACACCTGGTAATAATATAGAGGAGATTTACCTGCATTTCTAAAAGTAAGTGGATAATCCCTTACTATGAAGGGGGGTGCTACATACTCATCAAAGCCAGACACAGAGGATTCTGCATTGCTGTAGAAAAGCAAATCAATCCCTTCATATTTTTTCCTTTTCAGTAGTTACATAATTAGCCATTACTGCTACAGTTTATTAAAAACAAGCAGTAAAATGAAATACAGACAAAACCAAAATTCATATATGCTGTTGTAGTACCTATTCTTGAAGTAGTTAGTAAGGCCATTTCTCAATTTACACAAAGAAGCTGGGAAATACCCAATTTCCCACCAAATCAGGGCTTTTTCTGTATCACTTGAGTTTAGTCATAGCCAGGCCCAAAATTTGCAAAGAGATAACCATATAACAAAGCAAATTTATGTCACAGATAAGTTAATTTGTAGTTGAATGTTATGAAAGAATTTTATCCTGCAAATAAAAATAAAATTATGAATACATAAGCATTCTTGAGCCAACAAGACCTTATGAAAGAAAAGCAGACAATCCAAGTATTTAGACTGAAAACTAGCTGCTTTCTGAAGAATAAAAGTTGTACTACTACATAAGAAAATAATTAAATAAATTAATGACTTAAAAAAGTTAATTTGAAGATTTGAGGCCATTCTTACTGTTTGTAAAGCCAGAGCAATGCAAAGGTACAAAGGTGACTCCAGTGCAGAGAAAATAAGCTAAACTGGATCTCCATCGAATACTGGCTTTTCTCTCTATTATGTTATGTATACACACACTGTAGTTCTCCAGATTTTTTTTCATTCAAATAAGCCTAAAAAAAGACAGTAAGAAAAAATAAAATATAGGAAATACAATAAATTCACAGAACTGCAAGATGGAAGATGTATAAACCCATAACCCTGCAAAATCTATTGTTTCTACTTCTCACTACAGTCTTTGACAGAAAGTTGATGTGCATTTGAAACATGTATCAATGAAACATCTCGGTAGTAAAAGGAAAATTCGAGCTAAAGGAACACTATGGGAACACACAGTTAATACACCATTTTCACCTCCGGGTTAAAAATAAGGCCAGAGGTTCACAAGCAGCTTGTATCAATGTAAAATCAGCTTTTGCATACACTTTAGTGTGTATTTAGGGGGAAAAAATCCAATTATTTCTACCAGATAGTCCCTAAAATACAGTTTAAGACAGTTAGGAGATTAAAGACACTGAAGTCTTTTCATATGCTATTGGCAGGTGGTGTTTTGGTTTTGTTTTTTAATGTGCAGAAAAACCCTCCAGCCAGCAAGGCATCCATGCAGCTGGAAAGGCAGCATTCTTCTAAGCTGGATTATGTGACAGTTGGTTACACCTATTTCTAACACTTGCCTCCCAGATAAAATGCAAATACAAAACCTCCCAATTACTTATGATCATTAAAGAAGCCATACAGTTTGGGGCTTCAGTAGTCTATTGGCTTGGAGTGTCTTGGCCAAAATCCAGCTTCAGTAAGAACAGAGGTGCATCCTGTTACGCTTAAGCAGCATTCAGCAAAATTAACTTGTTTTCATTTTCCTTCCTACATTTAGAGAAAATGATGTAAATCCTATATGTGTGAGCACTGTGGACAGAATTTTAGTGAAGTTCTACACATTTATGGAGAGATCCTCCTTCAGGAACCTTTCCATCAAATCTATAAATTACAAACAATAAAATCTTGAGTAACCCTACTTCATATCAATGATTAAAAATATAATCAGTCTTTAACACAGCAGAGGAACACAAGCTGGGAGACAGCTGTAGCTACTGCTGGTGGCCTCTGAATGCTCACAAATGGGAGCAGGGATTATATTTATTACTAGGATAAATGAAAAAAATATTTATTGTTCTCACCTGCAGAGTTAGAAGCTACAGCCTCCAAAAACAGAAAGTGTAGCTTAGAATACATCTGAGTGCACTTTAAATGCACTGAAGTTATGGGAAATCAGCAAGAGACTGATCGTTCTTTGGTTTTTATTTAGAAATTATTATTATTCTTCTTAAAACAGCTTGGTTTTGGTAAAGCAAAGAGACAAATAGAAGTATGAGAGCAACAAGATATGAGAAACTTGTTAATTAAAGGAGAGAAGCTTGAAGGAAGCATGAAGATAACAAGGTGATTAAGAAGCATGACAGAAGGGACCAGAGAACCTAGGGAGAAGCAGAAAGCCAGGCACAAAGACAGGGAAAAAAAACCACACAGAAAGCAGGTCAGGACCAGGAGTTCACAAGGCAACCAAAAGGTACAACATTTGAAAGAAAACCAGAGATGGAACATGATGCCCCATATAACATTCACCCTACTGCTGAGCAGGGAGGAGCCACAGGGAATGTTCTCCTCACTAACCACTAGAAAATCTTCTCTCTCAGCAGGTGGGGTTTTCTCTGACAAAGCAAGAGCCTAAGTGACTGACCCACTCCTATTTATTAGCATCCTGACAGAGGGACATCCAGCACCTGCAACATGTCCTAGCTAGACCCTGGGCACCGAATCACTTCTTCCTATACTTCAATCATCACTGAAAGAGCAAATCACACTGTACCTGAACTCAATCCCACTAAAGCCAAGGAAAAAGCTGCTGCTTCAAATTACAATTAATAAAATCTGAAATGCACAAAGGAACACAAGATACCGACTCAGACCCTGCCCTGAGCCATTATCCAGGTGATGGGACCTGCACCCCTTCACAGCTGCCTGCCCCACAGCACAGGTTGTGCTGCCTCTGCACGTCTCTTCAGGTGCTCCTGAAACCAAATGCACTTTAAACTCTTACCTGCACAAAAAAGAAGACATAAATACTTTAAATTCATTTTGCTTTAGAAGAGAACCGCAGGGCATTTTATAATTAGCTACTAACCCAGGGAGCCAATGCTGCTGTGTATCTAGACATTTTTATGAAATGGCTAACTAATCGGAAAAAGGATCAATGAGAATAAATCACTGTTTCCCTCTGGTGCATGCTGACTTTCCTGATGCCCCAGGATTTATAGCAGCCTGAAGACCTGCATTAGCTACAGACCAAGCAACCTCAATGCCTGCAGCTTTAAAGCTAAATTAAAGCATTCAGCATCACTTCAGCCACAGCAAAACATGTCTTTGGAGATGGAGAAACAAGTAGTGGAATGATACCGGATAGGCAGAGACACATCCAGTTGATAAAGGTTTCTAGGAATACTGTATTTATTACTGACAACTACTGCAATATGGCAAATGCTTCCTGCACACACGGTCCTTACTTACAAAGCTCAAATTCTATCTTCTCTGGTACAAAACACATAACCGAACATTAAAGTTAAACACAAGAAGAACCAATGAGGGAAAGAAAATTGTTCTTTCAGATCACAGGTTTTGATGTGGTTGTCTATTGCATTTTAACAGCATAAAAGTGAGTAAATCACTTTGACCAAAAAAAATCCACAAATATATACTTTGGGGTCTATAATGTTTCTTGGAAGTATTATTTGGTATTTATTCCTCTGTCAGCATGCATATCACTTCACCAGCCTCCCTCCTATTTCCTTTCTCACTGGAAAAGAACACTGTCCTGCCTTGCCCTAGAAAGTATGAAACCTTAGGAACAGAAAAGCTCATTTTTCCACTTCATCAGATGCTGTTCCTGTATAAACTCATCGCAAGAAATACTGCCTGTGTTAGCGGTCTGCACACTCTTATTTTCCCATGCCAAGAAGTCAGCTAATAATGCCAGAGACAGAATTTCTTCCTGCTTCTGTCCAGTTCACGTGAAAGTCAGCTGTGGTTGTTGTATAAAATCACGTAGAAAAGCAGGGGGAAAAAGGGTGATGCCAACTTCAGTAAAAAGAATCTCTGTTCTCCTACGTAGCCCTTCGAGATTTAAAAAGGAAAAATGAAAAGAAGAAAAAAGCAGCTGTAGCAACATTATTTTAAATTGAAAGCACAAATCAGATTCAGAATCCAATGTAGGCCATAGCCCACCTGTGTCTAACATTAGAAGCTCTGGCCACTCAGTTTACTGCTTCTGCTAGGGACACTGCTCACAGGTGCCCACCACTGGTTTGCTCTATCAGTACCAGTGCAGGCCTGCTCATATCCCAGCATCAGGTACCAGCACTAGCAGCTCTCCTGATCAGCACTGCAGGTGGGATTTTGTTGGCAGGAATTGAACTTCATACACCAGCACTGAAACCTGGCAGCAGGGGACTCACAAACTTTGAACCACGTGTTGATTCACAAGAGTCAAAACCCAAGGACATAAAGAGCAGGGGAGTAGTTCAAAGCCACATCTGGCTGCCACTTGGAGAGATGAGCCTGGAGAAGGCACTCTAAAACACATGCACATAGAGTGCAGATGGAAGCAGCAGCCAGTTTCATCTTGTAAAACCTCCTCTGGGGAATACTGATCCCCAAAATGATACAGTGGATTATTTAGGCTTGCTGTGTGATCTTTAAAGTACCCAAAATTTGTATGCAGGCACACAGAGACGTGTTTAGTCACGCACTCAGTACATCCAGGTGTCCACAGTTCACTAGTTGCTCCCTTCAAAGAAATGTGTTTATAATAAATGACAACTTCCCTTCCAGTAAGATTTACACCATATGATCTGTATTCAGTGGAGAAGAGCCAACAAGTGGGTTGAGTTACAGTTCCCTCCTTGGGGGAGGAGTGTGGTGGGGGAAATCACAACTTTTTACTTCGAACATTTAGACAACCCAGAAAATAGCCTGATCTGTTGTTCCTCTTTTCTCAAAACATGCAGCAAGCACCCCACAGTAGAGAAGTTCCAAGGAAAGGTTTCAAAGCTGTTGGTAGCAGCACGCCCTTCTGGGGACAAAATAGTGCTTAATTCTGTTAAAGATAGAAACTGCTGCTCTAAACATTCTGGAGGGTAACAGTTACATTTTACAGGACTACTGTGGAAATTTTTAAAAAAGGCTTTTAACTTCCTCATTAAATTTCATGTTTGTTTTTTTTAGCATTGTCATTTCTGTGTCTGGTTGGTGTTTGGTTTTATTTTAAAACAAGGATTAAAGAAAAACCAATTTATAAACCTGGAAAACTTGTAATGGGACATAATACGAGTCCAGAGAAGTCCAAATTTCTCAAGATCTAAAAGAAGCATCATTACCAACTCACAGCTCAGGTTTTGCACTGCTTTCTTATTTTAGCTATCAACATTTGCAGCTACTACAGTGTCAGAGAGCAGGAGACCCAACCCCTCTTCACAACTGACAGGATTAATTTGATTAACTTATCGACTGGATGTTTTATATTCTTCAGAGATTGTGAATACTCTTTTTTTCTTGTAGGGACATTAAACTATTAGAAAAATCTTTTGCTAAACGTATTTGGCGAGATAACAAACCGTTATTAGAATTAGCTACATTATTGCAGCTAAAGACAAGGGACATCTTTCCTCTCCCAAATTTATAGTTTTATAATTGACTATGTCAATTAAGATCTAACCAAGATTTAGCAGGCAGTAGCTGAGGGTAATTACTGCAAAGTCATTGAGGTAAAGATTTGTGCCTTATTTTTCTAGTCGCTGAATTAATTTTATCTAGCCATTTTGTACAGCACCCATCCTCTTTATGCAACTTTGCTGCTTATTTGCAAGATACTAGACTTTGCATTAGCAGGCCAGAGGATTGTACTTTCATATCATGGAAAATGTTATCATATGTGTTGTTAAAAATCCCTCCCCTTTTATTTACCTATGGGAAATCTGAATGTATTTTCCTTTTTGTACATTGGGATGTCATTTATGGTACCACACTTCCAAGTAGAAGATATATCTGTGTGTTACTAGATGGACACTTAAGTTTGTCATGGTATCAGACACAAGCTGTGTTGTAGCACATCTCACTGTGATTTGTGGTTTTTAAGATATGTGACTCTTGGCCAAATTATAGCAAGTTTTCACCAAAAAGAAGTGGATGGTGTTGCTCAGCCTCCACACCAACTCAGTATTAAGGTCTCACTGAAAGCTCTAAAGGGCTCTGTTTGTGGGAGACCCCCATTAAAACTACAAGAATTATTAAGTGTTGTAAGTTTAGTACTCACTGCTGCTTCTCCATAACACAGACACTCACCTAAACTCACCTAAAATTGATAGAAATTAAATCTGAAGGAACACATTGCCTATTAGCAACAAGTATTATGTCTGCCAGCTTTCCCCAATAACTCACTCACCAGTGCTGGAAAGATCCAGTATGATCTTCAAGTATGAGGCAAAACATGGGTTTATTTTTGCTGTTCGGAGCAGTAAGATTGTATTAGCTGTATAACAGCCCAATATCATCACACAGCAAGGCAGCATGAAATATAGCAGAAGTATAGGGGCTGAAGGAAGGAAATCAATGGGTATTTAAAACACCATTTAGTTGATTTACCTGTGGCATGAAGCACTGTCGTTTAAAAATCTCTCATGGAGATGTCTCTTCTCCAAATAAATGGTTGTACTGAGGAGATTATTTACTAAAAGGCTTTTAAATGCTGCCATTAAAAGCAACACATTAAAATCAATTAAAAGGTTTTATAAAAACACCAATCTTCTTTCTCATTTCCTATGCTCTTGCCAGCATCATTTCACCCTTTCCTACTCCTGCTAAAGCCAACAAGGTGTTTTTCCCCAGTTGAAATAGCACAGAAGGAAGCATATTCTAGCTATTACAACAAAACCTTGCTCTAGGCACCACTCAATTGTTCCCAGACAGCGAGGGGATATGTGTGTGTGTCTGGGAGCATTTCCATTCCACTTTACGGCTTTCCTGCATAACACAGGTTATACCTTGTGTATGTGTTGGGGAGGAAGTAGACTGAGTCTCATCAAGTAGAATTTGTCAAAGATTTTTGATTCCCCCCAAAAGACAAGAGCAATCTGTTAACTTAGGAGTGGAATGCATCCCATCTAACTTAAGCCATTAAAAAAAATGACTTCTCAGGTCACTTTTCACTCTTCCACAAAGAAGAGGGGAAGGCACATGTATTTATTTAAAAATGCACCTAAACAGAGAGCTTAGAGTACATAAACTTAAAACAAACAAAAAAAAAAAAAATCACACTGACATTTCATCCATGAAAATTATTCATCTTTCAGCACTTTCCAGCTTACAGGTATAACCCATGTTCCTGATTGTGACAAGTCTCCTTCAGGTAGCTGAGCTTGCTTAGGTGAAAAACACAACATTTTCACCAAGAAGAAAGTATAGTAAAATTGATGGCTGCACCACAGCTGGCATCTTGAGATAGCAAATAAAATGGACCTTCCTTTATGCTTATTCTCCACCTTTTTTTTGCTTTGGCTAATCTTGGGGGAACTAAAGTGTTCCTCCTCTCTTCCAGCATGAAGATGTATACTCTACACAGCAGTTCTATATCTACAACAGCAAAAAAAAGTCTACAAGCCTCTTCTATCCATCAGCAACACGAGGCTGAAGGTCAAAGCATCATGGATCCAGGCCCTACAACAGTGGAGGAAAAAAAGAAAGGAAAAAAAGAGAAGAAAAATAAAGATGCAAACTCTGCATTATTTTTCTGCTTAGCACATTAAAAAGAAGCAGCCAGAGAAGTCTCGAAGGAATGAAATTTAAAATTCCATTTAAATCACAAACTAACTTAAGATTTCCACTTGTAAATCTCAGAAAATCATTGTGTGTTCAGAGATGGGGTGGTAATTTGAAAGACATGCAATTCTCCATTCATAGACAAGCAGTTGGATTATTTGCTTTGGAAGAAAAATGCCACTCATTCACAGCCTTGGAGCGCAACTGGGGCTTCCATTAGAAATAATGATTACAGCGGGGAAGGTGAGACCTCAAGACAGTGCTTCTCTGCTAATTCAGTCAAACTTAACCCATTTGTTCTAGATGCAATATTTGCTCTCAGGCTGGTAGGAAGAAACATGTACCTCACACTCAGTGCATTTATTGTTTGGCTACTAGGAAATTGCCATTGTTTCACATTTGTGTTTGGGGGTAAAAAAAACCAAACAACACACTTCTTCTTGTTTGGTAAGTTGTTGGGGTCTTTTTTTATCTTTCAAACAGCTACAAAATGCTGTTTCACTTCCTCATGCAGCAGGTCTCTGCTCTGTTTCTGCTTCCCAATGCTCTCAACTCTGTGGAAAAGTCCTCAAGCCCTGAGTTCATGCAGTGTTTTGTGAGGCTACATTACTTTAACACAAGAGATTTCAAACCCCAGAGCAAGCCCTAAGAGGGAACTTCCCGGCAGCCCAGATTAAGCGGCAGAGGGCCGGGGCAGCGGGGTTTGGCGGCGGCCAGCCCTCTGCGGAGGCCTGGATGCACTCGCACAAAGGCATCATCATTCTTTCGGCCTGGGGTTTCATCAATGGAGGCAGCGGATTCCAGGCGCTGCTCCCCGCGTTGCCTAGCGCAGGGGCGCTCATTGAGGCTTTCATCGCAGCTCAGGTGCCGCAGAGGAGGGGAGCGGGGGACCCAGCACAGCATCCAGGGAGGGATGGAGGGAGGGATGGAGGGAGGGATGGAGGCACCGCCCGCTGCCTCCTGCGCCCTCCGGGGCAGCCCCGCTCTGCCCCCGCACGGAAAAGCCCTGCAGGGGCGGCCAGCCCTGCCTGGGATGACACCCTGATCCCTGCCACTGCTCCAGGGGAAGGCAGGGAGGTCCCCTCTGTCTGGGGACAACCAGAGCCCACTGCTCAGGGTCTTACCTGCCCGCCGGTGACAAATTATACTCCTGTGCCATGGGAAACAGAAAATAGCCCGCCACAGTCACATTTAGACCTGATGCTTCTTATACAAATCCTTCATCCCTCTCTTTAATAACTCTGAAATGTCAGTTTTGACAAAGAGCTAAAAAAAATGTCGATATCAGAGCTACAAAGGATGTTTTATATCATTTGTACTTCTCTCTTCCTCCCATCAGCAGAGAATTATTTCCTCCAAATGGGTTTGGGAGGGCTTTCTGTGATTTAGTTTGGATGATACCTCCTCTTCTGAAAGATAAGTCCACATACAAATAGATATCTCCATCGAGTCATGTTTCCTACTACCTAGTTTCTGTATCTATCCTATTAGTTTCAATTATGTCTTTTTTGAGATGTCCCAAAAGCCTTCTGCTACAGCACAGGAAGAAGTAAGACTTTCAGATTTTGTCCCTTAAAAATAAAAATAAGTAGCATATAAGGTTGGTTAGTACATGATCTTTCACATCCTTCAATGTCCCTAACCAGAAAATAAATATAACCTATTTTTCTAAGAGCGCACAGAGCCAGGACTTCACAGAAAAAGATGATATCACAAAAACTTGTAGCAAAGGGAGCAAGGAAAAAAGTTAATTAAAAACTAAGGAGCTTTTGGGGGCTAAATCTTTGACATACTGGAGGGTACAAATCTCTTTCAAGGCATTTGGAGGATAATTTTTATTCAACTCAAAATATAGAGAAGTAGTATTTTATTTAGGAAGTTAATAAATCTTGTGTTAAGTTTATTACTAGGGCACGTGGTAAACAGGCAAATTTTGTGATGAAGCTAGTTTTCATGAGTCTGCTACACTACCCCACATGGAAACCAAAACACTTGGGAATTGCATTCTGATTTTTTACCTTCTTCAGACACTACATAAAATGGAAGTGTTTATTTTTCCAAGCTCTATAGGGCCAAACACTGGAAGTCTCACTACAAAACACGTTTTTCTAACATACACATTGATCTTTTTATACTATATGCTAAAGGCAACCTTTTTCAAATATTTAAAACTAAAATTTCAGATTCATTAATTTCAGCTAACATTAATTTGCCAACTCTTGTCTCGTCATTCAAATAATAGTCTGCAGAAAATTTCTGTAACCTGAAATATGAATCCCAATCTAGTTTATCTGGGTTTATGAATACACATATTAGTGTATCATACCACGGCCAGACCACTGCATTTGTAGATGGCCATTTCCCTCTGACAAGGGAGAAAAATGTGTTCCATCTCTGAAGCAGTAAAGATAACAAAACCTCAGAGATGTGGAGCTGAAGCATGGAACAGAGGTTTCCACAAGTTAAGGAGGATGTGGATATGCTGCAAAGTAGGCAAAAAAATGCTCTTGCAGACACAGCTAGATCTCAGGCTGGACAAAACCTTCTGCCCAGGTTTATTTTACTGTTACCAGGTCAACTTTAAAACATAAAAGCTCTAGAAATACTATGTTTATAGAATACTCTCAATTTTACCTCTGTTGAGAGGGTACCTTCTATTTAAAACCATGGAGGTCATTCTTACTGTGGCAAGTGACTCCAGTGGTGAGAAAACTGAAAGAAGGCAGTGAAGCTGTCAGCACAATAGCTTTTCCTGGTTTTGGGGTTGAACCACGTGTGTTTATGTGGTCAGTTAAAGAAATTAATATTTCAGATGAAATCCTAGAATACCTACCCATCTGAGCTCACTACTACTCTAAAAAGTCACAGCAGTCAAGGGGTAATTGTATATAATCAGGCCATGCAAGCAAACAAGGAGGCAGCTTATTTACAGAGACTATTCTGTTGGCAAGAAAGAAAGCACTACCAAAATTAAACTGATAGAGAACTTGATGCCAATATTATACATAATTCAACAGCATCCCAATTACATTGCCCTTTTATGTTTTTCTGAGCTTGCAGTGAGATGGAAGAGACTCTTCCATACCTGTGCCATGGCCTTTCTAGCCTCTTGCTCTCTTTGCCAGCCAGTATTTACAATACAAATTAGAATAATTTATAAATCTCTTTCCTGCTTTTTCATTAAATAGTCCAAGCCTCCTGACAAAGGGCTAGTGTTTGTATCCAAGGGAGAAAACCAGAAGCAAACCTGGAAAATACCTTGCTCTAAAGGCAGGGACTGCATGTCAGAACATGGGTTAAAACTAAAGAAGCTTTTTTTTCTTTGTTCATACCACTGCATTGTAATTATCCCATTACAGCATTAATCTTTCCAGCTGCAAATAGCTGATTTTATGTATACCCTGTTATGTTAAAACTGCTCTTCCACAAGAGGAGATGCTGTGCCACACCTGATTTTCTCTGCAGCAGGAAGAACCATAGCCCTGAGCAGACGAAGCCAGCACAGGACTGCAAAGCCCTGCACGTGATGACAAATGAGGCTGCTGCCACAAAGACATAATTTCCAATCCAATGGCTGCCACATCAAACAATTTCAGTCACAAAAAATCAAGCCTTAATGTAAGTTTGCTTTTATTTTTAATCAGACACCTTGCTTTTATAAGACGTTCTAAACAGATTAAAGTCATGGGAAAACAGACCCAGCATACTTTTGCTTTTCAGAGCCCCTTCAAGCCTACATATTTAAGTAGAGCCAAACAACTCCATGAAAGCCCAAACAAGTTGGAGGAAGAGGACACAGGCTAGTGACTTCTCCCAGCAGGCACCAAAAGCCACTGTGCTATTTCAGTCTCAGAACCCTGAAGTACTTTCCCCAAGAGACCTGAGCATCTGACCCTTGCCTAAGAATATCTTCCTCTGTGAGAAGGGCAAGAAAAAGAAGCAGCCAGGCTGGGGAGAAGAAAGAAGGGGAAGCTGCAGGTGAAGGGGTGAAGGGAACAGCAGCCACACAGGAAGCAGGGGAAAAGAGACAACTAGCTTCACAAAAGTCAAAGAATTAAAAGGACAAAGATAAAATAAAATTGTTTCCCAGGGCAGATGGAGCCAGCACAATGCTGCAGGGCTCTGTGCTAAAGCCACCCCATGGAGTAAAGCAGGGCCATGGCTGGCAGCAGTGACACAAGTGGCAGCAGCAGCTGCTGCCATGCACCACAGTGGCTCCTGCCAGATGTGTCTGGTGGCCCCAAAGTGGTGAGAACCCAGGGGTTTTAGTAGTGAGAACTCAGGGGGTATCAAGAGGAAGTTTCTTCCTTGCATTGCCAGCAGAGGTAAAGAAGCTGTTATCTATCATTCTGCTGGGCTTCAAGGTCCTGCAGCTGGAGAACACCCTCAGCTTTCTGCCATTGCAGCAAGCTATCTACTCCCAGCCTCCATCAGCTTCCCAGTACAGTCCCACTGAGACCTGGAGGAATGTCACCCAAGAAAAACCCCAAGACCCTGGCCCACCATTTCCACAAAGGGGAGTCCTGGCACAGCAGTGGATGCAGGAGGAGGACAAGAAGTTTCAGGACTTCTGGAAGGATACAGAGTGATGGCTGAATAGGATGCACTGCACAACACCAGGGCCTGTGTAATCATGCTGATGTATTCGAGACAATCACTGCTCACATATGCAGGGCTGCCTGAAGTAAGAATCCCATTGTACTATTACACTGCATTAAAGCGGAAAAACTCCAAACAAACACATTGTATTGGGAAAAAAAATTAAAAGATATTGGCTTGAACAGTTTCATGGGAAAAATGGAGCAAGAGGCTAAGTTTGATAGTAGTGGCAGCAGCATGGGTGTGGGCATACACAGGTTCAGGTCCTTGTGTGGATCACAATCATCATGATGCAGAGCCACTACAAGTATGACAGGAACTGAAAGTTGATCTGTCTCATATCCCCTGCAAGCCAATTCCAGATGCCAAGACAGGCCTCTGACTGTCAATGGCAAGGCCAGAGGATGTTATTTTCTTCTCTGAATAGTACCTCCAAGGCTATTAGTAAGTTTAACAGGTGCTACCTAGAAAACACCACCTGTCTTGGGGCCTTTCACAGTCCTCTGCTGACCAGGAAGAATGTAGACTTGAGAAAGGGTTTTCCACGGGCACCATGAATAGGAAGGAAGGGAGTGTACTGCTATTTAACTGGTTCTTGTTCATCCACACAGGAAAGCTGATCCTGGAGGATACAAACTGAATAAACACGACCTTAGCCTGCAGGCCTTGAGCAGCAATCCTGCACACTTCCAGTTTAAAACTCCTTGTTAAGGGAAAGAAGTAATGGCTGCAGTGCCATAGACTGGGAGTTAGGTCCATTTTGATTGCTTCTGCTGCAGCTACTCCAGTTTGACCAATTCTGAAAGATCATACATATTTGCCATACACAAGATGTAACACAATTTCTTCAGCCACAGCTTAATTATCAACAGTAGTACCTGATACTCCTCAAGTACCGAAATTACAAATTAAAAGCAAGCCAATATTATACACCTATGGTCCTGCACATGGTACAGTCACATCTCTGTGACCAGTGGGACTAAATTAGTAACCCAAAACTAGGATACCTAAGCATGCACTGAGTGCACACAGCTATTAATACTTCTGATAATCAAAGTTACCTATTTTAGCACATTTGACTCTGATGTGACATACCAAACAATGCCAATATCTTGCCTGCCGTCTCCAGTAAAGGTAATTCTAAGTTTCCTCAGACATATGTTGCGTATACAAATGTGTTTGTATCAAGGTGACATTCATTAGAAAAAGAGAGACTGTGCTGAATCTCACCCCTCCCTTTGTTTAAGGTTAAGAGAGAATATTGTGCATTTGATAACTTATCCCTTTAAACTTGTTTCCCTTCATGGGGTTTGGTTTTGGTGTGTTTTCTTCCCTGAGAAGCAATATTAAAGGTAACAGAGACTTTAGTGCCTTCAAGGAAGAAAAAACTCCTCAAACTTCTGGACATATTTTTCCAACCATTCTAATAATGTACTGAGGGAGTTAGGACTGCCTTTCAAATGAACAGGCTTTAACCTACAGGAAGACTTTTAAGAATATTTGCATTCACTGCTGTTCAGGTTTCTGGACTAATGACATGGGAAACATCTATTTCTCTCCCATTACCTTGGCAAATAGTCAAATACAGAGCACGGTCCTGCTGTAGGTTGAGACACCATAGTAATTCCCTGTTGCTCTTTTTTAGGGTACAAAGAAAAACCAAAGACATACACATTAATTGCCTACTGCAAACCTTCAAATAATAACAAACACAAAACAATCCATGCACACCGCTTGAAGACTATGCTTCTTATATTTCCCAGGCATGCACAATCTGCTGGTCACACAAAGACTACATGGACAGAGCTGGAAGGGACCACATCCCTGTCCATTTTATAGCTGTTCTTCAGAAAAATTCCATGACTCATAATGCCAATAAAGTGAAAGGCAGTCTAAAAGCATATACCAAGTTACTCTGACTTTTTTTACAAGTAGGAAGCAGAAAACCTCTCCATCCCATTTTTTGGGGGGTAAAAGCAAATAAAGGCGCCTAAGGAGCAGCTTTAACTAGCCTTTCAGGCAATTTACAAGGATCTGTAGTCGGCACCAGCCCTTAAAAGATGCGATTAATTGTCATAGCAACGAGGGCATGGAACCACACGCACTTGGGCTGGGATACAGGGACAGCAGTGTGCCCTCTTACCCACACAAGCATCTCAAAAGGGTAACGGGCTCCTCGAGGGGCTTCATTGTTTGGGCACAGTTAATCCTGTATAATAGACCCTCTTAACCAGGCATGGGGGACTCTCCCCTCACTCCCCCTTCCCTTACAGGAAATATTGAAACCATGGTGCTGCTGTGGCTGTGGAGGGAAGCTGCATGTCAGGGAAGGAGGAGGAGGAAAGGAGAGAGTTGCACAGGCAAAGGAAACAAAACTGGGGATTATCATGTATCTTGGGGTCCACCTAGGAACTCATCTTAAGAACTGATATACCACTTTTTCCTGCATTGTATTGTATTTTCTTTAATCATACCATAAGTTTCTCATCTTCTTTCCCTCTTTCAGGACACAAGTTTATGAAAACAGCAAGTGTGGTTATACAACAGCACACCTGCAAGTTCATTGGCCATCTCTGCCTACCTAAGGTCAGAGCAGAGCCATAGCCATCAGGAGACACCAAAACAGCAAGAAGCAGGTCCTTCCCTCCATGATAATTTATTTCCATGCCACAGAAACATACTCAAACACAGACAGGCAAAGTAAGATGGAGGTTTTGTTGTGTTGCGTTTCTCCACTCCCAACAAATGGGATTCAAACACTGGCAGGATTTACCTGAAAGCTTCTTCCCTAGCTTCCTGCTCACTCATTTTGGTACCCAAACACAAATCACTGTGTAATGCCCTGTAGCAAGGTTGCTGGGCTGAGTGGTATTTCTTTGGGTGGTTTTGCATTTTTGGGGTTTGTTTTTGTTTTTTTTCCTGGGGGTGAGAAGGATAATCAACAGAGCCTGTACTCCTACTAATAGACACCTTCCCAGTCTGAAGATGATCACTCCTTTTTCCTCCTTACTTGTTCTTTTGGTGCTTTAAATACAAATACTTTGCTTGCTATAGAAGTTGTTGTGAACTGATACATTGGAACTGTACAGCACCTCTATACAACAGTATGGCAAGTGAAAATACAACAAGGAGGATACAGGATTGATTTGGGAGGCAGGACTAACAGAGAAATGCTTCCAGAAAGCTGTGTGTGTCAGTACAGTCTTGTGACCATCCCCAACGTGGGCAAATTGGTGGATATTTTGCTTTTAAGGAATTATTTTGGTAACTGAAGTTGTGGGATTACAGATCAGAGGTACAGTTTTAGCAAAGCTTGTGCATGGCTGCTGGCCCCAAGAAGAAACAAGTCGGGGAATGTCATTAAGCCTCCAAGATCACATCAGCTACCTAAAAACAACTATTCACACTGTAACACAGGAGAATGCTGTAATACATTACATACTATCACAGAAAGGGAAACAAATTAGTTCAGTGGCCACTGATTTTGGCCACCACTGATTGGGCTATTTTTTAGTCAGCCATAGCAAAGAAGTTACCACACACCTTGACAGAGAGGCAGAAGTGCATCACAAAGCACACAGGAGTACTGCTGCACTATGCATTAAATATAATGATTTTAGACCTGCTGAACACGCACCTCCTCTTTTATTTACTGTGAAAAACAACTGTTTCATGGATAAGGCTCCCCTTCCATTTTCTAGCAACAGGGAAACATACAGTATGCTTATACTAAGCTTTTTCACAAATGCCTACCCTCACTGAACTCAGGCCTGCCTAAAAATAAATAAATTTTAACCTGTAACAAAGACTACTGTCAATTTAGGGCTGCATTAGACCTCCAACATCAACCTCCAACACCAAGTACTTACAGGTCTAAGAACGTTTTTCCACCAGCCCCATTCAGAATCACACTACCTGGTATCTGGCAACCTCCTTTTTCCTCTCTGCATATACTCACGCTACTTTACCCCTACCTGAGGGAGGAATTGGCTACAGCTGATTGTTTACCAGCTGTCAATAGCCAATGGGTCTCAGATGTGCTCATTTTCTCACAAACATCAGCACTAAGATTTGTTACAAGAAGTCAGGAGGAAGCTGAGGACTTTGGCAATAAGTAGTTATCTCAGGCATGGCGTTACAATACCGATGAGCCAAATAAAAAGCTTGAGACAATAGAAAGGTATGCTTTCCCTCCCTTCTTTCCAGTTTCTTTTACCTCCTGTTTTCCTCACCTCCTCTGCCCTTGCTCTTCTCTGCTCACAGTCTCCTTCCTTTCATCATCAGTCCAGACTAGTTTAATCAAAAGTTAGCTAAAAACCCAGCTACAACAGCAACTTTTTTCAGATGGGTTAATAATCTCTGATTTTAGTGATTTGCCTGTGACAGAAACCAGACCTGGTTCAGCAAATTCAGAAGGAGCAATTTGGTCAGGAGCAGGGAAGAGACAGAAGTGCAACCTCCTTTTGGCAGTTCATGATACTCTGTTAGGAACAAACTCATTCCTTACCTAGCTCTGTAAAATTACTTAGTAGTTGAATCTTCACATGAGGTAACTTGTGACCCTCTCTTAATAATTTCTGTGCATAAGTGAAGGAGTGATGGATTTGGAAATGCTTTCTTCCCTCTATCACTTCTTCTATTTTTTTTTTAACAGTCTCCTATTAAACCAAATCAATATGTGTATGCCAGTGCTTTATTCATATAGAGCACATATTCACATTGTAAGTATCTAAAATAATACTAAATATGCAAATCTCAGAAATTATGACAAGTTTGTCTCTAGCACATTCTTAGCTCCCTCCCTTTTGTTAGCAGTTTCACACAGTGTGATGAGCTTCAGCCAGGATCAGCTCTTCCCAAATGATTGCTCTCTGCTGCCATACACGTCTCCAATGAAATCAGTGTAACTTGTCTTTGGGGGCAGGAGAAAGGGTTAGCTCACTAACACACCTAAGCCTGTGCTGGCAATGCCTTTTGTGTCTGGGTTACATGGCTGGTGGATCATCTCCAGTGTCAGGAGAATTTCAGCTGCCCCAAACTTCACTTGTTCTCACCCATGTACCAGCCTCATAGTCCATGTGTAGCTACATGATAAACTACACTGGAGATAAGATCCATCTGGAAACACAAACCAACAGCAGCAGAAACTTCTTCCCATTTTTTTCCCATCTGACTCAAACCACCAACCTTTTCTTGATGGTACTGTGCAAACACTTCCACCAGCAAAACAAAGGGGGAAGAAGCTGGGGACAGGGTCAAGAATAAGAACAAGAAGATAGGAGTGAAACAAGGAGCTCTTCTGCCACCTGCCAGAGCCTCATTCTGCAGCCCCAAATTGACACTGCTTTCAATCCCAGACCACTTCAGGTGCTCTTGGGAAACCTCTCATATTTTGAGAGAAGGTACCTCAGGAAAGTCAGATGCTTTTAAAAAGCTGTCTGTCCCTCCTATTTCAATGCCTACATGTACTGCACACATTAATCATTTTGTTTCTTGGCAAAGTTTGCCCATAAAGTTTCAGAGAAGCACTATAGTCACTGCAAACCAGATGCTTCTGAGTACTATGCTCTGTTTTATAGCACTGTGTAGCATTTTACAAGCATTAACTAATCAACAACTCTTCCAGGTGGTTAAGTTTAATTGTCCCCATTTTACAAGTGCTGAACCAGACCCAGTGAGGTTGAGAGATTCACCCAGGGCAAAAAAAGCTAATTGGTGTCCAATTCTGGACTGTAAATTAGAAGCTACTGTATGGAACTTCTCTCAAAGTCCTTTAAAACACAGTATTTTCCCTCAACTGCTGCTGCAATACAGCTTCTCCTAAAAACAAAACAGGCAAAAGCCTACCCCTTCCTGTCCCGCACTGCACACATTGGTAAAGCTGCATTTTGTCCACCACTTGTCCTGTAATTATTTAGTCTTGCACAGCCAGGATGATACAAATCACCCTGCTCTGGCTTTGGTCTCAAACCCCACAGCTGGGTCAGGCAGACAGTATTCATGGGGAAACTCACCACTTTTTTAACTCCGATGCCTACTTCTGCATCATACTTATATATGATATATTTGGGGGTGATTTTTTCCCCCCTCAGTTTCCCTTTATCACCTGGCTGATCCTTTTGTGCATGCTAATTTCATTTCTCAGGCTTGAGCTTTTAATGCCTAGTAACTGCAGTGGTGCACAAGCAGCAGCTACAGCAGCAACAGTTAAATACAAGCCAGAAATTGGTTAGATAAGCAGCATACTCAGTGAATACAGCAACTTTTACTGAAAAACAAGAAAGAAAGATTGTCTGGAGAAGAATGAGTTTCACAGAGTTTCACCTTACAGACCACTGGATGAAACATTATCTCTCTGTGTATGCAGCTGCTGTAGATTTCTCCACATAAATGTCTGATGAGCTGCTTGGAATTGAACTTAAAGGCTGGGCTGAGACCAAACAGTCTCTGCAATTCTCTTCTGTTCTGTTCCTACAGAACATTTCTGGTCTGTCCAGAGGAAGGAAGGACATTATCCCCAAACACCACTGGAGGTGTGATGGGAGTAGAAACACCAGTGTTAGAACTGTCTGAGGACTTGTCTCTCCCTCCCATCATCGCTGTCTACCAGTCTTGAATTGCAGCAGAGGCAGAGGTGATCAGTTTTCTTACCCCAGATTTCTTCTGGACCCCACTTCTTTTACTTCCCACCATGAGCTTTGAATAGCTCAAGCTCTGGAAGGAAGTGAATGAGCTCCACATCAGTTACCCATTTCAGCTGGTCTTTGCAATTGCTCCTCAGCCAAACACTGCTGCTTCTGAAAGATAAATGCACGCATGGCCGCTGCTCAAAGAAAAACATGCAAATACACCACATTTGGCAGGCAACTTAGTATAAATTACATTTGTACCTTTGTTCCTTCTCCTGCTTTGGGCCTGCCACACAGAACAGCAGCCAAAACGCATCTCAAAGATTAGGTCTGGTCTCAGAGCATTAATTTTGCACACCTAAGTTACTGCTAGACCCAATGACTGGAGTATGATCACGACTCATTTGAAGCTTGATGCATGGCATTTTGTTCAAATAAGTGCCCACATAAATGGAAAAATAATCATTAAAGGACAAAGAAAAAAGACAAATTTAAAATTGTTGGAGTGTAATGCTTCACAATAAATGGCAGCTAAATACTCTTGAGTGTAACAGTGTTTTGGATGCTAGTAAGAACATTCATAAATGAGAAAAGAAATTGGTATTGATTCTGTGGGCTCATGTCTCAATACATCTATAGGTTGTAATGTAGGGATAAATCTAATAAATTAATCTAGCTGAGTAATAATAAGTTCCATTAACACAGTAATGCATACAAAATCAATATGTATGGACAATTTCAGACATCAAATTTAACAGAAATTCTTCTACAAGTTAAAATGTGTTAGAATTTATTTATTTATAATGGGAAGTTGATTTTAGGTAACTAAAAGATGTCACATGCTTACACACAGTCACAGACAGAATTTTTCAAGTGAATTACTAGGGAATTACTTGGTGTCAAACTCAAGTAACCTCTCTAGAGCAGGAGCAACTCTGAATCCCAGGGATTTTGCTTGGTTAATATAAATCCAATATAACTCTTTGATTTCTAGCAACCACCCTTCAACCACCACCATGGCACTGCATCTTACCTTGACCACTTTGCCTTAGTCCTTGAGTGTATTTCTGTTACTGCAACAGTTGTTCTGCTGTCACCATTATGTGTAAATGAGAGAAAACTTGGAATTTTCAGTGCCAGTAAGAGGTGCCTTCATACATGTTTGATAACCATCACACCACCTTGCCCCTGTGCTTCTAGATTAAATCCTCCAAAAGTTCTGGAATCTACTGAATGTCTTTAAAGCCATGATTCCCCCACCACAGACTGGACCCAAAAAGAATCCCTTTAAATATATTGTCAAAAAAATGCTGGTGAGCACCAGCAGAAAGCAAAGCAGCGTTGGCAGAAGAATGCGAGGAGGCAGCAATGGAACAAGGTCTCCAGGGCTACCCACAGGTGTTGTCTGCTCTGGGACAAGCTGGACAGCACTTTAGCAAATGCTGAAAGTCCTTTTTCTACAAAGTGTTACACTAAGTACATCAGGGACCTGACAGCAAAGGTCAGATATCAAAACCTGACTGAAAGTTACCTGTGCATGCCTGGTAAGTTATGCAGGAAAAGGAGTGTCCTGGGGTGACTTTATGATGCTGAACTGTGCCCCCATTTGTCTGTTTAGCCAAGAAATAAGTTCTGTGCCATTAAAATGAGATCTGAGAGAAAAGGAGGAAGAAGGAAAAGTGGTGGAATTTTTCTGTAGCTGTATTCAAAAACATAAAAATAAGAGCTTTAGCTCTCTCTCTGTGAATGTTCTCTGCAGCACGGACAGGGACAGAGCTTGCCTTTGCTTTTAGTTCATTTTTTTACCTAGCTGAGACAGAGAAGTTCCCCAGACTGTAGCTTTTCTTTTCCTGGAACTGCTCAGCCTGCTCTGGACAGAAAGCCCAGACAAACCCCAGAGCTCACACCTGTGGCCCAGCGGGGCCCGGGACGCGGCACTTTCCAGCGCAGGAGGGACTCACAACAGCCTGAGCGAGCCGAGCTACACCCCACGAGAAGGACTCTCTGTCTGCATTTGCCATTTCTTCAGAACAGCAAGAGGTTCCATTGGTTAATAGTATTCATTTTCTCATGTCTGTGAATATTTTGCTTGTCTAATAAGCAGCTTTTTGCACTTTTCTCCAAGGAGGTTTATCTTTCAAACAAGTTGGGGGGAAGGACCGCTGCATTTTGCCCTTTAGGGAATCATCCCTTTAGAAGTTCCCTTCCAAATTTGTCCCAAACCATGACAAGGAGGCACTTCAGTTGGTCATTACTTATATTTGGATGATGGCTTTTTCCCCACTATATGGGATGAAGCTTTTTCTGCCTAAGGTTACTTAATCCTCACACCTGGCCTAATGAGAATTATACTTACAACATTAAAGTTTTACTTCCTTCAAGTATCAAATCCCATACCATTAAAATATTTTCCAGCTCCCTGCTCAGCTCTTCTCATCCTACTTGTTATTTTCTGTCCTTTCTCACTTTCAATCTACCTAGGACAATTCCTACGGACCTCAATATAGTGGCAGCAGGGAGTTAAAAGAAACATATTCAAAAGCATTTCATGCTTTCAAGCAGTAGCAGAGAGGTGCAGCAGAGAGAGACAAGGAAAGCAGCAACAGGAGAGAACCTCTAAGTTTCATTACAGCACTCAGCTTCAAGTAAGAAGAGATTTCGGAAGGCAAATGACCCAAACCAGGCAGCAGAAGCCACCACAAATACAGAGCTGTTTAAGCTCCTTAAAATACATGGGGCTCAAAATAAACACAAGGTAATTAATTTAATTTTAATAAGTATTTTGTAGGATTTGTCTCACCATCATAGGTCAAAAAAACCCAAAAGATCCATGCAGAATAATATTGCACCTTGGGAAAGCCACAGAAGCACCTGGGTAGACAAAGACGGAAATCTTGGTAAAAAACAGAAAGCATCAGACAGGGTACAGCTTATGCCTTACCCCTCCTTGGAGCATTTGGCCCCTACCTTTCAGTGACTCACTTCAGGCCTCCTCTTGAAGAATTAGACATTTACCTCCTTTCTTCATAAAAAAGGAGAGAGAATTCTCCCTGCTGCTACCTTGCAGTCACCACTCTCATTCAGCCCAGCCCAGCTCCCTCAAACTCCTCTTTCCCCTGAAAAGCACTGAGATAGCCAACTCAAGGCTACATTAAGGATCAGAATTTTAGTTATTAGGTTGGAGAGATCCAGGAGTGGAGCTGTGAAGCTCTCTTCTTCTTCAAAGAGTTGATTAAGAGGTATCAGAGCAGGAACAGATTCTGGCATCTCCCTCCCACAATGTCAATGGCTTCTTGTCTATTTCACTAAAGAAGGGGAAAGATTTATACCCCACTTAACTCATATTCCATTTCTACCAAATGGAAAGCAGAAAAAACCAACTCCCATCACAAAATACTTGCCAGATGAGAAAACTAATGAGAATAAATGTGGCACAGAAGACAGCACCCTTTTAAAACCAGTGCAGCTGAATTGCATACAGTGAAGCTTCTGGACACACATGCAACAACTGCTTTGGCAAATGAACACCAAAGAGTACGAAGTAAACTAATGGCCATCACTATAATGTTTCAAATTTTGTTTTCATTCCATTATAAGCTAATAGTGGCTTACAGGTTGAAATGAACACTAGGGTTATGGTCTTGCTATAGGACATAAATTACTTCATTTATCTGTATTAGAGATGCAGCAATCTATTTCAAGCATAGTGTGCTTTTGTAAATCAGCATCTTGAAGCCTGAAATGCTTTGGAGGATGAGCTGGGGGAGGGGCGGGGAAAGGCATTTTCTAGTTGTAAACTTTTAATTTTCAGAAATTCTCATATTTTGCATTAAGACAAAACCATGACCTTTTGAGGTTCTTCATCCCAAAGGAACCTCACAGTACATGTGCTCACAGCAGCCTTCAGAGATACAGCAAAGCAGAGTTAAAAATGGTCTCCTAAAAAAGGACTCCCATCACCAGATTACCATGAAGTCTTACTTGCTCTCCAACCAAAAAAATCTAGTCTGGACATTAGACTTACCAAGCATGCAGTCTCAAGAAAGACCAATCCTTCTTGACAAGGTTTTGACTCATCTACATTTTCTATTAGGCAAAAAAAGTTACAACAAAAGATTCACTGTCCAGCTCCAAAGTTCCTACAGGCTGCCACAGGTCAGACCTATCTGGAGTGTGACCTCTTATATTACATGGGGATCAGGCAGTGTAAGGAAGCAAAGGTGACCACCACACCAAAGGGATCTGAAATTATTGACTGAAGTTACTGTATCAGCTACAAACAGAAAACTGGCTTAATAAGACAGTCCCTATCTTTTACTGTGAAACCTGCATGGCATCATTTGTGGACAGAACTTTCTGGTGAGATCAAGGGTCAGCCACCTGCCCTAGGAAATTATTTGGCCACCCCCGTGTCCCATGGCACATCCCAAAAAGCCTTGCAGATGTACGGCAGTGTTGCTGTATGGACACGGTCACCCAGCACGGCCAGGCTGTGGGGACACTCCTTCCTGCACTGAGGAAAAGGTGATGCATGGGAGTCAAACCTGCTACCTCAATCGTTTGGTGTCTCTGAGAAAAATGACTGAGAGTGAATATGTACTGAAGAAATGTTTTCTAAAGTCACGAGAGAAACCAAGACAGAGAAAGCTGAAAGACGAACTTCAAAACTTGAAGTGTTTTCAGTAAAAATCTCAGCTAGATGGATGACAGACATAAATAAGCACAGACAGGTAGAGTAGGCAGTTCACAACATGAATCTCAGAGCCACCAATACTTACACAATTTACAGTCATAGCAATTTATGAGTCCCTATACAGCTGTTCTTGCAACAGGTGATTTCAGCGGAGTTTGAGCTCAGCTCACAAGCCTTTGAGCATGTTGTTGGGCTTGGGAACTGATTTTTTGTAGTTTTTAATGTCAAGCTTCTTCAGCAACTTCTTTTTCCTAAGATTTCCTGTTAATTAGCCCTAATCAGTATTCAAGTGCTAATCTGTGAGGCTATCTGCTGACTTAAAGGAAGGGAACACCTCACTAATAGCCCTAGTGTTTCCCTCTGCCAGCAGAAACAACCCCGATAAGGACAGAGACTCCAGCCATCTCCAAAGAGACAGAGCCACAAAGAGCCCTTCTGATCGCTGCTGGCATCTGGCCTTCCCCTCATTAGCACATTAAAGCTGCTCTGTCCATCCCATAAGAGCCACTCTGTCCATTCCTCCCGCTTTCTCTATGGAGCCATTTATGGTGCTGCTCCTTTGAAACCCCCCTAGTTCAAGAGGCAGTAACCCCTTCCCAAAGCCCACAGCACAGCCAGTGTCAAAAATTCCCACTTACAGACAGGCACCCAGTAAGTAGTGGCATTTTGAATGTCATAGGTAGACAGAGGACACCCACATATTCTGCTGTGCCAAATTGCCCCTCCTAGGGAAAGTCTTTTCCCGCTCAGGACGGGGACCGACAGGTTTGGATTACAGCGCACTTACCATATCACATCACTTCAAACAACTCCAGCTTCTGAACAGGACCAGTAAGGCCTGTATCTCCTAAACTGCAAATTCTCAGGAGCAAAATAAGGCAAGAGGGACAAAGCTTCCCAATCCAGGCTTCTAAACCTGTTAGAAAATGACACTCAGACACTTTGAAACCAAACTTGGACAGGTTTCCAGTGCATGCTACATTAAAAACATGGACGCTTTTTGTACTTCAGCTGATCTTCGCTCTTAAATCAAAGCATTTTGAGTTTACTATGGCATGCCAATAAGTAAGTGTGCATTCCCTGAAATAAGTTTGGAGAAGAAGAAGAGCATCTTTTTCTCCTGTTTTACAGGTACTTCCCTTATGCTCCCTAATCATCGGGAACACAGCTAATTTGCAGAAGTTGTTTGCTTACAAAATGGCGATTACAAGGAAACTTGTAAGAAAATGAAAGAATGGACAATTTTTCATCACTTCATTTCTTTATCATCTGCCAGGATGCTTTCCCACAGGCAGATATGACCTTCCTATTTCCTCAACCAAAAAGTATAATACTAACAGGCACAAGAAAGCCAACCTACTTGCTTTATCTATGCTCTGATCTCATTTTCTTTGACTTACTTCAGAATGGTATAAATATTTTTCCCTAAAAGGAGAGCTCTGGTTATCTGAATTGAGCTCCGGCTCATTCTTATACTCTCACTGTTATTCTGGGTGGACTTTAAGGAGCTATTTGTACTTTTTAAGAATAAAAATCCCAAAGGAAGCAAATTATTTTGTTTTGAAGAAGAAAGCAAAGCAACTGAAGGTCATGAATACTCACTCTTTTTTTTGGATTCAAAAATGATATGTTTGATCCTTGACTTGCTTTTCATTAAGGAAAAATGCCATAAATTATTTGGTTTGTTTGCCTCTCTGATCAGTCAACTGAAAGACATTTTTGCTTTGGGGCAATGAAACACATCATCTCAATTTTATTATTATTCAGCTCCAAGTTCTTTTTAATATATAAAATCCCTGTGTCTGATTTATTATGCAGGTGCATGTTATTAGGAAAAAAAACCCCACATTGGGTTATAGCTTTTGATACTTGCAGTGCCATTTAAACAGCTCCCATCTCTGAAGAGTTAGTAGCTTTGACACACAGTTCAAGTTCAAAGTTAGTCAGCTAGTGGGCCAAACTCTTCCTGAACTCCAGTATCAGGGAGGGGCTGAGCCTGTAACACACTGAAAAAATCAAAAGTTTTACTCAGACCGAGCCCAAACAGATGACCTTTCTTTCAAAAAGAATCTAAATTGCTTTTCTTCATATAATTTTGTTCAATACATCACTGCCTAATTTAATGAATTATACTTACTAAAAATATTTTTATCTTCCTTTTCCTAAGACAGGAATTAGACCATACACTGGCTTTATGCAGAAGGCTGAAGTTTATTTGACAAAGTAAATAAGAAAAGAAGAAGAGAGAGTCACACTGCTCCACAGACTACTTTTGCAATTCACTAGTGCACAGAACGTAACTACAAAGCTATTTAAAAATGAGATGGGACTGAATGGCTGAAATAACTCTTATTCCATTTTCTGATTCAAGTTGAGTATGTCTCTAATATTCTGATATGATTTTTAGAAAACTTCTGAGAAATACAAAGTGCCATTCAGCAACTACCAGCAAGAAAAGGCCCACGAAGACAACCTTGAAACAGCAAGATAAGGCACAGCCAGACTTTATAACTTGTATTTCTTAAGGAAGCACTAAAAGATAGAAGTGGGAAAACCCAGAAAAATGCATGTGCCATCCAGCTTTCTAAAAAAGTCCTTGACAAGGAAAGCAATACAACACCAGTGCCTTAGACATTTCTCTGGAGATCTGAGTTCATTGGCACGGCTGTGGTATTTTTTGTTTCCAGGAATAATCTCATTTACTTAGCTAAAATAACTTTGTCATAGTATCTAAAGATATTAACTCATTTTACTTGCAGAAACTTCATTTTCCCTCCCTATCCTACTGTCCAGGACTACAGAGATAATGGCCTTGTATAAGGAGGTGTCTTTCTTGTTGGCTTTTGTTTGGAGAAAATTTGCAAGAATCCCCCAAAGAGATTACTTGGCAACCTGCTCCCCCTGTGTTTCAGCAATGTTTATTGTCTGTCCAGTTCGTCTCAAGAGGTGGTAGCCAGATTTCCCAACATGGAAGTTTCCCCTCAAAAAGTTTCAGGGGACACAGGAGAATCTGCCAGGCAAGTCCCTGCCATTCAGATCACCCAGGGAGTGCAAGAAAGGGAGACAAGCTGCCCCTTGTGCTGGAATAGAGACAGATGGAGTGAGCTGGGACCCACCAAAAGGTATCTGAAACACGCAGGTGCTGGGGCGGAGGCACAGAGAACCACAGAACTCCAAACCGCATAATTTGTTTTCTATCTTCCCACTTTCCTTGGGAGTCAACGAGGAGCAAGTGAGTCACTGCTTATTAAGTGGTCCGCTGCAAGCAGACAGAGTTTGTGGAGTCCAATTTTGGCTTCATAAAAGTTTGGGGAAGCAAGCAGTCAAGCAGCCATCATTATTCTTGCTCTTCCCTGCAACATAGCAGGGCAGAGTCAGTCAATGCTCAGCCAATGTCACAAAGAAGGCACCAGGCAGGCCCTTGCAGACGGGATTTATGGACCACAGGTGTGAGTCACAGGTCCAGGAGCATATCTGCAGCACAACATTTCCCCTTAATGCAACAGCAACTCAAAACCATCCTCTCCCAACTCAGAACAATAGAATCATTAAGGCTGGAAAAGATCTCCAAGACCCTGGAGTTCAACCATTACCCAGCACTAGCAGGCCCACCATTAAACCACATCCCTAAGCATCACAACTACTTCAAGGATAACAGCAAATTTGATCCTGCTGCAACAGGTCCTGTTCACCATCACTGGCAGCCCAGAATTAATACATAAACTATTCTAGTAAACCCCATAATTGCCCTGAGCATCTCCAGTCCTTCATAACTCAAACCATTCATTTTTGTGTTTTAATTTCTTTCTGCTTTCTTGTAATGGACAACTTTTTTCAGAGTGCACTGTTTGCTATGATCACTGAACTAGACTTTTACAGGCAATCAGCTCTGCTTTCAGTGCGTTCTCTCTCAAATAACCTGCAGGGGTTGTTCCAGCATTTCTCTATTGGGATCTACTAAGGGAACAGAGAGGAGACATTGGAAGGTGAAGTTAAAATAAGCTTCCATAGCTTGTAAAACAATTTTAATTTAATTGTTTAATTTTAATGCCTGAATTGCCATGGAAGGCAATTCGGGAATCAGCAAGTGCCTGGGTAACTGAACTGATAGAAAGAGAGTGAGAAAGAAACAATGATCACTTTCTGCCAGTGTCTATGTCCTTTCTCCTAATGTCTTGTTTCGTCCTTGACCACACCAGAGTCTGTCCCCTCCCTGGGCACAAACTTCTTAGCAGGGCCTCTTGTGACAGAACAAGGGTTTTAAACTAAAAGATTAGATATAAGGAAGAAATTTTCTATTATGGGGTTGGTGAAACTCTAAGAGAGGGTGCCCAGAAATGTGGTAGATGCCTCATCCCTGGAAACAATCAGGGTCAGATTGGATGTGACTCTGAACAACCTGATCTACTTAAAGATGCTCCTGCTGATGGCGGCAGGGGCTGGATTAGGTGACCTTTAAAGGTCCCTTCCAACCCAAACCATTCTATGATTCCACCAGCCATAACCAGGTTTCTGGCAGCCCCAGATGTTGTCAACGTTTTCATTTTGATGTCTGCCTGAAGATTCCCTACTTTTTGTAGCAGAAAACAGAAGCACAATGAATCAGTCAGGAACCTTCCACTAATCATGGAATTCCGAGCAAATGGTGCACACAAAGCACAGATAACACAGGGAAAGTGTTACCCTCTTCTGGGAGAAAAACAATTGGAAAAGCCCATGTTTAGTTTGTTGGGGTCTCCTACTTCTTTTTAGGGATATGCCATACATACTTCTTTCTTTACCACATGTGTTTGCAGGCTATTGTTTCCATACAGGATGAAAATATAAACATTGAGTCAGAATTCATTTCACTGTATCAACAGAAATACTGATGAAAGCTGTGATGTTACATGGAGACATCAGTTCCCACGTAAAGTTGAAAGAAACTTAAGGAAATCGAACTTTTGAAAAACTTCCATTGATACACAACATGGGACTGGCTAAGAACTAAAACATCTCAGTAACATATCTTCTCCTACTCCATAAACCACATAAATTTGGAAAAATTTTACTCTTATTTCATGTTTGAGGAGGAGATAAGAACACAACTCCCATTACTTAGGCTGCCCTTATGGGCTATGGGAGATCTCATTTCTAGGTTCGAATTTATGAATTGGAAGAGGTTTGAACTTTGGTCACCAGAGCAAATTTCTACCCTTCCCCCTCTTAAAAAAGAAAAAAAAAAAAAGCCAAAAAAAACAAACAAAAAAAAACCCTAGGTATTCTCATTTCAATCATATAGTCACATATAAAGAACAACAAATATTGATTTGACATTTTATCTACAGCTCAGTCAGAAACATGCATAAGCATGGTAACTGCTGTATGAATTAATCCAACACCTCCTAGCCATGAAGAATGTGGTCAATTTGATGACACCCCAGAGCTCATTATTATCACACTTGCATAGGAAAGCCTGCTGCTTTTGTATCTGATCTCTTCACCACATCTTCATATTTCTCTTGGTGCCCCTGGGAAAAAAACACCCTTTCTCTAGTGTCTTGTTTGTAGGCTGACACACACCTCAGGATGACCAAGCAGGAGGGCGGGATCTGGCAAGCACAGGACGCCTAAGATGACACGGACTGTGGGGCTGAGGAATTGAGTCAATCTTACAATACAGAGAGTTGCAAAATGCATGTGTACAAGAAAATGTGTAACTGAGTTGAAGCAGCTCTTACTTGTTTCAACTTCGTTTCAACCCTTGTCATGCTCAAATAACAAAAGATAAGCATTTCCTCGTCACTGAAGCTTTGGAGAATCCTCCTGGAATGGTAATTAACTGCGTGTAATAGGGCTGTTCCGAGAGCAAATAGCTTCACGTATTTTTAACAAAGTAACACTTGTAGGAATTGTAATTTTTTAATATTTAAAAGCTTCATCTTCAAACCTAATACTCCCATGTAGAATAGCTGCGTTCAGTTGCTCGTCCATGTTACATGAATCTGAAACTAAAGCCGGGACAATGAGGCCAGGGCTGGTACGCACCATCCCATTGCTGCAACTGCTCTGTTAAGCACGTAAGAGTCATTAGGCAGTGACAGAGGCATTAGGAGTGATAGCTCCAGCTGGCTTTTCAGACAGGAGCTCCTTCTGGAGAAGAGCAACCAGTTAGGCACTGGATGGACTCTGTTTTGTGGTAAAACCCTCTGCCCATATCAAATGCAGCGCAAAAGAAACGGCCGGCAGAGAGGGGAGCGTAAAGGATTCACTAAGATGATTCCAGCGTTTTCTTGTGCCTTCGGTGAAATAATTTACTCCGAAGTACCCTGCAGTTTACCCATCTTCGCACTGACCACTCTGAGCCACACGCAGGGGCGAACCGAGCGGCTCGCCTCTCGCCAGCAGCCCCAGCGTGCTGCTCCGGGGGCACGCGAGCTGCTCGGAACCGGGCAAAGATCCCCCACGCCGCCACCCGGCACCCCGGAGCATCAGGCCCCGGCCGGCCGCCCCAGAGGCCGCCCCTTCCCCGCCGCCCTCTCGCCCGCCGCCCGCGCTCCAACTTCTCCGGCGGCGCCTCCGCCACCGGCCGGGCTGCGGCAGCGGGGATGTCTGCTCCCTCCTCCCGCCGCCCCGAGCCTGTCCGTGACGGGCCAGGAAAGCCGGAGCCGGCGGGAGGCGCGGGGGCTCCGCTGCGGAGGTTGTGCTTGTGGACACGGCAGGTGCGACCGGCACCGGCTCCGGCGGGGAGGGCTCGGGCTGGAGGCTCACGCCGCCGCCTCGGAGGCAACAATGGGCCGGGGGAGGCTCCGCGCCGTCGCTCCCTGCCTGCCCGGGGCTTCTGTGTGGAAAGGCGCTGCCAGCCCAGCCTAGCCCAGCCCGGCCGAGCCGAGCCGAGGCAGCCGCCCCGCCGGCGCCTTCGTGCCCCGCTGCTCCACTCCTCCAAGCGGGCCGGGCCGGGTCGGGGCCCCTCCGACGGCGGCCCTTGGGACCTGCGCGCCCCAGGGCGAGCGGCACCGTGCCGTGTAGCCAGAGCCCCGCTCCATCCCCTGGCCTCACCTGTTCAGCACTTTCCTGATCCTCTGGCGCACGCTGGAGGAGGGCGCGGAGATGCCGCTCCTGCCGCCGCCACTGCCGCCCTCCGCCGGCAGGTTCTCGATGGTGGCCACGACATGGCTGGGCTGCGGCGGGTGGTGCGGCGGCGGCGGCGGCTGCGGCGGCGAGGGGTGGCGGTGGTGGCGGTGGCGCTCGGGGGAGAGCATCGCTGCGGGGCTGCGCCTCAGCGGAGAGCGGGGCGCATCCCGGCGGGAGGGCGGCGGGCGCTGCTGCCGCCGGCGCTGGCTCCCTCGGCTTCCGGGCAGCGCCAGACCCTCGCCCGCTCCTCCCTCACTGGGCTGCCATGCAGCGAGGGGCGGGATGCTGCCGCCGCCGCCAGCGAGTGCCGCTCACGGCCGACGAAGTGGCAGCAGTTTGGCGACCCTCCTCCTCCTCCTCCTCCCACACCCCCCGCGCCCAGCCGGTGCCTCCCCCCGGCGGAGCCGCCGCCGCTGCGCCGCCTCGATCCCCTTTGTTCCCGCTCGCCACCGCCCCGCGCTCCCCTGGCGCACGGCTGCTGCCGCGGCTCGGCGCGGCGCGGAGCCCCCCGAGCCCCCCGAGCCCGGCGCGGCGGCGGCGGAGCCCTGCGCACCGCGGTGCCGCCCGCCGGGCGCGGCCGGGGCCGCCAGGGGGAGCCCGCGGCGGCGGCAGCGCCCCCGCGCCCCGCGGAGTCGCCGCGCCGGGACCCCGGGCAGCGCGGCCGGCGCCGCTCCCGCCGGGCTCCCGAGGGCTCTGCCGGCCTCCAGCCCAGCACAGCGCCGGGGGCGGGGGGAGCCGCGTCGGCGGGGCCCCGAACTTTGCCCTATGAAATGCTCATCGGTTTTCTTTGGGGTGTTCAGCCGTCTGTTTGGGGTGGGTATTTTGGGGGTGTTAAGTTGTCTCTGGGTTGGGGATGCTCACAGCTGGGCTGCAGGGCACTTCCCCCCCTGGCCCGTGCTGTGTGATCACCCGGGAGTTGCCGTACACTTGTCTTCGGAAACCCGGCGCGGCCGGCGTCGTCTTCAACCAAGTGGGAAAAGTGTAAAGAGAAAAACCGCTTCTGAACAACGCCCTGGCTCTTACACTGCCAGAGGCACGTAAGGGACTGAGGGAGGCATGGCAGTCGCTGTAAAGTTCAGAGCTCCATACATTTTTCATAGAGACGGTGCACTTGAAGTTCATGCCTGGGCGAGGCTTGCTTAAGTGTTGTATACCTCTCTTTCAAATACCGGGAGACTCCCCGAAGAGAAGTGGAATGAACGTAGGTTCAATATTTCTTACTCTAAAGATAAAGATATTTCACTTCAAAAATTGAATTAGGCTCGGAGGAGGTGTCTTTTTAATCGATCATATCTCTCTGAAACATATTACATGATAATTTTGCTAAGTCCTTTAAGTGACATACATTTGAAATTTCACCTTCCTCATTCTATTGTTCCACTCATTTTTGTCAAGGATTCTTTCCCTGTATTTCTGTTTATGTGAACCTTACACAAAGGCGTGAAGACGAGATGAACATTCATGATACGCAGGGAAATGCGGCTGTAAAGCCAGGCAGTGTACCCCGGGGAAATCAGATAGATGTGATACTAAAAATTATATTTGCCTTTTTTTTAATTTCTTCTTTTTTTTTTTTTTCCTTTTTTTTTATTTTTAGGTTTCAGGTCGGTAATGTCTGTTTACAGGAACTCTTCCTTTTGCCAATATCAATGTTTAATATGTCAGTTTACTCTGAGTACCTCAGCAGCCTCTGTCTAACAGGTCTTCGGATGAGATCCGGTGGAGCATGTTGCTTTACCAGAGGAATGCTTTTGAAGATGGGGCTCACTCACTCGAAATCCTGTAAAGTTCATTCTCTGTTCTGGGCAAACAGCCAGCTGTTTTCAGCGCGAGCCGAACCTCAGTTGAATCGGATTATGCTACTAAGAGATTCTCCTCTCTCCTATTCCCCCCATGGCAACCACATGTTTCCATAAGTGGAGAGAAGATGAGGTTCATTCTCCCTGGCAGCTCTTGGAAGTGGAAGGGACAGAGGCTCAGAAGCTGCAGTGCCCTGCAGCCCAGCGGTACAAGGCTGGCTGCGGGGCTGGCAGCCCGGTGCTGCCGTCCGTGCTGAGAGCCGGCACCGCCTGGGTGCAGCTGTAGCATCTCCCAACTCACACACTCATCTGTGCCCTACGTACCTCTGGCACCTGTTTGCTAATGTTTCCATGCCCCTTGTTAAACAGGCTGCTTCATCACACCGCGGCTGGATGAGTATTCTGGAGGCGCTCACTGTGACGGTGGGAGAGGGTTTAGGTCAGAGATGTGTTTGCTTCTGGGTGCTCAGTGGCCATTTCAGACTAATCCGACAGCTGAGTGGATCAGAACAGCAGTGTTTGTGTAACTTTATTCCCGCTGATTACACCAAATGAATGCATACCTGAAGTCCAATTTGGGATCTGCCCGTAAACTAGGGGGGCTGTAGGGAGGTGCTGTGCTCAGAGCAGCCCCGTTATTTGGCAACCCCCTTTTTGGCAATGCAGAGAAAAACTGTAGGTCTGTGCAGACAGCCCTGCTGCCATCGTGACAAATGGATTTCTTGCGCATGCAGGACCGTCATAAATACGATGCCAAACTTTTGCTGTGTCCAATGAAATTGTTTCCAATTACTTTTCACTTTGTCTCACTACCACACCACACACATAGCATTACACCATCCCATGGCTTCATGCTTTTAATATTGCAGCTTAGCTGTGCAGGGTTTCTTCCATGGTTAGACAAAGTACTGGGAGGAGTAATTATATGGGATGCATTCTGTTTAATAATATAAACAGTGGACTGCATCACACAATCAGTAGGTACTGACTGAGAGCAGCATTTTTTAACATTTTAATAATTGCTCAAGATGCTGTCCCTGTGGCTCAGGGTCCCCCAGTCCTAGCACTCCTGGCCCGATTTCAAAGTGCTAAGTATGCCTTGCTCCCTTTTAACTGTTAGTTCCCATGCTGACATTCAACTATGGCACATCTGGCATTTTCATTTATCCAACACCCAACAGGAGCAGTTTTACCAGAACATAAGCATAGAATCCGTATAATTGTGAAAATTTATTTTTTGTTAAGCATTTCACCCCCCAGCTGAATGTGCTAGAGGTTAGTCCTATGACTCCTTTTTGTTGTTTACTCTGAAGAAGCAATTTACCTTCTAGCAACAGTCACCATGAATAAAAGGAGAAAAATTCTCCACGGCCACCAGAGTTCACAGGGTACCAAATCCTTTCAACTTTTGAGTTTCTGTCAATAAAGGTGTACAAAGCTGTTGTTACAGCAACCTCAGTGACTGCCTAACACACTGCCCAGGGGCCTGGCCTAAGCCTAAATCCTCGTGCCTGAACCACAGTCCTTAAAATAGATGGGGAAGTCCTCTCCTGGAGCTCTGATCTCGCAGCTGTGCTCTGATCCTGCTTGAGACCTGGAAGGCCCTGTGGCAGGACCAGAAGCTAACCACTAACTAGAGGGACAATGCAGTACCAGTAAAACTTGTAAGTAGGGCAGCAGTACTAAGAAGAAATTTTTTTTAACGGCATGTGCTTGTACCCCCAAGTAGGTTGAACAGTCTCAAGTCTGGACTTGGGCTCTCACCTCAGATTACCCAGATTTTAGAGGTTTGAAACTCAGTCTTTCCTTTTCCAGCTGAGTCACCTGGAACTGCTGAAACTGCTTTTCTGTGGTACTGTTGGCATCCTTTGGTTCCCAGCTCCACGAAAAGAACCAGAACCCCAGATTTCAATGGTTGCAGTTCTGTGGAACACTTCTGGGTGTTGTATTCTCAAGGCTGTTTGTCCTGTGGAGATTCAGTCAGACAAGCCAGACTCTTCTGTCACATTTTTTCAAGGGTGGGAAAACTGAGGTACTGGAGCAGCTCTATGTGCCCTGTCATTTTTCAATCAACCTTCAAGGATGCCAAGAGGAATAATCATGATCTCTTTTTCATTCCTCTGAATGACTATTATATATTTGCTGTTTGATTTATATTGAATATATAACTTCTATGTTGATATGTAAATTTTAATATTTGATATAACATTTTATCTTGAACCTTTTAATTTTATTAAAACATTCCTTGATTATGACTAAGAAATCAATTTTTTTTTTCTTTATCCCTGGAATGAAATAATTGCAGCTGGAGGGAATGAGATCTTTCATTAACACACTCTGCTGCAACACCAGACGGATCAACATTAGCTCAGAGCTGCAATTCATCCTGCTTGTTCCTGCATGGTGCTTCGGCAGGGGTTTATTCATACTTCTGGTGAGTTTGGGTTGAGCACCATCCTGAAGCTGTAGATTATTTGAAAGAAACCCAGATATCTCTACAGGCAGAGCTGCATTGTGGAAATATTTTATTATGCTTTTAGGGAACAAGAACAGCCATGGAGGCAAAGTGTTGGTGTGCACAAAAGCCCATTGCTGAAAATCCTTCCAAGCCACTTCTTGGGCAGAGTTCATTAGGAGAGTCCAACTACTCCAATCACCTCCCAACACAGATGAGAAAGATTCAGAGAAGTGACAATTTTCCAACATGGGAGGTTGACTAAAACAAAAAAAAAGGAAGGGTACAGCACAGCAGGACAACCTTCATGTTGCTCCTCAGCCTCCATGCATCACTGTCGCATTTTGGCACCATTGCTAGAGATAATCATGGCCTCACAAGACAACTTGTTGCGAGATGAGAAGTCATCAGTCAGGAATGATGAGCGTAGTGCATCTGTTCATACATGTTAGTGGGTGAACATCTGTGGAAAGGTAACAGAGCTGTTGGGGAATATAAGCACACAGCTCACGTACAGTTCCCAGCCAAGAACTGTGCATCTCATGAAGCAAGAGGAGAGGAGCATGGAGGCACAGACAGAGCTGCTGTCCCCTCTGGTTCTCACTTCCTTGCATGTGATGTGAGACACCCCACCTGCATCGCAGAGAGAGTGAGGAAGGTTGTGGGTGGCAATGTCTATTATTCACATCCATCATAAAGATACTTTATATTTTTCATTAGCTGCAGGAGGGAATATAACAACTGACTAATAATTTTCATTCTTGTATGGGAATATTCACACACACGCACAGAGACAGGGAGAATTGCATTGCAATGCCTTTGGAGCCTGAGACCAAGCAGCTGCATCCATATAAAGAAGATAGATTATACAATACAGAAAAGGTAAAATTAAATAGAATTTATTCATTTCCATCAGCTTGGGTGAGCAGCAAAGGCACAATAAAAAGTACAATAAATAATCTGTGGATGCCTGAGCTTACAATAGTACAAGGTTCACAAGCAGTTCAGAAGCAGAACATCTGGAATAGCTCAATTTCTCTGGAGGAGAATGGGGAGAGCTCCTGCCTCACATGTGATTGCCTCTTCTTTGAGATTTCCTTGCTTCACTGCTGCAGCAATCATTTCAGCACTTTGTCATAGCCGTGCAATCACCGGCAGCTTTTTGACAGTTGCAGACGTTTACCTACTTGTCTGCTTCCTAATTTGCATAAACATAAATGAATCCTGCAGAGATTAATTAAGAACAGTATTAACTTTCCTCTTTGCTTGTAGCATAGGTCACTCACAGACTCAAAACCTCAGACTGGAAAGAGAGCTGAATCTCGAAAGCAACAGCTCATCAGCTCATCAGCTCAGGAAGCTGCAGGGAGGCAGGCTGTTATTTCCCTTGCTGATACTCAGTACCGAAAAAGCAAGCAGCAAGAAGTCCCTAACCTGGTAGCAAAAGAGAAATGAACTTACAATAAATCGTGTGTTTCTGGTTTTGTGCAGCTCAATAGCATTTTAAATCTACTTGTTATTTTCAATAAACCACATTAAAATTACTTTTATTTGGTTTATTGTGTGATTCTTGTCCTTCCTCATTGCATTATTAAATATTAGTCTACAGCATGCCCTGATTTAAGTGTCTCTACTTGCCCAGAAATAACAATTTTTTTAAATAATCCTGTTCTTCTATGAAAAAACAGTAACTCTTTTCAATCTCTCACTGTTCAGCAATCAGAAAATGTGATACACAGATTAGAAAAATCAAACCAATTCCTTTTGATTTTGAGGAAGCAAGTCTTGAAAAGTACATTTCAGGAGAAACATGACAATTTTATATTGCTTTATTTCCTTACTTATGCGTACTTTGTAGAAAACTCCCCAATCCTGCAGGATCCTCTGTGCCTGGGGGACTTGGGGAGCAGTTTGGAAGCATGCTTTGACACACAGCTTGGGAAATATTTTTGGAAATTGCACACCTCACAGCAGAGGTGGTTTATTAGTTCATTTGCAAATGAGATAATTGACAATCTGTCAAGGAGAGGCCTGGGTTTCCAAGAGTGAAGTTGCCCTTGGACTGAGCGGCATTTCACTGCCCTGGTTTCAGCATGCCATCCCCATATAGCAGTAGCTCAGTGGAACGTAGGGCTCTGTGATGTACATGAGACCATTTAAGGTGACCTCGAGGTCCTCCTGGCCATGCCCTCTCTGGGTAAGCAATGTCCAAACCAACACTCCAGGTGAGAGGCAAGAGATGCAGAATGACAATCATTTCAGTCAGAAAGGACCTTGAGGATCACCAAGTCTAGTCATTGACTCAGCGCTGCCAAGGCCACCACTAAACCATGGCCTCAAGCACCACATGTACATGTTTTTTTAAAATGCCTCCAGGGCTGGTAACTCAACCACTTCCCTAGGCAACCTCTTTCAATGCTGAACAACCCTTTCAGTGATGAAATCCTTTTTAATATCCAGTCTAAATCACCCCTGGTGCAACTTGTCCTGTCAGCTTGGTGCTTATTATGTGTGAGAAGAGATAAGCCCCTACCTTGCAGAAACCTCCTTTCAAAAGCAGCTATAGACAGCAATAGGGTCCCTCCTGAGCCTCCTCTTGTCCAGGCTAAGCAAACCCAACTCCCTTGGTTGTTCCTTGTAAGTCTTGTTCTCCAGACCCTTCACCAACTTCACTGCCCTTCTCTGGCCATGCTCCAGCACCTCAATGTCTCTCTCTTTTAGTGAGGGGCCCAGAGCTGAACACAGGTTTCAAGGTGTGGCCTCACCAGTGCCCAGTACAGGGGACAATCACTGGTCCTGCTGACCACACTGTTTCTGATACAGGCCAGGACTGCCAGATTCCAGGGCAAAGTGACACAGCAGTTTTGGTGGATGAGAATTCCATTTGGAAAAAGGATTTCAACATTTAAAGCAAATCACCTCAGGAGAAAAATGAGAGTTCATTTTGTAAGGGAAAAAAGCCATTAGATGGACTTTGGAGAAATTAAAGGGGCTTCCCAAACAGTAAATGTGTTAACCTCTAGAGAAAACCAACCATACATATTGTATGCCTTAGTGGAATTGTAATACATCTCATTGACAGACTTTTGTCCTAGTTAATAATACCAGAGGCCTCTGGGCTTCTAATTATTGCTGTCATATCTCCCACAGGGAAACAAAATGGTAGGGCTGAAATTTAAATTAAACCCACTGGAGATGCAAGCAAGGTCCCAGAGGGTGCAGCCCCAGCCCTGACCTGAGTGCAGGTGCAGGGTGGTGCTCCCTCCTTCTCTGGGGCCATGGGGAGAGGGGTCCAGCTGAGGACAGGCTGCAGAAGACAGGAGTGGTTATGACAGTGATGCAGGTTTAGCTTTTCCGTCTAATGGCACACACTGGCCATTTGAGATGGTACTGCTGTGACTGCAGCTGTGGCTTTTCTGGCAGTGCCTACCCTTTGCCATCTATTCAAACTTCTCGTGTCTTCTCTCTCTGGCCTTGTGTACATCTAGTCCCACCTGCCTCACCTCCCCTGCACAGTCCCACCTTCGCAGAGCTGATCCAAAAATCTGTGACAGATGACACAGCAATGCTTTAGTTAATGCTACAGGGGAGGAGAACGACTGACCTTTGCATTGCCTTTCCTCCTTTCTATCATTTCTAACTTCCTGAGACTTCCCAGGACTGTCAGAATCCTGGTTACACCTTGAAGCTGCCCTAGAGTGCAGGAAATACAAGAAAAAACCTGCTCTTTTTCTAGCATGACAATGCTCTAAGGACACCAAATCAGAGCATCTTTTGCATAGAGATTACAAGCCAGGTGCTTTATTAACTCCATCAAGTAATGGCACACACTGCTCAGGATGGAAAGTCCTCATCCTTGGAGGTTTTCAGGATCTAGCTAGTGAAATCACAAGGCACCTGGTTTCACAGGAGATTGGACCAAAGTCTTTCTGTGTTCCCTTCCAAGGAAAGTTATCCTGCAGTCCTGTGAATTAGGATTTCAGCTGTGCCAAGTTATATTTCAGCAGTTATGTGTATGTGTAACTATGGGGTCAGAAAAATCCAGAAAGGGAAATAGATGGGAAGAGTAACCTTTTCACTATTTCTCATTTTATTGCATAAAGTTACAGAAATACACAAAAGGATGACTCCCACACGGCATTCTTCAAGAATGAAAATAAAATGTATGTGAATAAAGGAACAACAAAGGGCTTGACAAATTATAATTCTTAATGACTCAAATTTATTGGAAGGAATAGCAGAGATTCAGCTCTCTTGCCCATATTCCTTGATGGACTGGAGAGAGGAGCACCTCTTAGAATTATTGCCTCAGTAAGATTCAGTATGTATGTCACTGACTGGCTATTTTAGTATCCATCAACAGGGGTAACAACTAAAAAAAAAAAAGATAAAAATCAGAATACTTCCTTTGGAAGCAGCACTCTTTAGGGATATTTATTACTGGTTTCTGGTGATTCTTTATATCTGGTACATTTTTGTGAAATGTCTTAATCTTTTAAAAAGATTGATCTCCAGGTATTAGCAAATTATCCTTTCAAAGTGTAAAGTGCCTTTCCATGTAAACTTTTTTTCACAAGCCAATTTATTTTTCAGGTCTTGTTGGCAAGACATAACTGCAATTCTGCAAGTGAATGAGAGGAGGGATTGTTGTTAAGCCAAGTCCAAAAGCTAGTGTGCTGAAGAAATTAAAGACTGAATATGTAGCATTTTGGGGCAAGAAAATCACACCTGCTAGTCACACTTTGCAAATAGGTGCAAAGAGTCCTTTGGGTGGTTAATGAAAGTTACTGTCAGGTTCAAGGCTTTATTAAATTATTATTTATTATAGTAGTTCTGAATTACTGAAATAGCAGCAGGAGACATGATTAACAGGATGACTCATGCTTAGGAAGGTATCACCTAATGAGGTCATTATGTCAGCATCATCAGCAGTGTTCAAGATAAAGAAGGATACATGGAAAGTGGAATTATTTCCATGGCTAACCCTGATTCATTCCAAAGGTTAGATTTGATGATTAGAGAAGTCATGTCCCACATAGAGTCTGAGAACATGCTAATGGTTAATAAAGTATTATCTCAATGAACACTGAATTTTGAAAAGAGATATGGAAGCCAAAGTCTATGGGCAAAAGGGTTGGACCAAATTCAGCTCTTTTTTCAGCTGACTGGGATATTAACTTCTTGGCCATCTTAACTTGTTCTCAGAGCATGCTCAACTGACTCCCATGCTAAACAACTGATGCAGGACTTGGGTGGAAAGTTTACTTCATTTAGGACTTTTGCTACAGGTGCATAAACTGCTCTCACAAACACAAATCTTTGGATTTCTACACACATTTGCATCAAGTTGCAGAGCTGGTACTCTCACTCTTCTCTGCACTTAGGATGGAGAGAAAGGAAACAGGATGAATAATGTGCTTGTCCTCGTGTACAAGCAGCCTGGATTTGCTTCTTCCTACACTGGGATTAATGAACATGCCTATCATATTCTGGAAAGTATTTTACTGCCATGCCAACAGAAGCAAGAGTTATCCTCAGTGATAAGAACTACTTAACAGACAGATATAATGCCTGTGTTGAAATAAAAGCAAGTAAATCCCACCATAATGTGCTCCTGTACATACTGTGAAATCCTTCTCAAGAAAGCACAGCCTGGGTAACAGAGTTTAAATCCAGCTGAGATGACTGGGACTGCTTTTCAGCTTTCTCTGACCCAGTAACCCCGCACAGAACTGGAGAGAAAGTACCAGAAGGATAGAAGACGTGCAAAAATATTTCACAGCATCACCTGAAGGCTGACTTGCACACATTAAAATATATTGCCTGACAACTAATCCTGTAAACTACTGCTTACTGCCCCATGAAAAGCCTGCCAGATAATGCCAGCCTTGCTCCTCTTGCTTGGACAAAAACAGATTGCATTTGCAGTTTGAGATTCAACTTCCTCCACCTCAACAATTCCAAAGAATTTACCAGAAAGATAAATGGGCAGCAAAGCTAGTGTTACTGAAAGGAAGTGTCCTTCAATGAAATCAATGAAATGCACGAAGACATTTCAAATTTTACATCCAAGACTTCTAGTAAAGAGTGGAAATCTATGATACAATGAACATAACCCACCCTGTGTTTGAATCCCTCTGGATTTTAATCTGAGTCCTTTTGAAATTACAAGGAAGAGGAGATGGGTTGATGCACGACACAATTTCAGTACTGTGGTCCAGGAGCAAAGAAACCACACGTCTCTTGCAGTACATCTGCCATTCAGTGAGTGTCAGCAGTTCAGTGCTTTGTAGACTAAAACAGAGATTCTTCTGTTCTTTAAAATACTGTAAGTGGTCAGTACAACACCTGCACATGGGATATTTATTTACTCCAGATGAGGATTTCCTGTATGATAAAAATCTGCCATATGTCCAAGCTACAAGACAGCAACTTGTCCATTCACATTGAATCCAGAGTGTACAAAAGTGTACAAAATCTGTACTGAAAGCAATTCAAAAATTTGGTGGATGAGAGGCTGGACATGACTGGGCAATGTGCACTTGCAGCCCAGAAAACCAACTGAGTCCTGGGCCGAATCAAAGGCAGCATGGTCAGAAGGGCAAAGGAGGAGATTCTGCCCCTCTGTTCTGCTCTGGTGAGACTCCCACTTCCAGTGCTCCATCCAGCTCTGGGTTCCCCGGCACAGGAAGGAAATGGACCTGATGGAACATTTCCAGAGGACAGACTTCAAGATGTTTAGAGGGATGGAGCACCTCTCATACAAGGAAAAGCAGAGAGAATTTGGTTTGTTCACCCTGGAAAGAAGATGGCTTGGGTGACCTAACCGCAGCCTTCCAGTACCTGAAGGGACCCTGCAAGAAGGATGGAGGGGACTTTTGACAACAGCATGTAGAGACAGGAAAAGGTAAAAGGGATTAAAATTAGAAGAGAGATTCATATAAGGTGTTAGGAGGGTTTTTGTTGTGAGAGCAATGAGGCAATGGAACATAAGAGAAATTGTGGGTCCCCATCCCTGGAAGTGTTCAGGACCAGGTTGGATGGGACCCTGAGCAACCTGATCTAGATGAAGGTGTCCCTGCTCATGTCAGTAGTGCTGGAACTAGATAATCTTTAGGGTCCTTTCCAACTCAAACCATTCTATGATTCTATGAATAATACCATAATTGATTATGGCATTTCCACCTGCTGGACCAGCTGCTGGATTAGGAGTCCCCATGGGTGATGTATATCCCCATATAAGGGGATGAGGACAACCGTCATTGACAGGAGTCATACCCCAGTCTTTTTACTTAAAATAAAAGAATTTTACAAGTAAAATAAAAGCTATGTGCCTGTCCTTCCCAAGGGCCTGGATTTCAGACAGAGTGAGACATTGTCTTCTTGCTTTGTAGACAATTTCAGGACTGCAGTACCCAGAGGAAGTGTTTGCAATGAGTAACTGAACATGAGCTCTGGAGCTGTGTCCAATGGTAATGCAGCAGTAATCTGTGCACAGAGCAAGACAGAAATCTTGGTAGGCCCCTTACAAGCTGTGAGGTTATGTCACAGCATGCAGTGCAAGCAGCTGCAGTAGCTTTCTGAAAAGTCTGGAGGGTTTAATAGCTACAGTATAGCAACAAAAATACCCAGAAAGTGTCAGTGTGACAGTTTTGTAGGCTTTCCGGGTAAAGCTTGGAGACCCCCTGAGCATACTCTGGAAGCCAAACCATACTTTTTTTAAAATCCCGACCATATGCCTGAAGGTCAGCACTGTTGATATTTCTGACACAGAGACCTCTTCAGGTGTCTCTTGCGGTATTTTGGAATGATTTTGCAGCAGGTGAAAAGGTTTTTTCAGCACAGGGTATTGCCTACATAGAGCAAAAAAAATAATGATGAGAAATAACAGCTAAATGGGAAGGAAAACAGGTTTACAACCATCACCACTGTCCTGAAATTTTCCATCTCCCCAGACCCTGCCCAGCTGGGTGTGTTTTGCCCGTTTCTATATGTGCCATCTTCTTTCCTTTCTTCCACCATATAACTGCTTTTTGCAACACACAACATGATATCAACAAGATCCATTTGTATCCTGCAAAAGAAGAAAACCTAAGCTTTGACTTTTTTTCTTTGCCTCGTGACTTTGCCAATCTCAGTGCACTGTTTAAAAAAATATGATGACTGGCATTCATGATAGGAGCAGAACTGATGCAAGATAAATCAATAACAGCATGGGCTAAACCAGCTTCAGTACATATATCATAGTAATTTACCTAAGTTTAAATCAATTTAATTAAACTGACTTACTTTTCTGGTAGAGACAAGGCTTTACAGTGTGCCAACTTTAATCCATTGACTGGATTAAAATAATAAAAAAGGGGTGGCTGGTGACTTTCAGGTTCAAGATGATGAGTGACTGGTAGTGTCACAAAGAAGGAGCCATATGAAGGTATCTGGATGTGACCTTAAAAGAAGAAAATTCTTTTAGAATGAAGATGTTTCCCTTAAGGTGCAGTGTTTTGTAGTAAAGAAGGCCTGAATAGTTAACCCTGTGCGATATCAATATCCCTGTAATCCTTCCCTCTGGTGGACAACCACCTCTTAGCAGAGTAAAAAACATTGCAAGCTGACAGCATAGCTGATCATTGCATATTAATAGCTGGCCAGTTTACAAAGTAAAACTTACTGGTTTAAACCACTTTCCCCTTCAAACCACATGTTCCTAGGGTAAATCTCACCCCTGGTGAAGGTGGAATAATACAGCTATGAATTTTACTTAAAAATTTATATCAGTTTGGGTACCTGGAGATTTAGTTCATCTCAGTTTGTTAGTGAGAACTCCCTAAATTGTAGTTTGAGTCTCCTAAACTCTCTAGGCCAACCTAGACCTTACTGCCTCTCTGCAATATTTTCAAGTAGACTGTTATGTACAATTACTGTACCATGGGATATTTTGGGACAACACCAGAGATCTCTGGTTGAAATGCTCACAGGCATGGTAGGCTACGAAGCCCTGCCCTTTCTACAGAGAACATTTTGTTTATGGCTGGGGTCATTTTTACCAAACCCAGTTCTGTAGAGCTTGTCAATTGCAATAAGACAAAGAATGACTTTATGTGAGAACTCTTCATCATCCTTGCTTTCCAGTCGACAGATGACCTCCAAGAAAACATCCTTTTCAAGCCCCTCCATTACAGCAAAGTTGACTTATTGTCATGTCACTATTGCTGGCAGCTCCTCTGCCTGCACTGCGGCCACTCTGAGGCTCACATCAGACACTGAGGTGATGTTATCAATTTAAAATTTTCCCCAGTAGAAGAGTTGGGAGTTTTGTGTACAGACCACGTAATGATGCAAACCTATCTGCTTTATTATTGCCAAAATAACATCTCCTTCTTCTCTAGTGCACAGATAATTTGTATGAACCTGATGGAATGTGTTACACAGATACGTGGCTTTCTGTTTTTTCTGTTGCTTGTCTGCCCTTCCTTCCTTGCCCTAAAACCATAAGGGGAATTTAAGTGCCTTGATGACTGATGTTTCTTTTAAGACAAATTACTGAAGATTGTTTACATGCAGTTTCTCATTCTGGGTGAGACCAAATTAATTTCATCAGGGTCTTATTTCCCAGAAAAAACCCTCAAACTATTCAAAACTCAAAGATAACAAGTCCTAAAAAAAATTCAAAATCAGGGTTTTGTCTCTGAGAACATGTAGGATTTCATTTTAGCCCACAAATATTCTCATATAGCTACTTCTGTTTCTCTTATTGCTGGTTTTATTTGGTCCACTTCTTCCTGTCTGGTTTCTGACTTTTTTTTTTTTTTTTTCCAGAGTCTGTCTGATGTCTAAGGAGCAAATCACATTAAGTAGCTCCTGTCCTGCCTAGCTAATTGCTACACTGACACTATAAGCAAAAGCAAAAGGAATAAGATGGGTATTTGAGCAACAATGAAGTGAAATACTTTGTAAAACAGGCACAAAAGGAAAAAGACAAGACTAGGAAACCATCAGTGTTGCACTTGAGTCCCTCCTATCACGTTTACCATTTCTTTTTCCTGGTAACAGAATTGACCATCACGGTGCTCCCTCAGAACTGCCTGCTATCTTGTATGCCACAAATAAGTATATTTTGTTAGACTCCTTAATTACTGGCCACTACTATTGCAATAGTAGTGTGATGCATTTTTCCATCCTCTTCTAGGAAACATTTTTCTTGTGTCCTATTTGCTTCTCTTACCCTTCTTGGCAATGTGCAGTTTAGGATAAAATGGTTTTGTCTATCACAGCAAAGTCAAGTAACGGCTGCCAGCTTGAATTTTGTGTGGAATGCATTTTAAAGGCTCACCAAGCTTTTGCCTTGATGGGCAAAAAATGCAAGGTTCACACTGAGTATTTTCCATTATTAAGAAACAATCTTCAAACATGTTTAGATCTCCATCTCTTGTACCAGTCTGGATAGTTAAGGCACAGGCTTAGATATTAGGACTCTTGGCAATAGCTAAGAAAATACATCTGGGGTGTTGTTCAGCCGGGCTCTAAAAACTTAGGCTGCTGAATGTAACACCAAATCCGGGTATCCTGGACCAGTAAGCTCAATTGCATTGAAAATTTTGTTCTCAAGTGAGGGAGGGGCTACTAAAAGTTGGACAGTGATTTTGTGTCTTGGTAAGATAAGGTGGCAGCACCAGCCTGAAGAGTTTGGTGGCCTCCCTTTCCTCTTCTTCATCACCCCATCTCTTCCTACTGTTCTGCTCAAACAGATTTCTGCCTGAGGCACTGTTGTTCCAGCACTGTGGATGTGATGAAGGAATCAACCTGCTCCAAGAGTGTTTTCAGTTGGTCATTTTTAGGCTGGGCCCATTCTGTGCTAGGTTTGCATGAAGGTCTGGTGTGAGAGGAGAGCTGGGCAAGCTGCAGCAATGGGGCAGCAGCCCCTTACACTGCTGATTGTTCTGCGGTGTGCAGACTTTGTGTCACGAAACCACAGCTGAGGAGAGGGCTGCCAAAGGGCTGGGTGCTGCTAGACTGCCAAGAGAGCCCCCATCACTTGTGGTTTTCAGATTCCTACTTATTCAGTTGACACAGAGTGGCACTAAATTAAATACTTGACTCTTAAGGTCAATTAAGTGACCTCATTTGCAGAAGTGTAGCTCCTACGTGTGTCACTTCGAGGGTTGGAAGCCAGATTTCTGGAGTTACTTTCCTAACATAAGAGGCCAGGCTTGCCTTCTTGTAGAATGACACCTGGCAGAAAGGGGTCTTGTGCCTGCTTCAGGAAAATCCTGCCTGCTGCCTGAGAAAGGAGATTATCGCTGCTTCCTCACCTGTAGAAAGATAATTACACTACCCAACTTTCTAAAGAACCTTTGCATCTCCAGATAAAATATACCACAGCAAGGCTATGCTACATGAATTATTCAAGCTAAATTAAATTAATGAAGACTGTGGAAATTCAGTTGCTTTTGTTTCTTTTTTTAATGCGCTAGGTTCAGATTCTGCAGTGGCCTTTGTGGTCTCAAAATATTCTGAAAGCAGAGCACTGCTAGCTCACAGCTCTGCTGAAAATATTTTCTTCATTGTCTGAAAATATATTAATTTAATTATTGACAAGTCCATTTGTGAGAGAGCTATTGAAGCGTGACTACCTCACCGCAGTGTTTTCTCTAACCATAGAATGCCACAGGGAGTGAAAAATGAAAAGTCAATGCAATCTCTGTGAGACAGCAAGATGGATTTATGAGGAATTACAGGCTGGTTTATAAGGAAAAAAAAAATTATCTTTTGGGCAACAATGTAGGATTATAAGGACAGTGTCCAGGAAGGACCTAGACAGAGCATGTACAATGTCACCCAGGATGCCTTAAATCCTTTGCACCAGTGCTTTTGGGTTAGCTGTGCTACCATCCCTGCCGTGGGCATCTCTAAGATCCCCTCTCCCTTTCTCTGTCCCCAAAATGCCAGGAGGTACCTCTTGCATGAAATTCTGCAATTCTCACCCCATGGTGTGGGATGTGGGGCTGCCAGCACTAGTGTGGTATACCAGCACAGGCAGACATGGCATTTTTCCCCAACATGGAGAACTGGAAGCTGGCTATCAGGCTTGCAGCCTGTTTCCTGAGATTAATTTATTTTTTTCTTCAAACGTATCTTTAGCCTGTCAGCTTTTCCTCACTCACATAATTCCCTGCCCTTTTTTGGAATCTTGGAGGTGTTAGGGGCTCCTTTGAAAGCAGACTTGGCTACTGGATGAGTCTCCCAGCCTGTCTGTGTAGAGACAAGACATTGTTATCCTCACTCCTTTGAAGCTGAGTACCTGAGCCTGGCTTAACCAGGTCATTATTTTACTTTTCCTTGCTCAGATCTGTAAAAATCCTGTTATTGCCCGCTTTCAATTAACTCTATTAATTCAGACAAGCAGCAGTGGGAAATGTGGGGAGGGGGCAGGAGGAGCAATATAGCATTAATCAAAGGGTTGTGCAGGCATTTTCCCAGTTTGCCTCACTTTGTTACCACAGAATTCCACGTGATCCTGAAAACATGGGTTCTTGCCTAGAGCCTATAATAAACAACCTCTCATCACTGCGTTTCTGTTTATTTAAATTAACAAAGGGATAATTTCTGTCTGGCATGCAGCAGAGCGGAAAGGCGGGAGGGGAGCAGGCTTGGCCATGCCACCCACTTCCTGCTGCTTAGGCGAGGCTGGGCTGAGTCCCAGTGCCAGGCAGCCCCTGCTGTCCCCTAAACTGTGCCTGAGGCTGTGGACACAGCTTGGAGAAGGCCTCTGTCCCAGGAAAGGGCAGGGGTTTTGTAATTCACTGCAAGGTACCTGCCTACCTAGAAGCCAAGCCAACAGGTTTATTTTTCCCGGAGGCAGACCTCAGATGTCAGACCCAGACACACACTGGAAGGGACAGAGCGAGGAAGGGAGGGAGCATCACCTGCTCAAGGTGAGGTTTTGGCAGCTGCTGAGGGCATCTTCTGCTTCTGCATCCGCTGGCATGAAAATAGAGCCGAATCCAGCCTACCTAAAATCTGAAGGGAAAGGATGATGTTCAGGGAGACCCAGCTTCCTATTCCCACTGCCCTCTCCCCTTCCTTTTCGGGGTGTGCTTCAGGTGAAAAGTAGCTGGAGTAACTTTACTGAACCACTGGAAGGAGGCAGACTGCCAGGGGAGGACTGTCTTGTAGACCCCAGCCCAGGTATGTCTGCTGTGTTTCCAGGGCAGAGTAACAGGGGGCTGTGGCCCAGGGGCTCCAGGCTGTGAAGAGGAGCCATGTCTTCCCCTGTTAAGGGCTTCACACCATCTCCTCACACCATACAGCTTCTGTGCCTGAGGCCCAGCTGAGGCCTGACTCCCAGCACTTGCAGCCAGCTGCTAGCTACAAGGATGCATGGGCTGTGCTGTGGCTCTCTAGCTGCCCAGTGCCACAGGGGAACCTTTATTATTTTGTAATTAGAGCACACGTTTTCCTGTGGTCTGGTCCATGGTGAACATCTCTGAATCTGCCCAACGCCTCAGCCACATGCAGCGAACCAGAACACAAAGGCGGTCGATTTTGGGAAACACCATGAAATTTTTTTTCCCCTGCAAAAATAAATCTCAGTCATTAAGAATGTGTCTATAAAATGTGTTCAATACTTCAGTTTTGTTGAGGTGAAATATGAACAAGGTGGTGAGTACATGTGAATGTTCTTGATTAACTACCTGGGGAGGAAAGGGTGTTTTTTATTCTTGTTCCTCATGCAGTGAGCACAACAGAGTTCCTCACACTCATTATTTGATCACCTCCAAAAATAGATTCCTGCATATTTCATCCACCAGAAAACTCGCAGAGAGAGAAAAGACCTACTTTTCTTTTTTTTTCTTTTTTTTTTTTTCCCCCTGCCAGTTGTGCCTGAAGCAATGTCACACTCTGAGCAACTACTGGACACCTTTCATACTTTCTTCTCTTTGCACAGATTGTTTCAGTAAGGCAGTAAGGAGCATCACTGACTGTGCTAGGCAGACAGAAAACCTCTGCAGCCTGAGTCATGTGTGTTGTGGTGGCTTTGCGCAGGAGCAAGGGCAAAGGGATGGTGCTCAGACCCCAAGGTCTTCCTGCTTTGGAGCTATCTAAAAGTCTTTAAAGCACCCATTTAACCATCTGGAATTTTAGTTATATAGTCTTCTGATAATGCCTGGTTCTTAGCAAATAAAAGTCCCCTCAAGCCTTTCCTCACCTGGTAAAGGCTTCATTCCCCTGACCATCCCAGACAATCCTTTCCTGTTTGTCAGTCTCTCATACTGGGGCACACGGTGCTCCAGCCTTGGCCTTGCAATTGCCCAGCCGTGAGGAGATGCTGCTCCCCTCAGCCTGTGGTTTCCCTCTGTATAGCACAGCCCAGCCCAGCTGCCAACACTTCTGCATCAGCCCGATGTGATGTCCTGTTTTCTTTGCCCATTGACACCCTCTCCTCTGAACTGTCTCCAGCTGATCCCATCTTTCCTGAGGATGCTTAAAAATAACAGCTATGCCCACCTGTGGAGCAGATATGCATCTCTGTGAGCTGATCACAAAATGGACACAAAACTCAAAACCAGCTTGCAGAGTACAAACAAGATAGTTATAGTGATGACAGATCTTGTGACAAGTCACCTTGCTGTTTCTCATTTTTCCCAAATACAGAAACGCTGACATTTCTATCTTTTCTTTAAAAAAGAATTGCATGCCTTATGAACATGAGAGCTAAAGCCAGATCTCCATACCCTTCTTACATTTTATTACTTGTCAAAATAGCATTTTAGTAGAAGCAAGACTGTGATAGAAAACAGGTTTTTATAAATATTGCCTAAACTGCACCCCTTCCTTCCTCTCTTTCAGCCTCCTTCCTATTTCTTATTCTCTTCCTTTCATCATAGTAATTTCCTTCTGACTCTTCCTTTTATTTCTCAAAATCACTGGTCCTTCTCCTGGTTAATTTAAGCTTCTAAAATAGCTATGAAAAAGCTTATTTTCCCAAAGAAAAAATAAAATGTTGACATCAGACAATAAATCACTTCTAAGACTACTACTACTAGTATTTCATATTCAGCAATAAAAGTCAGACAAATGGCAAAAAGAAGTTAACTTTTTATAAGTTACTGATAGAAGTGTAGTTTAAGAAAAATATAAAGTACACACACTTTCACACATATAAATATGTATCTATAAAAGAACAAATAACTGCAAAATATCTACTAGCTAACTGGGAAACAGACATCAGGAGTATCAAATTCTTAATCTAGTTCTCTTTTTTTCTATATGTGAGATAATTTTTTTCTTCAAAAAGTAATTATTAAGCACAAAGCAGATACTCATTTTGTGTGTGATTGCCCGCAGTTTCCCCCATTGATACTGAATCAGGGAATATCCAGAGGAATGAAATGAGACTATGCATTGGAATGTGGGAAAGCAAAGAGAGAGCAGTTATGACTGAAATATTAGGAACTATGTTTTATATTTGCAAAATCTTGTATTTTCCAGGTTTTACTCCAAGGGTGAGATTCTCATGACTTAACCATGGCCATGCAGGGCAGTCTCAATTGCTGTAAAGCATCACATCAGTCCCCAGCTGCTGGTCCAAGCTGTGTGCCAGGTTTTGTGCCATGGCTCTCAGCCTTGTGCAGATGTTTTGTGTGCCTGAAATGGCATGAGTGCCTGTGTTCAGGCACTGGAATTGCAAAAATGTCAATGACAGCCACACACACTTAAAAAGGATTGATAAAGACCAAGAAACTTGCAGGCTTGTGTCTCTCAGCTTAATTTCTGTATCAGCAAATCACTTCAGTGGTGCCATGAGGTGCAAAAGGAGATGGATGCATTAGGGACGAGTGTGTGAAAGGCAGTCCCAGCAACTGTGCACAGCCAAGAAAAGGTCCTAACCTCAGCCCAGTGCCCCTCTGAAGAAGAGGAAGGTCACACTGTTCCTGAAGTAGCATAAGCCATGCCAGCCTGTTAAGCACTACACAGAATTCCAGAGAGGCAGGTCAGCACGACAAGGAAATGCAACCCAGATACCTCGTTTATCTGCCAGAAAGTGAGAAAATATATTGCTGCTGTTTTCAAATTAAAATGTGTTTTAGTACTCCATTGCTCTCTGGAGAGTTTATTGTATTCATCCATCATTATTGGTTAGCTACATGTCCTGACATATATTGTGTGTGCTTTAGAAAGCTGAGATTGTCAGCATTTCCCAAATTCCTAACATTTAAAACTATCTGATCCCCCATGGGACATCTGGATTTGCAATGCTTTTGAGCACAAGTATTCCTCCTCAGCATTTCATGTAATACTGAGAGGATGAGCTACCATAATGAAATGAAATATAACATTAGCACATATTAAGAAACCACAGGAAGGTGGGGCTTTCTTGCCGAACATTTATCTGCTTGATTTTGGAATCCCACAACTTCAAGGAGATTTGACTACTTTGGAGTAGGAATGACAAACTGGAAATATCCTTTTCTATAAAAGGAAGGGACATACCTGTATTTCATAAGCCATTAGAATCCAGATTGTGAGTGCCAACAGAAATAAAGGTTGTGCACTCTGCTAATTACAGATTAAGTTTACTGACACAACACTCTTAGCTGGGAATACTTACATCACCAACCGATTAATGCTGTCTTTAGCAATCTAATTTGCCAGCTGCCAATTTTTAGTATAATCTGCACAGTGGCTGTGTGTCCAAAGATTTGCCTGCCTCACATGGCTGCTTGCTGGATGAGTAACTCAGGAGTAGAAAGAAAAAAAGAGGAGAAAGGGAATTTCCAAGGGATCTGCTCAGTAATTAATTTATTCATGATGCCAAACCTGACAGTAATCAGGTTTGCACACTGCCTTGTCCCCAGTGTGCCTTTACTCAGTTCAAGTCCAGGTGGTACATGGTGCCGAGTCAGAAGAGGACTCTTGCCCTACCAAGTCCACCTTTGGTTTAGGCTGCTGTTTTCTTTAAACAGCCTTTTTTCCATAGAAGGGGACCATAGCATCCATCATCAGAGAAACAGCACAGTCCACTTTCTCTGGAAGAACCTCACAAAGAAAAAGCAAATAAAATCAGAGACCCATGGGCAGAGATGCATCTCACTCCTTGCCCATCTCAGTGAAGCTTAAAGAAGCATGGCAACAGGCGGAAAGGTGTTATGGAGACAGTTTTTTTCTGGTTACATTCTGGCAAACTTTATTTTCCTTCTCTCTATGTAAATTCACTTGTGAGTTGTTAAATCTTCCTTGGCAGCTTTTCGTGGAGGTGGGGGTCAGGGGATGGAGGGCTCCTGTTCTTGAAGCAGGATGGTGCATCCTGGCTAGGGGAGGAATTGATGCTGGAGGCAGCACACCTCACACAGCCCAGTATAGAAAACAGAGGCAGCAGAAATTCATTTCACACTGAAGAAGAAGTTCTGGGGACCAGAGATTTCAGCTTTACCTTGCCCAAAATTGTTTCTGTGGTTTTGGTGGCTCACCTGACACCATAGGATTCACTATAACAGTAGTGCCTGGGGCTGCCAGCCATGCAAATCTTACAATGTCAGAAGTTGCTTCCCAGGATAGAAAATTGTTATTTCTTCTGTTCAAAGCACTATATGACCACATTTAACAGTTTTATTTCCTTTGTCTTTGCCTTCTCTGAGAGCCTACAATACAATATGGTAAGCAAAGGCACCAGTTTCTTTATAACAAAGCATTATTCCGACAATACATTGCATTCATCTTCAGGCTTCTCTGGGGTGCTTTGGGGCATAACCAACCTCCTCCATACTGGACCTTCTTTCTTTGGTTTTAACACATTTTGGGAATGATCAGTGTCTCTTACTCCTCTCTTACTCTTTTTTCTCCTCTTCTGAGTATGCTTCTGAATATGCAACCCTCTTTTTTTTTTTAATTTTAATTTTTTATTTTGCATTTTTATCTTGATAAGGTACAAAAATCCATGGATTTGCAAAGCATGAGGTTCTTTTTGTAACAGTTTAGAGGTGAGTATGATATAAGCAAATAATTACTTTTGCAAGTAAAATTGGCTCAGTTCTGTCCGATTACTCTTTTGGAGCTACATTTCAATACACCTCTGATCAGATCAACCATTTTCCATTGCAGTATTTTTTGTCTCTGTGTTATTTTAAGCTTACCCTTACCATGGGACTTGAATTCATTTGGAACTCATTAATAATCAGTATAATTCCCTTTCATTAGAAATCTCTTACTGGAGCAACCGCTTGTTGTGACAATTCCCATGAAGTCACCGTCTTTGTAGAGATGGAGCTGGTGATGATTAAATAATACATAATTTTATAGTAAACTAATATTTCCCAAAATAATAAAATGCCTTAACATATTCCATGCATAGTTAATAGGGGATCAGAAGGATGAAAGGTACAGATAGGATCACTTTCTTAGTTATCAGAATTCCTCTTTTTTAGTGTGACACAGTAGAGGGATTTTGTGTTTCATATATATGTATTTTTCACTGCACAGTGTATTTTTTTTTTTTTTTGCCATGTATAATGGAACTCACAACATGAAATGCTGACAAAGCTGATGAAGACAGAGTCTTTCCCAACAATAACACAAAGGCTTGGCAGTTCATCATGTCTGAAGAGAAGATTTTGTAATCAAAGACATTGAAAGCTTGTGAAAGAGAGTTTTAATAAAAAAAAAAAAAAAAATAAAAAACATTTTTTCTTGGAGCATGGACTGCAATCTCTGTTTTTCTCTAAATTTTCACTGGGCAAATATATCAGTATTTTGACCCTCTTTACAAGTCCGTGTTTTTGTAGAAATTCCTGTACCAGGCTAACAAAGCTGTGCACAAGTATTCATGCAAGGGGTGTCACTGTGTCGCATTTCTCTGAACAATAACAGGCTGCAGAGTGGGAAGAAATTTTAAGCAGCTTTGAAAGAACATGGAGCAATTCCTTTGTTTTGCATGTCTTCTATGTGTATGACTACTCTGCCATGTGCCAGAAAACTAACACAATAGTTCAGCTAAATTTGGTGAGACTAAGGATTAAGAAAGAGCCTTTTCTACAGCCACACTTCTGCTGATAACTCTTGAATTCTTGTCTGGAAGACAAGGAGGAAAAGAGTAGTCAGCTCGAGTGGGTCTGGAAGCAAATCCCCTTATTTGAAGGAGAATGAGGACAGGAACAAGGACATGTCCTTTGAGCAATTAATTGTCTGTTTTGCTGCCCAGCCTTGATGCTACGTCAAAGATGGCAAGTGTCTTGGGGCAAAAGTTTATTTCAAATGTGTGCAATTACTGGTGGCATTTCTGTTGCTACAGACCAGACATTTTTCTCAAGAAACTCCTGACTCTAACAGAGTTTGAAGGATCCACTTTCAAATTACCCCCCTCATTTCTTCTACTTCTGTGACTGGATGCAGTAGAAAGCTGCCATTCAGGATGCAATAGGAGGTTGCCATTCTTGTTGGCTTGAAATGTTGGTTTGATCCACAGGAAAATCTACTGTACCTGTGACTGGACTAAAGTGACAATGACTCTGTGCTAAGCAGAAGGGCTATGACTCTGTGGCTGCCCAAGGGTAATGGGGACAATTCTCTGCAAGCTGGTCATCTAAGCCACTCTTCAGCTCATAGCTATGAGTCTTCTCTTTCTACATGGGGCATTTTTACTGTGCTCATCTCAAGTAAGTGGAAGTTACAGTTCCTCTCTCAGTGAAAACATCGCTGACACCTTGGGTGTGGGCAGCTGGCCTATGAGAGGCACTGCCAAGAGAATTCAGTCCCGTCCCTGGTGGTGGGACTCCAAAGGGACCTCCCCTTTGGTTTTCATCATGAGGAGACAAAGCTCCTGATAAAGCAAAGAGTTTCCTTAAACTCTTTCACAGCTCAGATTCGTGGTGAAGAAAGAGACCTTCATCCTCCTAATGAGCAAATGTGTTCAGAGTAAATGCACTCCTTGAAGGGCGTTAATGCTTTCATCACCACTGGCTAATGAGCCTGAACTTGCACCTTGTACTAGATACTAATCAGATTCCTCTTTCTGTAGTCTCTAAAGCACTGCAATTCGAGCTGCCAGCAGGCAGTGATGCTGTCTAAAAATAACTGCACATGGGTGCTCTTATTCAATATTTCTGTTACAGGAGTTGGCAAAGGTCTAGTCCCAGGCAAGACTGGGGCTCATTTTAATATGCATTGCATTCTTAATTTCTTTTAAAGTTATTATTAACTTATCCCATTTACAAAATCAAATAAAAAGACTTTTAACTGAAGAGTTACTGTTTCTTGTATAATGTAATTTGATTTTTTCCCCTCCAATTTTCAGATTACTTTATTCCTGTTCGGTTTTTTTTAATCATTTGCATAATCTACAACACTTTCAGTACTTCTTACTTTGCATAAATCAATTTCACTTCTTGTTCACTTCATCACTTTCAAGGGGATTCCTTTCTGCTTTACTGGACTTAAATTAATCCTCTGGAGAAAGTAGTGTCATGACACGGCCAGCATCAAAATCTGCATAATGAAAGCAATTTTTTCCATTTAAATTGGCACTCAAGAATATCACTGCTCATTAGCAGACTTTAGATCTTTTATTTCATTTTAAATGAGAAGGACAAGCATTCTTTCCCTAATATGAATTCTCACATAAGAATTTGTTCAAAGACCTTTAAATTTATAGAAGTGTAAGTTAGGTGCCTAAATACCTTTAAAAAACAGCCTGTGTGATTTGTAAAGCATTAACACTTCTAGAAAGATTACTGGAATTTTCAGGCTTGATCAGACTGGTGGTCTGTCTCATCTGGCTTCTCTCTGGGGTTAAAACTGATCTGAGAAGATGGCTGAATAATGGATGGATGTGGAATCACTCATGATGAAAGGGGAATTTCTGACTAATTCCAGGCACTCAGCAAATGCTTTTGCTGGTGATGATCTTAGATCTGGAAATCTGGAAATCTGTACTGAAACTTTTAACTGAGAAAAGCACTCAGTATTAACAGAAGGAAAGCTTAAAAAAAAAAAAAAAAACTCTTAGCCTGAAAAGGGGTGAGATTCAAAATCTGTGTTCCTTGCCTCTTCAGAAAAAGCACACAGCTGCAAAGCAGCCACATCTGTTTCGCTAGAAGTCTCCAGGGCTAGTTAGCCTTCCAGGATAGATACCCTCACACTTTCCCCACAGTCTGCAGGGTTTATCATTAATAATTCTGTATTTATCTTTCCCAGTTTCAAAGGAACTATCTGCGTCTGGGGGAGGAAGGGCCCTCCTTGCCCCCCTTCTTCCCCTGGGCCAGTAACACAGCTGCAGGATGTTTCAGGCTGAGCTCCTGATGCGCCTGTAGCCCTGCTCAGGCTCCAGAGCCCAGGGCTGCCATGGCTGGCTGCTCTCGGTGGCCTTGCTTCAGGCTCCGACACGCCTGTCCTGCTCCACTCAGCTCAGTCCTCCCCAGACAATGCTGCTCTTCAGTGATTGCAGGCAATCTGGGCTCCATGCTGACCTTTTCTGCCCTGTCACAGCTCCTTACAAAATAAATGTGTTACTAGGTTCGGTCCAGTTGTCAAAAATAACATTCTCTTTATTTTGAAGATGAAGATTATTTTCCTTACTTCACCGGCAACTCATTGTTTCCATTTGAATATTTCACAGGATCAAGTAGCAATGATATCTGCTTGCCTTTTGTTAAGTTTCCTGTGTTATGAATGAGATGTTGCTTTTGTCTGCTAAATACAATGATAGAGAGCATCTAAAGACTCAGAAGAAAGTGTTGATGCACCTATTTCTCCTGCATAAATGTGTATTTTACAGACATTGACTATTTCATTGTCATTGCTATGATGTAAAAGGAACACAACAGAATAAATTGGACACGGGGAGCCTCTGATAAGAAAATATGTGTTTCAGTATCATTGAAGGTTATATTTAATTCAGTAACATTTGTGAAAGACTTTTTAAAAATTATTTTCCTAGTTGGTATGTATTATTCCAAAATGTCTTTGATTTTAAAAATTGTCAGATAAAATGAATAATTTTCCCATCATTTTTAAATGGCTTGTCTGTGTTACATATTCAGTGCCAAATAAAATATTCCATTTATGCAAAATTTATTTATGCTAAAATCTGAAAACGATTTACATGCTAGAAAAGTGGAAGACCTGGAGATCTTTTTTATTGTAAGACACATTAAAAACAAAACTTCTGTCTGACATATTTCAAGGTACACACTTCTGTTTTTTCTTCCATCAGTCTTCCCCTAATTCCCTGATCTGCTGTGAAATAAACATAAGAGCAAAGAAACCGCTTTTGACCCTGGATCAGCATTATTTCCTAGTTCATTTATCAATGTTTTTAAAATGAGATACCTTGGTTGGTCAGATGTATAACTGCATAGGATTAACTCTTTTTGGAAAATGTATCCTATTTATCCCACTGTCTTTCGAGAGCTGCATTTCTGAAGGCACTCACATTTTCTGCACTCATTCATGGACAAGATGCCTAGAGCTGGGTCAAGAGGAGAAGAGTGGCAATAGTGACAGCCCATCATTTGGATGTTGGGAGGGTGGAGAGGGGGAAGCTGAGTTCAATTCCTTCACCCTGCATTGTTTCAAAGCTGATGTTGCAGTTACTGGATGAAATGGATGGTGAATAGTGTAACTTGGACCTCAGTCTTCCATTTCCTTGGTGACTGTGCCAAACCCTTGGAAAGAGGGGCATAGCCATTCTCTTGAAAGGCAGCAACCTTGCTCAGCCCTTTGGACAAATGCTGGTCAAGTGTTCTATACCCTGCATATCTCTAACCTGTGGATAGGGCCACCTGCCAAAGAGAGGTTGCTCTCTGATCAGCATTTTCTTTCTGTCAGCCTTGAGCATCCTCCTGCTGACATTATCACTAGGTGCTCCAGGTCCAGGCTGCTGTTTCCTTAGCCCCTAACCCACTCCAAGCCTTCTACAACAGGGCTGGTGGTTCCCCTTCATGTTTGTACTTGAAATATTGAATGTCTCTGGCTGGGAATTTCTTTTCTTTCTACCAGCCCTTAGGTTTTCAGCCAGAAGAAAAACATTTGACTATTTTATGCCATTGTGAAGATCAGAACACTTGGGATGCAGGAAGGACATTATACAGCAAACTGTTAAAAATCCTACCACAAAAATATTACAGACCTAGTAGAGCTGGAGCTCCTATGGTCAGGATGGAAACTCCCTGTCTCCCTGTGGTCAGCTGATCACAGCAGTTGGAAGCCAGAGAAAGATCCTGCCACACAGCAATCAACTATGTCAGACTCCAAAATTGTTTTCCTTCTTCTATTTGTATTAGGTTTTCAAGCACAAACAGCAAGCGTGCTCTTTATCCCAGGAGTTTTCACTCTGATGGGTTGTTAATGAGCTATCAATTACTTATGCAAAAAGAAATACACACATACAAACACATATAATACTATTCCTTAGCTGAAGGTTTTCTGTGTTTAAATATTGGGGGCTTTACCTTCCTCACCTGTGTCACTAGCCCTCCATACATCTTCATCTGCAATTACTCTATTACAAGGTCTAGCATGTAACACTTCAAGAAAGATTGTATATCTGAGGATCACAAGCTCACGCTCTAATCTCATGCAGCATTGGCAGGTCCCTGAGTAAGCGGATATGTAGCACTTCTATGCTATCGAGCAGTCCTAGTGTATTAATCAATCCTCAAGCCCTCTTGTGAAGCTCACTAGCTGTTAATCTTATTTCTAGAGGCACCGTCTCCTTCTTGACTGAGGATTCTTGAATTACAATGGCTAAAAAGCATTTCTGTCCATTCACAAGAGGACCAGAAGCTAAACTTTCTCCCATCCAGCCTTTGTCATTCACACAGTGAGGACTGATCATTGTCATGAGCTTGACCTCATAATGAAATCAGTGACCTTGAAGGTGGCACAGGCAATACAAATCCTCTTGTTCACCCCAAGTTTAGAAGCGTTTGCCTGACTCCTTTGATCAGCTTCCTCATGAATGAGGAGCCCCCAGCAAGACCTGCCTGAACCACTTAAGTCTCTCCCTCCCATATGGCGCAGAGGAAGCATTTGTGTGGCCCAGGAGGATCAGGACACAGATCACTAAGCTCAGTCCTCGGGCTGCTATGGATCCTTTTCTTTCCTCAGGCTCCTCTCCTACATTTCTCTGCATATTCCACTCCCCATTAACCCTGTAGCTGGCCCCAGGATGGGGGCCAACATCCTTGTACCCACCCGATTGCCTTCCCTGGCCCATCTCCTTCACTGCCACCTGCCAGAGCACTGGCTGGGCAGTTTGAGCAGAGCAGCCCACAGAGGTGCTGGTAGTGACAGTAAAAACCAACAGTAAGACAGGATAGAAAGAAATGTAAAAGTGTAAAGAAATGTAAAAGTGTGTAACAGTATAGAAAAGACATTTATATTTTTAAAATGCATTTTTTTTATCCTGTCTGTGTGTGCGTGTATACATATTTGAGTGTGTGGCTCAACCATGTCCAACAAGCTTAACATGTTGGAATTATCCAGGCTGCTAAGGGTTAAAGTATTTATGAACTTGTTAAGAGATGAGAACATTATGCACTGTTCACGATGTTTAATTTTAACTGCCACGCTAGAGAGAATCTTTGATTACATTATCAGATTATTCTCATTGAATGTTGGTTGTATTTTTTTTTTTTTTTTGACAGCGCTATTTCTGTGTTAGAAAATATATTCCTCCTAATTGACTGGAAATGGAGGATATTAATTACTCAGGCTTTTCATGCAGAGGACTCCAGCTGCTGAAATACTAGGCCCGTATAGGGTTAAATGACAGTCTAGAAGATTAATGACTTAACTGAAAACATTTTATCACCGATACAGAAAATAAATCCCCTTCTCAGATAGCCACAGATGTGTGTGCCACTGAGGAAGGGAACTGTACAAACCAATAAAACCTGCCTGCTCCTGCACCAGCAAACAGCAGCGATAAGACAAAAATCATTATGAGGATCAAAGTCGCTGAGCTCCTTGCCTAGAGCTGATGCTGGGGGCTGAAATACGAGGTGTGCTGCCTACCTGGGGTGACATTCTCCGCAGAAGCTCAGAAACTGTGCCTTCACTTGGCTTTCTCAGCACAGAAAAGGAGGGATATGTGCCTTCATGCCAGGTTCACGTGCATGAGAATATCCTGTGCTGCTGCACAACCAGCTCTGAATTAAGCCTTAGGTGTCTGGTTTTTTTCCAATTTCCAATTTCTCCTCCTTCCTTAAAATTAAAAAATCTTCCCATCATCCCACCTTTCCCCACATGCTTTCCCTTCCTTATATGATTCAACATAGCTGGCTGTGACTATAATGAGATGCAGTCAACAATGCACCTACTGTCAGTGGCATCTATAGAACATGCAGGAGCAAAATGAACAGAAATCTCTCCTGGAGCACAAACATTTGGCAGTGACAAGAACGGTGCACTGAATATAACACAAACGTTTGGCTGCATGAGTTTTAAGGCTTGCTTGCCCACAGGTAAGGAAATTAATCTGATGTTTAGATTAGGTTCATGTCTACACACTGTAAGTATGGATTTAGTGGCTTTTTGGCCAGAAATGAAATCAAAGGTGTTCAAACCCACAACCTTTAAAATGTTCTCTTTTCCAGGATTAAACCTTAATCTCTATTTCAGGATTAAACCTTAAATCCTCAAGGTTTTAATTGTTAAACAGCCAAACATTTGTCTTCATGAGGACAGAAAAATGTCACTCCTTCACCCACAGAAAAATGTGTCTTGGCTGGGTGGGTGACTACTCTGAAACTACTGCCTCACTCTGAACATTGACATGTTCAGGGAAAAAAGTGTATAAAAATAAATCCTTCAGGGCAAAAAATTGCATCATCATACATTGCACTTTAAATTTTTCAATGTAGGACCGCTCTGCAATTTTGCAAAAGCAGCTTTTGGTAGTAGGAGCCATTTTTATTCCAGCAAGATTCCTCAAGGGAAGCCCTGTACACAAATACCACGGACATATACAAAACACCCACCTACTTCAAAAAGATTAATCTGCAAAAACGAGGCACTGAAGAGACCATGTGACAGCTATTTGTACAACTTGAATTCAATCCACTTGCATGACTCTTGTGGCACAGTCTTACATGACCTTTCTCACTTGGTCTGCTGCAGTATGAAGTGCAGGGGAGAAGGTAAGGCATGTTTTGAGCAGGAGGTCAATATTTAATTTTTTCTCCCATTTTGTAGCCCCAGGTCTTGTCTATTGCAGACCTTTCAAACCAGTTCTGAATAAAGATTTGTCTATTTTCTCCTGGACTTTTCTTTAGGGTTATTAGTACTTCTGAATACTTCAGATGCTGGTTTAGCTGCACTTTCTTGTAGATGCTGCCTCTTTTGGTGGGTGGAGAGTTGAAGCAGTGGGAGATGAAGGTCAGGGTGAATCTTCTTTCCCCTGAGCAGCGTGCACAAGAGTAGGTTAGCTGATCAGGACATGGTTCCACTGTACTTCAGCTGCAGGTGTTATAATGTCTACAATGGAGGGGAAAAGAAAAGGAAGAGCTCCAGGATCATCCCATAGAAAAAGAGGAATGCCAGATCCTTGACTGTAGGCTTAAGTGACTGGGCTTTGCTGTGACAAAGGAAAATAATGGAAAGATGATTCAAGAATAGCCAGACTCCAGGGGGTACTGGAGTTGTGTTGTGGAGCTCTGCCTGGAACAGGAGCTCTGCCTGGATGCACTGGGGAGCTCCAGGATGGGCCACATCAGAGGAATTTAACCTGTCCACGTTCCCAGTATGGTTTTGGCTTCCCAAGAACAAAGCCTGGGCAAGAAGACTGTCCCCAGCACACAGCTCAGCACAGCTGCCTGTTCCTGTCACAGCTGGAGGGTCTCCTCAGTCAGGTCCCACCAACAGGAGATCCAAACCCTGAAGGGTAAAGAGGCAGCATCACCTTGTATGGGGAGGGGTCCTGCTGGGACAACTTTCAATCCTAATTTTTCTCTACTGTTCTCTGAAGTAATGAGCTGCAGGAAGGAATTTTCTTTTTATAGAAAGTTACACAAAGGAACTACACAAGTTCTTTGGTTCTGCCTTTGCATCCCAAAAAATATACAACTTTCTTCTTGATACTGTATGATCTTCAGTTACCATACAAAACTAAATTATTTGCAGGAGAATGAGGGCAAGCTGAAAACTTATTTATCATCCAACCATTATAATGTGGTTGATGATCAAACAACCTGTGAAGCTGAGATAATTTTCTTCATCTTCAAGTAGCCACTGGAAAGCCTCATTACATGCCTGAAGTTGCATTGCTTAGCAACAACATTTCAGAAATTCAAGTTATCAGCATGATCACTAATAAGACGGTAAGCTGCAAAAGAATCCTGAATAAACTAGATTCATTTGCATTTCAAAATAAATGGGAGTAAATGTCAGATTGTGTTCTGGAGTATATGAACCCTTTTTAGCACAGATATATTGCATTTACTCAAGCATTTGTACAATAGAGACAAATGTGAAATGTTTCTAAAATTTTATAAATGCAGGATGTCTGTGGGCTCCAGATATCTTGCTACTCTTCAACTGTTAACTTTAGCTAAAGAAGTCTGCTATCAGCAAAACATGCTGTCAAAGTCTGGCACACAGAAGAACAATTAGAAGTATTATTTTCCATGGCAGGACAAGAGTACAAACAAGGATAAAGATAGGATTAACATGTTACAGTGTACAGGGTCCATTTGAAGGCCTGTTTGGTTTATAAAACCATAGTTTTGGGAAAACTTTTTTAAATTTTACAGTTCCTCATGGAAAAATTCATTAAATGTCATATGAAAAGTTTTTATGGTCTCTGTGTCAAAATGTAGACACTTAAAAGCAGCATGGTTCACAAATCCAGAATAAATCTGGGATGTTTCTGCAGCCCCAGATTTCTGCTAAAACATACAGAAAACAGAGTTACGGGAGTGCTCAGTGAAAGTGAAGTGAACAATAGCCCAAGACTATCAGTGGCATGTTTCCTTTGTCTGACCTGGTCACAATATTGATCAGCAACCAAGAACAAAAGTACCTGTCAGTGACCACGACACACTTGGTTTGAACTTGTTCTAATTCTGTCTCCAGAGAAATGATCTTGAAACACTTCCTTCATTTATTCACTCACAGAAACAGTATTTGTGGGAGAAAGCCTGTTTATTGCTGTTCCTTTACAAACAAGCCTCATTTTGCCTGAGGGCAGAGGAAGACTTTGTCTTACACACCTATTTGTGGTTAATAGGCTCCATCACTGTGTGTATGGATATTCAGGCACTTCCAAAAGATGCCACATCCCATTGGTATAAAACTCTCTTTGGCTGCAAAGGAAGCCTCCAAGCCAGCTTTGACTCACAGCTTCAAAATGCACACACTGAACTAGACAAGAGGATTTATTTTTTACCTAAGAACACCACTGGGACAAAGAAAGTTAGATTTTGGAGTTAGATATTTCCTTCTCCACTTTCTCCCAAGAAAAGAGCAAGACTCATCCTCCAGGCTTTCTTTTAGTATTGGTTGCCAGTAAATGAAGACAAATTCCAAGCCAAGTTTTCTCTAGTCTAGAGGTCATTCAGTGGGAGAGCTCTTTCCCTGCAAGGGAAGAACATGTATCCAAATCACGGGCAAACATATCTGAAGGAGAGAAAAAAAGCTTGACCTTGCGAAAAAGACAGAGGTGAGGCTGTTTGGATACTTCAAGAACATGAAGATGCATAGCTTAAATGGCATGCTTCTTTCAAAGACTGTTTTGAAAGCATTTTTTGTACAGTACAGAATTACTGGTTTGGCTGTAGTATTCAGGTCTTTTCCAACCTAAAGACCTAGTCTACAGCTATTTCACCCTGCAGGCAGATATTATTTTAGTTTTATATTTTAAGAGAGAAAATAAATGCATGCGAAGTGGTATTCCACTTTATTTCAAAGCCTAATGTTGGAAATAGTTTGGAAAATGCTATAATTTTGAAAACTGTGAAACCTTTTGTATTTTGAAACCCACACACAGCACTTCTGGCCTACAAAATAAGGTAAGAATGGAAAATAGCTCTTTCTAAGCTTCAGTCATGTTTAATGCTAAAAATAAAGCATGTAGAAAACCTTATAATTCTTATAAATAATGATTCTAGGGTCCAGAGCAATAAATTTGAAAACTGTAGTTTATGATAATGTATTCTGCAATGACAGTAGAAAAATAGGTCATCGTTTTGAAAAGGAGAGAAGCTATCTGTCATGTTGGACACACTAACAGGAAATTTGAAGTAGTTTCAGAGACAGTTAGTCCAAGATATTGCTCTTCTGACCCCCATGTCCCCCAGCACAAGATGTGAGTGAAGAGTTTGTGGTCTTCACTGTGCAGGCAGAGTTACTGCCTGTGACCATCTAAGGGCTTGTTATATCTGGTGTTAAGAATCCATCTATCTGTATGTCTGTATCACAGATTATCAATCTGGGTGCCATTAAGCAAACCACATAAATTTTACTATAAAAACAAAAAGGCAAAAAAAAGGAGAAAAAAAAAAAGGAAACTAAAGAAATATGCTTGAATAACAGGAGAGCCTGTCCTTAGCTGCATGAAAGGCATGATCAGCTGCAAATTTCTGCAAGGTACAAGCTATCACAGAGCAGTAAATCATGTTTTATCTTCACCCACTTAAACACAGTTGCCCCCACAGGTCTAATCTGCCACTTTCTGGGGCACATAATTAACACTTCAGTGGCTGGACTTCATCAAAAACCTGTGAATTACGGGGAAAAGTATGCTCAGTGTGTACCTCCCTACAAGCACTAGGTGAAGATGGTCAAGTCTCTGGAAGAATCTGGTTTTACCTTGGTTTTCAAATCTCAGGAATACATTTATCTCTGCAGGTTTAGGAAGTGGAGGGAGGTTCAGTTCCACACAACAAGGGCAGGATTCTGAGTCTGTGTTTTAATAAATATTTGAGACAAATCTTTTTCCAGCCAGACAAAAGCAGTTTTCTTCACCTAATTTGCTTTCCAAGTTGTCAGTTTCTAATTCAGCATAGTCTGAAGCTTAAGGTTTTCTTTGATAATGGATGTATGTGTCTTGTCCATTTTATCATTAAGTTACAAAAGAGGAATTCACTAAATCTCTTTTTGTTATACTTTTTGTATTTTTGTATATTTTTATTTATTATCATAAATAATATACTTTTCCTATACTTTTTCCCCCTTCCACACCCATTTTCAGCAAGCAAAATCATCCTCAGGCTTTTCTCTGCTTTCAGCCTTGTTTATCATCTTTACTCAGTGTTCCTGAGAGTGCACTGCTTATTCAGTATCTCAGGAATAGTCTGCTTCTGCACTGATCTCTGCATAAACTCACAGTAATTGGCCTCTGCCAGCAAATTTAAGAAGTTTGTTGAAAATCTTGAACTTCAACACTAATTTTGAAATAGAAAGGTTAGTAGCAAAGTCAAGTAATAACCATTTGTTACAAAAGTAAGTAAACTGACTTGTAAGATGACATTGGATCAAATAGATGCCTATAAAAGGTCCAATAATAAATGTGCATCATAAAAATTGTTCTTGAAACATGGAAAAGGACACTTCTGACCAAAAAGGAAGGGTCTCTGCTCACCAGCACTGAATATCTAAAGGTTAGTTGTCTCAGTCAGTACTTGGGACTTTGCTTGTGTGCAGTCTTGAGCAAAGAGCGCTTCCAGGGGACAATTCACTGCCCTAGTGCCGGATATTTCTTCTCTGTAGCGGCAGTATCTGCACTTCTCTTTGAAAAGAAGTGGCTGATGTCTGTTTCATTCATTCCATTAGCTCCTTCTGTGTAAAGATATGCATTAAAGTCCTAAGACATTCTCACAAAGCTCACCTGGGAGGAATTCCAATCAAATTTATAGAGGCGATGTTGCTGAAAAGAGAGGCCCATCGTACAGTGGGACTGTGCTATGCCCGAGTCATGGTCTTGGTTAACCCTGGGGATACTGGTGGATGAAAGGCTGGACATGACCTGGCAATGTGCACTCACATCTCCTCCAAGAGAGAAAACAGGCAGGTGCACTGGGTCATTTTATAATGGGAAAACCCAGTGGAGGAAGGAATTGGAGGAAAGAATGAGAGTTGACCTATCAGAGACTCCTATGTTCTCTCAGTCTGGCAGTGGGAAGGAAACAAGACTTAGTAAGTCTGGGAATGTCCTAACCCCAGGCACTAAAAGCAGCCTATTTGTCATTATGGATTTATGGATATATAGATAGCATTTTTCACAGTTGAAAAATGGACACTGTGAGATTTCAGACTTTTTGGAGCAGAATTCACTCCAACCTTTATTAGCTCAGCTTTAGACAGATCTACTTAAAAGTAAAGTTATAGAAATTTTTCCTTATGTATTATAGAATAGTACATGAATACCACAACAGCAGCATACAAATAAATATTAACTGCTTTGCATCAACATCATCTCAGATTGGGAGCGTGTATACTTAAGTATGGAACTGGGCAGCTGAGCCTGGATATAAAAATCCATCTGGGTTTGGAGGAAGTTGTTATCAAAGCCCAAAGAGCTTAACAGAGAATTACCTCATATTTTTCTTTCAAAAGCTATGCTAGACTGCTCTATGGTGGACCTGAAGAGAGCAAGCTGCTAATAATTTTCATTTCGACTCTTTTCTCATGGCTATCTTGTGGTCTGACTAATAGGACCCCCAGGGATTTTTGTGTTACTGCATGGATTTCCCACACAATGTATGGTACGGGTTTGATTTTTTCCAGAGTGCAGATGGTTTTAGTTGTTAATCTCTGCAAATTCCTGCTGACCTCTTGTACGTGCATGGTTCTATCCTGAGGAGGTGGTTCAATCTGCCTCGTCTGTAATTCCTCTTGCAGCACTTGGAAAATGTTTTAAGCCATTCTGGAAATCAACTTTTAGTGGCAAGTTCATTCTTAAGAAAATAAGAATCTCCTCCTTGTTTTCTTGTGTTTTTTCCAGGGAATGAAGTTTCTGGCCAGTAAGAATATTAAAGGGCGTGGGGGGAGGAGGTGTAGGGCACAAAATTACTTCAGAAAATGTCTAGTTCCTACCTTGTTTCTCTCACAAATAAACTACTTTTTCATTCATTTTTTACCATAGACTAATATTCACCGTTTCTGTATCGTTTCTAGACACACTTTTGGGGGGCAGGGAGAGCGACTGTACTTCCTTTTCTCACAAGAAGATATTTTAAGCTTTTGCTACAAAATTATTATTCAGGTAGCTCCCTAGGAGCAATGTCTATCTCCCCGTATTCCCCATAGACAATTTTTTACTATTTCACATGGGAGACTCTTGAGCTCCATCTTCTGGAAAATGTGGGACGAACTCGTTTTTCCGATCTGGTTCCCATGAAAGCTGGGCGGGTTTGGGGCAGTGGCCAGCAGAGCACTGCAGGGCAGATGTGCCCAGGCTCCCACCCAAGGCAAACACCCCCCCTTGGACCTCCTTTTGCCGTGTTCTCGAAGGAGAAACAAAGCTTTCACGAGACATTTGGGAAATACAGGTACAGCACCCAACAGATCTCAAAGGGCAAAAAGCCTCTGTGATTATTTTGATGTTAGCAATTGTGTCACAGCCGGCTGGAAGTGGCCTTGCACACACATTACGCTCAGTTTGAACATTGGCATGAACAGATTTCACCAAGCCGAAGGTGAGCATTCATAAATGTCTTTAATGGCCTTTTTCAGCCTGTTGGATGCTTTCTGTGTTTTGGCTTCATTGAGGTACAGGTGATTTGAGCATTCCTGGCTGGCACTGACAGGCTGTTTCTCTTTGTTACAGGAGAGGCTGAATCAACACTTCACATTATGCTCTCACCTTGATCTCCCTTACTTAGCTGCCCGAATTTTTGTGCTGATTTCAAAGCCACGCTGTCAGTGTCTAAGAATTTCCCTTTGTTTCTTCTGGACTACTTCTCACAGGCCAAAGTGAATGCAGCCAGTCCCTCCTCCCCTGCCCTGAAACACCACACAGATGAGCAACCCGGCTGAAAAGCTGGCAGGATAGGTGTGGCAGGAGCTTTGCCACAGCCTGCTCCCTCAGGGGCTGCTGCACCATCATCCCTGAGCCAGAGGAAGGAGGGGGATCCTGACTGTGCTTTGATGCCAGCTGGTTGTTAAAATTGTTTTTTGCTGATTCTGTCCCAGGGAGGGATGTTGAATCAGAACTGTCCTCCTCATGCCAGCGCAGCATGTGTGGAGTCAGCCCGCAGAGATTCTCAGGCATCCAAACATTTTTGCTCTGTGGTACGGGGTATTTAGGGGTCCTTTGCCCCTTGTGCCCTCCGTAGGGCCACAGCTGAAATATTGCATGGGAGCACAGCAGCAGGAGTGCAGGGAGCACAGGGCCTGATGGGGAATGAGAAGAACCAGGAGATTTGGTGAAAACTTCTTGTTTTCACAAACTCAGTCCTCCCCTTGGGGCATGCCTGGAGAAATGCATTTTCATTGCTACAGTAGTGCCCAGAGGCACCAAAACTTGAAAAAGGCACATCAAAAAAGAGATGGTTATTACCCAGAAGAACAAGATGAAAGCAGAGATGATATGGGTGTCCTTAAGTGGAGAGAGGTTATGTCCTTAAAAGGATAAACAGGGCTAGTTAAGGTTATGTAGGAAAGGGAAAATTTTTGTTTCAAATACTTGATTTTCATAGGAGATGGGAAAGAATGCCAATAAAAGAAATATGTACCCAGAAGTCCACTGAATCCAAGAAAAATTTAGGTTAATGTGGGTGTCATGTAATCCAATTTGGTATTCAAACCAGGAGTCAGCTTCATTCTCTTACACAGGGATCCCAAGGTTGCCTGGGACATTGTTTAGTGAAGTGTAACAAATCTTAAATGCTGCAGAAACTGCACCCTGGGCCCTGTTTCCAGCATGTGACCCAGTCATTGAGACTTCTCTTTTCCCATTTCCCTCATATGTGGATAGAAAGTCCCTCACTGCATCTTGTGACTTATCTCTGGTCTTGTCATGGTCTGTCTGTCTGTCTAGGTTTCCTCCATGGCCCACTACTAATTTGTAACTTAATTTCAGGAGCACTCTTCATTCAGAGGAAAGGAGTGGAGAAGTCTCAGTAGCTGAATAACTGTAGTGTCATCTTCAAATGTTTTGTTTCCTTTGTCTAATTCTGAAAAAGAAAAAAGGAACCAAAACAAAACAAAGCAGTGGTTTCACTGCCTGAATGCCAACAACAATAAAATATCAGTTTACCATCAGCCTCAGATTAATTCAGTAATTTTTACTCTCAACAATGCCATTACAATATTAATCTTGAAGATAACTTCACTCACCAACCTAGGGAAACTAAAGCTCTTCCGATACAGAGTGCTGATACCAGAAAATGCTCTAGCATTGCCATGACCTGAACCTTTCATGAACCCACACAACTTCCAGGAGAGTTCAGGGTGCCACTGGGTCCTCCTGGTTATCATGCATTTCATTCTGAATAAGTGCGCACTATATTTATATTGTTTGGGTGTATTATTCTGATTTAATGTGATCAAGTTGTCTTATGGCAGAAATAGAAATATTTGGAGTTATGTCTGAAGGCTAAAATGAAGGGAGGCTTTTGTGAAGAGTTCATTGATTGCAAGGATACAAAAATCCTGTACCGAACAAGTGCTGAATGCCTGTTAAAGAATTAACCCTTTCTGAAAAATAATCTCTGCATTGCAAATGCCACAAGATTTTCCTCTCAAAGAAGAGAAGGAAAAGAGAAAAAGGAAGTGGGTTTTTACAAAGGCTGTTGTAACTTGAGGGTACTTCCGAGAATTTTTCTAGTTCTAGGCCCTTACAAGACAGGGAAAATAAATCAAGTTTGTCTGAGAACTGAGAGATACAAAACACATTTTCTCTTTTCAATCAACAAAATGCAAGGAGTGAATTTTCTTTCCTTCCAATTTTTGGCAGCATTCCCCCAAATTAGGAGCACTTAAGGCAATCTGCACAATTACAGATACACAAAGTATCTGCACAAATTCTTCTTGGTCGCCTAAGATTTCCTCTAGGGGTTCCCTTCCCACAGGACAAGCTGTGAGTGCCTGGGCAGGAGAATATGGCTCAGTGCTGGAGGAGAAAAGCATCCTTTCTAGAGATTCCAGAACCAGGGGTCTTGTGTCCTGCTTCATTGTGTCTTGCCTTTTGGCTCCTAGTGTTGGCCGAGATGTAGCCCTGGCATGTGGTATGGCCTGTGAGCACAACACACCATAAGCATTATTAACAAAATGTTCTATTCCCAGCATTCCCAGGACAATGGGATAAGTGAAGTCCTGGGTAAAAAACTGGTTGAAGGAAGAGATGAGAGCACTCTTCCCCTCTCAGAAACTACCCAGCAGAAGGTGCAATTCTCCACCCTACATGCAGCTGCACAACCAGATTTATTACATGAGGGCCATGAAGTTACTCAGAGGGCTGAAGCACCTCTTCTGTGAAGACAGGCTGGGAGAGCTGGGGTTGTTCAGCTTGGAGAAAAGAAGGCTATGGGGAAACCTTAGAGCGCCTTCCAGTACCTAAAGGGGCTACAAAAGAACTGGAGAGGACTTTTTACAAGGGCATGTAATGATAGGACAAGAGGCAATGGCTTTAAACTGAAAGAAGTTCAGTTTAAATTAGATATTAGGAAGAAATGTCAAGATGGTGAAGCACTGGAACAAGTTGTCCAGAGAAGTTGTGGATTCCCCAGTCCCTAGAAATGTTCAAGGATGAAGCTTTGAGCAACCTGGTCTAGTTGAAGTTGTCTCTGCCATCACAGGGGGTCTGGACTGCTATGACCTTTAAAAGTTCCTTCCAATCCAAACCATTCCGTGATTTTATAATTAGATTCCTTTATTAAAACAATATCATTCTCACAAATAAAATAGAAGTTTTCTTTTTCCTTCTAAAAGGCACAATATTGCTCAAGAGCTCAGGGAATGCTAACAGATTAGAAATGTCTGGAAGCAGAGTTGAGAAGAGCAGCCAGTGGAGGGTGAAAGGGAGAGGAGGAAAAGCATTGTGGCCTTAGGCTGAGGTGGGATGGCCCCAGAAAAAGCCAGCCATGCAGAAGCAGTGGGGTCAGGGGCTGGAAACTTGGGAAGGGGGAGGTTGTCTCCTGTGGGAGCCCTGAGGGAATCATGGCTTCTGCATTCCCCACAAGTAGTGGGATGGCATCAGGTGGAGGGCAGCCTGGGGAGGACCCGCTCCTCCAAGGAACTGCCTCTTCTACAGGAACTCTGGGTTCCTGATGGAAACCTCTCTGTGCTGTCTTTCCCATGCCATCCACAGTCTACAAAGTAATTCAGGCCCTGCCCTCTCTCCCTGCACAGAAGACAAGACCAAAGCCACAGCAAAGACTGCTGCTGTCATTATCCTTCCCAAAACAGTTTTCCCTCTTCCGATAAAAAGTGGTGCCTGCTGATGGTCCAGACATCCCTCTCCAAGGCTTCCCTCCTCACCACACTTCACACAGTGTTTCAGATGTGTCAGGCAGGAAATGTGCTGTTTGCTGCCAGGAATATAGATTTTTCTATCCCTTTGAGGTGGTTTTAATTCATTCCCATTACTTTCCCACAGCAGGATTGTTTCCCTTGTGAATGCAGAGGTTTTCTGCCTGTGTGGCCTTGATCAGTTCTAAACTCAAGCACTTTGGCAAAGAAAAGGTGAAGAACACATTTGCTTTTCACCACAGCATGAATCTGCTAGTGTTTGCTTTTCCAGAAGCAAATATATCCAAAATAAAAGAGGTTTTTAAAATTTAAAAAGTTGAAAATGGAGGCTCCTTGCCTTTTCATTTCTAGTGCACAGAAATATTCCCCATCAGTGATAAAGTCCACATGAAGTTTCAGCCAGTGGCTTAGATAAAATTTCTTCACCCAGATCTTAGCTGTTGTAAACACTCTTGCTTAACCCTGAGTCAGAGGTCTGGAGGGTCAGGAACAATCACAGAATCACAAAATCACAGAATCACAAGGTTGGAAGAGACCTACAAGATCATGGAGTCCAACCCAGCACTAAACACCTCAACTAAAACATGGCTTCATCTTATTGGACTCTGCCCAACCATCCAACCATTTCCAGTCTCTGGAACATCTAGACAGGAATTATTTATTTTTATAAGACCACAAATATATCTCTCCCCACCTTTTTTTTTTTTTTTTTTTTTTTTTTTTTGGTCAAATAAGTTTAAGAAAAAAGTGAAAAATCTGGTAAAATAAAATTCCCTTTTTCACTGTTTGTGTCTTTGCTTGCCTGGAAGTGCCCTGGGAACCGCACTGCAAGAGTGATGCCATCCCCTAACATGTTTCTTTCAGCTGTGTATAAGTTGTTTTCCTGACTTCAGAGCACTGTCTCTCAAAGGCAGTTTATTTTTTGCCTACTCATCTCTTTCAATCTCTATCTTTGTTTGCTTTACTTATATTTTTCTCCTTTCTGCTTTGCTAATTTTTGCAGCAAATTAGTGTCCATGCTTTCCAGTGCATAAATAATTTCAAACAGAGGAATTTTCAATCCATTTTGTATATCCTAAATCTACTTGAAAAGCATCATGCCTCACTTGAAATCCCATTTTTTTTTGACATTCAGAAGCACCATCAGCAGTTTCAGCTACAATCTTTTTAATTACTTTTCTTTGATTAAGACAAATTTATTTCCCAGAGTTATGTGTTTGCACAAAAATACAAAGTACATAAAAATCCTAAATCAACAAAATGACACCGATTTTGAAAATTACCCTGCCTGCAAATATTTATCACTTGAACATCTGTCAGAGCTGTATGTCCTAGAAACATTTATACTAAGTTTTTTCTTAATGCAGATGGAAGGAAAGGTGAGGAAGCTTAGAGGCAAAATTACGCAGCATAAGAAACATAATGTAATCAAGTGTCTTAAGTACGTGGATATTATTTTTGTCTCCTGCTCTTTCATAAATAATGGTCAAGGTTTCCTCTGTTGTTCGTTTGCTTTTTTTAAGTTTCCTTCCTCTGTTGCCTCAGTTCAAGAGGTTCAAGTAAAAAGAGATGCTGATAAATTTCTGAACATAATTTCAAATAAAATGGATTTTTTTTCCCAGTGGAGCCTAGATATCAGCCAAACTCAATGTTATTTTTTTATATGAAAAATTCCACACAAAAATTCCAGAAAAAATTCAAGAACATGTCTGCACACCTGGGAAGCAGTTGTTGAAGGAGCCAGTCTGTATCAGCTCACCCCAAATGGTCCAGCTGTTACCCAGCTGACACCCACCTCTTGTGGTGCAAACTTTAACTTCAGTCCCCATGGTTAAAATAACAAATTACTGGAGAGCTTTCAGCTCTGTTGTAAATGCAATATGCTCACAACAAACATCTTGAAAAGAAGTCATTACCCAAATGTTTAGTCACTGAGAATAGGATTGTCCTAATTGAACAAAATACTTGAAGTCCTTCAGGATGTTACCAGCTCTTCAAACTACAACTTGAGATGCTTTTCTGGCCCTTGAGGGGCAAAGCATGTCAGCCAAATGCTTTATATGCTTAAGGAGATTTCTAGGTTTACTGCAATAAGAACCTAAGAACAGCACTGCTGGGTCAGACCCAAAGTCACTCAATAGGTTGCCAATGGCCTGCAGCAGGTGACAAGGGAAGACCCGTGTGACAGTATATGACACCCTTCCAGCCTCTGCTTGTACTCAACACCTGAGTTAGTGGAGTTTTCTTTGCATTCCTTTGAATTTTTGTTCAGAAGTTGAAGGTGGGTTTTAAATTTCACAATGACCTTAGGCCAGGTAAGGAAGACCAAGTCCCTGAATGGCCGAGCTGAGGCACAGCAAGGTCAACAAAATTGCCTCTCTCAAAACTCAGTGTGACTCAGAGGCAAAATGGGACCAGGAAACTGCTGAGCTCTGACCACAGTAGGCATGCCCAGCTAGAGGACAGGACGTGACTGCATAAAGAAAGGGCATCTTCTATTGGCATCTGAATTCCAGTAGGGTTTATGTTCCATAAGCATTATTCTTGGAAGCTGAAAGCCACTTTGAACTAGGGTTTTTCCAGTATAAAGTGGGAGCACATGGCCAGTTTTTAGCTTCCTTTTTTTTGCAGGACAAGTCGCTGAGACTTTCTAACACTGTATACAATAGGGATACACCAAACAACAGTCTCCATTCTCCTTTACACCCACAGCAACCCTTTGGTTTTATCAGGGTTGATTTACAATGTCCGAAATTTTAGTGCTGAAACCAGGACTGTCAGAAATTTCCCAAGACTTCCTGTACAGTCAGTACATTCCCCATGCCCAGTACATTCTCCATAGCTTTGAAATCTGCTGCACTGGGAAATCTTTTATTTTTTCCCTATATTTTACTATTGCAACCCTTTGCTGACCACAACTGCATAATAGGTGATCTTGGCTAAACCACAGGACCTGTAGCAGCAGGACCCAAAGCTGGCAGCTCCTTGGAGAAGGAAAATTGCTCAAAGCACTCTGATGCTTGTGGTTTCAGGTTTGCTGTTGCTCTGGGCAGTAAAAAGGAAGACACTGTGTTAAGGACAGCCAAGGCTCCACACAAATTTTTCAAAAATGGTCAGTAATGTTTACTGTCCCAGAGGGCCTGAGTTTCTGGAAGAAGATGCTCAGTGCTTCTTAAAAACTCATATTTATTTCAGGCTGTGTCCCTGAGAGCATGAATGGGAGGAAGTGAGCATGAATCTTGTAAGTTCATTTCTTGCAAGCAAGGGTTTTTTTGGATGCCAACTCAGCATTGTGCAAAACATAAAAAAATAGTATTATGCTCTAGTCATGGAAAAAACTTACCTTTTAGGGGTTTTACTCCATTTTATTTATTTATAGGAATGGAGATGGGATGTACAAGATCTGCAGCTTCTCTCAACTAGAAAATTTTCATTCTTTTGTAATTTAAATTTCTGTCTTATCTCTAAACTTAACACCTTGCTATACTCATTCCCACTCACAATTGTTTGTTGATTAAAAAAAAAAGTGTTACTGAGCAATTTGCTTTGAACCTACTCCTTATTTTTTCCCTTTTAAGTATCACTAACTTTATTTTTTTTTGCATATTTGCAGATTCTGCAGCATAGGATGCCCTCCTGTTGCCCTTCTTTCTGATGTTAAGAAATTTATTCCATCCCTTTGCAAGTGACTTTCTTCTATCAGCCTGCAAACAACAAAAGAGGCTTTAAGGATGAAAGGAAGAGGAAGCCAGATTCACTTTTTAATAATCTGGGGACTGGACACTGTCCCCTAGAACACTGGAGCTTGACTGCAAAAACCTAGAGATGATTGAATTAAGCTCATATATGTAATGTTGTGTTCCCACAGGAAGACCCCAGGTGGACTTTCATCATGGGTCTTTTGCTAAAAAGATATAAAAAAAAAATCCCCAAACACGATCTGGAATCAATAAGATATTATTCTTTCCTTTTCCTGCTTTTCACTTTGCAGCTTTCAGTCTGACAATACCATAACCTTCACAGTCACCTCTGCAGAGATCCTGCTCCCTCTGGAGCAGCAGTGGATGCTCTGCAGCCTTTTGGTTCTTCCCCAAAGTCAGATAACAAAAGTTTCACATCTGAACATTTGTACCTTCTGTTTAGCCTTGTTCTGGCTGGTTTATGTTTGGTTTTTTTGGGGGGGGGGGGTTCTGGGGTTTGTTTTGTTTTGTTTTGATTTTTGTGGGGTTTTTTTCTGAAATTTGCAGAATTTTGTGTCTTAAAAATGATACAGATTTAAACTAAAGACTTTAATTTTCTCAGCACATTATGGCTATGTTCACATTAACTCTTCAACACTAGCACTTCTTTCTACACAACTGTCTTTTCCTTAAAAAGCTGGAGTTTTGCTTAACATATGCTGTACTCTAACATATCAAAACAATTAAAAGTAATTTTCTAAAAAAACCCAATAGCACAACAATTTACTGTTTGGCCCTTCAAACTTAATATTCTTAGATAGATAATCAGCTCTATTAATAAGAAAATGTTATCACACTGTTTAGGAATATTGTAGTTCTGCTTCAATAAATGTACAACCTTTTTTTCACCTGGACAACTAGGCTAGGCCACTGAAAATAAACATATATTTTTGGGAAGTATTGCTCTAAACATGTCAAAGCAGCAGTATTAATTCAGTATTTGTATACAGTGAAAATTGAAGGTGCAGGATGATCATGCCGCAGTATAAATTTCCTGTATAAAAATAAACTGTGCACTACAGATCAGAAAGATCAGATGACATTTAATTGATTCCCAATTCAAGAGGTGTAATGATGAAGATAAGCTGACACAATGCCCTGAAGAATAAGACTGTGAACAATTTAAGGTCAAAATAATGTTATGATCGGTCATTTGTGGGCCTGTTGTCAGATAATGTGTTCTGGCCATGGAGATTGGAGTTCCCTGAGCCATCTCTTTTACAGCCATAATAAAAATGAGTAAGAGTAGGTTATGCCTCCCATTCACTGATTTAATGTCAAAGCTGATGCTATCTGGTGGTGGATGTCTTACTGTAAAAGTCCTGGTGACCTATATTTTCTAGCTGTTAGTTTCTTACAAAACAATAATTGACGGTGGAATTGATTCTTCCACATTGCACAGCAAAATGCTGAGGACTTGAAGAGATGTTCTCCTTGGGTCAAAGCAAGAGTTCATCCTTTGGGATACAGTAAGACTGTGTCTACCCATGTAAGTTTCCCAATTATGCCCTTATTTTTTTCCTCTGGGTATTTTGTCCCAGTAGAATTCAGGCACTTCTACCATCTGCCTAGTTTTTCTCAACCAGTGACCTTCACCCTAGAGCTACTGCCTAGTAATTCAAACCAGATGCTGTCCTAGGTGATAGAAACAGGTATAATGCCTCCATGAAACATGGAATCACAAAGATTTGCTGTGCCTGTGTCTGCAAGCTGCATTAAGCCTTGGGCTTGCAGCCAGGGTTGCAGTTCTGGTCAGTGCAGAAACCATGAACACAAAGTGGCAGGTGACAGCACCAATACTTCCTGGGAATACAGGGCTGCTTACCTCCCCAGGCATGCCCAATGCTTTGAGAGATGCCAGGCAGAAAGGTGGCAGCCAGAGGCCATCAAGCAGTTTATGTTGCCCTGGTGGTACTGTGGATGTTGTGTGAAGAAATGGGATTCCAGGTCAAAAACATGACAACTCCTTATCACATTTGTCCAATAAAAATAGATATAATACCCTTACAGGTACTGATACCAGTTCTTCAGATGGTGAAAAATGCAAACAACCATCAAGTTTTGTTACAAGCAGACCCATTCCTACTCACTGTACCAAGGTTTGGGATCAGATGTGCAACAAGTTTAGGTACCTAAAGATGCAGGAGGCTGTTATTGAAAGCAATAGGAACCGATAACACAGTGATTTGGAATTGTGATTAGAATGGGCATAGCTACATTAGCAAGCTCCCTAAAAATGGAAAAGAAGGATAAACCTGGCCCACACACCAAAAACAATACCACAGTGAGCCATAACGGTTGTGATGGCTCAGCCAGATTCTGGCAGAGTGTTCAAAATGGGAGAGCTTTGCCTAAATAGCATTTACACCTTCCCAAAACCTGTTTTAACTGCATACTGCAGGGGGAAGAAAAAAAAAAATCTCCTGAAATCTCCAAAACTTAAAGCCATTTCCAGGGCTTTATAAGATGCTATAACAAAATCAACTCATGATATCATGTAAAGAAATTCCTGAGATAAACAGCCTGTCTGGGGTTTGGGAGCTCTGCACATTTTGAAACATGGCACATCCTCAGATCCAAACAGAGAAAGAGTTAATTTCATGAATAAAATGCAAGTGACCCTGAGATTTGTATGCTGTCTTTTTTCCTATTGTTATCTTCCCACAGTATAACACAGCTATTACAGTAATGTATTGGTGGTTGCCGAGGGCTACAAACATCATGTGCAAGGAGCTTTCTAAAAGCTTGCAGTTATTTTTCAGAGCTGATGGTTCCTTTCTTGTGTTGCTATCCTCATATACAACCCTGACCTCGCAGGTTTACAGCACAGCAGGGCAAATAGCAAGTGCTGGGAAGTGGGGTAGAGTGCCTTAAGAGCTGAAAGCATTGCTTCTGCTCTGTGACTGGGATAGCAGCTTTGCTGTCCACTGACACAGATGTCTACAATTACTTTTAGCAAGGCTCTAGGAGGTGTTTCACTGATTATCTAGCCCTCACTCCAAGAAGAATAGAAGCACTTTTTGTTGCTGGAGTGTCCAAAGTGGGACAATGAAGCTGGTAAAGGGTCTAGAGTATAAATCATGTAAGGAGTGTTTGAGGAATCTGGGGTTGTTCAGCCTGGAGAAAAGGAGGCTCAGAAAAGGCCTTCCTTATAGCTCTCTAAAACTACCTGAAAGGAGGCTGTAGCAAGGTGTGGTTCAGCCTCTTCTACCAGACAATTAGTGACAAGAGGAAATGGCCTCAAGCTGCACCAGGAAGGTTCAGATTTAACACCAGGAAGAATTTTTTCACAGAAAGTGTTGTCAAGAATTGGAACAGGCTGCCCAGGGAAGTGGTGGAGTCACAATCCCTGGAAACATTAAAGAAATGACTGGACACAGCACTTAGAACTATGATTTAGTTGGCATGATGGTGTTTGGTCAAAGGCTGCACTTGACGATCTTGAAGGTTTTTTCCAGCCTTAATGATTATGTGATTCTATGTTTCTAATCTAATTTGTTTTTTAGTCCATACAGTGGACAACCTAACAACTCTGAGGAGCTTGGTTTTCAAAGTGACTTCCATCTTCCTGGTCCCCTAGAAAACCACCATTTTACAAAACTGAAAAAGCATAGAAATTAGGAGCAAGCTGATCTCAGGTTTGTGGTTAGTAGCACACTGCCAGCAGAGATGTGCCAGAGGTTTCCAAATGTACATGCAAAACTCTCGTGCAGAAAGCCGCTGTCTCGTGTGACTGAAGGTCTCCACAACCTTCCTCACGTGCTTGCCCTAGCCTCTGTGCAATGAAAACAGCTGCAATCATTGTTCCCATCTCTGTACATCCCCTGTGAAAGCAAAACACCCTGTAAGCAGTCTCAACCACACTGATCAGGTCTTGCTTCTACTGCAAGAAAAATGGATTAATTTGACCTGGTCACAATAAACCCACAGGATAAATTGGGTAAACACAATCTAAGTGCATCAGGATTTAAATGCCACTAGCAGTAAAATGAGGAAGAGCAAGAAGCAATAAAACTCAGCAGTATTAAACTCATTATATTGCACAACTGTTGTGGTATTAATGAGCTCATTTTGCACATAGACAATGTGTGCAATGCAGCTGAGCTGGTGTCAGTATAATAAGTTTTATCTTTTTACTCCCATTCCTATGCACTTTTAAATTCATACTAGAGATGATGCATAAATTGAAATTTAATTTTCTTGTCTCTTTCAATTGAAAAGAACGACATCCCCAAAAAACTCATCTTCCAGCATTGCTGTCACCTCCCACACATTTCACATATTTTAAAGATTCACTATGAATAAAAACACACACAATCAAAGTAAGTCAACTTTTAATTTATTTTGAAAAAATAAAAAAAGCTTCTTAATGAGGGTAGACTTCTTAATTGGGAGAACTTGAAAGACTTACTAGCAAGAGCTGCAGCTGCAGTATGAGAGGCTGCTACTGGGAGGGAACCTGTTGCATGGAGAGGAGCTTCCTCTTGAGTCTGTCTGCATGAGGGGCTCCTGCAGGATTGGGGGGCTCCAAGGAAAGAAGCTGGTCTTCAGCATGTTGTCTTGTCAAGCAGGTTTGAGTCATGTGAGAGCAGAAGAGACATGTAGGACCAGCAGAGACTTTCTGCCCACACAGGAAAAGTGGGGTTTTGCAGAGGTGGGGAAAGGCAATAGGTGTTTTTGGGGAAGGGAGCTGTGGCTGGGACACAAGGTGCTGCCATGAAGGGCTCCTTGCTGATGCACTGGCAGGCACTGCCCCACCTCTGCCTTCCTCCTGAGGTATAATGGGCAGGCCCTGCCCTGCTCTCTCCTGGACACAAGCAAGTCAGAGCACCAGGTCAACACAACGTTCAGAGGAATTGCTCTGAGCTCGAGGAGGCTGCAAGCTTGCAGAGCAGAGATTAGGCAGCCAGCTAAATAAAACGTGGTCAGAAGCAGCTACACGAAGATAATTGCAAGGTAGTGATGATGATCATCAGAGATGCCGTTTTATGCCTCCTGAATATGCTTGCACAGAGAGACTCATCAGACTGAGCAGGGCTTCAGCAATGAAGCCAAGGGCTCGGAAATGGTCTCTCCATTGCCGGACATTGCCAGTCCTGCAAGTGCGGTGCCACCATCCCTGGTGTTGAAGCAATGGGATGGGCAGTGAGATAAGCCCAGAGCTGACACAGGGTTTTACATGGAGCTCCTGAGACAGACTGCATGGGCTCCCAGTTGCTATATGAAAGACACTACAGATGGTTTGGTCAGTTAAAATTCCTTTAAAGTATATAAGCCACAGTAAAATAAAATTTGCAAGTTGAGCCTGTGAAGATCCAAGCTTCTGCTCTAAAAGACAGTAGAGGACCAGGAGCAGCTTCTCTTGGAATGAGACTGCCAGGGCCTTCTCCAGGGCAGCTTCCCTGATGTTTCCTCTCCAGCCCTTTAGTATGTAATCTGACAGTGCTTAAAGCAAAACACTTGGACTTATTTCTGAAACCTTCCCGAGTTTCCTTTCACACCTTAAAGCTGCCAGTTCAGGGTACTGAATTATGACAGCCCAGCTCTGCAAGAGACTTAGCAGGGATAAAGCGCTGGAAAAGAACCATGAAAAACTGCAACCCAAGTTGGACTAGGTGATCTCCAGCCACCTTCTTCCTGAGCAAAATTTTCCTGCTATTCTGTAATTTTCATCAGCATCTCTGTTTACTTTCAGTGTCACTGTACTACCAAGAATCAGGACCAGCACAGCACTTAATTCTGTGTAAAACACTGTTATTTTTATAATGCAAATATCTTCTCCTAGGGCTCCAATCCCAACAGTGTGACTCCTTTGTCACACTAAAAAGAGGAGATTTTATTTGGATGTCAACTTTAAATACTGCAAATTGCAGAATGACTCATGATATCAGTTTAACAAAAACATCCTTGCACTGCCAGATTTAGAGAGAGAGAGAGAGAGCGAGCCCCTTGGAAATTTCATTTTCAGGCACCTTTGTGCTTGCAAAAACATACTAGGCACCCTACCAACGAAGTGGCAGCTTCTGCAGAATTATAGAATATAAAGCCTAATGGGAAGCTTTTAACTTTGATAGCTGACTCAGAGAGAAATGTTCCATTAAAATCACAACAAACACCTGCAGCCAAGTAGTAAGACAAATGTTTTGTTCCAGTTTGTAGCTACTAGGCTTCTAATGTTCACAGAATCACTGAGGCTGGAAAAGACCTCTGCGATCACGTTCAACCTCTGACAGATCACCATCCTGTCAACTAGACCATAGCATTAAAGGCCACATTCAATCATTTCTTGAACACCTCCAGGGATAGTGACTCCATCACTTCCCTGGGCAGCCCATTCCAATGCTTAAACACTTATTTCTGTGAGGAAATTTCTTCTGATGTCCAGTCTGAATCTCCACTGGCACAGCTTGAGGCTATGTCTTGTCCTATCACATTTATCTGGGAGAAGATACCAACCTCCACCTAGCTGCAGGCAGGTATTATTCCCCTCAGTCAGGGAGCAGTAAGGGGTCCCTGGAGCCTCCTTTTCTGCAGGCTAAACAATCCCAGCTCCCACAGCTGCTCCTCACAGGACTTGTGCTCCAGACCTTTCACCAGCTTGGTTTCCCTTCTCTGGACTTACTCCAGCACCTCAAATATCTTTCTTGTAGTGAGGGGCCCAGAACTGAACACAGGATTTGAGATGCTGAGTACAGGGTGACAATCACTGCCCTGGTCTTGATGGTCAGACTATTTTTGATACAAGCCAGGAAGCCACTGGCCTTCTTAGCCACCTGTGCATGCTGCTGGCTCATGTCTAGCTGGCTGTCAACCACGCCCCCACTATACAATAACACAGTATAGTTCACCACGATGCATTGTATTACAAAACCATTTATGAATCATGTTTTGTTCAATTAACCATTCCCCCAAAAGTGTATTCTCTATACAACCCATCCATTAGGGTCTCCTGCTATGTGTGGGCTTTTTCGGGGGACAAGGTAGTATTTTTACAAGCCAGGGAGATGTATACAAAACTGAGAACTGACTGACTGCATACAGTTGGAGAAAATATGCTCTGTTAAAGCAGTAAGGCTTTTCAGGGAGATGAAAGAGCCCTGGCTTGTGTGTATTCAGCCAGTTACACAGTACAGCAAAAACCTCCAGGCGAACAGTTTCATTAAACATTAATTTGTGAAGCACTTCAAAGTTTAGGTTGAGGCGTGCTTCTGTATAATACATGATATTATTTATCATCTAAAAAAGTTGTTTTGGATGCAATTAGGGAATAATCCTACATCTCTCAGCAGTGATTCAACGGAATCCAAGGAGGTCTCACATCATTTAACACAAACATAAAGCAGAGGAAGGGCTTGCAAGTCTCTCTCCCTTTTAATTTGGCAGATCTGAGGGGGAAAAAAAGGTTGTGGGCTTTAAAGCATGGACTTTGATTCATTAGCTTGAACATTTCAAGCTTATCAAAGTAGCTCAGCTCAAAGAAGACAGCTAGGAGTTGTTTACACTCATTCATGGTATGCTGAGAAATGGACAAATAGTAACCTTCACAGCAGCACTGGTCAGGTTTTGTGTAGGATGGGCGACAACTCAGCCTTATTCTCCAGTCCCTTCTTCACCCCTGAGCTGAAGCTGCTGTTGCTGCATTAAGTGCTCGGGAGCAGCAAAGAGGTCTTTCCAAGAAGCAGATGACTGAGGAGTGCCCTTAGAGAAGATGACAGCATGGAAGCCAGCATGAAGCAGAGCACCTGTCCCCATGCCCCCAGAGCTCCCCCTGCACAATCACTGGCTGGGCAGCACTGTCCAGCTGGCAATGCAGGACAAAGCCTAACTGCAAGGCAGCTGGTACCTTGGGATCAGCAATGACCAAAACTCTGCACCTACCCTCTGAGTTTACATGTATACCTATCTGTCACTACCAGTGAATAAGCATGAATAATAGTGAAATATTATTTCAACAGTAAAGACAAAAAGATGTCATTGTCTTAAACATATGGGACTATTCAGGGCAGTTATGATTTCACATAAAAGCTGAATTCATGAAATACACAGGAAATCAAATCAGCAGGTTATATTTTCTTGTCATTTTTGTCAAGTACTTCAGGAAGCACTTACAGATGTGCAAATGTGTAAGAGCATACTCTTCTATAAAGAATGGCCTTCACTTTACCTTCTCTTGCTTACCAGTCTTCAACTCAGTGCAGCATGCTATGCTGTACAGTTGCTTAGTGCATGTTCATACAAGAAGTCCTAAAAAGCACTGTAATTTCAAGAACTGCTTTGTAGGCCTATTTTCTGTAACAGCTGGATTATTATCCATGTCCCCAAATTCCTCGCTACAAAGCAACTATTTCAGAATCTCATCTAGCTCCTTTACCAGATCAACTACCAAATACCACTGGAAGAGGAAAAAAAGAAATATATAGAAATGTGAATAATTTGTTAATAAGCAGCAGTTACTGTGAAAGGGAGTTCTCACACCGGTGCAATTGAAGAATTTTCCACCATACAGAAAGTTCTAATATTCTTTGCTACTGAAATGGCAAATTAACTGCAAGCCTCCACTGCTGAGTATTAAAATCCAGCTGAGAGAGGAGAGCCCAGCAGCACCACACCTAACACTGCTCTACTACCACCACCAGCTGAGGCTGGAATGCATCTCTGGAGGTGATCTACTCCTGCACTCATTCCCACGCACACATACTGGTTTTGAAGGAGACTCCACAGCCTCTAGGGACAACCTGCTCCACTGTCTATGACCACCCTCATAGGAAACAGTCTTCCTAATGTTTCAACATTCTCCTGTATTTCAATGTATGTCCATTGCCTCTTAGCCTGCCACTAAGCATCACCAAGAGCCTGGCTGGGTTTACTCCCCCTTCCAGGGTTTACTCCCCCTTCCATCATGCATTTGTGTGTTGGTAAGGTCCCTCCTCAGCCTTTTCCAGGTTGAGCAGTTCCAACTCTCAACCTCTCCTTGTACAACAGATGCTCCACTTCCTAATGATCACATCCTTTTGGTGAACCACATTCTCTAAATCTGTGTCTCTCCTGTACCAAGGAAGTCCAGCTCTGAACGCAGCACTCCAGTGTCTCACCAGACCTGAGGGAAGGATCACCTCCCCTGGTGTGCCAACAACACTGTTCCTAACACAGCTTGGGAGACTGCTGGCCTTTGTTGTAGGCTGGCTCCAAGTCATCTTGGCACCATGATTCCCAGTGCATTTCCAAAACTCACCTGGACACAAGCTTCCCCTTTCCTGCTGAGCATCCAGGTTTCACTCAGATTGCAAAGGCTTCTTCCGCACCACACACTCACTTCACCCTGCTCCACAACAGGGCTGGCAGGAGACCCAGCACAGCTCATGGCCCAGGACTGACTCAGCAGCAGGGAGAGGAAACAAGCTTTTTAGAAGCCAGGAACAAGTTAAGCAAGCTCACAGGACTATCAAATAAACATTTTTACAGTAAATATTTTACTATGAAAGCTTTCACAAAAGCATCTAAGAAGTTGGAAGTGGTAGATGAAAAATTTTCCCAGTTGTTAACACTACAGAAAGCAATAAAGAAGAGCACAAAATACAACATTTGAAATGCTATATTTCCCCAGAGTGATGTAGTAACATGAATCAGGCTACAGCGCCCCAGCTGAACTTCCAAAGTATTCATGTATCACCAAAGCCTGTAGAAAGATTATAGTCTTTTATTGATTTATTGTTTTACAGATTCAGCTTTCAATAATAAAGTTCAATAAATCGATTCCCTAATCATAAAAACTCATTTTGCACATTATGTACAGGTACCCAAACATGTCACAGCGATAGCACAGACCTTCACACAGAACAAGCTGGAGAGAGGCGCTAAGGGCAAGGATGTACATTCAGAGAGCATGTCAAGAATACGCACAGTGCTTTTGGCACACCTCACTGAAGACTGCCCACACAGGGACAGTAAAATAATCCCAACCAAGTGATAACGTGGATTAGTTCAACTACATTAATTCCAGGAGGAACACTTAATTCACAATTAAACTAGCCATCAGAAGAGATTTAAGTTGAATCAAATGCAGCTGAACTAATCATTTTAGTTTTATTAAGCAAACCTCTATAGACAAATTCTAGGCTTTGAGATCTGTCTCCAATATTAAACACAGCTTTTTAGCTGAGATATGCAGAAGTTTGAGGACTGAGGGAACTCAGGTATGAGAAGTAGTCTTTGGCAGTTTGATACAAATATAAAAAATACATTATTTTTGAGGGCTAAACTAAACTTTTCCCATTACTGCCAGCACCAGAACTGCTTCAATGACACAGTAACACTTACATATTGGAACATAAACACAACCTTGCATTTTAATGGAACAAAATTCTTATTACAGATGAACGTCAATACTCCAGACACGCTTCAACAGGCTACCCACTCCCCACAAAAAAGTTGAACTTAACACTCAATGAGTAAACTTGCCCATGTCAATGACAGAGCCCAGGAAACATTGCACAACTGTTCACCTTCTCAGCAATACAGGACCTGGCACACACAAGAGACCAGTCTACAAAGTGTATTCTAAGTATTCCAGCTCCTAGGGAAAACTATTGTATGTTAAAACCCTTAGTCAATTTATTGAATATCCCTTGCTCTTTTCTGAGATAAATTTACCACAGATCTCTTTCTGTAACTGCAGTCTAACCTTAGTATGATGAAAAACCACAGCTAAGAGTTTATGCAATCTGCTTTATAACATTACATCAAGCAACAACAAGTTAAAATACACCATTTCACAATGAGTCAGACATTCATTTAAAATCTGGCAATTCCCTTTTAAAAACAGTTGTTTTCCCTTGTAGTGACATGGCTATCCCAAAGGAGATAAAGCCAGGCTCAGTTTGAAGAGTGGAGGGGGAAACAGGAAACACTTCCAGAATGAAGCATTCAACAGTTCCACAGCCTGCAGGGCAGAAGGCTGCAGTATTAATGTTTGTCTTCAGTCATACTGATCTAATATATATTGCTTTATCCAAATGCAGCCATAAACTTGCAATTTTAAACTGCTTCCAACAATAGGAATGTAACTCAGACATGCCATTCCATGACGAAGACCATTTAGCCAATATTTCTACTCCATTATCTCAGTGCCGATGTACGGTAGGGCAGCTTTACTTCATCTTCCTTCTTTGTCCGCTTCAGACTCCCATCCAGACTTCTAATGCTCAGTTTAGAACAAATAAAAATAATAAAAGGCTTAAGCAGACTCCCTTGCTGGGCACACAAGTACAAGCAGCAAATCACATTTAGCCATGGTAGCTGACTCAGCCCATTTTCAAACCTTTCATCAAACGATGCCGGAGCCTCATCCTGCTTGTTACCTTATGTGAGCATGTTATGAGGAGAACAGGTATACAAACAATACATAGTACTGTTTATGCTTATTCCCAACGGAAAACTGACCTGATACTGAGAGATGCTGCATTCACTCAGGGCTGTAGAAATACTTCCATTCCACCACTTAAAAAAACACAAACAAACAAAACAAACAAACAAACAAAAAACCTGGATAGTGCAATACAGACTGCCTATTCCACTTACCATAGAAGCTTTCATCTCTTTTTATGGAATCTTAGTATTTCTAGACCTTAACACCTACAGCTGGCTTAGTCATCCCAGCCAAGTTGCAGTCCCTATTTTCAGTTAACCAAATCAGCTTCTCTAGAATTCACATATTACATAGGAAATATATCTGAAGATAAACCATTAGCTCTGAAATGCCTGACCATGAAGAATTAAGAAACAAAGATGGGAGTTCTTTTTTGGTTTTAAGGACCTTCAGGGCACAGAACTCCTATTTACATTGTCCTGTAGATTTTACAACACTTAATTCTTGCACGTTCATTTTGACACTTGAATGTCAAAGTGAGGGCAATTCAGCTTTGTTTTAGTAATTGTCTTTTTCAAAGAGGAAATCTGTGAATTCCCCTCCCCACAGATTCTCACGCATTCACACAGACTCTCTAGAAAGGTAAGACACTTTATTGAATTTTTTTGATAAATTAAGAAAGGACTATGAACCAGACTTATGGGTCGCAGATGCTTGTAAACAGACATCAATTCCTTCCCACAGAAAGCCTAACTCCATGCACTCAGCCCGAAGTCACTTTCCCCAGCGTTGCTCACAGGCTGCATAGTGATGGAGGGCAGAGAAAAAGTCTTCATAGCTGATGTTTAGGTGGGAAGGCAAAGAACTGAGAAAGCAAGTTAGAAACATTAAAATTAGCTTTTATAAACACCATACTATTCATACAGCCACTCAGGATTATCACTAAAAGCAAGCTACTATCTGAATAACCTTGTGAAGTTGTTCTCAACATGGTTACTATCACTCAACTCTAACAACTAAACCAGTCACTCTAAACCAAAGCCTCCCATTAAAGCACACAGGGCCCTTCAAACCAGAGAAAAGCCGGAGCAGCACAGGTGTGCCCGCACATTTCAGTGCGTTATAAACGCTCTCGGATTTAAGGAGTTCAGCAAATCTAGTCAGTTCAGTTATCACTAAAATTGAAAAGTAATCCAAAGGTGTGATATTCTTGTATTAACCTGTTTCCCTTACATCCTTAGTTTCCCTGTCAGGAATCTGTAAGCCACAGAAAACCAAGAGTGATGTAAGGAACACTGCCAAATGGGACTGGACCACAGCCTAGATGGAGACATAAGTTGTTCCTTAAACCTGAGGCATGAAGCCTGCTCTTGCCTAGTCAGGGCTAAAAAACCAACAATAAATTTTTAACAGGTCTCATTTAATAATTGTAAAATACCCTCAAATTAATCTCCAGATACTTGTTTAGCTGGATCTCCTCTTCTGGCCAGTTCCATAAGTTATGTCTTAATGGTTAGCTAGACATTTTTCAATCCAGTGTGTTTCACATTTATAAGCAACTCACATGATTTCTGTCAGTCTGATGTGCCATGGAAGGAATCCTAATGTGCTGTCCACAGGACCAAACTTCAAGACTAAATCAGGATCAGGAAATCCATTTGTACCTGTAATAACAAGTTACACTAGGTTTTATTAAATTCTTCAGAGGACTTGTTTCAGCTCTAAACATTAAGTCAATCTGCTTTTTTACTAAATGCCATTTTTTTAAAAAAATGAAGGTCCCAAGGACAAGTTAACAATTAAAAGCCCAAGAGGACAGACTGGTCTTGCAACACCTGAAAGACCAACTGAGCAAAAGCTTAGGCAGCCACTGCAGGCCCAGCTGGACTGTTATTTGTATGTCAGCTAGTTTTCAAAGACTTTCTATGGAAGTAACAGCAATAGTTACATTATTTTCAGTAACAGCAATCAGATAAAACAATCCTGTTTTATCTGACTTGTTCTAGTTTTGCCTTGGCAAACTCCATTTTAGTAGCACAGAACATGCTATACCCTGAATCTGCCTACTACAGTACTTACTTAACTATGTGGAGCTGCAGTCAAGCAGAGTAAAAGGACTATTAAGCTTAAGTTTCACTGAAGAACACCTTGGTACTACAGACCATCAATAAAAAAACAAAAACACCTTGTTAGATGATTTGTCTCTCTCAGTATGAGACTAGACAATAAAATTTTAAAAACAACTTACGATAAAATTTCAAGGAAACTATTGCAGCTGGCATCTTTCTGGTTAGATGAATGAGGAAGAATAGAGTAGTGTGCCTCTTTCTGTTACTATGTGGACAACCTGACACATTCTAGGGCAGAGATAGACAATATCGATGAATTCCACTAGGTGCCTACACTCTCACTACCCATACCTTAAAATCCCAGCCAGTTCTTTCCCTCATGAAATCATCCTACTCATCTTCTGAGGCTGAAGACAATTAGGGACCACACACCACTACCTCTGTCTCCCTTCCGTATACTTCTGTAGTGCCTAAGCTACTCCAGGCTAAAATTGACACACAGGAAATAGGCTTAGAATGAGTAGTCTGAGTCCAGCTTTCCCTGCTAATTCTAGCAAGTTGATTAGAGCAACATGTGAAAACCAGCAGAGCACCCCAAGGGGACCCAAGAAGCTAAACTGTTCCTCTTGCACCTACCTAGCTCATTGGAAAAGCATTCTAGCAATCATAACCCTATTTTGCTATAATGCTGCAATTAGTCATGATTATTGCAGGTAATTTCTTGTCACTCCTTCCACTATCCATCAATTCTGCAGGTTAAATGCAAGAGTGCCTGTAGTGGGTAATGACTACCTTTAGCAGATAAAGTTTAAATACCTGCTCCAGACTTTCAATGTTACTTCTCAATTCTTTCCTCATTTTCTTGAATTAAAAAAAAACAACAAACCACTACACAAGAGCGTTTTAAAATTTTCAGATTAGTTGTAGAGAAACTTAGCTTCGGGAATAACAGAAAAGGAAACTGAGGTCAGATTTTGCTCTACCCAGGTTTTGAAACTGAACCTGGAAATTTTTTAAAAAGTTCACATCCTCCCTCCCCACAGCATCACCACAATAGTGATACCTTTTATCAGAGGTAAAGAAGCTATTTTCCCAGGCATGTGCATTTCAAAGGAAGGATGACGTTTTTATATAGGAGTGTCTTATGCCACAGTCCAAATCTTATCTCCAAGTTAAGAAAAAAATTGCAAAGCAAAAGCCACTTACGCATTCAGAAGCTAGCATGTTAGTATGAAAGGGCTTTGCAGGGAAGCTGTGAATATTTAGAAGTGGGGACTCTGGAGGAAGTGCACAGCTTTACTCATCAGCTGATTCAGTAGCTGAGTACTCCTCAGCTGGTACAGTGGCAAGAACTTCAACACTGCAATGGCTTTTCAAACAGGAAAAGACCTTCAGAGAGCCCAGTTAATGCTAACATTTCCTATCTGAAGGAAAATTAAAATGCACACCATAGTATTACTGCCAGAACAGCCTACTAAACAACACAGTAATGTACTTTCCACTCTGAATCCATTTGTCTACCTAAACGTAGCAGAGCTACAGATAATTTACATGTGGAAGCTCCCTCAGAGCTGCTAGAGTTACAGAGTGCTAGAGTCAAGTTTAGCACATGCAAGATACAAGGATTTGGGAGCAGACTTTAAAAGACTAAGGAAGCCAAAAGACTTGCACACTCAAAGGACGGCAATCTGGCAACATCCCTGCTAGGTCAGGAGCTCTGCAAGGGGAACATAAAGGAATTTTAGAACTTATAACTCTACTCTTCTCCACATAGATTTTACTGGGCAACTTGAGTAGCCTTAATTGATAGTCATGTTCTTTGCTGGAAAGGAGACAGACAGCAAGCAGAGACAATATTAAAATGCAGCTGGCACCTACTTTTCTGAAAACAAGCTGGTTAGCTGAGGCACTGCTCAGAAGAAAGTACTCTTACACTGCAGAAAACTCAAGCTATAAGAATTAAGTGCACAACTGAATTAAGAACAAGAAAAGCCACATGACAAGCTAGAATCATACCATTTTAGGACTAGGCTTCAATAACTGCACCCTAAACATGAACAAAAAGTTTAAAAACTACATTAACAGGTATTTAAATAAAAATGTAAAACTCCAGAGATTTACATAAGACACTATGAATGCAAACTCTCAGAATATAACTGTTCAAGTATTGCTTTTCAAAACATGCTCTCAATTCAGTAATGCACAGATGATTACTTTCAATACTGTTCCATTAAAAATGCACCCAAACTAAATTTGCCTACAGGTAAAACAAAATTTCAAAAGCTGCTGCTAAATAAGTCATGAAAGAATACTTTACCTCCAACAATGTCCTAAACATTAAGTAAACAAATTAATAAGTAGCACACTAGTTATAGATATTATCCTTAATTATTAGCCAAATACATGAAGCAGCTTGTTTCAAACTTCATCATTTTGACAGATTAAATCTTTCTGTGCTCAGCCTGCATGCAATATTTAAAAAAGGTATCTGCTGATTTAAAGATTGGACCTAATACTTTTAATATATCCAGACTGGAGATCCCCAACAAGTTTGAAAAGCTCCGGTTAAGGATCACTGGCCAAAATACATACAACAGGTAACAATTGTCACTGGTTCTCCATTAGATTAGCAACTGTTCTGAAGAAGAGATTGTTAATTTCCTTTAATTGCCTTTGGGGTATAACAGAATAGATGTCCCAAGTTCTTCTTCAGGTGCCTTATTAAATACATTCAATAGTTCCATTATAGGAGGATGCAATTCCTACAGGGATGGAATTCAGTTTGAAGTGGCCAAACTGCCATGGGGGTCCATCCACAGAACAATTCAGCTGACCACCCACATGAAAAAAACCAGTCTCTAAAGTCCAATTAATGGGAACCACACTACAGTAACATGCTAAAAGACATCAAAGTTCAAGCGTGCAATCTGAAACCTGAACCCTGCCGAGCTAATTACTGCTGCAACTAACATGCACATATCACCTAGGCAAGCTAAGCAACTCATTACAGCTCCATAGCACCACTAGAAAAGTGGATGCTAATTCTAAACTTCTTCTCCCAGGTGTGGTATTAGGGCAGTCCTGCTCTTTTCGCAGCTATTGCATGTAGCCACACATCTCACTGCAGAGTCAGTAATCTGCATGAATTAGTAATGAAGACAACTAAGCTAGTGTGCGTTATACAGCAGCAAGAGAACAGCAAGTACTGTATCATTTCCACTACTAGTAGTAGTCAGGCGGCAGGAACAGCTTTAATCACTGTAACTAGATCTGGGAAAGACTCTGCCCATCCATGTTTGCAGCTTGCAACTTGCAGGTAGTTAACCTAAGTTAGAATAGCCTAGTTTTAGGTAATCCCGACAGTACTTTCTCAAAAAGCTCACTGCAGAACATACCACAGAGGATGTAAACTCTGAAAAGCCAAAACTGCAATCTAGCTTATGATTTCTGCTAAAGACTTTTTCTGCTTAAAAAAACAGCTCAAGAGGCAATAAACAAGTAAGAAATTCGTAACAGAAACCTAAAAGCAATAATCATAACTTACTCTAATAGACTAAGCATCAAAATGCATACATTCCAAGCAATAAGTATACTAGTATCCAAATTGTTATTAATTGAGTCCTCTTTCCCCTCCATATTATACTTACTACTTAATAAGTTGTCTAACATATTCACATCCAGGTCTGAATGTGTTCTTTGCTGCTGTGCTACCAACTGACAGAAGTTCTGAGCAGCTTTGACTATGTCTGCTTTTCCATCTTCTGGAGACAGCACCTTCAATGTAGATTGGCAATTTAAAACTGAAAGTACAAAACATAGTTTAAAAGCAACAGAAATGTAAATGTTTTGCATGTGCTTTAGTCACAGATACAGTGAAGAGTAACTTGTAGTTTAATTTGTATATTACAACTAGTCACAGATATACCTCACCTGTCTCTTAGAGAAGTAAGAGTTTTCTGGATTTGCTGTGTTACTAAAACACAAGCTTAAGACAACTGCTTTGAGAAGTCTTGTGAAAAGGGGTTTAATTCAGCCGTGAAATGTATTTTTCCAGGAAATCTGGATTGGTTCTTATGCTGTCAGGCAAAGTACTAAGAAGAAAGGTGCTTGGATAGTAACTTAAAGAGGTTCAGAGAAAGAAAAATTACCCAACAAACTAATTTCTACCCTAGAAGAGGAAGGTGTTTTTAACAGCTACTGTGTACATTTGAATGACATAATGATTAAGCTGGGGGCCTCTCTCAATCTGATCACAGCATCTTGATGCAAGAGTTACAGTAAGCATCTAAGATTTCTACACTGAAGCTTGGAACAAGATAATAATCCAGAATTCATCTGTAATTATATGTGTGACTTAAAGAGGACATTTCACAACAATAATTATCTTAATTCTACACTATTGAGAGGTAAGAGCCTTCCCATACTACATGACTTGCATCATTGTCAGTTCTGGTAAGATACCTAAGAGGTAAACTTGCCAATGAAGCTGAAGGTCACAGAAACTGACTTGAAGCTGGCTTGAAATTAAGTGGGTTAAACACCAAAGTGTCAACACTTTAGGCTGAAACCAAACTTACGATAGTTATAACCAGATACTTAAAAATAACATTTCTTAAAACTGTGGAACCTGACTGCAAAGGACCACACAGCACAGTCAAGATTCATAAGAACACCTAAAACCCCTCAGTTCATCTAGCCAAAGCCCCAATAATGAAAATATTTGTTCCTTAATATTGTTTGATTTGCAAATTCGCATCAAATGTCCTACATTAAAAAAATATTTAACCGTATGCCTAAATATAATACTTATAATTTTGTTTTTCAGAAGTGAAAAGTTGCAGATAATAATAAACTGGATAGATGTCAGTTTGTTAGTTGAAAACATGAAGCATCTGATCTGACTGTGAAGGCTCCTAAAAAAGAATGAAGAGTTTAAAAAGAGAACAGCAAACACCTCTGCTTTTCACAGTTTCCAGCACAAAAGGTTCCTGAGATTTAAATGCACTCTTTACATCAGCAAGTCTGAGAAGTCTTTCAGTAGTTTGTTTGGTGTGAACATAAATATCCCAACTTAGGTAAGTGTAGCTAAGTATGCTGGAGTTTAAGACATTAATAGCCTGTCTACCCCATTTTCTGCTGGTTATTTCAACCTTCACAGGAAGAAAAAAAATAGCATGAAACCGGGTTCTTCCACATAAATGCTAGCATCTTAAGCTAAGTTGTTCATAACACAAGTTCATGTTACAATATTATACTGTATACTGGAAAATTGGCACAAAGGATTTTGGTATCTGGTCAGGTCTCACAGGAGAGGAAAAACTTGCAAGCAACATTTTAAATGCAGCTAAATGTACCACAACTTGTGCAGTCTTTTTGTAAGTCTTTGAACTATGATGATCTTAAAACATAAGCCTTGTTTAGGTATTTCTTTATAAGACCTACTTAAATATTATGAGTCATAGTTAGGAGAGCTATATCAGCTCATCCCTTTAAGACAACGGCCTGATTCAAATACATGCCTGTGATTTATTATATTTTGAATAGACTTCTAGGATTTGTCTTAGGCAGCAGATATGCAAATGAGTACTTACAGCAGATATTACTGTATAAGGAACATCAACCTTGAAACCTACTCCTGCTTTCCACATCTAACTACGTGCAAAAGGTATTATTACCAAATTTATTTTTTCAACTTGTGCCCTTTACCTTCCTGATGGTATTATACCTTGCCATGACAACCAGCAGTCTTGTTCTTTCCCTTTCTCCTTCCCACTTTGAGGTGTATGTTTGGAAAGATGGAAGCACACACATTAGTCCCCTTACACTCCAATGCTTTTTCAACTCTCACCAAAAGAATTAATTTCACTGAAACAGTGGGGAGAGGAGCCACACTGATGCATTGAAGGGGTTGTGGCACAACAGTCAGGCTGAAGGAAAGATCAGACCACTCCGTAATGATTATTACAGCAAGGAGAGATCAATGCTTTGCTGTTAGTTAACAACAAAAAAGCACAATGGAAGTTTAATACTAGACCAGGAAGACTGCAGGTTTTCTGATAATCAGTTCTTAATGAAGAAAAAGGTCACAGTACATAGGAGATTTATCATTGATATATAGGTATTCAGAGGCATACCAAGCCCCTCTTGTAGTTCATCTTACCTTGACCAGTTTTGTCGTGATTTGCAAATTCCACGGTGTACTTGGAGCAATCTAGTCCCAAGAGTTCTTGCTGCTGTTTTAAAATTTCATCCATTAATCTTGAATTATTTCTCTTGAAAATACCTTTAAAAAAAAAACCAACACTGCATGTCAGCCAACTCCTGTAAGGGATGTTACAAAATAAATCTGACACTAGACAAGCAGAAAAAACTAGTCAGTACTGGTTTCAGACTGGAGTTCACAAGTGCAGATAAGAATTCAAAGTGAATGCTACTGCACATGACTAATTTGAGTGACCTTGGAAAGACAAATCATTTGCTTTTGTTTTTCTTTCACCCAGCCTGATTTAAGCAGCAACTTGCAACTGCGTAAGGGATAGCCTAAGACTTACTTCATTGTCCTTAGTAGCCTAGAAATAGAGAAAGCAATAATCAGCAAAGAATGACCAAGCCAGATAAACACCAAATTTCTTTAATGCCCACACTGCTTTAGTCTCCTACTACTTATTGCCACATCCCTAAGGCTGCAGGCTAGCAAAGCAAATCACCACTAAATCAGCATTTCAGATCTCAGTAACTGCCCACTCTTAAGACATCCAAAAGCTTGGATTTCCTAATAAGAGAATTTCACAAGCTGTATGTTTCAAGGAGTTCATGCAGTCCCCAATGCTTTTTTATACTGACATATTTAAGTTAGACACATTTTGAATACAGGAACTCACAAAAGCCTGCTTCAAACATACTTGGATTCCTGTACTAAAATAAATTCTAGGTTTTGAGAAACATAATTCTATTATTTCTAATTAAATGCCACAGCAAAATCTAAATAATACAGCTTAAATATTTACCATCCAAAAGCATGGCTAGGCGTATTCACTCAGGAACTGCATAATCCTTTTATCACATGTATTCAGAGGTTTTTACTGAGCTTCATTCAGAAATCTTATGTCAAACACTTCTGTTGACCAGTCTAAAAATGCCCACAAATTAGTAAATACAGACAGTGCAAAAGACAATGTAAGACACACAATTTCATGATCAGGCTTAGGATTCAGTACCACAACCTGACTATAGGATCTGGAACTGCTACAGCAGTTCCCACATTGGTCAAACTGTATAACTGGATTAAGACCCTAATACACTAGGAGTTAGTTTGCCATATGAAGTGATACAATGAATTTATTTAATATGCTAGCCTTTAGCCCTAACAAATTAGAACTTTTCTACAGGCTTCATCAGAGGTTTTAATAGGTGGCCAAGTATTTTTCCACTCATCCTGGATACTGCCCGTAAAAATAAACTATTTGATTACAGAAGTGTTAGTGATGCTTATAATCAATTTCACGTGTTTATGGAAAAGCAAGTTGTGGTAAGGCACAAACCTCTACGGAAAAAAGTGCGTTAGAATACTTTCACTAAGTTTAAACTAAAGTTAAATTGTTGCTCTTTGTGCTCCTGCTTTCTGGGGTATACTTATACATAACAGAAATTGAGAATGCTTCTTTAAATAATATTGTTTCATACAACTCTGGCTTAGTCTGTTTTGTGCCGGGGTTAGCACAGATTGTCTTCCTTACTCCCAAGGTCAGCAGCAGTGCAGCCACTGCAATTGCTAATCCTGCACCCTCTTCAAGGAAAATCTGTACAAGGCTGCATGTGACTCACCTTTAAAAGTCACTTGATTTCCATACAGTTTTAGACATGAGAAATAAAACTATGTTCAATATCCAGACAAACATGTGACATAATTATGAAAGGCTCCCAACCTGGGAAATAAGCTGCTGCTCTTCTTCCCCTTTTCCACCCAACACTAATGATATCAAATCCCTTCTCATGAAAGGTTTTTGCCTACTCCTGACAAAGACTGGAAGAACTAATCTAAGATTCCACACTCCAGCTCTGAAGTAAATTAAGACATTGAGGACAACAAGTAGAATAACTGACCAAGGTGCTTGCTTCTCAGTAAAAAAAGACATCAGATAATGGAATTAGTCCAGCTCCAAAGTGAAGGTTCTTAACACACACAACAGATACAGAAGACTTGCTAAATAAACGTGTTCTTAAGATTTATCTGAGAATCACCCTTCTATTCAGCTCATTTATCCCACCCACCCCCTCAGCTGCTCAAACTTGCAGACTGCATGGCTCTTGGAATAGCGCTTTAACAAACAGGAAGCTACTGTATTTGTACCACATAGTTGCAGTATGTCTTCCTTGGAAAAGGCCTCCACACCTAAATTCCCACTGATCCACCAACCTTGACACATACACAGTTTTCCTGAAGACAAGATCCTGAAGCACAGCAGAAGGCAGTAAAAATTCAGACTAACTCAGATCTTAATTAAAAACCAACAGCATCTGGGAATACTCCTTCAACATGTGTCTCTCAGTCAGAGCACAAGAGACTTATGAATGCTCATCACTGCTAACACAGTCCTGCCAAATCCAACGTTCACAGGCCAAATTCATATTCAGCTTCAATAATTTTACACGGTCGTGACTCAGCTATATTCTCCTTTCCCTTACAATAACTCAAAACCCCATTTATCTACAAGACTCATTTTTTTTTTAACTTTGTAAATGCACCCAAGTTAGTTCTGGGAGATGCTGCTGCTTAATTTAAACATGACAAATATAGCAAACAAGTGCATGAGTAGGCCAACTCAGTAACAGAATTATGTGTTCCTTGGCAGTGAAATTTAACGCTTGATTCACTGTTACCCCCCAATTTTGTTCACAGTCTTCCACACAAGTGAAAGCAAGTCCATAATATAATTTTAACATTATAAAAAATTATGGTTTGACAAAGGTCTATTAAGTTTTAGAAACAACTGTTTGCTGTTAAATGAAAAAAAAATGCAGCACTACTCACATTTCTAATATGGAACATAAACATGAAATTGTCACTATTATTTCTTATCAGAAGATTTTCTGGTTTTGAAAAGCAGAAACGTTTGTTCAGACAGAACACTTGCACCTTTGCAAGCTGGTGCAAATGTGCATATTCCTGCAAATGAAGTGTTCTAAGAATTACACGTATTTTAAGCACTAAAATTCCCAAAGCAAAAGAGTATAAAACTTCCCGTTCTGGTTTCTTTTAATTACTGAGAATTTGTGAGCTGTTTTCAGGGATACTACTTGTTTTTGTAACACAAGCTGCAAGCATGGTGTCAGTCATTTGTTGCTGTTAGAGCTGAGGGAAACCAGGAGTGTTACAGCTTCCTGCAGCAGTCCTCCATTACACAGGTCTTTTCCAGGGCACACACCTTTTGCTCAGATTTACAGCAGCTACAAGCCATGCCCCTTTGCTTGCAACCATAGTGTTGCAGTATTTTAGGGTTAGATATTGACAAATTAAGTTTGTAATTAAGAGATTGCAAGTTCAGCAGGTGTCGAGGTGACAAGGATCTTGAATTGGAAATGAAAAACTGACACAACAAGAAGTGCCAGAGAAGAAGAAACACCAAGTGATATCAACCATTTGTTTGTCTGACCAGACTACCACAGCCACCACCTGCTAACACCCTTAATAACGCCTCAAAGTTGCACATTCTTAATTGCCTTGCTTTTTAAAGCTGCAGAATCCGGTAAAACACAGAAAAAGAATTAGCTCTTCCTTGCAAGAGAACACCTTACCGAAGTGGAGTCCAGTAAAGAACCTATCTCCACAACATTTCAGTTATTTGCTTTCTCAACTTCTTTGCAGTGCTGACACGGAAAGAGTAATCAGAACTTGTAATTGTTATCGTGTACTAACATTTTGAGAACATGAAATAATAAGCCACTTCAAAGAATGCACATGCAAGAAACCGTTTTAATACACGAACAACTTTAGCCTACATCCTGTTGGATCGTGCTGGTTGATAACGGAGGAAAGCATGGCCATTACACTGGACCTCACACGATATGGAAAGCTACCAACAATTACCTCCTTTATTCCAAGAGTCTAGGAAAAAAAGCAATCCAATTTTGAATGTAGCTGAAGTCACTTAAATTTCAGTCAGATTAAAGCCATTTAAGACAGCACTAACCAAACAAAGAATTTGACTTAGAACTGAGAACTTCACAGGTGACCATTCCTTCCACATTCTTCTTGGAGGGACATTCTGCACTAAGAGAATAGGAGCTCATCAGCAACTGAAGGAGATTATACCTCTTTCATATTTTCCATTCCTTTAAGCAGATTACCTCTACAGATGAGTGTTACCCCTTTAATAAATGTGGTCTGAGAACACCTCTCAACTCAACATCAAAATGCAACTGCGGAATGTGAAATTTCACATGGATGAAGGCCCACAGCAGATGCTGTGTGATATTGGTATCTCACAAGTGTTCCAGTGACATAAAACCACAACACAATCATCTTGCCCAGTAAAATGAACACGCTGCACACACAGAAGATTTTAAGCATTGATCAAATCAGCTGAACTACCAAGTAATCTAGAAGAGACTAGAAGCCTACTTTGGGGCTAATGAAATAATTTCTTTTGCATACTCTAGCCTTCCAAAGAGTTTTTTAAGAGAAAAGCAGTCAGAAGCAAAGCAGTTCTCTAGAAAGCTATAGACAGGATGAGTAACTCCAAATTTTCAAAACAGTCACACTATGGGCTTTAAGAAACCTTCAGCTTGAAGCGTCTATCTACGAGTCCAAAGTACCCGTATGCCAAAATTCAGCAAGCTCCCAAAAAACACTCCAGACTTGTCCTAAACTGCATCAGGAAAGCTTCACACAAGTAACACTCAATCAAACTCTCCCAAATGGCAAACAACTACCAAAAGGAAGTTAAAGTATATAGCACTAGTAAAGGCTTCTACCCAGAAAGTATTTTAAGTGCTACTATATGATTGTATTATCAATGCCTTCTGACTGCAACAACGCTGCACTATTTCCTCAGATATAAGGTCTTGACAAGAATGGCTGGATTTCTGCCAAGTAATAGGACTGGCAATACGAAAGTCAACAGAAATAAATTCTTGATCAAAAGCCTGAAACTTTAGTCTGCATTATTTAGCCCAGGTGCGCACAGCAGCATTAAGTTTATTATGGCTTTGTCATGCTGCACATCAATGAAAATTGAAAGAGCTTCCACACACCAGGGGCAGTAAAGCCAGGCCTCCTTGGGCCCCTAAGCATGCTGAGGCAACAGAGAAAGTCTCAGTTCTGAGCCCTGCACAACTCCAGCCAAGTTACCTTTACAGTTACTGGTGCAGCTGCTGCAACAGAACAGCGTCAGCTGGAATGCAGCTACTTATTTTGATGCTGCAGAATATATTAACAACCTTCTCTTTTGCAATTTTGCAACAAATATAGAAATTCACTACTATAAACAAATCTTATCTAGCACTTCTGTGAAGAACTTCATGCTTTCCTTTCCTCCTATAGAAGGGGCAATTAACCTAAAGTACTATATGAAAATGTTCTGAATTTAATCCTTCTGCAGGAAACTGACATACTATTTCTTGCATAGAAGGCAACCATGGAAGCCCATGCTTATAAACAAAGTTTCCTGTTGCAGTCAAAAGAATCGCAGTAATACAGATATGCAGTGAAGGAAAAGAAACATATACCTCACCACAGCTAACAGTGATCCAGAGCACTCATAATTAGTTTTCCTCCTCCACCACAGCCAGCACTAGTGGGGATCCTGACAAATCAATAGTTGGTACATTTTTATGAACACAAACCCTCAACAGAAGTAGCTCAGCAGCCCAAAAGCACCACTCACCATATGGAGTGAAAAAAGTGTACACTGTAATTAAGGGTCATCCCCTGCTACTGATAAGGACAAGTTGTACCTGACTTTATTCACCTTCACTATTATCAGTGTTAGTGCTGAGAGTTACAGACTCCACCACCACTGAGCACTGGATTTAGCAACAGCTGCAACACCCTACTTAATGACAATGGAAATGTTGTATGCTCAATCAAGATACCCTAAGGAGCTTAGCACCAAAAGAAAGGCAGCATATGTGCTATTACCAGCAGTTACCATATACTGCTCTCTGAAACTGAAGTCAGTCTAAAAAGCTCAGCTGTGCACAAAGCACTTGTGGCTGCTATCCTGGACAATCCACTGAACACATGTGTGTAACATGATGTGTAAAGGCAGGCTATTCTCATGAACCCTGGAAGTTTGGCACAAGCCACAGATTTAAAACATTTCAGTTGCTCTGCCTTCTTCAATTTTGCTCCAACAAATTGAAGATCAAGCTAGCAGTTAAACTAGCATACTCTGGTATCAGAGAAAAATAGAAGAACAAGCTACTGAAAAATGTGTTTTGATACTGAAATCATGAGGTAATAGCTATATTTTCAGATCTCAGAGGTGACAGCAAAATCTCTTAACATGTAACTTTAGAATGAAAAATTAAAATCCACACTTATCACACAAACTGCACTTAGAACAAAAACAACCAAACTCAAAAGAAAAAAATTCCCAACACCAAAACAAAAAATAACATCATCACAACATGGAACTAAAGTGAACAATTTACATATGTAACTTTTGAATGAATGAAACAATACATGGATACAGCAGCAAATTACCCTTTCTTTTTTTTTTCTGAACTGCTAAGAGTATCAGCTCCTCAGGGGACAAAGCCTTGTAATTTCTGGTCATCATATTTAGTCCTCTAACAGTCAATCTTAGATCAAACTAAATTTCAACACATGCTGGAGAAGCAGCAGCAGGTTCTCCAAAAAGAATGTTTCAGACATTGCTACACCTCTGGTTCCTTACTGAGAGACAGGAGCTCAGCAACAGGGGCTACCTAAGCATTGTCTGGTGCCTTCTCCCTCCTCAGTGTTGCACAGTAAGCAAGATGAAAACCAAGACGACCAAGAAACATGATTCTCAGCTTGATCTGTTCATCAGTTCAGTTCTCATACATGTAATTTGTGGAGCACAGTGCTGGAATCTAAAAAGGATCTAAGCACATATGTAAGATTTTAAGCAATATTGCCCATAGCTTATTTGAGGTCTGACACAAGTTAAAGAAACCATACAATAAAAATGTCTCTCTTCAAGCTATAAGGGAAACTCTGTCTCTTCCTTGGTACTGTTAGCTCTGCAGCATTTCACCTGGTTGAATGCTTTCCAAATTGGGAGTAAAAACTGTCAACATATAAATGACTTTTCAGAAGGTGCTGTTCTCTGTGTGCTTGAGATGTTATGCAAATAGTTTATATCATTCTTTCTTTGACTTCCAAACGAGGAAGTGTTCTCCCTCTGAAACACAACATAACTGAGCTCCACAACAGCCCTGCACAGATGGTCAGTTTAAACTGCTAAGTGACTGGTATTAAGCCCAGTTTCTCATAATGGTCTTAGAGAATTTAGTGAAAGTCAAGTCTTCTGAGTCTTTTATCACATAGGCAGGATCAACCATGAAACAGAACTACAAGTAGTGATGGTTTAAAACAAAGCAAAAAATTTTTAAAAAATCACAAATGCCTATGCTTGAGGAAAGGCCTGTAGACCTCAGATGCTTTTGCACATTTGATGACAAAAGATTTCACCTACTTATGTGGGATGCACTGCTGGGCATTTCCTGAAAGAGTACTAGAAGACAACTGTACTTGTAGCCTGGCATAAATCTACACAGTTCACCTGACCGGCAGGACACCTCTAAACAGCCATTGGAAGTTAAAGCCTGGTCTCCTACAGTCTCACCCCTCACAGCAAGAGTACAGGGATCTTCAGAATGAAGATTTTTTTCCTCTGCAGAGGACAGAAACAGGACACAGTCCATGTCATGTATTGCTAGCCCTTCTGCACTGACAGCTTGTCCAATACAAGTTAGAGTTCATCTCTCAATTGCTGGACAGAAAGTTTCACCAAAGAATACCCTGAATATGGCTGGTTTTAACTCCCCACTAGGAAAGGATAGGCATGAGGAAGCCAGATTTGTTCCATGATTTCCTCACAGTATGTGAAATCCAAACTCTGAGTTTATCTTTATGATAGTCAGTGACGTGGAATCAACTTACCTCCAAGAGCCAGAGTCCACTGGTCTTACACCTGAGACCCAGTAATAAAATCACACAGCAGACATGAAAAAAACACCAGAGCTTCCAAAAGCACTGGCTCAACTCAAGAGTCAACTCAAATGCCAAGCAGCACCAAATGCAGATCACGTAATTTAACTTCACAATACAGACAGCATGCAGGACATACATGCTTATGTTTAACCATTCATTTATCCTGTTTCTTCACATAGGAGTACATGAAAATAGAAGGCTACTTTCATTCAACCACTCATGGAGGTTCAGCCCTAGCTCATAAACAGCACTCATAAGAGCAGGTAGCCTAAAGCTCTTCCCTACTGGCAGTCCTCGCCCTACACTTTCAGATGTCAGCAGTTCCTGTCAACCCAAGGCTGTGGTTGGATCGCGGGTCATCGCGACACGGGAGCTGGGCCAGAAGGGCCATTGGGCCATCCCCCAGGTCCCCCAGGAACAGAAGCTCTGAAGTGGCCAAACAGTTCCAGCGGATGGGAAAGGAGCCGCCAGCAGAGAGGCTAGCACCGGACTTGGGAAGACCCCAGAACAGCGCGGCCCTCGGGCTCCACGCCAGGAAGCGCTCCCAGGACGGGCACCGCCCGGGACGGGGACTTGGGGCACCGCGGCCGCCGCTCACCGTTATGGTCGTAGACGCTGACGTAGGAGATGCCCACGGCCATACACCACACGACCAGACTGGCCATGTCCGCGTAGCTCGGCTCATCCTCGGTCACCACCAGCCCCACGTGCACCGGCAGCTTCCGCAGGGCGCGCCCGTCCGCGCGCCACCGCTGCCGTCCGCGCGCCGCCGCGCCGCGCGCAGATCCCCGCCGCCGCCAGGCCGCGCGCGCCTCGCGGAACCCGAGCGCGCGGGCGGCGGGTGCCAGGAGCGCGCAAGAGGTGGCGGCGGCGGCGGCCGCGCGGCCACGCAGGCACGCGAGTAGCGCGCGCTGCAAGCAGAGCAAGGCGCGCACCAGCGCGTGCAGCGCGCGCCACGCCAGACCGCCCGCCCCGCTCATGGGACCGACCGACAGGAGCGCGCGGGGGAGCGGCGGGGGAGCCTCAGCCGCTGCGCGCCGCCCGCCTCGCCATCCCTTCACGGAGCCCGCGTCCCCCGCCCGGCAACCGCCAGCGCCGCCATCTTCCCGCCGCCCCGCCTGATCTTTCACCTCTCAACCCGCCACACGCGAGCCACCCGTTGGCCGGCGGGCGGGACAACGTCGCTTCCGGAGCGGAGCGACGAATGACGTGGCGCGAGAGAAGGGGAGGGCGGGGCCAGGGCCAGGGCAGGAGGTGGGGCTGGGAACGGTGAGGGGCGGGGCCGCGCCCCCTGGCGGCCGCTGCTGGCGATGGCCCTGCGGGTCCGGGGGCGGGAGGGCTCCGGGGCGGGACCGGGGCGGGAGCTGCACCCAGCCGAGCTCTGCCCATCATCCCCGCTGTTTCGGGGGTCCGTCTGCAGACGCTACTTTGCCTATCCCAGCCTTGCTCTGCCTGGTGCCCGCAGCGCCTCCTTCACGCTGGTGTGTGAAGCAGAGATGGGGGGAGGAAGCATCTGAACGGCACAGAAGCAGCTGAGCCTCAGGGCTGTCTTCAGTGAAATGCAGGTTTCACCCTCAGAGCGCGCTGCGAGTGCTCACCGGGCGATTCCGCAGAACGGGCTCGGGGACGGGGACAGCGCGGCCTCGGGCCGCACAGCCCCATGGGCAGCCTTCCCTTCCACAAGAGCCGCGGCTGTGGCTGCCTTGCCTTGTGACGGCCCACGGCTCCGAAGATGGAAACACCGCTGTCAGACAGATTGGCACGGAGATGTTTAAAGCATTCTGTTAAAAGAATCTGCCGATATAAAATTGAATGAAGAATTTTGTATCACGAAAATATTTCTGTTGCTCAGAAAATAACTGCTTTCCTGGCTTCTAATACAAACCAGCATTAGCCAGCGAAAACACAGTCGAGCTGCAAGGAAGGATTGTGCTATTTCAAAAATATCTAACTCTTTAGCTATCAAAAATTTGGGTGACTGACCTTAGAATCATAGGACCATTAAGGTTAGAAAAAAACCTCTAAGATCAATTCCCACTGTCAGCCCAGTATGCCAAGTCCTCTGCTTAACCATGTCCCTTAAGTGCCAATTCCACATATTTTGGACGCGTCCAGGGTTGTGACTCCACCACTTCCCTGGGAAGTCTGTGCCAATGCTTGACAATGCTTTCCATGAAAAAATTTCTTATATTATTGAATTTAAACCTCCCCTGGTGCAGCTTGAGGCCATCTCCTCTGGTCCTGTCACTTTTTTCCTGAGACTGACCCCAATCTTGCTACCACCTCCTTTCTGGGAGTTGTAGAGAATGATCAGGTCCCCCTGGAGTCTCCTCCAGGCTAAAGAACCCCAGGTCCCTCAGCTGCTACTCACAGGACTCACTCTCCAGGCCCTTCACCAGCTCCATTGCCCCTCTCTGGACACACTCCAACATCTCAATGTCTTTTCTTATAGTGAGGGGCCCAAAACTGAGTGCAGTATTCAAGGTGCCAAATACAGAGGGACAGTTGCTTGCCTGGTCCTGCTGGCCACACCGTTGCTGATACAGACCAAATGCCATCGGCCTTCTTGGCCACCTGGGCACACGCTGACTCCTACCCAGCCAGCTGTTGACCAGCATCCCCACGTCCTTTTCTGCTGGGCAACTTTCCAGCCCCTCTGCCGCAGCCTGTAGAGCTGCAGGGGGTTGTTGTGACCCAAGGTCAGGGCATGCCACTTGGCCCTGCTCAAACTCACACATTTCACCTCAGCCCATTGAGCCAACCCATGCAGATCCCTCTGCAGAGTCTGACGACAAGGGAATGTAAAGAAAAATGAGCTCAAGTCTCTGTGCATTAAGCTGTCCAATTGCATAGCCCCCAGTGTGCTGGGGGACCTAAGAAATGCATTTGCACAGGAGACGTAAGCAAATAGGTGCACTCCGACACCTGACAAATCGTCCTCGGTGGAGATGAGTGATTACTCAGTTACTGAATGCCAACATAAGATAAAAAATAATAGAAACTGTTTGCTTTGAAAAGTAATTTGCTGATGTAATTACTCATCAGTTATCACCTGAGATCATGAACTAACTTAAGTGACTGTAAGTCAGTGGTTTTAGTGGTCTCACTAATCCAGTTTTGTTTAGTTTTCAAGCACTTTGGGAACTGCTTGATAAAATTTGTACATACATTACAGTTAATGCATTAATTATATAGCATTTAGTCATTTTTGGTGTGTATGTGCACAAAAGTCTGGAAAGTTCTAGGCTAGTGAAGGGGGACACTTGCAGTGTGTACTTGCACATTAAGCATACGTAACCTAAAAGTATACACATGGTATCTTGAGCTATATTCTAGTAAATTAGCTATTCAGTTACCAAAATAAACTCTTACAAAAGCTTCACCTCACCTCATCTTATCCTAATATTTTCCAGGATCTATTTCCTGAGAGACTCCTTTCTTTTGTTTGCAACAGCAGAAACAGGTCAATTTGACGCCAGTGTTTTCATTCCTCACTCTTAATTAAGAACTACTATTAAATCTCATTAACCAGGACACTGATTCTTCTGTTTATTTCACTTACTGTGATGAAGATAAGCCTTCTGTGTTTTGCCTGCAGCTCAGCTAATTTGGTCTAACAACATTTAAAATAGTCTAAAATAAACAAATAAGGGAAATGTTTCAGGAAAACTGAAACCAATTTCTCAAAAACAAGAATTTCTGAACAATCCCAAGAAATTGCTCACGTCAATGTAACTCTCCATGTCAACCGGCAGACCCATGAGTTTAAGTGTGCTGAATGCCAGTGCTAGTAATAGGGTCTTGTGGTATCGCAGAATTTTATTTGTGGGGGTTTTATTCAACTATAAGAAATGTTCTACTATAAAAAGGTCCATACAGAGTTGCAGACTGCTTTTCTAAGAGACAGTAATTGTATTCTTCCTTCCCTCAAACTACATAGTACTAATGGTATAGAGAAACAAATTGGTTTTTTTTACAATATTCAGTTCACAATGGCACCCTTACTGTAGCCCTTCTGTCACTGGCTATTACTTCTTGTAGTACAAATAGGGCAGGAAAAGCTAATGACAGATGAGAGGACTGCTTGTCAGTAGAGACACTGGTGTCAGTGAGCAGCTCCAGACAGCTTTAAGGTTCACTACAAATGGAACCGTGACATTAATCTAATTCGTAATCGTAGTAATCCTCATCTGTGTTCACTCCAATGCTGGAGGCTTCGTTTGGTTTCATTTTCTTTCTGTCCTCTTTGCCTCTTTCCATGGAAGACAGATTGTCTTCACACTGCTGCAGAATCTTTTTGGAAGACATCCAACTTTCTCCTCGGCTTTGTGCTGGCGCTGCACACTGCCCTCCCCGGACATCCGTCCCTTTGGCCACCAGTGCTCTTCTGGTTCTGAGAAGGTCACAGGTGCAGTTCCAAGGGTTTCCATCTAAATACAGGTAACGAAGACGAGGTAAATACTCCAAGACTTTGCGATCCAATAGAGATATCTTGTTATTCCGTAAATTTAAAACCTGAAGCTGTTTCAAGTCCTTCAGCTCTTGTTCTCCAACATCCTCTATGTCGTTCCCTTTTAGATCCAACCTAGCAAGGGTGTCTGGAAGCCTGAACAAAAATAAAACAATACAAAGGTGTTATGTTCATCATACTGTTTCTGTAAGTGGTATTTGGTGGTGGATATTTGTCCAGGCACATCTGATGTACTAAAATAAAGTTATTACTATAAATGCAATCTTCTGCAAAAGCAGATGTTCATATTGGGTTTGGGTTGGATTTATTTGTTTGCTTGCTTGTTTGTTCTTTGTTTTTGCATTATAAGTGTACTGTCTGTGCACCCTTGAACTGTTTTCCCAAATTGCTGCAGTTCTGACCTGTATTGACTGGTCATGGAGCTGAACTGAAAAGCAGTCCTGTGCTGTGCTATGAAGAAAACTAGCTGTTTAACTGGCTGTAAAATTAAAAAATGCTTTTTGTACTCTTCAATGCCAATGACCAAACTATAGCACCATGAAACATCAAAAGTTTAGACAATCATGGCAATACTGCTCCTTCAACTACTTCTATAATATGATTTGTTTAAAAACGTTTTTTAGTTCATAAAGAATTAGAGTTTTTCCATTTTGTTCTCCTGCTCCCATCAGACTCAAACATTAATCATCACAGCAGTAATCCATCTGATGATAAGCTGTTAAGAAATCAGTAACAGGGAAAATATAAATGCTTTTAAAATAGTACTTTTGAGACTTAGAACTGGTTACATTTAGAAGAAGAGAAAAAGCCGATAATCTCTGGATATGATACTAGACAGGTCAGTATAATTCTTATTTTCATATACATTGCAAGTTTATATGAAAGGACCTTAATTTCAAAAGTCTTGTTCATTTATGATTTTTTAATCTCCCTCTGATATAGTTAGCGGCAAGTGCATAACAGAAAAGCATAGGCATGGAATATCTTTAATAAAATTAATTTGAAAGTATCTTTAAAATCACCTTACTATGGTAGTAGGCAAGGTGATGAAATGAAGAGTCAAGATTACAGATTTTAAGGAAACTTGACTGAAACTCTCAGGGAAATGATAATCATATTACCAAGATCTGTTTAGAATAGAGCAGCAGTATACCACAACTGGTAAAGTTATGGGTTAGTCAGTGACTCTCCCTCACTGTTTTTTGTGAAGCCAAGTTTGAACATCTTAAGCTGAAAGATGGTTTCCACATTTGTGAAAACCTGGCAAATTCAGTGTTACTATTTCAAGAGTAGGGCAGTTCTGTATTGTGCTATTTTTCTTGGGGAGATGAGAGTTTCCCGTATCTATATGGTGATTCACTTCACAAAATCTGACCTTACTAAATGTTTGTGACTGCAGTAAATCAATTTTGAAACTTAACCACAGACAATTATAGTTGTCATATAGTTATAATGTCAGAAGGGTACTCTGGGGTAAAACCCTAGTGCCACTGATGTCAAAGGAAGTGGGAAATCACTCGAGAAGTTTGTCCATGCTGATTGCAGTCCAAGGCCTGACCAGCAAGTCCTTAAACCTGTGAAGACTCTTATTGTACTGATGTTAAACTTAAACTTTATGGCTATATTGTTTAACTTCAAGCTGTCTTGATCTACAGAAAATAATACCACATGAGTGAGTGCCCTGCAGCTGGAAGAGGAGCCGAGCTCACATAGGAGCTGACCACGGCAGTCACACTGCACTACTGCCACTCTAAGGAATATCATCACATTCTTCCCTGCATTTTCACCACACCCTTTAGATTTTATGAAGTACAGCTCTTCTCCAAAAGTCCTGAAAATACTTGGACTTGTGGATTATCCTCTTTTCAGCAAAGAAGGAAAAGGAGCTTTCTTTCTCCTCATTTCTGCCAAAAACCTGCTAAGACCTATTCACTTTAGCATATTAGTCATATCTTTTAACCGTTACACCTGACAAGAGTTTTCAGATAAAAGTCAAAAATAATTTTTTTTTCAATATATCTATGCACCTGGCCATGATCAGACAAATTAAGTACATAAATTTTATTTCTTGTCATTTTTTTAATCTCTTTTATGTTTACAGCCCTCCCTGGAAATCTTTGTTTACTGTTGGAATGAAAGGTCCCCAATATCTCCTTAAAAATCATACTTTAAAGGCTAGTAGAGAACTCCTTCCTGTTAATTCTCTTGACTATGAGGGTTGTAAAATAAGATGGATTAGACAATACTAAAGTAACTACAAAGCATTAAACATTCCTGTCAAGCTATACTGAAATCAAATATTTATACACTACTAAATCACTTTCTGATTATAAAGCTGTTGCAAAATAGATTAAAATGCTAAATGAATTGAAATTTTACTGCGTTATTTATTTAGGCTAGTTAAACTTGTCTACAAGCCATAAAAATAAAGTTTAACAGTCCAGTTTTGTTAAAGAAGTTGATGTTAATGGAATTACTTCACTATTTTTATGCCATCTTATTGCGCAGCCTCTTGCAATAATAAAATTGCCACTTTGTATCAGAGCAGCCTCCATTTGGCTTAATATGCCATCTCTGATAATGGCCAGTTCCAGCACTCAGATGAATGTGAGAGATCCTCTAAGCAGAGCATTAATGAACACAGTGTGCCCAAGGGATGTTTCTCCTGTGCTCTGTTGACTGGAATCTTTCTTATAGCCTGAAGCTGGAGACTTTATATGTGTTCCAAATACCTTGTAATGTGTGAATTTAATGAAGTTGGGAATGCCAATATCACTGAAAAAGCACATTCTATTTCATCAGATTCAGCTCCCAAAATCTTAATACTTTAATAATAATAAACTTGGTGTGGCTTGGTAGAAACATCATCTTTAAAATTGCTATCTATGCTTTTTATCAAATGCTCTATTATTTTTCTTTTGTGGGGAAGGTAAATCTAAGTAGCAGTATAACCTTGATAGTAAGTCTGTTGCATTCTCCTAGCAGGCTCTTCTTATTGGTGTGCTAATTAAACAAAGTGGTCTCACTGGCAGGGACAGATGCAAAATGAGCAGATTCAGTGGGGCCACAGATGTAATAAAAGCAGCTCTACTCTGAGACTGATAACAGGAGCACTAATTAGTGTTAGTTACAGGGATGGGTTTGTAGTATGGAAAGACTTCTACTATGACTGGGTCTGAATACCAATTTTTGGCTCTCATTCTCATAATGCAGGTAAGGAGAGATGACACCTTGGAACCAGCTGTCCTGAGATTCACTTGCCTCAGTGGAATAGAACTGAGGAGATTCTGTTCCAGTGCCAGATTGGAAAGCTGCGCACACTGCTGGAGAGCTCCTGCCTCAAACGTGCTGACAGCATTGTTGTCGAGAAACAAGTGCTTCAGGTCTTGGAGTCCTTGAAAGTCCTGTGCTGTCACCCTTTGGATCAGGTTATTGCTGCAGTCAAGTTTTTGCAGCCTGCTGGGCAGCCTGAGGGGCACAGTGTGGAGCTGGTTCTTAGAGAGCTCCAGTGTTGTTAAGTTAGGAAGAAGCTGGGCACCATCTATTGATGTCAGCTGATTTTCTGACAGAAGGAACTCAGACAGATTTTCTAGGTGTTTCACATCTCGTAGTCTCACAGTTTTAAGTTGGTTTTTCTCTAATTTTAGAGACAGCAGGGATTTAGGTAGGTCAAGGGGCACTTTTGTCAGAAAGTTACCACTTAAGCTGAGAAAATGTAGACTTTGGAAAGATGAAAAGAAGTTGATTGGGAACGAATTCAATTTATTATCAGCCATGCTCAGATATATCAGCCTAGGAAGCCTAAGTGGTGCAGACACAGATTCCATGTTGTTTCCATCCAGGATCAGACTTTGTAAGTTGTAAAGGAAAGAAAATGCACTCGGAGGCAGAGTTGCAATCAAGTTGTTCCGAAGATCGAGCACCCTTAGTTTCATCAAACCCGCAAAATCAGATGCATGCAGAGCATTGATGGAGTTGTCAGCGAGTTTTAAAATTTCAAGGCCAGGTGGGAGAAAGGTGGGTATTTGCTTTAGCTGATTTTTACAGAGTTCCAGGGACTTCAAGGTGCTCAGAGCTTTGAAAGTGTTGTTTTCTATTGATTCTGTGCCACTGCATGACAGGACCAGCTCTTCAAGGACTGACATTCTCCTGAAGTCAGTAAACTTAAAAAGAAAAAAAAAAATTAATGTGGTAGTATATTTATAGGTATCCTCACTGGTTACTCCTTCTGGATGCTTGGACAATTGCTAGCATATGCTGAAAAACAATATATTTAGAATATATTATAAAAATAAGTGGTAACGGTATAGATATTACTATAGGTACCTGTGGTTTGCCAGTATTTACTTACATTTCTGGAATTTTGTGGTTTAAGTCTATGCTGTGTCAGGTTTTGAGCAAACACATACATTTGAAGAAGGAATATTCCTTTAATTTCCTCCTGGTGGATAGCCTATATAAAGTGGAAAGCTACTATCACCAGTGGCAGAAATATTTGCAGAGAGTGGATGGTTGTTCATGCTCATTGTGCTCAATGGTGCTTGCTAGAGCACTTTTGAGTTCATGATACAGCCATTTCCATATATCAACAGTACTGTCACTGCAACGTGTATTCCCCAGAGGGAGTACACATTGGTATCTTTACCTCTAGCTACTGTTTTGGCAGAAAACAAAAATTCAACACTTTTCCCTCCCTCTACTTCCTTTTTTAATTTTTTTAATTTTTTTTTAAAATAAAAACTTCACATAGTAATGTGATCAAACCAAAAGTGTCAGATCAGCCTGGCCTGAAAAATCACCTCTGTGGAACAGAGTGTTTTCACAGAAACCTAGTTTTTATTAGTTGGTAATAAACAGATGCTTTGCAGTGGTAAATGGTACTTAGATGTCGACTGTGACTGTAATATCAAGAGGCACACAATTGTTTCGTTATTTTTCTGCTCTGTTGGAAAGTGCTTGTATACAAAGCTTGCCATCGTGTGTCTCAAGCAGCAAACCTGAGTGAATCTGACAGCTTTCTCTAAATTGAGATAGGAGGAAGCATTCAATGAGGGTGAGCCAGGGAGTTCTCCAAGCACGCCAGTTGCTAAAACACTGGTTTTCTGAAATTATCAGATATGCTTCCCATTGACCTTGGTGACTGAGCCTTCAAAAATCATTTACATGGGAATCCCCCCAAAAAAGCAAGATGAGCATGTGTTCTGCATAGGAGTGGTGGGAAGGAGTGTCCTCATCTGCTTTCCCTTCCCTTTCCCAAAACCATCTCACTGCAGGTCTTAGGGGTACCACACAGTTAGAAACTCTAAAGCAACACTGTGTTCTTCACACTATTTCCCCTTGGGCTTGGTAGCTCCCAGCACATTTTATTCTCAGTGAGGGAAGCTGTACAGCCTGTTCCACAGCATAACCCCTCATTCCAGTTGAGGAATCTGCATGGAGGGCACTACAAGTCCATTTGCAGTACAGATTCTGGTTAGTAATTTTGTTCCATGATCCTGCTTGGATTCGTTTGACTATCATACTTGTGTAAGTGAAATCAGCTCATAAAGATGACTGTTAAAAGATGTCTTACAGCTTCATTTTTCCAACTCTTGCATATTTTTGGGCTGTATCTCTTTATCTTTGCTACAAACTCTGCATTTTAGCTTCTGTTGAAATTAAAGCCTGCACAGCTGTGAAAGACAAGTAATTTAATTTCATTTTGCTGTGGTATCCTTACTTCATTTTTCTGATTAACTTTATTCTGTCTTGCAAAGCAACTTCTGAATTGCAAAATTTGATACCATTACTGAGAAAGTATAGATATGGAACCTCTATTGAAGCAGGTTTCTCCATCGATTATATTTAAATTCAGTGAGGGAATGTACCTCCATTAAAAACCTTATATACTCAACAGTAAACAACAAAGCTGTCCAAATTATATAATTTTATTTTTCTATAATGCAGTGTTTTGTGTATATATAGCTATAGAGTAATAACAGAACTGCTGATGTCCAGTTTTAATCATGATTAGGAAGGTGATCTTGTACATAGAAATAACCTGCATTAGACAAGAGCACAAAAACATAATCACATGTAATTATAAAACCATCTTATGGATATTGAAACAATTATGAATGTTCACAATTCAACACATTTTCTCCTATAAATTCAAAAGCAATGTTTTCTGCTTTTTCTTAGTTGATTTCTGTACATCTCTAAGAGGCTTAATTTTCATCTTATTAAGTGACAAAGAGCTACGTGAAGGTCAATGGACAGACATTTGCTCAGTAATGATGTTAGGCTTCTTAATGTGGATTATTATAATTTCTATTTTCCACCTATTTGGTATGCTTTCGTTAAGCTTTGTGACCATGCTGTTTTGAGACTTAAACATATATCTATTCATGCTTTCATAAACCACCCAGTCTTTCTAATACTAATCAAAACATATTTGAAAGCCCGCCAGCTCTTTCTTTGCTAGGAAGCAGTGTTTTATCCTCTAACTGGATCGTCTGTAAAATGATACTATTATAGTTTTCTATTTTAAAGGACTGATCTCCTGTAAGTGGATCTAATGTGCTCTTATTTAATACAAATGTTTTAAGGAATTTGTCATTTTAATTATTTGTTTGTTGGGTTTTTTTTGCTTTTTGAGTTGCTGTAACCTGGGATATGTTATAAGCAGTTTTTTTAAAACAGTCCCTTATCCTGGAGGCAAGGTAGATGATTTTCTTTTAGCATATAAAACCCGATTATTAATATAGTTAGAAATAAACTAAATTTTAAATTGAGAGTAAACAGGTTATAGCTGATCTTAAAATCAAGGAGGAAGAGAAAATATTAAAAAAAGATGCTGAAATTAATCTAGTTTTATTATTATAAAGTTACTAAAAGCAAAAATCCCAGCTGAAGTTTTTAATGCTGATCAGCCCAGTCAGAACAAATACAAAATTAACCTGGGTAAAAAAAAAGATCTACTATTTTACTTCGTTGTTTGTTTGGGTTTCTTTAAACATACTGGATTTAGCATACAAACATATATTCTATTTTAAATTATTATTTCTTCACAATTTTAATAATAATCGATGCAAATTAAAGTGCAGAAGTAATTGAAATAATATTTTTTTTATTGTTCTGAGGCAGCTAATTACCAAACCATAATATTTATGAATGCTTACATATGAAAGTCTCTTGGAGGTCAGCTGTGGGAATTCTAGACTTCCATTCAAATTTTTTAGGAAAGTATGGCATTTTCTCTATAAGTAGGTAAATAAAAGAACTTTAAAAACCAAGCAAATAAAAAACCCAAATCAAACCAGCCAAATGAACAAAAATCCCACACTAAAACTCTAAAATCTTATAGAGTTATTTCAGAGCTTGCAGACATGTACTTTACAAGCAGAAATGTTTCCCTAAGCACTATAATATGTGCCGGTGGAATTGCTCAGCTGTGTAAAATTAAGCATAGGTATTTATGATGTCAAGACCTCAGAAGTATAATTTGTTGCATGGGGGAAAAAAAAAGTGAAAAACATATCCAAGGACCCGGTATAATCTCAAGGAAACAGCTCTCGTAACTACAATGACATACTGTGAAAGGCTTTCCTTTGAGTGCAAAGTCAGCAGTAGCAGCATGGCAAACTCATAGCCAGTGGAATTAATGTATAAAATGAAAAACTCTCTTCTTAGATTCACATACCATTCGTTTTGATCAGTCATAAAACATTTATCCCACCACTCCATTCACTTATATCCAACATTTAGATGCTTTATTACACCTGTCTTTTTCTCTAGTAAGAACCTAAGGCCACTTATAACTGAGGAGTTGCTGACAGGTATGGACAACTAGCTTAAGAAATGGAAAATGGCTCATCTTACTTATCTTGGAAAGAAAATAATGGGGAGCAGGAGGGAAGAGTTTGAGCAGAAAATATATTTCCTAATACAGAATTCATTTGACAAATCTTTTGTTTACCCTGAGTATAGCTAAATCACACCAATGTTTGACTCTTGTGGGTGTGTGAGATAAAACAAGAAAACCAGAGATATTAGTAGCAGCTAAAAGAGTAAACTTTCTCAGGGGAAAACTGTACAATCACTGACTAATTCTCAGTGGGCAACAGATATTCTAGATGCTGCTCTAAGCTGCCTTCCAGCCTATTTCATTTAGTCCTGAGAGCAAAATCAGAGGCATTTCAGAGCAGTTAGATTCTTTGTAAGAGAAAATGTATCTCATTTGAATTGCACATCTCTTATTATTTGTAGTAAATTGATGCACAGCACGCATGTGTAATACAGGTGGTTGTATTTCCCTTGTGCCTATCTATACAAGGTGAATTTATTATATAAAGATATTTGGTAGGAAACAAAGAAGCACCATTCCAGAGTGCAGTACAAGATGAGCATAAGCCTTTAGTAATGTGAACCAGTGGTGCTTCAAGAAACCCAGAATAAATTTTTTCAGTAGAACAAATAGCTGGTATCTTTGGTTAGAAGCTGCTCTCACTTATGTGGGTTATCAGATAGGCCTGGCCTTGCTCTTAGAAACATCTCATGCTGTGCCTTAGACTCAAACTTACTTCCTCTGCCATTTCTAATATCAGTTTACCTGACATTTGCAGCTTCAGAGGGGAAAAAGAGCTCCAATTTCATTAATTAGGGAAACTATTTTAATGGCATACACCCTTTCATTTTTCTGTGAAAAAGTATTATATTGTATCAAAAACAGAAAAAGCTTTTAACAGGTTAAAAAATTACTCTGAAAGTCAATGCTTGTTTGACCATATATAAAACAAGTCAACCTTTGGTTGCTAGTTGTAAAATACTATTTTTTTTTGAGTTTCATACAAAATATCATTGTGACAGTGTGAACTAGTGCTTGGAGACTGTGGGAGCATGGAAACACTACAGGAATATATTTACATATCCTTAAAGAGTAAGTAAAAATAAAACCAGATCTGGCAGCACTTCATCAGTTTTTAGGACATGGAATAAGATTCTCTCCTCACTAGATGCCATCACCATCTGGGAAGTCCAACTTTCAGTTATGGTGCACTGCAAAAAGTACTTTTTCTGGGTTTTCTTACCTGGAGTTGTTTAATTTTGCTGTGGCTGATGTAGAGTCTTTTGGTGGTAAAAGGAATCTCTCTGGGGATCTCTGTAGCTCTGTAGCATTGCACTGACTGGGCAGGGTCACAGCTGCATCTTCTCGGGCAAGTGGTACTTAGAGCGCTGTGAAAAGACAAGGCAACTAAAAGGTAAGACAAATACATCTTCCAAAACAGGAGCTCTGGAACTGCCTCAGCAACATACAGCTTGAATTAAGCACTAAAGCCCTTTTATACCATGAAATCTGATAAAAGGATATTATGACTGTGTATTTTATCCCAGTGAAAAAACAGCAAAAACAATACTGTAATTTGCCTGGGTTAAAATGTTGGCAGGCATTACAAAGAGTGAGAAACTTAAACAGCGATAAGGTGCCTTTGCATTTGTAGGTATGTGAAATTAGTGTAATTTATTACCTGACAGCTAATCTGCAAACATCCATATTATCTTCAGTTTCCTCATTTTGTTAAATGTGACACCACAGAATTAGTGGAGAAAAGATAAAGAGCTGTTTTATAGTGGGGCTGTAAAACCTTTGTATCTTCTGTGACCCACTATTAGAAACAGTAAAAATGCAACTACAGCCAGCACTGAAGCCGTTTTGCTCTTCCTCTTGCATTACTCAGACTACCACCCAAAACCTCAAAACTCAGGCTGCTACTATTTTAAAGCTAAAATATTCTATTAGTTTTCTTAACGTCTGTGGTACAGCTGAGTGCTGCTGATTTTACAAAAAATCACCTCTTCTTGTGTAGTTCCCATAAATCAAAATGTAATTATTCTTGTATTTGAAAATTGTAAATGGGAAATGCTTGAAAGCATTTAGTGTAAATCAAGTGGTACATAATCAATACGACCTATTTTACTCCATGACAGATGGAGAACAGAAAGATTTCCCCTAGAGTTTTCTCTCTGCTTATTAGTGCTTCTCTGACATATCTGCTAGCTGTGCCAGCTGGAGATGTAAAGTTTTGAAAGGCATACAGTTTTGGTTGTGATCACTTTCCTTTGCACTCAAGCAGTTTACAACATACAAACCAGTGTGCTTTTGAAACCTTTGTTTCAAAACACTGATCTGCTTTGCACTGTTACCTGTTTGCCTCCATCGTCTCCATTATATCTTCAGAAGCAGGTAATCCTATTCCTTAGGTGTACACTAGGCTAGTTATTTTTCCAAGGAGAAGATAATGTCAAGTAGATTTGACAAATGGATAACAGAAATGGGGGTAGTCCTTGATGGGAATGCCTATTGAATGCAGCCGGGCTTACACTGGACAATTGCCATATTCCTTCCTGAAGATCCTTCTGTCTCCTTAATCCTCTATACTGTGAGTGCAGAACTGCAAACCAGCATCTGCTAAACCAAGCAGCAAGAGCAGAAACCTTTTCCAAAAGCAGCCTGTGAAACTGGCATGTGTAACAAGCTATGCAGAAAAATCCTGCCTGACTTATGCCATAGTGATCACTTGAGCAAAAATGAGTGAGTGGGCAGCTTTAGCAACTGTGCATTAAAAGAAGTGTTTTAATGTATCTCAGTCTCAGGGTTTGATACTTGGCTTGTGGCTTTGACTTTTTTTTTTTTTTTCCCCTGCAAGAGTCAAAGTATTCAGACAAAAGTGTAAATCCTTTCTGCATACTGACAGCTACTTGTGGTATATTTCTTTGTTTTCATCTTTCCACTGACTTGGGTTTAGTTAGTTAGTTGACTGATGCAACTAAGAAAGTAATTCCCAGCATCCTACATAGGAATTTGTCTTCCTTAAAAATGTCATCAAAAACAATTGCTTTCTCTTCCTGGACAATCAAAAGAAATGAAGATCCAACCCTGTGGTTTGGAGCTGAGAGCTCTAGAGTACTGCAGTCAGTCTGAAAACCCCTGTAAGAACCATAGATTGCATCCTTCCCTATTTTGTAAATTTTAGGTTAGTCAGCTGATGTCAGAATTCCCAGATGTGGTTAGAAGGTAATTACACTATAGTAAGGTGCAATAATCTTGGCTCTCGGCATTTTTGTGTAATGTCTTTATCCTTGGTCTTTTCAAACTAATGAAAGGAAATGTTATTGGTTTAATAGTTCATTTCCATTATACTTGCAACAATTATTTAATCGAGAATGATGTTATGTATCCATTAATTTCTCATATATGTCTGCTTTTGGCAGCTAGGTAATTTAAAGCAATATCTATAAAAGATGATGTCCTATTAAACCTATTTCGTACAAATTCTCACACGAGAGCTGATGAGTGTGCTTTTACATAAAATTATGACCTGCTGGCATTTTATTGACTTTAGGAGACCTGATGGTAACAGAATAGACAGAGTCCCAAGGACTGTATGAGCTTAAGCTTAACAGGCAGTTGTGAGCCATGCAACAATTTAAAAAAACAAACAAACAAACCCCCACAAACCCAAACAAACAAAAAGACACCACCAAAAAACCAAAACAAACTTCCCCCCAAAAAAACATTTATAAACATTCCAGAATCTCTGTATGGATGTAGCACTGCTGACCCATGAGTTCCACAACCTCACAGCACGCTATAAGGAAGGTGAATCAGTGGCCATTTCCTGCCAGCAGTTTTTATGCAAACTCTCCTCTGCTTTTGATGGGGACTCCTGTGCAGGACTAAGGGCATGATATAGCACTCCATCACTTCTGTGTCAGAAAGAATGAGCAATAGCACCCAAACCTTCCCGTGTGAGAAGTCCCAGGGACATCCTACATGGTGTGTGCTTTAACCAAGGGTAAACACTTCGGATCAAAGCCTGCAAAATCCCAGGTTTGTGTCAGACATTGTCTTGCTGGCACCTAATAAGGACATTGATTATATATATTGGACAAATATGGATAAAGCATAAGCTTGATTTACTGGAATTTAGATCTTTCAGGACTGCTGCTTTTATTTCACATCTGAAGTAGGGCTCATGTAGGACTGTAAAGTTTGGTGGATTTGTTCCAAATATATCAGTTCGCCAAATAAAAATATGCTATTTTTCTGCCAGCCTTGCCTCACACAATATTTCAGCAGTAGTAGTGAATGGGCCTTTTCTTCACCAAAGGCACAGGTTTGACAAAAGCATACATATTTAGGTCAAGACATAACTTTTTAACCTAAGATGCAGAAAATGACATAAAAGTAAGATGACATTAAAATGGAAGGAATGGGAAATGGGAAGAATGAACCTGCAAAAGTCTTGTCATGGAGTGTTTAGAAATGTCTGAAGAGAGCCCTTAAAACCTGCAGGTGGATCCCTTGTAATGTACTTGATGGCACAGACCATGCAAAGGAAGATGCTGTCTTATCACAAAAGACCTGGAGAAGCTGAGTTCTTGTAGTTGGGGTGTCCCTTGTCTATGGAAAAGAAAAATTGCAGCAAAAGACCAGCTTAGGGCTTGCACAGGGCACGGATAGGAGCTTGATCCCTGAGGGATGTCACAAGCAGGAGTTTGGCAAGTAGGAACTGCTAAGTGATGGCGTATGCTCTAAAGAATCCTTGGCATATTTAGGTGCCATATGCTATCAAGTGCCTGCCACTGAGTACATGTGAATTTATAATTATTTTTTTGCTGGAGGTTTTTAATTTGGATTTGGACCAGTTTCTCATAGGGACAGCAAATGGCATTTTGTCTGCTGCAAAGGTTACCTCCAATCAAGCACAACTCTTCAGAGTGGATCAAGCTGCTAAAGGAAACAATCATAACATTGTTTTTCAAAATGTTTTGCTTCCTTTAATCATCTGTTGAAATATCCTGAAATGCTTTACAGAAAAGTTTCCTAAACAAAGAGCCTCAGAGGCTTACACTGAAACACGAATGTCAGCAAATTGATTCTAAGCCAATTAATAAGACCTAATTAATGTACAGGTTATAAATTTATTAAAAATTATTTTGTGTCTTAATCCTACAAAGCAGAGTTTCACAAGACCAGTCAGAGACGTGTCTGGAAAAAAAAAAATTCTCAATTTTCTGAAGCCAAGAATTTTGTAGGACTATTTCTATCCATTTTCATAGTATGTGGAGAAGGTGTGTTCTAACTCCAGGCAAGGTCATCTTCATACACTGGAAACAGCTGCTGGATGAATTACAGCAGATTTTTCTTCCATGCAAAAAGGTAGATTTCCTTTTCTCCCTCCATGCTGGCAACACAGAGGAGATACAAGTGATAACCCCTTAGGAATTTCTCACATTTCACTTGTCCAGGGCACATTTGCATTCCAGAGGAACTAGCACGGTGAAACAGATTGAAAGGGATGAAATTTTGTTAAATGGAAATTCACATATTGAGGAGTTTTACTCATTGCCAGCTTTATGAGTGCTAAGGGATTCTAGCCCAGATCAGATGCATCTGGGGCAGGCACTCCACAAGAAACAACCCACCTGGAGAAGGTCAATTTAAATAATTTCATACACATATGCCACTAATGATGCTGTAACTGGTCTTCAAATGTTGTAGGCAATAGCATCCACTTGATGGAGTAAATGTTTGTCATTAATTGTGCCACAGAGAGCTCTGCCCATGAAACAAGAGATTAGGGTATGGTATAATGACAGTTTCCTATAAATGACATTACAAGTAATTCCCAAAAAGGAATGGTAGATCTGATGGCTGGGTCTGTTCTCAGCCTAGAATTAAACACAGAGGTCTTTTGTATGTGAACAGTTCTGAAAGTAAAGTACCAGGGAAGGATTATCCAGTCAATAAGGGAACCAAAAAATCTATGGAACTTTGCTAGTCCTGTAGGAAACAAGTTAGTTCTGGCCTTTCTATTTCCTGTGAATATCTCTAGCTTTTAAGGCAGCCTGCTTATAACTGAGTGTCCAACAGAATCAGAATGGAGCTTAAACTGTAAAAATTGTCTATTGTTCAAACTGCAAGGCGCAGCACTCTGAAACAGCTGTTTTCCAAATTATACACACTGTGTGCATGGAAAGAGGGTTTTGTTCTTGTATGCTGTAAAGCTGAACATTTTTGGCATGTCTTTTATTCATTTCTTAAAACAAAACAAAAACTCAGAATTAAAATAGCTAAGCATAAGTGTATATATAGAAATAAGCATGAGACTAAGATCACAATAGCACTCTAAAAAAGGAAAGCTGACCTGAAAAGTAACTTGTAAGACCAATACGGAATGGATATTCAGAATAGTTGTCAGTAAACTGTTGCACCCATGGACTCATCCATGGAGTGTAAAATGCAGCCAACTCTGAACCAGTTAGGCCTGCAAGGCAGGAATCACCTAAAATATAAAAACTAAAATCGCTGGGGTTTGTTAGCAGAAATTTTCTGTAATGACAACTGAAAATGTATGGCCCTTCGAGTATCAGTGCAGATGGCCAACTCCTTCCTCTCTTTCAGAAAGGTGTGTGCTCCAGACAGGCACATTCTAATCATCTTCTCTAATTCCTTCTTTTAGATCATGAAAATTTTGCATTACCATCTCTTATTTTCTCCCATACTTTGATACTGTTAGATATTACCCATTTTCTCTCTATTTCCCATTTGGTGCCCCCACTTGTGACTGCACAAGCTCCCAGGCAATCAAACCACACAAGGTGCTTCAGCACAAACCACACAGGAGGTGGCCTTGATGCTGCAGCCTGGCACGTACAGCTGGGCAGCTGCAATTACAGAGGGTGAGCTGACCCTTGTGTGCAAACACATGTGTTTATATTGTAAATTCTTTGTGCAGAGGCTGGGGCTAACCAAAGGTTTGCATTGTATCTCACACAACACTTTCTCAGGCTAGGCATGGACACTAGATATGAAATCTACAGCAGTGGAGATGTCAATCCAAGTAATTTATTTTTAAATTTTGACTCAAGTATTACTTTAGATATTTTTTTGTCTGAAAATATGTCCTCCTCATGCTTAAGGTCATTTGCTCTTTAAGCTCAAAGCAAGTTTTCAGATGATTAATTAGGTACTCCAGCAATCAGTTAAAGTATGCAGGTTTAAATTTATGAAGGACTGTTTGTACTTAAATGTACTTAATAGCAGTGTAATGAGGAGATCTCATGTTCTCTATACCTTGTCTAAAATAACTGAAATTATGTACATAAATTACATGTGGAGGAATTATCTGGTGATTAGCTTCACCAACTCTGTCACTTCATACATAAGGTCAAAGAAGCAGATCACAAAGCTTTCAGTGAAATCTCTGACATTAAAGGCAGCAAATCCAAAATCTTTTTGACATATAACTTGCTTCAACTATTTGATTGTTTAAAATGTGCCTTGTAGAAATGATTCTTACTGCTAGACCAGCTGACTCAGAATACTGCTGTTCTTTAAATGTTCTTCAATTACTTTGTTGATGTTATCAGGGTGCTGTATGCTACAGTTTACTCTAAATTTATTTAATCTAATTGAAGGCCAAAATTCTTAGCCTTTCTTAGGTTCAATTCCATAATTACCGCAAAGCTTCTTTACAGAACAGAGCTACAGTTGCTCTAGGGGATTTTGGGAGGCATTTCAAGGGTAACTGGAATTGATCAGAATTTTCTAGGGGACCTGCAAGCATAGTTTTGAGATAACTAAATTATTCATGTGTTTACTCTTAAAAGCAAGTGATGCTTGCTTTGCTTTCAACCCCTCTTTTACACAGTATTTCTGGTGAGGAATATGAATAGTAGTTATTGATAGCTACATTTACTGATTTTTCTTAAAATATAAAGCATTTCTTCTCATTTATCCATAAGCCAGCAAGTATTAGACAGATATTATGTTGCTGGTAAACTTCTAAAAGGATTGTGCTTGTGAAGCTAATCTTTGAGTGGAATGAGACTCAAATGAGATGTTTGAGTGGTGAGACATAAGGACATGCAAAGCAAAGGCAGCACTGATAAGGGATGAAAGAATTAAAAGTAATGACCACAGAACTCTGATAGCAGTGTAGGTAAAGACAAAGACAGAGTGGGACTAACCCCTAAGCTAAAGGAAAAGGACACTAAAAAACTGAGAATAAGTATATCTTTAAAAAGAAGCAGTCATACATAAACTACGTGTCTAAGTTCTTGAAGGCAGCATGTGCTATAGATATGTTGCATAGTAACTATGGGAAACTTCTCTGTCAGGATAAGGAGATACTGTTCAAATGAATGATAGAGATATATGAGCAGAAACTGCCAATTTTTGGTTAAGTGATACATTACTGTTCCATTTTAAAAAGGCAAAACATGTAACAGAATTCTATAGGTACTTCTCCAGTGCAGTACCAGACTCCAAGTCAAAGCTAACATAAAAACTGATAATCCTGAAATAATTAATTCTCTTGTGTGGCTGAACTAATTTAAACAATAAAATTAGTTTGGCTTTTGATCCAGCAAATACTTTGATTTTCTTTTGGATGCTGTTGTGCAAAAAAGACAGTTGATACAGCTGTAAAGAATGAAAATCAGGATGAAGGTCAGGCAAATTCTCTGTGCAGCTGGACTCCCTCGAAAGCACTTACAGCCTTTTCTCAGCTCCTGTTCTGAATACTCTGATTTACAAAGCCTGAATGTTTTCTGAAGGTTTATGTAAAGGTGTCTGTAGCTTTTGTTTCCACCATGGATGTGCTTAACAGTAGGAGAATCCCCCATTAGCTGCCCATTTTGTTACCTTCACCTACCACCTTCCTTCAATTGCAGTGCAGACAATTTGAGTGGTGTGCTAGTTTTGTCTGGGGTAATTTTCTTCACAGAGGTTAGTGTGGGGCTGTGTTTTGGATTTGTGCTGAGCACGAAGTTGATAATGAAGAAACTGTTTTGTTATTGCTGAGCAGGGCTTACACATAGCCAAGGCTTTCTCTACTTTTTGTACTGCCATGCTGGCAAGGAAATTTGGGAGTACATGGGAAGCTGGGAGGAGACACAACCAGGACAGGTGACCCCAACTGATCAAAGGCATATTCCAGGCCATATGACATCATGCTCAGTATATTAGTGGCGAGAAGAAGGAGAAAGTGGGGGATGTTTGGAGTGATGCTGTTTGTTTTCCCAAGTAACCATTATATATGATGGGGCCCTGCTCTTCTGGAGATGGCTGAACACCTGTCTGCCCATGGAAAACAGTGAATTAATTTTTTGTTTGCTTACTCAGATTTTGCTTTCCCTATTTTTAAACTATCTTTGTCTCAACCCACGAGCTCTCTACCTTTTACCCTCCTTCTGTCCCCAGTCTTGCTGGTGGGGCAGTGAGCAAGTGGCTGCATGGGGCTGTGGTGAAACGACAAAAAACGGTAAAGAGCAAGTGAATGGGTTTGTAACAACACTGTCAGCTCCTTGTCAGAGCTACAATAGCCGGTCCCAGAGGAAATGTGATACCTACTGGTGGTGGTGAAGTTTGCATTTATCAAGCTCTTCTGAAAGCATAGATTGATGGAAGTACAATTCCTTCCTGCTCTGACATATCTCTTCGTATTCGTGGTCTAAGCACTAAGCTATAAAGTGGTATCTTTCTGTCGATCTGTGTTCCAATCAACTATTTATGTACAGTGGAGAAAGAAAAGAAGCTCATCCCGGGATGCCCTTCAGCCCCAGGGCTATGTGTGAGGGGTGCTGGTGTCCTCACTGTTATTTTGGTATCCCCTCCACTGACTGGAGGGTCCCTGTGCTCTCCCTCTCTGGTGCTGGCAGAGCAGTTAGTGTAGGCAGGATTAGGGCCCTGCTCTGGGTTGAAGTGATCCGCTTTCTCTTTTGAGGCAGAATTACAACTTCAGCGCAATGAAAACAATCTGCATGTGTTCTCCACAAGAGAAATAAACGTAATAAAGCTCCCACTGAAATCAACATCAGAGCTGCAGCATTTCAAGGGAAATGAGCTGTAACCAAGGAGAGTGCCTTGGAGAAAGCACCCATGTACTTATTCCCTGGAATTTGTTTTCATTTTCAGAACCATGATGAGCTAAAAAAGCAAATACATTTTATGTGGTTACAACTGCATTCATTGGTGCCTCTAGAGATGTAACAGTGCTGGCAGCAGTCCATTTGGGACTAGGTTAGATATTAAGAAGGAATTCTTTACTCTGGTAAATGGTTGGTGAGGCACTGGGACAAGTTGCCCAGAGAAGTTGTGCCCCATCCCTGGCAGTGTTCAAGCCCAGGCCAGATAAGTTCTCGAGCAACCTGTTTAAGTGGGAGCTGTCCCTGCACATGGCAGGGGGTTTAGGGCTAGATGATATTTAAGGTCCCTTCCAACCCTTAATGAACATTACTTCTTTGCTTTCATACAATACTTGCAAACTTGCATCTTTTCTGAGCACAAGCAATGGATGTGTCTCTGCAAATCCTGCTGTGTGGTTAGCACATTCTCAGCACATTGGTGAATACAGTACTGCAGACTTCTCTTTCCTCTCCCCCTCCCTTATACATAAAAATGACTATACTAAAGAATGACCCAGCTTTCCAACTCAGCATGACTCTACTCAAAGTCTTCATGTCTGGGCAATGTGAAAGTCATAGATACCTTTTATACCTATTAGCTCAAGTGAAACTCTTGTCCATATCGCAGAAGTTACTGCTATGATAGCTCAGAAAATGAAAAAGCTTTTCCCAAAACTAAACCCATCGTCATTATTTTATCTAATGATGCCATCTCTCAGTTTGCCCCTCACTCCTCTGCAACTGCTTTCGCTATCAGTAGTGGAGGCTGTTTCCTGTCACCATGCTAAGTCCCACTTTCTGCAGTTTTCTCAGTTTCTGTGTGTTCTCCCTCATGCTTTAGATCTTCAGAGGTTTCAGTAGTGCCATCTTCTAGTGCCTCGTTCAAGCAGTGATACTTCTGAACAAAGCTGTGGTTTTAGCATGGCATCTGTCTGCTTTCTATTGAGCACTTCTATGCACAGATACCTCTGTAATTGTACTTCGCTGTTAGTCTTCCTTTCCTTGATGTCCTTACATTGTAAGTTGTTCAGGGGGAGGCCCGCACTATGTACGTATTCTTTACTATGTACCAACTTAGCAGATGTCTGTATGGACTATATGTCAACATAAAAACGGCCATAAGTACAATAAGGTGCCCGAGGACGCTCCCAGTGACCGGGCCGCAGGAAGGACAGGGGGACACGGGGGGGACAAGGGGACAGTCCCGATCCCCCCGGCCAGGACGAGCCGCCCCCATCCCCACACAGCCAGCTCGTGCCGGCCCGCAGCGCCCCCTGCCGGCGCGGGCGGTGCGCTCGGCGGCTCGGCGCTCGGCCGGCGCTGCCTGCCACACCACCAGGCGGCCCCGCGGCCGCCGCGCACGCGCGTCCCCGCGCTCCCTGCGTGGCTGCCCCGGGAGCGGGGCCGGGAGCGGCGCGGGAGCGGCGCGGGCAGTGCCGTGTGAGGGGAGCGGGCGGCAGCGGCGGCACCATGTCGGCGGCGGGCGGTGGTCCCTGCGGTCCGGGCGCGGCCGGCCCGGCGGCGGCGGCGGGCGGCGGCGTGTCCATGTTCCGCTGGCTGGAGGTGCTGGAGAAGGAGTTCGACAAGGCGTTCGTGGACGTGGACCTGCTGCTGGGCGAGATCGACCCCGACCAGGCCGACATCACGTACGAGGGGCGGCAGAAGATGACGAGCCTGAGCTCGTGCTTCGCCCAGCTCTGCCACAAGGCTCAGACCGTGTCCCAGATCAACCACAAGCTGGAGGTGAGGGGCTGCCGTGGCACCGGGCGGGGCAGGGCCGGGGACGCATCCCCGGACATGCCGGGGTGGCCGTGCCCTGCCCCGGGGACACCAGGAGCTCCCCCGGGTTTCTTCCTGCTCGTTCCCTGCCCCGAAACAGCTACGGAAGATTCACCAGGCCCCGCGTTTTAGGATTCGGGCCTGGCCGCGGCCATCCTCCCTCTGGGTTTGATAATTCCAGCTCTGGCATGGAGCAGTGCGTGCCAAAGGAGTTCTCTGTGATGGTGAAAGCAGGAATCTTGGGCAAGAGATGCTGCTGACTGATCTTCTCTTTTCAGTGAGTCAGGACGAGAGGACAGAGTGAAGCTTAAGATGCGCCAGGGAGGGTTTAGGCTGGACATTAGGAAGAAGTCCTTCACAGAAAGGCTGGTTGGACATCGACATGGGCTGTCGAGGGTGGTGATGGAGTCACCGTCCCTGGAGGTGTTTAAGGAAAGAGTCTGGTTGCCGTGGTGGTGTTTGGTCAGAGGTTGGGCTTGATGATGCCAGAGTTCTTTTTGAGCCTAACTGATTCCTAGATTCTCTGATTTTGGAAAAGCTTGTAAAAGAAAGGACAAAGACAAGATCGAAGTGCTTAAAGCTTAGAGTCAGTAGTCAAAATGAGGATATTGTTCCTCCTTACAAGTAAAGGAAACAGAAAAGTGGATTTGGGATGGACTTTGACAGGTCTTCTTGTTCCTTCACACTTCAAAGCAGATCAAATAGCTCTCTGCCAAGCTTAGAAACTGAAAATAATAGCAGGGGTCACACATTCTGTGAGGAGAATAGTAACTGGCCTTCCTTTTGGAAGGTTTTTTTCATGCCTGATACAGAGTTTCAGTCAGAGTGGGAGAAAAAAAGCCAGAGCCAAGTTATGTGGTCCTGAAGCTGCTGAGAGGCAGGGCTGCAGGTCCTTTGGCCTGTGAAAAAACTGGAGTGCTCTGGAAGGAGATTCTGGAGAACTTCATGGTCATTTTGTATCTATCCAACCCGAGTGTTTTTGGTTTTGTAGGTTATTTGGGGTGTCCTCAGCAGGTGTGAATGTAAGCTGCCCTCTTGTCTTTTAATGACAATTAGAAGGCTTTTGATGTTTCTTCCTCTGTTACCTTTTGCCTGGACTAAAGCCTTCCATTTTCTTAATTGTCTCTTGTAGGCCATACTTTTTAGACTTCTATTGCTTGTTCTTTTAAATTTTAAGGGTAGAGTAAGAAGGGAAATTCTGAGACACCATGAAAATATGGGCTTTGTAAGAGCTTCAATAGACAAAATTTCCCTTCTTTCCTACTGTGTTACACTTATTATAATAAAAGAATTTTAGAGTCTTCTAGCAGCAATGTGCTCTTCTGAAGGTGTGCCTTTCAGTAGGAAGTAAAGTAAGTAGATTGTCTTTGGTTTTAATCAGGTTTCTTCCTGGTATGAAGACATTGTTATGGAAAAGAACCCATGGAATTTTACAGAGGAGTAGGATTTTTCAGAGTAGAACAAAAATTTCATTAGACTAGGAGTTTTTTGCATCTCCTTCTTTATTTCACCAGAATGCTTACTGTAGTGGTGTTTGTGTTCCTCTATGTGTTTGTGTTGATATGCTGTCTTATATGTTTCAGTATTGGGGTGATATAGATATATATAGATATAGATATATATATACATATATATATTTACATACACACACACACACACACACACGTACAGTACCAACCTATAAAGTAGACTTCATGAAGTATAGTAAAAGAAGATTTATGAGTTTATGGTAGATAACCAGAATTTATTGCATATTGCGCAGGCATGGTGCGTTGTTGTGTAGAGGCCTGTAAGCCAAGTGAATTTTCAGGTTATTTTAAGAGAATGGATTTGGATTTCCTTGAAAGGTCATTTCAAGCTTTAGTATTTTGAAAGGAAATTATATAACTCAGATCCTGAACGGTTTTTTGTATCTAATTAAAATCACCAGGAGCACCTAAAGAAATGAAGATTTGTGCCTAATCTCTTAGGAGTTGAAGAGCCAAAAGCCCAGTTAGCAGTTGTTAATAATTAGCATATTTATTGTGTATATCTACATGATCGAGGTTGTTGTTTGATAAAAATGATATTGGTAATGTAGAGTGAGTGGTTTGGAAATGAATAAAAATCTTCTTTTGTAAAGTATTTTTATTACTCAGAGTAGTATTAGGTCTCATACATATAAAGGCATTTTTATCTTTTAAATAGAGCTTTAGAAGACTTTAGTATTGCCTCGAATGTTGTTCATTTGAGGACCTTCTGTTTATTGGAGTCATAAACTTGAAATGAAAACTGCCATTTAAAATCTCCAAAAGATGGAGCTGCTCTGTTGAAAATGAGCGTCTTGTCTTCTTACGTGCACAGATTTCTAGTCAAAAGCCCCAGTGACCAATATGAGGAGTACAATTACATATTTTGGAAGAAATCACTAACATCAATATGTCATTTAGGATGTGATTGGTGGTTTTACTTAGTTTTTATAATGCGAGTTACTGTACTTCATACAAGTTTTAAGATTGCAATAATTTCCTAATAACTCACCATTGTAACTTAATACTGCTTGTGCATTTTAATACAAAGCTTTTGTTACAGTCACAAAAATGTGCTCTGTAATAGTTTACTTATGTACACTTATTCAAGCCAATAAACTAGATCCATCTTGAGAAATACTAAGATACTACAAATAAATCCTTTATTTGGATTAAAATAATACTTGGACTGAATCTAAATTTGTCTAAGCTTACTCCTGCAGCTGCATTTGACTGACTTTGTCTTACTGAATAAGTGATATTATTTCATAAAGGAAAAGAACAAAAAGTTATTAATATCATTCTGTTGTTTGTGGATACCATTTCCTCAACCAAAATTGATGAGTCTTATTATAACATTACAGGCAAGAATAAAGAAATGCAGTTCAGATTTTGGTTTATCCACTTTATCAGCTTCATACACATTCTCCGATGGGTACAACCGCTTTTAAGAGGCACAGCTTGAGGTATGGTGGATGGAAGCTCCTGCTGTAGGACTCCCCAAAAAAATTTTTGCCATCTTTCTATATATCTACTTCTAGAGAGAGGAATTTAGGTAAAATACTGCATGAAGGATGTTCCTGGATAGTGAAAGAAGTGTTCCCAGGAAGACAATTGTTTCCAAAGAGGCAGCTATATGTTGGTAATTCTGGGCCAGGTTATTTTTAGAAGGAGCCTGAAGGTATTTCAGATGCAAGGGGATGTATGCAAATAAATTTACTTGTGCTTAGCGTGGTGAAAGTTTATAAATTTACTACTGTGCTAATAATATTTGCAGTCTTAAATTAAACTAATCATATGTGGAGGGTAGGATTTATTTTCATAATTTTCCTGCTGGTCACAGTAGGAGAGAGTTGAATTAAGTAGCTTGTCAAAGAGGAGAAAAAAAAAAAGTCTTTGGCAATACAAGCCATTGTATTTTCTGAGATCAGCCTCATTTCATTTTGAACAAATGGAGAAGTGTATCTTGTTAGTAGGATAGCAAGGATCTCAGTCTTTTAGAACTGGTGACAGACATTTAAAGGGGATTTTTTGTGATTCTGTATTGGAAAACTGTATAAATCAGCAGATACAGGCTGGTGGTCAGTGTGTGAGACTTCAGAAAATGTTTAACTGAGAAGCAGTTCATAGGTTTTGTTTTTCCTGTTTGACTGTTACTGGACTATGACATTGTCTAAATGTCCATTTCAAAAAATAAAAGTTCTGTGTATCTGCAGTTTTGTAGAAACAGAAGAAGTAGGTCAATGTGCCAGTGAAAACTGAGCTTGACTTTGACTGCCAATCTGATTCTGCAATTTCAGATGAACAAGCTAGAAAGGAATGTTTGGTGAAGCACACCCTGTATCTTGGCAGATGTGTTAAGCCTGTGTATATGCTGAAGCTAAGGAAAACATGTATGTCTAAGAACTTAAATGTAGTTTTATGTCTGTGATTAAATTGGAATAAGCGTGTTCAGAGGAACATGTTTCTATAAGCTGAATTCTTCTGTAGGTAACTCGTAACATATTCAGTTAAAGCACATATAGAATGATGTGGGTAGTATGGAGATATATATCTAAAAACCCCAACTGTAGTCTGGAAAAGTTAAATGTAGGTGGCTTTATGTGTATGGTGACTTTCCATAAGCATTTAAGTCCATCTTACGGGACACACTACTGAGGTATAGTCCTGCTCTGTTGTTTGGCAGTATTTTAATCAAGGTAGGACTATACACCTTCTTAGAAAGGTCTCTCTGGATTTTTTTTTTCTGCCTCTCTCCTTTATTTTGTAGTGAGAAATGAACTTGTTGATGACCAAGATATTTTTTTTGTTGATGTGAGATATGTATCTACATACGTAATAGTTGCAATAGCTTATTTACTTTTTTTCAAATGTCATTAGTATTTCCAGTAGTTACTGAGGTATTATTTTATTAATTGGACTTTTAATACTTTTTCTGTTTTGGAATACAGATCTGTTGGTACTAGATGGAGTATACTTTTTTTGAAATATCAGTGGAGTGAAATTTGGTCCAGCTAATTTGATATCTTAAAATGTGAGCATTTTTCACATATTAAGGAAATACAGATTTACATGCATTTTTCCAGTCAGCTTATATACTAAGTTGTCATTAGTGTGATACATGTAACTTCTATCAGATTCATTATGCCCTTTCTAATTACAGTTATGCCTATACTTAATTCATGTTTTCCTGTATCAGAAGCCTATATGCCTCTTTACAAATTTAACTAGCCTACTTGATTTTCAGTATGTGGTAGAGTGTTTTCCTTTTCTGTCTCAGTTGTTGGGAGCTGCCAAAGAGAAAGTGAGAGGAAACCAGTATGCTAGTTTATATTTCTTAGGTTTTTTTACTAAGTTATGTTGCATAGGTGGTATAGATTTCAAAATAATGATAATAGTAAAACTATTGATATGACTTCTAAGAACAGATTTGTGTCTTCCCGATAAACAACTAGAAGCATGAGCAACCTGACAAAAATAGTCATTGTGAGGAAGTCAGAAATTTCTCCCTGTCAGTAAAGTGATTTTACAAAAAAGTGATTTGTTCTTCTGTGAAGGTGTAAACAGAATAAAACAGTCAAGCACAAAGTAAAACAGTAGCAAGAAACAGTAGCTGGTATTTTAGTGATAGATGTGAAGAAGATCAGTCACAGGCATAAAATTGTTGGTGGATGTATCCATTTATGTAAATGGAAACCAAATTTTTAAGATGCTTTATTTAAGATGTGGTATTATTATTTATCCTTTAATTGTTGCGAGGAAAAATGTGCAGATAATTATATGTCCAGAATGGTCTTCAGCATCATACACTGCATTTTTACCAAGCCTACTTACATAGCTACACTACCATACTGTTTATTTACAGAGTCATTAGTCATAAATTGTGTTGTTCATGTTCTTATTAGCTGCATGATAAAGACTGTTTTGTTAAATTTAGCGTTAGGTAAAAATTGAAGTCACAAAGGTCTTTTTTGGAGTCGCAATAATAATGAAATAAAGGCTTTTAATATAATCTAATAATCTGTCAGTACAGTCTTTTCCAATACTATCTTGAAACATTTTCGTTTTTGACAAGTGGTAAACACTGTGGTGAAATTGTGGGGTTATCATAAAAAATATGGTTTCCAAGTGTATCATCTATTCAGAAACTGATTTTGTGCAGTGCTGTCACATTGTTGGGTTTTGCAGGGAGCACTATGAGATGAAACAGGGCTCTGCTCTGTTCCATGGTTTCTCATTCAAAGCAGTCCATTAAACTTAATAGGGTTGTGTGACAAATTGCACTAAGTGCTGCTTAGTAGACTGGAAGAATCAAATAGTCAAGACTGGAAGAGTAGAGTGTTCTTGTCTTTTGGAGAGCTGTAGGCGAAGTGGTGAAGTGATATTGGTGAGATATGGAGCCAATCCTTTCTTCAAGGAATTAGAGAAAGGTAATAATTAGGAGCTCCAGCTACCTTCACATCAAGGGGTTGATGCAAAGTCAGGGGACCCCATGAAAAATTGGCAGTATGTGGGCTGTGCAGGCCAGGCACTGTTGTTATCTGGTGTCTGAATGTGTATCTGCAGGCTGTAGGAGCTGCAGCTGTCATGTTGTGAAAAATTGTTTTCTGCCCTGCATTTGTGTAATGTTATGGGAACACTAAGGAATAACGTTTTCTTTGTTTGTAAAGCATAATTAAAGATTTTTATTTTTTTTACCTGCATTTGCCTTCAAATGACGTTTCTGTCTTCAGAAAAATGCCGCCAGAACGAAATGATAAGCAAATATGCTAGTGTCATATATTGATATTTATACTGCTTTTTTGTGCATATGCTAGGACAGAAGCCGTGGAGTAATTGCAGCATTGTAGTGTGTGCTCTGTTGTGTTTCGTGATCCTGGGTCCTGCAGCCTTTAAATCAGAAGGTTAATAGTCCTGATTAGGAGTGAATGTTGAAACACATAAATGCATATGTTGGTAAACTTTATGGAGTCTAGTATAAATTACATAAGGACATGCTGCTGAGGAAATAAAAGCACCTCATAAACTTGATTTGTCTGTGAATTTTGGTTTGATCCCATAGCAAGATACATCAGGACCTGTCCTTTAAAATTACCTATTAAATATATATAGGTACAGCAGAGGTGTTTTATTAGTAACAGAATCAATGGAGCTTGGAAATCGTGTGATCTGTGGGGAATGGAAGTGTTGGGTCCTTTCTCAAGTCACTAAGACCTCCTGACTCAGTCAGTTCTTGTTCTCTTGGAAACTCTTGGGAGTTTCCACATCACAGCATCCTTTCCTTTGCCTTTTTGTCTCTACATTTTTTGGTTAGTTGGCTGGACACAAGACAGCAGCTCAGTCTTTAGCTCAGAACTGCATGTGTGCTGCCTGTATACCAAGCTGTCAGCTTCTGTCTCTGTATGGGTTAAGCAAATTAGCTAAAGATCTGACTCTTTTCTCCCTCTGAAAGGGCACTAATCTGTCACTACTAGCTGTTTCGTGCAAAAGTTGTATGTTGTAGGAACTTTAAGGATACACACCTTTACCCTTTTAATAGATTCGTTTGTATCTTGAAAATTATTCAGTTCAAATCAACAGGGAAGGAAGGTGAAATAGGGAGAAATGTAGACACACAGATAAAAAGATGGCACTAGATGGCCTTGCTTAGGTAACTAAAAAATTCTGAAATGTACTCCTAGTTTCTGGCAGTTGGAGATTATATGGTGGAAAAAATAATCTTCAGAAAGACAGTTTTTAGACCTTTCTAAGTTTAGAAGGCTTGATATAAGAATGAATTAGGTGTACCCTAAAGACCTGAAATTAAACAAAAACTAAAGGCATTTGATGAGTGCCTGGCTTATGACTTTTAGTCATTTGAGGCTGGTGATGGATACTCTTGTATGTATCTGTCTTCCTTTTGCTGAAAAATCTGTGAGCTTCTACTGTGTTTGAATTATGCTTAGACTTTTTTTGAGCTAGAAATTCACATACCAAGAAGTGAATTCATTACACTTTGAGATAATTCAGGTCTTCCTCTCATTTTTACTTGGTGTGGTGAATAATGCCAGTCTTGCTCTAGTATTATGCAGGCCTATGACCCAGCTTCCCAATACAGCTTGGCTCCACTTTGAGTGCTCATGTCTGGACTATGTTTAAGTCATAGATATCTTTTATACCTATTAGCTCAAGTGAAACTCTTGTCCATATCACAGAAGTTACTGCTATGATAGCTCAGAAAATGAAAAAGCTTATCCCAAAGCTAAACCCATCGTCATTATTTTATCTAACGATGCCATCTCAGTTTGCCCCTCACTCCCCTGCAACTGCATTCCCTATCAGTAGTGGAGGCTGTTTCCTGTCACCATGGTATGTAAGTCACCATCATCCCACTTTCTGCAGTTTTCTCAGTTTCTGTGTGTTCTCCCTCATGCTTTAGATCTTCAGAGGTTTCAGTAGTGCCATCTTCTAGTGCCTCATTCAAGCAGTGATGCTTCCGAGCAGTCATACATAACTTGTGGTTTTAGCACGTCTGTTTCCTGTTGTGCACTTCTATGCACAGATACCGCTGTAATTGTACTTCTCTGTTATATTTATTCATCCTTCCCTTGATGTCTTTACATTGTTAGCTGCTCTGGGTAGGGTCTACATTCTTGTTCTTTACAACGTATAAACTTAGTAAAAGATCTTTGTGTATATCTCTGAGATATAATAGAAATAAGTTCTTTTTGGTTAGTTACTCTAAGTATTCTGGTAGAATAACTAATGGTCACTTTTCTGTGAAAAATGGCAGATGAGAGTACAGACCATCATATGAAAAATATGATATTAATTAATTGAAAGGGGCTTAAATGCTAATATTTTGTTCTAAGACTCCTGATGCAAAACACTAGTTAGGACTTTAGGAGCTCCATGACTATAAATGCAATTAACCCCAGCATTTAAGATGACATTTATTTTATTGCCAGGTTAAAATACATATTCATTATAAGATAATTGTAACAAACTCAATTTTTTGAGAATTTGTAACTGCTTGAACAGGAAATAAGAACTGTTGATTTAAAAGAGGACATTGTCTGGGCTCTTTTGCCTAGAGTTTTGGTTTTTTTTAAATTTTTTACATGTTCTGTGGAATAAATATTAATTGCTTAGTGCCATTATTTCTTTTCTCTCTTATGAGAATAGAAAAGAGTAGTTTATTAATTCTTGAGTTATTTCAGTTGAAATTGGCATTTAATTTTCATAGCTGTAAGATCTTTGAGAAATGCAAAATACCTGGGAAATGGCAAAATATGTCCCAAAATTGACTAAATGTTTAGGTAGCCTTTCTAAACTATTTTTCTGGTATCATCTGAATCAAAGGTTTAAAAGAACCTAGAAGCTAGGAATGTAGCTACTAAGGCAGAGGCAATATATTTTGCTTAAGAGGGGTAGTCAAAACAATGCAAAGGATTAATAATTATTAGATGGACCTAATTGAGCTAAGGCAATATATTACCTGCTTGACTTAGTTGTGTTTATAGAAGGAGACAAGAAGGATGAGCCATTGTGAAGATGAGGAAACTACAGCTGCACCTGGGCCCAGAAACCAGCCAGAACCAGGATAGGGAGGCCTGGATTATGGCCAAAGGACTAGAGAGCCTGCCAACAAGACAAAGGTGAAAAGTTTAACTTGAGGAAGAGGTTCCTGACCTCTTAGAAGACCACTAACCCCTTTCAAGACCCACCAACTCAATTAGAAAGATGAACTACACAGGCACAGGAGGACTTTGAGCTCATTTTAATATGAAGCTGGGCTAGGTGGAGTTAGGAAATACATATGTATAGGCATAGTAAATGATTACCTGAATATGCAAGATTTCAGTAGATAAAAGAGGGCAAGAGCTTTGTGGAGTTTTGCACACGTTTTTAGGAGTATACTCCTCGTGCTGCCTGACATTGTAATAAACATACCACTTTCTAACTTTAATTAGCTGGAGTGGCTTTTGTCTGTGTATCACATCTGGATGTTAGATTGCGTGGAAGATAAATGCTGAGTTTTGCTATTTGGTGAGTTTGACCAAGATCTCCAGTTTATTTGAATTGTAGACTTGTATTTAAAATTTAGAATAGCCTTTGGTGATAATCTGAAGCAGTAGCTTTATGTCCTGCCTGCTTGATTCATGTACGTCTAGGTGTAGGTTTTCATGATTAAATACTATTTCCATGACCACAGTTTGGTCATTCTGTTTGCTGTGCATTGGCTGGGGCAGAGACACAAATGAGGGAGCAGAGAGAAACCAAGGTGTAACCTTGCAGCGTGGTGCTTGCTAATGAGTGGTAATTGCTGATCTGTATAGTTGTATTCTGCCCAGAAGGGTTCTTTTTTTGGCTGAATCAGCAACTTACAGTTAAGAGGAGGTTATGAAAGTGAACACACTACCTTCTCTTCAACCTCTGCCCCTCATTGTTCCCTGTTCAAAGTTTCTGTTCTGTTTTTGTTTTTTGGTGGCTCTTCCTGGACTCATCTAACCATGAAGCTCAATGGTCTCCTGTGGGTGGACGTTTGTAACTTCTGCCCCCAGGTGACTTCTCTGCAAATTTTAGGGTAGTGGCAGGTGACCACCAAAATACATGGCATCTCTCTTTGACAGTCTTGCTGGAGAGTACATCCAAATTAAAGGATTAGTAGAGTTGCTTGTGCAGCATTAGTTTATCCTTGTGTTTTTCCTATTATGTTTATAGAAATTGAAATATAACATTATCTGGCACCATCTTTTTCTGCAGAGCCCTTGCCTCATTCAGTGAATGGTGCTCTGGGAAGGAATGGCCTTACTGATAGTCTTTGTTTGGGCTCACGATTTCATCTGCTGTCTCAGCCCCATTCTTGGTTTTTACTGAGTAGCTTCCAAAATTGAAGATAGGTTGAATTTCTAACAGTCTTTTCATATATTTTCTTTATAACAAATCGAGGGATTTTGGATTTTAAACAGTGCTATTAAGAGTAATATAAAGGAAAATTAATTGAGCCGGCCAAGCTGAGCATGGTAGGACTTCTGTGAAGTAATATAAAGATTTGTCAGCCTTCATAGAAGTAGATCACAGGATATGAAAGCAGCTTGATTTGTTTGCACTTTGGTGTGACTCTTGTGCCTGCATCTGTTCCTGGGGATAGATTTATAACTTTTCATAATGTGTTAAGCAGATTAATTCCTTCATACATGCATTTCTCATTTTCCTTTTTTTTTATTTTGTGCTCTTCATTTATCCTAGCCTTACAGTACCTGGAGGGAGGTGACAAGAAAGATGGGAGAGGGACTTTCTACAAGAGCATGTAGTGACAGAGCGGGCAGTGGTTTCACACTGAGAGTACTTTGAGATTGGATAATAGGAAAAAATTATTGTGAGGGTGGTGATGCACTGGAGCAGGTTATCCCAAGTACCCCATTCCTGGAAGTGTTCAAGGCCGGGTTGAATGGAGCTCTGAGCATCCTGGTCTAGTGCAAGGTATCCCTGTCCATAGTAGGGGGGTTGGAACCAGGTCTTTAAGGTCCCTCTCAACCCAGGCCATTCTGTGATTCAATGATTCTATGATTAAAACAGCAGGATATTAATTTAAATGTTAGGTTATATGCGGGGTACTATTTTTAATTTTTGTTAGTTTGACAGTCTTTTTGTGGTACTTTTGGGGCATCGTTTACCCTGCAAAGCTGGTGGCCATCATTCTTGCTGCTTTGTTAATTGCACAGGGAAGTAAATTAGATTTTTGATTCCCATCAGAGCTCCAATTGCCCTTCTTCATTAGGTGAGGCTGGACAATATAAAATTGGTCTAATTTAGCTGTTCTGCCACTTTGCCATTCTACAGGTCTTTTGAATTAGAGTAGATGAGAGAGCGTGTGTGTGTGTGTGTATAAAAAAAACAGTGAAAGTCAGCATGTTAGCTGTTAGAAAGGAGCAAGACAGTAGCGGTCTTATAATTTTTTTTAATGTAGGCTTAATATATACAGTATGTAATAATAACAAAATATTGTTATTATGTGAAATTGTGATTGGGTCAAACTGTGCCTTCATTATTAAGGTCTTTGTTATCTGCTCTGTACTGTATCATCAGCTTTTATGATGGTGATATTTTCATTTTCTGGGTTAGTTCAGATGTGTGTCTGCTTTTGTGAGAAGGTAGGTAGACCACAGCAGAGAGACTTTAACTGTGGCTGGTCACTGGGGACAACAATGCAGCTTTTTAAGTAGCTAATTTCTGTGAAATTACTTGGCTTTGTAGTATTTTAAATATCATCTTACTGCAAAAGGCAATTTCTGCTTTAGAGTTCTGCAAGGGTTTGCAAATTTTTCAAGATTTTTTTGCTATTCTGCCAGTTGAAAGGTGAAAATGCATGCAGCTCTATTTCTTTGGCAAGAAGTAAGTGCTGGCCTGGTCTGCTGAGGCTCTGCCTCAAGGGACAGGGAGGTAGTTCTGCTCTCTTCAGTCCTAGAGACGTGAGACTAAAGGGCATAGCCAAGAGGCAGGAAGGGAGATTGTTCTTGGCAGCCACACGCTAATCCATCTCATCTGATGCACTCTGGGTGCTCTGGATCACCTCTGAAGTGCCTACTTACCTCTGAATTACTCTGGGAGCTTGAGGAGGCTGTCTGTCTAAATGATATACCTGAAGTTAGACCCAGTAAACCCTCCCCACTGATAGTCAAATCCTTCCTGCTTTTTTTTCATTAACAGGTACAGATGCTTTGTACCAAGCTGCCTTGCAACTTAAGTTTCACTATTAATTTGGATGCTAGTACGGTGTTGTTAAAATACCTAAAATACTCTGCTTTAATATGAGAGGGCATTTTTTAAGAATTAGTCAATTTTTCATTTTGGTCTTTAGTTCCAAATCTTTTGGATGCAAAAACATACTCTGGGAATTTACCTAAAAATACCCTGAAATTCTGTGGGGTCTTTTTTTTGGCAAATAGTAGCTTTAAAACTTATCTAAATGTAGCTTATCTTATAAAATACTACTTGAACTTGGATAACAAGTAACTTTGTAAACATGTTAGTATTTGTTCTTTCATTACAGATTTATACATGAAAACGGTTTTTGAAATGTTTCAAAACCATTTTTTTCAAGAGTTAATAGCTGTTTCTTGTTTTCTACATCTGCCTTTTAGGGGCATTTCCTGGCTTCTGATTTACGCAACTAATTTGCTATTTCGTTTAACCTGTTGATAATAGACCAGCTGTAAACAGGATTATTTTACTTCAGCATTGGAGAAATAATTGTCATTTTTACTTTGAGCACTTTTTTTCAATAAGATTTAGTAATTTTACAATTTAAAATTGTGTTTACATTGATAGGGTGTAAATCTTACATAGTTTTAATGCCATTGCCTTGATTTGGAGTGGACATCAGTATCACATGCCATTGTCTAAATGAGGGAAAGCTCAGCTGTTGTTACTCTTGGCAATGTGGTCATTTGGTGCTAGTTCTGTGGTTGCATGAATTTTGTGGCAAGAAGTTGGGGAGAAAATCCTGCAAATGATCCAGTGTAAAAGCTGGGCTACAAAGGAATATGTGACAGCAGGTATTCTTAACCTGTATTCCACCGTGTACAGCATCCATGGACCAGCAAATGCTGTTATGTGTCACAGTTCTGGTGACCCCATTTAATCCTTGTTCTCATTACTATGACGGATTGTATCTTCACAGGCACAGTTGGTTGATCTGAAGTCTGAACTGACAGAAACACAGGCAGAGAAAGCAGTATTGGAAAAGGAAGTGCACGATCAGCTTTTGCAGCTGCATGCTGTTCAGCTTCAGCTACATGCCAAGACTGGTCAGAATGTTGACTCTGGGGCTATTAAAGCAAAACTGGTGAGTATGAAATTGAATGTGGGATTGTATTATTCTTCTTCCTCTCCTGGCTGAAGTTCTTCCTTGGAAGGTGTGAATGAGTGGATTACAAATTTTTATGTTAAAAATATTAACTTTTATGCTTTTCAGTAACACTTATAGTTGGTTGTTAGCAACCATTAAAAGAAGATGAATAATATCAGAATAAAGAATAAGGATTTAAGAAGGTTTTTTTAAATAAACCATTTTTAGTGTTTTCTGAAAGTAAAAAAAAGGAAAATGTCTTTGTGATTTATAAAGCTTTTCTGAAGACTGAAGTTGCAAAAGGTAATAGAAGAAGACTGTAATAGGAGCACTCAGTAAACTACATGTTTTTTTAAAACTCAGACCTTTACAAAGCCCACCAAAGGTTAACAACAATTAATCTGTGCAGTTAGTTGACATTGAGTGATAGCCTGAGCATAGACTGCCTTGTTTCTAGCCACACCACCGATTCAGGCTCTAATACTATGACTTTGAAAATTTAAAAGGTTGAGTTGTGATTTCTAACTGTTGGCATGAATCAAAGTCTGTCTCTTAACTTTCTACAACTGCTTCACAATTGTGTTGCAAATACATACTCCCGACATATGTTGAACATCAGATTAGTCTCTTTTGCTGTTTTGTCCTGTTAATTAATATACGATAAAACACAGTAGTAGTCTATAAGTTTTAAAGGATGTCTAGGCTAATCACTGGACAGCAGGAGTAACTTTGTGTTTCAAATTCAAAAGCTGTAATTGATTAGAGCCGTCTTCCTAGGGCTACATAGTTGTATATTCAGTATAAGAGCAACATTTTCTGGATTGTCCATGCATAATTTATTCTGTACTGAATTATGGCTGCAGTATGGTGAAGTTTATTTAGAGTTTTGAATCATTCTCATGGCTTTTAAATAAGCATTAGTTAAATATCACCAGCATTTTGTAAGTGTTAAACTGCAGGTTTACATATAGAAAATTTTTAAGTTAACACATCATTGTGAGAGATTTTGGTCCCCAAATTTTCTTAGGCTTAACTTCTGACTAACACAGAGACTAATACTTCTGAGCTGCTTGTTTCTCGTTACCTTGTTATAAATTATTTCTAAAGATATATTAAATTCCCATGCTATTGACAGCAGTCTTTTTCCCACAGATGACAGTAAATACATTTTAGATACATTGGTTCAGGTTTATGTATGCTGAAATTGAACTTTATTAACAGCTTAAATTGATATTCTCTGCTTAATTTCCTTTAGTTTTTCCTTTTTATAAATATGAGGACTAGTGTTTTGAGTTTGTTTTACTTTGCCTTTAGGGATTCATAGCTTTAATGGACAGAAGCTCAACTTTAAACTCTTCTAGATAAAGAAAGCTATGAAAGTTCACAAAGCTAGAACAAGCAAAACTGAGGCTGCTAAATGACAATAAAATGGGATCTCTGTTGTTTGGTAAATGAAACTGTTGCGTGGACCTTCTGGCAGTCAGAAGGTATCTAAGGGCAAATAGGAACTGTGTCAACAGAATGTGCAATGGGGAAATAAAGCTCTACTAATTGACTTCCTGCTTTCTTGAGGGACAGACACTCTTGTTTTGTATGTAGACTCTTTAGACTCTCAGCATAAATGTATCTTCTGTAATCTGCAAAACTGTACATAGTGGTGAGCTAGGACATTTTAAAATGTTTACATTGCTAAGCAGTTGATAATTGTGTGGGTCAGGCCAAATCTGTTTTTAGGAGTTGGGAATCTTCATAGTGCAATCATAATAACTCTGTGAGAAAGAGTATGAAGATGCCTAGTTGAATTTTTTTTGTGTTTTTGCACTTGCTGCCTTTTCTGATACTTCTTCCTGTCCTTTATGTCCCTCTTGTAACTCATATTATGTTGTTCCTTCTGAAAAGAAAAAAAAAAATCTATTACCTGTATAACATTATATTATAGGATGTATTTTCTGTGTTTCTTTCATTTATATTGTATTATCTTGCTGTTCTTTATAGAGATTCTTGATATTTTAGGAAAAGGTATTGTTTTCAATACTATGCTAAAGTTAAGTTTTTAATAAGATTTTTAGTAAATTTCACTGCAAAATACCAAAATAGTTGCTAAATAGAATTGTAGCAGTGTGCTTGTTCTTTATGCCATTTAATGAAATACATAGTCTGCTGGTGAAGTCCTTTTGGAGTAAGTAATTTATATTTTTGCATTTTCTTGAAGTACCTATTGCGTGTTTCTCTAATTATGGAACTCTTTTCTTCTGTCTTAAGTCTGTCCTTTCTGTGGATGAAATGGTAAGTATGCTGATTGCCTTTTTTTTTAATGTTTAAGCAGTGCTTTTTGTTTTGTGCAACAACTTATATCTGTGTTGGCCTCAGAAACTGGCAAAACAGATCTGGCTTTTTCCTTCTTCCCAACAGTTAGCATGATGCTGTGTAAAGAATTTCCTTTGCATTTTAATTTTTCTTTTCTAGATGTGGAGCCCTCTTTCCTAATTCTGTATTCTGTTTATTATTGCTACAGCTAGTTTGGGGTGATATCTGGCAACTTGACATTCTGAAAGGTTGTTCTGGCAGTGTCTCAAAAAATGTTAAAGTGTTACACAATTGCTAAAGCATAAACACTGTACACATCTATGAGTGTAATATGAAGTATTCTGCATGTTGTATTCTTAAAAAATCCTGTCAACTCCTCCTTTTTTCCTCCTTATTTTTTTCATAGGCATGATTTAATATGGTTTACACTGGCTCGTGTAACAGCCAAAAGCATATGAACTCAATAATACATAGATATAAAGAAAAAGTGAAGCAAACTTGACTTTTATCTTTTCACAGTGATAGACTTGAAAGGTTTTTAAACAGCTTTTCTGCTTTTGTTACATGCTTTGTTATTATTACTCAGTATTTGGTTTTTTGAAAAGCCACAGGATAGCCGGTAACTTCAACCTTGCTGTAACTTATTTTTTTTACATTACCAACAGAAAATACATTTTCTGTTTTCAGAACCTATGCCATACAATGAACACTGGAAACCATGAAACTGTTCTATAACTTAACTTCCTTCATTTTTTTTAAACATTTTTGAGACTTTTGTCAGATCTTTTGACAAAAGATGTCATTCTGTCATTCCAAACAGGACATGCTCTTTCAGGACATCTTCAGAGATTCTGTACTGAAAACCTTTTAATTTTTAATTTATTTTTTTTTAATTCATGTGGTGTTCAGTTGGAGACAGTCCATAGAAGATTGGATTCTGGGTGTAATTTTGCACCTCTGTCACAAAAGAGTAGTCATAATAATGGAGAAAATAAGAAGAAGACACTTCTAGCGTGTTTTACAATACAAGGCATTTGCCTTGTATTTTTGGTGTAACATTTAAAATGCATGACTAAAAGTGATCCGACTTAGAAATTTAACATTTGGCTTCCTGTTTAATTTAAACAACAAACCAAATTCAGAGAAAATCAGTGGACAGTCTGAGTCTGGATGAGGGTATTTAAGCTGGCTAATTTGTATAATGTAAAATGTGCTGCATGAAATTCACTGATATAATAAGGAATCTTTGAGCACTTCAACAATTCACTTTTCTGAGGGAAGTTGGAATATGCCTATCTTAAATTCTAGTCTTTGTATTTGTCAAATAAAAGATGTTCTAAAAGTGGATAAACAGGGAGCCTATACTACTATTTAGATCACCTTAATGCAATATTGACAGTAGGAACAGAGCTAACAGGAACACTGTATTTGTATATGGACTTTGTAGCTGCTGTAAAACTGGTGTTAAGTCTGAACTGTGACTGTTCTTACTCCTCAAGTGTGTGGCAGAGTCAACACAGCATGGTGGCACTCTTGAATTCTTGTACTGAAAAGAGCCCAAGACCAAAATAACAATAGAAAGAACTGGTATAATCTTAGAAACTCCTGTTCCTAAAATGTAAATTAGTCAAAATTCTTGGCTTAAGAGTGATCCTGCAATTCAGAAAGAGATTTGCTGCAGAGTCATTTTCACAAGACAGCTCCAACCCAAAGCCAGAGACCAGAAGTGGCTTTGTGTAACATGTTTTCTAACATGCCTATGGAGCCAAACTTGATCTGAAAGTGGATCGTCATGGGAATTGCAGGAAGTGAAATGCTAGTGATTTCAAGCAATCCTTGAGCTGCTCCTGCTAAGCACTGTGCTGGGCAATTCCAACATGTAATCTCTTCTTCTAAACTAATAGAAATTTTTAACAGATGAGAGAGGTAGTAGAGTCTATCAAGTTCAGAGTTGACTTTCTGTCAAAGTCTGTAAATGCTTCCATATATCTGTTGTGAAAATAACTCCATTTGGAAGGACCAACCTTTTGTAATTTCTCAAATGTGGTAAAATTGATCATATTAATGGTTTTATATCCAGGCTTGGAATAGTGAATAGCATATGCACAATTTGATAACAGATTTGTCTTGCCAGTTCTGTAAAATTTTGTATCTGTCCTGTTGCTTCTTTAGTAGCAAAACTTCCTGGTTTTATTTAACAATGTAATTGGTACATCTACAGAGAAGGGGTTTTTTTGGGTACTCCAGATGTCTTCAAAAATGCATTATGGTGAACTTAGTTTTTATTGCTGTTTCAGTTGACAGCCATTTTTGAAAGGAAACAGTGTTAGACCCTGTGTCTTTACTGTTTTCCTGGTTTTTGGTGGGGGTTTTCCCCCACTTGGTAAAAGGAATGCTGAGCAAGATATAAAAGATACAAGTTATCTGTCAAGCATACTCTCCCTAAAGTAGATTTTGTAGATTAGCAATCTAATTCCTTTTGCAGCAGTACCCTGGGTATTAGAAATGGTAATGACTATGCAGTCTCTTTACATTTGGGATGGAGCAATGTGGGACTAATTTATATTTCCATAAAACCTTTTTCAGGGGGCGAGGCACAGGGAGATAGCTTGCTTCAAGTGTGGTTTTAGTGTGGGTTTTGTTTTTGTTTTGTTTGGCTGTTGTTTGGTTTGGGTTGTTTTAACAGAGCTATTTTGCGCTAATTTTCTTCCAATTTTGTCAGGGTGGACATCGTGTGTAGAATCCTTGGCTTTATTTATGTGGTCTTCATACTCTAATCTGGAAATGTCTCTGGCTGGACATTTCTTGGTTGTTTGCATGAAAATAATTTTAATTTTAAGGACATATGGACTTATGTTTCCATATCATCATCATCATCATCATCATCATAGTTAAAGAATTTAGGTAAATTGAAATATTTAGTAGCTTTGTAGTTACTCTTTAATTTTAAAAATAATTTTGCTTAACTTTGAATGTCCTATTTGCAAGACAAGATGTAAGGATGATATTCAGGCTACTTAAATTTTACCACCTTTGTGTAGCATAGTATGCAAAACACTAGCTGTAGTGCCAGAGTCCCTGTTTACTTTTATCTTTTTTTTTTTAATTTCTCTTCCTGCATGCATGTCTTGTACAAAGGAAAATAATTTCAGATTGTGTATGCAGAAACAGTAAGTGTTCTTTCATTATTAACTTGGATAAAAGCTTTTTAACATTCTTTTCTTGGTTTTTTTTTGTTTTTTTTTTTTACTTTTTGTTTGGTTTTTTTTGTTTGTTTGTTTTTGTCATTGTAAAGGAGAGAGAACTTGAAGCTAACAAGAAGGAAAAAGTGAAAGAAGCTCAGCTGGAAGCTGAGGTGAAGTTGCTGAGGAAGGAGAATGAAGCCCTCCGTAGACACATAGCTGTGCTCCAGGCTGAGGTTTATGGAGCAAGATTGGCAGCCAAGTATTTAGATAAGGAGCTAGCTGGAAGGTATGTGAAGTCAGTCCATGTTCCCTAGCATAAGATGTTTGTTGTTGTTTCCTTCCTTTGCATCCCCAAAGGCAGGTTCAAGGTTAATACTAAGTAGGAAAACCCTCACATTTCCACTTAATTAACAAAAGGAAGAGCAAAAATCCCCAGGGCTCTTGCACCGGTTGCTGCGTGACCACGTGCTGTAGCCACATGAGGTGTATTGAGGTTTAGGAGTCCTGCAGTGCCTTGCTTTTCCAGCTGTAATGCAGCGTTGTTTTACTCTTTTTGTCACTATGTAGGGTCCAGCAGATTCAGTTACTGGGCCGGGATATGAAAGGACCTGCTCACGACAAGCTGTGGAATCAGCTGGAAGCAGAAATACACCTTCACCGCCACAAAACTGTTATTAGAGCTTGTCGAGGTCGGAATGATCTCAAACGACCAATGCAAGCACCACCAGGACATGTGAGTTGAAAAGATGAGCCATTCCTACATGATTTCCAGACATGAGTTACTTCTTCATCTTTGTGATTGTTTTCATTTCAGTGTTGTGTTTTTTTCATATGTCACTTGTAAATAGGTTGTTCTTTTGTATGCTAAAGGACAGTTCTGTGCTGAGTAGCATACCCCTCTAAATGGCCACAGAAAATGATACAATTCCTTTGATTTACCTAGGAGCACTCAGTCCTTTTGAAAACTGAGCCTCTGATATAAATATATATTTATGCGTATAAATACATAAATTTAACAGCAGAATTTTGTAACATAGGTTTCAAAATGGTGGATCTAACTTATTTGCAAAACAAGAATAAAGTTTTTAGCATTAGATTGAACTGAAATAGATTTTAATTTCTTTTCTTAAAAGGCCAGATAAATTGACACTCTAAAAGAATTATTTGTAGGCATTTTTTTTGTTCTTCCTAAAGGTACTTTTTGAAACAAAACTTTTAAACAGCATTTCACTACAGGTATATTTGGTAGAACTCACCCAACTTGGCACGTCTTGTTAATCATCCCTGTGTTCAGTGCCTAAATCCAGACATTTTCAGCAAAGTGCTTTGCTTTGATGTGTTCTAAATACCTTAGTTGGTCAGATGGGTCTTACTGCTTATGTTGCTAATTGCATATAAAACACTGGTGGACAAATACATGTATTTGTGATTTTAAAGGTATGCATAATGGCATCAGTGACTTAACAAAAGGAAAAAACAAACCTTGATTTATTTAGTCTCTCTTTTGGATTTGTGTTCAATGGCTTTTGGTGTGGTTTATTTTTATTACAATAAAAATTAACTCAAGCAAGCAACCTCTTCCTTGGGAGTATATTACATCATCTTCTGTCATTTGGTTACTTTTAGGATGAGTTTACATCATATAACATGTCATGTAGTGCCTTACTAAAATGTGGCTGATTTTCTTCTTTTGAAGTTAAGTTCTGTGTTATGCATTAATCAGCAGTGAAGTAATTTAAATAATTACTCTCATCAGGGGTGCATAATGAGGAATCTTTTCTGATTTCATTCCCTTTCTGTAGAGGGGCACTGTAAATTTGTTCTGCCTAGAGCTAGTCTGAAACTGTTGCTCATAACACTGCCTGTATATAATTGCAAAAACCCAAAACGCTGAAATGCATCAGTTTTTGGGTCACACATTTATGTTTGTGCTATGTTTATTTTTTATCAAACTAGGATCCTGATACCTTAAAGAAGAGTCAAGGTGTTGGTCCAATCAGGAAAGTTTTGCTAGTTAAAGAAGATCATGAAGGACTAGGAATTTCAATCACAGTAAATATTTGTATTTATTTTCTTTGACACAGAAGCAGCAATTCAAATTTGTATTCCTATTTCTGTTAAATATGGATCAGTAAATGTATAGTTAGAACAAATGAAAAAAGCATACACAAATCAATAACTATGATCATAGAACTTTAAGACTCATTTTGATAGATTAGGAAACAGATAATTGCTACCTGATGTTAAACTTTGGATTTTGGCTTAATGTGTAGGTATAGACACTTTAGCAGATTTGCCAGTGGTGATTCCAGGTGTAAGTATTAGAAAAGCAGAGACAATCTGAGACCTGACTTCCAAAGTTTAGCTGTTGTGATTATAACTTTTTTTAAAGTACCTATATTGGCATCTCTCACCTAACAAAGGCTATGTAAACTTTTTGCAACAAATTTGGAAAATTTTGACTATTATACTTTTATTCTAAATATGCATACTGTTTCTTGCAAGTCAATATGGTGCCTGATATGCTATTTTTAGTGAGGTTTTCTGCTTTTCATTAGTTTATATATGATTTCATAGTTTTATTAGTATTCAGAATGGTGTGCTTTGACTTTGAGTACATATTTGAAATTTTCCATTTTTCTGTGGGGAGAAGAATTAAGGGAAGCAGCTCACACATTCTTAAACATTCTTTGTTTGAAGAATGATTTCTAATTTTCTAAAATAGAAATTGAAATAAGCACTTTAGGAACTATATCTGAATGTCAATTTTATGTTAAAAGGCGTCTCAGTTAATTAAAATTTGCTTTTTTTTTAATAGGGTGGGAAGGAGCATGGTGTTCCAATACTGATCTCTGAAATCCATCCTGGGCAGCCTGCTGATCGATGTGGAGGACTGCATGTTGGTGATGCTATTCTGGCAGTAAATGGAGTTAATCTAAGAGATGCCAAACATAAAGAAGCTGTAACTATTCTTTCCCAACAGGTCAGTTTGGACCTCTTATCCATAGGCATGTTTAGGTGCTTCATGTGTTCTGCCTGCTGAATTACCTCAAATTTTAATGTTTCCTGTTAAGTACAGTGTAATCCTAAGATACAGTGATTCTTGAGGCTCTATCACCTTACACTTAATTATCTTATGTTTTGCAATTTAAGGAGAAAAAAGCTAGGTCGGTAGTGGTTCAGTTAAACATGTATTGGCTAATCATTATTCAGTAAGGCTGATGAAAATCAATTTATTACATTGCACAACAGAAATAACTTATTTAGTGACATATATTTTACTCTTATGACTGAAGAACTCTAGCCAAACTATGTTTCTCATATACTTTGTGGTCTAGAATCTTCCTGATTTGCTTCCCATTTTCAGACAGTTAACAGGTGTGTTTAAATGATCAGAAAACTTCCTCTTTAGAAATCACTGTTTGAAATGTACTGGTAGATAAGAAATATGTGTAGTTTTGGTAAAGCTTAGCTATAGAGCTGTTCTACTTTAGTTGGTAAAAACTCAAATTCCTATCCAAAATATTGAACACAACTGTTTACAATATGTGTTTACAACAGTAAGATGTATTTGTTTTACTAACCTAGCTCGTCTTGGTAATCCTGCTGGGTAGCTGTGTGGTAGTAAGTAAATTTGTATTTTTGGCTGCATTTTAGAGAGGTGAAATTGAATTTGAAGTAGTGTACGTTGCTCCAGAAGTTGATTCAGATGATGAAAATGTAGAATATGAGGATGAGAGTGGACACCGTTACCGTTTATATCTTGATGAATTGGAAGAAGGTGCAAACTCAAGTTCTAATAGGAAAGATGCAAATGTGGATGTCAAACCCTCACAAGGTAAACCTTCTGAAATATGTTAAAATGCAGTTTAATTCTGAAGTCTCAATATGCAAACCAATTTCTGGAAAAATACTGGTTTTATATTAATTTTAAAATTAATCTGCTGTCAGTTCAATTAACCTACTAATAGGCTGTCAGTTCATCTGGTTGGTCCCTCACTGTTTGGCCTGGTTTACTTAGATACAGCTGAATTAACTGAATTAACTTATGAACTTTTTTCATGGGCATCTTTTCCCAAAGGTTGAAATTAAAATTTATTCTTATCTTTTCCTACCTCTGACTCGGAGTTGTTAATTCCCCTTAACACTTCATGTTGGTGGCTTCTTCAGATACATATTTTAAATCAGAAAAGCAAAGAAACAGTTCCTATTTTCCTGCCATACTGTGTTCTGCTAAAAACCTGTCAGCTTTAATTTTAGTAGTCATTTCAGCAAACATTCCAGCTTTTGAAACAAGGATCACTGATCTGTCCTTCCCAAGATTGCTTCTTTCCTTAAATCGATTTTCTTTTTAACTTGCAGTGTTTGATAAGAAGCCAAGTATTGATGGACATGAAAATGGAGACCTGGGGAATTCAGTGGAAGCTTCATTAGAAGACACTGCACCCAAATTAGCCCGTTCTGCTGAGTCTTTATCTTAAAAACAAACAATCAAAAAAAAAAAAAAAAAAAAGCAAAACCTGGACAGATCCCATCTTTGGGAACAATTGATAATCAATATTGACTGCTTAAAGTTGCATATACTAGTGTAGGTTGTAAAAGGATGATTAAATGTCAAAAGGAACTGTATTACTGTTGCCTGGAAAAAAGGCGGTTACCTCAGGGCTTCATTGTGAGCAATTCTAAATGTGGAAAACTGTCTTTTGCGTGACACACAGTAGTTATTGAACACGCAGCATGTAAAATGAATTTCTTTTAGTAATAAAAGAGTAGTCCCACCAAAGTGTGGGATTTTTAAAGTGGATAACCTCAGTACGTTCCACTTTTAATCTCATTGATGTCCCTAAGGAAGCAGAATAACGTGTGACCAGCCTCATTTTGACCCTTGGATGTTTTCAAGGGACAACTGATGTTCACTTTGGTGTGAAACATGCTTTAACCCTAGACAGATGGGGGGGATGGACACTTGTTCCATTGCATCCATTTGTTTTGTATTTAGGATTTTTGAACTATAACTTTAAAAAACACTTTTTTTTTTTCTCGGAACAGTAAAGATGAGAGCTTTTATTTGAGCAAAGACTATCAAAACCCACATAAGCAGTGGTGTGCTTGCTAATCATGATCATTCAGCCCATGGTAATCTTATGAGTGAGGTTTTTTGATTTGTTGTTTTTATTTAAATTCACCACCATTTGTTCCATTTAAAACTTGCTGCAGAAGTAGTTAAACAGAATAGTATGGGGTTTTAAAAGTGAAATTAGTGGGAAAATTACTCACAATTAATGTGAGCCCTTTGGTATTTTTTTCTGAGCATCATCAGTTTAGCGTTTGTTTTTGAATGGATATGGTTACTCCTAATGTAGAGTTGTTTGAGTTGGTCATCATTAGCTTGACCTTATGAAATGATGAGTGCTTTTGATGCGTACTGAACATACTCATTTCACTTTAAAATATTCCTTAAAGAAGTAGAAGTTGAGTGCACAATACTTTATGGGAGGTTCTCAGAATCATACGGTGCCTGGCCCTATCTGTGTTATGTTATGGCAGTCCTGTTAACCTATAATTGTCTTACTGTTGAAGCAAAATGTTACTCCCTTTGTGAGAGCAGTGTATCTTAAAATAGTTTTTTATTGGTGTACATCTAAAGGCCCCTGGCATGGCTACAGATGGGGAAGTTGAGGATGGTGTCTTGAACAGTTTCTCATGCTCCATTTGTAGCTCTCTTGGTGAAGTGCAGCACACTCCACAGACAAACTCTACATTGTCTTCGCACTTACTATTTCAGCATGCAGTGCCATCTTTCCTGTGCACTGCAGGCTGTTGAACTGTAATGTAAAATGGTTTTGTACATTGAAAGAGGAACTAATGTGAAAAGACATCTTTGCAAGTGTTAAGTGTAGGGTATAAATGCATAAGAAAAAACCTCAAAGGCCTTTAGAGTAACATCAATTAATCTTATGTTCTAAGTTGTGATGTAGAACACAGTTACCTTGTCTCTCCTAGGAGCACTATATATATATATATGTTTATAGAAAAAGCCTAAAAATGTATATACTTTATTCAAAGATTTTGCTATTTATGAATCCCTTAACTTTGCTATTTACACGATCATTTTGTGTGTGTGTGTGTGTGCGCGTGCATGAGTTCCACTTACTCAGTGGAGTAACATTATTTGGTTCATCTTTTATACTAGTGTTTGTCGTACAGCATACTGTTGAAGGTTTTTTAAATAGTCAAGGCTGTACAGTTTTCACCGAACAGAAACTAGTATTTAAAAATAAAGCTGTGTGAAGAAGAAACAGGTCCCCAGGCATGTTTCTTTTTCTGAAGCTCCAGAAACTTGAGGACACATTGGCTCTGTGTTAGCAGATGAATCCACTGCCAGAACTTTTGCATCCAGATTTGTGTTTTTCCCACAGCTACTCAAGCAGAGTGCCCTCTGAATCTGTCTGTGGCCTGGAACAGTCAGTGTCCTCTCTGTCAGGAAGGGACAGTTCAAAGCTAAGTTGTGGTCACCTCGTCTTTGAAAATCATTGCTGTGTGAAATCTTCCAGCAGTTCATAGGAATTAGACTTGTCCAACTAGTCTTGTAATTTTTTAAAAAGACATTCAATTTTCCTGTATAGTTTCCCTTTATTTGAGGGAAAGGTGAAATTTTTTATTTATTTTTTCTTCCTTTATGGCACACTGTATTTTCTGTTCAATGGATTTGATCAGTTTTAGCCTGAAGTGGAAGAATGTTTCTAGAGTTGTTTTCCTAACATTCCTAATCTGCCAGTTTCATATGATGCTGTGCTCTCTTCTTCCTCTGCTGGACCTTTTCTCTTTATTTTTATCTCTGTATGAGATCAACAGAAGGAACAATTGCTGAGGAAAATGACTGGGAGTAGACATATCAGGTAGCAGTAAATTATCACCAGATTTTCTTCCCAGCAGTTTTTATAGTCCTTGTTTAGGAAGCTGTGGATGGGAGGATTTTGCTCAGACACTGCAGTCGGTCTCCATGTACGCTGTACTTGTTACCAGTACAGATTTAATATACTGGTTTATTTGCAATCATACTGAAATGCTTACAGATTAATATTTAAACTGAGAAGTTTTGCAAGTTGAGATTTCCAGATTCAATGGATAAATGTGTATTCTCCCCTTTGTCAGTAACTGGAAGACTCAGTCCTGCTGAATCCCAGAGGCTGAATGAGTTAGACTTGGAAAAATTTCTAAGGAAAGTCAGTGTTCAGACTTCATTTTTATTTTTTAAAGTGTAAAACGGTTTACTTGCGTGTGTATATATATTTTTACTTAAAAAAATAAAATAATATTCTAAAGATAATTTTGCAATTTTTTTGGTATATAATTCCTTTCCTATTAAAATCTTCAGTAAGACAATTGTATTTTAAGCTAAGGGTGCACAGTGTTTGTTGGCATCTGGGACCAATGTTAATTAAAAGCATGTAAGATAAGGAAAGTGCTTTATGGCAATAAATTTAACTCTGATTGAAGGTTGTATCTAGTATTTCCTTTGTAGAAGTGTATTCTTGATGGTGAAGAGGGTTTGTATCCATCTCAATATATGTTAATCCACAGTTGTATCAAACAGAATACAGGTATTTGTTGTATTTGTCCAAACATAATTACATCATGGGTTACTCTCATTTCTGTAGCAGATAGAACATTTTGCAAAACATGTATACACCTGGCTAAGCTGAATATATTTTTATTAGCCTGTAAATAAATATACTCTTCTGCATTGCACTGATTTCTGAACCTAATTCAGAGTTGTATTTAATTTTCTTCTCTTTTTACATATGAAGAAGACCCAACCCTGTGTGTTTTTTGTCTGTTGAGCATGTAGTCCATACCTGGCCAAAAAGCTAATACAGGGGAAACCAAAAGAGCATAATGTGAAGTTTGACTCTAATCTAGTCTTGGCTGGCAATAGTTAAGAGCAAAATACATTTTTTTGAACGACACAGTTACAGGACATATCTCAAATTTCACTGAGATGCATTTTCTGCTGAATGTTTTTCAGTTAAAAAACAAAATAAATTTGCAGTGTCTGACTGTGTAACAATACCATAAATATTCTGAAGCCCTTGACTAGGAAGAGCTATAAAGACCCAGACCTGTCAAAGGGTTAAGTCATTTGGCAAAAAGCATAGGAGCTGCCCTTTCTCTCTCTTTGTTTTGGTTGATGTTTGTTTTCCATGCATTTTGAAATATTCTAAGTTTTCCACTGAATTTACAAAACACTTCCCACACTTCCCTTTAAGTTACAACTTTTAGTCCTGATTTAAGTCCTTTTGTTCAGACTGAGTGTCTGTTTTGTGTTTTAAATTATATTTTAAAAGCAATAATCTCTCACCTATACTTGAGTGGTCATCTCACCCTAAAGCATGAAGTTCATCTGAATGAGCAGAGAGCTCAAGTGAAAAGCAATGATGTTGTAACTGGTAGTACTATAATTATGGTAGTGCTTAAGGATTTATTGGGAGTGTGTAAGCAGAGGGCAGAAAACTGTGAGCGTAGGAACTGTCTCAATAGACAAGGCTGAGTCATGTTGGATGAAAAGATGTAGAATGTACAATTGGTGAGGGCTGAAACTGTTAGCTATTTATTTTTTAGCTCTAAATTTTTTAGGAGGCTTTAGATACGGGTGACTTCAGCAGATGGAAGGAAGAGGGAAAGCAGAGAAATCTAGCTTGAGTTGTAAAACAAGCAGAGGACTAGAGGCAGCTATGAATGAATATGATAGAAAGAGAAGAAACAAAATTATTTTGTTACCTGAGGTCAAAGAAGATGATTCAAAATTTCTTTGTGTTCCAGTGTCCTGCTGAAGGAGCTCAGAGGCTGCTTCCAGTGACTGTGGTCATTGAATAGTCTTCTGCATGTTTTTTTTCCAGAGACCCATGTGACAGAAGAGAAACACGTCCTGACTTAGGATGTGTAAGAAGTCTGTTTTTGCTGATTAAAACCTCAGCTTAATTTTTTTCAGCTTAAACTGAAAAAAATGGGCTAACATATTTCAAGCTTGCCTTTATAAGCCTGAACTTACACTACAATAATTGGAAAATATTATCACCTTGTCCAGTGTGTCTTTTCCAACAGATCGCAGTTTCCAATTCTTTAGAAGTTTCACAGTTGTAAGGGAACCGAGAAGTTAAGAAGTGGAAAACATGCTGACTTTGAAAGATAAATACTCGATTTCTTTAGATTTTCTTTTCTCATAGATTTTCTGTTCTCATGTTGCTTTTAATGCTTCAGAGTAGCCTTGTCGTAGCTACTCTGTTCACCTGATATTCCCTTCCCTCAGAAGTACTTTGGAATCTGCTTGTGATGCCTGCTGCTGTGCAGGATGTGATGCTTCTGAGTCAAATGGAAAAAGACCAAGTAGTATTTTTCAAGGATTTTCAATTCCTAGGTGAAAACTTGAAGTCACTTGGGTAAATTTTCCATGCTCTGTACAATAGTGTTTGATTCAATCAGCTGTCCAAGTTATTTGGTGTCTCTTTGTCAGCCTTCTGCCTCGTGTGCTAAGGCTTGTGTTTCCCAGCTCTACCTAGGTAAGCATTGGAGCTGCCAATGTTTTGAAGGCTCTGCAGAACTATGCTCTTCATCCCCTGTGAGAGGTATGTTAAAAGTCCACCTCTTGATCCCAGGAGACCTGGCTACAGTTTTTCTTTGTAACTTTTTACTGGGAATTGTGATCATAGTTCCCTTCAGAGTTTTTGGCACTCTGTATTTCTTAAAATTTCCTTTTTGAAATGCAAAAGCACTGCAGCCTTAGCTGGCTCCTCAGCTTCCCCTGCATCAGTTGTGGGGTCATCAGCTCTCTGCTGCCTGGTTTTCAATGGCTGGGTCTCAATCAGGAGGTTAGGAAAATGTAAATACAAGTGAAAGTACAGGCATTCACAGACATGTTTTGATTGCCTGTAGTGCTGAAAGTCAGGGGTGCTTCAGAGACAGCTGGCAATTTTTCTGTTAAAACTGCAAGTCTTCAAATATTTTTGTAAATCTCTGTACAGCATGTTGATTAAATCTTAATTTGCCTATGAACTGTCTAAATATTTGCTTAGCTATTACTTCTGTCAAATGAAGTAAGTCAGATTCCCATGAAAATATTTTTTCTAATGTTACTTTACTTGCTGTTGTCCAAGTGTTTGTCTGTCATCAAATTCTTTAGGGGAACGTAAGCAATAAAACGCTACTGAACTGGAATACTTACATATTTGGTCCACTGGGCGTACACTGCTGGGAATGTCCTTGACATGAATGCTTTCCCTTCCAATAATAAATTGAGTGTCCCTATTCAATCCCTGCTGGAACAACCTGTAGAGAGTTTGCCACTGTTGACTCTTCTTCTGCTAAAGGTTGGGGAAGAAGGTTTCTATAGGTTGGCAGTGCTGATCCTCTCATAGAAGTGAGGCCTTTGAGTTACGTCCATAAATGGCACCAGTTCCTCTTGGTTCAATTTATAATTTGCATGGTAGTCTGTGGTTCTGTGAGAAGGGATTCCCTATGGGTGCTACAATTTAAGCCCTGCAGTGGTTACCTTCAGCTTCTGAGGGTGGCAGGTTTGGGCTTGGAACTGAGAAATTGTATAGCTGTGAATTGAGTGCTGCTGCAGGCTTTCCTGTTTATTTGATCTTCCTTTTTTATCCAGCGTGGCAGTTTAGGTGTTCTCCTAATTTGTGAGAGATGTGAGGTGTTTTAAGGCAATTCAGGAGGCCAGCAGAATTAGGGTGCTTCTTTAAGTATTATTTGAAGTGTTATTTTAAATCCAGGTCACATATTACTAACTTTTATTTTAAAATGAAAGACATGGCGATTCTATGTGTTACGACCCCCACATCTTATTAAGTTAATGGGGTTGGGGTTGAGTGGTCTGGGTAAGTAGGCAAGTGTACTTGGGGCCGTGTCAGTTTTATGCAGTTTTCCGTGTCCGAACTTGTTAATTACTTAGTAATTGCAATTTGTGACCAGAATCTTCTTTTTCCTGCAAAGTATCTGCATTTGTATGTGGTGCCAACAGGGGGCAGCAGCTTCCTTCAATATTCAGCATTAACGAACCTTTGAGAAACAGCACCTATTGTTTCATGGGTTGGGGGTTTTCTGTGGTTTAGTTGGTTGGTTGTGGTTTTTAATTTAAAAAAAATAGAAAAACTTCATTCATTAGAACTATTTCTAGAAACATGTAATCTTAAAATAATTGACATCCAGTCTAATTGACATCCTGTAGCAAGTAGTTTGCAGATGGCACATATTACAGTTAAAAATTGTCCTCTTTATATATCAGTGAAGCATATGTCCAAACACATATAAACACAGACATACATAATTACGTACAGATCTGCACTCATGACTTGCTAAAAACCACTTGATTATCCCCATCAATTACTTTAAAAAATGAGTGCTCTGCTTTCTTACAAGCTCAGAGACTAGCAGTGAAATGTTTTATCTCTTGTTTGTGGATGGGTTAAGGCTTTCCAAAAGAAGGGACAGAATGCACTGATAAAATGTGAAGTGAGATGGCCAGGTAGGTTCGTAAATACTCCTGCCTGTGCTTCACCGGTGCCCTTCAACCATGATACAGAACCAGCCTGTCACATTCCTGGAATCTTTGCTGGAACGGAGACTGCCCATGGTCATGTCAGATGAAAAGAAGTGGGAAAAAGAGATGTGTTTTGCTCTAGTCCAGGTTCAGACAGAAGCCTCTTGGTTGGAGAAAGAGGAAGGTCAGTTCATGTTGACTCACCTTTGTCTTTCCTCTCCTGGTGCTCCTTTCCAGAGACCACCAAATGATAGTCCAGACCACAAACCTTGTTTGTTGTCATTAACCAGGTGATCAATAGAGCTGTCAGCAGAGCCATATTTATGTCCTTGGTGTTGGTCCTTGTACAGTGATGTGGTTGTGTTATAAAGGGGGGAAGAGGGACCATGACTTCATATGTTAAAAAGTTACTTATATACATGAATACTGACCTTAAAGGAGTATGAATGCCATCTGCAAGGTCTTTATAAGATAGTAGAAAACTTATTGCAGCATTGTTATCAAAAGTCTTGCTTTGTGTTGTGGCATGTCAGAAAAGGCTTGTGTGGCCTTTTATGATGAGATGCTGAAAGCGCTTGATGCATGAACCATCCACAACCTTTCCCATCCATGTATGACACCGGCATTTCCATATAACAGGCATGCTTTATCCAGGTCACCTTATTCAAATTTTATAAAACTGTCTGTCAGAACAGATGGTGTCACTTAAGGATAAAAAGCTTAGCCATAGATGTGAAGAAAAGCTGCCTCTTCAAGTGAGGTCTGCTAGCTCGTCTTAGTCTTTATCGCCCCTGTCTTTCTTTCCCTCCTCAACAGAGGACTTTTCACAGGTTTGCTGCTGGTGTTTTCAGAGGCCTTTGCATTTTTTGGATAGGTTTGATTTGTTGCTACAGCTCTGGACAGGTGGCAGCATTTCTGTCTATCTCAGTTTGCCCATCTGTGAAATGGTGTTTGCCTGGGCCAGAGAAATTTAGATACACAAAACACATTTGTAAAGACTGATTTCTAGTATATGCTCAGGGGGTTAAATTGTTCAGACCAGGGGTGGGGTGGTGGGTAATATTGCTGTCTTTCTGGGTCTTTTCTCCTCTTGTTTTATGGCAAGCATCACCATCTTCTCTGCTATCTGCCACTCCTCACGGAGGAGGACTTCTGATAAGCTCCCTGTCACAGCTCAGGCATCACCCATTGCTGTATGTTTCTACATTGTTTGTTTTAAATTGGTCTTGGTGTTTCTTTTAAGCCTAGAATTTTGGCTCCCTCCCTACCTTTTTGCCTGCCTTCTAGCAGGCAACATACATGTGTTTTTAAAGTCTATTATTGTCTGTTGTCATCTGATTTGGCTGAGAGAATGTTACAAGCTTTGAATAATTTATGTTTGTAAGTTTTCTCATTCTTTTTGGTAGCTCAGATTTAGTAGGAGGAAATGCTGGGTATTCAGGGTACTGTTACTCTTTGGGTTAGCTAATAATGCAGATTATTAATACATTAAGGGAGCTTTTCCAGTAAAGTCTGTTAAAAATTTTGTGTCTAGTCAAAATTATGGATTCTTGAGGTCTGTTCAGGGTGATTATTCAGGGCACAAATGCCTTAGTAACTCTGCTATGTCATATTTGTTGACTTTTTTTTTTACTATGGTAAAAAATTATGTTGTGTTTTAACTTGATTAAGTTGTCTCCTTCCTGGATTTCTCTTTTTTATACTTGTGACTGTATAAAAATAAACAGGATGATAATCTTGGATGTCACATGGCAGAGCAGTAGCTGTGTTGTGAGTGTCTAAGTAACGAATTAACTCTGCCCGGGACAAGAGGTTACTGAATAACCTTTGCCTACTGTAGATGGCAAAGGTTTTTTAGGACTTACAGCCGCTTAATGTGAGGCGAAGCCTAAACAAATTGGTGATGTTTGAATGAGAAAGTCTCCAAATTCTCATGTCCAGACTATACAATGAGATAGCACAGAAAGTCAGATGTGAGGCATCCTCCTTATCACGGGTAGCATGTATTTTCTCCAACTAACGATGTCTTCCCTCTTATCTTTATCTAGTCTAAAAATATTTTATCTGACTCCTTGTCGTGTGTCCTTAATGGATTGTAGGACTGTACTGGGGGGAGGAAAGGGGCTTCAAAAAAAAGAAGCCCTCAGGAGAGGTTTCTATTTTAAGTTTGAAACTGATTGTGCAGAAATGGCACCTTCCTTTTAAATAAGTATGTTCTGTGAAACTCACTCTCTTCAATAATTCTTAGGCACTGCAATGGTAGTCCTGTTAACCCCACAGAGCTATGGCAGGGTATTTTTCTGTGCAGGTATCAACATCACTGAGCTTCAAACGAAATGGCAAATTCTGCTTTCACGCTGTACTAATCACAGTGGAGGCTGGAGGTCAGTACAAACTTACATCATAGCTTATATTGGAAAGAAAAGGGCAGTACACAATTTTTATTATGGAAAATAATAAGGAAAAAGGAATGCAACAACATAACCTTGTCATTCCTTTTCGGTCTAGCCTGATTACAGGCTGGGGAGCCTTTAAGAGGCCCACTTGCTGAGCAAAGCTAACCTGATTTTGGAGCGGGGGTAGAGAAGAATACAGATGTATTTCTGCAAGGTTACTTTTCAGTGGACATCTGATCCTGCAGGACTCCTGTGAGACCACAGACTCCCATCTTAGAACTCTCTTCATTTTTTCACTTTTTTGTTGTAATGATAGTGATCTACCAAACAGGCAAGCACCGTTACGTATCTGCTCCTGTAATGGGACCTATAGCCTGATATTCCTGTTCTATATAGAGAATTTTCTGTACTTCAGACAGGGTTCCACTAAAACCTGCCCATGGAGTGAAGGACTGCCAGTTCTCTGGCAGCCAATGGGAAAAATCTGAAGGAAGCCTGTATTAAAAACTTAATCCTCACAGGTTTTAGCCATGCCAACAGAGCAGACCAGCCATGGGATTCACAAGCTGCTTCTAGTGATTGGAATCCAACCTCCTGTGTTTTTTCAAAATACGGAGACAGGGATCTGTCATTACACACAGGTGCTAGAGACAGTGCTGTGACTGCTGCCATTTTAGCTCTGCTCACAATGCTCCTCAGGTGCCTGGGATGCAGATCAGCCTCAGGGCTTTCCCTGCCTGCCCCATCTCTGCAGGCTGCTGTAATGAGTGGGCTACTGAGCTGGTTGAACCCATCCTGTGGATGGTGAGGGAGGTCTGGAGAGGGAGGTGAGGCCAGGCTGTTGATCCAAAGATCATAAAAAGAGAACAGGTGATGTTCTAACCAGGACATACTCTGAGCCAGGAAATCCAAATTCCAGTCTAGGGCTACTTTTAATCTATTGCCTGTTGGAAGTAAACATTATGGTAGGTGCTAAGGTAAGGTTTACTATCTGATGTTTAGCAACTAAAAGAAATAGAAAAATACTCTTTAGGATTACACTTGATAGGAAAAAATACTTTTGTATGCATTAGAAAGGTACTTGATAGAACAAATAAGAATTTGTGATCTATTTGCCAGTCTAAGGAGGTCAGGGCAAATAAAATTTGTGTTTTTGCTGTGGTATTTTTGGAACCTTTGTTGTAGATGGGGGCTTTTTGTAATTTTTTTGTGTTTTAAATATAATGCACCAGCTGGAAATGCATGCTGTCATTTTTTGGTTTGAGCTGTAGGTAGCTGACACCATTTTTAGTTACACTTTCCTACCTCAAGAGCCACCTCCTTCAGTTCCCTCGGTCAGACGTGCAGTTACAGAGCTGTCCCCGTTCCCAGCAAAGTCAGAGACTTGCTGTCAATAGTCAATGGGACAGGCAGGTCCTAAGTGCCAGGAGCAGTTAATATTTAACCTTTTTGTGGACTCTGACTTGGCTTTACTGTTCCAACCCACTGGGAGTGGCTGCTTGGGGAAGAAGTTTGGTACCAAAACACCACTAAAAGTCTCTATTGACCAGAGGATCAGATCAGATCCTGATCTCATACAATCTCTAGAGATGCCGGAGAGAGATCCAGAGCTAACAGGCCTTCTGAATGTGGAAATATCCCAAAATGGTGCATACTCTAACCTTCACTGTGGGACAAAGGCTTTTAAACCTATGGTGTTTTATAAGACTGTCTGCTTGTGTTCTATCTGCATCTGGCTTTGGCAGAGGACAGGCTGATGTAGACAAGCTGGAGTCTGATGTATCAGTATGTAAAAAACTATTCCGGGGAGGGATGGATTCCTCTGGCACTGGTAAGATTCAGGAAATCCTCTTTCATTCCTACACAGAGCTTCTATCTCTACCACCATTAGGATACAGAGACGCAGAGTAGGAAGTTCCCTTGTGTATCTGCTGCTAGGGTTGCTAAAAATTTCCTAGGCCAAGGTGGAGAGGCCCGAGGCTCTTAGTGTTAACCACACTCAGCAGTCACTCAGATGTGAACCATGAAGCACCCTGGCAGTGACCAGGAGATGTGCTGCCTCTGTCCCTGTCAGCACTAAGCTGCTGTGAAGGGAGGCTGAAGGTGTTTGGGGATCTATTTTAAGCCACCTTTGCAGGTTTGTTGGGTTTCTTTTGAGGGGGGTGAGGATGAAGGCAAGGTGCAAATTGAGACCAAACTTTCCATTAAGCTAAATCAGCTGCGTTAAGATGGATTTGAGTGACAGCAGAAATGGACAGATGTTGCCAAGGAGCTTTTGACACTTGCTGCAGATGTGCCAAGCATGTGGCAGAAATATGCAAAAAGTTCATTGTAATACAAGTAGTGTCATCTGCTGCCTGGTCCCCTTGCATTGCTGTGTTACTTAGCTGCCTCATTAGGTGGGGAGTAGGCCTAATTACTGACTTGTTTGTCAAGTGACAAGTCAGGCTAATTAGTTGTGTGGGCAGAGGATTGGTTTCAAGCTCATCAGGAGGGCATCCTCATCCTTTCCTCAATCATATGCACCCAGCAGTGGGGTTTGGCGCAGGAGTTTGTTTGTGGGCTCTTCTCTAGAGCTTATGGACAGAAAATCTGGGCTAAATGGGGCACTGAGAGAATCTTTTTTTAGCCTGTCACACTGGGGCCGTGAATTGCAGCAGCGCAACTGGCACTTTTGCAGGGCGTAAGGAACACTTCCTTCTCACCCTGCAGGGTATGTGGCAGGAGTGGGCGTGCAGCGATGATCCAGTCACCGAGTGAAGTGGCAGGGCTGTGTGGCTGATTTACAAATACCAGTGTTCTTTATTTACACAGACATGTAAACAACAGAAGGTAAACAACACCGCCCAGCTCGGTCTAACAAACAGGCTGCTGCTGTTTTACTTCGGCACCTGAGGTGTTTTAGACATTTCACAGAAACTGTATTGACAGCAAACACAGGAAGGCTACGAGGTTACCTTGACTCTTTCTTCTTTGCATGGGAATCGCATGCACGGTGCGGCAGCACGGGGGAATGCCACCACCTGAGGCCGCAAAACAAGGGTATGCAAAGAACCCACTCAGAGCTTGCCTTAAGTTCAGGTCTGGCTGGAGTTAGCAGTATTTGTGAGCAGCACCACTGCAACCACTCTGTCCTCTGAGAGCACTTTCCACCCAGAGATCTGAAAGCACTCTGCGAACAGACTGATCAATCTTCGTTGCATCCTTTGCAAATCATCCCGTTTATGTACAAGGAAATAAAGGGAGGGCCTTCAAAGAGCGACTTTCCCAGAGCTCAGGTTTCACTGGTCTCGCTTCCCAACCTTGTGCCTTAAGTATAGCACCATTCTTTCTTCACAGAAGTATATAGCTTCTTAACATTTTAGGACAAGCTTTTGAATTCAAAGAAATGCCCCAAACACTGGAGGTAGGAGGGCAGTGGACGGTCCCAGTCATGACCAGAAGCTGTTCTGCTCCAAAGCTGCCCCTGCTGGAAGAGGAGCCAGCTACTGTGCGACACATTGCACCCAACCCCAAGCTTTTTCAAGTTTGTCTGAAAACAGAACTAAAGGAAACATTAGCTGCAAAAGAAAAACTATTTGAAAACAACAGTGCTGATCTTGCTAGTCTTGCAGATTTAACTGCAACAGTAACCCATACACGCACTGTGTTTTAGGTAGCTAAAATACTTCTAGCAGAAATGTTACACTAAATTTGTAAGACAGAAAAATACCTAGTGGAGAAATGAAGAGTTTGGGAAGTTTGCTGCTTTGTGCCAAGGAACAAATTTCCTTATAGTTTAGCAGCAAAAGAATCAACGTGGGCTTGAACAGCATTGAATTATCAGTTGTAAATTCACATTTTGGTTACACACACACTTCCTAAATAAAAAAAAAATAAATAAAATAACTTCCCCAGGTTAACTGGTATCAGATATGTTGTTTTGTTTCATTTGTTTTTCTGGTTTAGGTTTGCTGGGTTTTTTTTTCTCTTGTGGAGTGAAAACCATGGCTTGAACCCAAAACCAGTTTCAGCCTTTATACCTGTTTTCTAACATGAATTGCAAGTTTCATGGGCTCAGCTTGTACGCTAGATCAAATTCAAGCATGTGAGAATTGCTGCTAAAAAAGCATCTGGGAAGTTGTGTTTGAGCACAGTATTTAAATACTCAGCTGCCTTCTCTCGTGCACATTATGCAGCAAGTAGTTTAACTTCTATCCTCCCAGTCAGAATTACAGCCCTATCTTCAGTTATCATAGGAAAGGAGATGAATCAACACAACTGTAAGATACACCATTTACAGCTGCCAGCACAGCAGCAGGTAAGATAAAGACAGAAAAAGAGGACTGTTTTTCTTAAATAGGCATTCCTGCAATCCTTTCAAACCCCCAGGTGAAAAGGAAACCTAAGAAATTCTCCTTAAATAAAAGCTATGTACAAATTGCACACATTGCAAATGGAGCACTGAGATCAGTTACAGAAAATAAGATGTACAGTCTTCACTGATAACATCTCTCTTGCTATAAACAGTGATAAACAGCATATGCTTTCTTCAGATGTCAGAACCCAGCAAGACAGCAATATTATGTACACAGGGCTTGTTTGCCTTCTGCCTCCCACAGCAGAGTCCCTCCAAACTCTGTTTTCACTTCAGAAAGCTGTGCAGTGACGTTCCTGCGCACCGTGCCGCTCCTGCTCGGCAAATCACAAGAGAGCTGTCATTGCTGTCTGGCTTATGGGCTTTAGGCAGTCTCTGGGTGTGGAGTAACCCTCGCCCCCGAGAGCAGTTTGCTGGGGCTTCTGGTAGTCTGTGCTGTAGCTCACCGAGGTCAGAACACCATTAATTTTGGGTTTGTCGTAGTTTATGACACTCTGGGGTGTCTGATAGTCTCCGTTCCTGGTGTCGGTTTTACATGAACTGGAGAAGCTGCCAGCAGTAAGGGAATGTATCTGAGAGGAGGCGACAGGAACGTTGTAGCCATTCTCAGAGGGGAAATTACTTTCTCTTGCTATGTGCCGCTCTATGATGGGGGTGGCGTACTCGGGCTCTTGACTGGTCAGGGGCAGAGCATATTCGTGCCTGTTAGCTCTGTGAGGGCAGTGATAGTGATTTTCAAACTCAGAACTCCCCCTTCTTCCCTCCTCTTTGGTGTCCATGGGGCGAAAAGTAGATCCTTTACGTGTTACTGTCCCAGTCCCAATCATGAGAGGCTGCTGATAATCTAAAAGAAAGCATGAAATGCTCAATAAGGCATAGATTGGTTATTATATATATATATATATATATAAGATGTATATATATATATATATATATATTACTTAAGCATAGATAGGTATTTTATGTTGAAAAACTACACTGTTATTTTATGAAATGTGTGGTTATTGGGGAACGTGAGGAAACCTTTCCCCAACACTGATCCTTCAACTTCCTTCAGCCAGCAAGAGTTGCACAACATGGCAGAAGCTCTTCCACAGAGAAGCTCCAATCTGCCACCTTTTTTCCTACTCCCTCCCTCCCTTTCCCTACCTACCCTCTTCCAAATCAACTAACATTTCTGGAGTATACTTGAAAGCCCTAAAAAAAAAGAGTGAGATCAACAAAGTATTGGCAACAAACTGGACAAAGGACACTTCAGGAAGATCCACAAGCCAGAAGTTCTCCAAAATGAGTGTTCCACTTTTGGAATAATTAAAATGCCCAGAGGATTCTTAACGAGCCGGCTTTATTTAAAAGGCATCTCACAGTAGCTGACTGACAAGAAGGATGAAGTTAGGCAAAACGGCAGCCAAGAGAGTCAATGGAAGTGTGAAATGTGCTAAGCCAGCTCAGCACGGCTGCAGGCATGCCAGGGGGGATGAGCTTGGGGGGAGAAGCAGGAATGGTGCTGCCAGAGGAACTGGGCAGTCACCCAGTCAAGGGGGATGGCAGGGATAGAGCTGGCCTAGGGCAAACGGCCTGAGCAGGAGCAGGGAGTGGGATGGAGGAAACACAGCCTCAAGAAGTGCCTGTTTGCACCTCTAGTTAAGGTAGGTGCCAGGCTGCCGTGTGAGGAGATCTGAACGAGAAGGTTTTCTGAAAAATCCTGTAATACTATTATGAGAAAAGTGAACGTTCTAACTTTCTCGCTTTGGCGCTGGTAACAATCTTTTACAGATACATACAGTGGCCTGAACAGCTCTAGTAAATGACACTGCTAAAGTATCGTGTTTTCATGCAGGCGTGAAGAAGTTAGCTCGGTTTCTGTTCTGGCATCGCGGTTCATCTGACATGAGCGTCGAATTCGATCCCATATGTCCTGTGAATCTTTTTGGCAGTTTCTGGCTGTGTCCCAAACTTCAGCATGTAGGGTGAAGGTGTTATGATATTTCACTAAGTAAGTAGTGCAGCTCTCCTCAGCATCGCTGCCGCCATCCCCAGAAATCTCTCGCTCAGGATTAAGTATCTCGACTTCCTCCTGGCTGCCTTTGGGAACCAGCAGGCAGCTGGGGGTCCGAAGTGAGGGAATTTCATGTAGCATGATAACCTATATGCAGATCATGAGCTCCCTACAGTTAAATTATTAAATGACACATTTCTAGGTTGCATTCACATTCTTATTTCGTGTTTTTTATTTTTAAGGAGACTGCAGGTGAAATGCTAAGGCTGGGAATATGCCTGAGCCAGGCTGGGAGTTCAGACTTCCCAAAAACACAGCAGGAGGGGATGGTGGAGAGAGCAAAGACTGCTCAGACGTGGCCAGGGAACCAAATAACCATATTTTGTGAGAAACCTTTATTCATTCTCTTTCCTTAAAACTGCTTTATAGGTCTCTGCATATTTATATTGGAAGTTTCTATAAAGGATTGAAACTGTCTTTGAAAGATATTGAGAGCAGCACCATATGGAATTACAGTAACCATTCATTTGTTTTATAAATGTATTTCTCTGCCAAACACAATGAAGAAATTCTAAGGAATTTCTAAGGTCTAGGGGCTGGAAACAGCAAACTAATCTTTCTTCAAGAGTGCTGATCACTGATCCCATGAAATGGCTGGTCTCACTGGCCTTACCAGACAGACTAGACTAGGTGGGGATAAGATGTGCTAAGAGGATGAATTAAAAAAATCATCCCTTTGGGATGCAAATAGTACTGATGCTGTTTCATTGGGATTTGCTCTATCCAAACAGTGACCTGGAGCCAAGGTAGCACAGAGAGAAGTGCTGTGGTTGGCTTTCTTCCTCTCTCTCATCCACCTGCCTCCTCTTTGGGAGGCCTCATCTGCCAGATAGTTCAGGAAAGCCGCACAGGGATCTCAGCACAACTTCCAGTCAGGCATGAAATCCCATCACAAACCAACTAAGTAACTTTTCTATTTGATCAGCAGCAAGGGGCATCATATTTCCATTTCCAGAGACACTTGTGTTTGAATAGAAACACAACCATTAGTCAGCAAAGGGAATCAATCCTATCCTAGGCACATTCTTACACTTCATCCATGACTGAGTGCCTTCCATCATTACCTTCAGCTGTAACTATTTCAGAGTCAGGAAATTTTTCCAACAACTCCAAGAAAACAAAAATCCAAAATAGTGAGTCTTTCTTCTCCTAATATATTTAGCTGCTTCACTATGTGTTTGGGATGAACATGAATAAATCTGGACCTCAGCTTACATAAGAGCTGAACCTTGTAACATTGCTGGGCCATCACTCTCCCTGTTACTGGCTCTGCACACAGAGAAAAAGGGATGCATCTAGGGGGGGAGCAGCTGTTACCTGCCATGTCACTGGTGACGAGATCCAGCTTTTGTGGTGTCTCTTTCTCGTTGTTATAGCTGATGGTAAATTCAGTTGACTGATGTCTGGTGAAGGGCTGCTTGATTTGTTTCCAACAACCTATGAAAAAGAAATAAAAATAGAAGGCTTATCAGCAAGATAAATGCTTAGAATCAGTAGACTTACCAAAAAGTTTAATTTTTGGTATACTCATTGCCCTCAACATATTGAAATAGTTAAAAAACATGACTAAAATGGGCTGTTTGTTTAAAAAAAGCCCCCTAAATATGGAGGGTGAAGGAAGAAGTGAATCATCAACTGGGATTTCCAAGTTTATATAAGATTTTTTGGCAAGAAGGGCTCAAACTCTGTAGGTGCCTACAGTGGTGCCTTAAAAAAGTATATTGATAAAATACCAACTTTAAGTCAGTTATGTTTTGGCATTGAATATGTGGCAAAAATTATGCTTATAATTTCTCCTTTTTTCAGTAGATTAGGGTGACTTCCATTTCATTGGTATCTGAGCACCTGCACTCATCAATTATCTTGTTCTCACAACATCCTTGTAAGACAGAAAAGAAAAAAAAAATCCAGTGTCAAGGACTTGCTGGAGCCTGCACCAGGAGGTCTGTGGAGAGGTGAGTTTGATTCACAGCTTCCTAAGCCCCAAGCCTGGTTCACAAGGGCTTAGGAGCTTGAATTATGAAGCAGACATACAACAAATGAACTGACTAGGTAAGAGGCTATCTTCAATTTCTTGGGATTTGTCCTCATTAGCAAGTGAGAAAGGATTATGATGTGACCTTGAAAAATCATATTAGCAAATATGATGTTAAGTACAAATTAATTTTCTAATGAGGGCGAGCTGCAGTGGGTAACAGCGTTCCTTTCACTGACGTCAGCACCTGCTGAGGGATGAAATTTTGGAGCTGAGCAAGAGACTTGTCAAGAGACATATGAAGTGCTTAGTGGTTTGGTTTTTTTATGGAAAGCTGAGTTTCAGAAGCATATTCCTTCTCAGAACTGTCTGGCCAGGAAAAACACCCCAGCTACCAAGCTGATGGGAACCCCACTCTTGGAAATGTTATTGAGCAAGACAAAGAAAATATTTCATTGGGGTTTTGCAGTCATCTCCTAAAGCAGTGTGCTTAAGCCAATCCCTCATTCAATACAGTTCACTGTTGTTAGGCTTTATAAACACAGTTTCAACCAGGGAGGGCAGTGAGAAGAAAATATTAAAGCCGTAAAAAATTATTATCCCTTGCTCTCTTAGAGGAAGGCAATCCCCTCTGCTGTGGGGAAAAAAAAAGAAAACGAGCAATTTTCTGCAAAATAGGTATTTTGGAAGTGGGAAGGAAAAGGAGGGCACCTGGGAGCACTCTTACACGCTAACTTATGCACTCTGTATAATAGATCTTTTGTTAATTGCCTTTCTGTCACAGAAACTAAATTATATTGTTTCTCAGGGCACTGTGCTAGGATGACACAAGTGGGACTATCATTTGCTGTTTCCCTGGTATGAAGAGGTGAATTTGAATGAGGAAATGTGGATTCTATTTCACAAGCATTAAGTACTTAGTTACATATACTCCTTCCTGCTGGCCCAGGGGACAGGACAGGACAAAGTGCATGATTCTCCACTAACCTGATTTCTGAGTACTGGATAATCCATAAGAAAGTCCTTTGGCTTCTCGCCTGCGAGGAGAGGAAAGGATTTATGAACATCAGTACTTACAGCATTTCAGCTTCATGCCTTAGCTTCAGCAGAGCCTTTTTACTTAGTGGCTGAGGACAAGGCTTCACTTTGAGTTCCTGGAGGTTGCTGTTTACCAGAATATCAGGCATGCAAACCAGCACTTTGACATTTTCTTTTCCTCCATCTATGTGCAGGCTGTGAATGCTGGTGTTCAAATTTCTGGGGCTGGCACTCATCAGTTTGATGTGTCTATGCCTACATGTGTCACTCCAGGCTATGTTTGGGTCTGCTCTTCTGAATTCTTTGGCTATTTTATGGATTTACTGGGAATCCAGGGCAGAGCTGAGTATCACTGGTGATGAAGCAGCATCACCAGAGCATTGCTTACACTTCCAAATCCCCATCTGCTGCCAGAAGAATTTCCTGGTTCAACATGAAAGTGCAGATTGATAGGAATGGGCATCTAGGAGGAAGCACAGTTAGCAGTGCTTCTTCCAGGCTTTTGAGCTGAAATGGCTTACTTTTAGCTGCTTACATCAGTGTGTGTGTGTGACTCCAGAGCCGAGCTCTGCTTTCAGCCTGCTAGGTTAAGTGCTCTGACTTAAGGGACTGGGAGGCAGAAACACAACAGGAGGGAAATAAAAGAAAATTATCCAGATAGATAGCTCAAATCTTCCCTTCACTGAATTTTTACTTGGCTTTGGTGTGGAAAGTATCCTGTCTTTGACTGCTTTACACCTCAGTGCTTGTGAGTACATGTAGGGTGAAGAGAACAGCTGGTTATGCACAGTTCTGACCTGCTTTACCTTCATTTTTCTCTGACTAGGGGAGGCATACAGTAAGAAATATAATTTACAAATACAATTTACAAAGACAGGTTGAAGACTACTTAAAAGAAAGATGGAAACACAGGATCAATTCCCAGCTCCCTGGTAAGGAGGCTCTGTAAAGAAGGCACAGAGTTGGATATGCTAGCTAGGTACCCACAAATGCCTCCTTTGACAAAAACCAGTATCTTACTTGCGTAGGGCTGCGCAGATACAAATTCCAGAGAACAAAAACAGAAACAGCACGATGAGGATGGGGACAATTATAGCTGTAAGCTTTAAACCTGGATGAGAAAAAAAGAAGGGATAAAAGTTTAAAAGGTACTCTAAAGCTGGTAATTTTTACTATAACAAAAGGTAGATAATGTTGCAGGAATGCTTCTTGAAGAAAGCCTGAAAATGCAGTTATATAACAAAAAGACCATTCCTCAGCCATGGTTGGATGCCACATACCTGTGTGGAACAATGTTGAAACAAAATAGTTGAATGTACTTTCTCAAGGGTTACACTTGATTTGGCATCTATATGCATCATTACAAAGAGCAGTTCTTTCTTATTACACACTAGATGACTTTTAAAAAGTCACTCATACATACTGTTTGCAGTTGCTTATAAATCTGCCAGAGGAGACTGCAATTTTACATGCCAAGTATCTCATGGCTCATGCTGAACTGGCTGAAATGTTTCAGTCAAAATAGTTCAAAGATTTCCATGAGGGAACCTAGGGGAAAACCTGTTTAGCCACTCTTAAATTCTACCATGCTTTAGAAAAGGGATTTGAAAATTAGCAGTGGACTAGCTCTTGTGTCAGGAGTGTGCCATTCCATTTCTACAGACACTTGCCAGCTGTGAGAATAAGGCAGTATAAGTGTCCGCAGGACATTTACAGTTTAGCAGATGAAATCTCAGTAGATTTCATTTTCAGTGAACATGGATATGGTTTACTCATACTGCTGCACAGATGAACTGAGCTTTTTTCCTCTTGGCAAGCAGTTTCAGAATTTTGTTTTTTCTTCCACTGATTGCTTCTTACAACCAGTTTTTTCACAGAGGCATTTCTACAACTATCAGCTACCTAATGGGTACTAGCATTTGTGGGTCTGGCAATTCCTGCCTGGCTATGAGCCCACCAAACAGTCAGTATACCAAATTTTGTTTGCTTTTTAAAGTCTAAGAAGTTAGCTCCACAACATTAAAGGATGAAGACTGCAAATTCAGGGAGAATTACACAAACTGAGGTTGTCTGAGCCCCCATGGAACACAGGCATTATGGAATAGTGTTTAATTACACAATCAGGCACTACTGTATGCTGCTTTCAGCTGGGAACTCACTCTAGAAGGAGTCATGCTTGTGTGGAGAGATGATAACACTTTTGTGAGATGACTACTTCACATACTAAAAAATTCTAAAATACAGGATGAGAGTGAGGAAGAACTCTCCCAAAAATTGCTGCTGAGTGCTCACTGTATTCCCTTGAGCCACCCACCAAGCATGGCACATCAACCAGTATGACAGGGAAACCAAAGCCCAATGTTTAACACATCAAGGAAAATTAAGGCTTTCAATCTCTTTCTGTGCCTTAATACAAAAAGAACCTATTGCTCCTCCCTCTTCTCTCTGTCATTAATAAAGTCTGAAGGGAAAATAAAAATTTTGATTTCTGAGAAAGTTTAAAGTTCACTCAGACTGGGCTGAAGGCACGATGCATCCTACAGAAAATGCAGCACTAGGTAGTGTTACCCAAGTTAGTTTCTTCGGAGGGGATGGGCTCTGTAACAGTCCTGTCTTCTTTTCCAAGGGAGGTTTCTGTGCTCTGACTCGGTTTCTGCCACATTGAGTGCGTGAACGAACTGTTAGCTGCAAGAGAGAAGGGGGGGTCAGCGGCACTGGGGCAGCTCAGTGGGCTTTACGGGCACCATGCACTGCTTACCCCATACCTGGCATTATTCTACAGCCCATCAGCTCCAGCTTCAGTGCTATTCTTTGGTTCCAGGTTTGAGGGATAATCCGCACATAGCGAGCCACTATTGGAGGGATGAAGTTATTGCGCACTATGTCACCGGAGTTGGAGTTGCCTTGGAATACCTGCAACAAAAGGTGCACACACTGTTTGCCCTGTTTTAAAAGTCTCTTTCTTCAAAGTGCTCCTGATATCCAATTTCAAAGATTTTCATCCTAAGACTAACACACTGATAACCTGGGATTCAGCTGCAAGACTTTAGGAATTGAGAGTTCTGGAATGAAATAATCTTTTTAGTTGTGCCAGATGATCACATTTTTCTGTTAGCTCGGTGGAGAATGATTATCACCATTTCAATATGTGTAATTTCCAGCTAAAGTATGCTGGTTTAATGCTATCATTTAAGAGCACTGCAGCACCCTTTCTTGGAAATGCGGGGTAGAAACATAAAAAGGAAAAACTGAGGTGATCCACTTCTAGACATTTTAGTAAAATGGTCCGGTTTCTATATCAAGCTTGCTCCTGTGGGGACAGGGCGGAAGGCTTTTGGAATTTCTTTTGTTTGGAAGGAAACATGAGGTTTTTTAGGGGAAAATGTTTTCAGACAAACTCTACCAGCAGCTCTGCCCTTCACCTGAGGGGTTGCTTCACTTGGCAGAGGGAGGTGGATTGACCATCCCGATGCATTTGGAGCTCAGCTTTGCTGGTGCCATACCAACAGCATCCCTGGCACGGACAAACACTGAGCTGAGCTAAGGACTTGCCCCAACAGCTGCTGTACAGCTCCAATTACTCCGCTTTTTTAAAAGATGGGTGCAGACATACACATGCCTCCCTGTGTGTGTCCCACAGCTTCACCAATCCCTGGATAACTTCCTTGTTTCGACAAGCTCACTATCTACTCTGTAGCCATAAATTACACTGGTGAAGACAGCCCAAGTCTAGACAAGTTTGAAACTCCTAATCTTTCTTAACAGTGAAAGTCTGCCCTTCAATGTCAAGGCAGCATACGTATTATTGTTTTGTGTTTTCCTACCCTTCCCACTTTCCCTTACCTTTTCTTCGTTGCTCAGAATCCCTTTGTAAGTTCTCCATTTTGAGTTGTTATTTTTATAGTTCATTGTAAATGTCTTCACATAAAAGTTAAAATTCATGGATCCAGAACCAGTGGTCTTAATCCCTTTTAAGAAAATACAAGAAACATTTTCATTTGCTATGTGCCTGTTTTAAAGGAACATTTTCAAACACAAACACAGAAGCCAAAACAATTTAGAAAACTTGGTCTTCAAGGTGTTTATTTTTCAAACTCTGTTGAAATTGAGTTTAAAAGTTGGATGAAAAATGGAAATCTGTTTTAAATTGTAAACTTGGAGCAACAGATATTTTTAACAGAGCACAAAAGGCTGAGGGAGCTGGGTCTGTTCAGCCTTGAGGAGAGATGACTGAGGGGACCTCACCAATATCCATCAGTATCCAAAAAGGGGCATGACAAGAGGATGGAGCCAGGCTGTGCTCAGTGGTGCCCAGCAGTAGGACAAGAGACAATGGGCAGAAACTGATGCACAGGAAGTTCCACCTGAACATGAGAAAGAACTTCTTTACTGTGCAGGTGGCCAAGCACTGGAACTGGTTGCCCAAAGTAGTTGTGGAGTGTTCCTCATGGGAGATATCCAAGAACTACCTGGACACAATCCTGTGCTGTGTGCTTGAGGATCACCCTGCTTGAGGTTGGACCATATGACCCACTGTGGTGCCTTCCATTGTCACTCATTCTGTGATTCTGTGACTCCAAAATGAAAATTGCTTTTTGATATTATGGTCTGTATCAGCCATCTTTACATCTTTTACAGCAACTGTAATTTACATTTTTACAACTAAACCAGGAGATTGAAACAGGAATTTCTTTCACCTAGGCCTTGCTTCAAAGGCTGTGACTTTCATGTTTCTTATTGATTCCAGATCATCCACCCACACTCTACTGCTCCCTGTGCAAGTATTTTGTCCTGTCAGCAGGTTTACAGATCAGATGTGCATGACAGTCAAGCTCAATCCTATATCCCCATAGGCAGACCAGTCCTGTAAACAGCCATGATGTTTTAAATAGGAAAATAATATTCCTGAGTGCAGAACATTTCATTACATTTAACAAAAGAAACATTGTCTTAGTGCATTATCAGGTTTTCAGATGCATTCAGTTTCTTCTCCAGCTGAAACACCCATTTCTAACAACCAGAGAGGGACATACCTGTTATTCTCTTCTTCTCTCCCAGGTCTATCTCCAGCCATTCACGGTTGCTGCTGTGGTTAGAGGCCCAAGACCATCCCGGGACTTGTAGCCAAGCCTTGTCTGGGGACCACAGGAGTAGTTGCCCAAACTCATTGGTCTCCTCCCAGTAGGAAGATGCAGTAACCTGGCTCTTGGAGAGGAATCCCTCTTCCAGGCTGAGAGATTTGTTGCAGCCTAGGAGTCCCCACACAGACAGGCAGAAGGAGTTATTTTGCATTTTCACAGGATATTTTTATATTAGGCTAGCAACATTTGAAGACCACCCACAACAGCAAAGTCAGACGTTGCTGAATCTAGTGCTAGCCTGATGCTCTCCATTAGCTGTGGTGTTTACCAGTCAATTTGTAGTGTATGATCCAGTACCAGAGTGCTGCAGTCCCAATCCTTTACCAGTCTAACTCCTACATACATGACACCTTCTGACTACATCTGCTATTTTTGCCATTTAGTTTTTTAATCTCTGCACTTTTGTCTCATTCCTGTGAAGACATTTTTTATTTTTAAATTTTTCCTTCTGAAACATAATATTTATGTTTTGAGATTGGCATTAACTAATTCTGCTGAAAAAACATTTCACAGATGAAGGTACTGTACTGAGAGGAATACTTTACTGTAAATACTTCATGATTCCCACCTGCAATTAGGGCTAGGAAAGTTACTCATTAGAGAAACTCCTTGATACTGCTGCCAAGATGTGATATCATGAAGATAATATCTGTGGGTAAGTACTACAAACTCCACCAAAGAACCCACAAAGTCTCTGCACATCAAGGTTCTTCAGAGAAAACAGGCCAGTGGAATATGGTTCAATGAAGTTAAAAATAATTGCTTGGCAGATTCAAAGGCCTATACATGCTCCACAGTTTTCAGTAGAATAGTAAATGATTTTATCTCAAATGAGTGAAATATAATTCAAATGAACGAATGTGAACTTTTCCCCCTTCTGCTGTGTTTTATGCAAATGAATGGCTTGACAGATTAAAAGAGGATTTTGCATCTTGGAAAGCCATAAACAAAAACTCCTTCTGTATCACTGCAATATAAATATATTTTCATTTCTCCTATGTTTTTTTTCTCCATTTGTATGATGAAGATGGAAATTACAAATGTCTGAAGAAAAACTGCTTTCATTTTCTATGGCCTAAAGTACATAAAAATGGGATTATCTGATTGTCATTTTTCATATGCTGGCACCAGAAATGTAACAGCAGAATACTATTTCTGTTTCTCATCTATGTGCGTATGACCGCACATATTCTGTTTTTTTCTAGCTCACTTCACATCCCTTCAATTTTTTTATCCACTTGCCAATTTTAAAAAACTGCTGCCCTAAAATATCCTTCCTAGACATTCTCCTGATTATTTTTTAAAACTTTTCACAGAAAATATTTAAGTAGCTAAAAAGAAAGCAATTATTCTTACCATTTGAAGTAAATGTAAACCGCTTATCTGAGAGAGAACCACTGTAAGAAAAGAAAAAGGTAATTCAGTCTTTCATGAGGTGCTCACAGGAGTGCCAAGGTAGAGCTCCAGAATCACTGTTTATCCAGTAAAATATCTCTGGCCAGACAGCCACTTTCTCTGCTGGCTGGATACTGACCCCTTTAAGAGCATTCAAGTGTGTCTCTTACTGTCACTGAATTCAGGTAATTTTTTAATGATTTTGAGCATTTTTTAAATCTTTAAAGTGACTTCTCATTGCATCATGGAACTCCTGCTGCTTGTGAAAGTGTTACACTTGATGGAGACTAAACCATACCAGCTCTGGCCATACTTGAGCTACAGGTGTGTCACAGGATGAAAATGGGATGAAAACTACTCCTTGTCTTAGTCTGGGTGGGAACCAGTTCTGTTATAACCAGGGCCAACATCTCCCATCAGGAATGGTTCTTTATGCTCCATTAACCACATCTATGGCTCCCTTCTTCTTCCTCCTTCTGACATGTTTTGCTTCAGGGGAAAAGCCATTTCTTGGGCCACTCCACACAGCCCTGCACAATGCAGGACAAGATAAAAATCACCACTCTAAGGGAAAGCTGAGTTTTCCTTGGCCTCTCAGGGAGCTGCTTTCTAATTCTCAGGGAGATGCCCCTGAGGTTTCATTCCAGAAGCAATGACTCCAACTGGCTGCCTAATAAAAAGAAGAGCCAGAGTTTAAACGTGAAATTAGTTTGGATTTCTTGAAAACCTGCCTCCTCCATTGTCACTTCGATCAGCTGCACGCATCACTGGCCCCTTTTGAAAAGCCTTGGCCAGCGTGACTAAGCAGTAAAACAACTTCTGCACTAAGCATGAAGACAGTTCCCTTTCAGGCTGCCTTTTGTTTTTGGCCAGGAAAATTTCCCCCAAGGTACTGTCTTTGGCCTTAGCACAGTGTGCAGAGCTATGTGTTTTGAGAGCACTGCAAATGGGGAATAGGAAAGTAGTCCCATGTCAAGGTCAATAAAAACACTGCCTTTTTTTGTCACTGAGGGAAAACTAATGACTACAGGCAAACGAAGCCCTTCAGAGCTCTGGGTGGGAGCTGATTTATTTGGGCATGTAGGCAGCTGAGTAGCTAGAAGGGGAAACACAAGCCCTCCCTCCCACATCTTCCCCACAGGCAATCCTCAGGGGCGATCAGATGCACTATGCTCACTTCAAACCAGTTAGACATCACAACCAAAACAGATTTTGATTTCTTAGTGAATGCAAAGCAATTCATTTCAAGTAAAAAGAAGAAAATAAATACCTATGTCATCAGTAAAACATATCCAAAACAGCAATCACAGTGCCCCTTGAATACTTAAAATGAAAAAAAGTCAACCAGAACCCTTTCAAATAGAGGGCTGCAAATTTAGCAAATAGAGGAAGTTAGCATTTCTAAGGTCTACAAAGCTATGAAATCAAGCTGATAAATTTCTGATATAATTCACTAAAGAGAACAAGCCAATTCAGTAAGTGGTAATTCATCAGTTTCCTAATGTGACTGCTGGAATTTGTCTCACAGGTTCAACTTTGTCCTTTAAGGAGGGGTATTGCCCCATTGTCATCATTTGCCTGACAACATTCAGGATCCCACCATTTATTTTTTTTGTCAGAGTTGGTCTCAAGCAAACTTTTCCTGAGCAGTGCAGGTTAACCCCAAATCTCACCTCTCACTGTTGACAAGCACACAAATGTCTTGCATTTTCAAAGGCAAATGATTTCATGTGTGCAGATGTGTAGTCACAGGCCAGGCCATGTCACAACACCCTGTGTATTTGTACTGGGGTATCAGAACTGCCCAATAAATCCAGCCACTCATCTGGGGATGCAGGTCTGCACATGGATCATGGGAAGTGGAAACCTCACAGATGCTGGAGCGCTAACAAACACACTGAGAAATGGAGTGGGAAGGCCAAGGTCAGCTCTTGCAGGGTGGTGGGTGAGCGAGACATAACTTCACGTTAACAACACAGATACTTAACAGCTCGATGTACTCCAGCAGCAGCTTTTGATGAGATCAATTTCGGCTAAAGTCACTAAATAATTTGAACCTTTAATACTGAAATCCACTATAAATGAGATTTTAAAAGCTTGAGCAACCTCTTATTTAAGGGCATCTAAAAAGCTCTTAAGGCACTGCTGCTCAAGCACCAATTTTTTCTTGCGGGAACTGGCTCATCTGCAGGATTTTTTTTCAGCATGTAGTTACTGCAGAACTGGGAAGCCCTGCAGCTTTGTAGATACCTCTTCTAAAAGATTTTTTAAAGCACAAAATGCATTGGTACATTTTCTTAGTCAACAGGCCTGCTGTTTGTAGGAGCACTTTTTCATGTTTTGAAACAAAAGCATTTCCCTACATGCTCCAGTTTCCCTCTCCTGGGCTCACAGCAAGAGTTCATCTGTTCTAGAGACTGTCCCAGCTGCCAGGTGTGGCAGACACATCCTAGGAATCACTGTGCTGACACTATTTTTCTCAAACCCTGTGCCATCTAGTTTGTAGGCATCCAGGCCAGTGTGAGCCTGTGGCTTCCTGTATAACCTGCAGAAAGGTATGGTTGTCTCCTGGGGGCAATTCTGTTCCTTGGAGATGTTCATCATGCTCAAGCAGTGCCTCTGTCTGCCCCTGTAGGCAGAAGAGCTACAGGGGCTCTGCTTCTCCTTAGGGTGCTCTCTCAGGGGCCTCACATTAAATGGGCTAAACCCCCCAGCCTGTGAACACTTGCAGTTTTATACACTTCTTTGCCCACTGGGCAAAAAAATACAAATGGGAATCACAACTCCCTCTCATTACAAAATTTAATGTGCTACTATCCGAGTTACTCCACTGGGATTATCAAGGGTTACAAGCATATGAATGCATGTGAACGGTTCTGTAACATCTTTAGATAAGGTACAAAATATTTAATTTAGGGTTTCATTAAGCTGGCACCTGTCATGGAAAGAGTTTGTTTTATGGAAGGTCTTGGTGCCTGACCAGAGTTTTCAGTCCTGCTTTGCTTGAGACAAGTTTATATTAATTTTCTTTGGCAACTAACTTTCAAGAAAAATCAAAAATATTTAGGATGTACAGTTCCACCCAGGATGTACATACTACCCAGCTTTGTATACTCTGGTGCCATTGAACATGAAGCATTTCAGCCTGTGCTGAAGTTTAAGCACAGCAACAGAGCACTTGTATGCCTTTTTTTTTAATGAATGAAACCATGATTATAAAATTGTCAGGAGGGTGTGAGAAATCATGGAGAAAACAGGAAAATAGTATAAAAAATACATATTGCCTTAGCTGTCATAGGCTATGGGATGGAAATTTTCCTTCTTAAAAAAGAATAAAGAAGGCCTCATGTAAAATCCAGATAACATTTGAAAATTAAAAACTATAAACCAACAGGAATGACAGAAGCAGTTGCTGGAAGGTCTTACTGTGCTGGCTAGAGATTAGAGGATTTATTTCTACTTCAACAGCAGTACAATTAAAAGTCAGAAGATAAGCGGTAAATATAACACCCTTACTATAAATATTCTGAAAGAGAAAAACTCTGAACATGTCAAAAGCACAATGTTTAAGAAGTTGTTCATTAAATCCCCTATGGCTCAATGGCACTTTTTACTTACTCATTTTTCCTAGCTTTTTTTAAACTTCAACAGGAATTTATCATGATTTATTAGCAGAAGGATTAAAGCTGTTTGTTGAAGAACATCGTACTCTTATGTATCTGCTAACAAAGTAATTTGCAAATATGTTTTGGAAGGAACAGAAGGGAAAAAAAAAAAAAAAAAGAAAATACCACCCTACATGGTATGGAGCAACTGAAAACCTGGAACCTCCTTCTATCTCCATTGCCAATACTGATTTAATAAAGCCCTAGAAACACACCTAACATCTTTTCCTCCTCAAAAGGGTGTTCCCAGAGCCCTGTGCCCCAGTGCCAGCCCATCCCGTGGTACTCACTCGAGTGAGGGAACACCATTGGCGACGGCGCCCTCGTAGCGGCTGATGCCCTTGTGCAGGGTGACGCTGATCTGGCCGCCCAGCTCGTCTGCCACCACGCCAGCATGGATCGCGGATTTGCACAGCAGAGACGTCTGAAAGGCAGGAGCCAAGGCTCAGGAAATCAGTCTGACAGATTGCTAATGCCTTCCCTTCCAAGCCACCAGTATACAGGTGTTACAGCTCATAAAATCCAGTAAAAGCTCAAGAGGAATAAGAGGCAGGGGAGGGAGAAAGAACAGTAATCTTTGAAAAATATACATCTCTCAAAGTAATTTTTCTTTTCAAGTGAAAAAACAAATAATCTGCTTCTGAGAAGGTGCTGTAAGATTGTCACTTATCAGAAAAAAGAAGTCAAAGGCAAGGCAACACTTCCTTGGGAAGATAAATCAATAATTCCTTGCTGTTCTTGCCTGAAGGCAGACCTATCTATTACTGCACCTTAGGATCTGAGTTATAGTGTACATTAGGGGATCTGGCTATGTGTTGAGTAGCTGCTGCTGGGTTTTAGGTGCAGCCCCTTTCCCAGTATCTTAGGTGGGATAGTGCTGAAAAATACAGGCAGGACAACTCCTCATGTGCCAAGTAGGTGGCAAAAACAGGACTAGGACAAAGCAGGAAAGGGGCAGAGAAAGGTACAAAGGAGACTTTCCTAGGGGCTGCAGGCAGAGGCTGGTCAGGTTCACACTGGCTCAGTTTGGGCTGTGCTACATGACAAGCTGGGGTGCTGAGCTGTCCCCTCCAGGGAGGGGTGGGGAGAGTGGAGGCACAAAGACAACACATCTCCAGGGGAGCCCTACAGGTTCTTCCCATCAGAAAATCCTCCTTAATGGTGGAGGGAAAATTTCTTTTGCAAATTCCTCAGTGCAGATAAAATCTGCATGAGGTCATGCCATGTGTTGCTTTTCTGCCCTAATCATTGGAACCAAGGGCAGAATAACTCCAGCTAATGAGAATGTAATGTGGCTTTTCTTTGTTTCTTCAGCTCTGCCACTTTCCAGGCTGGAGCCAGCACACTTGAATAACTGGATGAACAGGTTAAACCTGAGCACAGACTTTTTGGAAACTCAGTGATTGTGATAGAGTGGGATTTTTCTTCAGTGGTATGATTAGGCTTACTCCTCCAGGAGAGAGGTAAAGATTTCACAGACATGACAGGAGAAGAGTCCAGGGCGAGGGGCACAGAGAGGGCAGAGCTCTGAGTGACATGAACTGTGGATAAATGCAACCACTTCAACTTCTTCAGTTTAAAGAACAAGAAGTTAAAGCAACCCACGAGCTTGGTAGTTACCAGTGGGATGTGGTTAGGCAGTGTGTAATATTTTTTTCATCTCAGAGCACATGCTAGGATAGTGCAGGCATAATCTTAGAGAAAACCCACATGTCACTGAGATGTATCTTTTTCACACATGGACACCAAACAAGTGAAAGCTAAAATCATAGAAATATTTCATACATGGATGAACACTGCCTCAAGAAGGACAAACACTAGGTAGGCTTTTTCCAGAAAGTCAGAAACCACAAGTCAGTAGGTATATTTGACAATCAGTGGACTTTGTTCTCACACAATTGATTTGTCTGTTTGAAAAGTGTCTCTGTGTGCTTATATACTGATAACTTACTTATATACTGATAATAAAGGTATAGCAAAACAGCCCAGAAGAATAACTAACAAAAGTCAAGCATCAAAAGTTGAAACCAAGTTTTTCTATTCTTGTTTCTTTTGTCTTTATAATCTTTCCCCCATTATCCTGTGTACTTACATCTCTGTATCCTTCTCCAATATTCCCAGAAATGTCACCTGCTATGTCTCTGCAGCCAGCAGGACAGTATCTACTGTAGTGAGAGAAGAAAGGCTTGTTTAAGGCATGAACTGTAGTGACAATACACACAAACAAACTCCTACAAAAGAAATATTCTCAAGACAATAAATATTTTAGCGGAAATTTCTGGCTGATGCTCTGTTAGTGAGTCTAGGAGCTAAATAAATGGACCCTTGAGTTCCTAGGTGGACTGAACACAGCAGCACACAAAGAACCAGAAATGCACTTTAGCAAGGGCATTTATTTCTGTTTAATTCTCTTGTTCTAGAAATGCTACCACACAACTCTTCAAAGTAAGATAAGAAGCCTATATGCACATCCAGACAGCAGCCAGAAGAGCACAAGTTATTACCATTTCAAACCTATCACAAAGTTCAAGGAACCGAGAAATTATAGCTTGTCCTCAGATAATCTTGTATCAGCTGGGACGTGATCTGCTCCCAGAGGAAGCACTAGAATTTGAGGCTACTTTGAATTTCAAAGTGGAAACTCTTTTTACATATACCATGTATATGTATGCACCTAATGAGAATTGCTGAGAGCTCTGCAACTCCATTCTATCATTTTTCTGGGCCACAGTCTTCCATTCTGCACTACTGCTTCTCACAACCAGCATTAGACCATTACAGCACTGGAGCTCAAAAAAATTCACTTCTCCAGAAAACCAAGACTGTTTAACATTTTCTAACAATTTAATAAGTTGACAGATACTGTAAAGCAAGCCAGAATGGTGAGCTGCAAACCCTCTTTACCTGAATTCAGCCTTTGTGTAGTGGTTTGCTCGTTCCAAACAGGTGATTAGATCTGTGAAAAGTTTACAAAATATCAATTCCCATCATAGAATGTAAAAATACAGACAAATATTTCCCAGAACATGAAATTACATTTAAAGACCTCTCTGTATAATACTTGAGCAATTTTATTAGACTGGAAGCAACAGCTATGGTTTTCTTTCATTCTTTTCAACTCCCTCTTCTACCCTTCTTATGCTTTACACCTTCTTCAAAGTTTTACAGACCTCTAGAACATTAAATGTGGGAATGAAAACTTTAATCCCTCCTACTCCTCCATTCTATCACAGTGTGATGGATGCTAGAGCTCAAAACACAGTGGGGCTTCAAGGAGAGGGCACTATTTTCCCCTCCATGGGCGCTGTATTGCAAATGGTCTAGGTAGGCTTTCAGCAGCTATTATCTCTGGTTAATGTTACAACTGTTATAGCACACATGCTATTAAAAATACCATGGCTCATGCTAACCTGGAAATATTTAGGAACAAACATTTAGGCTAAAGCTCTATGTGTGTAGAGATGATAATTAAATAGGGGGAACTATGCCACTCATCTTCTACTGCTTTTGGACATCACCTTACCTGGATGATCACTGCTGGCATAGGACAACAGAAAGCCTCGTCCCGACACGTGGGATCCACTCTCAAAGTGAATAGTTGCCTCATTGCTATCTAGAATGATTTCTTTGGGGACAGGCATCACATTACCACAGTACGGCCCTACAGACAGAACAAAGAAGATTTCAAAAGCTTAGATGACATAATTAGGCTGGGAAAGCCTCATGATTAGCAAAGAATTTCATAACACACTCCTTCTCTTTCAGTATCAATCCAAATGTTGACAAAAGGGTTTTGGCTTTAGTCCTTTACGGGTATGAGCTCTAAAGCTACCCTGACATGGAGTGGCCAGGATCCAGTTGTCTCTGCATGGCAGCAATTCCAGCATCCACATTTCTCATCACATAAGCCTTAAGAGAAAGCCCTTCCACCTTTGAAGTACAGCATGCTTACAACCAGCAGTAACTCATTAGAGAAAATGACACTACATTCAGAAGCAATCCAAGGAATCTAGGCAGGGTCCCTGAGATAAACCCTCCAAACACACACAGCTCATGCCACAGTGGCACAGCAGCCAGTCAGAAAGGATTAAGATCAGAAGCAGAGCACCTGGTTTTTCAAGGACCTGCGTGCCACAAGCTGAATTGTACAACAAGGCAGTAATGTTTCCCTTAGAACATTTCCTAATATTTTTCCATTTAAAAACACCATTAGACCATGGAAGTATACGGTTCAAGTCTCTAGAGTTTTAAGCAAAAAAAAAGAGAGGGAGAAAAAAGGGGACAATGAAGGGAGTGGGACAGAGAGACAACAGCCTCATGCTCACAGTGAATTAGATAAGGTTTTTATAGCTATCAGCTGCAGTATCTTGGAACAGTCTTTGGGACACTCCTTTCTTGTGACAGCAGGCGTGCTCAGGACTCCTAGTAATTACATTTGCTTCCTCAGAAAAATCAGTTCCCGAGGGGAGTGCTCCTTTGAGACTGCCACAGTCTTTGCGCTTGCCTTCTGTCACCATACCTGGGTGCAAACACTTGTCCCTAGCTGCCCTCAGGCAGAGATAATACAGAAAATTCAAATCAGTTTGGATATACTTGTTCAAATTTATGAGTCTATTTACAATATAAACTGAAAAGAAGAGGTTTTTGTAAGATGGCAAACAGACTTTTTTCCCCAGAGGAAAAAAAAAATCCAAATGACCCTTTACAAGTCCTCAGCCCATCTGTTCTGCTGAGGTGAATGACAGCTTTTGTGTCCTAAAGCAAGTCTTTGGAATGGAAAATGATTACTTTGATTTTTCCTAAACAGCCTCATCTTGGTGGTGGTGGCTACTTTAGGGCAACTTGGAACTACTTCTGAGACAGAAGAAATTACATTCACATCATGACACAAATCTGATGAGTGATACCCATCGTAACAGGTTCCTAAAAGCTCTTTCATTTCGTTTGATACTCAGGGTTAGGGAAGGGGCTCTTCTCCAAATACTTCATTTGCCTTAAAACAACTATAAGGTCAGCCTATAGAGTAGCCCAATCAGAGCCAACGACAGCCAGCTGTCAGCAGAATGGGTCAAACAAAAGAAAGAACTCTTGTCCTTTTGGCTTATAAAAATCAAATGGTGAAGCCAGGCAGGCAGAGAAACAAGCGACAAGTGTGACATTTCCCTGGAGTACTCATGTGTCGAAAAATGACTCACGACTTAGTCAGAGAAAACAATGTCTATAAAAAGGGTTAAACAAATTGCTTAGGAAATGAACTTATCAAAAAGACAGCATCTGACACTGTGTCATACCAGACAACTGCACGAGTGATTTATTTGAGAAGGTCTTTTGTGTCAGGTTGCAGTGGGAGAAGTGCTAACTTAGATATTTTTTAGAGAGAGAGAGAGAAAAACGGGGACAAGACAGAGAGCATTACATGTCTTCAAAATAAAACACCTGAGAAAGCTTTAGTCCTTCTCTTCTCTCAAGGACGGTCTCTACATATTTTCTCACAAGTGTTCTTTGGCTTTCTCCCTTGCAGCAATTGGCACTGACCTATCTACTCTGGAGGTATACTTTAGATGGCTGATTCATGCAACCACACATCAGCTGGATCAGGGATGAGTGTCTCCTCCAGGAGCAAGTTTACATACGTTCCAGATAATTATATGAACAAATCATATATCATGAGCAAAACCAACAAAATAAAATAAAATACAAAATAGTCTAGACTCACACACAACTGTATAATCCAAATTAAAGCAAGAAATTCAGAAGCAATCAGTTTAAGAAATCAACATTCAGTGTCTAAAGACAAGTTTCTACTATTAAGTAATAAATCCAAAAATGTTACCAGGCTATGGTTATCTTCTGCTGAGAGCAGCTCTGGCGTACCAAGAGATTCTCATGGGTAGCTCAAAATAAAGGGAGCCTAGGATTAATTCCTTGGAGGATATAGAAGCAAAAGTATACACTCAAGGAAGGAATATTTTCCAAAGGTTTCTAAGTTTTCTGCAAAAATTTGTAAGAAAAAAATGGGTTCACTTGTTCATTTGTTGTAAACTGAGGAAGGTTTGCAAAACATTTCAATATATTTACTCTCAATAATTCAGGTAATACCATATCAGGACTACACTGTCAGGTCCTCAGATTTGCCTGGGATTTGGCAGAGTTTATTTCCATGTTATCAAAGACAGAAATAAGTGCTGAGAGGGAGGGTTCAGGAAAAAGTATAAGCATTATCTCACCCCTAAACTGCAGCTCTCAGAGAAACTGATCAGACACCAGTTTGACTCCAAGGTGCTTTACTCCCTGAAAGAACTAGAGACGTGTACAGTCTGGTTTTTAGGAAAAGGTGTTAATCCACTCCTTTGGTGCTTAGAGTGTTTAGAATGACCAGTTTAAAAGCACCCATCAGATTTGCTTTACCCGATAATACAGGTTTTGGTTAAGAAGCATCTCTCTCCATTTTGCCAAGTCTTTGCAGAGCGGCCTTTCTGAAAATTCTCTGGGTTCAGTTTTGACTGATGAGAGACATGCTTTCATCTGTTTTTAAATTTTCTTTAGAAAAGTAACATCTTTGTTTTTATATACTCTCTTCCCATGCACCTCCATATATCAATCCTCTTATTTCCCTTCACATTGGAAAGCCAGAGACAGGACAGTGTCCCAGGCTCTCTGCATTTTTGCTTGTGGTGTGCCTGGTTAGATGCACTTGCTATAGACACAGTAGTGCCTGGTAGGTTTGCTCTCTATTGACTCACAATTACCTCAAATACATATATTTAATATGAGAATTTATAGACATTAGAAGACTAAACCCAGCCAGCATCTGTACACATTAGTCTTCATCTGAAAATGTATTTAATCTACTCAGTAGTTTCCATTTGCAACTGAGGTGACAAAAATGCTTTCACTGTTTACTTTTAAAACTCATGTGCTCCCCATTTTGACTGTCCATTCCACCTGAAATTCACAGATTTCCCTGGGCTGTCTACAAATACTGTACAACCATAGCGAAGATGAGAGACGATGGAGAAAGCCCCGGTATGAAAATGAGAAACATGCTTATAGGGGCCTGTTAATTTTTACTGCAGCATTTGGACTTGACTCTGGATAAATATTTAATTCCTAAACCTGGGACTTAGCCAGAAGTTTTTTAAGATCCCTTTTGAGAACTGCCAGATCACGTTATCAGTTTTTCATCTTCTAATGTTAGTTGTGAGGTGGGTTGTTTTGCATATTCAGCTTGAAAAACGAGTCATGAATGCTGATCTCTCTCAGCTTCCTGTTAAAGTGACTTGGCTGGAGCTCTGCTGGGGTAAGTAGGCAGGATTATTTGGTTTGTTTATAAGAACAAAGGAAAGAGTTTGATTTAATAAACAGATGTGTTACATGTGATGAAGCTGAGTAGGTGTTCTCCATGTTTCAATATGACTATCGAGATGCCAGGGCCTTTTCTTCTTTCCGTGTCTCATTAAGAAGTTGACCCAACTGTGGTTCCGTCTGTTCACTCCAGATTCCTTTTATACATATTTATAAAAATTCTGCAGGAGACATATTAGAGGTCTAAGGACTTCAAGTATACTAATTTTAATATTCTCCATAATTAAGCTAACTTTTAATGCCTTTCATGCAGAACATTTGATCTATTGGTATGGTTTAGGTGGCTTAAATAAAACACTTTTGTCTCCAAGCAGTATTAACATCCTGCAAAATACACAGTAAATTGTCTTGTGGATATCCTTTGGCTGGCCCCCTCTGGAAACTGAAGATACTATTTTACATATTGTTTATTTTTTAAATGTTAGCAATAGCCTAATGCTTTTGTCTTTTTCATAATAGTGTTGTTTTGCAAATCTGATGATCTTTACAGCATTGTCTGGTTTTATGAGGTCTAGTTTACTTCTACTGTCAACCAGATTCTGGCACAGCTCCTGAGCTTTCTTTGTTGAATTATGTTCCTTTATTTTTTTCTACTTTCCTTAAGAAGTACTGTGCCCAGAGGACTCTCTTCTTTCACACCAGCTGGCAATGCCTACATGGTGCTTGTTTCTCTAGTTCTTAATACTTTCTGCCTCTTCTGTACGGCTTTTGCTTCCTTTTAGAAGCAACTATTTCCCTCTTGAGCTATTGAATGGCCAGTTCACTGTGCTCCTTCTGCTTTCAAATTCCTCAACATCATTTGAGATTTGAAACTGCAGACTTCATTTGCAGCTTGACATTTGCAGAGGTCTTCAAGAAACTTGGTTTGGATATTAAATAATGATGTCCTCTGTTCAACAGAGAATCTTCTCCCTTTTTTTCGGTCTTGCAGAGTAAGCTGTGGTTAGCAGGCAAGACGAGCAACAACCCATGGATGTGCCTCCAAAGGATTATCATGTCTTAATGCATTTGTCTGGGGGAAACTGTTTTAAACTGTAGCCTTTTCTCAAATCAATTTGGAATGACCTCAGTATCTGGGGAAGAACAGGGGATAAAATGAACACGGATTACACTTGTTTCATTTCAGAGCTGGAAACTCATACAGAGTGCAAGTCTTCCACAAATAGTTAACAAAACCAGCAAGGATCTGTTGTATGAAAACATCTTCAGTCTCAAAACTCATCTCCATCCCACATTCACATAAATACTTTGATAAGCAATCACTCTTCCTCGCCCCCTTACCAAGAGAGGTCCTCTTTGCTCCAACCCTGACACGCACATGTTCAGTGGGAACCAGCAGGACCCTGCAAGGACACAGAAAGTGCTGCTCTATGTCCTTCCTTGCAGGATGCAGGGAAGGTGGTGTTTAACACTGCAGATACGAGATGACAGAGTAGTCAGCATGAGACAGCCTGGTT